>NC_064238.1:680000-5629021 GCF_023101765.2 Spodoptera frugiperda | reverse complement strand
CCCTGGTGTTTACAAGGCATCATATGTTACGCTACCTCGCGTGTTTTATGCTTCTAATACACTTACCAGACCCAAACATAAGTGTATTAAGTGCATAATAAATTATGTTGGCGATGCAAAAACCATTACAGGAAGACAGACAATGTTTCTCGTTTCAACTCCCTTTTATAAGTTACTCTAAGAGTTTATTACCTACAGAATATACACGCAAGCACTTAATAATATCTGTACCGATTATTGGCACCATTGTTTATGTTTAGACTTTTATGAACACTGAAAAGGAATATTGTATACAGCTGTTATTTGTTAAAATAAGTAGGTAACAGATATCATTATTCCATTAATCAAAATGTTACGATGGATGACTGACGATATTTAATTAATTAATATAAATACGCAATCATAGTAAATTTAGTATAATTTGAATTTACACAAGGGTACACAATGACACATATTGCATAGCATAGCTTATAGGTAAAATACTCGCATGAGTAATATTATAAAAATAGTGTGTTACTAATTTAAATATTAATATTTAGTCAACATTTTACGCTAATAGTTTATTGTAAAATTTATTGCATACTCGGAATTTATCGGATAACAAAAATCCGTGTAGTAGGTACTCGATTTATGAATTTGCGTAAAACAATAAACTGGCCCAACCAGCTATCTGCCAAATATTTCAATCCAACAAAGAGAATAGAAAATGGCTGTTTCTATAAACACCAACATAACATTACAATAAATCTGATCCCCAAAAGATTCGACGAATGAGGATCAGTTAGTTGAAGAACAGTTCGTTTTACAATTCAAACTAAATTAAAACTTTAATAATAAATTAATCCGTTCTGAATTGGAAATGAACACCGATTATCTTGTGGTCAACAACCGCTTACTAAAGCTAGGCCAACAAATTGCTTTTACCAACAGAACAATGTATCCATTATTTATTAATGCTTATTATACCTATACAATATATCACTCAATTACAAACGGAGATCGAAAGATACTACTAAAATATATTTTGTTTTCCTAACCTTGGAACATTGAACCCAAACTTGCCACCCTCGTCCGCCTTTGGGATCAATTTTTAAACCAAAATGTATAAATTGATGAAGCAACTGTCAGTTTCCGACCTTTATTAAAACCTTTATTTGATTTTACGTGAAAACAAGTCGTTGTTTTTGTTACCTTTAGGTAAGTTATTGGAGATATGAGGCATTCACCTTTTGGACTCTTTTGGAGAGTTGGTAGACAGAGGTTAGAGTTATTAGGCTATAGAAAAAAGTTGAAAGCTGTCGGCGATCGAATGAAGCACGTACGAGTTGAGCGAGCAGGGCAGGCATACGTTACCGTATTTTATATGCTCACACAATGGTGTCGTTAGTGGTGGCAGGCGGCGCGACCCTGCCTCGGCCGGAAACCACAAGCCAACGCGCGTTTTGCACTATTCTGAACACTGAACACTACTGCCATCTGTTGCTACCGCCATAATTAATGGACGTATCATACGACGTTATTACAACTACATTATTCGAGAATTAGTCTGTACTATTTTCTAACTCCGCATTATTGTGTTAAAGTGTTAAAAGCAAATAATTGTATCGTGGCATTCTTCCCACTTTTCGTAGTATACATCTACTAAAATAAAACTACAAATACTCACCGCAGCAGGCTCAATCAGATATACCAACACATTTTAACTCAGTTACAGTTGTGATTTCTGTAAGAAATAGAAATCTAGTTCTAAGTCCCTTAGACCTAAGTAATAGTGTCTAATAATAAACTCTCAACAAAAGTATCATTCAGTGTCTCAAAACTATGAGCGTAACAAAAGTTTATGGGCTAATAAATACGTCAGTCTGTCAAATCTGGTTAAACGTTCGTATCAGTGTACAGAAGAATCTAAAATTACGAGCTATAAAATGGTGCTCGAGCAAACATTCTTTGTACTACATTTATGGTATTTGTCAGACGTTAGATATCGTTATCGACAGACGTGCGCAGGGTAACGCGGTTATTAGTTTAAGTAAAGTAAAGCCAGCTATCGAGAAGGCCGGCAGGTAATAATAATTATTATGCACAGACGATATCGAGTGGTAGTCACTTGATATTTCGGCAATGGAGTGGTTCGAACAGCTCAATAGCGTACAACGAGGTCTCGATTGGTAGTACAATTTAATTTTCCATCACGATAGAGGATGTTCCGCAGCCGACGCATTTCACTTTGATTGAACTCCGCTCTACTCTCATTCCACTCTCAAAATATTCCATATAGAGCAATTTTGTTGATGTTCCTATAATGTAACCGATAAGTGACGTAACATGTAATGAAAAGCCGCTTGGGATTTTCATTAAACCGTAATCAAACTATGTACTTAACGATCAATCAATCAGAAATAGCTTTGTTAACAACTTAGGTAAATTGTGATAGGGAGACCTTTGTTAATATCACTACTCATTATGGAATCAGTTAAAGATGTATGCTGGTTGACAGATTGAAGTAGAATGCCCTACGGACAGGAAACTAATTGATTTAGTAAGTTCAAACTCAAGCCGAGCCGATCCATTCCCATTTCGTGTGTATTAAATAATTCATCCAACTAAAGTTCTCGCACTGACCGCCGTAGCCCCAACCTTCCAAGTTTGAGAGATTGTGGGAGGGTAAAAATGCCTTTTATGTATTTCCCTTTGAATGTTCGTAACGAAATTAAAGGTAACCTCTTATCGAATAATATCTTTCGTATCATAATATTATAGTTGTAGGTTTTCCAATATTCATAATCTAGAGCGGACCTGAATATTTTATCTCGTATATTACAGCCACCTAGTTACAATAAAATGTTTAACGTGGTTTACTATTTGAGAAGTAATCCATTTAAAATGTAAATATAGTGGGCAGGTAGAGTTGGCGGCGCGGCTCGTTTCGTACCTGTTGCCGTGGCGTGCGGGAGTGCGGCCGGCTACGCAGCTCTCCGGGGCTCCTACAGCGCACACGTGGCTAGAATGCCAATTGGCTTTTTGCCGGATGTCGGTCTTTGTTCACATCGCACGTCCATATCCACGCACAAGTTGCACGATTAATCATAATTACTCAGACGATGTGCAGACAGTTGTGTAACGAGCATCTGTTAAGTAAGTTACGGGTCGTGCCCGCCGTATACAAACACATCTTACTTGCGAAAACAAAAGGGAAGATAAGCCAATTTTCCCCAATAATAGGCTCATGCTATTGTTGAAAAGAGTAACCGGCCTATAATTTGGACAGGTGCTAGACGTCAGGGGTTAAGTGGTCTACATTCTCTGATTGACCTCAATCTTCTAACAATACGGAGCGGGCGGCGGGTCGCGATTGTGGCTACCGTAGCTGATTAATTGTGAACCGAACCCAAGAATTTGACATTGAATATTATTTTATCAATCGTAAATGTGTAGACTAATTTTGCAATACATCTTAATAATTACATCTTAACGTTCAATTTACTATTGCTTTATTTCGATGTGTTATGTGATATGTCTTTTATAGGACTAGCATTGATTCAGAATCACAATTTCATGTGATATATTCATTCTTCATCTTTGGTTATACTTACACAAAAATGAAAATTATAATATTCGACATAGAATATCGATTTAAGTAAAGTTTACTATCTATTTTAGTAAAATATAAATTATTTAAGGTTGCTTTAATTTATTATTACCTGTTAAACGAAGGATAAATAATATTCATAAGCTAATAAGTACAGACCTGATAACTCTGTAGGCAATTTTAGATTTTCTCTTAAATCTTATGGCGTGTCGTCTTCGAGCCAGGGCGGAGGCGCCCGCGAGCAGCGCGCTTTGAGCTTCGCTGTCGCTGCCGGCTTCCTCGCCACTTGAATGCGTCTGCAGCGTGTGCTTGACGAGCGCAGGCTTAGGCTTCGAGCTGCCTGCGGAGCCCCCGCCCCTGCCCCAGGACAGCATGGAACTCCGCAGGGACCTGAGAGTCTCCGTTGTACAGCCCCTCTGACTGGCCCGCCACCATACAACAACATATCGGCGCACCGACACACAACCGCTATCCACCCCACACACCGGTCACTGACACTGTTCACCATCAACTTCACACAAACATCGCTCCACTCTCTACATGCTCCACTAGAGCACACTGACGTCACTGGCTTTTGTGGAAGTCTCGGACAGGTGAGTAAGCACGTGGTTCAGACTACGCAAAGATAGAGAGCAGTGAGCGTAGTGCGCGCGCGGCCTGCCCCCATCATTATCACTGAACAAACACCGGTATCGGCAGCGCATACATTAACGGCGATCACGCATAAATGCGGGTGACATATATTTTGTTTTATCTATAGCTAAACAAACAAGGAATGAATGAATGCCTTTTATTCACTGTCATTAATATCTAAATCTCTCACCATTGGGATTGTCACGGATATACGGATAAACCAGTTAATAACAATGCAAGTAATAATCACGTTTGCATTTGCAACTAATTTACAACTGAAACCACGTTAAAAAGTAGTTCACAAAAAATGGAATAACATCTCACGTTTTATGTTATAACACAACACAGTCAGTAGTCATGAGTCACGGTGACAACTTATTCGACCTTCATAGTCAATATTAAATCAAACTTAATACAATGTTATAATAGCACAATAGTTTATATCTTCAGAGCATTGAGGTAAATATTTACACAAAAAGCACCATTTAATGGATTAATGAACTAAAATGCTTCAATAAAGCTCAGAACTCCGATGTTTTAATCGTTTTTAAGTTCGACAGAACTGGTTTTAAGTAGGCATTAAACAAAAAAGAAAATAAACTTTAGATCGTTGCACTGCGCCGTCTTACTACCGATATTCACACATTGATACACATGATCATGTAATGTAATTTTCAGCACACAATTACTGTCACGGTCAGCAGGAAGACAAAACATTGGGTGTTCACAGTCTGTGGACGAGGTTAAACGTGTTCCGTACGGGAAACATACGCGTAAACTAAAGTGTGTGAGTATGCGCGGGCGCCGGCCGGCCGCGTGCCACCGCGTCTCGAGCGCGTCGACTCTCGCGACATTTGCGCCGAAATAGAAATGCTTCCAGAGCCACGTCTGCACCAGACCAATTCTCGACAGTCTGTAACCTTGGCGGATGTTAACCTCTTGTATGAACCACAACTTACATCGAAACAATTTACATCCATTTACATAATTACAGAAACTTGTAAAACAGCTTGTTAAACTTTAATATTGCATAATTGAAATTCTTGTCTATTTAAGGTGATAACCAGTGATATTTCTGAATGTTTAAATCCTTGATAATACGAAATTACATAATGTTAATAAATATATTTTACATAAATAACTAACTACATAGTTTAAAATAAATAAGTACAAAATAAACGAAACGAATAACTAGAGTCAACCTCTACACAAACGAGCGAGAAAAGTGTGGTTATTAAAAAACTTTGCGCCTACTTTTTAACCTAATTCTGGGATTTGAACTTGGGCAGTTTACTCTCACCAAAGCGTTATTTAACGCAGTCTTTGGATTTTGTTGCTGAAGTAAGAGCAATAAATAAGTAGTTTTATGAAACATTAAAAGTAAACCTAGTCTTATTAAGCTCGTTAGATATTTTTACGTCAACAAACTATTCTGTAGTCGCGTCGTCGCAGCGTCCTGAGTGTGACCCATTTAGAGGTGATACGAACATTCATACTTACATGAATATACCTATAACATAATAATAATATATTCTTTACTCACTTATGCTTCAACTTACATTGCGAAGAGAAATAATTTCTGCTACAACAGACGCAGTTAATGATCAGCTACGCCGAGTCCTCTTTAGACAATTCATAAATTAATATGAACAGTTGAAATGAAATAATGTTTATTTTGATATTTACTTCAATTTCATAATATCTTCTCACACTTGACTAACCGACAGACAGATCAATATTCCTCTTAAACAACACCAGACACTTAGAACGTTGTTAAAAAGTCCCTTGTAACCATCATCTGAGCTAACAAGTGAGATTAATCGTGTGCTAGTTTGTGTGATCGATCACTCGGATATTGGAAAGTAAAGAATTCACTCCAGAGAGGAATCCCATGTTATCACGGCGTCTCGTTCCAAATTGAGACTAATGTAGTTTTAAACGATATTTTATCATCAATTTGTCACAACGCTCACGATACAGTCACTCACATGACATGGTATAAATAAACGCGAGTATCTCTTTTTAAAATGCTTCAGTATTTTATATTATTGCGTGACATCTGTCCCAACCCCTTTTTCTTAACTTAATTTATGTTAATGTCAGCCAAGTAAAGTCTCTAAAGGAGATTTAGTCGTGCTTAAATTAAACGATTTATTTTGCTACGTTTACCACGTCCTTTGTATCATCTTCTGAATTATCTGAGGACCTTAAGGGAGTGAGCGACGTATGAAAATGATTAAATCTTAAACTTGGCAGGCATACATTCCATCATTTGAGAATATTTAAATACAGAGCCAGCTGTTAGGCATTTATAAGTCAAGGTGAAACAAAAGAACTTTATACCCGCGTAATCCTACACAAGACAGAGAAGTTATTATTGAAGCTATAAATTCACCTACAACCTGCCCACCTAACTCAATCTAAACCGTTCTATCATTAATTCTCTACGTCAAAGTTTCTGAAGTATTGTACGGAATACGAAAGTAAGTTACAAAAAAATACTGGAAGAAAAAGGTGAATTCCCTATAAATAAAAAGTAAATTGCTTAAGCAACGGATTAGTAGGCACAAGATTCTCAAGAGAGAATATTAAATAAGATAGTGGGCGACTGTTGGCCGGTTAATTAGACGGTCTGCACCTACCGACTACAAATAGAACGATATCACATTAAACTGACTACATTGCTGCACTAACGGCTAGCCTATTTGTAAAATGTTGTTTTCGTGTCAGTATGGGCAGTCATTAACACGAAATGACCAAACATTTTATTTCTTCACGTTTACTCTGACACATGTAGCTACATCAAGAAACAAAGTACCTCTTGGGGATTTGCTACAAAATATTCGAGGTAATCGAGAAGGGTTGTGCACTGAACAAATTTAGGAAAAGGGGTCAGTAAAAATTCAGAGTGAAAAGTTTTGTTGGCGTTAACGAAGCAAGAGAGCATTCTTCGGTTCCCGGAATAATTAATTGAAAATGTAAATGAACGAAACCAAAACCAGAATACTGTAGAATATAAAGTTGGCAGATAGGAAAATAAAACGTTGAGAAGATAACAAAACTAAGACGCTGCTTACAATGAAAATACTCGTAGTCTGATGGAACATTTTAAGGTAGAGGTAACTAAGAGCGATGCTTAAAGTATCTATTGAAAGGAAATCCCAGGGGACTTTGCATTCAATGAAAGAACATGAATATGTTTCTCCGGGTGTTACAGTCGTACAGGCATAGACTGTACTATTTTTATCTAGATCTTGGAATCACACAAGGTTACAATTAATACCTACCTACTCATGGAAAACCTATTTATTACAATACCATTGTTTACTCTCTGACGCAAAAACTAATATTTATGTTTTCACTAAAAGCACTTGAGAATTTATAGTGAAGTATATATCGGAAACAAGTTAAAAATACATAGCCAATTTTCCTCAAGCACAAAATGTGTAAAATAACGTAACTGCAGTTGAAATTAAGTAACAATTTTATGCGAGGGGAATACTTTCGGAAGTCGGTGCCAAAATACATTAAAATCAATATGAATGCACACTGCAAGCAAGAAAATCTTTTCCTCTACATTGAATAAGTAAGTTCCACTTACTTATAGATTTGTGTTTATGTGAGTAGGATTTCTTTAAAAAAAAGTAAATTAAAAAATTATCTCCAAAGTGCGTATGTAATGCCGGTATAAATGTTTAAAACAATGTTTTGTCACAAGGATCGATTCTCATCCATTTATAAAATGACATTTCCTACAAACTACACATTTTACAGTTGAAATAAAACAAAAAGTTGGTCATGTACTGAAGTTCAAACTGTTTCAGTTATCACACGGTTGCTTTTTTTTCGTAAATAAAACTGTACCAGCATAACAAAGTTATTCCGGCCGGTAGTTGCCGGTTATTTTTTGATACGAATGAAAAGTTTGCATTAAAATTTCCACGATAAATATTGATTACATAACGTTTTTCATTTTTGTCGGCAATGCACTTAACATTATAATTATTTATTTACGTACTCACTAAGTACCTAAATTGCAGTTGTATGGTATATTATTAAAATATATCGTTAATTCAGAGTCCAACCATTAAGTGCACTTTGTAATCAACTATTTTTGAATTTTTAAAAGGTCAAATTCCCATTTCGTCGTCCGTCCTATTTCTAAATGATGAATATAAAAACAGAAACCCAAAAACCAGCTGTATTCTTTAATTTATGTTACTTCATACAAAAAGCCAAACACATAAAGATGTCATAATCTGAAAATAATGACCGAAGTAACGATGAAAATACAAATGTAGCAAGGTAAACATTACTTTTCACAACATTGAATCACATGCGCCTTTAGCCGCACTAAGCCTCTGTCAAACATAATAGGGTTACAGAGCCGAGTGGCACTTGAAGGCCAGCCATGTGATTGCATACGTCTAGTTCCGTATATCAAACGAAAACTGACGTAGTTCTGACGTAAACGCTACGTAGACAACGATCTCTGAATATTTATCACTTTTACAGATGGAGGAGCGCTTGTGTTAACAGATTTAGTATTAGCAATCGATAGTAGCACTATTCACACGTCAATTCTTGTGTCGGTGGCCAAAAATAATGAAGCTAGCGGGCTGAGCACGCGACATTTAGCGTGGAGTGCGCAGGCGCCGAGGGGATATCCAGGACATTTGCCAACTGATAGAGCTATATATAGACCACAAGTATGCGCGTGACCGACCACTTCGGGTGACACGTCTATTTTCAGTGCGTACAATAAAATGTTCGCAAGATAAACACGGAAGAAATTACAACATTCTTGACATTGTTCGCTGTGCCTAAATACTTTTGTAAGTTCTGTTTTGATGTGTAGATGTCGTTACTGTATAAAAATATACTGATGAAAGCTCATTAGGTTTCCATATAATGTTCTACTAGTATTAATAACTACTGCATAGTTATATTTACTAAAGCTTATACAGTCTGCCCGGTAGGTTATAGATATACGATATATCTTAAAAATAGAAAATCAACTCAAATAGATTACTATTTTTAATTAAAAGAGGAAAGTTTATTTACTACGCCTATTATCGATACAAACAAAGACATTATGACTACACATGTCACCACTACAAGTACCTACCAGATGTTGCCAAATCAAATCAAAACAAAACATTGTTACATCGAAATATAATTCTATTTTAATCCCTTGATCAAGTACGTGACCACTTCCACACTGTAAACGAACATTTGTAAAAAAAACAGACTGAACCGCAATCGAATTCACGAATTTATTTTATGCATCGACTGTTTTTCGGTTACCTATAATAATTCTCGTAACGTAGTGCATGGCATGATTACACTTAAATGACATTAATAACGGAAAATCTTTTGAAGGCAGTCGTTACTCTGCCTGTTTAGAATCAACTCAATGGATCGAAAAATATACATGGAGACGACAGTATTAATAATCATTTAACTCAACGTTCTATTCAGAAACGTTCAAGCTTATTTCACTCAATGCTCAATGAGTACGTTTTGTAAGGACACAACTTCATAAAACTATGTTTGACCTTCGTTGAGTTGCTTATTCAATAGCTCCCTACTGGCATTCATCTCATTGATTTCATACTCGTAATTGTATTTCCATGTAGCAGTGATAAAAGTCGCTTCATTTATCTAAAAGTAGGGCTTAAAATGTTTCGCAATTTGCTGAACAATAGATGAATGTACAATGGAGGCGGGCTCGGCAGGGCCGGCGCAGAACGTAAGCGTTAATGTCGGCTCGCATGCAGTTCACACAAGCTCGCTAATTTATAAATGCCATAAATTTTACAAGCGATTCCGTACAACGTCTTACTGGCAAGCGCAACAGACAAGTTTTAATTAGTACCGCCCGCGCCCGACACACTACCTAGGGTATTTAACGGTTCTTGCTCTTTTATTATAAAATAATAAAAAAGTCTGTGCTGCGGACTGCCTAGCGAGTTACCGGGGCTCCGGCTCGAAAAGCAGGAGTACGACTATGAACGGGATGGTTTTTAGTCAGTAAGACTGACACTCCTTCTCACCTCCTCACCCAAGGCAGAAAAAGTCATTGGTTGACTTTCCCCCCTCAAAAAAGCGTAAAATGTTTGAGAACATAAGTATATTATTTTACGAGATTCCTCTTATAAACACTGAAAGCATTGAAGTTTACGTTAACGAGTTTTAAAATCCATCTGTAAAACCAAACTAAAATTTTAATGGAAAGTCAGCATCGGATTTTTTCGAAAGATTTTCTTCCATTCCCATCGGAGAAGCCATAACAATACACCATTATGCTTTCCGTCTCGGCTTTAATCAAGCAGCACAAATACACCAGAATATCGCTTTTTCTTGAATAATCCTGTTTTCATTCAACAGGCAACGTTAATCCACACGAAATCAAAATCGTATAATTGAAGTGTTCATAAAGACTTGTATTACTGTAACAGAACTGTGTTGAACAAGCAATTTACACTTAATTAATGACTTTTCATTAACTAATTGAGTTTCGTAGTAGGTACTTGCTTTCACTGATTTGCGCTTTTAATGAAACTCCCTGCGGTCGAGGAACACAATTTCCGATCAAACACGACCAACTTACAAAAAACTAATTCAATAGGTTCGCGTTCGGTGTTCATATACTCGTACTTACTTTATACATTTGGAATGAATTACAATTTTAATATTCGTTTTCCACGAGCGGAAAAAATGTAAACCTAAAATAAATATCTGTAGCTTGTATTATTAAAGCGATATGGGAAGGTCTCTCTATATGCGCTTTGTTTGCCATGTCTACGTGTATGACGTGGGTCCAATATAACGTCAAACATGTGAAAAGTCCTTTATCAATATCAATTTGGCTTTGTAATTTACGATTTTCGTCCCCTCGTTTTTCGAACATACCCGTAGAAATAGCTTAAGCATTAAATAATTTATGAGAGTGTGTTTAGTAATTTTAGTTTCTGATATTGTGACAAGAGGTCGTTTTAATAATTAAGGAGATTAAGGCTATGTACACGTGGTACAATTAGCAGCTGTATACCAAAGTTTACTGTGGACTTTAATAAACTCTATTTCTGTGCAGCGAGCTAAAACTAGCCAACGTCTTTCGCATCCCGCTTATTATTTACCAAAGACATTGTTACACTAAACTTATATGAGTACTAATTTAAGGTCCAACGTCACGCCTTTTATCCCTGAAAGGGTAAGCAGAGGAGCACATTGCGGCACGTAATGCCACTATACAATGTACCACTTTTCACCATTTGTGTTATAAGTCCCATGTAATAGGGCGTGAGCCTATTACCATATAGTGGGCACAATTCCAGACCCCGTGCTAATACTGAGAAATTTGGCCGAAAAAAGCCCAGTAATACTTTGCCCGACCCGGGAATCGAACCCGAGATCCCTTGCCCGGCAGTCGACCAACGAGGCAGTCAATTTATATATTGTTATACTAATTTAACTTCATATATAAAAACCATGTAACAGTTTAACGTACACAATTATTAATGTAGGAAAACTAATGAAGGTCAAATCACGGTTGAATTTCAACAATGTGCACAATGCGGTGATTATTCTAATCCGATATATTCCGTAATACGTAATGTCCATTAATTCTTGATTCCTATCAACGTAATTGGAATAATTAAAGTCATTAGTTTCTACATAGTCTATGTGTCTATCAACTGAACAAATCCTAATGAGTGATGTGGACAGATAGCTGTTGCTCCATGTAAAATACTAACAAATTATCAAATCTGATAATTCTGTGCTGACCTTCAATTCATTTGATTCAGTTTATGTAGCTTTTATATTGACCAATCAGTACACTTTTACCCTTCTATCAATACAATAATACCAGCAGTACATCAACGTGGAAATCGGTAAACCAGATGTTATCCTTTCATTAATTTCTACTATATAATTATTTACGATCATATTCATGTCTACAGTGAAAGGAAAATCTTGAACACAACGTAATGAAGACAGCTAGGTATCTCATTAAAAACTGAATGAGGAGAGACTCTTCAGCCCGCATTTCATAATATTCAAAGACTTTCATATACATATGCGTAATTAATCTCTTAATGTAAATTTATTTTATTGAGACGCGCATAAATCTCTGTATTCTATTACTTTGTAATTAAAACATGCAAATATTTAAATACATTTAACGCACGAGTTCCTACCATTTCGGTGTTTATTAGCACATTGTTGTCTATTTGGAAACAGTTTACTGACGCCTACAAGCTGCCAAATATGTATGGAAGGAGATCTTACTTTACATTAATTAATTTAAACGGTAAAGACGTTATTTCCTAATATAAACTTGAAACTATCGAGTTGAAGGGAACGTTATATGTATATTATGAATTTATATGTATACGTGTACACGTGCTTAATTTAATCCAACAGACGTATCAAAGCCACCTCTAATCATATTTGCTCAGAATCGAAATATTACAAAATATTGACTACATATTATTTTCTTACATATAAAATTTACCATTACTCCACGCCGTTAAGGTTCAGGTTTATCAGATAGCATTGCTTCGAAAACCTCCAGAAAGAGTAAGGTTAGGGACTAGGTAATGTATTATCTTCTAATGACACCACAAGTCAGATGATGAAAAACGTAGTATTTAAATGACTAAGAAACTCCACAATAACCCTTTAAAACTATGATTTAGTAATCAAATTGCCTTTCTATAAAACCCCCAGAAAGAGTAAGGTTAGTGACCAATGTATTACATATATATATTCTAATGGCACCATTCGCTAGAAGAAGAAAAACGTAATAATTAAATGACCAAGAAACTCAACAATGGACCCTTTAAAATCATGATTTAGTAATGAAATTGCCTTCCTATACATATTAACAACTAACAACTGGTAGGCGCGTAGCGATTATTCGACGAGTTAATACTATTACCGGTTAGGTCCGCCGGGACTCGAACCGGGAGCCGGTAATCAGCTGCCGCCAGTTCCCGCTGAATTATTGATTGTACCATTTGTTGTTACGTTAGTCTCTTCGGAAACTAAATGTATCAAATTATGAATGCGAACGCTTATAATGAAGTTTGTTGTTTCACTTTCATAACAAAACCTACTTACGGCCAATTCCAATAACCTATCTATCTGTAGATTTGCTTACTAGAGATAGTATTTTGACATAAGCTCCATACAAAATGTGTCAAAATTGTATCTCTAGTAGGCAAATGTACAGATAGATAGGTTAATGGAATTGGCCGTTAAATTTAAACATATTATAAAGAGTTTACATTAGAATGTTTTGTTACTACGAACGTAAACCAGTTAAGATGTAAACTCAAAATTTTGTACAGACAAGTGAATAGTTTTAGTTTATTGTTATAAAACTTAAGTGACGTAGAAAGATACAATTTAGTAATAAGTTAGTTCATGACTGAAGTCAAAACTTAGGCAGCTTGTTATCTCTGAGCTGATACAAAGACACGGACTAGTTATTTATAGTTTTATTCCTAAATGTGATTTCATTTGATATTTTTTCCATTAAACTTTATTATATATTGTAGCTATTTATAATTTATCATTTAATTTATCTTCACAATAATGTATTTGACGGTAATTGAATTTCTTACCGTTGCTTTCATATTTTTCTTTCATTTTCTTTATTCGCGGTTTTAACGAGAAAAGGAAGCTTATCTTTTCAGCTCGTCTTAAATTATTATAGTGGTGTAAGTTTAAACGGAAAATACGATCGCGCCGGGCATAACGAACGGTACTTAGTTAATATTAGCTTTCTAAGATTTAAACCGGGTGCTAATCTTACATTTATTTAATACGTACACAGCAATTACAACTTTCCTAAAATGTTAGCTTAATATAATTTTATAATGAAGTAGTTAGAGTCCATTTTTCCACGTTCTGTTTCTCTATACAAAAATTAAACTACTTATGATGACTAATTTTTATTTCAATGTCCGTCTTGTAGATTGTTTTAAAATATTAGGCACGTATTTTTTACGGAAACAATTTGAAGATACATTGATTTGAAATATCGCGTGACGTCACTTCTATGTACATTTTATTCCTAGAAAATACGTAATTGCTCCCACTCCTAAACTTTGATTCGTTTTATTTCAGTACTGTATTGTTTTCTTATATAACAAAATAAAAAAAAATGTGTCTAATATTTTTTCATTACACAACTGACGGACTAAATAGATTTTTAATTTTCATACCCGTCAACATCCCTATTATCGTGCTTAAACAAAAGTTCTTTTTCGCAGTTCATAAATTCAATTGCTATTCGGTTATCCTTAGGAAACCGAGTTGTGGTAGGGATGTAACAAACTTAGATTGAATTTCACGTGCAGCGGCAGCATCGCAGGTAAAGGCAGATAAAGACATTTTCAACTAGGCCGCGTGGTACCTGCCTGTCTAGGTATCTAGGTATCATGAAATATATACTAGCTTTACGCCAGCTACCTGGCTCAACAAGGTGCGGTCCTTTAAGTATATTGAGATTATAATAGTCTGATACTAGTTGACATCAGTAACATTTATCAATGTAAAGGATTAAAATCGATTTATGACTTTAGTTCTATTGGATCTCTGTCAAAACCGGCAATTGATCCAGTGATTTTAAATCAAGATTTTATTTTTGGGTTAAGTTACCGCATGGTCTGATGGATGTTTAGTAGTTTCACAGCCTATTCTATGCTATTAATTATTTTTTTCCTGTTTATAATATTTGTGGAAAATTACTTAACTTCAACCTTTTAGAGATTTAAAAAATTTGCTTTCTACTCTGATGTTGTATGAACGAAATTGAATGAAAGCGACTGACAAGGAAAACTTTAAGATAAAAAGAAACTTCATTCTATTTTAGTACAAGAAGAGATGGATACCTTTGTTTTAGTAAATAATAAACAAGTTAAAGAAGTCTCTGTGTCTTTGTTACTAGAATTTCTTTAAAAATATTTAAGACGTAACGAAATTCAAAAGAAGAGCTCCATTTTTGTTACAATTCTCATTCCGCATAGGAACAATAAATATAATAATAAGATGGTGCACTTTTGAGAGTCACAATTCCAATGGATATTTTCCTTAGTCAGGAAAAGGGGAGCGCTGTGGCATCGCCCGAGGCGAACAAGACATACAGTAAAATATTCTACTTCACTGTATAATGACATAACATACCTTTCCCTATTTAAAATGTGAATTGTTTTTTGAAATTACTTAAAAGGTTTTAAAACTTTATAATAAGGTCAATAACATTTCCAAGAAAGGTTCTGTGTATCATTGAATTAATTCACAGCGTTGTCTATTTTTATATCAAAGTTTTTCTGATGTTATAAGGAAAGGTTAATTATATTTATTTACCTAAAAATATAACAAACTTCATACTCAATTAACTAAAAACGGTTTACTCACGTATATTAATAGAGAAAAGCTCTAAACTCCATACTTTCGAACTCATGTTATTTTAGACTTTCCAATAATAGGTAAAATGTGAGGAAATCAAAAGCAATTTATCTTGTATTAAAATTTGGGTGTATGTAAACGTATACGAACAAAAATACAACGGCAATTATTTAAAATATGCTTGAAGCAACGTTCTGGCTGTCACCGTAATACAGAGCATCATAATTTTATTGCTTTTATTCAAAATATTCAAAGGAGTTTCCTTAAAAAAATTACACGGTCGGTCCGACACGGCTGCGTAATTCTATAAAAGCTTCGGAGATAAAAGAATTGCGTGGAACAGAAAAAAATGCAATTACACAAAAGGACAAACAAAAATTATTTGCTAGTAACCTAAAGCATTTTAATGGCTTTTAGACATTTTCGAAAATGGAGAAATTCATTTTTTTTTCATCAAACCAAATTCTAAATGAGAAAACTTCATTAAATACCAATTCACTGAAATTATCGTACCTTTAAGCTTTCAGTCATTTTGTTTAAGAGTCTATTAATTACTAAGTTGAATGAGCATTACGTTAAAATTAATTTGAATATCAACGATTTGGTCACGCCTCATTTTTAAATGTAGATACGATAATTGCGTAGGTAGGGCAAGTGACCCGGTTGTGGCCATCGACCCCTTTGTGGCCACTTGGGCCTTCAAATATTTATAACTAAGGCATGGACAAATAAATTACTCTGTTATATACAGTATTTAAAATATTGAATATTGGAGACACTGATACCGTTGGCAGCTTTGATGTGTCAAACTTCACTTCGATGCAACAAGTCATTCTTTTTAGTTGAGGGTGAAATTGTTAAGATCTTAACAAAAAGGCTAAGGCGAGCGGGTGAGGATTTGGTTTTTATTTTTTTAATCTTTGCTTATTGTTTGGATGTTTATGTTAATACTACATGAAGAATATATTGTCTAAGCGGAACTAAAGTTATTTTGTCGCCATATGTTTCTGAAGTGGGATTATTAGAAGGTGGCCACTAATGGAGACAAAATTATGAATTTCTCCATCTTTGGCCATTTTTACGGCTGGACAAAACTTTTGTACATAAACGCCCCACTTCTAGTCATTTATCGTAATTTATTTATTATTTTTCCTTGGCTTTACATATCAACAAACACATATTTTTCATTTTCAGAGATGCAATAAATTGCCTTCACACAAAGGGAGGTCAGTTTACTTTGTAGCTTTTACCAACGTCATATAAATGTTGATCTCTTTATTTGTAAGTTAAATTCAAGTGAAGTAATAATATTTCATATTTTCCAGACTAAATGAAAACCATTGTTTCTAAAATGTCAAATTTAATTAATAAATTTTGATTACTTTTATAGTATTTTTTGATGGCCAGAACTGGCACACGACCGTGGCCAGAAATGGCACGAATCTGGCCAAAAATGGCACAAACTCCCTTTTTTTTTCAAAGGAGTTTCCTTAAAAAAATTTTTGATACAGTTATTTTTCTACTGGACGTTCTTTAAAAAAGGGGTTTTATTAGGCAAGATTAATACATGTTAAATGACTTTTTACAAGAAATATGTTCGTGATAACAAACACTATAAGTTAAGAAAGCCTCAAAGTCGACAAAATTCTTAAAGTGGCCACAACCGGGTCACTCACTATACTAAAATTAAATGCCGTTCTAAATTTAGAAAATTCGATTATATTAGGACGTAGATAAAATACTTTTCTGATGTATATCGGTAATGAAGCGTCCGGGATTTTGATTAAACATTTATTGAGCTAATTTAAAATTTCCTAAAATAGGTTTACCTATCTCATTATAAAACTGGGAAAATTACTGTATGGGGACACATCTGCCTTCTATTCAGTCGAAGTTACTCACTATAATAGCTTTATTTCTACGTGACTATGTACTCAACCCCTCTGGATCTTAAGGGTAAATAAACTCGTGGTAAGAAACAAAGTCAACGATTTAGTTAGAACCACAAAATGTCAAGAATTATTGTGTTTTTTACAATTACTACCTATTTTGTAATTGTATGAGTACATCATTCTAACATTTGCATAAGAGCTAATTTACGTATACTTTACATCTACTCGTGCACATTCCCTTTGAACAATGTTGTTAATTATAACTAGGTGATCCCGGGAGAGTTTTCCCAACTACTCGATTAGCGCGATGTACACAGATCAAAGTGAAGTAATGAACTAATGACTAGATACTAATCCATTAATGGCTCGCATGCGATGCATCTATTGTCGTCAACGTCAATGGATACCATCTGGTATACATTACTTCATATAACAATAACTAATTAAAAGTAGATTATCTTGTGTGATTAAACAGTACCTACAATATAGAGATACACCTGTTATTCGGTATAACATATATGTACCTATGTACGTAGTGTATATACTAGCTATTAAAGAGGCAGAGTCCAAGAGTGGATGGAAGGAGGCTAAATGATGGTGACAGTAAGTATGTGATTACTAATATTTATTACATCTTAAGTTGTCTATCCCTTTTTCTATTACTATCACTGAGAACATATAAGTGGCTTTATGTAGCTCTGCTTGTGAACTGAAAATTAATTTCGAAGTCGAACAGACTTGAAGAACATGCTGCTGAGATCTCTTAATCGACTGTTGCACTATCAACTGCCATGGAACAGTGTAAATATAAATCCACGAAAATTTTAATTCAGTAGGGACATTTTTCCAAAACATAACGCATTTCGGCACAGCAATTCACAGAGATTTATTATTCAAACGTATCCGTTACATACATTGGAAAACTTAAAAAAAGGTAGGTGAATAGAATAATAGTGGAACAAAATGTGTGCAAATATTGGGAAAGGGTTCGTTGATAGTCAAACAATATTTTATTTCACCGGCGTGGTTCATTTTCGTCGGACGGCAGCAGTTTGCTCACGTGATGTAGGTGTGTAAATGTGCCTTCGAATAAAATATAGCCTCTATTTTTGGTTTCATTTTTATTCTCCGCCATTTTCTTTTTAAAAAAGAATGCCATTGTGCCGTTTAAAAATAGAGACTTTTATGTTAGGACTTTAATATATTTCAATGTGGGACATCGACAAATAAATTCGAAGTAGCGAATTTTATTTGGTAAAGTGACTATTATTATTTTATTTATTTTTCAGTAATGTTACAGGGTATGGACTTACCTAGCCTTAATAAGAAATACCTAATCTAACTGACACTTTATTTAACTAAATTATATACTATTACATACATATACACAATACCTGTATAATATGCAGTTGTACGTATATAAAATGTAGAAATATAACTGAAATTACAGTAGTTGAATCTTCCAACAAATCCACAGTTCCATCAGTAAGCAGGTACTGTTTAATGAATAAAGTAGTTAAAGCGCTAATGAGCTCCACGTGGGGCTTACGTGGTGACATAACCCACTTCATTATGGTGTCTACTGTTTATGTGCCTATAGTAGATATATCTATTGTGCTATTTATTCATACTGTGTTCTGACAAACGAGTGAAATTATATTATTGTAATATTTATCCATTGTCACTCGTAGTCTAATTATGAAATACTAAGTGTTTGCCTTAATAAGTACTGTCATTCACAAAAATGTGACATGATTGGACTTACATAGTCCCATTCTAGTTATCGCTTTACCTACTAGCACATTTTTTAAACTACCAAAATCTAGTTTTTCCTCTGCAATATGCATTTGAGTGACATTATCGCTGACCTTTCATTATACTGCGGGCTTTTACCAGCCAACCAAGCTCAGCTATCTAGCTCACACGCCACGGTCAGTATCCTCTTAATATTAATTTAGTCTTACACAGATTGTACCTAGGAACGAAAACTAGAGCAAAATTTCATGCAAGCACTAAAAGAAACTACATTTTTAATGCTTTAATCTACGAAGCTAGCTCTTATAAATTATAATGTACCACCCATTTTAATATAATGAAAAGCTTGAAATATTTTCATTTCACATGTTAAAAAGCAAGTCACGTAACGCATTGTTTAAAACTGGAAATGTGTTAATGAGATTAATATGGAAATAAAATCTCATATGCAAAGAAGACTCGTTTCCCGGCTAACCCAAATTATACAGGAGTGCGGTAGGAATTTCACTGGAAAACCAACTTTTAAAAAACAAAAAGTCTGCGAGGAATTGAATTGGGTAACCACGCTCAGCATTTTTGTGAATAGGCAGACAAATCTATTACAATAAAACTCTTTACTTTATATAATTCCATTCGTTGTAATTTAAATAAATTAAATATTATTTTTACTAGAAAGAATTTTAATGACTGGTTACTGGTTGGAATGGAAAATGTTCTTTTATTATTCACATCACTAACAAATTAATCGTTCGAGTATTAATTTGAAACTGGTTTTTATAATGGCCGTTTTCAACATAACGATTTAAAATATTCGTTGTATAATAATTTAACAATGTTATCAAGTTAGAATACGTAACTTGACACAACGCTACCATAGTAGTTGTCAAATTACGCACTAATTAAATAGCGAACAAATATCCTTTGAAGCCAATTATCACATATGGCTTCATCGATTGTTACGAAGATCAAACACGGCCAACGACAACTTCTATAAATATGTTAACTTAGTAAACAAAATCACTCAAGTTTATTCGCTATTCTGAGGTACGATTTTCCTGCAAATGTGTACAATCTAGTATCGTTACGGTCGCGAGTCGTGGCGTTGTCAAGATCTAAAGTACCGCCTATCTAGAAAAATAAATGTGAGAACGACTTGGAGAAATATTGTTCACATAGTGGGCCGGCATCCCGCGGCTGTCTGGGTATTCGCGGTACATACAATAATCATAAGTAGAGGTTTACGGCTCCGCATTATTCAACCGTGGAATCCGAGGAATGTCGTGAACTATTTGCTCTGCGGCTGCGGCTCGAGTACATTCACTTCAATTGTGCCGCTACAGATTATCTACACTATCTATTCAAGTTTGATAATCTGGAATGCATGTGTTAATATAATGTACAATAGTGAGAGAACGTATAAAGTCCTTTTAGAAACTAAATTGGTAATTTTTCTTTTTTCTGCGTATCTACTAAAGTATGGAGTATAATAAAGTTTGCTCAAATCTAATTTATTCAGGTTTTAAAATGATGATATAGGTACTAATTTTAAATGAGAGCTTAAACATACTCTCATTTTAGAATCTAATAACAATTTAATTAGCACATTGTGGAAATTTTCATAAAATTCAAATTATTTCAAAACTAAAAAAGAACCGAGTATTTCATTACAACCTCTACTAACGTTATCATTTTTCATAATAAAATTCGTAAATTATTTTTCTAGCAAATAAAGAACAGACTGAATTAAGTAATGGGAGCTTTAACGTGCAGAGCTTTTCTCACTTAAAATTTCGCCTGTATTGCTAAAGTAATAAAGTATACATTATAATGCAAATGAGAACTGTAAAAAAAAACTAAATAAAATTCTACAGTCGTTTCTACACTGAGCTTCAAAAACCCGAGCATGACACTTTTAAATAAAGAATTGTAATAATCGCACCACTACAGCCGTGAATTACTGAAAACAAAATATTCTACAGTACATTCTACACTTCTAAATTTCCTTGAATCGGACACGGTATTATCGATAATGGGTATAACAATAGCCAGACTACCGTTGATTTAATAACGGGAAATTTATGAGAACCAGGAAAAGTAATATTATATTATAAGTAAATATTTCATTTCAGTTGCTATTTATTTGCTTTATAATGTGGTGGTTTGCTTTACACATAGCTTAGCTCTAGTGAAAACGGACTCAGCTAAGCTATATTTTTATATGAAAAGAGCTTCCAAGCTTCCATACTATGGATACATCGCATACTCGTGCTACACATCTTCCTCGCTCAGCTACATAGCTTAGTATCAATGGAAACGGTCATACGTAGTTACAGCATAGGTATTACATCTTTGTAGCATAACTACATAGCACATCTCTTGTGGCACACACAAAAACACCGTTAAACTGCAATCTCCAACCCGCAAGGAAACGTGGAGCTTATGGCAAACGCTCTAACCTAATCTATCAAAACGTCAGTATTTCCACAAATATTATTACCACAAACATTATACCACCAATTATTTTTTACACGCAACCGAGAATGTCATTTAAGACCTGTGTTACCTACTTATACTTAGATATTTTGACACGGTAACCGCCACGTCGGTCACCGGTGTCCGACGCTTAGCGGAGGTTTTGCCTTAATATTAGTTTCATTATTTACATACAAAAAAATCCTCTTAATATTTTAAAGGAAATAAAGGACGTATGTATATGAACAACTGTAAAGTACATCTTAACTTCTTATAATTAAAATGCGGAAGAAAATTAAGAGCGCGATGCCTCTTCTGCGTTTGACGTTTATAATGTCTTTAGTCAAGCTCATTTATAGGTCACGTACCTTCATGTTATTTTTATACTAATTACATTAATTTGTACAGGTAAATGTCAACCAGTATTAGTAGAAAAATATTGTTAAAATAATTGTTCAAGAAGTAGTTGATATTCAATATAATTTTAACTATAGCATGTTACATATTTAAGTTACTCATGTTTAGATAATAAATAGTCACAAATTCCTTTAAATTAATCATAACATTTACTCATTCGAGTAGCTTTAGCAAACTCATTACGTACTGAAACCAATATTTCTATCCGCACCACTAACTAATTTCCAGGTGTTTCTAATTTTCGATAGAGTTAAAAACTCGCTTTTACAACGCCGTAAATAATATGAGTGGTCCAGAAATAAATGTAGCGATATAAAAACAGAATCGCCAATAACTTATTAGAGCTTTCGGTTCAGTGGATCGTATATAATCAATTTGTCGGTAGATAAACAAAATCGGCCGGCAGATTATCTGCACGGCCGCGGCCGCCCGAATGCGCCGCACTAAACAATGTTTATTTATTATTTTTTATTAAATCGTGCTTCATTACGATCAAATATATTCATTTTATGAGATGCCATAGCATTGAATTTACTCTTTTTAAAAAGATATAACTGTATTCAATGTTGACATATGAATGAGCTCGTCGACAACCCTGTCATCAATATTGTACATATTCGTGAATGAAATGTTCGTGATTTTAGTGTTTTAGCCGTTTATTGGTTGATTGAAAGCTTCACCATTTGCCAGAATTCGGTTCTGTAAAATATTCGAAATTGGAGTTCAATATACCAATACAAAGTCGTACGAAGATAGATAGAAACGTTTCAATGGATCAACGACTTCGGTAGAAAATAAAGCAACTTGTACATTGTAGGCTGTAGTAAACCCGTAGTCATAAATCGACCGTAACGTTCACGTATTCTATACTCGAACCGAGCCTTAATCAACACCCTTTTAGATCTTTTTTACGAGATTAAGTATAACACTTTATGGCATCATTAACTTGAGTACCACGCAATTAAAATAACAATTGTTATGGAAATGTTTGTATAAGACACAAAGTGAGTAAATAAATCAAAAACCATTGACAAATACCAAAGGTAAAGATAAATACAAAAAATATAAATCTACAAGTAAATTAAAGAACATGATAAATAAAATGTATTTAATTCGTAGAAAATATAAACACGTATTTCACTAACCTGCAGTCTGCAGCTTGCACCACTTGAGCCACTGGCTCTTCTTGTTTCTGCTGACTCGCGGATGTTGTCACTTGAGCCGATGTCAACGCTAACGCTTTATATCTCGATTGCTCAGCAGTAGGCAAAACTATATCCACAGATCTCGATCTAAGTCCACTGCCAGGAACTGTGAGAGAGTTCCCAGTACCATTCAACTCTTCAGCTCGACCACCAGAAACTTTTGAAAAACATGAATCGACTGACGCAGCGCGGTCTCGTTTCAGTTCGGGAACAGCTAGGTAGATATCGTGGACGAGACTGTCTTTCGCAGCGTGAGCCGCTTCTTCTTCGGAAGCACGAACATTTTCAAGGGAACTGCCCGTAGGTTCCACAAAAAATGCTTCTTGTCTAGATATGGAACGCCTTCGTTGTGGTAGTATCGGAGGTTCATCTACGGGCGGTTGCAGTTCGAAGGACGGTGCTCCCGGAGTCGGCGGCGGCGAGTGTACCGGTGGCGGCAGGAATGTTCTCGGTGGTGGTGGAGGAGCCAGCAGTACTTGAGGCACTTCCACTTCGCTCTCGTCCTCTTCGTCGTCGTCTTCTGCCGACGAAGAAGCCAGAGCTCGTTCGGGCGTGACTCGCTCCTCGCTGCGCCGAGCGAGCCACGTCTCCATGTGACGGCAGTGCACGCATGGTGGAGGTGTGCCTTTACCAGACCGACGTCGAGACCACAGACGCGGTACCTGATACAAAAAATAAATTATTAATTTAAATGAACAACAGAAAATAGCTTAATTATAATCACATTGTACATTCTCCAGTTCACCGATTTAATATACATTTAGTAATTAAATGAAAAAGCGAAATATAATGTATTTATTACACGCACGAGTGTACTACAGAATGTTTGTTACAAGCAAAAACCGCTACGGTTTGCAGAAATTCAACCACGGCGAAGTTAACTTTGAACTTTGAACATACCCTCTGGACACGGCAAAGCTAGAATTATTGGCTTGTTGTACCTAGTCTACTGTACTATAGCATCGTTTCATTTAGTTGAGAACTTTAATCTTATGTATTCCAGGCGGCTAATGTATATTATATAATTAAGTTTGTCTCCCAAATAATCATTATACAAGTAGTTGCTTTGTTCATCAAATATTACCTCAAAAACATAGTAGGTTCCGCTTCCATAAAGTTTGTCGTTTTAATAATTTAATAATTCAACTCTTCCCTTATAAGTAAGCCCACACTTAAATCTTTCTACATTTACAAACCCAATTAATAATTTACGCCATTTTCTTGTTGCCCTATAATTTAATCCTCACCCAACCTTACAACAGGCTCATTTGAAAACATTGACATAAGTATTCCCTCACAAAGTGAGATCGTGAGACTTCCCTAATAAATATTATTCCGTTTAATGTATTCTAGACGTTCCCCTTTACGTTAAAAAAAACAGTAGGATGAAGGGTACTTTTGAGAATCTTTCAAACGAGAGTGTCACTCTTATACACGAGATAAAAAGCACTAAGTGTAAAAAAGTAAATAAAATTGACAACCTCACTAAGCTAAGCCTTTTCCTTTTACCCAGTACATGAGTACCTATCTAGATAGAATTTTTAATGGAACCTTTTCAAACTTAAGTAAATCCATTAAGTCACTCATGCCGAACTTCTCCTGTACAAACTGCGATTAATAAATTAGCAAGGAAACGCACTCCAAGCTAACTTAGGTCGCACTCTTCGCCTTGACAATTATTTAGAAAGAACCTTGTTTATTTTTATTTAAGTGTAAAGATTGCTTGATGCAAGTTAAGTACTCATTAAAGTCTATTCATCCTGCTCTGAAACCGACGTCAAAGCTAATGTTGACGTAATCCGTAGTCTCAAGGAGCACCCTTCATCAGGAATAACACGGAAGACATTGATGAGGCCGGCCTTTGCTTGTTTGGAAAATTTGGGCAAACGAAAATGTTGATAAGAAGGTACTATATTATTCATTAAATAAATATCTTTATTCAGTGTGTACTTATTTATATTAGCTTCCCGTTTATTTACAAAGAATTTTATCAAAAAAACGAACACTTTTGTATTCTCAATAATATGAATACCTAACTCAAACAAGAACTTCCTAGAATACTCTTCGCCTTCCGTTTAATTTTCGGAGTAATTTTCAAGGGATTATCGGTAATGAATTCTGGAAATATACTTTCTCGATAGTAATATTGTTTGACTTACCTCAAGGTATGTGCCCGAGTCATCAGATCCGGCGGAATCGAAGGAGCGACTGCGTGCTCCGGGCTGCGGTACTGACAGCAGTACACTGGCGCCCGAGCCTCGCACAGCCTCCAATTGGATCTCATCGAACGATGCCGACCGGACCTGCCAAAATGAAGTGATGAGGTGATACTCGCATTTACTCTAAATGGATTTTAAGGTTGTATTCCCGAGAGTAAAGTGTTACAATTTTCGAAATTCTCAATAAAAATAAATTAATTATTTTTCCTCATTTTCTACCGTTCTAACAAACATAAATATATAATTATAATTGAACAAATGCACCACGCTTACCTGTTTCGGTACCTCGAGGCTACTTTGCGTCTTCATGTCGGCGGGTGTGGGCGTGCGTGATCGTTTGAATGTGGTGCGCAGGCGCTGCATGGCGGTCGGGGCGGGCTGCGCGCGCGCTCTTCATGTCGCGGGCCCGCCCCGCCGCCCTCGCCTGCAACCCGCCGCAACGCGCTATCACCACCTCTACACATCATACTACTAGTTAAAAACCATAAAAATATCATATCATAATATTATATGCCCCAGTGATAAAACATGTCACTCAAAAATAAAAATAGCGTTATAAACTTTCGATACACGAAAAATTCCAAATAATTATTTGAAGATATTTATTATCCTTCTATAAATACTCCGTAGCTTATCATAATTCCAATTAAAATAAGTCAAATTCCAGAGCCTAAGGTACGCAGGTGGATGGTAAAATAATTGCGAACTTCAAATAGGTACATCGTATACAGAATCAAAAGGATCAGATTTTCAACATAAGCAGGATTATACTCAGTAGAGCACGACAAAGCGAAAGCTTACAAATACTAAAATAACTTGTTTTCAATATTTGTAATAAAGAAATATGGCCACCTATTTAGATTTATTCAACGTATGGTGCTGTGCGTCTCAAATCCCAAGAAAAATGTATTCTTGTTTATCCGAGGAACTTACTGGATACTCTTCTAGATATTTTACAATACTGTTTACAGGCTTACCTGATGCATCAAACTATGTTTCCTCTCAACGGATTTTCTTTATTGAATAATATTTTCCTACAGATTTTGTAAAAGAAATAGACTGAAACGTTTGAAACAGAATTAAGGCGCACTATTTACTGTATACGAGCTGGTGTGTAATAAAGTAAACCTCGTTAGCTGATTATGTTAGTAGTCCTAAAACGGAGACCTATTGACGCAGTATGAGACCACGTACTGACCATTCCAAATGCTCCAATTAGTTGAACAGTTTCACTCGTGACCAAGCAAACAATGTCGTCCAATCCTACATTAGCAGGCAGGCAGCCGGCTCCAGGGCATTGGTGCGAGATGAGATAACGTCGCGGAAATTCTAAAGCACCATTGTATATCCCCATGGCGGTTTTATACAGAGCCGCACAATTAGATTCCGTCGCTAGATTACATCAAAACCTGTTTGTTTATCACAAACACAGACGAATCAAATCAAAAGCTTATAGTACCTATAGATTCCTACATACCTGGTACATTGGTATATGTATAGGGTTATATCAATTTTCGCAGTGGATTAATTCAGTAGCCAGAGTGATGCCTATCGAATGGCATTCAATCTGAATTGTTCTCAATACGGAGTGCGCCGCGTCTTTCAATTTGAATCGCATTGAGGACTCGTCACCGTCACGTGTACTGTTCGAATTGAATAGCGATTTGAATCTAATCATTTAAATACTTATACCCTCATCTATCTTACATTGACGGGATCGAAATTAAAACGGGCAATATTTATGTTTGAACTCCGTTAAAGAAATAAAAGCATGAAATCGAGCGAACTTTTCCAATATTCACGATATTGTTCTCATTGTGCGTATCCTTGTCCTTTTGTTGGTATAAAACAATGTATTGTGAGTCGGTACAATGGAAACTTTATAAAAACAAATATTTTGGTAACCTTTCGAACAAAAATAATTGATTGCTGAAAGAATATAAATTAATGTTCAGTTCAGTTTGAGTTTTATGAACTCAGAACTATTAAATTGTGTGTGATAAATATTAGATTGAGTTAATAACAAAAGTGTATGACTATTTTTAGTTAATCTAAATGACACTATTAATGGTACACACCGTCACTTTATACTCATCCAGATTCTTCATGAACCACATAAGAAGCTAAACAAAAAATAGGTAGATGCGTAACCACGTGAAAAGGTCCGTTTATCTAAAAGCTAAATGAGTTGACATTAATTCGGCAAAATAAATTATCCACCTCTAAATAAATAACAAGGGCACGCTAATGGAAACAACCACAAAAGAGAGTTCTCATCTGTCCGTTAAATGCTACTCTGTGGTCGACAATTAATTGTATGGTACTAAATGACACTATAGATATACCTCTGTGCATAGGTCCGCTATACACACTATATACAAGGTGCATTGGTCCTTCGCTACTACTATTTTAAGTCTACATTAAGGTTTCTGTTTGACTCCCGAGTTTGGCTAAATGTAACAGTGATATGCGAATTTCAAAATTCGCAATAGCAATGTAGAGCCCGGAATTATAGCGAAGGGCGTCCATATTAGATTATGCGATTAGCAATATAATTGTCAATAAGTGGATGTTACCTAACTACATGTATACATATGAATAGGTATCTTAATATGCATCTTAACATAAGATAGATATATTAAGTACTATAATATTTGAAACAGATACCTAAATACTGAGTATTTATTAAAAAAAGTGTATAATACTCAGTATTTATCCATTTCAAGTATTTATCGCAAAAAATCGCCCATCCCTAATCTCAACCCACATGCCGAAAATAAACAGTTAAAAGCCGTGACGTGATATCATGTTAGGTAAGTTTAAAAGTAACTTCAGAATATTGAACATTCGAAACTTCTAACATGTACCTACGAGTATATTCGAAAGGATTTTCATAAATCTCTGCGTCTAACAAACGATAATGAAAACGTAAATCAGGAAATGCCAGAATTTCCTTGATGAAGGTTTGATAAAGGTTCCTTCAATAATAAAGTATTGCTTCGCATTCAGATTATTTGGGGAAACATTACGTAACTAATATGTGGATTTGTACACGACATCTGCATAATATGTGTACTTATGAAATTATAATATTCAAGCCAAATTACATTTATACTTTTATATTTAAAACATTTGTTTTTTATTCTCTTTGAACGTACAGTCAATTTTACTTGTAGTGCTTGCACCTATTCTTATACCTTGCTCATTAGAGGAAAATCGATTGTCATTTTGTTACCAATAATAATATTAAAATCACACCACTCGCTGACACGACATGAAGCAGGTAATCTGTATACATACCTGTGTTTGTGCCCTTGCCATTATTGATAGATTTAAAAAATATATTAGGGTTGTAAATCCCTGTAACCACTAAGATATAAAAGCTACCCATCGAGTTTGCAATCACATCCACAAATCATCAGTGTGATAACGTTCTGAAATCCGCAAATCCGCTTAAAGCCACGCGTTGTACAGTGTACAGTAACCGAATCATTGTCGTCATCATACACATTGATGGATACACAAATGTTCTAACACATATAAGATTAGCTCTTTACATATCGCCTTTACTACTCATTACAACACTGTTAAAAAATCCATCAACTTTGATACCTCTATTACATGGAACTTTTGACATATAACTGGAAAAATGTGCATTAATATTTGCAGCTCTGCCTATCTCGCAGAGAATAAAAAGCGTGTGTTTTATATTATTGTCTTTGTTTACATTCAGAAAAAGTATACAAATTTCGTACCACTATATATTTTATGTATTACTTCATATTTTCATAAGCTATTATACATTCATGAGTAACATCCGACTCGGTTTACAGAAACAGCGCCTACCGCACTGCTCACATCGTAACCTACAATGCGCATAATGCCACGAACTTTATAGCAGGCGCTGTGACGCATGTTTAGTCAAGTTGAAATATGTGAGACTTACGTGCTTATCCGTTGTGATAATAGCAGCCGGAGGCGACAGGGAAAAATATATTAAACGTGCCGACCGTGGTCTCCGAGAAATATCGGTAAAATTGATTTGAAAAAGCTTATTTCCTTCCCTTTCTCGTATATAAGTACATAAACATGGCTCATATACGTTTATTTTAGTATTTATTTCACCCTACCTATACTCGTTTTAGACAGTAGTTAGTAAAGTTCTTTTAGAACAAACTTAACAGCCGAAAAACCGTAATCCAGTCAGAACTTAATCGAAAGCTCAAAAGCAGAAATGTACGTAAACGACGACTTTCAAGTATCGTAACTACACTATAGACGTTTATTAGAACTAAGAATATATCCCACATAATAGCAAAATCAAGTCACACCTTACATCGGATTTAAAAGACGTTAATGTTACCTCTTTAATCGGCTAATTTCTCTCGTTGTCACCACCAACTTAACGATAATTAGCGACGCAATTGTCCCAGACGACCACTTCTCTTTTATCTTTCACGTGAAATGGCTTACTAACCTCTGGTAGAACTACTCTCTGTAATTTTATTTGTAAAGAGTGTCAATGACGTTAGTTTTACCCTCGGCAATAAGAGCATGTCTTTTATTCCTTGAAGGGGTGATTAATATACATTCTTGTACTCTAAGATACCTACATAAAACAATTAACATAATGTTCTTTTCAACTAAGTTACGATGAGAAGAAATAATTGATTGCTTTCAAGAGTCGTTCAGGGATATTTTTATTTGTATAAGTACTTATATTCTTCTTAGACGAAGAGCCAAGCACTAGGTACCTAGAATAAATAACATGGTAGGCTAAAAGTAAGCTTCTTACACCGTACACACAACTGTGTAATAACAGACATTATATTATGTAATAGTAGAGTTAGAATAGCAAAGCCTTGCCCCTCGGCGTTGGCTCTAATAGTTAGTTAGCTCACCTCCCTAGGGATGATCCTGTGATGTTATTTATGTGTGTAATTATGCATAGGCGTGCATACGTAACAGGACGGTAACTTAATGTCTTACGAGCTCCGAAATACCTCACAACCTCACTATTAATTACGTTGTAAATATAGTTAAGTAGATAGAATTAACTTGGTAAAAAAACCCTTATAAATTAGATCGAAGTATCACCTCCTAAATTACATAATCGTTACATACATATTGTTTTTTGTCTACCTACCAATGCAGTGTTTTTCATTAAGCACCTATAATAATCCGCCAGGAATCCGTAATCTCAATACTTTGATTAGGGAATAGGATTAAACGTTCTTAACGTATAATCTGGTTAATCCTTTAACAAATTAACAGAAAGGCACTCTTTAAATTATGTTTTCCAATATTAAAACCTAATTTCAATACCCATGAAAGAAAGGCAGTAAAGCAAGCTTTAAAAAGTAAATTTTTAATTTTTGGGCGAGTTCTACTTTCCAACAGTTGTAAAAACACATGTACTATGTATATTTAAATAGATGAACCCATTTCCCGAGACCAAAGTAAATATACTTTGAAAATAAAAACAAAAAGGAAAATATACACAAAAAGTAGGTACTTTTTATAGGCTAGCAACGGTACGTTTGTTTGCATTTTATTAAGGTAATTTAATTTTACCTTCAAAATTCAGAAGGTTGTCTTAAACAGGCATATGAAAGACAAACTTGTTGTCGGACAACAATGTTTTACAGAAAAAAACTTATTGCTTTTTTGTCTTATTCTTTATTTCTTTTGCCAATTCCTAAACCTGCTGCCGACAGTTCTATAGAGTAGGTTTATTTCTAATTTACATCAATTTCCATTAAAGTTTTCAGAAATTAATATACAAGAGCATTCATCATCATCGTCAATCCGTAACAGACAGACAGACCGCGTTCGGTGCTCTGATTAGTTGGTTTATTCGAGCGGGTCAATCAGAGCGCCGAAAGAGCTCTTGTTTCGATTACTTAAAACGTAAAGCAAACTCGTACTAAGTCTATAAACCTATGAGCGTTCTCTCTTTAATCTTATATGTACAAGGTAATATATCTTCCCAACAACACTAAATAAATATCTTTGTTTATGAGGAAAAATATATCATGAATGCCGTGCAGATAGATCATGATCTGACTGTTTCTGTGGCCTACGATGGGATCGCTTACATAAATGTTCTTTTCATCGTTGTCTGTTATAAATTCAAAATGGAGAGTACTTATCAATTCTAAACGAAAAGCTGATTTTACTTTGAACGAAAACATCTCGAAAATTGTTAAGTAATTGGCAGGACTTACCTACAGATATTCGAGTTTGTAAGTACTTACGTAAAAAGTATGCCAGATGCAAATGTCTGTCTAACTTTTGAAGTCGAGAAACTTTCTCGCTTCCAATAAAGACAAAATGGTTGAAATGCTACATCGAGCTAATATACTGAATTCTTTCAATGTCGAAGGAAAAAGTTATCGACGCCCCTTGAGTTACTCTTTCCTTGTGTGAGCTCAATATAACGGATTTTTACTTTTTCACCTTCTTTTGGACGATGTTCGTAAATAATGAGAGTAATATACGATGCTGGAGGATATGTGATAAGGTCGGAGTAAATCCCAGATGACATACGGAAGGATTTTGCTTGAGTAATCACAAAGGCAAAGGATGAAATTCATTTATAATTCAGCAAAGAGGTAATTAGACCATGTTCAATAAGTATGCACGTATTGTTTTCTAAATGATGACGACAAGATGTAACGGACTTTCCATGAACTACTTTCGATAGATGAAATACACGACAAAAATGCAAATGATATAAATTATTTAGTTACTGAACTAAATATCATACAGTAACTCGAACTCGAAAGTAACATCATCAAAGCAAAAACCAATGACAAGTACTAAGAAAAAAAAGTATTAAGAAAATGTATCGTATTGGAAAAGTACATCCAGTGGTAGCGAAGAGATATCGTTTTCGAAGAACTGACATGCCCTGGGGCGGAGTTAAGAGGGGAGAAGTAGGCGAGTGACAGCTTGAGACCCTCAGCCATTCTCCATCAATATGTAGACGTTTCCAACGCTTTTATGTCCGTGGCAGTATCAAGAAATAATATTATCATGTGAAACTCTCCAATAACTTAGGAAATCGATTTTGCGATGTAAAGTATACTCGTAACGTAGCGTACATCTAGCTATATGTATAAATATAATATCATAAAGTGATTAACATTCCATATTATCATGTTCTTTAACCTTGGATACATGCACCTAAACTATAATACAAGATTTAAAATACATTAGTAATAATAAAAAAAGACAGAGGCATCACAACTTTGGCGTGACTTGGTCAGTTATCATTACTTATCACCTGAGTCTTTTTCAGAGAATTCTACACCCATGTACTATCCAGCAGAAAAAAATAAAAACTCGATAGCCTTCTTATCGCTCCCTTAGGAATGAAAAACTCTTACGTAGAATTCATTTGACATGGAAGGGCGAAATAGCCTGTCGAACTTTTACTAACTAAAATCATGAGTACGCTGTGGGAACCCTTAACGATACCTACATAGATCAACAAAGCAAGGTATATAACGTAGTAACTTTCAAACAATTTTAATATACTTCTACAGTTTTCTAGAGAACATTATTTCAGTAAAGTAAACACGTCGCGTCGGTCGTAAGTCGCGTGCCATCATACGATTAATTTAACATGTACTTTTTTATGCATGACACGTAATAATTAAATACGGTAAAGTCCCAACCACCATCACAATATGGCTGCTGCTTAATTGATACCTGCATTCATAAATTATTTGTTATATTTAGGAGTCACACTAGACAGGTAAGTGGTACCTACATTGTTCTGGAGCCCTACAAAGGACTAGTTTTACTTCGAACTCGTCACCTTACCTGAAAGGAGTGTACTTAACATTTTAAATATTCATATCTACTAACTCCTTCGGACAATAGAACACGTGGTATTATTTTTTAACTCTTGAAAGATAAATAGGTTCCAGCTCGTAACCTGCCAGTTATGTAACATCGTCGTTATTTTCTAATTAATTTAAACTGACTATTAGTTTAAACTGATAAACCAGACTTCAACTGATAGGTACCAATCGTCTTTATAATGTTAATCAATGTATTTTATATCCACCGTCTATCGTATTGCAGAACTTAATCCTTCATAAACACATTTCGTCATAATCATAATGATATAATGGTTATTCCCCTTACTAAATTTACAACTAAAATAAAATTATTTGGCAAATTCCATACTTATCTATTTACGTATCACTTACGTAATAACAAAAGTATCGCCAATAGCTGTAATAATATATTGATGTTATGACAATAAGACTGTTGTATGAGCAGAAAAATACAAAACGACATCAATAATAACCCGAGGCTAGTAAACAATTCTAAATACAAACATAATAGATAATGTTTACTTCGAAAGTAAATATTTACGTTGTAACCGTAATAAACATTTTCAACTTTTAGTTATAGGAAAAGACATTAAGGTTAAGAAAAAACATCTTCATGTACAAACTAGTTGTTTACCGCCAATGCTGTTTGCCCCTTTTTTCTGGGGGGAAAATCATTGGCTTCTCCCGCCTTGGAAAAGGCAAGAGGGAGAGTCATACTCTTACTGACCAAAAACCACCCCGTTCCTACTCCTGCTTTTCGAGCCGCAGCCCCGGTAAACCAGCTAGGTAGTTCGCAGCTCAAGGCTGTTTGCCCCTAATATCTTATTTTCACTTTCGTAATGGCAAACACAGGTCACTTTGTCTAATAATTGAAAAGAAGGGAAAAAAATGCAAATCCAACAGCTTAGTGACATCGAAAGATCAGCACAAATCAAATCTTTAGCATTGTTATTAGGTAGCTTAAACCCCATTTCGTAGCACTTCAGAAGTTAAATTTAAATGCAACTGCTGCATATAAGTTCAGGGGTTAACTATTGAGGGTATCTATGCCCAGAAGAGAATCGAAACAGACAAGTGATGATGATGATGATGAAAATATCCTGGATTCATTTCCACAAACAATATACAGGCAGATATCATACGCAACTGCCTACAATTTCACCAAAAATAAAGTATAATGTTGTTTAATTTTATGGAAAAATAAATCAGATTTACAAGCGATGAACGTTAAAAGCAACGGAGAAAGTCTTTTCGGAAGCAAACGTCATGAGATTCGTGAATTTTAATGGGCGAATGATTCCTATTTCCTTTAGCTTATTACGGATTTCTCGTTTCCAAATGTACATTTACATTCGAAGCGTGATTTTTTAAAGTGAAAAATTAAGTAAAAAAAATTGTATAAATATTCAACGTTCTCCGCACGAATACGTTGACAAATTGTTCTTTGCTGCAGAATTGCTGTGGACCGTTTATTATATGTATGTATTTTTTTTAATTTATTTAATAGAAGCTCAACGCGGGTGCTGTTGTAATTTGTTGCATTAACATATGACGGGTAAGAAAGAAAATGCTTTCATAAATTACGCTCCTTTTTAATGAAATTGTGGCATTATGTTAATAATGTTTTATGAGTTTTTTGCCTGAACCAACAAGTTACTAAGTTCGTTGCTACCTATATATTTTTTTAAATGGTTTCCACCCATAATTACCTATTAACCTAACTTCAAACTAATTATTTAGGTGTGTTATTATGAAAATGTGTTTTAACTCGTTATACATACAGTACAAAACTCTACAAATATTATAACGATCGTAATAAATATAATTGGGTATAAACGCTTGAGAATAATTGTTAGTGTATCAAATCATTTTCATATGACTAATTTGTATAATATACTAACTACGTCTTGACATTTTGTTTATTTATTCTACGGCCATACGGCCAAGTAAAACATGACCTTAATCTATTACTAATTAAATTAAATTTATTATTTTTATATCATCTAGACTAATAAATAAAAGTGCCTGTTTGTAATATTGAAATAACTGCTTATTACTATATGCATATAAATACATACGATACATAAACCAAAATATATTTTCTTCAATTTTTGTATCTGTTTTTTGTCTACTTATTTGTTCTGGCTAATCTCTGAAATGGATGGTCCGATTTCGGCTTGTATTGGAAGTTAATGTACTAAGGAGTGTAACTTATGCTACTTTTACTTCAGATTTTTTTAATTTTAGAAAAAAATCACACGCCTAAATTCTGTCTAGAAAGTCATTATTCTATGCGGACGAAGTCGCGATCAACAGCTAGTAATAAAATATAAAAAAAAAATATCTATTTTCTTTTCCATATCTACACGTGTAAGTAGATACTTTTAATCAGCATCTCACAGCAACCAAGTAAACGTCTACTGCAGATACTTAGAAATAGAAACTTATTTATTTAAACAGCATCTCATTAATTAACTCGTGTAGAAGGAAGCTCGGAAGCTAATTACTTTACAAAGATCTGAAACATGAGAATATTTTTTTCCATATTTATACATTTTATAACAGTTCTTTACTTTGAAACTTAACAGGCATCAGGCAACTCTACAGTAATTTAAAAACCTGATATAATTAACCCTAACATCTAACTAAACCCAAAATCTCCTAACTATAGGTACGTGTCAATATAATTAATTAATTTGTCACTGCGTTGATTAGTTCACAGACTTTTAACCTGTTTGAAATAATTAAAAACACACACCAAACATAATATACCTTAAAATTCTATTCAATATTTCAAACTCGGAATACGCCATAATACATTTTGTCGCCCCGGGCATCGAGATCCGAATCGCGTGTTCACCAGTCGCGCTTAAAACAGCCTCATCAACGGGGTATCGAAATAAACAAACAGTGAATAGATAACATCGAATAATGCAGATCCCATTATTCCGTATTTACTTACATCCTTCCCAAACGTAATTGGTTCTGTAAATGAGTGTAATGTAAATTAATAATTTATTACCCAGCGATACGATAAAGGCGCGTTAAGGGTTTGTGCAGACGAGGGACTTTTGTCCGTTGAAAATTAATTTAAAGATCTGGTTGGCCAGAAAAACTAGTATACACACCAATCAAAAACGTAACTGCATCTCAAGATCAAGTCTGCAGGTCGTCTTTGTAAATGATATGATAAAGTTAGTAAAGTTTGTTGAGATTTTCATTGATGAAAAAGTAACCCGTCTGCACAGGTCTGAAGGCTGCAGCTCTTGAGTGATGGGCCTACAACGTAATTGGCTCAATACCCGCCGGGAATTTACGTGTGGCATAAAGAATGTTTCCCAATTAATGCCATTACAAACAACCGTTATTCCCGAATGAAAACATGTATATTTTACAATACTTCGATACAAAATATGGTATAATATGGAAGCTTATTGCCATGAATCGGTATAATTCCAGATTCAATTGGGAAATTGTGAAAATCAAGAGCAGATGTTGCTTGACAGTCGCACTTGCGACCATTCGACCAATTGCAATGAAGCAGTAAATTCAACGGAGTTACGTTATATTCGATATTGTCTTTCTATATATAACATTGTATATATAGGGTACATTATGTTATCTATTTCCATTGTTTGTTGCCTGTTCAAGTATATGATGCAAAATTTAATAGCTTGGTTATTCACAGCGTACGAAAACGGTCCATTGTAACTCTGAAACAGTACACAATACATGTACGGAGCATCAATTGAACAAACCTGCTTCCCCAGTAACAGCTCATTTAGTATTCATGCCTCGTTTTGAATTTTAATAAACACACCCTAAAACGTTCCTAATAAAACATCTTATTTGTGGTTTGATTTTTTGTCCCTTGGTACCTACTTATAAAGCAAAACGAAGAAGCATAACAATACGTGATCGCAATGCTTTTTTATATTTCAAATAAATTATGCGATTTAATATTAAAAACGTAAATAAACAAAAAATATGATTCATAAATAACTAGATATTAATCATTTCAATAAAAAAAATGAAAATAAGATGCATGACGTAACAAGTGATGTCGTCACCATTAAAATGCACGAACTGGAGAAAACAAGACATCCCCATTAAACGTGCTCTCTTCAAAATCTACCTATACATCTGTTTGTAAGTTTGAAAACGAAGAGATAATAGAAGAAGGTACGTAAGTATATTTTAAATATTCCTGCATATCTGAATGTTGCATAAAGAAACATCTACAACAATCAGTTAATATTAATACTCAACATAGCCAATTTATAAACAAGATTAAAAAATAAACCTTAGTAGAAACTGCCTCGTTCCTTCGGCCTGTAGATGCAAATGCGATCGCGTTCGGTCTCCGCTTGCAGAACCGAGTAAAGTATTATTGGATTTTCGCAATTCACAATAGTCGAGAGGGTGGAGAGTCTGGTTTCAGTTCCGTGAATCTCAATGGGCTTGCCTTTTATTGCATGGTAACAATTGACGAAAATCGAATGAAAGAACTTCTGAAAAAAAATCACTGCACATAGGAGCGCCTCGTTAGATTAGAATTCCTTACTAAAAGGGCTGGAAAACGGACTTATTTAAAACGTAACAATTGATGACCACATAAATGCGTGTAACACAAATTCTGAAAGAATAACTTAATAAAAGGTAAGGCGTTTAATCCTGCAATAGCTCAGTACTTTGTAGCCAATCGAATTGAAATACAAAGTCGACAGATGTCATTCAAATTCACGCGTGCGTGTTCCCGTGTTGCTTTCAAACACGTTTACGCCATTCCTCAATTTGATTAGTGTCTATCGAAGATGAAAACTTCTCCCTGGGACTCTTAGAAGTAATGGAGGTATAGTAACGTAAACTCTTTTGTGATAAAGTTAACTCTTTTTGCGTGCTTTGGTACGATCGAAAACCGAGTCTTGATTTGATTCCTTGGCTAAATTACGTTTGGTGTTTCGCAAAAGGCTATCCTTAATGGTTCGAAGAATAGTGTACTGTGTACACATTTCTGCCTAGGTACTTATGTGCTATTTCTGATGCTTTTGTATATGAATAAATTATAATAACCTTTAACCGACGAACATGCAGGAAAAGATAGAAGACTGTTGACGAAGTGAAAGAGGTATGTAAGAATCGTAGCAATTTTTTTTTTTTTCTTTCTTTAAAAAACATTGCCCCACACTAGCTCCTGTGTCGTGGGTGCGTTTACAAACATACAAGTTCACATGCACATGACACCCAGACCCGAAACAACAATTTGTAGATCACACAAAGAGTTGCTCCGTGCGGGAATCGAACCTACACGTTGCACGGCAGCCAGTTGCCCAGCCACCGCGCTAACCGTGCAGTCAAAAATTTGCATTGTCTCTGCCTACCCCAATGGGAGACAGGCGTAAGGTTATGTATGTATGTAACAATGTCGTTAATGCGACCAACCTATTTTGTGTTACGTGCATAATACATGCTTAATACCTTTAAGTCTCAAAGTCATAACACTTAAACTATTACAAATTCATTTAATCCATATTACATTAACATCTAAGTAGTAGTTAATTAACATAAACTAACTAATTGAACTAATAATTAATTATAAACCGCTTTGCATGAGCGTGGAGATTCATCAACTAGTGTTTGCCAGTGCACTCGCTAAATATTAGATCGCAGATTAGCCCGAGTTGAGGTCGCTATCCCGCACAAATGTCAGGTACATACTGTCACTGACTGGTGCAGTCACCTGGTACCACAGGTGACAGTGCGGGCACGTGAATAAATAATGGCTACAGCACATCACTAGCGCTCACATTAGCTTATAACACCAACTCCAATGTTGGTACCACATTGGTTGCATTTGTTTTATTAATGTGTACAATCATTACTCTATGTTGGCAATTATTTACTTTGGTCAATACCTACTATTTTATTAGGCGGAAAATATTGGCCAAACCTAAAGAGATAGTAAATCCTCAAACATAAATCAAGATTAAAATAACACTTTGGGCTGTCACCTTAAAGTATTAAGAGTAACATTAAGTATTAAAGTACTTGCAAAATACGGTGTTTTAAAAGCTTTATTACGCAGGTAATATTTCGGCCCACGTTGTTATAAAATTAGCTAGAGGCAGCAGGATTTTAATGGAATAACTGATAGGTACATTACATAGCGTTTAAATTCTCACATCCTATGAAGGAACCACTAATTGGGGTTATTTACTACAATATTTGATATGATTTACACATATATAAACATAGATATGTGTAGAATATAACAAGTCGTTGAAGTTAAATATGTAAGAAGTAGAACGCGAAGTTGAGGTTTCGACTGAATAATATATAAGATGGATGAAACAGTTGGACGGACGTATGCATTGGTTGAAGACGGTCAGAAGCCACAACAAATAGTAGATAGATATTTATACTAAATATACGAATATTACAGGAACCGATGGTGTTAATGCAATTTTGTCAATATTCTAAATTCAATTCACTATCATAGCTTACAAGCGAATGCATCCAATTTTGGTTACATTAAAATTTACCCTAACGAGGCTATTCCGCTACCCTAGTAGTTTTTTAGTTTATAATTACCAATTTCGTAAACGGAGTGCGGTAATTAAATCAAATGCTCCACGTACGGCTAAAATTCGTGCAGAACTTTTTATCCTCGAACTTTTGCCGCGTCCATATCAGGCAAATGTCAGATAAAGATTGACCTATATTTAAATGTGAAGTTTTTTTTCAGTTTTCCACCCATTTCCATGTATGTCCAAAATAACCCAGTCATTTTGTGATCCTTTTTTCACCGTGCGCAAATATTTGATTGGTTCGCGAAATGAGAAAATAAATTGAGATCGCAGACATAAATGGACCTACATACAAAATTCAACATAAGGGTTTTACAATAACTTTTACAATATACATAAATGTGATCGATATAATTTCGGAAGAACATGTGAAAGCATAAACTATTCTGACATTAAATACACCTACTACAATGAGCATTTATCTATTTATATAACTTCGCTCTTGCAACAGGCAGGGTTGCTTGCTACAGGCGACAGTGACAAACATTTAGGACACTTAATTTATTCGGGCACATCTCTATTCGATAGAGATCTTTGTATTCTACTCTTTCATTATTTTCACCCCTATCTCGTTAACTATATATTTTAAGAGACAATGAAATTTAAACAATATCGCCAAGTAATTTCGTCCAAAATAGAGATAAGACCAAACTAGAAATGTTTAAGAAATGCTATAAGGAAAGTCAGTAATTATCAAGAAAATAAATTATTTAATTTAAGATATAATAATGAGATAAATTATAAAATACCTAATTAAAAAATGGTTTTAAGATCATAATGCAAAATTAAAATAATATAAAGAATTTAATAAAGCCAGTATTGTACTGCTGTCGTGCTTTTTCCTACGATTCCGATCGAGCAAACGTACAATGGAGTGCGGTCTAATATAGTTTAAGATGAACAAATAGTGTGGAGCAAACATATAAGCGGCTGGTATGCCTTTGTATCGGCATTCTGGCGACCATTGTCTGCAGCGAGCTCCGCATGCCAGTCCTCGTCAAAACCGAACAGCTTCACTATGTATTTATATACCGTATTAAATATAACGACATACATATGTAAATCTATAGATTAATACAGTTAATAATTTCTTTTCATGTACTCCCAAAGTTCAAAGATTTCCACAATCCTCGATGTCTCCGTCTATAAAATAATAGAAATAATTAACGACGTCGAAATCAAATCAACGCCAGCGGAGGTGAACTTCATATTAATTCCCGTTGATCTTTTATAATCCGGCAAATTAATTTTGTTACTGTTAAATCTAATGAACCTCAATTCATTGGAGAGGAAGTCTATTCTATTTTCTTTAGGATTTGTAATAAAATATTTTACAGAAGTTGGAAAATGTGGAATTGTTTAAATATATATTCTCTGGATTAAAGTAAACAAGTATGTATAACACCCGTTGGCACCATACGTGTGAAGAAGTCGGATGAAGTTTTCATGTACCGGGAGGACCAAAATGTGTCCCTTTTGTGCCATCTGCTGAGGGGAAAAGAAAAATCTAACCAGATGCTACACTTGGTAATTTTTACAAGGACAAAGTTATGTCCTGCAACACACTCAATCCATAATATAGTATAGATATTCTCACTTGTAATACTGATTAAACAACCAGGATACGATAAGTAGTTCACAAGTCTGCAAGTCTTGCATCACTAAGTACATTAGCGGTTTCCTGATTTACTTGAAGATTCCTCGTATAGGGAGTATTTGCGTCACGATCTGCGGATACGAACTACAGATACAGATCTCACACTCGACTTGGGAGCTAAATACGGATATCACGTCACTTGCCATATAACAATTGACCTGGAAGCAATAAATAAGTGGACGTAAATGTTATTGGAACACATTTTTATTTATATCTCAATGAAAACTTTGATAAGTTTATCAATAAAACGTTTCTTGATCTCTATTTGAATACATCAAAGCAATGGTTGACTTAGAGATAAAACGGCAAACAACCGTTTAATTAGACTTAACCAAGTGTATTACTAGCGCCAACATCAGCACACCTTAATTAAAAGCTGCACTGAATGACATTAACACAAACGTGCAGCACAATATACTAAAAACGATGTCAATATCCAGAATTCCGATGACCTAAATATTGACGTTCCTCTTTTAATGTTCAATCGATCGCTCATGAACAGAGATTAAGTAATCGTTACGATCATTGTGTATGATGGCTATAACAATGAAATGTTCTGGCTAATCCCCAACACAATCACGACGTTTATGATGATAGCATACGCGAGATTACGATAACAACTGCTTGATATCGACGACAATGATAGCCAAAATTACGATAATGGAGACAAGTTAATCTATCCGATGCAAACAACTCTAAATACAGATAAACGAGGATAAAATATCAATTTTTAAAAAATGTCACATTATATGAATATTTGCATGATAAGAGATTACAAGAATTGATACAATATTTTTATCAGAACGACTGACATGTTATAACAAAATTTAAAGATTTTACTTCAAATCAATATCATTCACGTGTTTCTTATTATAGGCATCGATATCACGATTCATTCGTACAGAATTGCAACACTAGTCACATATAACAGTTGGTATTTGCGAGCGTACCTGAGTACGCTTCATAGTTGCAATTTTCCCTAGTATGATCTAGCTTTGTACCGGTACACACAAACAGCCAAAAGACTCATCGTGCACCACGGTCGTCGGCTGTCTCGTGCAACCGCGGCCGATCGCGTGCTGCTCGATGGAATGGAAAATGAAAAGCTCGCACAAAGAGTTCAAATGTGTATACAACCAAAAAGATATAAGCACTACAAGACACTACGAGCAGCACGTGAACGAGGAGTTTTCATTGTTCGAACACTTTTGATATTTCACACGAATTCTTTTATTGTACAACTGTATAGATATTGTTCGGGTAATAAAAACGAAACAAAGTCAGCTGTTTATTTTCCCGCCGTGATTTATAATCATCAACAAAAGAACATGACTAGTAGTATTTCTTTAAGAACACATGGACGCACTGATATAATGAATTCGTAGGTATGTGGCTATGTGTGTACCAACTGAAGTGGAATGATCGATTATACTACGAGCAAACACTGGATGAAATTAGATCAAGATAGAGTCACAGGAAACGATACGTGAGCCAACAACAGAGAGGTACTCGCGACCGTGTAGTGTGCTGGCAACAACTTATGTAAACAATCACAATTTGTTGAATAAACTATTTTCCTGAAACGGCTAAACAAATCAACATTTGGCCACACAGGTATACTACTAAATAACTATAGCAACCAGTATTAGCGTGTACAATGTACATCATTCTAAATTCGTACACGTACATGAACATTAGAATTTATATGAAAAAAGAACAAATCATTTCTTTATTGGCGAAATGTTACCTGCCGTGTTACACGATGTACTTTTTATTCACGTTGTATTATATTGTATCAATAATTCTATTTTGTTTTATCATCCCAATAGAATAACAATATGGTTCACACAAAGGGAGAATATTGTATTAGGCGGATAAAGAAGTTATGCCGAATATGTGCACGTAAAGATGAAAGATCGCATATCTTCATCAAAGCTCGCAACCACGGAGAGCGTAGGTACGTACCTACGCTACGTGCGCACAATAGATCAACGCAGGTTCTAAGAGAGCGTAGAACAACTTTTAATTAGACTCTTTAGTCACGCGACTTCTCCCGAGGTGCTACGACTTATCCTTAAACAAATGGCTGGAAACTTTGCCTCATTTTCTCTCCATCTTTATCAGAATACGTGTACCCGACTAATGGTTCCACATTCAGGCTAGGATCACATTGTGTAATCTCACCTGAACAAGTAATTTAATCTCATTACTTAAGTTTTTCTGCGTTATTGTTCGCTAATTTTTTGAACAAAATTGCACCAAATTTATGACACATTCTTTTACACTTTTTGCTAAGGATTTAATTAAACCCCTGCTGTGAGTTATTACTAGCTGTTTCTGATTTAACAAAGAACTAATTTAAGCCAACACATGCATGCTCTGCAAAAACTGTACTATACTTAAATACTGAATATTTTGACCAGGTTACAGGTTAGTAAACGAATGCGAATTTTATTTCGCATTGCAGTCAACCACTTCTTATTACACAAAAAATTCGCATAAATTAAATTCGTACTTCGAAAAATGTATACATTTTTAAACATGCTTCAAAGTGTTACAGGATTGCAGAGAAAATACATAAAAACGTGAACTTTCAAACAGGTTGTCTGGCCTTGCTATTAAAATTTAATACGCGGCTAATGAATATACGAACACTTGGCCGCTAGACTTAGTCGCTTCGTTGAATAGTTAATTCACGCTGGGTGAAGTCTGAAGGTGAATGAGCGTGACATATTCCCCTCGAATAAAATAATTAAGTACAGTGACGTGTAGTGCGCGCAGCCCTAGTTTACGTGGCTGCATACGTCGCCGATAAGCAAGCTATTGATTTTTCAATCCCCTATTTCCCTTAACTAACTCCATCCTACTTTTTGCCTCATAAAATTCAACGATTCCTGAGACGTTTCCACTTCAACCACTTACGGTGTTTTGATGTATTTTGAACACGCCAATGTTAGTAAATATTGAAACCTGTAGCTGTAAATGAGCTTTATACGCTCTATTTTCATACTTTCGTATTTTCCTTAATTGGCGTACTAACAAGTTAGTTTTTCTTACCAAAAATTTCGATTTAGCTTCTGAGTGTGAAACCTTGTAACGTGAGGATGATAAATAATTAACATTTTAGTTAGATATTTCTAATAGAAATAATCATTAAATCAATCTAAGTAACCAATCGTACAATAAGGATAATATTCACAAAATATGAGCGTAATTAGAACCATTAAATGAACCGACATCAATAAACAAATACTTTTTTACAATTGACTAAGCGCATATTTATCTGAAAGTGTCGAAGTCGTTAATGCCAGGTTGTGGGGCACAAAGAGATACGAGTTGCCTTTAAAGAAATATGTTTCACGAAATATTTCACCTTATTATTCGAGAACAAAAGAAAAACATCCTATAGGCAACGATTTTCCATATACTTATGTAAATTGAAAGCGGCTCTTTTCACTTGTATCGTACTGTATGCTGTAAGGAGGATGTGAAGGGAACTCTCATGAGGTAAAATACGAATTTAAAACAACACTACCAGGGTGTCATAATGCTTACGATGTTATATGTATACTAACATTTATCCTGCTCGCTGCTAACCCTCAACTAATATAGTGATTAAAAAAGTAAGTTCATTGTTCAATTTAACTTTGTGTCCTACCAATACTTTAAATTTTCTTACAAGTAGGTACGGAATAGAACTTAGACTAATTCCGGTGCCCGGGTGTCATCACTGCGAAGACCGCCCGGAGGACACGGTGGAACACACGGTTGCGGTCTGCCCTGCGTGGGCTGAGCACCGCCGTGCCCTCAGGGAAGTGATCGGCGACGGCGACCTCTCGCGTCCGGCTTTGGTTCAGACCATGGTGTGGAGCGAGGGGGACTGGGATGCCGTCTCCTCCTTCTGCGAAGCAGTTATGCTAGCTAAGGAGGAGGCGGGACGCGTGGGAGAACGAACTTCCTCACGCCCTAGCCGACGCAAAAGACACTCCGGGCGTCGGGGATCGCGTGACGATCTCCGGCCACCGTAAGTGCAGGTCTGCGGACGGCGAGCAAGGGTAGCTCGCCGCCCGACCAGAACCAGACCCGTGCGTGCGGCGCGTTGCGTTCCGCGCGCGCCTCAAAGAGCCATCAGACCACCACAGATGGGGCCCAGTAGGGCTGATGCTTAATCCGGAGCTGCGGACTACCTAGCGGGTTTACCGGGGCTCCGGCTCGACAAGCAGGAGTAGGAACAGGGTGGTTTTTAGTCAGTAAGAGTCTGACACTCCCTCTCGCTTTGCCCTGGCGAGAGAAGTCATTGGATGATTTTCCCCCAGAAAAAAAAAAGACTAATTCCGGTAAGACCGAGGGTAAAAGCTGTTAATATATTATATACTCAAGCAAGCACATAAAGTACACAGTGCAAATCTTATTCCGTACTTGATGTGCTAATGTATCTTTACATAATACGAAAACTATCCAAAGTTTCCCGTAGTTTGTTTTCATACTCTTGACTATGCATTATAAATGATGTTAGGCAGCGATTCGCCCGTAAAATTAATAAAGGTAAGTTTAGAAGTAGGTAAACACGCGCTGCTAGCGGCAGCATTATGCGAAGTAATGATTACGTGTTCACATACACATTCACAGCCATACATATACGTACATGCTGGTTGTTGACGTAAAGAGCTGCTCGTTTAAAAGCCGATGAGCACGATGTTTGGTCGGGAAGCTCCTGTATTTCCATTTTCCATCAGACTTATGTTCGCTTTACTACAACACACGTGCATCTCACTGACTTCAGCCTCATTTTACTTAGAAATTGGAAGGACGAGGGAATGCAGCGCATTTACACAGTGAATACGTAATACGGCAGCTGTACGTGCTAATGCATCAACGTAAATAAGATTGTTATTACTTACAAGCTCTCGACACACGTAACATTTTAGTTTTACATTGTTTCACCACAAAACACGGAGCAAAGTGATTTTGTTATGTTTGAAATATTATACTGGAATTATTTAGGGTTTATGTCCTCAAAACTGAAGTTCATACAATCAGTTGCTGTCCAACTGTCTGACCAGACCCCTTTTCATGTTCACGTTAGATGAATCTCTGTGCCCGGCAATAATAGAAATGAATAAATTATGGTTTAAAATGTTAAATGATGCAATGCTAAACATAGGTACTATTCCTTAAATAAAGGATATAGTTCACCATCAAAACTTCAAAGAAAACTACGAACAAACGATGTTAAGATCAAAAGGAAATAATGAGAACAGAACATTAAAACGATAAAAAAATAAACATGAAAATGTAAAAGCAAAAATCTGTGGTCACAAGTGCTACGGCGTAGCTGACACTGTGCTACGACCGCGTAGACACTACGTCTTTGATACATTTTCCAGACAGCTTTTTATAATAAATTCTATCTCATCAATTCGTGTTCATAAAATTATTTTTGAAAAATAAACAAGTCCAATTTATCATCTCTCTAAATCTGTCTGGATATTTACTCAAATACCTCATGTGTACCATTTAATACTTATTATGTTGAACGGTCCGAATTTGTATAAACCACATTCTAATTGACGAAGGGTCCCTACGTATTCAAGAGTTCTTTATTTATATTTTCGATACGTTCACTGAATCGATTTTCCTACATCTCTTTAAATAAATAAATCCGATTTAACATTTTATTGAATGAGTCACGTCACACGCACCAATACCAAACAGAATTCTATGAGACATTTTTGGAATAAAGATAGGTCATGAATAAATAAAACTTCTTAGATCGCGTGAAATAATACCTACTCGACGAAAATGTATAGTAATATGAAGACATTCTACTCTGTTCGTAGATACCATCGTAAATACAAAAGTAAGAACTATAACTTGATGCTTTTCTTTTTACTGCACATTGTAAAGTTGAAAATGTATTACGGCATGCAACTGCTTTCGGCTGCGTACAGAAAATAAAGATAAATTGTAGTGCAGAGTGGAGTGTTTACGAGAAACGTACCGAGTTTTAACGTAACATTTTTACTTTAGAACATTAACATCATAAAGAATAGTAAGTCTCGCGAGAACGTTATGTGCAATGATATACGCGAGTGGTGCGGGTAGCGCGAGCACACATTCATTTCAGCTCCCGAAGGTACGAATATAACGTGTGCACTTCGCTTTGAGAGATTGCGTGTAATTATTCACTTGTTATTAAAAAAATCCGCAAATTGCCTCGCCTTTATCATTCTGTAGGTACCTACATAAATATATTTTCTTACCTTTATTTTTTCTGTACATTTTCTTATAAAAAAGAATATCAATATCCTTTTCCAATTTAGAAACTGCATCTTTTATCTAACGCTTTATATGCTGGAGCTTCTCAAATATTGGTTCTGTTTACATATTTATGATACTGATTGTACATGCGTGGAGTGCGACGCTCTCACCTTACACGCAACACAAAAGGGATTCGTATTTATTATACAATAGTATTAAATATGCGCTGTGTGAGACTACACCCGCTGTATCGTATCTCAGACGGGTTTATGATATAGATCTCTTCTTTATGAAATGGAGAAACAACAATTGACGAGTGTTGTTCTTGGATCTAATTCTCTTACACATTTTTATAGTTTATTTATTTACATATTGTGAAGCAACTGAATAATAGACACCGAGTAGCTGACTTGTTCTAACCGAAACGATAATTCACAGCGCATGTAAATTATTTTTTCGAAACTTATTTAGTTATTTGGCAATAATTTTCTTCAACACCGAGACTTTACATCAGCATTACTCAGCACATGAACGTGGCTATATATTACAAATACCTATTCTAAAACATGGGCTTCTCTTGATAATAATATGCGATATTTAATTAGACAGTATGTTTAAAACTTGGAACATAGATTTCGCCGAAGAACATAAAACTTTCCAACTCGTAACATATTGAAGTTCAATTTATTTTATAATGAGCAGCGTTTATTGTACGCGTATTTAATTAACAGTTATCAATTAATGACAGATAACGCAGAAGGCAGTGGACCTGTTAATTTCACGGTTCGATCCCAAGTCTAATTACGTAACACTCTCGTATTCGCAGTGCCAATCATTTCGACAGTTAAACAAAGTTAATTGTGTTTGTCCAATGGTCGTGAGGGAACATTTTTAAAATATATGTTGCAGGGAATATTTCCGAAATGTAGAAACAAAAGGTTTATATTGAATTCACGTGTTTTGTAATAAGATCGGTTTTGCATTAGCCAGGTGGCCACGCTCGCAACACTGGCGTGATCTATAAACGAGAACCGTATATTTTTCCAACACGTTCGCATTGTTCCTCCTACAAAGGATTATATATGTGGCAGACATATGTTATCAGTCATTCACGTTTATTTAGTCTTTATGAATAGGATACAGATAATTAAATGAAGACCGACTCATTTATCACGTGCCGCGAGGCGTGACTGTCGGCTATATGGTGTCAAGTTCGATTCCTATATTGTTATAGGCAAAATATTAAAGAGTTTGGACTTTTTCAAAAGCAATGCAACGACACACCTTTTATCCCCGAAGGAGTAGGCAGAGGTGCACATTACGACACGTAGGTAATGTCGCTATACAGTGTACACCCACTTTTCACCATTTGTGCTATAAGCCTATGTACTGCCTACAGATATGATCACAAACAGATTAGCTCAAACTATAGTATCACTTAAAATAACATTTTATACATTATTACTTCCCACAACCCCATTTCATGTATCGATTATGTATAAATTTATTATTCCGATGTGTTCAGTAGTGGACACGAGCTTGTCGGTTTTCCAATCATAAATCTTAATAAAAATCTCCTTTTTAATATTTCTAAAAGCTTACCCGACCACCTTTTTTGTGATTTATGTATCTCTATCGTATTATACACCGTCAAATACGTGGAAAAATTATGGTACGTAAGTATATCTTTAAAATGTGTATTGTTTACTCATTATTCAGTTCAAAAGCAGGTACCTAAAAATTTATCGCATACTTGTGTAGACTCCAAACAATTCAATTAACGAACCAATGATTTATGTGAAAATCTCTTTGCAATGCATTGCAGTTTTAAACCAGTAACATAGATATCGTCCTATTTACATTATTTTTTCTTCACAAACCGAGATGAAAAACATGGTATAAACCACGATTTATATTCTTGATATGAAATGGAATATATTTATTTTAATTAGCGCGCAATAACTCCATGAAAGAACGTCTCTCTGCAATGAAATTAAAATCCTTGGCAAGCAATATTCATACATAGAGCCTTTAATTATAACAGGAAAATAATAAACTACAGACGTCATCTACACCTATCTCATTACAGAAATATTGAAAACGTGATAGTCATATTTATTATTTACGTACCTTCGCCATATCTAATATGTATGTGAATTTATCAATGATAACAATTAATCGAAAGATATCAATAATGCCACTAGATTTTTTAGATTATATCAAAACCTCAAACTTTTCCACAGATGTCATCATAATTAATTATAACTATAAGCCTATAGTACCTAATTTCAATAGATAGCTTTAGGCAGAATTTAGTTCAAAACATTTTCATAGGTAGCATTTCTGGACTCCATACTACTGCTAAATATCTTTTATATTATTCTTATACATTATTTGAACTTAAGTGCAAGTTATTTACGTATATTAACTGAGTTAAATAAAGTTAACACATTGTGTAATAAAAGATTTTTTGTAGAAATAAACTATAATCGCGAAACAGTAACATATGGACTAACAATAAATAAACCATAGAAAACGTAGTAACAACGTAGTATATATCTAAACCTAAATAAGAAAACATGATACTAAGTCAATAAACGAAAGAGAAATTAATTCTACAATATTTTACAAAACAGTAACGAACCACGAATATTTAATGATACAGTACTTAATTTTAAATATGAGCCGCGTCGACGGGCTACTGAAACTCAATATTTATTTTGGATCAAACGTTGTTAGAATCTACTTGTCTGTAAACAGAAACACGCTGTAACTTAATCCGAAAAGGGGTTTTTGTATCAATAGCAATTTGCATTCATATTTAATAGGTGTTATTGTAGGCCAGGCGAGTGGCAGAACAAAAAAAGAGATATTCACTCAATGATGGTAATGGGTACGTCAATGGATTCATTCAACCATAATCAACGTTGTTCGTTGCGCAAATCAACAATGTTTTTGTTGTATTCATAAATGAGTGTCCCGGTCTTGGTAAACTCGTTTGAACAAGAAAGACGGTGCAATCTGTATACCGCTGTGGCTTTAATTTAACAACAAAAACTTGAGACGAGGGATATAAGACGCCAATCTATCTTCTCTCTTAACTGACGCAGACAAAGAAAAGATGTATGACTCGGTGAAGTTTAAATGCGAATTTTCGTAGCGTCATCCCTTTTTTTGGGTTTCGTTTTGTAAACGGTTACTGAATTATCTGTACGTACTTTGTTCAAAATGTACCTCTATAATTAGGATTTTACTCCACTCTGTTATGATAAGGGCATCAATTTGTTACCGAACAAAGCAAAGGGAGTTGGTATAATTTGAATCTAACGAGCGCTTTTGATATGGTATTCATAGTCTGAAGTTGAATGAAATTGTTAACTCGTTCCACAATTGAGGTGGGATTAGTGCACACACTGTCGACCCGCCCCGCCTCCTCTCACAACTGTGACTTGGATACACCACTTTACATTTATAAGCGTAATCTTGAAGCCTGACATGAACACCTATATTTACACCTTGGGATACATCAATAAAAGCTATTATTTAATTGAACCGTAACCATTGGAGATCATTAGCTAAGTGTATACGGACAATATAATCAGCATGTATAAGTAAGTTTTCCGCATGACAATAACATTATCACTGATATAATTAGTCGACATGCGATAGCCGACTTATCGTTACCTATACAAGGAAATATCTGCATACAAATTATATGAATATTCTATAGGTACGTAATTGCCTAATGTACAGACATTCATTAACGAATATGTACAGGTGACATGGAATCTGATAGTTGTGTAAATCACCGTAAACTAACAAGATAACTACATATAAATTACACCTAATAACTAAACTAATAATGTCGAACATCAAAGGCTAACAAAGCCATCAAAAATGTACAGCACCTACTCAATCATTCAGGAAGCTAATTGATTCCATACGTTGGATTTTGGCTTCCACATTGTTCAAATAATTTGTTTAGCATCAATATTGCATTGAGCGAGTTCTAATTCTACATGAGAGATTGCTTATTGAATTGATTACGTGGCTCGCTCTCAATCCCTTTTATTTCGAACAATTTTGTTTCCAGGTGACAACTGAGGGTAATGTATTGTAAATTCAGTTGGTGTCCAAGTTACCTCATTAGAGCTTGGGAAGCGTAAGAGCATGGTGCTAAACAGCCATAGCGATGTGTCGAGAGCAAACAAGTCGTTTGACTCGTTTATGTCGGTTGTTTGCAGGCTCGTTATGTCCTGTCCTGTCTCAATTCGTGGCGAGACATTTCCAAGCCTTCTGAGCGGAAAACTCAGATTCTATTTTTGCCATTGCCGGGGCACTTTAACGTGAATGAATCAATACTCTCACAGATTCAAGTCAACATCTTAATCTACGTGGATGTAGCCATTCAAGCATGTTGGCAAACGTTTACGTCTGGGTAGCTAACGCGTTGTATCGAAGTGTCGATCTAACTAAATGTTAGGTTACATTTAAATTTTGTTTGTATTTTACAATTCAGATTAGGCAACAAAGTGTTTCAAATTATTTCTTAACGGTTCGTTGGATTTAAACAAAATAGGTATCACGACATTTGTGGTATGCTTCAAAAAATCTGAAATGATATTGCGCTACGTTTTACAGCAAACACAAAAAAAATGAATGATCGCACGACTTCATTCGTGTCTCGAGATAGCTTGGGTTCACAAGAGACCATTAAACAATATAGATAAATAATCGATAATGTGGGTTTACCCAATCGAGATAAGACATGAGCATGAATAAAATAGCTGTAGCAAGAAATCGAAGGTAAATCTTATTCTAATAAATAAATAATCATTATCAAGGACGCGACGTTGACAATAATCGACCTTATCGTAAATTAAATAAAACATTCTATGAACTTTGAAACTTCTTATTCACACTTTATTAACAGCATTGTTCATATTTATTGAAGAATAACTAATTAAGACTCGAATAGAGCTGGAATCTACGTCGATTTTCAATGAAAATCAGAACAACTCAAAATATTAACTAAAGTACCTCCAACTATAATAGGGTTTTAGAAATTAATACATATCTTGTACACATTTATGTACAGGTATAGGTACTTATATATATGTCAAGATCAAATTCCTTAAGAATATGCATACATTACTTACATTACGAAACACTAAGGCGTTTGTTTATATGGCATGTATGCATTCTGATACAGAAAAGATAGTAGATCGTGTTACAATTATCTTGTCATTATTATCAATGATTCATACAGAAACAAACCTTGCAATTCTATTTAAATACTGTCTAAAATGACGTCAGTTCTATGTAAGTATATATTATGTATATAGGTATATGTACTACGTAAGAACGTATGATTTGAAAAGACATATATCGATTTACGCGGAGATACGTGTAATAAAAATACTTATAAGCAAATGTTACTATTATCTACTTATTACATTTGAGCTCCTCTCGAGCCGTACCTGTAGTTTTGGAAATTTATTCATTCGGTAATAACAAAATGGCGGAGTTGTTGAAAGTGAATTATTGAAAGAGAAAGTGAATCTACTAAAAGTAAATACCTAGGTGCTCTAGTGGAACACTTCTGTCGATCCTTTTGTGTGAATAGAAGCGTGTCTAATGTCAACTATTCAGTTATAATGACTATTTACTCGTACTTATACCTATATAAGACTAAAACGAAGTCTATAAGCAAGAGTTTAAGCAAAAATAAAAACTTATTGTAAACACAATTTTTGTAAAACCTTTTCTTTCTTTGAGAGTTGTACCCATTCAAACGTTAAAACAACTTTACGTTAGTAGGAAAAAAACTGAATATTTAACAGAATAAAAATGAAAAATCACACAAGTACAAAGTTTTTATCAATGAATTCATTGAATTTAAGAATCATCTCCATGAATGAATTTGTTTCACGTAGACAATTTTAAGCTAGTCTACACGATTCGTGGAAATTTACCTAAACACTTTTGTTACACTCACCAGTGTCTTAACATAAAGGTATGTAAGAAAAATATATTGATAATTTTGTCTCTTACTCATTAAAAACTATTATATGATAATTCTGTATGGATTCCTATTAGGTACATGGGACTTATAAATAGTGAAAAGTGAATGTACATTGTAATGTATAGTGTCATTACGTGCCATAATATGAGCCTTGTGAAAACATTGTACAGGGGTATTACGTGCCATAATGTGCACCTCTGCCTACCCCTTCAGGGATAAAAGGTGTGACGATCTACCTATATTATAAGTTTTATCTTTATCAAATCGTAAATCTATAAATATTATTTACTTATAATAAGTAAATAATAAATAATATTTAAAATTTATTTATTTAAATCCCAATGTTATGTCTTTATGCTACGTGCTAAAAAATGTCACTAACTGGCACGGGAACTGCGCAATTTGCCGGGTTTAAAAACCTTATGTCACTCTGGCTAATAAAGTACGCGCAAAAAAACTCGGAGTTTCAATCTATCTATTGTTAAGGAAAAAAGTACAAAAGTGTACGGTACGGTTTTATACAGGAAAAACTTGATAAATGTATTTATGTGGGTATCTATTTGAAATACGCTATAAATGTCATTTATCTATGCATGTAGTAGTCATAACTAATAGATTTTAATAATAATATTAGTTTTGAGTCTATTTTGATCCTGGATATCGGTATTTATACGTCTTAGCTACGACCAGGAGTTTCCTAGAAACTAAACTACAGCATCAACAAAGATATAACAAGAATTTGGTATTCTGAGCTTAGTGATACAAATAGGTAAATGTATAAATATATCCTTAATGTCTGTATTAAAATCAATATCGGTTTAGGTACTAAAGGTATGTCGTAGAGTCGAAAAACGTTCTCATCACAGGAGCAGTTCACATCACCTCATCTCATCAGGTCTATTAGAGGATGCCCCTTACAGGTGCTGATGGTGGCCACCAGGGTGGCTTTAGTGAAGTAAAAATCACACTCCCTAGTCTTTTATCCCCAGAAAGCTAGGCGCAAAAAAAGGTGTAATAATGAAAAACGAGAGTTGAAGCAATTCATCTGTACGAGTATTATCACGTAAGTTTATAAGTACTTAAGTGGCTGCAAGAATAGCTGCAAAGTTCAAGGCATGAAGTTCAGTAATTTCATACAACAGGTTATATCAACTATAATAAACTTATCGGCTATTTGTCTACTGTAATATGAATTAGTTGATTAATTTCACATACTTAACAAAATAATACTTTATTGTGATTATATTGGTTTGCGGCTTTTGATTGGGGCATACCACTACAGATCGAATTATTTTATGTTGATAATAAATTAATTCAATTTGTGGTCTAGATTGATTTTACATTAATGTCAACTACATTAACAAAGTCGATTATTAATTACTTTGAAGTACGTACGTACATACAACATAATATACATGTGTGTTTATTGTTACTTAATTATTAAAGTAATAGCAAATTTTGAAAGCAAAATGTCTCTAAGTTTTCTATTCATTTTGAAGCAAATAAATTGAAACATAATAAAATAAAATTATTCGTAAAAACAACAACGTTATTTTATAGTCTCAAGGAAACAACAAATGTTACTCATTTATGTAATTAACTCGCGCTGTAGACAGCCGTGGGACTAAATAATTGATCAAGGACGAATACAGAATTAGGGCGGAGACACCTGACCTACGTATTCTAAATCATGATTCACCTGACACAGGGTTGGAACTTGAAAAAGCTTTTTATACGAATCAAAACGTCAATTTCACTTTCAACTTTAATATTAATTTACACCAAAAGGGAACAACGTTTCAAATGTAAATCACAAATTGTTTTTACATTTCGATAAAGCCTTTGACAAAACAAATGGGTGCAGTCAACCAATGAAATAAAAATCCCGAAGCTGACATCGTCCGGATAAAATATAGTGATATAGGAAAGGGTGTTCTTGATAAAAGCATCGTTTTCATCGAAATATATTAGAGTGAGGGTTGTTGCTTCGTCGACCATCTCTTGCAATCTACCTGCACGGATTTACGTACTTATCGAAGCGAAAAGCCGAAGCGAGAGCTACTTTTACTATCTGAAGTGAGCACTCGGTGAGCGATAAGATTCTCGCATTTAACATTGATGATATACTGGTATCTCGAAGATCTTCCGCTTATTGGCATGCTCTATCACAAACAAAATATCAATCAGTGGCTAGTTATCTATCTGCACAAAGACGTTAGTAAATGAAGTAATTTCCTCCTTGTAAAATACAAACAGAGGAGAACAATTACTTCTAAAACTATAAACACTAAATTATCGAATCAGACAGTTGATAAACACACGTGTCGTTCGGTTGGGTTGCATTCCCATAAGCCCTCTACCAAGCATTTATAATTTACGCCGAGCGGTCGGTTTACAAGGCGGTCGGAACTAACATTTGTAATAATGTGTCGTCGCCGTACATAGTCGCCAGTCCGACAGGTGTGTACACTCGTTACTCAACGGGGGATCAGTTCGGGAAACAAACCGACACACGTACCTATTTCAAAGTAAACCACAAAAACTTTGTAGTTTGCTGCGCACTTAGATTTAGTGGAACGGCAAACCTCGCTCGTTTCTACGTTTCGTTTTCTGTTTGATATAACGAAATGACTTTTTTACAGTTTATTGGCGAACTGCAAAAAATCTCCTACAGTAATTACTTTAGTGGTAGCTTGGATATTTCTTTGTAGAATTATATGTAGTGGTACAAGTACAAAATCAATAAGAATTTTCTGTTTTATTTTTGATACTTGCCTTGCATAATTTAATTTCTACTGTTTTAGTATTATTTTCTCCTTCCGCATATATTTATTGATTTAATGTATTTTATAAGCATTATTTTTGAAAAATATTAACGTTCTGCAATTCTCCTACACATAAACTATAAGTGTACAAAATTTTATGCTCCTACGTCCGCGCAATTTTCGTAAAAACTGTTACAGCTTCACTTTAATATAAGATTTCTTCCGCATTAATTACTACTAGATTTAAACTTTTAAAGGTTCGTTTAATCTGATATTAATGTAATGTAACCATAATTAATTCTAAATCACCTCTCTACAGCGACCACGGAAATAATGAGATATTCGCTGACTGTAGCGATGAGCGCATGGGAGCTTTACTTATTGGATGAACCAATTTCATGGTTAATTTGCGATTCTGATTATTATCATCATTCATTTAAGGATCGAACTTTTATCATGATTGCGCTTTTAAAATACTCAAAATAATCATAATACTTTATGTTTTAACATTGTTATTTCAATCCTATAAAGAAACTACAGAACAGTTTAAATAAAAGATTGAACCTACAAGGTATAATAAACTAGATTTTAGAAGAAATTTCATGCTTAAAAAGGGCTTAAAATGCTGTTGTATCTGTATACAACGGAGAATCAGGCGCCACCGGGAAATTCGCCGTCAGACATGAAACGTACATAAGTAAAATTGTTAAGATATATTTAGAGCGGGCTGCACTCAGCTGGGCGAGAGCTCAGTTAACAGCAGATTGAATCATAAAGCAACATTGACGTCATCGCTTGCTCCACTGTATCGACTTTCAGGCAAAACGTTAGCGAAAGTGCCCACGAGATAAACACGTCGCTAGCCAACTATGAATCGAACACAAATAAGTACCTAGCATAATAATGGATTACATTTAATTTATAGTCGAAACACACCCACGTGTGTGTTGCGAAGGGAATAAACAACTATAACATACAACACACATATTCTTAGACGAAGAATATAAACAGAGACAAGTTAATGAAATTATCTAAAAGGCTATAAAAATGTAAGCCTGTACACATTAATTAATACGTGTTACTTATACGCAAATATTGTTTCGTTAAAGCAGCGTGTAGGTAGACTAATTTATGATTTAATTAAACTTAGCACGAAACACTAGAGTCTGTCAAAAGCATTCAAACATGAAGTTAATTTGGTAAAATAGTTTGCCAAACAAACAAGCTCGTAAAGCGGCAACCATCGGCCATCGCCTTGCTTTGTATTCGTGTTCATAACTCGAAGTTATCATTCATAGTAATCAGATGCGGCGCGAGCTCTTGTATTGCTCGAGACCAGTATTATGTTCAAACGATAAAGGAATTGAGCCATTATTAAAATAAAACGTTTCAGTAAACCCTACGCTTTACGTGAAAGAGGAAAGAAATTAAATACAAGAACCGTTTAAATCGACGAAAGCCCAAATCGTTCGTACGCTCCCGTTAACGAATCACATTAGCATGTAAATGTAAAACAGGTAGCAGAAAGAGATATTTTACTACATTTTAATCAGAATTGATACACTGCTTTTCATTTATTTTTAAAGCAATAATAAAGAAAGTAATTATGTTTTAATATTAAATTGAAAGTGGAAAACAGAGAGACAAGACACACCAAAACACATCTGAAAAAGAAGAATGACATAGTATAAAATTGTGTCCAAAATCGATATTTTAGGTGAGACGAGCAACGAAATTGACTTCACGATGGCAATAAAATATTTTTAGAATATCATACCTAAATGAAATAAATGAATGATTGTGAAATAAAGAAAATATTTTACTATTTTAAACCAGTACTATTCAGAAAACTTTTTTCAGACACGTATGTTTCACTGGAGCTGGAAGCACTTTTAGTATTTATCTATAAAGTGTCCAAATAAAGCCGATACAAGTAATTTGTACGAATAAACTGTCCTGTTCAGAGCTTTGCGCAATTTGATGGAGGTGTGGTCTCGTAGAGTTGGCAGACGACAACGCCTACGTGGCACTCGAAAGCCGATATATACGTAAATTGATAAGTCACCGCGTTCGTCACGTATCTCGTCACGCTATTTGTCTCGAGTCCAAAGCGAGAAACAAGATTAAGAGGTAGTGATGTCGAATAAACAAAACTGATTTACAACTCTTTTTTAAAAGAATATCTGTGATAGAATTGTTTATGACTTTAGAATAGACTGATAGTTCAAAGACTACAGAACTAAATCATGAGGTTTGTCTTATAATTGACGCTTTGTGGAGACACTTAATTCCATGCCCATTAGACAGACATGACATGCGTGTAGTACTCTGCAGACAATACACTATACATTGCTTGTATGACACAATGCTTGCAGTTCAGACTCTTTGATAAGTGCATTCTCCCTACTATTTTCATTACTCAAAACGTTGCCAGTCATAGTAGAACCCAAAACAGTTTGAGATCTATTTACTCACTTCGGTACTTGAACACTCTTTACAAATCCATTTGTGGGCTATTGTCATATCTTATCACGTAGATAATAACTACAAAACTGTACAAGTACCTTCTTTATATCTTTGTATCTATCTGTGAGTGTTTTCCGCTTTAAGTGGCCAGTTAAGGTGACCTAAATCGAAGTACTTACAGGTATAATTACGGATTCCTCGCATAAATCAGACGCCATTTCTCGTACCGTTAACAGGTTCCTGTATTAAACGTAATGTAGACACGCTTGGTGTAATATAGGTAATGATTTGTGGCTGCCACGTCTGACGCCAGCGAAAGTTACTGGAGGACGACCATTTCCAATTCAAAGTGACTTTTCATTCCACTACGTGACACACGGGAGAGCTTTCTCGTGTTTTTCTTCGAGTGCCTAATAGTGTAAACTATCGAAGCGACTACCAATTACTCATATATCCTTTCATCTTTACACGACCGCGCCGAAGCCAAAAGTAAATCGTTTTAGCTTTTAAAGTAGATTTAACTTAAAGCAACGCGCAGCAAATAAAAATGGTTTGGTTAAGTTTAACTAAGTAGGTACCACTTGTAATGGTAGTAGGTACAACGTATAACCCTAATTACGAAAGGATATTATCTAAACCATTAAACAATTATGTTGTATCAAATGTAAGTGAATTTAAAATTCTCGATAAATCATACGAGAATCAAACGCTGAATTATAAAAATATAAAAGCTTTTAAGTCTTTAAATGGACGTCTGAGATAATCCCATTAAAACATTCGAGAGTTTTTTAAGAATAAACATTTTAAATTGTCAATATTCAGACTGACTCTTCAGCAAAATACCCGCTAGTCTAATAGAATAGACAGTCTACAGAAGACATTCAGAAAATTTCAGTAAACTTACAAAAACCGAATGATCGTTGTTTTTCACACGCACTTTCCTAGACAATTAGTCATCACCGAATAAAAGTAACAACTAAATATAAAAAAGAATCTTCTCATCATTACCAGATAATTTAAATAATCATAAATTTTAGTTGAAGTAAAATTTAACAGCTGTAGACAGCTAGTATTCTATATATTTATTGCGTCAAGGCTCACGGTGCGCCCGCGCTTTGCGAGAAACGACACCCAGTTCTTAATGTGCGCACACGTCTCGTTACGCACAACACCACCAGTGATTGATGGTAAACAAACATCATTGAAAACATCATCGTAGCTAGATATTTTGATGTGTGTCTTCACAACCAACATCCAACAGATCTTGTATATTTACATTCTCTTTGAAATATTTCTGATGCGTAAAAGAGACAGTTACGATTGTTTGTCTTTATTCATCTGATATTAGATTATCCGATTAACGTGAAACTATCTACGACTGAGTATCCGCGTTGTCATGGTGATAGCTATATTAATGGATATCCATGGAAGCCATTGTACACAGGGATATGATATTAATATAATGACATATTTATGTGCTGGAAAATTGATGATATCGTTTACATTGAAACATGTTTAGCATCCAAGAATATTTATTTTAGACGTTTTTAAACGCATTTATAATGTTTTGAATGATGCCCATTTATTTTTACAAGCTTCTTTTATTTATTAAACGGTTATCTTCTATGTTTAAACATTATAAATCTCAAGTATCGTTGAGTAAATCATTAAGATTAAACGTCGTTGTAAAAGAACCTACAGCTTTTTTTTTAATTTTAACGCGATAACGAACTGGCCCAAGCGGATATCATTTAGCAACTACCCGCGAACTGCTAATGAAGGAGGGGAAATTATCCATTCATCACATCAGAGGGTGGGTTACAAAATTTATTTAATCTCTACGTAACTTTTTGCCTACAAAACCATCTACAGTTATAATTAAGACAAAATGACACCATTGTTTGTTAGCTTGGCCATTGAATATAAAACTAGTTCCAATGTAAATTGTGTTACTTTGCTTAACATTTTCTTTTTCTAGAGAGATAACAATAAAATGTTAATAGTGATATATTATTATTTTCTCAGAAAATGCGAACGATTAACGTTCAGATCTTCGTCAAGATAATTCTAATTATGTTTTGTAATGAAAACGTAAGTATTATTCATTCAAGTACATTGTTTGGAACAGACTTATTCGGTTACTTATTTCCTAATTCATTCAGAGTACTAATCTATATGCATTTTATTGTTAAACTTATTTATTATACCAACTACGATTTTTACACCGGATTGGTAGTTCCGTGTTTCGTTTTTATTAAAGGTATGCAAATGACATGTAAAAAATATAACAAAATACGAAACAATTTAATATCAACATTTTGATTTCCAAGAGTTCATTAATAAGTGTGGCGATTTACCTGCCATGGCAACATGGATTTATTTCGCCCCACAAATTATTTCCGAAATCCGGGGATTATCCCGGTATAAAAACCTAATTGGAGAAGGCTAGTGCGTGACATAAGGCGGGCAAACTGCGCCGAGGGGGATACACCAATCAGACCTTGATACATGCCACACGAGCTAATAACATGGTATTCTATTTTTACGATGCCGGTATTGTTGTATTCGGAGCTCTTCATTACAAAATTGTGCCAGCTCTGTAACAAGCTCGTACCGTGTCCTCGTGGACCTCATTTCGTTATACTTCATACAAGAGAAACACACCTCTCTGTATTGAATTTCAAATCGATATCAAACCAACATACAAAACCAATACCTCAACACACACGATTTATGTTTTTATTTTCATAAAATATAAACTCCACGCAGCTTACAAAAACATTCCTGTATTTTTAGCTTTTTTCGTCCTTTCCAGAAATTGATGGAGCTAAAAGGTGACAAGGTATACTCGTAGGTACTGCTTTATTCCAACATTGATTGAATATTTTTATAAGCGAGCCACTTAGTGAGTAGTAGGTGTAGGCCGCGGCTCATTAGCCATCTGACGTATTGTGCTATCATTTTATATCGTAAAATATAAAAACGTTGAAAACGAGCATGTTTAGAGCAATAACAACGCATTTTTAGTTTAGCGTAGGTAAATATTTAGTTGAAACGATGTTCGTATTCTTTCCGGTGAATAACTGAGTTATATTCAGTTTTATAGTCGCTTAGTTATAAAATGATCTGTAGCTACATCTGCGATATGAAACGAGAATAGCCATGGTGTTTTAATCTATTGTTGGATGAGTACCTATTGGAAATTGTGTAGAGTTTGCTCTGAATCTGATCGATTGACTAGCTTTCTGAAGTTCAATTTGGTTAGTTAGTGTATGTCAATCCGCCTTATAGCCACACTCGAATAGTATTTGTCGAATGTGTGTCAATGTTCATTGGGAGTGCGGTAGAGATTAGCATTTGCTGGGTTTATGAGAGGTGTTTCTACCTGCCTGCCTGTAAGGTACAATCTCTTTGAATTTCATTTGTAAAAATGGAATAATATAAATTCAACCCCGCGGTAAGTGTCGCAAGTAAAACACAATAATTGATTACTTTACAACTTTTCAAAGAGGTCTCCCTCCTCAAATACCTGGTACAGGTAATGAATATTTAACCATGTTTAAATAAAAGGAAAAGGCCTTCATTTGTCGCCTTAAATACCTTCCCTTTTACTTATATTTTATTACTCTGCTAATTGAAGAAGTTTTGGTGTCTAGGAAAATTATTAATACAATCAGTAGGTACCCTGAGTATTCAACTACGGTCATAACACAATTTTTTCAAATACATGAGGCTTTATATTGAGGAGATATATGTTTTATTTGACCCATATTCAATTTACTTAACCAAGATTTTAATTTAGTGTTATCGTAACGTCCTCATTCAGTTTAATTATCATACTAAATTATTCATCTACCCACCTTTTTGTCTTATTCTAATTTCTAAGGAAATTTTATGAACTTAACAAGTTGTTTACACGAGTTTGATCACAGGGGCATTTTATTAACTTTATTTAACCAAACAAAATATATATTGTGTACACTTACCAAGACACGTGGAGTAAGTAGCGTGCAAGCCGAGCTGTTAGCCGGCAGCGGCGGCCGCATGATGATCACCACACATGACGCCGCACCATCACCAGTTCGGTCCAGGTGCACCTTACACTCACTGTTCAAATTGTTAGTCTAAATCAGATTTTAAAATTGTCCTCTGGCGGGAACGGGAGGGTAGTAGCAACGCGTACGCGAACTGTTTACAAGAATCGCGCGAACGAGTGTCGGGAACGACAAGGAGAGCGCACGCCGCCGCTCGGAGGCCGCGAAGCCGACTGTCGGATGGCAGGCACGAGCCCGCGAGCCGCGTGTACAGGGCGGGCGGCCGCGCCCCCGCCGCTCTTGCTCCGCGCCCAATGCCTTAAATTCCTCGCATACCGTCCCACACTTTTAAGCGCACCTAAGTGTTTATCGAAGCGCGTGCGATCGCGTTAAAAGATGTCTAATCGTTCTCGACACGTACGCCGACGTATTTCACGTTCAACACTCTCCGTTTTCAATATATTCAGGGAATCAGCGTTAAATATATTGCACACTATTTTCAAAGGAACGTTAACATATTGTTTTGTTGTTACAATATATCATATGAGGAAACCACATTGACCTAGGCAATATATTTATATTGTAGGAGCTCTTTCAACACAACCAATTCAACCAAAATGTACAGAGAGCTAAATTTCCTTATGATAAGATTTCTGATTTAACACCAGTTATAAAATGTTTCACCCTTATTCAATGAAAAGTACTTTAGAAATTAAAACATAATACCGAAATATTACAAAAGAATTCTCGAACAAATGGCCAACTTCAACCGTTAACATGCCGCCTAACAATTTATTTCTAACGCATAATTTTGTAACTCATTTGCAATTATAATCGCCCCGTACAGAACTCGACACCATAATTAAAATATTCAAAAAATACACATTTTAATTCCAACACTAATTATTAAGAATTATTCATAAGATAAAGGAAACATCTGAAGTGGATATTATGTTTATAACATTTAAGAAACTAAACTTTCTTTTTTAATTTGTCCTTCTTTCAAAGAACATAATCGAATGGAAAATAAATAATTATTTGTTTATTTTAAAACACGCCTAATACAGATGACTGTAGGTCAGAATTACAACGGTCTGGGAACAGAACCAGGGCCGGAATATCCCGGACTTATTGCTGAGCGCTTCTCATAATAAAAGGGGAAGCAAATTACTCCGTGCGAGCTGGAGGAATGTCAACGACATGCAATGAAAGCCTGCGTCTGAATGTCCGGTGAAAAAATACGAGCCAACAAACTTTTCTTGTTGTACACTAAGAAAATAACAAGAAAAGATGTCTGTCGGCTCCTTATTGTTAGTACTGTTGTCAAAGTTTACCTGTATTCCGTATTGTATTCTTTTTAAACTGTTGCTTTAATAAATGTGTTAAAACGAAATTTTGTCTTGTATGTGGTTCTTAAAATATGAATACATGTATGTAGGTTATGGCCTTTTTAAGTTTTAAACAACACTAACTTCACTATTACAGGTACTCCTTGTTACTATTTAGTCATAGGTACTAACAATACCACCGTTTAAAATACTAGAGTAAAAGAAAAAGTAAATATCGCGTGCCTAATGTTTGTAGTAAGAAAACGAGGTCCCTCTAGTCGCCTGATAACAAATAAAGCAATACAAGCAAACCAGTTCCAACTTGTATCTACATACGTATTTATCTGACTTCTATTTTATCGACCTCATTTACAACAAAAAGGTTTTCAGTACACAAAGTTTCAACTTTGTATTTATCTTACAAAGTCAATTAATTCAACATACCCTATTTACAACTTCACTTTAGTTAAGTAAACTAATTAATAATAATATGTTCAAAATCGTAGTTGAGGCAGCCGCGTAACAAAACCAATTAGAACTATGTATTTGGTATAAGCGACGCGTCGCGTTGCGTAGGCTTGCTACAGGCTACGGGCCTGCAGCCTACGCGCTACGACGCGGCGACGCTACACCGCGCGTAGTTTAAATTTCGTAGAATTTGCTACGCTGAGAAACATTCAGAATAACTGAGTATTTCGAAAGTCATACTACACCTACACATAGGTAATATTATTTTGATTGATTTACTTGAATAATACTTTTTAGTACATTATACAACTTTACATATTACGAGTAACTGTGAAAAATAACTGAAGTTAAAAGATTTGTGTTTTAGTAAACAAAGAGTCAACTTCAACAAAGTTGGTAGATGATGGTGATTTTTACTGAATATATTGCTTACTTACCGTTTCCACGACGTCGCATCGATTTCACATATGAGTTTCTGAACTCGTAGGAAGTTTGCAAGCACTTACCTGAAAGGAAATTCATTTCACATTATTTAAATTATTTATGTTTTTAGTTTACCAAGCATTATACCTAATGTTGGTTATGGTAGGGTTAACAATTCTGAGTCATATTGGCAAAGTACTTATAATGTGCTTTGTTTACATCGATCACCATAAAATAAGTATTATAATTTCTTATCGATAAATAAATAAATAAATAAAACTTCATAGGCAATTCTAGACAAAATATTATTTCAGTATAAGAACACAAAAACTTGAAATAAACAAAAATACGACAACGGGGAACCACCCTATTGTATGCGTAGTACAGGGAGGATTGTTCAAACAATGGAGGAGGGACTGCAACACGAACACCTCAGACTCTTAATGGAGCAGTATTTAAAAAGGACTACTGTTCAATGACGTGTTTACATGTCGTCTGCACCCCCCGCCCACTACCCTCCCACCACCTTCATCTTACAAAGACGTTAAGATATTCTAGAATTTGTCTGTATATTTTATTGATACGTGTCACCGTCGTAGTGGCCCCGAGGTTTAAGACGTCCGTCATGCATGAGGGTGTAGTTTCGTAACCTACCAACGGCAAGTACCAATGTGACTTTTTCCGAGTTATATGAACTTTCTAAGATTATTTAGACACCACTAACAAACGGTAAAGGAAACATCGTGAGGAAACCTGGGCTTATAATTTCTGATTATAAGTTTGAAATCGCATTGAGCAAGCGTGGTGATTAATGCTCAAACCTTCTCCGTGTGAGAAGAGGCCTTTGGTCAGCAGTAGCCACTTATACGCTGTTGATGTATGTATGTACGTGTCACCGTTACTTTCTTATTAGTAAAGTCATTAGTAACTATTACCTCCATGACTATATACATATACACATAAACTAAAGCTTAAGTCTCTAAGTGGTAGACAGAAACCACAAAACAGGAAGTTTCTTGTATATTTCTTTGGCTTCTTAATAACGGGTGTCCCAATAAGAACGCAAGATTTAAATTTGGCGGTATTCGAAGTATCATTGTTAGACATTTGAACACGTGTTATTTTTTGTTAGTATAAGGTACGAGGTTAGTAAAAATGGAGCGCTACACGATTGAAAATGAGCCAAGTCAAGCGCAAACAGTCAATCATGGTGTTCGGTATCGTAAAATGATAACCAGTCTTTTCGTACCTCGAATTGAAGAAATGGATTTGGAAGGCATGTGGTTTCCACAATATGGCGCCATATGTCATACAACCAGAGAAACAATTGATTTGCTGCATCAGTCATGTCCCGGTCGTGTTATTTCACGTTTTGAAAACCAGAATTGGCCACCTAGATCATGTGATTTATCACCATTAGACTTTTTCTTTGGGGTTTCTTAAAGTCGATGGTTTATGCGAATAAGCCGACGACGACTCAAGCCTTAAAAAGAAATTGGACGCTGTATTAATGAAATACCGCAGCATTAATGCAAAACGGTCATTGAAAATTTCATTGAAAGATCGCGTATGTTGCAGCAAACCAGCGGCAGCCATCTGCCCGATGTATTGTTCCATAGATAACCTCATCCTCTCTACTTTACGATATTATAAAGCTTTCACGATTCTTTTAAAAATATCTGCGTTTTATTTAAAATTTAAATCTTGCGTTCTTGTTGGGACACCCTTTACATTCGAACATCCGGATAAACAAGGTGCTGTTTTTAATGTTATCATAAAACCATACCTTATTTTGCAAAGAAGTAAGCTATGGTGAATATACCTAATACAGAACTACTTTCGACCAGATCTCTGATTGGCCGACTCCAATGAACCAACCAATCAGAGCGCCGAACACGCTGTCATTTCGATCTTGTTAAACGTAAAGCAAACTCGTACTAAGACCCCAGTTATATTACGACTCCTGTAAAGCTTAAGCCTTTTCTATTGTACAGGAAGATTAAATGAAAATTAATCGTATTTAAAGAATTCATTCAAAAAATAAGAATTCAAAAGCCGTTTAACGAAGTAAAAGAATAATTATCTTCACATTGTGTAAGGAGGTCGCGGTGGTCGGGCTTCCTAATGTCAATGCGAAGACCTTGCAGTGAATTTATCGGATTAAGCTGATACTTAAGAAAGATAAATAAATGTTTCCTAAGTACCTTTGTATTTTGTATTTGACCAGAAAGCGAAAAGATCAAAAAATAATTCTGGGTAATTTTCAAGAAATTACGTTTTCGTTTTATATTTTTGAATACGACAGGAGTTTTTGAAGTTTGGTACTGTATTATAATATACCAAAGATTCTTAAAAAAAGTCTGCATAATTTAACCTATTCCCTTGAATAATGACTGTTGCTCTTAAATATTTAGGTACTGTTTTTTTTTTCAAATGATTTTGGAAAAATGTTATAATCCCCATGCATTATGCAAGACAAGGGTTTCGTGATGCAACTATGTAGTCGTTTGCATAACATTGTTTGTTGTTTCATGGTTTTGTTCGACGACTGACTGATATTAACTATGCTGTCTGAACCTGAATTTTAATCTGAATGTTAACCCGAAAAGGAGAGAAAGACGTAGATTTGAAAATATCAACCACAAAATGAAACTTTACTCTCACACTCACAGAGTTGGTAAACACTTAAAATACGCATTTTCATTTTGCGCTCTTTTCACAAACATTGAATGGCGTTGCAACACAAAACATTGTGAAGTGGCTCCGGAGTGCGTGCATTAAGCTCGGCCGTGCATGAATAATCGGAGTTATGAATGAGTGATGCAAGCGAGGCTAGTGCGTACAGATCGACGTCAGAACGTGATGGGGACAGGGACAGGGCATGACGTCACGGGCAGCACGCCGCCGCCAGGTAACCTGGCTGACTTGCTGCCACTAAGTTAACTCACGTTTCTCTTATGACGTCACTCGGGAAATGAACACGGCAGCCCAGTTTGGGATCAATGGCCAATCTACAAAATAGAAAAATCTGATTCATTATCGTGCGCTCCGAGTCGCTACTTCGCTTGCAACGCTGCGATCACTCAGCTTACTTTCTGCGTTCCTAGTACTCGCTTTATCAGGACTTCGTGCAATAACATCGCATCGGCGGCGCGTGCGCAGGTGCGCACTGTTCATAATAACTACTCTGTGTGACAGCGAGGTGCGTTCTGCGTTCTACACTGGGTAACCGTGGAATCAATTAAGGAGTTACCTTCTGCATTGTTTGGGCTCCTAGTACTAAAGGTTCATTCCAATACATACCCTAAACATAATTGCCGTCTAAACTATATTTAAATATAAAAGAGTGTCGTGAGAGTACTTCTATACTCAATTAACCGTAGTCTACACACAGTACCTTAAGGTTATACTCCTGTCGCAGCTGTTGTCCTAGTACAATACAAGAATTAGTATGCCGCTAAAACGCACTCCACCAGTTTCGCCCGTCTCAAAAACGCCCACAGAAAGCACTCGTAGTGCAATTTTGTTTGCGTCGACGAAGAAACAAAGTGAGTCACCCCTTCTACACTGCGAGTCAGAACCTGATCTTCATACCCTGTCGGCAAACATAACGGAAAGGAATAAAAAGCGGAAATTTGACGGGGAAACATACGATAAATTGGTAATACTTAAAGAAATGTTCTCTTCTTTCTCCAATGAACAAGAAAAACGTTTCTAAGACTTGCAAGCAAGTATAGACTTAATGTCAAATAAATATGACGAGTTTTTATCCAAAATTGCTTATCTTGAGAAGGAAAGACAGTCGGACAAATTAATTATTAAAGAACTGGAGGACAAACTTGAAACCTTGGAACGAAAATCTCGTGGGGTTGGGATAGAAATTCGGAACATACCAAAACAAAATGGTGAAACTAAGGATACTCTTGTTGGCGAGATTTCTAAGTTAGGAGAAATTTTAAATGTAGATTTTAACACCAGTAATATAAAAGACATTTACAGGCTAAAATCAAAATATTCTTCAGATCCTATCGTACTCGATTTTACTACAGAAAAAGTCCTGAAATCTGTAAAAACTTTTAACAAAAATAAACAAAAGGGCATCAAGTTGAACACAACCCATCTAAGCTCAAGTTATAGTCAAAAACCGATATTCATATCAGAGGCTCTCACTCATAAAACCCAGAGACTGTATTACTTAGTCCGTCAATTCCGGAAAAGTCATGGGTACAGTTTCTGCTGGACAGCTAATGGTATTGTTTACCTAAAAAACAACGAAGACTCCTCACATATTCGGATAAACAACGACGCTGATTTAGAAAAACTTCGCAATACCGTTAAACCGCTGTGACGAATTATTGCTGTACGATACATACTTTGTATCATTATTATATTAACTATAAGTCTGCATGCTAATTATAAGTTTGAATCTATAGACTATTCTTACACTTACAAATTACAACTCAACGACCATATTAACCTCTCATTTTTACTCCGAGAAAGCCAATATCAATTAAAACACTTCTCAATCATAAACATAGCACAACCTAACACTATCTCATTAATACACGAAACTTACTATTCAAACATACATCGACTACACTACTCATTTACTCTTCAAACAACAATCTCAAACACTTTACACCTAATTCACACTCATAAACACTGTTTTACTATTTACATACAGGCTCTTCTCATAACCTATTCACCTACCCTGACCACACCTCCTGTCTATACTTACACTCTTATTAATCATTCGATAACGTAACTAATCTATCAGAAAATATTGACCAGTTATCCGTATCTCATTCACAAACCGCGAACCTGGAGGATTGTCAAAATATTTTTACTCTCACTTCGGCCAACCTACTTATACTGACACAAAATATACGTAGCATAAATCGAAATATACCCGGTTTAGAAGTTTTACTACAAAGACTAAAACTAAAATGCGATATAATTATTCTGACAGAGTGCTGGCTAAAAAATGCAACGTTAATCCCCTACCTCTCAGGCTACGTTCATGCAGCAACAAATATTAATCCTCTACAAAATGACGGAGTAGTTATCTACTATAAAGAAAACATTAACCTAACTATAATAGAACCTGATTTTCAGGAAAGTAATTGCCTAATAGCCACCGTTGGAAAACAAGTTGCCATAATTGCCCTATACAGATCCCCTTCCTACACAAAATTAGAGCCGTTCCTTTTGTCGTTAGATAATATGTTACAATCAGTGTCTTCTTTCGAGCATATCATTGTTATAGGAGACATGAATCTAGCAATAAACTCTAACAAAATTAAATCAGAAGGGGAACGCTACCTAACCCTAGCTGCTTCGCATGGCCTACTTCCAGCGCACACTTTAGTTACACGCAGCGCTCGACAGACATGCATAGACCATGTCCTTATAAAAACTAAAGCCTCCTCCATCACCATAGTCCCTAACGCAACACTAACAGATCACCATCCCGTTTTATTTTGTTTAAACTTGGAAAAGCCACGGCAATATGCAACTACAACAAAGACCATAACTAACGATAAAAATTTAGCACAAGACATTTTACATATTAATTTTGATCCCATTTATCAAACAGAAGACCCAAACACTAGTCTAAACTACCTAACACAATGCTTACAAAAAGTGATAGAAAAGAATACAAAAAGCGTAACACTTTCTAGACGCCAAAAAATCATAAAACCCTGGATAACTCTAGGACTATTACGCTGCATGCGAAACAGAGACCAACTACACCAAAAAGCAAACTCTGATCCGGATAACGAAGTCTTGAAAATTACCTACAAACGTTACAGAAATTTCTGTAACAATCTATTACGAAGGTTAAAAAGAGCATATGAAAAGAACCAAATCCTGGACGCACAGAACGACAATAAAAAGTTATGGAAAGTCATCAAAAACATCACACATACAACAAAAACAACACAACACAATAAAGACCTACTTACTCTCTCATCTTCTCCTGAACGATCACTTCACGAGGTAAATAGCTATTTTACACATGTGGGTAGCTCACTGGCGGATAAAATCTGTAAACAAATTAATAACTCCCGGAATCTACCATCACTAAGTAATACTCATGATGAATTACCTAAATTCCCTAATTCTTTCGTCTTAACTGAGACAGATAAATATGAGGTTGGACATCTTATCATGGACTTAAAAACAGACAGTGCACCAGGATGTGATAACATCAGTAGTAGATTCCTAAAACAACATAAACACATTCTTGTACATCCTCTGGAAAAAATATTCAATGACTGCTTAAAAACTGGAGTGTTTCCCTCTTCCCTAAAACGATCAGAAGTGTGCCCGATTTATAAGAACGGAGACAAAGATCGTATAAACAACTATAGACCGATATCCATACTACCCGCTATATCCAAAGTTCTTGAAAAAATTATTAACACACGTCTTGTAAATTATCTTGAGAAAAATAAACTGCTTTCGGTAAATCAATATGGGTTTAGGCACGGAAAATCTACAGAACAAGCGGTGAATAAGCTCATAGAATTTATTAGTTCTAATCTAGACAAAGGGAAAAAATGTCTCTCTATTTTTCTCGACCTAGCCAAGGCATTCGATACGATCTCTGTCTCCCTCTTACTCAACAAATTGGAGGCGCTGGGTATCAGGGGCACCCAGCTCGATCTGTTCAATAGCTACCTCTCTGGGCGGACTCAGTGTGTCCGAGTGGATAAACACAAAAGTACACACCTTCCAATTACACACGGCGTTCCTCAGGGAAGTATTCTGGGGCCCACCTTATTCCTCGTGTACATAAATGGGCTTACAAATCTAAAACTTACCAAGGGTGAAATTATCTCATTCGCGGATGACACCGCGATGGTGTTTGCGGGAGAAAGTTGGGATGAGGTATTCACAAACGCACAAAATGGTTTCGACACGACTAGGGGATGGTTACAGAAAAACATACTTACATTAAACACTGACAAAACTAAGTATATTTGCTTCAGTATTAGGCAGGCGGTGAGCATTCGTGGCGACCTGCGAATTGTTTCACATGAGTGCATCTCCTCGGATAGTTGCGTATGTTCATCTCTGGAACGCGTTAGTACTCTAAAATACCTTGGTATTACTTTAGACAATAACCTCAACTTTAAAGAACATGTCAAAATTCTTTGTAATAGAGTACGAAAACTAATTTACGTTTTTAAAAACCTGCGTCATGTTGCGGACCCTGCACTGCTGAAGCGAATATATCAGGCCCTGTGTCAGTCGCTTCTCACCTACTGCATTTCATCCTGGGGAGGTATCTGCAAAACCACGCTAAAGGCAGTTGAGGTCGCCCAGAGAGCTATACTGAAGGTTAGCACATTTAAACCGATGCGTTTTCCTACTGCTGAGCTGTTTCAGTTGTGCGAGGTTTTGACAGTAAGACAGCTATTTATTCTAAAAACTGTACTACAAGAACACAACAACCGGCCCTACAACCCAATGCCTTTACAGAAACGTCGTAAACATCATGTATGTTGCAGATTAACCACATTTAGAACTAACTTTAGTAAAAGATTTCCAAGTTTTCTAGGCCCTTTCCTTTATAATAAGCTCAACAAAACATTACATATATACCCCTTGACCAGAAAACTATGCAAATTAAAAATACATCAATTTCTACAGAAATTAAGCTATATGGAGACGGAACAACTACTACTCATACCACACTAAAAATAAGCACAAAAAAAATAAAGATATGCTCTCTACCCATTACCCACACACTCTCCACATATTTACCTACACACACTTACATATACTCACATGCATACCCCACACCCACGCCTACACATCTCATATACCTACACCACAAACTCACACACACACACACACATACATACACACACATTCATTCATATTCATACTCACACCCACACACTCACCACATATTTATTCACTCACACCTACATATACTCATATACATACACCACACCCACGCCAACACTTCTCATATTCATACACCATACACTCACACATACACACAATCACTTAATAATTAGTTTAATAAAATTTAAATTTGTACTTACCTACTTACTATTACCGTTTAAAATTTGTACTTACCTACTCATTGCTTGGCGCCTATTATTTGTATTATAAATTCTCGAGGGGAATGGTGCTGATAGCCGAAATACAGGCTATGCCTAGTTCGGCTACAGACGCTAATCTCAATGACTTAATTGAAATGTTGCCACATTGCGTTTGTAAAGTAGTTCTAAGTTTTTGGAAATAAACATTTATTATTATATTATTATTATGTCTGTTCTTTACATAATCTCGGGACCACAGGGTCCCGGACCTTTGGAAGGCGTACGAGGAGCCGAAGCCAACTCGCAGAGGCCCGTTGAACAATTTTGATCTAAATGTAATGGGACATCAACCGGCGATTATCCCTGTATGCACTATGGAAGTACACCAAAGGACAATCCCCGGTTGATGCAGGACTATTGCGAGATATGGTAAAAGGAAATGATAGGGATATGGGTGTGGGTGGCTGTGGAATAGTTAACCGGTTAACTATGGGGACTATGGCCCCTGCCCCTGACCAATATTGAAAAATACGGATAAACAGGCAGGGGGTGACTCGCAAACTCAATAGTGGGCCCCCGGAAACGGCCGCTAGCATGTAGCGACAAGGGAAGCAACATCCGTTGAGCTGCTTGAGGAAGGATGGGCATCCCACGGCTATCAGAGCAATCCCGGAAGTACGGTCAAGACCCCTACCAGCATCTTACTGGGATACGTCCTTCCCCCAAGTGGAGCTGAAGGCAACTCCACTCTTGCGAATCTCCACTCAAACCAGCCGATTAAGGCAAGAGTGAGGTAGGAGAGGCCACTCCGGATAGTCACGAGTACCAACCGGAGTTAAAAAGTAGGGCCTCTCCCGGGAGTCAGGTCCGTGGGGTCGCCACTGCCCAACAGCTCGCCACAAGCTGCCTTGCGGACTTATTATTATTATTATTATTATCGCACTTTTTCAAGTGCTGTCTAATTAGGTACATTTTTGACTAAAGTTTGTTTATTTTATTTTCCTGATACCCTAAATCCTGATGAATATTTGATGAACACTTTCAAATGAAATTAGCACAAACCAAACTATGTAGAGAAACTATTTAGCTTTTCAACTTAGCTGAAGTTTGTCGGATAAGTTAGAAGTATCCGAGCTCTGAACTATCTACCGCAATCAGATTTGCTACGTACCCGTCATCTCCGTTCTGGTTCGCCTCGTCCGTGGCCTCGGCTTCAGTCTCCACACCATTGCAATGTTCCACTACCACTTCGGGAACCTCACTCATGTCCAACGTGCACTACACTGTAGCCGGCAGCAAGTCACCCGGCCGAGCCTCTACGAACCAATATCGCAGACTACCATGTCGCCCTTGGTAAAAGATTACCATTAGTACAAGTACTATTATTAAATTAAGCGCAGGTAACTTACCTACAGACTACATTTAACAAAATGGTTGAGACTTCAAACTTTATACAAACAGATGTTTATCGCAGAATTGATGACTGAAAGTATCTGAAACGGTTAATCTAGTCACACGTTTAGCAACTGCCTGATTAAAAATTTCCAATTTCCTCTAAGGTGATAAAGGATACGAAAAAGGTATATTTCTGTAATTTTAGATGTGTATTTGCATAAAGGAAATTAACCTGAGTAATAAATCATAAAGGACTGGTAGATCTTGATAATTATGGCAGATTCAGAAAAGTTTTTTGATAAGAAAACTTTTTGTAAATGTTACAAAATCAGGCAAGTGAAGCCACGGGTCCAGTTTAGTATAGCGATGTACCTAAGCATGCGCGGTGGATGGCAAACGGGTCACGAACGCACACTTAGGGCTTCAGCTAACGTAATCCCTTTAAGGAGTAGTTTACCTGTCGTATTCAGAATAAAATAATCACGTATGTTGTTAGAACTACATAATTAACGTAATAATAACTTGGCGAATGTTTTCATATCTCAAGTTGGTTTTAGTATCCCATCAGCCGACGTTTAAGTACTTGCTTAGGTACTTACTGTTATACAGATAAGGGTTCTCACAGAGTTTTGCAGGTGAGATGGCGGTTTATTTGTTAAATGTTGAACATTTTTACCTGCAGTGTTATTCCAAACTGATTTATGTAATAAATAATATTAACCCTATACTTGACCATGTGCACTGTAATGCACACATTTAAAAAATAAATATAGCGACCAGACACAGCAGTATTTATGTTTTATTTTACTACTACTGTATAGATAAATGTCCTAAAATGTCATAAAAAAGAGAATCAGTGTTATTTGGCAACACTGGTTGTCAGTCGGCTTCAAAATAGCAGCGCGTGCGCACACGTCGATGACTAACATGGTAAAAATCGATTATAATACTTATTTATAATCGCTTAAACTTACGTTTTATAATGTTAATCTACTCTTGAATGTGTTTGCTTGGATGATTGCTAATATTTCAAAACGATGGCGGTAATTTGATATCGTAATATTTGTTTATTTCTTGATGTGTCTGCAAATGCACATTGCCAGCTTGCTTGCATTTCTACCTTCCCTATTCTGTGTGCATTCAAATGCACATTGCCAGATCACTTAGTAGGTACTTATAATTGTAAATGGAGGAGGCTTACGTTCAGTAGCGGGCTGCAATAGGCTTATTGTATGTAATTAATAATAATGAAAGTCCATAGTAACATTTTTATTTTCCGTACAAGATCAGAGGACAAAAAATATTAGCGTTAGTCCCCAAAGCAAGAGCAGGATCTGGCGCAGAGAACATTGACGAACTAACGTTTCATCGTAATATTTCTAATCATGGCCGCAGACGTGACTCCGACACAAGCTCAGGGACTCCATCCTTACCATCTTCATTAGAAAATCTACATTGTTGTGGAGATGGGATGGCTGGTTGATGAACATGGGTGGTTTTCTGATTCAAAGTTATTGGTCCAGACGGAGAGTCTAACGTTGTAAAAACTTCACAGAATTCATTCTCTTCATCTGACAATAAATGCCCAGGCACCTATTCTCCGCCAAACGGAGTTAATTTCCACTGGCTCCTACTTTCCGAAATGTACCCGTTCCAATATCGGATCATCTTGAGCTTCTGGGCGTAACTCTCTCGCCAACGCTAAACTTCGGCTCTTATATAGAGTCGAAGGCGCATCTGGCTGGTAGGAAGCTGGGTATCCTCTCGAGGGTGAGACGGTACTTCACACCGAAACAACTGCTGAGCCTGTACCAAGCGCAGGTTCGGTCATGTATGGAGTACTGTTCTCACCTTTGGGACGGCTCGGCCAAATACCAGCTGGATGCGCTCGAACACATTGAAAGGCGTGCCAAGAAGCTCATCAATGATGATGCGCTTGTGGAGGCCCGGCTTCAAAGTCTTGAACACAGGCGCAAGGTGCGACCTTGCGCCTTTCCGTTTTACCGGATACATTTCGGAGAGTGTGCGGGGAACTGCATAACTTGATTCCTCCTAGTCCTTTCCATCATCGAACCACAAGACAATCGGCGAGGCGTCACCGCTTCATGGTAGATATCCCACCCACTCGCACGAAGCGCTTCGCTTCAAGCTTCCTTGTGCGAACTGCTAGGGAGTGGAACTCCTTGCCGGAGTCTGTGTTTCCTGGTGGGTATAACCTGGGTGTCTTCAAAGCCCGAGTGAATAGGTTGCTTATGGGCAGACGTGCTTCATCGTAGGCCGCATCATCACTTACCATCAGGCAAGATAGCGGCCAAATGTCGGCCCATTTAACATAAAAAAAAAGATTATCACACAAAGTAAAATTATATTTACTTTGTGTGAGTAACTGTTGAGATTATCACACAAAGTAAAATTATATTTACTTTGTGTGATAATCTCAACTGTTACTATCAGATTTTGTAGTAATTACGCGACTGCGACTCAAATTGTGATCTCAAATATAACTTATGTGATTCTTAAAGACTTGTTAAAATAATTAGTGTTAAGAATATTATTCCTCAAACATTTATTTTTATTATAAACTTTTTATTTTATTTTTCATGTACTACAGCAATGTGCATTCTGGGACACACACGCTTTTTTCCATTGTTATTCAGACCCCTTGGCAATGTGCATTTTAAGACACATGCAATATTACAATAACTATAGACGTAGGATTTTTTTTATTATTTTTTACAAGTTACTTGCCCATGTCAAAAACAGGGTAAGAAAAAAAAATTAAAAAAAAACACCTAAAATTCTTTGCCAAGTATAGGGTTAACAAGCTCATATGCACGGTATTTTCGAGGATTCATTAAGTTTTCCTTTCCAAATTCTTCTCGAATTTAAAATTAAACCATATTTTTGATTTCAGGAAAATCTTGCAATAAACCTTGTTTTAAGAAACACTTGTTAGATACATAAAAATGTACACAGTCGGGTAAAAGATAGTTCATAATAAATACCACCTTGCAAAATATTCGTAGTCATACTTTACCCTTTGTATGGTCACGATGTAAAAGACTACATCGCATATTTGACTATATCGTCACAGAGTAGAGACCATAACTCAAAAAGTTTAAACTTTTTGCCTGGAATTAAATGTAAATGATTTCGAAAAATTCACACGTTTTTCTGCAATTAAAAAAAGTTTGAGGACTTAACTTCTCTGATACGTAATTAACGATATTTTAGATGGAAGATACGAAAAATTTCCGCTAATTAGACTAATTCAGACTCGAAGTGTGTGAAACAGCGGGTACAACGTGTTTTCTGTCACTTCTTGTCATATTCGCAAGACGTTTTATTACATTTATTCAACTGTAGTTTCGTTTAACTACCCACTCTCGCTGGGACCAGATATTTAATGCCATCAAACTACAGAAATAAATTCAACAGTAAGACACCTTAATGATCTCTATCAAAACTTTAAGAACCAACTTCACTCCTTGAATAATAAAAGTGGCTACGAATGAGGACATAGTCTCTAAAATACACATAAAGAAATGCATAAAAGTCACAGCAGTTGCAGAGAAGTACTTCGGACGCATAGAGTAAATAAAGTAAGCTGTTCAATCAATCTGAACGGTCGGCTGTCCATAAACTTTTAATAGATTGCCTTCGATCGTCCCAGTACTTACCGTAATAACCTTGTGATTGTTTGCTCGCATACGGTATCTATTGGCGTAAGTCACGGTAACTTCTATCATAAAATTGCTATGGCGAAATATTGTGCACGTAGATACTAAACTACCTCTAATTTCTCATGGGACGTGCGCTTAGATGGGACGGTTTATTACCTAACTTCAAGCGCCTGGTGCCTTCCTTGTGAAGTCTGGCGTATTGTGCCTCGCCAGATAGCTATTAATACTAAGATGCTTTTAATACTTAGTATTGAAAATGTATCAACTGTTTACAAACTGAAATTCTATTAAGGTTTTGTTCCTTTTTAAATTCTGACATTCGGATATAAGTAGCACAAACTTAGGATACCTATCTTATTTCACTATAAATATAGATGTTGTAAATTTGTTATTATAAAACGGCCACGATTTATTGTCTTAAGTTGGGTAAGCACGTATTACGACATTTACGACCCCCAAAGGTTGAAAAGGTGATCGAATTATTATTTTCGGAACTCAACTTTCTTTCAATGGCTTTTCCCACAAGTCCCTCACAACCCTTACCTTTATACTTACCTAAGAAAATATTTTCAGTTCTCCCGTGAATAAATAAGGGAGTAAGGAAAAATTAAACAGTGTCTAGATATGTACTTGTGTACCACGTTTAGATTATAAACCTATTAATACAGGAATTGGTAACCTGGAGGAATGATTATAAATAACATTTTTAAAAACAATCATGATTTAAGAAATTACCAAAATTTATTTATAGCTGCTATTTTTCTTTTCTGAGGAATTTAGACTCATAACTTCTACACTTTTCAGGTAGGTTAGTGATCATAGTATGCATAATCTCTGTCAAATGTGTAGTCCCCATATTCGGCTCTTACGATCCACTGAAAAAGTATGGGTGGCGACAAATACCTATATATTTTACTCCATTACCAAAGGGTTTAGTAAGTATAATCTCTGTTAATACTAAAACACAAGTCTTCAATTGTTATGTCTGTACTCTGTACATGTTTGTACAAGTTGTGATAGGTTGTTAATCCTTCGCCGACGGCAGACGAACACCAAAACAACTCATTTGTCTTGGTAGTCCCAGTTGATTCAGGCAAACTTGTGCGGAATAATAAGCAGCCACGCTCCCGTATTTCTATCAGATCATCGATGTAGATGGCTGTCTCAGTTTTGTATTTTATGAACTTTCCTTATTTTTATTATTGTCCAATTATTTTATTGATTACCCGTATGTTTTTTGAAGCTTCAAGTGATTGAAGTGCGATTTCCGAATAAAAGCGTTTGGCGTAATTTTATGTCGTGTTTATATTAGGTATGCACGTAATGCACCTGCCAAAGATTTAAAGTGCGATCGCTTGTAATTCTAAAACATATATTGGTAACTAGGTACACATTAGTCATATCTACATAACTCGTAACGTCACGCCTGTGATTCTCCGAACGAGTGAATTCATAAAATGTTATTGTTCCTACATAATAGATAACGAGCCGATTACAAACATTGGTTATTGAACACAATTTCGTGATACTAAAACCTCACAGAAAACTAGCCTGAAATAACGCTTAGGTACGTTATGTTTCGCCGTGTGAGTGAGGTTACCGGAGGCCCAATCCTCTATTACATCTACCCATCCCAAACTCCCAAAAACCTGTAACACACCTTTATATGACCTATACCTGGTATTATGAGTGTCTAAGGGCGTCTCCATAGGTAGACAAGAGCAAAAGACTAAAAAGTAGAAAATCTTAAACCACACTAAGGAACAAAACACGTAGACATTCTATTCCTATACATGTATCTATAGGGTAGACAGGGCCTATCTATAGGATATTAGTCAACATTTTCGTGATAAGAAGTATATTTTTTTCCGTAACCTGCTAGCAAAACGTTTTTGCAATGTTTACAAAGTACCTACCTACGTGCGTATTGGAGTACCATTTAGGTAGATAATAAATAGGTACACCTACTGACTAAAGAATGAAATAATGATATGAATGTAGATATGATTACATATTTCATCGCATAGTCATTCAGTTAGTTCTTCGGTACTTAACCACAACTTAATACTTCCCTATGTTTTTATCATTAGGTATCTAAGTACACATGCACCGGTGTACTGAAACTCTCGTTGACTGAAATTGTTACGATTGATAAGTTCCAGGGCGATCATGATTACATACATGCAAACGCGTACATTTGTCGATTTTAAAATACTCAAACGGTGGTGCGGGTCCTGAAATTGTTTCAGTCATTTGCAGTTTAGTTATAGAGTCACTTCTTATACGAAACTAATTTTATTAGGAACAAATGCTGAAAGTAGGGAACCAGTAAACCAGGAAACCTTACCTAAGTGATAAATTCTCGGGATATGACCAATGACGTGGGCGCTTTCTATTGGGACCAATCTCAATGTCAATCCAATAAAATCTCAATAATTATTCAATGTCAAAACTATACAACAATCGTAGCTGTTATAATAGCATTCAGAGTACGGAATACAAAGTCTAACTCAATACCATTTACTTTACTTAATATATCCACGCAATATGAATGCAAGGGGGCGCTAGTGCTGCAACTCAAGTAGGTACCGTACCTAAGTACGAAATTTCACAAAAACAATGGCGATCGATCAGAATTTGATTCAAGAGTAAGCCCCCTGATTGACCATAAAGTAATTTTGTTTATATTAAATCAGTCCTCAAACAACATGGTAGTATTTACCTACTGCTACCCTCTTTTATTTTACTTAAAGAGATTCTTATTTTAAAGAAATCTGTTCAAATGATTCCTAAAATCCAAATATTAACATATTACACATTGCTCGTCAAAGTTGTAATTTTTGTGATCATTCCACCCACAGATTGCCTTGTCGGTGAACTATTAGGTAACTTTTAACCTCTTACCGCCGTACTCAGTCTTTTAATGGTTACTTAACCCAGTCCTTAGCAATTGTTTTCTATACAAAATTTCTAAGGAATTCTAAGGAATAAATTGAGTATTCATTAAATGTCTCTGAGTGTGGCAGTAAATCTCTTCAGAAATTATTAGTTAAATACATACCTGTACCTCTTATCTTATCGTACACATAGGCAAAATATATATTAAATATGTTGTCCTGTAACTCATCCGTCTGCAACTATGATTCATTTTCACAGCCAGACTGCAATGTCTCAATAATTTCAATTGAAAACAAAAATAATGACAGATTGTGAACGTGTCGGAAGTTGACTCAGGCGACGATAAGGTTTTACGTACTTTATTGTATTTTTCCTATTATACCTAATCAGACCTTATACCTGGAACTTAGTTCCGGTTATTGTTTTCTTGATATGTACCTATAAATGTTTTTATTTATATCAAAAAACTAACTAACATTAACAAAATATTAAAGTACGGAACAACCGTGCTTCGGCATGAATAGTCGGCTTGACCGAAGTTGCGTTGTGTTTAATTGTTTGAGTGAGTCCTGGAAGCCCAAAGGCCGGCAACGCACTTGTAACGCCTGTATTTCGGGTGTCCATGGGCGGCGGTAATTGCTTACCATCAGGTGATCCGTCTACTCGTTTACCGGCTTATACCTACCATAAAAAATATTTGGTAAGGAAAGGTAGATAATATTTATTAGACTTTGCAAACGGGAGAACCATGCTCCGTTAAAAAAACTGTCTCGTTTGTCTAGAGGTACTGAGCTGGATTCTGGTGTCAAGTTCAATTCTCGCCTGCTAATAAATTGCTATCTGTATGGGTAAGTACCTATTCTATCCTATTGATTCATATTTTTTTCCATTCACCAGCAATGTAGATAGCATACATCTATTGTTATCGAAGTTAAAACTGAATTACTGTAGATATTAATAAAGATACAAATGCAACACTTTAATTGTAACATTACTTCGGCGGCTAGATAAGATCGCTAGCCCGTTACCTATCTATGGAATTATGATAACATACCTTTTTACCTACTTGCAATATAAACGTGTGGCCGGATATCATATCGCATTTAGTGTGCTTATTAGGTGCGTACACGTGACATTTATTGGATGCCTCGTCACAGAGCCTCGTGTTCAAGTTCAGGTACAACCAAGGAAAAAGTCATACGTACGTACTATGGTATGAATTTAGAGTACGCTTGTACTTTTGATTTAGAATTGTAGAACAATATACTCCACTGTAAGATAACTAGGTAGGTACATCCGTAATATAGGTATGTAAGGCATACACTAAGACGACCTCCAATGCTATTTTATTTTCAGTGCAACACCTATCAGCTAAAAAGTCATACCACAAAATTATGCTTATCTACACATCGTGTAAAACATTTCTAGACCCATTTAGCAAATTGATAGTACGGATGCGTTTGTTAACGTTGATGTATAAAAAGCAACCCGGACTAGACTATTGTCAACGGCGCGATGCAACTAGCGTGACGTTATTATAACAATAAGAGAAATAGTTTATCCTGTTTAATGTTCGTAGGAGTTAGTTTGGTGCTACAATTGAAACTAATTGCAAACAGGCTGACTGGCTGCCACAAAAAACATGAGGACGTAATGATGCACGCTTTTTGTGCCGGTCAAGGTCTATAACAACAAGCTACTATCTTGATTTAGACACTTATAACTAGTGGAGGTAAAACAAATCAAGGAAATCCCATCATTGTTTAACTTTATGGGTTTTACGTTATGTTATCCGTGTCTCACAGACGTCAGTAAAAATAAATTCACCACTACAAACAAGATTACCACTTCATTATACCAACAATATAATTAATCGATGGCCTTGAATTGTTGGTCATTCATTTGATAATAAACCGCCACATATTTTAGATAATATCAAGCACTGAAAAGTAATGAATGGTGTAGAAATTATACAAATCATTGCATGCTCAAATTTATTTTACGTAACTAAGTGTTTTGTATGTACAAAGTGAGTTTTAGGTACATTATATTATCAAATTTAGATTTAAGTTCGTAAACATACATCCATCAATCAATGACTATAAAACATTATTCAATCAAATAGAACACAATACAAAAATATCAAAATTACAGTGGTATTCACTTGTGACTAATTTACAAAAAACGTCGATGGAACTTTGAACACAGCAATATACAATAATGATGCTATACTGCTCTGTTTCATGCGTAGATAAAATAATAAGAGACTCAATTATTATCACGACAATAATGGCCACATAATGTCTTTTGTCATGAACTAATATGTTAATTAACAAAGGTAATTGCGTAACTGAATACTAAGACCATCACAATGGGTTGAACAGAGTTGACCCCTGACTTTTGTCTATAAGAACTAAGTAGATAGAGACCCCAATTAACACTGGTAATTACTTATTCGTCTACACTACTACACATTACAACTAGCTATTTATTCATAAATATTTACATGACTAGTCAGATGCAGTGTTTTAAAGCAATAACATGTTATCTGATTTACTGATAAACTTAAAATTTACTGGACAGAATACTGTGTGCATCTTACTTCAAGTAAAAAAATTCTGAACTCATTCTATAACACTTAACAGAATTTAACTACTATAATAATAAAATTTTAATAACCTATATTTGTGTCCACATATTACTATACTTTTAACTGTAAGACATTGTACTTTTTCAATCAACTTGAACCCTATGTGCTTCTCATACAATACATCCAATCATTACATAACTATTAACAATTTAGAACAAAAACATGCATCTCTCAAATATTAAATCACACACATCACATCATTAAAAAATAACAATATAATAGAAAATAATAAGCTGTTGATACATCAGTTTCCAATTATTACTTGCTTTAACACATAAATAAATTATATCTATTTAACTACTTCAATGTTGGTTAAGTACACCTAGTGGAAATTGTTGCGATCTATCATTAACCATGAGTTTTTCAAATAAAGTTTTCAACTGAGAAAACTAAGTTCAACAATATGTTCTTTTAACTTGATACATCTAGTCAGGTGCCAAAAATAATGTATAACATGTGTGCATCCTCATACCTGCACACAATCTACTTGTTGAGCTCAAATTTATAAATGTACAATTGTACATCTAACATAATGTTGATAAAACTAGAACAGTATGAGTAAGAACGATTGTTTCATCCAATTGACACATAAAACATTACCTATAAACAATCAATAAATTATTATCTGAGTCTTAAAACTCTATCGAGAATATAATTATAAAACTATAAGCAAGTGTTGCCAACAATCCGAAGCAGTGATATGACATACAAACCTCTCATTGAATTGTATGTATTTGCAAGATAATGCAAATCAATATTTTTAATCATAAATGTAGTGAGTTGTAAGTACAGCAACACAACAAATTCTGCATTTAATATTGTCAAAGTACTAACTAAAATGACACTAAATAACAATGTGGCTTACTGTAAACCTTCACAATATTTGAGTAAAAAGAAATATAACTGTTTATTATGAAACAACAAGGTCTCCAAAAATAAATTATCTGTAGAAAGGTATAAAAGCAAAGCTATTATTATTATTTTACATTTAAATATCAATATTGTGCTTAGTATTTAGTGAAGTTTCAATTTACAAACAGAAAAATATTAAATTTAGATACTTTGGTAACAAACATACACACTAACTAACATGTTGGTAGATACCATGTTATCTTATCTTTGTGAAAACAATCATAAAATGATTCAGTGTGTTTGAATGATTCATACTTTAAAGTAAGTGCAAAATGAGTCCTTCAGTGTACTGTGCACTTACTATTGTAAAATCAGTAAACCCTTCAAAAGATATGAAATATATTCATGAGAAATCATACAGTCACTGGTATCTTAATTTCCTTGTTAACTATATAAAATTTGTGCTTTTTACCTAACACTCCCCAAATCACAGCAACATTTTCAATAATAATATTAAATGGGATGGTAGCTAATGCACCACCAATAAGCAAAAAGAACCTTACTGGACCAAATCTATGCAATGGGAATGATTTAAGCACACCAAAGATATACATATAAATATTCACAGCACCTATAAACCCGCATATGATGTCCAAAACCTGTGGACAAGGTATGGGACACACAGCTGCTAAGAAAACATTGCTTGTTGATAGTGGCAAGGTCACCCACGAGTAACAGGATACTGCCAGAAAGATTTTATGTAACACAGGAATTTCTTTAGAATGTACTACTAAAAGAATTCCTTGAATCCATCTCTTTCTTTGTTGCATGAAATCCCACAGTGAAAATGGTGACTTTTCCCACATTTCTCCTTCAATAAAGTTAAAAGTATAGCCTTCTTTATAGGCTTTCATAGCAAAATAACAGTCTTCTGCTACAGATCCATCAAGCCCATTGTCAAAAGACACCTTCTTTTCAGCGCTTACCTGTAAATAAATAAATACCATATATGTATTCAGAATGTTAAGGAAATTAATTGAATGCTAGTAAATGGCAATGGGCAAACCCTTTTTATATGGGATTTATAACATTTCTTGGGAAATATGAAGCATAATTATTATTACATAATTAGTAGAGATACATATTGTCTATTAAAAGTATTATGTAGTACTACTTACTTGTGTTACAACATAAGAACCTTTCCAACTGAAGAGTGGCTTGTGGAACAAGTAGAATTGTAGCCTTAGCTTTCCCATGTCATCAGCAACACGGAAACTATCAGCTAGAGTAGTCAGCCAGTTTACAATGTGCTCATTAGCATATGTGATCAGTCCTTGGCCAAACTGGTGTTGGCCATCCAGCACAAAGTTTAGTATACCCCTCACACAATTATCAGTCAACAGTGTTTCCTCATCTAAATGCACAATCCAATCATTTTCAGCAAGTATATTAACATTATCTTCCAAACAATACTGCAATGCTCTTGATTTAAATAAAGCACCTGATTTAGTCTTATATTCGGCTGGCACAACCACTTCCCTTACTCTTCTGTGCTTTGGTAAATTAATTGCTTTGTCAGTCACAACTTCGATCATGAAATTTTCCATTCCCACATCAATGCATGTGTTCATATTTCTAGTTACATTATCTCTTACTAATTTTGGAAAGTCTCCTCGTGTCACAATCCTGATACAGATGAAAGGTGCAAGCAATGGAGACCCTTTCAGTTTCACATTTCCAGGGAAAGCATTGAATAATGTCAATCCCGCAAAATTGCACAGGACTTGAGGTATTGTTAAAAGGGTAAAAAGTCTCAATAGGTATAAAATTATTGCTCCATGTACTCCATATCTCTCCAGAGGATCGAAATTTTCCTTTTCTTTGTCATCTAAGCGTATGGCTCCAGCAAATACAAGAAAATTGAATATAAATAATATGAAAAATGTGCAGTGTAGTAAATGTTTTACTCTTCCTCTTAACATTCTGAAACAAATTTATATATCATGTTATACATTTCTTGTTTGGTTGCCTACAATGAAGAGGTAGAGAAGCTACTATATGTATTTATGACATTGGATTAAGGTCATGTGTCCTTAGCATACACATTGTTTTGTTGTTATGAAGCATACATTTATATTGATATTAAATTGTTCTTATGATTGAGTAATTTAGGTTCTGATTAATCAATATCATAAATGCTGTAAAAAAAATTAAGTTTACAATTTGTCAAGGCAACTTAAAAAGAAAACTTAACCACCTTAATTTACTATCGGATAGCAGTAACAGGTACATTAACTTTCGCGAGTAAAACACACCCAGAGAAGGAAAAATACATTAATTTCTTTCCTTTAGTGGTTAGGGCAAGTCCGAATAATTCGGTGGGAGTTATCACTCATCACCTCCTCGTAACAACAAACATTTTGTTCTAAAAAGGTCTCTTGCCGTATTATTGTCCGATAATTTCGCTAAAATAACTAATTCTAGTGATTAAAATTTTTAACTTACCTTGAATCTTGTGAATTACTATGAAAAATCCAATTCCGCCAATATAAACAATTGTTAAATTGTATTAATTTGGCAAAGAAACTGAAGACACTACATACATATATTATGATATTATAAAAAAACTACACAATAAATAACGTTTTATTTTAAACACTACAAACACACGCCCCGCTCACACCACCGCTTTTGACAAACAAAGAAACAATTCCATTCATTCAATTTCTTATCTGACAGATAATCGTTGAATCATCGATCGACCTACATTTTCTTTAAATTCCAGCACCATGTCTTTTAAGCAGGATATTTTAAGTTATCGTGTGGTTGAAGAAAAAATATTTATAATTTCCAAATAATTAATTTTATTAAAAAATAATTAAATTAATCAACTAAAATCATTTAGTCTTACTTTTGAAGTTTTTAACAAATTTTGCGATAATTTTCACCATAAACAATGAACAACAGAACAATGTTTAGTATCTGTGACAAAAGGGGCGAGGACGGAGGTTGCGGGGGAGGTTTACGCAATTTGGCAGCTGTCTGATGAATGTGTTGAGTGATGTGATGGCGTGAATAGAATATTTTTTTCGTTTACAAATTGATTTGTTTCATTATCACTGAAAATTTTACATCAAATAAAAACATGTGAGCTAACAATACTAATCGATTGCTAATGAGAGTCTAGTGCTAGTGTACAATGCTGAGACAAAACCTTCGCGCAGTCTGTAAGAGAAAGTGTCTCTAATAGTAAATAACGGGTCGATAGAAATATGTCTGTCTCTGATTTATCTGTTGGATGTCGTTTTGCCGATTATTTTGCGATATGCGGCCTCGACTTTGACTCTGGATTGGAGCCTGATAGACTTTGCGGTAAGTACTAAATAAAACTGTTACGTTCTTTTTTTGTTGAACTAAAAGAAACGACAATAAAATTGTGCCTTCATTTTAGGTGATAATTTACATGTATCTCCTTTGGATCGTTCCTACAAAGGCAAAATCCTAGCCCACTATCCTGAAAACATAACAAGTAATCCATTTGATGAACATGCAGTTTGTATGGTGAGTGCTGTAATAAATTGTAGTAGGATATTGCTCATGACGTCTTTGTTCTTCTGAATGCAATATCAAATTAATCAAAGAAACAATATTTCAAACTCATAATAAATATTTAGTTACCTCTACAGTTACATTCCTTCATTTAATTTAACCAGTTGTTAATAAAATTGTAAATTAAAACTGGTGAATGTGTATGCTTGCAGCTTTGTCTACCAGCTGGCCTTCAATTTAGAACACAAAAACATTCTTTAGAGCCCAAGTTTCACAGCTTTGTAGTCACAAGAGAGAATGCATCTCGATACTATGGATTCAGTCTTATTTTTTATGAAGAAGTTAGGAACAGAAACATCTGCAGTGCCATGCATACATTACAGGTAAATATCTATTTAATTGTAGTAATAATACTCATTTATACCTATATTCAAACAATTTCATAAACTTCTGTTAAACTTTTAGGCAATGTATATCACAGAGTTATCTAGTGGTCAGACTCCTCCTGGCCACAGAAAAGCTTCAGGCAAGGAAAGTTCCCGGTCGCTTCCAAGATCTTTCAAACTCACGCCTCATAGTGGTGCCGCACTGACATATTATGATATTGCCAAAGACAAACTGTATGTCGCCAAAAGTATAGCACTTATATGTCAATATCCGTATGTGAGAGTAGCACAGTTGTTTTTAGAAAATTTATTCAGGTGAGTGTCTCACAAATATGTAAACAAGTTATCTCATTAAATAAATTGGAACCATTCGATTTTACAGCCAAAACTTTCATTTAAACCACTACATTAATATGTTAATAATTTTATTCTTATTCATCTTTGAAATAAAATTTAATATTGTTGATTTATTTATTACCAAAACATTATTAAAAAAGAAATCACAAATATGTATGATATTTATTTGATCTTATGATTTTCTTATAAGATGTGTGTAATAAAACCTTAATTGTTGAACTTCTACATATACCTTTAGTTGCATAGCACCACTGGGACCAATGTATTTTATAAGTTCAAAATTGAATATTTACTGTTTAATAACAATAGTGACTTTTCACAAATCAACAGCTTGTTGCCAAGTATGTAATTAGTTTACTTATTTTGTTTTGTAGATCTCTCCCAAGGCAGCCCGGCCCAGGCCTCAGTCCTGAGTCTTATGTTTATAATTTATTATATGAAGTACCTGTGCCACTTCCCGGTCAAGCTTTACGACTATATGTGCCTCCCTCTGAACCTCATTTGGATCCAATTCCTGTTGTAAGTATAAAATGTATTCTTATTAGAAACTCGTTTTCACTTATAGCAGGTCAATAGACTTGCTCCTAAAACAGGCCAAAAGGCTTGCATTTATTTTCAGATTAGAAAATCTGAATTTCAATAATTTTGTATTGCTTATTAAAATTATACTATTTATTCCAGGTGATAAGAATGCCAAATCTCCCTGAAGAGTTACCTCTTTTGGATTATCCACTACGCGTTATGTTTTCTACATTAGGAGTTGAATGTGTTGTACAACTTTTTACTTGTGTTCTACTGGAACATCAAGTTTTACTCAGATCAAGTGGTAAGTGTTGTAATAGTATGATATTTAACATCTATGTATGTAATTATTTTGCATAGTAATAATAACATTATTTTTAGATTACAATAAACTAATGCTGGTAGCTGAATGCATAGTATCCCTACTACTGCCGTTTACTTGGGCGCACGTGTATGTGCCAATACTGCCGGCCCCACTCTACCACTTCCTCGACGCGCCAGTGCCATTCGTCATGGGTATAGTACAATGCACTTTATTAGAGGTCAATAGGCCACACGGCTAATTCACCGCTGCTTATCTACTTTGCTAAGAATTAACGAACACTTATAAGATTGTGTAATGAGTGTATAATGTGATGAATAAAATGTTACTTACTTTGTAACTAATGTATGTGTTGTTTATATGTATGCTCATCTAGGTGTTGAGAATTATTCAAATTCATTTACATATTCATATGCATAATTTGTATAATAATGTGTGTTAATTATTTAATATGTCTAACTTCTAACAAACAGGCCTCCATGCGGATAGTGGGGCGATGAATATGGGACCAAATGGTCCCCGAAGTATCGCGCTCGGCTCTGAGGCAGCTCTTTGTTTAGTTGATATTGATAAACCGGACATACAATTGCCTGAAGAATTGCCTATATTCCCACATAGGACACCCTTCATTGAAGAACTCAATCATGTTTTAGATAAACATCAGGTAAACACACATAACAAATATTTTAAAAATGTAATTAACTTCATGCATCTCCTTTTCCAAGCACCTGCAAAGTATGTATTAATTCATTTTTACTGATAACGACATTATCAAAAGTCTTTTAAATGGATTATTTAATAATTATTGTGCATCTGATAATTTGATTCCGATTTAGATAATTTTAAGTGCTTAATCATGTAGTTTGATAAATTGCTTTTTTCCAGATTCAAAGACCTGAAACTGAACCTACAAAGCTTGGTGTGCCTATAAATGGAACATCATACAAACATATGGGCGATAGCATGAGCAGCAGCTGTACTTTGCCATCAGGTAACGGTTAATTACCTTATTAATATTTATAAGAATAATTCACTTATTGGCAATCAAAGAAGTAGAATTTTAGGTATCTGTTACCTATATGGTTAATTTTATGAAGAAAATAGGTTCTCCCAGTATCGTCATACCAATATAATATTTGTTCAGAAACCGATTCGAATACAGCTATTTATTTTGCCGATCGATGAGTTAAAACGTAAGACGCGCAATGTACGCCACGCGTAAGTACACTTGTTCTAACAAGATTATTCTCAAGCACCTCAATCTGTAGCGTGCACACGGCAACACAATGCCATTATCTCACGTTTATCATATCATAATCCGCCGATATTATTGATATATTTGACTACAACTTATGTGTTTCGTTCTTTTTATTAAAAGAACATTATTACATCTAAATGGTGTGGGGAAAATCTTCGACACGCTCGGTGATCTGGTTTTTTTTAGTTAAGCTACCTACGTTATTTTTATTTGGTCATCCCCAATATGGAAAGCCTTCATTATAGCGCAGCGAATGTTAGAATAGGACTTTTTATTTATTTCCTGCAAAGTTACATAATCATCATTATAAGGTCTAGAACAAAGTGGATTAACTGTGTTTTTGAACTTAATTGATTTTGTATTATAATGATGTATTGCTGGTTTCAAAGCCAATTGCAGGTCTTATCAATTTTAACCATCCGTTTTTAGATAAATTCAGACCTGTAATTAAATAATAAATCAAATGATTATTAATCTTAATCATAATTATTATAAGAAGCCTATATTAATTATTACAAAGGTCAGAATAATTGCAAACTTTTTGTTCTCAACCTAATATTAAATAATTTTCATCAGGTGGTCTACGTCGGAAACACTCATTCCACGATGTATTGGAGTGGGAAGAAAGCAGGCCGCTCAATGCATCGCCTCCTGCATCACCAACACGTCGCGCGCCGCTCCGAATGGATGCTCTGCAACGAATTGTAGACATCGTCAAACGCAGTGGTAAGACACGATTAACTATAATATAAGAAAAACAAAAGATTTTCCATAATGTGATCTAACTAAACACTCTTAACTCGAGCACCATATATCATCCTGTTTAGTTTATCAATATTTGACTGGTATCATCAATTTCAAGACCAGTTTGCTGCAGTTAATCTGAATTGAAAAGACCTTGTACATGCATATAAGAAGATATAATTACGTATAGTCACGTTCTGTATTAAATTAATTCTAATTAGACGAACATCCTTATAAAGTAACTTGTTTACATTTATTTCAATTTTTTTATCTGCAGGTGTTAACATAGATGACGTAGATGCGGACACAGTAATGCCAACGACAAAGAAGAAAATTCTCAATGATGAGGAACAATATAATGAAGACATAAGGTTCAATGTTGCTATAAGAGAAACATTCCTTAATAGATTTGTGCACATATTTCTCATGTACGAGAATTTTGTTATTATGCCTGATCAGGTGAGTGACTTTTTACCATTGACTGTAGATGTTTAAAGATGTAGAAGTTATTGGTTCGCGACCTCCAAAACTGTTCAAAACTTAATCCCATTTTATTTAGGACCGTGAATCGTGGCTGTCGTCCCGTGAGTCGATGGTGAACTTCGACAAGGCATCGTTCCTATCAGACCAACCGCAGCGTCACAGGCCATTCCTCTCGCGGTTCCTCGAGACACAAATGTTCGCCACGCTGATCGATAACAAGATTATGGGCAACTGGGGAGAATATGATGCCAACCTACAAGTCTTCGAACATCGGATCAAGACTGTCAGGTATGATAATTCAGTATAGAGCGAATCACAATAACAAACAAGAATTTCTAAAATGTTAAGTTCTGTTACTGTGATTCTACCAACAATGAGTGTCCAAAACGCAGCATGTAGACTGGATTTAGCATGGGATCTGGAATAATGAATGTTGGGTAATTAATGACAATTAAGTGCACCAATCGGGCACATGCCACTGCGTACTAACATCATAAAGGAGATTATTTGAAGCAATTAACAACATTAGTCTGTAACCAACATAACATTGCAGATGCATTTAATGGGGTTTATTTCGTGTGATTGTATGACTAGGTGCACGAATATTGCGGGAACTAATGATGTATGCAAGGATCATAGTAGGTGATGCTCTAGATTCTACCCCCCTTATGAGATAAAGGCGTAACTTTATGTATGTATGTATGTTAATAGCAATAACACTTCTAGAAAGGACCAAATCGACTGTTCAATGTGAGTAACAATATCTTGTATAAGAGTCCTGACAGTAATTGGTGTATGGGGTATGAGTAGAGCGGGGCGAGGCTGCAGGCGACAGTGTGTAGTACGGTGAGCGTGTGTTGCAGGCGGCGCATCGGCGAGGGCGGGCTGGGCACGCGCGGGTACTGCGTGTGGGCGGGGGCGCAGCGGGCGCGGGCGGCGGCGCGGCCGAGCTGGAGGTGGGCGCGCCGGCCGAGCGCCTGCCGCACCGCGCGGCGTACTACCGCGCCTTCCCCGCGCGCCTCGACGCGCACGCGCTCACGCGCCCGCCCGCGCCCGACACCAGGTGCGCCCGCGACTCGTGACCTACTGGCTCCATGCGCCATGCGCCATGCCTTCACTCCCCGACCTCGCTTCCTTCGACTAACGAGTGCAGCTTTCGTGATATGATATCGTAGATTGTCGTACGTGCGCCGTATATCGACGACCTGGATTGCTGTTGAGGCTTGCATGTTGCCCCGTACACGTCATGCACCGAGCTAACAGTTTCGTTTGAAATGAACTATCTCAGTCTTAATATATATTCCAAAAACAGAATTGTCTTCCGACATTCATTTAAATTATTAAAAACCTAACATAGTAATGTTGCAAAGAAATGATAGCTCAGTGTATAAACGGCAAATTTTTTATCGTGTTTTATTTTCAAACTATTTCAATGTGTGACAGTCTCCGTCTTTGACAAGTAAACTTGCTTCATATGGCAGCATGCGACTGTACAAGCCTTGTAAAATGTATGTTATATGTTCAGCAGACTACTATTAACACTACCGTGTAGTGCGTCTTATGTAATTATTATATTGCTTCAATATAATAATAAAAGCTTTTATCGCAAAAAAGTATACCAAATATAATTTGGTAAGTGAACGAATCTCAATAATTATATTTCGTGAAGACAGAACATTTTTGAAAACCTGTGATGCAAATGCTCATACAAGAGTTCACAGTGCTTATAAACGTTGTTGGTGATGGCCATTGTTTTAAAATATCTTACCCAATATAAATATATAAAGTAGAAAAAATACTACTTTTCACCTACTCAGATATAAATAATTTAGTTTAAAAACAACAAATTTTTTTACCTGCTAAAAATGGCAGGTGTTTAACTTAACCAAGTGACTTAAAATATTTTATTAGACCTTACCTACTACATGAGGTGAGTATTGTTAAAAATTAAGTTAAATTTTATTATTATCGATGGAATATTTTACTTCCACAATGAGATTCAACTAAGAGAAAAGACTTTGAAAACATTTCAAGAGATTAATATCAAGACAGCTAATAGTAAACAACTAGTTCTTGTAAAGCTTTTGCTATAAAAAGACTTCAAAGTTTCAAGTAAATATGTTTTATGTGAAGCGAGTTTCTGACCACATTTTACATTATAAACCCTCAAATTCTTTACTATTTATCTTTAATACTGATTAAATAACAATGGTTTTATCACATCGTAATGTAAATTGATATTTACGATTACTTATGTAATATATAATCTGTAATAAACCTTGCCATTTACATTGAGAACCTTGCTCTCTTATTTTATTACAAACTGAGTAATATTAATTCTAAATATAATACTATTGTTTACTAGAATCTCGCTTCACGTTCATAGCTTAGTAAATATTAACATACATAATAAATCTTATTAATTTTAAAGTATTATATAATTGTTTTACTCGTGTCTGTAAGGATCGTATCCGAATTATTGAACATTTCATAACAATGTTGGGTTTTTAAAGGCTGGGACATAAAATGTATTGTGTTGTAAAATTCTATATCAGTGGGACAAGTAAATCAATACAGGAATATAATATTGATTGTCGAAGCCTTTAAAAATCTGACTTCATAATATTATTTCTGAATGTTGTGATAGTCAATGTGTTTAGTACTAAAAGTGCATGATTTTGTTTATACTCGTATTGCATGCAGTATGAAATACGTTCATGTAATAATTTTATGTGATTTTATATGTTTATATTGTGATACTCGAACCATGTTTTGTCCAATTCTATTTATTCATTTATATTTTGTTTCGTTGTTATGGCATAATTAATTTTTATTTACACAATTATAAAGTTTTATCATAGTAATAATATTGACAGATCTTCTCATAATGAGGTAACTCCATAATGCAATATATTGTTTGTTTTAATGTAGGCTCTATGTAAATAAGAATAAGATATAAAATAAAGTTATTTATGTGTAATACTGCGTATTTTTAAATGTTCGCAATCCTGATCCTTTTTGTAGTTGAATGGCATGCAATGTAAAAGTTGTAATAGTGTGCGCGAGTTTTGTGTTGTCTTAACTTGAATGCTTTCTATGCCTTCCTTTCTCATTTGCCTGTAATAGGTGAATAAAATAATTTGACTCTGTTTAGCTGTTGACGAAATCAAACTCGTGCATATATCGCATGTAATGAAACATCGTGTTTGCATGCAACCCGCGCGCCTACTAATACTATGCATTTTCGACACACATTCCAACTGCTTTTTGCTATGCTAGCTTTTCATATTATGCAATTAGTATAATTAGGAATTTTATACTAGATATTTAAATTCATATATTAATTTTCAGGACGAACAGTTTGAAACGTATAAAGAATGCGAAATGGCAAGTGAAGGATTGTCCTCCGGAGCTGTTGCTAGGGGACATCAGTCGGAGGCTGTCTACAGAAGTGACGCCGGCAGCTATAGCTCAGAACAACAGAGCCTTTGTAGAGAAGCTTCTGAAGGTAAAAAGTTTTTAAATAGTTATTGCACTAATACTGTTAAGTAATCATAATCGCACAGACAGACCCTCAGATTCCCTAGGTACCCTTGATTAATTATAGATATGTATCCAATGTTACTACAGACAAGTCCATCATTTGTTTTTTACCTGCCACATATTTATAAACCTATATATATAATTCATTATTTTATCATCTTTTCAATAGGAATGCAAAAGCAAAACGAAGAGGATGCTGGTGGAAAAGATGGGTACAGAAGAATCTGATCTAGGTTTGGGGTGTGAGGTATCTATAACTGGAGTCGAAGAAAGTACAATGATAGCTTCACTATGCGACCTTCTAGAGCGGTTGTGGTCGCATGGCTTGCAACACAAAATGGGCAAGTCAGCACTTTGGATGCATCTCACCAATTACCAAGAGTTAGAGCAGTGCAGCAATTCTACCAAGCCCATCGATCCTAACTACCTTACTCCTGGTAAGAACAAAAGTTATCTATTAAACACGCATCACGCATTTTCAGTATTTATTTAATACTAAGTTTAACTCTACTAATATAAATTCCAACCAATTTTTATACTTTTCTAAATTATATGGTCCATAAATCATTTTTTTTCGCCCCATTACATTACTCCAATTAACGTTTTCTCCAAAAATTTGGCTACTTTAACTATATCCCAAAATTTAATCGCAATACCTTTTCTTCCCCCCAATTGTTCGTTGTTTAATTCCCATCACTAGCCATATAAGTTTATGTAACCAACTAATATTTTGTCTGTGTAATAACTCATTATCATTGTGCTTGGAACATGCAGCTTTGGCTTGGTGTGTGTTGCGTAAAAGACTGGACTGTAAGTATTTCTTCTTTAACATATACAAGCTTTGAGTACTGATTGAAATTAATAAAACTATTCTCAATATAGATCTGTCGTCTGTGGGTGCTGAAGTAGAAGCTCATCAGAGTACAAGTTCCGGGAGTCGCTCCCGAGATAGTTCGCGAGGAGGGTCACGGGATAGTTCCCGGGATCGTCTCAGCAACTCGGGGACTTTGGAAAGAAAGTCTTCTCAACCTCCCAACCCTTTACGTCCGTTGCCAGAAAGTTTGACCTTCGATATGAGGTAAGTCGTCGTTTATATTACTTAGTTGCTTTATTTCTATTACGCTGTTCATGTTTTAGTCGTTCCTACGTAAATAAAAACTTTCTTATTTATATGATGGGTAAACAACGTTTGAGTTTAATATCCTTTTGAAAGCAATAGTTTTGTTTATCGAAAACTAAACATACCCAACATTTATATTTGCTGTTACAGAAACGTACAAGCGATGACCGACATCAAAACAGAAATAGGGTACGCCCGCGCTTGGGTGCGACTATCCCTAGAAAAGAAATTGCTATCCAAACATCTTCGAGAACTCCTAGCAGACACTACGCTACTTAGGTCTCAATACAAAAGGACAGCTTTTCTTCGCTCTGAAGAAGAAAGGGAACAATTCCTTTATCATCTACTCACATTAAATGCTGTCGATTATTTCTGCTTCACCAATACTTATCCCACCACAAGTAAGTTATAATTCTTGTCGTTACAAATCTCATTTAACAAGTTAATACATCTTGCACTTATATACAGATATTTGATCTTGTGAAGTGAAAGCGAATAAAGCAAATTTTGTTTGCAGAATTGCCGTATCGAGTCCTCATCGTGCCATCTCGTAAAGCGAGCCAAACAACTGCCAACTGTTGGATCTCAATATCCGGAGCCAATGGCGAATCTACGCCTAAAATACCTATACCGCGTAACACTAATGAATTTGTTTTCCATGTAAGTTGTTTTACAGTCAAATTGTTCATATATAATGCATTTATCCAGATTTCAGTCGCAATAAGACTGGCGATAACAACTAATAAGACATTACTTTTTTAGCATAAAAATCTGGGAATTTTATCAACGTTGCGCATTGGACATGACAACTCCGGACTTTCGCCGCGATGGCTACTTGATCAAGTCTATGTGAGGAATGAAGTTACTGGACATACTTACACGTAAGTATTAATTTATAAATCAACTTTGAAAACTGAATTCCTGTGTTCTTGAATCTCGTAATAACCGTACAAACTGTGTTAGGGTAGCGAATATATAGGCGAGCTCAGTTAATCGATGTGTATGATCATATCCAGATTCCCGTGCAACCGCTGGCTGGGTACGGGCGTGGACGACGGGTCTACGGAACGACTGCTGGTGGCGGCGCGCATGCGCAGCGCTACGCGGGGCGGGGCGGGGGGCGCGCCGTCCCCCGCGCCCGCCGCCACGCCCACCACGACGCACCTGTCCACGTCCACCATCCAGCACATGATCGGTACTTGCTACCATTACATGCGCCGCGTGTTCTTTAGCGTCTCCGCGGTAACGCCAAGTGATAACCGGGCAGCGCGGCCCCTGCACTACACGGTTATGCTACGGGTCATCGCAGGAACAAACATACATCGGCAGCTTCAAATATCCCCTTCCTATAAATAACGTTTTGCAACTAACTATTCTAAGCATTTTTGAAGCACTGCTATTAAACGCTTTTGTAAAAATACTTTACAAATATTAGTGATTTTTGCTGTTAACGCAACGCGCTGCTCATTATTTTCAGATATATTTTAATAAACTTTAAAACAAATAAAATTAACCTCTATGATGTATGCAGGTGACTGCGTAAACGCGATAGTAAAGTGGCACTATCAGTCGAAGAGAGAAAAGGACGCAAACTCACTCAGTGTTCTGCTTTGTGGAGAAAACGGACTGGTTAAATGCTTGGAACAAGCGTTCCTATGCGGATTCAAGTCTGTGAGACTCTTTGGAAAGAACCTTTTCATTTGGGATTATTTTGGTAAGTTTAAAACATTATGTTATTTATTATGGGTTTCTAGCGATTGTTTCGCAGGGTTCTAATCAAAATAAAGAGCGTAACATCGGTTTCATTTTAAGAAAATGTAGTTAGTAATCATAGTCATCATATAGTTGGCTCGATTAGATTATAACTCACCATTCTATACCCTTTACAGCTAAGGTGAAAGACGAATTCAAAATGAGTCTCTGTGATGAGCCAACAGCACAGAACAACAAGAGCTGTGGCATGGCGTACAACTGCCGACAGGACCAGGAACACAGAGCCATCTGGCGATGTTACTGCCACCTTATGGACGAGATCAATTCCGTCGGCCGTACTCTTGGCAAAGACGGGAAATTCCAACTTTTCATATGCCTCAGTTTACGGTAAGAATTATATTGATTGATAAAACTAAATGTAACGTTTCTTGTTATTGTACTTACAAATCATACAAGAAGTGTAATTCTATTTGCTAAGTATACTAACGTAATTTTCTTACATTACAGTGAGCACTGGCTACATCGAATGCTCGTACCGATGTCGATGACGCGCGTTACCATCGAAATGTACGAGGAACAGAGCTTCCTACGCAAACGCGGTCTTCTTACATTCCTCAGGCAAATACTCGAGCCATTGGATGAATTCGATATTGTACTTGAACATTCTCTCACGCAAGGCATTTGAATTCATTCTATTGTACATTATTTTAAAACTCGTGGTTAAACCAGTTTTAATGGAATCATTCAATGAACCATCAATTTACCACTACAAAATATATTTTTATATGTAAACACAAATACTCACTAATCTGTTATCTTTATTTGATATTAGCAATCAGGGTCTGATTATTTTGTAGTTTTATTGTTAAGTTTTAATGTGATTATTATTTCTGTTAACTTGCCAGATCAATCCAAAGATTTTATTTTTTATAGTAACGGTGCTTATGTATAAGTTCTTATTAGTAGTAAATTTATTTTTATATCTATAGTAACTATTAGAGAATACTCAAGGCTCGAGTTATAACGAGCAATTCTGATAAATTACACTGTCAATGTTAATTTGCTAATAATAAACTTTTGTCTTATTTTAGTTGCATATACAAATTTAGATTTGTGGATGATATTTGCTGCGTATGTAGCAATGCTGCACAACCTTATTGCAGTAGCTCATTGTGTACTCTGAACATCTTGCAATGAAAATGTTGTTACAATTTCACTGAATATGCTCAGAGATGAGTTGATTGTTGGTCAGTGTGAGCTTTATCGTATCTTACTTTTACGTAATTTAAGAAGTAAGCATCTGTAATATGATGTTAAAGTTTATTCTTCTATTAATCGTACTTCAGGTATACATTAAAGCACACAGTAAACTATCCACCGCATAATTTTAAACTATGATTGATACTTCGTATGTGATTAAGTTAGATGTAAGTTGAACCATTTTGTAATGTGTGATTTTCTAAGTCGAATCTACATAGCTAAAAATGGTTAAACAATAATAATTTGTAAGTTGTAGCTACATAATATTCTATCAAATTATCAATTATATCATACATTTGCTGCTAGTGGATTCGACAGAGATCTCGAAATATCTAGATATTAGTGTGTACCCCATTATTTTGTCATTTGTTTTTGAATGCTCTTTTCGTCATATATTATTTAGCTGCAAAACTTTTTTGGTTACACGCGTTGCATAGACTCAGTGATTACACAGAGTACTAGACTGATTTAGAGACGATTCATATTCGTCTTTAAATCAGGATTTAGGATACTGATAAATAGTGGGTGATCTATCAAACTTAAATGATAAATGATGATTATCATATTGCTTGTATATTTTATCATCGTTATCAATGTTCAATTATAACACGTGTTAGGCCCGGCCCCAGTTGTAGCGCTGCGTTACGTCGCGATGACGCTACACGCTATAAAAAATATAATAGAAATCGAAGCTGCGACGACGCAACGCAGCGCAACAGACAGTGGGGCCGGGGCCTTAGTTGGCTGTGCTATAAAATCACTAACATCAGCTTTCACCCTCATTAGGCAGCTTCATTTATGTTATCCTCAAGCTTAAAATTCAATCTATGTTTTCAGAAGCTCTCTTTTATGTTAGTGTCAAAATTTATTATGAAAAATTAAAAGATATTATATATTATGTAAAACATTCGTCCGGAATAAAAGATATATTTCTTAAATTTTGAACCTAGTTAATATAGATGTTGTGCACTGTATGTGAAGCATAAATATTTCAACTCAATTGTAATATGTTAAGTTTTGCTCCCTTTTAATGGTTGTTTGTAGTTCCTGCCGTCCTGCATGTTCATAATTATCAGTATAATATTATGCTCCTTAACTTTTACAATATCGCATTATGAATAATTATTACAATGATGCATATTATATACAATAAGTTTTATTCTACATTCATTAAAACTCATGCACGGAAATTTGTGCCAAACAACTATTCAGTAGTGATAAAAACGTTCGTTTTTATTTTTCTTTACCGTATTTGTATCTATATTATTGTCACTTACAAAACAAATCAGTTCATAGTTGCAGATAGATGCATGTAAAAGTCTGACCATATCTTTCGATCATGTATACCTTGTATGTGCATATTAGACATAAAAAGCTGTTGTCAAACAAGATTTTAGAAAATAGAAATAACAAATTTGGAAAAACTCAAAGTAAAAAGAAATATTTTTCTGTGAAAATCTGTCATTTTATGCTCAGAGCATTAATAAATTGGTGAATAACATGAAATAATAATTATGCGTTCGAAGTATCCCATTATGTGACTATTTCTTCTAGCATATACTAGTAGTAGCATATTATCACCATGCAAGAATTTGATGTTTTTGTGTATTCATGAAATATGAAAACTTTACATCAATAGAAAATATACTAGTTCGACAGTTTACCAACTCTTAAATTACATTAGTGTAACTCAAAAACGATAAGGATTTTTGTCTGCAAGTCTTCCTGAACTGATTTAATAAAGCAAACTATTACCAAAGAATTCAAACTGATTTTATCTCTTACTGAAAAATATGGTTATGTCTAATAAACAAAGTTATTAAACTCCAAGTTTTATTTTATTTATACTGCTTTAATTTAATTCATAGATCACAAAACTTCCGAAAAGGCCAAATCTAGCGATACCGCTTCATTCTTGGACGGCTCTTTTTGCTTTCCATCAGATGAGCTGTCAGCTCATTTTCAGTCGTCGTTGCTAAGTCAGTGAATATCGCGGAATTTAGCCAGAAAGCTTAAATGAAGTCTACTTTGCCTCATCAATCTTCCTGCTGTAACAAAGTAGACTACGAAAATTCAAACTGATGTTTGTGGTGCAAAATCCACATTTTTTTAACTATACTAGCGCCTGTGCGGTTTCCCGCTGTCCAGCTCCTACTAAAATTGTAGCGTGATGTTTTATAACCCATAGCTTTTCTCGATTAATAGACTATCCAACACAATTACTTATATAATCAGTAGATCCGGTTTCACCGTGTGAGTGAAATTATCGCAGGCTCGAACATCCCTCATACTTAGTAATCCCTAAAAACTTTTGGGGGTAGAAAATCAACCAACAACCTCCCGCCATGGGTGAAGCGAGAGAGTGTCAAGACTCTTACTGACTAAAAATTACACCGTTCCTCTAGTTCTGCTTCGATCCGAATCTCCGGTAACCGGAGACCGTCCGCAGCTCCAGCTCCCCAAAAGGCTGGCAACACACATGTAACTCCTCCACCTCAAGTGTTGCGGGTGTCTCTGTGTGGCGGTGTCGAATACTAACAAATGGCCCGTTTGCCAAGAATTCGGTAGAGGAGAAATTGGACTTGGGATTTCGGTAACCGCAATCACCCTGCAAAACTACGCAAGCATAGTTTCAAGCCAGTTTCCTGTGAGGTCGTATAGTATCTCTTCGGTCGAGCCGATCTATTCGTACCGAAGCATATAATTGGTTAATCTCAAATATGTATCACTTATCACTAAGATAAAACTTTAAATTGAGAAATGGTAGGCAAATCAAAAACTTTAAATTGATAAATGGTAGGTTACCTGATAAACCGTTTGTTATTGTTATCATTTTATTCATTTCAAAACTAGTGGTAAATTACATATAGAATAATTACATTCTATGTTGTACACCCGCCTTAAATAGTGCGGTTTTTTTTTATAAATTATTTCATTCATTATTTGTGATGTGAACAATGGCAACATTAAACGTAAAAAATCATTTTCTTGTTTGAGTGATGAAACAAAACGTAATTCCCATTTCATTTGATTTAATTTAGGGGTCTAAAGAAACATTTTTAAATTCCAGCATTTTTATAGGAATAATGATTTACAAGATGTATATTGGATGATTTACGTCAATGAAACTATGTAAAAAAATAATAAACAGTTTCAAGATATTCGATTTCAAAATCATAGTGCATTGAGCAGATGGCGCTGTACAGCTTGTTTTGTATGCGGTCGTTCGTTCGTTCGACCGACAGATATTCGACAAGTAAGATGGCGGCGATTAATGTGAAAGGCGAAACGTTGTCGTATTTCCACTTGTAAATAAAGTTATTGGTTTGTTGAAATATTATTATCAATATAGCGACAACAGAAGACTTAATATTGTATAGTGTTAAACAGGAAGTGATCTGTTGTGAAAAACGTGAGACTTGAATTGCTTTTCATTTCACAATAGACAAAACCCGTCGCAACGAGCACTCGACTAGTCGAGGCCATATTTATGATGTTATCTGTCGTGTGAGCGTCCTCCGAAACCACATTGATAAATGGTTGTGGAAAACTAAGGCGATGGTATGTTTCTTTATGGAAATATATACTTTACATTAGCTGACACTATAAAATATGATTCTGTATTGTTCCGTCACTCTGACGCTTGTGTAGTGAAGCGCCGGATTATTTTTGTTCCTGAGGGTCGATGCTTTATTTTGTAATTATAGTTATTCTTAATCATAACTAAAGTTTAGATTATTTACAATTGTTATTCAAAGTTCCAATAAAGGTTATTGTTTTCTTATAGGATGTTTTCTCTTGTTTTTATGTTGCGTTGTTTTGGTCTAACAACTTTTTCTTTTATTTTCAGGAGTGTTTTCTATACAAGAAGAGTATGTAAATACAAAATGAGTTCCAGTGTTCCAAAATAGTGCTAGTAACTATACAAACAGATTGTGTTACAAACTATGGATAAAAGTGTGGACTTCTATTGACATATTACATACATTGACATTTGAGCAACACGGAGGTGGTAATGGATCCAGTAGGACCATGGTCAGCATATTCATACAATCGGTTAGCAGGGGTTCAGGCTGGTGCTGCAAGTGGGGATTTTCATCACCACCTAGCAAGTGGTGGCTCTGGATTAGGCAGCCAATCTGTGCCATCAACTACAAGTCAGTTGCTTCTCCAAGCAGCTCATACAACAGCATCATTAGCAGGACAACTTGGCTCATCAACTGCTTCACCTTTCAATCCTGCTGGTTTTTTGTCTCCACCAGCAGTAGGGTATGACGCAGTGTTTTCACCACTCTTTCATCATGCAAACCCCAAACCTGCACACTATAGTTCTTCTCTTCAAGCGCAGCATCGCCAAGTTATAGCTCAAGCTCAGGCTGCAGTTGCCTCCAAGCAATCTTCAGTAGAATCTGAACTATCAAGCTTAAGAGAAAATTATTCACATCAAACATTGGCAGCACAAGGAACATCATTCTTTGATCAATCATCAACTCCAGGTGGTACTACAGGATTGAGTTGGCAAGGAAATAATCAACTGCCAAGTCCATTTGGAATTTTACCTCATGAAAGTGTTGTACCTTCATCTCCAAGTCCAGCAACAACAAAAGCATCCGCAACATATGAAAACTTCAATGCACATTTTGCTGCAGCACAAACTTTAAATAATCATCTGAATTCTCAAATTTCAAGTACTGGTAAACAAACAAACAGATCTGGTTCACCGGCAACTGCATCCAAACAACCAGCAACCTCAACATCATCAACCTTTTTCCAATCTCCATCATCTTTTGGAAATCAGACTGATAATTCATATAGTACAAGCAGTGCAAAAAGTGGTCAACTTGCATCACAACAGGATTATGCAGGAAGTAAGTCCTATTCAAGTTCTGCAAGTTCAACTGCTCATTCCCAGCAATCGTGTATAGTGTCAACTCCACCAGTCACCTCTTCCTCAACTCCACCCAGTAAAGACTACCGATCTTCTTCTAGTACCACACCCAGGCCATCAGCTTCTATTTACAATTCTCAATCACCTAAAACTTCAAGTAGTGAAAAGCCATCTAGACAAATCACTAATAGCATAAGCAATTTTGTGTCTCCTACAGTCAAAGCACCTCAAGTACAGACAAAAGCTCAAAGTAAAATATATCCAGAATTAAGTAGTGAACAAAGAAAAAGTTGTGATTCTAATGAAAAAGTTCAGCCTCAGTCATCCCCAATAAGTTACTCTATTATGGATGCCCCAGGTAGACTAAATTATAGTAGCAGTACTGGAAGTTCTTCAAAATCAAATAGGATTAATAGTTCACAGTATTCCAGCACACAAAGTTCTAGTTTTAGACATTATCAAAGTGGAAATAATATAGAATCTGATTATCATGTAAGAGCTAAAAGTAGTTCAAGTACAGATACGGGTTATTCAAGTAGTAGTTCTCAAAATGGCCCAGATTGTGGTGTTGTTGTGCCAAGGAGACAGAGTCCCTCCCAAGCTGCACCTCAAACTTCTCCTCTGGACCATGGGTCTAGTCCTGCTTATCCAATGTATCACAGTCCTATGAACTCAATCAATTCTCCCCAACCACACGGTGATCATTACAATAAAGTTAATAGTACTGCACCTCGATCTCCATTAGATGCATCTGTCACACGTTCTCCATCTCAAAACACCCAAGTAGCTTATCCTTCTGTAATAACTAGGGCCTTAGGACTTGAACAAAATAAAACTTACAGTGAAAGCAGATATGAACGAAATCAAACCCAATCAACTGGTCAAAGTTGTTGGGAAGGTGACCGACAAGGTCCTAGGAAATATTCTAGTAATAGCAGTAGTAATAGTTACAATAATGGTGTAACAGAAAGTAATACTCATAATGACGAATCTGTTCCTCAGAATCAATCTTCCAGTAGGGTGCTAAATTTACCAGATAAACAAAACTATTTTGATGGTAATAATGTAGCTTTACAAGATCTCTCTAGTTGCCGGGGAGATCCTATGAGTATAGTCAAAAACTTGCAAAGTTTACAACAAAGTTGTCAATTACAAGAAGTTAAATCCAGCAAAAGTCAACCACCAGTAACAGTTCCCCCAGCACCTAACAAACTACCTTCAAGAAGAAAGAGTGTGGAGAAACCTACTCCTCATGCAAATATGAATGAATTATCAAATGTTGTTATGGCTGATTATTTGGCAAATAGAATCCCCCCACCTGCACATAGTTCCACTAGCAATCAGCAGCAAAATGGTAGCTATTTCGATTTTGAGAGGTGGAATCTGCCTCCCCCTCCACCTAAAATGTTCCCTGGTACTTCAGCATTCGGTTCACAAGCTCCTTTACATGCAACTAATTTTACGAATCAACATCAAGCACTAGCCATGCCTCATGGACACACATTAACTTACTTCCCACCCTTCCACATTGGTCCTCATCCTGATTTCCAATCGTCTGTGGAGTTAACACCACTTTCGTCTTTTAGCGAAACTCCACCTTCGGCTTCCTCATCATCTTTTTCGACGCCTGAAACACGTGAAGAGGAACAGCCTAAGGTGGTAGTACCTAATATAGAGGAAGAACTTGGTTTCCTTGCAGAACAACGGGCAAATACTGCATCATCGGTAGCACCCTCTTCACAGCAGCAGAACATTAACAGCACTTCACAAGACGCTACTTCAAAAATTATGGATAAAAAATTTAATGTTCCTGTCACGGGTCCCGGCTCAGGTTTCATGGCTTCTTACTTGAAATTTTTACAAGGAGAGCGTGATACCTCTCCTCCGCCGGCCGGCAGGGGCGCTAGAAAATCTACGTGGTCGAGAACTAATACAAATAATGCAACAAATAATAAGCCTTACACACCAAATGATCATAACAAAAGTCAGTGTGATACAAATGTCTCACAGCAAAGTGCCAATGGAGCCATGGCGTCAACAAACGTAATAAACGCAGGTATGTCACTGAGTAATCCAGTCATGAGCTCCTCTGCGAGTATGAGTGCAACAGGCTTGTTGGGTGCTAATCAATTACATGGGGCATCGAGTCTCCTTACCTCACAAACAAAAGAATTAGAGGATCCTCGATATTATAATTTAAATAAGGATAGAAAACGAAAATATGACGGCAGCGAGGAGACTGCCTACGACGCAGAGGAAGAAGCGAGAAGGCTTAACAAGCCAGTTCTCAATGTGCCTAGTACACCTCTGAATGACAAAGGGAAGAACAAAGGTCGAACAAGTATGAATAAGCCAACGCCATCGGCGGTAGTGGCGCCTCAGCCGGCCGCGCCTAAGAAGCCACGACCTCCTGCGCCGCCGCCCGTGACGCTACAAGCAGCTCCACAGCAACAATATTATTACCAACACCAGCCCGACGAAGGTGCGTTCAATTTACTAGATTTCCATTTAAGAAGTAGAGCGCGATGGTGAAGAGCTAGCCCTGAAGCTTGTATGACAGGAGCAAGCTAACTGCCTTTTGAGCAGGATACCGTGAAAACTTGTTACATTTTAACTGTGATAATGTAAATTTTTATTAGATGAAATCTATGATTATATTATTTGTAAATATTTTCTGTGAAAGAAATGTGATGTACCTATCCTAGTAACGTCGATATTTTAGGGTTAGTCTGTAACAAGATTTCACTTACATTGTTGTTAATGACACATTATTAGTGCCATTTTATTGTAAATTGTAGAATTTGTGACTCTTGTCATACTCGCTATTGAAGGGGTGCTACCATTAATAATTCCAAATTATGGTATATTTTTTTATGGAATTCATACCAGTGGGTGTCTGTTGTACATAAAATAATAATGTATTGTATTTTACAGTATTTGAGATTAGTTAGTACTTACAATAGTGTATGCATATTCTATATAGCTGAAAGTGATTTTATATTATAAGGGAAAGTAATTGCATAATACATTGACAGCTATAAGTAAGTACGAGATAATGTATTAGAAGGCCATGCCCTGAACATAAGTTTTTTGTATTTCTATTTAATTGTTATTTGTTTATGCACAACTCTCAATATTTTATGTAAATAATTTTGTATAATAGGAGAAGACATAAAATAAACATGAGTATATTACAGATAATGTGTTAAATAATTTTAATTTGTAATTATTCCTGGTAGCACCCCTCACTTCGCCAATTAGGGATAACATGTACATTAAAAATCAAATGAAAATTATGTTGCTACTGAACTGTAAAACAATTATGTAGCTATTTTGAAACAAGAATCTTATTTTAATTGTAGATCAAGTACTACTGTAATGTGTGTACATGTTATCGCAATGATGAATTTATTCATCAATTGGCCATCCTTTTCCTTTACCTATCCTACCTTAATCATAATATTGCTATTGGTAGCCAAAGATATCAGTGGTCTTCAATCTGCAAGGAACGCCAATAAGTAGAAAGTGACTTATTGGAATTTTCCTTACTTTGAAATTAGACTAACAAATGCAATGAGAAAATGATTAATATACCTCTAAAAAGGGAATATTTTTTATCATATTGCACATTAGTCTTTCATAGTGTCTTCTAGATAACTCGTTTTCACTTTGTTGGTTACTATCGAAGTCTTATAAAGACTGAAAGATGCAGAACCCGAAGGATAACAAGTAGGTACCTATTATTATAAAATATGGCGGGATCCTTTAGGTATAATACTATACTATTATATCATTTTTCTTTTACAATTCTTTAGCATGATTTTTATGTGTTAGTTACAGCACATGGTGCTAACATGGGTTATGGTTTGTATGGGGCAACAGACGACAATAAGGCAAACAGAAATATGCAACATAATATAAAATCTCACCATCAAGTTTCCAGTAGTGGCCAAGTAGACAACACAAGACAGATAGAAGAAATGCCCTATCAGGTAAGAATATTTTTTAAATAAAAGACCTTGCCAACTCTTAGTAAATTATAAAAAGTCGCTTTTAAAAAGATTCACTGCTAGTTAAATGCATCTGCATTAAAATTCCTACTATTCTTTATTTGCAGTCTGGTGAATTTATAGCATTAAAAACCGAATTGAATGACATGTGGCCAGCAATTTGGAGGGTCGATGGCAAAACGTTATTACAAAAATACGAACCGTTTGAAGAAAATGGGAAAGTGTTATATCGTAATATATCTACAGTAAGTATACACAACACCACACAACCAATACATCCACTTAGATAATCTCAATATTCTGAGACGCTCGTCAGTCGCTCTCGCCCCCGCTCACCCAAATTAAATATCAATCGTAGTAGGCATGTATGTTTTATATGTGTCTGCCTACTCTCATGAGACAAAGTTTGTAAAATTATTACTTTTTTGTCTATACAATCTTATTTACAGTATACAGTATGGAATCCGGAGAACAAAAAATTATATACGCAAGTCCCTGTCAAAGTAAGATCACAAACACATTTGGAAACAATAGTCGAATTAATTAGAAGTGAACTGCCAGCTGATGATTGTGGCTTTATCGAAAAAAGAATGTTGGAAACGCAAATGTACCAGGAAAACTTTGAAGTGTATATCCAGACATTAATATCACACGCTTTGGATCCTAATTTTCTAACAGAAATATTTCAAGAACAAGGTAATCGTTGTGTTTGTATATATTTCTATATTACTAGCTTCTGCCAGACCTTTGCTAGCGTAATTGAGCTATGAAGTATGCTAATAATGCACTTATAAAATGCATAATTATGACGTAAAATGCCTAATAGAATAACTAATTGACTATCTTAGTGTACCTAGGTAAAAATAGGATTTTCATTATTTCGGCGACCATTTTACAACTGCACAGTTTTACTTTAAAAGTCTCTTACTGCTTAAGAGGGACTGCAAACAACAGACAACAGGCATGGCTACAAAATAGTCTGGATAGCTATCAAGTGTTGATATTGATGCTTTCATTTAAGCCATTGTTGCAGCTAAACAGCAGCACAACTGCACCGAGCCACGCCCGATGCATAAAAGTTTTATTGCGTTCCGTAACCGCAGCGCGGCCGTAGCGCAACTGTCGCGCCAACTCCCACCGACGAGTGACGACCCTCACAAGTCGTCGCAGTCGTGCGTGGCCGGTCGCCAGCCTCACGCAGGCGGCGAGCCCTACACCTACTTGCTTCGTCACATTTCAGATGAATACTTTCTGTCAAACGTGAAGACGGTGGACGAGGTGACGGAGAGCATGCGCGCGCGCGTGTCGGGCGGCGCGGCGGGCGGAGCGGGCGCGGCCGGCGGCGCGCGCGCACTGGACGCCGCCGTGGGCACGTGGCCCGGCCTCAGCGTGGCGGCCGGCGCCGGCACGTGCCGCGCCTGCGCGCGCGCCGCCGTGGCTCGCCTCTTGCTCTACGGTCAGCCCTATAACCCCGCAACGTTAGAACCCGTCCAGCCCGACGCCCGCCTCGCCTACGAAAAGGTAAATGACTTAAGAATTTTCAATGTGAAACTACAGAATGAACTGGCTCGAACAAAACTAGTTCAACAAGATCAATTAAATCTGAAATGCTCAATTTATTGGAGATATTTGTAGCATCAAGTAATCTTGTCAATACGTCATTTATTTCCAGGAATTCCTCGTTTGTGCGACGTGTTGTAGTCGAGTACAACTTTATTCGAGGATATCACATCAAAAGTATCTAATGTATGCAGAGTGCAGTAAACGAGTAGCCGAAAAAAGAATGCAAAATCCTAGCAAAGACACAACTGTGATCCTGAACGAATTGTTAGCTGATGAAGTATGGCTTTCACAAGTAAGTGAATTTTTGATAGTATTTTTAGGGGCTTGTGCACATGCTCCAACTCCTGGCCGTTAAGAGCCGCGTGCGCGTGTCAGTATTTCAAACCTCAGTATATAATTTTATAGTACCAAACTCCGCATTTTATCTCATGTGTCGACGCGACCAATGTCGATTTGACAAATGTGTGCGACATTTGCGCAGCATCGTTAATATTCGTTCATCAATCATTAGCTATGCCTGTGGGCACTTTATTCAAAAGGAATGTGTAGTAGTCGCAGGTTTATAAAGTCGTGTGATGTTTCAGTTGTTCCGCGACGTGCGGCACTCGTGGGCGGAGGCGGAGGCGTGGGAGCGCAAGTTGCGGCACGCCATGTCGCGACAGATGATATAACGGCGGCATGAGCCCGCGAAACCTCAGCCTCTAGTAAATATCGCGTAAGGACAATATTTTCATTTCAATTTTATACATGTGAAAACGTGCTGTATGTATGTATTTTTTGTATCTTATATTTTTTAGCATTTAATAAGAATATTCCAAATTGTATCTTGACAGAATCTTTTCCTGTTTTTGAAAGAAGATTGTTAACATTTCGTCGATTGGCTGTTACTTAGTATTTGTGTTAAATACTCCAGTGCCATTTATTGTTTGCTTATCTTATTAACCGACTTCCTAATACATCTGTTGAAATTTATTGGGAACTGTGCTCATTTAAATTGTTGTAATAGATTATCATAAACCGAAGGCGGCCTTAGCTTATGAACATATCAATTATGGGTTTCCCTGATTGACTTAGCAAATGTTACAGCTAGACATTGTAATTTTGCATCATAATACTCTGATATGCGCATAAATCATACTTACTGGTTTAGATCATCGCTAGTATCCACATAAGACTGTTCACGTCTTTACTTTGGGTGTCATAATAAGCTAAGTAAGAATAATTCCCGGAAATATATAGGAATGCAGCTATTTATACAAGCCAGGTATTATACAAAGTAAGAGGAATAACGCGCAATCTATGTATGTTAAATAGTACATATAATATAGTATTAGTACCCCAAGTACACCTGATTGCTTTATTAGGTCTGATTAGGGTCGTTAAGGTCGTCAATCAAGTTTAAAATATGATTGGTCTAAATTAAATGTATCTTTAATATATTTTGATTGAGGTTTACATCAATACAGACTTGTAACGTTAACCTTCGAGAATAAATAACTAGACTAGAAGACAGATAACCTAACGTTAAAGCAATCGAGATGTCTTTTTTGTTTATATACTTATAGTAATATAGTAACTACATAAATAATTTGTGATATTCATTTAATTTGTGGCCTAATTAATGTATTTGCGAAGTGTTTAAAGTGAGTACGTAAACTGTTTTAAATATTTTATATGTATCTACCAACCAATATTTTACAATTTACTAATGTATCACAATTACTCATTTCTAAGCAGTTTAAAACTCGATAAAGGTTGTATTATTATTGTTACCTGTTGATACAACAAGTGTAGCTGTGTTCATGTCGTTACGGTATTTATTTTAGTTATCTCTTACGTTACCCTTAATTACAATTACAAAAATATGTTATATCTTTTAAAAATTAAGAAAACGTTTAGTGACTGACGTATGGGATATTATCGAATTGTATTCTATTTTCCGATTATTTGGATAGCAATCATAGTTGTCGCCTTATTTCAACATAGTAAAACTAGTCTCATCGACATGAATGCAGCTGCTAGAATACCAGATTTGGTCTTCCAAATCCAATTTATTATCTTTTCCTACTTTAAGTTATATATATTTTTTATTTTAATAAACACATGTGCTGCTATACTGTATATTACCTACTGATTATTATAAATTCAATAAGTATGCAATTACTTACAATGTGTCACCAACACAATCTTGATGATCTCACCCTACATTATCTTTAAGGGGCAATTATTGTGGACAATATATCCGTATTAAGCAAACTACAGTCTGTTGTGATGTTCAAATTCTAAGTAAAACATTCCTGGAGGATAATTAAATTCAATTTTTATATAAAATTTGATCCTATAAGTACTTTAAGTGACAATTTGGCACGACTGGTGTTTTCTGCCCTATAATTTATAAATGAACAAAATGTGACGATATTATATTTCTATTTTAAATATAAGTACACTATGAAAAGATATTTTGTATAATTGCTTTAGGTTGTATAGGTTTTTAAAAATGACTACGTCAATGAATGTAGTTTTATAGTAGTTATAATAGCAATGTAAAATAAAACAGGTTCTGTCTGGTATTAAAGTTAAAGAGGACTTTATTTATTTTGTTCAGATTGGACAGGTATAGGTCTATATTTGTTTTCATACCATTTCTTACTATAAGACATAAACGGCAATTTTATCGAATAAAACCTATTACTAGCTAATTCCTTTGTTTCATTAATGTCCTTCCACCAAAAATATGTCAATAAAGACCATGTGTTGTTAATTAACATTTGTTTTAGCTAAGAATTTGAGATTATAGTATGTGTGTGTGTATGTATGATGCCTGTGTTATAATGACGTTGGATTAATGACGAACAGCAGTTTGGAGATCGTGAAATCCACTAAGAATTTAAAGAAAATGTTCACCAACTGTTGAAGTAGATTCGCAATTTTTTACCTCATACGAAATATTGTATGGTTGGATAATATAATTACTCTTTAGTAGAAGTTAGAGGGAATATCTAAACAAGCGACATAGCTATGTAATTTTAGTACACTGACTCTGCCTACTAACAAATAAAATAATACATATATAGTTAGGCTCAACTCACACCGAAAGAGCGGCGAAGGGCAACGAAGCGAAGCGCAGTTTCAGTGCACTATGAATTTGAACTTTATTTTCATTACTATACCACTTAATATTGCATAAGCCGGCCGGCCGATGGCCACGGCGGAACAAACGGAACCGTTCGACTGCGCGGGAAGTCCCGAGGATGCTCGAGCTGTCGCTGGAAGTCCCGAGATTGCTCGAGCAATCGCAAGCGGTCGCTGGCAATATCCTGCCGCTCGCACCCGCTCCCCGCATGCGTCGTTGCCCGCGAGCATTCGAATTCATTCCTTGCAGTGTCACGAATACAGAAAGGATAGAAATGGGCGAAGAAAAGCTTATTTATTAACCTTTTGAACGCCAGAGCGTAAACACATCGGCGCCCCTTCTACGCCAAGCCACAAATTCAGTACAAAAACCTACAAAAAAAATAGTGATTCCAACATCTTAACGAAAAGTTATCGATAACCAATGAATCCGTGCTTTTCGTTCTATATTTTTTAAATAAATATTATTCGTTGCATTGGTCTTTTATTTAACTTGACCCTATTTGGTATCATACTATCATTAAACAGCAGTTACTAAGTTCTAAGCAACCTAAAAGCAAACATTAGAACTACAAACGAATAAATCAATAATATAATAAGGTACATCACTAATCTGGTTCGTGACGTCATCCGCCGACGTGAAGACACGTCTCTGGCGTGGCTGGCACGACTTTTGACAACTTTCTCGCATGCGAGTAGGGATGTGATCATGTGATATTGTGGTACATAAAAAATAATAATATTTTATTATTTAAAACAATTTAATCATCACTACATAGTATAAAACAAAGTCGCTTTTTCTGTCATGTTGTATGTCCCTATGAACGCTTAAATCTTTAAAACTACGCAACGGATTTTGATGCGGTTTTTTTAATAGATAGAGTAACTCATGAGGAAGGTTTTTATGTATAATACATCACCATTGCACCCATGCGAAGCTGGGGCGGGTCGCTAGTTTTACATATAATTATTAGTCGGATTCTTCGAAACTTGGCAAACTTATGTCATCCAAGTCCTTTTGCTGTTCAAATTTTAATATTACCACCGATCATAATAATAAATGTAGTAAAGCACTAGCAGACTCCCGTAGCGCTAATGACGTCACCGCTTGACGTCCATTCCCGTCTGTGGCGTACAGGTAACTGTCTATGAGCTCTTACATAGGGATGCGCGAGAGTGGACAGTAAACTATCGATTTAAGGATATCAATTATAAGTTCTTTTCCACATTTTTTTAAATATTATACATTAGGAATATTCAGATACGAATATTTGTCAGTAAAAAGGAATTGTCAAAGTAATAGTAAGCTACTTTCAATAAAATATTTCATAAATTTGGAATATAAGTTACCTTACCTACCCATCACTAGCTGACGTGTCTTGACGTCTGTGGCGTGGGGAAATACACAATTTTACGGATTTCGATTAGCAATATTTGACGATTGTTTTTTCTTGTGAATTCAAATAATGAATATATCTTTGTGTCAATTTACAATATTTCACTAAAGTAGTTTGAAATAATAGGAAAAAGAAACACAGAAAACTTAATTTAGTATATTTATTTTGTATTTAAAAAAAGTCGTTTTCTTGACGTCTATAGACGTCGGTGGCGTGTTTGGCACGATTTCGTTAGACGTCTATAAACGTCCGTGGCGTTCAAAAGGTTAAGTTTCCTCGAGTTTGTTGAAAGTAAATTGCGCATAGAGAGCGAGCGACCCGTGAAATCATCGCGGGGGGGCTCGAGAAGGCGCGCGGATTCCCGCGACTGCTCGAGAAGCCGCTGCGCTTAGCTTAGTTGCCCTTCGCCGCTCTTTTGGTGTGAGTTGACCCTTACACCTGACTAAAACTGGTAGAGTACTTGGTCCTATGAAAATTGTTAGAGTTGGGATATGCTAGTAGGCTACTGTTTGCTCAACCCACCACATGGTGTATAACCACAATCGGGGACTATACATAAATCAGGTATTTGAGAGTAAATCATCTAGTTTTTAAGATTCGAAATCTCTTCTGGATCTCCTTTTAACCGACTTTAAAAAAGGAGATTCTAAGTTCCGATGTTTGTTTTTTATGTACCTGAACCATGTTCACCAATTACTCTTAGATTTTCATTCTCTAGTACTGATATAAAGCCTATATCATATATGTATAAGTATAATAACTAAATGTTTACAGGAACAACCTGTTATCAAATTTTAAACAGCTTATTGTAAGGATTACTACATATTAAGGTTTTAATTAATGAATTTTGTTTAGAACTTTTCGTTTAATTTACTTATTTTTAATTTTATTTATTTGAGAAAACAAACTGACACATTTACATATAATTACATGATTTAAAATTAATACAAGACCAAAACCGTTTTCCACAGAATATAAAATAAAATGCGTCGTTTGGCTACTCTTCATCCTGGTGGTAAATGGTGTAGGTAGGTAGTCAATGGTAGAGCACACTTGTCCGTAAACACCCCTAGCGGTTTTTTAACCCCGTTTAAATTGTGTTCTTGGTGTGGGTGTAAGGGTCAGCTCACACCGAGCGACTGAGCGAAAAATTTTAATACCACACGAAAATATACACATTTCATTGCAAAAGAAAAAAAGGAGCTTTGATAGCACTTCCTGAGCCTTCAAATTCGATTGTTGTAATCTGTACCATTTAGTTAATTCTAATCCCGACCAGCTATAACTATTTTCACTACCAAAACCATAATAATGTATCGTTTGTCTGCACTTCGATATCATGACTGAGGTACAGGATTTAAATAAAGAGGTACAGGATTTAAATAAAATGTAATTTAATTTTACAGAATACTTTTAATTTGCTTGCACACAGCCTCTATTGAGAACAATGTTAAGGAATATATAAAAAAGTCTGAACAAGACAAACAAAAATAATTCAGGGAACCAAATACCACAATATGTTTACTTCTGATCAATGTGACGACAATAGCTCTATTTGAAGGATAAATAATTACAAGTAAAATCAAGTAGAGCTATTCACGAAGAGATCGATACATAATCCAGTTACATACATAACGTGATATGGCCAGTTCGGTAGCTTAAATCATAAAATGTCAACAGGTATAAGATAGTTATTATTAGGTATTGTGTACCTGTTCAATTCCAATATAATTAAAACAAAACTCAAAAACATGCGCAGGAATAGTAGCAAAATTATAATTACATTTTGAGATGTAAGCTTTTACAATATACTTTGATGTTTTATGAGAAACAAGTATATAATATCTTAACACATTATAATTATTATTTTAAACCAACTGTATTAAAGTACAAAGATCAATGTGATTTGGAAAAAGGTCCCAGTTGACAGTGTTCAAGTCAGTTGTGTGCACATCTCCTGTACTTATATTATCACGAGGACGAGGCACGCACGAGGTACTGAGCGACTGACGGCGGCCACGAGCGGCCCTCTCGAACCGCGTCACTATAGTCACGTGTGTGACATAACTTATACAAGAATCTAGAATTACGTAAGTATTAATAACTGCATATATCATACATCTAAACTCAAGTAACTTATTTTTTATTCAGTTTCAAGTTTTAATATTTTACTTTTTTTTTATTCTTTTTTATTATTTTTATACCATAATCTCTCGTTTGTTAACCACAGCGCGTTGTTGCCGGTGAAATCTGCCTTTCACGAATGAATTTGTCCGTCATAATAATACATTTATATATCGTGGTGATATAGCTAACGCAAGTCACCGTCGAGATCCACATCAACTATTCCACTTTTTCTGGTTTACGTGTGTACTGTGCGCGAGGGGGACGCGTCGCACCGCGAGCTCCGCCACGCGGTCCTCCTCTGCCGCGGCCCTTGAAACCGCCTTGGTAGCTCTGGTTGTCGTTGTATCGGTCACGACCACCATTTTCATTCTGTTGGTGGCTGTCACCAGTGTCGCCATTGCCGTAATATCCGTCACGGTCGTCTCCACGATTCTGGTAGCTGTCTTTACCGTGTCTGTTCTGATAGCCGTCATATTGTCTGTTTTGGTAGCCATCTTTACCAGACCTGCCCTGGTAGTCACCCGGGTGCCTGCCACGGTAGCCCTCTCCTCCTTGTCTGTTTTGGAACGCTCCACGACCACGGTGTCCGTTAGGAGCGCCCCTACCGCTGCCACCGCCGCCGCCGCGTCCGAATCGTCGGTACCTAGCTTGGCCATCACCTTGCCCATGAATTTTACGTTCACCAGCCTCGTCGCGTTCGGGGCTTCCACCATCTTTAGCGTCATCGTCGTTTTTATCGTCTGCAGGCGACGCCACGGGTCGCTCATCCAAACGAGGCGGCGCGGCTACGGGAGCGGCAGCGGGCGCTTGCGGCGGCGCGGCGGCTAACACCTGCACCGGCTGGGGGGGGCCGGCGGGCTGGGGGCCCGGCGGGCGGCGGGGGGCCGGCGGGCTGCGGCGGCAGCGCGTGGTGCGGGTGGTGGGGGTGCAGCGGCACGGCGCCGGGCGGGAAGGCGTGCTCGGGGTGCGGCGGGAAGTGCGGCTGCGGCGGCATGGCCAGCGTGCCCGGCTCCGCCACGCGCCCGCCCGGCAGCTGCACGAAGTGTTGGTTCGTGAACGTCTGAGTGGGGATGGGCGCCGGTGGCGACGGCTGATTGGGCATCACCGGCGGTTGAGGAGTGCCGATGGGGCTGTCGATCTCAGACTCTTGCAAAAAGAAAAAGTTCTGTGATCCTATAACCTCGGCGATAGGTCTCTGTTGAGGATATTGTTGGGCGAAGTAAGCATGTTCGACCTCCTGTAACGTGATAGGCGGCAGTGGTCTGAGCGGGTAGGCGGGCGCCGGAACGACGGCGGGCGCTGGTGGCACTGGCAGAGCCCCCGGAGGGTAAGCAGCGGCCACCTCAGCCTCCACCTCATTCTCCACAGCTTCTACAGCCTCAGCTTCCACTGGCAGGCCATGGACTTCTTCAATTTCAGATGCTACTATTTCTGCTGAACGATCAAAGTAGCCACATTCGTGGACTGCACTAATAATCCTCTTGATATGAGTGTAAGTGGTACCCAAAACTTCTTTAGGTTTCCCATCAACTATGGCATACAGATGTTCAGCAGCTTTAGTAGTTTGAGTATGGAATCCAGGTTGACCCTCTTCATTAAGCTCATGTTTGGGTGTCACTTCAGGATACCTGCAAGAATACAAGTTATAGGAATCATGTATTCAATTAAAAAAATATATATTCTATATATAAAACTTTTTCATTACTAGCTAACTGACTAAAAGGCATGTGGCATATTTGTGTGACCTGTCTTGGCACAGAACTTATTGGTTTCATACATTAACAATGGTTAAGGCCACATTTTACATTGCGGTGTGTTGTGTGAGTCACTAAATGCTTGCAGCAGATAGGTAGCCACTGCGCCACAACATACAAGTGTGTTTGACTTTAATAAAGTTAAATAACTTACAGATCATCTAAAATTTTCAGATCATCCTCAGTAAGCTTGACTGCACCATTGGTTCCATTCAGAAAATCATTTCTGGCTTCTGTGTTCCCCATTTGGTTAAGGCAGTCCAAGACCAGCAATACTTCTCGGATTTTGCTGGTCTCTGCTGCATACCGAACCCAGGCATCCTGTGTAGAAAAGGACAATCTTGTTAGTTTTACACCTTGACTTATCATAAAACATAAAAGGGTTTGCCATAATCTTCATTCTATCAGGCAGCTTGTGGTCAAAGAAGATCATAGTTGTTACTAAGAACTAACCTAAATCTAAAATCATAGGATTATAAATGTTAAATAAGAAATTAAAGTTTCCTAGTAATCCTTAACATAATTTAATATTTCACAAACCTTTTTTGCTTGTTTCTTAGCTTCACGTTCTGCAGAAGTAGCTATTGATGCAACTTGCTTCGAAAGCTCCCTTGCAAACTCCAGAGTTTGGGCAACTTCATCATACTTAGCAACTGCTACTTTCTGATCGCTGTTCAGTTCTTTCCCAGCTTTTTGCAAGTCTCGATATGATGTCAACTTGCTCTGTAATATATTGAAAATTATATTATGATTTCATTATTTTTGATTATATTTTAATGATAAAAAAAGACATATTAACAAGGACAAGTGCTTAATAACATCTGGAATTGTGTTTCATGGCAAAATAGGCTTAAATAGTAATGATATGCTTAAATGATATATGAATGATAATAAAATTATAGTTGTACAAATATAATTTTATAAATTATTCATTAATTTAATTTGTAATTGTACAAATTAAATTAAATATTTTACTATACTATTTAAACTTTATTTAATTTCAAGCTAATGATGCTTAGCCAAATTTCATTTTGGTGAAACAACTCAATTAACAGGTTTCTTGTAATTAGGCAGTTGCAAACAGTTATTACAAATCATGTGGCAATTAGGCTTGGTACTATTGAAAATCTCTGTTATACTTTCATATACATATTTGTATTTTGTGAATCACTCATAAATCAATATCAAGTAAATACCTATTAATTATACACCTATACAAGCTCTTAATTTTATTATACTCTAGTTTGCCAGAAGGTAGATGATGATGTATTTTCAAATGGGTCTAGAGCAAGGGTTCCCAAACGGTAGTCTGTGGACCAATAGTGGTTTGGGTAGAACAAAAAATGGTCCGCCAAATAAAAAAAAACAAGGTTACGCTTCTATCCAATAAATACCACGGTTAAAGTTCGAATGAAACTTATATCAAAGGAGACAACTGAGTAGAGCAATTGATTTCAATAATCCAAGTAATTTTTTACGAGTAAATGAGAAAATCAGCATGGAATCACATGAAAAAAGTAATAGTAATAATGCTCCCTAACTTAGAAGAATTATAAAATTTGACCGAAAAAGTGTCCGACTCTTACTGAAAAACCACCCCGTTCCTACTCTTGCCGTTCGAGCTGGAGCCCCGGTAAACCCGCTAAGTAGTCCGCAGCTCCGGATCAATAAGAGGCACTCTAGACCTTAACAGTATATTACATGCGGTCACATTCCAAATTAATCAAATTGCTAACTTTTATAAATAATGTTAAACAGTCTATACTTTTTAGTAAATAACATAATTATTGAAATAATTTAAATCATTAGAAAAGTACCAAATTCTCATTAGAGTGTTCCAAACTGTTTTGTTAGTCACAATTTCATAAATATATGCGCTTAGTAAAAGCTCAATTAATAATAAAGACCAGTTATAAGTATTAATTTAGACAATGCTATACTTCAGGGAGCATTTAATTTTGTTCTCAAAGTACATAATTACTAGTCAAGCACTGGATTAGGGAATACCTAAAACCATACAATACACGCCAGATTCATTCGACATGCTAATGTGATTTGTTTATTGATACGTCTTTATCTGATGTTATGTACATTGGTTTATAAACATGTTATTTATATATCACCTATGCGAGTTACGACTTATATGTTCTAGTATTATAGAAAAAAAGTAACAAAACCACGTAATTCACAATAATAACGATTGTCGGTATGCTGATTAAATCGACTCTCGTGGTATTTTGTTGTATTATGAATAAAACATTGTTTAATCCCACGTTTTGAGGTCCATAGCATTTAATAGCACATGTAGTTAGAAGATTATCTTTCCACCAGCACTATTGATTACAAGAATAAGATTGTAAACGTTAGGGCGTCATGGTTTATTGTATCGTCAACATACCATGAGCACATGTGTGAAAATGGCGTCAAGTCTGCGGCAATATTTTACGCGGTTTGCACGCAAAATGTACATGGCTTAGACAAACTCAAAAACTATAAAATTTCATAACATCAATGCCTTCGCCAAATGTCGCTAATCTTAATTATAATCAGTATATAAATGTTGACTAATACATAAAGTACGTACCTTTCTTTTCTCCAAATTACGGATTTTGTGTTCAATAATCGTCATAATTTGTCTTATCGGTGAGTTATCCATAGCCTCCGAAGAGGCTGGTTTTTCGGACTTTGCATTCGCGGCTGAAGGCATCCTTCACTGGCAACAACTCTTCCCGGTTTGCGAATGGTGGTGGTTGAAGAGATAGAGATAGAATTTTCTATCTATCTTTATAACCACAAAACAACTGTCATTCCGGGGAGAACCATGAACGACGCAACTCGTAAACGAATTTATGTCTTGAGGTTGGTAGAATTGGATTCCATTTTTTACTTGGTAACACTCAATGCAGAAGATACAGTGACCGTTGCTGTCTCTAAAATTAAGATTATTACTATCTATCCAGTTTTTGTTTCAACTTTCCACAACTGGCTCGCGTCGCAGGCTCACATGTTCACTAATAATTGCGAATAAAGGCTGTCACAAGTGTTGGTCCATCTGGATTTAGTTTTCACCGGCCAACCCCATTATGATATTTAAGATAATAAACTTATCATTAAGTCATTAGCAAACTTTATGACAACTTTCTATTTATTTAATTATTAAAATACCTTCTGGGTAATTTTCCCGTTTACATGACATTGATGCGGACGCTGTTTTTTTTGCTATAGTAAAGAGTTATTTATTATTTTCGTTTATTTTAGTTTCATCTATTTTAATTAATTGTCATTGGTTTTAGATGTAAATATTAAACAATAAAAGACTAATTAATTACTAATTTTGACATGGGTTTCTACGTTGTGTTCAAAGGCCCAGTATTCAAACTTAAGGACTGACATTTATTTGACATAATCGTTTCTTTCTTCTTGTGTTTGAGGTTATCTTTGTAAAAGTTCTAAATTCCGTCTCAATATCAATTTTGTTAACCAGAATAAAAAATATTCTGATACTTGATTAGCATTTTACATTACTAACTTTCAATTGTAGACGTTCATCATGTTTTTGGGGCGCAGGGTAAGTAATGTTTATTTGTCGTTATTTGTTCCATACCGGTGCCTCAGGAAACTACGGTTAACTTTGTTTGTTCTGTTTGTTTGTATTAAAAAAGCACTTCCACAAAATGTTCAATAATAAAATAATCTTGATTTAAAATATAATATGTTGACGATCATTCATTCACGCACGACGTTACATTTAATATTTAATAATTTAAATATAATCCAATTCACTTACATCTATTTAATTCGTATTCTATACGTTGCATAATATTACACAAATTATTCGAACTCGTTCTCATTTTTAAGGATACTAACTGACCATTATTGTCTGTTGTGACCATTCTAGTTAGATTAAAAAATAGGCATATATTTTGGGTAAGTTGTAATTTTGCACATTCAAACTGTTTAGTTTCAGTATATCAGTAAGTATAGTTTTTAAACATTTCGAAAATAGTTATTTCTTCCTTGAAGTTGGTCTTGTAGCTACCAACATGTAGGTTATGTAGTTCTAAATTCAATTTCCACATAATTATTGTTAGTCAAATGGAATTATCATGTTATTGGCATACTCACATAGCTGTTTGACATTGAACTCAACTAGTTTCAAGCCATTCTAGAGGCTCATATTCATGAGCAGCATTCCTTGACACATGATGCGGCGATTGTCTTACTGCTACTCCTACTGTTCTTTGTCAAACAGTTATGTGATTAAGCAAATATCCATATATAATTAATTTTGTATGTCTCACGAAAATTATAATAACATTATAGGTACTCATATTTTGTACACCTATCAGTCAAATATGAAGACTGTTCCAAAGAAGTCCTAAAATGTAATACATACAAGTTTTATTTGCAGGTACCCCAAATATTGCAACAAGCAACTGGAATACAGCAAACCTTATTAAGATATAATTCACAAAAATCAGAGAAAAGTAAGTACTTGGCCACAAAAAGTGTGTTAAATAAATAAATTAAATATGTTTGATTGCAATATTAATTTTTATTTTGTTTTAGCAATCAACCAAGTTACACTACTGGGCCGAGTCGGAGCTGATCCACAGAAACGTGGTTCAGAGGAACATCCAGTCATAAACTTTCCATTAGCCACTCATTACAGTTACAAATATGAATCCGGTGACATGCTGCAAAGAACTGACTGGCATAGAATAAGTATTTTCAAACCTGGCTTAAGAGACACAGTGTATAAATACTTAAAGAAAGGCCAAAGAGTTTACATTACTGGTAAATTATCATATGGAGAAGTCAAAATGGATGATGGTCAAGTCAGATCTGCCTCAACAATCATAGCGGATGATGTAATATTCTTCCAAAATGTGCCAGAACAATAATAATGTGCAACTATTGTCTTAAAATGGTTAACTCATAAATGTTTAAGTTTTCGTAGTTTATAAGGATAATATTTTTAACTATAGTTTCTTAATAAAAGTAGGTTTGAAAATATTCATGTTTTCTTTTTCTATATATTTAATTTCATTGTAAGTCTACAACACACATATCTGGAGCTGTGGACTACCTAGCGTCTGTGCTAGCGTGCTTACCGGGGCTCGAAAAGCAGGAGTAGGAATGGGGTGGTTTTTAGTCAGTAAGAGTTTGACACTCCTTCTCGTCTCACCTCAGCCGGAAGAAGTAAAAAAAGCCTACACCAGCATGTGCATGTGGCACATGATTACGGTATTAATTTTCAAACAAGGTCAAGATATAACACACATGCATATGATTACGGTATTAATTTTCAAACAAGGTTGTGCAAGATCTTTGTAAGTCTGCTAAAAGAGCATTTTTATAAAAATATTTGCTTAATTGAATTTTGTTGTAAACTTGTTTCATCTTTCCTTAGTTTTGTCCAGTTTTTTGTACACATATTTATCAAGAAACTGAGTCCTGCACTGATACAAATTAGACTGAAAAAGGACACAAAACTAAAAAAATTGCCGATAATATTCATCTGGATATCAGTTACGTTCTAAAATAAACTCAACAAAATTAAATCAATATCTTGTTGTAATATGTGTAAGCAGTTGTGAAAAACCATGCTCTAAAATTTTAAATGTACGGAGTCGACATAATTTTGTTTTCGTAAAAAATAAATCCTAACTTTTGGACGGTAGATCCTATGCCATACGCCGCAGACTATTCTCGACTAGTCGATTTCGTGCAAATGATTATTCCCAAAAATCCAATAAATCATTGCCCGATCCGGGCATCGAACTCGAAGGCTCATGCCATGACCGTTTTTTGTTAGATGATATGCACTAGCTGGACACAACTGAATAATAATGATGTGATTACACAGTCAACCGAACAGTTAATTTATTGCGAATTTCATGTAATAATTGAGTGCCCCATACAAAATTCGAATATCAATATCCCATATTTAGCATATTATATCAAATCATACAGAAAAAAATAGGTAGTAAGATTGGCTTTCTTTACCTCTAACTTCTACACCAATGAAAAACTAATATACGCTTTGTTCTGGATTCCTATTGGTTATAGAATTTGGGTCAAGGTTACCTTCTGATGTGGTTCGGGTGAAACAAATCCAATCTTATCTATAGATCATTTCCAAAAATGTCCTCTGCAGTCGCGATTGCGCGCCCAAAATGACCAATGAAAGCCTTAGAAAAAGAATAGGTAAGATACTTCGTTGGCGTTTAATGTTTAGGCATGTTTAAGATTTAGGCAGGTATTTAAAATAAAATGACCTTGTACACATAATTATTTTCTCATTTATTTTAAGTTATAATAAATCTGACACAATATTTTAATGTGAAACTTTATGTTTATGTATTGTGTACATCAAGTTGGAAATTTTGGCGTCAAGCCAAATACAAATAAATGTAAAAATACAAACTCAATTGTTATAGAACTTACAGATATACTAGGTACTTTGATAAAGCTCCACTTTTTGTTTTACAAATCATACATACACTCTCTTTACAGTCAGTTCCTTAAATCTTAACTAAATTAATATTTACAAAGACATTTTTACTCTATAACATCTAACTACCTACCTACATTGATAAAAGAGATCACAGAAAATTGTAGCTGGAAATCTTTGAGTAAAATCCCTATCGTAGTATGTCTACCACTTTATTTTTTATCACAGTGGGTGTGTTTTATTGATTTCAAGGCATTTTAATTTTAAAATATTTGACATTTTATTGTCTCTATATTAATAATTTTTATATATTTCTTTACAAACCAAACATTACTTCAATTTGAAAGCTGCCAAATACATTATTTTGCATTTATGTGGTAGATGTTATAGTAATTACATTTCACATGCTACAATTGAAGGTTTGCCAAAAAGAACGAATGGAAGACGTTAAATTATGATAATATTCTTAAAATTTCAATCCTTTGAGTTCTTTTGGATTATATCTTCTCTTTTTAGCAAATCTAAACAAAAATATAAAACACTCATAAAACTAATTAAATTACGCAAATGCATTAATCGAGTGCGCATCACGCACGTAACATATGGATAGATACAGAGTTGTGGCAATTTTCAGTAACTGCTAAATCTCAGTCAACAGTTAAGTAATAGTCCATTGCACAAATCTTATACGTAATATTTTTATGACTTTAACACAAATAAACTCTCGTCTCTTTTGCTAACTATTTAGATAGATAATTGACACTATTAGGTATAAAAATCACTTGGCACAAAGGCATCATTAAGGTCCATACCCTGTTAAACTCCAATGACCATCCTAAATCTGTCAAAGTACTCTCAGTAATTGTTCATCAAGTACGTTAATATTTTTAGAGGAAGACTTAAATATCCTTTCTGAGAGGAATTTGACTAGAATTTTAGTGGGTGGAGCTGTTGCATACTGAATATGCAAAAATTGCGTTTTGCACTGATAAGTGTCCCACGATTCAAGTCTTTTGTAATCATTGTTCACATTTTTCACTTTTAAGATTAAGCGCGTAATGTTCAGTGGCGTATTCTGATTCCCGTTTCATCATCATGTTTTCACCAATAAGAGCACTAATGTGGTGTTTATCATGGGGCGGCTGAACCGGGCTGGGATCCGGTCGCGCACGCTTCCGCCACGGCTCTGACGCTGCCATACTCAGGTCAGTAGGCATGTCTTCATCTACAGGTTCTTCGTCGCACCGTTCTTCCTTCATTTCCGTCTTTACGACAGCTTGAGGTACTACTCTCGTAGGACTCATTTGTTGCCGCAGCAAGGAAATATTTTTGATGTTCTTCAGTTCAGTTGGATTTCTTAAAAACCTGTAATTAGGAAAGAATTTTATTAGTTTTCGTACTTTAGATAAAACATTTTAGAAAAATGTGTACTTGATGTTATTTGTACTTACTGGTAGCAGTGCCTTTCGCCTTGCACTTTTCGCAGAATATTCACGCGGTAGTAGTATCTCAAAGCACGTGACATTTTGTCGTAATTCATGGAAAGATGATTCTTCTGGATTCCCCACAGTTTTGCTAATCCAGCAGGATCTACTATTTTGAACACTCCTGTTTCTCTATTCTTCCATGCAATGTAGTTGGTGTACCGCTGCGAAGGATCATTTAATAGCTGCTGTAGGAAGTCCCAAAGTAATCTTCCATCTGGAAAACAATAAAAAATAATTTAATAAGTACTATGAAAGAACTATTTTTTATTTATGATGATTATTCAATTTTAAATAAATATTATAGATTTTTTAAACTAAATCTCTAATTTTCATATTTGACTTTTGCATAATAAAATTAATCTAATAAAAGTGAAATTAGATCCTTACTTGTATTGGACTCCGGCATGTCGTTCGGGAAGAATTCCCTATGTTGAGCGCGGTAATGTGAGTGTTGTGGCGCTGGGTGAGGCTGTGGTGCCGGGCTGGATAAAGGCGCATCCTTAGGGGATCGTGGTGGTGGCGCAAATTGGGCTTCTTCATCTGAATCGGAATGATTGCTTCCTGAACTGGCCGCCTGAGTAGTAGCAGGCATAGATGGTGCATAGTTCGGGGCATAATTGACAGCTTCTCCTCTTTGTGGGCTTCCTGAACTGTCTACTGATGGGGCTGGACTTAAAGTCACAGAATTCGGCTGAGCAGCCGCTGCTGCTGCAGCGCTGTGGAAATGGTGAAAGCTGTCGACGGCCCATGTTGGAGTAGGGGGGTGAGAGTGTGGGGATGGTGGATAAGGCGCTGCACGAGCTGTAGGTGTCACTGGAGACGATGGCACTCTTCCAAGCAATGCCGCATCTCTTACTAGCATTTGCAGAACATTATGTAGTACATCACCAGCACCAGGACAGCGCTCACCCAAGTCAGTTTTTGTCAAAAGGCACAATGCCTTTCCTGAAAAAATAGATAATATGGATTATTAGTTAAATTTACCTAATAAATATGTCTACTGAATGAACTATTAATTTCATGAAAAAATATATACCATTCATTTGGAAGAGATCCATATCGAAATTCGGCAAATCGAATTCCCTTTCGCACCATTTCAGGAAAACTGCAACGTCTTCCCTAGTCCATAATCTTGGTTCTGGAGGAAGGCCAGCTGGCAGTTGGGCCTTGGCATCACCGAGTGGTGAAGGTGGTGGAGGCGCCCATGGTAGAGGGTATCGCCATAATAACTCCGTTGGACTGAACGGTAGCGGTAGCCGCTCCATGCTCGGCCCCGACGGCAGTTGGAGACTTACAACTTTCATCACGACTGTGTCTGTAACAACATTGAAATGCTTGCTATAACAAACCAAGTAAATTATAACCCCAATTTGTTTAAATCCTAATCAGTACTGCATTTGGATTACCGTTAAAACAGTTCAGCTATTTGATAACAGGTGGCGCCAGAGTGGCAATGTGTTACTTTAGTTTTATGTTCTTATCTCTACTGATGGCATCTTCTTATCTGTCATTATTAGATACCGCGTAAAATGATACTACTGTCATTTTGATACCGAAGAAAGCGATTTTTTTAACAACGGTTAAGTATTTTAGATCAATGTTTTCAGCGAGGTATTGACTCGTGAAAGATTTGAATTATATATGGTGTTATATAACAAAAACTATAGTTATTGATATCAAGATTTATAGAGATTTTATTACATTTTATTGAAAACTTTTTAGGAAAATTGCGATACCGATATTACATAATGTAACAGTTTAAGCAAGTGATTATTTTGCTTGCATGCATAATGCAACTTATTTTAGTTGTAGAAATGGTCATCAGTCTCATTTGTTATGTTTTGAGATACAATTAAAGCAGTTTTAATTCCTATACCTATACGTAAAGTTGAAACAATTATTTTTTGGTCTTATATTTGTATTTAAAATTGAAACTGTAGACTTGAAGACTTAAAACTTTTTTATTATCGCGTCAAAAATTTGGGAGTTTCTCTTTTTGACTGCAAGTTATCACATTTTGATAACTTTTTAAGTTTTTATAATAAAGCAACTAGTTATTGGTAAAGTGTTACGATTGTCTGGATTTTCTGGATGAAAAGAAACCTATATTCTGTTTCTTTCTTTCCCAGTAGGGGTAATTAATTCATATACAACTATTGAAGAAATTGCGTTAATCACTATTGTTTTACGTTCAGGATTTATTTGTTTTGTGGTGGCCTTATGTATAATAAGCGAAGGAATATTATAACATACTGAAAACGCATTATCTAGGTATACACAAGGAAGTAATCGGTTTTTTGTTGTTTTCTTAATTTGGTTCTGACAACAGTAAGGGACATGTGTGGTAGTTTCGAAGCTCTGTCTTAATTATTTATGAATTTAACAATTTGAAATGGTGATAGTTATTTGTTTTTGATTCGCTAAGAATGACTTTAACTAATTTAGCTTGATTTTAGTTACAGCTATGTAAATGGCTACATAAAACTAACAGCAAAACAAACATTTAAATTACTACGAAGTTTAATTTGCTGCCGGATTCGGAGTTCGTATCTCTAGGCACTGTACAGTCAGTTGCCTTATCGGGCGCGGTCGGAAATGCGTGAGTCCGCGATAGCGTGGTCTGCGATAAGCACCGCTACTTACCGGCTGAGCTGATCCGGAACTGGTTGCGTCGTCAAAATCCTTTATGTAGACGGTAACTTGGTAAATCAGCACATGTACATTGTCACTAACACTTGTAGCACAGAATCCAGTGTTCACAGAGCACCAGGCACACGCGAAGCAGCGGCGGTCCCTCCAAACGTGTCGTGTTACGGCTCGCCGTAAACCAGCAGCGTATCTGAGGGATCGAGCTCGCAGACAAGCGTCGCGGGCAACTCTCCGACGCGGACTGATGATGCGGTGGAGGCGCGGGCGGACGGACGCGCGCCAACCACTCCCCTCCCGCACGCCCGGTCGCCCCTCGCCACCTCACACATTGAGATAAAACTTCGGGAGCCAGACCAAGTCCCATTTTTAACTAAACGTACGAGCACTGTTTCCGCAAACCGTTATCGGGGTAGGTTGGCGTTGACAGACGATGCTCCTTCGATTAGCACTTGTCGAAGCAAATCTTAAGTACTTGCCTACTTAATTATTATATGAAGGAACGTACGAATGGGATTATTATACGAGTGTGCCTACTTGCTTAGGGCACGCGGAAGTGCTTGTTAGTGTGGTAGAATTACGTCAGCGCGCCAGTTTTTAATAACTCACAATATTTCCTTGTTTGTACAGTTATCGCAGAGCCACAAGTCTTGTTTTTTGATACGGATTTAATGCGCTTAATTTCCGGGCGAATTTAGATATTTTAATTACTAGAATAGAATGCTTGTGTGAAGTAATTGCTTATCTATAATGTGTTATTGCAAATTGTGATATTTGTAATATATTTTATTATATTGAGAATAAGAAATTACTACGGTCTTTGAAGATACAATATACTAAAAAAGTAGAAGGAAGGTTTTGAAACTTCTAAAAGAATGAAGCACATGCGTTTGAATGATGTTATTGTACATTTCAGGTTGGTGTAGTCTGTTCATCGTCCATTGGTACTTATAACATAACACAAGGAACTCACGAATGTGATCTATCAACGTGCAGTTCAAGATATCGTGACATTACTGAGACAAAGCACAGGAAACGTCTCGGCAACCGGCCGGCAGTTTCCTGGTGCAGAGTGAGACAATATGAGCGCTAACCGGTTTGAGCTGAGCTCATTCGACTCTGCTATGTGTGTATTATGTTAGTAAGCTCTGCGATACGCATACACTTGATACATACTATTGAGGACCTACATACTTTTATCATAAAGTCAATGTGATGCAAGTTTTCTTCAATTCCAATGGTTCAATAAGGCGTTTAAGAGGGAAATAGTTATCGTTGAATCATTAGATTGGTTTGGTACTTGCATCCATGCGTATGCGTGTAGGTTGAGATTATCTCGTGTGTGCCCTGGCCGCCGTCCCACTACCGGTTCGAGACAGAAATATTCGGCAGCCAAGACGGAAGTGGCCTCGGAATCTTTACCTGTTGCTCCCTTCGCCCGCCCCGCGCTCCCTGCTAGTGTCGTCTCGCTCGTACTCACGAGCCGGTATACGTTGGTGTTCTGGCGGCATGCAGACGTTTGTCGTGGAGTTATGTGCAGTAATTTAGAGAATAAAAGACCATGATGTTCGGTCATACGTGACCGTGACCGCAGAACTTGCTGCTACTTTCTTTGTTAACATTCTAATGTTACAAGTTTGGTATTACGTGATAACGTTTTTCTTATCTGTCGACATTGTAGCAACTAATATTATGTTTGTTACGATAACTCGTTTGTTTTTTGCACCTCAATAGATTATATGACAGGGGACAACTATGATTTCCTAAACTTGCAGGGATAGAAAAACAACGGCAGAAAACGAGACAATAGATTTATTATTTTAGGTTAGGTTGTTATCTTTAGTTAGGTTATTTTTTGTAACAAGATCTTGAATTTACTTTTTCTTTTCTAAATGGTCATCTCAAGCAGAATTATCATCATATCAGTCATAAGAAGTCGACTGCTGATAAACCAATGACTTCCAGAACTCCAAAACTAATCAAAATAACTGAGATTTAGTTGATTGATATTTATCCTCTCACTCATTTTGATTTAACAATTTCATTTAAGGAAACAGGTGTAGAAGTAAATACCGTAGATACGTTTCAAGACCTGAGGTTACAAATGCATTTTTTTAAAAGAGAAACTTCGTACTTCTATTAGATACTGATTTCATAGGTTCTGAGACCAACGATGTAGTATTTTTACGCACTGAGTGTACACCTCTCTACGACCTTGAATACTATACGTTGAAGTTGGGGTAGGTAATTGCTATTCAAAAAATCAGAACAGTTTTTACTTTATCATACGCTTACTTGGGTAGTTAAACTTGTAAACAGATATGTTGACTGTCCCAGTCGGAATGCGATGAACGTCTGCTGGACTCTAATTCGAACACATGCGGAAGTACCTACCCGAAATAAGTTCATTGCGTGAGCGCATACATTCAACGGTCGTCAGTCAGAGGTGCCGGGAACTTTTTAATTATTTTCTTTTTAATGTTTCTCTGTAGGGAAGATACTATTACGTATAATATACGTTCCTTTTCTCCACTATTAGAAAAATAAATGTAATTAGACGAAAATGTCTTGTAATATAATATGACTTTATAGTATAAGTTTTCGAACCGTAAGTTTATCATTATCATAACTTTATACATATTGTCTAGGTATACTTGCACTCACTATCACACAATTTCATTTTCATTACAAATAAAGAAACATTTTAAGGTAGAATTACAAAAATCATTACGAATGTTAATAGGAAATGAACGACATGAAATAGTTTAAGCCGGAAATTAATACACGCGGGAAGAGGAAATTGGACAGCGGCGGCCTACGGGCACCGGACGTGTAGGGGCGTACGAGGGTAGAGAGGTGAGGGGGACGCGCGAATCTCTGTCCCAACTTCCGATGATGGTCGCACCACGGAAAAGGAACGGGTGTGCGGAAATGTCGTCGTATAAATTGATACAGTTACATAGCCAATACCAACCTCCAGCTAGCTTTTTACCTCTAGTTTGCAATGAGTACCTAGTAACACCAAATTTGCCTACCTGGTCACACAGATAAGTACTTACCTTATCTGTAAAATAATATTTTTCTAGTTTCGATTTAGTTCTATTAATCCCCACATTCTTTAGCGAAAATCCGCTTAGTCGATAAAGTATCTACTTTACCTACCTATATGCCTAGTAGCTATTGGTAACATAGATAATGCTCGATGTATATAGGTAATAGGTAAATAAAAACATTTTATATAGTAAGTACATATTGTATGTAAGCCAAACTATTTACCTATAGGAAGTTAAGTACTGCTAGATTGGCCTCCAAATATTTTGTAACTCCTTTGTGTTGTTATAGTTCGGAATCGGAACAGAATATTCAATTAGTTCCCGTTTATTGCCGTGTACTTAATGGTTTACAATAAACTTTTAATAGCATTGCTATTTCCCCAAAGGTGTAGGCAGAGAATGCGCTAGTTCGTTATTCAGGTTACCTTTTCAAATATTACTTTGTAACTGTCGTATTATTCTCGCATAATGTCACTATTGATAACTTCAATAGTTTCCTTACGATCTCCCAAGTCCAGGAAATCATATTCAGCATATTATATCATTATGTTCGTAGCCTCAATAAGTTAGCGTTAATATTATATTATCTTTAAAGTTAGTAATTTTTGTGGAAAACAGTGGCTAATATCTCGAACTCTGAAATCTGTAATGGATATTGGACGCCATTTATATGGTGGCCGTATAAGAAATTGTGGCACTTCCTGTGATTTGACCTGGTTCATATTATAATACTTATTACCTCCATTTCTTAATAATGTTTAAGAATGTCGAATACATTTGTACTTATATAATCACCTATTGTTTGTCACACAGCTGTGTAATATGTTATTCGAGATTTATTAAATATGGGTTTAATTACAGATTTTCAGTTGGTTAGTGTAGGTCATACATTTTTTGAGGTTCAGATTAGGTTAGATTTCGTATTTAAGTTGGTGAGATCCTTTCAGGCTTCCAATATGATTGGAAGGTAATTCGACCTTGGTTGAACAGTGAAATTAAGTTAAACTGGTCACTATACACATATTTTATGTGTAACGACATCCTGAATTGATAAATAATATCCTAAACTATGTACATATTACAAAAATTTCCTTTCATATCCGCAAAGAATATTTAATCTTTAATTGTATTGATACAAATATTGATTTAAAAACATTCTAATTGATAAATGTTCTTTATCTTAGTTACGTAATTTTCAGTACCTATACCGAGTTGTTTATGGCATCTAAAGTTAGTAATCACGATAAATGATCGAGTGTTGCACCATCTGAAGCATTCATTGAGTCTCAACGCACTTCCGAGCGCTCGCTCGCAGACCGCGACCCCGATTCAACCGTCGTTGTTCTCGCATTACATAATCAGGTGCCACTCAGAACTAGGCAACGATGTCACACCGAAAAATTGCGCCACTTACTTGCCTTTAGAGTAGACAAGAACTTTACCTCTTGTTCTGATTGGGTAATGCAGAGATATGCTTGCATATTAACAACATAATCATTCAACGGGAGATAATACTTACTTAGCTCCATTCTAAAATATGTTGCTGTAGACTCCAGTTTCAAAATAACTTTTGGCGAAGAAAGTAGCAAGAAAGGTTCGTTTTGACGGGTATCTAATAAAGCTTTCAAGGATAATTCAATTAATAAAAACATAGTTTATTACAAAATGTGTAATGAAATTCCTAACAAAAAACATTTACTTAGACCAACTATGAAGTATGTACTTGCTACTGATAAATTATGATGAACCCTAGAATAGTAAACAATCGTTTATCTTCCGTCCGATCCGTAAAACTGATTACTCAACACTAAGTAAGTAGCCATAGGAGATAATTGCTTTAAATTTTAGATTAGATAACTATTAACGTCATTCGGTGATAAAATATTTATATAGATCTAAGCTTATTGAGAACCGACTCTTTCCGGTTCTGTCCGGAAGATGAATATTAGTTACATAGGATATGTATGAATTCAAAGACGAGATTAGTAACCCAGGCGGGCATACACTGAAATTTAAAACTCATGCCTTAAATATAATGTTATTGAAAATTGTTTACACAACTCCACACCACTTCGTGGTTGGATATTTTTCTTGTTACGAACCTTTAAAGATAATTACATGCCGTTAAGAAATCGTCAACTTCCGTCGACCTCAGTCGATGGCAACGCTCAACAGTTTATGGTCACGCAACGAATACTAAAGATTTAAAGCATCGTCATCAAATTACATAGGTATGTGGTTCATAAATACCGATCTTCTTACATTCCTCTTATAACAAACTTATGAAAATCTGTGAAGATTTAGGTTATTCTATATTTTTGCAACTTATGAGGTAGATATTATGTTAGTGACTTAATAAATGTGAAAGTACCTATATTCTGTACATATGGCTTTATCGATCGCATCAATGTAACAACGCGAACTTGCCCTGAATGGACAATTAATCCCTGATTTTAACGAGTAACCCCCTGGGTGAGTCTCTGTGCGCACAAGTGTCACATGACAAAGGGACCCCTCCGTACGTTTCGGATCGACGTGATCAAAAAACCGGGTTGGGAATGCATCCGTATGGATGGGGGCACATGACGCGAGCAGTATTTTATAGGTATAACGTACGTTCGAATGCAACCAAATTTTTTATTGAAATCAATCTATACTTCTCTCGACCTACTCGAATTTGTGTTTTATTTAAAGGTACCTGTAAGACATTGCCCTTATTATGTTTTAATAGCATGATATATGTTTCTTGTCATTCATTAGAGTGGACTGCGGAACAACCTAAGGTTATAGTAAGAATGTAATAACGTACAATATTTTGTAAACTTTGATAAGTGACGAGTAAAAGCAGGAAGTAAAAATACCGTATTCTGAAAAATATTCGCTGTGTTTATGCTTTGCTGTTAAAACATACGAGCATCGCAGACAGAATCTATTAAATATCGTGTGTAATAATAATATCATAATAACTACGTGTCGTAAAAAGTGTATCGTCTGGGGGCTCACTTGGTATGTCCCAATCAGGCCATGTGCGCGCGGTCCCACGCATAGTTGACGCACAAGTGTGCGCCAGCGCCACATAGCGCTCCTACCTATAGCTGATATAGTCGCTTCCTATGTGTGAGTAAGTGAGCTGCTACTTCCTGGTACAGCCGCGAGACTCTTTATTTAAATTCTTCCTTTGTGTGCGTACGCAATATTATTTATATTCAGCTACTTCTACTCGCGGGATGGTACCTACACGAATATTATTACATTAACCATGCGTGTGTGTAACGAGTCTCTTTAATCTTCATTGTACTTCCTGATTATGCGTCAGTGTGCGTGAGCCACTTGTTTGAATGCTAGGGCGACTTTATCTCAGTGAGGGACAAAGTGCAGAGTCCGATTACTTTAGGGTGGAGCATTACACTTTATCGATAAGTTCGCGTTCCTTATCACTTTTATTTAAATTTATCTTTTTTGATATTTTAGGTTAGTGTGTTATTTTGTGCTATTTCCGTCCTACTTTACCTTTGTTGTTTAAGGAAAATTAATACTTTCCGATCGCTTTGTACCGCGTTGGTCATACCTTACGTCTTTGGCTAGCTACTCACATCAAACAAAGAGCTGATGTTTATATTCACATTGGAAACAGGAAGCATAAAGTCCGTAATATGTCTCAAGCTTGTACTGTTCTCGGTATGAAACAATACCAGTTCCGCTGTGTTTGCTAAACTGTACTCCTTTCAGGAAGTGACCGCACTTTAATTGAGCTACTTAAACCGTTGGCTGGGAACTGAATTGTTGCTTAGTTACTGAGTAACGTTAACGTTAATAAAAGGAAGTACTTAGAGGTGACAGCTCTGGTATTGGAAAGATGGTATTATCCTTGCATTGGAAAATACAAGTGGTTTATAATTCAAGTAGCTGTCTATTTTATTTTATAAATTAATATCGATGTTATTATTTTATCGTTACGTTGCTATGGGCAGCACTAACGCAGCAAGTGGACAGATGCATCGCATGGAGAGCAGTTTGCACAATTCGGAAGGGTCCGATCACAGTCACAGAGGGAGATCTATGAATTTTCACCGCTAAACCCCCTGTCGTTCACATCTGTCGCTTCCATGCACTGCAGATTAGATACAACGTCATTAATTGATTTAAGTTTAGGGAAAGGGTTAGGGCCTTAGGGCCTATTTTTATTTAAATGTTATTCGCACATGTTTCATTTAAGAGTTTAAAATGTCTTCTCCATAATCCAGTTATAAAATATGTTATGTACAGGTCTGTTTATTCGATTAATCAGTTAGAAATTGCTTTTTAATTTCCTTTGAAGTTAATTTCCGGATTTTAAATCATTGATTGTCCATGACAGTGACGGCATTGCAATCGGTAATGCAATTACTCTAGTTACGCGTGTTTACGTTCTGGAAGGAGGGAAGCAGTGAGGGACGAACTTGTATGGCATCGCGCGCTGTTGGAGATTTGACGTAACCTGTATAATTATATAAATTATAGACCATAACTGTAGAGCAACTGAGTTTACAGTTTCTAAGAATGTCATTGTTAAAAAGGTCAGTTTCGATTATTGAGTAGGTCACAGCTTCATAACAAATATAGTTGAACAATTTTATAGCTTTAATTCCGGTGATGGCACTTGTGAATTAGAAATGACACCTTGCTCGAATCGAGAGCGTGAGAAGGGCAGCCTCAGCCCCTGCGCCCCTAGTTAAGATACACACACAGGTGTAAACATTGTTCTGTAACACCCCGCGACCCCTTCAACCTTTCCGATGAGGAAGGTTATACCTACCTGAAGCTGACTATAATACGTTGGAAAATAAAAGTTTAACCCCACATCAACTGAGATTTATAAAAATGTTATTGCCCTGTGGAATTGTTTGTTTTCCTGTGAACTACTGAACCCTTTTAATGAATAAACCGCAGGTACCTACATTACATTATACCTACCTACTTGTTTATTTGTTTCCATTCAACATTAAACTATATTTACTCATTATTTACGATTTAGATTTCAATCATCTTTTCAATCTTGGTTATGATTAATATTTCGCTTAAGTAGTTATGTATTCAAATATGTTTTGTTCGATAATTCGACAAAAGTAGCCTGTATTCGATCTGACCTTTGCCCGATATTAAATTACCTACAAAAAATATGCGACTCGACAAGCAAGCAGACGCTCTTAATATAAATTATGTAAACTTGTGCTCTTTAATACATTTGATTGTAATAATAATTCTATGGTTTTATTGTACCTAACCCATATAGTTTCATCTCTGTCTTACATTGATTCCTATTACGCACGTCTAGCCAAACGTCTAGCCAGTTTGGGAGGTTGTTAACGGACGTAGTATATTATCAAAGATTTTATCGTCTTAACGAATGATACTTACTTCTGTTGTACTACCTATGTACTTACTTATAAGCTAATTTTGTTTTATACAGTTTAGACAAGCGATTATTAACAAACGAACCATAAGCAAAGTTAGTTTTTAAGTAAATTATTAAGGTTGTTAAAAATAAATTACAGGTACTTACTAGTACACTACTAGTTTATTCTTTGCCTTCAGTGAAGAAATATAAGACTTTAACCTAAAGGTAGTCGTAGTTTCCATAGATATTAGATTTAGGTACTTTTCATCCATTAATATCTAATATCCGCGACATAATAGGAATATTAAAAATCGATTTTATTACGAAACATATTTATGACATTAGTATCGTTAATTGCCAGCTACATCACGTAATTATTAGATATTTATTTTACATCATTTTTGTATTTTCAAGTTCATCGTATATTTTTATTTCTTTTTAAATGCGTTAATTTATGCTTTCACGTCGTAGTTCTGTTAAATATGCTTACCGCTATGCTTGTATTGAAATAAAATATGTTCTGTATTGATTTGTACATAATAAGTACTAACATTGACTGTAATTATCTCCTTAATTCCAAATAAACAAACCGCAGAGTTTGATAGAGAGCGCAATTTTTCAATTTCATTTTACCCGGCGGGCAGAACTTCATTTCAGTTGGAATTAACAAAGAACGATGTTATGAATACGTGTCACATCACCCGTGAAACCCCAGCTTTGTCCAGAGTGTGAAAGGGTTCACTCATTAGGAAGATTGCAAGGGCGCGATGCAAAACAGTGTCTATGCGTGGTTGCGCTCCGGCATTGTCTATGCCCAGTCCTCTACTGTTTCTAACGCTACAACGTAGCTTGTGCTCAGGAAGTTTATATTTCTCAGCATAAAAGAAACGAGGCTGTATTGTAGGATAAAAGAAAGTGCATTCGGGTTACAGAGATTCAACGGGTATTAGAGAGAGAACGGGCGAGATGCGGGCTGATATACCTACCTGTGTGTCCATTACTGAAATTACTGCTGTTACAAGATAACAAACTTTATGGAAATGTACTTAGGTAAATGATAGTAATGGTAGAATATAACATCAACCAATATTAGTCCTGAGGGTGAATTGTTTCATAGTATACAAAGAAATAGGAACTATAGTCGCATGCGTGTATGTTAATTAAATATGGGGCGATTTGTAGACGTCTGCAAAGCTATATAGTAGAAGTAACTACCGACGTAATTATCTGCATTGTACCATATGCGACATGTTAAATTAAAATGTCCAGCCGAGTGATCGAGTCGGTATATGGCGCCGGCGTTCGATTCAAGCCAAACCAAGATGGCATCGAGCAGGAAGTGAAGTAGGAAAACGTTCTAGCGTCATCCAAGGCCAACAACGCGACGAGCTACATCCACCACGCTCGCTATTAAGCGGCACCTCGCTTGACAAACCGCCATTGTTTTGTAATTAGCAAAGTTTCGGTATATGTAATACACAATTCGTATACAAAGAAAGACACCTGCTTAAAATATTAAGTACCTGTATACTTTTCAAAACGTGTACGTACGAGGCTGGTTGGTATCTGCTGTGATTCCGGCTAGTGAGCAAAATTAATAATATGATAGATCTTTTCTTAACTATCGATGCTCCTTACTTTTTCTATTATCAATTACATTGCCCATCCCACTTATAAAACCTTTGCCAATACATTGCTTTACACTTCGGTGTATTATCCGATCTCTTGTGAATATTTGCACTATTTATAACCTTCTCATAATGTGGTGTGCAATCCGTACTTTTATTCTTTTCAATAGCAGGTAACGTTTGCGGTACACAATGGACACGAATTTTGTTCAGCTAAAATATTAACTTTCGTACAAAGGGATACATTATACTTCCAAGTATGGAGCACTTCTTCACTTCCGAACAATACCTTGAATGGGAAACGAAGTGGTAAACAGTGGTTCTTTTGCAGCTCCATCACATCGTGTGTTGACCATCGAACTTCATTATATATGTAGAGTTACCTACATAACTCATTAGTGCACATAAAAAACTTAATTTGTTTAGCTATTATTTATCCATATTGTATGAGTACTAAATTCAACCGAATTTAAGGGGAATACCATTTTACAAATAAATAAAATAGATCTTACGTCGAATCGTGTAACAAAAAATATGTTTGTGCTGTTATAATATATTATTTTTCTGCTCATAGATATATAACGAGAACTAGCTGAACTAGAAATACATAATATGCTCCTGTTATGGCTTTATTCTGTAAAACATCCTTTCTTAGAAAGTGGGTAAACCAAGGTTTAAATAGGATATTGAGAGGTCTATTCACATAACAAAACCATGGAAGAAGCGAGGAAATAAAAGGTTCAAGAGCAATACAACCATTTCATTATTTGTAAACTGACAAAAGATCCACACGAAATGTCAGGAATTCCTCTTAGTTAAAGCACATTGTCTATTAGACGCCGGCGTTAGATTAAATAATATTCTAAACAATTTTACAGAAGCCTATCGTTTCGGAATGAAATAAGTCTCGTTCCCTCATCCTTTGTTATGTTCCGACTTCGAGTAGTTTTATAGTTTACGAGAAACTTTGTTTACCTAATCTGTGGTTTTGGGATTTGCGATCTACAAAAACTTTTTATTGTTGCTGTCATATAAAATGTTAAGAAAAACTTATTGCTTTGTTTTGTTTTACATTTAATGAAGGGGTTGACTGAAATGTGTATGTAAGAAACAAAGTTTTCAACGATTCTTACCTTGTTGCTAACACTAATTGTATTCTTGCGAGAACTTTATACCTTATTTTTTTATATATTTTCTTCAAGCTGAGTCTCTAAATGACACCTATTTATGTCTTTCTAAAATGTTAGATACAATTTTCAAACCTTTTCAATAATAAAAATAAATGTAAACAGTTTAAAAGTAGGCCTAAATTCCATTCGCTTAAAGTATTTTTTACTTATGATCGCAGTAATTATAATGATTTGATCTGATATGAACCGAGATGGGTATAACTACACTTTATGACGCTTCTTTCGCCGACGCATTGTCTGCTCGCTCCACCACACCCCAAAAGGATTTCTGTTCGTTATAATTCCGGCTAGCATTTCCATAAAAATCGTTGTGATGGTTATCTTCGTGAACAGGTCGGATTCTTTTTTTCTAAGTGCATCATTTATTATCTTTAAATGCACAAAAAATGTAAGGGTCTCTAAGGCGCCGCGGTGTCCCTTCTAGGAAGCGGTCTCGGATTTGTTTGACACTCGTCTGTGAGATATAGAGCGGCCAGTGGACAGGCTAGTTCGATGAATCCGGACACTTGTGATGGTTTGAACATCGGCTGGGGACAAAGAGGTGTGAATTCACAACTTAACGATTTGCACGGGACACTTATGGACAAGATCGCAGATATGGACCTTAAAATTTCAGGTGGTTACGGTGATCAAGTCATAAGATATAGTTTTTGAGTAGGAATGCCGGCTTGTATGTATTTCTAATTCAGCACTGTCTTCTTATTTATATAATTTTGCATAAAGCAGCTTAAAACTTTTCAGAGCTCGATGTCTATATTTCGATTTTTAAGGATTTTTTCGACGTTTCTTTTTTCTTGACTGTGTTTACTTTACTGAACCGTTAGGGAAATATTTTTTACTCTGTTTTTTAAACTGAAACCGGGATTACACGGGTTAGTAACTCATGACAATGTTTACCTCTTTGAGGGAAAATGAAAGGGTTTATAAAAAAATATGATTTTACGCTTGCTTACTGATCGTCATTATCTGACATGATACAACCTTAAGATCAAAAATGTCTTATAACGTTCAACGGTCGTTGCGCAATTTCCCACAGCTCCTCAAAAGCAAATACCTTCTATTGAGTCAGGATACAATGGCAGGGCAAGAGTCAGGTAAAGCGCCTCACGCTGCGGGGTTCCAGCGCAGAAGTTTTATATTTCCGCTTCTTTGTCATATCTTTGGGCCAATTAATAATTTCTCTGGATGACCGAAGTTATTGTAAAGCATCGAACCGCTCCTACGCCCATTCAAATGGCGAAGATTGATGAACTCCCTGCAATTGTCACATTTTTACGTTTATAGACTGTTTTTGCTTCACGTTTATTGAATGACGTTGCTCTCTTGTGACTGTTGTGTGGGACAAAAATAAACATTTTGTATGAAGTAACGTTTGATAATGTCATTAGTACAGTGTAACTGACTTACAGTTCCTAGTTTTTTGATAAGATATAATGTAAAAATATGCTTGCTTGCTTACTTGTATACTATGTTCTACGTTTGACGTCAATTGGGACAAAGCACGACAATTGTGTTCAAATTAAGCTATGTATTTTAATAAATCTGCATTTAAGGAGCTGATAACGTAAGTATTGTAATTTTAAACGTTGTACGTGTAGTTTGCATCTTAAACTGTCCGTTTATCATGCATAAGCGACGACCGATTCAGCGAACGGAGCGCTCTTAACTATGGGCCCTATCGCGGCTTGAAGCTTATTGAGTAACCTCCTCGAATAGTTGCGGGATTAAACTCTTTTGTTTAATTATCTAGGTTATTTCATTATTTCTGAGAGAGTCAAACTGTATAGAATTGTCAGATTATCTTGCTATGAAGAGTTTAAAATTGATGTTTGTGAATAATGGTACAGATTTATAACTGCGGCCAACTAAAAGTATAAATAATGTTTTATAGAGGTATTTGCTGTATATTTTTCCAGGTAATAACCATTAGGTATGAATAAAAAATCCACACAACATTCTTCCGTTAACATGAATGCGTATTTACGAATATATTCGCCTTTTGTCTTTTTTGTTCTTTAGCTTGTCTGCTCGTCTCAATATTTCCTGTTCGTAAAATAAATTCAAATATATGCATACTTTTTGTCGACCAGTTACGACCGGACAGCCAGCGGTGACTGAGCGCGTCAAGACGATGTACCAACTAAAGAAAAAAATATAACTTCTTAAAGCATTACAAGTACTTAGTAGATATTTGTAAGTATTTCCTGGGTTGACAACATAAATGTCTACAAACTTTTTTTTATTTAATTTTGATTTCGTAACGAAGCACATTTCCTATATTTGACTAATGTATGTATAGGTACTTGTAACGTTGACACAATTTAATTATAGGCACTTCTATTATTAATGTCTATATTATATTCTAATCCTCGCACAAACTTTAATGAAAGAATTTATCCATAAAAAGTTTATTGTAGTACATGAAATAACATCAGATAAAAATTCTACATCGATGTACGATTCCATATTCACGTACAATTTTATTAGTGGACTGTTGTTTGGCTAGAATGATAATGACCGAATTGTTATTCCGGGAAATGTTAATCGAAATGTTATTCAGTCGTATATTTTTCCATATAACATGTGTAAGGAAAAATATTTTTTTTTATCTATGTATTGGAACCACAAACAAGTTTACATTAAATTTAATCAACTCTTCTAGTTATTTAGGCATACTGTCAACTATATTGTTATTAGAAACATTTTTTTTGACAATCGGGCTATATACTTAAATTATATTCCTAAGATCTAGACGTAAACGGCAGTGTGTCCGCCAAGTTCGAGCAAAAAAACCGACAACCGGCCGTGGGTTATATTACACGAACCATATTCGGGCCAAGTTTTACGTACCCACCTATAACTCAAAATCTATTTTATCTACGCATATGAAATTTCTAGTATCTGTCGAGATCTACTTACTTATCGAAACCAACCAACGGCAAGTACCAATGTGATTGTTTCCGAGTTATTGACGTCTAAGATTGTTTAGACACTACTCACAAACGGTGAAGGAAAACGCATTGAGCAAGCGTGGTGATAATGCTTGAAACCTTCTCCGTGTGAGAAGTAGGCCTTTGGTCAAGCAGTGAAACCTATAGGCCATGATGTGATGATACTGTCGGTTTATAAAATGGAAACTGTCATATAAGGAACTACATACAAAAAAGTTAACTGCTGCTTAACAATGGTCCGTCTGTAAAATTCTGTGGGTGTTATTGCTTCCATGTAACGACTAGATAAGTACAGGCTATTACCTGTATTTTATCTACGTGCGTAACAGTGGGGACGATATCTGGATTAAAACTGATAATTGAATTATCCAGTTTTGTTTACCATTCTCTCAGAAAAAAAGACTTTGGTAGGTACTGTAGCCTGTAGTCAAGTTCCATTATCCTTATAGTGTGTAGAGTAATAGTAATTATTATTATCTTTGCACGTGGCTTATGTTATTATATGGATCTGGACGATAAGAATAGTATTAGCACATTGTATTCAATTTCACCATCCTAATCAGATATCGATCGAAGTCTTTTGTATGATGAGGATTCGTAGCTGTGATTACAATAATTGCAAATCACCATTATCGTTCTTTATACATACAGCTATTGAATAATTCTTTTTTCCCGGATTATAACATACCTTTTTGATAAAATTGCGGATTTTAATATCCTTTTGTTATTAATGTTTAAAAATAATTACAATACGCTGGCGTCACAACATTCTTTTACAGTGAAAACATGTATAGTTCAAACATGGTGATGAATGTAAACCTATCCGTGTATGTAGTTTTGGTCAGCAGTGCATCCATAATTATAAGTTGAATAATGTTTATTTACAGTCACCATCTTATGTGCTTATTCAAGTAAATCTCACAGAACAATATTGACCATGCCATTAGTTATAGATATCCAATGCAGTATAATTGGCTGTCCGGGTGCACGTGCTATTTACCCAAATAGAATATAAAATTGACTCGTCCAACAGGCCGCGACGTCGTTGTCTGCGCGGGCGCCGATGCCGTTCGCTTCCAGTCCGCTTGATAAGTGTCACCTGGGGACGTAGCGGTCCACCTTGCACTCTAGTTGTGATTTTAATTACATTTTATTGGCACTCTACTTGCTATGTCGGTGTGCCGACATGCTACTGTCAGGCCACGTACGTAGTTATTAACAACCATTCCCGTTTTTTTTCTTTTTATTAAAAGATACTTTAAATGTCCATTGCTGAGCTAATTTTTGCCATTGATAATACTAGTAAAAACCAACCTATCCTTTTTTATGTATCAAAACTTATTTGCCATGTTACTTATGACTAGAAGTCGAATTATTAATTTGATTTATTCTAATAATATGTATAATTTTATTCTCGATTGTAACTTTGATAATAGTCAATGTCATTTGCGGTTTCTAACACGAAATATTAGATACCGAAGTATTAGATGTTGTCTGCTGTTGTTAATAAATAGGTATATGAGTTATTCATATTCATATTCATATTCATATTCATTTATTTGCTTTCCACAATTGTATGTACATAGATGTTTTAGTCTTACAGATAAAAGTAACAAATCGTGGACCCTGTTTGGGCACAGCAATTTTAAAGATACAAACTAAGGCTTAAAACTAAACATAACATTATATAAAACAATTATTATTTATCTTACGGTTAGTTTAGGAACACATAACTTTTTATAATTAATGAGATCTTAAAATATACTAGGTACTTAATTCTGACTACCCGTAACAATTGTCTAGGATGTTCACAAAGTGCATATTATATTATATAATACGATAGAAAAAAACCGCACTTATTGTACTAGGTTCATTGTTATCTTACCCATTTTATAATATTTATTTATTTATAGTTTGTCAGATAAATATTCATTTATGTTGTAATATACTTTATTCAATAGAAATATTTTTAGTTTATTTATGAAGCTACTGTATTTACTTATATTCTTTATTTTTTCTGGTAATTTATTGTATAATTTTATTGACATAACATAGGTACTAGAGGAATGCATTTTTAGTCTAGATGTAGGTAGGTTTAATCTATTTTTGTGTCTCAGAGAAATTTTATTTTGTATTTCTTGTCTTTTATTGTAGAATTCTGGGTGGTTACGTACAAATTTACACATTTCAAAGATATATAGGCAGGGTAGTGTAAGAATTTTTAGTTCTTTGAAATGCGGTTTGCAACTATCAGTATCTTCGATGTTTACTATAATCCTGATAAGTTTTTTCTGTATGGTGAATAATGTCGGCGCATCTGTGCTATTTCCCCATAAGATAACACCGTATTTAAGCCATGCATAGCCATATGCGTAGTAAGTGACTAGTGCTGTTTTGAGATCTGTGGTTTTTTTGATCTCACGGAGTGCGTAAGAATTTGGACAATTTAGCTTTTAATTTATTGATGTGAGATTTCCAATTTATTTCTCTGGACCCATCTATATCTAGCCCAGGAGGGTGAATTTACTAACAATTTCTAGTTTTGTGTTTTTAAAACTGTAGTCAATATTTATGGGTATTTTTTGGCGGGGATGGAAGGTTATTATTTTTGTTTTACTAAAGTTTATTTCAAGATTATGTTGTGTCATCCAACTTGTTGTAGAATTTAGTATAGAGTTTAATTTACTATTTAGATTTATATTATTTTCGCATGAGGCTAGTATGGATATGTCATCCGCAAATAAGACACAAGGCTCGTTTATATGATTAGGAAGGTCATTGATGTATACTAGAAATAGAAAACATCCTATAACGCTTCCTTGCGGTATTGAAGCATTTATTGGTATATTGTCAGACCGAAACAGCTCTATTTCATTAGATCTATGATTAAAGTATTCTATTTCCACTAATTGTTCTCTGTGCTGTAAATAAGAGGTGAACCATTCATGGCATTTACCTCGAATTCCTATGCTATATAATTTGTTTAATAGTATGTTAAACTGCACTTTGTCGTAGGCTTTTGTCATATCAAGCAATAGTCCTATAGCATATTTCTTATTGTTAATAATATTGAGAGCCTCCTGTATGTACTTGTAGACGGCCAATATAGTGGATCGGTTTTTCCTGAAACCATTTTGACAGTCGTTAAATATGTTATGTTTTTCACAGAACGCGTAAACTCGGTTGCACATTGCTTTTTCAAATAACTTTGATGCTGTTGGTAACAAAGCTATAGGGCGGTAGTTATTCGGGTCAGTTTTTGTGTTTTTCTTATATATGGGTTTAATAAGAGCTTTTTTTAGAAGATTAGGAAAAGCGCCTTCTTCAAAAGATTGGTTGATTAGATTGTGAAATGGTACAGTTAGTTCATCCGCGCATAGCCTAAATAAGGTGGGAGGTAGTCCGTCAACGCCATAGCTCGATTTGTTTTTTAAGTTTTTAAGCAACACGTTTACCTCGTAGGGATCTACTGGACTCAGAAAGATAGAATTCTCTACAGTCGTAGTTACTGGGATTCCTTTCGGTTTGCAGCCTGTGTTGTTTGTGCTGGCCGTGCCAATAGAGGCAAAGAAATTATTAAAGATATTTGCTACCTCCTTTGGGTCTGAAGTTAGGTTTTTATTCGTTTGTAGATTAATGTTACACTTTTCCCTCTTTATTTTCTTATTAGTCCGTTCATTTATTATGGTCCACATTGTTTTAACCTTATTGTTTGAGTTTATCATTTTGTTTTTAAAGTGGAGTTTTTTTGCAGTTACAATAGTCTTCTTTAATAGTTTTTCGTATTTTTTATAATAGGTATATGAGTTAGTTAAATATCTGTACATATAAATGTGTACCTAATATAATAATTAGTCTAAGAAATTAACTTTAATATAACTGTTCGTAATAAAACAACAATGCAATCATTCTTTATTCAATGTGAAATAAAATAAATTAATATTCTAAACTGCATGAATACATTGACTTCTTCACTTTATCAAACACTTCCATGAATTTGCGTACATCTTGTTAATAGCAAAATTTTAATTTAAACCACAATAAACGATAGGTAAGAAGTCGGTGCTACAAGTCTAAAACTTGAATTCTGAAACTTTTTAAAGTCGGTTAAAATGACCAGTAACAAAAATTAAAACACAAAAAATATCTGTTCTGTATTGCCACAAAAGCAATAATTTTGTCATTACATAGATTTCTAGAAAAAGAAGCAGATAAAAACCTAAATTACACATCAGGAACGAGCTGGATGTATATCTCATAAAGAATTAAAAGATTCTTAATTAGCGGGCGGCAAAATCACAAAGCGACCGTATTGAAGGCATGCATCGCTTGCAATACTTACTGTTATGTACATAATGTGACAGATTAGTGCATTTTTCCATGTGGTGCGCGTTTACAGCGAGCGGCGCGGATCCGGGTCAGGCGCGTCACGTAACGGGCTCGATGATAACGGCGAGGCCCAGCCTAGCCTAGCCTAGGTCGCGAAGCGGGATGAACTACGCGGAAGTAGGATTGCGGACGACGATTAAACTCTACGTGATTCCATTCAATATACCTCTGCACTGAGATACAACAACAATAACAATCAGCTTTTTACTTTATCTTTTTAACTTTTTACACAATCTCTGTTCTAGTATATTTCTGTACTATGATGTAATTTGAAAATTGTGCTTTTTTTAGGAAATGCAGGTTTTTCATATTGCATCACGTAAACCAAGCAATCTGTGTCGGTTTTACGGTCCATTGGATAATTTTATAAGTACATGTGTTTATTTTTAGGTACTTATTATAGTTTATTTTTATAAATAAGTCCGAGTGGGATAGTTTTTATAAATAAATAATTTGTATCTGACTGCATGTCAATATTGTATAACAACTACTCACATGTTTAATATCAGAAATAATGCTTATTTTAGAACAAACACGATTGAAATATGTAATTTCATAAATAATTCAGGCGTGGTTATGATTGTAATAGATGCAGCTGCTTAGTCTGTGCGACAGGTTAGGTTTTATAAACGAGCACGATCCACGGTTGGCCGCCGGTCGCAGGCTGTGCGCAAGCCAAAGAAAGTAAGTTCACTGCCACGGTCGCGCGCGGTACGACAACCTTGCTTCATACAGGGTTGACTGCTTCGCACTTTGTATTGTAACTAACTCATTTTTGGTAAAAAATATTTATTCCGTGCCTCAGTAAAGTAATTAACCTAATTAAACGTACGTGATAAAAACTTGATAACGGATCATTTATTACATTGTCATTATTCTAGGTATAAACTGTTACATATTTGGTAAAATAATATTAATATATTGTAACAACCACCTACGCCTACGTAACGACTGCTTAATGTCTACATGTCGTCTAGGCACCGTCTACGAGACGACTACGCAGCGTCTACGAAAATATTACACAGCGTCTGCGAAAAGATTACGCAGTCTCTACGGGGCTTGCATCCGCTACGAAATGACTACGTAGTCTCTACAAAAAGCCTACGTAGGTTTTACAAAAGACTCCGAGATGACTGTGCAGACTCTACGGAATGCCTACGCAACAACTACGCAACTTCTACGAATAGTCTACGCATCGTCTACGAAACGACTACGGGGTCTCTACGAAAATACTACGAGACGACTCCGCTGCCGCTACGAAAGTTCTACGAAAAGTCTACGCAACAGCTACAGGACGCTGGTGTCTACGAAAAGACTATGAGTTGACTACGCAGTCTCTACGATAGACTACGAGGTAACTATTGCTACGAAGTTTCTACAAAAAGCCTACACAACGACGACGTGACGTCTAAGCAAGCATGCTTGTAGATGTTCTGTTCATGGTCTAAATAACTAATGTAAAATAACAATAAACATCATTCAGTCATTGTTTTTATGGAGTTGTACATAATTTTGTTTTGGCAAACATTAAACTTCCATTGTTGTTCCAATTCCTAACAATCAAATACAAACACGAAGATTGTAACTAAATTGTTTAGTTACAATATTAATTGCGTTATGTAATAAAATTCTAGGAATTTAATTTTATAAAACGGTGTACCGTATATTTCAATTATTAGAATTATGTGTTGCATTAACATTATTATGCTACGCGTAAATTGCGCGTTGAGATGTTTGGCAACCCTGCGCGTGCGACTTCGTTCCTCATCGTAACGTAACATTTGTCTACTGCCAAATTACGACTTTTACATTATTTACACATTCAGATAACTGTTATGAAATCAAGGTCTACGAGGGCAGTTACACGACTGCGGCCTACTTATCGTATGCTGAAGTATATCTTTCACGACACACGACGTACAAATGTAAATTTACTTTTTTCATGTTTTTTAAGTGTGAATCTTGTATGTTGTATAATTTCTAGAATATAATTCTGAAGCAACCATCTCTTAAAGAATAATTACGGTTTGCTCAGAAACCAGGAATCTTTTGCTGTAAAAGCTTGAACATACTCAATATTCGTATAATCTTATGAAGTGTTACCTACAATTATAAGGCTGTAAGTGAAGAGATGGCAGGTACGCACTTACAGTGGCACGGCGCACGGCGTAAGCTTGGCGCCAGCCCAGCGCACGCGCACCGTTGCTTTGCGGAATGTCCCTGGATCCGGTTCATACGCTTGACCATAATGACCACACTCGAACACTAAAACCCTTATTTTATTTTAATGATACTTTTTAGTTCATATTTATTTCATTTGTGCTGCTGAGAGTTCCATTAAAATATTAAGTTTTCATTCAATCCAAGAAACGACTTTACTCCATACTACTTGAGACAATTACGCTTCCATTATAAATATATTTTTTTAAACCTAATAATTCTGTAACATCACACGTGTAATTGTTATTACCTACGGAATATACAGTAATCCATAATGCGACATGGTGATGTGTAATGACAAGTGAATATAATTTAAACGATACGACCGACACAAAAGGACTGGAACAACAATCAAGCAATAAAAACGTTATTCGGTTTCCAATTTAAGTGATAGAGACATGAATCATTCGTGTGATGCACAAATTCGAGTTCGATTCGTACACATACAAATAAGAAATTGAAATCACGAGGTTCGACGAGATTCTCAGACGCACTGACGCGGTATTTGATAGTAGGCAGACACGTGTACTGCATGTTAATGTGACAGCCAGACCATCAACTTGATCATTTTACTTATACATGTTTATGTACTACTACTTTGAAGAAATACATTAGTGAGATCAGTGTAATCGATCACAGTCAGGAAACGTTGATTGTACTACAAGTACCTATTTAACTAATTAAGATATGAATTCAAATCTGTTCACGTTTGCCTCTTATCAGCCTCTTATGTCACGTATATTAGGTACATACTCGTATCTATTTTCTTCTTCTTCCGTATCTTTAAATAATGTTTATACAGATTCTTTTCCATTTCATACACATCGAAGTCTCTCCGCTTGTTTAGACGGACATTTGTTTATACATATAATGGTAGACATGAATTCCGAAAGATGTCAGTCTGGACACCTACTTGTTGTGTAAGGTTGAATCATAATACAGATATGCAGTGAGCAAGCCAAAGTCAGACGCCATCATATGTGAATCAGCACGACCGGAAACTTCGCCATGTTGGCTCGCCGCGCGCCGCCGCCATGTTTATCGGCGCTCCGGAAGTTGCGCGCGCGCCGAGACCGTCTTTAGATACCATTTTCACAAGTAGTGAGGAATACGAGTCGGAAATATTCAGCATCTATTTTGGGTGCCGACGTTTTTCCGCTTCACGGAGACATTCGCCGGAGTTAATCATATACTTGACGACGGAGACTGTTGTATTTATAGAGAAAATTGCTTGCTGAGACGCATTTAGATTTAGAGTCTCATACTTCTGTCTGGGTAGATGTTTGTATGCCACAATGTTTATTTAGATCAAATATTTTTGTTTTAAGTTAATAGTGTGATACGTACCAACATCGAAGACGCACTATTATTAAAGTTGAATAGAAATATACATAATAGACGTCGTTGTTTCCTGGCTTTAGGAACTCTGTACGAGTATTAAAATTGTTTAACGTCACGTACAACTTGAAATTGTATTTGCATAAGTATATAGGTATAAATCGCAGGAGCTATTTAAATATGATGATATTTTACATTCGTAGTGGGACCGGTATTTGTACGTACTTATATAAAAACATCCAACTTTTTTGTGGCTGGGGAGGATGTATTCTTCATCCATGCTAATACTTAATTATAAAACAAGTTAATATCATAATTAAGTGTTCAGATTAGTGATCGTGGAATTAAAATCATTCCAATTAAAATATAATAGTAGATGATCTGATGATTTCGCGATTGTAATTAATTATTAATTAGTTTTGTTTATTAGTTATCAGTATGATGGTTAAGAAAGGGTGCGCTCGCGCACGGAGGCTCTAAAGGAATGTGGTCGGACAAGCGGGAGGGGAGAGCCGGACTGGGGACCGGGAGGTTGTTGAGGGACAAAGCCTCGAGAACTGGTTTTGCTTCCTGTACGTGTCGGATGTCCTGCGGCTTCCTGCCCCTTTCCCCGCCCTCCGCAGAGCCAGAGAAAAAGTTCTTCGTAGGGCTGTGTCCTAAATGAAAATAACATTTAATATTTTCATGACAACGTTCCTGTTCTCCCTTCCCTGTTGTTGTTTTTTTAATTATATATATACCATCCCCCAGCTGCTCAGACCAGCATCAAAACGATACGTGATAATTTCATAATATATCACAAATAACTAGTAAATCGACATTCGCATTTTAAAATTAATAATATGATTTGACAAATAAGGAGTGCTAATTGTTGTAAATCGTGCCTACTGTAAACAAACGTCACAGAAGTTGATACAGACTATTTATCATGATTCACACATCGCACGTAGGTGATACACTGATACGCCACGTATCATAAGCCGCGTATAGACCTTTAGCCTTTTATAGCGAACATACTAAATATTATGTATAGTGTTTCTATCTCAGACTGTGGTCTAATGAAATATTTTTAACACCATGTTTGGTACATTTTTGGTATACAAATCAATTTGTGTGTATGACGTATTGGAATTGTTATTTAATCATTTGGAAACTTGTTTGATCTATTCCATATTAATGTTCTATTTAAAATTCTTGCTTGCACACGAAATTCTGAATCATACGATAGGCTCATTATACAATAGAACATCGATAAGATTTGTACAAAACACGATATTATGTAGGTACCTACCACATATTGTTATTATTTGGCAAACGCACCATTTTTGTAGGTTTCTAATAATTCAAGACACGAATAACTTTCCCAACACGTTACAAAGACTCCTTAAATATGAGTGTAGTTTGGTAGAGGTGACAGTAAGCCCTGCGCGTGAGTGGACCGCAGGACACGCACGATTGAGGACATGCTCTTGGTTTGTTTTTGTTGCGCTGCGGTCACCGTAACACTACACGAGCAGCCCCTGCCTTTGGGAATAGCTACACACACTGCTTTACTGTGCAGGCATTTTATCATTGGCCTGTTATAAAATACAAGTTTTTCTTTTTGTACTAACCAAGCCTCCCTTTTATTCGTGGTGTTATGTTACGTAATAAATATCAGAATGTGACTTCAAAACTTTAAATCAATTTCATATTGAATTCTAGATCATCGGAATGACTGAAGTAATTATTGAAAGACGTCGTCTAATTACTTTGAAGATATTCCTACCTACCTAAATATAAAATCACGGAGATTCTCGTAATTACTTGTCTTAAAGACATTTCCATAGATTGCCTGCGCAGGACATAAAATATTTAACTGCCCTTAACTCTAACTACAGTTCAGCAAGATAATAAAATAAAATTGTTTTTGTAAAGTGATACAAGAATGACTTGTTATAAATAACGAAGCATAATCTCAATTTCCGCCGATAAATGTTTATTATTGACTGCGTAATTGTAGATTGTTTATGTTTATTATCGAGTGTAGGTAAATCTGTAATGCGATGAAAGTAAAGTATTTGTGAAATTAGTGCACTCGCCTTCAAAACGCGATAATTAGTCCACTTTTTCGGTAAACTTCTCCACCTTTTATTAAAGTTGTATTTATAAAACCGGCGATATCGTAAGTCTTGTCGGATATCCAATGACAGTTCGTTTAACAGTGAGATATTTATTTACCACATACGGTAAACGAGTTTTAGAAGTGCTATTAACTCAGTAAATACGTCGTTAGTCGCATAATGTATCCGTTTCCTCGGCGATTGCCTCCCTCGCGCCCCGCTCCGCCCCGATCTACGTAATCTACGTTAAAACAATGCGCGGGCGCTTCCGTATCGTCAATCGTTTTCCACGCGCAAGGCTAATGCCAAGGTCTCGACTTTCTACCGTATTCTGACGAATACAAAAACTTTAAATACAGCTTAGCGACTCCGCTGCTGCTCGTATGTTTCCATTACACATTAACTACAATTTCTTATTACCTTACAATACATCTATGAACACGAGTACGTATACATATTAATGTAGTAATCACTCTATATTTTACGCATTCATAGAGAGAAATATAAATAATATGTTCATATAAAACCACCTATGATTATTTTATCTTTAACTTATCTTGTTATCGGTTTATTTGAATACGTATTTTGGGTGGAAACAGATAGTTTTACCTGTTATTAAATAAGAAGTGATGTACCTATGTATTTTAGTAGCTATTATGTAACAACAATGTATTTAACTGTTAACAATTTGATAATAGTTCTCTAGTAGCAGAGAGATACAATTTTTGGATAAGAATTCTTTATTTACCAAACCTCGTTTGATAAGTTTGTGTTTTAATTAGATATTATGAAAATTTACTGGTGACAGGCGATAGGTACTTGCGGCTCATTCGAAAATAATTAAAAGTAAGGATGTATATTTTCCTTTGAGACAGTGGATGTCCATTAGCAGGCGGTCGCAATTATTATGTCAGTACAATGGCCACTACTACAAGAGTTGGAACATCCGCGATTGCGTCACGCGAGATGAGAAAAACTGCGAGTCAAAGGAAAATGAATGGAATCCGAAGCCGGATATCGTTGTTCACACGATTAATTATTCGATGCAACTTAGCGTTTCATGGCTTGCAACTTGGCACTTGTTCAACAACTCCTCGAATTTCCTTTAGATTCAGGATACAAACAGGCTCTAATTAATTCCTATGAACTACCGGCTCCCGGATGTCACCTGGTAAAGAGTAGAACCTCCAGTTTTGGACTTATATGCTGAAACTCGCGACATGCAATGTTTATTACAATATTTATTAGTACCGACGGCACTTCCACGAAATTTTGATAAAATGACGGATTTGTTTTCCTGAGCTCATTAAGACGATTATATCAAATTGTTTGATTACAATATTTGTATAGTCAGGTGCAAGCGTGATATTAAATGACTTATTTGGATTTTTGACTAAGGACATGTGTATATTACGGTTTCACAAGCTCGAGAAAGATGCTTGACAACAGACAGGTAAAAGTCCTCAAAATGATTCGTTAAATCAATCGTGTACCTACTTAAAAAAGATGGACGAAAACGGTCGCCGCGTACGTAATCATGTTGACAATAGGTAATACGATCCACACAGTGAGTTAGATCTAAATTGAAGACACATGATACCAATTGGTCACGCGCGCTGCGCTTAGAAACGCGGGGGGCGTCGACTGCGGCACACGCAAGCCGCTGTCACTCTCCACCGTCCCGAGAGGAAAACAATGTGATTTCTTCGTTAAAAAAACATCATGCGAACCAATCTCGAGACTTAATGTGATGTTAATAACTTTTGCTATCGATGATATTATTTTATTCATTTCATAATAGGCACCATTTACTTGTACAGTTTCTCTTTTATTTTTCTCAATTACTATCGGCGCATTCCAATAACCTACCTATCGGTAGATTTGCCTACCAGAGGTAGAATTTTGACACATTTTGTATGGAGCTTATGTCGCCGTATGTCGCACTTGATTTAGTTCTCCTCAACTTTTTTTAGGTATTATTTCATAAGTCTTTATGATATGACTTCCTTAATTATTTCACATTTTTTATTTATTTGGTACTGTTATCAACACCTGACTATCTTTTCGTGATTATGATCATCAGTGATAGCTGTAAGGAACTTGAGTATTTCCCCTATATCAAGTAATTAAGCATTCCTGAGATTTAATTAGGTACGTCTAATCATATTATATTGTGTAGTTGATAAATAATAGTAGCAACTTTTCTTTACTTTTACTATCTATCGTCCCTAAAGTACCGTTACCTTCTTTGTCTACCCTTAAAACCCTTTTGTTTTTACATTGTAGTGGTTGTAGTGTTAATCCGCTTACCGTACTTATAGTCATTGTATTTGCAAATTAGGCGAACAGTTGCATACTTTACTACTACCTTCTTTCTTTACAAAACAGTGGTATTTTATATTTTACGCTTAAAAAATATTTTCATACTTTTGTTCTATGAAAGGATGGAGCTTAATACCACCTTGGATTGCTGCCGTATTGTGTCAGAGGAGCTCAGTTCTGAAATTAACAATGTCGAACGAAACACTGGTACTTAGATTTACAGTTAGCTACTTATATGAACAATTGATTTAAACATTATGTTTTAGTTCTGTAATAAAAAATATAGGTGTACTTTAAAACCATTTGAATTATCTTTAATAATAATCACCAGTGATTCTAACTGATTATATTATAGATAAATGACTTACATTCGATTCGCAGTACCTAAAAATACCACTCATTAAGGTCTCCGGTTTCTAGGGCAGTAGGTAATGAAACATTCAACGTTTTATTAAAATGTGTAAATAAAAAATATAAAGTAGAATAACAAGCTAGATAAATTAAATGTGTAACACATGATAAGTGCTGCACTTCCACAAACAGTACGATATATCGATCATCCACCTCGGAGTGAGCTCTGATAAGCTATCGACGTCCGCGGCCAGCTGTCCCGGAAACTGGGCGAATATCAACACTGACGTCATCGCAGTACCGTACAAAACAAACGCCAATTACCATAGCTAAATAATATCTTCTAATATTAACATAAACAATGACAAAGATCATACTTAATACAATAACACTTTTCCGCTACATATATTCTTTAATATGGTAGTTCCAACTAATATAATAAATGCGAAAGTAAGTCTGTCTGCTTGTTTGTTATTTACCTCTTTGCGTTTCCTTGTTTTTTATTTACTTCTTTATCTATTCTATCAATCTTCTAAAAATATTACATATGTTGTCGGAAATACTGAGACGGACCTAGGCTACCTTTTCAAAACAAAACCGTGCGTAGAAGCTTGTAATATATATTTATGACTTCTATAAAATAGTGTAATGTAAAGGAATTTCTTAACAGTAGGTATTATCTTATTTACTGTTCTTCGTGATATTACATTGCATCATACTCGCAGGACACTTGCAACATTTTTTTATTTCCTGCACTGTACATAAAATAAATAGATAATTGTACAAATACATCATGCCCATGTTAGTCACTTATAATAAGCATCAGCATATCACATTATATGCTAGTCTTATATAATCTAAAACATGACACGTGTAGGAAGATAAATACACGGAAACGACTGACTATGTAGAATTGTTGGGTGTAGGTAATTGACTACAAAGTAAAGCGGCCGTAAACCTTTTGTATTTACACATATTGATTCATTTACAATCAAACATTCTCATTTAAAATTTTAAATGCCACAGCTAAACGCTAACGTACGTCATAAATGAATTAACCTACACGTTTCCTCGGAGTAATTGTTTTTCCTACAACAATAATAATAAGGAAACAACTTAATGTATTTACTTAAACTACGTCAGTTCATAAAGAAATTGTAATTGTAAAATTGTAGTTAGCAAATGTTTAATAGCAAAGATTCCATTATCGTGTTTATTGAGTGTTTATTTACAAGCATATAAGTTGCAAGTTATGTCACACAGATTTATGAGTTGTAGTGAGATTGATGTCAGCCTGGTCAGGTTATGGTAATTTAAGGTTGTTTAGAAGCAGAAGGGAGACTGTCATTGGCCAATTGAAACAATTGTTCCATTTGCGAAAAGAAATCAAAAAAACCTGCCAGTGTGTGCGTAGTAAGCAATAAACACTCATGAACAGCAGACGAGCGCTAAATTGCTCGAGTGTTACATACATACAATGACCTTAATTCACTAATTAAAGTCGTGTTATAAAAACTAATTTACCGCCTAAATTACTAGCGAAGCTACTTAAATCTGTAGACTCTCTTTAGCGGAAATCTACGCCTAATGATCAAGAGGCGTGAATAGTGGACGTTTGATGAGTTACGTACTTGTTTGTAAGGAATGCCTTATAGAATAATACCAATAAAGGAACAGGTATTTATTTATGTAATAGATGTTGCACAACGTAGACTAGTTAGCTGGGCGGCGAGACGATGTTACCGCGGCGAACGTAACTGAAGGACCTGTCGGTGTAGATAACATTAGTCCTTTCATTTAGAAGTGCTGGTATTGGCAACATCATTTATTCAGAGGCAGACAGCAGATGTTTGGATGACGCCGAGCTAGTGGAATAGAAAGCGGAAGGGTGGCCGTGTCGTCAATTGGCACAATTGGCAGTAATTGTGGGCGGCATGTCCGGGCGCGCCTCGACCCCGGCCGCCCGCCGCCACGTCACGCACTGGAAAAAGATCATGTGTAATCTTATGACAATCACCACATAGCATACACATACATTACGTAATTATGCCTAGTTTACGTAAATAAGGAACAGAAACATGTTTCTAAAGCTCTAGATTTGTGACTAATTACAACGCAAATTGTCAAATTAAGACAGAAACAAATATCAGAAATCTTACCTAACATCATTTGTTTACTAACTGTAATGTGAGAGTGTATCTATTTAAATGAATAACTACGTATTTGATAAGGGTTACGACAAGACGTGAAATATTCGAGCTTACTTTGGTAACAGTATGTACAAAGTTGTAAGTTCACTTGAACATACATATCTACAATTTGATACAAACATTTACTTTTAACGCAATACAATTGTTTTGAATTCCCCTTTTCTAATAAAAATATATTCTATGTTATGTTGCTACGTTAGCCTGTTGTAACGATTTCCGGTCATTTAGGTTTTTGATATAGAAGGTTTATACATTTGTGGTCAATTATCGACCCTACCCTTGCCTTGTAACTTTATGATATAGTAAATTAGTTTAACATTTTTGTTAAGCGATAATGCTATATTATTTTTATTAGTTACCTATTCGGTTCGGTTTACTTAGATTTAGATGAGTTTACTGAAATGGTTAAACCGGGACTATTTATACAATGTCTAGAGATCATAACTTTGATCCATAGTGAGGTTCCTGCCTCATGGTGCTTAATAGAGATAAATATCCTTAGATTCTATGATATATACCTATGTATATGTTTTATCCAGTAACACAGTTATTTACAATCACCGATTTATACTTTAAAAAAACTACCATTCAAAATAGAAAGGATAAGTATCACTAACATTCAAATGTTATTGGAATTTCTGAGTAAAATCAAACATTTAAATGTTTTTTTTTTCATTTTACCATTTCCCATGTTTCCAAAAACTATAATTATCGTAAGTGCCTGTTGTCACGTCACTCGTGTTGTGACGTAGCCATACCTTCGTTACCAACCAAAACAAGTTTGCACACTTCCTACTCCTAATTATCTTGTTGATCAACTTATTTATACGATTGTTATACTAATTTGATAAAGTAATCGATGGATTTAAATAGATAAATTGTAAAACAGCAAAATTAACTATAACTTTGTATGTTTTAATGAAAAATTTAATGTTAACTTGTCGATTTAATGTATTGATTGATTCTGGCAATTTTTATTTGTATCGGACATATGATAGTACTTATATCGTGATATGAGGAAATATTTAATATATAAAATGTTTACTAAATCAGTTCATCGTTGATGCAGAGATCATAAGTTCAATTATTAGGCTTGACATTTTCCCGGACGAATTACTGAGTTTTTGTTTTTGACTTACAAACGGCACAAACGACATTATTTGTGATATTATATCCAAGTTTTAAAAATTGACTCTTATTTTAGTGGACTATAAAGATTCTCGCTTTATGGGCCCCAGGTGTGGCTTGAAACTAGTCGAGAAATCTCGTGAATATCTATGGTAAATCTACGGTCAACGCCCAACTAACATTAAGCGCTAATATAAGAGTTATAACAGCTATATAAAGGAGCTAAACAGATCCTAAGGTCATCAATAAGTGCTATCACATAGGAGTTATAGCGAGCTATAACTCTATTATACCCCTGGATTGGGCACAAGTTCTTATAGCCTTAGGTTCCACAGTGGCGATATAGTGGAGTTACAGAATGAATTTAAGAGCTATAGTAGAGCAATTGTGGAGGTTCAGTAGCGCTAACTGAGACTTAAAGCGCTGTAAGAGTAGTATTTAAGTGACTAGTGACTCCTCAAGCGGTATGGTAGAGCTACATGCTGCTTTGAGCGCTATAAAGGGAGCAAATGTATGAATATAAACTCCGTAAGTGGCATAGTAGATCTATGATGTACCTTACTTACTGTTTGAGCGGTTAGAGGGTGGCAATAAGGTAAATTGTAACACCTTGAGTTGCAGTATAGATCTACAATAAGAAATTTTAGCGTCTAATTTACTTTTTTTCATAGCCGGCTAATGCGGTATGTTTTATTTTATAACGTTGCAATATGTTAAATGAATGAAGATTTATCAAACAACCATAACACATTTTATGTTTACGAAAATAAATGGCGGAGTTGGGTGTATTATTTTAAATCGTTGTTAGTGGAAGCTGAAGCGGAATTTTCATTGCGAAGGTAAGTTTACTGTGAATATGTGTATATATTATTGGCAAATAATTGAAGCGCCCACTCTTTGTTGTGTATTTATCTAATAAAATGTTTTGCTTCACATGGAGAAAAACATTTTTTTACTAAATATGTAACAAAACTTTGCCTATTGACTTGTGTCGGGACCCTGGTATTAGAACGCTAGAAAAATAAATATCTTCATTGTATTAAGTTTTCGTTTCGTACGTTTTACGGTTTTTACTTAACTTCATTAGGTATCTAAAAATGGTGGCCGCATGAATTTGGGGATCCGTAGTTATTTTCCAAAAACCCTACCTAGCCTACGGATGACTAGTACACGTATCTCATAGCTGAACGAGTGCTAAATTGTTTTTTATCGTTTGATTTGCCAAATTAAAAAGATTTGTGATTTGAATACATATATACCATAAAATATTTTATTAAAATATTTTTTGGTGTTTGTAAAAGAGTTCGAGGATCTTTTGGTAGAATCATGCCAAATCTGTCATTTAAGATTAACAGCAAATGTTTCATAGCAGTTTGTGTAATATTTTTCTCAATGGACCATGCCCTCAATTTTTCACTAAAATGAAGATTCTTAATATATTCACTCGGATTATCCTCATCATCACTACTCAATGAGTAATAACATCGGTCCTCTTCAGAAACATCAAAACTTGCAGTTGCGATATCACTTCCATTACATGCGGAACCTTCATCTTCAAGTAAGTTCCCCACTTGACCGCGTGTAGTGACACTTCCATTCTCATTCAGGTTATCTGGCGATAAGTTTGCATTTGCAACGTTGTAGTTTAAAATATTACGATAATCTTTCAAAATTTTCCGTCTATTTCCACCGGTTCTACTTTGAATTTTCCAAGTTTTAAAACGCTTTTGAGAGGAACTATGTTGCGACGCCATTTTACGTTCGTCACGTGACCAATTAGAGGTACTAAAGTGGTAACGAACTCAATAATTCAACCTTAAGTAATATAGAAGCTATATTTGACACTACAAGTTCTATAATAGGGAGAAATATCGCTACTATTCAGCCCTAAATCATACAAGGGAGTTTTGTATCACTTTAGGAGTTTGGTGTTGTAAAAGATTTAATGAACACCATTGTAGAGCTAGTAGCGTTAAATGCTCCTTTTGTGCAACTATCAGCGCTCCGAAAGAGTTTGTGGTAGCTTGCTTAGAACTTTAGAAGTTAATAGTAAATGTTAATTTCTTATATAGATCTTATAGTCGTAAAATTCGCTCAAAGCTATAACACAGAAGCTTTGGTCTGTATTGTAGGGATAATAATCGCTGCTCTACGCGTTTAACCTCCATATATTGCTCTTATAAACCTGCTTTGTTACTATAAGCGTTATATTTTATTACTAACACTCTTTTGGCGCCTGAATCTATAATTGCAGCTACTATTCTACCTTCATAACACTTTAGGTTCTAAAGTAAGCTCTATTTGCAGCCATAATGTTTGTTGGGCGGTTATACAGAAATTAAACTATATCTAACAACGTAACTGTTGAAGTGAACGCACATTGTGTAACGCTGCCTACTTTTTTTTTAGGAAATAACCAGCGTCATGTTTTGTGTATCAGTAGACTAAATACTTGCATTATGGGAACCACGTGATACCTAGAAATGGTAGTTTGTGATGAATCGTAACACGACAGTAACACCTTTAAGAAAATGCCGTCACATGTTTACACATACAGATATCGTGTTACAACATTTGATAATAATTGTCTTCCATTTGGATGTCTCATAATTACGTTACGAGCCGGTGGTTAATAATGTATGTAGCAGTCACGAGTGGAGCGCACGCGCAGCGCAGGGCAACGCGGAAGTCGCACACACTTCCGCGTGCCGCCATCTTGGCTAACACCTCGTGAGATTCGCCTGTTTCTTAACGGATTAGGTGCAGATTTAACGCTGTTATTCCAACTATTGTGATATTTTTAAATGTCATCGTTTTGTGTTATGAGCAACCTAAAAAAACCCATAAATAATGGCATTTGTGGGTCAATCAATTTCATGACCGTGGGTACACTTCAATACAAATGACATCATTTCTTATTGCGTATCGTATAATACGGAACTAAGTAATTTCGACCCTTATTTTTTTTCCTTCACCACTTTGCGTAAGAGTTGCACTCCACTTAGCTATTGCAAATTCCACGAGCCCATCAATACTAATTTCACGTGTTCTTGCAATCAAACAGCTAAGCTAATTTAAATACATACGTGCTACTCCTGCATAGTAATGTGAAATGAGCATACCTTCACCCTCTCTTTCTAATTACGGAATAAGTTGGTGGAACAAAAAGAGATGACCCACTTTCGGGACCGGTCGTGCGAGATCGGGTGCGCACCGTTGCACACATTACGTGTTAGAAGATGGGGTTATGCACTGAGCGAATTGCGCTGGTGTAACGGAACACAACCGATGTGAATTTTCTCGCCCTAATACCGTTTTTGCGTACTTTTTCCGATTTTGTAACGTTAGCGACGGCACTTGTGCAACGGTTGACATGACTGCAATTCATATCTTAGCATGCTTATCCGTAAGGAGGTTAGGTTAGTTGTTAAAAAATGTTCTGATTACATATGTACCAGATTTTTTATGCTTCCAAAGTAAAATAGTGGTTTGGGTGCACTAGATAAGTATTATACATGGCTCGTTGACTACGTATGGTGTACTTATAATAATATGTGATACAAATAAAGGTATACATTGTTTTATATAACAATAACAAAGCGTATGTAACAATAAAAGGTAGCCTTGAGAAATAATTCCTGTTTGACCTACAATTTGTAACATTTTCCTAGAAAAGCGCGTAGTGCTACGCGCGTTACGTGCTTTTCTTTTGGTAGATAACACGCGGCGACTCGACTGTGCAACGAATTGAACAGGTAATTTCGCGTGATACATTTCAGCTGCAGACATCCATATAAATATTTAGCAGTCCTGTTTTTGAAAGCTTACGTAATGCTATTAGTAAAACTAATAATAACATTGCCGGTAAAAATTGGGTGTTCAGTTAAAAATAATCAGCTCTTACACTGTTTCTGGAATGTTAAATTTATTTTTGTAGTCACAAGTCCTCTCTAAGTCATAAGTCCAATCAAGAATTTGCTCTACCAGTATAATTAACAGTACATATTTAAGGTATCTTAAAATCATTTATGATCTCATCTCTTGAAAAGCTCAGTATACGTATTTGTCGTTCTTCCAGGTACCTACAACATCTATTTCCGTAGCCCATAAATATCACCCACTTATAAATAACACAGTAGCAATAAAAGTTCTAAATGTGATTATGATTAAAATAAAACATTGAGTAATTTAATGTTGCAAGCAACAAGCCATTTCGTAACAGCTGTAATATAGCACGTTAAGCAAGCCTTAGGCTTAGGTAACTCGCCATAGTTCCGAGAGAGATTATACATCCTGCTTTGCGGACGAAGGCAATAAGATTTGTTTCTTAATAGCCGTAGGCGTTCCCTCATGTTTTACGCTCTACTAGATATTTATCGTAATCTAACGCCTTCTGACGGTACCCATCTATCAAATATTTAAAATTAACTACCTCGCCCTCGGGAACTGGTTCCTCTAAACATATAGATCGGTAAATTAATATTCGTACATCTAATTATGATTAATGAGCATAATATTATTTTATATTTTTGCGTAGTATCCACTTTAATGAATAGCGGTAGATAGTATCTACCAAACCAGAAGTTGGCAATTCGCGTAACTGAGCAATCGACAGTCGGCTAGTATTAGAGAAAGGATGGCAACCGGCAAACATGACGCGTTGCACAGCATGGTGTGTGGTAAGACGCAGGTCGCGACCACAGACTCCCGTACATGTTACTCAAGCAGGATAGTGTCCGGGCGCGGCAAGCAGTGGCGGCGGCGCGGGCGCAGGCAACACGCCGCAGCTACGTAATCCCGCAGCAACGGCACTTCCTGAAGGTGGCGCAAGCGGTACGCGAATGTCGGCCGAGCATTTCGCGCCACTTTCGTAATTCGTTGCGTGGTGCGACCGGCCGCCTTGCCTGGCCCGCAGGAAGTAAAAGTTCGAAGGTAAGAAAGTAGGTCTCCGCTGTAATTGGCAACGCGCCTGCATACTGATGTTTACTATATTTATATAGGTTGCGATACAAGCACCTGTTAATATAACGCCATCAATCGTCGAAATGTCTCTCTCAATATTGCTCTTTTTAGGTTCAAATGTAGGTTAATCCACTCCACACCGATCGCATTCATTGAAAAACGTAAAAAAATGGGATGTAGTTCCGCAATACTTTTCACGATACTTACCTACTTACGATGGCAACACCTGAATAGGTATCTAAATGCTTTTGTTCTAAATATCTGTGATTTTAAATGTGGTAATAGGTTAAGCGTGTATCAATTTGATTTACAGCAAATGTTATTTTGTAACACTATTAAAGGGTCTGCAGACAGCACGTATGTTACGCACGCTGTCCGTATGACATAACTCGCATGGACAAGGCGCAGGCGCCGCCGCTGACCCAATCCGCTTGCTCTATGACGTAAGGCAACAGCGAACATTGAGCGAGCATGCCACGAACTAGGCCGAGATTCAAGATGCGCCGAAACTTATAGTTTGCGCAACTTGCGACCCCGCAAGTGTGCATCTGGGTTTACATTAATTTAATTACTTAATGATTAGGTAAACATTAGGCAATGCAGGAATTGGAAGAGACTACTGAAGCACTTAAGAGGATATTAATTGGTTTTGATATTGAATCGTAATGATCGTTGGTTTAAGGAAACCTTTTAATGACAATATAATTTATGAATATTTGGTTGCTTCAACATAATTACATGACTAGAAATCAGTTGCATCAGTATGCGGGAAGTTGAAGGCGGCACAGTCAGCGTCCATGGCGGCGGTGATGCGCGTGCGCCGCTGAAGAAATTGGGCGGTTCGTAGCGCGGTCGGCGCTGTGCAATGGAGGAAGTGCTGTTATCTGATGAGCTTGCGACAGACTACGACGTTCGCTTTGCGAAATCTTAGGTGTTACGAATTGTACGATAATTCTAAAATGAGGTAAATTGTTTTGTTCGAGATACAACGTGTGTGTTCCACGAAACTTGATCGTGTTGACGAAACTCAGTAAAAAAGAGTCTCTAAAATTAATTTCAATTGTCACATCTAATTGTGGATGTTTTGCACGTCAGTTTAACGTTGTTTGTTGGTTCTAGTGAAGCTTTTAAGGTTATACAAATCAAACAGCCCGGTAGAACTGAGACTAAACAATTTTATGCCAACTGTTGAAAGGAGATAGGCACGTAGAGATTTTTTGTGAGTGAAACTGTAATACACAAAGCTGGCGGGACTAATTGCAGAATCTATAAAGACAGTAAAATTAATTTCAAAAGTGTTTGCTTTAACGTCTGGTCGTAGTATTTGTTTATTTTAAGATTATGATTTTAATTAGTATGCGCGTTTAAATATTAAACTAATATTTTTGTCTTGCTTTGCGGTGGCATTCAGCTTATTAGCAGGATTGACTGTTTACGTAGGCAGCTTCTTTTTAATAAAGATATTGGGTAAGGTAACATTATACATAGTTGGAAATTTTACCATGTATGAGGGAGTAAAATTTTTCACGCACCCTTTATAGCATTGTGAAAATTCTGATGAAGGAAAACTTTGAGTGAGTACTTTCGTGTTTTATCTAGATCCTAGATTAGTATATTTATTTATACGGATTGTATAGTATAGTATATACACGGTGTAACAAAAAGGGGATATACATATCAAGTGCACGGTTTCTAGATAACATAAACAATACGGGAAGGGTTTTTGTAAACTCATGTTTTCATGGAACGAAGTTATGGATTTTTCCAATACATAAAATTCCAGAAACCGAACATCAAAATTAGGTAAATACTGGTACTAGGCGATCAGATTTACAATCTTTGCGTAGAGATTCTATTCAACCTGTATTTTTCAGTGCTTCTTGATGTATATGGGTATTTTGTTACACGCTGTATTGTATGTATTTTTTCTTATTTTATATAGTGCATATTTCTCTAATGCCTATTATTTCGTATCAGTTGTATTATGTATCTACCTCATATTTGAAATGAATTACTCGTTCTAGAATTGTAATGATTACATAGACAATCAATATAGGTATAGGTACTGATTGTACTAGGTAGTAGCAATAGCGTTCTTCAATGCGCATTAATTGCAAAATAAATGATGGAAGTAAAAATAATGATCAACCAACATTGAATTAATTATCCTCGAGATTAAAATAAATCGCAGGTACCAGCGCAGACAGCAATATTAATGCTAATAGCATAGGTCGTCGTCTGGACTTGGCAATGACATTGTTGCCAAAATGTTATTCAAAGTATGTGTGTAAGGTAAAAATAATAAAAATTCGTCAACCTGTTCGAATATCTTTTCTCACAGTAATATTATTGACATAATTATTGTCTTCACTGAACCAAAAAGCCTCTTCCACGACGGGGTAGCGAAGAGGAAACTTCGACCGACTTCAAAGGCAGCCGGAAACCGGAACCGCGGTAAGGGTTAGAGCGGAGACGACGCCAGTTTCCGGCGGAAGTGCGGCGCCAGGAAGGTGGGTAGATAGAGAGAAGATAAATAAACCGACGCCATATTGCCGGACTCCAATCGATAAATCCGTTCAGTTTTGCATGTTCCTTACATACGACTTCCGTCTCCTGTTTACGTTAACGTTACAGACGGGAACAACACACCAACTACGGAACACTCTGAAAACTATTGGAAATTCTTTCCTATACCGTTCCCAGACCACGACTCAGCACGATTTGTATTTTTATTTCACAATACTAAAAATCCATTTGAAATAGATTTCAGTTGGAAAATTTGCGAATTGGTCCGATATAATTTATCTGCTGAAATATGTTATCAAACTACCTAATAGTAGATTGTAAGTACCTACTAGGAAATGATAAAACTAATCAACGGGGTATCTACTAATAAAACTTCCGTGTTTAATTCTTCCGTATGCGATTTGCGCCACTCTGCATCGGTTCACGGAATCTTATGATAGTGTGGTTAAGATTCCTCCTGTAACCTTGGCGCTTTAGACGTAAGTAACTAAGACTAGGTAATTTATAGACAGGAACATTATTTTTAAGCCATTTTAAATTCCTAATCTCCATTCCTTTCATTGCTCATTCGGTATTATTAACTATTCACAGAGGTTGACTGTTCTTGTACCTTGGAAAATCACGAAGTCTCAGATTTAATGTATACGTTGTGGAAAGCGTTTAGAGTTTTCTTTAAAAAAATATCTATATCCTATATCTACTTGCTGACTAGACAACAAGCTAATATTGCATACCTCATATTTGATCCAAACAAATGATAAAACCCAGAAGAAAGCAAAGTACCGAATGACAGCAACGTTTAGTGTGTGATTCTTGACATGAAATACTGCCCTTAACCTTGGTGTAAATATGTATTATAAGCAGAAGAACAGAGTAAATTCATCACTGTCTACGTAGTTGTAGCGTAGTTGAGTTACTGACGTATATTATTGTTAAAAATGTAATGTTTACGAACGTGTGCGAGATATAAGAGAGGTGTTAAGTCACGCCAGTTCTAGGAAGCGGACATAATTTATCCGAAAGATATCCAAACTTATTTATAACACCGCGGTCTACCTGTTGTTCTCATGCTTTCAGCATGTTGCATCTTCTATAATTATAATTACTAAATTAGCTACAAGAATAATGAGATCGTCTTTAAAATGTTTGAAAGTATTTCAGTTCGGGATTTGTACCCACCAGCTTGGAATTATTGATTATATTACATACATATGTACGTCATACATAGGTACGTATTATGTATCTTTTCAAATTCAAAGATTCTAATGTAAAGAACATGTTTAAAAATTGAAATTGAAACGTACAATGTTTAGGATTTAACTGACTTTTATAGCCAATCGGAATGTATTCAACGATTCTAGTCACACTCGGGAAATACCCAATCCCATAGCCAAGGTGAGAAATAATTATTTGATAAAACAATCAATCATTCAGTACTGAGCGTAGAAAAAAGTACAAATGAAATGTGTTCAGAAACAAATACGACTTAATTGGCAGATTCAGTCAAGTAACAAAGAGGATTATTTTGTTTAACAAAAAGCGCTACAAGTTTTTGCAAGATGTGGCGAATTATGGTACATACCTACTTATGAAATAAATGTTAGGCAGGCAGAAGTCGGCAGAACCTACCGGGTGTCCGCACGAGGAAGGAAACAAGTTGATATTTGGCGTCGCGCTCTTAACCGGTTTCGCAAGTGTTATTCTGTAAACGAGATGGCTCTGGACTTTCCGATCACACATTATTTTTTTACCTACCGATTTTTTTGTGTCGCTCATATGTGGAGGACTACAACAGCTTTTTACTGACGGACGAATCGAAGGTCACACGGAACTTGAGAGCTCAACGAGAATTATATTTGCTTGAAACTACGAAGGAAGTAATAAAAACTGAATAAGAATTGATAGAGCAGGTAGCATTTAGACTTTTTTTATTCAATAATCATATTTACATGTACAATTATACAGTTTATTTATGCCAATTTATACAAGTGGAACGTGTATTCCTTTATTTAAAGGCTCGATGTATCTACTTTACCTAGTTCGAGACTCAGTCATCGTTAAAAATATTCGTGGGCTTGACTTTAGGTGTTTAAAATACTTAATACATATAATTTCACATCCCAACGAGGGATCAGAATAATGACGTTAAGCCAGTCTTCATATCAAATAAGTTCGTCCAGCTAGTGTAGGTATAGTTTCAGGCATATTAATGGACAGGATATTTAACCGAGTAGATAAACATGTCGCCGTCTCATTCTCCAGCTTCATTAATATGTAGATGAAGTTGTAATGAATATGTATAGCCACCGAGAAGAGGCCTCGACGACCGCTCTAGAGGTCAATGTCAGTTGAAAGATACGACCACTCAAGTGTGAACCTTCGCGAGCAGTTTACTTCCCTTTCTCTTTTACATTTACGAAGCACAATAGAAAATATGAAGGCTCCAAATAATTTGGCGTTAATGTTGTGTCGACTACCGGTTCCGCTTGATGTAAGTAAACCTAAAGTTATCACGTATAAGTGCGGGTCTGCCAACGGTGAGCAAGGGTAGCTCGTCGCCCGACTAGAACCAGACCCGTGCGTGCGGCGCCGAGCGTTCCACGCGCGCCTCAAAGAGCCATGACGAGGGCTTCTGCTGATGTTCTTCTAAAATATGTAGAATTTATTTAAGGTAAGTACTTAATTTCCAGTTCAGTTACATGACGATAGTTTTATTTCATAAAGATCATAATTATGACGATCATGGACTAAATGGTATTACCCAAATTAATGTTTTAATTACTTATTTAAATGTATAATTATAGAGTATTTATATAAAAACTTGTTCTATATAAAAACACCTTACCAATAGAATATTAATTTGCAGATTTTCCTATTCCTAGAATAATTCCAGTTGGTACCTAAGTAGTGTTTTTTTATAATTCAAGTTCGTTTCATATTATAGAAGAAGCTGTTGTACTAGATAACTTCTAGGTATATTCTTTTTTATTCTCTAAGTACGTTAAACTCATTGCGAAGATGATTTTTAATTTTCGTCTTCTACGGATGTTACCGCCTTCTATAGAAATACTCGACCGTTACTAAGTTAACACATATTTACACACAGAGCTAGCGTTACCAGTCTTGCCAATTGACATGGAGTGTCTACGTAAATCTATGTGTTCAACAAAAACCTAGTAGGTACAAAAACTGTTGAGTATTTAAGAACAAAAAAACGGTCAAGTGCGTTTCGGACTCGTGCACCACTAACTTTGATACGGCATATGCAATATAAAGTGTATAAGTAGGAAAAATTTGTACACTTTTTTGCCAGTCAAGAATTCTCCGTCTTTGTTTAAACTCAGAAATAATCTTGGGTACTGATAATTGTACATTTCATTTAATTAAATAGCACATAGTTTTTTTTCATTACTTAAGTTTTTAGGGAACTGAGAGTAAATCTTCCTAAGAAAAGAAGGATTCACCGACCAACCGTGGAGATCGTGTTAACGGGCTTTCAGCCTGATTGTGTGTTGGGATTTTCTAACCGTATGCATTCGCATGTACACTTCGTATACTATCCGATGTAGGATTTATGACATCATCGTTGATTTACTCGACAATCGTCTATGTGCGACTTCGGTAACTTGTCACTTGTTACGTATCGTCACAAGCTCAATGAAGTCTGACATTCAATCAGCCAAAATGACTGAAAGAATGCTGAAAGAACCTTGGAAAGTTCATTAGATCACTGAGAGAGGATTTCCTTAAAGTCTTTGAGCACGACAATGAAGTTACGGGAAAAGCTAGCTAGTATTAGTTAGATATAAAAGTACATAAGTACATTAGTTTCATTTTCATATCAATTTTCATTTCCCTTCTTCTCTTCTCATTCGTATCACTCTTGACAGAGTGGTCGTGGTCAACACGTAGTGTCTGTGGGAGATGTTGCTCGCCTCACGATGTCCCGCCATCGCTCCCTGTTGGTGGTCAATCTGGTGCACTCGTGCACGGGGTTACCAACCATTGCCTTGACTTGATCGGTCCATCGCATTGGAGATCGTCCACGCGGTCTAGAGCCCTCCACTTTGCCTTGGACAACAAGGCGATCCAAGGAGTCGTTGTCTCGCCTTGAAATTTTTCATTTCACAATCAACTAAAATAGAAATGAAATAAAACGTTTTTTGCTGTTTTAGTTTTAATGTGATAAAGACAGCAATACAAAATAATCTCAAATACTTTTGTTTGTGTAACATTCAAGTAATGATACGTAGTCAATTTTGTGATGAGGTAATGTTGTTTGCTCCGACCGTGGTTTCATGTTTATGTTTGATCATAATAACTGATTTAAGAAGTTACATAGCAAGCATTTAATTCACAGTTTCTTCAATGGCATATTGCTACGTCATTTTAGTAAGATTTAGTAGGTGTTTGATGGTCTTTCAAATTTGTAAAAAATGAACCCTCTATTTGTAGAACAGAAAAACAGTTATACAGCTATACTTTATTTACATTTTCTTGATTTTTTGTTTCAGTTCAAATTCTTTTCTACTACCTAATTAATATTCTTAAAATATACAACAATAATTTAACATAATTTGTAGAATATGAAATCTGATGTGGTTGTCAAAATCCCACCCAAAACATAAATGTGAAAGGCTGCCAAGTTCGATAATATTGGAATGCTTCGCCTATAAAAGAAGTGAGATCTAAATAAGTACCAAGTTCCATACACAGACCTCAGTTAAAAATGATATAACAAATTGGCAAGTTTTCACACACTTTGTTATAAACCTACTAAACGCAATGAGTTAGGTATATAATTTTCTATTAAAACTTGCCAAGTTATATCATTTTTAACGTGAGTGAGTCAGTCAGTCAGTCAGTGAGTGTATAGTAAAAATAGCGATTTTCTGACGTCGATATCTCAATACCTACAATAGGTACATTTATGAAATTTTGTATTTTAGATAAGCAAGTAGATCTCGACAGATACTAGAAATTTCATATGCGTAGATAAAATAGATTTTGAGTTATAGGTGGGTCGAACTTGGCCCGAAATGGTTCGTGTAATATAACCCACGGCCGGTGTGTCGGTTTTTTGCTCGAACTTGGCGGACACACTGCCGTGTGTCTAGATATTAAAGAACCACGCCTTTAACGCGACGCGACCGCGCATTAAAATAATAAATGCAAGAAATTATTAATTCATCTGCATTAATCCTCATAAATCTTTTCAAGCAAGAGAAGATGCTTAATATTGGTTCGTTAATCACCCGAGTGAATGCCTGGCATTCAACATTCGGTATATTACAGCAGCGCCTCATAACGCCAATTAAGATGATGAACAGAAATAGAACACTATGGTCCGCCCCTTGCTACCTCTTTCGTCTGTCTGGCCATCTCAGTTCTAATTACAACCAAAGGTCGCACACTGCTGATAAACGAATGAAAGCTCATTCCAAACAAGTTTACCTTAACTTTGTATTGAAGTTGTGGAGACTTTCTAACAAATATTATGCTTCTACATCACATACAATGTTTATTTTGGTATTACAAGCGTATGCGCACGAGTTCAAAATGGACGTAGAGAGCAAGGGGCATGGTCACGCGGCGTGACAACTCACTCGTCCAATTGGTCGAGATTGCGCGCTTCCGTCGTGGCTTCCGGCCGATAACAGCAAGACCGGTGCAAGTGGTACTTACAAACTTACGAAGTTACAACAACGGTCAACGGTCTTGCTCAATGCTCGATACTACCTACTTAGACGCTCGTTATGCTATTTAGACCGGACAAACGCCACATCGGATGTACAAATCGAATATTCCGGACGAACTGCTATTACTGTGCAAGTAATTACTGCATAGTTTTAGACTTGGCTACCTCTTTCTATTTCAGGCCTATTTATTTTTTTGTTAGTGAATGAAATATTCGTTTTTCAGGGTGTATACCTTAGAGACCTTTAGATCACCCATTTCTCTAGGATCCCGGGTATGTCTTAAATCTGTAACCAATCACTGAGGGGGTAGCCCTCGGTGATTAGTTACATAGCAACATCGTCTAAACTTTTCCTGACCCCCTAATCCAGACCCCAAAAAGACCCCTTTTCTTCAGAAGTGGACTTATTGGAGCTGATGATGATGATCTCTCTCCACATTGTTAGGTAGGCAACAGTAGTCTGCTCATTATGTCGTAATATAGTGTTATGGATGCACATTGCACATGCAATAATGAAGTAATCAATTGTACGTAGTTGCATACTTACCTATTTATTACCTGGGAGACACGATAGTACTCCTAAGTCTAACCTACTTTATACATTTTAGTTATGTTTTTACCATTCAATATTATTGACACGATAACTATAACGAAGAATGACATAACTTAGGAAACATGACTAAATATGATAAAAAATATTTGTTATCTTAGTGAATATATTTACTAGAATAAAATGAAGTCAAGAATGATTGTTTATAGTGAATAACATTTCTCACAAACAACGGTATCTTGTTAGTCGCAGTATGTCGATAGCTGTTGATAAATATTGCAAAATTTCCAGAGAAACGATACAGGGACATTGCGACACGACCCTGTTGTGCAACTAAGACGGGCCGTTAATAAATGTAGTGGAACCAAACGTTTTGCTCCAATGAAACCTACACGGTGACCAAACTTTCCAATAGATACGTAACCGACGGATAAATCTCGTACCTATATTCCATAGGAACCTTGTTAAGAGTGGCCGCGAGACAATGACTCGAGAAGCAATGAGAAACAGTCATTAATTCATTCAACATTCATGTAAGAAAAAGACTATGTAAATAATAGGTATCTAGTGCATACCTAAACATAATAAATAACTATCATCATCATCATATCAGCTCTAAGACATCCACTTCTTTCCAATGACTTCCAGATCGGCCGGTTGGGAGCGACCTGCCTTACACAATATTTACGGTAACGATACTTGTTTGTAAACAAGTACATATGGCTAAGTATATCAGTATTCAATCACATTCAGCGTCACCCTACATAAAGGAAATAGCTGAGAGTGCCGAGGCGCGAGCGAGCAGAGCGGAGCGGAAGTGGCGACCGTTCCCACGGACATTCATCCGTTACTTCACCTCGTCGTACATCCCCCCCTCCCCTTTAACTCCAAGTTGCCTCACCTCCTTAAACAATCCATTACTTTCTTGGAAACTCTGGCTTTACTCAACCAAACAACCATCTACAAACAGTGACAATCGCCGAACTACTAATCACAATAGTAGGTACATTCCTCGTTAAAGCAACACTGAAACAATCAAGTAACACGACAAACAATGAAACTTATTTAAAATTCAAATTGGAGCAAAGGAAATAATAATAAAATGTGTAACTTTACGTGTGTAAGGATAGCTGGAATGGTGGAATGTCGGTCAAGGGCTCCACCATCAATCAAGGCGAACAACACTATAGAGTATAGCGGAACAAGGGCAATAACTATAAAAACATTGTTAGATAATTTATCTACTCATCCGAATAACAACACCTCTTAAAATATTCACTCATATAGGTACGTCCGCTGGGGAATCATTTCGATATCATTTACGCATGAGATTATCTAATTAACCTCTTGACCTGTATCTATAATATCATTCAACTGTGAAGAGATATTTACGTGTATATCATACTTCCTCCAAACCTTCATTATAATCCCTTTGTTACTGCTGTTTATGACCCTCCGGATGACAGACAGTGTGCTGACCTATATAATAATATCGCCGTGATCAAAGCCCCGCGTCAATTGCACTACAAATTCATCCGATGAAAATTCTCAAGCTTTTAAATTCAAAAGTTTTTTTATAACTCGTTCTATCGGAACGACGTAACTACGCACTTCATAACAATAGTCAAGGAAAATTTGACTCTTGTTTACAGACCTGAACACGATCCCGGCGGCCCGAATAGAATCGATGTCTTTGTCGACTAAATAGCCGACGTTAACGCCATAGCCGCAATAGGTCCAGCTGATCTCATTGTTTAGTCTACACGGGAACGCTTTTAATTCCTAACAAAACTGATTACAAAGCTATGTGATTACTCACGACGATATTTATTGGTTATGTGTGTGTAACTAGTGCGAGTGGTGCATAGCATGCGAAACTAGCAGTGTGTGTGTCGGGTTACAAAGTTTGGTGAAATTGTGGCAATTATAAATAGGGTTACAGTCCCGTTTAGTACTTTCAGCGAAACGAAGTAGTTTATGGGCGGCAATCCAGTCGGTGCCATGTAACACTGTTAGTAATGTGAGTAATTAGTGAGTTTTGAGGATCGACGGCAGCAATAAATCAGTTTTTAATTTAAAAAAATGTTCGTTTAACCGTCGGTCGGTGGAACGTCGTGATCGTACAAGTGGACCGGATCTCCGGCGTGTGCGCCGGCCGGAAGTGCGCAAGACTTCCGCTCCCTCGGGAGTCGCCGTCACGCGTCGCGGCGACTGCGCAACCGTGTCTTACCAACTGCGGCTTTCACGACAATATATTACACACTACGCCGCTAATATTAAGTGAGTTCTGTTCATATGGAAGATATAACATGCACCGCCTCGACTAATTGTTTTGGCTTGTTATTAATAACTCCTAGATCGCAGCTTTTAAGCAATTCCTCGTAGACAATGCGTAATACTATTTCCAGTCGTTGTTTACGTTCAATAATAGATCTTTAGTTTTCCTCACAAAAATCGGCTAGTCCGGAGTCCCTATGGAAGTTGTAGGTACCTTGTGCTAGTAGACTAAACAACATTCACGTTAGATGGGTATTCGTTAGTGATAATGCTTTTTGTGATAAATAAAGAACAATTAGATTTTGCTATTGAAAACAAAATCTCATATCGTGGAGCATCGCGTAGTAGGAAATGGGCACTAAGTGGTAAAATTACGGGATAAATCATTACGCCTATACCGTAAACAAAAAAAATTAATGCCTTTACTCTGAGTAGTTTCATGACATATTCAGACTAATTTTTATTTCATTTGTATGTGTATTTTTATGGCAGACAATGGGTATAACAAACGTATTCTTTGAGTGAAAGGGAGTCTGGAATAAATGTCAAAGATTTTACAAACTGAAAAAAAGCTCAGTTAAGGTGCTTTTAAAAGAAGGTGAAAAGGAGGATTATAGTTTATTAAGTAATATCAACATTTACTAACAAAAACATTGTAAGTAGTATTTGTTTGAACAATTTCTTTTAATTTTTTTTTTTAACTTTGATAAGTCTGCGATTGACCACCAACCCGCTGACTGCCAAGACGGCGAAGCAGAATTTGTTTTCAATCATTAAATTACTCCAAAAGAATTCCATTCATTCCTTCACCATTTGTATTGTTTTCATGTCTTTCATTCAACAAGTGGTGAATTTAGTGGCGATTCTTGATGCAATCATGGATTGTATATTAGCTACAATACGTATTCATTTTTATGAATACACAAAATATCGGCTTAGACATTATATTGGTCTTAAATACTGAAGAAAACGAGACAGAGAACAACGTATGCACTATTAAACACATTTTACTGATACTTTCAGTTCACACAATTTATTTCAACCAACGCAACAGACGAATCCACGTGTAAAGACTAGTGTACTAAACTAGAGAATTTATCTTCTGCGTTATTTGGCCTTCATTCACATGTTATTTATTACAGCGGATTTTTTTTCTAAATATATTTTTTTACAATCTTAGCTATTTTTGTGATCGCATCCGATATAGCAGTAAAGAGGTTTACCTGACTGAACTTTTCTCTAGTCGATAATGCCAATAGTTTGTTACAATTGTGGTTATCTATGACTTCTGTCATACGTCATTCTTCTTCCACTTGCAATATTTTGTATCAAGTACTTTACGAAAATTCAAAGTAAATTATTTTACAACTTTGAATATGTCTAAATTATCACAGATCTCAGAACACGAGAAACCGTCAATCATTCGAGCCAAGCTTCCAACTATGATTATTGTTAATCCCCGAGCAAAAATTGGGGGTCGCAAGGTAAATAGAAAATTCTAAAGATCTAAATTAAATGTACAAGTACATATATTATTATCAAACTTTGTGTTACTTGTTATTGTTTTATTATATTGCTGTCGTTCCGGGTAATGTAATGTGTAATGAATATCAAATAATTCTTTTTTACTTCGTTATTTAGTTTATACATAATATGTAGAAATACGTTTTCATACAATAAGACAAGTATACTGTAGAGTTCTTTGTGAGAGTTTAGAGTTATCATACTTGGGTATATTGGGGCTTACTTCTATTCTATTCTACTAATGATCGAGTTCTGCAGATACCCTCAGAAAATGTAATGGATGAAATGGAAGAAGAAGAAGATGACACTGATTTGCATTTTGAAATTAAAACAGCTCCATGGCACGAGCAACCGATTCTTCCTCCGCAACCCTTACCAAAGTTTCCTTTACAGATTTCATGGAGCCCAAGTACTTTATGTTTTGTCTTGGACGAAGATCAAGTAACACATAGACTTTGGTAGGTTAAAACGTAAAAAGGTAATTTATGATTTGAAAAATAATATTTTTAAAGATTCTCTTTTAAAATAGGATTACAAACCGCTGTGACCGTACAATTTTCTTCCACTGCTGTGGATTATGGAACGATACAGTCCGACTTGGTGCCAGCTGGTGCTGCTTTCCTCGAACGAGGATCTGGCTTCCACCAGGTCTAAGAGCTCCACTCTACGTCCGCGCCACGCCTCGGGATATAATATCTCCCATCCCAGATGGTGTCACCTTCATGCAAATAGCTGCAGCACATCTTAGAGACAATGTCACTGGCTATTTTTCTATACCTATTAAAGCAAAGTTTTTGAAATATATCCCTCCTCCTGTGGCAGAAGGTGAATAATAATGAAATTCAAACTAGTTCTTTTATTTTTCTTCCTTATGAAACCTGCAGAAAGTATTACCTAATATTTAAAGACTCATGTACACTCATGTTTACTAAACATGAAATACTTTACTTATTTGTCATATAATACGATTTGTTGTAAATTTAATTGTAATCATTTTGCCGCGGATTAATGCAAGCAATCATTTAATTTTCGATTTCGACTTCGGATATCGTAAGTATCTTCCGATAAAACTAATAAAAATTGAATCAATTATCCAATTAACGTCATTCAAAAAGATTATATCAACCTTCGTAATGTTGGCCTATAAATACTAACAGAGATTATTTATTTCTGAATTTCACTAGGTATCTGATAATTCCAGGAAACGTTCGACTAATGCCGATGACTCAATTACAATATCTGTTATACTTATCTAGAAATAATAACATAACAGAATATTGTTTTGGGGAAAATTAAAACTTCCTTCGCGTACGTCCACACGTCCACGTGCCTTCGTCGTTCTCTTGTTCATTACACACACGAAGTCTGTTAGAAATAGTTACTACTTAGAATACTGTGTGTTTCTGACTAAATTGCAGGCGCTATTTGTATACTTGTAACTTGGACGCACTTGTAACGCCTCTGGTGTTTCAAGTGTCCATGGGCGGCGGCGATTGCTTACCATCAGGTGCTCCGTCTGCTCGTTTACCGGCTTATGCCATAAAAAACAAAATACTGCTTAGTAAAGTCAAAGAATCTTATATCGAATCAATTATAAAGTCATATAATTCTGATTAAAAAACAGCTACATTAGGTAGGAAAAAGAGTAAAAAAGTCGCAGGAACTAGTTCCATCATGTAAATTATGTTCGTCTATTAAAATATTGTGGACACCAAGTCGGTCCGGTAACATATTGTAACATTATGTATTTGCGTCATCACCGATTTAAAATGGTTGGTAATATTTAATGAGGAACCCGGATAAGTTGGTATAGGTAATGGAACCTGTTCCAAAGAAATGTTGTTTCTATTTTCTTGTATAGAAGTTGTGTCTTTAGGTAGGTAGATATATGGTAGACCCGAAAACAAAAGCTGACTCATTGTTGCTAAGTATAGATTGGAAAGAAGAAGTTTAGATATATATTTGTTTCACATAAATCTTATCCAATATTTATTTTCCCACACTAAAGTATGTAATTTACTGCTTTTCCGTTGCTTACTTGAATACAGCAGTCTTAATACCTATACAACGATTGCGTATTAAGACGTCCTGTATTATTGGGGAATTCCTATCGGAGCTGGGAACAAAAGAATTTCCTTGTTTTAATTCCACTAAGTAAGCAAAGTATACAATTTCCTCAATACTTACGTCAGTCACGTCTATATCTTTACATGACTAAGAGATTAGACAAATAAATAATCAAATCGAATTAAAAGGCAAGCATTGTTTGCGCACAGGCATGTGGCGCGCTCGCGATGGTGTCACGCGCCCGCGGAGCTTTGCTGCCTGCTGCGACCGCTGCTCGCCTCAATATTAGGCCTAATAATCTCGTCGATGACTCACTGCCTTTGTCCACAAACCGTAGGTAAAAACTATTATGAGAGACTTTGATAAATAACCAGCCAAACATATTTTCAGCCGTTTCATCAGAGATTTCATGTTGAACAGACGCCTTATTTTTAAACACTTTGAAAAACGTGGGTGTTGCAGCGATTCTGTTTTTGCTTTGGAATAAGAAAGTACCGAAACGGATTATAAAAATACCTGCACTAACGCACACGAATTCCTTCTCATAATAAACTTATAGGAACAAGGTGGATAACACTAGCCACAGGTATTTACTTGTATGTAGGTACATAAGACTGGAGGTGTGCAGTGTGCAAGCCACTCGGCCGCTCTACGTAATGGAAGATTTAACTGGTTCTGTTTATAAATCAGTTCCAGTGATATTTTTGTTTTAATGTTGATTGTCCTCTGAATAAAATTATTTGTATAGTGCCTACGAGCCGCAATAGCGCGAGAAATAGATTTTACGAGTGCGTGTGGCGCGATATTTACGTGTGTTTACACTTCAGACGATTTTATAGGCGCAACGACACCGTCATGTGCCATATTAACATATAAGGAGCTCTTTAGTACCACTGCGTTATTACGTAACTGCCTTAGTTAAGTACCAGCCACGATTCAGGTATCTTTATAGCTGGAACTCACTTCTAATTTGACTGGTCTTGATCGAGTTTGAGGAGATTTCGTTATTTCGTTTCTCCTGTCAAAAAACCCGCAAATTTTCCACACGTATACAGCGCAGATTCCAGTTTCAACTAATGATTTCTCTATGCTGCACTTCGTTTTATCTCTTTGAAACCGAAGTAACAAAGTTGTTCAAAGACTAAGGACATCGTATCACTATGAAGTCGTTAAACGAATTACTTGTATTAAATGTACCGCTAACCGAGCGAACATAATCGATTCATCGGACGCTGGTACTGGCACTGTATTTCAAGGTACGGAAGATGTCGAGAATATTATACCTATAGATAAGTTTTAGTCTAAACTTCAGTATACCTACTTAAGTATATGATATAGAAAAGTTCTTAGTAAAGAAAATACATTAATTATTTAATTTATTCCTACCTACTGTTTCAGAATTGAATTACCATTTTGTTCAGGTTCTGCATTGATGGAATCATAGGAAAACATAAAGGTCATGTTTTTAATACAAGTATTATTCTACGACTTAAATGATTTCTTGGGCTTTACCTTCTGAGTTTAACTAACCAATGAACATCAGTTTATCGAAATAGAGTAGTTAAGTTATCAAATCAAAACAATCAATAACATTCAGGACTAGTAAATTGTAGGTATAGTTAGTGAATAAACATGTGAATTTGTGGTACGCATCGTCGCCAGCGAACAATCAGTTAGTCCAGTCCAGTCCAGCTACAAGGCTTCCGGGTGCTGATTGATGCTGATTGATATTGATTCGAGCAGGCTCGGCCTGCGCCCCGCCGACCGCCGGACACTCTACACTTCTATGGTACCCGACAACAGGCGAACAGATTATATTAATCAACATACGAACATACTATGCCTACCTACCTACTTCTATCTGAAATAAATTACTAAAGTAGTATCGGTATACATGAATAGATCCAGTACTGCAAGGGATACAGGATCTAAAACTAACCGATGACGGTAACGTTCAAATTCATATAAAATGAAAAAATAACATGTTCATAATAGACCTGATCTTTAATAACGCCTGTCGTTCCCTAAAATATAAATAAAAGACAATATCATATTGTGACACTTTCTTTGAGCTGCTCCGCGGCCGACGACTAACCTATTCAGTCAGATATGTTCAAAAGACATTTTATTATTGTCAAAGGCTCTCCTGTTCTTTATTAATACTTAACATAAAACGTTTTCAACAATTTAATTTCACCGTTGCTTGTGATGTTCTATTCGGAACACAAATTATCGACTCGGTTTGATCCCACGCCCAAAATAAAATATCATATTTCCTGTCAGGCGGGCAAGCTTCAGCATTTGAGTGTCTTTTTTCTCGATTTTTTTTCAGGCCACCATGTTTTTTAAGGAACTGCATCGCACATGTTTGTACAACATACGCGTCTCCTTCAAAAGTGTATTTTGGCGTCTGGCGGCAATGCTCGTCTCGTTGTATTGTGCTCTAGTTATTTGAGCTATTGCGTTTGATGCAGTTGTATTGCAAAAATATTTTGAATGCAGCGATTGTTAGTTTGGCACTTTTTTGTAATTTTTATCTCTTAAAAACTACGTATCTATTATTCATCTGTTATTATTTTGTTAAGTTCGTTTATTTTCAGCTGGGTGTTTCAATTACATCAATACTTAATGTTGGTATTTCTACTAACATGTGGTAACGTGTTGATATAAATTAAGTATTCAATAAGAAACAGTTCCTATATAGAGGGTATCTTCCAATGTATCTGCTTTAAACAAAAACTCTTCTTACGGTAAGGACTTCCATAGTGGGGTTTTACGCGACAATGTGACTGCCACGAAATAGTTAGTGCAAACTTTATAAGGCTCGTGTAACCTGTAATTAATTCAATGACGTGATTTCACAATAGCTGATCAGTGGTGGTTGTAACGAGGCGTGCTGCCGTTAGACGACTTGCAAGCGTGCTCATGCGCGTTTAGCGGTGGCGGTGTATTACAGGTGTTGCGCTGCTTCTCACGGCCGGTTCCGCGCCGCTTGCATAACGGCTTGCGCCCGCGCTGCACACGTAACGCGCCGTAACACCGCGCATTATGCATGTAGGGCGCAAGTCGACGACTCCGACATCGCACACCGCGCGCGCCAGCTTTGTTCGCAATAGACAATTTATTGATTTCATACTATTGTTGCTGTTGCTGATCCGAAAGCATAAGTATTTGTTACAAACTCATATTGTCGTCTTGTCTCCTACTTACTACAGGATATATTCTAGAAGGCCTAGTGAAAGAGAATTTAATAAGATTATTTTAAAATATCCGACTTCACCTGGCGAATTAACACGCCAGGTAGATAGGACGGGTGGTGAGGATGACAATTCAAAAACGTCGCTTATCTTACCATTTTAGGATGGAGCTTCCTATTGTGTTGCTACCACAAAAGCCTGCCCACCTTGCCCACGTCTCATGTTACCGAAGAAGATGACATGCGCACGAGACAACTCAGATCACCCTGTCAGATACATGCAGAAATCTCGCCTCCATCAACAAAAGATCAAATTCCGCGATCAAATCCAAATGCATCCATTTTACGGAAGCGGTAGGCGCCAGCTGCCTGTAGAGTATCAAATACCACACTGATAAAGGCTTCCTTAATAAGAAAAATGTAAGACGAACTCACGACTCAACTTCAAAATGTTTTCACGCTAAATCGAACCGAGACAGTGAAGGCTTGTAACTTACACCGACTGCGGATTCAATGATGGCTTTGAAATCTTCTTTAGTTCTCTTTTCATGCATTACTGACTGCGCAAGTAGATACTTGTGCTGGGATCGTATGCTCAGTCGCATGTCTTGTGCGTACTTACGATACGTATTTAGTAGTAGAATTTTGGAGCGATCAGAATAATTGGCGTAATAACCTTTATGATGTACTTAGATGAAAATACAGTTACATCGTAAAGTATTCATAAAAATAATTACAGTTCTATTGGTAAAACGAGTTTAAAACATTGATGATGTTTAGAAGCTATTTATTATATATTGTTCCAATGTTTAGCAATAAAATACATAATCCTACTGGTTTGTCCTACGACAGATTTAACGTGATTCGTGAAAATAACAGCATTTTCTTTTTGCTTTTTGCAATTATCCACAATATGCTTTGAAATGTATACTTTTAAGTCTAGCTTTGAAAGTTCGCTTGATGGCTGTCAAACAGACAGCGCCAGGAATTGGCACAGCACACGATTTTAAAACGATTGTTGATAGGACTTACAAAATAATGGGACTTGATATCGTATGGCATTCAGAAGTGACATTGATAATAGCAGGCTAATGTATTACTCTTCATAAATTAATTAGGGATGTCTGTATTTATATAAATAACACAATATCTAATTATTATAATCGTAATTTATGAGTAATAATCGTAATAAACGATGATGATTCAGACATAAACACTTAAGTCGATGGGCTGCGTTAAGCGGCATCGTGCCTATCATATTTCTATATCTGATTCATGATCGTATCGCTTTATTCGCATTAGGATTAAAGTTTGAAGATACAAGTGAGTTAGGAGTATACTAAAGTAGTGATGTAAGTACTGTTTATTTTGTATGCAGAACCTTATTTCAAACTTGTCCTATATCTGTGTTTTTTTTTGTGTCTGGGGAAGTACCGCCGGCAGATTGATATCGCAGTCGTGTTCAACATGAATCAAAACCTCAAATATCGCAGGAGGAAGTACTATATGTACATAATATTGTTTATCGAACAATCAATAAAACAAGGAAAATGTGAATATGTAAGTAAAGCAATAGGTAAGTATATTGAGTAATATTTTTTTCCGCGTATAATTTTATTTATGTGTTTTCCGCCTAACGCTGGTTGAAAAGTTGGGCGCGGAAGTCCCGTGACCGGAAGCAGGAGACGACGTTGGGGGTGGTAGGGAGAAGCATCCGGTGACGTCCTTTCCTTTCCGGACTTTGACTTCCGGTTCACTATCTGTACGATTTTCCACGTTGTACGATGCTATGTCGAAATGTTTTTATGAAATTATTAGATTATAACTCTACAGCTAGCGGTAACTCGTAATAGTGCATTTTTTGAAATGTTTCTCCACACTAAGATTTTCTCATATCCTGTTGGTATATTTACAAACATACAAGTTCACATACACATGACACCCAGACCCGGAAAAACAATTTGTGGATCACACAAAGAGTTGCTCCATGCAAGAATCGAGCCCGAGCCACATTGCGCGCCAGCCACCGCACCAACAGTGCAGTCAATCAGTTAATTCATATTAGTAAGTACACCAACTTTTAACTAAAACTTATAAGCTCAAGATTTAGCTCATTATTAAGTATCAACATCACAAAAAATCAGATTATGTGCAATTTACTGATGTTTTAAGTACTACCATACATCCTATCAAGAAACGACAAAATATGGGATTATCAACCAGTACCGTAAATCAAGGAATCAGGATTAAACTAAAACAGATCTTCGACTATACGTGAGATATCATTCTTAAACAAGTACCTAAGTAAGTACACACATTATTACAAGAAACCACACATTAATTAAAGTGAAATAATCGTTTATCATTGTTATGCATTTATCTGTGACTTCACAATCGGCTTTCACAGTTGCGTGTCATTGGGATATTTTTTGTAATAGCTCTCATTATGTGGCACATGTGTGCATCGTGTATGTGTGATTGTGAGGAGTTGTAGGAGCTGTATGAGTGACGGGACTCCCGGAGAGCGTCGCGTGAGGCCTTCCGTTCAGGAACCAAACTCAGATATATTTCGGTGTCATCATAAATATTTTTATGTGTCAACGAAAATAAAGTACTAATATTTAGATTTAGTTCAAGTTTGGTATCTACGTAATTATTTTTATATGGTCGAACAACATCTTGTCTGAGTGTCTATGAAAGTCTATTAGTAGCTCGTTGGTAAACTTTGAAAGCTATTACTTGATTAGGCAGTACTTGAGGTAATAGATTGACAGTTCACCTGTTCCACCTATAATAAAATTGCATCTAACTGCCGTTCTCAGAGAAATTTAATGATTACTTAAACTATTCCTTAACAACGATTTTGTTCCGAAAACAATTAGGTACTAAAGAGTAGGATAAAATTAAATAACCATTACATACATGGCAGTAAGTCATTTGTCTTAATACTAACAACATATTATATTTGCGGTCTATCTGCAGTCAAATTACTTATAAATATTTAGTAAGTGCTACACGTCCAACTTTTGCCTATTATAATTTAAACATTCACGTGTCGCGAATGTATAATCATTTGTTAAACTCTATAATGGTAATAGAAGTTCAATAATTAGCATAAAGTGCTTAAATCATAACAATGTATAGGACCAGAAGTGTAGACATACGGGTTTTCATATTCACTATGCAGAAGTGCAAGCAATGAACCTCATGCATTTTTTTTTAATGTGTGGTTGGATTGGTGATTGTATACGATTTGGTTCCATTTGAATAGTTTTAATGTAACATTAAATAATGTAGACATTAGCTAATGACAATGTTTATAAGAAAGTGTACAATGTTTACGTTATAGTTGCAGTGTTCTTTTTTTAACTTACCAATTATGAAACGAGTTTTAATTAGCAACATTTAGACGTTTGATTAAGAGAAACATATGACTGAATGTTTATTTGCTGAACGAAATTCTATAGACAACTTCTGAAAGCTATCTCAATTAGATATCAGACCCAGAACACAAATCAAAGCCCTCGCCCTCTGAGTACAAAATAATGAAATAATAATTTTATCTATAATCCAGCACATTTACACGTCATTATTATGAACTTTCTAGGATAAGGCCGACCAAGTGACTAGTACCAAGAGTTCAACATGCAGCTACAAGTATATAAGACTATAAAAGCTGAAGCATAATGTATTGCCATACCAAATTAATAACACACTTATTTCTTACAAAATGGCTATAAAAGCTTTAGAGGTTATTAACAGCCCACTTCATCCATTAAATATTAATTAATAAGTTGGACATAAGATTAGCTTTAAGTATGAATAAAGTGTAAAAGTACCTATAAATATCGACGTTTGATGCAGTTTATTTGAGTCATTAAAATAATATAAGCTGCACCAAATTTTAGTTTGCCTTCACTCTACTCTATTTTGCTATTAAAATCTTTAACGACTAACCAACTACATACTTATTACTTAAAAGAATTGGTTTATAGAAGATCTTTAGTAATTTTGTTGAAGGGGAGAGGAATGGACTGAAATGCCAAATTCTTTGAGTACTTAATCCTTTTTTATTTTAATTATTAAAGTCAGACACTTGTACGCTCATTACGACAAAAATACATACTCATTTATTGTTTCCTTCAACTGATTCGAGCTTTGTAAGGAACTCGGCGGGAGAGCGAATAACTACCTATATTAATACACGACACGGACAAACTATGGCCGCTGTAAACCCGTAACAAAGCAGCTAAGTGATTCTACTACTATGTGTATTAACATTATACACAGTAGAGTTCGGCCGAAACTGTATTTTCAGCCGAAACTAAAATATCTCGGTAAAGTTTCGGCCAAAATCGGTAGCAGGTGAAAATTAAAACATTTTTATTACATGTATACAATTTTATGGTTACGTAACAATCAATAATTATGTGTGTGTATGTTAGTATTTAGTTTAGGCCGAATCTAAACCGTTTCGGTTTCGGCTAAAATCCAGTTTTGACCAGATCAAGACAACTGTATAGTTGTTTAGTCGGTACTCAGTAGGTACATGTGAGAGGTCATTACACTGCTAGTTAAATGTGAGATTTAATCAATATCAAGCAGTAGGCACCGAGCACCTACAGATTGCGTAATGACTTGTTCCAACTGGACAATATTCAATTGAGGAAGAAGATATGAAATACAGATATGATGTAATCAATTCGCGTATAAGGGAGTCAACTTGTCAGTCGTTTGCCATAGTAAGGATACGACTTCGAATAAATAAGGTTCAAATAATAAAAAAAAAAAATTATTGAGATTATTGGACATAGCACGCTTTTTTGTATGATGGATAGAAGTGATAGTAGACCATATGTATATCATAAATACTAAATAATTTTTTTAGTCTTCTGATTGACGTAGCATTTACATTAATAGCAAGTTATTGAATACTCCACAAATATGTATATAAATGAAGAAGTAGAACTTGACAAATAAACTGTAAGTTGAGTAAAAGAGGACTCTTGTGTCAACTAGAGTTGTAGTGCAACATCCAAAAAGATATGTTTTAAAGTTTCAGGTATCAACATTAGCATTTGGTAATACTAATGTTGTAAATTGTAAATAAATAGTAGAACTGTAAATTACTTAAGACAACCTAAATATTACAAAAGGATTTTGGTACTTCCCGAAACTGGTGGGTATACAAAAGTTAGGAAACATTTCGTAACATAACAAATCCATCTGCTTATGTACATTGTCCACACGTGCGCTGCGATCAAGACAAGTGCACTGACATACAACGGTTCAATTCTCAGAATCGGGTTAATTCGGTGCGTGACGTCACCGGCGACTGCGCGGGCGCTGCTTCCTTGTCCGACGGAATAACGACTCGTGGGTAATTAATAGTTAAATTCATTTAGTTCCTGACTTACAAGTTGACGCTTTGAAAGTGAATAATTAGGTACTGTTTGAATTGGACTCATGCACTCTGTTCCAGTATTTTAGTGTATAAATCTATGCACTTGTGCTAGTGTGCATCTGTGCAGTTATACAAGTGTGCATTCTTAGCCTTAGTGCGTCGGTGTCCTGACCTTACTCGTTTCAAAGTATGTAATCCTAGTACTACGCAAGCAAAGTTCTGATATCTGTTCTAAGGTATATCAGAATCTTATCTTGTATTAAGCTTGGGTGTCATGTTCAATTCTCATTTGAGAAGCATATTAGGTACTAAAATCTGAACCTGAATATGAACCCAACCATTAGTCCTATCTTGTTCGCCTTATTCAGCTTTTTGTCTTACACTGATATCAATTATGTTCTACAAGGAACCATCATCATCATCATCATTATTTCAACCGATTTATAAAATAAATCTATATCCAATCATTTCAACCGACATTGTATGTATTCTAACGAAGGCGTACCCATTTAATGTTTTAAAACTTAATTGGTAACAAAATGAAGACAGAACCCACTAAGTCATCGATAATCGATTTAAAAAAAAGATGAAGACCCCAACGGTCTTTGATTGGAACCACATGACGTCGCCGAACGACAAAATAAATTAAAAAACAATCACCAGATCATTTAAGTAAACAGAAAAAAGCTTTAAGCCTCGCTGCAACCGAGACATTTGCTCCCGAAAACAAACCTATAAGTCTCTAAGGATTACTACGACGCGTCCACAGTTTAGAGTAAGTTTGTTTCGTAGATGTTACTCGAGCTTTAACGTTAACGATGGCGTTATGTTTCAAGGACTTGTTGCGTTGCGTCGCAGCGTGGGAAAGCTCAGTGAGGTCAGGTGGCACATGTGGTGCACTCCTGTTTAGGATGTTTAAAAATAATATTTAACAAAATACAGACGAAGGTGTAGAGATTACGAGGCGACTTCGCGGGGGAGATGAGTAAAGTTGTACACCGACACGTCAGTCAGCTTCCCCGCTTGGTGGTCCGTAAACAATAACAATGCATAGCGTTATTTATCTTAGTTATGACGAGACTTTACGATACTCACGGAGAAGCCACCTACATATGGCGTTAATAGTGTTACCGCAAAATAAAATTACCCCATTACACTTCGTTTAACAGAGCGGAGAGTTCTGTGGATGTGGTTTTATCCTAAGTAATTATTTGTAAAAAACAGATTATTATTAGATACCGAAATTGATGCGATAGATTATGTTTTTAATAAACAATTTGTGTGTATCCATCTTTATCTAGCGACTGTTTTGCTTTTTTTTTATCAGATGAGTTATTTATGTGACATAACGCGAGTTGTGCGTCATAGCCCGTGGTCATACTTAGCGTATTGTCCTGTACTTTCTGCCTTCGAGGTATTTGAATCGCATCCCCTTGTGAATGCTTTTTCGCGTGAACTGCTGGGAAGAATGTATCTTCACAAAAACGAAATCTCAGCATTGGCACCGCCCAACTTTGGCTTCTGTACGTCACATGAGCCCGTGGGATTGAAGCGATAATGGACGGGAATTCGCGACGTGGGTGTCCGGCTCGCGCTCGCATTATGCAGCACTTTTTATGCCTCCTTGTAGAAAGAACGTATTATGTCCACCGGTGCGCAATAATGTAAGCTTTGTGAATGAACAAACATGGTGCGTAAACACGCCCAGCGATGCGTTGCTTCATTGGCTTTTGGTAAACGCCTGCTTCTAATATTCAAAATCAAACGATATTCTTACATCTCTTGGTAGATGGTAATGGTTTCTTTAGTGCCCAACGTCACTAAGTTCGTGAGTATTATGAAAGTAAACCAAAAAAAAATCTTAAGATTAGTAGAGAAGAAGACAATTTTAGAATGAAGAATTTAATTCTCATTTAACTTTGCTTATAACTCCCAGTTTCAACATTCAACATACAGTAAAGAGTTGATATTCAAGATATCAGATAAGTGATTATTACAAATTCAAATAAATTCACTTCCTTATTTGAAGAGCGAAACTCAAGTTTTTGTGTGGATCTGTAACTACTTATGTGTTTGTAGATACATACGTACCCATTCGTATCTATTAAGTTTTTATGTTCCTGTGTGCTCATTTAAGTAAAATACATCAACGCGTGTAACTTCCCTACTTGCCACATCGGGCGTGCAATGATAGAGCTTGAATTTAACTGAAGTATTGCTCTTTTGAGGCATTTGGTTATGTAGACCAAGTAACAGCGTGGCGGTGGTTTCTTGGGCTCATTATTGCTTTACTTACAACCAATACACAGAACCATGCCCTTCGTGGTGTTTCCTTTTGTTTTATGGGGGTTTGCATACACTAGTTGCTAGTTTACCTATATGATTCTTACATACTTCTTCAGCGGTCATCATAATCATTCATGTGTCTGGTCATACTCTTTGAATCTCCTTTCATAATTCTGTTTTAGTCTATTCTCTTACAAATATACAAACCACGTTAGTATACTATTCTCAATTTCTGGCACTTCATCATCTTATTTTACTTATTTTTTTTAGGCTCAATAACATGACGAAAAAATAGTTGTTGTGAAGGAATCAATGTCTATGACTGTGATGTAGATTTGAAATGACTTCAATATAACTAAAAAATAATAAATACGAGTTAGTTTTGTAAAAAAAATTGAAAATTATATTCCATATAACACTGGTTACCTACCTAAGGTTTAACGTTTACTACATTGGAGCTTATATAGGTTCTCGGATCGCATAACCGACGGATGTCATAAATTAGCAAGTTGAGCCAGTAGTGGGTGCGAGACGTAGAAACGATAGGCATACAACTTGACAGACTGACACGGAAGCTAAATGTGCCTACAAACGCCCACAGAGACCGTCCGCTTGCGTCAGAATTGAATCTCAGCCTAACTATTACTTCCTATTACAGCGTACTTGTAGGGTTGCCACGAGATGACGACCTAGCCACTGCTGAACACATGGCATGTGTACAATAATCCAATTTGTATACCTAGGCATATAAACAGTACCTTCCGCTTTAATTGTTTACTAGTCGACCTACTTCAAAAAAGCTAATTAAAAGGATCGAAAACCCTATTCATTCAGTATCATAATTCTTCCTTCTCCATATTTTGTTTGCATTTATTAGATAACTTCTGTTGATTACGTCCATGCATGTCTAGACTCAGCTCATTCGCAAGAGTGTAATACCGTGTACCCACCTACTTATGTAGTGAAATATAACGTTTAATGCAACGAGCGTCACTGTGTCCTGCAAGTCTGGAATATCTATTGTGATAGTACAAGTCGAGTTGTCAGACACTTCCCGGTTCAACGCTCGTCAATGAGATCGCATACCAAACTATGACTTAACGCCTACTGACTGTGGAAGTGCTGTATCTAATTAGGTAGATTACGTATACGGGAGATTCAGTAATTTCATGTACCTAGGAAGTTTCTATCATTCTCTTATATTGACACATCATTTTGGTTCTTGGTAAAACCTGCGCTCGATAAGGAAGATCGAGTTAACAAGTTTCTGTGACGTTTCAAAGCGATAATTTTATTTCGCAAATAAAACCCTGTTTGTGAATTGAGTCTTCTTCCGCTAAATTGTTTATATTGTAGCTACGTGTACGTCTTATGTGATTGTGCGCCAATTAGGTAATCATCGGCGAGTATGTTGGTGTGTACAACTGGATAGAGCTAGTTCAGTGACTTCTGGAAGTTCTAATAGGGCTTTGTTTTATTACCGACAATAGGAAGTGGTTTCTAAGTAAATTGTAAACTACCTTCAGTGGTGCCTCGTGCCTGTAATTTTCCTCTTCTGAAAATGGGGAATGGAGGTCACACGTGAATAACTATTAACGAACTGATTCAATTATTTTTTTCACTTCTTCAATTTGTGTAAGTTAAATGATTTTGTTACGTAACAACCTTGAGTTTGTTCTGACAATCTCTGGCTTCCGGTATACGTTGTCCTGTCTAAAGACACACCGTGGACTTTAATGACATAAATCAGTGTATTCGACAATCAGCCAGTCACTAACACACACATACTGTGTCAACAACACAAGTACATACTCGTCTGAACATTTGTGACGTAGTGTTAGTTCCTTTTGAGAACTTCTTCATTAAACATAACTGGTTTTTTTCCTCACAAACGACGATACAATCTAATAAAAATGTACATATTTTTGTAACTAAGTAAGTTTTTATAGGTATTTATTTGACTATCTAAGTAGATACGTACTACACACGTGTATATCTGGTACCCGCTCTATGTACCTATACCCGTATAGTCCCTTAAATTAACACTTTATCCTAAATGTTTTCAAAACAAAGACTTGAGATGTTGAGCATGTTATTCCACATTGTTTACCTACTTGAAAGGTCTATGGTCCATCAGTGGCATGGTGATACGGAAACGCACTGGTAGCAGTGTAGCACTGGTACTCTCGGTGACATCGAGAGATTAGGTCAAGAACAACGAGCAATCATCATTTATCAGTTCAAATGATTACGACGGAAATACCATTTAATGGTGCCACACAATTATAAACGATAACGGTTTTAATGTAATGAATTTTAGTGGTATTCATCGTGAAATACTGACATTGTTCTGCTTTAATAACAATCAGCGGTGTGGCGGAGTCGTGTCCTATCGTGATAGCGCAATTTTATTACATACTGTCAGTCTTTCATAATTCCGTTTATCGGTACCAAAGCATAACAAATTCCAATTACATCACATTATACAAGCGGTCCCGAGTGCCACGTAATAGCTTGTAGATCGTGGAGAAAGCACGCCGGCCTTGGCAATGAAGCGCGCGCAGCCGGGCGCGTCGTCGCGCAACGACCGCTGCGCCAGCGCCCGCCGCACCCGCCTGCGCTTGTAATTGGCGCGAGTTTTCACGCATGCGCAACACTTTCGTTGTCAATGAACTTGGAAAGCGGGGATGCTCTGTCATTGTCATTAGATAGCTGGGAATGCACTCTCGCTGCTTTGCACGCGCTTCAATGGTTGCTGCTTGCACGCAAGTGACGCAAACTACACAATCGCTGCTTAATTATAAAAACATCATCCAATTTATTTTAATATACCTTCTCAATCATTGCACATACTTTCTGTAACAATTACTCACCCATTGTGCGTTTCTCTACTATCTGCCTCCATACCATATCTCCAATACTTAACGGTATTAGGTTTCTCTTTAGATGCAGATCTAAGAACATATTGTACTGCTTTTTAACGTTGCGCGACATAACTTCATAACTTACTTTTTAATAAAGAAAGACTGGACCTACTAAACCACCTTTTTCATAGAGCTAACTGTGTATTCTTGCAGTCCCATTTGAGACAAAACAAAAAGTAATCGCACCCTCATTCTAGCCGAACTGTAATTAATTGTCCATTTTCCTTTTGGTTATTTTCCTAAAAGATTTCTAACGTATCTGTTGCGTGACTTAATTAGTTGGTAATAAGGCTTCGGGTGTCGGGGTGCGGGATGGTCCCGGTGGGAAAATGGTAGGCGTTTGGAATCACTTCACTTGACGCTCCACCGACCACGAAAACTACCTTGCCTTGTATCCAGGACAATGAATACATGGAGCTGTGTTTAGGTTCGATAAATTTTCTTTTATGTTTTATAATTAGATCAATCGATAAATATAGTAATTTTATAGGTTTATTGAAGATTTATTAAGTTCTAATTGGGATTTGCGTTTAGTAAGTAGTAGTCTTCTACTATCTATCTCTATATCTAAATCTTAATACTGACTGTGGAATCTTCTAAACTAATTTTTTGTTGAGGTATCTCCTAAACATTGCATATTTTATATTACAATATTACTTCTAATCATTGCGTATTGAATAATCATCTTTAATTTTGATTGAAAAGATAAAATATGTGACTTCTCTCTTTTATCATGTTATTATTGTCAAAAACAAAATTCTACAAATTTAACAAAAAACTTAGTCCACGACTGTACAAATAGAAATAGTCCAACCATAAAAAAGCTTCATATGCAGCCTGTAAAAATACAGGTTGTATATAGGTAAGCCGGTAAGCCCGCCGATATAAAGTTTAATAGCCACTTCAACGACCGGAAATGCGAAATGTGCAGTAAGAGCACTATAATTTTTTTTATTAATTGAAAGCATTATAGGAATACGTTTATTAAAATATTTTAGCGGATTTTTCATGAGCAGCAAAACGATTATAGCTAATGTACTCATTTTGAAATTAAAAGATTAAACTTATACCCATATAGGAATATGTTTAGAAATCGTAGACATATTTTATTTATAATTTATATTTAGACATTACCTATTTAAAAAAAAACAGCAAATGACCGGAAGTAAGTTCACATTACACTCAAAGTTTCCGCTATTTCGTGTGTTGGCTATCATAGCAACTTGCGGCAAAATCAATGCCAATTAATTTAAATTATTGCATTTTAATTTTGACATATTGTTTATGCAACACTTTAAATATAAATTTTGCAACAGATCAATAGATCTAGATTAGATCAGTTAAAATCTCATTTCCGATGAGGATGTCATTAATTTGAATGAAGTAACAAGTTATTTTAATATTTGCCTGGCCGCCTTATTGGTGGTCATGTTTATGTTGGTATAACTGGTTATGTTTATGTTGGTTTATAAAATGGTTCTACTTCTCAGCACGGGGTCTAGTTTTCAGTTCTGAAGAAAAGCGGTGTTATTGTTAATTTAAAAAATATTACTATGCAACATCACGTCTTTTATCTCCGAAGGAGTGAGGCAGAGGTGGACATTACGGCACGTAATGCCGCTATACAATGTGATACATCCACTTTTCCCCATTTGTATTTAAAGTCCCGCGTAATAGGGGGTGAGCCTATTGCCATCTACTGGGCACAATTCAATCGAACCTGAGACCGGCAGTCGCACTTGCGACCACACGACCAACGAGGCAGTCCGCAAAAAAAAAATATATATTCGCAAATACAGATGAAACAATTGGTTTAAAACAATAGATTATTTAATTACTTAAATAATTATAGTAGTAAAGCGGCTCCACGGACACATTATTTTAAATCACAGCACATAATAAGAAAGGCTTGGGGGAATCGCGCTCCATTGGCGCCGTCGTTACGCCAGACCCTTCGACACGACTGCCATCTGACGGCCTGACTAACTACAACAAAATATTAAGCTAAACAATATGATACAGAAAATGTTAAACAGAGATTTTGTCACTGTTCACCGTTAAACAGAGATTTTTTCACTGTTTACGGCTGGGTAAGTAAAACTCTCAAAAACGTAATGTTGGTAGATAATATTCCGTAATTGGTGGTTGCTTCATTATGTAGCTTATACTAGCTTCTGTGGGATTAAAAGTGTCCTATGTGTTATTTTAGACCTTAATCTACTCCTGTTACAAATTTCATTACGATCCCTTTAGTCATTTAGATGTGATTGAGTAACAGTACACATAAACTCACAAACATTTGCATTTATAATATTAGTAAGATTCTTGTAGTGTCTAGCCATCAGACCACCACAGATGGGGCCCAGTAGGGCTGATGCCTAATCCGGAGCTGCGGACTACCTAGCGGGTTTACCGGGGCTCCGGTTCGACAGGCAGGAGTAGGAACGGGGTGGGTTTTAGTCAGTAAGAGTCTGACACTCCCTCTCGCTTTGCCCAAGGCGGGAGAAGTCATTGGATGATTTTCCACTATCAAAAAAAAAAAAGGCTAACAAAACAGTTTTATGTGGTGAACAGCTAAACATGGGAAGCTACTTGTAATAATTAAAGCTTCTTACGTGATTAGGTCGATTTAAATTTATATTATTATCTACGAACGAGAAACAAAAGATTAAAAAAGTTAGGAATGAAATGTCGCTTTATACAATAAGACAAGACATATGCAATAAAAACATATATACCTAATCCACGACTTGAACAAGTTGTTGTTTTTATCGTTCTATTTTACAAATTCATGGTTCAATCGAATTTACTGACCTAGTGCCGATAACTACACAATTGTGAAGTGATCTAGGGATCTACTAAGTAGTCCTTTGTTGTACTAGTTGTACATAATGTAGCCTAGAGCTTCATCTGAAGCACCACAGTTATACACAGTTGTTTAAAAGTAATAAAAAACAAGCTAATGGAAATATTCAATAAGTACATGTGACGTAGTTTACGTTACAAAAACGATATAAAATAGTTGGTAAGTACCTGATTATGACTATTTCGTGTCTAGAGATCACAAGCACTATTTGATTCCTAGGTCGGGGATTAGCTACGGATTGTGAAAATCTGAAAAATATCTAAGTAGTGACGGTTCAACAACAGCATTAGCCAGAATTTCGTGCAAAGAACGAGTAACATATTCCTTCAGCATCCTCAATTCTTTCTGAGAAATATGAGCGTTCTTACAATGTAAATGTAAAAATATCAAACTACATAATAAAAGTATCACAAGAGGGGCAGAAGCTCTTAAAATTACAGAGGCAAATTGCCTGCGTAACGTTTGATACAAAGCTACGGGCTTTTCACGTGAAACGGTACCGTACTGTATTTACCTATATAGAAGGTAGGGGGAGGGTGGGGGCGTGGGGGACGCGAATATCGTAGGCTGGCGGAGGCTCGACGGTGAAGGAAGTGAACGGGCGTGACCTTGACATTTCCCTCGTCGCGAATGTTGTTATAGCCGTCCGCCACGCTAGGAAGTAGGAACACGGCACTCACTCCCACGGTACTGAAGTTCCAATCATTACTCATACTCGCTTATCTAGTTTTTCTTTCAATATCTACTATGAATAAATATACATATCTATTCATATGTAGGGATTTCACATACACCTTTCGATAGTAAGTAAATAAGCTAGTCTGGAGGACAGGTGTTTGTGTTTGAACTTACGCAGCTCGTCGCAATAGTACCAAAAATAAAATAATGAAACCAATAAAGAACGTGCTCCTGGCTGGCTGTAAATAGAATAATCAAACAAAGCTCCCGATGTCTCAATGAGCAAACAAAAAGTCAATAAGATGTCTCTGAGTAGTCCCTTAGAAAGTGCATTGAAGCGCAGCGCTCACAATGTGCCCGTACATCGGCGTGCACCGAACCACTTCAATCACGCAGCTCCGGAGAAATAAAACGTGTACAAAGTATGATGACGTTCAAGAAGCCTTTATGTCTCGCCACTCGCCAGCCAGTTAACTATTGGATTTTGTTGATTGAATTTAGAAGCCAGCACATCAAATTAAAACTAAATTGAGTACCAAGTACTCATTTCGTCATATTAGGTAGGTACAGTGTGTTTTTGGAATATCAAAGTACTGATTTAGCACTGACAATATTTTATCTAAGATAAGTTTGTTAATCACAAAGTCATTAATTAAATACATCGAAAATGGAAGTGATTCAGACATTGTTTTGTAAATCCTATCAAAATAGGTAGGTATGTTTTATTAGATAGATAGATAGCTAAAAAATAATTCTTCAGTTGGCCATAATTTTCCACTGTCTTGTTCCTATGGTACCAACCGTACTCTACAAAGTAATGTTTATCAGAGATTAATACAAAATTGACAAAATATTTATCAGTTATACTTAAAGGGCATTACAAATGGATATTGGTTATTTGTATTAGCCGATAAAATTGTATTACGTTGACAATGACAAGTATAATCCTCCCGGTAAACTTAGGTATACTTTGATACTTAATTGTCATTAAAAAAAACCCACTGCTGATAGGAATCTATATACGTCTGTATCAATACTTCCTATCGCAAAAATATCATTATGTATCGAGACTACCTACCTGTCTTTACAGGTAGTAACGTGTGTAAGTACCTACCTAGGTACTCTATGTTCGATTGTATTTGTACTGCTTACTATTAATGTAAGCTTTGATGCCATGCATGACAATAAGAACTGTTTGTTACTTATAATATTTCTTAGCGCTGAACAGAATAATTAAATATGTTTTGGTATTAGACATCCGCACCATAACGGAACGTTTATTTAGGATTTAACTTTAGATAAATATTTATTTTCATTAAAAAACAATGTTATTTGAATGATAAATTGTGCTTTGAACAAAACAACGACTGATAGATCCAGAAGCTCGTTTTAAAATGTAAACAAATGGAAAGACATAATGATCAGTTACTGGTGGCGCCATCTTGTAATAAGTAGACATACTTTATACGGAGTGTTTTCTATTTCACAATAGATGTCACTGTACTCAGAATATACGTATTTTTTCTTTTGAATGATGGATTTCTTTGTTTTTTCCGTGTCCACTAAAATCTCTAAATCTAGTTTATTTTTTATTTATTTTTAACTTCACTTTAATACCTACTTATATTGAAGAAAATAATTAAAAATAATCAACATTTCATTAATTAACGATATCAATAATCTACTTAATTTTTATATATTTGTAAGTATTAGCATTAGAAATAAGAAGTGAACTTAATTTGATGCAAAAATGCTATCATTTATAGGTCGATTTTTAATAAAATTCTTAAAAAGTACTTAGGCATCTTTATAAAGTTACTAAGTAGTAGTACATAATATGAATGTAGTTTGGACTTTTATGACATTGTTCTATAGTTATCTAGTTACATACATTACATACAGACACCCACCTAGGAATCTGTTTATAAAAACTTATGCCTATCGATTTTCTACGGAAACCAAACTTTAGCAATAGTTTATTACATTTCTATCATGTAAAAAGTTCCAATACATTTATCGTTATATTCCAAGAAAATAACTATAGAAAAATACTATGTATGTGACCGGAAGCAATTACAACATTCCTGGTATCAATAGCTATAAACTGATTTTCACATGGTGTCTACGTGATGATACGTAGGTGTAATGTTACTGAGTACACATAGGTAATAAATTTCCTCCAGTATGTGCCCGCTTTGACCGCCAAATATCGTCATTTGTATTCAACGTAGGACCTGCCACAAGTACGCTTCGAAGCTACTACTTAAGTTTACCTCCGCGACCGGGTTTTTGAAATGCTATCATATACCTAAGATTCATAACAGTTTTCATATTCCTAAGGTTTGTTTGTGAGTTGCCATTTAATCAAGAATTTACCCAGATATCGTTTTATTTGCTCTCGGGGAAATATTCTACTAAAGGAAAATGTAGGTACTTAATATAAATTCACTCTGCCTTGTTGGTCGATTGCAACCACATTGCGACTGCCGGGCGAGGGGGTTTCGATTACTGGATCAGGCACACTAATACTGGGCTATTTTCGATGTTTCAAAAATTTCTCAGTAGCAGCACGGTGTCTGGAATTGTGTCCGGTATAAGGCAATAGGTGTGAGCATAGGGGATCACTCCTATTACATGGGACTTATACCTAAAACAATTGGTGGGTGTACAATGTAAATACACTGTACAATGGCACTACGTGCTGTAACATGCACCTCTGCCTACCCTTTGAGGATAAAAGGCGTGACGTTGCAATATATAAACTCACGTAGCCAACGTCAATGCTAGGAAAATGTAAGGAAATAAATATCAAAAGGTTCATGACCTCTCGTCACATTGGTGACACCAATCAAACTGTCTCATACAAATTAATAGTGCAGATAGTTTATGCTAATTCCCCGCATAAGGACCGCAGTAGTTTTGTTGGCCTATTATAACATAATAATATTCAAATAAATAACATATTGATTCACTGTATAAGTAGCTGTGGCGTAGGTATTGAACTGTGAGCACTCTATTGTTTTATAACTTGTAAGACATACTGACTAAACAAGGATGTACATTCTAAACATTCCGGGTGAATTAATTTGAATGCTTGAATTTTCTTCATGGTCGATTTATTGGCGTGGTTTAATAAAACATAAGGCGCAAGTGGTTTATGGCCGCCGCCATACATATCTATTGTTTTATATTCTTCGAAAACATCGCGTCAGGTGGTTAGTACCGGTGCCGTTAGGTAATTACATAATTCAAACAATAGCTGGTTTTGGCGCCAAAAACTCAGGTGTTATCATACAATGACATAAATTGCACTTACACTGATTGCAAATGACTAAAAATATCAGTAGATACTTAGATAATGCATGCGGCTCTCATCAATATGGTAGCGCATTTGAATTCTGCTGTCAAACAAGGATCTGAATACAATTTGGTGCTTCTAACACGTGTGGGTCGTCGGTAGATGGTTATTATTCACATTTGGCACAAAGCCGACTTGGCCCGTGGTGTCAACGCCCTCACATCAAGTATAGAAGGAAGATCACGTAAGCAGATTTATAGTAGAGGAAAGAACAAGCTTATCCTGGTAACTACCTAGTTAACATTAAGTCTTATAACATTTCATAAAATATCAGCCTCTGCAAACTGAAGAATATTATGTATTTAAAATTCCTAAACGCCAAAAAATCCATAATATACTACAGTAACATAAATATTGTTCCGAAGCAGCGGACTACCTGACGGGTTTACCGGGGCTCCTGCTCGAAAAGCAGGAGTATATAGGAATGGGGTGGTTTTTAGTCAATAGTCTGACACTCCCTCTCTCCTCACACAATTCGGGAGAATATATTGGATGATTATTTTCAATCCTCAAAATAGAAAATCCTAAATATTCGATGTAACTAAAAAACTGCTCAATGCTTCCGTTTACTATCTCTAAAGTACCTAAAGCTTCTTACCCAAGAAGCAATCGAATTGTGTATGACTATGACACAACGACGTTCTCAGCTCGCATGTATCCATTGCAAGGAATTCAATTAATACATAATTAACTGGTGAAAGGAACTGGACGTATGTTTATACTTAATTCCTTTACTAAGATAATTACAATTGTATCTACATGTAACTACATATATGTTTTTTTTAAACGTTGCCCCACACTAGGATTTTCTCCTGTGTCGTGGATGCGTTTACAAACTTACAATTTCACATGCACATGACACCCAGACCCGAAACAACAATTTGTGGATTATACAAAGAGTTGCTCCGTGCGGAAATTGAACTCGTACACGTAGCTGGCAACCAGTTGTTCAGCCACCGCGCCAACCGTGCAGTCAAATGTCATAGCTAATTTCATACTAACTACTTATAATATATGTATACTTAGATACTATGTATAGGTAGATAGTACCTACCTAATGAATCTACAAAAAACGACAATCATACAGATGTAGATTTAAAATTATCATATTTTTTAATGTGATTAGCAATTCAATAATAACATAACTTAAGTTGGTAGCTAGCAACAAGCCTAACCTTCAGCATTGTTGACATCAGCATCATCATTCACCAGTCGTTAGCTAGAACCGATGCAGTGAGTCAGCAAGTGTCAGGATGTTTGTTATGCGGTGCCATCATGCCAAAACACTCGGTCATATTTATTTCGAGGAACCCGTTTTAGGTGGCGACTGCGTTTATACCGGTACAGTGGAAGTGCAATATTGCGAAATAAAGTTTCGATGGCTTTAATGATTCAAGTTATAAGATAATTCGTACTTTTTGACGTTGATAGGTTTAAACGTTACGGCTTTGTTGTCTAGAGAGTGAATAAAATAAAAGACGACACAATTTTGTCCGCTGAGAACCAAACCTATAGAATTGTGAAAAATATTATATTTTATGTTGTATTCTTTTTAAAAGGCCAACAACGCACCTGTGACTACTCTGGTGTTGCGGATGTCCATAGGTGGCGATGATCGCTTGCCATTAGGTGAGCTATCTGCTTGTTTGCCCACTAATCCATAAAAAAAAAAGATCCACCGAGAACTTCCACGATCACTTTTTTGTCAATATAAGGAGATCTCATGTCCAATTAAGCTACATATATAGAATAACTCACGAAGAAGAACTAAGAGTATCCCGTACCCGTGATGTAAGTAGTAGAGTCAGATATGTAATCACAACTCACGTAATAATTTTTCCAAAACAAAAAACAAAGGAACTACTTTTATCGATATCCGAATCACAAAGAGGAACTTAAACAATTAACAACCCCCTGTATTAATGGCTATTATCTTTGTAAAGTAGTTAGGACCGGTAGGACTAAGCGTTATCCTTAAGTTGCGTGGTTAAAAACCTCAGAGGCTACGTGATCAAACCAAATTACTCAGCGACTTGGAAACAATACAGTTGGTTTTCCCCATTACTCTGAAGTTACTATGTTGTAGGCACCTAATCCATTCTGCTGTCGTATTGTACAATTAAATTACCATAGCGGTTGCGGGAACCCGGCCAGCAGGAAGCGACTGTCCCCACTGCATACTGATGCACCGCTTTGTCTCTGTAATCACTGCTCCTCAGATATTACCTCTTTAAATTGCTATTAATATAATAGAGTAATTTCATTTTTAAACACTTCTTTTACTCATAAGTATAAGATATATTGACTATTCCTAAAAGAAGACAGGTCGTATCAGCAATTGTATTATATCAAGCTTCTGCCACTTAGGCTTCGATCGATTCTCATGTAATACTTACTTAACTTATACTACCTACACTCTGAATTTACTCATGATCTGTGCGTGTCATATATGTGTGAAAGCTAAAGTTACCTGTATAATTCCATTTACAAATGAATATGATGATGTGTATAGTATATTGTCCCTGAGATTTAAGGAAATACATAAAAAGTTAAGGGGTGGCGAGGATTAGGTACTGTATATCTTTAGAATAAAACCTTTTTTTTATTTCAACTTGCACTATGTAACTGGCCATAACGGGCAGAAAAACAGATGGATGCCATATAACTCGCTGTTTCTTTTTTACAGTTATATGGCTAGATAAATATTTTTTTCAGTAAAACAAGCCTGTATTTAATAATAAATATGTATATGCAACCTTTTTGCTGGTTGCTTTGCTGGAACTTAAATGGGCCGGCTCGACCAGGGAAGCAGCAACCTCTTACAGAATATGCGCGTGAAATAATGACGCAACGCAATGTTACTGCGTTTACTCTGGTACCTGAGAGTTCCGGATACCTAACCCAATAAGAAATAAAGAATTATAATATCCTATATGCTATCAATCAGTACCGTACTTATTGCACCTCTGGTGTTGCATGTGTAGGTACTTAGACTGCTGTTGACCAGTTGACCGCTAACGAATTTATGTGATGGAGGTTAAGAAATATCAATCTGCCAGTACAAGAAACGTAGCGGGTGGCGGTGGTGCTCACTACATCGGTGTGTGTATTATAAAGATAATACAAAGAGATGTCATAACTGAATTTCCCTTTAACATAATGCGTATCGCTTTACGGGGAGCGCGGAACGTTACAAACCACACCCATCTCTATTTTCCAACATGCAATCTCATACTACAAACACATTGCCAATTGTCCAACTTTTAATGTGCCACTTTCTGAGCGCTTATAACCTATCTACTTCTCTTTACTTATAATGTCTTTGGGCAGGGCCCATTTGTTTTGTCACAGTGTACAATCACATTAATTTTATTGTAACTTTCGTGAGACATACTAAATTAATTATTATGTTATCGGCTTACTCATGTAATGTTTTGACGAGGACAATCTCATTATCGCATCTCCTCTTTGCACTTACTTCATGGGTGTGTAGTGTGTAGGTACGTCCAATGGCAGTAACTGTTGATACTGGTAAATAGTACGTAATAGTTTATAGTACAGTGTTATACGAGGGTGGTGGAAAAAATGTAATGTAAAGTTCCCCAAAGCTCTACATTCTTCGGGTTAAGCAATCATGTTGATTTTGTTACAGTTTATCATTAGTTAACGGTTCTCAGTTTCAGTGTCTAGGTTTGACAAATTTCGGTTTATCGAAAATTCATCCTAGTAGAGGCTATAGCAGAACAGAGTCTGGTATCTGAGTTGCTTTATATATTTGCATCCAAGTTATACATAAGTAGGTATTGCAAAATTATGTATCTTTGTTTCCAATAAATACAAGAAAGGCTAAACAATAAGGCGCGTTGTCGATGCTAAATTATGCAGTGCTTTCTTGGAACTATACTGTACGTTATTCATCAATATAACAATGACAAAAAATGACAATTGTTAACAGGTACTTGAGAAGTGTCAACATGAATAGTTTTGCACCATTCTCGCTAGTTGGGGAGTCCGCGACCTTACCAGAATACAAAGACAGGCGGCTCCTTATGCACGGCGACGTATGCGCGGTCACCGACTCCAGACACGGCCTCCCTCCCTCCGTCCTCGCGCTGCCTCCAGGCCACGTGCGCCGGCGCATACTTACCGTGAAAATGACCATTTCCACGAACATACTCATGCATACCGGAACTTTGAACGTTCACCAAATTATTTTATCGATGTTGATGAATTATTGCTCTTCAAGGAATAATTTAAGGTGATGTTTTTATACGCAATTTTCTTGGTCTTTTCTTGATCGGTTGTTAAGTACCAATTACCTAAAAATTAACGATGTTCTGAATATTTTGTGAAATAATTTTGCACTGCCATCGACTGCAATCCATAAATCATTACAGGTGTAGGGCGCAGGACCGCAAGTTGCCTCCGGATCCGTATTGAGTAAGAGTTGGGGCACCAACGCAATAGGCACTTGATGTAACCGCACCGCAACCTTTCCGCTGACGCAATAACCAGCTGTTCCTACACCACTGACGCTCCATCTAAACAGTGTCAGTCGTGCCGACGCGGAAATAATTAGAATACTTTACGTCACTCATTATGATTACTCTCCGAAATGCAATGTAAGTTTAAAGATTACATTATCTGCATTTACGCTTGTATGCTCCGGGTGGTCCCTTAATGGACCTCCCTGCTTCGTACAATAACACGATGGGCTTATTTGATAGCGAATACACTATTAAGTTACCAGGACAATTTCAAAAACAGACAAACTTTATGAGGTACGTAGACTTTGCTGAGAGCGTATGTACCTACACTCTCTATTTTCTTCGTGACTGAGGATTATGGATTGGATTGGATAACTTATTTGAAGACTAGAATTTTTGCGTGACTAACAGATTACGAGTGATCATCAGAGGAGGTGAAAAATATCACTTTAGGAACATCACAGTCCAGAAACATTTAACTATTGGTAACAACTCACGCCTTTGTTCAATGTGGGTAGACACATTTCATAGTAATAACCGAGGGAAACTGTAAAGAATTTTTTCTTCTTCAATGAAGTCTTCTGATTTATTTAGTTACGGATTGCAGGGTCCAGAATACCACGTGTATGCATTTCATTGTTACAGAATTTGTAGTGATTAGGCAGGTGTGTTATGGATTATAAAAAAGTCTCATAAAAGTTCACATTACCTCTTCGTTTTAGAGATTTAGAACTACAAATCGTAGAAACTGAATGGAGTTAAATTAAATCATACTAAGGCATCTTTTACCATTTTTATGCAATTCTGCATTCGCGTGCTGTTTGATCAGATAACATACATTCTTCAATAAATAAATACTCATGCATTAAAAATTGCTTTCGTCGACTGTATAATGCGTTAAAGGTTGTCGGACGGAACGAAAGGATTCCATGCATTTGAATTAGTTGGCTCTTCTGTATGTTGCTTAATAGTTGAATAGGCTTTGATGTTGTTATGACATCAATATGACGCCATAACTGTGTTAGGTAAATAGTCAGTGGGAAGACCCTAATAATATTAACCCTTAAAGTCAAATTTAGGTATACATATTTACAAAACCAATTCATCGATGTTAACTACGTAGTTTACTAGTCATTAATAAAAATACTATGACTTACGGTTACGAGTTTAATCTTCTCTTTAAAGACATTAGCCAGATATATGTCAAGTACTTAAATGAGTCTTTAAAATGTTACGTATCTATCCAGGTAAATTGAGCTAGGTAGCTACAGTCTCTGTGCTTAAAACTACAAAATTATATGAAAATGGAGATAATAGAGAAATATCTATCTATGCTGGTGAGATTTCAACATTTGTTTAAGAATTTTTAAAACAGAAAAATAAACAGCTTAAACTCCTATAAAACCCGAATGACTTTATGTAGGCACAGCCATTCTTTCTTTAGAACTTTTATTACATGTTTAATATTTAAATCACTATCATTTCGAATTTAAAATGCTGATAGCATGTACCTTGATGTACTCCGTAGCTATTTCTGATGCCTGCTATGTAACGTTGGTCATTATTTAAAAACAGAACACACCCGTTGACATAATCGCGCCTCCTTATTCGGCAAAAATACATTGTTTGGTGTGTCCGTGAACAATAGAGTTAACAGTAAAGCTGCTTCTTATTCCGCTCGGATACGGACACGAGGGGACCGCGTCGACCGGTTGGAGTCTGTAAATTCCGTACATTGTAATTCAGATTGAATGTCGAAACGCACGAGTCGGCATGCAACTATGCGGATGCTTCGCTTGCTCGAACTTTGACTTATACTTTGTCGACAACAAGTCGTTTTTATAGTTAATTAAATTTTATTTTCATACAAACCTATGAATGTTGTGTGTATGTCTACCGAAACCTACCTATCTATATTCCTAGAGTTGTATATTACTTATGGATCTGAATAAAATGTTTTTAGTTATTAGCTGACCCGGCAGACTTCGTGCCGCCTCAAACATTTTTTTTCCACCTTTAAACCTTCCCTGGATTTGCACGAATAATTCAAGACCAAAATCTGCCCAATCGGTCCATCAGTTTTCGAGTTTTAGCGAGACTAACGAACAGCAATAAATGTTTATATATATAAATGACAAATGACAATAATGTTACCTTTCATAAATCTAATTAAAAATGTGTACGCAATAATTTACTGTGACCTAATGCGTCGTTTCTAGGAAGCAACGTAATTAGTATCTTCCGCGTCTCCACCCACTTTATTAATCAGTAAACGTCTCGCGGCCAATAAAAGTGCGGCATTTATAGACTGGTTGTATAAAACACATAAATCCAAACCAAAAGAATGGCGTACCCTGTCCAACATCACAGAAACAGATTTCAAAGGAACGTCGTTTTTCATTGGCTCTATAAACTCAGGTGTTTATGGGGTTTGTCACTTTCGCATTTTTTTTACCGACCCTTTTATATGAGGAAATATTTATAGCTGTATAACTAGGGCTAGTATTTAAGTCCCGGAATGATGAACCAAATTAGTTTTGTTAACAGGGTCGTTTGTGTTTGAAAACAAATATAGTTACGTAAAAAGTTTTGTACTGAAACAGGTGTGTTTCGTTAAATGTCGGCAATTCAAGCAATTGGAGATGTGAGCAACTTGAAAAGACTGCAACTTTTATTTTGCCAACACGTATCAAATATCTATTATTCACAATCAAAACCATTCGTATCATGAATCGACAGATTTAGACACAAGTGCCGATTCTTAAGTTTAGCTTTGTTAAAAAAATAAAAACAGAATGCGTCCTATACTCCTTTGTCATTCTACGCTTGCCGAACTTTTGTCAAAGCTTTTGTGACGTGCCGACTGCCGCCCTACGACCGAAAAAGTCCGTTTGTGACACAACATTTACTAAGGAACCGCTTTTTAACATCGTTTCCCAGTGGATCGAAAGTTTTTTTATAATTTCGGATTAGGTGCGTCACGCATAAATAATATTCACGTGTCTTTTACGTTGTAGACTGAACCTAGCAAAAATTATAGATTGTAGGTACTTAATTTATGTAGGTAATGGGATGCCCGCCCTTTAGGCCCATTGAAAATAAATTGACAATTAGAAATATTTACCTTATTAAGTAAGTATATTATAAGTAAATAATGTTATGAAAAAAAGGGTACGTTTTGCGGGTGACTAAATGTTAAAATTAAGTGTTAACGTTACTCTACATAAACATACCTATTATATTTTGGTAGTTCTAGTTTTACACTTACATTACAAGGTGATGTGAGTTATAAAATCTGATAATTAGGTACCTTCACTGGCTTAATTTTGAAATTATAGATAGCCACTTAGGTACCGTATAGTTTAAGATTATATGATTAGATAAAGGTACCTAAGAATAAAAATATAAAAAATGAAATGTACTTGGCGCGGACTCGGTGAAGTGCCCTGGTCAACAGACAACGTGTCGCGTGTTTGATTCTGGCACGGAGCTTTTGTGTACTTACCACAATTTATTATTCTATTCGCGCCTGGTTGTGATGTGAAGGAGATGTGTAGGTATGCGTAATGGTATGTTTGTAAACGCACCCTCTACATCTACGAGAAAACCCTAGTGTGGTGGATATGGACGAATCCTTTTCTGAGTGGTACTGGTAAGTCCTGTTCTGCAGCAAGAATGTTACGATTACAGGTGGTTCCTTATTTATATTTATTAGACGAATTACAAAATATAGTAATATGAGCGCCTGAATGTTTAACAATAGCAATAAGTATAGCTGCGTAAACTTTGTTATGAACACCACATTAAAATAGAGTCACCTATTTAGATTAGATTACTTCGTCGGTGGTTATAGTTCTCCCAAGATTTCAAGTCGAATATCCAACTAGGGAAAGTAATACTATTTTGGGATTTTACTGTTATGGTTTTTTTATACTTAAAACGTTACCTCACCCACATTAGGATTTTCTTCTGTGTCGTGGGTTCGTTTACAAAACATTCAATTTCACATGCACATGACACCCAAACCCGAAACAATAATTTGTGGACCACACAAAGAGTTGCTCCGTGCGAGAATCGAACCCGCTACACGTTGCACGGCAGCCATCGCACCAACCGTGCAGTTAGTTTTGAAATACATACATAATGTACCTATTTATTTTTTCTTATTGTATCAATTCGTAATGAATAAATGTTTAAAAAACAAAATATGCTCTATGGTAACATTCCTATTCATAATAACATTATAACAAGTTGTATTGTTTTTTCTTAATAAGTACAGAGTAATAAATGAGGAGCAAAACGGTTTCCAGAAAGGAAAATCAACTACGTTAGCAGCATACTCGTTAGTTAAATCTGTTACAGAGAGTATAGATAATAGACGTCCGGTCACAGTAGTCTTTTTAGATATGAGCAAAGCTTTCGATTTAGTTAACCATGAGAAATTGCTTGCAAAATGTGAATATTATGGAATTAGAGGTCCAGCTATAAATTGGCTCCGAAGCTACTTAGATAACAGGAAGCAGTGCGTAGAAGTGACAAATATTAACAATAAATTTGTGTCAACCACTTATAGATCTCAATTTAAAGTAAATAAAGCAGGAGTTCCCCAAGGCAGTATTCTAGGGCCTCTCCTGTTTCTTTTGTATATAAATGATGTTCCTAATGTTATTCACTATAAATGCGTTCTGTTTGCAGACGACATTTCAATTATAATACCGGAAGATATTAAGGAAGGGCAAACCGAAATAGTTCACAGTACTTTACACACAATAATTGATTGGCTAAACGTTAACGATTTACAAATAAACCTGTCAAAAACTAATTTTATACAATTTAGTAATTATAAGCAAGTGCCACAAAAGATTAACATCGTATACAATGGTGAGGAAATATCAAAACAAAAGAGTGTAAAATTTTTAGGTTTAATGTTGGACGAAAATTGTAATTGGAAGATGCAAATAGACACTACATGTAAAAAACTAAATAAATTTGTATATGCATTAAAGAAACTTAGACAAAGTGCTAACACACACACAGCCCTTACGGCATATTATGGCTATGTGCAATCTGTTTTGAGGTATGGTCTTGTTCTCTGGGGTAATTCTACAGATATAAACAAAGTTTTTATAGCACAAAAAAATGTATTCGGGCTATATGCGGTGTTAGTCCAATAAAATCGTGCAGACCACTTTTCAAAAAATTACGTGTGATAACTCTGGTATACTTATAGATTGCTGAGATAGGTGTGTTTGTACGAAACTATCCTCCATTATATCCTAAGGTTAGTGAGAACAGTTCTCACTAACCTTAGGAAAATTTAAAATTTACAGTTACTGTAAATTTAAACAGAGGGATCCTACAAAATTAAGAATGGAAAGATGTAGAAGTACTTTACATAAGAAAAATAGTTCAATGATGATAATTAATATATATAATAATATTCCTAGAGAAATAAGAGAGCTACCTACCACGAAATTTAAAGGAAAATTAAAAGACTGGCTTATTGAAAAGTGCTTCTATACCCTAGAAGAATTTTTTAAGTATAGAATATAATTTTATATGTAATAATAGGGTTATTTAAGTTCCTAAGTTTTCGCATGCCTACTGAAGGCGAAATGTGTTTAGCTACATAATTACCTGTTACCACCTTTTTTGTACCATATTTCGGCGAATAAAGATTTATTATTATTATGTTTGTTCTTTACATAATCACGGGACCACAGGGTCCCGGACCTTTGGAAGGCGTACGAGGGGCCGAAGCCAACTCGCAGAGGCCCGTTGAACAATTTTAATCTAAATGTAAGGGGACATCAGCCGGCGATTATCCCTGTATGCACTATGGAAGTACACCAAAGGACAATCCCCGGTTGATGCAGGACTATTGTGAGATATGGTAAAAGGAAATGATAGGGATATGGGTGTGGGTGGCTGGTTAACCGGTTAACTATGGGGACTATGGCCCCTGCCCCTGACCAATATTGAAAAATACGGATAAACAGGCAGGGGGTGACTCGCAAACTCAATAGTGGGCCCCCGGAAACGGCCGCTAGCATGTAGCGACAAGGGAAGCAACATCCGTTGAGCTGCTTGAGGAAGGGAGGGCATCCCACGGCTATCAGAGCAATCCCGGAAGTACGGTCAAGACCCCTACCAGCATCTTACTGGGATACGTCCTTCCCCCAAGTGGAGCTGAAGGCAACTCCACTCTTGCGAATCTCCACTCAAACCAGCCGATTAAGGCAAGAGTGAGGTAGGAGAGGCCACTCCGGATAGTCACGAGTACTAACCGGAGTTAAAAAGTAGGGCCTCTCCCGGGAGTCAGGTCCGTGGGGTCGCCACTGCCCAACAGCTCGCCACAAGCTGCCTTGCGGACTTATTATTATTTATATATATTCTTTTTGTCTCCGGCAAGCCGGGTATTCTGGTGGCACGGGCCTAAGCCAAGTGTTCACCAGTGGGGTTGCGGGTTGTTAGGGGTTTGAACTATGTTGTCGGAGTCACACTGAAGAAATTTTCTAACTAATCTGCATGTGTTAAGAATAACTGCCTTTTGTAACAGACAGTAGGTGCTAGGGGGCAGGTTTAGAGAGGTAAGGGACTGATGCAGCTGTTTGGGAATAACGCCTGTAGAAGATATGACAATCGGAACAATAATTACTTTTTGCAGACGCCAGAGTCGGGTGATCTCGTCTTTTAATTCGGTGTATTTGGATAGTTTTTCGGCTATTGTTGATTGTAGGTTATGGGTGTTTGGTACAGCTATATCTATTAGAAATCCAGTTTTATATATTTTGTTAATTAATGTAATATCTGGTCTGTTATAGTGAACGGTAGGATCGGTGAAGATTGCTCGACCATAGTACATTTTAGTTGTGTTGTTCTCTAAGACAGTGTCGGGGCTGTATTTATAATATGGTACAACTGAATCTACGAGTTTGAATTGTTGACCTGGTCATGTCTGTGTTTGTAATCGGTCTGGGCTATTGATTTACAGGCTCCGGTTATATGTTGGATGGTTTCGAGAGAACTATTGCATTTCCTACAAGTGTCGTTTGATAAATTCTTTATAATGTGTTTTCTGTAGTTTCTTGTCTCTATCACTTGGTCCTGTATTGCTAGCATGAACCCTTCAGTCTCCGGTAAGAGTTCGCCTCGATTTAGCCACGCGGTCGACTTTTCTTTGTCGACGTTTGGTTGGCATAAATCTTGGCGGTGTCTTCCGTGTAGAGACTTTTGGGTCCATTCTAAGCATTTTGTCCTATCGTCAGTTACGGTTTCATTCTTCTGTTTTGTTCTGTCGTTAAGATTTAGGGGGGTCAGGTGTTTGTCTTTTTGTGCTATTTGTTTGTGGAGTGTAGAAGATTCAGCTTTTGCAAAGAAGTATGTTCTCAGAGCAGTGATTTGTTTGTTGTGGAGATTTAAAATATCTATAAGACCCCTACCTCCCTCTTTTCTCGGTAGGGTCAACCTTTGCAGGCAAGACCGTGGATGATGTTTACGGAACTTTGTCATTGTCGTATTCAGTTTCCGTTGTAGGTTTTTAAGGTCTGTTTTTGTCCAGTTGATTATGCCGAACGAGTAGGTGAGGACAGGGATAGCGAAGGTGTTAATTGCTTTTATTGTATTGCGAGCGTGGAGTTGTGTCTTAAGGACTGCATTTACTCTGTGTTGGAATAGCTGTTTTAATTTTTGTTTAATGAGTTTATGATGAATCTGAGTTGATTGTACATAACCTAAGTATTTATAGGAACCCTGTTCATCCAGGGGTTCAATCAGTTCCCCTGTAGATAGTATATGTGTGTGTTGGTAATTCTGCCCTGCTCTTACAGAATTTATTTTACATTTGTCTATGCCAAATTCCATTTTAATATCGTTCGTGAATTTCTCTGTTAGGTCTGCTAGTTCTTTAAGTTGATTCTCTGTTTCTGCAAATAACTTGATATCGTCCATGTACATTAAATGATTTAAAATGTGATCTGTTTCATCAGTTGGAGAATGTAAACGAATTCCTAGTGCTGTTGTATTTAATAATTTTGATAAAGGGTTAAGAGCAAGGCAGAACCACAACGGGCTAAGTGCGTCACCTTGAAAGATTCCTCGTTGTATTTTAATAGGTCTGGTATCTATTGTTTCTGTTGGAGTGGTGAGTCTAAGTACAGTAGTCCATGAAGTCATTACGGTTTTAAGGAAAGCTGTAATTGAAGTGTGTATTTTGTATATGTCTAATATCTTAACTAACCATGAGTGGGGAACTGAGTCGTAAGCTTTTTTATAATCTATATACATGGTAAACAAATCAGATTTGGACTTTTGTACGTTTCTTAAAACTACTGAATCTATTATTAATTGTTCCTTGCAGCCCTGACTAGACTTTCGACATCCTTTCTGTTGTTCCGCTAAGATGTTATTGGCGTCAATATGTTCGTAAATCAATTCAGATATACAGGATGTGATGATCTTGTACAGGGTCTGCAAGCACGTGATGGGTCTGTATTTTGCTGGATTGGACATGTCGGAATGATCTTTAGGTATCATAAAGGTAGTGCCAGACATTAAATAAGAGGGTATTGCTTTGGGGTCTTGTATGAATGCGTTTATAAAATTATATAGGTGACTATGAATTGCTGTGAACTTTTTATACCAATAACTATGAATATAATCAGATCCAGGAGCTTTCCAGTTATGTAATTTTGATAGGACTTTATGGAATACTGCTATAGGAACTTGCTCGAATGCCATGGGTTCTGTATTATTTGACAAATCAGATTGTATCCATTCTGCTTGGGGATTGTGGCAAATAGGTTTTTCCCATATATTTGCCCAGAAGTGATGTAATGTCTCTGGATCAGGTGCATTGTTTTGTGTGTTGTTATGTGGATTGTTGTTAGTAGTTGCCTGTCTAATATTGCGATAAAAGAGTTTTTCATTGTGACTAAACTGAATGTTTTGCTGTTTTCTTAGGGTGCATGCTTTATATCTTTCGAGACGGCCTTTTACGACAGAGAGTTTTTGTTTTAATGTGTCAAGAGTGTGTAGAGGTTGAGTATTTGGTTGTTCGTGTATAGTGTGAGTTTTGTATATTCTCATAATTTTGTTGACATATTTTCTTAATTTTCTACTTCTATTGCCGTTTAAAAATTGTGTCAGTCTGCCTATTTTCGTACGCAAGTCTTTAAGTTTTTGTTCTAATCGTCGCTGCCATTTCGGTTTGTATTCAGTTTTTGGAGCCCGGGCTCTTTCTCGCGGCTCAAGTGATATCCTTGCTCCATTGACTTTAGCTGCGGTCCATGCAGCGCAGTAAATAATGGTTTGAAAGGTATTAAAATCTGTATCTTTATCAACATTTTCGGTAAGAATGTTTTTGTTAATGTAGTTAATTATTATTGCAAGATTTTTAGATGGCTTCTGTTTTGGGATATAGCTTCTGTTAGTAGGACTAGTTGTTTTAAAATGTTCAAACGCTTGTTGAAAAGTGCTGTCTATCAGTGAATTTCTTTCCAGATTTATTTGTGAGGAAGAGATGATATCTAATATAGTACTAAGATCAGGGTTATTCGATGTCTGTGTATCAGGTGTAGGTTCTTCCATAGAGTGAATATCAGTGTTGTTTGTTACTTGTGTAATGGGGTTATAAATACTTATATTATCATCTGTGAACGTGTTCCTAGTATTGTGTGAATTGTGGTTGAGCAATGACAGTTCCTCAGCTACCTGTGCCTTTAATAAATTTAATTTTTCCTCGCTGATATATTTATTATTAACTATTGCTCTCCTCTGGTCAGCTATTCTCTGTTCGCTTAAATGCGCAAGTGATGGAAAATGGCTAACAAAATCATCATACATACGCCTTCTGTAAACCGTTTCATTCCTGCCTAATTCTGTAACTCGGTAATAAGATCGCATTATGCCCTCGTTTTGTTCATTTGTCCATCTCATCCGAGTTTGTGTATTATTGTGTATGCTATGTGTGTCTAGGTGGGTCGTAGGGTGAAGTTGTGAATGTGTGAACATTGGTTGTGACTGATTTATAGTGTTTTCTGTCTGTTGGTTTAAATGACTTAGTTGTAGTTGATCTAATTCTTTTTCTACTTCCTTCCGTATAGTATTTATTGTTTCTTGTGCTAGAAGTTTATTATTAATGATTGCCCTACGTTGGTCTCCTATCCTTTGTCGGCTTACTTGCATGTCTGGAAATTTTTCTAAAAATTTTAGGTGAAGTGGTTCGAGATAGGTGGTTTTGTCTGTATCTAGTTGGGTTAACTGAAAGTAAGTGCGCAGAATAAATATATTCATTTCTGGTGTCCATCTCCTGCGCTTATTATTGGCACTTGTAGTGGGCGCAAGGTCCCTGTCGAGATCGACATCTCGCGCAACACTATCAAGCGTGCTGGTTGTTGACAAGCTGGTTTTGCTTCTTGTCATATATGAAGGGCGAGTTGAAGGGATCGATGAAAATAAAGAAATCGTATCATCGTCCGTGGAATCGGCTGTCGCATCTTCGCTGTGAGCCCGCCTGGTCAACTCACAACGACCAGCTGTCGCATGTTTTTTGGTGGGAGCCCGCTTGCTCAACTCCACACCACCGATGGTTCGCATACTGTGGCATCCAGCATCGGCTCCAGATGCGCCCCGGCGACCCCGGGAAGCGACCGTAAATTATATACTCTTCTATCCATCTCCATGTTGGGTTACCCTGCCTTGTTAGCCGCGTAAGTTTTTACTCCTGTACAGTTGTACAGTACGCGTGTCCGCCCCCACGTAAGCTAGGTGTTCAGCTTGGACGTAAGGTTGGATTTTAGGGGGCTTATTATTATTATTATTATGGAGACCAGGAGAGTTAAGTTTTGGAAATTGCGGATATAAGAATTTTTGTTCCCACGTGGTAAACTTATGTTTTATACGTATGCGTACTCAAAAAGTATGCGTAAGTTACCTAAATAAACTATCAAAAGGACAGGCACACCAGCTTATTTGAGTTGATGGTACACATCGACGTTATACCCTATAAAACGTTAACGACAGAACCTCTGGACTAAGTGCGATATTTCATGTTTGGAAACTATCAAATTACAATACCATTTTGTTACTATTTGATACCTAAATTAAATTATTTAGTACCTTGTTGAACGAACGTCGACGATGGTTGTTCATTATTTTGAAATATTTTCGTTAAAATCTTGCAACATCTCTTCAACAACTACCAACATAACGACGTGAACAGGTCATAAAATGTCAAAAGTCAAATCAACTGTCAAATTTAATTCAACACAAATGAATGAAGCTTTTACAGATTTTTGAAAACATTTTGTTAATAAATGTTGCAAAACTGGATTTTACCAAAAGATAAAATGCAGGGCACTATCAAGGAGCTGCTTGACGCATTAGGGTTAGTTATAAGTATAATTAATTTGAGTAATTTAGATACTACTAGTGGCTGGAAGCAGGCGTTCGTAATTGACGATAATGGCTTTGTATTGAATTTACAGATGTAGTTTGGAGGCGGACACTGTTTTAGATTACATCCAGAATGATCCCAACTACGGCAACAGTAATTTGTCCTCTAAGCAAGTGAACGAATACGCTCAGAGATTGGCGCTTAAAGCTTCGAACGCTAAGTTGTTTTTGAAAAAATATGAAGAGCTAAGGAACAGAAAGTACGTATTGGATATTGTTTTACTGGATAATAGTTGCTTATTACTAAATAACTCTTTGTGATGTGACTGGCATTTACTATCTAAAATGGTTAGTGTAAAAAGCAATTGATGTATTTGGTACATTTGGTTCAAATACAAAGAAAATTGAAAGCTAGTAGGTACCCAATAACATAAAACTATACTCAAAATAGATACCTACAATACAAACTAATAGCATCTTTGGATATTCCTTCAAGATTTAACCATTGTGATAGAACCAACACCTACATTACAGAACAAAACAAGAAGTTAACAACATCTACTACATAGAAAACATAAACAGTGCATTCCTTGTTTCAGTACTGATAACTTGGCTGACCTTATAGCACTGTTCTACAAACTGGTGTGTGAAGAAAAGAAATCTAAAATATCCAAACCAAAAGTAGCTCCGAAACCTATACTGGGTGATAATAAACATCAGATTACAAAGGACGATCTTCCACAGGTATTGATTGTAATCTAATAAACTTAAAATTAATATAATTATAACACATAGATAGTAGTAGTTATTGACATTATTTAAAGACATTTCATTTGGATTTGGTGATAATTTGCATCTGTTAATCTGTATGGTGTGTGTTAAAATTGAAACACTAATAATACTAGGCTATTTATACTACTGTTAATTTTGTAAATTAATGATGTACCTAATACACATAATACTCACATGAGTAGCATTAAGCCATTTCTGTAAGAACACTATAAAACACATTGTCCTGATGATAACTATTTGATTTGAATTTCGACAAAAGCTCCTTGTTTGTTCTCATCTGACTACTTACTTTATAATAAAAGTATAGATAAAACACTAGTGTTACTATAGCAATGTGCCTGAGCTAAATCACTTTCAAAGTAAATACACAAATCATAGAGATTATGACATATTTAAGGTGAGTTTTGGAGCACAAAATGGATATTAATTTTGCTATAGTAGAACCATTTCTTTTAATGTCTTTTTATATATTGAATGTTTATATTGGTTCTTACCTTTTTTATTCCTTCATTTAGATCTTAAAATGGATTTATAATGATTAAATGTAATTTCAGATTAAAGACAAACTTCTAAAAGCGGTGGATGAAAGTAAGAAGCTAGTCATGAAGTCCTTTGAAGATAAAGAAACAAAGCTTAGGCCAAACTGGTACAGCAGTCTAGACTTGCCCAGCTGGCAAAAGGATCACCCAGCAATGTCTTGGGACTTTCCAAAAGAACCTATTCCAATCATATCTTCCCTCTGTAAGTTTTAATCCTTTTTTAAATATTACCTGTTTAGTATATCCATATTTCGTAATCTATTTTTTTATTTTGTGTTTTAGCCGGTGTGCCAATAGCATCTCAAGAAAATATAATCATTGATGACTTGCTGTACATCTTCTCTGGTGTTCCTGGAAACTACATAGTCCACCTACCAGTCAAAGACACCTTCGATCCTCGTACATTCCTAATATCTGATGATTTGGATGATGCACTGAAACAAATAGTTCAACAAATGCTTCCATTGGCTTCCAATTACTCTATAGTGAGAAGGTTCATTGAAAACTGTGACATGTGGTCTGGCCAGGTGCTACATGCATTAGTCGCAGCTATTGAAATACTTCTAAAGGATTATTATGTGAGTATACCAAATAATTTCTAAGAATTACTGTAGTTCTCAAATATGTATTTTTATATTGTAATTATGCGCCTTTTTAGACTATTTCTATACTGCATATACGATTCCATCCTATTAGACCTCTTGACTAAGGTCCTATATCTAACTAGAACTCTTGGCTAAGCAATCCTTTTATGGATTTAAATGTTTATTTTTTATTTTTCAGACCATGATAGCTCAGCTGGAGACTGAGCATTTATCTTCAAACCTCACATTACAAAAGCTGTGGTACTTTGTCTTGCCCACCATGCATACTATGCAAGTCCTTGCCGCCATTGTAACTAATATTGGAAAGGTAAAGAATAACATATTAGAATAGTTAACTATTCTATCTCACTGCGCTTTTCTGATAAGAATTTGCATTTGTTAACAAATAAACTCACTACACTTTCACATAATCTTCTAATAAGGCGAATGCGAATTCATCGCGTGAATAAACTTTTAATATGATATTTTCCCTGTTAATAGGTAACTTTAATTCGGTGGATTTAGATTTCAGCCATGATCGACCCACTGCAGAGCAAAGGCCTTCTTCCACTCCTCTCTGTTTAAAGCTTTACGCGGCCAATCGTTGTCATAGATGTCAGTCCATATCTCATTTCAGGATTCGCTAGGCATTTAAATAATGTTTTGTTGTTACAGAGTGAGTTGCGCGGTGGTGCAGTTCTAACTGTACTACATGATAAAACTAACACATTGATGGGTGACGCCAGAGCCCAAGAAATTTCATTGTTCCTAACTGAACGAGCTTGCCGACCCTACCTCTGTATTCTAGACCAGTGGATACATAAAGGCACCATTGTCGATCCTTTTCAGGTAAGTTTTCATTAAATGAAGGATATTAAACAGCTTACTTATATGATGAGGTAACTCGAATTGTTTCTAGCCATACTAGGGGTTCATATTGATGAGCAACATTGATCAGCAGTTTGTTTATATTTTAACATCTATTTGTCAGGAATTTATGATAGAAGATAATGAGCTTATCAACAAGGAAGAGCTTCCAGTAGACTACTCGGCGGATTACTGGGAGAAACGTTACAGTATTCAGAGAGACAGAGTGCCAAAGTTCCTAGATAAGTTCACTGACATTATCCTTAGAACTGGGAAATATTTGAATGTTATCAGTCAGTGTGGTAAGTTGCATTTATTTTAATCTATTGAATGCTAGTGCAGTAGTTATAAGTGCAATTACCAAACAAGTGATCTTTGGTTAGATTCTTGGGTCGGGCATAATATTATTGGGTCTATTGATTTTTCGATAATACTCTAAAATGGATTCAATAGCTTGAAAGAGGTTTCAATTCTCTGAACCAAACTAATGCGTTTTGTTAAATTGTACTTTTTAATAGGTAAACCAATCACAAAGCTGAACACTGAAGAAATAAAATATTCCCTGAGAGAACAGAACTATGGTGCTATAATACAGAAAGCGTATGCGTACGCCAGCAAGTCGTTGTTGGAGCTCCTTCTGAAGGAGTATGATCTCATGGGAAGATTGAAGTCGGTGAAGAATTACTTTTTGATGAGCCAAGGAGACTTCATTGTACAGTTCATGGATGCTACTGAACAAGAATTGTCTAAGAAAATCGATGACATTATACCTTCGAAACTGGAATCCCTTCTGGGATTGTGTTTGAGGTACCTATTTGATTGTGTTTGAGGTTTGGTAATGTCTGCTATGCGACCCAATGCGATTGAAATGATATCTATTGATTTACTGTTTTAAAAGAATATTCCGTTATTTCTTTAGATTTGTTGCACTAAATTTAAACCAATATTGAAGTATTTGTAGCCCTTCAGATTTAATTAACATAACTGATGAAAAGTGAGGATGAAAAGCGTGATGTTGTGTTATGATTGATATGATGTAATATTCTATTGATTCCTAAATATTTGACTTATATCAATTTCTTAATTTTCTTGCATGGTACGTCAGACTGTCAGCAGCAAGTCACGACCCGTACAATGAGGATATGAAGATTGAATTGCTTCCCTACGACTTGCAATTCCAAATGTTTAAGATTCTGTCTATTGAGACTGAAGATGAGAAAGGTAAGTTCTTAATCTTTTTTTAACATTTGTATATAGCATATAGCCTCGTCTCCACTAGGAACATTTGTCGAGCGACATGTGTCCCCAGTGACAACGGGCGATGTCGGGCGACGTCGGACGACATCGCTGCGACATTGTTGAAACTGTTCCTTGTCGCACAGTCGATGAAGATTAGTGATAGAGTGTGGACGGATTATACATTATTTATATTAATATTTAATTGTTTAATCCACAAGAACAAAATTATCTACATCGACTGTGGCTTTATTGATAACTGTTACTATAAAATTTAAAAGCTTATAGATATAAAAACATTTAATGTCTACGTAAAATTATGTATATTGATTAATAAATCATATTTCAGAATACAAACAGAACAAAGACTGTCTGCCGCTGACTGGTATTGAGACTTTCTCGTTTGGCATGGAAGTTAAGTGGCCAGTCTCCTTGGTACTCAACCATAAAGCCATAGCTTGCTACCAAATGATATTCAGACATCTGTTCTACTGCAAACATGTGGAGAGGTTGCTGTGCAGGTCAGTGGGTGATAATTATGTAATTTCATTTCATACACACAATCATTATATTACTAGTAAAATTACTTTTTTTGTTGGTAACTAAAAATAGTAGTGACATTTGATAGGCATGTGTAATAGGTTTAACATTTGTACCTCTGCCTCAGTAACCAATATGAGTGTGTATGCACTACATTTATTTTATTTTATTTAAGCGTTGACTCCCACTACACTTACAAAAACATACAAGTTCAATGTACATGACGCCCAGACCCGAAACAATATGTGGATCACACAAAGTGTTGCTCCGTGCGGGAATTGAACCCGCTACACTTTGCACGGCAGCCAATTGCCCAGCCATCGCGCCAGCCGCGCAGTAAATGTAAAAACCTATATGTGCAGAGTGTGGCTGTACAACAAGGTGGTGAAGCGTTTCTCGGCGGCCCGACTGTATGCGGACGCCTTCGCCCTCCGGCAGCGCATGCTCAGCTGCATACAGCATCTGCAGTACTACATGTGTGTCGAGGTCATCGAGCCTTCCTGGTGCCAACTCATACAGAGCCTCGATAAGGTAACACACACATTTCCTATTAATAATGATAGTTTAGAATTGCAAAGAAAACTTCACCTAATGCAATCGGTATTGGTAAAGTCGAATATAATAAAGATGTACCTTGAAATTTATCTGAAGGCAGATTTTCAGACCGTCATTGACATATTTTTTTCTCAGTTTTTTTAAAACGTTTTTCTACATTAGGATTTTCTCCTGTGTCGTGGGTGCGTTTACAAACATACAAGTTCACATACACATGACACCCAAACCCGAAACAACAATTTGTGGATCACACAAAGAGTTGCCCCGTGCGGGAATCGAACCCGCTACACGTTACGCGGCAGCCGGTTGCCCAGCTACCGCGTCAACCGTGTGGTCGTATCACAGTAGATATCAGATCTCAGATTCTTTCTTAGAGATCTTTTTCAGTTGACTAAATTGCTAAAAAGGAGATATTGATATTAATATGTACAAACTTTACATTTAAACTGCACCACATTTCTCCAAGTTGCACTATATATTTGTTCTCAAGGTTCACAACGTTGATGAAGTGCTGGAACGTCACAACGACTTCTTAGAGTCGTGTCTCGGGGACTGTATGCTGACCAGTCCGCAACTGTTGAAAGCGGTCACCACGCTGTGTCTCGTCTGTGTACAATTCTGTACATTCATTCAGGTATTCAAACACATTTCATTTAGAAAAACTTCATTATAAGTACCCATATAATCTTTAGAAATTACAGGTAGAATTTGAGCAAATAGTATGCAAGTAAATTAGCAAGATAGAGATTGTTTTCTATCATGATAGTTTACAGTTTGTCACTCATATGATGCTTCCACACTGCTATTAAACGTTTCTTTTCTATTTTTTAATTCTGTAATAGTAGTGTGGAAGCAACATTAGAAAGCCGGGCACGAATTCAAGGTAGGTATAGTGTACGTACCTATATGCGTTGTTTCACTAGATATTTTGCTCTTTCAAGCTATGTATTACAATATTACCAATTTATTCTGTGTATTTATAATTATTTATTAGTATGGTTATACTGCAGATATTTTAGGCATATGTAATTATAAAATCTGGTGAAGGTTTTTATTTTATTAATGAATACACAAAACTTAGTTTTATATTTTCTTCTGCTGCATATATATTTTGATTGGTGTTTCGCAAGGCTTTCCTGTGGTTAGTATACCTATATGATTTCTAACATTAATTTATTATTGTATTTTCTTTTAACGCTACCAAATCACGTTAATTGGCAAAAGGAGATGCACAAGTACTTCGTGGACGCAGAGCTTAACAGTATGCTTGGATCGACGTATGACAATTCAGACTATAGTGAGGTATATACCGAGTAGATCAACAGTAACACTAGTGCACTGATGCAAAGTAAATAATATCACAAGTATCATAGAAATTCACCATTGTGAAATATTCCTTGGCGACATGACGACTTAACTAACGTCAAACTTTCAGCCAATCACAAGCCGCGCTCACTTAAAAATCCCTTTCTATGATTGGGTAAAACATTTTCATTTGTATTGCTTCTGAACGGTAAAGGTCTTAATAATGTACTCGATACTAATGAATTTATCAGACATATCTTGCTTCCATGTAGTATTTGTGATATATCAAAAACATTATTAACCAATATTATTCTTATCATTCTTTCATGACTTTTCTGTTTTAGACTTTTACAGTGAGTATCTATTGTAATTATATTTATTATAATTGGAATTCTAGAGTTCCCAATATGTATTTATCGATATTATAACCGATTGTAGCATTATAAATTTCATTTTCCATTTTGCTTAACTTTATTTGTACGCACTACCTGTCGGTATCAGTGTCTAAAATACTTAGATACTGTATACCTGACACATGCCTAAAAACAATAAAATAGTAAATACATCTACGAACTAAAGGCCTGCGAAACCAGCCCTTAGTCTTCTATGTATTTAAAAGTATACTTGAGTAAGCTCTTATAATGTATTCGTCTTCATACTAACATAGTATAAGATATATTATAGTTATAATGTGATGTATAGGACGCGGGTTGTGGTGGGACGGCAACGCAAGGGTCGGCGGACTCATTCTCTCGCTCCGTGTCACGCTACGGGCTGCGGTTCACTGCTGCGCTGCTGTCTGTACTTGCAATCATAGAGAGGATGGCCAGAGACAACAATACCAACAAACTGCTTAATATATCTGCCAGGTACTTACCTATTTCAAAGATAGTAAGTAACTTAACTTAACGCGCTGCTACTCGACAATCGCCGCGTCGTGGGTCGCGGAATGCTGCTCATGAATATGAGCCTCTAGCATGGCTTGAAACTAGTCGAGTTCCTCGTCAAAACAATACGTGAGTAAGCCGATAACATAATAATTAATTTAGTATGTCTCACGAAAGTTACAATAAAATTATAGTAAGTAACTTTTAAGAATTTCGCAATTTTATGGATATTTTTTCATTTATCAATTACAGGCTTAATTTCAACACATACTACGTGAAACAGTTGGAGAAGTTCTGCTCGGATGATAAGCTGCTGGAGGCTGAGAAGAAGCAGTCTGCCTCCTAGCACAGGACTGCGCGCCCGCGCACCAACCTCGTCACCTCTGTGTGAACGCACTCTTATAACTACGCTACTATTAAAAAATCATTCATTCAACAATTATGCCGTCGCTACCATATTCTAATTTGAATCTCTCCTGCCACATCAAAAGTACAATTCATAAATAATAAAATATAGCTAATTTTTAGGCACTCTTATAAAACAACTAATTTCTATAAAATATTTTAATAATATTGATGACGTTGTTTCTAGTAAATAGAGTATAGTCATTATAGTCACAAAGACAAAACTAATGTTTGCATGTATTGAACTTCTAATTCCTTCAAAATTAAGTACAAATCTTCCATTTGCATTTTGGGAATGAACAGTATTTAGATAGACTTAATTAGATGTTGTCCAGTGTTTAGATGTTAGTAAAATCTCGAAAAATATCAGTATACAATATTAAGATCCGAAACAGTAAGTAACTTGACAGTAGTTGTGTATTTTTCATATAGAAATTATGTAACATACGTAGGAGTACGTTATTTTTCTAATGCGGCAGATTTATCCACAACGTTGATATCATTCCGACTAGATTGGGTATAACTACTAACATATTTTTGATATTAAAGGCTCTCTAACATAATAAGGCAATTATTTTTAGATACTACTAATAGAAGAAAGTCACAAATCTCTCATTCCTTGCCATAAGTGTTAAATTATAGATAGATACAATGACAAAATAGTGTTCAAATTAGTGGTAGAAGAGCTTCGTGTAAATTAAGCGAAGCGTCACAAAATACTCTCAACTGTCGTTAGGGGCATCTATTTTACGTGAAGCGTGTAGGAAGGGGGCAACCACTGACTGGGTCTGTATAATTACATAATCTTGATAAACTTAAACTTTGTAAGTTTTAATTCTTCCAGCTAATGTTTTGCTATGTACAATGCTACCTACTTAAAAAGACAAAGAAATAATTTTCATTCTGAGCCCACAAAGTATTTTTGTGACTTACTAATTTCACATGAAATTGGGGGAGGCGGGAGGTCGAGGTGAATCTCACTACAAATACCAAAGGTCGCAAACATTATCCTCACAGCCTCATGTAATGTAGATGCCCCCTTATTCTAAATCTCATTTACTCCCATGACTATTGTAACACATAATTATTCTATTTATAGTATGAATTTTACATTAGTTATTATTATTGGCTGTGTATTGTAAACCCCTACTTGTTACATTTTTTGTAAATAATTCGATGTGTTGCTGTTGAGTAGGATAAATAATTGCCATAATTTTAAACTTCCTGAATCAACCTGTTGGATTACTTAGTAGTTCAGTTTATACATTTTGTTATTGTTAACCAACACAGATTAATTATATTTGTATTGATAACAAACACTTGTTTAAAAACGATAACTTTGAGTATTTCAATAACCTGCACTGCATACTATTGTAAAATCTCAGTATGTAATATGTAAATACCATCGTTATTATATGCAATAAATACCGATAACTCAACTGTTTGTTTGTTTTTGTTTAAACCAATAAGTCAACAGATGTTTGGTATGAGTAAGAACGTTGGACTCTAGGATTTTCTCCGTCTTGGGTGCGTGAGGAAGTTAAGAACAAAATGAAGGAAATGTCAAGTACTTTGGTACGTGTAAGTATAATATCTAAGTATTGCTTGAGTCACAGCTGCGAATCTGATCGTGATTATCCCATTCCAATTCCGTTTTAAGTTTTGAAGAGCCATGCTTTGATACGATTAGGCCGGCTCAACCCGAGTGATAACACGGCTTCACAAAAAACCAACGTGAAACAACGTTTGCGTTGTGTGAGTGAGGTTATTAAAGGCCCAATTACTGCCCTTCAAATTCCCCAACAATCCTTAAATTCTCAAAAGGCCGGCAAGCCTTGTTACGCCTCTGGTGTTTCGGGTGTCGGTGATCCGTCTGCTTGTTTACCGGCTTATACAATAAAAAAGGCGATACAAATAAAAATGCATTTTGACCATGACAATTAATCTATTTTAATATTTAACAGACTTTTAAATACAATCTTATTTATGTAACATTCAATTGGTTTCGTTTGATACATAAAGCAAATCACTTTTGGACTTTAACAATAAATACATCATGTAACATTGGAATACTCACTATGCTAGATCATGATAAAAACAAATAAATTACTTTAGCATGGACATGACACAAAATGACTTGAAAACGTGAATGAATTTCTATAACACAGCATGCGAAATTAAAAACTAATGAACAAGGAACTATATTTAAAATATACTGTAAAAGCAATTTATTATTACTATATCATATTGCCCTAAATCAACTTACAATGTAATCAATGATAAAAGCCTTGTATTGGTCACAGACAACTACTTTAAAAATAACCAACCAACCCTGTAAATAGGGATAGACAGAACAATACATCTAATCGATTCATAGTATCTGACTACACACCATTCAATCATTACCAGCAAAACAATTTCATTATAAGGTACAGTAAAACTACTAAGGACAGCCAACTTTTACGGAAATGTCTATATAGTTAGACATTACAAGTAATATCACTGCATTAATAACTACATGTGAGTACATTTCATAGTTACGCCTACATTATGTGCATATTATCCATACAATAGTGAAATGGTAACTGAAGTGAATGTTTAACATTTGTGCAACGTTTAACCAAGTCCGACCGAAACAGACGCATTCTTAGAAGTCATCTCGACGCATCGTCATATAAAATGTATTGGCACAGTTTTGTGTAACCAAAATAGAAAAAGATAATTCATATGTATCAAGTACCACTTACATCATCATGGAAACGTTAAATCCGAACTGCATTATTAAGCAAATATTCGAAAGTATATTTAATTGTCCAGTTAGCTAAGACATCAACAATAGAACCACACAATAGCCTAAACTCAAGCTAATATAAGCGCCATTACTTCTTACAAAAACTTAAGTCGAATGAAAAAACAAAAAGTTGCGAATGTTTTAAGTGTTTTAAAAATTCAAGCTCAATGTGTACAGATAAAAGTTATTATGGCTATAAATTCGAAAGATTTTCGAGAGCATAAATATACACACAAAGTTCACATTGAGCAGTCTGATACAAGGCACACACATTTGAGCTCAAATTATTAAAACAATTCATGCATGATGACACAAATAGAACTTCCTACATGATAAAAAATTATCAATTGACAACAATAAGTACTTTCTACAACAAACCTTGCAAAATGACTGAATACTTAATTATAGTTTTATTGCGGTGCCATTTTAAAAATGTTTTTTGGTTTGCGACATAATGTCATGAATAAATACATACTTCTAATACATAGCAAAGAGAGCGGCAGAGTTGAATGATAAAAGCAAATGTATGTGTATTGTAAGTAAAAAAGCCTAATGCACATAATTTACCTACTTTAAAAGGAGTATGTACAGAGCTCACTGCTCAAATTCACTAATTCACAGACTAGAGTCTTCGTCATCCGATGACCATCACCACATATGCGTTTCCCGGATCTCACTGATGATTTGACCGGCACGCTGCAGAGCCTAGATAAAAAAAACATATATTCATTACAATCATAATTGGGATTTCGATTGTGTGTTTTTGCTACAAGTGGTCTACACGGTACACTTACCTTCAGCATGTCAGCGGCCTCCTTCCGCCGCTGCGCAATATGTTCCGATTCGTTGAGCATGCTCTCTGCCTGGTCAGACTTGTACAGGTGAGTAACAAGCTCAGACTGCAGGTTATCCTTTACATAATTCACTAGGAAATGCATCACAGCTTTTGGCACAGAGTCCTGGATAGACTTGCGCACTATGTAGAAGTATGATTTGATCAGCCGTTCTGAAAAAAAATCAACAATTATTACGTTAAGTTGCCTCCTCATGTTGGTTCATAAAAGGAAATTATAGTCTCAAAATTATGTAATACAATTCCTTAAATAAACCAACCAATGTTTTGTTGTTAGTAATGTGCATAATAGATCCGTTATAAAATGCAATGCTAATGATTTGTGATAGATGGTTTAATGTTAAATGAAGATAAGTATTTAATATTTACCTACACAAAAATGCTCATAACTAGTAATAAAATATCCCCACATCAAATTATGTTCTAGTTACTAGACAAATCACAAGCCACAATCAAATAAAAAATATGCCTAATAAATGAAATTATTAGTTTAATGATTAGTAGTTAGTAAAAAATCTAGTTAATGTCAAGTCAAAGTAAACAAGCAGCAAGCAAAATAGTCGATGGTAGGTGGTCGGAAGTTTAACAGTGAGCAAAATGAGTAAAGCATTCTGTACACCGCGCCGCTATCCTCACCCACTAAATCACCCATTTGATTCAATTGCATCACGTTGATGCCGTCTACTGTCTCAGAGTTAGGAATTAGGATTGATGGCTCATCGCTCCGCCCACCTAACATCACAAGAAAATACTGTTGAATGGTACAATGTAGTGATACACATATACATATATTAATTCTGACAAATGATGCTAATGCCGTCCGATTAATATTTGACAATGAAAACGGTTTATCACTTTACTACATCAAATGTTAATTGCTTTTAGCTCCAAACCAAACTTAATTATAGGTTAAGTTTCTAAATCAAGCCTCATTTTCATTCCAATTAGCTCATCGCAAAAAACGTGAATTAATAAAATTCCAAACAAAGCAACAATGTTGAGATTCCACTTACCGATGACGTCACAATCATGTTGTTCCCTGTCGGACAGTTTGCGCGAGGTCTGGCTCGGCACTTCTGGTAGAAGGTTCACTGGCTTTTGAGGAGTCAGTACTTTATTCTCTGGGGTTCCATTCATCTGAAATTAATATGATTATAGTACTGTTTACCTATGACAAAAAATCTATAATGAAAAGCAAGATTTTAAGAAAATAGATTGATGACAATGATGATGGAACGAATACGAATATTTTTCTAGGACGAGCCCGCCACAACTTCCCAAAACCGCTACAACTCTTCCAATTGTTTAAGACCTACCAATTTGATGTACTGTAGGAGTAGTAGACTAACAAACTTAGTTACATGATCATTGTATCCATTTTATTAACATGCATTATGTGTACCCGCAATAAATGACAATTTAGCTTTAGCTCTAATAACTATTCTACCATTGTAAAACCGTATGTTACCTGTGGAGTTGCAGGAGATTCACTGTTATTACTCTGAGTCGGAGACTTGTTTTCCTGACCATCTGTGATCGCTGGCACATGCTAAAAAGACAATTTCCAACATTTAAGGTAAGCATTCTATTTTAGATTAGATCCCCCAAATATAACATCTAACTAAAATTACTTTCATGCATACAATAACAAAAATAAAATAATAAACAATTTTAAAGTACAGATGTTTACCTGTTGGCATCATATAAAATGCTAATTCCTCCAATATAATCGTATTAGTGACAATGGACATGACGTCATACGTATTTTGATAAGTTCGTCATTAGTGAATAGAAAATGCTTGCTAATGAGTAAAGGTTAGTCAGCAATAGCTAAGCCAAGTTTATATGACAAAAGAATCTTCAAGAAGAAATTAAGTATCCAATAATACTCAAAAGCGATGTTTAAATATTTGTCATCTAAACTTACGATTTCAAGAATGTACACAGTTTTAATCATGCGATATGCCTCTTACGACGCTGTTAATAGAAATATAGGGCGAGTTCTGGCATTGTTCGCATGATCGATCTCTGTCTACACTCGATTTGAAAGAGAGCCCACGTAGTATTCCAAGCGTCACCGACATGATGCCGTCACATGGTTTAGTAGGACAATGTGGCTAACATGAGACTGTAGTTATGTCACTAGCCCTTACTATGTGCTGTGAGATTTATTTTACCTTGTTGTGTGATTCCCATACACTTGCCAAGAATACTAGGGTGGACCCTCTTTCACCCATTTGTCGAAGAAATAGCTACAAAATAATTGGCAATAGTTATTTTAATCACAAGAGGAAATTAGATAATGTTAAAGTATAATCAGTAAGAGTTTAAGACTGCCATCAGTAGTTGCTGCAATGTCCATCTGATGGTAGCCCTATTATTGATACAGACAGGTAACAAGCATCAAGTATTGTATTTTGTTGATTTACTATAGTTTTCCAAGTGAACAAAGATGTTGAAAAATGCCTGCATATTTATTGTATAAATAGTAACAAAAAGTAAGTCAGTTGTTAAACAAATTACGTGCCAAAATGTTACTAAGTACTAACAGAAAAGAGTATGTGCCACAGGCTTCACTAGCTAGCCTAGTTACACTACAGGTGTTAACTATCTACTCCATACAGGGGTTCATCGTAATAAATGGATAGATCTTAAAACAATGGATATGAATATACATGTCGAATAGGTAATTTCATAAAACAAACATAAACAAAGTTATAATGGTGCACTTCATAACACTTTTCTAAGATCGACAACCACATTTACACTCACCGACTAATGTACTATTTACACGCGATGGGCAACCGTAAGGAGTTTGACAGCGACACTACTTACCTCAGGTTAGTGGCATTAGTTCCCACAGGCACGTAACATAATAACTTAAGCTTATATATACTTTGAACATGGTGAATACCGGTGAGGACGTGGGCCGTGGTGTCTTCTGCCGGTAAACGGGGCTGTGCTCATCGATCAGGCTGTCTGTACTCTTCAGGAGACCAGACACCAAGGCAGCTTCGCGGTGAAAGTCAGGGTGCTTAGTGTTGATATACGCCAGTTCAATTTGCACCAAATTTTCCACCTGAAATTGAGAATAGTAGTGGAATTTAATTCATCATTTCAGCTTGCATGTGGTGCAAGACAACTTTAAAATAATACAGTTTTTCATAGAATTAATTGCTGAGCAATTAGTTTGCTATATTTTATTTCGAGAGCTAAAAGTTTCGCATGGCGTAATAGTTTTATAACGGTAACATTTATCACCGGTAACAGTGAATTACTATTACTTTGTATATTACAAACTTGCAAATTCATTTTTATACAAAATGTATTTTAGTTATATGTTTTGTTTATTTGTGGCGTCACCACGATGTCCCAAATATAGGTGATAATAATTTGTGGTTGATACAATAAACCACATCGATATAAACCTGACAATGTATAAGTCAAGGTTACACGCGGTATGAGTCCATCGAAGCGATACCTACTACCGACTATATGTCTATATCATAAAACGATTTTCTCGACACTATCTCTGTTTGCTTATCTCGGAAATGTCATTATATTTTGGTATCAATCTAACTCAAGAAATACCTGTTTCTTTCGGAATCTAAGTAGAACTGTGGTGCGAAGATATACCTGTCTTGACCTATAAATGACAGGTTTAAATTTATAGGACCGAATTAATGTAGGTGTTCATACATACCATAGCGTTAGTAGCCGGCAGACGGGTGCGCAGTAGCTGTGTGACGACATCGACGATGCGTTGATGCAGGCGCGGGAACCGCAACATTTCCTGCTGCACCTCCGTGCCGCAGTGCTGCACTATACGCTGCATCTCCTCATGTACCTATTCAGAACAGTATCATCATAGTAGTTATAGCGTATTTATTATAGAGTACTTATTGAACAAAGACGTAATATCGGGAATTGTCGATACTCGATAAATACTTACCTCGAACCTGAGACTACTGGTATACTAACGAGGTAGACCATTAATATGATAAGAATATCTATGTTGACGCAAATAAAAAACATATTTGAGGCAGTTAATATACAGATAAAATAAATATAGTTTTGATTAGAATCATGCTTATTCCAATTATAACATTACTGGCTACTTCCGCGCGGTTTCACCTACTCTGCTCGGCTCCTACTGATCATAGCGTTATGTTTTATAGCCTGTAAGATTCCTCGACATATCCACTATCAAATACAACAAAAGTTATTCAATTCGGATCAGTAGCTCTGGAGATTAGCGTGTTCAAACAAACAAACTCTTCAGCTTTATAATAAAGTAAGTATTAAAAAAAAATCTGTTAAAACAATCACTCCCGCATACCGTAATATGATTGTTTCAAGAACAAAGAGCAACAAACATAAAAAAATATATAAGTTTCTAGTTCTAGTAGTACCTACATACATAACTGAATTAATTATTCGATTTAATGATGTTTTGACGTCACACATTACTGACCATAGTATGCTAGTTATTTATGACCCTCGCCAGGTTTCAATAGTATATAATAACAGTAAAATTTTACCAGTTCCACGCAACGGAGTGATGGGTCTTCAAGTCTCCTTATCTGCCGTTTCACAAGCAACTCAAACGAGACTTCAGGGACAAACAGAGCTGGCCGTGGACCCGTAGCATTGCGGATCGCGGTCAAAATGTCCATGCGCGTCAAACCTGGTACAAATAAAAATAGTAACTCGTCTCGTTGCTTGTCTTTGTAATATGATTGATCAAAAATGGGTGTGTCTTATGACAATGGCATAAGGTTTCTTTTATCACAATGTCATGGTTGCGACACATGCCGCCAGTCATGCCGCCGGTGTAGTCAGTAAAAGTCTTGATGAATCACACAATAATCAGTTTAAAGACCTGATTGTCATTCACAGATTGTCATGTTTACAATAACACAATTTATAATTACAACAGTACATTTACGTTTGTTATTAAGATAAGTGCAAAATAACTTTCTTGAATAGTATGATTCTTCGCTGAACTCGTATGACGTTACTACATTACCGCGAACACTTATTGTGTGTTGTATACGCGGAAACATAAAACCACTTACCGACTAGGGGATGTATGGAATCTAAGGTGCGGCCAAATGTCTCGTGGAAAATGTAGCATATTCTGGCGCCTCCACAAAGTTCGGTAGTCTCTATATTCCTGGCCGTACCCTCTATGGTAGAGCAATATGCGCTAGCGAACTTGGTGATAATTTGAAGTAGAGTCTGTGACTTATCCGAAACATCTTCTCCATAAGAGTTGAGAAGAGATTGGAACTGTGAGATCATTACATTGACGCGAACCTGTTACGAAAAAAAGCGAAGTTGTAATTTGCTATTCAACTTATAAATAACAGTAGCAATTAATTAGCAAATACCAATTTGGATTTATTCTTAGTAGAGAAACAAGATAGTAAATAAAAAACAATTACCTTTAATTCAGGCAAACAATCCCTAATATGGTGCATCAGTAGTCTGTTCAAGGTCTTTGCCAAGTGTGGCGTGCCATTGCGTGTGGCAATCGTTGGATACTTCCTTTGGAGGTATGTTGCTTCGTCTTTGAGAGCATCCTGGGTGTAGAACAAAAATCTAGTTAGTACCTAATATGAATTGCACATGTTCTTATTACGTAAAAAACATCATTCTTTTTTGATAGCTGCGTAATAAATTAAACAAATAATAAAAACATTATTGTCATCATTGGTACTTAGGATAGATTCTGATAGATACAACACATAGATTTTATATAATTCTATGCAAACCAGTCTGGTTATTAATTGCTAGATGTACTGAATATTATTACAATTTCGATTTCGAAGTCAAATGCAAATCTAATAAAGTACAATGGTGGGATGACATAGACCAATGATTCAGCAAATATTATTAATTATTAAAATGATAATTAAATAGATAATTTACCCCTATCGATTTATTATCAATAATGTCTTGCTGCGATCTGTTTACAACTCCGATAATGCCAAGTTTTACGGGAATGACGCGGCCGCATAGGATGTCTATGGCATCAGTTCCTGAAATAAATAACTATTTTCAGTAACAAGCATTGCATCTAGGAAAACAGCAACTAGAAATATGAACTATTTTTATCGCCAGTCTTTAATAAAGCAACACAATTCGGAAAATTATTTTTTATCAAAGTTATCATGTAATCATATTCTGGAGATAAGTTAAAAATTGATACTAATTTAACTCAAATATTTTAGATAGCTTGTAGGGCATGACATTACTTTTAAAATAGAGATAGACTTAGACCAGATTATTATTTATACTTAAAAGTAGTGAATAAAATTAATAGTATAGTAACCTGCATCCATAAGATCCAGCTTAGTGACAACAGCTAAAGTCCTCCTACCATCTGGATCAACCTCTTTGGACATTTTAATAGCTTCACTGGTTGCCATATCAGTGTTAGCAGCAGTCACAGCCAATATTATGGAGTTTGGGTTTGAAATGTACTTTATAATAAGATTCCTAATTTGGTTTTCAATATCTTCAGGCTGATCACCAATTGGCACCTAATAAGAAACACGTTGATTAATACTGGGTTAATTCTAAACATGTATTGTTATATGTAAATGTCTTAAATACTATTTATTTACCTTGGTAATACCAGGGAGATCAACTAGAGTGAGGTTTACAACCCTGGTTGAGAAAATCTTGAGGCTTATAGGCTCGGGGCAGATGCCCTTGTTGCTGCCAGCCATGCGGTCTGTTTCTCGTTCTATTTCTTGTCGCATTTGATCGAAATCTGTGTATATCTTGTCTTTGGTGTGCAGGAATTTGCCCCATTCTTCTAGGTTTACAGTTCCTGTAACAATTGAGAAGTAGGTAGGTATGGCTGGAATGTAAATTACTATAAATTCTATGTAGTAAAAAGAACCAGAACACATGCAAACACAAAGGTAGTTATTCAATATACAATCCAATAAATATAAATGTTATTGATATAATCTCACATACACACACATTCCTGTAGTAATTATTTCTTTTATAGATATTTAGTATTATGTTTTGCATTCCAATATGGATAAAAAAGTAATGTGGATCATTATGTCAGATTAAAGACAACACAATATAAATAATAGGGTAGGAATGGAGATATTAATGTGTATATAATTACTTATTCTTATTACACACAATAACTACTACAAACCTGGATTAAATTTTTGGGAAAGTTGAGCTATTGGATTCCATGTTGTTTTCTCTGTGTTCTGGATTCTTAATCCTTCCAATACATTTAAATAAAATACAATAAATTTAAACTAAGTAAGATGCTGAATGATTCAAAATGAGTCAGTAAGAAATTTTTCCACTGAATCTACTGAATTGAAATATATTTAAATGCATTTTAAACGAGAGTTCTTACACAATCTTACAATTATAATTAATTTTTTACACCTATACTTATTTAGGAACTCTGATAACAATTACTGTATTTAGTATACACATTAATAGATAATGAGATTAATTTATTGGCATGTATGAAGTTCAATGCCATTTCAATGCAGTGCAATAAAAATGACATTGAAAAGAACAACATTATTGATCTCATATAGGTGGTCTATAGATCTAGGCCTTATAAACATAACAAAAGCAGGAAGATCAATGCTCAATTACATATGGCATTGAAAAATGTAGTTAATAGAACAAAGGCTTTTATTATCATTTCTAGATTCATGTAATTCCACCTGGATTAAAACTATAGCAGAACCTTAGGATGTAAATTATACTTTTATAAATAGTATTAATAAAATATTTAATACACTTTGCCAAAATTTATATCTAATAAGACAGAGATAGTCCAATCATAATGAGTTTCTAATAGGAATCAGATAACTACTAAAAATAATATTATTGTAGTTTGAAAATTGGCTTACCTTCTTCAGCCGAGCGATGTTCCTTGCTATCCTTAGGACTGTAGACAAGTTGGAGAACTAGAGGCCGCCTAGTCACAATTCCAGGGCCTCGAGGAAGAAACGAGCGGCCCACTAAACTCTCTATGACAGAACTCTTACCAGAGCTCTGTTAGAAAAACAATAAAACATGTGTTCAAAAAGGTGTCTTATTAGAATTACTTATCAATTTATTAAACATGTTCTCTCTGTTTTGAGGAGTTCAGTTGTTTCTAAATTAAATGTAAATCAATGTGATGTCATTGATGTTTTTATTGATTACAAATTAGAAACGTGACTATGCGCAAAACATATAATTTTGCATTCATACCAAATATATGCCAAAGTGAGATATTTCAATTTGGTGGTTTGGGATAACAGAAGTACGGTCTTGGTCAATGACAGCGTAGTTCAATTGAATATAATGGGGACAAAGAACTCTACTGACACCTTTACATAACCATTACAGATACATCAACAGGAAACTCATGGCATGTATCGGCCATTCTAATCGGAATCACGTTTTTAAAATAACTGTTTCAAATATTTATAAAATGGTTACCTGAGTTCCTAAAACTACTATCTGAGGTAATTGGATGGCATCGGCTCCGACAGTGTTAAAAACATCTTGCAACTTATTAATAACTGGTATAAGCGCTTCCATAGTTAGTTACAGATTCTACAGCACACAATAAATATATTCAACGGGTCTACGACAGTTTTATGTAACACGAAAAGATTATTTTTATCAAATATCAAAACAGACAAACCAACCGGTGAAAGTCGGCCATATTGATTTGACCACCCGCGCCCAGTGTTGCCAACAAGACTAACATGAAATTTGCTAAAAGGCTGTTGAAAACTTGCCAAAATTATGCCAAGGCTTTATAATTTAAGCTAAAAATTATGCTAATAATTTTCGATGTCAAATAAAACGTTATTTAACTTCAAATATTATTTAATCAACATTGTTATCAAATATATGTTAGGTTTTAATCGTGTAAATCCTGGTCTTAACGTATCTTAATCTCAATATAACGACTCGTTATATTGGCAACCAGTGTTGCCCCCTTAGGTCTCATGGAATGTCGACGATATTTACATCGCAAGGTATGAAGACAGTGGTTTGTTTCATGGTTTAACTTTTATTAAATAATATTAATTGATATGCTAAAAAATATGCTATATTAATCGACTATTTGCAATAGATTAAAATAAAAATTAAAATATTTACATAATCACTTGCTCATTATGCTTATTCAAATCACAGCTTATAGTTGTATTTTCATAGCCTTTCCTGATTTGACTTGATTTTTTCAAACTTTGTACAACACTTAGTCGGAATATTTACGAGCTTAGCAACCGATTTTTATCGTTAACAATGTCGAGACACTCCGTCTAAATATTTTTTACTGATGGTAACATATCATATCCGTGACATATGTCGAAAAACAAAAACGTCAATGTCATTTTATTAATAAAAGTTTGTCAAACTGTCAATGTCTATTGTTCCAAATGAAATAGTGATTTATTTTCTTGATTGTGTAAAGATTTAACGCTGAAATTGGTTTCGTATTCTCATTTTTGTGGAATCATTTGCTGCAAATTAATTGCGCATGTATTTAAACATGTTCAACGCAGAGGTATGTAACGCAATGATTTGTGTAAGTGTAACCTAACAATCAAACTCCCGGCATCTTATAAGACGACGACTCAAACTTTTATTTTCTAATGTTTCAGTTGAACAGTGTGGACCCTGGAAGATTTGCGAGTAATTCGAAATCCATAGAATTTGGTCCGTGGCACATATCGTATGATGTTAGCTGTATACTGCCAAGTGTGTGTTCTACAAAGGTCGTTTGCGAACGCGAAGACGATCAATTTTGCCAGTTTTGTATGTGAGTAGATACCCTTTGTATTTCTTTGTTTTTGCAATGTGTAGTCTGTTATTAGCTTAACTTGCATGTTACAAAGTTCCTATGAGATGTTTGCATTCATTATCAGACAAAAATACATGTTTGTATTAAATGTCATTAAAAGGTATGAAATGATATATACTTATTGTAAATAAAAAATCTATTTGTTTTTTAATAATTGTTTTTGTATGTTTTCAGATACTGCAAAGAACTGAAGATACCACACTTTCCTGATATGGTGTTTCCTAAAAATATTCTGAAGCTGAACCATAACAGTGGTGCCCAGATATGTTTTAATCCTCTTGATTCTCTGAAATGTGTTGCAAGCAGGATGGAGGCCATAGAAGTGTCATGTGCTGAAGCCTGGCAGGAGGCCCGGTAAATATCTTAAAAAAAATCTAACTTATTAATGATGTATTAAGTAACTGAATTTAATAAGTTTTAATTCATAGATATTCCTTCTTGAGTTGATTACTTCATCTCAATGGCAATTAATATGATGTTGTGAAATTGAAACAACTGTTGTTGAACTATTTATCAGTGTAACTAATACTCATACATTTTTTAAGACCAGATGCACCAAAACCAAAGCGGCCTTTTGATTGGACATTTTCAACTGATTACAAAGGAACACTCACAGATAATATTGTTGTAGAGGCGACCAGTGAAACAATTGATTTTAATTTACTCAAACAAAAGGAACAAATCCTTTTCTACCATGATCTAACTTTATTTGAAGATGAACTTCATGATCATGGAATATCAAAATTGTCTGTAAAAATAGTAAGTATGATAACATAATAATTAATTTAGTATGTCTCACGAAAGTTATAATAAAGTTACAATAAAATTAAAGTATGATAACATTGCATATTAAACTCTACAGCTAACCCAATTTTTAAATAAAAAAAATTACATTAACTACTTATCTTACAGTCCAGCTAAGTGAAATTACAATAAATATTATTTTGAAGGCCTAAAACTACTGTAAAATAGAATTTATGTGTTAATTATTGAACTAGTTAAAATAAATATATTTAAATTAAACAACATTAATAGTATTACGATCTGTGCTTTCAGAGAGTGATGCCAACATACTGGTATGTGCTGCTGAGATACTTCCTGAGAGTAGATGATGTGCTGGTGAGGTCCAATGAAACCAGAATGTTCCATTTGCTCAACTCCGACTATGTCCTCAGGGAATACACTGTGAAAGAGGCACAAGCTAAAGACTTAAATGTAAGTAATATGCTTAAACATCATGTTTATAAAATCAACATTGTTTGAATATAACTCAATGTCCCTTTTGATTCCAGAAACAGTAGTTAAATGTTTTTAATATAATATTACACCCACTTTTAAAAAGTTATTGCCATAGTTCTATGTTCTGTGTTGTTACTGAGATAATATAAAAAAATCGATAGCATCCATATTCTTCTTAGCAAAATAGTCTAAAATATTAAATAAAAATTAGTTACTTATTTTAGTATTTATTTCAGTAAGAACAAGCTGCATAAAAAAAAAACAAAAATAATATTGAGCTGTGCTGTATCAAACTCTGTATCTCAAGAATAATTAAATTTCCATTTTTAAACTGTGTCATTATATCTTAAAACATTTTGTTACAGATGCCTACAGCTCACATGAAAGAAGCTGATGATGTGATACCAATTCTACCGGTTAAAGAAAAAATAACACACAAATTAATTGTGAATATACCTTCTAAATAGAGTGCTTTGATCTCCAATAATTATAATATTAAATAAAATAAGTTAAGCATTTAATAATGAGTTAGTTATTATGGGGTTGTAACTACACTATTTTAATTAAGAGCTTGAAGGAACAATGAAATGGTTACAATTGTGAAAGGATTGCAGTACTGACAAAAATTTACTATTGCAATTTACAAATTATACTATGCATTCAAAACGACATTGGAATATTAAGTTTCTTAAAAAGAAGCTTTCCACTATTAGTTACAGAGGTAATGTTATTGTAAGTTCTCCCGCCAGAGGGCAGCACTAGCGAAACTAAAATTACAAGTAACCTGAAAAATTACCATGTATTAGTTAATGTCAATTAAATAGGATGTTAAGTATCCAGAAAGTGTATTTAAACCGTCATATTAGTAGAAAGATTCAGTCAAAGTCTTGAGTGCCAGTGATGCCCTCTGCTCAGAGTTTGCATAATATTCCCTGCTGTGTAATAAAGTCATCACAATGAACATGGATAAACACTTGTACTGATAGATGGATAAAAGTATTAACTGTGGTATTCATAATACAACGGTGCTCTTTTATATTATTACAAAAGCAAAAATAAAGGTATTAAAAAACCAATACGCTTTTTTTGCCTTTTGTTTTAAACAACACTTCGTCAACGACATCCCGCGGCTTCACCTGTGCGGCGATAGAAAAGAGTAGCCTATATTTATCCCCAGACTCCTACACTATACTACACACATACACAATCAGCCTATAAGTGGCCACTGCTAACGAAAGCCTCTTCTCGCATAGAGAAGGTTTGAACATCAATCACCATGCTTGCTCAATGCGGGTTGACGATTTCAAACTTAGGTTTCCCACGATGTTTTCCTTCACCGTTTGTTAATGGTGTCTAAATAATAATCTTGAGTACATAGGTATAACTCACAAAGAGTCATATTTGGTACTTGTCGTTGGTAGCTTACGATCCCGCATACTTATGCATGAGAAGCGGTCGTCTTAAACCTCCGGGTCATCACGGCAGACACTATCTCTAATATCCATACACAAGTTGCAATGTGAAAGAAAAAAGAAAACATAACATTAAATATAGATTATAAGATACATTTTGACTGCGTTTTCAACCTCGCAAAGAGAACAAAAGAAATATATATTTCACATAACATCAACTGCGACAGCAGTTTGATAAAATTTTGACTTTCGATACTTTAGAACGGAAATCATATTTTCTTGTATTAAATTTCAAAATGATTTCGACTTAGATGAATTTTAAATGTTATTAAGTAGACGTGTAATGTAGGCACCACTAATGTTGTGGGTGCAGAATTTGATTATTACCTAATAAAATCGTGCAAGTACATTATTTTGTACCCCTTTGTTTGTTTTTGTACCAAGCCCTTGGTCAGAGATATTGGACATTCCTTTACTTCTCAAACCTGTATTTTATTTATTTATTTTTATTTTCAGCCATGGTCGTCCCACTGCAGGGCAAAGGCATCCCTACCCTCCTTCCACTCATCTCTTTGTAGAGCTTTCTGTGGCCAATCCTTTTCATAGGCATCGAGTTCATCCCGCCATCTCCTTCTGGGCCTGCCGCGACATCTGTTAACGTCGAGTGGGTTCCACTCAAACATGTATACTAAATAAAATTAAATAACAAAAGGAGGGTGGATGGGCGACCGGAGACTGAGACACACCGCAGACGTTTCTTTATAAATGACCTTTGATAAAGATTACTACATATCTACTGATACGCATTTTTATTATATTATCTTCGAAATATGCGTCATTGATATTTGATTACTTATATACACTTATGTATTTGATAAGTCGATACGTAATGATATTTTGTAATGCTCTATTCTTACCAGAAGTTATCAGTTTGGCAAACTTAAGATGAGAAAAGTCATATACCTAGGTAGGTATCTATTCTCTACTTACGAAGTGCACTGCAATAGGTAATGAAATATCCTGAAGGAGTAGCTTGACAGGTACCTAGACTAATAAATAAAATTGTTGTGTCTGTTTGTAATATTGCATTAACAGCTTTTTCCTATATGCATATGAATATACACACGATCAATAGGTACTCACATACAAATCAATTTTTTTACAATTTTTGTCTCGTCTGTCTGTTTGTTCCGGCTGATCTCTGAAATGGCTGGAACGATTTTGACTACTACTAAATAACTGAGGATACTTTTATTTTAGAAAAATATATGGTATTTTACAAGAAAATAAAAAACCCAAATTATGTCAGAAGTCATTACTTATTCTACGCGGACGAAATGGCGAGCAACAGCTATTCTACTAATAAAATGATGGCTAGTATGGTCCTACGTTACTGACCATTGCCTTTTTTCTATTATTTACCTCCGTAATCCTTAATACCCAGACCCAAAAAAAGTAATTTTCATACAAAGAAACGTATTGTTTCATGTGGGAATCCATACATCAATGCATCAAATCATCCTGCGATACATTGCCCGTAGGTATAGTATAGCAGTGTTGTTTTTTGAGGGGGAAAATCATCCAATGACTTCTTCCGCCTTGGGTGAGGCGGGAGGGAGTGTCAGACTCTTACTGACTAAAACCACCCCGTTCCTTCTGCTTTGAACCGGAGCCCCGGTAACCTTTTACGTTGTCCGCAGCTCCGGAATAGTATAGCTACTTAGCTTCACTATGCGAAGGACTACTGCTTACGAATTTCTGTATTGGTAGAGAATAGAGATCTATCTATAAGGTACTCTACTCTTATAAGGCACTATGTATAGGTGCTAATTGTGTAGATTATAATCAGTTTGATTTATTATTAATTGGCTAGTAATTACGTCTGTCATTCAACTGAAAGTTTTTTTTATCGTAGATATAAAAGTAATCACAATCAGAACGGAATAGGTACAATAATCGATAACGTTAACAGATAGTTTTATTTTATCTCTATTGCTCTAGGTACCGTTGCAATTTTTGATCATTTAAGCTAAGAGAGTCCCAGATGAGGGTAGCCATATTGTTATAATCGGAGAGTGTTGTTTCAAAATAAAACCGTTGCAATGCGGCAATATATTGCATTGTGGGTAGCTGCTATAGGTTTGTAAATTTAAATAAAATTTCTCTTTTTATTTTATTTTTAATAACTAATATGTAACAGTGTTATAACAGGTATTGTTTGTGTTATATTTTTCAGTGTTATTCTATGTTGAAAATGGACAGGCTCAGATATTAACGTATGATGTTCGGTTGAATAATCTTCTTCGTATGCAGCAAGGCATTGGATGGCCGTTACATTTGAATTTGGCTGAAGGGCACGACGCTTTGTTGCGTCTATCTAAAAGACTAGAGAACCAGCAAAACTGTGAAATTACGACTCCTTCTGGATTAACGTTTAACATCCACAACCCACCGAACAATAGGTATTTTTCATTTAATTAAAATATGTATAATGTACAATTTATTATACATTTCGTGAGACATACTAAATTAATTATTATGTTATTAGTTTCGGCTTACTCACGTAACTGTTTGACGAGGAACTCGACTAGTTTCAAAATGATTGTCGCGCTGCTACTGTATCATATCTGCTGCTACTGTAGCATAGTCCCGGCGATAGTCGTGTGTCGCGGAATGCTGCTACTAATCTTCTAGACTAATTACTGTCAAACAGTTACGCGAGTAAGCCGATAATATAATGGGTACGTTGCTACAGAATTAAGAGATTATTTTTGTTTTATTACAAACATAAAATGTTTACTTACTCTATGCCTAAGCGAAAGTTACGAACGACGTTTTAATTTAATTGAAAAACTTTACCTAAATGCTAATAATTTTAAAGTGTTTGTAACTGAACCTAATTGCTCAGCTATAATTACATGGGTAAGTGAATGGAAATGGACAATGTCAAGTAAAACATGATAGTTTCACAATTTCCTATTAAAAAGTAGGCAGTAGTGATATAACCAATAACCGCATGCCCACTTCGTATTAGATCTCTTCTCATCTTCGATCATAATCGATTTTATTTAACGCACTGAGAAACGTAAACTTCCCAACACTAGTAGGTATCTACTGACGTTGCAGGTGCCATATGTGGAATTAAATTTAAAATTATATATTATTCCACAAATGGCACCTTCGAAAAATACCTATAGGTGTCGTAATATCTCAGGTGCCATTTAAACGGGTGCCCAATGTGGAATACCTCGATTTGATACGTAGATTGTTTGCTGTATCTAATTAGTGTTTTTTTTTAAACTTAGACTGTCTCGTTGGTCGAGTGGTCGCAAGAGCGTCGTCTTGGGTTCGATTCCCGGGTCGGGCAAAGTACTACTAGGCTTTTTTCGGTTTTTCGAAAATTTCTCAGTAGTAGTACGGAGTCTGGAATTATGCCCAGTATATGGCAATAGGCTCACCCCCTATTACATAGGACTTATAACACAAATGGTAAAAAGTGGGTGTACATTGTATAGCGGCATTACGTGTCGTAATGTGCACCTCTGCCTACCCCTTCGGGGATAAAAGGTATGACGTTGTGTATGTGTTTTCTAACTTATTTATTTTAATTGTACTAAGGTACTCTGCATGGAGTGATGGGTGCGGGGTGAGAGTCCACAATGTTTCGCCCAGTGACACGGGACGATGGCGTATGACAGCTACCGGTGGAAACCACTCCATCACTGGATGGTCAGAGGTCCATGTGGCAGGTACCTACCTACACTTCTTTTACGTGATTTTAACTTTCATATACTTAATGATGATGGACTTTGATGTTTCTAAGCAATTAATTGTTTTATCAATGTAGGTACCATCGTCTAGACGAGACGATAGTACGTAAAATAGATAATTAGGTACCTAATCAAATAATGTTAGACAGTTTTATCAAATTATTTAATTATTATTGATCACTATGTACTAAAAAGTTGAGGTAGGTACTTACTTATTATACCCTATGCGCCGTAACAAGGTGCGGCTGACAGATTCAGTAACGTTTCGTATCACTCTTGAAGTTGCTGCGATTTAAAAATTATGCCTTAGTATTTTAACTGTATCACATTCGTATTATGTTATATCATTCGGAAGTGTAGTTAATTAAATTAAATCCAATCGGAATGTTCTAGTCTTTAAATAAAATCTAATGAAATCAAAAATAAAGTAAAGTGTTATGCGTATAACGTAAATCCATAGTCGTGTTTAGTGATGGGATGTACTGCTACGATGGATAGGTAGTCGATGTTTTCTTAGAATATAAAACGAAAATTATGCGTCGTTCAATTATCACTCTTAAAAAACCTTTAATTATGTGGGTAAATCTACTGTAGACGCGGCTCTCTCTGCCCGAACCACAGTGACTGATCAGAGCACAAATATATAGTAGACATTTCCGGCGCCTTTGATAATGCGTGGTGGTACTTAATCTGAAAGATCGTGGTTGCTTTAGTAACATATACAAACTAATATACACTTATATTCTTCACGGTTCTGTAAAACTGAAACTCTGAAACACCTCAGGGCTCGGTCATAAAATATTTATTTTGACAAGTATATACACGTAGTTACACTGCACAACTAAATAACACACACATTTAATAAAAAAATTAAAGAGAATTAAATGTATGCTGCGAGTATCGATAGCGATAAAAAAAGATTTTTCTAATGTCCATCCCTAAAGAGAGACGTCAACGTCATACTGGCATCTGTCAGCCGCACCTTGTTATAGCGCAAAGGGTATAATACTAAACCTTTGACACGTAGGTACATAATATTATTTCTTAGAACTTCATCTCCAGATTCTTAGTTCAGGGGGCCTACTCCGGTTCTCGAATGCGAAGTTTCGTTTAATCTTCGGCCGTAGGTTTTATTGATTTACCAATAGAATTACTTAAAATAACGTTTTATTTTTAATTTCATATCAAAACTTTTTTTTTTGTGAAACATCTCGCAATCGGGCAGACGTATTACCTGATGGTAAGCAATCGCCGCCGCCCATGGACACTTGAAACACCAGAGGCTTTACAAGTGCGTTACTAAGTTGCGTTTTGGGAGTTAGGAATTTAAGGGTTGTTGTTCGGGAATGGGGATGGGGAAGATTGGGAAGGGGGGAATTGGGCCTCCGGTAACCTCACTCACACAACGAAACACAACGCAAGCGTTGTTTCACGTCGGTTTTCTGTGAGGCCGTGGTATCACTCCGGTCGAGCCGGCCCATTCGTGCCGAAGCATGGCTCTCCCACACTTAAAATAAAACCTATTTATTTGTCATCATTTCATTCGTTAATTTTTGTTCACGAAAGTTCGCAATAAATACGAATACAAATAGCGTTTATTTCTCCACCACAATGAAAAATAGTACAAATTAAATAACAATTAGCATATTGATGTTGTTGTGGAGACTGGAGCCTGTACTAGGAATACCTGTGTTACAGGTCTCCAGGCCTCTCAACTACTCTGATACAGTTAGTATACAATCACAATAACAGATCACATTGCAAGGATGGAACAAACAAATAAATGAAAAATAAATCAAAGGAAAAAGAAAAATAATCAAAAGCAATTAAATTAACAAAATGAAATTAAATAAATAGAATTGTAGTATTCAATCTGCGAAGATTTTTCGTTCGTTTGTTGAATTAGAGTAGGCCCCGAGGTACCGTAGGTATATTGGTATTAGGTACCTAAATACAAACAGGTAAAGGGGAAATAAATGAAAAAGAAAGGTAGGCACATAGATAACTCAAAAATTAAATGGCTTACGGCGATAACCTTCAATTATGTCCTTATATTATGTTTAATTACTTATTAAACAAATACGTAGTACTTAGTACATCAATATCCGATAGCTAGATAGTAGACTAGATATCTACCGTACCTACGCACTATATGACTCCGGTCTGAGTCCAGATACAGATCTGGATTTACGGAAAAAAGTAATCATTTACTTTTTTTCTAGATTGCGAATACATGTAGGTACCTACTTACGGCAGATAATTATAATCAATTGCATTATCAAATTAATTCGCATACATTGTAGTGTAATATTAATGTTATACAGTTATTGTGGAGATTACAGATTTCATTGATAAACAACGCAACCACTCAATAAATCATTTTCCACTGCAATCTGGTTTATGAACTTCATAAACCATATGGAGTGACCATTTGCTCGGTACTTTGTTACGTAACAAACCATAACTCATACCATTAAATAATGCTTTTTATAGCAGAAAAGAAATATAGAAGTGTACATTACAGAACAGACGTTATGTGTGCCATGTAATAGGGGAGCGAGCCTATAAGTTCCTATCTATCTACTAACCGTCTATTAGCTGCAAACTCAAAATGTCAAAAATCTTGTGTGAAATAACATCTTGCTAAACACAGCGAGAGACAGATGTGGTTTAATATAAAATTACCAAATAGTAATTAGATACCTTTACCTGTCCATCAAAAACACGTTGTACGTCAAATATTCAATCCATTCGTTACTGGTTGACCGTAGCCCTTAAAGTTTCCACATTTTTATTTCAGAAAAAGTAACGGGTTATACGGAGGATACTATAACATTGAAAGATGGAAGCACTAACACATTAGTAGAACTTACATCTTTAAACAGCTCGTATTGTTTTGTGACTCAGCCGTTCTCGGAGAGCTCCTTAGTCCCGGGTCAGTGTGAGGTAACCCTGGATCGCACCAGTAGGGCTGTGCAAGGAAGGTGGAGTGTGGTACTTGGTATTCCCGGGAGAGTAACCGAGTTACACGTTGATAGATCTGTTGCCGTGGAAGGTTAGTATCACTTTGATTTTGCTTGTCTCATTAAAATCCATGGTATAGTCCCTAGTATTAAAAATATTTTCCAGTACCTGCCTACAATAAATAACGTAGCAGCAATTCTTCCTTTTCCAGCAAAGTCTATTCTATACATATCATATAATACACCGAGTGTCGCTGTTGTGAGCATGTTGACACGTGGACAGTACATTGTGGGATTCAGAGCACGATTTACGATTTAACAGGGAACAAATCCCATTCGGTATATCAGTATTAGTCTGTTATCTCCACGTCCACGAGCCATGAAATATGCAAACGAAAATTTTAACGCGTTTGTGTTTTTGTAGATTTTGTGACAACAATCAGTAGCCAAAATATAACTCAGGTGCTCGGAAATGTGTTCATGATAATGTAACATTGGCTGACCGATAATTTGAACGTCCTTTATAAATCATTGCACAGTATCAAACAAACAAAAACGATAATTATGTTATAATTGCATTATTCTGCAAACTAATCGTTGCTTTCATCATGCATATTTGCTCAAAAATTCACTTTATCGGTGTGAAAGATCTTAGGTGGGGCGACGCATTGACATTGAAGTCATACATTTTGATGTCCGATTAAGGGACGTCTCGTCATTTATGTATAAATACCTAAATAGTAGATACCAGTTTACAGACTAGGTCATGTCCTCGACAATGCTTAGATATATGTGAAAAGTTAGCCATGACATTAGTGTCGTGATTCGCATCAGTATTTTTGGCATTTAACCCCTTTCGTCTGTACCTACTTAATTAAGTGGTTTTTGAAGTTAGATAATTCTGTCTACGAAAGCTATTACATTTGTCGATTCTTTAATTATCACCATTTACCATGGATCACATTTGGCCGCTACACAGTCTAGTCTAGAATATACTTAATATGCTACATGTATGTATGTGTATGTGCTAAGTAATTTATCGATTTCAGGGGAACGCCTCGATGTAGGTTTCGTTCGAGATAGTAACAATCACATTAATTTGTATTGCAACATTCTGTACACGGAGAAGAATATAACATTTTGTCGTTTCCAAAAAACTACAGAAACGTCTGGTCTTAATATAATGGACGGTCTAAGTGATGGTCGGTACAGGTGAGTTTAGTTAGTATTATTTGTCCTTAAACTTAACACTCAACGTGGTGACTAACGTAAATATATGTTACATATTTGCACCCCTTAGATATAAACATTTACACGATATTATGATTAAATCAAAATATTTCCCCTTTAGCTACTACGGTGATGGTTTCTTCAAAAAACATTGTGGACTGACGATAGAATCTGCAACTTCGGCCGATTATGGCACTTGGCGATGCACGATTGGAGTTCAAGAGAGGGTTGGCAATGTCATCTATCAAAGGACACCTATGCAAGCCCTTATAACCGTCTCTGAGCAAGAAGGTAAAAAGTTATTTAGATACGTGACTCAGTGTGACTGAATGAATAATATTTGTTACTAACTATTATATTATTACTCAAATTACCTACAGCAGATAAGCAGGTTTTTAACCCTGACTTAAAACTCAGTCAAGTTAATGGTTAATTCTTAATGACCTGTAAAATCACATTAGTGTTGTTTTGTACTTTTTCAAAGTTAAAATGAATATGTTCACTTCAAGCTCCAAAGATAAGGCGAGAGCTCACAAGGGACGACTCAGAGTCAGATGAAGAAATGCGGACAGTGTTCGTAGAGGAAAATACGAGTTTAACGTTAATGTGCCGAGCGGACGCTTCTCTCCAGTATTGTTGGTTTCAGCACCCTAATGGCTCTCAATACACACCCGTGGAGCGCCAAGTCCAGGGTGAACAGGCATTCTGGTAATTTGATTTTGATTTTGAACTTTTATATCTTCTGTTTCTTTTGTATTATAATGATTGACTGCAATCTAATCAAAACCCAATCAAATCCCTTTAATGCATCTATACTGTGAAGTGTGGTCTACAATATACATATGTAGGATTTATTTCTATTTCTATTAGTGTTTACTTTCTTATAGGTACACAGGAGAAAATTTACAATCTGGAGATTGCGGGATCACGTTCGCTCATGTGTCTGAAATTGATTCTGGAATATGGACTTGCCATATGGGTTACAAATACCAATTAGGTGTTGAAGTAATGCAAGACATGGAAGTACGAGTGACTGGCTCTTTAGCAGCTAATAAACAAGAAGTTCAAACTGAAATAGGGGGCGCCACTACTCTTTATTGTCACACCTCAAACGGACCCAGACCACTGGATTATTGCAGATTTTTATCACCCAAATTTATTGGCATGCATCTCGATTCTTCGGTTACCGCCGAGAAGTAAGAACTTTTTATCAATTTTATTTTCTTTTAAATTTATCGCGCAAACAAATGCTAGAAAAGTAATATCAAATTAAAAAGACCGTTTCAAGATTAGCGAGCGAATACACCAACCGAATGCACTACCTAGTTCATTTTCACAGTTATGATTATGAAGTTACTCTAATTAAGAACATAAATTACATATTTATTAAACTTCTCCAGTTGAGTACCACCTATACCAAAATTGTCCAAAAACTTTCAGAAACCAAGGGTTGGTGCTAATTTTCGCAATTGGCCCATTTATAGCGAAAATTATTCTCTGGAGTGCTTTTGATTACTTAAATCACTTTTATTTATTCCAGTGCCATTCTAAATCGCTATTATTTCACCCCTGGGAGATTACTAAGTCACGGCGACTGCTCTCTTACCATTGACCCTGTTACTGCTGATGATTTGGGCCACTGGTTCTGCGCAGGTCTTTTACACGATCGAGTTGTGGAATCGAAAGACACTATTCATGTGTACCAAGAGAGACGTAAGTACATTCTTCTGTCTTCCCTTAAAAGAGCAGTGAACCGCTAACTCGTTTGAGAATTAAATATAAGTACTTTTAGTTTTTTCTAACCTTACAAAGGTGACGCATGTGTGACTGTGTTCGATTTTTTGCTCTAATGTATTTTTGAAGTAAAAACTCCGCATTCAACGCTCTGATGAACGCTCGACGTCTTGTACTAACTGAACATAATTATACATAAATATTCATTTAGGTTATTGACCTTTAGAGCTATGGGTACCAAGGCACAACCAAGGTCTTAACAGTAGGTTATTAGAACCTAAGTACTCAGGTACCTATTTCATTAATATCTATTGTTACAGTAATTTACCATATAGCCTTGGATTTTAGAAGAAAGGGTTTTTAATTATAGTTAATATTAAAGTTTAAGCCCTTGACAAAATTAAAAGTCATGACGACGGGCTTGTAGATGTTTAATTGTTCACGAACACGACTGCCGAACAAGAATGACTGTGGTAGACTTTGAATTCCTAGATTTTAGAAAAAGTGCCGGAGCTGCAGACAACGTAAAAGGTTACCGGGGCTCCGGCTCAAAGCAGGAGAAGGAACGGGGTGGTTTTTAGTCAGTAACGTAAAAGTCTCCCTTCCGCCTCACCCAAGGCGGGAGAAGTCATTGCTAGATATTCCTCACGAAAAAAAAAATTTTAGGAAAAGCGAGCTCTGAATTCCTTAGTTTTTCGGATTCGCAATTTGTCTTGCAGTATGTAATTATTTGCTACATGGATCTCATAGCAAATTTTTTTACAAATACTTCGTTTGTACACAGATCGAATGCCGGCTCTGCAAGCCAGTTTGATTGGAACATCGGTTGGTATAGTATTCCTAGGTTTGGTGTTTGTTGGTGTGCTATGGTACAAGAAGGGATGGCGTTTACCGTGGCCGACCTCACTGAAAAGGTTTAGCACCCGTACTGAAACCGATTCCATGAATATTAACCGAGTACCAGGCACTGTAAACATAGAACGAAGAGGCAGCAACAGTACGACTAGTAGCAACGAATTCGCATAACCTACGCGATTGTCTACTTTATTATCTGTCTAATAGGAGATATATTTGAGCGTAACAAAGGTGTATTTGAACCCACTGTTTATTTAAGTGAAAATAAAGGAAATGTGATATATCTACTAATATGAAATATTTAATACTCATTGTTTTGGCTAAGCTTAATTTGTTGACTGAAATTATTTTAATAAACATTTTATGATCTATTTATTATATTCTTCTGTTCTCATTTATATGTTTCATGTTGATCGATAGCTTGGTCTGGCTATTGGTCTATAGATGCCTATTTTAAATTAAGTATCTTATTGGATTACAAAGATTTAAGAAGAATAGATATTTTATAAACATTTCAATCTATTATTTGATCATAGTCATAAGCATCTATGTGATTATGACTTAGTTGCGGTATTCGGTTAAATTAAGGGAAAACGAATGACTGGATTTGAATTATCTTTATTCATTTAAATAGTACCTAAATAACTTAATTGTAACATAAATACATAGTAACCTTTTGATTTCACAGTTTTGTCGAGGAGTATTTTATAAGAAGGGATATTAAAATGTTCAATAACCATGACATGTTCTTTAGAATAACTTTTGATATAAAAATATAAGAAAACAAAACCATGTAACGTACAATACGTTGCATAATTTCTTTATCATCATCAGACGAAATTAATTATAAAAAGCGTCACAATAATTGCAGAAATTAAATAATCTTATCATAAAGTCCTTCATTGATTTAATAGTGAGCTAATCACCCTCTTATTGACTATGATCACAGTTTACTTTAATCTTCGGTATATCCTTTTATTATTTGGTGGATGTCGACTTTAGACAAGAACTTGTTGATGGCTTTGACGACGGTTTTTACGATCTGCTTGATGGCAGGGGGAGAGAGCTCATCCATCAACTGCTGCCAGTTTTCGTTGGCAAACTGGAGGGTCGTGTCCGCTGAAAAGATGTAAGTAAAATATGAATTTGATAAACGGCTGTATTTCTCGGATGTTTGATTAATACACTTTCTTAGGTCGGCCTGCACTTTTTTATAAAATCGTTGCCCCACTCTAGGATTTTCTCCTGTGTCGTGGGTGCGTTTACAAACATACAAGTTCACATGCACACGAGACCGACCCGAAACAACAATTGTGGATCACACAAAGAGTTGCTCCGTGCGGGAATCGAATCTGCTACACGTTGCACGGCAGCCTGTTGCCCAGCCACTGCGTTAATCGTGCTGTCAATGACAGTCATGACTGTGTAATAAAATTTAAGAAACATTTTAATTAGGTTTATGTTGTTGAAATGACAATTCAAGATATGGCATCGTACTACTGATTTGAATCTATCTATTGGCTATCTGCTAGTAAACATCGATTTTGGCCTCATTACATAATTTCCATTTCTCTGCCATAAATTAGTGACTTCTGATGAACATGATGAAAATAAACTTACCAAGTTGCTTGTTTCCATTAAATAGGTTCTTCAGGTCGAATACGGTGCGTTCGATGGTATACCTATACTTTGGAGTAGCCAGCTTCATGTGATCACCTTTGCTGTCCTTTTCGAGAATCAATTTACTGTCTATGTGCACTTCCACGCCCTCTGCAAGTTGCGTACGAAATATTTATGTTAATAATGTTGCGAATAAGGTTGAACATTATTAAAATTTTTGTTTAAGATGGTACTATGTTCAAGTATTTAGGTATGCACCTTATGTGTAGATGAGACCTGCAGGCTATAATGTAGTTTGACATTAGAAACTTGTAAGTTTCTGATTTCAAATCAAATCGACCTACATAACATATTTTGTTTATATGATGAAACAATTTCACAGGAATAGGAACAATAAGGTCTACTGTCCTATGCATACTGTTACATGGACAGTAATCCTAAAACTAGAATGAATTTGTCCAAAAGTGCTGGCATACTCACGTGCATCAACCAACGCGTCTCCGTTTCCTTGGATCGGAAGAATTAGGATTCTACCATCGGCGACGTACTTCGCAGTCAAGTTCATGTTGCCTTTGAACGACAGAGAGAATTGCCCTTCACCTTTGCTCAACTGCAACCTGAAGGTGACAGAATATTCGTACATAGAATATTGATAAATGGATACTTAGTTTAAAAGTCTGTTATGTAAACATTATGTTGGGTTTTCCTAGATAACATCTAGACATAACCTAATTAATAACAATGAACTACCTAATCAATATTTCCATATCTTTAATGGCACGGTCTACAGAAATGCCAAATCTTGCATGTAAGATCGATAAGATATTATGGCACCTCGTGACCTCGTGATCGATATTAAGAGAAGTCCTAATCATGCCCTTTATTACCTAAAAACAGGCAAGATTAAGACGTGCCTTATACCCAGAAGGAACGAGACAAAGGAATAGTAGAAATGATTAATAAATGATGAAAAAAATTTCAAAGTGTTAGATTATAGTCACTATCTCTGTTATAATTAGATTCATTTCACGTTACCACTTACAACCTACTTGCATATTCTAGGTACTGTAATATCTTTATGTTATCCATGCTTCATAAGTCAGTCCAAAAGTCAACTTCGCAAGTCAATCATTAAATTTAAGTATTTATTACTATAAATTGCCGTAGGATAATTTACTACAAAAACGTAATCTTTAACAAATTGCTCTTAGATATAAAACATTAACGGAACTCTTTACAGGCAATTATGATAGACACGTGTATTCCAACAATTTGTTCCTAAGTATGGTGTTATTGTATTGAGTCAATTGTCTATCTATAGTTCCAGTTACTCATTTACTTGGCTAAGTTGGCTAAGTATCGAAACCAAACAATTTGCATACAATGTAGGAGCATCGACATTTGTTTTGCAAGTGGGTAATAGGCTCCCATGGTCATTGTTCATCAATAAACATATGCAAGTTAGAACTTTCGGAGCATAGTCCTCGACTTTCAAGGTTTTATAGGGAAAACTAGATTGTCTTGAACCTACATGCGTGAACTAAATGTCTAATATAAACACGTAAGTACGTATTCTATAAAGCAAGTAAAGACAACGAAGAACGTGACTAGAACAGTGTATATTTGGACACCTCTTGCCAAACAGTGGGCATTCTGTAGTTGCTATGGGTACCTACACTAAATTAAGCAGATAAGATGTCTGTATATCTTTGGTCATTGCTTTTGTCATTGGTCATTGCCTTACATCGGGTAACCTATCTACTATAGCCACTGTGCTACCGAAGGTATAAAAATTGAAAAAAAATATCGATACATTCGTAGAACGTAGTGTGTCGCCAGGATTTCTCCGCAGTCTAACAGGTTACGCTACAAGTGCTACGACATCGACACTCGATTCATCTTTCCGCATTGCGGCTGTCTTATAGTTATTTTGCTGTCTATTCAACGCCAGACAGCCTACATGAAATAAATGCTAATGTCTTAAAATATGGTTCAATTTACTTTAACTCCGTCACTTTGGATTGACTGAGGCCGTGCATTTCAGCTTCTGAGAAGGTCAGGTTCAGCCCATTTCCAACAATCTCGATGTTCTTCAAGTGAACTGGATCTATTGAAGGGACGTCCATCTCTGGGATTCCGTGTGTGAATTGCGGCAGTGCGATCTCAATTTGTTTCTTGATGCAGTCCACGAAGTCTTCGCTCTTGAACTCACATGGTGTGATGTAGGGTGCTGGAACAGATACATTTTATATGAACGTAAATGTTTGGAGCTAAAAATAAATGATAGATACTTAATCGCCTTTATATATATACAAGCGTGTTATTTAAGGACGTTTTTGTCAATATCGGTGATCAATTTTATTGATTACACTCCATAACTGTACTTATAGATAACTAGTAAGTTCTAGGAAGTAAGTATTTTTTCGCAGAATCCAATAATTTCATTGATTTCTATGTACGGTACCTATCGATTTTCAACTTATGAAACAAAGCAAATAATTAAAAATATTAATAACCGACTATGTACAAATAATAATATGTAATAGTTTTATTCTACTAAAGTAGGTATGATAAAATAAGATGAAACAATGGATTGATTGAAGAACTAGGAAAAGATAATAAGTAGTTGTAAAACGATGATTGCTGTTTAGAAACGTTCAATTGTAAATCTTAATTAAGGGTAATATGATGCAAAATCGTTTACTGGATCGTTTTAGTTATAATGTTGTGTTGAGTATTTTATTAATAAGAATCGATTTAGTATCAATATTCTTGCTATTTGTACCCATACATGGTTAATAATAAAAAAGGATGTTTTACTTATACGAATACAGAAATTAGAGGAAGTTTCATCTAACAAAATTACTTTGGGAATCAAAGTCACATACGCCAGTTATACATTGTACTACAATTAGTTTTACTAAACAAGCTTACCTTTAGAATCTCGTTGATATAAAACAATTAGAAAGCATAGGTAAATTTACAATTTTAGTAGGTAACTAGTTTAATAAATAATGCAATCGTGCAAGATATAGAAATAAAAGTTCTAAAAAATAAAATAAATTAAAATATTCCTACTGATAACTCTGTAAACATAGGTAAAATTCAACAAATATTGTGAGTTAGATTGATAAAAGTTAGTTACTATTGAAAATATAATGTAATGTATCGTGTATAATTTTTCAATACATTTTGTTTTACTAATAGCTAAAAAAGAGTTAATAAAACAAAATGACTGTACTAATTTAAATAGTAAACATGTACTAAGTAGGTAAAATAAATAAACATTACATGTTCGTTTACTTAGGTACCTATCTAGCACCTATCTTCCACCATCTGTAGGTACCTACTACCATAATAAGTAAGTGTGTGTTGTAGTTACAAAACCAATATGTATGTTGGTTTAAAAGTATAATTGTTTCTTTGAAATATGTGGTTTAATTAGACCGCAACATCACTGTTCTTGGTTTTAAACGTAACTATGTAAACTTGGAAAATACAGAATAAATAAACTTAAGTCATCGTAGTTTAAGTACTTTTTTTAAGGAGGAAAAATCATCCAATAGCTCCTCCCGCCTTGGGCGAGGCGAGAAGCCAGGGAGTGACTGACTATTACTGACTAAAAACTACCCCATTCCTACAACTTGCTCTTCGAGCCGGAGCCCCGGTAAACTCGCTAAGCAGTCCGCAGCTCCGTGTAATTAAAGTACTTGCAGTTCACATTTTATTAGTGGCATAGCAACTCCGGAAATTCTTTTGGTGTTCAGGGGTAAATAATGGACGCTTTTCCGTGTATTACTAATACGTTTTTTTAATGATTCAATAATTCATATCGAGATTCGGTACACGCAGCGAGTCACATTCGATCGTGACGAGTGTTCAAATTGATCGTCAAACGTGTCACGTATCGTTTACCTTGTCAAACTGAGATTAAATAAACGAAATAATTCCGTCTCGATTTTATTTGATTGATTGCGTTTTGATGTAGCCACGATAGCTGACCGAGTGTTGATTTGATGATAATAATTAGTCTGGCTGTGATTTTAACTGCGCAATAGAAGAATTAAGTTCTCTGTATACTCTGTAAAACGCATTAAAAATGGTAAAATTCCATGAAATACATACGACCAGACAACACAAACCTAAACTGCTTACGAAGTACTAATCCCACTAATATTATAAATGCGAAAGTTTGTTTATTTGTTACTCCTTCGGATCAAACCGGTTGAAGGGATCGGGATGAAATTTGGAACAGATGTAGATTATGGTCTGGAACAACACATAGGCCACTGGTTATCGCACGGTAATAGTGGGCGAAGCCACTGGCAGAAGCTGTATAGTGATTATATAATACAAAGAAATTATCTTACTTAGGAACATGATCCTTCATGACGATCTCAGGTTAATTTGGATTGACATTAGCACTTATGAATTTAATTAGACTCTTGATGGCATAATTACATTGAAAGACAGCTATTATAATGACAGAACTGTATTTAAGTAGTGCTTATTATTCAACAGGGGTTAATAAAATATGGAGTTATGTAAATGTGGTATAATGAATACTAGATTTTGGCACTTGAATAGCCTGGATTTGAATCACATGACCATCATTCATCAAAGGAATGACGTGCAAGGGATGCTACTGTCGCAAACAATGTGATGGACTGTGTCATAGCTGCATTCATACATATGCATGACGTCAACGACTGTCATCAACATACAGAGTCAGAGATAAGGGATTTTGGAACATCAAACGTTTCTGACGAGTAACCAACCAACTCGTTACTTACCTATTACAATTAACTTAATTTTCCCTAGTTGTATTATGCGTCATGTTTTATCAACTAGAGATTTCGCATTACGCCATTAGTAACACACAACTATGATTTTATTATCAGTTGTAGATACAAGTTCACAAACCTTTTGATTATTTTAATTAGATTTTCAATAATATTTATCATTGTTTTCTAACATCGAAAGTTTATCTTGATAAATTAGCATCGTTTTTGTTTGAATTTTGTTTATAGGTATTGCTATTGTTAATGTTTATTGAAAAAGACGATGTTAGTTACAGTTAAACACAGTAGTGCCACTAAAACACTTACCTATATGCGTACTCATTTCACGAATGTATAAACAAAAATATACGAACAGAGCAAAAAGGAAATGCAATGGTCTGCGCGACCTTGACTTATTGTGCATTTCATTAACCTGACGAAAGTTTTGAACTTGACCTTATGTCTGCACAAGTGACCGCGCATAATGTTTCTTAAAGTCAGTTAACTTATGTCTTCACTTCACATCTTTCTTTTCCTGTACTTTATCTCCGAAACATTTAAATTCCGGTTGTTTGTTGCGTGGTAATAATTATAAGATAGATTACTGATATTCACTGATCTAAACCCTATGATTAGAATACTACTCGTTGTTGGAAATAAAATAGTAAATGTAGTCTGTCTGTTAGATGTATCTTATTTCTTAATAAGAAGATGAGTCGAATTGTGACTACAATCAAAGCATGTAAATTACCTAAATTAGGTACATACTTAAATTCAAGCTTTATAAGTTGCTTTTTTTAAAGGGGGCAAAATCATCTAATAGCTTCACCCGTCTTGGGCGAGGCGAGAGGGAGACTAAAAACCACCCCGATCTTACTTCTGCTTTTCGTCTGCAGTCCGCAGCTCCGGATTTTATAAGTTGCTTAAAGGTTTGATTATCTACATACATACCTCTGTGTACGAAGGATATATGACATATATAATAACAATTCCTATTTTAATGTAACATATAAAGAAGGGGAAATATCTTATCGACGTAAGGTTGATCGATCGCAAACTTCCCTTTTGTTTACTTTTTGCTGACAAAAGCTCGAAACTCGCCCCATGTGTAACTATAAACTATTTTTTTATCGAACAATAGAGGAAAAGCAAGCAAATCACTGCACAAACATGTATTTATTTGACGTGAATAGAGATTTGCGATGTCCTGAATCAGCAGAGAATTTCGTTTATGAAACTATGATAAGTGTGCTTGTCATGTTTACTAGGTATCAGAATTGTTATACTACGAAGATATGTCGCAACAATATGACAGAGATAAGAGGAATTTAGGGGGAAAGCGTAGATTGAAGGATAGGTCTGATATATGTGTATAATTCTCTCTAGTTCGTTTTTAAATTTCTGTTTTAGGTATTTTTAAGTTGTAAATATTTTAGTCATAGTTATTATTATTTAGTTTATATACCTATTTATTAAATGTACATAATTTTAGTTATTTTTTAATTATTATGCTTATAAATGTAATTTGTATGTAATGAAATAAAAATTCTTCCTTTTAGATTCTCACTATCTCTATCTCTAGGTGTATAAGGGATTGATCGAGTAGGCCAATTATTTAACGTAGTTTAATTTTTTTTCATTTTAAGTACCGCATCTTTCGGGTTACTTCTAATTTTATGAGCACGAGACAAATGTTGACTAAACCACAAGGTACCTAATCAAATGCAAAGGGTTCATTCAACAAATATGTAAGTACGAGTAAAATGTTTGAAGAGGACATTGTCTTGTGTAATTATTTACCTGCTGGTATTGTCATTTGGAGGCCCAGCGTTTGTCAGTTTGAAGGCTGATTAGGTACTTAGGTATGTCAAACCTTTACAGGCTCGGTTTGGGTTCAAGTTCATAATATCTATTTACTTTACACCTTTACACATTTTTCGTCGCAGATGTTATTATGCAAAGTCAAGCCTATTGTCTCCGAAGGGGTAGGCAGAGGTGCATATTACAGTACGCAATGCCACTGTACAATGTACACCTACTTTGCACCATTTGTGTTATAAGTCCCATTTAATAGGGGGTAGGGAGCCTATTGCCATATACTGGACACAATTCCAGACTTCGTGCTACCACTAAGAAATTTTTGAAAATCCGAAAATGTCCAGTGATACTTTTTAAGTTTATAATATCTACTTACTTTAAACCTTTATTTTCGTTGCTTAATATGTTTTTTTTTTCCATGATTTAATTAGTTTAATGGAAAACTGTTGCAATACATAGTTCTATTTATTGCAAAAGAAGATGTTTACTATTCGATAAAGTAAGTGAGTTGATGCAAGAAACTATTGTGTTTGTAGAATAGATGTTTTAAATAATTCTTTGTTTTTACACGTGCTCATAACTTGGTCTTAAGTTATTGAAGTACTAGTTACGTAAATATCTATGAAACTTAGGTCATAGGATAATTGATACTTAGGTAGTTAGCAACTGCATGGTGTTATAAAGTAAATTACGTACATATAATTGGTTTGTTTTTATAAGTTAAAATATCTTTTAATTAAGGTAGGTAAGGAAGATGCTTAGTTCATAGTTTGGATAAAAAAGCAGTTTGAAATGCACAAAAATGTCATTGTTGTTAATCTAATTATACAAGAGTCTCGCAAAAAATTACAGGTTTTTGCGAATATTCATTAGTAGGTACACAGTTAAGATAACAAGATTTTTTTTACTTACGTAAATATGCATCTTCGCAATTAGCGACGTACGCCAGTAGAAGAATCACAAAATACTTTTTCGTGAACATTTTAATTTAAGAGTTAAATAAAATAATTTATAAATGCTGGTTGCGAAGTAATCTATTACTTTTTGGCACAAGAGCTCAGCACAAACTGTGCGCCATCAGGATCAGAGCAACTTATTTATGTTAACAGCTCCATTCTTTTTCCGTTCAATTAATATCATGATCATTGTCATTATTTGTCAAAATAGGACACGCGATTGTATACTATGCTCCTCACACGTAAAGACTATAATGCTGTGCGCTGATGAGTCAGGGCTTAAGTTAGGGTTACCAAAGTGCGTGTTTTTGGAAGTCTGTCAGGAGGTTATTGGCGCGGATTTTAAATGATTGTTCACTTAATTATGGTTTATTTTTACGACTTTGACATTTTCAGAAAAAGCTTTATTTTGAAAAAATTATGACTTTACACAATAACTGAGATTAACATGGGCTATTTTTAGTTTTTAATTTATTGACTTTCAAAGTTGAATGCGTCATTTTTTGTGCTTAGTAAAAAAATGCAAATATATTTATTTGTAATAAACCAGGAAGGCACTTTGAGCATCAAATCCGTACTTTGTAATCATTCTGAAACTTGTCAAACATGTGACTATTACTATAATACAAGATTAGAATTAACTTGTTGCGGCCAGCCCTGCTATAAACCTGTCATGTTAGCAAGTAAACGTCTATAATTGTATTTTTTCTGAAGCTTACAGAGTCTTTTGTTATTGTGTAGAGTTCACTGTGTTACAGATGCATTTATAAACAGCAATCAATTTATAATTGACATCATAGTTATTAATTATAGTGCGTATCTTTTTTATAAGCCGGTCAACGAGTAGTCGTTTTACCTGATGGTAAACAACCAGAGGCGTTACAAGTGCGTTGCCGGCCTTTTGGGGGTTAGGAATTTAAGGTTTGTTGGGGAATCGGGTTTGGGAAGATTGGGAAGCGGAGGGCTTCACTCACACAACGCAAGCGTTGTTTCACGTCGGTTTTCTGTGGGGCCGTGGTATCACTCCGGTCGAGCCGGCCCATTCGTGACGAAGCATGGCTTTCCTACACTTTGTATTGTACCTACTCTGAGAACTAAAGAGGTCGAGGAAAACGCATTTACCTAATAGTTACTACTAAGTGCGGAATGATGAGACCTCATCTTGTCGAATAAGTTAATAAGACATGTAGGTACAACTTATAGTGTATCTTTGTCCTTATATTTTCGATCAAACACCAAATTCCAGTACCTTTAGTATGAGTTAGCTTTACGTTTAAAGTAATCGAAATGATGACTACTTGAAAATATTCCTTGTTACTCGACAATTGATCTTAAGTTCGCTGATGACCATAATAAATTGTGACACTGGTGATTAAACAGGTTTACACTAAATACTTTGTTTTTTTATTCTAGACAGGATTTACCAGCTTTGATTGCGTAGAAGAAAATTAAATCATGTAATAGAACTGTAGATTCTTTCTTAGTATCCAATAATTCATTTTTATTGATTAAAAGCTATGATATAGGGAAGATAATTTATTTTGCTCTATCGTGGAAGTTATTAGGTAGGTAAGTAGTCTCGGAGCTGCGTAATGCCTAACGGGTTACCGGGGCTCCGGCTCGAAAAGCAGAATTCGGATCGGGGTGGTTCTTATTCAGTTAGAGTCTGACACTGCCCCTCGTCTTGTCTAAGGCGGGAGAAGGTATTGGACGATTTTCCTCCCTCAAAAAAGGTACCTAGGTAGTACTAGGTAATAAGTAATTGTATGAGTAGTATCTAGTTGATAACATTTCCTTAAAAAGTGGTGCTCGGCTTTACCCCTCGTTTTCCTTCAAAAATAACAACATGCAGAAAACCATGACTTACGGAGAAATTTAAAGGTCATGCAGCTTTGTTGGTGAGATTGGTCATGTGATAAGAAGTGATGTTGAAATTATGAAACCCGTCATGTGATAAAAATATGTTGACTTTGAATTTGGATCGAAGAGAAGAAGACTTGAATTCGGTCCATATTATTATGTAACTAATACCTACTATGCTTTTATAAAACTATATTTAAACCATATTAAACTTTGGGTGCTGAGAATCTGTGTTTAAAAAAACAACTTATTTAGATCAGAGACTATATTTAGCTAGATAATAATATATATTATTATCAAACCAGATTTGGTGGCTAATGAGCTGAATTTCGTGTTCTAACTCGCGTTAAAATACTAAAGTGATTGACGTCAATAGAAATAACTGGAAGATTTTGCAACAAAAAATTGTTAAATAAAAATTTTAATTTATAAGAATGCACTAAAGTCATGGCGGCAGACGAATCATAAAAATACCAATCGTTATAAAAAAGTCAGTTTTGTTCTATAGAATCAGTGAAGTCACCCCTATTAAAGATGTATTAATGTAGGCACTAATTGCAATTATTCAGTATTCATTAAGTACTTATGTGTTTTTTATGTACGTCATTGCCCTTAAATTTATTTGTGTTTACTGTTCGCAAGTGCATCTGATTCGATTCTCGGGTTGGCCAAGGTACTTTATTCGGTTTTAACAAATACCACATAGTCTGTATTTGTGGCCGATGTAAACCAGTATTGGCATTAGGCTCACACCTACATCGGACTCATAACAAAATCGGTGAGAAGTTGATGTTTTTTGATTACTAGCACTATGAAAAATCTTATGTTACATTAAAACTATACGTAAGATACCTATTTGCATGCAAAGGTCTATAGGTCATGCGACCTGTAACCGAAGGTACGAGTCTCTTCATTATAATAAGTACAGTGATCTGCTTAGGCTGAAGAAAATACTTCTTTTATGCACACTTTAGTTTTATTTTGAGTCATTTGAGTCATCTTAAAACATAACATCAAGTTCGTTTGCTCGAAAGGATATTTAGGGATAAGTACAACAGTTATTTTGTCAGTTATGAACCTTCTGAAAAATATTTCACGTAACTCAGGTCTATCTACGTTTTGTTTTACGGAAGGGAAGGAGTGTAATAGAAGGCGAGCTTATTCTCATACTTGTATGACTTATAGGCTCTGTGCCAACACCAAAAAACCCTAATAACAGCTCAAGTCGCTGTCAAAGAAGATTATGACTTGTCTTCTATCAATCGAGTTTGATCCAAAATTACAAGTCGACATGGTCTCAACTAGATCAAAGAATTAGTTGTCATCTTAGTTCTGCAATATCACTGTTTGTGACTACATTGTTACTTTGTCATTACTAAAACAATTGATTGTGTGGTTTTAGTAAAAAAATCCTCACCGTGCCTATGTGATTTTTTTAGTGAAGAACTTGGAAATCCCCGATGAGTACTCAGTTCTTATTCTATTACAATTAGGTACAATGCTTATCGAATGTGGCTGATAAATAAGGAAACGTGTAGCTGCTGCAAGGGCCAGATATCTAGTTTTTTCGAGATAATCTACTTATGACTTATTTAAAATTTGACAAATTAACCTCCTCTATTCTTGTTCAACACGTTAACCGCCACGTCGGACACTGGTGACCGACGCTTAGCGGAGGATTTGCCTTCAATAGTTTTCTTTCGGAAGTTAATGCTTTAACATATTTGTGTGTCATTTCAAACCCATTAGAGGTGACTCTGAAACACCAAAAAAAGATCAATTCTAAATAAAATATATAAATAAGTACGATAATGTATTCAATACTAAGTACGGTACTGTTATTGACGTTCCTGTCATTCAACGTTCATTGTATTTAAATTGTTTATTTATTTATGTGTTCGCTAATTTAACAAGTTTTTGTGCATAGATTCCTGACATATGTATGATGAATATTTTTAGATGTTTGTTTTATTCATTATTTTAGTGTTTGTGTGAGATGCCTGGGTGTTTGAACTACGGGTGCTGATGAACTGTGAAAAGATTTCTTACTTAAAGAAGTCATATAATCTCACTGATCTTGTCAAAATGAATCATTTATGACGAAGTAGGTATAAAAGACGTTGTCAGGCTGTTTTCGAAAGTCAATGCTTTATAAGCCGGGTTAAGCCTTCAACTTTGTACCTACCATTGAACTTCCAAGTTTATAGGGAAATGTGAATGAACCGGAGATATTCTTTATAAATTTAACAATTTCTTGCGGAAGAGAAGATTTGCACTTTCCTTTTTTTTTGTAAAAAAATGATGTATAAAATAAGCGGATACAGCAGATAGTCTGTGACGTAGTTAACAATGCCCATATTATAATTAATCTAATTAAATTATTCCACGATCAAAGATGTCAGTGAACTGCATTATAATTGGGTAATCAATCTTTTCCCATTCAAGAGCTAAAAAAAACACTAAAAACATTATCTGTTTAGTATAACACAGTATGTACTTAATAATTTGCACATTAAATCATTATTATAACGTACCTATAACATGTAATTATGTATCGATGGGTATCATTATGCAAATATGTACCAAGAAATATGCAAATGCGATCTTCGTAAAAACCGGAACCACATTGCTCGGTTTCTGCCTGAAGGGAAGCTTAGATGTAGGTATATAATAATTGAAATCAAAATTATTTATATCAAATAGACCAAGAAGGCAATTTTGAACGTCATTGCTAATATAATAATATTAAAAATGTCTTTCTATCAGTAAGTACTCTAGTGAAGCTATATGCTTTTTTCAAAGTGTAGATTTCTATTCCTATGGAGAAGAACGAGCAAACGGGTCTACCTTTATTAGTAGAATTTTTTTGGTCATAATTTTATTTTGCATAACAACGCATGGCAGAAACTTCATTTCGCAGAAAATCATTTGGTATACCATCATTGATAAAAGCTAACAGGTTGAAAATATACAAATCATTGCGAAGGTTACAGACCTTGTCATATTGTAAAGGGCTTTTAACTTGAATGTTGACATTAATAGATTATAAAACATTTATTTCTAGGTGTCTCATTATTCCAGGTTGATATCCTAGAAGTACACTTGTCCTGATTGCTCTACAGATAAGATTTAGACTTACGTAATCTGTACCTAGGTCTCTTTTGTACTTATATATTGTATCGTATTGGCATTGTTGTAGGCCAACTTGATTAAATTATTATTATTAAACGATATTTTCTATGAATTTTGTATGAAATAGTACGTTATGACGTCATCAGATTTTTACGTCAAATAGCAGACTTATTTCTAGAAAATTAGCTAAAATTAAGTAGATCATCAAATCTATGAATGAAAGTGTGATTATTTTTGAATATTTTATTGCATTGAAAAATCTAAATAATTTATTTTTGACTAAGGAAACTACCCAATTGTTTTAATTTACATACGCATATCTATACATATAATAAAATCGTAGAAAAGTGCTGTCTGTACATTGAAAATAAAAATAAAAAAAATAGCAGGGGTTATTGTTATGTCGATGTCGAACCCAAAAATGTAATTAACTTTTTTTCTGTCTGTTTGTCTGTTTGTCTGTTTGTCTGTTTGTCTGTTTGTCTGTTTGTCTGTTTGTCTGTTTGTCTGTTTGTCTGTTCGTCTGTGCGCGCTAATCTCAGAAACGGCTGATCCGAGTTGGATGCGGTTTTCACGAATATATTGTGGGATGCTTAAATTTACATTTAGTGTTTGTTTCATGTCAATCGGTTAATAAATAAAAAAGTTATGTCAAATTAAAGAATCACGTCGAACATTCTATGCTTATACCATTAATCTCCGCAACTATTTGACGGATTTGGTTGAAATTTGGTACAGATATAGTTTAGAACCTTAGAAAGGACATAGATATATTTTTATTTCAAAAATCAAAAAATAAAAATAAGAAATAAATTATTTATAAATAATTCTATGTCGATCGTTACACGACTTCGGTTCATGTTATTGTTTTAATTTATCGAAAAAAAGTAAATAAATAGTAAAAAGGTATGAAAAAAATAATATCAATATAATAAAACATTTAGTACAAAGAAAATGCTCTAACGGAGTATAGATAATTCTATGTCGATCGTTACACGACTTCGGTTCATGTTATTGTTTTAATTCATCGAAAAAAAGTAAATAAATAGTAAAAAGGTATTAAAAAAATAATATCAATATAATTAAACTTTTAGTACAAAGAAAATGCCCGAACGGAGTATAAATAAATAATCCAAGTTGTCTTTATCCTCGATAGATGGCGTTGGGATCGAAATAGATCGCGCTATGGTTTCGTTACATTCATTTGGTTGGGTATCGGCCGAGCGCTTCGGTACTATCGTAGAAAAAGTGTATTATCAGTCGTATGATTATTTGTCTGTAGTGGTCCTGCTGTTTCGTATATTCTAAATTGGTTTCGTTGTATTTGTCAATTAATAAGTTTATTTGTTGGGTTTTCCTGGTTTTTTGGTTAAACTATTTAACGTAGGTTTAGTTTGATATCGATTATTAGTAGTTACTGTAGTTAGTTTTTTTAATAAAATTGTAAGTCTAATTTTTTTGTAATTAGATTAGATTTAAGTCTTTCGTTTCTTTTAAATTATTTAGTTTAAGCTTGGTTATTATAGCATAGAGGATAGGTTGTAATATAGTTTCTTTTTTAATTGTTATAAATTCGTAATTCGTAGATTTCTTTAGTTTTAAGTTAGTTTAAGTCCGTTTTTAAACTATTTTTTCAATGCCCTAAGTGAGTATACTCTATTAAATTCAAACGCAGAGCTCATTATGTTGATTTTTGAAGAGTTCCCTGGAATATCTTCCACATCTCATTTTTGAAGAGATCCCGCGAGATCGGGAACTATGTGGTTAAAACCAAAAAATTGCCGGAAGTCACTATTCCACGCGAACGAAGTCGCGGGCAAAAGCTATAGAGTATAATTTTGAACATTCTGTAACCAATGGTAGGTAAAGTACCTTAAATTAAGTTGTCAGTAGTTGACCGAATGAATCTGTTCATCGGCATTTCCTATAGTGTATGTCAGGGTTTACGAGATACTTGTATTTTTGTCCAAGTCATTTCCATTGTTGCCATTGACATTTGACACGGAAGGTTTGTGGAGCTGATACTGTTTCCGCATCTTGATTGAATAGTAGTACTGAGATTGGCTACTTATCTATAGAAATAACTACATGAAACGTGAAACAGTTAAAATTAGTTAGTTTTAAATAAGTGAATAGAAGTAGTTGTAGGCTTAGGATGTTGTGGAGATATTTGTGTGTGCCATATAAAAGTAAATGTTTGAAGATTACAAATGACTGATTATGATATTTTTTCATACAAAAAAAAAAAATCCGTATGAGTTTATTACGAAAAAGTTATTTCTTCCACTGTCGCTGTGTTTTCGTCAGTGAAAACAATAAATAATAATTGTTTTGAAGTTTTAATTGCATCGTGCGTATTTGTGAACAACTTTATGCAGAGTAGAGTCAATGTTTATTTAAGTCCTTTATGTTCTCAAATTGAGTGAACTGGTCCGTAAAATTTCGTCACTATTGTAAACTTCAAACAGAACACCACCTCCCATTAAAGACGTGGCGGATAATATTAGAAAACCTTATACATATTATGTGAAGAATTCCCAGCATGTCATACGTTTAGGTTAAGGAATTCAGTAGTTTGGTAGATGACCCATAACTCTTCGACTATGAAGATAAATCATCCCGAACATAATAATATTACATCACTTAGTGCTCACAGCTTAGTGAGATATATAGCTTTTAATTATGTTTGCATTGATTTATGACTGCTATCGGTAGGACACGAAATAATAAAGTTTCCACCTGATTTATTTATTCGTTGGTATAGGAAGCAGATGAATAGAAGCGTGAGATCTTGTAGGTACCTATTCGGTGTTTGCGTAAGGGTAAGGGTTATTGTAGGTATTTAAAAATGTAAATAATATAATTTTGACTGAGGAAACTACCCAATTGTTTTAATTTAAATACGCATATTGAATATAATTTTGAACATTCTATAACCAATGGGTGTTTAATAGTATGTTTTATTGTTGAGATGCGTGTAAGGTACTTTGGTAATAGATTTGCCATGTATCGTAGCTGATTAATATTTCTCCTTAGAATATTGTACATATTTATAGTATGTGATACATATTTATAGAATTTTAAACTTGCGGTTTTATCGTTTTGTTATTTAAGGTGACCTCATCTCTAATAGTTTAAGCAAATTAATTATAAGGAAATGTCACTATGTTTATCTCACTGTCATATTTATTTTGTATTTAAATGCTAAAGGATAAAAAGATATAAACTAACATCGAATATCATTAAAATACACTAATTACATAATGATCATGATTTTTTTTTGATCAGACAAGACATGAGTGATGTGTGTCATTTCTGATAGATTAATTTTCGTGATTAGTTTTTACGCATCTTGCGATAAAGTTGTAAGGAATTAGGTAATGTAGCTAATCACGTTTTTGTTTCATGAAATAATTGACCCGTGTATTAACCTTGACTGATTAGTGATTACTTGATGTTCTTCAGGGTGTCCCTGAAGTCGACGTCCAACGGGCACCAGATGATCGGTAAGGTTCCAAATGTTATCAGAAAAATATAAAAAAAATTCTAAGTCTTACAGTTTTTAAATTACAGTGAATTATGTGTCATCCACGAAAAAGTACACCCTGTGCCAGTCTTTTGACTCTTGTTGCTACAAATCTTAATTTTTTCGTCTGCAGTCTTCCTTACATTATCCTGAATAGGGCTCCAGTAATATGGAATCATAAATTCTTAGCCAACTGCTTTAGATTGGAAAACATTGTTAGTTTTAGAGGAACCAAATACTCTGAATAAAATTATCACCTTACTTTAAGTGACTGTACTGAATAAATTATGTATGGCGCTAGTAGTGGCAAATTTCACCAAAGTTGGCGCATTTAATAAGGATTATAAAATGGTATAGACTTTGCAAATTATTTCTTAAATTCGACACAAAAAAAGATTTTTCAACGAAACTCCGTTTCGATGAATTTATTTGAACTTATTAAAAATTCTTCTAGTGTACTCAAATCATACGTTACAACCTCATATGCACTAGACAACACTTTGCACGCGATTTGTTATCATCATGTTGAAAATCAGCGAGGATCTCTTGTCAAGCAATATTGTCTGTTTACCCATTATTTCGCTTGCGGCATTCGTCGGGAATATTATTGCTAGACGAACTGGTGTTGTGCATTTCGAGCCATCGTACTCGGGCTTCGGCATTTTAGCACTGGCTTTTTTGCGCCGTGTTGATTATTTATTTTTTAAATTATTTTTTGCTTTACCTGCAATTCCTTGTAACGGTGCAAATAACTCTTTCTCGACAATATAAAGAATATTTGATGCTTCATCCCGCATTTGATCACAAGGCATGAACACGTAACTTAATCGGAGGATTCACCCCTTTTTTTTTTTTTTTTTTTTGATGGGGATATGACGAGTAATTGTGCGTAAGGGCTCATGTACACCATACTACTACCGCGTCGATATGCTGTATACATGACGCTGCCGCGTCCGTTCCTTTTGATTTTACTACACATTTGATAATGTGTTTGATGCACTATGAACATCATATTGCAATCATTCAATACTATTTAGTGAAACATGATACACAACATCACTTCCTGTAGTAAGTCTAGTAATATTGCCGACGAATGCTGCAAGCGAAATCATGAGTAGACAGACAATGTTGTTTGACAAAAGATCCTCGCTGATTTTCAACATGATGATAACAAATCGCGTGCAAAGTGTTGTCTCGTGCATATAAGGTTGTAACGTATGATTTGAGTACACTAGAATAAATATTAGTAAGTTGAAATAAATTCATCGAAACGGAGTTTCGTTGAAAAATCTTTTTTTGTGTCGAATCTAAGAAATAATTTGCAATGTGCTATACCATTTTATAATCCTTATTAAATGCGCCAACTTTGGTGAAATTTGCCACTACTAGCGCCATACATAATTTATTCAGTACAGTCACTTAAAGTATGGTGAAAATTTTATTCAGAGTATTTGGTTCCTCTAAAACTAACAATGTTTTCCAATCTAAAGCAGTTGGCTAAGAATTTATGATTCCATATTACTGGAGCACTATTCAGGATAATGTAAGGAAGACTGCAGACGAAAAAATTAAGATTTGTAGCAACAAGAGTCAAAAGACTGGCACAGGGTGTACTTTTTCGTGGATGACACATAATTCACTGTAATTTAAAAACTGTAGGACTTAGAATTTTTTTTTTATTTTTCTGATAACAGTTGGAACCTTGCTGATCATCTAGTGCCCGTTGGACGTCGATTTCAGGGACACCCTGTATATTTCAGGGATGTTAGAAAAGTAAGAACAGAACTTTCTGCAGAAGAAATTACTAATTCGTAACTTTTTGCTTGTTAGTAGTATGTTAAGATGGATGTGAATAGAGTAAGAAATTATTATGTAACAGGTAACTCTTAAATAGCGTTCTATGAAGAACAAATTGTTTCTTAATTATTAGAGAAGGGATGAAAGCCATATTTATGTTAAAGTTAAAGCTATGTTAAAGTGATAAGCTTCAAATCTCGATTGGTCCAATCGAGGAAGATCGAATCTTACTATTATAAATGCGATAGTATCAATCACGTCAGCATGGCTGAAGGGATCGGGTTTGAACAAGGGTAGGTTATGGTCTGGAATAACACATAAGACTTTTTATCCCACGGGTCCGCGGGCGAAGTCGCTGGCAGAAGCTAGTAAAATATAAATGGCTTATGTAGAAAACCATATGAAATATGGTACACTACAAGATATGTGATAGGCAACAACAGATAGAAAAAAAAAACGAGATTCACCGGCCTCAAGTGATTTAGGTTAAGGGATGAAAGAAAAAGAACTTAAAAAGCGGGGTGTGAGGGGAAATTGCACAACTTGATTCCCCTTAGTCCTTTCCATCATCGAACCACAAGACAATCGGCGACACATCACCGTTTCATGGTAGATATCCCACCCACTCGTACGAAGCGCTTCGCTTCAAGCTTCCTTGTGCGAACTGTGAGTCTGTATCCTGATGGATATAACCTGGGTGTCTTCTAAGCCCGAGTGAATAGGTTGCTTATGGGCAGACGTGCTCCATCGTAGGCCGCATCATCACTTACCATCAGATGAGATAGCGGCCAAACGTCGACCCATCAAACGTAAAAAAAGGATAATTTATATTTGATACATAGACTCTATCTCCATAGTTATTAAGATCGTAATCGTTACAAATAATTACATGTCAGCATTAATTTGTCTGTAGATAATTTAGAACATTATCTGTTCGGCGTTAATTAAATTAATCAATTCTAATCGTCATTTGTAATTCTGTTTTACGCATTAGATATTTTGTTATCGGTTATTACTCGATAGCAGCTTCTTTACTATTACATAATTAAAAAAGAAAGCTACTACAGACAGCACAGATAGCTGTAGGCGTATTTTTGTAGTTTATATGAAGTACAGGTAAGATTTTTCACAGGAAACCTAATCCCATATTTATTCTCTTCTGTCTTATAAAGGCTTTTTTCTTTCTCTGGGTGTGGCGGAACTAAAATCATTCTTTGTTTAATAAGGGGTCTGCTTATTGTTTCTCTTATAAATATAGACACTATACTAATGTTAACTAAAAATCACGGTTAACTCACGTAAATTAATGGAGAAAAGCTCTACTAGTTTCGAGTCACAGAGGGATCCTTCATCATGAGTAGCCGACGACGTCGCGCAGCCTACTGTAGTTGGCTTATTTTCGTGAGGTAACCGTGGTTTTTAGTTATTTTAGTATATCTCGAAACTATACTTATGGTATTCACAGTTCCAAACACCTTGTTACTACAATAAAATAGTTAACTAATAGCTATTTTAATAAGATTACGCAGCAGGTGCAGGTACCTTCAGTTTTCAATCTAACTCGTCTATTAAAAGTTTCTGAAACTGAATATCAGCAATCAGATTCTCTTTTTGTCCCAAAACGGTCGATAATATGACACCCAAAGGCAAAATGTAGGGTTTTACCTGCTCCACGTAAATGGGGCTATTTGCAAGTGGACACCTGATGTAAAGGTCTATAGATACTTACCTACTTTAATATATCTAAGGCATATTTTGTTGCAAATGAGTACTTAAGTTCTTATGTAACAGAATATCATATTTTTATTATGGATTCAGCAGTGTACCTATATTAAATTAAATATATTTTTAGTTTTAGTATAAATATTGCAATAAAAATGTAAATGTCGGTGTGGTTGTTTCGATGTTCACTAATGTAACTATTGAACCGATAGGTCCAAATTTCTTAAATCATAAGTACCTGAGCGATTAGATTTAGATTTAGATTTCAGCCATGATCGTCCCAATGCAGGCAAAGGCCTCCCTACCCTCCTTCCACCCTATCCCACCTGGGCGATACATAAAAAAAATCACAAAATGTTAACGGTGTATAAACTGAGCCACTGCTTACAATAAAATTAATCCAATAAAAATAAGGATGATAATAAGCTACCACACTGCTTAATAAGGCGAGAGAATAATGATTTGTTAAATAAAAGATAGAGGTTTATGAAGAAAATTCCTTCTACTAGTACATCAATCTATACAATATAAACGGCCCATACCTCCTTCCTCTACTACTTCTACTATTTAATTTCAATTAAAAGGGTAGCAATTCAGCATCAAAGGTATCTACACTAATGTGCAAACTTTGACAGACTCATCAGAGAGTTGATTAGACCACAATCAGGGCAGTACCGACCGACCACACTTTTTTTACGAATCTTCATGTACATACCTAACTACTATTCATATTTGTCCCTATAAATTCCGACATGCAATAGCGCCTACCAGGAAACATCACGAAATATTAATGAGGTGCGTTTTACATCAGACCAAACGATCAGGCGCTTGCGTTTAGATTAATAGGCCGCGGTGGTCGTGGCCTTGTCGTCTTAATTAGTGAGATATCATCTAATACTATTTATTAAGGCCCTAACATTAAGCTGTAACTTTTAAGGAAGTCTTATACTTCTATTGCAACGTTGGCTTTTGATTTGTTTATTTAAATTAAACGGGGTACGCTATAATTAAGTAGTACCTACCTACCTATTCAGGTACCTATTTCATGTGATTAGTTTTAATTACCTAACATTATATGTATGCGTACTATTTATAAAGAGTACTTACATTAACCACTAAACAACTAAAATATCTAAAACAATAGTCAACGTTTGTATTGTTCATAAACACTTTTGTTTTACTCTAAATGAACCGTATTTTCACCAGTTATTTTATTTTATTTTCAGCGACCATTAAAACAGTTATTCACTAAAACCTTTCAGCCAGGCTTTAAGCAACACGATATGGAGCGCTGAAAGCCATCCTGTGTGCACTCGTCAGTTTCAGAGACGTGAAAGCTTGGACGTTTTCAGTTATTCGCGAGTCGTAGGCGAGCGAGCATGTTCGCCGATCCCGCGGTGTTCTACAAAACATCGCTCGGAACTTCCTAACTTTGTGACAACTTGTGATTGTGAACTATTGACACTGACTTGTAAATAAGTTTTCAAAATTAATTAGTTTTGTTGTATAATCGTAAATAAATCATATGGGAAGGATACACGAATAAACTTGCGTAAGTAAGGATATTAATCATCCGATTTATCGATGAAGGCATCACTTTTTTTTCTAACATAGGAACGCACGTTTATCAAACATATTTTTTCTTCTCGTTGGGATAATCGTGTTTTGTATATAAGCGAAATTTTCTTTTGTATAAAATAAAGAGAGTATTAACGATAAACATCAAGCCGCTCGCCCATTTTCATGGCATTACCTAGACGCCGGAAAATCTGGTTCCACTTATGTAACTCTACGGCATTGCAGGTTGTTTTTTAACCCGGTTTTTGAACTTTACGAGTTGAGTTTTATATTAGAAATAGATAAGTTTGAATAAATTAATATTATAATGTATTTAAAAAATAAAATAATTTATTTAACATTCAATCGATAAATTACTATTATTACTGATCAATATAATTATTTAAATGTCTCTTTATTATCCCTATGCATGATAGTACCTAATTACTCACTTTATAAAATAAGTCATCATAAGAACTGGCTTAGGAATACCTACCTACTGAGGTAGACATTCCTATAATAGTCTAATTATCCTTCTTAATCAAGTTTCTAGTTAATTTACAAGGAAACTCCGTAAAGTCTATCGCTAACTCAATCTTTACTGACACTTGATGGCTCTGTGGTTCTCTTTATTTGTAGCTACATTAACTCTACTACCTGTTCTATTTATCACCGTCCATTTGAGGTTAAAGATAAAGGTTTAAACCCGTCTCAGACTGTATCGAAGTAGTTTATAAAAGTCGACTATATATAGATACAAAACTAAAATACATTTTGGTATATGAATCTGCAGCTCCAGTAGCTATGGAATTAAATTTGAAATGAGTTATTTTTATTTTACTTTTGTCATGAAAGAGAAAGATTTGAAAGCATTTAAAGTATTATTTTCTTTAAAATAATACTCTTGGCAGCTACCTGGATTCTTTAGTCAGACTTGCCAAATTGCACCAAGTACATTATTTCACCTTCAGGTGCTTTCAACAAGGAAATTAGTATCTAGTCGGTATAACTGTCAGGGTTCACTTTTCGAATTAATATTTTGAGTTTAGATACAATTATATAGAAATAAGTATATAAAGTAACCTGTAAAATACGACCGGATCTGTATCCAATAATTAATACAGTCACGTAGTTCCATGATCCTGGGAATTTGTCAACATAATTCAATTTGTGGACACGTCCACTGCCATTTATTGTGGGATTAAGAAATATTTATTCTGTTGCCACTCCGGCCCTGTGGTGAAAATAGGACGGAATTTTCTTTTTCTTTACTTGTTTGCAAAGTACTCTAAAACCAATTAGATACTTTTTTTAAACTTACATCCGAGTACTCCGTGCTTTGAAAAGCCTATTTCCATACACAATTTGTTTTTTTTTTGTCTGGACGCCGGCAATAAAACGTTATCTTTTTGCTTTCTCATTACCACAATGGGTTTACTAGATGTCTGTCTCATAGCGCATACTCTAAGCAATATGCATGGTGTTTCAAATTCTCCTTTTATTAGAACATCCAGGTTCGTTCCTAACTTGGTCAGTAAGTTATTGGCAGATCGCCAAATGGGTCCTTTAGTTTCTACAACTCGAGTATACAAAATCAATAGCTAAGGATTACATTGACTTTGAAAACATTACAAATCAAGACTTTTCAACGATTCTAACAAAAATTTAAGACCCAGAACTTCTGGTCACACCGACTACAATTTGTTCAATATTTGAGTAGGGTTTGACAAAAAGAGTTCTTTGTCAATTACTTTTTAAAATCTAATACTGCAGTGCGACAAATAAATATTTTGTACAAGAATTGGTTTTATCTTTTAATTTGGGTAATTACAATGTATAGTTAATTTTGTTCTTTTTTATTTGTATATAGAGGTGATGGTATTGTTTATTTTTACAGTTACGTTAGGCCTATCATTGTGTCTTTTTACAAAATTAGGTACGTCTATACATGCAAAATAGTCATTGAGTAAAGACTCTCGAAAAGATTAAAACATTATTTTTTGCAATAGTAAATAAGTAGTCATCAGTAACAAAAAAATAATAATTAAAAAATTATAACGATTAATATTTATTTATTTCGACAGTTCCACAAAATGGACGATAAGACCAGTGATTGAACCCAAAACGCGAGCAAGAAATGGTGTTGTTATTAGTGAAAGTGAAAAGGACCTGACAATATGTGCAAAAACGTGAAGAGTGTGTCATGGGAGACGGAGACCCTGATGGGTACTCCCCCCAAGTCCAAGTGGGGGAGCTTCGAGCCCAGGGCGGCGCTGTCCCATGTGGGCCTCTTCGTAGCTCTCATGTTGTACACCGGCGGCGGAGGGTTGGTAAGTTCTATTCACTTATCCATGATAAGATATTTTTTTATCTTAGTTACCAACAATAAATAAAACACTAATTTTAAATTAAATTAATCTTATATTTAAAAACAAAGGTTGTCTCGATGAATGTTAAGACATAAATATATTGTCTTATTTATTAATCTAATAAATACGTATACATTATTTGCTAAGTTTTAACTTAGCTACTTAACTTAAAACACCATTATGTACTTAAAGTAAATTATGTCCTTATTGTCTTAAAGTGCTGTATAGAAATAACATTCTGTGCGTTAAAACATTAAAAATCTATAAACTCCTCCTCAAAAAGATTTACAGGACTTTCTTTAAGTTTTTCTTCTTCAAATTGATCGAAATTTCCCGTATCACCGGGAGATTTCACTTTAGGAATAAACGGTGGGCGTATTCTACTATTTAAGAGGTTATCCCAATCAACTTCTTTGAACCATTTGTGATTCTTGAAATCCAAAACACCATCTTTAAGAACCCCGTATCGCCTCGTTACATCGACTTGAAGAGTGTGTCCGATCAGATCCTTCAGTTCAGTTGTAAAGTGACCCGGACATCTATATTTCCCAGCTACAATTTTCTCATATATTCTCATAGGATCTGAAGCAAAGAACGGTGGATGACCAGCAGTCATTTCAAACAATAGAATGCCAAGTGACCACCAGTCTACTGACATCCCATAACCCTTACTAAGAATAATCTCAGGTGCCAGATATTCTGGAGTGCCACAGAGTGTCCATGTTCGGCCCCGTATCAATTTGCAGAATCCGAAATCGGTAATTTTGATGTATCCTGTTCTATCGATCAAAATGTTTTCTGGTTTCAAATCACGATATACCAGTTCACATGAATGTAGATACTCTAAAGCGAGAACTACTTGAGCGCCATAAAACTTAGAAGAAGTTTCCTCGAATTTCCCCATTTTACGGAGGTGAGTAAACATTTCTCCACCGACTATGAATGGTAAAACAAAGTATACATACACATTGTCCTTAAAATAATATTTCATATAAACAACAAACGGAAAGTTGAGTCCGCACAAAATTTTCTTCTCGTAAAAACTATGTTCAATTTGTTTTAATTTAACTATTTTTTCTTTTTCTAATGCTTTCATCGCGTAGTATTTCCCAGTGGTTGCGTGTTTCACGAGATACACTACTCCGAAAGCTCCTGTGCCAAGGACTTTATATCTTTCAAAGTCGGACAACTTGGCATTGCTTTCAGATTTTTCGTTCCATGAATCTATAAAGTCTTGATGAAGCTTACGTAAATAAAGTGAGTACTGTTCTTGTTTAGCTCGCGGGTACCCACCCTGATGGTCCGGCGAGAAAGTATAACTCCCTTCCTCGGCCATCTCGTTTCCGCCTTCCCCTATGCCGAACAGTTTGAATAAGTTATTGACCAATTAACTAATAAATGTAAGTACCAGTTGAACACTGGTACATTTATAGCTATTTAAAACTGGACACGTAAAACGGGTGAACAGAAAATATTTTTAAGGCAAACAATAACTATTTCAATGACACTGTAATAACAAATGAAGAGATAGGTTTTTCTGTGAAATATTTTAGGTGAATGACATAACTACGACTCGAAGGAGTATATAGTGACTTTTGAATGAAAGGTCAGTTAAAGAAAGTGTAAACACAAGTTCCAAGTGCAGTGTAGTGTAGGAAGAATTCTTCCAATGTTATAATGTATATTATTTTAAAATGCAATAAATTAATTACAGAATCACAAATCTTTACACGGTGTGTGTGGTTTTGTATACTATTATTATAACTTTCTAAAATTACCATTAAACGAGGTAGTTTTTACGCTTTTTTTACTGCTGTATGTTTAAATGAATGACAAAAAGGTTCTACGAAAACTGACCGTTCATTTTTTATTGACATTACGTCCTCTTTTTTTTATGTGCTTGTTACGAATTATTTTGTTAAAAGACAAAAAAGTTTCTAATCAATCATCAGTTATTATTCCACTATATTTCGTAGGTTATCTGTTATCTCTGTTATAGACAGTTATAGACAACGTCATACATAGTAACGTATTTGCCATAATTGTACGTATGTTTACAAATATTTTAATTTTCGAGGTGATTTAGTTATTTAGACAGTTTTTTTAAATGGAATTTTTAATTTTGTGTAAAGAGGTATGCCTAAATATTTACCACAACAGCAGGACGATTACAAACGGTATTTAGATGTGCTTAAAGACGAGTTTGCAAAAAAATTCAGTGAGCCTCCTACAGCAACTAAGACACCTGACGACTACGACACGATCAAAGCCATTGGTAATGGAGCATACGGTGAAGTATACCTAGTAAGAGACAAATGTACGTTCGACTACCACGCGATGAAAGTTGTTGATAAAGGAGTCGTGGTTGAGAGGAAGCATGTAAAGCACTTGATACTTGAGAAAGAAATTCTACGGTGTGTGAAGTTTCCATTCATTGTAAGCTTAGACTATGCTTTTAAAGATAATATGTATCTATATTTTATCTCGCCCTTTATTTCTGGTGGAGAAATGTTCACTTATTTACAAAAATATGGAAGCTTTTCTGAAAGCGTAGCAATATTCTATATTGCTCAATTAGTTTTGGCACTGGAATATCTACATTATTGTCATATAATTCACAGAGATATAAAACCGGAAAATATATTAATAGACACAACTGGATACATTAAGCTCTGTGATTTCGGATTTTGTAAAATAATAAAGAAAAAAACATGGACACTATGTGGGACTCCTGAATATTTAGCACCGGAGATCATTATGTCCAGGGGGTATAATTTTGCAGTCGACTGGTGGGCGGTTGGTATTTTGATTTTTGAAATGATTGTCGGCAATCCGCCGTTTTTTGCGTCAGATCCTAGTAAACTTTATGAGAAGGTATTGGATGGTCAATATAAATGTCCAAAAACAATGAGCCAGGACTGCAAAAGTATCCTTAAGGGCTTTCTTCAAGTGGATCCAACAAGACGTTTAGGGATTCAAAAAGATGGAGCTTACGAAGTTAAAATCCACCCCTGGTTTAAAGACATGGATTGGCCAAATCTGTTAAACCAGAAAGTGTCTCCACCGTTTGTACCAGACCCACAGGGTCCTGGTGAGACTGACAACTTCCCCGACATAGTTCAAACCAAGCTCCAAAAAGTCGACACATGTCTTTTTTCAGAGGAATTTAAAGACTTTTGAAAGTTGTGTATGATAAATCGTTACAGTTATATTATAGTGTTAACAAGACTTAAGTTTCTCAATTGTTTAATAAATCATAGGTATTTGCATTAAGCAAAAAGTAAAATGTAGATCATTCAGTGTTATGTATACCTACATTTCCATAGAATACGATTATTATTATCCACATTAGCAAAGATTTTTATTTTCTTCAGATTCAGCCTGCTAATCATATATTAATATAATTAAATTGTTTATAATAGTTAACTTTAGCATTTCTGTAGCATGATGCTCATACAAACAATAATTGCAAAGTAATATTGATTTGAATCATACCTACCCTTTAGCTTCTAGATTACGAAGACCTATTGAATACACATTTACTACATAGGGCATTGGTAGTGTGGTCGAAGCATAGCAGATAATATTATCTTGAAACGTACAGTATGTATAAAAGTTCCATGAGGAACCGACATAAACGCCTTTAGGGATTTAGAAGTTTCTTTTTTTTATGGAATAGTGGCCCAACGAGCATAACGTGTCACCTGATGGTAAGCGATCAGCGCCACTCATGGACACCCGCAATACCAGAGGAGTCACAGGTGCCGACCTTTTAAAATGGAATACGCTCTTTTTTTGAACATTTGAAGGTCGTATCGGTTTGGAAATACCGCCGACGACAGCTCATTCCCCAGTTTTTGTTCGAAACGCACAAAGTTTCGAACAAACTGGGTTCCGAAAGTAAAACTTGCCTTGTTTAAGAATTATCAGAAAGCCTTTGATTCAATCGAATCCTAGACCTGAACACCTTTCTTAGCCATCTCAATACCATTTCCCAACTGGTGGGTCTTAAAATTAGCACCGACAAGACGAAAATCACGTCAAATGTCCAAGTTGCACCTGTATCGGCTATTATTGGGAATGATATCCGAATTCATACTTAAGGATGGCCCTTTGCCTAGGGCAGTTTATCCAGCTTGGTAAGTTCTAAGAGGTCACCCGAAAAATCCAACTTGGATGGGCAGCATTCGAAGTTACTGTACCTAGCGTGGGCAGATTTCCAACTAGGTGTATCGACGACATAGTCAGAGTCGCAGGGAACCATGGATACGGGTGGCGAAAATTAAAAATGGTGGTAAAAATCACTAGACCAACGACTAAAAATACTGTCTTTTATACAAATCGATATCACATGTTTAAAGTCTATACACAAAAATCAAAATGATGTTTTCAAGCAAGTAGGAGAAACACATATATTCCATGTCTATGGCGAGAATTCTTTAATAGTAAATCATTATTGACATATTATTTATGATAGATGTATGGTAATCTTGTTAATTCTTATTGTAGCAAGGTCAAAACCAAAATCTATAATGAAAGGTGATAAAACATCGCGAACGGCAATATTTGAAGAAGACTACGACCAAGAACAGCAAGCGTGCCATTCAAAAATTTTGGATGTATTAAAACTTGAATTTGAAAAGAAGCTTCATATTCGCACGTTTTGTAGGAAGTCAATAATAGATTTCGATATTGTAAAAACTATTGGTGAAGGATCATTCTCAGTAATGTATTTAGTTCGTGATACCAACAATTTTCAATACTATGCGCTAAAAGCGATTGATAAAAGATTGATAGTCCAGAAAAATTGCATAAAACAATTGTATATGGAAAAAAATATCTTACAGAGCATAAGATTTCCATTTCTAATGAGTATGCATTATAGCTTTAAAGATAATGTGTATATTTACTTTTTGTTACCTTATCAACCAGGTGGAGAAATTTATAGTATATTAAAGAGGGTTGGATGTGTATCAGAAGATTTGATGAAATTTTATGCAGCTCAATTGGTTTTAGCGTTGGAATATCTTCACATTTGCAATGTGATACACAGGAATGTTAAACCTGAGAATATTGTAATTAGTGGGAATGGATATATCAAGTTAACAGATTTTGGTTTTTCTAAAATAATTAAAACTAGAACGTGGACGATTTGTGGGACTCCTGAATATTTGGCACCAGAAATGATATTATCTAAAGGGTACTCATTTCCCGTGGACTGGTGGGCACTTGGAGTGCTTATTTATGAAATGTGTACCGGCTACCCGCCCTTTTGTAGCGCAAATCCTATTACAATGTATGAAAAGATTGTTGAAGGCAAATTTAAAACACCACCGACTATGTCTAATGAGTGTAAATGTTTAGTGAGACAGCTCTTACAAGTTGAGCCCACTGCACGTCTGTGTCCACACCCGTCGAAGGTTTATGAAATAAAATCCAACGCTTGGTTTGCTGACATTAAGTGGCGTGCACTCCTTCATCAGAAAATAGAACCACTTTATAAGCCCATAATTAAAAAACCTGGAGATACCAGTAATTTTGGAGATTTACCAAAAAAAATGCTTGCTAGTTCTCCAAATTGCCTTTATCAGGATGAATTTATAGACTTTTAGAATTAAATTAAAGAAACAATAAGAATCTAAGAATACTAAAGTATTTTTATGTCTTAATACAGAAGGTGAAAGTTTTTATGTATTCTAAATAATTAAAGGTTGGTTTATTGATATTTCACTCCCATATTACTGGACCAGATTTAGATACAAAAAAATATATTTCCTTAAACAAATATATCTTTAAAATCGGCGTATTATTAATGAGTTCTATTTTTAATCAGGTATTTCGAGCTCTGGAGTATCCAGCTGAAATGGCCAAGCAAGAGTTTCACAGAGAGCGACTGCTTACAGAGAGATGGAACTTAATACGTTTCGTGTCTGAACGCAGCAATAATGGCACTGATATTGATGGCAATGACAAATTGCTCAGCGAACATTTAGCTGTATATGAGAGGGTAAGTAAAGGATTAAAGGAATAAAATAATTTCAATGTATTAGTTTATATTATTTTATATGGGCCTATGAAGCCTGAAATAAATAAATAAATAAAAAGAATAAAAATAAAATTAAACGGTTGAAAGGCTAATTGATCAAAGCGACATTTGTTTGCGAGATTGAGTTACATACATATTCGGATTCAGCGTTTTTTTTCTCTCCATCGAAGGATATATAACTCATATAGCCTTTCAACCGTCGAATATTTATTTTGTAAGCAAAAATAAACTTAAATTTCCAAAAAATATAGTTTATTTTTGTTTATCCCAAGCAAATCAGCAAAAAATATTGTTCCCAAATATTCATATAATAAATAGTACTGCTATTTAGACGCTTAATAAGTAAGTAAGTCGCTTAATATATAATTATGTATTATTTATTATTTTATAAGGTGCTGGAAGAAGCATCCTCGAGTGGATTGGCACTGGAAGTTGAGAACAATTTTCCTCCGGTTGAAGAAAAATGGAGTATACTGCAAGCTGTGTTCTTTTCTTCGACTGTGCTCACCACTATAGGTGTGTACGAAGATGTAAGCATAATATTTTTGGCATTGAATCAGGATTTATTTATCTCTAATTATTTTTGTTTTCGAACCGTATAAGCTTTAGGAATTACATTTATAAAATTATATTAATAATACGTATAAGTACAGTTTTCAACAAGTATTATTTTTTTAGGATATGGTAACATAGTTCCAGAGACCTTTTGGGGGAGATTGTTTTGTATCGCCTATGCACTTATTGGAATACCCCTGACATTGACTGTTATTGCGGACTTGGGTCGTGTATTTGCTACACTTGTTTCAATAATAGCTAAGCAACTGCCTGCGATGCCCAGTAAGTATATAGACATTGAATTTTTTTGGATATTCCCATTTGAGCAATTTTACTAATCGTTTGTTAATTTCAGAGTGTTGTAGTCGAGTTTCTGAAGCCAATCCTGCTGGGCAAAGATCATTATATGCCCTGGGAGCTGTTGGCTTTTTATTCCTGTATTTATCGGCGGGTGCAGGCCTATTTAAAATGTGGGAAGATGACTGGACTTTCTACGATGGATTTTATTTTTGCTTCATCACTATGACCACCATTGGATTTGGTGATATCGTCCCTAGTAAGTTAACTTATGAGATTATTATTAAGATAAACGTCGAGTAATAGATTTGGAGATTTTTTAAATCCTCTTCTGTTTTTCCCAGAAAGGCCAAAGTACATGTTGATATGTACGGTTTACATTTTAATCGGTTTGGCACTGACTTCAACGATTATCGAGCTGGTGCGGCGGCAGTATGCCAGATCTTGGCAGCAACTTCGGGCGCTTTCCGGCCCGTTGGCAGACACGCTACGAAGGCTGGGTGACGCCGGCCGAGGGGTGGATGTCTCTGCACTGCACAGCGATCTTCGCAAAGTACTTACAGTGGTAAGTAGCTATTTATGTTCACTTTGACGCGAATGGGGTCACCGTATCCTAAGTTATTTGAATGCTGGTGTACAGGATTGCATTAAAATGCATTCAACCATCGAATCCGTACCGGGAGATCAGAGGTTTGTGTTGACAGATGTTCGTCGATAGCATAAACATTCCGCACTACTTGCGCGACGCCGTGATTGATGCCTTGTTTAAAGAAGCCAGAAAGTACTCGCACGTGTGATGTGTAAACATTAAAGCAGTCGTAGCGAAGATATTTAATATAATAAATATGTCAGTTTAAGAATATATTTTAAGAATTTTCAATGATTCAATTCTAAAGATGTTTTGCAAACCAGGTAATGTATAAGTTTTCAAAAGCTTGTGATTCACTGATTGTGTGTCATATTTATTTAGGTCGGATCCATCCTTTGGTTTTTCCGTATTTGTCGATTGTGGATATATTTTTTGTTATATTTATGTTTTAAATATGTATGTGTTGTTCTTGGTTCATGTCTATACACTATATATTGTAGTGATGTCTGTTAGTAACGTAAACCGAAGGATGGTTAGATTGTATAATGTACAAGCTCTTGTTAACACTGAAGTAAATATGTATAGAGGATATTTTGGTTCACTAAGTAGGTATAATATTTTACAGAAAAGCTATACCGGTCCCGATACTATGGTAAAACCTCGGACCTCACCTCCCAAGGTATTTTGCCAGATCTCAAACAAAGTAATTATGTTTCTGGCTTTTGGGATCACTCACATTAAAATTTTACATTAAACTCTTTATTTTGCAGCTTACAAAATTTTCGCCGTTTACCACCACGTCATTATACGGAACACAAAGCAAGGCACAATTTACATAATGTCATACGCCAGGATCATAATCTTAAAATAATTTTATTTTTTTAGGTATTTTGAAGCTGATGTTTATTATATACCAGTGCTGTTTGTATAAGCGAATCAATCGAAGCATCGCTAGTAATGTTTTGTATAGCTTGCCTAATACCACATCGAGGCCGCTTCAATGTCGCAAGATACACCCTTTTAGCTTTAGTGCCCTATAAAATTCACGTCTCGTGCAGTAATGCTTGCCTTATTTTCTAATGCTTTTACATTGCGGGAAAAGGTATAGGTACATTACTTGTGTCGAGGAATTTAATCAGGCGTTTTCAATTCAACCTAAAAACTACAATATTTTTTTGATAAAATAAGTAATAGATGTTCTTAAAATACCTATGCTTGGTTCTTGGTTCTGGGTTTTCAAAATAATATGAATTTGTAAATAAAATGTATGCTGTCTATACTGGTGTGGTATAAAATTCAGTATCGAATTTTACAATCCACAAGATGAATGTCTTATCGTGTTTTTATAGTTTCCGATCTAGTGGCCATAAAACTTGGAACTATTATAAAAGTGCGTCAGCGTTGCGAGTTGCGACCTTCATTCCAAAGATCTGACGTTTCGTCGTTGTTGACTGATTTTGTTTTCCAACTTGTTACGGGTTTCTCTTTCACACGTAGTTCCACTTGATAGAATAAATTACATTGATGTTTGTTCAGAAAACTCTTTAAGTATATTTATTTCTAGAGCAGAAACTCCTTTAGTTTGCACATAGAAGGTTTTACGTAGTACTGTACTGTACCTATATTATAGCAAAGTAGTTGTAAAATTGTATTCGCAAGTTCCTCGTTGGTTAAATGCGGCTAATAAAATACATAAAGCTTTCATGCTACAGATGCGGTTACTTACATTGTAGACACATAAATCTTTGCGGTACACGAATAGTATTGTAGTCATAAAATTGCTTGTGATGCACCAATATGCGAATTAAATGTTTAGATAGGTATTTTACTTGCATTATTCTTGTTCATACCTAACTATGGTGAAATAGGTTTATGTAAATTAAGATATTCAAATTATAGAAGGTTACTGGTTGTACAGTTTTTAGAAACATTGTAAGAAACATTGATATAAAGAGTGTTACGTCCGTCCGTTAATTAAAAAAAACAATTTAAAGTTCTCACCCAGTTCACTTTGCCTCTCTTGATATGCCACGAAAGAACTAAAAACAGAAAATCATTTGTATACGGTAACAAATGAAGGCCCGCCGTCAAGTTATTTTCTTTTAGTGCCAATTAAGCTTGCTCTTTGAATTTTTTGTACGGAAGAGTTGCCAAGTCAAATTGTGAACTTTTATTTTAGCTCTGCTGCTTCTAAAAACATTATTATACTAGCTTAAATAGTGTATTTGATGCTGTGATTAGTCTGAATTTAATAACTTTGTTATAGGTGACTATGCCACGGCTAAGCAGCAATGGTGGGAGTGCTCTCTCTGACAAAAGAAGACTGGAGTGGGAGGCCGCAGTGGACGCTGTCATCAGAGACATCACAGCCCCCATCCCTACTCAGAAACCTCCTATAGTTCAAATTGTTATCTACGAATCGTCAGTTTAGACTAAATGGAAATTAGAAAGTAAAAATCAATATAGACATCAATGACACAAGCTCAATTGCCGACACATTACTACTGTAATGCTTTTATTATTGCCACTGCTGACGCCATAATTTCCATTTATAATACGAGCCTTGATCACGGCCGCTCTCGTTCCGCGTGATATTTAGACATTACGCGTCAAAGTTCAAGGTTAGTTACCCTTGTTGGTCGAATTAAAGCACCTAATACAAAATCGCTGAAATACCGCCTTGTTATGATTATTGTTAGGGCAGCTATAATGAGAAAACTCTTAAGCATGTGGATTTGTTTGCGTGCCAACATCACAAAAAGAAGTGTTTATAATCATCGGAATTTTGACGTTTTTTGTTATGACTGGATGCTTTATTGTCTAGACAAGTGTGATGAATTTATTTATTTTATAGGCTACTCTCAGTAATGGTTGAGCGAGTGGTTTGTATCATTATCTAAAACATTTTACAATGTATTCACGTCTTTGAATGTGTCGCAGAAATAAATGGCGCGTCTCGTTGCACTGTCGTGTGTCGTGTCGGAAGTGTACCGATCGTTAACGTGATACATTACACCTACGGACAATAAAGCTTGTATAAACAAATGTTACTCGAAAACTAAACGACGATATAGTTTCGTGTAAAGTTAAGATTTTCATAGAATTATGAAGTATCTGAATTGTAATTTATAGACTAACCAGAAGATTGGTCACTTGGAGATGTACTAGTTAACATGAATTGACTAATTTTGGATAATAGCGTGGTTTCACGAATTCTAGCTGCAAAAAACTATCTAAAGCAGCGATTAGTCGCCGGATTTCGTTGAAATTATATGCTATTGTAAATATATGAATACAAGCTTCTCAAGTGGCGATTCATTGTACACAGACTATCATATACTTAGTTATATTTTTAAATAGTTATTAATTTAGTTTTACATGAGCGTTTGTTATAGTTATTTATTTTGAAGGATAATTAATTTTAGGTATATTTATTTTTAAATACGTGCAATATTTTTAATTTAGAATATTTAGTTTATTGTTATTTATGTTGTGAGAAAAAAAGGATAAATATTTAGAAAAAGTCACATATAATTAGTTTGGATTTCACATTCGTTTATCCAATTAATAAGGGAAGTGGAAAATCTTTTGGAAAATGTCTGCAAAATATGAGAATACATAAAGCTAAGGGGAAGGCCGTGAGGTAACTCTACAGGGTAGGAGTTAAAGTTTGTATCAGACCAAGTATACAAGGAGTAGGTAATAGTGATAGGAACGAAAACGTCACGTATTTAGGTGAGTACCATTATTACTTACATTATTAAATTTAGGCAATCTATTAGATTTAATAGTAAAATTAGTTAACTAAGCACAGTCTGAAACTATCATGCAATATGTCGTGTGTCTCGAAACCAAATTGAAAAGGACCTAAATATTCATTAGTATTATTTCATTATACTAATATTGCGTTTATCTCTCATAACAGGCACCTACCTATGTGAAATTAGATTTAAGTATTTATTTAATAAGTATTTAACAATTAGAATTTTTAATATCTTTATGAAATTGTATTAGGTATATAAATGCCCTTTCAAATGCAGACTAAGAGAGCACTAGTATAAGTATTTCATCACGAATACATTTGTTGAATACATTAATTAAAAATACCGATTTACTTCTTAGCAGCGTGCTCGGACGCGGCTCATGAAGAAGAGTCCCGCTGTGACCTGAAACTAAAAGTCTTTTTTATATGTTACATGAGTAAACCGGTATTTTTAAATAATTTAGCATGTCTCACGGTGGTTTGTTGAATACAGTTGTTTCATTTGCGGTGATGGCATTAACTGAGTTTTCATTATCTTAATGATGCTAGTTCATGCCAAGCAAAACGCTAGAAGCCGGTATTAAATGTGCTCTTTGCTCATTGGATAAATGGAATGATTATATGAATATTGAATATACGTGTGTGTTATGAACAGAAGGCCGCTTTTCTAAATCAAATAATCCAATCATTTGAAAAGACATTAATTGTTTAAAATTTGACACATGGCAACATTAATGTAGCTCTATCTTATATCACATCCTGTAATAGTGTAAGCAGTTTGGCAGATGTTGTAATTTCAAGTTTATGCCTGCCTAAACTTGTCTGTATTTAATGACAAAGCAACGTCAATTTTTTAATGCAATTTCTTACTTTAATACAAAACTATATGATGAACTGAAGCTGAAATTAAGTAAATAAATTGTTTATTAATTTATTTGCGTGTTTCATTGTGTTTTATTTACTGTCCTACTATTAGCTAACTAGCTTATTTAGCTATTCTACTGCGGTCGAAACAACTGGCTTATGTCTGTTTGGCTCGATGGCTGGATGTTTCATTCAGGCCATCTGTTGACGGATGAAATAATTGTTATAAGAACCTAGTTGCTATTAGACTGGTAGCTTATGTTCGCTTGGTTTGAACTGGAGCTTCAGGGACAAAGAGAAGCATCTATAATAATTTTATCAGGTATGGTTATTCATGGAAAATGATACATATTTTGTGGCCTTGCCTCGGGCGAACATGGCTTGTTTACTTAGGTACTGTCACTTGAGGACACTATTTACTTGCCTTGCTCCAATTCAGTGAAGTGAACAACGTTGAAGAATTCAAACATTCTCCATGTAGAAATCATGAAACTCTTCGTGCTACGTGCCGGTAATATTGTGTTCTGGAGAACAGGAGTCAAGTAGGAAGCACCACTTTTTAAATCTTCATGTCTTAATGTACCGTTTTTCTCATGAACTGGTATTAGTAATGGATTATTTTCACTTACAAGACCGAGAAGAATCAATAAAGGAACGATTAAATGGTATTCCATTGAAGTCGATCGTTCGTTTTCGTATCGCCCACTTCTCGGACATCCGAACAATAAATCTTATTATACGAAAGCATTAGTTACAAGTCATTAATAAAGTCTAATGCGAACCACATGTATTGAAACTATTCGACGATTCAGAACTATTTTTATTCTTTCTGGTGTTGAACCATTTTGTATTAAGTTACTGAATGTCTAAAGACTTTTTGTTACTTAATTGTAATACCTATTTGTTGGTTTCTTAAGCCTTGGACTACTCGAACCTTAATGAAAAATAACTAGCTGATTCAACTTCGAGTTTCGGGTTATGTGGTAATTAAGATTGTATTTTCCGCTCACTGAAGTGAGTTCGAAACCTAGCAAGTAGGTACCTAGCAATGTAAATATTTTCGAGTTATAATGTACTTTCAAGGATTAATAAGACATCAATGACCAGTGATATTCGGTAAAAGAAAACATAGTGAGGAAACTAGAACTTCTACTTTCTAATTTTATTATAAGTTTTAAATTGCCAACCTGTCTTGAGCAAACGTGGTAATTAATTAATGCTCAAACCGTCTCCTTGTGAGAAGTGGCTGTTGCTGAGCAGTGAGCAGTGTACATGTAAGTATAGACTGTTGATGTGATGTGAAGTGCAGTGTAATGACGTTACGGGGCAGAGAGTGGAAATTATTTTCGTTATTTCATAAATTGAGCTTGAATTTATAAACCACTAGCAAACCCGGCGAACTCCGTTTCGCTACCGCTTTTCTCTTGAATATTTCCTGAATTTTCTTTGCTATAAACCTGATGGAGCCCGAGACCTTTCCAACGGGTAACGGGTTCGATTTCCGCACGGAGCAACTCTTTGTGTGATCCACAAATTGTTGTTTCGGGTCTGGGTGTCATGTGCATGTTAACTTGTATGTTTGTAAACGCACCCAGCGACACAGGAGAAAATCCTAATGTGGGGCAACGTTTTTTGCAAAAAAAGAAAAATAAAAATGTAATGACGTTACGGGGCAGAGAGTGGAAATTATTTTCGTTATTTCAGAAATTGAACGTGAATTTAAAACCATTAGTCTAGTGAAGCATCATCATGTAATCATAGTTAGATGAAATATATCCATCTGTTTGTGTTACACTCTAATTTATGTTTGAAACATTTCTTTACTCTTTATCGAGTTGCGTCGATAGCTCGCTATTATTATACTGTTCGAAATCAAAGCAACTTGTTAATAATCGCGTTCTTTATAGAGCTCTTAGCATTGAGATACTAAAGAACACTTGTGTTTTATCGGCATTATAATTCATAATGTTTATTATGTTTTTTGCAGCACCAGTTCATAAAGTAAAACGTATAACGATGTAGCTAGTTTTATTTATTAGATATAACCCTATTGTTTAGGTACCGGCAACCTTTTTATGAGGCTATTTGAATTTATTTAAACCAATGCTTTTATGAGGCAACACGTATTACTTATAATTTATCGCAAGATTTAAGTATGATTTAGCGTGTGTTTTAAAGGTAAGTTAAAAAACAATGTTGAGTTTTATATAGAATTCAATTATTTCGAAAAATAGCCATGTCTTTTTTTGTCTCAAAAGGTTTGCCGAAGCAATTTGAGTTTGTCACACCATTTCACACAAATCTTTACTTGAAACTAAAGTATGATCTTAACTATCAACCGTAAGTGTAATATATATGAAGGTATCTATGTATATCCCGATATAAAACAATCAAAACAAAAATAGTTCACTTTCAGCGGCTGCATTATTCACGATAGCGACCTAATTATTATCGGTAGACAAAACAAAACCAGAGGATTATTTTTATTGACTTAAGATATTGGCAATTATGTGTCATGGGCAGTCTTCTTTGTTTTACATGTTGTCAGACGAGAACTCCAGACTAAGATATTTTAAGGAATAAAATCCTTCTCAGAATAATTTTATTATACAGGTAATCACATCACAACATAACAAAACCAACGAGAATCACCGAGAACCTACGAGAATCACCGAGAACCTACAAGAATTACCGAGAACCTACGAGAATCACCGAGAACCTACGAGAATCAACAAAAAAATCAACGAGGCTGGTGCAGAGCGCGCACCGCCTGTCAGTGATGGCACGTGTCGGCGCAACCACATCAACTAATCAGAGAAAGTAGAATAAGTTTGGTTAATTCACTTGATTGTCCTGAAAATCAGTTTATTAATCATCAGTTGATTATTTTAAGTTTAATACGATGTAAAATTAACGTTATCATTGTAATTTCAATACTTAACCTAAAACTTGTAAGCACGTGCTCGTGCGCCGAGTCCTATAAATACGCCCGCACTGTAGGCAATCGAGGCAGTTGCACTCCGATCGCCGTACAGTACGGACCTCTCTGGGAGTTGAATAAACTAAGTATACAGTGCTCGTGAAGTTTTTCTAAGTCCCAAAATGGGTGACCATCGTGAGAACAACAACTGTGACGTCAGCAATGATGACGTCACACTTTTTCAAAACACCACGTAGATTTCTCCTTCGTCATATATATTTTAAATAATTTATTGCAAATCGATCTAGACTTTGATGTCTTACACATAATTGTAGACTTTGTAAAAACCCGAAATATCGTTTGATTTTGTTCGTACAAATTTGAAATGTTAATTGTTGTTTAAAGAAGAAAATTTCAAAAGCAAATGAGTCAGTTTCCTTTGGAACTAAATTAATATTGATGTCTACTTTGTTTTTGACATCGGACATGACAGTTTTTGTAGAAATTCAAGACCGATTCGCCAGCCAAAAATTGACGAAGCGTCGAGTGTCGTGTTACATAGAGCGTTTGGTATGTAAATAATTTACTAGCTCACAACAATAGAATTTGAACTTTAGACTTGTAAGAAATAGAATAATTTTAGCTTGAAAATAAAATTAAAGTATCGATGTAGTTTTGGCTCGCGCGAAGTCACCGCCTCACGACAATGGACGAATCGTCTAAAGGAAACTTTGACAAGTTTGACTATGATAAATGATTTCCTTCTATTCATAGTGTTTTTATTTATACACGAATATAATTTCAAAGGTTTAATGACCAGCATTGTGATACAACGTATCGGTAATGTTACTGTGGAGAATTTTTTGGTGTCGTATACAAAGCATTAATAATTATTAATAGTAGCGAGAACTAAAACTGAAAGGATTACATAATAATTTACAATTTTACCAAGTTATATCCTTGAACATGTATCTCGTTATCTCGTGACAATAATTTTGACAAATGGAACGTGACCATTTCCACATTCTGTGGACTTCAGTTCAGAGGAGGGGTGTGACTGTATGACACAATTTGTCAAAACCACAATGCTCGCATTCAAATTTGATGTTATGGTTCACCGCCGCACCCTTGTGATTTGGTTGGTTTATGACCCCATTCTGCAAATGTGTCGATTTATGTTACTCTGTGACATTAGTGATATACTGCCGACATCTATGTTAAGTGAGCGATGGTTCGTGTTTACAGTTAAAATGTTCAACGTCGCAGGTGTAACATCAAAGTGTTTGGACTCAAAACAAGCAATCAACGCCATTGATATAACAATAGCAATGTGATTAACGACCAGAAGGTCTTCGTAGGATGAGTCGTAAAACGGAAAGAATTTCAAAAATGTTGAAATAGGCCGCTTGGCTATTATAGCTATAGATGTTATTTGCCATTAACCTGGAAAAATAGACTCAATCGTATCAAGCCAACTATCTATGTATATTGTTTTGTTTTAATTAATAATAATCTTAAAGTTAATGAACATAAGAATGTAAATGCCTAATTTTCTGGTGATCCTAATTGTTTTAAACACAAATCCATAGTATGCCAGTTTATACACGAATAATAAGTACGGTAGTTAAACTTTTTATTGCCTTAAACAATCGCTTAACCCATCATTACATTAATGGGTCTGTAATTATGAACTTACGCATAAAATATAATGAAGCCATTTGTCTTTAAATTGTTTATTAGCACCCGCTTGTATACAGGTGGATGTGATTTAAAAATATCTCGGCGTCAAATTACAAGGAATTTTTGACGTGTTTTAAATTCGTGGAATTTGCCTTTTAAAAATAAACATGATCTCGACATTTTTCAAGTGTTTTGTCTTTTAAGTTTTTCTTGTGTTTTGACCATAGTTCAAATGTTAGGTTCCCTGAAAAATTTTTGAGAAATGCTTAGAATTTTTGTATACCATATATCATGATCTCGCTTTGTATGATCTTTCCGTATATTTAACAGCCAGTTTATACTGTTTTTTATACTATTAATACAAGGAGGTCTCAGGAGAATAATAAAATAATTATTAAAAAGTTTACTTTAGCGTCCAAATGTTGATTAAATATGAATTGAAAAATCTTCATGAAATTTGCTACGGTCAAGTATAAGATACCAAAGTAATTTGTCACATAGTAAAATATGTTAGAGATATCGATACTCTGAAATTCGGTCGTATTTCTCTGTCATACGTTGTTTATCATCTTTGAAGAGTAACAGCTGTGGTCCCATCTTTCCTAATACATGACATGTCATTTTGACGGATACATCTAAAATAGAGAGGGTCAAGGTGAATTGGTGGGTAATTCCTACTCCTATTTAGGTCTTTTCTCTCCATTTATTATTCGCGAATTTATAATAATCCATCCAATTTACGTAAATTATCATAGGTTTTTTTCCTTGGCATATGATCAAAACAGTTGTTTTAACATGTTTTAAACACCATCTATTTGTCAGTTGATTGTAACATGATTAGGTACGTATTTTAATTTGTTTGGGGTAATTATAAAAAGACAAAGTTTTGTATATTTCCAATCAGATTGTCGTGTTCTAGACTATAGCGAGCTATTGCTGAGAAATACCAAATTGCATATATAAATCTAAACCAGTGGACAGTTATTAATAGGTGTTAAATATGTTGGAGTTCGAAGGCTATTTTAAAAGAATAAACAAATTTTGGAAATTAATCGGTTTGAGTATAGACTACGATGATAATAATACACCGATGGTACAAAGATTACGGAAACATTGGATGTGTTTCATCAACTTTTTGTCATTCAACATTTTAGTTATGGGTGAAGTGACGTGGGTGATTCGAGGTTTGATGTATGGAGTTACATTGTGGGAAATTACTTACATAATACCCTGTCTTTCACTATGTTATCTTGGAAACTTCAAAGTTTACTTTATACTTCGTCAGATGCATCATGTTAGTGATTTGGTCAAGACCTTAAGACGTTTACATGGTTCTATTAAGGAGAGCGACGAAGAAATGAAAGATGAAGCGAAAAAATGGCTGCTGTTTTTGATCACAACGTCAAATTTAACTCTGGTGCTATTTATCTCAGGTGCAGCAGAATTTGCCGTGTCGCCATTTGTGATCAGTGGTTCACATTATTACTCCACTGGTGAATTTAAACTCGTTTTACCTTTCATAGTATGGTACCCTTTTGATCCGTATGATGTAAGAATTTGGCCTTTTGCATACTTTTATCAACTATGGGCAGGTGAGTTTGGAAAACTATTATACATATTATTTACGATTATACTTACATGAAATAGTATATGTATTTTTGGCAATTTAATAATCCTAAATGGATTTTGAACATTATTTGTAAGCTATAAATAATTTGAGCTCCTATACAGAAATAAGCTATTATTTCTGTCTTTGTTTTTTTATAGACAGAAATAGTAGTTTATTTCTGCCTTTGTGTAATAATAGCAAAATTTTATATTCACTTAGAAAAGTTACATGTCTATACATCAGAAAAATTAAGTTTAGTTAAAATAAACGGTATAGCCTGCCAATTTAATATCCGATCCGATTTGAAATAAACATTAAGATATGTATGAACGAGATAAATCGAACGCAAACATTGTAATTTCGTAGAATAATGCACGAACTTGGAAATTCCATTTAGAATAATATTTACACTTCTCTCGCGATGATTGCATTTCGATCGTATGATCAGTGGTTTATATGAGGTGCCATAATGGTGGATTTATAGCGAAACCGCGACCTCATATAAATCCTACAGCTTTGTTATTGGCACCCGTTGCACATGAAAGTGTTGAAATGATCTACGAGCGAGGAAAATTGTTAACATATAACATGTTATTAATAACCTACTTATATGTAAGAACTTTATTCTTTGAATCTTGCAAATGATTGCGCTCTCATTCTGGAATAAAAAGTAAAGATGAAGGCAAGTTATTGATAAACAAAAATTGGCAACCATTTTATTTATCTGTACTCATTTTTAGTGTGTGAATGCGTTGATTGAGCATTTCATTTTTTTAAACCTTTGTGCTGTGGAATCATATTCATACTATTGATGGTAGGTTGGTGATTAGGTTGACAGAATTAATGAGATATTTAAATATCTCACAAACACACACAACTATTATCTTATCTTATAAGATGGTAAACTTTTCTAAGTGGAGAAGGCTCATAGTCCAGCAGTACATAAATAATGAATATAGAGCTAATATTTTTTTATAGCGTGGGTGGCAGCATTCTCTGTCTACGGCTCCGACTGTTTCTTCTTTACATGCTGTACTTTCATACAAATTCAATTTCTGAAACTGCAACGTGACATGGCAAGGCTAGTTAAAGATGTTACCAGGGATCGGGAAGACGGGACAAGGAATACATTTAAAGCAGATCTGATAGAGATTGTCAATAAACACAGGGAGGTTATGCGGTATGTGTCTTGTCATTTTGAAAATGTACTCTAAGATTATGTCACTAAAATTCCTTTTTCTTTGGTAGATAAGTTTTGAAAAAAGAAATAATTTACAATGCCATTCGAATGTACTATCTATTGCTATGGGAATTTAGTATCAACGTTCTATATTGCAAAGTCCCAAAAATTAAAAAATACAGATATTTACAGTTTGCACATAAAATAAAGACTTATTTTCGAGACACTATGGAACGTTGCCAAAACGGATCAGAAGTTCGTCGCCACTTTTGTTAATTTATTTATTTTGTCCAAAAGTTTTTTAACTCTCTTCTTCTTTGTTTTTGCTTTGGATTTTATAGCACAGACTGCAATATTCATTGACCTAATTTATTATCGTTTACTACTAACTTTGTACCTCCGACTTTGCCCGCACTGGCATAAAAAATAGTGTCACAATTGCTAATATAGGTCATGGACATGGTATATACTTTTTACAAAAACACCTACATTTTCTTAGCTTTCATATTATAAGGTTTAGTGTGCTTATTACAACATAGGTAAGACATTAGAATCAAACAATGAAAAAGATAGTGAAATACTGAAGTTGCAAGTTTATTTTTAATTAAATGTTACACTTTCTACCCGAATGGTTATCATTCCCTTAAAATGTTTAAATTTAAAATATGGAAAATAAATTTAAAATTGTGTTCTAATAACAAATGACCCTGTATATGCGCTAAAATGTTATCAAATTACGTTTAGTAGTTTTCGTGAGCAACAAACACATCTTCTACTGTTGTTTTTGTTATAGCAGTAGGTTGTAAAACATGTACAATTTTTATTACAGTTGCGTGGATTTATTAGAGACGATTTTCTCTAAATGCTCTCTTATCAACGTTATGACCAGCTCTTTAATCATTTGTGCTGCGGGTTTCAATTTGATGGTAAAATTTCTAATATTCGTTAGTAATTTCAGTTTTATAGACACTTTAATGTCAACCATTTTGTTCCAGGTTATCAAAACCCTCATTCTAGTGGCTCCATTCGCCGCATTTCTCACATTTGGTTTCAGCCAAACATTTTGCCACTGCTACTATGGGGATAATATAATGAGATCTGTAAGTTTTTTTATGGAACACGTTTCGTCAATCTTTTACCGGCGTAAACGAGCAGATGTATCACCTGATGGTAAGCAATCGCCGCCGCCCATGGACACTTGAAACACCAGAAATTCGTTGCGTTACAAATGCGTTGACGGCATTTTGGGGGTTAGGAATTTAAGGGTTATTGGGGAATCGGGGATTGGGAAGATTAGGAAGGGTGAAATCGGGCCTCCAGTAACCTCACTCACACAACGCAAGCGTTGTTTCACGTCGGTTTTCGGTGAGGCCGTGGTATTACTCCGGTCGAGCAGGCCCATTCGTGCCGAAGCATGGCTCTCCCACACTTAAAAAGTATGCTTAACTCATATCGTTTGTTCTAGTTTCTGTGGTAATGTATTGTTATTCTTCCAGAGTATGGGTGTAGGCGATGCTGTTTACAACAGTCGTTGGTATGAAACAGGAGCGGCCGAGAGAAAATATCTCTTGATTGTTTTACTTCGGTTTGTATAACATTATAAGAGGTTTTAGAGTTACGTGATTAAAGGTGAAATATAAATTTTTATTACGTGAGCATCGATGGCAAACACGTTCTTAGGGTAATTGATATACTTACAATAGTTATTTAAAACTCATGTGGAAATGTTTCCGTTCTACAAAATTATTTTTTTTTTTTTTTTTTTTAATAAAACTTTGCCCCACATTAGGATTTTCTCCTGTGTCGTGGGTGCGTTTACAAACATACAAGTTCATATACACATGACACCCAGACCCGAAACAACAATTTGTGGATCACACAAAGAGTTGCTCCGTGCGGGAATCGAACCCGCTACCCGTTGCGCGGCAGCCAGTTGCCCAGCCACCGCACCAACCGTGCAGTCAAAATAAATGCTTTGTAGATATACCTAATGACACGAAAATGTAACAGTGTGCTTATTACTAATGAAATTGTAATATATCACAAAGTTCAATGGTGAAATTCGACTGTAATAGTAATTTTACAATAAATGAGGTTTTATGAGATATCACTGTGAATAGTGATTAGCAGGTTGAGAACTAGAATTGACGTTATCCGACGTAGCTAATCGCTTTCCTACGGATTTGTCATTCAAATTAAACCTTGCGAAGCGTGGGTGTCATCGTTCACCCTCAGTTGGGATTGGTATTATTAGGATTTTATTGGGACATTTTCGGTGACCTTCTAGAAATGTCCTGAATGAAATTCCAGAATACTTATTACTTACCTCTATTCTGCAGGCGTTTCAGAAAGGTTATCTACTTAATTGAATTTATTGCTGTTTAAAATAATGCTATCTTATTTCATTTTATCTTAGGACTAGCTAAAAAGCTGTAAGTTTCATCGATGCTTGCATAATCAAAGACTAGGTATTTTCCAGGATTTATGACTATAGATTTGTGTGTGGCTAAATCAAATTTCTTTATTTTTGTACAATTGGTGATTTGCTTTCAGATCCCAAAAGCCGTGCAGATTAACAGCCTATGGTTTTACTGATATTAATTTAAGGGCATATACTCGAGTAAGATACATTTAACTTTGAACTATAATTTCATTTAAATTATTCTTTTTTTAATAATTACTTTCATTTCAATTTCAGATTCTGAGTACATCGTGGTCGTATTTCGCTCTTCTGCAACAAATGTATAGTTGAATTGTAGCAGCAATAAAAAATATCATATTCATGAAAAGAATGTTAAAGCTATCATTCATAAATCGTAGTCTTAGCTATACCATTAAACTCAAGCGGTCGAAATAGGATATTATAATAATTAACACTTGCTTGTGTGTATTAGACATTTTACAAAATGGCACATAGAAACTAAGAAAACAAATATAATTATGCATCTACGTTTTAATTCACACTACGGCAAAGAAAAGTATAAAATCAACCCTTCAAACATATGGTTGAGTTTTCCTAAGCCTAGTAATTAGTGTCAGTTTCAAATGATGTATTGCACCAAGTTCCATATTTTCTCTAGTGGTTTGGGTATAATTATCAGCCATTAATTACACATTAAGCTACGCGTTCGAAGGTTTTTCATTATCGATGTGTACAGGTAGTTTCAGTTTTGATGTGCTCAGAGTACTTTCGATAATTTTGGATTTATTTTATCTAGTTTAAATCTGTTGTCACAACCTTCGGTAAGGATTTAGTATCTACATATAGAATGTAATGAAAATCTTTCTTCTCCTTGTGAGAAGAGATCTTTGCCCCGGAATGGGACAGGTTGATGAATGTAGGTACCAAAATGCGTAAATAATAATATCATTTAGCAACAAAAGGCAAAAAAAAAATCTTATTTGAAACACCTTGTAGTAGTGCACGTTGTAGTAAATTATTGTTCATCAAACACTGTAGTATTAAGTGTAATTTGAGATTTCAAAGAACAAATATGAAAACATTTCTTCAGAGAAATTGAGTCGTTGTTGTTGACTACTAGTTCTCTTCAAAACTTGCAGACAGCAAAAGTCTAATTACGACAATGATTGAACAGTTTGAACAATGTTTAAACAGAGTAAACTTTTTTTGGAAGTTGATTGGCATGAGCATAGATTATCGTGGCGACAGCAAAACTGTAATAGGATTTATCCGTAGTCACAAGCTTTATACCGCGCAATTTTTTTCATTGAACTGCGAAAATGTAGCCCAAATACTATGGGTTTTCGAAGCCGTTATCACAGGAAAAACTTTCCTAGAAATAACCTATTTGATCCCGTGCCTCATTCTTTGCTTTTTGAGTGTCTTCAAATCAGTCTCAATACTTTATTATGCAAAATATAATTATGAATTCATTGTAACTATGAAAGATTTGCTATCGGGTCTAACACCAAGCAACGAGGAGGATAATATTTTTATGAAGACTCTTATTGACAAACATGTTTTAATGTTGAAGAATATATCCAAGAGGATAGTTACTGTTGTTTCGGTGGGTCTCCTAATGTTTGCTTTGGGACCGGTGTTTGTTATTCTGCCACATTATTTCAAAACGAATGAGGTCAAACTTGAAATGCCCTTCATCGCATATTACCCGTTCAACGAGTTTGACGCACGGATTTATCCCTTCATGTATATTCATCAGTTGTGGACAGGTATGTAACCTTTTAATTATTCATATTTTAAAACTTTTAAGTATTTCAGGATATTGCCTTTGCCGTAAAAGTCTCACATTCAATGCTCTGAGCAAGGCATTATTAGTAATTCTACTATTAATATATATGTATAATAAATACGAAACTTAAAAACGTAGTAGTCTCAATAACCTCGCAAAAGAGTTTCTAGAGGAGAGCCGAAAAGTAACAAATTAACTAAAAGTCACGGTTTACTCACGTAAATTAATGGAGAAAAGCTCTACTAGTTTTGAGTCACAGAGGGACTCTTTATCATGAGTAGCGTGCGCAGACGCGGCGACGTCGCGCAGCCTACTGAGTAAACTGTTTAGTATGTCTCACGATAGTTGTTATACAAATAATAAATTAAATTGGCTTTTATTTATTACCAGCTACATTCGCCGTAATAATGGTGTACGGGCCCGACTACTTCTTCTTCACTTGTTGTACATTCATACATATTCAGTTCACAATACTGAGCTATGACATGGAAAGATTGGTTAACGATGGCTCCCGTTCATGTGACAGAGGTAGACTTAAACAATTAGTTGCGCGCCATATTGAATTGATGAGGTAAGTGAACATTTTATAAGATGGGTAAATATATTCATGGTCTATGCTCCTCATGCATGAGGATGCCGGTTAGATACATATTTGCCGTTGAAGTATGTGACTCATTCCGAGTTACATGTACTTTCTAAGATTATTTAAACATCACTGACAAACGGTGAACGAAAATACAACTTGAGCTTATAATTTCTATTGAGCAAGCGTGGTGATTAATGTTCAAACCTTTTCCGTGCGAGAAGAGGCCTTTGGTCAACAGTGGCCACTTATAGGCTGTTGATGTGTGATGCGTGATGTGTCAGTACATAATTAATTATATCATGATTTGTTTAATATTGCAAGATATAGGCTTGTCTTCTGATATATTGGAGCTGCAGTTGCACTTAACTGTTTTGTGTAATATTTTCAGGTGCGTAGGATTGATAGAAAAAATATATTCAAAGTCAATCTTATGTAATGCACTGACAAGTTCGGTCATAATATGCGTCACTGGCTTTAATGTTTCGGTGAGCACTTGTTTTGTTAACTTATGCGCTTGCAAATCGTATTTGAAGTTTTCTTAAAAATCCATTAGTATTGGGATAAACATATTCTAAACAAACATGCTTTTGATAGATCATTTTTTGTTAAATGGCTTTAGAAAGAGCGTATCTTAAGGAGGTGTGCCTATGAAAGAAAATTAAGTTTAATTTTGAAATAGTCTCTACAATGCAAACTAAAATTTCAGGAGGTTGACAATGTACTAATGATGGGTTCGTTCATGGCTTTCCTTATGTTTGGCTTGATGGAAATCTTCTTCTATTGTTATTACGGCGACATTATTATGAGATCGGTAAGTTTTATTCACAATTTTGGGCGTAATGCATAATAATTTTTGATCAAGGATAGGCTGGCGTTTAGGGAGGATTTTTATCAGAATAAATCTTGATTACGCGACACAAAACGCGTATAAATGGTGATCTCTATTGAGGCGAGCAAAAGCTGGTATTTAAAAAACCGACGTAAAAAGTAAAAAAAAAACAAAACAATGCTCCTATTATTTTCTTTCTCTCAGTTTTTTCCTCGAGGCAAAATGAACAATTTAGTTTAACCTAATGAGCAGTTGTTTTTCTGCTGGTGGAAATTAGAGAACTCGAGAGCTTCATTAAGTAGAAATACATTCCTTTTTAATTTTCTTACATTCTCAGAGCATGAAAGTAGGTGACGCCATTTACAATAGTTCCTGGTACATGACGGGAGCGGCAGACAGAAAATTATTTCTCATTGTCCTTACAAGGTATTATACTAATATTTAAATGGATTTATAAACAAATGTTACCGCTGCGTGATGTGTATGTGAACTTGTATGTTTGTAAACGCACCCACGACACTAGAGAAAATTTTAGTGTGGGTCGAGAGAAGCCATTAGATGATTTTCGGCCTTAAAAAAAGTGTGATCAACGGTTTATAAAAAAAACTGTTATTAAATATAAATTAATAACTTGAATTTCCTTTTCAGATCACAAAAGCCTTGCGAATTGTCGGCTTATGGATTTTCCAAAATCAATTTGTACGCATTTACGAGTGTACGTGAGTTATAGAAAGTTTGTATTAATTGTTGTTACGTTCAATTAAGTTGTTAACAGTTTTTGTTTTTCAGATTCTAAGCTCATCCTGGTCGTACTTCGCTCTTTTGAAGACAATGTATCATCCGGAATGAAATTAATACTAATACTTACTTAATATATAAAGCTAAAGAGGTTTTTGTTTGCTTGAATGCTCTAATATCCGGAATTACTGATTCGAATTGAATCCTTTTTTGAGTTAGATAGTCCATTTATCAAGCAAGGCTACAGGTTTTAAAACATCACGCTACAATCAATAGGAGCCGAGCTGAGAGTGAAGCCGCGTGGAAGTAGCTATTTCTTTGATAATGAACACTATCTACTCTATAGATTTCTGTTAGATTTTAGCCAAAATAAAGCACGCTTTATATGCATTTATTGTTCAATAAATAAACGTTGTAGATTATAATGTATTGTAATTTATTTCCAACTTAAAACAAGTTTCCGAAAACTGATTTAAAGGAACTGCGAACGACATAATTCTTGATAAACTCCTAAAGTCCTAATGTTCCAAAGTCTGATGTTTTCAGTACAGTTTCATGCCAGTTAAAGCCTGAAAAGGCCAAAGTAAACATTTCAGAGTAAAGTTCAAGGAATGACGTTATGTAATCGCTGAGAGTGATTAAGGATTTGATAATAATTTACTTCTACAGAGTTCTTGAACCAGTGCGATTGTTTCGCGTACTTGCTCGTACATATCTCGGAATGAGCAAAGTACCTTCCGAAATGCTCACATTTCAACTTTTTCCTATTTCATAATTAATACATTGACTGACGAAATATAGTGACTGTATGGTACATGTATGTGTGCATAGAAAAACATATAGACTCTACAGTAGTGGAAGGTATTTAATAAATGATCTATACAACGACCTTTGCTAGCTTACACGGTACATTACAAATGTTGTCTTTTCCTTATACTTCATTCCTATGTTCCAAACCACAGGGGAGCCATACTTCACTCCTATTTCTTTTTTAATATAATTCACATCGTACACTTTATACCTTTCGAAATATATTCTGGGAATTGCGGAACAAGGTATTCTTAATGCTTATGTAGGTCATGAATGCGGTAGTTGATGCCGTTGCGCAAAATAGCGAAGAATCCTGTAGTGGCTCACTCTCTTCGGACAGACAAAATAATAATGAAATAAAACAAGCCAAACGACCACTGTGAATCGCAGTAAAACTTGTGATTTATCGAACGCCATCAACAGATGTCCGAGACATCGTAAACAGTTTAAAAAATACTTTTAGCCTAATGAAAGTGTCGTTTATTCGATTCTTTGTAGAAATCATCAGAGAAACATTCGTCTATTAATGAAATTACCTTTTTGACAATATTTTATGGGTCCATGAATAATTTCTTGAAGTGCGATGTAGCGTGTTTTCAGTGGCTTGGCAGCCGTAAACGTAATTTGCCGCTACATTGGACTAAGGCGTGAAAGACTAGAACGAATTCATAAGAATGATTGACAGGAAACTGAATGTGTTTTAAAAAAGAAAATTCTAGTAACTGAATGTATATTACATTCAGCTACTACTGCTTTATGTTTCTTTTTTAAAGTGTAGCTCATAAGTAATTTACGTTCGTCATTTCATAACACGTCTAAGTAATTGGCTCAGATGTTTTGTTAATAGTCTCTTGGAGAGTCTAGCACAACGTAACCAGACCGAGTTATTACTAGTTTATGATTATAGAACCACGTGCTCATCACCCGCCTGTTAGAACGAGTCGTAAATATTAATTGAAACTAGTGTTTATATTTACTTCACACATAATCCGTGTTCTAGTAGGCTCAGAAGTCAATGTTGTCAGTAATACCTTGAATATTCAAACGACGTAAGATGGATTTGGCATTGTCTCGGAATGATGAGACATACCTACAAATTGAAGATCGGAGTCATACGTAGAGTTTCTTGGAACATGTAATTTTCCTGTATAAAGAAAGTTCCTAGTAAGAAAAAGATCAGAAACGTGCCTAATGTATGTATATGTTATGGTTTATTACTTCCCAATTTTTTTTACATTTAATAGGTCGATGCTCTCTCACCTGATGGTAAGTGATGATGCGGCCTACGATGAAGCACGTCTGCCCATAAGCAACCTATTCACTCGGGCTTTGAAGACACCCAGGTTATACTTGGCGTTATTAGTATTTTTTGGATAAAAAGCACACTCCGTAAAGATAATCTAAAGTCGCGTTAAATCTCAATTTCGGTCTGTATCCAACGGTCTGTGATGTCCGTCGATTAGCTCGTGCGGTGATAGATAGGTGCGTCCGTGTAATTAACAAGGGCGCGACTAAATTGCCGTAATTGTCGCAGTGTACACACGACGCGGGATTTGTAATTAAACCACACATGTCCGGATACTTTTATACAAAGGAATGTTGTTTTTAGTTTCCTATTCACATGTGTTGATGATGTTGGTGGTGTTTTGTAAAAGTTATGTAGTAGATTTTTTTTATTGTATAATAACTTCTAATTCATTTTGATTGCTAGTTTTATGTTACTTACTGCCATGTCATAGAAATACTCAATAATATCATGCTTCTATTGTCTGGAGATTAGATTTGTAACCTCAATCCATTGGTTTGTCTTGAGACTGCTAGATTATAACTGCCAAAAAGTTGGTAAAACATAAACAAATGGTTAAAAGATTACAGCATCAACCGACTGCAGTATTTAGCGGATAATATCTTCACTGTTTATACCGGAAGAAACATTAGCGGCTACTTTTATTGAGACACATTCCACATTGATAAAAACATAGCATTTAATATAAATAAATATTCGCGTAAACATCACGTTCGCGAACTTGTCGTAAAATGATGAAATAACGTCGGCGAAGTTAATTAAAAATTTATTGCCGACCCGTGTTTGTTGTCGTAACTGGGAACAACATGTGTGTTGTGGCTTATAAAAAAAAACGATTTAATACAGCGCTGAAACAGACGTGAATGTCCCTTCGGGTAAACGCTTAACCAAATGTGACCTTAGATAATCCTCAAAAAATAATTAAACCTCTCTGTTGTTCTTGTAACCCTACACGACCTTGATTACATTGTACAGTATCGTTAGAAAATTTTCCTTTATAAAGAATACCAACAATATTAAAAGATAATCTGCAATGTGTGTCTGGGTGTTAACACGATAAATATTATAAAAATGTTTTCTCTCAGAACAAAATACAACTCATCAAAGATGACTTAGTGATACGGATCTTGGATCTTGTACCGTCTAAACAAGCTTTCAATTTGCGTTTATGACAATATAACAGCCAACTGAAACGTTCTATAATAATCTGCATCGTTTACGATTGCCAATAAGACAAATATCGTCCAGATGAGTGACGTCATAAACAAAGCTGAGATATCGAATAGGAAATAAAATAAACTGACGTCACGCATCGAATTCTCAGCTCTGAATCCCAACGAATCCCTGCTCAGTATCATCTGGTTGCGTAAACTCGGCTGGAGCTCGGCTTTGAGATGCTCTTGTAAACATTTGCTTAAACAAATAATGGCTGCTATATCATCAGGCTATCGATTGCAACGTCCGTCGGTTCATTCCGTGGTACTAAAAAATATATTTTACTGTGTATGTGATTTTTCAGTGTTTAAACTAAATTATGTTCCCATTACTCTGCATAAAATATAGGTACCAGTTTCTACTATGAAAATGCATTTGGTGAATTGAATATGTAATTGGACCACGTACTGCCAATATTTTTCCTGTACATGTTTCGGTCTTTCCGGTTCAGTCAATAAAGTATAATGCTGGTGCTATAAGCTTCATGATTAAATGGGGCAGACCGATTCGACCCCATGACCTCTCGACCTGTTGTCAATACCCCAGTGGACTTGCTTGAACTGGGGGATTGTTATGACCACTAGATTATTATGTAAGCGTTTGCACAAAGTATCTCAGTGGGAATGTTTTGGCAAAGTATTTATTTGGTTAGGAACCGAGATTTTCCCTATATGCATGAGATTCAGTTACCCGTCTCAGATATTCATAAAATAACTTGGTATGTAGGAGCAAAAATTTAATTTATAAATGAAATGAATAGGCCCCATTGCAATACTTAACCTAAATTGCGTTGAGCCACCGACGGAATGAAAATTACTTTTTAATTCCAGACTGAGCGCCGAAGTGACTTAGCAGACTTCATTTAGCCTTTCATTCGTCTTCTCATCTTGGTCTTGGAATATAATTTTCTTAGAAATCTTACACTTACGTTATACATGTATTTTTGTTTCATGAGAAAAATAAGTAATAGGTTGAATGGAATTTGGTTAAAATTAGTGTACTAATTGTTGTTGTTACCCGGGATCCGGCTCAGAGCAGAAGGATTTTTAGTCAGTAAGAGTCTGACACTCCCTCTCACCTCACCCAAGGCTAGAGAAGTCATTGGATGATTTTCCCTCCTCAAAAAAAAATGGATATAGGTTCCAGTTAGTGTTGTAGGTGTTACAGAAACAGCGGGTAAGAAACCAAAACTTTTAATTTAATTATGAAGTTGTAAACGCTGACAACTATTACACCAAGATTGTAGAACTTTGTTCTCGCCACGGTTAAAGTTTCACTATTATGTGGCCACAGGGGGTGGCGAGCCACAAGTTTTGCCTTAATATCGTGCATGGTGGAAAAGATACGTTTTCTCCGTAGTTTAATAAGTACGTGATCAGCAAACTTTGTTGGTCTTTAATTTTAATTAACAGATATGCTACGGTATACCTAATGTTAATCGTTTGTAGTCAGTTGCCGTTCTGAGACAGGTTTAACTTCTTTACTTTGAGCTTCTGTTTGTGGTTTTAAAGCGTTACCAGGACTATCTTAAAGTACTTATGTGTCATTCCAAACTATATCTGTGTCCGTACAAAATTCGCTAGTTTTAGCGTGATCCTCGCAAACATGCGAATTTATAATATTGGTAGAATACAAGAACTAGCTTCGTTTTATTTACAACGAGGGTAGTGCTTCGCCAATATATTATGTTTATGTTACCGGCGCCAAGCTTTTACTTCATTTCCATTAAATAAAAAACCGGTTAACTAGAATGTTGAATATTTATTGCCGTAAACTATTCGTTTGTCCTTCGTCGGATGTGGAGCAAGTTGAGAGGAGCAAACTATATTTTTTCTATTTTACGATAATAGTTATGGAAACAATAAAATTGAGTGCAAACAGTGCAAGCCGAGCCGATGGACCATCCATTTAAAAATAAGCTGTATGAACTAAAAAAATCTTTATCGTAGAGATATAAAATGGCTTTCTGTGAACAAATTTCATTGGATCTATTTCAAAATGTTATGGATCTAGATAAAGATTTGTTCGCACTTTATGTCCTCGTTTGTCTGGCGGCTAGTGCTAGTATAATCCCCTAATCGTAATTGATCCGAATTGAGGATAATCCCTTATTCGATTCCACAGATATCAGTGTACTTAAGATTGTGAAAATACTAATAAAATGTGTGTTTAACTAAGATTGGGTGTGGTGATGATGAGTAGACGTAGTAGAAGACGAAGTACTTTTCTGGTTAACTAACAATTATCACAATTAGTAAATATTACAGCATAAAGGAACCTACTTTTTGAGTGGATGGGGGACTCTTCCAATGACTTCTTACTTACTAAAACCACTCCGTTCCTACTCCTGCTTTTCGAGCCGGATTCACGGTAGACTCGCTAGGTAGTCCGAAGCTCTGGATCAGGGATTAACATCTGTGATGGTCTGATGGCTCTTTCAGCGCCGTAATATAAAGATACATACACGTAATACGTAAGTATTGTAGGGGTAAGTAAAAATATAGAAATAATACCGACTTTGATATTTTGCCAGTTTTTCATATTTTTAATCTTTTAAGCAAATAATAAACGTCTCTGGGTAACTAATAAACATACCGAAATCAATAAACATAAGGATGAAGAGACTGCGGAGGCTGTCTGCCCCATTCCGTCTCGTCTACGTTTTATAGAAGTAGGCATTAGTTGGTTGCCAAGTCATTCCCTACTACTGAGTGAAGGTCGCCATTTAGCCTCCTTACGTTATAACCTTAATCTCACGGAATGATCTAAGAAACAAACAAGACTTATTTAGTGTGTAAATTGATTAGCTCGTTTAATGGATTATTTCATAAACATGCGAGTTTCCTGCCTTCTAAAGATTGTATGGTCATAAAATGCCTTGTGCATCAGATTTGTAATAAATAAAAAAAGACAGATTTGTTGTTTGTGTTGACAGGCGATGTACATATTTATGTATATTTTACATATTTATTCATTTAATCATGGGTTCAACTCAAACTTTTAAGGCAAACTACGTAAAGTTGGGAAATTCATTATCAATGTTAACACAGCCGGGAATTAGGTAATTAGGCACACACTAAACTAGTTCTTATATGTCTCTCACGATTTGCTTGGGTCAGGTAGTGCTGTTAAATACGATCGAAATGTAATTCACTATAAAAAATAATAAAACAAATAAAAAGGTTTTATTTAAATTGAAATTAAATGCTGGCAGTTTTAGGTCAACATTTGATATGAAGCCTTTTATGGGAAAAAAAATAAAATAAAAAACAAATTTTATGGCATCCAACAGGTTCTTTTTGCGAGTCCAGCCAGTGACAGGTACCTTATGTTTTATGCCGAAAAAGGTTGTTCGCATAGAGTTTGGTTGACCTTGGCTTTGCCATTTTAAATAAATTACCTATATTGAAAGTCATTTAAAAAAAAAGTATAGCAGTCGGATTGTTATTGGTACATTTTTAGTCAGTAATCGGTATGTCAATTAGGTAAACAGATGATGCGCAGATAAATTTCCAAAGCGAAACAAGTTCGCGGGGTCCGCTACTGCCAGTAAGCTACAAATATCTCACCTCAGTGCAAAAAAAGGTATTTGAATAAAACTATTATCTAAAATATTATCTCTTATTTTAAGTAATATACCGTTGCTTTTAGCTACCATTAAACGAAAATACATTAACAGTTTCTGCTGGTACGACCACCATTTATCATTTTCAGACAGAACTAAATGAGGTCGCTGTTATATACGATATTCTTCGCCAAACGAAGGAAACATTGTCTCCCTTTCTTTAACGTAGTATCTACTTACCTTAATAATGTAGTATAACAACACAAAAGGGACACAAAAGCCAAAGTTTATGTTGTTAATCTATACAATCTTTCCATTGTAATGTCTAAAGAAACTTGTTTCCTGGCCATAAGGGAGTGAAGAATAGTTACTTTTCTGTTTTTTCTAATAATAATTAAGTATGATTCGATAAATTTTATAAAATGCCTTCGTGTTCTTAATCTTAATTAAAATTAAAAGAGGTATAAACTGTAATACGAATAAAAACTAAATCCAGAATATCGTTCGTTCGTAAAAATCTAAAATAAAGGTTTTTTTAAAATAAGACCCCATAAACCTTGTGATTTCAGCCTACACTCATTAGGTCAAAGCCGTGAGTTTTTATTATTAAATCGACGGCCCCTACGTAAACTATCGAAACTACAAAAAAGCCATTTTCATTTTATTGCACTAATAGTATGTGGAGATAAAGATCTATTATTATATATATAAATTATGTTCCAATTGTATACCTACAACTATTTTTCAATCGAACAGAATCGTAACTGCATAAAATGAACACATTAAAACATCGAACCTGCCGTTTTCGATGATATACGCGGTCAGCGCTGCGCGAGCGAGACACGAAACTGCCTGTTTCGTCAGTGTTCCCCGAAATGTGAGTGAGGACGCATGTGTATTTTGAGGTTAGGATTACGTTAGTGTTTTTTTTTACTTTTAATTCAAAATGAATAGGAGAGGTATACACATGGTAAACATATTATACTATCGAAAGCGGTAGATTCGATACTGTTCTAGTACAAAGAGCAAATTTGTACTGTCGAATCTACCACATTCGATAGTATTCCTTGGTATTTGTACTGAGCAATTTATCGAAAGTGACACATTCGATACTTTTCTCTGCTATGAACACATCGAATGTACCACTTTCGATACTTTACTACGGCAAAGTAATAGATTGTCCTACAATTTCGATAGATATAATATGTTTGTCTTGGATTTTCAGCATCTCCTGTGCGATGTCAATTCACCGACGAAGAGTGGAAATATTTAAATGATATTTACAAAGAAACTGATGCGGTTGACGGGGATTTTCTGTATAACGATTCTGAAATCGTTCAATCTCCTAAATCTGTCCAAGATTTTTATTGTCCAACAAACCAAACCTTTTTTTACATTTGATGGGTAGACGTTTGGCCGCTATCTCACCTGATGGTAAGTGATGATGCGGCCTACGGTGGAGCACGTCTGCCCATAAGCAACCTATTCACTCGGGCCTTGAAGACACCCAGGTTATACCCATCAGGAAACACAGACTCCGGCAAGGAGTTCCACTCCCTAGCGGTTCGCACAAGGAAGCTTGAAGCGAAGCGCTTCGTGCGAGTGGGTGGGATATCTACCATGAAGCGGTAACGCTTCGCCGCTTGTTTTGTGGTTCGATGATGGAAAGGAATAGGGGGAATCAAGTTGTGCAATCCCCCCGCGCACTCTCCGAAATGTATCCGGTAATAAACGGAAAGGCTTGCAACCTTACGCCTGTGTTCGAGGCTTTGAAGCCGGGCCTCCACAAGCGCATCATCGTTGATGAGCTTCTTGGCACGCCTTTCGATTTGTTCTGGCGCATCGTGCTGGTATTTAGCCGAGCCGTCCCAAAGGTGAGAACAGTACTCCATACAAGACCGAACCTGCGCTTGGTACAGGCTCAGTAGCTGTTCCGATGTGAAATACCGTCTCACCCTCCAGAGGATGCCCAACTTCCTACCAGCCAGATGCGCCTTCGACTTTATACAACGTGTAACAAAAAGGGGGTATACATATCAATTGCACGGTTTCTAGATAACATAATAAACGATACGGGAAGGGTTTTTTAAACTCATGTTTTCATGGTACCATGGTTATGAATTTTTCGAATCGCGCCGACGCGCGAATCAAAATTAGGTAGACAGGTACTAGGTGATCAGATTGACAGAAAAAATGTTTCGTAATATTAGCGAGTGATCCCTGCAGGGTTGTGACACGTTTGTATGATTTGAAATCAAGAACTATGCGATACCAAGTATTTGGTACAATTTTTTTTAAACATATTTTTGGCTGAAACTTTGTCTAGAGATTCTATTCAACCTGTATTCATCAGGGCTTCTTGATGTATATGGGTATTTTGTTACACCTTGTATACGAGCCGAAGTTTAGGGTAAGCGATAGAGTTACGCCCAGAAGCTCAAGATGATCCGATATTGGAACGGATACATCTCGGAAAGTAGGAGTCAGCGGAAATTGGCTCCGTTTGGCAGAGAATAGACACGCCTGGGTTTTGGTAGCATTGAACTTGACCAAGTTGGCGTCACCCCAAGCGGAGACCGCCTTCAAGGAGGAGTTCAACCATTCGACCATGGATTCTCTTAGAGACTGGATCTGTGTTCCGCTAGTCCGCGCATCGGACACATACCTTTCAACAACTGTGCTGTCATCTGCATACCCAAATTCGTCGTTGATATGCAGCAAAAAGAGCGTTGCTGAAAGTACTGTCCCCTGAACTCCGTTGATGCTAAATTGGTCGACGAGCAGCCATTTACTCGGATTGACCGACCCCTAAGGAAGTCAGCAATCCATCTGACAGATCAGAAGTCCATATGCAGGAAGCTTGCCGATAAGGCTGTCGTGTTCAAAGGTCTATATATCGAGTGAGACCCCGTGCTTCTCGATGGCCTCACTCCAAATGAAGGAAGGGGACCTTCTGTCGGTTGCGGCGAAACCCATACTGCTGATCGCTGAAGGTCGTTATTCAAGGTATGCCAGGAGCCTGTTGTTAAGTACACGTTCCGAACTGAATTGGTCGGTAGTTAGGGTACGACTACCTTTTTTGGGCACAGGCTGCACGTTGGCCTGCTTCCATGCAACCGGCACTTGACCAGTCTCAGGCGCACAGGTTTTTATGAGATTCCGTCGGGTCCACTGGCCTTGTTCACGTTTACGCAATCTTATATACCTCCTTCTAATGCGAATTTTTGACATATTCGTCTCGCATCTATGTATCAAGACGTGAAGATTCTAGAGAAGCAAACAGGTTTGTTTTCTCTACCGCGGTGTGTGCCATCCCGTTAGGCCCCAGGAGGTGGGAGTGAAGAGAAGTAGATTCCTTTAGTGCTGCAATTACTACGTTTTTAAGTTCTTTATTTTTTAATACAAATTGCTTGATTATGATTCTTCATTTGATAATTCCCCAGAAAAAATTTTGATAAATAAATAGTTGGAAGGTATCTCATATCGAAACTAGTCTTATGTTACCTTGACTTGAGCAATGTAACAATTGAAAGTACCACATAATAGTTTACTAGAGATACTTGTCGTGGAAAAGTATCGAAACGGGCACATTCGATAGTAGATTAAAATTTTTTGTCATAGAACACTATCGAAACTACATTCGATAAAAAAGTAAAGGCCAAGAAAAGCATCGAGTGTTTATTAGAAAAAGTATGATAATTATGAAAAACTACAGTAGATAGTATAAAACATAAATTTTCCTTAGATATACTGGTAATATTGAATATACCATGTTTAACAAAAATCTAAATCGAAACTTAGAATCGCTCTCCTGTAAAGTAGAGGTTTTGTAGTTTCGATAGTTTACGTAGGGGCCGTCGAAATATGTAAACCTTTTAACTTAAAAGCTACTTGATTTCATGTTAATAAGTTTAAGAATCTCACGCAAGCATTCCGTTATCATAACTTAAAATATTGTTCATGTTTACGTGGTTCCATTTTCCTACTAGCTGCCACTTATTTTAATATGTTAGCAAAGTATGCCAGAACACATTGCGTTATAATTTAGCCAGGCGCTAAATCTTGTAAATTGGATACGTGCTCATGACTCGGTTGAACTTGCATATTTTTGTGGGTAAATACGTTTTTTACATTTTTTAAATTTATATTCATTTTTGTTAGTAATATACATATAGCTGGCATTACTATTGGATGATACTTATCTTCTTGTTCACAATGCAACTTACAGACATGTTTATGGTTCAAATACTTATATATTTAACACATTGAACGCCGTGGTGGTCACCGGTGAACGACGTTAGCGGAGGATTTGCCTTCAACAGTTTTCTATTATCAGTCAAAGACATCTTATCTTTGAAGAAACAAAAATTTCAAGTCTCAATTTCATATTTTTCTAAACGCAAACCGTTTCAGTAATTGAATAACAACGATACCCGTTACATTTGCATGCTGAAGACAAAACAGCTTCAAATAATTCTCTCCGCTTTGTTTATAAAGGGAAATATTCATTTCCTCTGGCGACCTCTCAGAGCCGAGCGTTCTTGTTTACATAAAGTATGAAACCGTATATTTAAATTTAATTTCACGTCAAAAACAGACAATGGGAGAAGAACTATAAGTGTCCTTTGAATGTCAAAGGACCGTACGCCTTTTAATCATGGATCTGCATGCATCTGAGCTACAATGTTGCTGCAATGTTGAGCTTTGGCCGGCTTTTGCAGTCGTATCGTATGAAATGAATTTTCATATCTTGGTTCAAGTGACACTGCTTGTAGTCAGTTAAGAGAAGGTTTCACACAGATAGAGGCATAAGATTTATAATATGTTTGCTAAAGAAATATCCGTTGCCTTTTGTTTCCGATCGTATCAATCTTAGATTTTATATCCGTGACACGTTTCCAATATCTTACAAGAATTCAATTTCATCGTGACTGGTGATATATGGAAGCCAAGATATCCATCTGGCCAGGATATCGCCACGTCATGTTTCCGATTTTCATGAAGTCGATAGTTGTAGCTAGACATTGCGGTTAGTATCTAGGTCACTGACCTCACCATGTAGTACCTACTTGCCGCTATTGTGCAAGGCGTGATTTATGAATACTTCCCATTTTGCCTGTTCATGAAATCACTTATAATATCCGCATAGTTGATCCATTAATCAACTTGCGGTTAAACGTTACGTTAAAATACAGTTTAATTTTATAACGATAATAAAAGAGGTATGTGTTCGTGCTGCTTAATCCAATGTGGTATGGTTCGCTATAAATTTATTTGTACTTTTAGTTAAAACATATTATTAATAACGTGTTTATTGAAAGACCACAAAAAGCTTTAAGTAGAGAGGTGTAGAAGGAGGGTAGAGAGGCCTTTCCCTGCAGTGGGACGATCATTGCTGAAATCTAATTCTTATTGAAAGACATCGGATACTGTTTTAGTCTTCATTTAATATTTTGCAGAATATTATGGTAATAATTTAGCTAAGAATAGTAATTTAGTCTGCGGCGTTGTTCTAGCTTCGAGTTCAAAGCTTTTTGTTGTCCCGGATGTTTATGAAATAGTGTTATGAAAGCCCGGCTCCTTTAATTATTGTTATACACGCCATTATGCAGTATTATATTGTTGCTAAGCGATTTTACACGTTACCATTTAGAAATTACAGTTCAGAATCAAAATGCTTTGGTATTTGAATGACAATAAAGTATATCTAGTATCTCTGACACGAAGAACTGAATTATATGCGTGTATAAATGTGTTAGTTAGTGAAATAGAATTGCACTATTATGCATATCTGGCATTTTTCAGATTTTAGTATCTGATACTCCGTCTAGCACCTCGCGCAAGACGGGAGAAGCCATTCGATAATAGATTTTTCCCCCAAAAAAGAAGGTTACATTCATCAAGCTACGGGAGATAAATAAAATAAGTAAACACGAATGTAAACGTTATTCAATTTATCAAAGTGCACAGTACAAACAGTGGTAGCTTTAAATCACTGGATACAATTAAAATGGCCATTTATCGTGACATGGGGCAATAAATCTTCATTCCCTAGTCTAGTACAATATCGGATTGTACGGACATTCGTCTTTTGTACCATGTAACAGTCCAGCCCACATATAGTGGTATATTGTATGAACTTAATCTTTCTATTCACTCTATTTAATACAAGTTATCTACGAATTGGGCAAGTAATATAAGCATTGTTGATAACACTAAGCGTGGTTCACGAATGTATTGTAATGAACTGTTTCTAAGCATGGAATATTATGGTCTACATATATTTGAGAGTTTAAAGCCAAGTAGCAGCGCGACAGTCGCCGCGTTGTTTGTGTGTCGCGGAATGTTGATTATAAATATGAGTCTCTAGCATGGCTTGAAACTAGTCGAGTTCCTCGTCAAATAATTACGTTAGTAAGCAGCGACTTCAGTTTAAACGAAACAAATAATTTATAATGTATGTACATAGTTATTAGAATTATATGAATATTTTGATGTCTTAAACAAATACTCCTTCTAGGTCAACTCATTTGGTTTTGATCTCCTACAAAGTAAATATTTCATGAAAATTAAGAAGAGAAGATAAATGGTCTATTTATTTTCTCATGATGACGTAACGAGAACAATTTTTTTTTGGATTTCATTTCCATGACTTTGAATTATAAAAGTTTTGTAGAAACCCCTCTGCCATTAGTAACTAAGATAGTTATTTAAAAATAAATAAGTTAGGTGAAGTTATGTGGTAATAAAAAAAATGTGAGGAACCACTTCTAAAATTTTCAAGTTTTATTTGAGTTCGTTTTTACGGGGGAAGGCGAATGAAACTAGTAGAAAATACTTACGTAAGGTTCTCTAGAAAATTATTACTCAACTTTATACTCACTTAAAGAGTGATTAATTTCTCTCAGACTAGCTGACTCGCTTGAATACTAAAATTGGGAACATTGATAGACTTATCAGGGGGTAAGTTCAGTAAGGTATCTGCTACTGTTATTTAATCGACATTCGGTATTGTTATTATTACTACTACTGAAATTTGACTGAAGAATTGAACTGGGGATTTTCGTTTTTTTATATCATAAACAAATAGAAATCTTATAAAATGACATCTCTTATTAAATATATATAAATTAAATATATATAATAAGAGATGTCATGTATAAAACTTTTATTTATTTCCCGTAAGCTATAGGTAAGAATTAAGAGCTATAAGTATAAACGTTTGTTTTATAGAACGGCTAGTTGGTAACAACATACGTTACGAAGGCTTATAACTTTCTATATAAATTCTAGAGTTGTGTCTTTGTTTCTAGTTTTATTGCCATTAGTTCTTTGGGTAAACATTTATGTGTTAACTTGACGCCGCGCCAGTGAAACTTTGATCCAATAACTTGAAGTTAGGAATTCGAAACAGCACGCTATTCGGGGTTAAACCGAATCCTTTCGTAAATGTAATCCGAGACCGAATCATGGCCTTTGACTTTACGCTTGTCGCGGTGACTAGCCAACCGAATGCCGCGTGTGGCGAGTTCGATTCCCGCATGGAGCAAACCTTTGTGTGATTAAAAAATTGTTTCGGTTCTAGGTGTCATGTGTATGTGAAATCGTACGGTATGTTTGTAAACACGCTCACCTTACAGGAGAAAATTATAGAGTAGGACAAATTCCTTAAAAAATGCACAATCTGTATGAAATGAAAATCTGTAATTTTTATGAATACATCTTTCTTTACTTAAAATCAATTGCTTTATCTTAATTATAAATACTGTGTATGGATACTTACAAATTTTACTTTACTAAATCAATGGACAAAGCTTGAACAAGGAACTATGAATAATGGCAGATTACTCTATGTTCGTTCATAAGATCAGATTAGCAAGTTGAAGTGAGTTATAACGCCCTTTGTAATGGCACGTCTGCTTGGAGACCTTTAGCCCTTAGTTACAAGCAGATTTAGACAAGCTACGATGGCTTCAAGCGATCAATGAATAACTTATAAATCCTTTTTTAGTAAATATGAAATAATTTACTGTTCAATAAACTTAGGAAATTAACTAAAAATCCCGGTTTACTCACGTAAATTAATGGAGAAAAGCTCTACTAGTTTTAAGTCACAGAGGGACTCTTCATCATGTGCAGCCTATTGGTTAGGCCGTCTGTGGCTGGTCTGGTTAGAACTTAGGAAACTACATAAATGTTAGTTAGTAAGAAATGTTTACAGATTCAGAACATTCCGTAAAAATTGCTATAAATTTATTATATATATTTTTTAAACGTTGCCCCACAATACGATTTTCTCCTGTGTCGTGGGTACGTTTACAAACATACAACTTCACATGCACATGACACCCAGACCCGAAACAACAATTTGTGGACCACAAAAATAGTTGGCCGTGCGAGAATCGAACCCGCTACACATTGCGCGGCAGCCAGTCACCGCACCAACCGTGCAGTCAAAATAATGGCATTATTTTTTCTATAATTTCACACGGAAAGAAATTGTTAATATAGCGATTATTGTTTTACGTTAATGTGTTTTTAATCTTAACTGCAATTGCATTTCAAAGTCAATCGATTTCTCTCTAATCAAGAGCCATCCAGCGACCACCATCAACAAGGAAACATCAACCGCTGAACAAGGGCTTCCCTCTTATGAGAGAATTCGCCATTATCTACACGCTTGCCAAGCAACTCGACGGCTAGCTATACATATGCTAAAAGCCAATTATGGAAGTTAACTTTCCTATTCTCCATACCAATATACAGCAGAGAATAAGGTCCTTGAGGAAGAGACTATTGATAAACTAAACACGTTTTCACAAGTTAGATTACAGTCTGAACTAATTTGCATTATACAGGGTGCTGTACATAGGATAAGACAATGAACCGTTTATCTGTAGTTATCGAGTCTAAATTGCAAATGGATCATTCGAGAATATTTTTGTTTCTCTCTATTGTATCTTATTGTATAAAATATGTCTGTATTAGGATGAATTTGGCTCTAGTAGTGTTACATATTATAGTAGTGTGACTTCAAGAAAATTTATAAATAATAATACCATGTTTGTACAATGCCTGCTTGGTAACTGAATATTCAGACTTCTTGTTTTATCTACAACGAAGTTATAGGCGGTCAAAATTGGCCTGAATAGCTTCAAGAAACGGATGGTACGGCCGTGCCGCTTTCGACGACTCGACTTGACCGGGATACTACCGTGCCACCAGATTAGAATGTCTATTTTGTCGACAGAACAAAGGTTTCATTCACGTTACCCCTTACTATAATTGCCTAATTTACTCACACCCGGAATACAGTAGTTTGTCAACATTACAAAAATGTTCCTCATTCGTCTACTACTTAATTCAATTCTTTCTGCCTACGTTCCTCAATGAATTTTGGGTCCATAACGCGAATACCAGTAGCTTAGCTTGTTCTGTAGTCTCTCAGATGGAAATATTTCCGGAACATCGTTTGGTTTACGAGTATTTACTCGAATGACATGTTATTACAGTTTGAAAGCCGCCATATTGCGAAAACGTGAGACGCTTTGTTGTTACATGGTTCTACCGTATTGCTTTGTTTAGTACCAGTACATATGGCGTATAAATTATGTTTTTAAATAAGTAGTACTTTAATTGTTCTGCCTTCGTCGGGGTTAATTTCCGCAGTTATATTTAAAACAGTAAAAGACAGAGTTAAACAATATCACGCGATCGTATAAAGAAAAAACTGATCTGGGTACACGTTGAAAAAGACTGTTTCAAGGTTGAGCTAAATTCGATTCTGTCTTAACAAAAGCTATGTTGAGGCTGAAATAATGGGATGAAATAATAATTAACAACGATGCTTATGTGTCTGAACAAGTTTGGGTATTGTATGGCCAGCGTCTTGGGAGAACCCCATCAAATATGAAGTGAGATTAAAACAGTTAGATGGACTTTACATTTAGTTTTTTAATTTTTCATAATTGTTGTATATTGTTAGAAATTCACAGAGTTCACAGTAAAATTGTAGGCATTGCTAGTCGGAAAATATACCAAACGAAATACATTCTTTGTTTACTACATATTACTTATTAACTTTTGAATCAAGTTTTGTGTTCTCACGAGATTTATAGGCGAACCCGAATTCGGTTTGACGATTTCAACAAAAAGGAATCCCTTATAAAGAGTCACTGGGGATTCTTCGAAAGATGTAGTACCTATTGTCTTTAGGTTTGTTTTAAGAAATCGAAACCTTGAACTGAATAAATAGGCTTATATTTACAAAATGTGCTACGTGTTGATAGACCTTTATATTAGACTGAAAAGGGTTTTCGTGTTTGCTTCAGAATATTGTCTAAATTAGGTTTCTACGCGAATAACTTTATCGGGTCGGGAAGGAAGCGTCACTTCTTCGTAGTATTATTTTTGTCGTGTATTGATATTGATGCTATGAAATTGCAAATAGACTCAATTTTGTTATACCAATATTATCCTTTACTCGAAGACGGATTAACTACGTAGGCAAGTAAATATTACTTGCCACACTGTTGAAAATAATTCTCTATCTGACGTACAATATTGGAATAATATCTCTACTTTGGTTCATAGTCTAGAATTACAAAGATATTTCTCAGTTTAACCTTCTGTAAGAAATAAAGGACAAAAGTATCGTGTCCAATTCTTACATAACTCGAAGGACGTCTGCTGCATGTTCGGTATATAATTCTCACAGAGGTTCCAACATATAAAATTTATGTCTGTCTTCCTACTAAACACAATACTGAATACTGGCTTCATTCTCCTGTCCTCATTTCTCACGACTCGTATTTAACGACTTGTATCGTGTGCCAATGCCCAATTTCGCGAAAAAACCTTTCGATACGAATTCATATAAATGATAATTTAGTTATATGTATGGAAATGACAATATTTTTGCTTGTCAAATTGAAGTAGTAGAAAAAACAGGGCATTCGAAAGTGCCTTTCTACCAGTCTACCCTTTTCACGACTCCATTCAGGAAGATTGACTTTATAAAAAGAAACGAAGAGTATTTCTGTATTCATGAGAGAACGAGAAATTCATTGGAAATTATAATGTTATTGGATACGATTCTAAATAACTTTTATCGTTATCATAATATTACAAAAAATATAATAGGTAGGTATTTGCGAAATATGCAAATTACTCAGACAACAATGGGTGTCAAAGTTATTGTTTTCAGTATACTTCAACTTTTTTTTGAGAGAGGAAAATCATTAATTGACTTTTCTCGCCTTGAGCGAGGGGAGAGGGAGTGGCCGACTCTTACTGACTAAAAACCAGCCCGTTCCTACTCCTGCTTTTCGTGCCCGAGCCCCGGTAACCCTATACTTCACTTACTAAGTCTGTTATGATATAATATAGGTATTTAGTTACGGAAAATAACAGCATTAAAATCCGGTTAAATAATTAAAATGGACTAGAGACATTTTAAAATGATGTCGTTTTGTATTTGTTTTCTTAGGCATAAATATTTTTTATCAAGTTTATTGATTCCAGTCGAACCAGTTTAAGTTGTTTTTATTATTTTATGTTAAAAAGCGTAAGTTTAGTACTTATTTACGGAATGTCCCAATGACGTCAATAGTCGAAACCAGTCGTACCTATGACGTCAAGAACCTATAAATAAGAGGATAAAAAGATAAAATAAGGGCGGTTACTGGGCAAATGTAAGAACACGTTCAATCGAATAAATGTTATACCACAAGCAGAGTAATTAGGTATCTTTTTATATCCTTTTTATTTGGTATTCTCAGAACATTTGTAAGATTATTGGATAGATGACTGGTTATTTACCATCGGAATACTTTATTAATAATGATAAACTAATATATTTGCAAGGTGACTTTTAATAGTCCCTGTAAAATATCTAATTAAATTGAAATACACAGCTACTACTTTGTCTTTGATATAGATCCTAGTAGGTATGTTAGTTTTATTATTGCTGTAATGCCCTTATTTGCATAAAATCATCATACGACTATAACCTGTCTATCTCGTTTGGACGCTTAGTAAAACATTATCTTTTGGAATTTTAGATTTTCTAAGCACGGAGACTAGTATTGCGACCATCAGATGGCAATAGTCTCATCATAAGATAAGTACTACTACATAGAACAACAACGTCACGCCTTTAATCCCGAAGGGGTAGGCAGAGGTGCATTCTGCACATTATGGCGCGTAATTCAACGTAAACTAATTTTTCACCATTTGTGTTATAATAGTCCCATGTAATAGGGGTGAGCCTATTGTCATATACCGGATACCTACACTTCCAGACTCCTTGCTGCTACTGAGAAATTTTTGGAAAACCGAAATAAACACAGTAATGGTTTTGATCGTGTAACATTATCTATTGACGAAAATTGGTGTTATCTAATATGTGCATTATGCAAATTCTCAATCTCATATAATTATGCATTCTTAATGTAATAAAAAAGATTTTTATTGCTTTTTATTTTATCTTCTTTTAGTTTTATTATTTTTATATTTTGATATATTATCTAGTGTCACTCTCACATTAAATACGAATCAAACGACCCCTATCAAGCTGTAATCCATCGAGTCGTTCAGGCTGCAGAGCGTGCCAAACAATTATACATACTCGCGAAAAATATAACCCTTCTTTCTGGCGCTTTCAGGTAAAAAGAAAAGGATGATGCTATAGAATTAAGATATAATATTTTAAGATTAACACTTTAATATTTAGTAGGTGTTCCTATACATCGATTACTTACTTGATAATGAGTCAGCACGTATTTTAGCAGTATGCCCACGTTGTTTACATAAACTACATGAAACGTAATCCCCAATGAAATTTGGAACTTATGTTAATCCGTATAAAGGTCTGAGAGTTTGCTCGCTACAGTATTCATAACAGTGTTTTGTTGCGAATTTATGAAACTACCGAAATAAGTCTTGATGTTTATGTTATGATTTCGATTACGAAATCATATTATTGTGTATAAGTATGCTATAAATGTGAATAAAATTTCATAACTTAAATAAGTTAGTTACCTGCAGTAAAGTTATTTTTATTGAATAAGCCTGTAAACGAGCAGGCGCATCACCTGATGGTAAGCAATCGCCGCCACCCACGGATACTTGAAACACCAGAGGCGTTACAAGTGGGTTACCGTCCTTTTGGGTTGTAGAAAATTAAGGATTGTTAGGGAATCGGGGATTGGGAAGTTTGTTAAGGGGTGGTAATTAGACCTCCGGTAACCTCACTCACACAACGCAAGCGTTGTTTCACGTCGGTTTTCATTGAGGCCATGGTATCACTCCGGTCGAGCCGGCCCATTCGTGCCGAAGCATGGCTCTCCCAAACTTATATGTTGCAAATGAACATCAGTTGAGTAATGAGTACGTACCATTTAAGTTCATTTTAGAACATTCAACAAACACTAGGTAACTCAGGCTTAAATACTATTTGGGGAGCAATTTACCAAAGTCTGCAGTCCTAATTTTAGAGTTTATAGAAAGCTTGCTGGGTTTACAGTAGCTACTTTAGTTTTAATGTACTGCATTAACGCTGGCCATATACACAATAATTACACCTTTAATGGGGGACATTGGACACGTAAAGTGGACCGTAAGGGACCACTAATGTTAGAGAAAAGATGATGAGCAGTCCTCGTACGTAATGTAATATGCGGTTCGTATATTAAGTGTATGTGGTACTCTACTTGGTCACTGTATTATACGGCGTTTTTATTTGAAATTATTATTTAATTCATTTAATTCTATTGTTATGAATGTGATCATCACTAATGAATGTTAGTCACAGATTATGATCGCGAACATTTTATTTTCCGAATGAATTTTGTAAAATAGTTGTAAAAGCTTTGACAGTTTTATAGTGTTTAAATAAATGTTGTATTTCGCAATGCAGCAATTTTCTGAATGGCTGGCCAACACGCCGCGCGCCAGTGTGTCGGGCATCGGGCTACTATGTCACCACTCTACTGAAAACTTTATTATTCGGATGTTAATTATGGTACACACATTTGTTTTATTTATGTAGTTCAAATTTTAAAGAAACTATTTCCCATACGTTCGAGGAGTACATATGACATGTGTATGACACAGTAGATTCGTTTACAAACATACGTCACATGCACATGACACCCAGACACGAAATAACAATTTGTGGACTCCAAGCGGGAATCGAACCCACTACACGTTGCGCGGCAGTCAGTTGCCCAGTCACCACCAACCGTGTAGTTTAATCTTGTACTTAATAAAATGGTAGTCACACGCAGTAACCGCTTTAAACTAACATAATTCTTAAACATTATATTCTTACCTATTACCAAGATCCAATAACAATTCCAAAACAATTGCGTCTATTTGTTCAGATCAAAGAAAATCTAACAAAAATATCCGTTAACTTCCTTTGAGTCTTATTGATAGAATTACCCGTAATACACGAAGAAGCGTGTTCTCTTTGCCTGTCATCCATGTGATCTAGTAACTGAAGGCTGAAGGGATAATATTAAGGACAAGAGGACAGCAAAGAGATCAGACGTGAAGTTCAAAAAGTTTTCACTTGATTGGGTTGATTGAGAGATCTTGTTCAGGATAACATAGTAAGGATCTTTTGCTTTAGATCCTTAAATGCCTTTTGTGTTGTCTGAGATCCTCTTTTTGATCTTAGAAGACACAAACTCTTTATCTTTTGATTAAATAAATAAAGGCATGACAATCCGCCGAGACCTATCTAGGTACACTGCTAAAGAAAGCCTCTAGCTCGAAATAGTTATCTAGCTTTACTATAGTGGGACTATAGATCCAATAAGTCTGATTTTTGTGGTTATAACCATCGACGTCTTAGGTATGATATCGATGGGTTTAACATAAAAGTACAGTGATTTAAATAATAATAAATAATTGCAGAAAATTAAATATAAATGCAGAATATTTAAGGCACCAGTCAACTATCTAAGACATAAATTATGACGTCATATTTTGGGCATGTCTAGTAACATATCATAAACTAATGATTAATGAATTGCTGTAACGCATCATTACTCAAATCCTGAAGATTTCGTAGCTGTACCTATATCGTTAGCAATTTAAAATACGGTCATGTAAAATGTTGAACATCAAACACTTGTTAATACTTCGCGTTCACGGGAACGGTATCCAAGAAGATTGATGTTCTGGGTGATTCACAAAACGATAATGAAGACAAATTGCAACGTGTAAGGACTGGTGGAAAACTGAAGGTGACAAATTATGAAGAGACGTTCCACCGAAAATGAAAGGGTACGAGATGTGGGACAATGATTTTATGTTGACTGTGTACTTATGTATATGAACATCTGTATAACAGGATTGCGAACATTGTAAGTACTAGTTACTTTACTGTATCTTTATTATTTACTGTTTAGGTACTATTAAGATTATTAAAGTTATATTTACATCTGTGGAAAACGTAACAGGTTCCCGGGGCTCCGATTCAAAACAGGAGAAGGAATGGGCTGGTTTTTAGTTAGTAAGAGTCTGACACTCCCTCCCGCCTCACCCAAGGCTGAGAAGTCATTGGATGATTTTACCCCTCAAAAAAAGTTATATTTACATTACCGTCTTTTATTAGTAGAAAGCTTGATAGATAGGTGGTGACTAGTATCTAAGTATGAAATTCTCCTAAAATTATTTAGGTAGGTAGCTGTTAAGTTGACAATAAAATAGTTGATTCTTTACAATTTGTCAATGTTTATTATTCTTTAGTATTTCATGATCAAATTATGTAGATGGATGCCTGGCTCAGTTTTCCAGTTTCCACTTAGGTTTGAGTGACAGCTGATTACGTAAATATTCTTATTTTTTCGGTAAAGCAGAAGTATACTTTTATTTCGTTACATTTCAATATTTAATTTGTAAGTTAGGCATTCATATTTTGAATACAAACCTCTTTAATCATGTATTTAAGTGATATGTACTCTACGGTATTGTGAATAAGTATATATTATATGTGATATAATCTATGATACCCACTGTTACATAAAACTTTGTCAAAGATGTCAAACACACGTGGCATCCCGATAAGAACTGAAAAATAATTACATAATGTAAAAGACAAAAATTTTCATTTTAACATTCAATATGGCTTAGCAAATTAGTAATTGGCGCAAAAGACATGCCTGTTTCAGCGAATTTTAGACGAGGTGAGCCCTTGTTACGTGTACTTTTACCCCCATAATCATTTTCCCTTGTCTTCAAGGAAATAAATAAAAAGCATCTTATTGCATTGCTGCTTAAGTCGGCTTAATGAAGGTATTCGGGAGCGAGGTTCGTGCACATTAATTTAGAACATTAACACTAATATGTTTGTAAGGTACTATGTATTATACTAAGTACTAAGGTATACTAGTATGTAAGGTAGGTAATAAGACTTGTGTTGTCTGTGTAGGGACGATTTCTGTTTGCATAAAGATATATTCACTCGCGTGGGAGAGCCATGATTCGGCACGAATGGGCTGGCTCGACCGGAGTGACACCACGGCCTCACCGAAAACCGACGTGAAACAACGCTTGCGTTGTGTTTCGTTGTGTGAGTGAGGTTACCGGAGACCCGATTTCCCTCTTCCCAATCCCCGATTCCCCAACAATTCCTAACCCCCAAAATGCCGGCAACGCACTTGTAACGCCTCTGGTGTTTCAAGTGTCCATGAGCGGCGGTGATTGCTTACCATCAGGTGTCAAACGTATCAACGTCTGCTCGTATAACGGCGGCGTGTACGTATAAAAAAAAAAAAAACATTAAAAGTTAACAGAATCAGTTTATACGTAGTTCACATTTAGTACGGTATTCTGAATAACAATGAGTATTGTAAGCTCTTGAGAAGGTTTTGCGTAAATCCAAAACTTATAGGCAGCTTAGGTTTGGCTGACAGTCGTCTGTTTGAAGTATTTTGGGTCACCCAAGCAATTTATACTTACAGCTACCGAGAATGGATTTATTAAGGAAGGGACAAATCCTTCATTTGAAAAAGTCTGAAAATGGGATATTATGTATGAGCTAATATCTCTTTTGTAAGCTGTCAGTGAGACAGGATAAATTGCCTTTATTTAAAGACTAAAGTTTTGTGAATAAATCTGTCCAGAATTGGCTTAGATTACTTTGATTAATTCGGGGTTTACTGGTTCAAATGTCGAAAGTATTTGTAAAGAGCGATTTTAGCTGCCAATATTTTTATTGGACGTTATAATACCTATATAAAACTTCGATAATAATAAAATAGACATTTTTAAAGATAGCCTCGTTTACCTAGTTTAAGTAAGGTATAGCGAATAATCGTGTTTAGGTTATAAACCGCCCAAAATTGTAATGTAAGACTGTTTACTGCATAGTTACATTGGCAAAACATAATAAATGGTGTTCTCCTTTTGAAATCGTAACATTATGCTTGGGCGTATTTACTTATTTCAGAAATGCTTATGGCATTAAAGGATGCAAAGAAGAAGCGACACGATGAAAGCCCGGGAGATGACGAGGATGCTGCCCCCAGTGGCAACGCAAGAGAAGAAACCACACCAGCCATAACGAAAGTCATTCATACATCTACTGACAAAATAGAAGCACGACCAAACGAGAATAAAGATAACGATAAATAATACAAATTAAATTAACTAAAAATAATAGTTTATCCAGGTAAATATATTGAGAGAAGCTCTTCTAGTTTCGAGTCACAGAGGGACTCATGAACAGCGTGCGCTCGATTGATGAGAAACTGGTAGAGCTTTTCTGGTGGCTCCGCTGTTTTTAGTATGTCTCACGATAGTTATTATAAAAATAAATGATATTAATGTAATTAATTAATCGAAAAGGGCTGCTATTATAACTCTGAATAAATAAAGGAATGTTATCAAACTTTAGTTAGAAAATTGAATATTAGAATAAAATTGAATACAAATTATCATTTTTTATTCGTTGTGTGGTAGATTTTCGATACTTATGCTATGTGTAATACGCAGACAATTGAAAAATTTAAAAATGTGGTAGGCTAGTAGCTTGCCCAACTAGGGATCAAATGAGGGACCGCATAGTCAGTAGACATAAATATAATTATGAAAGTATGTACTTTTTTGTTGAAATATCATCCAATGACTGCACGGTTGGTGCCGTGGCTGGGCAACTGGCTGCCGCGCAACGGGTAGCGGGTTCGATTCCCGCACGGAGCAACTCTTTGTGTGATCCACAAATTGTTGTTTCGGGTTTGGGTGTCATGTGCATGTGAACTTGTATGTTTGTAAACGCACCCACGACACAGGAGAAAATCCTAATGTGGGGCAACGTAAGAAACGTAAAAAACAAAAAAAATGACTTCTTCCGCTTAGGGTGGGCCGAGAGGGAGTATCAGACTTATGCTGACTAAAAACTACCCCGATAGTAATATCGGGAGTAATCCTGCTTTTCGAGCCCCAGTAACACGTTAGGTAATCCGCAGCTCCGGGTCGGGGAGACTAAGTACTTGAAGCTTGTTTATGTTTTCCGTCATAGATATGAAATGTTGATTATATTAGAATGTATTGCGCATTAACCTATCTTAGATAAAACAGGTGATCAAAGTGAATGACTTGTGATAGTTTAATTATTAATATTATCAAAATATTTTAAGAATAACAAAATGCGACTTAACTTTTTATTACCATATTGGTTGTTGGACAATTTTAAATCCTGTGGCTATGTTAATAGGGCTGTTAAGTGCTCAACGGTAAACTAAGTTGAACTTTAAACGTATCTTTCTAATGATACCCATTTCAAAATATCATTGTGTTACCAAAATAATATGATAATACTGATTTTCTATTATTAGGTATGCTATCCTGACCTTTATTGTAATTTTTGTTAATTCAATGTAAAGTAGTCAGTTCCAAAAAGTACTAGGTATGTTTTTTTTTGCAACTACTTTCTGTCTGCGATTTCGTACGCGTAATTCCGTTTTGTCTCGTTCCCATAGGATTTTCGGAAAATCCTGGAATAAAAAATGTCCTCTATCCGTCTCCTGGTTCTAAGTTATCTCCCCTTCAATTTTAGCTAAATCGATTTAGCCGTGCTTGACTAATACGACTTTCTTTTGTAATATGTATATGGATTTGCATATTGTTTGGTTGGTCGAGTATTCGCAAGTACAACGGTCGAGTACTTTTTGAGGTTTCGAGTTTCGAGTAGTGCGAAGTCCATATTATTGATTTGATGTGTCTAATAAGTACCTACATGTCTGCTTACCAGATGTTAATACATTTTATACTTAAGTGTCGACTGCAAGACGTACATTCTTAGCAGCAACAAATTTTCGTTGAAAATTAGCTGTGGGCCCAAAATTAGAGGTCACTCGTGTATTTATGGCTTTTCAATACATCCTACCATAAATCTAGGCCTGCCGAGTACTTCGATAAAAACCTAATTCGACTTGGCACGACATTGGATTCGAATTCCGATATCTCGTGGAACAGTCATTGTAAATCGTAATGGTAGTGATTAGAGAGACAAGGGTGGAATTGATCGCGTTAGTTCGTCGTCTCGGTTTGGCGGGCGCGTCGCACGCCGGCCGACGTATCGGCGCCAACCTCGAATGTCCCCTAAAGGTTAAGTTGAAAACATACTGCCTATTTCGTGTGGTTTAGATTTTATTACCTACGGCTTATCAAAAAACTAAGAATGTGGAGTATAAAGGGAATTCTAAATTCAGCTATCACCCGTACAATGTTCAGATTTAGAAAACCTTTTTACTAATAGGCAGATACTGCGTAAAAAGCATAACCCTGCATTGCAGTAGTTACATTTTCAGCAGGTTTAGAAAAGCATCACACAAATATTTGATTTCTTGCAAGTCATTACCCACACGAAACACTGTAGCCTACTGTGATCAAATCAAATAAAACTCCTACAAAAGATCTAGGATCCAATATGGACCAGCCATTCGAAACGAGATCTGCCGTCAACCAATGATCATAGTTTCCTTTTCTTAGATAGTTTGTAGGAAATATAGGACAAGTTATCATGTTACTTTCGCTGAGGTTGTGTGTCGGCACCCTAACATCTGTAATTTGTTTCATTTGGGTCGAGGGTCGTGTCGCAGTCCTTGATAATGTTACCTCATTTCAAGGTCCTTCTAATGTACATTCTATCAATTCGAACAAAACAAACAACAAATAGTTTTATGTTTAATTAATTCGATAAAGATTTATCACTTCGTATAATCTCTCGTCGTGGTGGGGAAAGAACTACTAAAGAGTACAGAGAACGGAAGATACTATTATAATAGCTTTTTAACACATATCAACGAAGTGTGGCAGTTAGAGAGAGATGTTACGTATGCCCATACATATACCCAGAGACATTTAATAATCACTTGAACTATTATTTAGTAAAGATTTTGTTTTCAAAACAATAGCTGGGTTAAGTAACCATTAAATTACTATGAGTAAGGTGGTAAGAAAAGTGCACTGACAGTCGGACAAATAAAATAAATCTTAATAAGGGATTGATGTCGGAAAAGCGGACGGAACAAATCTAACCGATGTGCGTTTGCACATCAATCAGATTTAATAATTTCTAAGGGTCCTTCCTACATCATTTATTTATAGTATTTAGATCTGCGTCGTGTGATCTACGTCGCAACCACACCGTACAATTGTAATACCATTTTCCAATTCGGGTTAGCACAGAGCAATTTAATAAGAACATGCTGTGAATGACTGCAATATTACCTTAAAGCGATGATAGATACAATCTTGTTGAATGTAATAATGTTGCGACACATTTCTGCATCGTACGTGATGCATTTTATCATTTACTACGTATATGGCAAGTTTCTATAAATGGAAATAAAGTATAAGAAGAAACAAAACTTGATGAAATTATGATTGCTTTGTGTCGAGTGAATCCAAATGTGACTCATTGTAACCGAAGAAAGCATGGTTGTTTGGTTCGAAATGAAAATGTTCGGTACTACGGAAATTTATATGGAAATTACGTAAGTATTTAGCAATATAAATTAGCCGATATCACAGATTGACTTTAAGAAATTACAGCCTAAGCTTATTGTGAGTAATAGGCGTAAGAGCACGCAATGCGAAATAACCCAATCTAAAACTGATTCTGCTATAAATTATTCAATATCTTTTTTGCTACCTATATTAATATTTGCGGTGCCAAAACAAAGTTAGGGTTGAGTGAATTTCTTTCGTGTCATGGCCAAACAATTCATTGCTACTATAAAAATATTCACCCTTCGAAGGGTCCACGATAAACTTGGACCTTATATACGATGCGAAGACGGAAACTACAGAATTTATCATAAAATTTAACAAGAGATATCATAAAAACTAACAAGGCTTTTTTCTTGTATCATGTTTATTTTAGGGGGTATTTCTAAGAGGCCCAATTCTGTGGTGAATTATCACACGTCATTTGAGAGGCACACTATTGTCCCACATGCACTAAATTATGCGTGAAGCTTTGTTATATTCGTACTATTTTCCTGAAAGATGTGACAGGGTGGTTTTTGCTAGTTACGTATTATTTGTATTATCTTGTAGTTCAAGATAAGGTAATATACGTATTTGATATTGCACTATTTGCAGGGGTCGAAACTTGTTGCTGGAGGTATTGACAATTACACAAACAGTGTTTACGAACATAAATGATTTAATATAAGCCGTTAGCCGATATTGTCAGCCGTGAGTCGTGAGTGATATTGGGTTAGGGCCGGTTTTACCACTATCATACAAATCAGCCATTAAAATCTTGGTTTTACCTATTTTCTAGTTTTATCGCTTAATACTTTTTTGTAAACAATGTTTTTGACTGTCACATAAAAAATGTTAAAACCTCTTCCGTAATTTAAATGCCCAACGGCAAAGAAAATTAAAAGTAATAAAATAAAATAATGACATGTTAATTTTGACAATATATTTTCCCTATTCGATTCGCTACACTGTTAGATTTGTAAACAATAATTATTTTTGTACAATTTTAATTTGATTATTTTACTAATCATTTGAAATACTCGTAACGGGTAATTATGGGATCAAATAGTCCTGATGATGATGATGATCTTACAAAGGATAACAAGGACAACAAAGTCAGCAGTGATAGATTGCCGAAGAAACGTCCGCCTTCGAAATTGATGGCATGCATGACCAAACACAGCTTGGACACTTTCCGTAGCAAAGCTATCTTCTCTCTAGCCATGCTGGACTCCAATGGCATACGAAGGTAGAAATGATGATAATTCTCCTTTTTTACTTTATATACGAACTTTATTATTATGAATAAACTGACTGCCGCGAAACGTGTAGCGGGTTCGATTCCCGCACGGAGCAACTCTTTGTATGATCCACAAATTGTTGTTTCGGGTCTGAGTGTCATGTATATGTGAACTTTTACGTTTGTAAACGCACCCACGACACAGGAGAAAATTCTTAAGTGGGGCAACATTTTTTTTTTAAATAAATGGAACTGGAGTTGAAATATTTTTATTAAACTTTTTCATACTTTATCCCTTTTAGTAGCTTGTTAAAGTTATACCCAAATCGAGGACGATAAGACATTGTAGTATACTAAAGTTCTTCACAAGATGCCTGCAATGGCTGACAACCAGTAGGTACAACTCAACATGAACCAATGAAAACATTGATCTTCGTGATTTTTGCAGACGTAAATTTCCTTTATATGAATGTATTATTCTGGAGCTTAAAGAGGCTGGGTACTGTGATTCATCAGCGTATCTACAAGATCTCATTTACGATAATGTACAACTTGTGAACCAAGACGATATTGGCATCGTAGTGGACCTCAGAAAGAGAGAGGATTACTTGGAACATATCAGTGGTGTACTACAAAAAGTTGAAAAGTACCGGGAACGAAGTTGGTAGAAAAATTCTATAGTTTTAGTATTTTTTCTTACCCGGATTTTTAGAGTGGTTTTGGTTTTATAAATGCTTTCTTCGCCATGAATTGCCATATGTCATTCCTGTCGGTTGCCCGTACCATAGGATTGAATTAAATTTAAAAAAGCCGTAGGGTGTATTATAATGAATTCGTTTCTTAGCCTAATTTTACTACAAGTCAGGGACTATAAATACCTACCACAGTATGATTACAGAGGCAATAAGTTATATTTCTGTAGTTTTGCAAATACATATTTCCAATCTAATTTTTATTTTTATTAAGATAATACAATGAAGGAATGCACCCACTTGCTCAAGTTGGCGATGCACTATGCGGAAAGAGAAAAGGGCATCCTGTGGTTGGCGGAAAAATTCTATCAAGTAGCGATTGCCGTGTCCAGCAAACATCTGCTAGACGGTGGACGGTTGAAGGCTATTTGTAAATACCATTATGGGAAGTTTCTACTGGATAAATGTTAGTTAATGCAATTCTTTTCATTAGATTTATTAAAGTTTTTGTTAGTTGAAAACTAAGTAATGTATCAATGCAAATTATGTGTATAAATTGCAAATTAAATCTAATATTTATGTCTGTGTCCCAACCTCGCAAAAACTCCTAAAATACTTTTTTATTTGAAATTATGTGCTGTGATCTAGTGGTCATTTGATATTCAAATGAGGTTTTTCTATTAAATTTAGTTCCAGGAGCGGACCCAGAAGAACCGTTTTCTTTACTGACAGAAGTACGAGATTCTGCTATTGGAAAGGTATAGTATAATTACAATTTTTATTTATTTTGGTAAGCTTCTAAAACAGAGATAACTGACCAATTTCAGCAATACGTCATGTATTCAACCCATTTTATTTCTATCAAAATTTAATATCGCTCTTGTTAATATTAAATCACTTGATATTCAAATGGGTTTTTCTATTAAATTTAGTTCCTGGAGCGGACCCAGAAGAACCGTACTGACTACATTGCTATTTAAATTTTTTTATTTATTTTGGTAAGCCTTTGGTAAATATGATTTGCCGTTTTTCCGTCATTTTTGCTCCGTTAACTTAAATGTAACTATGCATGATAGTGGTAAGTGTTGAGTACGAGCTAATATTGCCCACTGCGGAAGTCAATTTGTTTCTAGATTATGTGGTAAATGCTACATTACGTGGTTGTTTACCATTTTAAGTGCGTATCATCATCTTTTATTACCTTGCATTAAATAGATACCATAATACCCATTACTGACTTAAGATTTTAACTTCTCCGTATCAGCCATAAATGTAGCAAAACTACTTAGAACTTTTTCTCAACAGACCTGGCCATTAAGCGATGCTAAGGAACCTGGAGTAGTTCTACCTACTGAAACCGTGTTCGGGGCGACTGCATTACAATTACATAGAGTCTTACTCGACAAAGCAAGAGCAGTACGCAAGACAGACACGGCTAAAGCTGAGAGATTGGCTCGCTTGGCTGAAAGGAGGGCTAAAGATGGTAGGTAATCAGTAATTCTCTGTGTATATTACGTACAAACATACAAAGCATTAGCCTGTCTTCCATTAGGGTAAGCAGAGACAATGAAATACAAAAAATCGGTGTATCGTAACGAAATGTTTGTAAATGTTGTTTTTTATCCATTTGAATTTTGAATAGTACTTTTTTACTCTAGGTTGCTATTGAAAATGACAAAAGTTTATTTAAGTTTATAATGTGGTCTATTAATTTAGTTTCTATTGTACCTATTACAGCTGGAGAAACTGTGAAGACAGCTGAGGCGATAATTGAAATCGGGATTTGTCAGCTGATGATGAACAATTTGAATAATGCGCAGAAAACGTTTGAGAGGGCTTTTAAGATACATGAGTGGAGCGGGAATGTGGAAGGTCTTTGTGAAACCAGAATGCATCTGGCGGCCGTAATGCAGCGGTAAGGACATATTATTTGTCTACTCTAGAGTTGTTGAAGTTAAACAGTTTTCTTTTTGCAAATGAAGATAACCTTCTCAAGTAAGTTCTCAATAAAATGGCCATTGGACATTCTATTAAATGAATGGGTGCCATGTATCGCAGTAGACTACTGCGCAATGCATAATATAAACTTGTGATTCTTCTGTTCTGTCTGTACTGTTATGTGTATAGGATTTGATTTTTTGAAATAACTAGGTTTGTACAATGTACATTTACAATTATTGTACATGTTTGTCGTACACTAGGCAAAATAGCACTCTAAACCTTTAGCATAGCAGTCACTTTTGCGCTGTTAGATCAACATCGATGTCATCAACATCAACTAAAAACTACTCTATAAATCTAACTTTTATTACATCATTCGATGAAACATGATGTTTCACGTGAACAAGTATTATAATATACTTACGTTATAAGTCCACTTTTCATAAATTACACATTAACAAGAATATAACATTTGCAAGCCTGTTTCTATTGAACACAAAGTGATTATATGGTTTTAATATTCACTATTATCTTTGCATTTGGAAAATCATATTATACCAGCCTGTTTATAATTATGTTTCTAGAACTAGGTACGAGGCAAATGTCTTACGGCTCTACCTACTATGCTTTGCAAATGGCTGGTCATATCAAACACCGATTTATGATGAGCACCATTATCGATAGCCTGCGACAGTCCACTGCTCGAATGGACAATGGGCCCCTTCTGCATACGAGGGTTTGCTAAAATCTTAATGTTTGACCGACGGGTTGGACCAAATTTATCAGGGAGCGCTGATGCCCGGTTTTTGTATAATGTGACACCCGCGGAATGAATAGCAGTGGTGTCAAATATTCTATAGTACCGTTATCACTCGACTTATGACCAGTATCCACTCAATCTGTTAAAATTGAAACAATATTTCAACCATTGTCTTTTGGAAATTAAGCAGTTCTTAACAGCATAACTGGTACAGGTTAGGTGAATATGAAACTGCAGCCAAGTTGCTTACGGAGATGGGAGCTAGTGCGATGGAACATGGCTTGAGAAGACAGCTCGGTCGGGCCCTGCATCTACTGGGCGAGCTACACCTAAGGAGAGAGCGGCCGGAATTAGGCACTCAACATCTCGCCGAAGCCTTTCTTTGCTTCATGGGCTTTCAGTTTCAAACGGTATGCATAATGATATCATTAGAATTTGAAAGGGATATTTACCATGTTTATTAATTTCTATGAGTTTCCGATATTTCGGCACTGTTGCAAGCGCCATGATCACGGATAAACAGTTTGTGCGTATTAAAAACTTATAAGTATGCAAAATTATTTTATATGATTGATAGGAGTCTACCGGATATGGGTACATTAACTTTATGCTCACCAAATATACTAACTTTATGCTTGTTACTAACAAATTCAATATAGTCTTCTCAGATTCTTCGAATTTGACTAATATTGTATGTATTCTTTACTAAATTAAGCTGGGAGGTGATAATAAGATAGGAATGGATAGTGGAAAGGAGGGACAAATGGGTGAGATATACATCGAAAATGAAGATGATATTTATGAAGAAGAAGCTGAACAATCGAGGCTTATGACGGCCATTTCTGCAGGTAAATCAGTCATTAATTTTATCCTTATATCTTTACTCAATATACATAATAAAAGTGAAGAAATTTTTTTTTGAATACTCTTATCTCTGAAAGTACAAGTCTAAATAGTCCTCTGCATAATAATTGTTAGATAATATTTAAAACCATGCTATGATGTTTTGGAAGGTGGAACCAAGTACACGTGTAGCTTTGTGGGGAAGTATGTACTATAGGTAAATTGTAGAAAGAGGGTCTTGAAACTGTCAGTCTCTCTGCTCGTTTATCAAGGTCTTTTTCTCAGAACCATACGCAAGTATAAAGTAGAGATTATTATGAAACACTGTTTGATTATACATCGGATACGATATTCCATAAATTACTAATCACAAGCTAAAGAATAGACCTACACGTAGATATGTGGCCTTTATTATGTAATGATTAGCAGTGTATAGTAGTTTATAGCCCAGCAGTATGATGATTGGCATCATTTATGTTTTATCGCACATATATGCACAATATCTCAAGTACATCATCTATTTTCAGGTCAAGAACTAATGGCATCCTACTTCAATTTGTTGCGGGAGGCTGGCGGATGTACGGTGGCTAAAATGAAAACGATTGAATGGAAACTGTCGCACGCGCGCTGGTGGGTCAAGCGACTTCATCACGACTTCCTGCCATGTCCGTGCCCTGTCCATCATCGTACTCCACTTGATGTCTTGTGGTATGTGTAATTAAATTTTATTGTAATTTACGTAAGGTTTATTTTTCACTAAAACAAATAAGTGATGTATGTCAACAAGTGTATGCGTTCTAATAAAATAAATGTTCACACCTGGATAAGGAATATTGTCAAATGTATACATACATTCGTAGATATTTTCAACAAGACTTCCTCACGGCACCGGTTAATTCTGCTGTGTCCCCTACTCGTCTACTAGTGTCGTCCAAACTAAACTAGCATTGAACTAGATACATCAGCCACATGACAAATGGCTGAATTTGTACCTATTAGGTCCCTCTTCATGACAAATATCGTTGTGGTAGGCCCAAACTAGTGGTCAGACTAAACTAGATGTTATGTGGATGGAATTCTAGTTCCCATTGCAGTAGCAAATATGTATATTTGAATGAAATTATTACAGGACTCAAATCGAATGCAAGAAATCACTAGTGCACGTGTCTTTGTTTGATTTCTCAAATGAAGCTCTCGGTAGGACTTCTACGATACAAGATATCAGGAAACTTCATAGCAGTTTTGTGCGTAGTCGTACGAGTCATGGACCTCCTATCGACGACTAATAGGTAAATATCCACAACTACATATTACCTTTTTCTATACAAACAGTGTTTTAATATAATATTGTGAGTAATATTAGAGCTTATAAATAAAATAAACTTTATTTGTTACCTATACTTTATTGGTTCGTCTTATTCGTACAACGTAAAAAGGGTATAATTTAAATGTCTATTTACAAAGTACTTAAAATAACCGCATAGTTAAATAATATTGAGCAAAACGTGCCAACTGTTGCACCGTTATCAACACCTTCCCGTGTCTAAAGGTCTGCCACCGATTTAAAATCTTTCTTGACATTAACAATATGTTATGAAAATATTTTATTCCATGCTATCAGCACGGACTTAGTAAAAATGCGAGAACCATGCGTCCATATTTACATAAAAATTAAAATTAGGAATTATAATGTAACTAATCAGCACGCTTTGGCCAGTTTGCGTGGTTGCAAGCGTACTTTGAATCCTTCAGCTCGCTTGAGGATAATGTCAGCCTGCAGTTTGAAGTCGGACTCTTTAAGGTCAGAGTAGACGCGGAAATTCCTAAGTATGGTAGATAAGATAATCTTCAGCTTCAACATGGCGTATTTACGACCTGTGGATCAAACATGTAGATTGAGTACAAACTCGATAAAACTCTTTCAATATAATTTTGTTTTGGAATTTACTTTGTCACTTACCAACACAACTTCTGGGTCCAGCAGAGAATGGCACGAATGCGTAGTAATGGCGATTCGCTGATTTCTCAGGCAGGAAGTTGTCAGGGTCGAACTTGGTAGGGTTTTCGTAGACATCGGGGCGACGGTGCAGTTTGTATGTTGCTACTACTACGGTTGTACCAGCAGGCACTTGCTTACCACATGAAGCTGTACAAAATGAAAGATTAATTAACGCAGGTTCTCAAAACAAATATTTAGAGGTATAAAAGATTGATAGAAATAGTACTTACGAAGAGTGATGTCTTGCTTCAGGTGACGTGCAATGATAGGCACTGGGGGGAACATTCTGAGGGTTTCCATGAGGCACCTTTCCAGGTATTTCATTTCAAGAGTGTCCTGGAAAGTGGCTGGGCGATCTGAGTCACCGAAAATCTTGTCAAGTTCCTCGATAACTTTGTCTTGGATATCCTGGTGGATACCCATCATCGACAGGAAGAAACTGCTTCCAGCGGCAGTTGTGTCGTGACCCTGAATAAAACATTATATCAAATTAGTTATTTTGTATTCTAAAAGAAACTCTTGTTTTTATTTTGTCTGCCCTTTTTAGAATATTTACCTCGAACATAATAGTGTCCACTTGTTCCTTGATTTCCTCATCGGAAATGACAACACCGCTCTGTGAACTCTCGAGGAGGAGGTCAAGGAAGGCCAAACGTTTCTTCTGTCCTACATCAGCGTCATCAACATCCAAATCGTCCTTAAGACCGGCCGCCTGACCGAATGACAGACCCTCGACGGATGTAGTCTTGGTAGTTTCCTCAGCGTTGTTGGTACTGTAGTCGTTCAAAATAGTGGGCCTCTTGCCAGAGTTGAATTCCTCCTTCTTCCTTCGGATAACCTTAAAATTTACATTACAATAAGTTAAGCTGTTTGTTATTTCTAACTTGTTCATTACAATACTAACTTCCCGTCGCTTTTAATGGTCGTATGAGTAACTAGTTCTCACTCGTCGGACATTGTAACTATTGGCAATAAAGTCTAGGACAGCTAGTAAATTCAAATAATTACCTTCTTGGTCAGACCGTGGATGACGTCAAGGAGTTTAGTTTGAGTCTTAGCGTAGTCGGTAAATTTGAAGAGGAGGTCGGGTCTGAGCCAGATCTTGGTATGTCTCAAGTGAAGGATGTCACACATCTTCATTACAGCCATAGCGTATTCGAATCCGCTCTGGTCTTGTGTAGTTTTGCTGACTCCCATAGCAGTCTCTGTAATAAATAGGTCGAGTGTAAGCAAACAATCTGCATAGGTACTCTTCGCAGGTAGTAAAAGAAAGAGTTTTTGACCTCCATTAAATTCAAAAACTATTGCGTAAGGAAGATAACAATAAAGGACCCTAACGATGTGGCCAGGAATGGCGAATATTGGCCATTAGCACGTGAGCACGTGGGGGGTCGCCAAACCTGACACCAGTAGTACTACGTGTGCTATGAATCAGTGCCGAGTGGTACCACGCACGTACCAATGATTCAATCATACTTCCATCAACACTCACCGTAGAGATGTCTTTATGAAATAATGACTTAGGCACGCTGTTCTTGATAGCAGTTTAAATCTCAATTTCAGATGCAATGCGGGATTTAAATATAATAAAAACGATATCTACATTGCAGAAACGTTTGTAACTGTTTATTTAATTGATGTCATGACTAGCGGGTGATTAACAAAACTATTATACTAATTTAATGCCTACGAATAAAAGTTTATCCACCTAATGACATTTGTTAGGTTTTGATAACTACTATAAGGTTAAATTAGTTTGAAATTCACACGCAACGGTCTAAGTTACTTCCGAGGCTGTGTTTTCCGCTTACGGAAAACCCTGCTAAAGGTTTTATATTACAGTTTAGGCGGCTCTGCAATGCCGCGGCATAAATTGTTCTAAGCATTCTCCATAATTATCACAACAAACACCGCGGCTGCACACTGCTATTTAGAACTCTATTTATGTCAACTTCCTTCTAACAGCTATTATTATTTATTGTACGCAATAAGGCGATTACTAGCTACGTGATATTACATATGCGTAGTTTTAAAATCTAGGAATTATAGTTGCATGGAATTACTTCTCAAAACCGCATAATAAGATCATGTAATATGCAACAGCTTGTTGATGCATTGGCGGCTTGATTCAACAGTTGTGCATTAGATATAATTTAGTTTGAGAGTATGTCGAATCAACACGTAGGTAATCTTCGTCTCGTAGATTTCGCAAACAGTTTAATAGGTTCTCGGGGCATTTGTTTCAAGAACATGGTCTGTTGTCCATGTGAGGGCCGGCGTGTTGTCACAACGTGGCTGGCTACGTGACATTACATACAAATTGCTCTTTATTTTGCATTATTTTTGTGCTAACACCTTGAGATTTAAGACCATTTCCACTAAATGCGTTCGGTCTAGTTTTGTAGTATGTTTTGTTTATTGTCGGTATTTATTTCTTTTTGTTATTTTTTTATATAAAATCTTATGACGTTATTGTAGCAGTTTTGTTGTAATTATTCATGTTTTATTGCTCCTTTACATTTATAGACATGATTTGCAAATCTCCCAGTGAACAACTTATACTAGATTGTCAAACGAAGGTCGCAGCAATGCATGTACATATCCGCAAAGTTATTATTAAAGTTAATGTGAAGAAGTTCTGTAAATATGATTTCGACTTTACTTAAAAGTTGCCTAAGTATTGAGAAAAATTTACTCAATGTTGTCTGGAAAATAATGATCGGAGATTAAATAGATTCAAATTATAACTATTCGGCGCACGCACATTTGACCATTGGTAACGAAAACTGAATGCTTCTACGCATGTCTAATAGCACGTACGCGACTTAACATTGAAAACGAAAGAAATGTTCAACTATTATAATTTTGTTATTTGTGATACCGACTAATTTACTGTTTTTGAATACAATAGACCGGTCATATAAATAATATTTAAATATATTGAAATTATTAGATGTATTGTTTCTTCGCATTTCCATGAAGTATTGCGTGTTGTAATTATAATTTTCAATGTTAGTCGCCAATCAGGAAAAATAAATTTGGTCATCATGTATAATGACAAAGCATCAATCAAATATAATACTCATGAATAAACAAAAGCTTAGAAAACTTCGAAGAATAAAAATTCTGGCGTTTAAATTCCATTGTGATGCGATATTAATATCTAGGACATTGTACATTTGACTTACCGAGTAAGATTTCTACGGTACATTCGCTCATGTAGTCATGGCAGTCGAATTCTCCTGATTCCTTCTTCAGCTTGTTAACAACGGCCCTGGAGTTGGCATTGAACAGATCAATGAAACTCTTCAGAACGTTCAAGTGGAAAGTGGGAGCAATCAGCTTGCGGTGAGATCTCCATTTCTGGCCTGAGAAAATGAGATAAATACACGTCAGAATAGTTCCGAAGACTATTATGTACAAGATATTTCATGTAACTAATTATTGCGCATATGTAGTAAATAATTACCAGTTAGTTATGGACATGCGGCTGTAATTTGCAATATAGGAAGCAAGTCATGGTTGCGCTTTAGTTCAAAGAATAAACTTTAATAACAATAAAGAAACAATAGTATACTTATAATAAGGTGACGTGGTCACCGAGAATTTTGGTCCGGTAAACATTTTTCCTCTATAAAAACTAAGCCTATTGATATTCTATAATCGTCCACGAAACCTTATTACAGTTTGACGTCAGAAAGTCGAACAGTCAGTCAGTAATTGTTAACGTTTACACGTTGTGTCAATTTTTCTCATAGACTTGGTTCATAAAATTACAGAATATTAGGCGTATTGCGTTAAACCAATCAATAAATAATCTTACCAGTACTGATCAAGAGACCGTCTCCGAGCCAAGGTTTGAAGAATCTGTACTCATCAGCCTTGTCGATGTGTGTGTGACTGCTGAGGATGAGCTCAACGTCACGAGGATCGTACAAGAACACCAAAAGACGGGGTCCGATCCAAATCTTCACTACGGATTCTCCATCGAAAGGAATACTCTTCTCGATTACATTTTTGAAGATGTCTGTTGGAAAATACATTTGATCATTAAACTTATCTTGTATGAAAAAAATATCCAAACTTTTGCCAGGATTTATGAATTTTTTAGCGTAGCAAAGTTACTGCTTTTATAGGTCAACTTCGTAAAGTACTTTACGAGTGTTTTAGTTGAAAATGTCAGTTACACTTTATGCTTGCAGTAGACATAATTTAGAGGTTTTCCTTAAAATGTGTACTACATAATTTATGACCTATTAACTTACCGTGGGATCCACCAGTGAACTCTAACGCGTTTCCGAGCAGGGGTAGGCCAGGGGGCCCGTGTAGTTTGGCCGCGAGTTCATATAAATGTCTTCTGGACATGCGCCAGTACGCGTACCAGAGGATCAGGGCTGGTACCACCAGTACGTAGAACAAGTTTGTGGCGGTCCAGGTGCTGGTGGGCACCACGCTCTCTGCAGTCGTGTAGCTCATGTTTCGATGATTTTACACTACAAAAAAAGAAGATAATTATAAGTATTATTCTCAGAACTAGAGTAGTTGCTGATGAAAATGTGTTTATACTATCGCAAAACGATTTATTTCATAGATTTGCTTCGACGTCTCTCTACCTACTTCGTTTCCATAGACCAGTTTTAGAAAGATATCCTGTTTGAATGATTTTTAAATATAACTAATTTTAGCAAAACACGTCTCATTTGTAAATTATTAATTTAATATTGCTAACAGCGTAGTCGTCATGTCGATGTATTTTATTTTTATAGATAAGTAAATGTCTAATTAGGTTTGAAGTCTACTTAAGTGACTATCAGCAAAAAAATAGAAAAAACGTTTGGTAGAGCTTTATCTAGAACATAATTAGTATATTAAAACGGTCGTGATAAGCTTGGCTAAGAAGTGTATATATTATGATTTGTCGATCAATTTATTACGTAACTCGAATCACTTTAAAACATGTGACATGTATGTATAATGTATTCGTAACATTATGCGTCGGCAATTTATATAACCCCATGTTATTATCTTTTATGCAATTGTAATCAACTGTTTGTATAAGTATGTTGTATATCATCAACCAAAGTTTTCCTGCAATCACGGATAGGTACTTAAGTTCTCTCAGATAATATGTATATTATTTAAAAAATATAAATGTTGTTTTGCGTCAAAGGACTTGTTTTTTAATTAACCGGATTTGCTTATTTATGCGAAAATCTTGTTTAAGACATTTCTATGCCTATAATAATATATTATGGCAGCTATTTTTTTTAATACGAGTATTTTATTCGTTTTGGACGAATTATAATGTGATATAAAATAGCAAGTTTGTTTTGAGTGGAAAATTGGTATCGATGATTCTGTATTAATATAGATTCCACGAATGTTCCACTGCATAAAAACGTGAATGTTCTTTGATCGAATGTTCGAAGGATCAAGTGTTCTTTTGTCTTAAATCTGAAGTTTCCACCGCCCAAAATTGTACCTGATTTGACAAATCACCTGACGACAGTTAATTTAACAGAATACATTAAGTAGTAAACTATCACAGTAAAGTCAAACATAATTTAAGTATGCGTAAAGTTAAAACAAACTTGTACATAATTAAGATTGAAATGCGTAAATGGGTATTAATTATTTGTTGTATATCAAACGTGTTTTGAATTTCAAATGGCTTATGGATTATCTACATATCGAATTATACATGTGAGATACTGAACCTATTATAGGATCCATTTATAGTTATATGGGCACGTGTACTATTAAACATATACAATAAACTGGTGTGATTAATTTTATAAGCCTATTTTATTTACCGGTCTGCATAATTTAAGGCAAATCGCCACGATTTATTTTTTTCAAGGTTTCCCTTCGCGAATGATATAAATAATTTTTCGCCATATATCTGAGAGGAGCACCATACTATCTCTGATTATTATGTGATGCGTACTTAGGTACGCACAAAACATAGATGAACATTTTGTCAAAATTGGTCTAACCGTTTAGGAGTGCAATGACATCTGTGTGTATGTACGTTACAAGAATGATATATAAAGATATTGAGTCGCCTAAATGTTACACCATTGACTGCAAGCTTGCCTTACGACACTTTAATAGGCGTATATGTATGGAGGACACAATGGGCAATTTCAGCAAAGGAAACGTCGAAAATTGTGTCTTACCTACTTTGACTTTCAACAACTTACGAATACGTGTGTAGTGACTGGGATAAAAATAACATATTATTACTTTAAGTTACAAAACTATACATACGTACATAACCTCACGCCTATCTCCCATGGGGATAGGCAGAGACTGTGGAACGCCACTTACAAAACGCATGCAAGAGTTTTAGACCAAAATTAAATATGTCCGTCACCTTCGTTCTTTTGATTATGTTAATCTGTAGACATTTTTTTTAGTAAATTTAATATTTTCTCGATTTGATAAAAATCTTGATAAGAATGATTTATTTTGCGGTAATTAAACCTTGCGCTGCAATCTGTTACTCTCCTTTAATAGGTAATGTGTACAGATACGTGAAATGGCAATGAGCGTATATGTACTTAGTGAGGACATCTACATAATTTGCTCTAAGTAATGATTATGATGGAGACATTATCATACGATCAATATCCAAAGTAATATTATGTCATAGTTAAGATGAACAAGCAAATATCTCAGTAACCTAGTTACAACGATAACCTTGAACTTGATAGTGATTTTTATTAATTAATTCAAGGTTTACTTCTCATTGTTTAATGTATTAAGCTGTTTAATCCGCAAACAGTACCTAATTTATGCGAACTATTCATTAGAATGTATTAAGGTAAAGATAAATAAGGTAAAGTACAATCGCCCGATTTGTATAACTAGTAATGGTAAATAGAGACTTTGTTCTTTACTTATATATTTATGAAATTATTTTTTTCATATTTTGAATTGCTATTTCGTTAGTTCCGAATAAAACTCGAAAAGTCGTGCTGGAATTATCCGATTTTCTTTGTATTTTGGTTATTGATATTTTTTGTACCTTTTTACTATTTATTTACTTTTTTTCGGAAGGTTTAAAAGGCGAGATAAAAGTTATTAAACGGTGCAAAGTTTGCCGGGTCCAAATTAATGTCAAATAGTTGCGGAGATTAATTATTAATGCTTTCATTATATGACTTTACCTTAAATTTATTTATCGTTATGGATTAAATAAATTAATAATTGCACTTCGATACGAAAATAAACTGGTAAGGCGACGTTTTGCGGAAAATGTGTCGGAATCTAGTTAGGTATACAAAGTAATCTTAAGATTTGATCCTTCTTGTATAATACATATTATATAAAATTTTTCTTATATTCAAAACGGCTGGTCCGATTTATTTAAATTTTTGGTTTGGTATTGATATAGAAATAGAAAACGGTGCGATGCCGGGTCGGTTAGTGTTATATATTATTAATGCTTTCATTATATGACTTTACCTTAAATTTGTTTATCGTTATGGATTAAATAAATTAATAATAGCACTTCGATACGAAAATTTTTCGGAAAATGTGTTGGAATCTAGTATAACAAAGTAATCTTTGAAGGACATTAATTGAATTTTACTAGTTTTTAAAATTTTATTTTAGAGAAATAGAAATATGCGATTCTTATTTTAAAACGTGAAGGACAATGGAAAATTATGTTCTAGTGGAAAATTATGTCTACGGCCCGAGTGATAAAGTTAACATCGAAAGCAAAACTTAGAAAGTAAAAGTTATCCTTGCGTACTGAACAAAAGCAATATTATTATTCCTTTAGATATTTACTTAGCATTTTTAGTCGGTATAATTTTTTTCTGAGTAGTTATTATAATTTTATTATTTTCTAGTTTGAATTTTATAAAGATGTATCAGTGAAAAGTATTAAAATTGCATTCTACGTTACATTTTCTAGAACTAAATAGAACAAATAACAAAACAAGTACCTACATATCTATTTATACTATGCTATTGCTAGTGTCCAGTACAATACAACATAGAAATTGTATTCAAGGATAACAATGGGATACATTACCTATCACGACCGTTGTGCAACAATCACACGAACGCACAGTTGATTTCACAAGTCAAGATGTTTAAGATCTTTGTCGGAATTGTAACAAATATCTTATATTTTAACACTTTATATTAAAACACTTTTACTAAAACTTTCTTTTAAATTTACTGCAGCGAAATTTTCGTTGTCTTAGCTTGTGAAACCAATTTTTTTATATTTGTTAAACTATTTTATTTTATACACTATGTTAAAACTAATAAAATGGCTCCCTACCTCTTGTTAAGAATCACCTTCACTAGCGGGGTAGACAAATTGTCCTATCCCCAAACGACACTCAGTGTGTCTCACTACAGACTATTTAAGAAACTCCTGCGCAAGTGTCTATATACACGCGCGTGACGTCAAACTTCGTCGCTACTGTCTGATACTCACAGGCAACATTATTATGCAAATCTTATTTTAAAAAACTGCAGAGAAAATTTTCTTCATACTGTATAATTTTCAAAATGGTTTCTCATTATGGTACTTATTAAAATATTCGGCACAGCCAAGAGAAAGAAATAATGCTAGGTTATTGAGAAAACTTGGGAATTTTTTAGATATAAGTTAACAACAGTTATATTAGAATGTTTACCTGATTTAGAGTAAAAATAAATAATTGTAAACATATAACATAATACCATCAGTTTTCTCAAAAGGTAGGCAGGCCTTAAGGTCAGTATAGACGAGGGATTATACAATACACAGCATACTTTTTATCTATATAGGTCACTTATATACCATATACTAAATAACTCACAAACTTTCAGTACACCGATGCATTTGAGTCAAGTTTTCGGTGGCACTGTTTACTTACAGTACTATAGATTTTTTTCTATTTACTAACGGCAGGCCCCGTCTGGCACATACTAGTCTGGTCCCATTTCATCGCAAACTTGGCACATTTTTATAAAAATGTTGTATTACAAATATTTATATAAACTATACATGTCCACTTGTTTATTTAGTGTGTGGAATTAAATGTATTTTCTTTTTTCTATATTTGTAATTTGTCATCAATTGATACTAATAAATAATTATAAACGTAACGTATTTCCTTCATGATTATAATAAACAGCCTAAATGTAATGTGCTGTATCGTAAATAGTGAAGGCCTTGTGAAAAATAGTCCGGTTTCAATTGTTTGCTACCGTCGCATCTTTAATTAAGGACAATAATTATTGCAAGAATGTCTCATACAGATATAATTTGTCATACTTTAGATTAATAAAATGCTCGGGACTATTTCGACCATTTTGTAGCATTCACATGTACCTAAAAATTTGAATTATATTTATTCACATCGTTATTTACGAACACTTTGATTGTGATGACAGGTAAATTTCATTTAAATGTATATGAACTGATATACAAGCTTCTGCCATAGACTTTGCTTGTGTTCCTATGGGATAAAAAGCCAAAAAGTCTCACGTGTCAATCCAGATCATAATCTACCCCTGTTTCAAATTTCATCTCGATTCTTGTAGCCATTTTGGCATGAAGGAGTTACAAACAAACAAACAAACAATTATAAACTTTTGCATTTAATATTAATTGTATTAACTGTATATTAATTTTAGATATGTACCCATACCAAGTACGTGAGCAAGCAAGAGCTAATAAGCAAATAAGTTGGACTAACCTTTCCAAATTTCCCTTATTACTTATCTGTCCAAAGTTTATCTAAATATCCTTGAAGGATCTAAATAATTTTACGGTATACAATAAGCCTACCAATAGATTAGTTTAACATTTTGTTCTTGTTTACAAATAGACAATAATAATATATGGTGATGTAATCGACACCGTTCGTTATATATATTGTTCTTGAAATAAACAAATACAAGAAAACTCCCTCATTGCCACAGAAATAATTAAATTTCTGTGCGATCCCGGACGTAAATCATGACATTAGGGGACTAATGTATACCGGCAGGGACGATTTATTTTAATAAAAACCTTGTTGTTTGTAAACGTATGTAGTTACCTGGTTCTGACGTCACTAGTGTGACTGTCGAATTATTTTGGGTGCAGTTCTCTGGAGAAAAAAAAAACATTTAGCAGTCAGTTTTCCGTTTCTAAATATATAAGATGACTTAAACTGATGTGTCCTCAGCTTTACCTATAGTGCATGAGCCTTATAAAGAACTATAGATTATAAAAGTCGTGATAGTATATTGTATTTTTTTTACGTTTGGTGGTTCGACGTTTTTCCGCTATCTCGCCTGATGGTAAGTGATGACGCGACTTACGATGGAGCAAGTCAACCCATAAGTAACCTATTCACTCGAGCTTTGAAGACACCCAGGTTATGTATACCCATCAGGAAACACAGACTCCAGCAAAGAGTTCCACCCCCTAGCAGATCGCACAAGAAGGCTAAAACATTATATTACTACTTATTACTTTTCCAATTTTTGTAATCGTTAACAGGACTTAATATAAACATGACGTAAACATATTTTTTCACATAAATATGTAACATTGTATTTCAAATATACATGCACATATTATGATTTTAATGACATACGAAAGCAATAGGTAAACTTTGGTACATTTGACTGATAATAAAAATATACTTATTTGCATGCCTAAATTTTCTGAATTTGCATAAAAAAATGCATTGTCTGTCACACTATATAAAAGGAGTAGGTAGATACGAGCCTATACCTAAGGATAACTGGCATATTACAATACTTTTTTTGTTATTATTTAACTTTATTAATCTATTAAATAAATTATAAATAATATAAAATAGAAAAATATCTCTATTCTATATCTATCTTACAACCAACTTGCAAAAATAAATATCATTTATCAAAAATATTTGTATAGCATCGCTGACCTGGTATTTGATTCCCGCCAAGTAAAGTAGCAGTACCCGTTTTGTTTGGACCTTAGATTAGTTGCGATATTATTTAATTGTTATATAATAAAGTGAACTTTACAAAATTAATTAAATAATTATCATATATATTTTGCAGGTTTTGCATATTGCACCTATAATTTAGAAATAAAATAACTTTTATTTCTATATTTTGTGACTGCTCGAGCTTGTTTTAAAAACAGGTCATGTCATGTTATGGCCTTGACAGTCATCACTGCCTTAAATAGATTAAAAAATACCTGTAGGTACTTTGTGGTTCGGACAGTGTTCAGTAAAATTATTTTCCTATACTAATCTTTAATAATGTAAAAAATGAAACGGTAAACGTGTTGCTAAGCTCAAATCTCAAGAACAGCTGAACCATTTTTTGTTATGTTTGTTAATATAGGAAAAGGTGAGAAGAATTAACTAAGATGCGCAGAAAAATATCCAAGGCGAAACAAAGTTCGTGGGGTCCGCTAGTTTCTAATAAAAAATATAGTTGTGCAGGTTTATCTATATTAGTCACATATATCGTTCGATCAATGATGTATGTTATAACTATTACGAGTATGTCCCATATAATATATTAGGTTATATACATTATATCTACTTTTTATTTGCTTTATAAATTAGGTAAGATGTGTCATATGTCTTTCAATTTTATTATTTTTTGTGTAACAGTAATACGGTGATTCCTCTTTGCGTTGCTGGTTGCTTTTATTCTTTTGATAAAGGTGACAAGAACCGGAGATCAGGAGGTAAGTTAAGTTAATCGCAGCAATAACGGTAAAATGGGGTGAATAGAATTCGAGTGGTAAATAAATGTTGGGAAAATGTTCTAACATCCATTCACCCATTCCTCTATCTGTTCACCCTTTGAATTCTATTCGCCTAGTTTTACGGTACACAGAGTAGTTATCTTTTCTATAATGTTAACATAAAAGTATTTAGGTAGGTACGTCAAATAATCGAGACCTAGTCAACTTAGGCACTATCTACCTAAATAGTGTAGATTAGAGTTTTAAAATTCAGTAATATTATATAATGATATAAATATTTCCTAGATCCTTCTGCTTGGCATATAAAACAATCCTCTTGAATGTGATTTTTTTATGTTTATACTTAGGTGAGTCTAATTGCAGTACAGAACTCATAATTAAGATTTTGAAATTGATTAATAATATTGTTTTCTCTTATTTGCCAGATAAATCCATCCTCATTAATGTGTATTTTTTTATGCTTATACCTAGCTGACTCTAGTTGCAGTATAGAACTTATAATGACAAAATGTTTTACTTGAATGTGCACGAATAACTTGCAAATTTCTAGATCGTGCGCAAAAAGTGTATGTTCTTATATTGTATACGTACTAGAACTACTCCCTATTGGCGTTTTATTAAAATTTTCTTCAATGCAAACACATTTTCTCGGGGTACAAACAAAAAGAATAAAGTTGAATAACATTATTCTGGAAGAGTAGTTCGATATAAGTTCGAAGTCAGCATTGTTCCAACTATGATAGCATTAAATGAGGCAATTTGCAGGCTCTGCCATATTCACTGTTTATTTCTCATTAGCCACGTTTTAATTTGGCCAAAATAGCCGGTGCCCAGGTGCCGATAGCCCACGTATTTACATTAATTGTTCTCTTTATGTAGGTAAACTCATTTCAAGCTTACTGAATAAAATTGTACGTGTGGTGAAGTTAGATATTGGACAGTCTGATTTTAAATTGTTTTTGAGAAGTATCCTAATATTGTAAAATGTAACAAATAGGGTGGGTGAAAGGAAGGAAAAAATCACACAAGTTTTATTACGCTTAAGTTAGTTATTTTTTTAAAAATATCCGTGTTTATTTTTAAATGTACTGTAAATAGTACCTGTTAAGGAATAAAATTGACCGTTAACGAAAGTATCAATAGTTCGATCGTCATTGTGATGTCAGAGTTGTGTCCACATTGTCGTGTACACACACATACACCCACTTACGCAGAACAATAACGATATTGTGAGTAAATTATTTAATACTTATGTACTAGATACTTATGTACTAGATTCCAGATAGTTATGTAATAAGTCTATAGCAACTATATACAAAACATGTAGCGCATTTTGAGTGTGGAACATCAAAATATGAAATTGGTTCCTATTTTTAAGTATTTTCGGTTTTTATCTTACGACAGGAAATATTTTAGTAAGGAAAATGATAGAGAAAAATATATTTTTTTATCATTTTATGTCGTTTGAGAATAAACCGTATTATAATGCTTAAGTTATTATATATAAATCCATAAGTTTATATCTACATATAAAATTCGATACCACAGAATATGTGCAGGTACGCACATAATATTATAATGTGTTATTTATAGAACGTTTATTTTTAACAAATTTATTTTCGTTCCGGATCAAGCTAAACTTGTTTTGGTGCGTGTTTTTATTATTCTTATATGTTGCATTCTCGATGATTCGATTTTTTTTATTTATGTAGACAGACGTAAGAGTTGTAATTTGCCATAATTATAATGTATATGTTTGTTACATTAAAATTAGCTTAATGTTTGATCTAGGTGGTTTTTGCAAGATCTCAACAAAACTTAAATGTACCTACTTGTAGACGAAAAATAAAGAATAAATTATTTTTCGTCTAACTTATGAGGATTAAATTATCAGATTTTAACCTAAAACGATGATAATGAAACAGATTCCCATGACTATTTAAGTTTTTAACAACACTTATTTACGTGAAAATATAAACAAAAATATATTTACGTTCTAAGAGGATGTATATAACTATGTACTACTATAAGCTAGTAGTCCAGTCATTTGGTAGTTTTACGTAACCCCCTTTTTATCTACCAAATGACTGGACTATAGGCTAATCAAATGATATTACGATTGTCATTGAATTCCCATACTAAATTTTAAGTAAGTACTGTAGGCTGCTCCCAAAACTAATGGTGTATTTGCGTTCTTACTTGTGGTCTATTATATTGTTCATAAATAATTTTAATCGACGCTGGGGTTTGAGCATTCTCCTTTCATCCCGATCCCTTTAGTCGTTATGATGTGATTGAGTAACAAACGTAACAAACACACAAACTCACAATAACGTGAGTTTTTGTTACTTGTTGTGTGTTGACGTGCCTTCATAGTAATAAATTTAATAAATTTACTCCCAAATTGGGACATAAATGCATTTATAATATTAGTAAGGTAAATTTTGGGATTATTCGTGAAAAAACTATCATAATGAATATAGTTTTAGTTTATTATTTACATTAGATGTACTTAATTATATGTTCATTTCAAAAACACTTAGATAAACACAGAAGGTAGGTAGGAAGGAATAAACACAAACACAACTATGTACAAAATGAAAATTAAAAAGCAACGGTGGGAGCTTTATATTGCATTTTAAAGTAGGTACCTACACATCTTTAGTTACATAATGTATTTAAGAATTATAATGCAACAGTTATGATATTTTTTGGTACCATTAAAACTTTATCTAGTACTTTCTGCTACAGGCTATTATTATTTATGAGGCAGAGATAAAGTTATTCAGGTACTCTTATCATTATCCTTTGTCCATAAGTTTAAAATGACTAATCTCTATACTCTATCTTAACAGAAAATTCAAGTAGATTTGCCAAAAGTTTTGTTTCCATACTCCCCATTTTTTTTAAGGGTGAAAATCATTCTATACCTTCTCCCGCCTTGGGCGAGGTGAGAGAGAGTGACAGACTTTGACTGATTAAAAACTACCCCATTCCTGCTCCTGCTTTTCGAACCGGAGCCGGTAACCTGCTGGGCAGTCTGACTTAGTACTATAGTTATGGTTGAAAGAAAAACTTTTTTTTAAGTCTGTCTTACCACTCAATAATACAGAAAAGGCATATTTGTACGTGTAGTAGTCACACATACTATCTTCATTACAGTCCAGTTGATCTTGGCAAATATTTTAAAGTTGTTCATAATTCAATTGCCGTAGTTGATTCCGAGAAAATGTTTGTATATAATGAATATGTTAAAGTGCTTACTATTAAGCTACGTATTAATTGTAGTATTGGAAATTAGCCTGTTTTAATGAGGGCCCGTTGCGTACAGGTGTCTGAACCGTGAAAAAGTATTTAGGTACTAATGACTTTTTTTAGAAACATTAATTCGGTGGGTGTTTGACTTTCCGACGAGGTTAATAGCCCGACTAATTAGTTTATACTATTCAATTAACTTCATTGCGTCTTAATTCCTAACAGGAGTCAATAGAAGCAAATACTTTTCATTATTGTTTTGTAGATAAAATGTGATCAGGCCAATGTAGAAGAATATAGGAGTATTTTTAAGATAATATTTATTTAAAAAATGTAAAGGAATAAGTTTATTTTTTTTAAGATAAAAGTAACATTTCGTAAACAGAGGATGCGAAACCCGTATACTAACAGTACAGTTTTTTTTTTCGTATCTAAATGATGAAATTTTTTGAACTAAAAAATTAATTTAGTGATATTTATACATTGAAATAGTCAGATTATTACGTGTTTTGTACCAGAAGTGACACATTGGTGTGTTTATATCACTTCTGTACCCCGAGTTCTTCAAGGGGAATGAACTCTGTCAAGATTTTCCACTGCACGATTAAAATATACATAATCGATTCTGTATTACATTGTAAACACATTTGTATGGTAATGTTTTCTAAGGAAATTAATTATTAGTATCTCACTATGACGTATTTAAATTATATCTACAACATCATGCCTGTTACAGGATAGGCAGAAATTGAGTAGTATTAATATTAGCAAAATTTAGAAATATGACATATTACGAGTAGGAAACCAGTTTTGTGGAGTACAAAATGACTCTTAAAATGTCCTCTTCAACCCAACAAAGCAAATTGAACTCTATTGATTCTGAAGTTTGATTCCTATTCGAGTTTTTTGTTGGTCCGAATCAGGTCAAGGTTCAACAGTTTGATTTTGATTAACGATTTCCTGATTACTATTATTCGGTATGCTAATTTAAATGTATAGAAGTGTAATCCACTAGTAACAATGAGAATGCTAAAATTATTATATTATTCGGTAAACAATGATATAATTGTTAAACTCTTTGGTATTGATTGTAATAGTACTTTCTTTCTAGGTAAGAACTACATATAAAGCATTTACCTACTGAGAGAAGATACTAAATAAAATAAAATCTCTATATTTTTTATTTGCCAAGGTAAAACCTGTTTTAATATGAGATATTTTAGGTCGATGTTCAGGGTACAATGAAACTCTTACAACTTTGATAACTTGGTGTAGTATTTATGTGCACTCACATCAACAGCCTATAAGTGGCCGCAGCTAACCAATTGCCTCTTCTCGCACGGAGAAGGTTTGAGCATTAATCACCGTGCTTAATCAATGTGAGTTGGCGATTGCAAACTAATAATTAGTGATTATAAGCCCAGGTTTCCTCACCATGTTTTCCTTCCTTCATCGTTTGTCACTGGATAACACGGAAAAGTCACATTGGTATTTGTGGCTGGTAAGTTTTTAACCCACACTCTTCAATACATGAGTATATGCACCTATTATATAATACATATTATCTACAGGTTCGTAATATTTCTTTTAATTAAAACCTTTTTTGAATGATATTATAGTTCTTACGCAGTTAATATCAATCATAAGAAGTTTAAACTGACCATCTAGTTAATATATGTAGTAAGCAATCTGTTTCGTAGAATGTATTACCTATTTCAAGTTAACGGTTATTTAATATACTCAAATATCTCAACAAAATACGTTACTTAAAATATTTATTAAGATAATATTATATTCCGTTGTAACTTACTTTATTCAGAAACACAAGGGACGCAGAAAGTTAAATAAATCTCTATATTTTTTATTTGCCTAGGCAAAACTTGTTTAAATATGAGATATTTAAGGTCGATGTGCCTAAATCCCGGTGTGAATATTGAATAATAAGTGGTTTCATCAGATTTAAGGTATATAATGTTGGCTATAAGTTTACTAAGGCCGCGGACGCACAGGCAGGTGGCTTGCTTAGCGCCTAGTGTCTAGCGCGTCACCTAGCGAGTAGCCCAGTAAAACGAACGTTCTAAAATGAACGCGACCGGCTGCACTGCGCGCTTAGCGCCTAGCTAGTCGCTTGGCGTGCATCCTAAGCGCGCAGTGCAGCCACCTGCCTGTGCGTCCGCGGCCTAAACCAACCTGAACCTGGGTTTTTATTCTAATTACCAGTTTGTGACTGTTTATAAAGCTTAAATAGAGTCAAGGTGGCGCATAATTTATTACTTTACCTTAGTACTTTTGTTATTACGTGATTTTTTTCAGCAGGGCAAAGTACAGGTTTCTTTTTGTTTTTTTAAGTGATAATTAAGGCTTTTTCATATAATTACTTTTATTAATCAAAGTGAAATAAGTCGACAATTTGTAATTTCATTTTAAAATTTGTGGATTTAAAGTTTAAAGTTCAAAAACATGTGCCTACTTTTTTAAATGGGAAAATCATCCAATGGCTTCTCCCGCCTTGGGTGAGGCGAGAGGGAGTGTCAGACTCGGAGCTGGAGTCCCGGTAACCCGGACAACATGTGTGTAATATACTTACCGCTGGACTGATCAAGTGAAATCGACTACAGTAAACCCTGTGGAAGACTGCACTAGACAATCCACAAACAGGGAGAGATGGTGGGAGATCGTGAGGAAAGCAACATGCACCTCCTGTTCAAATACGGCCTCCACATTCTGTCCAGAGCGAAACGACAGAGAAGAAGATCCTACGTAGCAATTTATTATTAAGAGAGTTGCTTACCTATGAATTCGAATTCCATTGTACTTATTACGCTATTATCTATTAGAAACTTACATAAAACGCAATTGTAGTCTCGGATTCCTTTCTTGGAATGACCTATATATAAGGAGTAAAGTGTACATTAAATAAATAGGTAAAGGGCCTTAACACAACTTAATGGCATTAACACGTACACTTCAGATTGAAAAATCTATGATGTTTCACCCTAGAGAGCACTTTGTTTGCCTAGGGCGAACTAGGAAAGTGCTTAGGGCGCCAGGTTACAGAGGAGCGCCGCGAGACACGTGTGCCTAACAGGCTATAGACTGGCGGCGGCACCAAAAGAAATTAGGAGCACCTATGTGGTGTACTGCCTAGGGTGATTTCTAATCCGGAGCTGCGGACTACCTAGCGGGTTTACCGGGGCTCCAGCTCGAAGGGCAGAAATAGGAACGAGGTGGTTTTTTAGTCAGTAAGAGTCTGACTCTCACTCTCGCCTCGCCCAATGCGAGACAGGTCATTGGATTATTATCCCCTTTTAAAAAAAGGGTTCTTTCTTAAATCCGTCTCTGATGAAGTAGTTAAGGCAGTTGTTACTCTCACGTTTGACCTCTTTCTAATCGAGCCATTGTAAGCTTAAAGGTAAAATAATTCGTAGGTTCTTGATTGCAACACGTGAAACTTACATGTTTCTAAGGTAGGTACTTAATAAATATTAATGGTGCATTTCATTTTTATGTATGGTTAACTTATTCATCGACCTTCAGTGAAAAATTATGTGATGACGTTCATAATTATCATCTGTTTACTAGAAATTTTGAATATATTATTTTCTTAGAATCATAAAATTATGTGTACTTTGAACGAAGGAATTTGTGCCCTGAATTTATTTATTGGACTTCCTAGTAAGTATTTGCTATTAGTAAGTAAACCGTTTCTTTTTCAGCTAAAATCTTAGCAAGAAAGTAAAATAATAAAGTAAATAGTAAAATTTCAGCAGCTTTGGACAATACCAATATTTTGGATGCATTTGAAAACACATGCGTGATGCATGTCTGAAACAACACTACTCCCTACATCAATAAATTATAAATACATAATTACGTATTAAAAACTAATAACGTTAATACGAAAGTACGAGAAAATTCGTCGACTTATGTTATTGTAATGTTGGTAAACAAGGTCTAAATATAGATCCAGTTTAATTTAGCAGATTTTATTGCTATAATTAATGTTTATAAGTTCGTAGGTACATTTCCATAAGGCTGACGTCATGAGATGACCTTCGGGAATTCTACTACAGCATATTCTAGATCGCCTGAGACTTGTTTGGAGAATTTCCAGAGCATTACCCTCCGTGTTACGATTGTACAGTGCATACATTCTTATGTTATCTGGACTTTAATGGTAGTTGTAAAGCCAGGGCATCCACACAGAGATAGAGGTAAGTATTGATTATCAGATGTGACGTCAGATTGAGTATAAGTCGAGATTCATTCTAAAATATATTTTGTATGTTTTTAAAAGATTTATGTTTGAATTCCCAATACCAAAAGATTTGATTACCAGGTTGAAGTTTAACATAATGTGTGCAGGTTTGTTTTGAAAAATCTATGTAATTAATGATTGCGGCTCATATTTTAGGCAAAAACCTACACAGGTCGAATTAACCTTTATAGATATTACCAAAAAAAAAACAGCTTTCATCAGTGATAAAAGTAATTTATCACTGAAGCTTAGCTACTAACTTGATATTTATACATGTTATTAAAGCTACGTTGCGTTTTTGTTACAGTTCTTTTTTATTGCTTCAATTAAGATATTGTATTGCCTTAACGTCACTCTTTGATGATTGTAAACCATGACCTTACTCAATATCTACCGTAGAGTTAAAGGTATGACCGTTATGCTTAGCAAAAAGTCAGCCGCATTGGTTAACTGACAGCTATGACTCCAATAAAATATCAAAGTGTAGTGAGAATGTAAGAAGCATTTTGGGCTTCTAATTCAGATGAAAATTGTGTCTATACACATATCTGCGTGTGAAAGAAAACAAAATCCCGTTATTCCCACTTCTTCTTTCCTTTTAATGAAATAAAAGCGTAAGGATGCACAGCACAAATCTATAGACCGCATCCACAGCACACATCTTTACATGTAAAAAAACATAGCTTATCTAAGTCCGTTTCCACCAGTTCTAAGCTATGTGTACCAATGAATATGATTAGTGAAATCCAACCGCATCCACATTAACGTAGCATAACAAGTCGCTGGTGGAAAAACACCCTAATGCTAATTTATCCAATGACATCAAGACAATTTACATAATCGATTCCAAGAACTGGCACCTCAATTTCATCAATAAGGACCACAAGTCAAAAGGAACATTGAAGCGTGTTCAGCATACTAAAATACTAACACAAACCTGGATTTATCGACCCACCTACTATTTGTAAGTTACTTTTACTACGTACGTGAGACAAAATCTGAACATGTGATGCTTACAGCAGAGGGATGAGCAGAGTTAAAACACATCTAGATACTTTATTTTAATTATTTCACCTTACAAATGGCAAAGGGTTAGTTCAAAGTTAATACGACTCAAAAGACCGATTCGTTGATGAAATTAAATCTGAATGTCGAATGTGCATTCTGTTTAGAATTCTCTGAACAGAATATGAGACATAGGGCATACCTACATTTTAAGATTAAAAGTTTAATAAAACAAGAGATGTACAATTACGTTTCCACTCGCATTTTAGCGTACTTTATTACACACGCTTCAATTTTAAAACATTAACAAAAGCGGCGGTCTTCCCCCAAAAAAAATATTTAACTCATGTTGCTTGTTGTTAAAAAAAGATTGGGGGTTCTGTGGGAACAAAAGAATTGTACGTATTTTTGTCTCTCGTGAATAATATAGGTACGGTAAACAAGAGCAAGATGTTACCTAATAAATATTTTGTAGCATACTATGCAGAAATCTTTTGTGCTGACCTTTGTTGACCTATATTTAGCCGTAGTAAAACTGTAGCTGGTTTTACTTCTGCTTAAAGACTTAAGTATTGTTATTATCTCTATTACATCAGTCGAGAGTTCCTTTTAAGAATTGAGTCATTTGAATCATATATGATGTTTTATGATAAATGGAGTAAAAGAGCTTTCGAGTCACCTGACATTAAATCATCAGTAGTATCTATGTACATCTGGAACTTCAGAGGATTTACAAGGATATTGTTTTTTTATTTTATTTTATGGAACGGCCGGTAAGTGAGCACACATCACTTGAAACACCAGAGGCGTTACAAGTGCGTTGCTGACCTTTTGGGGTTAGGAATTTAAGGGTTGGGAAATCGGGGATTGGAAAGATTGGAAAGGGATTGGGGAGGCCCAATTCCTTGTAACCTAACCTCTCTCACACAACGTGAGCGTTTTTCAACGCCGACTAACCACCGGTACTTTTTTCTTGGCATACGAAATCACATTATAATTTACAAACAGTACAGAACGTAGTAGGTACCGAAAACCTTTTATTGATTCCAAATTCCGTTTCGTGATCGCCACTGAAAGACGGCACGCTACATACTTTAAATTCCTTAACTGTTGCTCAGTGAAAACGCTACCAATTTCAATACAGGTCAGATAGGTTGTTTTTTGCTACCAAGTTCATAAGCATAGATGATTATATTATAACAGGTTTATTGTGGAATATTATCATTTATAGTATAAAAGACCCTAATGTCGTATCAATGCGGTTGGTATTTTGTGATTTGTCTCGATAAACATCACACGTTGAATATTTCCATGTTTATTTTTTATTCTTATGTTTAAATTACTTAATAATGAAATATATTACCATCTAGAAAAAAGTAAGTAGAAGCTTTAATCGCCGAGAAAAGTAGCCTAAATCTAGGATTTTCTAGTTACGGTAATATTGGTCTAACCTTTAGTGTCATGCTAGAAACTAATAAAGGTTAACGACCCAGAGCAAGCAAGAGATCAATTTGCTAGTGTATATGTACCGACCTAGTAAATCTGACCACAGAGACGAAGCGTAAAAGCCTGTGACAGATACTTAAGCTGAAAACAAAATGAAACAACAAAGGGTGTTGTAACTTCGTGATGTAGGTCCAAGAGTAATAGCTGTAGTAAAAATGTAAATAATAGCGCGTGGGTAAGTAAAAGCCACGAGGATTAATTGTGTATTCGGCCTGAGTTACAGAAGCTAGCCGTTTTTCTTTCGCCATTTTTATTCTGTATTGCTACAACCTAACAAGATGTAGCAGAATGTATTCTACTTATTACGGTTTTCATACTACAAGTGACCCCAAGTACAACTGCCAAGCATTTTTCTTTGAGGGGGGAAAATCATCCAATGACTTGGATGAGAGAGGGACTGTCATCTTACTGACTAGAAACCACCCCGTTCGTTCTCCTGCTATCACTCGGACCTATTACGTTGTCCGCACGAGTTGGATTCTTGACTCAGAGTGTGTCATATTTTTCCTACCAGATTTTCGGTAATGACACGGGTTTTGGAATGATCTCAGGTTATAGGTACCAGTCTTATTACACGAAACTCATAACATAACTGAAAAATGGATAATACATTGAAAGTAAGTACCACTGTCAGATCCAGCAGACCACTCCAGCATCTATTACTCATTAGTTCAAGTTCCAGTAGGTAGTGGTATAGTTTTTAATTTTAAAGGAAAATTCCAATCACTTTTAAGTAGGTATGTACTTTTATTTTCAGGTACACTAACGTGACAATGACGTCACGTCTGCTACGGTAAACACCACCAAAATAACAAGTCACTAAGTATTCGACTTGATTGTAAATTCTAATTTAATTAACGAAAACAAATTCCTTTGTTTATAAATAAATTATGTTGTCATTTATAAACTGTTTTTTTTTAAACCCTGTGTTTGTGCAAAGAGCAAAGAGAACAGAACTTAACGTTTAATACTCCCAAATATCCATAGGACAGCCTTACTTATACATTAATATAATCGTATGCAATAAATATCATAATACCAGTGTTATAAATCGTGGACCAATTTTACAATTGGTATAACGTGTAATAACGATAATAATAACGCAACCTTCAATGGTTGTGATAGTCGTAGCAGCAAGAAACTGAAAACCAGCTTTATGACTTGTAGGTAAAAGTGCATTTTTGAGAAAATATCCAGGCAAGATACACTAAGTGCAACTGACAATAAGGCAGTATTGAAGTAAAATAGAAGAATTTTAGTACCAGAAACCATTTGGCTTTACTAGTAGTTACAGCATTTTATGTTGACTGAAATTAACCAACGACTTTGTACATTGTACCTTTATTAGTATTTGTACATTCGTTTTGCTATTGTTAAGTAAGCAGTAAGTTCAACAAGCAACTAGATTATAAATCATTTTTAGTGAGATATATAGAGTGACTTTGAATTTGACGTATTCCCTCTCTGGAGGATACAACTTATAAATTGGCAACATCAACATGGTATGGGTAACAACAGAAATAATATTTTTTCTTTCTTCATATCTTGAACGCCACAACGTGCACTGGTTTTATTTAAATTAATTAACAAGTATGTGTATAATGCCTATTGAAAACACATCGATAAATGCACATTGATTTTAATATGTGCTGTTTTAAATACCTCTTCTTAGAATATAAGGTGTAAGGTTATTTAGTTACAACTATAAAGTTAAACTTAAATACAGGAAACGGACACTTTGCTTATAAAACGTTGAATTTTTACATCGATACTTATTCATAGCAATAACAACAGTATTATCGACAATAAGCGACCTACAGTTGAACTATGTAAATCAATTGTGTTACAGTAAAAGTCAAAGCAAGTACGCCGTAATAATAACAAATGTTATTTAAATCTTAATTAAATGTTTGAATTATAGATGGGAGCAAACTTCATTGGCTGACTGCGAAGTTCAATAGACTGCGATGCGGTAATTTTTTTTATAAATGAGTTCAAAGAGTTCACGTGAAATACAATAAACTGTAATAGAAATACTAGAGCATGTTTGAACAACGTGACATGTTCTTCCTATTATCATACAAATATTAAACAGATACATTATCCTGTACTGGAGCTGCGGACTGCCTAGCGGCTTTACCGGGTCTCCGGCTCGAAAAGTAGGAGTAGGTGGTTTATAGTCAGGAAGAGTTTGCCACTCCTTTTCACCTCGCCTAAGGCGGGAGAAGTCATTGAATGATTTTCCTACCTCAAAAAAAAAAAACAAATACATTATAATATTATCCAATCGAGCATTATTCGCAGTTACAGGATCAGCGTCGAAAAAGAAAGAGATTAGGTTTCACACCGTTGCGATTCTTCTCAGCGGATCGTTAAATTTATTGCTGAAACACAACTATTTGAATATGAAATCGTGTTTCCACCGTTCATCCAGAACTGATTTTAATTTAGTAAAAGCTTCCAGTGCTGACCAAACTAATCCATAAAATAGGACGACCGAGTTCAAATCGCATTTGGCGAATGCAGTCCAATTTTTTTAGTAACTATAAATCTAAAACTAGAATAAAAGCACGTCTTTCACGTTTCATACTCAGATAACAACTGAGCTATTATTTTATACGTTTAACAATACAAAGTTGGTATCGGAATATTTGGTTTCGTGGACATTCGCAAATGTTCTAGTAAACAATTGGTAAACAAATGTACTTGTATGACGATGACGTCTGAATGAGGCTAGACGGACATTGAGCGACTAGATTATACAACGTGTCACAAAAAGGGGGTGTACAATATACATATCAATTGCACGGTTTCTAGATAACATAACAAACGATACGGGAAGGGTTTTTTAAACTCATGTTTTCATGGTACCAAGTTATGAATTTTTCCAAAACCTACGCACAACACTACAAAATTTGGTAGACAGGTACTAGGCGATCAGATTTACAGAAGAAATATTTTGTAATATTAGCGAGCTGATATTCATCAGCGCTTCTTGATGTATATGGTCATTTTGTTACACGTTGTATATTAAAGAAGGGCCAAAAGGGCCAAAATAAAAGTACCTTTAACCGACGAGCATGCATGAAATAACTGATGACTGTTGATGTAGCGAAAGAGGTGTGTAATAATCGTAGCAGTTGGCGTTGTCTCTGCCTACCCCCATGGGAGACAGGCGTGAGGTTATATATGTATGTATGACGTCTGACTTCAACTATAACAAACGCTTAGGACGTGGGTTTACAAGTGTAATCAAAGATTATATGTCGTAAAATATGAATATAATTATATTTTATTAGTTTATATATAACCTTTTGCCTTGACTTTAAACGCGTGCTGTTCCCAGACCGTCCCGATAAATAATTATGAAAAAAAAAGTTTTTTGTAAACAAAACTACAATAATGAATGTAACAAAAAAGGAATTATCCAATTCGATGCAGTCATTCCAAAGATATGCGCACAAAAACATTTTGGTGAATCATTTTTATGAATGTAGATTAAAACTTATGTTCTAATTGAAAACGTTACACTATATCAGTGAATACACTTTGTCATTTGAACTTGAGGACGACAAAATTGTTGAGTCGTCGAGTCGAGTCAATTAAAAGTCACCCTAGGAATGGCAAAGCAAAGCTATTGATTTGTTTTTCTTTTTATACTTTTTTATATTTTTGGTTTTCCTTAAAAATGGGTGGATGACTAATTTTTATTTTAATGTCCATTACCATTCCAAAAATTAGTCATCCACCCATTGCCTTGTAGATAGATTAAAATATTAGACACGTATTATTTTTCCTTACGGAAACATACTTTCGAAAATATCGCGTGACTTCACTTCTAGGTAAGTACTTACATTTTTATATGTAGAAATGACGTATTTTCTCCCAATTCTAAACTTTGATTCGTTGCGGTTTCACCTTAAAATAAAAATTAGTCATCCACCCATTGCCTTGTAGATAGATTAAAATATTAGACACGTATTATTTTTCCTTACGGAAACATACTTTCGAAAATATCGCGTGACTTCACTTCTAGGTAAGTACTTACATTTTTATATGTAGAAATGACGTATTTTCTCCCAATCCTAAACTTTGATTCGTTTTATCTAAATAATGTTATCTTATATGAGAAAATAAAAAAATACGTGTCTAATATTATTTTTTTCATTACCTAACTGACGGACTAAATCGATTTTAAATTTTCATACCCCGTCATCATCCTTAGTATATGTAGGTAAGTATTTCAGTTTCATTTTATTTCGATGCTCGGAGCACGAAATGGTATGATCGTATGGAGTGACAAATCTGCAAAATATAATAAATTTCATAATATATAAGTTTTCCATGATTAGATACGCACTACAAAGGTGTCGTGACGATGGTGTGTTCTGAGCTGGGTAAAGCGTAATTATTCTTCAACGCTTAGAGTACATTATTATTGAATTCTATATCTTGAAGTCAATGAAACTGACACGTGTAGTTATTCATAATTGTTAAGTTGTTGTTCAATATGTATGGTATTTGTAGTAGAATTACTGGTTATTCTAATAAAGCTTACATTTATGCATAATGTGTATAGTAATGATAGTAATCTCGCCTGCAATGTCCTCAAGGAAAACAATTACATAAACTGCTCTTATTTACACGGCCAATATGAGATAGGGGGATTAATTAGGATAATCTGATATTGAAATATACTAGGTACTAGCTACTTTAATACTACCACAATCTAGAGGCAATCCTACATTTTACTTTGATTCTGAATAAAGAACTCAATACGTTGATTTGACAAAAACTGAGAACATTCGGTATTGAGAAAATAAAACAGAATTTGACCTATTTATTACAAAAGTTTGTCTGTCACTGCCTACCGATATAATTTCAAAAATAATTATATTCAAAACGAACTTCGTTGATATTATCGCGAAAAAATCTCGAAGGCTACGATCATGTTACGATAGTGAATATTATTAATGTAATGGCCTTTTTCGCCACTAGAACTTTAGACAGTTGCTTCTGAAAAAAACTAAATTAAATGTCGGTCGGCATGTCATGAAATCAATAAATCCTTATGTGTAACATTGTCAAGTGAATTAGGCCTCCATAAAATAAAATGAATCACAAACCGCGGAGAAAAATAAAATCTCCGCCTTATAGGAAGAGGCGGCAGATTCCAAGTTTGGATACTCTAATGTCATCGGAGACCGTGCTTGTGAACTTGCAACCCGTCACGGAGGAAACAAAGGCTGATCTCGTTGACGAGTCTCCAGATCGAGAATCAAGCGATGCCTTCAAGTCGGAGGTGGAAAGGTTCATAGAAATATCCAACTACTTTTCAAGTCCTCTACATAAAACTGCGTCGTACATCTGTGAGAACCGCCTCGTGTCCTACCCGAGTCTGTTTAGATTGGAGTACAAAAGAGGAGTTATAAATACGGAGCGCATCAAGTTTTGCAATATCACCTTAGAGCCGGTGTACATAAAACTGTTCAAGGTGATCCCTGACTTGGAACAGATCAGGTTCACGAATTTGTCCTTATCTCGATGTAAAAGGATTCCGCCAGGTTTGTCGTTCAACCTGGCGTTTGTGTACGACGATGTTAATGAAAAGCCGGCTTGTAATGCGAAAATGATATTTGTTGCTTCCAGAAAGACGTCAACCCCATGCTATCAGGTATGCGAAATTGAAATGGATATTTGTGCACAAAAAACACGTTTGGTTAAGATATAATTTTATTATAATTAAATTATTTGGGGTATAACGGTAATTTGGAACCCTAATTCTGGTAAACATGTTGTATCCAATGTTTCAATTTGCTTTTCTGATTTTTGGTATTTAATCATACAGTTGTAAATAAATTGTATTTTATTAAAATCAATACATTCAGATCTATTCCTATAATTTCTAGATAGTGTCCTGTAATTAGTACCTACCTTTTTAGATACCTATTTCAAGAAACCATCTATCTACCAACTTGATTCAGTATTTGCTATCCAAAAATCTGAGCGGTATCCGAAACTTATTTTATTTTATATTCAGTTGTCAATCACAATAACTGAATCGATATACAAAAAGGCAAACAGAATATAATGCCAATTATTTTCCATTCAATAATTTACGTAAACCGCAAAATTTAATTTTAAATACAACGATATAAATCTATACGTCAACATACTAAGGTCGAAAAATGGTTCTAGAAACAAACTGATTACAATCTAGTCAAGAAAATATAAATACATTGCGAGTAAAAAACTTTAACTGTACACTTAGTATGAGTTTTGAGAGAAAGCGTTCGGTGCTTTGATTGGCTGGCTCGAATAAACCTACCAATTAGAGCGCCGAACGCACTCTTGTTTCGATTACTTTAAACGTAAAGCAAACACATACTAAGGTACTTTAAAAAAAATAACGAAATCACTTTCAATAGTATGTAAAAAACTGTATTTAACTAACCCTGACCTTATATGCGCACACAATTAATAAAAAAATCTCACTTGACAATATACATCTACGGTAATTATATAAAATATTGCCAGTAATAAGAGACGAATAATAAAAAAGTAAGCACACACGTGTTTTTTAATATTTTGAAGGCCATTCTTCTGAAACTAAAGAAATTGAGAGTTTCTAAAATTGTACAGTAAGTAGATACTCAATTTCCTTTTCAACTTTCCATTTCTATGAAAGTTTAACATAGGTCCCTATCTGTTGATGAATCTATGGTTAGAGGACACAGGAAGCTAACCCAAGTTTTGAGCCACTTTAGACTTGTATGGCAGTCATTATAATCCCATTAGGGACCTTACTCTACATCCCAGTTGTCGTTACTTTGACATTTATTTTATAGGATCCATCCCATGGTTTTGTTATGGCAAACGTCAGTCCTATATTCAGTTATGTACTTTAACGATACAAAGTCTATTTTCGCAAAATTAAGAATATATTTTTCTTGAATGACTTTTTATTTCTGAAAACAATAGAGGGAGTCCATGGTGACCTGAAATACAAGTTTCAGCTTAGTTTAAGCACCAGTCATTCACAAATTAATATGTTTGAATCAATCAATTCATATTGTGATAGCTGGAGATTGTATTGTACTGTTTGTGTTAGATAATAAACAGTTTTATTTATTTTTAAGTCTTCAAAAATTATAATCCCGTTACAAACTTTAATCTGATCAGACATATTCATCTGTGTTATTTATATCTTCAAAACATGTTTATTAGTCTATTCATATAGGTACATCTTGTTCCAAAATAATAACACACTCATTCGCACAATAAAAAAAAACATAACACTAACGTAGTTTCCAATCGATCAAAAATTAACAGGAAAATAAATATGCCTAGACTATATTGCAAGTCATTGTTTTTATAGGTAATAAACTAGTATCAAACATATACATAACTGTCTATATATAGGTAGATATATAGATATACGTATATACCAGGTCAAGGCTCTTCAAGGTTAAGTACTTCTGACAATTATTCATTATGTCCCAATAAAGGAACCTGACCCATAATCAGGACAACGAAATTGGGAACCAAAGAAATAAAATCGTCATACTAAACCATAAAGGCACTTAGGAAAGCAATTCTATTAGCATCGAGTGACTTTCAAATTCTTTCTTAGACGCATAATCAACATATTTTTGTTAAAATGCAGACAGGTTAATTGGTACGTTACAGTACACACGAATATTTGTTTTTTTAAGGTGCCTATAAACCAGTAAACGAGTAGACGGATCACCTGATGGTAAGCAATCGCCGCCGCCCATGGATACCCGAAACACCAGAGGCGTTACAAGTCCATTGCTGGTCTTATGGGGGTAAGAATTTTAGGGTTGTTGGGGAATCGGAGATCGGGAAGATTTTGGATTGGGCCTGCGGTAATTTCGCTTTCACGATAAAACGTAACGCGAGCGTTGTTTCACGTCGGTTTTCTGTGAAGCCGTAGTATAGCCGGCCTATTCGTGCCGAAGCTTTGCTCTGCTACACTTATAAGTAAGAAATAGAATGTAAAGAAATAATAAATATTACTTTTATATTGTTTAATAGGCTTGGCAGCCGATATCAAACGCATGTATCAAGGCACATAGTTGTTCGACGTGTGTATTATACATCGGTACTTAAATTGATATTAATTGCATGTAATAAAACATATTAATTTTATCTCTAACTACAAACTGTAGGTACTTATGGTAAGTAATTTTTAATTATGATGTTGTTAATCCTTACTAATAGTTTAGAGAGGTGTTGAAATATTTCGTCAGCTTTGTTATTAGCCCTTTTTACTTTAGGTATTTAAATTTAAAATGAGAAATATTACTAATAATATTCTGTCTTTTGACAGTTTATTACAAAATATATGAAACCTTTTAAATTAAAAGGGAACCGCTTTCAAAAGTAAAATTACTAACCTCCATTTTTTAAGTCAGATAATATAAAATCTTCCCCTAAGTATGAAAAATACTATGCTGAAAAACGCATCAAAATCGGTTTAGCCAAACGCGCGCACAAACATACATAGATACATACATCCAGGTCAAACTCAGAACATTTTTTTGAAGTCAACTAAAAAACCTGTAACACAACAAGACTAAATCAAAAATAAATGAATGGAACATTCTGCCTCATTTACTCGACGCATGGAAGATGTTTCTGATTCTGATTGACGTCATTGGGGATATAACCAGAAGACAGGCTTATGTGCAAATTACTGTCATTATGCATTATGTAATCTTCATTATATTGTTACTCCTTAAATTAGAGTGCTAGGCTTCCATGTTTACCTTATTAATAATGAATTGTTATTTACTTTATTATCTCATTTTTCTTCAGATTTATGTTGTAATATTTTTTTAGGGGGAAAATCATCAATTTATCCCGCCTTGGACGGGGCGAGAGGGAGTATCAGACTCTTACTGACTAAAATCCACCCCGTTTTTATTTCAGCCTGCAACTTCGGATCAGGCATCAGCTCTACTGGGCCCCATCTATGGTGGTCTGATGGCTCTTTGAGGCGCGTCACGTACCGCGCGCGCCTTTAAGTGCCATCTGGTCTGATGCGGGCTACCCTTGCTCGTTGTCGTAACCTGCGTCTTTTCATAAACAATTTGATAGTACACAAATTTTTTAAAGGTATCTGCAGATGAGATACTATGTTTATTACTATCAGAAAAATTTTACAATAACTTTTTCACTCAGATTACAAACGTCGTACAAGTACTGTTAAAAAAAGAACCAAGAAGTCACCAAAGCCATAAATCACTTGAAATTTTCCGCAGAATTTTGCAAAACATTTAATGTTATTCACGTTGTATGCGTAAATGCAAAATTCAAATTAGGCTTATATTCTTTACGTAAATATATACACAGTACTTATTGAGTCTGACATTGGTTTAAACAACTTGTACAATACAAGTACCGTACTAGAGCTATATTTGTAAGTACATATTATGTCAACGAAATAGTGCTACAGAACGAAAATATGAAATTTATCGAACGTCCCTCAGGAAAACTTCTACATGTCGCTTCGATCATACCTAGAATTGATCCTTTATGAAAAGGTAGTAGCACTACAGGGAATTCTTCAATTGAAGGAAACAAATCTATCTATAATCGAAGCTTTTGATCTTTATTGTAGTCAGATAAAAGAGAATAGCTTGGCGTTTATCTTAAAACTGCATCTAGACACCGGGGAATCGGCAGCTTTGAATTTTACCTAGCTAGTATCTCCAAGTTCTTCATCTGCGTAAAATCTATATTGACACTTTATTGAAAGACTATGCATTCGTTACTCAGCGATTACGCGTCTGCTATGCAGCGGGTACGCTGAAGCTACGTTGTAGGCTGTAGCTACGTAGTGGCTACGTTCGCCCTTACGCTGTGTCTACGCTGCAGTTGCGGAATCTCTCCACTCTTCATACTGCTTACGTAATGTCTTCATCGCAATATTTCAAACTTGACAATGATTCTGATATTGTTTGTTACAAATATTTTAATAGTATTCACAATTATTATTCACAGTCAGTTAAGTACGTACCTACATATTATGTGTAAATCGTAAAATTTTATAAATAGATTGAGAGACTTTTTGTTTTTGTTATAAGTCTCGATATCAGCAATTACTAGAGTCTGATCGTGCGTAAACAGAATCGTCAGTTATAATTTATTTGTTGTTTACCTTGTAAGAGTTAGGCAGCTTTTTGTCCGAATGTTCTAGTTCATACAGATGGAAAACTATACTTATACAACGTAAACAGTATAATTTGACGAATTCGCGGACTAGTTATTACTAGTAGTGATTTATACAATTCCAGACAACTCAAGGACTTAAGTACATCGTTCTGATCAACGTGCCTAAATTATAACGGCATAGATATCTATGGAAATATATGCAAGATTTAAGAAATGAGATGAGAACGAAACGAATAAATTATACAAAAATGTTTTAAATGCCCTGTAGAATGAATATTTATTATATTAATTTTTATTACATAAGAAACCCGTATTCAAAATCCTATACTACGTCTTAGATCCACAACGGGGATGTACATATTTTCTTCAAAATAATAACCGCTTTTAGTCACATGTTTTAGGAACGCTGCGCCATTATATACATAGCACGAGTTTATCATCGCACCCGGGCATATTATTCACGTGGAAGACCATGCTTTGGCACCACTGGACCGGCTTGACCGGAGTGATAATCACAGAAAACCGGTGTGAAATAACGCTTGCTTCGTGTGTTTTGGGCCACTATGAATTTGCCTTCTGTGTTCATTTGCGGCGCTAGTTTCTATCATCTGGTGATCCGTCTGCTCGTTTCTCATAAAACACGGTGAGACCTGAAATTTATAATATTTAAAGCCATTTTAAAATTTTTAATTATTAAATTTACCTACTTTATTTGACTCGAAATCCAGGAAAAACCGTACCTAATTCGTATTCCTACGACTATTGTCATGTTTAAAATTTTCAGATTGAGTCAGAGTTTATGATGAATCTGCTATTGAGTTATCATAGTAGGTACTTACGACCTTTTTCCTCACAGCACGTACATTTCTATAGCAGACGTGCTTCGAATAACAACCACTGCTTTAAAAATACTTAAGTGACATCATTCTATACTAAGAAGCGTCATTAAAGTTCGAATTAAAATCGTAAACATGTTAATTTATGCAGATGTGTTAATTTATACCTACATTAATTTCTTCTTTCCTACTAATAGAGCGACGAAGTAGGTACCTATCACTCTTCGAAAAACCCATGGCTGAGTGATTCAAAGAAACAATACATTGTTGTTCAAAGGGCTTAGTACGAATTTGTTATACGTTTAACGAGATCGAAACGAAAGCGCGTTCGCTGTGATTGGCCGGCTCGAATGAACCAACCAATCAAAGCGCCGAACGCGCTCTCGTTTCGATCTCATTAAACGTAAAGCAAACTTGTACTAAGGATACTGAGCTCACTGTTGAGTACAAGAACTCATCAATACAACGCCATATATTGTCTCCAAAGTATCCATCTAAACTATCCATATACATAATTAAAATATTGTTTATGGGGGGTTTTTTGATTACCTCAATTTATGCTTATTTTATGACCGGTTTCACAGGTTTCGGATAGTTCTACCGAAACAATTTTAAATGTAGAACGTAATTTCTGTGAACTATCTGCCAATTAATATCAGTTATTTATGAATATGAGAGTAGTGAATTTAAAACTGAGCCCTGCTTTTCAACCAGAGATGTCCTATGTAGCTATGCTACGAAGATGTAATAGCTTAGCTGTGAAACTGTGTGACCGTTTCCACTGATACTAAGCTATGTAGCTGTGCGAGGAAGATGCGCAGGAAAGCCATACATAGCAAACATTTATCGCACGCATCTTTCCATATAAAAATAGAGCTTAACTGAGTCCATTTCTACCAGTGCTAAGCTATGTGTAATAACGAATACGATTGGTGAAAGCCAAACGCATCTACAGCAACGTAGTATAGCAGGAAAAGCACCCTTATACTTTTGGCTATGTATTTATGCTATCACATGTTACACACGTGTCCACGGAGCCATAGACTAAAGCTATTGTCAAAAGAGAAATGTCCGCAAATCACTGCGATAAGCGACCCTTTGTAAATAACATGAACGACCAATATAATAATATGTAGATACAAAGAAACACGCAACCAGTTACGTTTACCTTGTGCCCCGATTAAAAGTTCAAAACTGCTAGGAAAACCAGTATGGCCACGAGTTCGATATAAATGCAATACCTACTCCATAAACCATAATCTTCCACTGGAAAATAACTATATCTTAGTAATCATTTTGTTTTATAACCACGTCTAGTATTTCTCCATAGCTCGTATGAGTATCAATTATACAGTCTTGTATGTACGTTTTATAATTTTTTTACCTTAGTATAGGTAGACTTCATTTGTCTTCTTTTTGGTAGCGTCAATTTTAAATGTAATTGTATCCTTTTGGCAAAAAATTGTGAAAAAATTTTACTTGAAATCAAGTGCATTTTTTTTAAAAACTTATACATGTAGCGACATCTCCCGGTATATACTAGTATCTTTTACACTTTTACTTGAGTTCTATTTTTGTAACACTATGAATAGTCCCTCTGTGAGAAGTGTAGAAAAGCTTTAACAGATGGCGTTAAACTATATTTTCCATAATTAAGAAAAAACATTTTTGTTATGTTTTATTAATATTGGAAAATTGTTTTCGTATTTTTATTATAGGGATTATATATAAATTCCTTTAAAGTATCACAGAGACATACAAATTGTTTGTTCCTGCGATAATAGCATGCGCCTTCTCTTTAATCATAGTTTAATAAAACGGTACCTCTCATTGATATCAGAAAAATAATAGGCGCTGTAATGTGAACAGTATATACCTACGTATAAGGCTTAACAATAAAATGACTGTGCTTCAGCTGTCTTTAAAGAAAGCAAGTCATATTATAGTGATAAAAACTTGCATTTAAACACACGTTTGGTTTACTTAGGTATCTATAGAAAAAAATACAACGAATTACATTTTGAATCGGAAATATATGAATAATACGGAAAATAACATGGTAATCTGGAATTTTGATGCAGGTCGCTTTCATTCCAAACGGCCGGCCTGCAGTCATTGGAGGCCTATGTTCAGCAGTGGAAGTTTTGTGGCTAATACCTAATTAAAGACAACAAGAAAATGAATCCTAAATTTAACCTTTACTAGGGTCCAGTGTAGGAAAAAACTATGTTTATAATATGCCTAACTAACATTCCCAATGTCCTGTCAGAATGAATTTCAAAAAGCAATAAAAACATAAACCTTGCTCATTTCTCCACAGTTCAACGTACTCTTTAACCAAACCTAAGACCGAGAAATGTAACCTAGAACTCTTCATTGTTCATCTTGAAGACATTAGAGATAATAACAGGCTAAACGCGAGCGGTTTGTTACACGATTTAATTACCTATTATGTGAAAAACTATGAAGGTTAAAGCCCTCATAATGAGTTTCCGAGTGTGAAACAGGTTAATTAGCGGATATATTCGCGTTCGGCCGCGTCGGTGTTTTGGTCAGGACTCGTCGAGCACCGTTATATTAAAGTGGGACACGCGACTCAATGCCATTGCCGTCATGAAAGAATTGTGTGGACAAACCAAAATCTAGTCGATCGACGAGTTTTGATGTTTGATTACCTACTGGGTTTTTTGTGTAGGCTTATAGCAGTAGGTATGTGTCTTCAACAGACTTGTGTTTTGGATAAGGATTATAAAATTCCTGTATAAATTTACTGATATATAGTTTATACCAATTATGTTTAGTGTTCAGTACTGCCTGTATTTCGGAAGTTTTACATTTTTAAGCAATCCAAAATCTCGTGCTTAATTTCAACATTTAAATCATAAATAATAAATTACATTTGTTACGTCACTATTATCATCGAGGAGACATTACGTGGTTCACGTATATGAAACAGAGAAACCTTTTTACACTTGAATTTGAAACCTGCAGAACAAATGGAATATCCGAAGCCTCGTAAACAAAATGTTCGAGAAAGCTCTTCGTCAGCAAGTTTTGCGTTCTTAGGATTTCCCCGAGAACTTTATTATTACATTTTGGTGCATGCAACAACAGGCTAAATTCTTTGTTATACCTATGTAGTGTATCTCGAGTATATCTTTTACATTGATATATTATATTTATGAAGCATTTTTAGAAGACATCCATAGAAAACATGTATTTGTACCAAGAAATTAATAAGAAACGGTTTAAGGAAATAGGTAAATATTAGATGAATGGCTTCGAGAAAAGGATATAGTACGGCCGTGCCGCTTTTTTTGCTATACTTGGCGGGGGCACTACCGTGCCCCCAGATACATAATTTTCTAGGAAAATATAAAATTATCCAGGTGTCCTATTATGTCCAGGATAAATCACCGCAGCATAATAATATTATGATCTAATCGCTAGAAAATGGCACCTCACGAGTTGAGACCGAAGAGGCTACCGTTATAATCGAAAACACGAAGACTACAAGAAAATGAGTTTGTTTGTACGAATCCACTTAATACCAGCCCACGTACGATGTGGGTTAAGTCAAAACGTCCTTGAGAATGACGCAAGGGAGAACAGTTAGAGCAGTTAAGGAGTGGCTAGCAGCGTAGCAGTGGAGCGCGGGGAGTCACAGTGTGCCATGGGCGGTGAGTCATTGTTGCATGATTGCATCGCATGACGTTAACGCTTCAACGGGAGCTTTCCATCTCCGCGGTCCGGCGCAGGATAACGGGATCACTCCCTTCGATTTCAGTTTCGAACACCTTTCGTTTTCGAGTATGGTGTCGCGGCCGACCTCCGCCGCCTTGCGTCACCTCGCCCGTGTAATCGGGTTTTAGAAAATGAAATTCAGTTCGCTCGTGTCCTTCTTTATATGGCTAACTTATGTTCTTTTAGCTTTTGTCCCGTTTGCGGTTATGCTGTTGTGGTCGTCAGCGTGAAGATGTTTACATCACGTCCATCTGAACAGCCCGATCGGACAACTACATGAATAAATCATTTCGCTTGTTGGGTATTTTACTGAAGAACAAATATGGTTTTGCAAAATAATTGAAGGTGATGTTGCAGTTCTTTGGGTGAATATGGGAATGTTTTGAGATGTGTTGTTAACACAATGACAATAACAAACAAAAACAAAATAACAATGAGTAAGTAATTTAGGCTGACGTCAGCACTTTGAGATGAATAAGTATGTTTATGATTGCAAGGTGTGTAAGGTTTTTTTTTTAATTTCGAACTGAAGCTACTTATAGTCCATTAGCCCCTACTGTAATGATTTCTTACAACTTAGATAGTTACTAGTAGTCCTGATACCTATTATGTTCGTGCCAACATTTTTAGTAAGTTCCTTCCGTGGTACCTTTTTAGCAATCTCTCTAGAAGGATCCAATATTAACAATTTCCAAAACCAATTACGTTTCTTCGTAACTACAAAAGTTCAAACTATTTTGAAAAACCTACTAAACAGAACCAAATATGATTTAAATAATATACTTTACAAATTGGATTGGATAAGAGGCAATGACCGTGGTCGATTCATTTTAATGTTATCTATATTGTCAATACAAAAACGTACCAAAACACAAATCTAACTATTAATTAATAAGAGTTTAATACTAGATAACGAAATGTAAATTTGTCAAAATCAGGACCATGACCAAAATTGTATAGGAGCAACACTGATACGCAATTTCAAAGAAATTTAGAAATTCAAAGTGGAATTGTTTATACGTTATTGATTTAATTCTTATACAATGACAGAACCGGATGCAAGCTGTCGAATCACTAAATACAGACGGTAGGTAGTTCGCAATTCTCGACAACTACCAAACAAAGTGTCATTGACCTTTGATGAGATTTAACAAGGTAATTTTAGTTTTATTGGCATTCTATCACGTCATTCTTAGAGCTTAGTAATGGCACAGATGGTCCCTCCCAAACTGGTTTTCACTAGATTTTCGGATTGTAGCCAATGGTTTTTTTTTTCTAGGTAATTTTATTGTTTTTATATCGACAGGAATGTCTTGTTTATTTTCATAAATAAATGGTTGATCAAGTGGTTTACAAACGTGGCAGTAGTAGTAAACGAAATGCTGAGTTTGGTCCTTTGCATATAGGTACTCGAGTCCTTTACTCGAGTTCATTGGAGTACAAAGTGACTAGTTTTAGACGTCAATTTTCAGTGTGTAACAATAATTTTACATTACAAACGAAAATATATATGACCATTACGTCTGGTGTGATTTAGCATAATTGGACAAGGCTAGTAAAATAACTAGAGTCCTTCCTAGAACTACATAATTAGTTCGTGTGCTATAATTTACAAAGCCATGATTTATAGTTTTCTCAACTAACTTCATCTAGACTAACTAAATTCTGAAAAACCCATTTCGAATACAAAACAGTCACTCATAGCTTTAACCCATAAAACCTCATTGTCACGCAACTCGTCAACTTGCCTCCGCGCTTCTGTGCTGCGCCATTTTCCAAATGCGTTTGCGAAAATATTCCGGGAGAGACAAAGACAACAGTATATGACTTTATACATATAAGAGCGAGAACGAAGACAGTGCTAGGCTGCGGCGGAGGTCAGGGAACCACAAGTAGGTCGGCTTCATCCTTCCTTAACCACGTCTAGAGCGCGTTCGTCGTTGAACTTGAACGCGTTCGTAGTTAAAAACACGGTTTCTGAGATAAAGTATTCAGAAGTGACTAATTCGCACTGCCTAAATAACTCTTTTGTCATTGAAATATCTTAATATCCATTTACACGGCACAAGTTGTGCTTGTTAATTCTACTCAAGTATTCGTACTTGCCTACTGTCATAGATTTGCAAAACAAAATGGGTAGTACTTACTACCTTAATTTCAATTTTCAAGATAATTACATTTTGCATGACAAAAAATCCCTTAGAATCACAATACCAAAGTTGAATGTCCTAGGCCACGCTTATTTCACATGATTCATTGCTTGTTAAGTCTCATTATTTACTAAGTACTTATTGTAATTTCCTTTCATCTTATCTCAATTTTAATTCGTGTCATGTATTGTAATAAAAAACTTCGAATTCAAGCCTCGATGGATGACGCAACTGCCAAAATGGTCAACAGCGGTCATTTCACTTTGGCCAACTTACGTGAGAGTCGGCTCTATCGACTATCTCCTTTCACCAGCGGAGAGTGTTGTAAGAGTGACAGGGATGGATGTTTTCTATCTTCAAGATATTCCCTTGTGTATGGATGTACGTGATTACACCTACCGGGCCCCTCGAAACTTGAATCTGTCTATGTAATGATATGTGCTCAAAAATCTTTGTATAGGTACCTACTATTTCAGTTTAGCAACATTGCTTGCGTGGGTAGCGTACATGCCTCGCGGGAAGTTTATCGCGGCTAATTTTTGCAATCTATAAACTACAAGGGCCCGTCGTCGTTTTATCAAAACTACATAGACCATACCGATTGCATTAAGTGAAGATATGTATTGTATATTAAACAGAATTTATTATAATGTACTGCAATAAAAGTAACTTCGTGGCTGTAATAAAGTCGTGAGCAATAACAGATGATAGGTTATGCGAAACTTAACGAGGTTGTATGAATATTATTGGCTGGGTACAAGTATCAATTAATGTTAGTCGTCGTAGGAATTAAACTAGCCGCAATCCTATTAATCAATATTGTATACAATATAATAATCTTAATAAGTTAAAAATTCATATATGATGCAGAAACAATATGATCTAACCGTCTTAGTGCTTCATTTCTTGATTAGTAGCAAACTCTACTGCCAAACTATTAAATTTTCTAGTAGAAGAACAGTATCATACTAAGGTTTTCGATTTAAAAACTTCTCAGTTCTTTCACAGAGTCTAAAACATATGTATAAATATGAACTTGAAGTATAAACTAGCCCCTATTGCATGGTATATATTGTCAACAAAAACTTTACCATCAATAATATCAGATAACTGTACCACTCCCAAACCTGGTTAAATTTTGTTACCAGGAAGATTTTTTTTCACCGACGCCACATATTTTATATGTAAAAAAAAAAAACAGGGAAAGTCGTATTTAACTCGACTATTTGTACAAAATTGTATCTGTCTTCACTTTTCGGGACACAATATAAATGGCACCAATTCCTTTTAACAACTTAACAAAAGTATTTGAAACGGTTAAAATGTAAGTGAATACATATCACTTTTGTCAATATTTGTAACAGTTTAGACGCAATAAATTATATGGTGCAGTGAAATAGAAAGTTTTAGGAAGAGTTCCTTTTCATTTCGTCCTTTTGTCTCAAAGAATACAATATAAAATGCTATAGAACAATGCGTAGTAACCAAAAACGCCTTCTGTACATTCCATTCAAAAAGAACAATGTATCTATTGACAGAATTGCGGTAATTTTAGGTCCAGTTTTGCATATTTCTGTGTAAAGGTTTGCATCGGTAAGTTACCAATGGTTTTATTGTTTTATCTATTGTTATATGTTACACAAAAGAAGCCCTTTCGATTGCCGACTAGCTATCGCGCGAAATGGGAACTCCTGTGACATGGAAAGCAGAAATTTTATGTATACTCGGGTATGGTATTTTTAAAATATTGAAATATAGGTACATAATATGGTAGTATGTAGACGTTGGATATTAGGTAGGTAATATATAATAAATGACTAGATATTTATGATAGCTAATGTCTAGATAATACACAAAACAACTTCAAATTCAAAAGCGAGTTACTAATTTGTACTTGAAATCGAATGAAAAACTAAATTAATTTCTATTTCGTCAGACTTTGACCCAGGAACATTAACCCTAACATTTCATGCTAAGTAATGCTGATTTCATTATAATGACGAACCTAACTGTTTTATAATATAATTTAATAATAAATGTTGATTGAGGAGCAATATGAATCATCATCTTTTATATAGGATCTAGACGGTATAATAATCCTTCAATAAAAAAGAAAACAGAATGAGGAGTAAAAATATGGGCTTGAACTCAGATGCGCATCGCTTTTATAAATAACTCAGAACACTACTTATACAGAACCTCTTAAAAGTTCAAAGAACTTGTTTAAAAATACAAATTATATTCAAACTTATCCCTATTCAGAATGTTCTAGCATCTAGATCTGCAAACTTTACATGTCAACTTTCTTCCCATGATCTCAAGAATTCTAATAAATTCTTAATTATTCTAAGTCTAAAGGAATTAAATCATGAGATCAACTCATTTCCGCCATCGTCTAGCATTGGATGACGCAAATTAGAATTATTATGAATGAAAGAAAATTAGACGACGTTAGGGTGCATTGCCACCAGAGATTGGCTATGTAGCTATGCTACGAAGATGTAATGGCTAAGCTGTGAAACTATGTGACCGTTTCCACTGATACTAAGCTATGCGAGGAAAATTCGCAGCTCGAGTATGCGATGTATCGATAGTAGGGAAGCCATCCATAGCACACATCTTTACATATAAAAACATTGCTTAGCTGAGTCCGTTTCCACCAGTGCTAAGCTATGTGTACCAATAAATATGATTGGTGGATGCCAAACGCATCCACAGCAACGTGGCATAGCATAACCTCTGGTGGAAAAGCGTCCTTATAAACCCATTGATAAGTTGTGGCCACAAAAATAAATAATTCTGTAGCTGTAACTGTGTTAGATAAGATGGTATCATTGCCAATGTCAATGAATTCAAATGAGTGTCGGCATTCGTCCATGGTATTGTGTTTGACCATTGTTACACAATGCTAAAAATTTAAGCGACCTTCCACAGCGATAGCATTCACACAATGTATAATAAAAAGTACAGAATCATGTGAATATGTTTCAACAAAGGTGCGTACTAAATCTGATGGAGCGCAGTTTCCGCTAGGTACTCGTCTAGTGTGTGAAGTTACTCATCAGTTACCAAATTCGCGATACCAACACGTTCAAATGAAAAAAACCTTTTACTATTCGCCGCCTTTACTGTTTTACATACTTATGAATTTTGTACTTAGAATTCTGGCCACGTAATAACATTCTCCCATAATTTGCGTTACTTTAAGTTAAAAAGGTTGTATAGTCATAGTTGATATACTTATGCGACTAAGTAATGCCTTCATTATTACAGTGAGATGCTGACTACACTTTGATTACCATAATAATATATGAAAATGGGTCACCAACTTAGAGGATGGTGGTCACGCGGCGTGCAGTATTGTTTCACAGGATGGCGCGCGGGTTGGTGCGAGCGGTCACGTTGGGAATGCATTGGCTCGTGTCATCGCACGTGTTGCACAAACCTTGGCTCCACTAAAATTCATATATTCCAACACCTAGGTTTTTAGGCCGGGACCTTGTAGGGACTATGTTGTAAGCTCCACCGATTCTAGAACACACACGCATTTTCAATTAATTTTCCATTATTTATGTATTAATGGTAATATCAAACATGATCTATGTATTAGTTTATATTATGTAAGCAGTGATGAGAATTCGTTAACTTTTAATTAGGTAACTGTAAAAGATGTCTGAATTCTTTAAAATTAATTCATATTTTTTTAAAGGAAACACTTATTTGCTTATCAAATAAGAGGAAATTGACTCGGTGAATGTATCTTAATACAGGCAAATGGTTCGGGCCTGTGATTCAGAGACAGATGTATGGTTTTTTAGTATTTCAATTAATTTTGCTGATGACCCAATAAGGTTATGAGTTTTCTTTTTACGTCTTTTATTTCAATGTCTTTTGTGACAAACTGTGTCGTTTTTTCAGCTTACCATTAAATATGTAAAACCTGTTGAGATAGCGAAAAATATATCTTACCCGTACTTCTTGTCTTCCGTGTCCTTCCGCATCAAATATATCGTTACCTATTTATATAGATCGTTGACTATGATTAACTATGAAACTTAAGCTCCTTTCTCTCATTTCATATCATGACACCGTCACGTTGTAAAAGGTTAGAATGGAAGTTCGCGATCAGACACTCATTACCATTACATGCGTTACTTCACATCGGTTCTCACGACTGATGCAACGATATTCGAGGCACGTGCGACTTGGTGCCTTCGAATGCCAGGACGAGACAACGCCGAATCGATAAGTAACTGTACTTATCGCCAAATATCTACCTTGTCGTCACCGTGACCAGGGGACAAGGACAGTCGTGTCGTTGGCGACATGTGGCACGGGATCCCAAGGATCGTGTAAAACAAATACACGTCTTTATTGAGGTTCACTGAGCTGCTTACGTCAGTTGATCATCTCAGTGACGTACCTATTATAATTAATGGTTAGACGAGTTCCTGAATTACCACATGGGTAATTGACGTCTTTTTAATTAGTGCACATGGCTGTTTATCAATGAAAATTTTGTAAATTGAACATATCGTAAAAATAAACAAGTGAACCGAAGAGATGTCTAGCTCTATAGAAAATGTTTACAATATCATTTTAAATGTTCTAGAAAACCACATCCATATTATTTGGGAAATATCTTTAAATGCATCGTCAAGTAAAAAACCGTTTATAATTACATAACATTAAGCTCGTTCATTTGACTCCCAAATGAATTCCAAAGTGGTAAACTGCGGCAGCAAGTCATTTAGAAGTCAAATCTTTTGCAATTGATATTCTTACTAAGTACTTTTTTCAAGACGAAAAAAAATGAAACGACTTTGTCTCCAAAGGTAAGAGACCTGAATATACTGAATACCATCAACCTATTTCCAAAGGAGACACAACAAGCAATCTTGCGGTAGCTAGAACTGTTTACAAAGTCTTATTCTGGCACTAAACGAGGCTAATGACTACACATTTGCCTTCGGACGGACCGTCTTCAGAAACCTCAAGTGTCTAAGTAAGCCTTAATTGTCTATTTGTTTGTTGTTTACATTCATCGTTCGTTCCTCGCATGTCAAATAGTATTTATATTTGTCCAAGGGCCTTTTTATGTGCAAAGTGGGAACTTATACTATGTAAACGTTCCCCTCGGAATCCTCGCTGTTTTATTGTTCGACCATGTCGCCTTCATCTTCATCCATCTAGATGCTAAAAAGTCATCACTCGTTGACTTTCAGAGTAGACATTAATATTAAACTAATCTGAAGCATTTGCCTTATTAATGATATTGAAATTGTATTACTATTTATGTTACTTAAGACTGTTGCTCAGCTGTCCAGACTATTTAAAATGAGTAATATATTAGCGAGCAGTCTTCTCCTATCTAAACAGGGATGATTATGATAATGATATGGCTGTAGCTCGTTCGAGACTCTCTTTGGGTCGGTTTAAAGGTTCCAGCAGCTTCTACCTACATGCATATTTATTCATGAATGTATCTCTTCAAAGAAACAATTCTACAAAGAAAAGTTAAACAAATTATTCAACATGGTATCCTCTAGAATATGCTCAGGAAATGCATATTCATTGCACAGAAGACATGTAGTTGTGAATTCGCATCAGGTAAAACGGTCAGAAATTAACTGTTCAGTAAGTTGAGCCAATAAAGCTGGTCAGTAATGGATGATGTTGGCTATCGCTGGACATCTTTGCCTGTCTCTATCTGTCTCACTATCAGTGCTTCAGAGAGTTTATGGGAGTAAATGCTGACACTACTTGATGACTTGCGTTTTACGTTACGGCAAATTAACAGATATTAATCAAACGTTTAAAATGTAAACTAATTTATTAAATGATATTTCTCGATATAACCAATTTTATTGATACAATTTTTTAACTCTTTTCTCAAGATTCTTCAAAATGCAATACTATTTCGTCCAATACTTCAAATAATTAAAAAAATAAAACAAATACAAAAAAAGTATGTTAACATAAATTTATAGAAAGCTAGTATAAGTCGCAAAAAACATCTAAATTGCATACGTCTGGCGATAACAATGTCATAAATGAATAGACAGATTATATACCGTTTTTCAACAAGACTAATGGAAACAAGAATAGCTATTCAGATGGTAATCTAACGAAATTTCAAAGAAAATGATGTAGGAACAGCGTAAGTTGTGGGTAGCGGACGGTGTACTGGTTTTACCGGATTGCCAACTGGCTTAACACTGCACTCGGGACGTCGGGTATTAATAGATGCAGTGGTAACCCGGATGACGACCATGATTATTAAGTTTTATATTAATTGGCCTTTAAATATCCCACAGGAAATTAATAAGCTAACTGCCGTACTCAGAGACTTTTAAAGATAACTTAAACTATTTCTTAGTAACGATTTTGTTCCGAAAACATTTGCTAAGGACTGGGTTAAGTAACCATTAAATGACTCTGAGTACGGCGGTTAGTCATTATAGTTTTAGAACTTTTCGAGAGGATGTTACGTTATTTATTTTAAACCATTTGTTTAATAGGTTGTGTAAGATTCCGGATAAATAGATTAGAGGTAAAAATGAATTACTGATTGATATCTGTCTCATAGTTACATTAAAATAACAAGTTTGGAACCTCAACCAATAGCATAAGGCTCAAAATACTTTAAAGTATCTTTAAACTTGACTTTATAACGTTTTCGATGGGTATAAATCTCAAATTTATGTAATGGGTATAATCTTTGGATTAAGACTGATAAATCATGACATATAAAGTGAAATACCAAGATTTATGACAGAAAATCCTCAAAATAATTTTACTTTTTTAAAGGAATTTATATTACTGAGTTTTAATATATTATGAACGAAATGTTTTTAAGTATAAAGCATGTTCCATTAGTTTTGTGGTTCCCAGCGCAGTTGTTAGGCGTCTAGGCAAGATTGGGGTCTACTCGTATTAGTAACTTTTAGAGAATTTAGAATAAACATAAAATGTGAATTTGTAGTTCATGGTTAAGGATTCGCAACATGCTCAAATATCTAGAAATTAATATGATAATGTCGATATTTTTCGTGCAATTTTAATAGAAACGAAAACCTTTCTTGAACAAAAAAGCGTAAAAGGTTAAGTATACTTTAATATAATGACTCTACGAGGATAATAATGCATTACATGTAATGATGTTCACCACACAACTTTAAGGTATAAGGAAATACGAAAAACGAATTATTTTTTATGGAGTCCATTTTATCACGTACATGAACTATGAATATAATAAAGATACGGTCAAGATCTTAATGATCTTAAATGTTAAAACAAGGCTGTTGTAAAGGGCCTTCGCAACATAGCCATTACGCAGTCGACCTACGCCATTATTTTATATAACATTGAAGATTATGGTTGTACGTACTATGGTGTGAAAAATGGTTTTGCAAATTGTTTTATTGGTTTGTTTAGATGCGTATGCCTATCCTATTATAGTAAGAACCAAAACAATTATTTCTGTGTTTACCAATTTTATATATAGTTATAGGTATCGAGATGGTTCTTATTATTAAATTAATGCAAACTTTTAAAAAGCACACGGAAGACGTCATTGTAGACAAACCAGTGTCGTTTATGGACTGAGATATTTAGGACCGCATTCAGTACTCTACCAACAATTTGCAAATTACAATTATTCTCCTCGTCTATAAACTAGATACAAAGAATTTTATTACAACGGAAAACACCATCAATGACGTCAGAAGGAAACCGTCAGTTCTCCTTACAAGACGTACTTTATGCAGATTCTTCGAGATAACGCAAAATATGTATAATAGTAGACTTCTTGTAAATCTCAATGTAAAAATTCCTGAAACCTAAGTTTTACTGCCAATGGATACAGTTTCAAGCAGTTATAGAGAGAAATAAAATACTTTTTGGTACTGAGATGGTTATATTTCTAACTTTTAAGAAGACTATTATTTTTTCTAGTTAATTCTATATGTGCTGCGACTACGACTCGTTTCTCTATTTGTGATGTGAAGACACGCTATTTTCCACGTAATCTCTGATTGGCGGTCCCGTTGGTCGCCATCCCGCCGTGCGACGCGGTACAGCACGGATACGTAACGACAACGTAATGTGTCTGGATTTGCGGTTTCATTATCAAGATTTATAAGGCCTCAGTAAGCAATATGTGCAGTAAGTAGTAATAAAACGATTTACCACCATAGTTAGACATGATTACCGGGATTTATGTGTGAGCATGGCTATTCATTAAGTATTTAACGCCATAATATTTTGATCAATGCGCTTTTATTATGATAGAGATGACGAATATCCGTTTCGTAGGTTGTTATTAATTCACGGTTGTGATTTATAAGTGAAATGAGGTTAACTGCCTCTTTACTGTTTGGTGTCATCTACGCAGATACTCAGATACAGATATAACTTTGCCTATTTATCTGATATTTCAATTAAAAGATTAAGAAAAGGTCTTATAAATAATGTTGCTAAAATGCCTCTTATTCTGACGAATGATTTATGAATGATTGATAGTAACTTAATTCACCCAGAAACATCTGCATTCTTGTTAAAATGCTCACATAACATTTATCCAAACTCAATTAAATGAATAATTACTATGTGAAGAAAAAACCAAATATTTTAGACCAATTACGAAAAACCTGTACAATTAAAAACAAACAACTGCAATTTGAAAAAGTGGGTTGACCTACCTGTATTACTACAAAAACTAGCAAAGTTTTGAAATAAGATTAGTATCGTTATAGTAGGTAAATATAGTAAAATTGCGTAGTTTACATTTTTACAGTTATCGCGACGTATTTATCTTCGCAAAGTTGCCTCTTTACGAGAGCCGGCTAAGCGGTAAAATACGACATAAACAAATAAGTATAAATGGCAACACTCACGCATAATAACATGGTCAAAGATGGTAATCTTAAATATGTTACTGGCACATTGCGTATGGACATAGTGACACAATTTTATGGGCTTATATCGTTATTACATCTTAAGTGATTTTTTTGTATTAAAGATATGTAAGTTTTGAATGTATCTCTCATTGTTCTGTTACATAAAACATGATTATGTATAGTGTGCATACAGTTATTCATTATGGTTTCAGATTAAAAGAAGATTTTAAAGTCCAAACATTTCCTAAACAATTACTCTCAATTCAGTATTTATCATTCATTCTTCGTCTTAAATTCTCTAACTGCCATCTTTTAATGATTTTGATTCTGTTCCGAAAATAGTTGGTAAGGACTGCCTTATTTAGTCATTCAATCCAGTGGTTAAGTAGTCATTAAAAGACTCTGAGTACGGTGGTAGGTATGTAAATTTATGTATACCAGGATCAACTTCCTGGAATGGTTAAGGTTATGATCAGCAAACGGAAGATAATGCATACCAATATCAGAATACTTGTGAATGACGCATAATTAAATTATGGGTTTGTTCAGTTGAGTTATTTCCGAGTCATAATACTCGACCTCCCGTTAGAATCCACTGCAGGGTCATTATTGATCTCCTCTGACGTCGTATTGTCGTTACACTTTTCCTACATTTAAGTACAATATGTAAATGATCAAATAATGTATCAGAGATATTGTAAAAAACATTTTTTGAAAAGAGTAACGATGGAGTTTCTTGCTCGTTCTTCTCCATTCAAAGCAACACTTTGGAACGAGCGCCTAGCTTCACTGACAGACAGACTGACGGACAATTCAATTTGACGTTTCAAAAGTGCCTAATTTAGGATTAATTGAAATAAATGCTTTGACTTTGACTTTTGACTTCTACAAAAGAGGAGTTGGCAATAATCTCCAGGCTTAGCAAGCGGGGTAAAAGATCGCAGTCCGAACAGAATAGGATTATCACGCTGCCCAGTCCAGTTAAAAAAGTAATCTTTTAGTCAAATCTTATAATATATATCCCTTATATCCCCTCACCCAATTATCCCCTTCCCAATCCCCGATGCCCCAACAACCCTTAAACTCGTAACCCACAAAAGGCCGGCAACGCACTTGTAACGCCTCTGGGGATTCGGGTGTCCATGGGCGGCGGCGATTGCTTCCCATCAGGTTATCCGTCTGTTCGTTTACCGGCTACACCATAAAAAAAACGCTCGGGAAGAGTAGGAGTGGTGACAAATGTATTTCTGAGTACTTAATCTCATGAAACACACGTACAGTTAGGAATCCTTCTATTTATTACTCGCTCATTAATTGTATGAGATAAGATTTGAATTCTCATCACGCAACATCTAGTGCAGAAGATTTGTTAGTGTACTGATTAGGAATGGAAATAGATTGTAATCGATTGATCTAGAGGCTGTTGCTTTGATAACTACTTGGTCCGGTCAGTGTAGCAGTTATTGAACCAATTAAAAGGCATATTGATGCTAAAAATAAAAGCCACACCATGTACCATGTAAGTGGATCCTTGTAAGAGATGTATTAGGTATTTTACTTACTACGACCAAAAATCTAAAGTTTAAATAAATAACTGAGACATTTCACTTAAGTTGAAATATCATTTCATTTAATTGAATTGAATTAAATAAATTTATATACTCGCAGATGTTAAGAAAATACTGAACAAAATGTCTCTATTTATTTTACATTTAATTACACAATTGTTAAAGTTTGTACATACTCACGTATTAAGTTATAAACATAAAATAAACGACGAGAACTTAATATTTCTACAATTAAATCGCCACAAAAACAATTAAAATGTGAACGTCTTAATAAAATAAAATAAAGTTTAAAATAAAAATAAATAAACTGTAAGTGCATACGCATAAAAAGTGCGGATCGTCGTTAAAGTCGGCGTAGCGGTGCGCGCGCGCAGCTAACGGCGCGACACGTAAGGCGTTATGTCACACGGCCTTGGCCTAGCGTTCGCGTTACAACACGACCAACGGACCGCCTTCATTCAGAAGAGATATGCCGTTTTGTTTCCTATATTATGTTCAAGGTCATTTTTTTCAAAACTTCCAATTTCAAACTATTTCCAAATGTGCTGATTTTTTTTTTTCAAAGTTAATTATTCGGTCTTTGCTTGATTATTTCACTGAAATTAGATTGACATACATAATACTACGGCATTACAATAGTATTTAAATATTATTTTGTTAAACACTGTGAACCTTGTCACCTGAAAAAAAATATGATTTAAGTAATTCACATTTTTTTCTTGTTTTCAACAACCTAATTTAAACTTTTAAGTTACCTACTTAAAAGTTTAAAGTATTTCAATACAATAAATAATTTTGTTATAAGTTACACCTGACATAAAGAATTAAAACGAAACGAAACGAAACCCCTGAAAATGTTGCAATCGAAAATAGACTTTTATGAATTTATGCATTATCCATGAATTACATAATCATTTGATTACATTATAACAAATAACATATTTATGCTTTTCCACCAACTCCATATTATTATTCAATTAAAAATACAATAAATAATAATATATAGGAAATACAACATATAATGACAGTATGTAAACAATGTATTTTCATATAATTAATTGTATCTACAACATATACAAATATTCTTAAATAATATTGCTACAGCTGAACAATAGCAGCAAGTAATATGTACCTTCTTTAAAAACAACATAATAATTTTTAAATATAAATGACATACATATTTTGTACTATGTTACAGACAAAACATGCAAGCAAATATCATAATTGATCTTACATTTCCTTAATATAATTAAAAGAAGATTAAACTGTAATTACTATTCATTTTAATTAAGATAAGTATGATAAAGGAGTTATACAGTACATCTGTAAAAGAAGAAATTATTACAAAGTGGTTTTGTGCAATAAAAATAAATAATCTGCCGTGAAACAATTACATTGTAAGTTGCAAGAGATAGAGTTTAATTAAATGAAATACATAATCTGAGATACAAGAAAACATCCTGCTATACCAGACATATTTTTAGTAAAGGTACGCAGTGGACGACTGCAACTCTGGGCGGAAAATCATCTCATGACTTGAGGGTGCAAAATCATCCCATGACTTCTCTTGCCTTGAGCGAGACGAGAGGGAAGGTCAGAAACTTACTGACTAAAAATTACCCCGTTCCTACTCCTGCTTTTGAGGCGGCTTTTACTTTTGACAAATACGGGTAAGCTATACATACTAACACATGGATTTATTATCGAAACCATTAGTATCATCTACATAATATATGTCACTTTACAATGGATCCGAAGCTACCAGCTAATATACAACCCCACAAGCAGTTATTATTAATCAATTTGAATATTTTATTTGACAACTGTTTCTCGATGATAAACTAGCAAACGGCTAATTACTAACACGTTTAAAACACCCAGAGGCGCAGCAGATGTATCATTTAAATACTATGTTGAATTATTTCTTGTGGCTATAATTAGCATACTCTTAGAAATTGACTACTGTGTTAGTTATTGGTAGTAAAATTAATAATAACTTGTTACTCAATATGTTTCTAAACGTATTCCATTAAGTCTCCAACTTGTTTTATGCTTTGAACTCAGTAACTTAAACATTAAATCAAAGGAATAAGTGCATAACAACTATTGTAACATCTACATTTCACAATTTTCAGTATATTATTTCAGTAAATAGATAACAGTAAGCACGTCAGCTCCAGACCTTAACCAGAATATTTAAATTCATATAATACGATGCCTTGCGATCCCTTGATCAGCCTCTATAACCATTTTTCCCACTAAAACAACAAAACGAAGTTGTGTCACGTAAAGTCTAAGTTTTGTTTAAATATAAAATATACCCAATGACACAAATTTCCCAAAATAATTACATAACACAAAAAAAATATACGTCGCAGACACTATGTCTAATGACTATACCTATATACTCGATCAACGTCATCAAGTAAATTAGCATAAGCAACAGTTTAAGCCAATTAAGAGCACATGTGTAAGTGTAAATGAAAACGACTGCTCGTTCGTCAATCGTTAGCCTACAGATACTTTAGTCCAGGAGCCGCGAGCAAAACATTGCACCTGTGCAAATTACACGCATTTATCTACCCATAATACTCATAAAACGAACAGCAACTTTAAATAAATTAACTTTGAATTTATTTTAAGTTATTTTTTCAAATGTAACAATTGCAGCCTTCAGCGGAATGACGTCTTTTCTTAAGTATATTTAACTACATTATTACTTGCATATTGTGTAGAAAATATTGAAATATGTAGGTTAAAAATATACATAATAATTATATAGATATAAATAGTGTTATTGACTAAATGTTGTAAATATTCCGGATTGTTTTCATTTGATTAGATAGGTACCATATAGAAATGATGACCTTATTAATTTGATAAAAATAAATTAAAAGCAAGTGAAGTCATGAACCAAAGTTAGTATACAATTTATCAACACGAATTTACCTTGAAAGACACCAAAACGGTAATATTGATTTTACTTATTATAGTATTTACAAAAACATTAAAAATAAGTTTATTTATAGATGTCAAAGGATTGTTCTAGAAAATCTGATCAAATATAATTTGTCTTTTCTTAAACACCTGATAAAATTGTATTATTTGCAGTCACTAATAATATAATGAATTTACAATTGTATATAATTTAATGTGGAATTAATTGTTTCATTTCCTGACCTTACTCTATTTTTAGTTATCATTTACAAGTGTCTTACTGTTTATACTTTATTCTTTAGAATACCGATCTGTTATCAACAAGTCTTCAGTCGATCTTCGGTCTTCGCCACGAACCTTCAACAGTATTAAAAAATTAACGACCCTGTGTATCAATAATATTGTTATACTTATTTTGCAATTATGAACTTCATTGTTTAAGAATTAATTATAATTATACTTACTAGCTTTTGTATGCATCAAATTCGGAATATGTGTATACCTCTATAATATATGTGTGAATAACTCAAATTAAAAAAAACGCATCAATGTCCATTGCATAAATTTAGATGGATAGATTTGGATCATAAGCAGGATCATCATCGTAGGAACAAACAACGACTTTGTTTTATACAATGTACTGATGTTTTGTGGCATATACTTAGCTAGTTTAAGCGGAATTAAACCTATAACAAACATTGTAGCAAAGTCTTACATAAAATGTATGTTAACTGAAGATGAATTTATGTTATCGACAAAGGTTATGAGTTAACATGATAGATTTTTACGACATACAAATTGGCTAACTGTTACTACTATTAATTTCGTCTTTATGTTGATCAAGCTCACGTCTTACTCCGTTTCAAAAACCATATTTTAGGCTGTAAGATAAATCTAGGTAAGGTAAATTGTTCTCATGGGTGTAAAGACATAAAGTGATCAAGCTCGTATAGCTTGATTACTACGAAACAATGACGACGACGACGAAACTAAAGATTGTAATAGGTAGTACACTTGTTTTTGTAAGGGGAGAAAATCATCCAATAACTTCTCTTGCTTTGGGCGAGGCAAATGGGAGTGTCGAGACCCTTTTTGACTAAAAACCACACAGTTCCTACTCCTGCTTTTCGAGCCAGAGCCCCGGTAAACCTGCTAGGTAGTCCGCAGCTCTGAAGGTAGTAAATCTACATTTGGCAACTGCGACAGATCGCGTGGACAAGCCATACATAATGGTATTGATGTATTTATAACTTCGAATAAAAAACCAACGAATTTAATTTAGATACTATTGTTAATATTGTTTCGATGGCAACAACTAGATAAATAGAGAACAAACTAACTATACGAGTAGATCGCGTGCTAAATATACGCTGATTTTAGCAGCAAAAAATACAACGCAATAAACTAAACAAGAAACTGCTAACAATACTTATTCTTACTGATCAATAAATAACCATGAATTCTTATACAAGTTGAAAAAGCCCGTTCGAATTTGGATCAAGTGCTCGACTGCCATTAGTGAACTTCAAGCCCAAGGTTGGCCATTGTGTGAAACTGTTTGTAACGCCTACACACGTGTCTTGAATGGCAACAAAAACGAACTGATGGATTGCTGACAGATAGTGTTTGTACCCCAGCTGGACCAGCCTTTATCATCGATTCTCCACAACCCAAACGGGGTCACAGTACTCGCCTAATTACTGTGTATTTATAATCTCGAGCAACACATTTGTAAATATAAGGAATTTCAAATTATACTGAAAATGTTGCTACATTAATCATTGTCGAAAAATTACTCGGGAATCATACCAAATACGGAACAAATAAATGAGTCTTAAGGACTTGGTAAGGTTGCTTTTAGGGATGAATCTATTGATATGCTCAACAATGTCTAACAACATTTTTTAAGAAATTTAATAATAAAAATTATAAACATTTAAGCAGTTTGATTAAATGTTTATAATTTTAAAAATGATAGAATTATACACTGGCAAAATGTGTCGTAGATGTGATTGATAGATGAAATAAATGCTTTGTATAATCTGCAGAATATAAAAATATTAAAAAACAAGAGAACAACAGTGATTTTAACTTTTGTTCTCTTGTTTTTTAATAGTTATTCATTAAACATTGTAAATGCATAATTAAAACCCACAAAATAATCTTCGTAACGTAATGCATTCATATACAATTTAATACAACAACAAATGAGACCATTAAAGATGAGCTTTACCTTTTAAGTCAACTTCAAAATGAACTGACACGAATTGATGACTTCGAATGAATAATATTGTTGCTACACTGGCTGAAGGTATTGGAATAACATTGTTGAGGCTCCGTGTTTACTCAATAAATCTCTGCTTTTGTTATTTTTACATTTACATTATTGAGCGATCCTTCGTCAAGACTCATCACTCAATATAGAACCTTAAATATAATTCCTGCCTGGAATTTTTCAAGTAATGCTTAAAAAGATTACTTATTAAAACGTAAGCATTAAATATCAATATAAGATTTACAATACCCGACACGATACTACGTAGTACCAATATCTAAGTAAAATAACTTTAACAATATTCAAAATTATAGTCTCAGTTTTCTATTACAGTAAAACTTAGGTTAAAAAAGGAATTTATTTACTATTCGTTAAAGTTCATTATTATTTAACAGTACGTTATAATACTGAATAAAGTGTCGACAAAACTTAAAGTTATAGCGAAAAATGGACTCGAACCATTTCTTAAAACAATACGACAATGTACGGAAATCGAAAGAACCGCCTTTCATTGCTTCAATGAAAGGTTATTGACTTGATTTAGGATTGATTATTTCCTGCAGTGGTTTTCCAATCTCCAATTTGTGGTCAGCTCATTGAAAAGTCATGAACAAATTGATGATACTATTTGCTACCGAGTTTAATTTAAGATAATCCAACATTGAATTAGACTAATGCATCCTTCGGTTCATTAACTATCTATTTATCTGCAACGTGTCTAAAATAAATTCATATTATGAGTAGTCATAGATAAATTACTAAAGAAGACAAACGAACGACTTACTGCCGCACCTAGAGACATTTAATGGTTACTGAAAATATTCCTTAGTAACGATTTTGTATCGAAAACAATTGCAAAGGACTGGTATAAGTAACCATAAAATGACTCTGAGTATGACGGTTGATTCTTCTTAAAATTAACATTATCAAAAGCAATTACCATCCATTTAACAAGTACCAACCGCTGAAGAGTAGCAAATATCTATTGTACCGAACACAAAGCCGAGAGATACTTCAATTAAGATCAGAATACAAAATCCAAGTCAGTAATTATCCAACAACAAAGAAGGCAGGTGGCATAGTAATTAATTCCCCGAAAAAACTCAGAACATTGACTACGGAGATGTGAATCAGCGGCGTAAAAAATCAAGAGAACAGTTAACGTGATTCGTATGAATAAAAACAATTCATTCTTATAAGATTCCCATACTAGGTGGCTATGTAATGATTACCATCAAATGTTAATTCTATCCGTCACAGCCTGAGGTAAAGCCGGTTTCTTCACACTAGTCGTGTACGTCGAAGTAGTAAAAAGGCTATATTTTATGGAGTTGCTTAGGTTACCGTTGGGCTACAAGATGAGCACAACTTTAGACCTGGCTATTTAAGTATAATCAGGTCAGATACATGTAGCCATTATTTATTGCTGTAACACTGTAAGGTTGAAGACGTTAAATACGAGTGTTGCGGGAACATACTAGTTGTCTAGCGCCTAAGTCGTAGATCGAGTGGTTTCAAAATACAACTGCAAAGCTAAATTCAATTGCATTCGTGCCCGCATCACGATTATTCCCTAAATAGATACGCAGGGGAACAAGTACACAGTCATAATAAATATGGCACTTCATTTCGACCAGTAATTTTCAAAATCTACACATGATACGATAGAAAGAACCTCATACTGTACAGTCACATTAATTACTACCACTAATCAACTAGATAGTCAGAAGTGTGATCAGTGAATTGACTTAATTTGAAATGTCTACAATCATCTATAATTATTTACAAGTAGATTTATGTGGAACTAGGTATTTATTGCAAATTATCTGCTGAATGCTCATAAAACAAAATGGTCGATACATAGTGGTTACTATGATTGCTTCTTAGTGCAATAAATAGCTTTGATTGAGCTGTTATATCATTTCCTGTTAGATACATGATTCAAACCTACCTCCAGTTCTTGATATTACCTTGTTAATGAACTTAATGATACCGTCGTGACGTCACTTGGAATAAATGTCAAATCACAGCCTCATTTCATTAAGAAGCCTGATAAATATGTCTAGGACATCTTGAATTCAGTAAACCTTTATTATAATGTTCCTATGTTGTATCCTTGTTAAAGACGCCTCTTATCCATGTGAAATAGGCCTTTTAACAGTGGAATATATACAGGCTGTTGGTGATGACGATGGCTTTCTTCCTATTGTATTTCTCACTTTCAAGTTATTCAACATCAGATGGGGCCCAGTAGGGCTGATGCCTGATCCGGAGCTGCGAACTACCTAGCGGGTTTACTGGGGCTCCGGCTGGAAAAACAGAAGTTGGGACGGGGTGGTTTTTAGTAAGTAAGAGATCTGACACTCCCCGAGTTCGGGAAGTGGGGGGAGGGAGGTTTTAAGAGGAAAAATCGTTTCGCTCAAGGCGGGAGAAGCCATTGGATGATTTCGCCCTCTTAAGGTCCCCTCTAATACAACATAATCATATTGCGACATGGTTTTACCCTAAGGAAATCTCTTCAAGGTAAAAACATGTCGAATCAGATACGTGAGGGAACAATCCTCACCCCCAGCCTTCGCGAGAGATACTCCGGGCGTCGGGGATCGCGCAAAGTACTCTGGCCTCCGTAAGTACGGGTCTGTAGACGGCGAGCAAGGTAGCTTCCGCCCGAACAGAACTAGACCCGTGCATGCCGCGCATCGCGTTCCGCGCGCGCCTTAAAGAGCCATCACAATAACCTACATTAACTCGATTGATAGCATCTCAAATGCCTCAGTACCAATTGGATTGGATGATTTTGCCACGACAATATTAAATGGAAAAGCATTTAATTATTTATTAACCATATTATAGTAATAGATATATATATCTGTAACATTCTAAAGAAATATCTATTTACCTTGTGAAGTTCTCAGAAATTATATTATTATTGTAATCAATAGGAAAACCGCAAAACGAAACCTAAATTTTCGATTGAAAATTTATTTAATCAATAATTGGTAAAAAAATTAATTTTTCAATTCCAAAAAAATACAATGTATTTGGTACATATAAAGGCACGTTTTCACAAAATTTCGTTATAAATATTTTTGAAGGAGAACGTTGAAAACAAGATCAGGAAAATAACACCTAAAATTCGCTATGGAGTGGAATTTTTATTTTTTTCCATTTTTAGCATATTCTCTTCCATTTCCAATAGGTTTCATTCTACTATAAATTTCTTTTACTTTTTACCTTTATTAGAGGTATCTGCACTGGCCTATAGTGCACGTATTCCAATGCAAGTTACCATAAAATAACCGCTGAAAATTGAAAATTGAAAACTTTGTTTTTATTATTAAAAAGGTATGATGTCACACTTAAATATTTTTAAATCAAAACCGTCATAAAAAACAACGCTTTCTTACAATGTAATATCCATAACTCTTGCCTCAAGCATTAATAAAGGTATTCGAAGGAGATTAACATAAATCATTTGGACGGTACCTACCTATACATACATAATACAATTCTGCATAAAATACGTACGAAGTGGGTAATAAATTAAGTGCGTAACATGTGCACATAACAGTAGTATGAAACAGTACGACAAGTGTAATCATAATAGTGTCCGTAGCAAGCAGCTAATACTGTCCTTGACCGTGACAGCGCAGCGGTTCGCTCCACTCCCGCGCACTTCCCGCCTCCCACCTCGCCGCCTGCCGCGCCTCCGGCAGACAAAGAATAAAACTGGAAATCTGCAGAATTAACTCTTTTATTTAGGGTTAAAGAATTTATTGTCATTAGAACTAATTGCTATATTTCTTCCGAAAACTTTAGGTACATACATAGGTGTCCCTAAAGTTTTATACCTATATAAATGTTAATAATTTATACATCTACTAGTCCACTACATAAATATTTTCACGTAAATGGATACGTAGTAAGTACCTGTAGTTTGGCACCACGAAAGCGGTACCATAAGAGGACATACAAACACACCATGTGGTTTGATTGACTACACTAATGAGACCATAAACAGCAAGAAAATTACTAAGTTTCACATACTTTGACTGTCTCGCAATACTGCCTATCCCTCTGTTGAAATGTTTGAGGATTTAAAATTTTCTTATTTCTCAGTAGCAGCAATGATATTTTTTATTTAACACTTTAACAGTAAAAAACCTGCCATAGCAATTTAATAAATTTTGCCACCGTGCATACTCATAAACCGGTTAACAAATTACTTTTACCCAAGCTTACATTCCACTAAAATACCTACTTGGCAGTTCCAACAAGTTTTCTTACTCTATGTTTGGAAGTGCGCAAGCGGCGCGCTTGGTCGCGATCTACGTCGCAAAATTACCGTCGCTTGTGTAACCCAGCGCAATGTTTTATTACTTAGTGATTTGATGTAGTTACCGCTGTTATTACAACTGCCATTTATCATTTCTATTGCTGTCATCAATTGTTTAACGTTAGTACGAAGTTACTTGTTTTTCATGTGCAGTTTATGTATCTAATGCGTGTTTGTTTGGATGGTAATTGTAGTGCGATATGCCTGAGGACATCTGAAGGTTGGGCGGTGATCGTTTTGATACTAAGTCTATTATTTGTATTGAAAGACAGTTTGAGGTCAGATTGTAGACTACTATCATCATCAACAGCGCGTGACATTCCACGGCTGAACTATGACTACTACGAGCATTGCCTACATAAGAGGCTTTGCTATAATCTTTCCATTTGGTAGGTGGGATTCTGATCGCACTTAAAAGGTTCAGGTTTATCAGAGGGCGCTACTGTCCGGTCTTTGTCAAACGTGTAATAGTTCTTTAGTCAGCTCTTTTGACTGACACCTGAGGAAAGAGTAGGGCGGTATGGCGGACTACAACACGAACTAACTAAAAATACGTTATACTATTTGTTTGTTGGATAAACTAGGAATGTACGTTTAAACCTAAACCGTCAAAACCGTAATAAAATATTTTATTACGTCCCCCATGCCCCTTTGATTATTAAAGGGTAATGTAAGCCCTTTACATAATGTTCAGACATTATGTATGAATTATTGACTTAATCAAGGATATCATTAATGCGAATGTAACATCAGGAAGATACAGGGGGTGTCAGCATAAATATCGCAGCGAATGTTTCTAACATCCTGTACAGGAAACAGTCGTTCTATCCTTCGTTAGCTGGAGATAGTGCCGTGTCATTATTTATACGCTCTGCAATCAACGTTCCTTTAATATGAACGTGAGATTATTACAGATATACTTTATTAACTAGTTCCTCTATACCTGCCTTTTTAGCCAATTGATTTCAAGTGAGACTGCTAAGCTAGAGGTTTTGGGATCAATCCCCTAAAGTATGAATGAGTTGTTTGATTTCAGAAGGCTTAAGGTAAAAAATAAGAGACTAATTAGGATTATTTGATTTTATACATTAGTCTCTTATTGTTGTATCTGTTTGTATAGACAAGATTCTATAATCTTGTGCAAGCTTAGCTTTATTGCATAATTTAAACAAAGGTTACAGGTACATACGTGACGCAGATCACATACATTTATACTAGTACCGCTCACATCACAAGCATCAGGTGACATGATACCGTATTAACATACCAACGTTTATTAACTCTAACTTTTATTTTCCACGTATCATTAAGTCATTGACAGTTAACAAGTATAATTCTAAGTCACGGATATGGCTCCAATCGTTCAAGTTACAGGCAACTTGTGAAGAACCAGTACATACGCAATACTTAAGTTAAACTCGACTTGAGTATTAAGTAAAGTCGATTAGTTAAGCAGTATTAACTGTTGAACCATTTCCGGACTGAGAGACTGTTTGAATAGAACTTGTCAAGTAGAAAGGTGCTAAGAGGTCCGTAAAATAAATATACGAAGTTAGTTATTTATAATAGTGATTTGGACGTGAATGAGTCATTCTTATGTATACGTGGTGCAATACTTACTAGGTAATAAAGGACGCAAATCTTAGTCAGATTTTCTCGAAATTGTCTGTGTATTACTCAAAAGTTTTATTAGGTACTGTACGCTTGGCGTAGTGGGTGAGTAACTGGGTACCGTACAACGTGGAGCAGGTTCAATTCAACCACGGAGCAACTCTTTGTATGATCCACAAGTTATTGTTTAGGGTCTGGGTGTCATGTGTGAACTTATATGTTTGTAAACGCACCCACGACACAGGAGAAAATCCTAGAGTGGGGCAATGTTTAAACAAAATTAGACTTAAATAATATGAAGATTTGAACTGGAAAAAGATTTTCGACTCTAAAAATAGTACCTTAATGTACCTTACTTATCTTGTAAGACCAAAGCGGGGTTTTGATACCGTAAATCAAAGTAGCCTAGCTTAACAACGTAGCCTATCCAAATACCTAAAAAAACATGACACTTTACGAAGTAATTCCCTGAGGAATTAATAAAAACTTCCTATCTCTATAAAACAGCACGATCTGAAGCCTTAAGGAGTACCAGTACCTCAGTACAGGTAGGATGTTAGTTTTTACCGGGAGGGCTGCACCGGACCGGTTCGTATCCGACTCGTCCCGCAAATACTAGCCCCACGACATTGTTGATTCTTAACAAGTACCTTTGTAAATGCCAACCTGGCCATATTGAATGTAACGAGCTCGCCTTAATAACACATGTAACGTGCATTAAAACTTCAGATCGGTATTAAAGAGAACACGACGGCCAGTCGACGTGGTCTCCTTTAAGTGTTAATTTTAAAGTTTAGCGTTATTTCTTTAAAAGAAAATATACACGGAATATTTTAAAGAAAAAGCTTTTTTATTTTTTTGGTGAAGTTTAGTGGCAGGCAACCAGAAATGCACGCCTTATTTAAAAAATGTTTCGTAAAAGTTCTAGAGACGAAAGTTGGTATTAAAATTTAATACAACAGTGCTAAGTTGTAACGAACAAACAATACAATATTAGTTCACAAACCTAGAGATTACTTACTAACTTATAGAGTCAAATGTAAATATATTCTTTTAAAAACATTCTCGTTGTACGTAAGAACAATGCTGGAAAATTGTCGTCCAATATAGACATTATGACACTTACAGAAATGTAACGCTCTAATGAGAAAGCAAAGTGGCAGATGTCTTCGACCTCAGCGTCACGACGACACAGAAACGTGCTAAATTCAAAGAACCAAGACAAACCGACGTGACGAACCACTAACTCGTTGTTTGAACTTCGTACATGAGACATCTACTAGCAATACTTACCACAAACATGTAATGTCATCACAGAAACTAGGACAACCAAATAAGATGAGGCTATACTTAACGCTCGCCGCCTAAGTTCATTATTCCTATTTCGGACCAAAGGAAATCAAATTTTTTATCACTTTAAAACATCAGTGGAAGTTCCCACAAGTAAATTAAGTGGTCATGTTAGAGTTGAGTGTAATGAAAATCGTTGAGAAATGATTTTGAATAACTAAAGAGATGTATAAAAAATCATGTCATAATAAATCTAAGAAATTGTAAGATCCGTCATCCAACAATGGTGTGTCGTCGAATTTTATAAATAGTTTTTCACATTATCTTAATACAATATTTCAAAGTTAATTGACACAACAACATGGTTGCGATAAAACCGTTAAGTGCTACCAAACATACTTATCTAGTCATGTCATATTGTATTCGGGAAAATGTACACAAAATTTCATTCATCAAGGAAGTGAAACCACAAACTATAAATACTCTCTGCCATACTCAGAATACTTAAACTATACCGTACCTTAATAACAATTTTGTTCTTTAAATAATTGCCAAGGACTGGATTAAGTAACCATTACTTGACTCTGACTGTGGCGGTATTTCCTCTACCAAAATCAAATCAAATTAAGAATGTAGTTAGAAAGAAATCTATTTTTTTAAGTCTTTAACGTATTTATTAACCAACCAGTTAGTTTAATAAAGGTTGTGTGATACCAAAAGGCTTATCACGCCTGATCGTATCAGATGACGTTGTCAAAAATAAGACTGCTACAAAAACCCAATATTACAAGCATTACACAAATTACATTTAGAAAAACATAGTCAATGATTGATGTTAAAAAATGGCCACCAGTTGTGAATGATTTATGAACATAGACAACTAAAGTTTATAATTATTAAACGTCGACTTTAATGCCATTCAGAGAATTAATTGCCTCGGAATTAATCATATAATTAAAAGATTTGCATATTAATCTAGTATGTTCTCTAAAAATGATCCAATTAACGCTAATTGCCATTCTCGCAGACCATTAAGATATTTCTGAAGATGTTTCTATTTTCTTTCTACTTTTACATATCATTTTAATGATATAGGCATATGCCATAAAAAATGTTGACAAAAAGAGCTATAGAATTCTTATCTTTATAAGACTGATAAGTAATTACTTCCAATAATAATAATTTCTATTACCAAGAAACATGCTGAAACTGTGAGAAATCCAAAATATTACTTTGCAATTGCGTTTGCGACCACTCAAAGCAAGTAGGTACGAGTACTTTACTCCCAAAAAATTAGTACTTCACACACGATAAAACCAGTTAAAAAAGTGCTACACAAAAATCTGGACTGGTTAATATTTATACATTGCGGAGGTCAATACTCTGGTGGTAATGTGGGTCAGCTGATGGGGCCCTGCCGTGGACAACGTGGTCGCTCGATTACCAGTGAGAGGGAAAAATGTGGTGATTACATCTAATGAAAATATCTTAACTTATGTACAATCTGATACATAGTACGTACTTATATACAAAGTCACAATCATATTATAGTATGACCAATGATGAAATGGTTAAGGGTTTATTTTATAAAGTTATTTCTTGTGTATATTGATTTAAACCTACATTAAACTTAGCTGATTAAAATAAAGTTGTTTCTTGTGTATATTGACTGAAAACACAATTTATGACTAAAAAGTAATAATATTTGAACTATCAGATGATAATCTTCTGTAACTTTGCACCTACCACGTCATAGATCTGCACCACCCAATGGTTGACTGTCAGAGAATGCTTATGGCATTAAGTCCGCCAATTTCATAGTGTATGTGCAATAAAGTTTTAAATAAATAATCTGAATATCAGAATGTGAATCTGATCAGTACACTGAGAGATTTAGCACAAAAAGCAATTTTAAAAACTTCTTCAATATTCTCCGAAATTGGCAACAAGGAAAAGAATTGAGGATGTTCTAAAACGAAGGAAATGTTTATTGTATGATTAATGGTAAAGTTTTAGTTCATGACTCATTTAATAAACGTTGCATTACAATTTTTCCTCGAAGTAAAGGGCAAAGGTATTAAAATAGATGTATCCTCTTCCAACCAATTTTCGTCGACACTTCTGCTGCTGAAACTGAATTTAATCGATGAAACTGAACCTTAAAATTACAGCAACAGAGTTAAAATTAATTTACACACATTCCAATGATTCCTCGACCTGATATAAGGTCACCGGTGACCTCGATGAGTATATTGTCGTGACCGACATAAAATGACATAACTGCAATCATGTTACGATACGTTTTGTATACAACTTTTACTGATAAAACCGTTTTGTATACAACTTTTACTGATAAAAGTGCGACCTTTTACCGTAACGTTAGCGAAGGCGAATGCAGACGGTAAGTTGAAAGAGACAGTTCTAGAAATGGGGGAATCTGTAATACTTGAAATAGAAAATATAAGACTTTGTAAAAAAATCTGTCAAGGAAAACTCTTGCTTGTTTTATTATTAAATTATAGATTAATGTAAATGACTTTTTTACAAAAAAAAAAAACTTAATTTTATTTTAGCATAAAAACAAACATTAAGTATGCTACATCATATTTCGCCACCACCGGATGGTCATTAACTCATAAAAACGTACAGAAAACAAGTCACGTTTATTTTCCATAAGAACGTATATTTTCACAAGCATCTCAAATATTACATCGCAGTCAAAGCCCTCGGAGAGAACAGGCTTCATAGTAAATAAGTATGAGTAAACAAATATTTTGTTAAAAGACTATGTAAGAATGAATGGTAAATAAAATTGTATGAGTGAACGTTTGTAGGGGTCAATACTCCGTCAGTAGGTCAGCAATGAGTTGCGGAGGCCCTGAGACCAGTCCCTGGGCGCGTCAGAGCCTTTGCTTGTTCTCTGACATCCATCACTCATTCAAGATAGTACGATAGCCTGGTTAAGGAGCCGGATGTAAACTGACGTCACTTCGATCTTTAAGAGTAATTAATATTTGTCAATAATTTTTTTTTTGCATCTACGGATTAACAAAAAGTTAAGTTAGCAAACATAGTCTTAACATAACAAGTACGGCTGTTATTCTCTGAAGATAAGTAGTGGTTTGCTATACAAAAATAGGTAACAGTAGTAAATAAAGGGTGGGTCTTTAAAAATATTGACCACAAGTTCAACTGCTGTTTACTTATATGACAAAAAACATTAACATCTAAGATTATACGTAATAACATCTTGATTCTAAACGCAAGTTCTTACTTCTTTCATCGTTTCAGAGATCTCGGTCGACGAGGTAAGCCAAGTTAGAATTACCGAATTTAGGTAAATTCGGATGGACTTTTACGTGTTTATGTCATGTATTTTCCATGAAAGCGTAGAATGCGTCAGAAAAGTTTCTGTGCGTCACCCAAAAATAAGACTGAGTGAAAGCAATCGAGTGAATCATATTGTATGCCATATTACAATTAATAACATTATATTATTTATAACAAATAATATAATTACGAGTAACATACGATTAAATCAACGTAAGTCCCATAAATCACAAAAAATTGCCATAGAACGCCATTAAATACTTGAACTGATAAGTATCGTTAGAACGAGTTCCTATTTTTTGTCTCCTACAATTACAACTGGCAATAAATGACTTGAATTTATCATTCAATCTTGAGAACATTAATTATACTCTTTAGTACAAAAAAAACAAACGTCACGACTAGGTATTTTTTCCGAAAAGGTGCTTAGGATCTGAAAAGTAAGAATTGTCTTATTACTTCTATGTTATGTTAGTCTTAAGATAGATAATTTGACGACTGTTTTCAAAATTATATTAAAAATTAGCTGCTTTGTCTACATCCAGCCATTTCAAATACTAAACAAACAAAATAAAAAAGTTAATATTATTTTGGTGTATGTATCGTATGTATATTCATACGCATGTAGTAAAAACGATTGTTTCAATATTAAACAACAGACACCCAAATTTTATTTATTAGTCTATATTGGTTATAGATCATATGACCATATAATCAAAAAATGCTATGCTATGTGTTACCTATTTAGCTATACTACAACAATACATAATTATTGTCAATTAACACCAAAGTTAAAGTTTTCTGAAGCTGTTCTTAATATGGCAAAGTTTGATCACGTACATCAGTTTGTTAAAGTTATTTGTTAATCTTAATTGTGTAATGTGTTAACATATTTTTTACAAAGATGTTACGAATTGACTTTGTTTAACGGTTTAAGTAAGTTTTTCGGGATACTGAAGATACTGTCTTTAGGTATTTATCTATTGGACAGAATTAATAAGCAATTTCAAGCCAAAAACTTTTGATAGTGAAACCTCTTAGAAAATATTGTCGAGATGGACCAAAAAATTGATTACAAAGATGTTATCAGAATATATACTTTGTTTATACTTTAGTAAGTTTATTTGCTTAAAATATGTCTTTTTTTATCTATTGGACAGAATTAATAAGCAATTTCAAGCCAAAAACTTTTGATAGTGAAACCTCTTAGAAAATATTGTCGAGATGGATTCAAAGGCTTTTGATTGAGATCAGTTATTTTTTTAGGTCTACGATTTATGAATTTATATAAATTTCAAAAACCATGACAAAGACCCAGAACTTGGTTTGATAAATATAAAAATTAAAAATACTATCTAAGTGTGACATGTAACTTAAATATTATTTTACCAAAAATTATGTAAATGCTAATAGCTCGACGTTTGCGACGCGAAAACACTTAAGAGCCAATATACTAGTGATGCATCAAACATATCTCACACAAACGAGAATTTTATGCGGTTTTTGACTTTAAAATTTACACTCGTAAAGAATTTGAGACATAAAAAGATTATTGAAGCTAGCCTTGAGTGGTCTAGACCATTTAAGTTTGTTTGTCATTTTTTATGTAGCAAAGATGCATCATTTTATATGTATTTTTAAAGGTGTTTTATGTCTTGTTTAGTGCCATTAAATGGGCAGTTTCACGTCTCAAACTAACGTTTTGGTTCAGAGTATGGCAGTAAAGTAACAAAGTAAACTGTGGACTTTGCGAGAGGCCTCTAAGAGTTACAGCTCTCGTAGAGGACAAGGGAGGCCGTTCACCTCACTGTAATAGACGACGAAATAGCGTGGATATGACTTCACAGTTTTTACGGAAATATTCTCGCATTAATTGAAGGTTACTGACGCTCACGAATATGCTAAAAATATTTATATGTGAATTATAGTTACGGATCTCAGGTTTATGTAAACTGTAAATTACGCATGAACTTATGTTTGCTTTTTATTTGAACTCACAAGTTGTAGCACCTAGATTTCTAGAAGAAGTAATAATACGATTCATCGTTTTTATTATAACCTAAATTAAACGACATGTCACCATGAATTGACAAACACCAGCACCGTATTTAAAACTATACAAAATATAAAAACACTGGACGTTAAGAAAATTATTTTAACGTGCACTTCATACTTAGTAAATAAAGAGTTACAAAACTGTTGACAAAAACGAACAAATAGAATGAACAGTGCTATCCACATTAGTGTCAACGTGAGTTAGAGGCACCTGTTCACCGCAAAGGACAAAGTCAACTCGCGGAAATTGTGTACAGCAAAAAACACTATTGAAACAACTCTTAGATAGATAGCTCTCAATTGATGACGATCAACGACCACATTTTATTTATTTAGTCTGAAAACGATCAACTTTTTGAAAATATTGGGAAAAAATATGAAAGAAAATCATTTATTTTATACGCAAAACAAGAGACAGCAGATTGCAATAGATTTGGTTTTTCACCTGGTATAAACTTAATAATTGATAAAACCGAAATTGATAAATTATCGCATAGAGCCTATAACTAAACCTATGAAAAAAGCAGTGCTGAGTGCTGCCTGAGTATCTCCGATTAGAAATATGGCAATATAATAAAAATTTAATATTTAGTGTTAGCTATTAAAATTATTATCTAACCAGTTTCAAAATAATCTTATGACACATAACTCTGTGATTTTTATTATAATATCTGATGTCATTTAAAGGATTATTTTAGATATAAACAGTTATATATCTATAAAACCATACTCTGCAAATTTTATGAGACACTCCTGTAAATTTTGGCCTTGTCGGGGCCTTGGGGGTTCGATAGCCATATCTGACGAAAAAAAATTGTTTTACAATAAAAAGAAATCCTAAATAGTACAGCATCTGAAATTGAGCCTAGTGTATGACAATAGGCTCAGCCTCTACTTCACGGGACTATAACATATCTGGTGAAAATTTGAGAATTTATAACTATTTTCAGACGATAAACTTCAGTTAGTTATTGAAAAACCTAGAATAACAAATATTATCTCATCTTTAGACTTACAACAAAAGTACAAACGTCTACAACTCTAAAAGTCTACAACAACAGAAAAGGTAGTCTTAAGACTACTACAACAGCAAGACATTTTCAACACACACAAAACCTTCAACACATACCAAACACTTACTCACAGCTTAGTATCCAATTAGTCTCTATTTTCCTAGTAAACCTAATACAATGCTCTCCATTGTTCCTTTAACGTAACTACTAAATACCATACATGTGTTTGCCCACCGGAGAGGACCACAGACGATGTACCACAAACATATCGCAATACAACGCATGCCGATGGTATTTGTTCGGTAATTAAGGCTAAATAAACAGCTTAATCGGTCTTTCAACTTGACGTAAGCCCGGTACATAAGTACCTAAGTACACTATTTGTCTGTGATTGGCCATTAATTGATTTTGAATGGTAGTTTGTACTTATGTAGGGTTTCTTTTGTAAGTCTTTTGAGATGTTGCGGCGTTGGCGTGTTTAGTAGTATCACTATGTTTCATCAATTATTATACAATGTTGTTGTTTCGGGTCTGGGTATCCTGTCTTTTTAATGCACCTACGATTCAGGAGAAAATCCTTGTGGGGCAACGTTTATTTTTAAATAAACAAAAAAAATACAGATTGATATTACGTTACAAAAACTGAACCACTGAATAAATTATTTATGTATAACTTTGAAATAAAATTTATATAATACAAACATAAAATGAATATTAAGTAAATATTTCGATAGCATTGCAATGCATACTGAAACATGAAATATATAAAAAAATCCTTAAAGGTATGATGTTCTTCCGGAGCTGCGGACTGCCTAGTGGGTTTACCGGGGCTTTGGCTCGAAAAGCAGGAGTAAGAACGGGGTGATTTTTAGTCAGTAAAAGTCTGAGACTCCCTCTCACTTCGCCCAAGGCAGTAGAAGTCATTGGATGATATTCTTCCTTCAAAGAAAAGGTATGTTGTTCATACAAAATCTTTATTGTAAAATATTCTACTAACACAATAATTGCTACGAGTACTAAGAATGTTCGGAACAAAATACTTGTTAATTATATATTTAGCATAAGACTCGTGCCGCAGCCGGTTTTCACTCGCTCATATACAGACTGGACCCTGGCCAACAAGATTACGTTATCTTTGACAGAACACGCATAACACGACTATTAATAAGACTGGATAAAAATGCTCATAGGTATGCCGTTAGTTTGTTTATATTTTAATTTTCTTTAAAGGACTTCATCTGTTAGAGATTACATAGAATAAATCATAGGGTGAATAGAATGGAATATTAACATTGTAATAAGGATATTGTTATATAAGAAATTTGTTCCAAAAGAACGTCAACATTTTCGTGGACAATATTTCAAAAACTACGGAAAACTTAAGCTACGTTACTATTTTAGTCGTTTTTAAGAAAACGTTAAATGTTGCTACAATTGCAATCCAAACTATTGATCAAGCAAAAACGATACTCGAGTATCCATCTATTTGAAATACAAATAAGTTGATAAAATTGTTTTTGGCAAAGAAAATTATTAAAACTTTTAACCATCGTTAATCAGAAGTTAAGCCTGTAAAGTTTAATACCAGTCCAACCAGTTATTGATAAGATATTGGCACATATCTTAACGACCACCATCATATCAGGTAATACCGTTATATCTCTAAGAAAAAGCATAAACAAAAGAATTCACGTAGGCATATTGATATAATTATAGTAGGAGCCTACCTTAACATAACCTTGGTAAAACAAATCTGTGTAAATTAAGCATTAAAACTTTTCAGGCTTTTCCTCATTCAAGTACATTTAAGTGTGGGAGAGCCATGCATCGACCAGAGTGATACCACGGCCTCTTAGTTGTAGTTGTGTGAGTTAGGCTACCGGAGACCCAGTTACCCCCATTCCCAACCCCCGATTCCCCAACAACCCTTAAATGCTTAACCCCCAAAAGACCGGCAACGCAATTGTAATGCCTCTGGTATTTCGGGTTTCCAATAGATCGCTTACCATAAAAAAAATAGACATCGCTGAGCACCTTCAAAGAAAAATAATAAAGAAAACAAAATAAACCTACCAAACCTTTTATTCAATCAAATCACCATTTTTGTACGTTGTCAGTTTAAATAAATGCTCAATACACGATATTGACGAGCTGTATAAACAGCTTTTTACTCTGTCATCCTTCAAAAGCATTCGAGCCATCACGCGAATCCACAGATGTCTTCAGCACACATTGGAATAGTCTGTGAAGATAAAAGTAAATAATGATTGATCATTTAAAAGTGACAATTTACATGCACCTTGTGAGCATTTGCGTTTCGCTCAAAACACACGCAATGTGCTCCTGTCAATTGCGAAGCTTCAAAGATTTTGACACAATAATGTTACATGCATGGCAAAAGTCGAAGTGTTTGAAGGAAATAGATGGTTCAGTACATGGTTTTAATGCAGTCTGCATTTATAATAATTTGATATTTTGAAGGATGTCACTTAAGACGGTATCTCATTTAGTGACGAAACATTTTTTCACAATTGGTATCCAGGACGATGAATTGATATTTTGATATTTTTTCCAATAGTATGAACTGTAAGTTCACCTAAAACAAAAGTTTACCGCAGGCTTTTTCAGACATTTATATTTCATGGAAATTCAATAATCCGAAAAACAATAACACTACAAATAAACAAAGTTTTAATAAAATGCAATCAGGATTAAAGTTTAAACATTCTACATATCTGATATCTAATCAGTTCGATCTTAATCCCACTGACCCCCAAACACATAATAACGTAAGTAGCACGCATTAACACAGGAACAGGAATCATCTGTCGGCCACAATGCACTACGTTTATAATACACAAGAAAAAAAAATGCAACATGCGTTTGTGACCAATCTGTGCAATCTGTGCTGTGCGTGTGGTTCGCAATATAATATGAGTATTGCAAGTCATGTGGTGTGCTTGCACAAACCGCTAAAGGGTTGCCCATTGTACGCACGGGCACATTTAAAGCTAAGCAACCAGTATAAGCTGATCTCTGCTTGTTCGGTAACATCATGGCAAGCGAGGCCTTGATAAAATGGTTTTGTACAGCTTTAGGTGTAGCCGTGTGTGTCAGACAATCGGTCCACAAGATTGGCACAAATGCGAATATACACATGCAACGCCTAAGAATAAAGGTAAGCTTGAATAATAGTTTTGAATGTCAAGGAGAAATGACATTGTGGTTTCATGTTCACATATAACACTGTTCTCTGTTCGGTTCTGATGGACATTGATAATATCGAGTCACTTCATAGACAGGCAAGTATGTAGGTCTGGAAAATAATATAAAGAGGTTGAATTGTATATTATCATAGATGTAAGTCTAGTTGTTAACTACTTTTCATTTATGACTTACCTTCATATTTTGTTTACATGCGATTTAATACCTATTGGCGCTATATTACATACTTAGTTGTACTTTATAAATCAAAGAAAATAATTGCTTATAACTTATAATCTCATATGTACCAAAAGCCAAACCTTCCAATTAGATTTTAAGTTGAACACCGTCACAATTATTAAGAGACTTTGTGTTCAGGTATTTTTACATACAAAAACTCTAAATCAGTGAAGATGAGTTGCAGGCTAATGTATGTTTTTATAATAACAATGTACAAGAGTCTACGTACCGCAGTCATTTCCTAAAATGTTGGTTACGAAGACAGTGGTTAAGTATAATAAAAAGCAATTTTAATGCTCTCGTTCGTGCCATCCGGTATTTAAAAAGCAGATGCAAATAATTTTGGATGAACTGGTTTACGTATTTTTTTATTTTCCAAATGACAGCCCATTTGCCATTAGAATCGACTTGACCATATTCGGAAATGTGTTAAAATTTTCTTTAGCAAGTAATAAAAATAATTTGTTTCAAAAACAGATATGTTAAATGTTAATGTAGCGTATATTTTAGTAGATTTTTACATTTATATAGAATAACACCTTTCATACATGAATAAAACTGCTAAATAAGATACTTTAAAAACGAGGAAATGTCACTAATATGTTATTTTTAATCGTTGTAACCATATTGGTGCGTTGATGTCTTTTCCTAGGCAAACATTTATTTATCGACCTAACCTCTTAATTCATCAGTTTTCCTATATTATGTAAGATGCATTGTTGAATGGATATAAAAATATGAAATAACAGATTTAAATCACCAAAATGATGTAAAAAAATATGGGTCATGTCATGGAAGGTTGCAGGTAAGATAAACTGAGAGTAACGCATTTTGATCTCTCGACGCTTGGCGGGGGTGCAATCCTTTCCTATAGTCCGTGGGAACCTTGACAGATGCGTTCATAGCAACAACAAACCTTTTTTCGGAACCTTTGTAAGGTAACCAAAATAATTTCAAAATAAGGATAAGTATTTTTTTTTAGATTTACTAAAAAAATATAGACTTAATTTATTTAACTGACAGATTCATATACCACAGAATATAGAAATTTAAAATCACATTTAAACTGAAAACATAAATTAGCAACATTTGCATATTACATTTTTGCTTTAACTAAACGGTAAACGAATTTTCAAAATGAGACTAAGTATTTTTTTAGAAGATCTAAAAAAATATTGACTTAATTTATTTAACTGCCAGATTTATTATTACAATATTTTATCAAATTTAAAATCACATTTAGTTTCCAAAACCATTTTAAACTGAAAACATAAATTAGCAACACATATTTGAATCTTAAATTTTAGCTTTAAGTAACTAACCGGTAAACGGATGCTAATACAATTTTTTCTTACGTTTGACAAAATTTCAAATACATAGATCACACGCTTTGATAAGGAAAAATACGAAAATTAGGCTATTTGATACTGAAATATTTAAATTTTATGTAAAATTATTTTAACTGTAGTTTCTTTATTAGGAAATCTTGATAAGCTATCGATTGCACCGCAATTTGAATCGTAATTTGGCGTTTTCTCCTAATTGCTGTAAAACGGTAGACGACATAAATTGACCGTTCACTTTGGCTTTTAAAATAAAAAAAAATGATTATTTTTAAAATAAAATCATTGCGGTAATTAAAAGAGACGCATGGGTATGTACTATATAAACACTAAAATTAGAATTTATCATTCAAAATTGAATTTATGTAAAACAAAATAAAGTTTACATTATTTTATTTAAGTAATATTGACCATAGTGTATACTAAGTGTTATAAACGAATAATAAAAATACATAGTTCATCCCATTTTCTAAATTATTTTTAGTCACCCTACACACATCGATCTGATCAATAGGGCAGGAAACAACTCTCTATTTGTTACGTATTTTTTCGGAAACTGTGAGTTTATTATAAACGTAATTTCTAAGTTTTTGTGTGCAAGGGTTATATTGCATCCGGTGAATGTGATATTGGTGTGACTCGTCAGTTTCCAAAATTCGCATCAAAATGGATACGGCGGATAACCTTTGAGTGCGCGAAAAAAAAATTGCAAATCATTCATATGATTGAATAGTGCTCTGTGTACGGCAATGTACCCTCTGGCAATAGGTGCAAAATCACCCTCTTTAATATACGAACTTATATTGTTATTGTTTATTTTACATAAGAAACTAGTTGCACACTGTGGGGTCGATGAGTCTCTAGACAAATCGACACCAGTTAATTTATACTACGCTAACTCAAAAAGCGTACTTTACAGTAGAGGCGCTTAAAGAGAAAAACGTGATAACTTTCACATTAATTAAGATACTTTTTTGAAATTTGGTATGCTTAATATGTAATTTATTCATTGTAATATCTCATATTTATATTTCCTTAATTACTTCTATTTTTTGATTTAGCGCAAGTTAGCCGTATATAAACGTAATTCATAAAAAAAATGTTACATCTTATACACGTCTAACTTATGTTAGCGTAGTGTAGTACGGGAGGTCGTAGTGCATGATCAATCATCTGATGCATATTTCAATATTTTTATAAAGAACATGTACTTACTTACAAAAAGAATAGTCAACGTATCATTAATAAACTAATTAATACGTTAACACATAAGTATTTACTATGTAAAAGTCGCTAAGTAGTTCATTTTACAAACGAACAAGTATACACACGAACGCACTAAACTACGCTAACTATGAGTTAGTGCAGTGTTGCACGGACTTTGACCAAAGTAATCCCCGCGCACACTCCGCTAAATAGTTGGCGTAATATAACTCGAGTGATTTAAAAAATTACCTTTACTTAGCGTTTTATAAGATTTGTAACTTTCTTATTTTTGCATATTTCTTCTAAATTTTTTTATCACGTATGTAAACACACATTTTAAGCAACTTGGCATAAATTTTTTTTTTCCGAATTTTGAGTTAGCGTAGTATAAATTGCTGGTGTCCAAATATATTTAAGTTCATATCATAAGGTGTTGTAATTTACACTTATATGTATATAAAACATTTCTATCAAAACATATGCGAAGTTGCAAAAAGGTGGTTTTAACTCTCATAAGTCTTGTTGCTAGTAAGTTTTATCACATTTCTCTTTTCTATATTATTTTTCTGCTTCGATAAACGATGCCGCGATGTACGAATAAAATTCCACCTTAAGTGGCTGTATATTTTATTGTTCAGCGTATATTTATTGACTGTAGCTAGCGTAGAGGGCGCCTTGTTGTCTGCAGGCGATAAATAAATTATTATGTAATAAATAAATAAAGATATTTGTTTAAAGGTGAGTTTATAGGTGTTGGGTTAGTGTTTTTTCTAATGTTACATTCCTTTTTTCTAGTGTTAACCTATAAATATCGTTATATGTAAAGTTAAATTATATCTAAGTGTTGGTTATTCGTTCTACCTGACACGCTTGCAAAATAATAGAATGTTTATGTACAGCATTTTTTTTTATATTTTATATAATGAAATTGTTTTATACTACAAGGAACACTTATCGGGTGAAGTTATTTTTTAACATAACATCATGTAATTAGACGGGATAACAGCTTGAGTATTTTATTCAAAATTATTCAAAAAATGCGAACTAATTTCAACAAGCGCCAAAGATCAAGCATTTGAATCCCAGTTATGCTATCTTTGAAATAGTTATCACAGCACAATTTGTCCGAAAGAAAGTTAAAAGGCGGTACTTTTGATGATAAATATCTCTTTAAAGCAATAAAAATATTTACCTGTTTGCGTAAAGAGACTAACATTCAACGTTTATCTTTGGTCATAAAACTTTCTTTGGGACTGTTACATTGAAGGGTGAACAAGGACCTATTATTAGTTCGGACATTCTTGTATAAAAACTTTGTAGGGTATTGTAACAATGTGTACTATTTGATGCGTAAATAAAATGTATTATTCTGGCTTTATTTTTGTAACAAACAACGGTATATATAGAGATGTTTTAAAAAAACCTTTTAAAGAAAACGTATGTTGTGATTATGTAACTATCGTATTTGCAATCCGGATAATACCTTTAAGATATTGAAATTCGCAATCAAAAGTCAAAAACTATATCTCTTAATATACTTTTTATTTATGCATAATAAAGGAAATTTTCTTTGTTATAAAATGATTACTTTTTACGATAAGCTAGATTAACAACCATCAATTATACAGGCCATAAATATTGCGTTTAATTAGCGCCCATGTTGACTTTATTAGTGTTCATGTAAAACAATAGTGTGAAAACATGATTAGTTCCAAATTCAGCACACGTGGTATGTAGTACATAATGAAGCATTATATACCGTACCTTATAGTCGTAAAACGGTGAATTAAAACTAATTTCAGTACATATTAATGTTAGGATTATGATATGGTGTGTACCATATCACTATACTACACTAATGTGTACCAATTACATGTCGTAATTGGACACACTGGTTTTATTTTAATGGAGCAACAAATTTTTTGCATGCTCCACTAATTCTTGATAGTGAGAAATCAACTTTATATTTCTTGGCAAATATATTATTCTAACTTTGTAAAAAATATGAATTTATACTGCTTAATAAAAATTTGTTATGACATACTCGTTTCTTGTCGATATGGCTTAGCTATTTACATACTACGAGCTATAACCTCTTTTATTCAAAACTAAATCGGTTCCCATTACCATCACTTTACAAACTGCCATCGACCTAAAAAAAAACATAATGAAAACACCTAAACAAAAGCAAATAACGCCCTAATCCATAATTTTGTTTTATGGATCGAGCTTCACATAATATCTTAGGTTAAGTGATCCAATCATCTCATTCATACCCACTATCAAATACTTCAAACTATAATGTACAAAATTAAATGTTAAACCACATTCATTGAGAGGCAAGTTCCGGTGAAATCCGGACAGAGAAAAAAAACTAATCTAAACAAACACATGACAAGAATAAAAGCAGATGGCGCCTGAGCGGAAATCGAAAGGGATTTTTTTAAGGATTTTTTGTTCAAAATCGAAACCAAAAAACCTATAAGGATATGATTTCAAAAAAATAGTGAAAGCGAGGTTTTGACCGTGAGAAATTATAGAAGAGGCTCCGTGGTTTATAGTTAATGCTAATATAACTGCTGATCATAAATTTATGTTTAAAAGCCTGAATGTCTAGATCTATCACTATATAGTTTATAGTGGTCACTAAGGATCTTGATTTTGAGACTAATGTATGATAATAGGCCCACACCTTACATCTGATTCGAAAATATAGTTTAAAAAATATTACTTTGCTTTTAAAATGCATATTAAGTCTGCCTGACCTCTGAAATCGATTTAATAGAAATTTTGGAATAAATTATTAAATTCAATATACATTTTTGAAACTCAAAATTCTTCCAGTCTTTTTTAAATATTATTGGTTCAATTGGACAAAAGTGCATAAATAATTTCTTCTTTATTTACGGTTTCATTTTTGAGATAAGGAATAATATTAAAAATCCAAAATTGAGACTGACCACATATAGTAAGACCTGTCATATAAATTCGGTTTAAAATTCAAATAAAATTTTAATTCGAACTTCAATTATATGTTTGCTTTCGCAATAAAATGCAGTTAACATTTCGAGTGTGCTTTTAAGTAAAACAATTAATATATTAATTTATCTTTCATCTTTATCGCAACAAGGTGGTCCCGTAGACTCGTAAAGTATAAAATTATATGGAAGCACGGCTTATACCTGAGATATAAATCTCTGATCACGGTGACCGTCATTAAATTAATTAACAACGTCAACAAGAGAATCGATTCATGGTACCTTCTATTGTTTATTGAATCGTCCATTAAACCCTTACAAAATGTTATTACTTAAGATACTGCTATTTACTGAATAAATATGACAGTATGTATCACTTATAATTATATTTTATCAACGATCAAAATGTTTTAATAAAGTAAGAAAATCGGTTCATGCAATTAAATAGTCTCGATACAGCTACATTAAAACCAATCATATAATGATGCATAATTACTAAAGAATGGCGTTAAGTGCATATTGATCCATTTAAATACTGCACTCCTATTTGAACTTTGAGCTAGTTTCCTGCTGATATTTAAATAAATAAGAGCCTTAAACATATGTGCAGAACCGAAGTCAATAACTAAATGTCAGTCTATTTATAAACGCACCTTGCGCGATACCATTGTACCTATTTGACACACCACTGGCCATCAATTAGGTTTTATTTATACTGACCTAGGACGCATATACAATTAATGGTAATTTGTAAATTCTATGGCATTTAGAATATTCTTATCTACATTATTTAGCTAAATTAATTCAGTTACTTTTAGGTTATCAATTTCTTTAATTGAACTGTGACAGGCCTCATAAAGATCAAATTTATTACAATTTTAATGTAAAAATTCAGTTTACAGTTACTACTTTTTTGGGTTTGATGTAACTAATCTTTCAAATATTGCAGTTTCTTTGTTTGCGTTTAAATTATATTTTCGTATTCTAAACGAAGGTTCATTCATATTTTTATCTTATTATTATTGTGATAGGCTTCTTGGCACCCTAATTCACTTTGGATCAAAATTATCTTGTATGATTTTGACTACATTTAAAGCATACAATTTGATCGATTTCAATTATGTAGCGAGCTACTGATATTTTGTAGGTAAATAAAATACGCTAATATTAAGACGCCATGTCATGTAGTTATGATTTAAAAAATAAAATAAGATAGAAAGAGCATATAGATAAATTCCATTTAATTACGCAAGCAAAGCTGCTGGTCAAAGCTAGTATTTCGAAGGAAAGTCTATAAATGGTAGGCAATAAAAATTTTGGAATTTGTTCAAATATATTATTTTTTTAGAAACAAGTTGTGCGATACTTAAACTCAAAAACGACACACTATAAATTAGCAAATAGAAATCTACAACTTGGATTTTAGGAGATTTTTCTAAAATGAAGATTAGGAAAGAATTTAAGTAGTTAAAGATATTAATTAGCATCTGAAATTGCATGACGTCAATGACTGGCCTACCTATGGTATATTTTTTTGAATTTTTAAAATCCGAGTATATTGACCCTATCTAATCATTGGAAGTTGAGTGGTGTTCAGCATAAATTAATAATTAAATCGCAAATGAAAATTATACATTTCCTTATCTCTTCAATTGCAAATGCAAATCTCAGATTATTTTATTTTCTTGATTCTTATCGATTCAATCTAATTAGACCATGTTTAGTAACTTGATCTTGTCCAATCATAGATTTTTTTTTATTTCAATAATTTGATTCCAGGTGGTTAACAGTTGAATCCAGAGTCTCTAGCTGCTGCTCCCAGTTATGTACCATAGGTAGTATAGACGGTACAAGAAATGATCCTATTACAGCAAAAAAGCTGTGAACATAGTGTTTGCAAGATCTCAACATCGTCTAACAAAGATGAGATCTAAGCAGCTACAGACAAAGAAAGGTAGTAGACAGTGTAACGTGCAGTATGCAGTGAACAGTAATAGGTAGTGCACGAGCGTGGGAGCATGCCGCAGGTGCAATATCGTAGGGCGATGCGTTTCCTACGAGCTGCATCGTGCAGATGCATTGACGAAGATCTATGGAGCCGTGGACGAGGCTGTCATTACAATTACACTGATTTCTTATGATTAGCGTGATTAGGTTGTTTTTTGTATAAATTATGGGTTTTGGAAACTAATACTACCGGGCAAAGTATTACTGGACTTTTTGCCTACCTCTGCCTACCCCTTCGGGGATAAAAAGGCGTGACTTTGTGATGTCGTATTAATACGTTCTCTTAACAAAATATTTGTTATAGTTACAATGTTAAGAATATAAGGTCAGAACACTTTAGTTACATAGCAAAACTCCATAAACTGAGCTAATTAATAACTCAACATTAAATAAACTTAATTGGACAAGGAAGTCCTATTAATAAAAATGTCGATAGCAACAAAGTTTTGTACTATAAAAACATTTTCATGTTAAACACTATTTGTCTTTTCTAGTATTTATTAAGGCTATGTAAATACGGATTACTTTTTGCTACTTGGAACGTTAGACGTGAGTTCGTTAAATGTAATGTAGTTGGTAGGTAGCCTTATAAATAAGGATATTAATGTCGTTTCAATATAATACTAATACCTGTTTACTAGGAAAAACTACGGTCTGCTTCTATCGGAAATCATTTATCAGGAGCACTTTTGAAAAGGCTAGCTATTAAAATATTATAAATGTTTAATATAAGATGATGTAAGTAACTGAATTTTAAATATTTCAACCGTGTTCCATTAACATGGAATAATAAATCTTTATGTAATTGTAAGAAACTGTTTACAAAATTCATTATTGGCATTAAAACAACATTCACAAAATCACATATGAATATTACTTGTATCGCACTTACGTCTGCTGAACGAAAATAATTATCATAGAAGCAAATTCAAATTACTACCTCATAGTTTTTATTAATAAAAATTAATTTATAGCGACATAAATCTTTGCAGCAACCCGTAGTAGCACCTTGTATGTGAAATAATTGAAATACTGACACTTTCATACATATATTAATAAAATCATAAATCGATCGAAATATCGACAAAGGAAATAGAAACTAAAATCAGCGAAACCCTTTCCCGCACCTGTTGAACCTGCTTTTTCAATAAACTTTTTAGATGCACAAGATTTGATAATACAAGGTGCAAAAGTTTGAGAAACTGAACACCTTATTAAGTTCGTGCGCCCGCAGCAGTCCTTTGAGGTCGAAAAATAAAGCAAACCGATATTCGATAATAGCAGCCGAAATTATTGCCTTAGTAACCCATTCCTGACCTACCATCAGCTGCCTCACGTCGACCCATATGTTACAAATATAGGTCATTAGAAACCAAACTGTTACGGGATAAAACACTTTCTGTTCTAACAACTTAGAGTTCAATTTACTATCACATTCGTAGCTCGAAAATCCGATACACAATTTGACAGTGGTAATGAATCTTTCTAAAACAAGACACCTGATTTGTATTATTTTATGGTCGAAAATTGGTGACAGGTGCAGGTGGTTGCAACATGGTCATTTGTTAAAAAGGAATCGGATTGGATCTCTGCATTGAGTTATTATTTTGGTCAAGAAAGAAAGTGATTGTATTTTTTGCCTAATTCCATTTTAATTTTTTTTTTGCCTGATCCTTTTTTAATGAGTCCATCGTGGGTACGATTTGAAAGAATAATATATTCTGACATGTCAATCGTCCGTCATGGTAGTTAATTTATCATAAAAAATATAGCTATCATCGTCAGAAAGGGTAGATAAGGAATGCACCGGCAGTATTATTTACACTCACTTTCAATTTTATGACAGAAATACTGTATACTTTCTTAAAACTAAATTGGATACTAAAACATGTTTTATAGAAATCATTAAACAATAAACCCTGTGCCACTGGATTCAAGTTCAAAATAACATACATCAATTAATCGATCTGCATACAATTATAGGGCGGTATATAACATAACAAAAATAATGTTACTATTTTCGGAACAATAACGTATTGTTAAAACGTGTTACATAATTTTTGACAATTGTTTATTTGCCCTAGACATACTTAACGGCACTGAATCCGAGTCTTTAATATTGTCAACACCATTTAAATATAAACTAACCTAGAGTCCTACTGACTAATATCATATTTATAGACACAGTATCATAACCAGACTATTTTATTCTAATGAGTACTGATTCATTTATACTCAACTCAATTACTCAGTGGATTAAAGATAAATGCATAAATGTAGGAGTAAATTCAGCTTCCTTATCTTACAACAGATTATGAAATGAATGGTTGCCGATGAACTTAAATAATTTAACAACAGTTGCATGCATCGTAAACGCGTACTTAGGCTCCATTAACATTTAAAGAGTAAGCTGATTTACCCACACTTATGGCAACAATCGGAACAATCGAGTTTCTCACGTCATAACAGTGGTAACAGAAGATGTAAGATAATATAGAGAGCCAAGTACGACTGGTTGTTTGTAACGAGGTTCCTCATATTATAATCATATTGCAAGCTCTATATATATACCTAACTTGTCCTTGAAAAGGGTCACTTTAGTGAAATGTTCCATTTTAGAACATGTATCGTCATTTTGGTTATTCTATAAAAAAGTTACTGAATACAATAGTTTCGATAGTTAATGTAAATGTGATTTGTTACAAAGATCTTGAGCTTGATGGCGTGCTAATGGATTGGTCTATGTTCAAAAGGATTGAAATAAATTAACGATGTTAATGATACGGGATTCTTTTGAATTCTTGTGATATATTTCAAGTAGGTGTATGATTCTTATGTTTCATTGTACAATTTTTGTTCTTTAAAAATGTATGAGAGTCCTTACATTTGATCAGTTCTATTGTTTATTCCGTTTTGTTAACCATATTGCACTTATACTTTTTGCGTTTCATCTTCGAAACAAAACAGTGAATTAAGATTTTTTTGTACATTCTTCATTCTTTAATTTAAGTCTATTGTGTGATATATGAGATCATGGTGCTTAATTAATATTGAAACTGATTCACGAACAAAAAGATTTCTTGTAATATTTTGCACATACGTCATGTATAGCCGTTTTAGGTGGTGGTTTAGTAATCGCAAACGGTATTGACGAGGTGGAAATTCATAACACGAATTGTTTTATCTGGGCAATAATTTCTTTAAAATTTCTATAAATATTAGTCATTACCTATTATTAAGAGGACAAAGAGCCATCAGGACAACCTTAGATAGGGCCCAGTAGTCTGATGCTGATTCACCTGGGTTCTAAATGGAGCTCCGGCTCAAAAGCAGGAGTAGAACGGGGTAGTTTTTAGTCAGTAAGAGTCTGACACTCCCTCTCGAATCACCCCAATCGGGAAAAGTCATTGGATGATTTACTCCTCTTAAAAAAGCTATTATTAGAAATTAAATTTTTTATCTGATTTTGCAAATATATAATACTATACTAACTCTTGCCAATTTGAAAGAAAAATGGCCATGATGTTATTTGATATTATTTAATAAATTCTAACAATAATGGAGCAATAAATCGAAGTATTCCAGATTTGGCTAACAATGGTTTATTGACTAGGAAAGTGAACTTAGCCCAAAAAGGAGAAACGACATACTAAAGCTATTATAGCTAGGTTAAAATGTTAATTCTGGACGACGCCTCCGTATATTAACGACTTTGTTATCTAGGGCCATATTTGGTTCGCAGATATTTATAGAATTAAGATAGAGAAAGAGCAACAATGAAGTTTATTTTGCTCCATTCTGTAAAAATATAAAATTAGGAAAGAGTATCTTTCTGCTAAGTTTATTTTTTATTAACCGGTTGGCAGATCAAAAACTCTTATTAAAAGTTAGTAAAAAATTCTTAGATACAAAAATTTCGACTAATAGTTATTCAATCAATGGAAAATGGAAATGGATTCAAAAGACCACAATGTACGGGACCCTGATATTTTTCAAAAAAACAATTTCCATGAATCATAAGTCTACCGGATGCTTCTACAAAGTAACAGTTTGCTACGAGAGCGAATCTAATGTCAATGTGAACTGAATTATACTCATTGTGATTACCCATACAATTAGCATTTTTATCTACAAGCTCTGTCTGTTCTATCAGATAACGGTGTACAACAAAAACTTCCATAACTACATGGGATGCGGTATTTATTTCCTGATCCATTTTATGTATGTGAAAATGAATGTCTAGTTAAATTCATACATATAGAGTTAAATTTCATTATAAATTTAAAAAGTTTCCGGAAATTTTCATACGATTATACATACATTATCCTTTCTAACGAGTTAATTTACGACCTATACAGATACCTATACTATTATGTGTCCAAATGTTTACTACATTTAAATAACTACCAAAATATGGTTCAGTCTAGAATATAGCTAAGTCTACACTGCGCTACTTGGGAGGTCAGAAATTAAATACTAGCTCTAAATTATTCTGACCCTGAAATCAAGCCTAAAGCCAATAGCAATAGACAGCTAGAACATCAATTTGCCGCAAAAAAATAAGGAAGAAACTTTAAAAAATCACACGCAAAGCTTCACAAGCTTTAGGACTCTTGTCAGAATTAACACCAGTTTAATACATGAACGTACAGACAAACAATGAAATATAACGTGTAACAATGTTAATTATCAGTTTAGATTCGACGTGAAATGCGTGTTGAAGTATATAGCACGCGTTATGCAATGAATGCATAGTTACATAGTGGCATAATACCTAGTAGCCGACGCGACAACGTAACCGAACGGTAATGGCGTCGTCGGCGCGCAATCTTCCGTGATAGTGAACTTGAGTTTTTTCGCGGCGCGCACGCACCGTTACTTTGAGCTACATTCCGCGGTTGCGCCGGCCCGCCGCACGGCGGAGCCACCACCGCAACGATCAATGTTCATGGAATCATGTCTCGCTATAATATACAATCTATTTTGATATTTCTTACTCTGCTAGTCGTTTTCAATGCGGATGTTCCATTTTGTATTATAACATATTTTTAGTTTAATGAAAAATAAATTTTATCATGGTGTTTTATTACATTAATGCTTCGAGCCTCTTTTAAAGTAAGTCAAAAGAGGTTTTAACAATTAAGTTTAATGAAAACATATATTATACTTGAGGTTTATTAAAAATCATATATAGAACAAAATTTATTGCATATCGCAATAAATATTTCATTAAAAAGCATTAACTATAAGTTTAGTTATTGTTATCAAATGTATTGGAAGAAATCGCCCTTTAACTGGATAGAAAACACTTAGAAAACACAAAAATAAAAATAATTCACTACGCTGATAGAAATACAACATAGAGGCCACCTATATAGAATTCTAAGCCGTTTAGAGACAAGCTAATTATAGCCCACTTCAATATTAATAAGTAATTATAAATCAAAATTTAAATTATTGTTTGAAACTTAAACGCAACAAAAAACATTCGACGAACAAAACAGTCCAATAATAAAATAAAAACACGTCAGAAAATAACAACCACTCTAATGCTTAGATCTAAGCTTTGAAGGCTGCGCGAGCGCCGGGTCAACGACCTGCCATTGCCAATGTCAGCCATCTTGAGTTCCGCAGTCGCTTACGTTCTTCACGTAAGAGGCTGTAACGATTCGTGTTTGTGTGAGTACGTAATGTTCGTTTTTCTATGTCTTTACGTTGGTGTGCGTGATTAGAATTGAATGTAGACGCATACATTCGCACAATAATTTTGTTGTGTGCTGTAAGTTTGCGTGTCGAGTTTTGTTTTACTTTTTACTCTCTAGGTGGCGTTACTAAAAGTGTTAGCCATTTGTGGTTACTTAATTTGATTTTTGGTTACAAAAACTATGGTTGGCCATTTGTATTTATATAACTTAGTATAAAATAGCAGTAACTGCGGTCTTTTGTCAAATAGAGGTGAACAACCAAAGTGAAGGTTTTTGTATAATGATGTCTGCAATGTGAGTTTTCACGTGACAGTTTTCCATATGAATAGAGACATACATGTTATTTCATGTCCGTATTTTCGAAATATATGTTAGAATTATATAATTTATTAGTATTATATGTCAGTTAATAAAATACACCAACAGTATAAATTATAATTTTCGTTATATAAGTCTAAAAATGAAAATATACTGAACAATTTATTTGATTTTACTTAACCCAGAACTAAAACCGTACTTCCTTTTATGAGCGAGGCCTTCTTAGGCCTTGGGTGAGGCGAGAGGGAGTGTCAGACTCTTACTGACTTAAAACCACCCCGTTCCTACGCCTGCTTTAAGACGAAGCCCCGGTAAACCCGCTAGGTAGTCCGCAGCTCCGGATCACGCGTCAGCCCTACTGGGCCCCATCTGTGGTGGCCTCGCTCTTACACTACCAACACTTCAGTCAAGTTAAAAAACTTTGTCCTATTTATATTGCTATTAAAATCGTAAAAAATACATTGAACCAGTATCGAGTTATACAAGGCATGTAACTTTACTATCTTATTCAAATTACTCACTCGATAATCGATATAAAATTAACATTTCTCTCTCTAGAGAAATATTCGTAATGTAATTTATTTTCTTTGAGCAGAAATAAAATGGTGTTTAAATAAAAACGAATAACGAATATTGATGATGAAGATAGAATGATAAATTTTCCAAATGATTCGCTGCAAAGGTTTTAAATATCAAAACTTGGGTTGAACGACCGACATTTAAATACATACCTACTAATTAGAATATTAAAAATGCTGTTTTATTCACATCATAATATCTAGAATGTATTAGCTGCAATGTTTTACGACTTTTTAATTAGATTGAATATCGAATTATTAATATCTATTATAGTACCTATAAGCTCTTAATTATTAATATCTATTATAGTACCTATATTTAAAAAAGATCATGATATGTCATGATCTTTTTTAAATTATCATCATGTTAGGTTTCGAAATTATATTAAAGAACCATAGTATTATTTTAGTCGGGTATCGATTTTGTGATATGTCAACACGGGTCACATGACCATCGGTATTTTTGAAAAATGTCAGTTGGGGATTTTTCGACTGTCAACTCGGCCTATTTGCTCGGGCTCAGCATCGAAGACGGACGTGTTGTATAGTGTACCAAGGTAAATAATTATAATCTATTCCAATCAATCTGAGTTTTATTATATTTCAGAAGTGGGATCTACCTGCTTACTGTTAATATTTTCTTAATAATATTCTTATAATATACTAACTGCTTGTTTAGAATCTTGATTAATGAGGTGATAGAAATAACCTCACCGATATAAATTCGGAATACCCACCGCTTATTTTATTATAGTTTATCAGCAAAAGCTAGTTTCTTGTTTTAGTAAAGTCGAATAGTTACATGTCTACGTTTACAAGTTCCAGAACAACGATGCCACGTGCAAGTGAAACCTCTGCGGCGGTGTTTGAGAACGCCTACCCGCGAAGAAGTAGAACGGAGTGTGGAGTCCAGTAGGAGAAGTCGCAGCCGCACGCGCCGCGACGAAAACGAGCACCGCAGCCGCAGTCACGTGCGCACCCCGGAACACGAGCACAGGCGTGACAGCGCACGAAAACTGGAAGCCGAGTTGGATCACCAGCGTGCCAGACTACGTGAGTTGGAAAGCCAACTGAGCCGGGAGCGCAGCATGCGGCAACAGTCTACCCGTCGATCTGATGTCCGGCATCGAGCGACGAGCGGCGAGAGGTCGCGTGTTGGAGATCGAAGTTTACCTCGAGAACGCAGCCCCACACCGCGGAGTAAAAGGTCAGACAGTCCAACTTTTACTTCTAAGGATATTATGAACTTTATTAACTCAATTAGTAATATGAAATCTCAATCCCAGCCGCAAACAATGGCATCTCCAATGGCAAGTGCCAGTAATATTAATCACAAAAATATCCTACCCGATTTTGACCCTTCTTCAAAGAGTCAGCGCATAGACATTTGGCTCAAAAAGGTCAACGAGTGTGCCACTGTTTACGGGTGGGATGAAAGAACTATCATCCACTTTGCTATGCAAAAACTACAAGGATTGGCCAAAACGTGGTATGAAAGTTTGAACTCCATCCTATTTAGTTGGGATGAGTGGCAAGGCAAGTTGTTGAGTGCTTTTCCGTTCGAACAAAATTATGGCCAATCCTTGGAAGACATGATTAGGAGAAAGAGCAAATTTAGTGAACCCCTTGAAGTGTATTATTATGAAAAACTGGCTCTCCTGAACCGATGCGATATCGAAGGCAAGCGTGCAGTGGAATGCATTATCCATGGTTTGAGCGACAAGACAATGAAGTCTAGCGCCAATGCGTTACGTTGTACTCAACCTGACCAGCTATTACAATTTCTTATGAGCAATAAGGACCCCTCACAATCTTTAGATCGCAGCAATTCTAAAGGTCAATATGCTTCTACGTCAGAGTCTTTAACCAATAAAAGCTCATTTAGTCGAACGTCTAAAGTTAATAACAACAATTCTCACTATGAACTGTTTTGTTTTAACTGCAAGGAGAAAGGACATCCCTATCTGAAGTGCCCTAAACCGTTGATCCAATGTGCGAAATGCCGTAGGGTTGGTCACAAAACCGAAAATTGCGCTATCAATCTTGGAAACAATAACAAGACTAATAACGTTCAGAAAACAATGTGCATTTTAACATCGTCGCCAAATTCAAAGTTCTTGAAAGACTGTATAATAAATGATATACCGGTGAAGTCCTTTGTAGACTTGGGTAGCGAAGTCACGCTTCTTACTCAGTCTTTAGCTGCCACCTTAAATCTAAAATACAATAGCCCGCCCCTGCCTTTGAGAGGATTTGGTAATGACATAGTGCACTCCTCGGGAGGTGTGGATGTAGAGTTGAGTGTAGATGGTGTGAGAGGACGCGTGAGGTGTCAGGTAGTCGATGATAGTTTTCTTGACTTACCCTTGTTGATAGGACAGTCGTTCACAGAACAACCCCATGTTATTGTTTACAAAAATGCGCTGGAACTGAAGTTCCTTAACGACAATTATGAGTTTGAATTTCCCAGACTTGATTTCGATGACAATAAACCTGTCACTATAATAGTCCCTTTCGATGTTGACATTTACGGCCCCGCCTTAGTTAAGGCTCACGTAGATACCGTTACAAATGGAGATATTTTGGTAAGTGGTAAGGTTATCGGGAAACCGAATCAACAATTTAGTATTAATGGAGGGGTATATCGGGTTACAAACAGTTTATTTTACATATACATAACACCATTATCAGAGTTTTGCCAATTGCGAGGGGGGCTTACCATAGGACGAGCTACCAAGATTCAGATAGTTAGACAAATATTAAGCACATCAATGAATGCGCCTGTGGACGAAACCAGTACTATTGACGAGAGTCAAGTGAAAATAGGCAGTACGGTCAATGAATCACAGCGGCGACAGTTGATGAGCTTACTCTCTAAGTACAAACATTGTTTTGCCTCAAGTCTGAAGGAATTAGGATGCACGACCATAGCTGAGATGAAAATCGAACTAAATAGTAAACGTCCGGTTGTTTACCGCCCCTATAGATTAGCGCATAAGGAATGCGGACAAGTGAGAGAGATGATAGGTGAGATGTTAGAGTCCGGTATAATAAGGGAATCGGTCTCGGATTTTGCGAGCCCTATTATATTAGTACGTAAAAAGGATGGTGGACAGAGATTGTGTGTTGACTATAGGCTTCTAAATTCCATTACGGTCAAAGAGCGATACCCGATGCCGATTATAGAGGATGAGATTGCTCGTCTTTCCGGCCAGGGTTATTTCATAACGTTAGATCTTTTTTCAGGGTACTACCAGGTCCCTATTTCTGAATGTTCCAAATCGTTTACTTCGTTTGTAACCCCGGATGGCCAATATGAATTTAATCGTATGCCATTCGGGTTGGCAAATGCACCAGCTGTTTTTCAGCGCATGATGAATAGAGTTCTAGGGTCTGCTAGGTTTACCGAGGCTATGGTCTACATCGATGATGTCTTAATCTACGGGAAAAGTGTGGAAGAATGTTTGGAACGGTTTGAGAGAGTGATACAGTTAATAGAGAAGGCAAATTTATCCCTTAACTTAGCGAAGTGCGAATTTCTCCAGGATAAAATTAATTATTTAGGATACGAAATAAGCACCGCTGGTGTTCGGCCCGGTGATAAGAAAGTCCAGCCTGTCGTAGATTTTCCTTGCCCCACTAATGCACATTCGGTTCGCCAATTTCTCGGATTAGTAGGGTACTTCAGAAAATTTATCAGAAATTTCGCGTCCGTCGCACACCCTTTGAATAAATTACTTAGAAAGGGTGTTGAATGGGTCTGGTCCGAGGATCAGGACGAGGCTTTTAGGGCACTTAAAGGTACCCTAGTCGACAGACCGATTCTGGCGATTTATGATTCAGCTGCAGATACAGAATTGCACACCGACGCAAGCAGAATAGGAATAGGTGGGATATTACTTCAGCGTACAGGCACTTCTGACCCTTTCAGGCCTGTAGCATTTTACAGTAGGCAAACTTCTCCGGAAGAGAAAAATTTCCACGCCTTTGAGCTTGAGACACTGGCAGTGGTATGTTCTCTTAAGAAATTTCGGGTTTACCTATTAGGCCAAAACTTTAAGATAGTTACAGACTGTAGCGCTTTGCGTTCAACGTTCTCAAAACGTGATATGATCCCACGTATAGCTCGTTGGTGGCTACTGTTACAGGAATTTCAATGTACAGTAGAATACCGAGCTGGTACCAAAATGGCACATGTAGATGCCCTGTCGCGGAATCCGGGCAATTTGATTGGTGACACAGACGAGTTTGAGCAATATCCATGTGTTATGCAGATTAGTAGCGATGACTGGCTTCATACATTGCAGATAGGAGATTCGGAACTCCGACGAACACGGGATATACTTACTAGCGATATAGACGCTGACAGTTTAAAACATATAAAAGAAAACTTTTTGATTAAGGACAATAGACTGTATAAATGTTTGAATGGCGATAAAAATAATTTACGCTGGGTAGTACCAAAGGGTGCAAGGTGGCAACTTTGCCGCATGAACCACGATGACATCGGGCATTTTGGTGTAGAAAAGACATTAGAACGCATTAAGAAAACTTATTGGTTCCCCAAGATGTCTCGTTTCATTAAGAAGTATGTACAGGCATGTCTCGAATGCGCCTACTCAAAGAAAACTACAGTTGCTGAGGGCCATCTGCACCCCATCACAAAAGTAGAAGTGCCTTTCCATACGCTACATGTTGACCACCTTGGACCCTTTGTTCGTTCGAAATCCGGGAATTCCTATTTATTAGTCATAGTGGACGCCTTTACCAAATTTGTTTTTGTTAAACCGGTGCGAAACACTAAAACACAAATAGCCGTTAAAGTATTTGAAGATATTTTCTGTACATTTAGAATACCCGATCGTGTGATTAGTGATCGAGGTACCTGCTTTACGTCCCATGCATTTAAGCGTTATTGCATAGATAGAGGCATTAGGCATATTTTGAATGCGGTTGCTAGCCCGAGAGCCAACGGTCAGGTAGAACGGTACAACCGAACAGTACTGAATTCCCTGACCGCCCAAAACCTAAACTTTGATGAGAGGAATTGGGATGATAAGGTAGGCAAGGTACAATGGGGAATGAATAATACTCGCCAAAAGACGACAGGCAGAACGCCGGCAGAAGTCATGTTCGGATTGAAAATGAACTCGGAAATCAGACCTATGCTTAATGAACTAGTCCGAGAAAGTAACGAAGAATTAGACACAGAACTATTGAGAGAATCTGTCAAGGATAGGATTGATACCGAACAAGAAAAACAGAAATCCGCTCATGACGAAAACCGGCGCCCTGCGCGTGTTTACGGAGAGGGTGATCTTGTAAAGATTACAAGAACTTCTTTTGCAAATGATGGCAAAAGCAAGAAACTGATTCCCCCTTATGTCGGACCTTACCGCGTAATAGAAGTCCTAGGTAACGACCGCTATAGACTGGCTGCAATACCCGGTCTGAGCAGTTCCAAAAATAAACGCAAGACCACTGTAGCTGCTGATCGCATGTTGCCATGGGTTCATGTAGCCGCCTTAGATGTCAATAAGGATAGTGATAACGATGATGCTAGTAGTTTTGATGACGAGGAAATAGATGAATGAAATATTTGTGATTTATAAACACGGTATTATTAAATGAATTCATATAGTAATTTATACACTTGATTAGTAGGTATTTTTGGATATTTTATTGATTTTGTTTATGTGTCCGTTGAGATATTATATTTATATTTTATTTACAATTGTTAAAATCTATATATACAATGTACATTAAGTATAAAATAATTACGTTATTGTTTGGATAAATACAAAATACTGAAGACTAATTTGTAACTTCAATGATATTTATGTGATACCGTTATGTTATGATTGGAAATGAAATAAATTGTGTTATTTTAAGTTATTCGTTTTGTCGTTTGTGAGAAGGATGGTTCACAAACACAGGCACCTCGGTGTGAGAAGGAGGGCTCACTGCTTCCGTGACCTGATTATGATTTTATATGTATGTATTTATTGTTTGTGAGAAGGAGGGTTCACAAACACAGGCACCTCGGTATGTGAGAAGGAGGGCTCACTGCTTCCGTGACCTGAGTATGATTTTATATGTATGTATTTATTGTTTGTGAGAAGGAGGGTTCACAAACACAGGCACCTCGGTATGTGAGAAGGAGGGCTCACTGCTTCCGTGACCTGATGATGATTGTATATGTATTTATTTATCGTTTGTGAGAAGGATGGCTCACTAGTTAAGTTACTTTAATACGATGTTATTTAATGTTCAATGTTTTGAGAAAGAGTTTAAGTGGATTGTAATTTATTCAATTATTTTTTTTTCTATTTGTTTGTTTGTAAGAACCTTGAGTTGATGATAATTATATTTTGATGTTAATGTGCAATGAATTGTGAGTCCGAATTCGATGCTAGCCGAGTGTTAGGTTATACAGAGCAGTTACTTCGTCTGCGTGCATGGGGACATGCACGACGTCAGGATGGTCGAGTGTTAGGTTTCGAAATTATATTAAAGAACCATAGTATTATTTTAGTCGGGTATCGATTTTGTGATATGTCAACACGGGTCACATGACCATCGGTATTTTTGAAAAATGTCAGTTGGGGATTTTCGACTGTCAACTCGGCCTATTTGCTCGGGCTCAGCATCGAAGACGGACGTGTTGTATAGTGTACCAAGGTAAATAATTATAATCTATTCCAATCAATCTGAGTTTTATTATAATCATATAATATTAATTGTTAATAGAAAATCTGTTATCACCAAATCAAATAGAGTTTTTAATTGGATGTTGTTCCAGAATCCATTTTCATTGCATCTTAAAAGTACTATATGTTAACAACAATGTACCTAGATATTAAATTAATCATTTATTTCTACCACCAAAACTAATATCACAAAAAATCTATCAAATCATACCAAGAACAATCCTCAAATCCTTTTCTTTTGTAGAAATAGAAAAATAATTTAAATGCGCTGAACTTTACGAAACTAATAATCTTACTCCATCAATCACACGCAATAAATAAAACTTTGAATAATATATTCAAGAAATTATATTATTAATCGTATTTTAAAGAGAATGTATGCAAATGAAGGCATTTAGTCAACTCTTTGTTTATTTGTTCGAAGATAGTGCCAATAATTGAGTAGCGCAGGTGTTCTGAGCTTGCTTGTATGAGTTTAATGCGAGTGCAAGTGATTTGAATATAAAAGGGACCGAACTTAATAATTTTAAAGCGTCCTTTTAATCGAGAATTTGATCTGATCGACACGTAGTTCAATCGTTTCACATTAATTTATTGATGAATTAATGATTTGAAACACCTCGTAACGAGATAATTTGCAATATTCTAATTTTACAGCTATAATAATATAATATACCTCAGATTTATTTGAAAAATGAACTACCTATCAAATAATAAAATGAAAAGATTGCCTATTCTCATTGTACACTATGCTTATTTATGTTGTTTATGTGGTGGAGAATAAAGTATTATTAAATTCCCATCAACTCTAAATAATTTATTAAAAGAATAGAATAAAATTAATCGATTAGTAAGGCTCTTTTACTGTAAGTGTACATTCTACAGCATTCAGGTAGATATTCGTCACTGCAATTCCGCCGTGCCTCTCTAAAAGTCAATGCACGTATTATGAAGCTTAAATTACAAGCAATAATAATAAAACTACACATTTAATACGGTTAATACGACCACGAACGCAGTGGTAACTGACTGAAGTACTTAAGACCGTCGGAATTCACCATATAAGGTAAATTGAGTTAATAAAACGATGTCATAATACGCTTTAGTTGTCTGTAATATTATTTTATTGTATTCTGTAGAGACGATCATAATTATGGCAAATATATTGTGAACTAATAAGATGATCGCAACATAGATGTATTGCATACTCTGAAGACTTAAGCTAGACTTACAAGACGGGTTTTATATACATTCCCTCATTTTTAGAATTTTGTGGATTTGAAAAACGGTTGTGTTCCGCGTGTGAGTTAGGATACAGGAGGCCCAATTACCCCCCTTGCCCAACAACCCTTAAATTCAAACCCTATTAAAAAAAAAATCATGACGAGCGGTGGGTGAGAGTGAGCGGGGGATCCTGGACTACACCTTAAAATGGCAATAAGGAATCCAATTTATCGGCGCTCTTTTGGGCGGGGAGGGCTTTCAGGCTTGATGAGTTGCTGGGACGATGAATTATCGTTTATTGAAACTGCCTTAATGTTATGTTATTGCAGTCAGTATGAGTGTAATAACATAATTGAAGGTAAACATTAATTTAACTACTTTGTGTTGTTTGTTTTGCAAATCAACGTATTTATAAAATAATTAATTATATTTATTTTGACATTGAGTAAAATCTGTAACAATAATTATTGTAGATGTAACTCAACTTATAAGCTGACAAATTGCACTGGCACTGCTGGAATCGACTTACTGCCGCGTTGCGGAGACGTCATGCATTCCTAAATGCTCTACAGTTGGTGGCGCTGTGGGTTTCGCTCCGTTCCCTACAAATGGTCGATCGGACCGATTGCTTAAAGTCATTCCGTAACGGGTGCCTTCTGCTGGAAGGTCGGCTCGCTCACCGTGCTCGGGTTGAACCAGCGGTCCAGTGTAAAATGTTATAACTTTATGTATTGTAAAATGAATAGTGTTGTTGTAGCATGTAATATTATTGTCATAAGTTCTAGTTTTAGTATAATTATAGCAAATTGAATAACAAGGGCACGGACTCGAGTCCGTGGAGATTAAACTATATTACAATAAAAAAAAAAAAACCTATTAAAAGTACCGATAACCGACAACGCACTTAACACACCTCTGATGTCCATGGGTGACGGCGATGCTCCATTTATGATCCGTCTGCTCGTTTACCGTAATACCATACTTATACCATAAAAACGGTTGGTATTTTGTGTTCAGAAAACATGACAATTACCTAGTGCTCTATGACAAGTTAATATCCTACAATACTAAAACCAATCTATCAATTATTGAAACCTTCAAACACAATCCAATGTTTAATAACTAACAACACACGTCACTATAGAAAACACATGTCAAAATTAAGTTCGGGTATTGTTTTCTATAATTGAGGTCATTCCAAAATGTCACGTAGGAACAATGGCAGGCAGCATTCGATATATAGTAATTATACGCCCACGATTGACCGCAAACCTTGACGCTTCTAGTTGTATAAATATGACCTAATCCAGATTAACTGGGTAAGGTGTTGTTAAGGACGTGCCTTTCGGATTATGTTGTGATTAGCCTTTTTTATTTTTGTGAGATATACTAAGCTGGCGACAAAGGATACACTAAGCTATTGTCAAATAAATTGCTGGCATAATAAAATAATCAACATTAATATATAATAGAAATTTGGCATTCTAGAAGATACATACAGTTTGATTCGCATAAAGTTTATGTTGTTTAAATTCTGTATAAACTTGAAATGTTATAAACTAAGTTCTACAAACTTCATAGAAAATGTAGGTCTTCCAAAACCTTGAAGAAACCTATTTATGTAGTAATATTTGTTGGATTTTAGTCCTTTCAGTTTTCTTTAGATTTTAAATAAATCATTCGTTTCCACGAGAATATGTTGTTTCTGACAAAGCTCTTTAAATGAAAAATAAAAACGCCAAATCATTACAAAAAATCCTTTCATACCTTTGAGTAAGTACCAAGCCAAGACTAAAAATATAAAACAATGGAAAAATGATGCAACATTTTAAAAAACAAACGCCTTCGTTAAGTGGAGGCTCACGTTTGACAGGCAAGCTCTAAATGTAAAGTCGGCTACATACATATTAACTTCGTCCCGCATACTTAAGTTCACCTTTGGAGGTTAAAGCTGTCATGTAATATAATTATGTTATTATCTCCTCTCTACTAAACAACTGTCTTTAATAAGCCAGCGAATAATACTGTCTATAATTAATTAATACTCTACATAGTCGCCACGCCCGCATTCGATGGTAGTATTTTTAACCCGTGTCATAATTAATTCAGACTCTTTTGCAAGATGTTACATTAATGTTCCAATTATTGCGAAATTATAACGTTTTAAAATAAGTTTTACTTTCAATGTTTATTCACAACAGATAGTCGGTTATAAAACTGTATTCATCGGGCTATTATTCTTTGGAGATGTAAAAAAATACACAGTTGTTTTTATATAGAGTTCAACTTTAAGTTATTTCTGTATTTTTCTGGTGAGTTAGTATATTTTTAAGCGTCCTTATTTTAAACCTGGTGGACATCTAATATAATACTCAAATAACACTACTCAACAAATTTTCAACTTTTAATTTTATCTGAGTTTTCATTATGTGATTATTATTCCTTGCCACTGATATTATAAAAATATATAAATAAGCACTTTCCATCACATCTCAATTTCCAGATATACCGCTATGTCCGAAATTACAAAGTTGTCATGATTTTATTCTTGTTTTAATGGGAATGGTGTGGTTTTTTTGGAGTGACTGGCTGTCCTCTTGTACTCAGATGCTGGGGTACGTCTAAGAAGGGTCCAGCAGTAATCTGCGAGCATAGCAGGCTCCCATCGACCTTATTTCTCAAACGCAGCAACATCTTGAGGAAAGCGTTCTCAGTGTTCGTCACTGACTGAACCAAATGTATAAGAAATTGTAGTTTTAATGACATATTGCATCCCACTTTATAGTAGCAGTCCAACAAAATATCTATTATTTTGCGAAAATCATCTGCTTTCTTGTTACCAAGGAAATTCTTCGTGACATCGACAAAAGCGCTTGTTTTTCAATATTGTTGAGAGTAGATGTAAAAGACGAGTCTAGAAATAGTTTATTTATGTCAGGACCAACGAAAACAACCTCTTTGATTTTCGCATCACTAAGTTTAGGAAACTTTTGCTGAGAAACTGGAATGCAGAACCGTCTTTGCTTAATTTTTTAATATTTTTTTTTATAAGTTCCAACTTGATGTGTAATGCCGGTAAAATGATTTTATACCATAGGATTAAATTTAATGTTTTTTTGTCTCACAACTAGAGAGTGACGTGATGGCCAATCTTTTTTTATAAAATGTAGTGATACCAAATACGTAGTTCTTAGACCAACCATTCAGATTCGTAAACACTTAAACAGCGCACCCACGGATTGTCTTGATTTCTTAACGGTTAAAATAAGCTCGATAGGCATTTGTCAGACAGAGACTTTTTTTTCGATTTTGGCGTAAATTCTCCACAAACATAGTAAAATAAATCAGGACTATTAACAGAAACTCGCGACATTTTAGAAAACAGTTATTAAATAACGAATGCACTGAGTTCCATCAGCAATAGTTATAAATTTCACGACTACCCGTAATTTAACTATTGAAGGTCGGGAAAAAATGAAAAGTCCTATATCTCCACTTCTAGATGTGATATCGAATTAAAATGCCTGTAGTTATTTATCATAAGGCTACCTCATTATGAAATAATACGCACTGGGTCAATATTTTTTTTGTGTTGAATAGTGTAACACATATAATTGGGTGAACAACATTGCATCTAGACAATAATTTCCAGTAAACTACATTTAAAAATCCACTCTAATCTCCGCTTTTTGAAATCGGTTAATATACTAAAATCTGATCCTAAGTGTAACATACACTTTTCTGAAAACCCGCATCAAAATCGGTTCGGCGAATCGTGAGATAATCGCGCACAAACTTTCATACATGCATACATACAAGTCAAACAGAGAACCTCCTTCTTTTTTGAAGTCGGTTAAAAATGACTTTACAACACACATTACCAAGTATCAATACTTGTGGGAAGAAAGGGATATAAGTACAAAGTAAATTGCAGATGAAACACGTACGATAACAATAAATATTGCCTATCTACATGAGACAAGATGGTTTATAAGGTATCGAACCCGCTCACCTTTGATCTATACGCAAACTATTATACACACATCATCTATATAAATTGCCATTCATTATTTATTGGCATTCCATCCCATATTAATATAATGTAGTGTATCATTAAAATGTCAACAAAGTTTAGTTCTTTAATAATTCGAGTGAATTCATTTCAATATTATGATATTTCTTATTGGTTTATAGTTACTTACATTGGTTTTAATAAGACAAGGTCAAAGTTATATTAGCGGCTGTACTCAGAGATAGTTGTTGATTACTTAAACTATTGCTTATTAACAATTTTGTTCCGAAAAAAAATTTGCCAACGAATATTATTATTAGAGGTAGGCCATGTTAGATGAAAAGTAAAAATCTTTAAAGATATATATTAGTGAGTCTAAGAATATCCTTGCTATGTAGGCTAGTTTTATTTAGACTTATACAGCTTTTTGATATTGACCTTTAAATTTAAGCACTTAAAATTACATTTGAAACCACTAATAGGTACAGATATACAAAAGTAATAATTACTAATGCAAATATAATTCCTATTAATCTGACTAACAGTGTTATAAATTAGAACTAAAACAATTTTTAACGCGAATTATAATGAAATCATGCGGCAAAACAGCATCTAACAGTGACCTCGGACTAGGGACCTTCACCAAAATGTTATTGCAGTTCGATAACCCGAACCATTGTTCCACGCGAATCACTCCCATTTTATATATCACGACTGGCTCCATGATTTCCGCGTCATGACGTTCATAATTATTAAATTAAAGTTTACGATACATAAGGATTTATGGCGGTTTCGGTATAACTACGGGGATACTGGGAGATTTATAGTGCGTAAACAATAATTGTTGGATCATATTTACAGGGCGTCTCGCGTCCACTTTCTGTCACGACTGCAGTCCTGTTCTTTATATTTTTTTCTCTTTTTAAGGTTCATACTTGATGTTTTTTAGTCTTAATGGAAATGAATAAAATATACTTTGTTTGGCATTGAACTTAGGCTAATTAACGATTGTGACTTTGCATTGCGATTTAATATTAATTTACATATCTATCTGTTATGGATGCTTAAAAGAGATTTAGCATAATAAGCAGATTATAAGGCGTTTTATAAATATAATCGTACACTTTACATAGCTATTTCGATTAAGTTTTAAGCGGAAATAAATAACGAATTACATCGGTTAAGCATGGAAAGACAAAGTAACCAATTAGTTATTATTAGCTTGGAAGTTGGCAATAATTTGTCCATGTTCCACCATGACAGTCCACCAAAGAATTCGAGGTCAATTTATTTACGTATAAAAAATATAAGGTGCGTACATTTTCTAAAATGGTCGAATAATGGCGGCCGCCGTTAGCTCCGATACACTTCCGTTTCGACAAACCATTGTTACTACTTCCTTATACTTTTTTATAAAACTTTTCATGCAATGCATACTGTTCTGGAATGATACAGTCATACACATACTGTAGAACTTCTAAATATTATACAATTAATATTAATTTCATGTTATAAATATGAATATTTATCGCCAACTGTTTTTATATTATAATTTATATTATATTATTTCAAACACAGCAGTGTTTGCTCTTAGACACGTGACTACACATGTTTGCTTTTCTTTTGTTTTTAAGAAAATTCCTTTACCAAACAGCAACATGTTGTAAGGTACGTCAACATTTAATTGTAACACAATACAATGATTTACAATACGACAGATATACCAATTTTGATATTCTCAATTTGAAAATCGATATTCTCAATTTCAAAATTATTTTCAATTAAATTGAGCATATCGATATACTCGATTTTCAAATTGAGAATATCGATTTAAGAAATAAAACATTCTCAATCGATTAAAAAAACGCTCGGAATTCACACCATCTAACAAGGTGGTCATCAAAAATGTAACAGCAAGAAAAAAGAAGCAATAACTATTTCGCTACTGCCCATCTTTAAAATACACAACAAAGGTTCCAAACGTACTCCACATAACCATTTTATTATGGTGCTGACTACTGTATTGTGCCTATAACGTATAGTCAACGGTCATAACGTATTTCTTATAACACCTTGTACTACCTGTATGAGATTCACCCCCAACCTTTTCAATGGGGTGGATGAATTGCGGGGGATGTACAATGGATGAATACGACTCGGCCGTGGGAAAGATCGAGATGAATGGAGCCATAGCACCTGTGCTGTCGTGTGAACTCGTAAAGCCTTAATAGGCCGTTTGATGGTTATAACGTTGATTTTTGCTGTTTATTTGTATTGTAACGTTATTTAGGAAGGAAGGAAAGGAATTGTTATATGTATATTTATATTATCTGTGGCTAACTGGCCACTTATAAGAGTGGAAACTTATTATGATCTTCTTTTGTTTATGAAATATATTCAGTGTGTTTCTGAGTATAAGTTTTATTTACAAGTTAAATTATTTCTACAATATATATTTAAAATATTTAACAAGAATGGAATGGAAAATAGCTGTATTAAGGATGCAAAATACAGCTTACTGTAATGTGATCACAATGTGCTTATTGCTTATAACATAATTTTTAAATGTAAAGTTCATTTTGTATAAAAATATAATGACTTCATCAAGTTGAAGGTAAGTAAAAAAAAAACAGTTGCAAAAACAGTGTAACTATTTCGAACTATTCTATATAAATAGATCTAAACCAATGATACCGATATCGCAAAAAATAATGTTTGTGATATTTGATACTTTGTGGTGATATTTCGTTTGATATTGGGAAATTTAAAAATGATTTAGTAAGCATTATACTATAGATAAATATAATTTGAATTTTTTATACTTATAAATGTTACCTACTGTTCAAGAATGCAGGAAAGTCGATGTTGAAAACATAGATTTTGTTCATATAAAGTTTTGAATTTTGTAATAAAGTCACTAACTAAATGTCATTGCAAAAAAGATACACATATGTACATAATTTTATTATAACTTTCGTGAGGCATACTAAATGAATTATTATATTATCGGCTTACTCACGTAACTGTTTGACGAGGAACTCGACTAGTTTCAAGCCATGCTAGAGGCTCATATTCCTGAGTAGTATTACGCGACACAGGACGCGGCGATTGTCGCTACTTCTAATCTGCTAGTCGTGTTAAGTTACGTGAGTAAGCCGATAACATATGTACATACTCCAGTTCAGGAACCTTTTTTTCAAAACCGACTTACGCTTATCCATTCCTATCGTTCAAAACAATTTGTAAGTTAATAGAAAATTGATAAATAGCTTTATTTACAATAACCGAACGGTACATAGCGCGCAAAACATTTTCTATACTGAAGGACACACGTGCCTTGACAGACATTGGGGTGAATTCAAAATTAGAATGTAAACTGTATGTTGCCAGATACATAGCTGTTTATTACGTAACGGTTCTTATTGAATAAGTTTTAAAAACCTCTTTTGTTTTTTTTTACTTCTGTAAATACAAGCGTGATGATGTAATGTCCTTTTTTGGCGAGGAAAACTTGGCTAGCGATGTTCACAATGTCATTGATACGTTATTTATTAATAACCGTTGTTATTTCGTCTAGAGGTGAGTTAAAGTTTACCTACTTAATAACAATACGTTTTTTTTCGAAGGGGGAAAATCTAATATATAAAATTCTCGTGTCACAGTTTTCGTTGCCATACTCCTCCGAAACGGCTTGACCGATTTTGATGAATTTTTTTGTGCTTATCCGGTTTCTATGAGATCAAAATCTATTTTACATCCCATCATGTTATAGTACATTGTAGCCCGACGACTTCGTCCGCGGTGTACTACCACCGCGGACGAAGTCGCGGGCAGAAGCTAGTCTTCTTATGAATTCTCCGTCTTTAACGGGACCCCCGGCGAGGTAGGTCCCTCTCGCTTCGGTTTTAGTCGGTAGTTTAACACTCCCGTGTTAGACTACCGACTAAAACCCACCCCGTTCCATCTCCTGCTTTTCAAACCGGACCCCGCTAGTAAAACCGTACAATAGATAATAGGGCGGTATATTAAATCCAGAAGTCGTGTTTAAATATTCATTATTACCTAATTCTGTGTGAAACTTAAGAATGAGTTCTTATTTTAACAACTGATACACACAATAAAAATATATTAGGCAGCATAATTGACTTGTTTTTTAAGATGTAATCTTGTTCGGGGCATCCAACAAGTAATGAACAAAAAGGGTTAGGTACTGCTAACTGCTATGATACTAACCCATAACGATTGTATCTCAGCATTCGCTATCGGTAGTGCAAATACGAACAATGCTTTGCTTATAAAGTTATTTTGCTCATTCACTAAACAATCCAGTTAATACGGTGAACAAGTGAAAAGTTATTACAGGTGCAGATAGAACCGATTGAAACAAACATAACAACAGTTATACATATGTATTTAGGAAGGTAAAGAGGATTTCATAATACCAAGTATTTCAGACTTGCTTCCAGTCCAGACTTGATTCTATTGAAAATATTGGGCTCTACTGAATATTATATTTTTACAAGATCATGCCAACGGTTTCACCAACGGTCCTTTGGGATAAAAATATTCCTTAAAAAATATTCCTATGTGTTATTCCAGACTTTATAGTCTGGAATAACACATCAACCCCTGCAATAAATTTCAATCAAATCTCTAAAGCCATTTTGATGTCATTGAGTATAAAAACTAAACACAAAAACTCACAAACATTCACATTTATAATATTAGTAAGATTTATTCTGAACCATAAAGATATTTTCTTTACTTTTGGTTTTCAGATGTTTTACTATTATCACTCTTATACTTAATACATACATCGTGCCATATTAGTATGTTAAATCTTTACTAAATATCACAGAATTTGAAAACAACACGGATACAGTTAGAGGAAAAATATAAATAATTCGATAAAGATATTCATAGATACTGCAACAATATATTAAAACAAACCATTTGTGTGATATTTAGAGGAAAATCAATGTGCAAATCTCTACTTTAATATTGACATTGAGAATTAATTACGTGTTCCGTTAGCCAATCAGGTTTTTCTAATAAATACAAAATCTTCAAGTTGTATGTAGTAGAAAGAGGAAAATCTGAAATAATTCTTCATCGTGATGCTATTTTGGCGTTCATACATTCACAGTGGAACTCGTATAACATATGAGGCTGACCTAAAAACTTAGGCCGCCGGCCTGGACTAGTTACCAAGGCTTAATATTATACGATCCTTAGCCGCACGTGGATTCTGCTGTACTGAAAACACGTGCCGACTGTCACAGTTATAAGATAAATTGTTGAACTTATTTTCATAATTTGTCTGTAATTATTTTAATGTTTTAATTGTTTACAATAATAATACCAAACTAGAAGGACAATTCCAATGCTAACCTTTTAAACACTTAAAAATATGAATAGTGTCTATAAAGCTATTATGAGTAGACATTGTTTTTAAAGAGGAAAATAATCCAATGACTTCTCCCGCCTTGGGCGAGGCGACAGGGAGTGTCAGACTCTTACTGACTTAAAGCCACCCCTGTTCCGACTCCTGCTTATCGAGCCGAAACCCCGGTAACCTGATAGGTAGTCCGCAGCTCCGGATTATGAGTAGACTGTCATCAAATTCACTAAATCCTTTTATAAGACAAAATATCTACAAATATTGCTAATCATTTGCGAAAAAAATTCAACAATACTCATCTTATGTAACGGTAGTATTGCAATAATGCCATTGCACCAGTACCTCGCGGTTTTCCATGGGCACGAAAAGTGAAATCAACATAAAAACGGGTGATACATGAATTTGGAAAACAAATGTGTTTGTGATGTAATAACATTCGCTTGTCACATGTCTGTTCAAATTCTCCCATCACGTGTATATGGAACTCTGCAATTCAATAGCTTTAAAGACTTGCGTCTAAATCGGTGAAGAATGTATTTGAACCTAAAATTTAATTTTACTTTTATATTGAGTGGAATGTTTTTATCTGAAACGACGTCAGATAATTTAAAAATTAAAATTAGGGTTCATTGTTATGATACTGTTTACTAACCTAGGGTTATCGAAAACAAAAGCTTATTTCGTAATTTTAATGAAATTAATGATGCATGTAGTATTGTAATTTATTTGTGCAGAACAAACAAAAACATGATCATAATATCTGTCAGTCAACTGGAAAATTAAGTAAAATTGTTTTAAGCATTTTCGTCCTTCACAATTTTCTCAAAGACACAATTATTTGAATGTTAAAAGTGATTAACATTAAGCTCCAACTAAATATTCGCAAATGTTATTTTTACAATTTAAACAAATTATACCTATAATAATATGCTTACTCGCAGCAAATAAGTCTTATTAAAAAACATAAAATTAAACCGTCAATTTCTTTACAAACAAGTTCTTGCAAAATAACTGGTTATTTATTTCGACATGATTTATGAAGATACACAAAGTTATGATTATATTCAAGAATTTAAAAAAGAAGGATTACAAAGTTGACAGTAGCAATTAATAATATTTTGATCCTTAGCGCCACGCTATTTTTAGCATCTTACAAAATCTGATAGAACGTTTTTTCGCGAGTGTCAATTTTGTCATTTATTGTATTTTTTAATTCAGAATTCTCAGTTACTACACGACCTGAAGTAACCACGAATTCACGATGGGAATAAAAATTAAATGATTATTTCCCTTACTCTTTGAAGTTATTAGCTACAATAGATAACAAGTAAATCCCAGATGATATATTATTATCAATGTCTTATATCCTTATTTTAGCCTCTATCCCATCAGGTTTATCCTTAGGTTTATCCAGGTTTATCACAGCCATCTCAGGGTTTATCCTGTAATGATAGGTGTAAGTATGATAATAAATAAATAACATTTTTTATATATTGTTTAAACAAAAGCAATAGACATTAACAGGTTAACACAAACCTCCACTGACCCAATCGTCCCGCTATTCCATTTTACTGTTGACATATCAATACATATTTATTCATAGTCGAATTCAATACAAACGGCTCGGTATAGTCCACGTGACTGCCCTCTTTATGAATTATGTTACTTTATGTACATAGCTCCCATTATGCAATCCAACATAAGTTTCTGTGAAGGACATCAGCAAAAATAGCACTGTAATGTTGGTACGGTAAACGATATATGAATTTCTATGGAAAATTTTGGGAATATTAAAGTCTTTCCTGATTTGTTTACTACGTTTGTTATGTTAGAATGAAATAGGTATGAGTGCTCTTAAAGGTATGTTCGATATGTTTGTGAATCATATAATGCAGACGGAACATAATGTCGTAATGGGTAGGTTAAGAAATAAAGTGCACGTGAGAGCAAGTTATATTACGTTACAGAATAAACTATTATAGAATAGTAATTGATGTTGACTTGAATGAACACTTTTTTTATCGACATATCGTCATGCCTTTTTTTCCCCAGAAGGGGTAGGCAAAAGTGCACATGTGGCGTGACGCCACTATAATGTAAACCCACTTTTCACCGTTTGTGTTATAACTCCCATTTAATAGGGGGTGACCTTATGACCATAATATATTGAGCACAATTCCAGACTCCGTGGTACTAATGAGAAATTTTCTAAAAACCGAAAAACGTCCAGTAATATTTTGTCCAACCTGGGAATCGATCCCGAGACCCTTTGCCCAGCAGGCACACTTGCGACCACTCGACCAACGAGGCAGTAACTTTTTTCATAGTATAAGAAAACAATATATTTGAAATGTAGTTTTTGGAATTTCACACACACAATAGGTAATCACACAATCACATAGTGACTCACAGTTCTCTAGCTATAGATAAATGAAACGGTAAAACAATCTTATAATACTCATTTAATATAATGGTGAAATAAACACAGATGTGCTCATAGGATTGTCAACAACGGAAAATTTCAGTATAATCTAAGTATGACGCTCAAGAATAATTAAGGCATAGGGCAATAACTGTTCTTACCTATTTGGAGTAAACATAACTTAAGTACCAACACGTAGTTTGATGCAATCTTTGTTATACTTGATTCAAATATGAAGATATTTTGAGTGAATCAGATGTTTCTCTACGTAGTACCTATATACAATTAGTAAAGGTAGAAAAAATACCTATAGAACGAGTTTATGGATAAAAACATTTAATCCCCTTTATTTGTTGTTCGAAAATAAACTTTTAAAAGAAATAAATTATAAAAAAGTAAACATTTATTTATTTATAAAACCTAACAATATGACATCTTACAGTTAATTCCAATACAATGCCATGCCATATTATTTACAAAATATACTAATTAAGTGATCAGTGAGAAATTTATTGATATCTGCATTAAAAGCTTTCAATTTGCTATTTTACGAGTACTTCTAACTATTACTTACTGTACATAAAGCCTAGGGTTAACCTTTTTACACTTTATGCCTTAAAGTCAATGAGGTGTGATAACATTAATTGTTTTAAAAAGTCAAGTATCAACGGACATTGCTTACTCAATGACCATTAAGTGTACACTGGCTTACAATTAAGGCCTAAGGGTCCTAAACTAGGGTTCTCATTAGGGTATTAAGTTTTAAAACTTTATTCAACTGCCATTTTTTAAGGAGGTTATTTATATGTTTGGCGTATTGAACTAATTTCTTTTTATGGAATAAGTGGCAAACGAGCAGATGAGTCTACTAATAATCTAGGAGTGGCCTAAATATTATTTTTATATTCAATTTTATTATAACTTTCGTGTAGCAGCGCGACAATCGGCGCATCGGAATGTCTCACGGAATGCTGCTCATCATGAGCCTTTAGTATGGCTTGAAACTAGTCGAGTTCTTCGTCGTTTCGTGGGTAAGCCGATAACATAATAATTAATATATAAAATTTCTTGAAGTTTTGAAGTTTTCTAATATGTGTCTGTGGTTAAAGATATTTGATTAAGGTATTCAATTCAAATACCTTAATTTTGTTCATTTAGTCTAAGCTAGCTAGACTTCTGAGGTGGGTCTAAACAACCTTGGCTTGAGTTTAAATTTGGTTTTGATAACAGCGCAGATCTTTTATCTAAGGTACAATTTCAAAAAACGTGACCGGTGGATAATACATAAAGATTCCATTTTCTAAGGAAAAAAGAGGCTTTTACTGAGCAGACTTATAAAAAAGTACATTCATCGATTTTCAAAATAAGGGGGAATAGTAGTTGTTATTCTGAAAATAAAGTGAGTTTCATAAAATTTAAATGAAAATAGTGAAACGTGACAATTTTATCCTTGAACAGGGTTGACGCATTGTGAAATTTTGATTCTTTTTTTTTCAGTATTTCAAGATCGTTGTTTTACATTCGCATAAATCTTCAATTTTTTTTAAATGCCTTTCGCTATTCATATGCGTTTAACAATACTTTATATTTAATAAATATCTGAAAACCTCTATCATTACTGGTTGGTTATTTATCATATGTCATACATTTTTCAATATTAAACATTTTAATAATACCAGGTGTCGTTCGGCCACTTTATGAATTACCTTTGATATTCCAAGTTTCAGAAAGAATACTGTGATGCAAAAGAACACAACAGAGAATAATATTTTCACCACTAAAACAAAGGCGAGGAGGACTCAATGAAAAAAAGTTAAAATAGTGAACCCTAGAGACCACCGGTTACCGCACGTGAAACACGTGACATTTAAGCATTACTTATAATTTCACACATCAGAAATTCTAAATTTAGACTATTATAATTTATAAATTTGGCTTTTCCCCTCTTTTCACCCAAAATATTTATGGTTTTATCAATGAATTGAAATTTGATTTCGATTCAAATTGTCAATGTCGTTATTGTCATTCATTTTAATTTTTTTTGTTACCTGTTAAGCTGTGGTCTACATTCTTGGAATATTTTGCATTTGTTCTGAATTTTGAATGAACCATCTTACCTACTTATTTTCACCAAAAAAATACATACCAAATGAGATTTGACTTTCTAGGCTGGTAACAGGCTTGTGTCATTCCTACAACACCATACAACGTAGGTATTACTGAGTGGAAGATTTTTTTTATATTCAACTATTACTAGTCATTATCATTACCAAATGAGATATTTAGTAATAATATAATTTTGATTATGGAGAATCTAATTATGTCATAATTACATAAATGAGTAAATATTATTTTCTGTTCAAGGACATTGCAAGGTCAGTAAGTGGTACGATAGAAAACCTTTTCTTAAGGTATAAGCATAAGCTTGGCAAAAAGCTTTTAGATTGTTGTTTATTCGTTTTACTTATTGTACAAACAGGTACTCTCATTTTCAGATGGTATAAAAGTGTAAGTGTACAAGAATCACACGGTCAAACTTGGTCACCTGTCACGTTTACCGTCAGCGGTGACCTGGCTCCGCTAAATGTAGTGCCTAGTGAGAATGTCCCACAAATTAAAAAGATAAATAGGGTCACGTTCCTGCAGTGAGGACGCTGGCTAACGTTCAGCCCCACAGTCTGTTACCATGCTGTTTTGTTTTCAAGCCAACGCAATCGGTTCACGTGACTCTATGATAATTTCTCTCACTTAATAAATGTTAAACTAACCAGTTCAAACTCGACGCATGGAAATGTTTTTCTTAAGTCCAGTCACGTTTTCCCGTACGTTGTTTTTCACGTGTATTAAGGGTTTGTTCTAATTTCAATAAATTTACAAGTTTTTATCATTTCGTAATCAATTGCCTTTGTTAGTTACGAAAACTCATACAAATTTCATGGGAACAAACTGTTTTTTATTCAGTCAATTTCGTTTTCTTGTGACTTTTTAAAATCCTATATACTCGTAAGTTTGCAAATACAAATGTGGATAATTTTGTAAGACAATGAGTGGGTATTGCTTCCTCACGGATACGTTATCGACTGTAAAATGCGGGTAATAAAATAACATTTAAAACATGTTCATCGCTTAAAGGTCACTTGTACATAAAAGGGAAAACACAGCTGGATCAACGTTAGTTTTTCCTGATGACTAACATAATATTTACATCGGAAACAGTAATTGCTGATATCAATGGTAGACCGATAGTTATGCTAATCACACCAAAGGACAGAGTAAAATGCTAAACACTGAACAAATAAATCACTACGGTACCTATTTTACAAATATGTGCAAATTAGTTCTAGTATTTGCCTTATGTTGTTTTTTAACAGTCTTATAGTCTTTATCAACCACACCTAAACCGACTCTTTACTGAGAGTTACTTAATCTCCGGGTGAATTGGTGGAAACCAAAATATTGTAAAGTGTACGAATGTATCTTACTTTGGCAACCCGCTAGGCAGTCCGCAGCTCTGGATGGTGTATCTTAGCTTAGAGGTGCCTTAAAAGCCTTAATCATATTTTAATATTGACTAACATGTACATACCAACCACAATCTACAAGTAGTAAAGTGATAGGTTTCGGTTTTACCCACAACATATGTAGATTACGAAAGCATCTGGCATTCCCATACATCAAGAAACTAAAGAGATAATAACCTTGGCAGATATAACGTGATCTCTTTTTGGGTGGAATTATCTTTTATTTTTGGGACAAACCCGAACCTCCTGAAACTCTATCGTTAACGAAATAAATTAGAAGATATCATTAAAGGAGGAATAGTTTCCTTCTGCATTTTTATGCAGGATACAGAATGATTCATGCCTTTAAAACACAAAACGAATGCACAACTGGGAGAAACCCAGTTACTAAATAAAAACCCTAAGAAAAACTTCCGGTTGGTACTAAAAGTAACCTAACCGAATACTCTCTTCTTTCTTCCAAGTCGTTTCATTCTTAAAAGAGAAGTCCTGATCATCAATCGTATCAATATAAAATTAATAAAACTCGAGTATTGTTTGTAACGGACTGAGAAAACTTTTATTTCCAACCACATACAAAAGAAGCTATAAGTTTTACACACAGGTAAAGCTAGCTAGTATTGAACATTATAAAATATTATTTTGATACCACATATAATATACCCACCATAAATTCTACAAAAATAAGGTGACAATTAAATTACTTGTCACTACAAAGTACAGCGGCTTTGGTTTATGATGCCGTATATACTACAAAACAGTTTCCTTATAAGGAAAGTAGGAAAGGAAAGGGATTTCCGTGATCAAAGACAATAGGGATTTTGATGACTCACAAAACTGTTTCTTAATTTAATTAGTTGTTAAAAGATATGAAATATATTTTCTAAGTTATTTTCCTATAATTCGCGATCAGCTGGTCTGGCAAATTATGTACTGCCTCAAACATTTTTTCTCACCTTTTAACCCTTTCTTTACTTCCACAAATTATTCATGACCATAATTTGCCAAATCGGTTTACCCGTTCTCAAGTTTTAGTGTAATGAACAGTAATTAATTTTTATATACATCCTCGTATATTGATTAAACGTATATTCATGTATTTTTTTTATATAACCAGTGATATGTTAACCAGTGACCACCAAGGTACGTCAAACGAAAATTATTTTCCCTTATAAGTAGATACCTCTATCATTTCTTCGATGAATCACTTCGCTTATTTCCAACAATTCTTAGAAAAACAAGCTCAACATACAAAGATTATTATATTCCATTATAAATTAAAATGTCACTTAGATGTCTATTATTTGCTTGCGTCATAATAAATAATATTGTGGAAATAACGTTTTATTGTTTTATTTGTATTGAAATATGATATAAATAATACATAAAGCAAATAAATGTATGAATAACTAGATTATTACTGATCTTTACTCTTAGCACAAACAAAAATTAAAGGAAAATAGACTGTATTGTGTGAGTATTACCTATCATAATCGGTTATGTAAGGATTTATGTTCGAGCGATCAATTGAAGCAACTTGTATTTTGAACAGTATTGATGTCTTATTTGCCGAGGCGTTGTTAAAGGAAAATGAGCTTTAGCGTGATTGGATAGAGTGCAATTTTGTAAGGTTGTGGAGTGTGTTATAGGTCTTTATGTGTGAGGAAGGGAGTATTGCGCGGAGGCCGACGAGGGTCGATGGCTTTGCGGAGACACGTGAGCGATACCGTTAGCCTGCACACGCCAGGGCCTCAAACACATGGAAAGGAAAATCTGTGAAATAGTAGCGTTAGCATATAAACTTATACAACGCATTATGTGCTACTTTTTCGCCATGACTTGTTGCTCAATGTATTTTAATAGTCTAAAGACGAAATAGGTTATATGAGTGGTCTTTGAAACAGTGTGCTGTTCCAGTATATGAATAAATGATTAACATTGACAAATATCAGTATCTACGTAGAGATTCTGCGTTAATTTCTAAACTTATGATTTGTAAGCATTACGTCAATATGCACGAATCACATATTCAAAAATAATAAAAACTAATATGTCTTCAAACTTAGTAAAAAAATAAATATGTTCTAGAATTTTCCACCGGACGTATTCGTACTTTTACCAACCCTACATTTCCCGCGGGTGCTCAATTCAATTACTAATTTCCGACGCTATGGCTATACAAACAGGGTTTAAAATCACAATATCTTTATATCTTGATAAGTTTGTGTGTGTGTGTATCGCATAACTTTTTTATTCGCTAACATATAAACTATGTTGTTTATGTCCTGACGCGACCGAGATTTTGAGGCACCAAAAATATTTCTTTGAAACCATAAGTAGTGCATACGTGTAGTAAGTGTCAAATAAATTGTTTATAATTTTATTATTGCATTTGTATAGAGCAGTTTTCATTAAAATTGAATAAAAATACGAGTTCAAATTAATGATGTCATTACAAACAGATACGATGGGTTTCTCGGGAATGTATTTGCACGAAAACTTGCGTTTAATTAGCCTTTGAGTTTTATGAATTATTATTAATAAAGCTGCGTCTAAAACTACTATACATCAAGATATGGGTAGCAACATCCTTTAATATATCCTTGACCTAACTGCAATCTTCAAGCCGCTTGCCAAACGCGGATATTGTAGGCAGATAATCCCTTAAAAGGGTGTTGCCTTTGTCTAACATGGAACATCTTCTGGCTGATGATGATTAAATAAAAAATCTCTGGTTATGATTTTTCTTATATTTTAATATAAATAGTAATATCGTCAAGTTACGATTGAATGTAAAGAAATAGATAATCTGATAGATATCTTATTACTTAAGTAAAAAATAAATGATTATAAATATATGACGCAAACAAATAAATGCACTCAATTAAAAAATTCTAACTCTTAACCAACTAAAAAGGATTATTTCTCCTGATTTTGATTTTAATTCAAAGCCAATTGCGCTGTTATATACGTTTTATTTATCGAATATAGCTAGATGCCTTCATAATGAGGAGAGTAGACCAGAGATATATCTGGCACTCGTTATGCATAACAACAGGGTAGCCTGAATGTTTTCGTATGCACCGTGCATTTGAGATAGTGCCAGATTGGTTATCGCTAAAGCTAGTGCTGGCACAATTTTCTATAAACATCTTTTACATTTTATTAAAATACGAAGCTTTTTACTTCTACATTCTTTTAAATAAATAATTAGTGTATTGACAGTCACATTGATACCCAACAGTTCTGACATATGTGCAAAAAATTTAGTTAAAGAAATTGATATATAGCTAAGTATGGATGCCATTTATCATCAGACGGGCTATAATATTTGTTGCTACCAATAGTAGCGTATAAAAATGTATCTTTATTTTGAGGGAGAGTGTTAGACTTACTAACTAAAAACCACCCCGTTCCTTCTCCTGCATTGAACCGGAGCCCCAGTAACCTGTTACATTGTCCGCAGAAGTCTGTCTAATGAGACAGGCTAGAAGTTTCGTTGCTACCAATTGTAGTATACAACAATATAATTATACCTACAAATGCATCTTAAATGCATTCATTTCTCATATCTTTCCTCGTTATTGTTCTTGACCCATTTTATACTTTATAATCAAAACATAACAGTGTCTTTTGTACAAAACAAAAACAAGTTTTTATCAATTTTTACTGGAAAATTTAATTTGAATATTTGGTGAGTACCTGCGTAATCTTACAAGGAAAACCACGAGGTTAAACAATTTATGTAGAACATATGTATACCGTATATCTTACTGGTATGTCCTTGAACAGTATCGGTTTCTTTTTCTTAGCTCTTTTTGTATAATGCATTTTAACTTACAATCTATTAGTTTATGTATGAAAATCAGTTGCTGTTCATTAGTCTCGCTAAAACTCGAGAAGAACTGGACCGATTTGGTAAATTTCGGTCTCGAATTATTTCTGGAAGTCTAAAGAAGGTTTAAAAGGTGAGAATAAAATGTTAGAGGCAATACGAAGTTTGTCGGGTCAGCTAGTATATTGGCTCCTACATAGGAATATAATTACAAGATTATATTTTTTTATTATATAGATGTAAATTTTAGTACAATTTGTTCTTAAAAAAATACAAGTTTTTATATAATTATAATATTGAGAAACATGATAATTTTCCTAAGGATTCACTACTACATTGAAAATCACAACTCTACCTGTACAATAAAATAAACGACTTGTCGCAATTTCATTAAAAAAACTCCATACATAAATAACTTATAAGATATTCTTATCGCATGTTATTACAAAAGCAATCATCGATTTATGGATCTTGTTTTATACGTTATTCAATTATTTCATATAACAGTGTGGAAAACCGATTATCAAATACATATTTTTGTAAAAATAATGATCGATAATTTGCTCGTTATGAATGTGTCGCTAATATAATTTCAAGCGGGACCAATACGCGCCACATTAGTGTTGATAGAAACGAATCAATACCTGTAAGTATGAAAATTCTAATGAAAATTTTCTAGTACGCTTCTTTCTTTGGAAGTATGAATTTTTTTTACTATTGATGGTTCGACGTTTGGCCGCTATCTCGCCTGATGGTAAGTGATGATACGGCCTACGATGGAGCACGTCTGCCAATAAGCAACCTATTCACTCGGGCTTTGAAGACACCCAAGACTCCGGCAAATTCCATAGCAGTTCGCACAAGCAATCTTGAACAAGAGCTTCGTGCGAGTGTGTGGAATATTGTGCGAGTGTTTGGCGCTTCACCGATTGTCTTGTGTTTCGATGATGGAAAGGACTAGGGGGAATCAAGTTGTGCAATTCCCCCGCGCACACAATATTTTTTTGTTCATCTAGTAGCCAATACAAATTAGACAATATAAAATAATATTAATAAGTTTCTTACATTTAATAATAACTGGATAAAAATTATAAGATGATTTACACCTTATAATTTTTAACTTAACAGCAGTATATCATTTTGCTACGACACTACGCCGTAGCACGAAAAAAAAAACAATATAAATTTATTTTTTGATTCTGACATCACAGTTATTTGAAGACTAAATACATATGAGAACTCTGATATGACGCCAATACAGACTGTGTCTTGAATAAATTCGTTTCAATTGAGGTTTTCCTTATGATCAGTAGGTAGGTCACTACGCAGCGCTCCCGTTGATGTCTTTCATTCGTCACGTACGCAATTTTCTTAACACGGATGTCTTGCTCCGAATCTCTAATGATTTTTGATAGAAATACTAATATCTTGAGGTTTGGACTTTCAGTATATGGTTAATGATATTGTTTTATTACGTATTTTATAGTAATAGAAAAAAATATATTATTTATACAGCATCAGAGATATTATAATATGCATTGCAATTTTTTTGGAATTAATTATTGGTAAAATTAAAACAATATCTAGATATCATCATATAGGTACATGAAGCTAGAGTCCTACAATATTAAAAAAAATGCTTACAGTCACTCAAGTAATTGAAAATACGTTACTAAAACTATAATTCTCCGTAACCCATGTGTTTTATAACACATTTATACGATAAAAGAAATTGAATTTGAAAAGTGGGTGTGATCAGTTCACAAACAACAGATGTTAATGTTTAAACTGAATTATAAATGTACCTAAGTACGTACGTTCGTTGGTTTTTCGTGATTCGTATGTTGATGGTCTCAAAGTATGCTTTTGACGTTGATAGCACCTAAGTTCTAAATGTGCGAATTTTCGAAATAATCGTCATCCGCATGTAAGCATGCAACCAAACACGTTTAAAGTAATCGAAATGAGAGCGCGTTCGGCGCTCTGATTGGTTGGTTTATTCGAGTAGGCCAATCAGAGAGCCGAACGCGTTCCGTTTTGATTACTTTAAACGTAAATCAAACACGTACTAAGGGTACTGATAAATACTGATCAATTCTCCTGACACTTTTCCTTAAGTCAAGGTTGATAAATGATAAATGATATTTATTTCTGTAAATAGGTCATAAAATAACACTTTTACACATCAATATAAAGTTGAATGTAAGTCATGACATTACTAATTTTATATTTGTAGTAATTGAACTTTTTCAATTTTTAGGAAAACAATGATTAAGCGAGCTAACGGATTCCCTGACAGTAAGCAATAAGTTATAAGTCACCGCACCAGAGTAGTTGAGAGGAGTCACAAGTTATTTTCATGTAGCTGACATCATTTCTTTTATTCTTCGAATTTAGGTTAGGAACCATTTTTATTATTACTGTTTACATGTGGTCCCACACCAAGATTTTCCAGAGTCAAAGAATTCGTTTGCATAAAAATAAAGTCTTGGATTATTGTAAACCGTTGCTCCTCTCAGTTTTCTCCTTTGAAACAAGTTTAAGGAATTAAGGTTTAACCATAGTATTTATTGGACATAATATTTTATTTTCCATTTTCCAGACCATATTTTATCTTTATTGGACCACCAGTTGGAAACCACTGATTTAATCAAAGAAAAAATTGGAATGTAATTTTCTTTAAAAAATATTTTCGTATGTAAAATCATGACAATTTAATAGTTCAAGTGTTAAAACGTGTCGCATAAGTTTAGTATTCATAAAATTATTTAACATAATTAAATATCTATTAGTTAGCATATTCCTAGTTTAGTACGAAAATAATTAGTGGGTTTGACATTGACAGATTGACCTGAAGTGCTAATTCAGTATTCTCCACTTAACACCAATTTTAAATTTTACATTAAAACTTCAGTACTTTATAAACATTTTCATTATTTATTACTTACATCAGACTTACTTAAACAATTACTTAGTAACGATTTTGTTCTGACGACGATTGGATAAGGATTAGGCTTAGTAACCATCAAATGACTCTGAAGGCTGTTAATCTTCCTTTTATATTATTACTACTAGTAGCTCAACGTATATTAACCTATCGATTACATATAGAGTATATTAAAAGTTGTCTGGAAGAAATCACCGTGTGTGATAAGACCGCCCATTGTACTCTAATTACTATTACAATGTAATGTGTTTTATGTATGTGTGCAATAAAGTATAAATAAAAAAAAAATGCTTGTATTTTTATATAGATAAATAATGTTCTTGTGAATTCTGCGTATCTCAAAATCATACTTCAGTAGGTTCTCTGTAGTTCCCTATATTCATTCATATTTTTCTCAACACTAAAGAAAACGTTACTTCTTAGGTCAATCCCATTACTAATAAATATTAACTAACTATCTCAATATATAATATACAAACATTTATTTTAAAAAAATGTAACATTCATAACATTTTTGTTAATGGAATCATAGTAGCGAGCCTATTCACAAACACATCTATGAACCGTAAGGTTTCAGAATAATAAAACTAATTATAATACTAGAGCATTAAAATTCATAGTGTATTTTTAATAATTCATAAGTTTCTATTGTATTTTTTTTATGGAACAAGCCGGTAAACGAGCAGACTGACCACCTGATGGTAAGCAATCGCCGCCGCCCATGGACACTTGAAACACCAGAGGCGTAACAAGTGCGTTGCCGGCCTTTTGGGGGCTAGGAATGTAAGGGTGATTGGAGAATCGGGGATTGGGTCGATTGGGAAGGGGGAAATTGGACCTCCAGTAATCTCACTCACACAACGAAACGCAACGCAAGCGTTGTTTCACGTCGGTTTTCTGTGAGGCCGTGGTACCACTCCGGTCGAGCCCATTCGTGCCGAAGCATGGCTCTGCTGCCGAAGTATGTGTTGCACACATACTTAGGTTTTCTATAGGAAAACAAGGTGTTATTCATAACATAGTACCTACCTAGTAGTGTCAAGTCAGTCGCCCCTGACTTCCCAAAACAATATCAAGGTTTTTAGCACGTTCTTGTTTACTACAATCTCGGGACGCTCGGTTTGCATTCTGAATTCAATTTTAAGGTCGTTGGCGTACTCTTCAACGAAGTGCCGTATTAATAGGTCGCAACGAGAATTTATAATGTGGTGTGTAGAAGACTTTTAGAACTGGCTGTTTAAGATTCTGTCTTTTATAGGATATTTTCGTTCGATTTTCGAGTCAAACAAAGCATTAATTCATTTTGTTTAGTTTTTTCGAAATATTTCAGTAATGTAACATTTATGTAAGATCACATTGAAAAGTGAGCACCTCAACTTATACTTTTGGGAATTAAAAACTGTAACTTGTGTATGTATATAATATGTAATTTTATATAATAAAAATGTTAATTTTGTTTCGCTATTTTCTTTTATTACATTCATAGGCTTGCCAATTTCTCCACAGGGTTAATGTAGATTAACCCTACAAAATAAAATATTCAATAATCAGTATGGTAATTTACTTGGAATATTCAATCAATTAAGTACTTAATAAATATTTCATAAGTAGACTGAGTGTTCCTGGTGAAACCAAATAACTTATGTTTATTAACTAAATTAGTACGGCATAGTTTAAGTAAATTTTACAAACTCGATTTCTAGATCCCTAATGAGATTAATAAAATTTTATTAAGTACTATAATATCATCAGCAATTTTATATTTTTTTGCAGGGGAAACATACACAATAACTTCTTTTGAGGCATGAGGAAGTGTCAGGCCCTTACTGACTAAAAACGATTTCCTACTCCTTCTCTTCGAGCCGGAGTCCTGGTAAGCCTGCTAGGTAGTCCGCAACTCCGGATTAGGAAACTCCTCAGAGGCGCGCGGAATACGAGGCGCCATACGCACTAGATAATATCATCAGTTGGAATGCGACCACTGCTAAACAAAGACCTACAGAAAGGGTTTACTAAAATCATATTCAATTCACGAAGCTTCAAAACTGCTGTTGGTGCGCCAAAAATTTAAAGACGCTGGTCTTCAATGGCTAAGCACATTTTTAGGACGTACAGGTGCTGTAAAATACATTTTTAGGGAATTATGACAAAAAACTAATGAAAACAAGACTATCTACAGTCTCACAGGACCCTAAAGTAAAGTAAACAGAATACCAAGAAAATCTGAATTTCAGTACAAAATGGGCTAAATTTTGAATTTCTGAATGTTTTTGTAATTCGGTTTTGGTTTGCATGGACAAGTCCCTGAAGTCCATTGCTGGGTCACTGCGGAGATGTAGAGAAATATGAATTCAAATTAATTCATACTTACTTTTGTTTTGGTTGTTCAGTAAAGGGAGCTTATAGAATAGTTAGGGAAACGTGCAGTCTCAAAAACAATAAGTTACAGTACAAGTCAATCTTTATGGTTGTTATAATTTTCTAAATTTTAAATAATCCTTAATTAGCTTATGGAAAAACAAAACAAAAATCTTCTAAAACTTTTTTAAAAAACCTAGTAAAATATCTTCAAAGAAGATATATTTCAACTAACGGCCTTCTGCTTTAAATAATATAATGACTTATATGGAATGGATTTATAAATATTATGACGAGAATTTTATAAATAAAATATTATTAAAACTTTCTTCTACTTGCATAAGACTTTGCAATGGAAATAACAAAAACGAATTGTTAATTTAGTATTATTTTTCTCACGCTGATTCATAACTTAACCAAAATAAGTGAGCCGGTCTCAGTGTCCCCATTTTTTGCCACAAACAACTTCAGAGGGCATTACCCTCTCTTATACACTCGAATGAAAACATCTAGCCTTGAGGCGAATGGCCAAACTATCACCGTCTTATAAAAAGCTCACGCGCTTTCATACTTTGATTCGTAATTTTAACAAAAAATGAAACGTTGACTCGACTAGCATGACCAAGAAATAATTAAAGTCTTTAACAAATATTAAGAAGACTTCTTACATTATTCACCAATTATTCTGTAAAATTAAATAATTCATTTTTAATATTTATTTTAACACTTAACTAACAACTCATCAGTGCCAATCTAAATAAACAAAACACTATTCAGGCGAATGTAAAACAATGTCAAATACCTGACAAAATATTCGTCTCATTATACAAAGAGAATGAGCACTAAGTCTTTATGTCTGAAATTATGCAACCTCTTTTTGCAAATGATGAAAAAACCGAACCGTGTCGGGCCGCCCACGGAAACGTACCAATGATAAACAGCAGTCTACTTTGGGTCCGAGGACCTTACCCTAGACATTGGCTCATGGCACAACGCAATAAGGTTGTCGTCGGTCAACGGCCGCCCCCTCCCGCGCCCCCGCGACCTCTTTTCGCCACAATCCAACGACTTTATAACGCCGGCTGCCACCAACAATGACCATACAGCCAAACTACCATCTCACAATAGCAGCTTTATCTAACATGAGCGCGAGAGAATGTGTGGCGTTCGCTCTATTCCAAATTTAGTTGAGCGAATCGAATCAAACCATGTAATGGCTACCAAATTACATATCATTATTGACAACTACGCACATAACTATTTCCTAAACTGTAATAATTCCTTAATTTTTATTTGTGGGCGAATCTTTCTGTGTAATCTATTTTTATTAGATAAAGTATGTATAGATTTTATACAGGGAGATTACGATTCGTCATTACACTGGATCACTCTTTCTTAGAGATGGAGCTCTGTCTTCTTTTTATATTATGTTTAAATAGATGAAATCAACGAAATATTAACACATAAAAATATACTAAATAATTTTAGTAGTGTTATTCATTTAACAACAATCGAAAGAAACAAGAAAATTGTTGATAAACTAGGACACGGAAAAGTTACCTGAATATGCTTTCTGGTTTTACCTTAAAAATAAATTAAGTTAAGGTTAAGTGTTACCGGCAATGGTCATGCAAACCTCACTGATTCACTTGCATAAACATGAATCAATTTCAGCCAACCACATTAACTGATGAGTGTTCTTATTCAATTTTTTTTTATACTGCATAGAATATTCAAATATGATGATAAATAAATGGCGTTATAATAAGTATTGGTCTGATCACATATTGTAAGACCGACAGCTACTACAAAAGATTAAAACCGCATTGGTATCATATCTTTAAAATATAAAATCATGTTCACTTGTGTCGAAGTGAGGTTGAAGTGCTCATACGCTTCATGATATTTTGTGGTCATTAGACTCTGAGGAGGTGCGTGGGCACATCTCTATTCACAACAATTAATGTTCCGGTGAATAACATCTGTCATGAACGATGTAGGGTAAGTGACTTCATAGTATTCCGTGACTCTATCGCCTATCGAATATTGCACAATATTGTTTTTAATTGCTGTTCCACAATTAGTACGCTCACCTGATTCGCTCCAGTTGTTACCGATTAAGTTTTTTACAATCCTCTGGCTAAGTCAAGTTTACAGTTAACTTCGCGGCCTGTTGCCAAGTTATACTGAGTTATAATGTCCGGAATCGTAATTGAGATAATGAGATACAATAAAGGATTCGATAATTAATTATTTATTTATTTGTTAATCAACGCTAATCTATATTGAAATATATTCATGGAATAAAATGTAGATGATTGGCACATTCATTATAGTATTATTATTCGTCTATAATAAAGAAGTATCCATGTTTGAATATTCATAATTGTGAATTTGTGTACCGTTACGATATCTCACCTCTAACCCCTAAATTATTGGCAATAACTTCTGATTGTATTAAACTACCTGACTTGGAAGAAACAGTTATTTTAAGATAAAAATAAAAGCTTAATCCATATTTTTACAACACATTTGGTATTTTATTGAAAATATTTTTGTGTTTTATTCTTATTTAGGATGGTAATCATCTGTTGCGCATCGTATTGCAGATTTGATCCGCACGGAAGATTTTTTATTATTTAATAGTTTTGTTTTGATTCTGCATAGGTATACAATATAGAATTCAACTCAATATTTTCCCGCAACTGAGCGCAAAGTTATGTAACTCGAAGATATTTTTCTTAATTATTTATTTAGGATCAAAAATTATTCACGCCACGTGTTTCTTAATTAATCGTATCTAAGTTGAACTCACCACAACGGTATCATGTGTAATCTCACGCTACAACTGCCAATAAATAAGAAATATTAAACAAAAATATGACTTAGTGCCAAATACGACAGGAAAAGCATCCTTAAACCTCATACAAAAGACAAAAGACAAAGCAAGGGTAATTGCGATGCGTAGCACGAACTTATTTAGTTCAATGTAGGTAGTATAATATCTGCATACACATTACTTCCGTCGCTTCGTGTGGGTGCCCGCATCTAACATTTTCACTCTTGATAGTTAGGTACTATTTTTACGACTGTTTTGTATTCACTTATATCCTTTTACGTTCTACGAGTAAATTGAAATTACTGCTCGTATGGAGGAAAATTACTGTCGCAATTCCTTTGTCAAACAGATTCGTTGTTGCTTGAGGGACTAGATATGCAACTTTAAATTGAAAATGTGATAGTATATAGACTTGGAGCTGTGGACAACCAGATTACCAGGGCTCCGGCTCAAAGCAGAAGAAGGAACGGGGTGATTTATAGTCAGTAAGAGTCTGACACTACTTCTCGCCTCACTCAAGGCGGGAGAAGACGTCGGATGATTTTCCTCCTTCAAAAAAAATAAATAAATATAGACAGGTGTACTTGAAATTGTAAAAAAATTACAATACTCAGCTTGCCACGAATTTGTTCGGAAATCCTCAACAACTTTCAAATTAGGACCGAGGAATATAATCAAGACCAGCATGCGCAACAAACGATGATGTCTCGTAGATATTATAGAACACATAATAACGGTGTTTGTTGTCTAGATAAACAAACAATAATAACGTAAAATGTAGATACAATATTGTATTCTGCTCCGGTTTGATAGGACACCTGTGTTGTTCTGAATTCATTATATTTTTTATGATTTTATAACGGTATCTGAGTTCCAAAACAAGTCTCTTTGTAGAAATATGGCAAACAAATTTTGTCTGCTCTACGTCTAGATATTCATTAAATTCATCTACTTACGCTACGGCTACCAACATCATACAAACATCGATTTGAGCATCAGAATTGCAAGTTACATTTTTGTACTAAGCGTAGCTTTGACGCTAGATTAATAAGTATTTAAGCATAAGCATAATGTTTCCTTAAAACGGTTCAATACTGATTAGACTTCAAGAAAATTACTTTTAGGAATGTATCACACGCATCCTACTTAAGAAAATCTGCCTTCTCTTCATTGCACTGCAATAAAATGATATTTTAGATGAGGAATAATAATATTACTTATCAACTAAACAACTAACAATCTCTCAACATCGTACCAATACTGTAATAATATTTTAGTTTATGAGAATATATGGATGTAAGTATCTCTTAGGCCGGGACTCCACCAAAGCGGAGACGAGACGAGCGGAGAGGAGATGTTTTTTAAACAACCAATAGAATTGAGTTATTGACACGTCTCCTCTCCGCTCAGCTTCAGTGGAGATCGCTGTGCGGAGATGTGTAATATTTGTATGTCGCGATGGAAGCGGAGATGTGAGCTGTGCGCGGACGACGCGCAGTGGAGACGAGAGATGTGAGCGGCGTGCAGTGAGCGATGTCACCCTCCCCCCTCTCGCCCGCTAGCAACCCGCAAAAGCGCGCGCCGGCCGGCCGTGTCAGAATGCGTACTGAGCACTCAACGCCCCGCACCCGAGCTGAAAAACATCTCTTCTCGCACAGCACACAGCACACCGCACACATCTCCGCTTTGGTGGAGTCCCGCGAGCTGAAAAACATCTCTTCTTGCACAGCACACAGCACACCGCACATCTCTGCTTTGGTGGAGTCCCGGCCTTACACTTTCACGCAAAAACTACTGAACGAATTAAGATAAAATTAGCCAAAGAGACAGATAAGTAGTCTGGACTAACACACGGGTTACTTTAACCCGGGTAACATCGACAACGCCACTAAAACAAGCTACATTGTCATTGCTGACAGAGTCAAGTCAATCAAACCAAAAGTTAAATATAATTTTCCTGACACCCGTAAACCAATTAACAGCTGAAACTGCTTTATATAAAAAGCGTATTGTAAAGGCACGTTTAACAAACAGCTCATTGACCGCTGCATTATATAACTTGCTCTTGGCAACAAGTAAATGCTATTGTCGTCTGAGTCACCTTTTATCGAGTTTTTTATTAATGTTCAGACACCCAGACACCAATCACTCATCATGCCTACATTACAGTCTAGGTGAGTTGTTTAAATTGAGAGCCAGATAGATACTATAGGGACTTAGAATGAAGCTAATTGTATATTTCTGCTAATTTGGTCGATCATTATGGATGCCTGCCTCGTTGACCGAGTGGTTGCAAATGCGATTGCCGGGCAAAAGATCTCGGGTTCGATTCCTGAGTCGGGCGAAGTATTGCTGGGTATTTTTCGGTATTTTGAAAACTTACCAATAGTAGCACGGAGTCTGGAAATGTGTCCGCTATATGGCAATAGACTCAACACCTATTACATCGGAATTACAACTTCAATTGTGAAAAATGGATGTATACATTGTACAGTGGCATAACGTGCCATAAAGTGCACCTCTGCCTTCGGGGATAAAAGGCGCCATATAAAAAAATGGATTTAAAACATATACTAGAATACATAGGTACAGAAAAACACTCGCAAAAAATGAAATAGCAGTACCTACAACTATTTCAATGACTCTAACTACATTACTATTTCAAAACTAAATCATTGTACAAGATACACCTGAGATAAGGATCGACTTAATAAATGGTAGTAGCAGAACAGTATCAAATTACCATGACATATGTTTATATGTCCAGCAATGGATCAAAGTAGGCTTCAAATGATTGATTGTGATTGATTGATTATCTAGTTACTTACTAATTTGGATGGGCATGGCCTTTAATAGATGGCTCATTTAAAACGACCCTTGGGTTTTGATATCAGTATTCAATCATGTTTTTTTTATCAATTGATCAGTACCTGCTATATACTTCATAAGTTCTATGTCTAGGGAGAACTAGAATATAGTTTCTAAAAATCTTTAAGTGCCTATACTCCTAAATAGGGTCATTTTAAAGGCCATTTTTAACTTTACTATAAAAACTTATGATTTGACTGAAGTTTCAGGACCATGATACTAAAACAACGCCCAGTTTCCAAAGGGTGATCTATAAAACCGTTAATAAATGGTTTAATAATAATGACAATCGAATGACTGATGTCTTAAAGGAAAAACTTGACCTACAGGTAACCATAGTACCACTTTGTACCTACTAGCCTAACTAGTTAGTTAAATAATTTAATCTATTTCACTTCCTGTAATAATTTACCTTAATGTACAACTCTGAAGTACTATGAACTTGTTTAATTCATGTGATTAAAATCTAAAGCGTGCTTTTAAGCGATGAGATTTCATGGGAAACCTTATTCTTAATTAGTGGTGGTCATCACACGGACTTGAGAACAGTGAGTCATAACCGCAGTCGTGAGACTGAGAAGAAAGCATCGTTACTTTTATAATCGTCTGTTAAATCGCAGTTTGGTGAAAAACAAACTTAAGAGTTATTATTGTTAAAGTTCAGATTTAACTCATTCGCATTATAATAATATCTTAAAAGTATGTTTGATATTTCCTAAAAAAGCATATGCATTGTAAGTGTCTACCTATCAGAAAAGAGATTGAACTAACTGCTTGAATGCAATGATTTCATTTGATAAACGCAATTGTGTGTAGTATATAAGAAATACATTCAAACCCACATGGTTCACTTTATGAAACAAAGGCAAATTAGTAGTATGCTTAAAAAAGTATTACTTCAAATAACAAGAAGGAATCATCACTTTTCAATAAAATATACAACGAAATTATAAAAAATAGCGGTGCCCATAAATTTTATGAAAAACGCTAGTGATGTATTTGGAATGAGGTATCTAAACATTAATATATGTGTCGCCAAGAGGAAAGAGAGGATCACCATTCTCTTTCCAATGGAAATCATGATTTCGATGACGTCAACATAAAAAAATAAATGCTGATGATTAAATTTTAGAATCATCATTTTACTCAAATTAACATTTTCATCCCGTTATCCTAGTACCATTCGAAGAAATTGATTTTTAAAATGATAAGAAAACGGAAACCGATTGCTTAACGTATACCTACTATTTTACATGTCCGTAGCGCCACACTGCATGCTAATGTTCTCTACAAACAAGAAGTAAAAAGAATGAAAGCAGAACTTGTGTCAAACAGTCATTTATCATCGTTCGATCGTTGTTCTATTTACGTCAAGGAGTAATATGTTTCATAGAATGAGACAAACAAACAATTAATTAGAAATAATTCAGGTTGCGTAGGGAAGTGCTCTGGCGCAGGTGACACCGGACGCCTGGCTTCCGTCGGTCATTGTCGCGCGAACGTGCAATGCTTGCATCCATTACTACTTTTTTGTCATCTATATGGACAGTCCGGTTGACTCAGTCGATATCACACTAGCAATCGTTCCCAAAATAATTGAGTTTCGAAAATGAATCCCGAAACGATCCATTTCAAATTAGTTTTGTCGAATGCTTATAGTATTAGTCAATTCTAATGATGTATATTGAACTTTGTACTAGATACATACATTATAATCAATTAAAAGTATGTTTTAATAAATCTGTTATATTATAATTTCATATTAGATCAATACAATAAGTATACCTATAAATTTTCAAAATTTGTTTTCAAATGAGTGCAAAACTTTTGTATGGTGAATTAATAGCGTTTTTCAACACACCGAATTAATACTAATAAATAATATTAATGACTTCATTGATTATGTAGAATATATGGAAATATTAAAAGATTTGCAAGTAGAAAAGGACAGTAGATAGACAAAAGTTCCTCAAAAATCTAGAACGCCTGGATGTGGCAGACATAGATTTGTTTAACAAGTTATCAAGTGTTTCTGAATTGAATATGTATTTACTAAATAATGTTGCATACTTCTGTATTAACATGTATGTGACCGGAATATACATAAATGTCACAGAACATTTGCATCACCAATTATCGTACCTATGTCGGATAAAATGTAACTTCGTTCTTCTATGATCTTACCTTACCTTTTATGAGTTTCTTAGAGATATAGGCAGGAGTGTACTTACATATAAAAAGCAACATCTGGTTAAGGGTGCTTTTCCATAAGAGATGTGCTATGTAGTTATGCTACGAAGATGTAATAGATAAGATGTGAAACTATGTATGTGACCACCAACAAATACTTGAGTTGTAACCGAATTCATAGACAGCCGCTCTCCAGACCACTCTACTGAGATAATTTCCTGTGACAATAATTATGTTACCTAACAAAAACAAAATGTTTATTTACTACTAAATATTATTTTACATTTTATTATAAACGAAAACGTGATTCAATCGAATAAAATAATATAATAAATAGAAAATCTATAATACTTGTCAATAATCAGCTGCCTTTATGAATTTGAAAATCTACGAATAACAATATTTCCGGGGATTATTATATTATTCCGATTTCCCTATTGTTGTCCCTAGATCCTTATCAATAATACATAATTCTAATATCGTAAAGTAAAATAATTACATAATATATTTTATTTCCCGAAAAATTTAACAAAAGCCAGAAGTACCGATCAACATCGTCATCATATCAGACGCAAGACTTCCATTACTGAACTTGGGTGAGTTCCAGTACCATTAAGTACGAGTTGGTTTTAAGTTGAACAAACGAAACGAGAGTTTGGCGTTCTGATTGGCCGCCACGAATTAACCAACTAATCAAGCGCCTCACGTTAGACGTAAAACAAACTCGTACTAAGCCTTCAGATCGATCGGTTGGAAGCGCGAGAAGAAACAGGGTGGTTTTTAGTCAGTAAGAGTCTGACACTCTCTCTCGCTTCGCCCAAGGCGAGAGAAGTCATTCCCCCCTCAAAAAAAAGTGATGAAACCCGGGCGTTTCCTCTCGACATAAGTGAGCCTATACTACTATCTACGAGTACTATGATAACAAATTCTAAAGTACAAAATTATGTATATAAATTATACAGTAAATTATTGTTGATCGTTGACACCGCAGTTCTCACGAGAAATTTAAATTTCAACAATAATAATATAGATTTTTAAAAAGCTAATCTACTACGTCTTACATTGTATTATCCAGGAACTAAGTATTTTCATTTAAAACTGAATAACAAGTTGTCCTATCTTCACGCTCTATTTCACTCAGAGTGACATAACTTATCGCATTCCTCATTTGCATGTCCTATTTACAATGTCAGGTATAAATATTCAAATAATTTTGCCATACTACGTGGCAATGAATGTCAGTCTTCCTTGATGCACAGCTCGAGTATGCGATGTATCGATAGTAGGGAAGCCATCCAGAGCACTCATCCATAGCACTCATTTTCCATATAAAAAACATAGCTTAGCTGAGTCCGATTCCACCAATGCTAAGCTATGTTTACCAATGAATATGATTACTGGAAATCAAACCCATCTCCATATCACAGCAACATTACTGTAGCATAGCACATCTCTGGTGGAAAAGTACCCTGAGTGTCCACGGGCTGATGACTGATGTGTTTGACTCTGCCGTTACCACACGGCTAATCTATTTATATGCTATGTCTAAGTACAGTAAAACAATGTATATTACTTAGAATTATTTGCTACGCGTCATGCAATAAAAATTCTCGACATTTTGATACGGTTATTGCTCTCAACGTGCTTACGACTCAGCTTGAGTAATATGCTTATGTGAATATTCCGTTACTGAAAGCTTTGTCACGTTGTGTTATGATTTCAATCTATCTTCAATATTTACTACTTTATAAAGGATACTTTATAATGTTTGAATGAAACATGTAATCAGTTAAAAAACTTAATTTAGTGTATAGTTATCGTAGCATTTAGTACCGAACAAATTGTGGCAGCATAGTATTAATTTTTCCTGAAGCCAGGTCAGATCAAAACAAAGGTATATTGGCAGAGCCGAAATATCTGTGTAGATCCATTTACCAAAGATGTGCCTAGTCAAAAGTATCATTATTAACTAGAAAATAAACACCATTGCACAAAAGCCTCTTCCTTGATCCTCCACGCCGAACAACAACTCGTTACTTGCATCCAACACCATTACATGTGCATAATTAAGTATCTACCTATATATAACTAGGCATTCCTTTGCCCATTCATGCGAGAAACCGCATACAGAAATGTTCTAACTCTTCTTCAAGTACTTTTTTTTCATGATAGCCATTACAAGAGCCATTTGAGTAATCAAGGCGCACAACATGGATCATAGAATGAAATTATCCCAAACAAACTATCTTAACTCATTTTATACCAAACAATAATTTTAGTTAGAAGTAAACTAAAGCAGATAATGGTTTGAAACTTATTTTTGACTACTACATAGTTGTTGCACTTAAATTCTGTAATGTACGAAAACTGATTAAAAATCTTGAGCTTGATTTTCAGTTCGGAAATAAGTACTGGAATTTCTGTAGTCTCAGAAAATATTCTAGAAATTATACTGTTTACTCCCTTATTTTATTTATTAGTATTAAGACACGTCAACAGTACAAACACTAACATTAATAAAAATCAAGATGGAGACACAAGATCAGAAGGAATAGAAAAATAACACTATTTTCTGTACATTGTCAAGAAATACGTGCGAGAAGTCTCCAGAAACGTCTAAGCGAGTAAGGGACTAACCAGAAAGGTGAGTCCCTCACATGACAATCAATACAATTATCACCACTACGCAATAGTTTAATTTCATCAGAACACAACGCGACGTCACTGCGGTCATTCATCGCGCTGATCCCTACAGGTCGTTGCCATAGGCCAATGACCAATGCATTTCACAAAATAATTTACCTATTTGTAATGTATGTAAAAACTGCTTAGTTTTTTTGGTGTGGGGAATCCAAAGGACTTTGGTCTTACTTGCCTTATAGATAACGGTTAAAGGTTACGTGAACCGTTGAAAATCAAAATTGTATTGATGTATTGATGTAGGCAGGTTTATGATTGTGTTCTATCTACATACATATTCATTATTTTTATATATTAACAAACACATCGCGCAGACTGGATGAAAAAAAATATTTTCAGAACAACGTATAAAATTACATAAAACGTAAGATTTTGAGTGCCATTTGTCAACGTTTAGCATGCATTAGCTGGACTAGAGACCGCGCAGAATAAGGTTTGAGAAGCTTGTATTAAATATGATACTAAAATTGCCTTTTTGAGGAAAATCATCCAATGACTTCTGCCACTTTGGGCGAGGCGAAACGGGGTGTCAGACTCTTACTGACTAAAAACCACCCAGTTCCTACTCCTGCTTTTCGAGCCGTAGCCAAAATTAAAGACTGAATTCCCAACTTAGAACTTACATACGGATGGACAAACTAATGTCAACAGTTTCATCAACTTCACTTGTCCAAATTGTCATGATGACAGGTAAAAGTAATAAATAACATTTCCAAAAAAACATACAAACCTTTCCATTCACAACTTTGTCAACTTCCGTAGCCTATTTGATATTCATGAGCTTCGTGTTGAATTGTGATAAAAGGCAATGTCCTAATTACAAACAGGCAGACTCGTACCCATTATTATGTATATTATATTAGAAGAAAATAAATAACGATTTTAAATAGTTAAGAAATAAATAATTTAATCAAACAAATAATATACAGGGTCTAAACGGTACGCTCCCGAAAAACGCTACAAAATGTATAGTTTTTATACATACTATCTATATTTTAAACGTTTTTGTTTTCGGGTTATTCATGCAACATCAGCCTTTACCAGATTACAACTATTACTGCATAAAATAAACATTGTTCTTGTTTGTTCAGTTCTTAATTTTTTTGAAAATTAATCTCACATTCCATCACCATCCATCCATCACCTGATTGCGGCGTTTGGGAGTGTTCCGTTTACACCCTGTATAATGACTATGACACTAGAAGAAAATAAATAACGATATATAATTAAGAAATAAATAATAAATTCATTCCTAATAGGTATAGGAATATACAAAATAATTATTATAATATAAAAACTGGAGCAAATTACAAATAAATTGAAATATCATTAATATTCATGAAAATTACATTTTATTCTAATAATTAATCCAATAGAATTAATTATTAAACTATAAATATATAGTTTTAAGTAATCTTTAATTTCATTGTAGTTTTATAGTTCTTTTCGTATTAATACTTATAAATAATAATATATTTTATATTTAAATTGGCCTTTGCCCTGGAGTGAGACAAGCATGGCTGAAAACTAATACTAAAATAATATTTTAATTGAATTAGAAATTAGTTCAAATAATTAACCGCAGAATGGGTCAAGGCGCGGGTCATATTGCATTGATACATTGTGATCCAGAGTGTACCTACGTTAACAATTGATTCAATTGATCCTCGATTTCAAAACTGTGTCATTATTATAATTAAATAGAAAAGATTGCCGTTACAAATACTTACTTTGTATTATAAAGCAGAAATACCCAACAAACAGGATCAAAATAAATCAGATATGTAAAATCCTGACCAACAGTTTAAAAGGATTTTTTCCAAGAGTCGGAAAATCCAAAATGGATTAAAGGTAAGGCTTGATGTGTTCTGAATATTGATGTAGGCACTGATTTCTACTAGCATCCTAATAATACTTATTATAAATACGAAAGTTTGTATACTTGTATGTATGTTACTCCTTCACGTCTAAACATCTGAAGGGATCGAGATGAAATTTGGAACAAGGGTAGATTATGGTCTGGAATAACACATAGGCTTTTTTTGAAAGCCGCTGGAATATGATAGTTCTCCCTGTACCGTACAAACCACCTATAAAGAGGATTCATAATATTATGCGGCTACAGGAGCGTAGCTAGAACCGTATGTGACGTATCAATCATACTGGGCCCCTGGGCTGCGGGGGACCACAACGTGCGTGACCAAATAATTAAAACCTCCTAATTTATTATAAAATAATAAATTAGAATTTAGAAATTATAAAAGTCAAAATAAGAATCAATTCCTTTTTTCACGTAAAACATGTGTTTAAATAATTACAGACTCTTTTAGAAAACTAACGTAAGCATAAGGGCTAATCATGGGCTCGCTATTATAACATTGAGGCTTGAGAGATAGGGCGAGAAGTCATTGGATGATTTTCCCCCATCAAAAATAGAGACTAGGGGGTCCCCCAAACAATTTTTAATAAGGGGCCCAGCCAAGACACGCTACGCCACTGTATGTCTACCAATAACGGAAGATAATATTGCCATGTCACTTGTTGTAATGAAGAGATCATGAATAGCTGTGCCTGAGCAATACCCGCCTCTTTTGAACCAAACTAGTAATGTTCGTATGACTGGCTGTTTTATTTAATTCGTATTTAGTCATATGACTGTGAATTCAAAGAGTGATGAATTGTTTATAGCTAAATTTAGATTCGAACTTTTAATTCCTGTTACGGTAATTGTATAAATGGTAAACGAAGTTGGAATTTTATTTTAAGATTCTAAAATATAGAGTCATCTTTTTATTCCAATGTGGAATTTGCATAGGCGTAAAGAGGCAATCTCGACTGCGCCGAAAGGAAAACAGGCGTCGATCTAGTCTAGAATGAGACCGGTTTTTGTCTATCTGAATATAATACCTAGGTGCGATTGACCAATGACCTCAATAATAACAGTGGAATTTGTACACCAACATTTTCAGAAGCTTCTCAGTAAGGTTAAGGAATTTACATCAATATCGGATCCGATGACATAACTGTACCCTAATAACCCATCTACATTCAAGTCAAACTCCCGACATTGCTCCACATACGAATATCAACCTGTTACAATTCGTTCCACCTGACCGTCCCAAATAGTAAACAAAGGATTTATTTATACTGGCGAAGCATCTTGAACGCTCACAAGTGCACATCAAACTATACAAACCAGTTTATCATGGTCTCGCTTTGTATGATCTGTCTACACATTCAACAGTCAGCTTATACTGGATTTGCATAACTTGATTTGTAGCTTTGTGTACAAAATCGGTGTCGCTGCGGCGCAATTCAGCCGGGACACATGAAAAGGGGGCGCGATACATGAATATGCATAGACCGCTTTGTTATAGCAACTGTTTTCAACATGTCTGTGTATACAAATGACGTTTACCTCAAATGACTCAGTTCGATCTTTCTGACAGGTCTGTAAATATTGTCTCTTATTTATTTACAGGTTTATTTCTAGAAGTTTTGAAGTTAAACATGTTGTTACGTAAAGATGTTTTATTTCCGTTGGCATGTGAACACTGAATGTTTTGTAGGCATTTTACATAGTATGCAAATTAGGGTTTCTTTTGTTTTGGTTTCTTTGTACCATTAAAACTGATGGTTCAATTACATGGGCTAAATATTAAACTATATTACTGATTTTCATTTTTATCTGCCATATTAGCGATCGAAAAAGAAAGATCGGGTGCTGAGTCAAGAGTAATGTAACTGGAAGAAGAAAATGTAACTGGAAAAAATGGGCGTTTACTTTACGTATGGGGTTTTAATAGCTCTTGGCCTTGAATCATAGAAAGATAAGTGAATCAAATACAAAGATCATACAATACCACAAAACAATCATAAGTATTTTGTAGTCACCACAACCAAATTGGCAAACTCAAAACAAAACAAAGTCGTTGAAAAATTACCCGCATTTCATTACACAGTAGATAAGATAGTTTGAAACGGTGAAATTAATTTAACCCTTGCTTCGCAGCGAACATTGTAGTGTTAATAACAGGAACCAGTCAACGCCACGGTGGTCCCTAATGATAGGCACACAGTAATTGAAGACTATCAAATTCACATTACACTTTGCAATCTTCAGACACATATTACTGTAGTACACTGTCTCCCACAGAAGAAATATGTGATTTGATGACTCCTTATTAGTATTGTTACTGTAATCACTATTTAATTTCATCATAAAAATATTTGCAGGAATTATTAAAGTCTTCTTCTCTTCATTGAATTTTCAACTTGTAGCATTGAATTCTTACTCTAATCGTATGTCCTAGCAATCTGCAGATTGTTATTCCAAGAGGCACGCCTACTAAATGTATATATGCCTATATAAAAGGTCAATAATATGATTGTCTCGTTTACGATACATACTCATACTCATGTATACAGATAATTTACGAACCAAAAGCCAATTTTAACGTGTTCAAACTTTTAGCAAAAAAAAAATATATTCCCAAAAATTAAGTCACGTAACCAATTTGCTTTCCTGACATAAAATTTTATTAACAAAAGCAGGTGCAAAGTGTAAAAATGTTATATGAAGTCATAATAATTAATTCGAGCAATCTGCGCGTTGGTCGGTTGTCGAAAATGTTGACAAAATCATATTCTACATCGACAGGCACCTGCAAGAGATTTGTGATAGCCATCGACCAAAGAGTATGCACGGGTTAGTCTGGTTTGACAGCGATTTAGGGTTACTTAACATGTACCAAGGTCTTCAGGATATAAAGGAAATACTAAAACGTTAGCAGCTGCTCGTTATATCGCAATTTGTTAAAGCCAAGCAGATATAATCTGTAACATAACATGTAACATTGTTGTTTTCAACTGCAGGTTCAAGGGCAATTCGTACTTTTTGGACTTTTTTATTGTTGAAGTAATATTTTGGTGTTGCCAAATGTTTTAAGAACCGTTATAATTGAATGAGAGAACCAAACATTAACACCTACGTTTTGTTAAGTCGAGTAGATAAAACAACGTGTATAAGGTGATGTGTTACTTATTCCTCGTGCATCTAGTAATTCTTGTTTCTCAAAATAAGTTCTTTAGTAGGAGTTCAGCTATTAAAAACAAAATGTTTTCAAATATTTATTTTTTACAAATATATTATTTATGGGCAATAAAATAGAAAGGAAGCATGTTTTATTCTCATATATTTGCCTCTTACTTAAAAATTATTAATAGCAACTCAAAACTATTATTTAAATTTCGTATCCACATGCGACTAGCAATTAACATCGCCATTGTAAAACTTGTCAATTAAAACAATTGTTTATAAAAGTTATAGTGCCTTGGAACTACAAGCAAGTCTTGACATTTACTTTAATGATCTCTGCCTATCCGATAACACAAAAAACTGCGAAAAAATAAATCAGCAGGTGGGATGTTCGATGACAGCGTCGATTAAATTCACGAGCCCCTTGTTATGTGACACGAAAGCTAATTGTACCGACTGACAAATGGTCTTGTTAGGAAGGCATTTGTAATTGCTCTACACACTTAGGCCATTCGACGAAATAAGGAGCGAATTTAAATAACTCCTAATTCGAAATGCTTTTGGTATTCCCAGTTGTTCCCAACAGCTCGTAACCAGCCCCAAGCGTGTATAAATGTCAGCATTAAATGAACACCCTGTGTTTTAATTGCACCCGAATAAAACGTCGGATATAATTATCACGTACATGTTCATTTTAGTCTGTTAAGTTTTATTTCAATTTTCGCCTGCAGTTGCAGCTCTGTAAATACATATTTTTTAATTATACATAACTACAAATAAATAGTTTTATCAGTATCTTTCACTTTAACCTATTAAAAATATTGAAATGAGTTGTTTTTATACAAAATTAATAATGTCCAGTCGTAGAAATAAAACTATCTGTATACAACTATAATATATTAATTCATTCGTTAACACCATTTCGCATTTTTGCGCTCCAAGAATTTAAACACTGTATTTTGCTAGGAACATCTTACTTACGGCCATAATTTACCGACACAGGTATGTAAGAACAGGCACATACATAAATAATATACATAGACAGAGCTCATCCAAGTTACTGCATCCGCGTAATGAGTATAGAAGATAAATTGCACACCTGTAATGACGGTCTTACGGGAAGATTACGGGGTGAAACATGCCATAATAAAACTGCCAGTACAATTAGAAAATCATAACTTGCAACTCACGTTTTACTACCTGAAAGAAAAATATAAAACAACGCGTACATTCCTAAAATAACAGTTTTATTTCTACCCTTCACCATCGTCTCGTAAATCAAAACACAATTAGCCCGCGTCTTTATTGAGATATCTTCTTTCGCGTGTTAATAAAGTTGTTCTAAAAATGGAAACCAAGCACCTGGCATATGCAAGTAAACTAGACTACCGTTCCCAATTCCCATTGAACACTTACGACACAGGCCGCCATAGCCCTGCACTACAGACGCAAACTCGTTTGGTCGATACTCAATTTCGTAACATTTCGCCTCTGTGGGGTCTGTGTCTTGGTCAGGGCCGCGAGGCAGTAAGAAATGGGGGGCACGCGGAGGGGGGAGGCGTGCGCCCGCGCAGAGCGGAACGCCAGATCGTGCTGCACCGCCGAGCGCGACCGCTAAAGCAGCCTCGGCTCTTGAATTGCAACATCGCTTCCTTTGTAATAGCTAGGTGATGCCGACTTATGTCGTGTCTGCGGTATGTGCCACCATGCTTTACTTATCAATTAACGACAAAATGCTTGTACCGTAGCTACACCAATGACAATTGTATTGAAAATTAATGGTATAATAGTACTTATTGTAACCTATTTTAAGCACTAAATTCTGTCCAAAAGTGATTAAATCTCCAAATGTTGAAACAAACCCACTCTCTCGACTTCTCCAAAATGCATTTACATAGAAGTGCAAAATAAATAAATATTGAAAATTTTAATATCTATTCTTGTTCAAGACATGAGCTACTTTCGCAAGCACGACAGCTAGATCGGACAATACAACTACTCATATTTCATGAATAAATATAAGCAATAACATTATAATGTATGTATGATGGGGGATATAACAAAAGTGGAACTGCGGTGTCTGCCGGCTCGTAACCGGTCGCGTAAGTCTCATAACGTTATCGTCACTGATGTAAGCGCGTGCGCAGTCGCAGGGGCCGAAGAAAGGAGTCGCATGCGAAATAACCATGTACTAGAAGCATTGGACAAAAACATGCATATCAATCATGCGAGAATTATAATAGGGAACTATCGTGATTGGTCTTTGAATGGCCTTATATGAACTTATTTACCATCATTGCGTGCAACGATTGGTGTGCATATTACGGACAAAGTATGACACGAGAATATCACGTGTATACAACTAAATTGTTACTTCGATGTAACAGCAAATACAAGCACACAAACAACACAGTTAATAGGTCGGTATCAAACAAAAAATGTTCCCACAATTATTGAAATTAAAAATATTGATAAAACCATCAAAGTCTATCAGTCAGATGAGGCAAGAAAACTTATTTCCATAAGTCAAACGGCGACCAGAGGTCGTCGATCTTACGGACCAGTGGGACCGGATCTCTGAGGAAACTTTTTATGTGACCAGCGACTCAGCGGTAACATATTTACCCAACTACGACCGACTTTATCACAGGCTCCATACCCGGTTTAATTAAACGCATATCTTTGTACTACCGCCATTATTAATTAAGTAATAAATGAAGTGTGAATTCTTAATCCGATGTTAAAATATGCGAAATTATTACGTACTTGTGTAAATGCATTGCCAGTACGCTAAACATCATATAACGTACACATAATTTTATTGCGTTTGCACAAAGTTTATGTAATTTGTGCAGAAGAATGTGCGAAGGTATTTAGATTAATTCAACAATGGTTCATCGATTTATACACAGAATTCTGTACTCATAACATTTTCGACACTTGTGTGTATAAAAATACGAAACCACATACGACATAGAGTCCTTCAGAACCTATTTAATTTTGCTACGAAAGGCTACGAAGTGCTACGAAATTAATTTTTTAAGTTACTGATTAAGGATAAGTTAAAAACGTGTAACTAAATGTTCTTTTTAGATAGTAAGATACATCTACTACATTTTACTGTGCTTCTAACAGGCAAAAACAGGCAAAAGATTCAGAATAATCCTGCAATGCTTAACGTTATATTAAACAAAATTTTATACATAACGTAAAACATAAGACATAAACAGTGTTGTAAAAAATGTCACAAGAAAGCGGTTGACTTTGACAACCTGACACCGCTCACGGATATTTGATCGATCTATCTCAAATATTGATAAAGCACAATACAATCGTGAATCCGTATTTGTTGACAAGAGGAAACAACGCTTAAGCTAAATGCTTGAATCTCACCTTTTTATCATTTGTACAACGTAATCCTTCGACCGTCAAATTACATCATAGTCATATGATTGCATTATAAAACATAACCAGTTAAACCATTTAACAGCTCCTGTGGTTTATATCTTTAATTTTTTACTCGATATTGACTTACATCGCCTTTGACTTCCAAACGACTTTTGCCACATCAGTCTCTGTAAATTGATTCAACAGGATTCTCTTCAATTATCGCCTCGAAATGAAGTTTTTTAACAATGTTTACATACACTCAGGTACCGGTTTTACTGTTTATTTAATATTCTAGACGCAACGTCTCGTTATTTATTTAACGTATAAATAAGAAGTCACGTTTCTACGGTTTTTTTTCGCAATTTTTCAAGTTGTCCATTTTTAAAATATGATTCGTGTGGGCAGATCCTGCTGAGCCCTTGTACGAGTAGATAAATATACGTCGAATGTTTACCAAGTCCTTACAAAAACTTGTTTAGAGAGAGTTATGATGATTTTTTGCACTTGGGTGCACCATTGTTAAAGTTAAATGAATGTGTTCATTAACTCTACATCTTATTCATGTTTCCTCAAAACGCTATGAATATAAAAGAGAACGAACACTATCTTTGTGAAATATTACCCTTTCATTATAATAATTCAGCACGTAACTTTGCCCATGGAGCTGTGAATAATTACTCAGCTTGTGTAATCAACATAACATCTTGTGGCTTCTGTTTAAGTGAGAATTTATTGTAAGAAATAAGTTCCAAGCAATATATTACTAATGCAATTTAAAATAATAATAAACTTTAAAATTAAATCTCAAGTAATTTTGAATGGTAAATTAATTATTGTTCACAAAACTGAAAGCTCCAATAGAACAAATAAAGCGAAAAAGGTGATAATATTCGAAAATCATCAGACTCCCTTTCAATATAAATTTCACTGGCTAAACTCTGTAAATCCCGCTACATGACCCGTACGCATTAGGGCAGTGTGTGTTGGTTATGCTTCGCTATACATAACTATAACTACAGTGGTCGCACGAACCGTCTGTATTATGCGCAAGCACAAATCGTCCGGCATTCCTGCGCTGGCGCGCCGAGCGAGACAGACATGAAGATGATGTCATGTGGTCTCGCTCTATACTCGCAATCCTTTCCTTTCTACCTGTTGCGCTGTTACAAAAACCCGGTCCTTAGGGCCGCTACCTTACGTGAACTGAATGAGGATTGCGGGAGGCTACGGCTCGGCCCATATAAAGATAGGGCAAGGGCTATTATACATACAAGGCGACGACTCGAACCAAAGATCGTCAGGAGTCTTGGGACATTATTTACCGTGGGGATGGCGGGCAAAAAACGTGCGTGCCTATATGAAGCGGTTGCATAATAGCTACTCGTTTGGGGAACGGGAACGGTGCGCGATTGGTGTTAGATTTGAATAAAAATTGTGCTCGTAATATTTCTAAGGGGTGTATGAATGTGTAAGTACATTTCAGAGAATGTTTCATCATCTATCTCGAATTTTCTTATGAAGGAAAATAGTTCCTGAAATAGATTCATGAATATATTGTACTACCTATTTGAATATTAGGTCTGTGGAAGATAACTTACACATTGAATTGCTCATATTAAGTACCTGCATAAATGCAACAGCCGCGATTATCATTCCAGAAGAGGAAATGACATCAAGTTATTTTTAAAGTACAGCCAACAAGAAATTTCGATAGTTAAATCGTGATTGTATTCCGAGTTCTAAATCCGAACGATCCAATCGCGATAGCACGAAGCTCGATCGTGACGTGGCTGACATTCGCCGCGCATGCGCGGTCCGTGATCTTGGCAATGGTGGCTGCGGCGCGGCAACCATCGCTATTGCGGTCGCTGTACCCGGCGCCCGCCCCGCGCACCCCGCGCCGCGCCCCGCCGCCGCCCGCGCACCACGCAGCCTTTTGACAACCGGTATACGTAGGTAGGTAGTTAGCTACACGTGAACATGCCTTGAGAATTTTCTGACGTTTAATTCACGTAACGAAGAGTTCTCACAATTGAGCTTTTAATGGAACTTATGGAAGACTTTACGAGCTTAGAAAATTACAACATCTAATAAGTTTTTATAGAAAAAAAACAATACAATTTTCTTTTCAACACAGGTATCAAAAGATACAGTTGTCGTAGTAATAGATTCTCTAAATGCATAGAGAATGGGCAGACAGTTGGTCTGTACAGCGGATAATAAATCGAGGCTTTAATAATCCTGCCGCGAACGCTCACAATGTGCTAACTATCTCTACTAACGAATAAATAAAGCTATTTATCAGGAAAGTACCGTTGCAATAGATTCAGTGTTTTAGGTCACAGGACATGAACATGCATTATCGATATATCCTTCTTCCGCATTTGCACAAAGTAACACAAACATGGCTCAATGTTTCTAAACTTCTTCAATTAGTCATACGAATGTTTCGTAAAATGTATTTATTCAGACTTATATCGGAATACGATTGACAGTTTCATGTCACAAGATCTACCTACACGGAACTTCATGCAAGTTGCATCGAATATTATTATAATATGCAAGTGAAGTAAATGTGGCAACTCAACGAATATGTATTTAGCACTCGAAGTGATGGTACGGGTTTGTGGCTATTAATTCCTACTTTGTGCTATTTTTGTTGGTCACGTACTATTCCTGGGTGCATCAAATATTACTTGCTAATTCAATATTGAACCGTATGGATGTAATGTAGAGTCAACCTTGTATTTATATTTGTTAAGGATCACCATCTCTTGCACAATGTTATCGGGTAAAATTGCTGGTAAACGAGCAACGTATCACCTGATGGTAAGCAAGCGCCGCCGCCCATGGACACCCGAAACACCAGGGGCGTTACAAGTGCGTTGCCGGCCTTTTGGGAGTTAGGAATTAAGGGGATGTTAGGGAATCGGGAATTGGGAAGATTGGGAAGGGGTAATAATTGGGCCTAAGGTAATCTCACTCATATAACAAAACACAATGCAAGCGTTGTACCTATCACTTCGGTCGAGCCAGCCCATTGGTGCCGAAGCATGAGTCTCCAACACTTGGATGCATGACTTATCACAATATTAATCATTTATATGACTTTTTACATTTATCGTTCGTAATGCTATTTAGCAGATGTTTATCTGTCTAACAAGAAATATTCAAAAGATTTAAGTGACTTGTAACTAGCTAATGAAAGTATTTATTTGACACAAATCTTTATGCAAAAGCAGTCTATTGTAGTCCTAAACAATTAACATAGGATACGAGTGTACGACTCATCTTTTCAAAAACAAAATAAATCGATTCTACTTTTAATTTCAAGTTTACTTTTCTCTGAATACTATTTGCAAATATGCTCAAGCTTTTACCATTTAAAATGGCGGACATGAGTCTATTTATTGATTATTCTGCCCATAAATAGTGTTAATACGCAATTTACTCGATATTTTTAGACTGCGACCTTCTCAAGAAAGACGTTGCTTTTTACAGCGCTATTGTATGTGACTTAAATGTGTGCATCTACATATTATACACTTAATGTTTTTATAAACAGTGAAACTAATGTATTCTCTTTATATATTTAGGAACTACCTATAACAAAGGTAACTATGATAACCGATTTAAGGTAATTATTGTTTTAAAAAGATTTCGCTTCAACAGTTTTGCAAAATTTCACTAATTAATGAATACGTTATTATGGTATTAGACTGAACTTAAGTATGTCCTACGAAAATATAATAAAAATATAAATTTGTTTATTCAAATAATATTGTAATAACCAAATTTTCAATTTAAGCGTGGTAATTTTTATCTACTCTGATGATTTTTACTCTATGCAAAAAAGCTCTTTGTCCAATAGAGGAAGAGTGTTCGTTCTTTATTTTAATCGATACTTTTACATGAATTAATTCAAAACACAGTAGTCTGGTATTTTCAGATGCCCCACGGAGAGTCAGCATAAGTCTCGCGAACGTAAATGAACGTATAAGTTTTTAAAAAAGCACTTTAAACATACATTGTCTATAATTGATGAATTTCCACGTACCTATCTATCTATATTTTTTCTATTTTCCCAGCATGTGATAATGTATGCTGATCAAAATATAGAATTGTAAATCCGTATCGCACTTGAACTGTTTAGCTCCATTCTACGGGTGATAACGTTGTACAAATCACGTAGGCGAAGCTGCGACCATTACACGTATGTATGTATGTATGGACCTGCTACATTATGTATTATTAATATTTACTATTGCCACATAAGGTGCGAAGTTATAAACATGTTATGCTGTCGGGTCAATGACATAATTATATCAATCGGAAAGACCTTAAAGGGAGACTGTATGGTTAACTCATTTGTTTTCACAGTTATTATTATCTAGCCTTGATTTATATATATTCATTTTATACTTGAGATGTTGAACAATAATCATATCATCATTTACGGCCCGTAAGAGTCCACTGCTGGACTATGGGTCTCATTTGAAAAGAGGGGTTTGTTCTAATCGTCACGCTTCGCAGAAGGAGTGGAGGCAGTTAAAGAGTATTAAAATATTATAGATACTTAGTATAAAATACTTCAGAAGCAAATGTACATACGTAGTATACAGCACTATTAAAAAGTTGTCTACAAGTCGAATACAACTGACTGCATTAAGTGACACCTAGAGATTTGAGGTGTATGTACCTATATTAATTTAATTATTATACAAAACATTTTCAATATCGTACATATACTTCTTCGAAAGGTAATAAATATCATGACATTATACCTATATGTTAATTTATGTTATTATATTATGTTAATTATTTATTTTCAGAAGACGTCATTTAAAGAAAACGTTTAAATAATGAAAACGAAATAAGTACATATTTGAACAGCCAATATATTGTCACACCTTTTTTAATTAGTATTCAATTAATTTCAGTCTTCTATCTGATAGGCTAGCCAAATTATAATATTTTCACAGTTGTTGTATATAAAACACATACACAAATTAACCATGAAATTTAATACATTGGTATACTATGAAATCTCCTTGAAAAGGATATTTTTATTGCAAATTAAGTGTATACAAATTAACATTTAATTTTTACAGCTGTATGTCACACAAGGTCGTTACCTATATTTTGGACTACTAGATTCACGTGGTGTTTTTAAAGTCTAATTTGAATATGGGTTTAAAAGGCCTAAGCTTTGTTACCTACTGATTGTTCCATAGGAAAAATCTTGTATGTAAAACAAATTATCACATGATGATGAAATTATCAGAATGATTAGCGTAGTCGTAGTCATCAGACTGCCAATTATGACATGAGTTTGGTTACTGAGTCAGGCAATGAAGTATTGCACCTGTAGCTGTGTGTATTATTATATTTAAAGCTATATGCTTTAAGTATCAAAACAAATGTTGGTAATCACATTTTTTCAAGTCCGTAATCTGCAGATATCCACCTTTGGACCTTAGACTACAACTATAAACCCAACATTTAATGACTAAACAACCTTTGCCCAAAGCAAAAATAACTTAAAACTCACACAAATCAAGTTCAAAATCCATCGCTAATAAATAGGGTATCGCTGCAAACATTGTATTAGTTGCTGTCATAATAAAATAGCTGGCTCGTGCGACCAATTGAATAATACGAGTATTCACTTGAGTTGTAATCAGTGGACCGGTTCAAAACATTAATACTATTGCAATTTATTCCCCTGTGATGCCACGCGCGTGTTTCATGGCAATCATCGAGAATACATGGTGTAGTACCGTTGTACGGTGATCTATTTACACGGCACACTTGATGTAAAACGAAGCTTCCAAGTGCGGGATGTTATTTACTTGAGTATGATATGAAATCTTGATAGAAGGTAGTTTACTCACCCTCTTGATTCTACAGCTGATGACATTCGAGGTGTGATAGGGATAAGCTACGCACTGCTACGCGCTACTACGCGAAAGCTAAGTGAGGCTAATACGTTATTTATAATGTGCTATAATTATTAGAAAAAAGGGATTTAAACATACATATAGTGTAATTACAGTATTCTTTAAATTTCCCGAAAATAGAAATAAAATCCATCCATATTAACCACTTTTCACAAAATCGACAATCTAGATCATCAAATTTAATGTTAAGTTAATCTCAAGTGTTGACTGATGATTTTCAATATTTTTTATAATGTATGGTACAGTGAACTTTGAAGTAATAATTTCAATTCTGGACTCTGTGCTGTTGTGCAGTCCTATAATGCAATTTCTGACCCTGAAATCCAACAAGGACTTCAGGGACAAGGAGTAGCATTTGCTACCACCCGGCCAATGAAGCAATCATGATTAGAGGACAGATAATTCCTATAACTCTAAAATCTTCTATAGATGGTACGAATCTTCTATGTTGACAAGATTTTCCTTCAACACCTTTACGCATATTTCGCACATTAAATGACTAATCCTACAAGAACATAATTATTATTACACAGCATTATTCAGATTTAACGGTTTTTAAAACCGTTATTATTGTTTGAAAATGATAAAAGCCTTAATTCATTCATGCCGAAAATTTTAAATTCCATTTAGCCTTCATAAATAATTCATTTGAATATATCACAAATAACTAAGAAGCTTCTTGGCAAACATCGTACAAACATCAAGAACCAAACACATCATGATATATGGGTATACCAATAAAATTATAATTGGCAATTTTTAATTATGGCAACAAGGAACCACCACAACGTTTCGAAAAAACCTAATTTTTGGATTTTTATATCCGCTTATACTCAATTATAATCCCATAAATATACATAAAATATCCTATATTATTTTATTAAAATAAAGATAATAATTGTATACCTACTATACATTGAACGGATTTTTTTGTCAAAACTGTCTGTCTGTCTTTGCAGATGCAAGATTGTGTAAGATCGTGACATTCAAACCACGTTGGTTAAATGTTGGCCACGCCATGTTGGTGCTAAGAGATTGGCGCCAATGTTGGCTACCACTGCTTCTTTGGTCATGAAAGAGGTTATCGTTGCCGAGAACTTGAGGCGAGTTACCGGCGTGGAACCGGCGCGCGCACCGTGCAACCAATCGTTGCGCAATCGACGCACACGCACTGCGCCCAGCCGAGGCACCCGTGGCTGAGACGTGCTGCGATCTATAAAGAAAAACTTGATTTGATTGAAATAATTTGTAATAGAATGTATAAAGGCTATTTAAAAGAAACAAATGTAATAAAGGGGGAACAAATTAGCATACCCAACGTTTGTTAAGTAATACACGTAGATTGTACCATTTCTAATATGTTAAATATTTTACAAAACTTAATCACCACGATTTTTTTATAAAGAAGATCCATTTTAACAATTACCATGTCCACTACAAAAAATATTTAGGTACTACGTCTTTGGCGTTATCTCAACATTGCTTGGCAAAGAACTCGCACGACGAAGCTGCGCCAGCGCACTATGGAAAATATAGGTCGGTATCGGATCAAAAATCTGTAACTTCATGAATTTTTGTCGTATCGTGATGAAATTTGGCACAAACATGCAGTAAGGTTTTGAGATTCGAATGATGTGTAGTTTATATTGTTTTCTTGTATATCTATGTAAGTTTTTTTGCATAGAATGACAGAAATGGGAAAAAAATCACGAAAAAAATAGTTAAAAATTTATTTCAAGCGGAATACAAGTTTATAATGACTAAAAAGATTAAACCATGGTTAATTACAAACAAGCAAAGTAAACAAATATATATATATGAAAACAATTTACTAAATTAAAATCATATTATTAATAGCTACATCCTATACTCTGGCTTCAGGAAATGATGTAGCTTGGTACAAATATAAGTAATAACTAAATACATATAAATATTATTTTTAACTTATACCACTTCAGGATCAGGGTTAGTTAATGTGGGTTCACTTTCTTCAAGTTATTTTACATTTTTTACGTACGGTTTTCTCAAACTTGTTATATATGGATCTGACGTGTATAAAAGCGTTTTAAAGACATCTTCATTTGTAGCAGATCGGGAACATTTTCTGGCATGATGAAGTCGTATGTTTCTGTAGTCTTTGTTGCGAGACTCTTGTGCGTCTTCCGATAGCTGTCCAATAGGAAGCACCGCAAAATGTTTGATAACGTTTTCCCCGTGTATGAGTATTTTATGAACGGATATAATACCAATCGTAATTACTTACATAGATTCTTGCAGTTTCTATTGCATATTCCCCAAATTTTTCAGGGTCGATCATCATTCCAGAAGAAAGAACTTGCAAGATAATGTATAGACGTTTAATCAATGCCTCATCTACACCTGTTATTTCCGATGAGCAAGTGCTATTATAGAAGAATCTTCGTGCGGTATTGCCATCGTTCGTATTCCCGCTAACTTGCCGAGGTTTGTCGACGATTAATCCCAACTCCTCCCTGAAACGTTTTTGAACAAGTTCTTTCTTTTCTTTTTTTAATCTCTTATTTTCCTCAGTTGAAGCAGACCAAGTCTTAAACGAAAGATTATAGGAAATATGCAATATCATTTCCATGCAGCGAATCCAGGCGTGTAAGGTGGACAATCCGTATTGAGTGTCAGCGGTTCTTAATTCTTCGACAAGATGAGCTTCTGTGTACTCACGTAAAGCCCGTAGTCCCTGCACATAGGCGTTTTTTATATGCTCGAAACCATATTCTTGGAGTAGAAGAGTGTTTTTGCCTCTTCTTGGTAGATTCTGAGGAGTCCCCATAAGCCACGCATGTTCTTCCTCGTTGGCCAGATGTTGATGGCGTAGAATATTGTTCAGAATCCGGTAAATTTAACGAATACCCTGAGTCCAACCAAGTACAATTCTTCTTTAAAAATGTTTCTTTTTTCCGAGATGCCAGGGCCCAGCGCTTGTTGAAAATAGGAAGAATGTGCCTTTGTATGTCACTAATTATAAAACACAAATTGTTTTCAGAAACATAGAGCTTTTCCACTAAAACTTTTGATAATGATTCGATGGTCTTGTCGCCCTCGATATAAGGGATTATGAAGTCTCGTTTGGTACAGCTGAAGGAAGACATTTTAACACTTGAATAGTTTTTGCTTCTCTTTATATACTGATTTTACAATATCGAATTGGTACCTACATCATTATTATCTTGTAATTTCACACACAAACCGAGTGCAAATTTGATAAGGTCCCTTTGTTATCATGAAATAATGAAGAAAATATCCAAAAAGTTCCATATTGTTCATGTGAAGTGGTAAACCGCAAAAGATACCAATTTTCGGGTTCTGACTTTTATCAGTATTTTTCTCATATCTTCTAAAACCGCAAATATCCGCAGCTGATTTTTTTGTATTCTATTTATGAATAGTTAGACTACTAGTCAACACAAAAAGTAGCGCTTGGGCAAACGTGGGTAACACTGAAAACCTTAAACGAAAAAAAAAAATAAGTGAAAAATAAGGTCTGTCACTTTTTAAGTAATTACTGAAATATTTTTCTTTACTTTTAAAATCATTAAGCTTTATCGCAAAAAGCATAAAATAACCTTTCTAAAAATGTATAATACTGCATATCTGTACCAAGTATTTTTTTCACAATATGGTATTGAAACATGGATACGCAAAGACTAGAGTTTGGCACTTCTGTCTTCTATGTATTTCTATCTATGAAAAAAAAAAATTTCGCGTATTAAGTGAAAAAATCTTAATGAATATTATAATTTGACTATTAGAAAACCTAATAAAATAGCCATATTAGCCAAACTATGATATTCGTAAAAAGCATTTTTGATATGCGCTTGTTCTACCATTTTCCATAGTGCAGCGCACGACTCCCAAACACGTGCAATGGCTGTTGGGTCCAACACGATTATTGAACAACCCGAGTTGCCCTACTTCGGACCGAACCACTTAACCAACGATGATGCGTTCATATTCGTAATCCCTTCTTTTTCTACTTATTCAGATATGTTTTTAGAAATAAGTGTCCATTTTTGTAACATAATCTGATAACCAGATTAGATGGAGGATTTCTCAGACTCTATGTTCTCCATAATTAGCTAATTAATGTTCTAATAGCTTCATTGATAATTATTTTTTGGGTTACCTTTTTCATAAAGAGAACTTAAGTGTAAATATTGAAGGGTTAAAATGTTAGCCCGTTCTTAGAATTTGGATTTTGTATTATTATATAGCTGTTCTGTATAACCTTCAGAGAAGAATAATTTAACTTTTATATATTCAGTTAATCCTTAATTTAAAGATTTTGAATGAACAAGATTCTAAAAATAAATACTACAGTTTAATGTTCACTTGTATAGTACAGAAGGACCGACAAAAAACTTACGCAGTCAAGTCGGCGCAAACGCAAAATCGCTACCATTTTTTACTAAAAAACCCGACGAGACCAATTCGGTAGCATATTACAGTTTTATTTTATTTGTGTAAACAACGCCTTGCCACTTTATGGAGTCGTTAGGTCCATTTTTAATAAAAAATGATTTATGATCACTAAAACGAAGCCTTTTTAACCATGAAAATAGTGTTGATTGGATTACTAATGATCTTTGTTTTAAGGTATAGTACCTAAATAGACATTCTTTGATTGTTTATTACAAACTGTAATCCAACTTCAAAGAGTTAGAAAAAAGTAAACGCGTTCCACAAAATCTTGTCGGGTAAAAAGGGATAACAGTAAAAATAGACATAAGCATATTTATTATTTTGATTTTCAATAATTTTTTATTACAATGTAATTCCCACGTAGCTTAACTGTTTCTGTTTCAGAAAAACAAAATTATCTGATTTCTAAAACTTAAGACCGAGTACTGTTAAAGCATTGCAAAAATATAAATAATACTGTTAAAATAAGTGAAGTCGTTTAAACAATAGAAAAAAATAGCAAAGCTTTATCTGCCTTAACAGAAAAGTAAATTCGTCTAGCCGTATAATCTCCACCATTACCCCAAGTCTGAAATGAATAGCTAATCACTTTCTTTGTATTGTACTTAAGACTTGTCTAACAAAAACTTAAAACCCGTTTTCTCGGGATTACCGCAAGTGTATCGTAATCTTTTTGGCACCGAACCCCTGGATTCTTGTCTGCGGATTGAGATCTTTCCTTGAAATTATTTGTTAATCCTTATTTGTTGCAAACATCATAATAAATGAACTCGTTAAAATCATACGGTCGGAATAAGCCAACACATCCGTTAGTATGAAAAGTGCCGGAAACATAAATGTAAAAGGAAGTGCATGAATTGTACTGAGGTGTTCCGAAACATAAAAGCGGCATGAGTAATCTGGAAGCGGCAACCGAAAAACTAGAATATTGTGTATTAGTGTAACTGTTAACAGCGATGCAATAAAATATCTGGCTCGAGGATGGCGTCACGGACATGTGATATGAATCCCAAAAGCGCCGACCCTTCCATTGCCACAAGCACAACAATACAATTTTTCCCAGAGACCGTTTAAACAACTGAAGTTGTAAACTTTATTATCATTGTGTCATAACTATTTCATAAGTCTCCGTCTTTATATTGATTGCTCTTTGCCCGTTCGGGTTCCATTGTTTTGCAAATCCCTTGTTAATTGAAAGGCTGCCGACACCAGACGCTGTGAGGTCTTTACCTGAAATGAAATGTTATTACTACATCTTTATGAAGCATTATAATAAATATGCTATCTGGGATTTATATTTCCAACTATATTTCATTGACTATGGTAAATGTCAGACGCTGATAATTTAAACTCAATAGGAAATGAACCTGGAATGTTAAAGAATTTCTTCGGTGAATCAAGTGACACAAATTTTAATGCAAATATCTGTATTCTTAAAAACGCTAAAGAATGAGTTATGAATGAATGTTTTTGAATATTTCATGAAGAAGTCATTGTGCTTAGATGTCTTAAGTATTTTGTTTGTATTGGTCCCTACATAAAAAATAAAAAAACCTAAACAAAATTTCCATTTATTTAATCTGTTAGTTTAACTTATTAAACTAAAATCAGTAAGTGAAAAAATACCATTGTGCTAGGACAATGTGAGATAGAACAAGCAACAACCGTCATACACAAAATAGCACTTTTACTGGTGCGTGTGGCTGTGTGCAAGAGCGGTGGTTGTGCGGAGGTGCCGGTGTGGTTCGGTGCGCGGACGCATGGGGCCAGGCGGGCGGCGCCGGCGCGGGCGGGGGCGGACCTGTTCGGGCAACGGTGTCGCGGGCACCGCACACTAGCTCTCAGTCCTTTCGCAGCGGCCAACGGTACCACATGTGCCGCTAACTTCTACGCACAAAATAAACATCAACAACGCGAGGAAACTTAACGTGCAGTGTGATACGATGCTGATCTGTGAATTTTAAAAGACCAAGTGACATAGACGAACAGAAGGATCGAGTGTAGTGTTCATTAGCGCCCGAAGATGCCGAAAATCTTCCTAATCAAGAAACGGCTGCATGAGCAGCAACTAGGGTTGCAGGAGGGGCTGGAATTGCTCGCTAGCAAGTCTGACCCACTGTGCCCTGGCTCTCCCCTCGATGATGGCCCCATCGCACTCCTCTCCAAGAAGGATAAGGATTGTATCGGTAAGTGTCCATTTGTTTGGGTTCTTTCTACAACTTTGTTTTCTTTCTTCTGTTATTAGTAGCATCTATATCATCATCTAATTTTTCTATAGTAACATAAAATTTCTTCTCTCTGTTATTAATTTCATCATTTCCATTAGTCTTATATTCATGTTTAAGTCGTCATCGTTGCTGTTCTGATCAAAGCTTTTATTTTTATTTATCATTTCCTTCTTAACGGCCACTTGCTCGCCCAAAAAAAAGATACTCACACTTGAACAGAATCCAGTTCTCGGCTCCGCTTCGCCAACAAATGTTACCTGCGATCATTTGTGTGTCTTGCGTGATCCTAATCTATCGTTGGTTTTGTCAAATTGAGCGACATACTTTTCTTCTGCTTAATGTTATTCTGGGAACAACTTGTTGAAAGTATTTCTTCAGAACAGTGAGATTGGTTAGGTCGATTTACGATGAAACTTTAAGAGGCAAAATTCTTTAAATAACTAAACAGGTTTGGTTACTAAAGGGAAGATAATCCTTAATGTGTAGTTTAGTAGATTATGATAAACAAAAACGTAATCGGTAGTCCGTCACTGTCACTGCACTTTTAACGGTCCCAGGTAATGTACCTACAATGCGTGAATCACTGATATATAACTGTCGTGTTTTTGCGTTTTTCCACGAATTGTTTACTCTTATAGATGTGTTAAAAAATGTCGATGTTTCCTTCTTGAAATTTGATTTGAGTCTTTTATCTTGAATGAGTTTGTGATGATCGTCGATAAATTCTTTTGGCTACTATTGATGTTATCCTCAGGTTGTCTGTGACTTGAATTCAAATGTTTCAACATAAGGTACTTGGAATAAGTTATTCAAATTGCAGTACTTTGTTTGGAATAGTTCCAGGGAAGTCAGGCTAGACAGGACTGGGTCTTCCACTCCTTTTTATTTCATAATTGTGTTTGTATACTCGATTTATGGCTCAACATTTTCCAAAGCCATTAATGTCATTGCGAACGACTTTATTCTCATCGTCTTTTTATGATCGTTCACTTCTTGTTTTACCTTTGTTGTATGTTCAAAGACAAAATTAATGTTACTTGATCACACCAAGCAATTCATTGCAACTCACGGTTATGTAATACGACGATAATTGAGCTTTAAGTACAGTTAGGACAAAAAATTTGGGATGTTAGCACTACCAATGGTTCGGCTCTTTTTTTGTATCTAATGGAGAGCTACACACGGTACGGGAATTGACCGGATGATAGGTACCGAGGTGTCAATGGTTGCGGGACAATGGCGCGACTTCCGGCCGCCAGCCATCGCCGCTCGCTTTGTATTTAGGTTAGTCACCGCAATCTCGACTGTCATTTCAATATAATTAACTTGTGTGACGTATGTGTCCCGTATTTGCATAAATTTCGCTTCTCTGTTCAATTACCAAATGATTACATTGTTTTCTGCAATTTTGGTAATGTTTTTTTTTTGGTTGTGCCATTTATAAAGCATTTTTAAATGACCTATTAATTTCTCACTATTATTATTTATCAGAAAACTCATCAGGCTTTCCTTGAAACATTTAGTTTGTCATTTATTCAATTACAATAATATTTTCCTTTCCACCCATGTTATTTTCTGTTTTTTTTACAAGGAATCGTTTCGTCATAATTGCAAAGTTGACGTCACAAATTGGTTGTCAATAAATTCTATATAACAGAACTTGCTGAACATGTCAGACATATAAACAATTTTACTGTCTAAGTCGAAAACAGTGAGTCAACGTTTACCGTTAAGCCCGCATGTACGTTTAGTAGGTAAATTTAAATTTATATACTTTAAAAATAGAGTACGGATAAAGTAATTACAGGTGTGTTGGCACCTGTGGGTAAAAGGGCACGGATGAGTCGGCCCGAAGGTCACACGACCCCAACCTGCGGCAAAGTGCACTATAAATAAGATGGGGAGCAACTGGGGCCGGTACTTCGGTAGCGATAACTATTGACATTTATTCATTGCCTTTTTATTGCTTTATATCCATTTAAATGTCCAGTATAATTATATGTGTAGCTATAATTTTCATTTCTTATTTAAAGTTACTAGTAAAAGTAATAACTTCAAACCTCACTCTTGTTTAATAAATGTATTAATTTAATATAAACATAAAATGCCGTAATAATCATGTTACTAAAATATAATAACAATTAGTTCCACGTGGAACGATAGTTATTTATTCAAAGGCTACGTAGCCCTACGACGACCGCTCAGTACAAAAGACTTCAACGAACTGCTTAGTTGTCATCCTGAATCCATTTTAATATTAAATTGAATTTATCTACTAGAGGGGATCTTTTTATTAATTAGAATATTTTTGTTATAAATATGCCCCATTACAGAGTGTCCTCCGCCCCCACCCTGCTGTGCAGCGCCGTGAGAACCGTACGGTTAACTTGCCGACCTTCCGCGGTCATTAACAATACCCGTTACCAAAAAAAACCTAATGAATTATGCAATTCCCACATTCTTAAGACATTATAGAACAACAGAAGTATTTAATTAACGTGATATTAGCAATTTGCTCAAACGATGTTGAAATTTTATTGCAATTTTTACGCAATTGTAATTTTATTAAGTAAGTAATATTTTATCGATGTTAGACGATAATAAGGTGTGACGTTACATACTGCAGTCACGTGAATAATTAAGAATGACCCTGCGGTTTGCCGGCGTACCGTGTGCCAATTCGATCTGAGTAGAAAGACGTCAATGTACTACGCGCAAACACACACTGACGCGCACAGCAAACTCAATTATGAGAAACAAATTAATCTACTAGGGAGAGTATTACTAATGAACAAATGATAAATTAAGTTATACCGAGTTATTAACAGCTTCAGGGGTAAAAACAAGTCTAATGGAACTAGTTTACATCTATCATCAATAAGAGTTGAAACATGAATGAAAAAAGGATTTAATATTCAACATTTACCACGACATATACTAAAATACTGCAATCTGTAATATAATAATCAGGTACACAAATACACATAGTACGTTTAATTAAACAGCCTCAGAATCGTGAGCATCAATTAACATTATACTGTTGACGCTCGCATTAAGGCCAAGGGACCTGTACAGATGCACCCAACTGTACTCTTAAAATACACATTGTTCTTAATAAAACTATTGTATTCGAGATCACGACTCGCATTGCTACCAATTTTACTTCAGAAGATTTATTGATAGAAATCATGATATTGCATCTACTCGATAGTTTCTATACGAACAGTAAATTGTTGTACAATGATAAAATGTCTATGTATCTGTTAAAAAACGTTAACTTTAATAGCAGTCACGGTTCTACTAATTCAATGCAAAGAAGATGGACAGCCGAAACAAAAGTGTACGCTTGCTTGCTTATCGCGTGTTGCCATAATATATCGACGCTGGAAAGGCAAAATGTATTAACCGCCATTATGTGAATTGTTCAGTAGAGCGATTTGAAGTTTCAAATTTTGCAAAAAAATCATAACTAATTAATTACTGGAGCTTTTTCATTGAAACTCAAAATAGTTATTACGAATAACGTTTACTATGAAATGTAATAATAGAAAATAATGTAAGTGTCTTCGTGTCCAAGATTTTGGAGTTAATACAATGCAGGCCATAATCTTGGTTAGGTAAAATTGACTTAAGTCAGTTGACCGTACTCACCGTGTCCAGGTAAAACATGTTTTAACGAACAAAAAGCTGCATAAATGAGCTAGATAAAATGTGTTATATTCTGTACAGCATACTAACACGTCTAAGTAAAATGTTTTATCAGGCCCGGTCAAGTCAGACCATGAAAACTAAAATGTCTTATCTTGCATTAAGCTAAAGTTTTCGCTGGGCTTTAAGTATTATCTCACCATATTAATGAATAATGGAAGTTACGGGTAAAACTAAATAACGCAAAAAAAATTTTTAAAAGGACTTTTCATCGCAAAATGAAGAAAAAATATAAACGACTTACTTCTGAGATCAATCAGTCTTAAAAAACCGGCCAAGTGCGAGTCAGACTCGCCCATGAGGGGTTCCGTAGCAGCAAGTAGATGGCATAATATAAAAGTTATAAAATAACTTCGTTATACATACTGTTTGTATGAACGACAAAGTTATATTTGCGTTTTTTGAAAATGCACTTTTTTATTACGTTTGATGGGTCGACGTTTAGCCGCTATCTTGCCTGGTGGTAAGTGATGACGCGGCCTACGATGGAGCACGTCTGTCCATAACCAACCTATTCACTCGGGCCTTGAAAACACCCAGGTTATACCCATCAGGAAACACAGACTCCGGCAAAGAATCCCACTCTCTAACAGTTCGCACATGGAAGCTTGGAGTGAAGCGCTTCGTGCGAGTGGGTGGGATATCTACCATGAAACGGTGACGCCTCGCCGATTGTCTTGTGGTTCGATGATGGAAAGTACTTGGGGGAATCAAGTTGTGCAATTCTCGCACACACTCTCTGAAATGTATCTGGTAAAAAACGGAAAGGCTTGCAACCTTGCGCCTGTGTTCAAGGCTTTGAAGCCGGGCCTCTACAAGCGCATCATCATTGATGAGCTTCTTGGCACGCTTTTCGATGTTTTCTAGCGCTTTGATCTGGCATTTAGCCGAGCCGTCCCAAAGGTGAGAACAGTAATCCATACATGACCGAACCTGCGCTTGGTACAGACTCAGCAGTTGTTTCGGTGTGAAGTACCGTCTCACCCACCAGAGGATACCCAACTTTCTACCAGCCAGATGCGCCTTCGACTCTATATAAGAGCCGAAGTTTAGTGTAAGCGATAAAGTTACGCCCAGAAGTTCAAGATGATCCGATCCGCACGCACGGGTCTGGTTCTGGTCGGGCGGCGAGCTGCCCTTGCTCGCCGTCCGCAGACCCGCACTTACGGTGGCCGGAGATCGTCCCGCGATCCCCGACGCCCGGAGTGTCTCACGCGACGGCTGGGACGTGAGGAGGTTTGTTCTCTCACGCGCCTCGCCTTCTCCGTAGCTAGCATGACTGCTTCGCAAAAGGTGGAGACGGCATCCCAGTCCCCCTCGCTCCGCACCATGGCCTGAACCAGTGACGGGCGCGAGAGGTCACCGTCGCCGACCACATCCCTGAGGACTTGGCGGTGCTCAGCCCATACAGGACACACCGCCACCGTTCACGGACGAGTTCTATTAGTATTATTTCTGAAAAAGTAATAATGATATCTCGTTCAAACCAATTTTCTTTGAAAGTTTCAGCATATATTTTTTTTTTTTTTAGTTTTGTCCCTCCCATATTTTAAATGTTAGAGAGGGGGACACTCATTTTTCTACTTTGGAAACGTCTATTTTTCAAACAATTGATTTTAACGAAAAATGGTTTTAGGAACCTTAATGTCTTTTTTAAAGTATTATCGATAGACACCCATCACGAATAGGTTAAAACTTTTTGAATCAGTTCCATGTATGGGGTGCCCCTTTTAATTTATTAATTGTTATTCGAAATCCAAATAGCGGTTACCAGAATACATCAACCTACAAAGTTTCAACTATGTAGGCCCAACAGTTTTGCCATTTTGGTACGGAACATGGAAAGGCAATACTTTTAAGTATACCTAGTAGAGATCAGATATCACAAGTTAATAGGTACACTTGTACTTAGACTTATACTAATCAAATACAAAATGAAAAACAATCAGACTTTGGAAACATATTCAAGACATAGATAACATGAAACTTCATCAACATCTTTTGTATCAGTATTAATCTTATAAGTGTAAAATATAATCTCACTTAATCTTATATTGAAATAATGACTGCCTCCTTGGCCGAGTGGTTGCAAGTGCGATTACTGGGCAAGGGCAATACCCGGGTTGGGCGAATTATTGCTGGGCTTTTTTCGGTTTTTCGAAAATTTCTCAGTAATAGCATGGAATCTAGAAATGTGTCCGATGTATGGCAATAGGCTTACCTATTACATGGGACTTACAACATAAATTGTGAAAAGTGGGTGTACATTATACAGTGGCGTTACATGGCATAATGTGCACCGCTGCCTATCCCTTCGGGGATAAAGAGCGTGACGATATAATAATAAAAAATAATCACATTTTGGAAAATTAAAAATCTTCTTCTTATATCAACATCTTCTATATCAGTATCTGGTAAATTCTTTTTGGCATTACACGTTTGCAAACTAAGGTACTCCTCATATTTACGAACAGTGTATTGCGACTGCGAGCGTGAACTCCCTCGTCGACAGCGCATGGGTGACTGAAGCGCCCGCGCAACGCTCTCGGCCCTGATTAACAGCCGCGGTCTCGGTGAATGACAGTCTTGAACTACCGTCTAACCACCATAGTTTAGTATTTATCAATCTTTTTTGGGAGGGTTAACTCACAAATGCAATTAATTTTACATTAGGTAAATTAATTTAAGTGCTACAAACACATTAGAATAGCTTCAGGTAAAATTGTATTATCAACCATTTTAGTAATAAAATGTTTTGGATAAAATTGTTTTAACGTCCAAATAATTGTAACATGCAGAAAAGTAAAATGTTTTAAACGCAAAAAACATATATTTTATTTACAAGTAAATTGACTTATGTTTAGATTTTATAATAATTGCCAATCTGTAAAATGTTTTATTGCGTTACTTTTTAGAAAAATGGAAAGGTAAAGAGATTTAAAACCAATCTAGTTGTAAACTTAAGCAGGTATAAATGACTTATCAGTAGTTTGTTACTATCATGTACGCTTTATGAGCCAAAGTAAAAAAATGAATGGATTTAAAACAAAAAAATATACGAAAAAGTCTAAAATCACCGGTGTATTAACCGCCATCAAAGTGCTCAAATTAAGGCGAGACATAGACCATTCGAAAGAGAAAAATCAGGCGATTCCAACGGTATATATAACTCATTTTCGACCAAAGTGGCGCTTAATACATTTTGCCTTTCCAGCGTCGATATGTGAACAGTAAATCTGCATCTTTACGAGTTACCAAAAAAGAAGAAACGTATTTCGCCATGTGGCCGTGGCTATTGTATCCTTACCCATTGTACTCCAGCTACCTTTTTAAGGTTTTGCCTTTTTAAAGATTGGCGATCATAAAAAAGCGATTACATTCAGAATAGGCGCACAGAATCTGTTCTTGGAATGACTTTTGCCGGTATAATTGTTATTAATGGCGTTTCAATCGTCAGTAATGCTGTTTACTCGCAGATATATTTAGATTCAACTGAAGTTTTTGTGACAACTTGATTGGTTTTTGCCAAAGTCGTGTCGTGCCCCCTAGGTTGATGCAGGTCAAGCGTTACTGGACATTTCTATAGAAAATGTGTCATGATTATACTGGTGTAGGATTGCCTACAACGAAGTGTAACCGAGAGTAAACTAAACTAACTGAACTCCCACAAACTTGAGCGAGGTTATCCTTTAATTAATTTTGGAAGTAAGCCCATAACTTAATCTCAAAAACCGGGCACACATCATAGCCTAGACCTCTTATTATGTCGGTCAAGGCAGGGTCCCTTATAAGGCTTCCTTTAAGCTTAAGCCTTCTTTAAATACGCTCCAACGCATTTCTTATTTCGAAACACAAAGCTTGAGAACGGAGTACAAACGAGTACGTACTACAAGGAAATTGACTTAAAGACGTAAAGAGTCAACATCCGACGGCTCACTTAAGTGACGGTTACTCAAGGGCTCGCCATATTTTTTCTTCATTTTTTTCCCAAAGATGTTACACACGTGAGTAGCCAGTTGTTCTAGGAACGGTCCCACATGGCTGACATCCATGGTGATACGTGATGGATACGGGCTATTTTAATTGCGAATTAACCTGTTTCTTACTCCCATTTTGTAGATACATCTGCTTTTCTTATGTACAAGTGGTATGGTGTGTTGTTTTTATAATGTTTCAAGAAAAACATGCTGGAAATGCGGGCTCTTTAATTAAAATAATATTCAATTGAAAATGGTAATACGAGTATGAATGTAATATTTGCGAAACTTTGTAGTTTTGTAAAAAGGTCGCTAAGAATCAGTCATCGCTTTTCTTAAGTAACTATCGTATGAATCATACCAGATCTAGGAAATAGTGGGTTGTAGTGCATTAGTCATCTTATCAGTACTATTTTATCCTACTACTGAACGTCTGGCGAAAGGTCCTAAGGGTATTCTCAAAGTTGTTTTTTGCTCATCCAATTTCTAGCCACAAAAAGCATTCTCCAAATGTGTCTGGCTTCACGGTGTATACGGGGTGTGGACGACCGCAGCCTGTGTCCAATCTCCTATATTGCGGAAACAATAAAACTCGCCGTCAATGTTCGCGTGATTGATATTATAAAATTCTATGAGAACGCCGTCAAAGATAAACCGCAGAGCAGTTCTCCGATTTTATGCGCTCTAGAGACGATAACGGGAGTCTAATTACGATAGAGTAACATTTAGAAAAATTGCAATCACTATTATTGAGCTGTTAATAATATAGGACTTAAGAAAATGCCTTCCCAGACTAGTTTAATGGTTTCAATGCCAATCTTCCGAGTGATTAAAACATAAAAAATAATCAACTTTGTGGTCGTGAAACCACAATCGAAGCGTGCTTGTGATCAGAAATTGAGTAAGCCTTTGCCTGTCTAGAGTTAGGTAATATTTTAAGACCAAATAATCTGAAATCTTGTTCAAGCCTACCTAACCGCCTTCTGTCTATATTGCAAAAATACATACATACTAATGTTAATAAACAATTCGCATGTTAAACGGTAATTTCAACAAATACAGACATGTGACGTAGCTTCGTCCGTCTCGTCCGCGCACGCGCAAATACCGTGTATGTTCTCAACGAACCACTTGCAGTGTTGCAGAGCTTGTGTAAACTTAGAACACGTGGAAAATAAATCTAACTTGCACCGGTCCTTAACGGTTTGTCCTGTTAAACATACTACGTTATTAACAGATTCAAGTTTACCTTAATGTCGTTTTTTTATTACTTGCGATTTGTGCGAAAAAACTCAGTAAACATACGTGGGAATTATATGTATCCGTGAGGAAAATAATGCCACAAAGATGATAGAAATCACATTTTCAGTTTTCCTTTACAGCAGAGTCACACAAGAGCATAAAATCAATTCCTGTCAAAACATAAGATAGTCATAATGGAAATAGATATAACTTTATGGTAGAACCCATATGGAACTTTCGATAAAATACACTTTGTCATCGAAGCCACCGCCCATTTATCTCGAACATTTACGACCACCTAGAGCAACTGTCACTTTTATCACAACCTTAAAATATCGGGTTACTCTAAAATTTTAAACATTCTATTGAAACGTCACTCAAATACTTTAGAGCAAAGAAATAATTTCTGTGTATGTGTGTAAATAGAACACAAGAAAAATATGTCGTTAAAAATATAAGTAAAATAAATAGCAAGCGGTAAGCACGGCTTAAATCTCGATCGTAAGGTCATCTCCTCCATTGTTGTGTCATGCGCAATAAAAGATAATCATTTCGTGTGTTTTGGAGCAATTTGCTGGAGACCGCCCACGATCTAGTACCCACTACACAACACATGTCCTCACGAACACGTAATATGTACCAAAGCCAAAGTGACATTTACAACAAGTTTTGAGACTAAACAAACATTAGGGGACATTTGCTGGGGTTCTCAATATGTACGAATGACCATCCAAAAACACGCCTCCAAAATTCTGATTGCCTTATTATGTGTCTACATTATGCCAAGCATTTTAATTCAAGGATCACTTGACCTATTTGACTGTCCAATGTTGACTCCTAATTTTTTCATTTTCAGCATTGGATAACACATCGTATTTTGAACCAATGCCAGTATTTTAACGAAGCACATTTGTTTGTCATTCCCTTTAAAAATTCAAAATTGAATAACGGTAATTGTTTTAACGGACAAACTAGTAATAAAGTAGAAGTTGCTGCTGATACAGAGGACATGCGAAAACAAGTTAACCGATCGCCCTCTAAGATACCGGATTTTTTCTATTAGCTAGTCGAATTAGTTGACTCTAGCCTTGAACACTTCGCTAAACATATTTGGGTCATTAACCCTCACCAAATCTGGTTGTGATTCACGCCGTGATCAAAATAATAATAAAGCGTTGAACAGTTTTTGCGACCGTTTGGTCTGAGAGACGAAGTATTAGAATCGGTTTTTTGTGTATCAAAAGTGCTATTGAAAAATATACGGAAGGTTAAATAATTACATTTTGTAGGCGTACCGAGCGTGGGTAGGTAGGTATTCGAATTAGACTGTACCAATTCACGGCTAGATAACGCATGTGTGAACGGAACAAAGGCTGTGCGGGAAAACAATCGCGTTACTTTAACAACCTTTTCTTCCTTCCTTCAATGTCAGCATAACACGTGAATGTTTACGAGAAATAATGTTCAAGAGCGACGGCCGTTAACTCGCTTGCAGCTGTGAAGGCTCCTAAATCATGAATGCTTGAGTATCAGACATCCGAGTGCTTGCAGATTTGTAAGTGTGTTACACGCTTACATATGGTCCGAACGGTCCACATGCGGTCGCACCCACTATAAATAATTCAAAACAAAAAAATGTCCTTCGGGCCGACCTTTTAACCGATTCTTCACCGCGGCAGGCGCGAGCACAGCTACGTACCGTGTGCTATCGGTACTTATGCTTATGGAAAAAAGGCTTCAACGGAATTTTATGTGCTCTCCGTCCGGAGCGGTTCTTCATAGCTGTCTTACGTTTTATAATGCGTTAAATGCTAACAGCGTCCGATAACCCCGGCCGCAAGGTCATACTAGTCCGCCCCGCTGCCTCGCTAGTTTTTATTAATGCCCCAGGCAAGTTTTACTGCCGCCTCTATATGTGTGCCTTTGTATGTTCATGCCCGTGTGCCTACTAATAATTTATCATGTTATATTTTGAATATTATGTGCACGGCATAAAGGCCACGATCACGTCGAAATTATCTGAAGATTGTAAATTATAATTCAGATGTAATTTTTCAACTTAAGTCATTTTGGATGGTCATAAGTCATAATGCGTTGAGAAATCTTGTAACAAAAAGTTGATTTGCACCGTTGCAAGTAGCTACCACAATAATCATTGCTTTATAACAGAGTAGTAATAAAATCGAAACCCGTTAAATTTAAATAAAAGGAAGCAACACTTACATTAATTAAATATAATTAGATCGGCATAAGTACCATCGAAGGCTTAGTTATTGTTATGCTTGCAATTGTAACAGTGGAGCGTAATAGTTTGAACAACCCATAATTAATCATTTTAGAATAATATTTTGTCGATGATTAATGTACCGATAATTACTAGGAACACGAGTCGTAATGGTGCAAGCCGCAAAATGTGTTAAGGTTATTAATGCTTAACATAGTTACGGCGTGATTGCTTGATATTATTACAATTGTAATTTAATAAGCAGGTACGAGTTACCCAAAACATGCTTCAATAATTGTGTCCAAATACTTATAAGCGACCGTGAAATCGCAATAAGGCTCTCATTATGTAAAATAATTTCTTTGTTTCCGAGTTGATAACTTAATAGCGTCGATAGAACTATAGAAACCATGATTCGTAACAGAACGAAATTATTTATACAAGAAGCACAACAGGAAACCGTTGAACGTATGAAGTTCATCATGAGAATCACGTTATTGCATTAGAATTCTGCTGATATACAAGGAAAACAGCTTGATAGTGTAGGTATGTACGTCAGATCGTTACGGACATAAATGGCTCACGCGTATTTAGCTTCAAATTGTCTTAAAACAACTCGACCGCTCGAGAATCGCTAATTATTGCCAAAATGTGATGCGGAGAAGGCTGCCGTTAATGGCCAAATAATGAGTGTTCGCATTCAAGGTTGAGGCACAGTGCTCCTCGACAGGAAACACCGAGTAACTGAATAGATATGGACGCGGCAATTACCAGGCCTTGACTTACCGTTTTAGAATAAAAACCGCGCTATTTAAATGTATAACTCACATGCTGTGATTCATTTGACTTTGTTTTAATTGCGAGAACAAGGGTTTTGTTTATAATACCTGTTGAACAGCATAAGAGAGCACTATAACATAATATGGAAAAGAACGTAATTTCCCACTGGTTTTAATATGTATTTAAAAACTTGGACAGGTTTTTTGTATAGGGACAAAAAATTTGCCAAAAATATTCTGCTCTGACGCATTAATACTAAAAAACTAAGAAAATAAAATATCAATCTGCAATATGACGTCAGCATTAAACGCTAACGGTGATCATTTAAGTGATGATACAACCGTGACCGTGAGTGTAAGCGAAGTACAGTAACACTGTGTTAGTGGTGTAAAATACACACACGCATGTAATGTTACTAATAGGTTAGCGTACTTACAATAAATATTCAATCTAACATAATACACATTAACAAATCTCAAAAGTAACAAAGTGTTTGTTGAAAATAAATCGGAATGCGATCAAAACTGGTCTCTATTATTATTTCATTAAACACTAATTATGCTAAAAGCCATTTCTCATTATGATCTTGTGTTAATATCAGGTCGTTGATACACACACATACAGGAATATTAATCACGGAGTTAGTCTGGTTTGGAAATATCAAACGCATATCGCGAAAATTATCTTTGCATTTTTAGTGCCATATAGGTATCTAAACACAAACCAATTACGAACGCGAACCAAATTCAATTCAAATTTTAAAGTTCAATAGATTGTCTCTTAATGAATATTCAATGTTGGAACAGTTCACGGAATATGTACTATAAAGGAACGTAAATAAAGTATATAACAGTAAAAGTAATAATATGATACTAAGACATTTAATGATTACTTAAACTATTCCTTAGTAACAATTTTGTATGAAAACAATCGCTAAGGACTGGGTTAAGTAACCATTAAATGACTCTGAGTACGGCGGTAAGTTAAAATTATTGAAGATTCCGCTTTATAATCTTTAAAAGGTAAAGTTAATTAACAGAGCGGAGTATTTCCATTGATAGCTGTTCTCATATTTTGCACTAATTGAAACTGTAACACAACCTTGTCTGGAGGGCATGTACTGTTTTAGCATAACGAGTTCCTTTTGTTAGGTATAGTATCAAATTGTTCTAAATTGATGCTAAACAGAAGCGTAAACAGATTAGGTTGACTTCTATTTTTCGAAGAAATAATGTCTGATTCAACTTCTAGGTACAATTTTTTCTTATTACTGTTTGATCAATATTTTACTTACTAAATTAATATTCTTTACAGTATTTTTATTGGTATTAAGATGCTAATTTACATTGAGACATACCTTAAATCGCTATAATATGTCTCTGTCACACATTTGAAACGTTATCATTTCCATCTCCACCATATAAAGTGTACCGGCTACGGCATTCCTCTCCATCTGCAGTAAATTTTATTCCAAATTCGTGAGCTATTTCAAAGTCGCGACGTTATTTTTTTACATAGCAATACAGTCAGTTGATGTGTATTTACATACTTGGAGAATTATTTTAAACGCACATGTTATTATGGTGTCGAACACCTTTACCATTTCAGTATTACTTACTCTATATACTTCCTCTCAGTAGTATTATTTAGTATTACTTAGTCTACTCTATATATATCTTCAATTGCATCTATCAAGAATTATTTCATCAAATCTCTATAGTATAGTTGTTGACAGGCTGAAAAGTTTTTGATTAAATAAAAAATAACCGTTTTAAAAACATCGATGTAACCTTTAATACACACAATAAGCTAAGATACTAAAAATAAACTTTTATTAAAGCATAAATAAGCACAAAGGATTAACAAAATCAACTTGCAAATTGTTTACGAACGGGCAGATTACGGATCACTTTTTATGATGCACATGTAAAACGTACGAGTAATTGGTATTTAGACGGAATAATTCAATGTCCCTTGTAGGTCAAAGCTTACCCAATAGCCAATAGCGACAGACGGCTTATAGACAGTTCTAAGAAACCGGCTAACGAATGAGCGTGGCGTACAAAAAGCAAACATAAAATATTTACGAGTCTTAAGTGCCGCTATAAAAATTGTCAACGAACACAACACAAAATATCCTTCTCCAACCTGAAAGTAATACAAAATCGTGGCCTATGGACGGCGAGATTCAAAACGAGACCCGGCGTTTCACGCCCGGCTGCGCAGACGCATACAATTACAAGCTCATACAAAAAAGATCCCCAACAATGCACAGGCTTCGTCCTTGAGTCCCTAACAAAAGCCGAGAAAGGGCAAAGAAACTCGTTTGGCCCAACCTTGGGACTTTCACTGACTACCTACGCATATTTTGCTATAATAGAGGATTTTTTTTACTAAACACAAATGACTTCCTTTAATTTTGGGATTCACTCTTGTTTGGAGAAACTAGTGTAACGAATTAAAATTAATTTTCACTATTTTGTTCTCAGAATGCATTTTAGTATCCCTAGTATTTTTTGTAAATTGCAATTTTACTACATTGTTCAATTTTAGAACATTTTATCTTCATTGATGTTAAATATTAAATAACACGCGGTCATTAAAATTAAAGTAGGTATAATGAGAGACCGGAAACATTGAGTAGAGACTATGGTTTGGTTACAACTGCGGTCAATGGATGGTAGATTTGGGTCGAGATTGATTTTGTCACTGCTGTCTGCTTGCGCGCCAATTACAATAATGCGGCAAATACACATAAAAACATACACTCACACATACTCATTGGTGTGAGCGTATATGTAGAGGCGAGTATTACCGTTATGGAGGCACATACCAGTGACGTCAACGAGGCCTCATGCCTCCGACGCCTCATGAATACGTTAGTAAAAAGCCGAGGACAAATAGTAACTATTTTATTGAAACTAGTGTTCACTCCATTTTTTTTTAATAAATCTTCGATAATAATAATTATAATTCTAGGAACCTAGCTGTAAGCCTAGTGGGTAATATTAACTGATGGTTATTTTTTCTTAATTTCAGAACGAGATGTGTTCGGCGAAAGCAATGGAGCAAAAATTCCAAAAGAACCTCGATTTGTATCTTCCATACTGGGAGGTGACGTCCCATATGGTAGTCATAGAGGACACGTTCTCACACAAGCAGAACGTAAACAGTACCTACCTGTCTTAGCGAAAGAAAAGAAAAAGGAAGACAAACCTCTTATAAAAGAAGAAAAGGACACACTTGACAGTGATCCAGTTGTGCTACCTTCTAGAAATAGCCCATCGCCAGAATCAGCTCCCTCACCAGGCATTGATAACAGTGTTACATGTCAAAAAGTGTCAGTTATACAAAGAACACCATCACAATCACAGTTCCGTGATGGAAAAAAAGAAGTTTCTGACGTTAGTATTCCACAAACATTACCTGCTACCGAACCAGAACAAGACCAACCTATTGATTACGTTATTGCCAAAAAACGTGGTGAATCAGAAGACGAAGAAACTGAAAAGAAAATAAGAGAACAGAGGAGAACAAGCAGTTCAAAAATCGCCAATGGAATTTTAGCGCGACCAACTTTAGTACTGCGTAATCGTCCCAACAAAGTTCCAGGCATTATTACTGCTGCTGCTGGTCATGGTAGATCTACTGGAAACGCCGGTTCAAATGGCAGTTCACAAAGTAGCGGTGGCTCAGGAAGTTTTAGTTCTGGTGGTGGTGGCACAGCACCCTCGTCTGGTGGGGGCGGAGCCATCGGAGGTGGTTCTGGAAGTGGCGGAAATGGACGAGACGGCCGTTCTAACTATGGACCAAACAGCCCACCTACAGGCAGTCTTCCACCTTTCTACGAAACTTTGGGACCATCTACAAAAGGCGGCCAAAATTCATTTAATGCCAATAGCAATTTCTCTAATGAATTCAACATAATCAATGGGTTCAATATGGATTGTGAAAATAATGACAATGCAACTAATTTCCCAGAACAAAGTAAACAATATTCATTAATGCAAAATGCTCACTATGGACTAGCGCTAAAAGATGAAGAAATAGATTATGAAAGTAAATTAGAAAACATAGGCGCTATCGGTAATTATGGAAATAATTTCGATGAATCAATGGTAGTTGACATGGGAGAAGATGTCATTGACAACTATCAATTTGCCAACACACTAACTTTTCCTGGACCAAACGAAGGTATATTAGGAAACCTTTCAGATTCAGCAGAAGATTTTGCTAGTTTACTAAATAATCATGTAGAATCAATTACGGATTCTGATATTAGAGAATCATCATCTATTACACCAGATTCAGTACACAATCCGGTAGATATTGAATCACTAGCAGACCAAGTTAATTTAAGTAGATATTATGAAAAAGCTAACTACTTAGCATTCGCCAGCCAAGAAAATCAGGGTTCCTCGTACAATTTCACTAAAGATCGGCCAGATTTATTGATGCAATTGAATCCAGCTCTTTTACAACACGGTGAAGGACAAATGCAACAGCTACAAATTCACGTGCAACTCCAGCAGAGACAACAGATTCTGTCTCCCGGCTTCCCCTTCACTAGTCATCCTTCGCTCGACCTGGACTCGCCGACGGGCACCTCACTGCCATCACCCGGCGGCAACAACTCACTGGACGGGAGCAGTCACATCGAGAACGCTTCACTCAGTCCAGCTGCTGCTGTAAGTCTCAAGAAAGCCTCTGCCGGCGATGGCAAAATTCAAATCTTGCAACAAAGGGTAAGCATTATTTGATTTTAAGGCGAAGCTTTAACGTTTCTTTCCTTCTATGTCGTCTTATATTAATGAAAGCGACATAGAAGTTGTAATAAAATATTTTTTATTACGCCGAGCCTAAATCAACTTATGCTTTAACTTTCTGCATCTGAAACTGTATTTGTGTCACATTAGATAAACTCAGCTTTATAATTCCATGATGAATTTCAATCTTTTATGGCACAATACCCTTTTCGAAGCACATTTTCACTCTCTTTACACTTGTGTAATGTTAACATAATTCTTATAATATATTTATTTTGTTTACAGTTGGGTCTACCAGCAGAACTTCCGTTGGAATTTATAAATGGTGGACATGGTGTGAAGAATCCTTTGGCAACTGAAGCTAATGCGAGACAAAGGGAAGAGGAGAAAAACAAACAAGTATTAGTTAGCGAAGATGATCCCACGAAGTTTGTATGCAGGGTCTGCTCCAAGAACTTCAGTTTACAGAGGCTCTTGAACCGACATATGAAATGTCACTCAGACGTGAAGAGATACTTATGCACATTCTGTGGCAAAGGGTTCAATGACACCTTCGATCTAAAAAGGCACACGAGGACGCACACTGGTGTGCGACCATACAAATGCAACCTCTGCGAGAAATCGTTTACCCAAAGATGCTCACTGGAGTCCCACTGCTTGAAAGTCCATGGAGTCCAACACACCTACGCATACAAAGAGAGGAGGACTAAGGTAATTATCAATATTCATATTTCTCTAAATATTTTGTATCCATATGTAATTGGCATCGAATAATAATACTGTTTTATAAAATCTTTAAAAACACAGTTCCCTAAACACCTTTTCAAAATCACTTCAAAAGTCTATTATAATATATCACCAGTAACTAAAATGTATGTTATTTATTTCAGATGTACGTTTGTGAAGAATGCGGACACACAACATCGGAGCCAGAGGAACATTACATGCACCTAAAGAAACAGCATCCATACTCACCTGCGTTACTGAAGTTCTACGACAAACGACACTTCAAGTTCACCAACGCGACGTTCGCAAACCAGCTCCTGGGACAGCTGCCAATGCCAGTACACAACTAAATACACATAAATGATAATTTCATAACTGTTATTACTAGTACTTGCAAACATTAAAGACATTTTTGTTGTGCTACGAATGAATATTCTGTGGGCATTTCACATTAAATAATGCAAGCTACAACTACACACAACTTTGTCTGTAATGGCTACAAGTGTCAACCAACAGGTACCAATTAAGGTATCGGATTTTTTCAACAACATGGTGAAATTTAAATGAATATGGCATAATATTGTACTTAACACTACGAATTTATTCCGTCCGTTTTATACGTATACTTACAATATATTTACTAAAAAACCCAGTTCTTATTTTAGTTCAATTTGAGCCTGCACACTCGAAATTCCTCTTAGTTATATAATCGATTTTGTCTTCCAAGCTACTATTGTAGACATTCCGTGTTTTAAGAAAATGCATATGTATTTAACTTATGTATAAAACCACGGAACAGTATCCATGTTTTGTTCCAATGAAAAAATACCTTAATTTTTTAACAGTCAATGTGAAATAATCCACTGGCCTATAGCTAGGCATGACTGCAATTAAAAAATCAAAGTATCGGGTATTATGTGCAATCTTTGGTGATGGTACGGGATTATGTTTAAGTTTCGTATTAAGATAGTTTTAAATAGCTTTAGTCCGATTGTCTCATAGAAATCGATTGTAAGTTTCATTTCAAACCAGCCAGGGTAGACAGGGGAGATATGATAACAGAGGGGGAGTTACGTGGATGGTGCTAGTTATGATATTAATGTTGCTGACTTGAAATGAAGCGATTATGGATCGGATGACACTTCTTGTCCGACCCATAAGCAAATATCAAAGCTTTTGCTTTGGTATTAAAATAAATCCACGGTAAGGAATCTCTTTCCTCGTTTTAGTGATACTAGCTCCTAATTATTTCTCAAATTAATAACACAAATTATGTCACAATTTTAATTTGTATTGTAACTATAGAAAAATGTTATGTTTGTTTTTTGTTTTGTACTTTAATAAAGTCCAAATTTATTAAATTCGATGGGGGCGCCCTGAGGCGGCGCCCGACATGTCGTACCAAGTTGAACTGCATTTCTAGAAGTATTTATATTATTTAAATTAAAATATTGATCGGTTACAGTTTGTGCTGTGAGTGTGTGTGAGAATTATGTATTGTGTAAATGTGTTATTTAATGCGTCAATTGTTATAATTTTAATTAGACATCAAGATGGACTTGATGAAGCGCTTCCGAGTTTTGAAAGAGGGTATAAAAAGACTATGATGCTCAATTGATACATTTGCGCTTTCACAGCGAAGCTTGTGGATAAATTATGTACTTAAAGAATTGTAAATATGTCTAAATTTAGAAGATAGTAGTAAAATTTGAGAAAGTAATATGCATAATTATGTTAGTAGTACCTACTTAGCATTTATGAGATTTTTAAAAGATAATTGTTAAAGTATTTTGTACAATTCGGCAAGATGGAATAGATCTGAACATTTATATTGGCTTATCATTGGTCGGTGCATCGACGGCGGTCTGTAACAATTGTGATAGCGCAATGCCTTCGTTAAACATACTTGTCTGTTGCATTTATTAGCATTTTGATACAATTTCAAACTGTATTTTAAGAAACAAACAATTTGTTACTCTGTATTGATAAGCAATATATCATCAATAAAATTTCTGTAGTTTCATTCATACATCTAAGAACAATGAAGGAACCTTTATAACTCTTGTTTTTTTATGGTCACATACAACTCTATCTATCAAATATGTAAGAATGCAATAAAATCCAGATACCACTCCTAAATAGTAAAGCAAAACATAGCGAAGAACCTTTTACTTATTTGAAACCTACCTACCTTATGCATAAAGTCTAAATCCACAATCCTCTTTAAAAAATCATTCCTTCTTTGTGTAAGAGTAGGACAGCTAAAGGTTGATCTTTATTATAAAATCCATGTCCATATTGTACTTTTATAATAAACCAGTAAAGGTTAAAATATTTTGAAAGCAAAGCATTTTTACTTAACTACTTTTAAAATTCAATTTTAATGTCATCAAATCAGCTTATCAGAAATTGATACGTAATGGTCAAATGATTAAAAATAATTTATGAATGCTTAGTTTACCTTAGGGTTGCTATTAAATAGATACCTCCCTAGAGACTACGATACTCACAATAATGATTAAATGTCACGTAAAGACGAAATGAAAATCAAATTAAACGTAATGGCTTTTATACCATTATACATATAACACAGTATTACTTAGCATTTTAAACTAGCTAGACGTTTCGATGAAGATGGACGTGGCTGAGGATTCAATGAAAAATGAGCTAACGAAAGATTACGGTCTAAAACTCAAAAATATCTTTCGTATATTAGAACCCACTGGATATTGCCGATTTGTGATTAGAAATGACCGGATGGTCGAGAGGAATCAAGGAACGCTGCTATACAACATTTGCGTTTTAATCTTAGCCAACGCGAGTGCATCTTACTTATTATGGTTCTCAAACCCCACAGAAAAGTACCTCAGCTTGGTGGAATACATAGCAATAATATATTTCACAGTTTTTGCAAATTTACTCATGTTCCATATAACATTTGGCGATAACTACATGGGTCTGAACTTGATGAAAAATAATATAGATATCGACACATTGCTGGGAGTTGAAGAAACAGGTTTTATGCGAGATATATCCCTTAGGTTGTATATCTTCATCCTGATTGTGATAGGGTTCACACAAGTGACGGTCGTGGCTTACATGTACTATGTGTTCCATGTGTCCATAGCCATACATGTCGTAGGCAGTATTTATTTTTTCTGGCTATTCTTCGCCTACGACGAATTCTGTTTCTTCATATACTTAAACTCCTTTATTGCTATGCGCATTCGCTACCTAAACGTAGCCTTAATAAAATTTACGAAGATCAGAAAGGAATATATTCCTAAACAGACCCTTTTTGATGCAATTTTTTGGAAGGATGAATTTGATGACCGAGTAACTTTCCATGCCAGATCCGATCCTAAAAACTTTTGTGTCGCTATCAAAATGCTGTTCGCACAATTACGTAGTTTTGAAGATTGCTATAGTTTTACAGTAAGTGGCTCTTTTACTCAACCTATCTCGATACCGTAATATCATTGATATTTCTAAAGTGTTCCATAATTTCAGATTGTTCTAGGTGCGGCAACCATTGCAGTCGGTTCCTTGGTGGCAGTTCAAACATTTATAATGTACGTTCAAACGTCAGAAGTATGTATACCAATATGATTTTATTCTAACCTAAAGACTGACTAACTGAAAAACCATGACCCGTTGCACACGTTTCATAAAAATCCTATTTACAACGCATTTTTTTTATGGTGGAAAATTATCCAATGACTTCTCCCGCCTTAACTCGTTTAATGTACAAGATATCTAACTGACTAAAATCCACCCCGTTCCTACTCCTGCTTTTCGAGCCGTGCTTCAGCCCTACTGGGCCCTTATCTGTGGTGGTGTGATGGCTCTTTGAGGCGCACGGGGAACGCAATTACCCACAAGATACTTAGGTATATGTTTTGGATCATTCTTGTGTTTTTTTATTGTACATTCGAGAACGTTTGGTTTCAGACAATGATAATACGCGCAACTGCTATGTTGGGCTGGTCAGGCGCTAGTTGGTTTCATCTACTGATAATAAGTATGCAGTCTGATCTCTTCTTCAAAGAAGTACAGCAATTGAAGCTCATTTGTGCTTATGTACAACTTAAGCCGAGTAGTTCTGGTAAGTGGGTCACATTTTTGACTAAAGTGTTTGTTAAATTAGAACATGTAGAGTTAAAACTTGGTTCTTAGGTCTTTTTATATTGAAAGGGGGAATATCGTCCAATGAATTCTCTCGCCTTGTGCGAGGCGAGAGATCAGAGTCAGACTCCTATTGACTAAAATCCACCCTGTTCCTACTCCTGCTTTTCAAGCAGGCAAATTGAAAGCAGCCGGGACCCATTCTAGAAAGCCAGCCGTTTGTGCCCTCACTAAGTCTTCATATTTAGGTCCCGACTACTTAAATTTTACGATGACTTTCTTGTTTTAGGGTTTTTTCATTTTCATATTATGGGTAAAGAAATGCAGTCGGATTTTTCGTTTTTTAAATTAGATTTTTTTATTTTACTTCTTAAGTTATAAGAACATTAGAGAACTGATGGTGGTATTTTTATTTTAGCGGAATTATTGAAATTGACGAAAAACATTTTGAAGACTTTGGAAGTGAGAGATACCCACATGTCAGTGTACGATATGTTCTCGTTCAACACTGGTCTAGCGCTGAAGATAGCAGCATCTACCTTCGTGTACATCACTGTTCAACTTCAGTTAGCCTTCCCGAATTTAAAAGAAGTGCACAAAATTGTGAACGTTACCCTACCCCCAGCTGAATTTGATTTTGATCCGAGGAAGGTTAAAGAATTTTGGTTCTTGTAGATCAAGGTTTTAAGGTGGTATTTTGTATGTTAGTAAGCACCGAGTTTTCTAGGAAGTAGGTAAAATTGTTAAGCAAAAGGTTAACAGCACACAGTTTTATGTATCCATAACACCTAAATAAATATTATACGTCTATGATATAGTTAATATTGTTTTATTTACTAGAATGGTAATGAACCTACAAGAATTTCAGTTGAGATCGCCCTCCATTGCAGGATAAATATAGTTAGTAAAAAACTTGTTCCTAAAAGATATTGAATAACTTAACGATCGTAAGACATAGGAAGCCGTCACACGCCTAGTTAGAAACGCTTTTCTAACACTGAAATACACAATACTTCCAGGTAAAAGAAAATAACAAAGGTACTATGAAGATGTGGCTACGTCTATAATTAAGAGAAGCACATTTTTAATTAACCTTTATAATTAATATTGAATACCAAACTCAACTTGGGCCATTAATACGTGAACCTGTGTCTTAATACGTACTTTTGGGAAATTAAATAGAGTCAGATTAAAAAACAATTTTAATTTTCCATAACCAATAATTCTTTGGTGTCTCTCGCTCTGAGTGTTTATTAATTGAACTTAATTTTACCTTAGAGATTTGAAATATTAATGTTATTGTGACTTCCTTCGCATCTACTCCAAAATAAAATAAACAGCAACCGACTATTATTATAGGATATAAAGGATATTTTAATACTGTAGGTACCCGCTTAATTATTTTTTAATACGTAGGTCAATCAATAGGGATGCCCCTTGATACATAATACTCTTAACTTATGAAAGTTGATTGTTGCATTGTTTACACCTTCGCCTATCCTTTCGGCTGAGAGCTAAAGAAACTTAGTGAAATATAATTCGAGCTCGTGACACTCGTGATATGATAAAAGCTGGACGCGATGCAGTGCGAAAATAAATTCGCGCGAACATTATTTCGCAGTGCGGACAGGCTTTAAAAGTCTCGTGATGTCATGTGTTATGTTATGTTTTATTTTTCAGGTGTAAAACCATCATGGAAATAAAGTCACTGGCCTCAGTCATTTATAAAAAATAGCTTCCGAATGACGCAGAATTTGTTAACTAATTAGACAAGTTCTTTTGTCGTAAATCTTTGAGTATCTACGAGTCTTTGTAGGTATTTTTCCAATGTCTCATAATTCTGTTTGACGGTTACATAGAAACGAGTATGTATGTTATTCTAACATCATCTTTTTGAGATAACTTTACCTATATAATATTATTCGTACCATAATATCGATCTTACGAACTTTATTATTTGAGACCCTATAATTGCGTTTGTTATAACCTTCGTGGCTGGGTCTGAGTTAACGGAGTTAAAAATATCTATATATCTTTTATTCAGTACCAATTAATCTATCTCTGTACCTTGTTTTTATCCTGATTTGTTCAGTGTTTTTCCGTGAAAGAGTAAAATACGTAGGTGTAGGTACCTACATTGTCACAACCTTTCACGGTATGATTCATAAGATCCACCGACATATATTATTAGGTACAAGCCTCTTAAATTAAATACTAATTAAATATTCTACATCTGGCTTGTTACTTGTACAACTTCTAGAAAAATCTATATTTCATGCGTAGGTTCGAGTTTCAAAGGACGTGTGCAAAATGCTTTTGAAAAGCGTAACATTGACTGTCGTATGAATAACAAGTTACCTTCCTTAGTTTAGGTACCTAAGGACGAATATACAATACAATGGAGATGTTACATAGGAACCTTGAAATTGTAAAAGAAATACCTAAGCATGGTTATATATATAACTACGTCTTTACGACAACATAAATAATCTACATATTAAGAATAGTTAATTCTTAATATGTAGATTATTTTCGATATGATATTATTTCTGTAAAAAATACTTTTCATATCTTAACAGTATGGAAATATTCAAAAAAGTCTTATTGTACTTTAAGTGAAGTAAAATGGCATAACGATTAAAATAAATAGTTTTCAAATAATTACCTAAATAATTTCCTTACTCATATTTCTTTGTAAACAATTCTATAAATACCAGTTTTATAAATATTTATTCAGAATTAAATATTTTTGCAGTTTGCTCAGTTGGTGCTTTTATTTATAAGTATTTAATTAAACAAAATAAACAATTATTTTATATAATATTTTGTTCAAAACAATTATTGAAGTACCTACGTACCTACGTAACACCTTATGTTTCTAGAACGTAATCCGTTACCTGAATAAAAAAGAATTAAACCTACCATATAAGGAAATAAATAATTTCCACCTTTTACATATTTAGGTGGACTATTCGTTAGGTACTTCAGAATGTCAACAAATAAATAATTTGATTGACAATCTCAAACAAATTACTATCTACAAAAGCATGCAACTACATAGTTAGGCAGACTAATCAACGCAAAAAAAAAAGAAAAATGTCCGTCTCAGATACTATACTTTTCTATGACAAGCAGTGTGAACCCAGCCTTATCTAACTTCAGAACATACGTAGATACATAATTTGTCAAAATAGCTGGCTTCTCGACCAATAGATACAGACAGTGAGTGATCCCTTAACAAAAGTTATTATTGCAGAGGTAAGCGACAAACAACTTAACACATGCGTACCAATTAGTGTAGCAATTGTCTAAATTGGCATAAATCTATTTGAACAATTGTTTATTGTTTACTTCGGTACATAGATTTCGTATATAATACGCGTTGAACTATGAAGAGATTAGTGTTTTACCGAACTTCAGTAAAGCTAGATCAAGAGTTACGAAGTGAAAAAAGTATCGAGACAAAATGAAGACCGCTACACTTTGTCTTGTTGTTGCTGCAGTATTCGTATATGTGGTAAAGACTTAATATATATTTTAATTTACGTAGGTACGGTTGATATTTTGTGAAAGTAATCAAATATAAATTAATCCATTATAAATTATTTTTAGAGCGCCAAGCCTCAGCAGCCACCCGCTGCACCAGCAGGACAGCAGGCGGCTGGACAGGCCGGACAGGCCGCAACGCAAGCCGGCCAAACAGCCGGTAAGTAAATCCCCAAAAACTTTGAAAGATCCCAAGATGTTACCTTTTGAATGACACGACTTAAGTCTTGAAGAGCCACACTATTATATTACTCTTTATTACCTTCTATCTTTTATGTACCTAGACCAAATTCCTGACCATACCTAAACCTAAACCATTCTATATCAATATCAATTCTTTTACTTAAGTTGTATTCTTAAATGCCTCTATATTTTTACTTAGAAGAGACATTTAACAAATTAAATCAATTTTGTATTCGTCCAACGTAAGTTTTACGAACGGGACAAAAGGCACGCGTTAAGGAATTTAAATGCATTTCCAAGTCATAAATTGGCTATCTAATATTCAACTGGCTACCCTATCGGCATTCTATGTAGCAATAGAAACATTTACAAACTTAATTAGATACCTAAATGTTTACCTGCTACCCATGGAAAAGTTTGTTAGATTAACTTCAAATAACACTCATCTAATCTACCCTTATTTTTAGTCTTCAACTTGTAGCATAAGTAAACTATAGATATTTGATCACGCTTTTTTAAAGGGGAAAATCATCCAATGACTTCTCCCGCCTTGAGTGAATTTGATCACGCTAATCTCAGAAAGTTAATATTTTACACTAAACATCATGTTATGAAACTTTGGCAATCTGCATCACAAATGCAGTCTGATAAGCATAAAATCGAAACCTTCGCTCGTCCTGTGTTAGATTGCGTGCGCAGACCAAGACGTAGAGAAGCATTAAAGCATAACATACCTATTGCAGGTGGTGCTCTATCTGGCGCGCCAGGTGCTGCCAACGGTGCTGCTTCTACTGCTAACGCCGCCGCTGGTGGTAATCCTGCTGGTGCCGGTGCCCCTAGTGGTGTTCCTAGCGGTGCCCCTAACGGCGTCCCTAGCGGTGTTCCTAGCGGTGCCCCTGGTGGTGCTCCCAGCGGTGCCCCTAACGCTGCATCTCCAGCTGGTGCTGGAGCCAACCCTGGTGCTAACCCTGCTGCTGCTGGAGGTAAATAAAAATTACTCACACAGTTTCGTGAGGTTAATACAGTTAAGTCGGAGGCTTGATCTTATGACCGATGTTCAGTTCGGTAGTTTTCAAATCCTCTTGAAAAGTCTCCAACACACTTGTAACTCCTCGGATAATGCGGGTATTAAATTGTCTAAGTGAGGAGTTAATATTGTTGTTTGTTAAATTAAATGGGTATAAAAAACTTCTAATCATAACACGTTTGATCTATTTCAGGCGCAGCTAACCCATCTTCAAACCCACAAAACTGTGAGTACGTATAATATTATCGCTCTAACATCCCGATACATTTCCACGTAACTAGGTTTAGGTATAACCGCATACAAATACGTACATACATATTTACTAAATAGTCCACTTCATTTTTATGAGATAAATTTTCACTACACAAGGCATGAGATTTACAAAGGGCTAAAAAGGTTTCATAACAACATTCATTGCAAAGATCATCCGAAATATTCAAACAAATAAGATTAAAAACGCTCCACGAAATCAAAAAATATCAATTTAATTGTGCACTATAGGATCATAATACGATCTAAAATAATCATCTGATTCATCGCTTCGAATACTGTTATTGAATCTGAATTTTTGTGGATTTTTTTTTTTTACAGCAAACATCATCGCCGATGCCATGAAGGAAGGAAAGACCATCGTGGATTTCTTCACACAAAGGTTCATACCGGGTGAGTAAAATCCAGAGTCGTATAGATATACCAACTGATAACCTGAGAAATTGACACACACTGTAAAACAAACTGTTCATTATCTATTATCAAGACAAAAATAGGTTTCAAAATAAAGAATGTACCACGCGGTTTCATAAATATAACATAAAACACCACGCGAGGTAAAACACCACCGACTAAAATATAAGTTCTCTACTAGTGTAGGGGAGAATAGGGGTGTAATCATTATAGATAGCTTTAAAAACCTTATTCATTTGGAATAAAGTTAAAAATCCCGCCAGTCGTTACGATACGCTGGCGAAATAATCACTCGTTCGTGGAGATTACTCTATGACAGAAACGCGGACTCATCGCGATTCTCACGCCCGTGGCGACAACTGACATATTTTAGTTATTACTAGCGATCCGCCCCAGCTTTGCAATGGTGATATATTATGCATGTATTATACATAAAAATCTTCCTCTTAAATCACTCAATCTATTATAAAAACCGTATGAAAAGAATCCGTTGCGTGGGTTTAAAGATTTAAGCAAACAAAGAGATATAGGGACTGAGAAAGCGACTTGGTTTTATACTATGTAGTGATATTTACGATTATAAGATTTTCACCCTGTCTAACATATTTCTTTGTACATCAATATTTACGATGATTCTTGTCTTTTCCAGGTTTCCAGGGATAAGGCAATTCTTCCAACGAACAGTCCGCGTACAATAAATTCACAACTGAACAGGATTTGCAACACTGAACGATAATGCATTACCGACTGTAGTATTCCCTAGGTTACGTAGATTTTAGACAATAAACATTTCAAAACGCATTCACTGTTTTTACTTTCTTGTAGTAATAGAAATTCCAAAATATGGTACCTATTATAAAAATGTGCCTTAACGTGCATCTCTGCCTACCCCTTCGGAGATAAAAGGCGTGACGTTGCATTATAATCATGTTTATTCCTATATACAGACAGCAAGCAGTTTCAATCACTATTTATAACTTGATCCCGCATGCAGCACGTCAACTTTTGTACTAAAACTAGTATTCTGTGCTAAAACTACTAAACTAACTTCAAAGACTACAAAAGAAACATATTAATAACTTTGTTATTATGACTTTTATTCAAAAACTTACCATCTGTACAATATTGCTAGAGAAAAAGCGACCTTAAAGTATTAAGACTATTTAAAACTATCTACTATTATTCTTTCTATTGGAGTCTTGAAAGAAGACTTATCATCCTTCTACACCGTGTCCTTTTTAACCTTAATTTCTTCGGCATACGGTCAAACTTTGACGGATAACATAATACTTCATACTTCATCTTCACTTCCTCACACACCGCTGTAGGAACTCCAACCTTACCCTTAAGCAAATAAAATAACAATTAATTTAACAGTAATTTATTAAAGCAATTAAATATGGAAAACTAACAATTATTATTTGTACGTACATTTGATACCTAAACTAAGCTACCTACACTAATTTGTGTCGTTTCGTTTCTCTTATAAAATACTTCAATAAGCTCATAAAATATTAAAACAATAATTTGATACCTGCTAGTAGATAGTGTACAAATATTATAATGATTATATCCATTACAATCCATACATAATATGAATACAATAAACATATTATCACATAATACTACCGATTGAAAAATACATAAATAGTCACTAATCAAATGTGTATCAAAAAGCTAAGGCAAACATTGGACGAGTTTTGTTACTTCAACAAATGAACAGTACCCTTAGTACTCTTACAGTTTTTTTTTTTTAGTCTGTTGACAGACCTTTTGTTTTGTTATTGTTAGGAACATTTATTGGTTTTATTAAATTACTTTGAGGAAGTTTTTTTAAGCACAGATTAACATAGGCTTATAAAACTGTGTGTATTCATCAATGGGAAACATCTTTTGATCTAGGAACTTCCATCTATAATAGATCCTCTGGCAAGACAACAGTTAGAAAATGAAGTCAGTTCAATCATCATACTCTTTGTTCACGCATTGAAATCTAAATGAACAAACTAGATCCTAGATCTATTTGCAAAAAAAGATCCTAGGTCTATGGCAAAATAGCGTCTTAACAAAATATCTTAAGCCATTACCAAGTTGTCTTCATTCAAGATATTAATAGCAATATTAATTGGCTAAATAGTACGTAATAATGTGTTGAAATTCCTTTAATAAACTTTACACTCAAATCACTGGAAGAACATAATTTATTTTGAAGTCATATGACACAAGAAATGCTGGCTTGGGCCATTTATAAATTTTATTGCGGATCTAAATTTTACTAAGCAAGTCTACATAATTACGACTTCTAATGTAAAGCACAACAACAAAGTCAGCATACGTTATTGTCTATATCTCGTTACAGCAACAATACAGGGATATATAACTACGTAAATACATATGATGATTATATAAGGACGCCTTTCCTATCGCCCCTCATAAAGTGTGAATTTACGTTGGATGTTGAAGCACTGCTCAGTTTCACGTCTTGCGGTCTATCGTTGGATCCACGCTTTTCTTTCGACATCTGTGCTACCTGAAAAGAGAAAATAAATTATAAGAATATGATATAATATTAACTACTACCCTATTTGTTAAGTGAAGTGGTAGTTTTACTTATTTAGACATTCAGTAGAACAAATTATGTTCACTATAACATAATAATATGGAATACGACAAATTTTTATTTTATTGTCCGTCTTGTAGATTATTAAGATTATTTTAAAATATTAGATAAGTACGTATTTTTTTTTCTAGGTAAACAAATGCTTTCGAAGACGTATCGAATTGGCGTACTTGCGTCCCACGTCTAAACTTCTGATTAGATTTATCTAAGTATTGTTATCTTACATGACTAATATTTAAAACATGCGTTTAATATTTTTACATTACCTAACTGACGGACTAAAAGATTTTAAATTTCTATACCCCGTGATCATCCTTATTATTGAAGACTACTCACGGCATTGACAAAACTACATACACAACAGTGTATTGTTTAGATAATTTTCAAAAGGATTTTTCCAGAAACCAAATGTTTAGAACTAATTATTCACACGCATAGAAATATTTTTCATAACATCATTTACATATGAATATCGTTCACACAGCAAAAATACCGAAATCATTAACTCTCAAAAACATATAATTTGTACTCTACTAACATGCCAATAAGGTTGATTTAAGAACATCACGAGACGTTCAATAATCTACAACAGTTCAAAGTAAACTAAACTTTAATATATTAGCATTTAAAGCTGATTTTCCATTAAAGGAAGGTTGATTTAAGAACATCACCGGATAGTTCGATAGTCTATAAATATTCAAAGTAAACTAAACTTAATATATTAGCATTTAAAGCTGATTTTCCATTAAAGGTAGGTTACTTACAGCATCATCGATGGCTTTGAACTGCCAGTTCCAATGTACTCGGTACAAGAATGGCCTATGGTCGAAACGGTTGTCATCAGGACTGTATGTCTCCGCGTGATACGAAGGAGTTAGGACAGTCATCTTGTGACGATTGATCGCGTAGCAACGGAAGAAGTGCTTCACTTTTTCTGCCACCTGGAACATTTATGTTTGTGTTAGTAAACATGAAAGGGAATGTAAGTAAGATATTAAAGTTTGAACATTGTATGTAGAATATTAATAGTTGTAGGCACAATCTAGAAGTTATTATTATATAATATAAAAAACAACAATATAAAAAACTGAAGAGTTTGTTTATTTGAGAGCGCTAATCTCGGAAGTACTGGTCCGATTTGCTTAATTATTTTTGTGTTGGACAGTCTCTTTATAAAGAAAAGTTATAGGCTATACAACATCACGCCATAGTCAATAGGCGCCGAGCAAAGCGGGTGAAACCGCGGGGAAGTAGCTAGTATAACATTAAAATTTGTGATTCTATTTACTCTAATTTTAATTTATCGCAGACTAATCTAATAACACCACAATATTCGTTTTTTAACATAAACATGCTACAATAATATAATCTAGAAAAAAGGCAACGGCTACAGAGAGTGAGCAATATTGCAATAAGATTATAGAGAAAATCTCACCTCATTCGGCGTACACTTATCACTCCAAGTGTGAACTAGTTTATGGAACATGCTGAACGGTCCACAGTGCTGTGTCTTCCTCAGTCTACCAAACTCAGAGAGCTCCGCGTAAGTCATGCCCATGTCTTGCTCGTCTGTCTGTGTTATCTGACCGTCCGTCAGGGGCTCCAGTTCTGCTGTAGGAGGCGCTTGTAATATCTCCGAGAGGGATGGCAAGAAGAATCTGATGAAATAGGTTAATGTATTAATATTCTGATTTTGTGTTATATTATCGTGTAGCATATTAAATTAATTGCATTGTACGGCTTCCTTATCTGTTCCACGAGGTAACTGGACTAGCTTCAAGCTCAACATGCTGGATGCACTGGCAGCGCGATATTATTATAAGCCCCTGTAGTTTGATACTAGTCAAGTAGGTGTACTCTTATATTATTATTTTTTTGTTTGTTTTTAAATTCCTCAATATTATACCCTATCATACAAATCACTATCACTACATAAGACTATCAGCTAGGCTATTCTGTAACTTCCAATTATAAACATCGTTGGAAACGCGCGATCGCGTTTCCAACGATTCTGTCATGTCATTAGTTGTGAGAATAAACTCGACCAATGACAGACGAGAATGGGATCAAGCTCTTTTAAAAGTTCTAATTAACCGAGGACTAATAGGCCACCTGGTCTACCGCGCACCCAGAGCATCAGTTGCGCGAACAGGTAGGACAGAACCATACGGAGACGAGCCTATGGAAGAAATAACTATGAGATTTGTCATGGAATAGGACTACACAAAAGGGTTCACATCGGCATTGCACACCATTATAATTTGTGGCAAGTCGTGAGATGACGGCAGAATACATTCACTCCAAAACTCCATTTACTTCTATAAGCGGAGTAACGTTACTTTGAAGTGTTCATAGTGTTCATTTGTCACTACTGTAGGTTTCGTAAAAGACGCCAACTAAGGATACTTTTAACGGCCTCCAACCTCTCGCTTCCAACAGCGATCACTTTTATAAAGGAAGGCCATAGTACCACTGCTGGACTCATGCAGGTTGTTGATAAAGGGTACTCTATTTCGAATTATACTTCAAATATTTGTAATGAACATACCTGTATATTTTGCAAAGCCAGATTCTGCCTCGGACATCCGCCCTTAGTTCTAAACTTGGGTACGAAGCCAGTAGCGCTGGTGAATATACCAATAACTGCACTCACTGCTGCGTCAATGACTATCGGAAAGTGATAGCTACCGATCTCGCTGGCCAACTGAAAGAGAAAATATATTTATGAAAAAAGTGGTAAATAACATAATAATATTTTGTACACATATTTAATACACAAAAACTCTGTAGCTACAGTCATGAACAGTATGCGCGAAGACGAATGCGTAATAAAATTTTACTAAATTATAAGCCCCGTTATGGCTCGAAACTAGTCGAGTAACATTGCCGAATAAGTTACACGAGTAAACTATGTCAAATAGCTATTTTGAAACTATAATTCTAGGGCCTCATTTAAATCAGTTCACTCACCTGCGAAGCTCGTTGCTTAGTCTCCTGGCTAGAGTTCTCCGAAGCCATATAACACGTCACTAGTAACCGATTACACAGCTCCATCGGATCAGAGGGCGTGTAGTCTGACTGACAAAGGATTTTGCGAACATCGTACAGTACTTGACTTTCTACAAAATATTAAACATCTATCATGAACATCACCACAACGCATAGGAAGTTTCATTTTGTACGTATTAACTGTCATCGAATTATGTAGTAACTAAGTTGAAGGTAAGTTTTAAAATAGTAGCGAAACAACATAAAGATCAATCTTACATGGTGAAAAGTAGGTGTACATTGTACAGTAGTATGCCGAAATGTGCTCCTCTGCCTATTTCTTCGGGGATAAATGGCATGATGATACAATACAATACGAAAAATCAATAATACAATGTACTTACCTCCTTTCTGAATAGCATCACAAATCTGTGTGCACATGGAGAAAACTATACAGGCAGTACTGGTAGAATCCACCCCACCACTCAACGGTAGAAAGAATCCTCCCTGGCCTGACCTTCTTAGGTAATCCCATAGCCAGCAAGCCGGACCTAGAACGACGCCATATTGAAAGTGTATTCTTATTGATATTAAAAAACATTGTGTCATAAACTATGGAAAAGTTAGCAAATTACTACATTGTATTGTTATAATTCTCTTATGATATATGTAGTCTGGTTGAGTTCCTAGCTGGCTTAAAATTAATCGAGCTATCTCGTTAATTAGTTACGTGAGTAAGCCATAAAACATAATTTAATATGTCTCACGAGTGACGAGAATAGAACATAAAACATTGTTTCCTTAAAAAGTTTCAATTCAAAAGTTAAATTGAGTTAAATATTAAGTTAAATCTTTCTTGAATGAACTACACACTAACCTAGTTCAATTTCCTCCTCAGGCGTTAAATACTGCCACTGTATAGGGGGACTAGTGGTAAGATATACGTCTTCATCATCAGATAGTGCGAAGTCGACTGTGATGCGAGGAAACGGCGGGTTGGAGGCCGCTAGGTGAGATCGAGATCGGATCTGTGTCCGATAGGAACGAATATCTTCTAGATCGATCGTTGCTGTTACTACTTCCTGTAAAATTAAGGTTTTATGAGTATCTGTCAAAGGTTTTAACAACCCACCTCGACTTCATAAATTGCAATGCAGTGCGATTTGCTCCAATCGTATAGTCTACAAGATGTTCAATTCTGTGAACAGAATTGTCAAATATGGCAAGAAGATACAAAAAGGCACGATACCATACTTCAGTAATATTTTATAGTGTAGCAAAATACTAACCACATCATGCAGAGCAAACTGCATTCCTCTACTAACAATCTCCCCATTAACAGCCACACAGGAACAGCCATTGAAATATATCCTCTGGCCATCACATCCCCTCAGATTGCTGAACAAATAAGCACCCCCACTCTTGAAGGTGGCACTCTTGACTAGATCCACTGTGACGTAAGCCTTGCGCAGTTCCATGTAACTTCCCGAACCATTCGCTATGATCTCCACACCGTCCAAACCGAGAGGAATGTGGCGACTGGAATTAGAATTTTGAACAGTTATCATTTAATTATTTATTTAAGGTAATACTAGTTTTCCGCTTACAGCTTCATATTACTTTCCCCACTAATGAAATCCACATTAATAATTGTTCAGTAGTTTTCGGGTTTTTCGCAAATAGATAAGCAGGCGAGGATATTTTTTTAAAAGTAATAATGCTAAGGAACACTTACTATGTCCAAATAAAGATTAAGTACCTAATTAAATCAAGTGTTGTTCAGAATCATAATATTAAACAGTTTAGTCACGCCTTCCTTACCTCTGCGGATTCCATAATTCTTCACAAATTTCAAAACCTATACACGTATCTTTAGTCGAAATAACAGCATCACCAATAGGCACCGTCGTTTGGTTCGTTATCGCCGATATCATCCTAGGTAAATAGTATTCTTCAGTCTGTCGTTCCTTTGTGAACAATTACAAATACAATTTAGCTCTCCTAAATCTAAGTACAATTCTTCAAAGCCACTAAGCATGTGTATTGAAATTTCAACTTTAGTTTCAAATCGTTTAAGTTCAAAATAGCAAACAATAAGCTTAGCTACCTGAAAATCACCACTTACTTTGGTCCAAGGCGAAAACCACCTAGATTCTCTATAATTTCCATCTTCACATAGTAACATCTTTGGTCTGATAAGCAGAATCTTTTTGTTAAGGAACGCTACCCGGCAGTTGTATAGGACGTTTCTGTGTTGAACAGGCATGCCGACATCGATCAACATATCTTTACATGTCGCAGATTTGAGGAGCTCTGCGAGCACTTGCCAACTGTGGAGATATGTATCTGGCTCGTAGAAATGGTCCTCACAGCTGTAACCACTGCAAATGCACCGCAATTTAGTAAACAGAGAACCATAGTCATTCAAATTCAACTGCCAGTATCATTTATTTAATTATCAACGTTATTGCAAAACGATAAGGTTGAAAATGTATAGAAGATACTAATTAAATGCTTGATTAGACTTTAGGACGTGTTTCATAATTACCATATTTCTAATTCAGGCCCAGTTCGATACAATGCTCCCATTTCCTTAGCCTCCTGTATGGACTGCAGAATCCTATTCATGTTCCCTTCGAAGTCCAGAGCCCATTGGTTTAGCGTCGTCACCGCCACCGTCACTTTTCGACCCATGGCTGCAGATTCTTATTTTACCTTTAATCAAAGAAAAATCAAGTTTATTATGACGTAATTAGGTATCTTGTTAATTGGCAAATGTAAAATGAGCCAATTAGACAAAGGTAATCTCCTTCTTTAAAAACGTTGCCCCTCACTAGGATTTTCTCGTATATCATGGGTGCGTTTACAAACATAAAAGTTCACATAAACATGACACCCAGACCCGAAACAACAATTTGTGGATCAAACAAAAAGTTGCTCCGTGGGGGAATGATAAATGGTATGCACGGCAGCCGATTGTCCAACCACCGCACCAACTGTGCTGTTAATTAATCCATTAATTCATTTAACATTATTATTTCGTTCACCCCTACCTCTGCATCTGTATAAAATAAACAACTGCGTATCGGTTCTTGAAAACATTCAATACAACTCTCAGAAATTATATTAGATATACGTACGCTTACAAAATACTGTGTAGTAGACGTATTCTACAAATAACTCAACTGTAGTACGCTTTTAGTAATACTACATTACTATTACTTAGTGTTTAACTTGTTGAAAGACTAGACCTATCTCTATTGTTGTTAAACTCGTATCAATCAAAGTCGAAAACACCCACGCTCGAAATTTCCTAACTTTTTGACTAGGTACAACATAACAAGTCTATGAATACTCCAAACTTTGTACACTATGAGGAAAACCTGTCGTGAAATGTTCTAGTTTCCAAAACCCACTTTATTAGAATACCTATAAGCCATCAAAATAAATAAAGCAAAATTATATCGGGATGGGAATTCGTAACATGTGTCATACGAAGAGCGAAAGAGTTACTAACGAATTTTGAAACTCATCACTGGTTCAAATTAAGCATTTTACGGATATCACGGTTGTGAACTCAGATTTATTAAAACCCTGTGTTAAACTAAAGCACGAGTCATTTAATTATCTGTGATAAAATTAATCCTTAGCCTGTATGCCTCAATCACTCTGATGCGTTCATGTAAATCACCGTGATCGCTTGCTTACGAATTCTATTCGCTTCCATTTTTCATTATTATTCAAATGCGTAATACTAAAAATGCCGAAGCAATACTAGTGATTTACTATTGTTTCTATTAAACCTCATGGATGTTACAAATTGTATGAATATTCACGAAACATAAAGTCGGAGCCGACGGGCGATTGATGAATGACAAAAGACCATAAGATAGTCCGTCTAGAAGGCAATCGATCCGAGCCAGGCAGTGCCAAGGCCCGGCCAATCACCCCGCAACCCTTACAAGATACATAGTTCACACATCCCTATAGTCAACAGCCTGTAATTCAATAACGTAATTGATTACGTTGTTAACCCCATTTTAAAACGATATTTTTAAGCCATGTGAAGAGTTAATCAGTTTCCTATGCTCTATTTTAAATAGAAGTTTGAAGTATGTGTTTCGTTATAAAGATCATATTGCCTCATGCGACATGGTATTATAATCTAGCCAAACTTTTTGATTGGCTTGCATGTTCCTTTGCTTTTATTGTTTCCAAGATTTTTTCAGTTTCGTATTTTTTTATGTCTGAAGTTATAAGCACCGTAGTAATGCCACCAAAAAACGAACAAAAATACTTTATGGCGCCTAGAATATTCCATTTAAGTGGATATCCGAAAATAGTTCGTATATGTGGTACAATTACAGTCCTGATTTCTAAAGAATTTATTTTGCTGTCGGAATTTCTTACGTATTTCATATTACGCATATCAATTCAAATAGCTTAAGTGTTGTCGAATAGAGTTCATAGCGTGAGTTCATGGCTAATTTTACTTTCATTACCAAAGTCGGTAACAATTTTCAATAATATTGTACCTACAAATAACTAGTTTCGGTAACTGGAATTGGTAATGAAGGTGTTCTACATATTTTAACTGGAATGTTCAAACTGCTGCTGACAATTGATAGGACCCTTTACCACTGCAGTAGATAAATGAGTATCTATACCTAGTAGAATCAACAGACCTATCAATCATCATCATCAACATCATCATCATATTAGCCACAGTACGTCCATAGCTGAACATAGGCTTCCCCAATGACCTATCAATGTTTGCAGCTAATTCAGAATTTCATATTTATCGACCAACATCGACAATAGACCAATAAATCGACCCAATCTTGCGTATTCCTGTAAATAAATACTTTGGAGCCGCTTCTATAAAATCTGCCGAAACTATAAAAGTATGCAGAAAATATGTTTGTTCATAGGTATGGATAGACAGAATACAAAAATATTTTATGAAACCTGAAATTAAAAAAAAAAGAAAAAGGACCATACTCCAAAGCTATTTTTAGTCATGCGTAAGTAATTAAGTAGGTAACTCAAGCAAAATAGCATTTTCAGTTGCTACTGGAATTAAAGTATAAAAGCAAAAACGTAATCTACAGAATAATGTAATAGGATGATATAAATCTAGTATCTAAATAACAGAAACGAACGTATACAGAAACTATAAATCTTACCAGCGAAAATCTGCAAATACTGGCTTCAAGCAGTCTGATCGATTTTACATACCGAGTAACCAAGGCAACTCAGTGTACAACTTTATGGGACTACGCGTACTTTGATGTTCTTTTCTAGTGGTTTATAAAACTCTTCATAAAATATTGTTTATATGGCATGCATGCATAACTCTGTTTTAGGACATTTAAGGAAGGTCATGTACACCACTGGAGATATTTCGATAATATGTGTATGATTACATAATTTATTATGCGAGCCAAACAACACAATCTTACGTGAAAACAGTAAATAATTTCGTAAACCATTTCTTCTATCAGATAGGTTACAATTATAATATTAGTAGCTCTATTAAATACTTGGTTTATATTAGAGCTCAAAATAGCGAAAGTGGTACAACTCAATTTCTGTTAATGGATCGCCGCCGAAAGTTTACCAATTTGTTAGTCCTTTAGGGTTCCAACTTATCAATAAAGAAACATTTGATTACAACGAAATAAAAGCCATTTAATAAATATCTGTTTGCTATTTTTGTCTGACGATTTATGTAAATTGTTTAGGTTCATACTTTATTCGTTTTTCAGTATTCGTCTCGGCGGTAAAAAACGTACCGAACATTTTTGTACGGAGCGTGTCATTGACTTTTCAAATATTGCTTTCTCCGAAAAACAAAAAAGAATAGGCAAAAGCCAGACGACAGAGCAGCAATAAATATTATTGCCTAATACTGACGACCACGCTATCGTACCCTACGGTAAATGCAGTGATTAAACCTGACAATACGAAATAAAACTTCTATTATAATAAATATCAAACAATTTTTAACTTCCTTACCATAATAACTTGTTTGTTTGTCACGCTTTATTTACTCCTGAAGCGCTGAAACTAATGTTATCAATTTTGGTGCAGAGCTAAAAGGGACTGAACAATAAAATTACAAATTGTAGAATAGATCAGTAGGTTTTTGAAAGGTTATATACGGAGTCTCTTTAGATATATCATATTTCTAGATAATCTTACAGTAAATTTGATTTTTGTTTGGACATACCTAATTACCTACTGACACTTCTATCGACACATCGATTGACTGTCTGACGGAGGGATCTCTACGCGGGAGACGATACACGCTTTGCATACTGAATGTCAAAACATGGCAGTTTCCAACAATATTGTTCATTCCGTAGTAATGTTGAATTGTATCACAACGCGAATGCTACAAAACCCGCACATGCCTTAACCAAAATGATCTTGAGTTTTACAAATTCCTATTAGAAGCACCAATAAACTAACTGCCAATTATGAAAATGAGAAGGAAAATTAGGTTCTATTTTGATTCTATATGGAAATCCAATAGTTTTACTACTTGTTTACGAATCTTACAACTTTGTTTATACACAATTTAAGACATGTGGGTCATTGTGGGTAGTACACGTTTCCATGCATGTTACGTTAACGACGCCATAATCACTTTATTGCAAACGGATAGCTATAGCTAATAGGTAACGGGGTAACCTTTTCTTGGGCACATGTATTAGAGCTACCAAACAGATTGGAGGCTCCTGATTGAATTTATACAAACTAGTGTCAATGAAGTGTTTAGTTTCGGTGGTCTAAAATTTTGTGAAATAATTAGGTAGTTACTTTGTGTAATAACAACAAAGATTACCTATATTAAAAACACATAATTCAATAACTAGGGTGAATCACATGTTTACGTCTATTACTAACTAGTTCAACAGCTATGAAGACTTCAAAGGAAAATCTCTGTATTCGAAAGTCTACAAGGACGTTCAAGTTTACAGTCAATTACAAAGTTTTCCTCACAACCGCCACAAGCTACCGCATGCTTCGTAGAAGTGCAGTCACCTTTTAAGCCTTCAGTGGATACGTTATCACAGGTAGTCAAGGTGACTAATCTGAGGACTAATAGTAATCCGGGTGCAGATAAAATTGTCCATACTATTTATGTATTCGAGACCAAAGCCAAATAAAAATCTAAAACACCGACTTCCGTGCTTATTTGATCGTCATGCACAGTTTTAAACAGCTGAAACCATACCTCTATGTAACCACAGGCAGACTAGTCTAGACCGAGGTGCCGACTGGAATTTATAACAGCTAAGCACCCCAGACAGGCACACGCCTACGTAATCCGATAACAATGCGCATTTTATGGTAATTAGAACCTTCTGTATTCCGCTTAGTGACTCAATTTGCCATCACACCGCCATGGGTAAAAGCAAAGAGATAGAAGCTCCCAGTGATAAAGGAAAACAAACACAGGACAGTGATCAAGGTACGTGATTTAATTATGTGACCTATGCCAATATTTCTTCGATATTGTTATATTCTTTCTCGTTAAAAGTCTTCATATTCAAAAGTATTTAATATTATCTTATGATCTATCAAGATCTGATGAAAAACATAAACCCTGTAAACGATTAGGCACTAAATATTCTAGCAAATCCCAGCAATAAAACCCTTATATCGTCGTGACTCATGATTTTCATGAGCTTCCACTTGATTGCTTTTATAAAGCACTATAAATCAAATCAAAGTTTGACCTCTATCAAAGGTTTCCGACATCGATATTTCCATAATTCAACATCGAATTTTGCATGAATAACCATTTGACGTCACCAATCACCTGATAAGCTTTATACGGTCGAAGCATGACATTACTAGGGCAATCGTCTTCCAATAAACGAAAGCGAGTACCCCTGTTTTTGATGTCGTCAGTTCAGTTCGGAGCGCCGCGCAACCCACCAGGTTACACGCCAAAAATTGAAACTTGACGACTAACATTCAAACGATCGTGTAGCCATGGTGACGAAACGCTCGACATCGCCGATTACAGAAATACACATGACAAAGATTAATTCGTGCTAGCGAATAGCTCATGCAGCTGTTCGTAAACTTTTCTAACATGTTATGGTGGAAACAACTCGAAAGCGCTCAAGAGAACATAATGATGATTGAAAAGGAAGAGCAGAGAAAGGATTTCATTGAAAAAACGACGGTAACCCTTACACTTCCTTCAATAAATCCCGTAATGCAAGATGAAATGTTCATAGCAAACATAGAACAAGTTAAATCGCTACAAGCTTCGTTATTTCCAATATGCAGTAAAGGTAAATTACATTTATGTCGAGTGAAACGTAGCGCAAAAACTTTTAAATTTTCTTTTTAGTGATGGAATTGTTTACCTACTACACTTTACAAAAGTTGATCACGCTCCGCTACTTCGAAATTAGTTTTTGGAATAACCAGATACAGTCCTGAACACAAAGCCTACTTTATCGTTCAATACTCTATGATTATTTTAACGATTTAGAACATTTTCAAATAATATAAAATGAACATACATTTAATTGTAGTTGCGTGTTTAACAATGTATGTTTTGAATGCAGGATCTCTTACATAATTTCCGATTTTATCTAATTCGGTTGTGGGACTCGCGTGCTTAGTGATGTTATTTGTGAACATAAAATGCCTTTAAATACGCAACCTGCCATTAATGCTATGAGCGACGGTTTCATTTCAAGTAAAGTAGGTCATAATAAGTAGCTACACACCATAACAACCAACCACAGGTTGCAACATTATTTTTGCTAGTAATTGATTCGTATTCTCTTATAGAAACTTCAATTCAAAACAGAGCCGTGTTAGAATTGCGATTTTAAAGTGATAATGCGATTTATTTCATGCAGGTACGTTCATCTCAAACTTTCTCCAAAACAATATTAAAACAAATCAGTTAGAAATAAATACAGATATAAGAACATTTCGGACAACAGCAAAATTAAAGGAACCAAGAGACTTGTTCGCACTTCCAAAAGAGCTTGATTGCCCTCAGCAAGCACCGCGATGGCCCACAGAATGTCAAGTAAGTGTCCCCAGCCTTTCAAAGAACGATTGTCCACTTTACGTATATGGATATAGTAATTGTAATTGTAAATGTATCTTAGGTAGTAGAAGAAAAAATTCCACACATTGTATGGAGCCCCGCATCTCCTGAACCCTATTACATATCATCAGGGAAAGAGTTGCAGCCACAGCCTGTGGGCGAAGATGCAGGAACAGTTATTTTTCAATATTATCCGATGAGTGCCGTCAACTATGTAAGTAATTACACGCTCATATATCACCTCTAAGTTAAAGTTACTGATTTAATTATGTTTTACAGTTCAGTCGCTCCACTGTCGGAGGATCTCGCTTATATCTATCAGCATGCGCAAGTGCCGGAGGAGAAGATGAACTAAGATTTGAATCTCGTTTCGAAAGTGGCAATTTAGCAAAAGCAATCCGCATAACCTCAGCATATTATGAACTGCATCTCCGCACTGACCTTTATACTAATAGGCATATGCAATGGTTCTATTTCAGAGTCACGAACACGAAAAAGCAAATGACATACAGGTAATACTGTTTGCATGATCACTCCACGTTACGTGTTGTTTCCTAAAAAATTATACACACGCAAAATGTTACAGATTTTCCATAGTGAACTTATCAAAAGCCGAAAGCTTATACAACGAGGGCATGCGACCTCTATTATACTCGACCAAGGACGCTCAGTTGCATTCGATCGGGTGGAGACGATGCGGTGATAACATCGCGTATTACAAAAATGATTCGTCGTAAGTAATTAACTATGTAAATGCAAGTAACTATAAAAATCCAATGACGATACATTGCAATATAATTACAGATCGGAAGAAGAAGAGCAATTTCCAAGTTACACATTAACATTCAACATAGAGTTCCCTCATACAGACGACGCTGTGTATATTGCTCATTGTTATCCATATACTTACTCAGATCTGCAAGAATATCTATCTAAATTACAATCTCATCCCGTCAAATCAACATATGCTAAACTAAGGCTACTTTGTAGAACATTAGCTGGAAACAATGTATATTATCTAACTGTAACAGCTCCACCGAGTTCTTGTGAAGCAGAGCAAAAGGTAAGACATCTAAATTTGTCTCATTGTTCGAAATCGTTAACAATAATGACTTGAAGTACCGTTTGGTTCAACAGAAAAAGAAAGCGGTTGTCATAACAGCAAGAGTTCATCCTGGCGAAACTCCTTCATCTTGGATGATGAAAGGTTTTATGGATTATCTCACTGGAGATTCAAATCAAGCTCGTGAATTAAGGGAAAAGTTTATTTTCAAATTAGTACCAATGTTGAATCCTGATGGGGTAAGTGAGAATATTTTAATAAAAATAAAAGCATCGTGAATGTGCTATGCACATTACATTTTTTTCTATCATTGCAGGTAATCGTTGGTAACAATCGATGTTCACTGACCGGAAAGGATTTGAATAGGCAATATCGAACAGTCATACGGGAAACATATCCACCAGTCTGGCATACGAAAGTGATGATACGGAGGTTAGTAAGAAGGACACAATTTTCTCGAATTCTATTGAAGACATTACGGTATATTATCTAATCAATTATTGTACAACAGACTACAGGAAGAATGTGGCGTAGCCATGTATGTCGACCTGCACGCACATTCCCGAAAACACAATATATTTATTTACGGATGTGAAAGCCGAAAAACTTCTGACAAACGTTTACAGGAACAAGTATTTCCTTTGATGCTGCACAAAAATGCTGCCGATAAGGTACACTTCAAATTCGAATTAAAATAGTCGACATTATAATGCAATTATTGAGATTAAGCACTTTATTTCAGTTCTCATTTGAAAACTGCAAATTCAGAATACAACGTAGTAAAGAAGGCACTGGTCGGGTCGTGGTTTGGATGTTAGGAGTATCTAATAGCTACACGATGGAAGCTTCATTTGGCGGTTCAGAATTGGGAAGCAGAATGTCAACACATTTTTCAGTTCAAGACTATGAAAGTCTGGGAAGAACGTTTTGTGAGACACTGCTCGATTTTTGTGATGAAGATCCTAGTAAAGAACGATTAAGAACAAAAATTGTCACCAGGCTCTTGAAAGAAGGGTCAAATGCAGATGAGCCAACGAATATTGATTTATCAGACTATTCAAGGTAATTTAATATTCAGATCAGGGTCACCGCTACTGCTAAGTCGAGCATAATTTATTCTTAAAATGATAAATAACTAGACATGTTTAAACGAGTATAGTTTATTTTCAGTGATGAAGGAGACACATCGAGCAGTAGTTCTGAAGGTGGACATAGAAGAGAAACTAAAAAGCAGCCCGCGCCGCCTCCTTCCCCCATATTTCCCGATATTAACAAAAATTTAAACGAGGTAGGATTAAGATACGTATTACCAAGGTTTCTATTCTATACCTACATGAATTAGTGTGTAAAATTATGAATGTTATTTTGCAGAAACCAAGAAAACCACGGCCAAGACTTGAAAAGATGAAACGAATTGAAAAGAAAAAAACGAAACGAGAAACTTTGCAGGTAGACTAATACACAAAAAAGATACAAAACAGACGATGTTATATAAACTATATTGATCGTTCTTTTATACAGGTATCGAGAGCAACAATAGATTTAACATCAGACGCCATGACGGACATGTCATCGGATGCTGAATCGTACGATGGAAACCACAGCCCTATGCGAAGAGTTCAAAAACTGATACACTCATCAATGAAAGTCAAACCAAGGCGAAAGAAAAAAATGCCACCTGAACTGAAAATCGTGAAAGCACCGGTAACCTTCAGTTTTATAACATTTTACGTAATTGACTACGATTACTAATTCGACCTGAGTCATCGTGGCTTTTCTTTGAAATACACATCACACAGATATGGGGGCCTACTCTAATTCAACGAAAAACGAAGTTTCGGACAAAACTTCGCAGATTATATACTACAATAATTCTATTTATTGCGTACTTTCGTGAACAAAAATGAACGAATTAAATGAAGCTAAATAAATAACTTTTGATATGAAATTAAAAATAAAAGATTATTTCAAGTAATTCTATTAGTAAATCAATAAAAGCTACGGTCGAAGATTAAACGAAACTTCGGATTCGAGACCCGGAGTAGGCACTCTGGCTTTTTTGAAAATCGAATTAATGTCACCCTGTGCAACCCTTTCATCACCGCGTATGTTTCAGACAAGTGATTCGCCGTATCATTCCGATCATGAAAAGGCCTTGAAATGTAGACGACCGAGAAGTGTATCAATGTTCAACGAAACCACAGAGAAACCGAGACTGAATCCCGCATCGTGGCACCAGTTTAGGTGTTTACCGCCTGCAAAGTATGTTTCATTTCATTTCATAGCTAGACTACATATCATACTTTACATGCGATTGATGAATTCATTTTTAAGTTATACTCAGCTTAGCCATATTTTTGCAGTACTACTTTAGGTTAAACAGATAATAATAAGGTTTTTTTCCAAAAACATAGCCATAGGTAAATCAAAACTTATTCAAATTTCAAGTCACTAGAGAAATAGACAAAATTCTAAATTTTTAGGTGCTTGTCTGAAATAAAAACTAGAAGTACTCAGCCATCTGAGCTGCAGGTCAAGTTGAGTACTCTTAAAAGAAATGTATGGACAGGAGTCCAAAGTGAAGAAAAAGGTCCACTGTCATGGGGCATATCAAGTTTTGCAATGAATTCATATTTTACCGACAGTGAAGCTTTATTAAGGTATTTACTCAACATTTAGTCTAGTAAATCCATTTATATAATATAATTATTTTAATCAATTACTATTTTTAATAACTTTCAGATCCTGTTCCAAGAAACTAGAAGAACTAGAGGGGGAACAACAGAAAGCTAAGGATGACAAAAAGAAGAAGAAATCCAAAACAAAAAAGCTTACACTTAAAGTGCCAAATTCATTGAATGATATCATAGAACCTATAAACACTAAATTACCTAAATCTTGGAAGAAAAAGGGAAAGTGAGTATCAATATTCTGACTTTTTCATTTATTAGATCATAATCTCTAATTACCATTTTGTCACTAACCACCACACTCAATTGTTTTAATGGTTACAAAATCAGTCCTAAGCAATTGTTTAAGTAAGTGTTTCTAAAGCAATATTTAAATGTCTCTGAGTACAGCAGTAAATATTTTACTTTATTTTTCAGACTAAAAAGTAAGTCTGAGAGTTCCCCGTACCTAAACAATACCAGTTTTACGGACATACCTCGGAACACCCACCAAGCACCGAAATCAACCCAGGCAGAAAATAGATTAGCTAAATCAAGATTCAAGAAAGGTGCTATAGTTACTACTGCTGTACAGTCAAAAAAACAAATTGCCAAAGCCAATATTATATCTGACAACTCAGACTCGGATAACTCTATTCAACTAAGCAAGAAAATTAAAAAGAAAAATAAAACTGTTAAAAGTAAGTTTTGTAAAACTATGTCTGAAAATAAATCTAAGAATTAAGAATTGTTTTTTTTTTCTATTTTCAACCCTAACATTTGATATGAAAAAGTCATCTTATAGTTGTAAAATAATAATTATTTATCAGCATGACAGTGTCGATTCTATGATAAAAAAAAATATTTGTATGTTTCTATATGTATATTCAAATGAAAATATGATGCAAGTATTTATCAATTGAGCTTGAATACTTCAATTATAAGGAATGTTTTATTAATTAACCTAATTATGTTGTTGTCATGTCCCATTGATTTTCCTTATTCATAGTACATTATAAGTTTGTATTAGTTTAGTTTTTTTGTTTAAGTTTTATTTACAGGTTTTATGTAGAAGGCATCTTGACTGAATTTCAATTGGGAATTAAAATTACCTAATTAAAATAAAACGGAAAAGGAATTGTACAAGTTATTAGTAATTATTTATTTCTTACCTTATCAAAAGACCTTAAGATATACATTTTCTTATCACTGAATACACATAGTATTGTAAGATAAGTTTGTTTTACATCAGTCACAATGACTCTCATAAAACTAAGTATATTAATAAAAAATATCAGGAAGACAGTTAATTAGAAAATACATAGGTACAAACATTACACTAGACAGTCTACACAACAAGTCATACCACTCAACCATTGATCATCTAAAGAATCCCAAGAACATACTTAATTATAATAACATACATCACTTGATTATTTATTAATGACATAAGTTAATTATTAAAACTAATATTAACTTAATAGGTACCTAAATATTATGTTTATTTAATTCTTACACACATTCAACATACTCAGGGAAATTTCAAGGACGATTAACCCCCAATCAGATAATGTGAATTAGAAATTGCTAATCGTTAGTAAATAATCTTACGGTCATCTATTCTAGTCGTTATCACCACGGCAAAGGAGAACATTTATAATAATTAGTTCAACGTAAACTTGTTATAATGCAGGTTGAGACCCCATAATACAAAAACTTATAAAAATTCACAATAATGACAAAACTATATAAAATGTACTTACAGATTAATGAATATTGATGTAGCAAACAGTGCTTGATCGTGAGAATACGTTGTAATGCAACTATTTATTCCTGGTGTTAATTTTTCTTTAATTTTTAAAACTTTGCAAAACATCAGTTGAATTATTTTCAGTTGACATTTATTTTGACTTTTTTGACGGTTTGGTGACTAAATCTGACATTGACGGTGTCATTGTCAACTTGAACGACACTTGCTTCTTTCTTATTCCCATTCAACTGGCAAGTTGTTGTTCTGTGTGGTAGTGTGATGTGTGTGTGGGGATGTGGGACTGAAAGAGAACTAAAGAGGAAGCCTTTGTTCAGCAATGTAAATGAACGTCTTCCAACTCCGGCTGACAATGATGATTCTAGGGAAAAGTTAAACATTTTTAAGCAAAGCCAATATAAATTATGTTTGCAAATACAAAAAATAGCATTAGGTACTTTGAAGGAGTTGTTCGGTGCTGGAATTGAACCCACAACACACATCACATTGAGCAGCATATACTATGCCAACCACAAGATACCAACCGTTCAGTATTTGTTAATATCAGCAAATATTTGTGAGCCAACTCGACTGTGTCAAATTGGTGGAAACTGTGCAGAAAGAATTAGTGACAGGAGTATTAGTTGGAAATGCTATAACCCTAAGATCTCCAGTGTCTGAAATCTGAAGAGCGTTGCTAACTCTGGTTCCGGAAGAAGTATATCCAGGAAGTTGCGGTTCCCCTGTGATCGGGTTAAATGTACCACATCTCGATTTTGCCAGTATACAGGATGTGACATTTCTATAAAATCGAACGTTATCTGCATCTACAGTTATATTCACACCTGTTCTAGCTTCTCGTGTGCATTGTGTAATCTGCAATATTGATAAATAAATTAAGTACACTTCTGAGTAGTAGTAATAGGAAATCTACAGTTATTATATTAACAATATCAATACTCACCAAATTAACTGAGTTAGCCATTCGAAGACATCGGACAAAGTCACAGTAGCCCATAAAACATCCTGAAGGTTGTACATTTAATGCAGATGTAGATAAAGCCTGCAAAGTTAAATAAAAAGGTATACAATGGGAGCTTATCAAACCAAAAGACGTAACAATTAAAGTATTCAGCTAAGTATCTACGTACCACGAGAGCTGTGGCACATGCTGCGTATGCGCCGGTAAAATATTGTACAGCGCAAACACTTAACGCGTTCAATTCTTGAGGTCCCTTTAAATAGTTAATTCAAAAATTAGTTTAATTTTCAAATTAGTACGATACTATGATACAAACGTATTTATTTTAACTTTAAAAAAATAACAGACCTCAGCCATCGATGTTACTTGCGAAAAACAACTGATACAAGCATCTCTCAAGGTAACGTTAGTAGGTTGCGACGTACTGCATACGATGTTCAATAAATTTTGCAGTTGCTGGCTGTAAAACCATTTGGAAAGCAATATTGTCATTGAAATTACACTATCTTGTATATCTGGGACAATAAAACTTACCCGTTTGATGGACATAAAGCCTGAAGTTTTTGAGTTTTCCATTGCAATATCTTATTTTTCACATCACTGAAGTCAAATCCACCACCATTTGTAGTAATTCCAATCTGTTAAAAAATAAATTAAATGATACCGAAACATTTTTAAATACCCAAAGAAAAAAAGAAGAAACTTATTAATCAGACTCTAACCTCGCTGAGATTGAGTAAATTCTGGTTCTTCCATTGTAAAATACTTTTTTGAACTTCATTAAAATCGATTATAGTGCTATTTGACCCGATCTGTGGGACGAATGCAAATCATAAAGTCCTCATTATTAAGATAATAACTTATTTATAAGTAGTAACTAAAATATGTGCTAAAACTTGATGATTAAATATAAATGATATGAAGTCGTAGATGAGTACTTACAAAACATATTAATAAAATTCCAGACTGAATTTTAAACATTTTAAATGGGAATTGGTAATGAAACATATGTTAAAAAATATTAAGATAAACAAGTGAATATGGGACTAGTCAGCTAAACCGGTTTTGTCATGATCAAAAGCAACAACAATGTGACACATTATAACGGATGTATCTACGTTTAAATACTTTTTACACAATTATAATGATTATTCCCCGCTACAATTTAGCACCATCCTTTTATGTGCAAACCACCGTGAAGCAGCGAAAGTGTTAATGGTCCATTCATAACGTGATAAATTTTGTATGAAGGTACTTGACCACCTTTCAAAGGCGCCTTTCCTACTACCTACGGTATATTAGGTATTTTAATCGTGCACAATTTTTTTTGTGCGTACCGATTCCAGAGCTCTCCAGAATCTACCAATGTATCTGCTTAGCTTAAGTAATAGTAGTAAAAAGCATGTCATGCTAAGTACTTTAATAAATAGCATAGGTATTAAGTATTATGATACTTCGCTTTATGCCCCGTGCTGTAGTTACATTACCTACGTGACCTACGGCATAACGATTTTTTATGGAATAAGATATGTGTGACCATTCAAATTCAAATGTAAATACGCAGTGCGTCACGTCACAGTCGTCTAAATTAAGAAGAAAAGTGTACAAGCCAAATAAGCTGTTTTACACTAAGCACTTCAAATTGTTCAAAACAGAAAATTAAAGTTAAGTGTCGAGAATCCGAATTGTAACACACTGTGAACAAAGAGTAAAGATGAATAAAGCCATAAGCCGTAATCCGTATTTTTTAACTCCATGTGTAATTTAGTTTGATTTGTGGTAAAAATTAGGCAATAATTGTGTCTGTATCAAATATTGAATTATCATAATAATAATATCAAAGGAGAAAAGGAGAAAACTATGTACTCCTTCATGAAATAATTTGTGCTTTATCTGTGAGAAAATCAATTTCCTTTTGCCTCAATCATTGTCAATTTGTCACATTTCTCATATCATTCAATCATTCATTCATTCATTCTTGTGTGACTGATGCAGCTTGTGACTGTCGGTGTTCGCATTTTCTTCAATTTTATTAATTTATTTTAATTTCTTTTTGTTTTATGATGATTGAAGGACGTGCAAATGTAAGTGAATAATGATCAGTTTATAATTAAGTTTAATAGTAATACATCGTTTACTATGTTAATAATGGTGATTTCAACTCTTAACTTTCAGGAACTACCCGATTTTCAAGTCTTTCAGACGGTAATAAAATACTGTTTGATCATTATTGTGGTCCCAGTGTTTTCATTCTTTACTGCGAAGAGCGTTATATTCGATGGAATTTTACGACTGGAGCCAATCACGAGCAGTGTATACTCCGCTGTAGTTGCGGTCGTCGTGCTACATCTCACTCTCGGACTTTACATATTCAAGGCTTACTCCGATTCAGAAAAATCGGAAAAACCTGTCAAAAAGGACTAAAATTCTGTAAAGTAGTTTTTAAAATACCTCATCACAAAATGGACAACTTATACATGAAAGGTGAATTACTACAAGTTCATACAAAAAACAGTGAAATATTTGAAGGCCGGTTTTACGGAATGACGAATGATAAGTCAAAGATTTCTCTTTACAATGTCAAAGAACCACAAGGAGACCCCAGTGATGGCATTCTTCACTATTATGACTCTGATATAAGGGACATTGTCAAACTTAAGGAACCAGATGAACAAAAGCATTTAAAAATATCAGAAAAAGAATGTGAAGAAATATTAAAGACATCAAAAAAATACATATACATAAACCAAATTGATAAGATTTTCCATGATGCAATAGAAGACCTGAATCAACATAGTTATATTGCCTTGAGTACTGATGGTGCAAACATGGGAAGGAAATGTAAAATGCCAGTTTTGGTATTGTCTACACCTACTCAGATTTATATATTTGATATTCATGTCTTGGAATACCATGCATTTGAAGCTGGACTTAAGAAACTTCTGGAAAGTGAGATTCCTAAAAAGATAATTCATAATTCCAGAAATGTATCAGATTGTTTGTTTCATAAACACAATGTTAAGCTGAATTCAGTATTTGATACTCAGGTAATGTTATTGTAGCACCAAAATCTTAATTAACATCACATTGTATTGATAAATTTAACTCAATATAATATTTATTACAGGTTGGTGATCTACTTATCACTAGAAACAAAACTGGCCGCCTTCCTGATAAAGTGAAGAGTCTAGCACAATGTTTGAATCTTTATCTTGGCTTGCAACTGTCTTTTGTGGATGACAAAGTGAGTATACCATATAAAGAGTCAATGAATTAATTAATATAGCCTTGTATTCATTAATACTTTGTAGATCTGTTTTTTATTAATAAAACTCCTATTAGAAATTGTTAATTCATTTAATTCATACTTCTTATGTTGATTTTACAGTTTGGAGTAGTGGAGTGTTCTGCGCGCCCATTGCCTGTACAGATGAAGGACAGCCTCGCCAAGAATATTGCATTCTTGCATCGTCTTTCAGAAACAATCAATGAAGAAATGTTGCTGCCATTTGTGAGAGGTGTTGAATGCTTTGTAGAAAATATACGATCTCTGGATGATTTCAAAGCTTGGGAACGTTGTGGTATGCAAAATCAAATACCAAAGGATTTTAAGAGTGCAATTGAGTATTAAATACTATCTTCGACACATTCCGAAGAGAAACAAAAAATGTAGGCCTAGTTTTTTTTCTTTTCTTGCACATTTTGGTTTCATGCTTTTAGACTAGTCTCTTTAAATTACAGTATTAATCAAAAGTAATCAAAACATTTATTGTAGTTGTTTACAATTAGATTTACTCTATTTTAAAAAAGGACATGCACAAGTGTAATGGCTTCTTTCTAGTAAGTACTTAATATTATATTATTAGGGCAAGTGTTTGACTATGTGTAAGCTACACATTATTATATTTCAGCTCATTAATATACCAGCAAGCAAAATAGAAAATAATGGAACAGACATTTGTACATGTTTGTTTCTATAAACATTTAAAGTTAAGTGTAAACTTGTAATATCAAAAATGTAACAGCTTCTGTCTTTAATGTATCTGTGATCACTCAACGCAAGTGTCTGATAGGGTTTGAAATAGTCGTAGATTATTTTTATATTTATGGAAAATGTTGATGAAGTATGACATTTATTTCTTGTATTTATAATTCTCTATAAGATTCAACTGATATATATTTTTATGTAGGTTATATTAAAAAATAATGTTTTGTCATATCTTGTCGTAAAATAATATAATTGTGTAATAATAATATCTTTGATGTAAGATTCGTAATATTTTGGGAGAAGGTTTACAGATGGTTTACTTATGGTGTGATTATGTGTGGGCTTAAATTATCACTTTTTATAAAGAAGCTTGCTTATGTGTTGTTCAGAGCCATGCTTTAAGTTTGAATAAAACCTGTATGTGCTTGAATATGGTGTATTATTTTTACAATAAAATTCCTTGATATTGCAAATAATTATAATAAACTCTTAACATATTAGTAACAGTAATAATAGTAGTGTTATCTATGAGGCTTCTCGTAAAAATAGGTTAGGATAAAATGCCAGGCCTTCAATAGACTCATCTCGGCACGCCATACCAAGGCGTTCAGTCGTGAATAAGCGCTCGCGTGCTAGTAGGACGGAAACATTTGCAATTTGTGATAACTTCACAGGAGTCAGGTATCCATTTTCTTCAAGCTAGAAAAATAAAAAAAGGATTTTAAAGTCATTTCAATTACAAATTAACTACATATTTATCAAATGTAAAGAAAGTATTACCAATTCACAGGTAGTCTTAGCTACTTCTTCATCCCTTTGACTATTCAACTGAAGAACACATGCACCACTTGGGAATTTCCTAAGGGTCATAGGAGCACCAATAGTCTGCAACAATCTAAAAAAAGAGTAAATAAACGACCAGTCTGACATGACACGACTTGGAATGACAAAACAGCATTTATTTTATACTTACTTGCAGGCATTTAAAAGATCCTCAGGGGATATGAGTTCCAAACCTCTGGCTCTATTTACTCTGCACCATACATCAGCTAATGACATAATTCCCCCACAATCCTATTACAAAGAAAAAATATAAATATAATGGTAGTGTACTTATTGCTGAAATAAATAGAACTCGATTAAAGAGGAACTTACCATGAGTACTGCAACCATCATGTCAGAAATCTGTTGTGATAGTCCCAAATAATAGTCTGAGTCGGATCTGAATGCGTCTCTGGTTACTGGATCATCAATACCTAAGCTCATGAGGTAGGCTTTAAATCTAACTGTGTCATCCTCAGAAATATCACCTTGTTTGTCCTGGAAGTAGGTAAATTAAATAAAAACCACATAATATTGATTTTAAAGCAAGTATAAATGTCTTTTATCTAAATAAGTATTTACCCTGATTTTAGTAGAAATGTTTTTGGAAATTGCAACCATATCTTTGGCTTTTTCCATAAGTTTTTTCAAATCCTGAAATGCTACACTGATGCTTTGATCAGTTGCTCTGTGTTGTTCTTCTATACTTCTTTCAATTCCAACAATTCCAGAACGAATTTTAGAGTTGACAGGGGTTACTGTTGGTTTTGATGAAGCATTTGAGCTTGTTACACTTGTTGGTGAAGAAATAGTTGCTGGCCTTTCCCATGCTTTGGCAGCAACAGCATCAGTTAGAGCCTTATAAAATACTTGGTCAATCCCATCTTTGAATGAAAATTTCACAAAGTGGAATGGACTAACCACAGCAGGTCCTGGTCTTTTACCTGGATTAAAAAAATATATATCAGTATAAAATTTACCAACATAATCATGCACAACTGATAGAATTGATTACAAATTATTACCTGGTAATGCAGGTCCCAAATGCAATAAAATTCGTTTCGGACCACCAAGGCCAAACACTCCACCACTTTCTTCCTCTATACAAAAAACATAGTATAAATGTAGTGACAAGCACACAAGCCCCTTGGGTATATCTCCTGGCTTTCCCCACAGGATTCTGTGTGTGGTTAGTACTACTTCTCCATCAGTAAAATGAGTCTGAAACATATAAACATTTATGTATATTCCTTCATGATATATTATGTAGAAATTAGTTGAAAGTTAAGTATATTAAAGTAGCAGTATACTACTATTATGTTATAGATAAAATGTATCCTATAACTCTTTGTATTACATAAATTGGAATAAGGATAGGCCTCCAAAACATCAAAATAAACAACCTTATCATCACCATCATATATCTTCACATTTTTATCACGTTTAAGGTAATTTTCACCTTCAAATAACCGAGCTTCAATATATTCAAATCTATCCATTGTATAATTTCATTTAATATAAAATAAATTCTAGAGAATTTGTATTATTTTCGATGATGAACAAATCGAAATTTACTATTGACATTAAATGTCAACTTGACATCTGATGGTATGTCTGATATTCGTATTATAATTTTATTTTAATTAAATCATTCAGGGTTATCAATAATTTATAAAGCAAAGAGTGTGGTATTTAAAATTACTTCTTCATTGATTTAGAGGTTTTCATTTTATTTTATTTTCCTGATGTGACACGAAATTAATTCTACTTTATGGCAACATTTTTTACCACTTTTGATGACTTTTGCCAATTGTCATTCATAAGTCACTGTCACATTTAGAAATGTTGTGTTCCAGTACAAAATATCGAATAGTTATGATTATATGCATGCTTGTTAAAGATATTACGTAGAAATACCATTGTCGAGTAACAGAGATAGAAAAAATTCATGCTGACGATAGAGTTATTTACGTTCGTGTCATATAACCTATAATTTGTACTATGGTAGTGTGCAAAATTGCTCGGTATTTGTCGATTGCAAAGGGAAAGGTATGAAACAGTGAAACAGTCGAGTGCCTGTAATTATTTCTTAGCAAAGAGCACTTTTACTTTGAAGCCTTGAGAGAACAGACCTTTGGAATTATTTTAAGTTCAAGTTTATTATAAGTTACTATGGCAGATACTCAAGAATCATTACTTTTAAAAATAAAAGAACAAGGTGATCTTGTGAGAAAATTGAAAGCTGCGAAAGAATCAAGTGAAAAGGTAAGTTTCTTCCCAGCAATATAATAATCCGGCTGCACAATTAACATGCTGATGTATTGTTATAATATTGCATCATACTACAAGTAAATATGAATTAATTTGTAGGCTAAGAAGAATAATTTACAGTACAATTTACCAGAGATTGAGAAACATTTACGTGATTATAGTTACATTTGTGGGTATACTCCCAGTTATTGTGATATAGAATTAAGGAATGACTTAGGAAAGAATATAGATTTTGAGAAATATAAATCCATCAAGAGGTGGTGGTACCATATGGGGAGTTTCAGTGACTTTGAAATATCATTGTTACCTAGATTGAGTCCTCCTAAAGTGTTGGAAAAAGTGAAAGATGGGACCACAATAGATCAGCAGGTGTGTTCTCATGCTGTTGTGTAGATTTTGGATTTGCTTTGTGTACATATTACGAGCTGAGCATGAGATATTTGCAAGATAAGCTTGGTTTTTGGTTCACCCCTCTAAGTAGATAGTTGTTGAATCTCCACATATGGTTGTTTCGTCACCACAACCTCTTTTTCATGATATATTTCATTAATCATACCTGAAATAATCAGTGCCAAAAAAACCAAAATGTGTATGATAAATTGTTTGAAATGCATGATATGAATTTCTTTTTTTCCGGTTGTAACAAAAGTAAGGCTGTGGTGACGAGATATTCTGTATTTGAAATTGTGGAGACAGAACTAGTGAAGCATGTCTCATAAATTGTTGAGGTTCCTAAAGAACCGTGCAACTGTGATGCGATTACACAATCCAGTACTCAGCACTAATTTCACAAAATGTATTGCAACAACATCTCAGTGCAAGGTATTGGCCTACTTAAGTAATGCTTTACTATTTTATTTCAACAATAAAAAATTATACTAGTACTTTAATGTGCTGTGTTTTCTTTTTTTATATCTACAAAAATTCTTCGTTTTTTGTTTAATATTTCTGTCACTTTCTTTTGTATGAAATTGTTATTCCCCAGATAATGATTTCTCAAGTTGCAAGAATAGAAATTGTAATTACACAGATGATTTTTACTTTGCTCTTAGAAAGTTTTCATTTTAAAATTAATCTGCAATTGCTTTTAGAGTTATAGAAGTTTCTATTATGGTAGCATTTTTATGAAATAGGTACTTTTATCTTTAATGGAAGAAATGTGTAAAAAATACTAAGTTTCACACTGTATACTATTGCACTGACTTCATATCTGAATAAAATTGCCTAACTATAATTTTTATTACAAATTCTAGATTCAAGAAGAAGTAGCTAAGCTATTAGCATTGAAATCTCAGTTGGCTCCAGCTGAAGATGCAGGGCCTCAGAAATTCACCCTTAAGACTCCTAAGGGTACACGGGATTATAACCCTCAACAGATGAGCATAAGGAATGGAGTCCTACAAAAGATTATTGCTGTATTCAAGAGACACGGTGCTGAATGTATTGACACACCTGTCTTTGAACTGAAGGTAATGTCATTCTTATTTAAGTACTTATGCGTGATATTAGAATTTCTGCCATAGTGATATTCACTCAAATCACATTAAATTAAAAGTCCACTCTAGGTGATTCTAGATATTATCTAGAGCTAGAGAAATATTTTTGTTTATGAAATATGATTTTATGATATTTTATTTATGGCATAACTACTTTTTTTTTTATTCTAGGAAGTATTAACTGGAAAGTATGGTGAGGATTCTAAACTGATCTATGACTTGAAAGACCAAGGAGGTGAGATTCTGTCTCTGAGGTATGATTTGACGGTACCACTCGCGCGATACTTGGCAATGAATAAGATCAATACTCTGAAGAGATACCACATTGCTAAGGTTTACCGTCGAGACAATCCTGCGATGACCAGAGGCAGATACAGGGAGTTCTACCAATGCGTAAGTATTTTTTATAGCCACACTAGGATATTGTTGTATGTTTGTAAATACTAGTTTCACATACATAAGAGGTGTAGTATTACATATGGGAGTTGAATCCGCGACATATGCAAATTTTTATAGTTGACAAAATTAATTTATTCATAATTAATATTAATAATTATAATTTTGACCTTGAGATCAATAATTTTAACATATAATAATTATGTAATATCTACTTTTATTACAGGATTTCGACATAGCAGGCCAGTATGACCCCATGGTGCCTGACGCGGAATGCCTAAAGGTAGTGACTGAGATATTGGATGCCCTTGAGATCGGCTCGTACGTTTTGAAAGTAAATCACCGGCGGTTACTGGACGGCATGTTCGAAGCTTGCGGAGTTCCTGCTGACAAGTTTAGAACTACTTGCTCTACTGTTGATAAGTTAGATAAGGTGAGGACATCGATTTTTTTATGAATGTAGTAGTAAGTCCCTAGCTGTTGCTTAGTTGTTAGTTGTTGCGAATTATGAGTTATTTTTATTTACCATCCCAAGTAGTCTAGCAGTGTTTCAAAACAATCCTAATTCATAAGATTTCAAGGAGATTTTTTTTTATAAGAAATATATAAAAGGCAATTTGCCAAAGCCAATAAGAATTTTACTTACAAAATTAAATGTACCTACCTACTGTACTATGTACCTATACTAAACAAGCTCAATTCTTATTTCTTCAGTCGCCATGGGAAGAGGTGAGGACAGAAATGATAAATGAGAAAGGCATATCGCCGGACGCTGCAGACAGAATAGGCGAGTATGTACGTCTGAACGGAGGCGTAGAATTGGCTGACAAACTCCTTACTGATGAGAAACTCTCCAAGACTAAAGCAGCAGTAGAAGGTCTGCAAGGGATCAAACTGCTACTGGAGTACTGCAGCCTCTTTGGTATTCAAGATAAGATATTGTTTGATCTCAGTCTGGCTAGAGGCTTGGATTATTATACTGGTGTTATATACGAAGCTGTTTTGACACGTAAGTATATTATTATATTTTACACTAACAATACAACAAACTTTTAGTTTTGTTCTTGTAGATGTTTTTCAGCATGCGGTGTAGCACAACCCTCCAGCCCGCAATTATATGCTCATACAGCAGCGGTGCACACAAAAACACACACGACACGCAACAAAACAATCCTATCCTCCAATGAAATCCTATCCTGCAATAAAACTGTACTGCGATTGGCAAAAAGCAGCTCTTCACTTATTTAGCATCTTTACTTTGATGATTAACTGCCACGCAGGCGCATTCAAAAAGCCACAAAATAATTTGTACTTGTCTTCGAAATTAACATCATATAATTGTTTTAATTGCAAATTGTGAAGACGAAATTGATTTAACGAACATTACACCTTATTTCAGCCAATTATGTTGATTGTTGACTTGTTATTGAAAACCTATGTTTCCTTTCAGAGCCAATTAAAATCGGCAATGAAGACCAGACTGTCGGATCCATCGCTGGCGGTGGCCGATACGATAACCTTGTTGGCATGTTCGACTCGAAACACAAACAGGTATAAATACACATTTTTAGACAAATCCATACACTAGACCTTTTTTCTTTATCAAGTATATACCTATTTAAAAAACCAATTTCACATAATTCATCACTTACCAAAGATTTTATAAGTCTTAAATTATAAAATCTATAATTGTTATAAAGTCTTATATTATAAGTTTTATAATTCTCAAATATCTAAAAAGTTAAAGTAACAGTTGTTTATATTTAAAGAAAGGTTATTGACTTAAACGATTACTTTCTTAGTGATGTCTTCCTTAGTAACAAAATGTACAAAGTAAGATGCGCTAATAGCAAAAAAGTGTAATTACTAATTGATTGCAAACTCAGTGAGGCGCGACAATGTTTAGTCCACCATAATTGCTGTTGAGCGCTAAGTTTTGTAATCGCGGGACAAAAAATAGCCACTTGCGAAAGTAAATGCGACATGGAAATTATTAAGTGTTTAGGATTTTTAACTTTATCGTAAGTCCAATAGAGTGTATATTTGAATAACGTCTATTAGCCGTCTAGAGTTGTTCCATATCAAAACAACTAGTCAACTTGATGGCTACGTGACTTATCATAGTGTAAGTAGATTAAGTAAAGAGATAAATCCAGAGTCTTTTCTCTTGTTTTTTATGTATTGGTATTGTTAAAAACCACAAGACAGAAAAGAATATTATGGCTTCTCACACGTACATTTTATATGACGACAATTTACCTTCTTGGCAAATAAGGTTAATAAAATTATCAAAAAAATAAGGTTAAAAAAAATACAAAAAATAATCAAAGTCAAATAACTAAGAAAAATATATTATTATGATATATGAAAATGTAATATTTTATATTAATGGAGTATTATTTAATCCTTACATACATTAAGTGTTACGTAGTCCTAGTAGAAAACCAGTTGGGCACCATGTTCATTCATTTGATTATCATATTAATATCTAGTTTTTATGAATGAAGATACGAGAAATTTATTCAATAGTGCATACATCTACATAATTCATTCGTAAGATTCATATTATATTTTTATCACGTTGCCGGTTCCTTCATATTCATATTGTTGTGTATTAAAATTGAATTGTAATAACTAAGTTAATGTATACTACTGAACGAATCTTAATGTGGCACAGAGATAGATTATAGTTTGGAATAAAACATTTTTGCTTCGCGAGGCCGTCGCGTTCTCTACCAACAGACCTAATCCTCTGTCCATCAAAGGCTGGTCAGGCACATGTAATGCTCTTGCTATGAATGGTGCCGATTGCTTATCATTAGGTGATCCGTCTGCTCGTTTACCGATCTATTCAATAAAAATAGTCAGTTCTAAATAATGATTATTCTCATTTATGTTCCAGGTACCATGCGTAGGAGTCAGTATCGGCGTTGAGCGTATATTCTCAGTGTTGGAAGCTAAACTCGCCGCGGGAGACATTACTGTGCGCACGAGTGAAGTTGACGTGTATGTTGCGTCTGCGCAGAAGAACTTCCTTGAAGAGCGTATGAAGATTTGTGCTGAGCTGTGGAATGCTGGAATAAAGGTGAACGTCATTTGTGAAATAATCACACACACACACACACACACAACGCCTTTTATGATAGCGATCTTTTGAAACTTATTTGTGAAATAATCAAATTTCACTTGTTGTTAAGTATTCAATGCGAGAGAACCAGTTGTATTTAGTAAATACCGCCTTCCGCTCGCGCCTCATTGAGCCATCAGACCGCTATAGATGGGGTCCAGTAGGACTGATGCCCGATACGGAGCCGCGGAAGAAATTTACGGGTTGCTAGGGTTCCAGCCCGAAGAGTAGGATTATGATGGGTGATTTTTAGTCCGACGCTCCTCACCCCTTTCCCAATTCGGGAGGAAAATTTGGAGAATTCCATTAAAAAAATCCCACATCGTGTGTAACCACAGACTTTGTAATTACAAAGCGTTTAGATAACCAAAATTTATACTGCAGATGTGTTATTTTTTTTTTATGTTATGTCTTTGTAAAATCCTCCTTTATTGTTTACAGACCGAGCAGTCCTACAAGAAGAACCCTAAAATGTTGAATCAGCTTCAGCACTGCGAAGAGAACGGCATCCCTCTCGCAGTTGTATTGGGCGAGTCGGAACTCAAACGAGGAGTGGTCAAAGTACGGAACATCACTACAAGACAAGAGGACGAAGTACCTAGGGACAAACTCGTTGAAGATCTTAAGACTAGAATTGCTGCACTAAGTGTTAAAGAACTCAACGGATCAGCGTAACTTGACTTTAATACAATATATTTGGGGTATTTAAAGTAATGTTCACTTGTGTTATTGCAAATGTGACTTTATGTCAAATGATATAAGGTTTATTTTGTTGTATATGTAAGTGAATGGTGGTTTAAATATGTCATAGTGTTACAGTTCAACCTGTATTCTAAATTATAACTAATTTTAGAGTGTTGGTATTTAAGAATGTGTCACAAGACTGTTTCTAGTTCATCTTCTATAGAAGTTCTATTAATCTTTATTTTCTAAAGAAACTATCCGATGTAGGAGCGCCTTGTACACTGTACTTTCTTACTAACCAATATAAGCCGTTGATTTTGGGTTAATTTTATTTGAAACATCATTATAATTTCAGTTATACATGCTGTCAATGTTTAAATGAGAACACTCTGTTTATAAATAATGGTTATACACTTAATATCCCCCTTTGTCCCAATGCTACCAGAGTTTATACAGCTGCACATCAAAGATGTCTTTAGACAGCAAATTAACTCGCTTTTAAATAACTTCCAATAACAATCATTCAGTCTGATTGACTTGCAGACATATCTTGCTACATTAACTGCATTTTGTACTTTATTCCGATACTATTTGAGTATAAATTACAATGCATTTGGATGCGTTATTTTTATTAAAAATATGAATTGTACTTACCTACTCAATAAATTGGCGTTAAAAGGTATTAACTACTAAATGTGAAGTGATTTTTATTTTTATTTTACTGTTATAAGTATCAAAAAATGTCTTGCATTTTTCCTTTATACTTTTACGATTTTAAATATTTAAAATGTTAAGTTCTTCTTAGTATTTTAAACAATTTTAGTAATTTATTGTAGTGACAAAATTCTTAGTTTAAAATCCCTAAATAGAGTACGCATCAGTCCATTTTTGTATATGTGTGAGTTACAATATTCGTTTTAATAAATTATAAACAAAATGTGTGTTTTCATTGAACTATAACCATGATTCCCATGTTTTACTCGAAGTAACACCCTGTTAACCTGTATAAAAGTAGTATACAAAGAGTATAATAAGTAGAGGGGAAGTAGTATAGAAGTGTGGGTATATACTACGTAGTTCAGGTAGTTTATGAGTTGTAGTAAAATACCTAATATGTCTTGATAAATTTTATCAAATATAGCCTTGACCTTGTTTTTGAAATCTCACTGACCTATAACTTTTTGGCAAAATGAATAAAAATAAAGGATAGTTTTAATATTTTTTTAGGTATAGCATAAAGAGTTTTGAAATGATGAATTATTTGTTGTTAAGTGGTCGCAAGTACGACTGCCGATCAAGGGTTTTCGAATTTAAATCTTAGAGGAGTTGCTTGCGGACAACTTAACGGGTTACCGGGGCTTCGGCTCAAAGCAGGACAAGGAACGGGGTGGTTTTTAGTCAGTAAGAGTCTGATACTCGCCCCATTCAAGGCAAAAGAAGTCAATGGATAATATTTTCCCTCGTCAAGTAAAGGGGTCGCACCAACATGGCTTTACTATTTGGTTAAACTTAACTATTTTATTTTCGTAGTAGCACGTACCCGTCTAATTCTGTTTAGGTGCACTTACTACTTACATAATCTGTCGAGGCAAATGCCTGGGGTTCTATTCCTGAATCGGGCAAAATATTAGATATTGGTATTTTTAGTTTTCAGAAAATTTTCAGCAATAACGCCGCGTATGAAATTGTGTTTCGTGTAATGTTGTTAATAGGTGTAGGTACGTACCCGTGTATTCTACTATAAAAATAGGACTCATTATGTAGGTAAATGGAAAAAAGTGGGTGTTGTATCTAACACATTTAGCACTTCTATCTAACTCTCCGAGAACTGCGATTGCAGGGTTTGTGAAGTGGTTGGGCAGCTGGCTGCCGTGCAAACTTATGTAACTTCGATTCCCGGATAGAGCAACTCTTTGTGTAATCCACAAACTGTTCTTTCGGGCCTGGGTTTCAACTTTTCAAGTGCATGTGAACTTGTAGGTACGTTTTGTAAACGCACCCACGACAAAGGAAAAAATCCTAATGTGGGGCAAATGATTAAAAAAAACGTGGTGTCATGTACCTAATGTTTATGTAGCCATGCTCTGTTGACTGCAGGTACAGTTGCCACACAAACAAAGCTTCTTCAAACAAACCTTTGTTACCGATAAACCGTTGACTCCCAAATCACAATGGGTAACTGCACTGCATGACTTATTTTCCAAGTAAAAACTTGTTTTTAACTTTTTTCTTGTCATCATAATAGTCGAAGCACAAAGGTCAGTAGCCTGTCGTTACTGAATTTCAATCACCGTAATGAAACTTGCTATGTCATCTTGGATGTTTTAATGCAGCTTGCGCTTTTGGCGTAGTAAATAAATGATCGACTTCTGAGCTGTGTTGACTGAGTGACCACGAGTTAAATTTATCTGTCGGTTCCTATCTATGTTATAAATACGTGTTGGTAATTTTTTTATAGTCATACCAATATGAACAGTAGTATAAACCTGAAACTACCTGAAAAATATTAAACTGAAAACCGCATCAAAATCAGTTCAGCCAAACGTGTGCCACCCGCGCACAAACTTACACACATGCACAAACATACATACATGTAGGTTAAACTGAGAACCTTTTTTTTAAGTCGGTTAATAAGGGTAGGCAAGCCACTAAATAGTTAGGACGGTTTATGTGTTCGCAACAAATCTTGTGAGGTGTAATGAAATGAATACATAGGTACCTTACACAGGTAACCACGCGGAAAATTATTGCTTGATAGTAGGTAATAAGCAGGTAGGTACATAATATACGTTTACCTAAGTACGATGAATCAATGACCTTCTAGTCAACGTCCCGTTTGGGCTCCATTGACCTCGATCGGCTTGTCCTACAGAACGTCCGCGTGCTTCTAGTTCCATAATGTCATGTCATGGACGCGCCAGCCAGTTGTTCGATTCATTGTTCCCACAACAGCTTCTGTGGTTCCTGTCATTGTGCCCAGATTCACCGTGAAGTCCAACACGATTTTCGACGATATAAAACTGTTTATAACATTCAACTCCCGCCTATTGTAAGTTATACCGTTTTACTGACAACACCTAGCGTTAGACGTGAGATGAGATGGTGCCCCGGTATAAGTATTGCGTTGGTTGGGTGCTTTGTGTGCTGTTATTAGTTTCGACCATCAGTGGATCGGCGATCAAAGATGCGCTGGAAGAACATCTGAAAGACATCGCTCACGACGAAGGAGTAGAGTCCATCAAGCATGATAAACATAAAGGTGAAAAAATACACCAAGTAGAAAGCCAGCTAAATGACAATCATAAGAACCAGTACTCAAAAGCCAACGATGAAGCAAAATACCTCAAGAAGGAGCATGATACAAAATCATCATCAGAGGGCGATGCATACAAGGGATATAATAGCAAACAAGATAAAGCGGAGGATAGTCAGGCGACTGGTTATAAGAGAGGCCACAAGAAAGGACATCACAAGCAAGGATTTCAAAATTCATACCATAAAGATGAATCATCCAATAAAAGCACCTATTTCGATGATTTAACCGACGAAGGTGATCAAGCAGCCTACAACAGCAGACTAAACTCTCACGACAACCAGGGCGGAAGAAGCTATCACGGGTCTCACAATAACGGTCAAGAATATGTAAGAGATAACTATAACGGCGGAGGTTATAACAGGTACGGCGACACAGGGGTAAAGCAACATGGTCATCAAGATTACGGTAAGAAATATTATTTAGATGACAATTTGGACCATAATAAGTACAAGAATACGCATAACAATTATGCCAGAGACAAAATTCATGATCATCATGAATATCGAGCGCCCGAAGTTCGTCATCATGATCCTGGTTGGGATTGGCAAAGATGGAATGATAAAAGAGATTGGGATCGTCCTGGATGGCAGAGAGATCCAGGTTGGGAAAGGGATCCTGGTTGGCAGAGAGACCCTGGTTGGCAAAGAGATCCTGGCTGGCAAAGAGATCCTGGTTGGCAAAGAGACCCTGGTTGGCAGAGAGATCCTGGATGGGAAAGAGATTATGGTGGCCCTGGGTACTATGATGATAGAGGTCTTCGTCACGAAGGAGGATATGGTTACGGTCCTAACCATGGTTACGGTTATGGCTATGATGAATCTCGTTCTGCTCCAGTCGCAGAAATCCCGAAAAATGCGCCTGTAGTTGCACATAGAAAGCAGACGATAACTATCTATGAAGACCCGAGATACGACGGTAAGGAAACAGGACAGCTTAGGAAAGAGGAAGGAGATTACCTTCAGCTAGATTTCAAACCGAGCAGCCATCGATATGCTAGTTACGACGATACCTACTACAATGTTCCTGTAACTCGAGAAGGCGCGATGGAATCTAGCAAAATTAATAAATTAGTTTACAATTATAGAAGACAATAGGCGACACGAAATATGAAGATGCTTTCTACAGATACTCATTAAATAACTTGTAGTGATTTCTAACTTTAAGTTATTTATTTATGAAGTATTTGAAATCCTAGTAGAGTACTTAGTTAGTCTATCTTTCTTTTCTATCCTTCATTCCTGATGTCGTGTCGTTAACTGTGCGGATTGTAGATAGAAAGGGTTTAAAATAAATTGTAAGCTAGGTAGGCCTACTTTGTAAAGCCATTGTTTTCATTTTTAAATCATGTGATTTAATTTTGTCAACAGGCTGAATCTTGGGTTGGGAATTGGTTGTGGGTATATTAATAAGTATAAATGCAAGTTATTTATTCAGTATTGTTAATAGTAGAATGTTAGAAACCTAAGAATGTATAAATAAAAATTTTACCTCAATATTGTAACTACAGGAAATTATACATTTCGTAGAACCTTTGGTATTTCATTTCACTAGATATTCGAGATATTAAATATAAGTATTGACAGATTTCCAGTGAAGCGTGCAAGTCAAATAGGTATCACTTTGAAGGGATTCCTCGGGGCAGTTGCTACGTGACGGACGGACGGTCAGTTGGGCGGCGTATTTCAATATGCTACATGTGGCACGGTTGAGCGGGCCGGGCTTTCGACCGTGACGGCACCGGGAGCGTGCTAAATCGGTGTCACTGGTCCGGGGCTAAACCGTTTGCCATAATTTTACGGTAATCGTTATTGTTTGCAACTAATAATAGATTAAGCCGAGACAGACAGCAGTTGTCTAATAATAATGATTTGATTAGATTTTATGAAATTGATACTTAGTCAAGCAGTTTGGTTATCTACAAAATAAGAAAGAAGAAGCTTGTAAATCCAATATGAATAAAATAATATGACTACATATGTCTAAATGCATATTAAATAAAAGTTTATTCAAGTGGTAATTTGTGCCACCTCAGAGGCGACACGGCATTCAACGTGGCATGAACTCTTGCAAAATTCACAAAACTCTAGGGTGTCTTTGAGAATAATTTCTACCATAATTCCGAATTAAGTCGCTTTATTACCCCTTCCGCCTTAATTAAAAGACATCGTTATTGAGCCACTACCCACTCGTAGATATTTTTCAGTGCTTTTATTTGTAATTTAAATTTTGCAACCCTTAGTCGCGGTTCCGCTTTAGGGGGATAAACTAATTTAAACGTTAAGCTCCGGACAAAGTCTCGTTTTATAATATGTATGGTCTGGGCAACATTTTAAAATTGGATTAGACCAGCGTGCATCCGAAATAAAGAGTCTCTTGTTTTTGTATTTTTCCTCTGGATAATTCAGTTGTTTTCAGAATAGGGGTAATTTATTTTGAATTGCTGAGCCCGGCTTACAACATACGAGCGTTTTATGCTTATTAGGTAGGTATGTATGTACCTACGTATTACAAAGTTACCTACGTATTATAATAACAGATATCAGCCTTTAACAAACATTAATTTATTGTAACTCAAGCATATACTCACTATTTTACAAGGTACCTAAAGTTATACATGAATATTGAATATACCAAACAATATAATTAAAAGTTATTATAGCTGCTATTCCAACTCACACATAGTATAAAAAATAAATAAGTCTTTCATTAAAATTAAGTACTTAATTATGGGTATAACATCAAACCTGTAAAGATAATTTATTTAGGCAAATGATGTATTATTGTAACTATACCTGCCTAATGGAGTATACCCGAAATGCGTTAGTAGTAATTGAATGGATTCATTATGTTCATTTCTGATTTTATTTTAGATAAAATAGATGGATGTATAAATATAATGTAATGCCATACTACTGGCTCGTATAGTTTGTATGCTGAAGCTATATTTGTTGATCTGAATTTCCATTGGTAGCTTTGTAATAATGTCCAGTACTGCAAGTGTTTGTGTGTTTCTGTTGTGGATGATTGTGCATGATAATCATGTAAGTTAGGAGATTTATAAAAAAGTATCTGTTTAAACCATTTTAATACATAAAATGACGGGATTGTGATATTACAAATACGATATTATAATGAAACTAAGGACATTATCATCAAGAATTCATTCCTATGAATAGAAATGAACCCCATTTTTTGTATTTTAAGGAAAATTTGATTAGGAAAAAAATTTCATTTTTTAAAATCTATTTGAACCATTTACATTCGGACCCGTGACCTACCTATCAGTCTAGTTTAATCTCTTTAAAGACAGTATAATTTTGTTTTTTTAGAATTATGTTTATAGTTAGTATTCAATAGAGAGGTGGTGGTAAACAGAAGAATAATAAACCAAATCTCCTTTTCCAGTGTCTTAGAATAATACCAGAACGTACGGACATCGTGTACTACAACAAGACTTATATTGAAGATACACCAACATTCAACGTGCGACGAAGCGCTCGCAAGGGGGACTATGTTGTTAATTTGAAATTCGAAACTAAGGTTACGTTTGGAAACGAAGTGTTGGTAAGAAATAAGAAAATGTATACAAAATAACTGCCTAATTAACTTAATATATTATTATGTAATTATAATGCGTCTCTTCGTGTGTTCTTCTACGTGAAACAAAAGCTGATTAAGCCTCACTGGGTAAGTGGGGCTTAATAATAAAATAATCGGTTAATAATAAAATATCTAACTGATTCATTGAAAACTAATTAAAATGACTAAGCAAATTCTTTGAGATTGTTAAATTTGAGTCTCCATAATTAATTATAAATAATAACTATAATAAAACCACTATCCCAAGACTACTCCATGTAATTAAACATTTTTATTTCTATAGGTGGATATTGTGTTCTATCAATTCCTTAACAACGAGTTCAAGAGATCGTTTCCAGAGATGCATTCCAAGTTGTGTGACCTTATAAACGACGACCCTTATATTGGAGATTCTGTGAGAGAAGCTGGATTGAAAACTTGTCCTATCGTACCCGTAAGTATTTATAGATCTATTTTAAAATGGTATGTTAAATAAGAAGTCATTGGCGTTCCATTGGTTCTGCCTACCCCTATGGGAGACAGGCGTAAGTTTATGTATGTTTCAAAATGGTAAGGATAAAGGTTTTATAGGCTGTACAAAAATGTACGGTCTCCTTGTTTGAGTGCAATAGCTGAGCAAAGCATTTTGGGAATGTTCGACTTTCGAAGATTTTGACGACTGTGTCTGAATAAAAGTAATAGACGAATACGGGACACGCATATCTCTAACTGTGCCCATTATAAACTCGCTGTTAATTGTTTTAACAAACCTTTTTCTGCTAATTTAAATGACTTTTTTTGTTTTTAGGGAAAATACGCTTTGATGAATATAGGCTTCAATCGTATGATACCTTCTGTGTGGCCTTTTGAAAAAGGGATGGTGGAATTCACCATAAGGCTGGATGATCCGAAAGCCATCATAGGTAAAGGCCAACTAATTACTACCTTCAGAGAAGATCGTCCCAAGAAAAAACATGAATAATCAATTTTTTTTTACTGAGTTTGTATTTTATATTGAGTGAAATAAAATAAGATTGTGTACATTGGCTTTTAATTATTTATTTAGTATTTAGTACATTATGTGGTCCACACATGGGTCAATTTCTTTATACTATTTGAAATTATCTTCCAGTTAACATAGAGTAACGCATAAATGTAATATTTTTTTCATGTATTATTCACTAGAACAAGAAACTTTCACGATTTTTTTTTACAAATACCCATAAATTCTAAATAGGACTCTAGCGTTCCATATTCATTCGTAGATTTCCATGAAAATTGTAAAAGGATTTCGTCTGTCGAAATATTGTAAGTAAATGATAAGTGGATCTAACAGAGCTATGCATATTAGCAGCCAATTTGCAATTTAAAAAAATAACACCACTTCAAAACGCTTTGTGGTGTACTGGTGACAATGGATAGTCTCTGTATTTAGTTTATTTCGACATCTTGAATTAATTGAGGGCGCGCTCGGTTTTAAAATCCTTTGTTTTGAATTCCAAAATTGATATTTCGCTACTACAATTTACCTGAGTAGTCATACGTAGTTTGAATAAAGGACTTGATTTGATTGAGACACGGAGTAGAGAGGAAGGTAAGCAAATGCTATGAAGCAAAGAAGTATGTAAAATAAACAATATTACCATTTTTTCAATCACTTGTTTTATTATTCTTTATAATCATTATTAAAACAATGAATGTTTTATTAATCTTTATAATCATTATTGAAACATTCAGTGTAGGTCACCGGTATGTAGGTTATTTTTCTAATAATAGAGATATTAGCTACAATACCAATAACGTATTCTGAGCACTTCATTATTTTGTCAGCCAGTCTTTCGCAACTTTGCGGAAACTGTTCCCCACGCAACAAGGGCCCACTAATCACCTTCAAACTAATCACCGTGCCCTCACTTTTTATAGCACTTACTAACGACTTGTCTTAGCACTAAAGCAATTTCAAAATGGCACCCGAATAACACGCCAATAATCGTTAGCAGCGATTGGAAAACAAAACTGTGATTATAGGGTATTATCTAGGCTTCTCCCTCTCTTTCTAGCTCGTTTGTAAAAGTAATGTTGTCTCATTTGTCTCGTGAGGGGACGAGATAGAGTGACATTACTTTAACGAACTTTCGATGGTCCACAACGGGATGGGGTTCAACATTTTCTTGTTAGTTTTCATCTGATAGAGCTTAGCTTTGTATAATTGCATACAAATTGTGTTTGGATGAAGGGAGGAGGTTGTGTCTTCTCCTGTATTTGTTTTGATACTTACTTACATTCTGATGCTGGTAATTGTTACATTTTTTCATCGGTGGGTTTTATTTTTAATTTTAATTGAAGTCGTGGTGTAAAGAATAAAATACAGAAATCTAGTGAATTAAGCAGTAAATCGCAAATAGCTCAAATATTTAGTACTAAAATACAATGTAGGTATAATTCAATCGTCTGCATCCATTTGCTAAGTGCATATTTCCACAACACCTCAGTACTTCAGTCAACAAATCGTGGTATCAGGGGCTTATTTTCTAAGCAGTCAGTTAGTCGCCCACAAAGTTGGTGGAACAATGAACGCGAACGCAACTCTCTCCGTTATCTCCGACTGTTTATTGTCTGAACTTGGCTGGATGGCCGTTTTGTTACCGATTCCCCGACAACTCGGTTTAGGTGAGCAAGTTAGAGTAGCGCGAGACCGTTTATATTTCACGATTTGACTACGATCCGATGTCTTGGGAATATAAGGATTTTCTTTTAGTACCAGTTTACTCGTTAATAATTTTATTGATATTACGACGATAAGATAGGTATTACACGTATTATTGTCGATGAAAAAAATACTTACGTGATACAGATGTTTAAAATAAATAGACAAGTTCCATTTATAAGTATGAATTGTTGTATCATGAAAATAAAAGTGGCTCAAAATCAAAACAAAAATCACCCGAAAACTTGATGCAAAACAAAGATTTTGTCTCCTAATTTGATTCCACGAGTCGCAACGTATAATAAAGACAAAATTCAAAGGGGTATTCATTGACTCGTGACGAATCCACTGCCTGTAGCTAACTAATTGGTATAAAATGAACCGCTCCCGCGGGATGTTACCCCGATTTTGTTTTAATCGAAATTTTCTGCGCAAAGTGTCGGCTGCGGGATGAATTGTCACAATTCTCAACATCCAATTTAACATTGCGCTTTGTTAAACATAATTTACGATGTTAGAAACACCGATATTTCCTCCCCCTTTTATTAAGAAGAAATTAAGAAGATACTTTTTGAAGAACGAGACACAAAAGGGTTATTATTGAGGGCTTCGATACTTTCTTGAGGTTTCCTATTGTAGTGATTTAATTTTAATTTTTAAACTTTTCTTTCTTTTGGAATTTGTAAAGACTTTATTCTTAACTAACACTCCTCCCTTGTCATAAGAACTTACAGAGAAAGACGAAACTGAAAAGGCTTCTTTACGTCGTAGTTGTTATACCCAACCCTCCAGAAATGCTTGACTTACCCCTTTTTTTTTTTGAGGGGGAAAATCATCCAATGACTTTTCTCGCCTTGGGCGAGGCGAGAGGTAGTGTCAGACTCTTACTGACTAAAAACCACCCCGTTCCTACTTCTGCTTTTCGAGCCGGAGCTCTGGTAAACCCGCTAGGTAGTCCGCAGCTCCCCTCCAAATACAATTCTTTCTTTAAGAAAATGTGCCTGAACGAACAAAACCACTATTCATTAGAAACCAGACTAGTATAAAATGCAATTTATCGATCTGCATACCTCAGGAACCTAGTGCCAATTAGAATGACCTATAAATAATGTCAGCATACAGTCGTACTGTAAACGTCAGCTGTTCACGGCTGACAAGTTACAGGTTACTGTTGGTACTACTGGCTAGTGTTTGCTATGTTCCACAAACAGCCTTCAGGTGAGTTATGGCGGGCCCTGTGTGCAATTTTGCTTATTAACGAGACCAATATGGCGGCGTTTGATAAGATTTTGGTTTGTCTTGGCATTCGTGCCTCGAAGCCGCCTCCGGGCATTTGGAGCTGAGGCTACTGTAGGTGGAGAGTGTGACTGTTTGATGTATGCTCTACTTTGAAAATTTTTGGGCTATGTTTTCTTGTTAATTTTAATAAATTATTGTACTTTATATTTACTAGTACTTAAGTAGAAAGTTGTATTTGATGGCGGTTACTTCGCTTCATAGTTTGCCGAAATGATGCATGTCTTATGACAATAAAACAACAACTGACTGTAAACAAGGAAACATTAAACTTTTCTAAAATTAATTTTCAGACCAATTCCTAGTAGTCGATAAAAATGTATCTACGTTTTATTAAGACTCTTCTATCTATGCTATTCCCCTGTAAAATGTAGCTGTAACTTTAAGTAGATTAATTTTTACAATGACTTATTTATTATTGACAAAATATTGAAGTAGAGCAGCTACCCAGTCGTGCTACTAAGAAATTTGGTTGCAACGTGTAAGGCGCGCGCGACGCATAACTGTAGCCAGGCGCAAATCGCCCGCCTGCTTCGGATGACTGGCGTGACGTGTGTACACTACACCCTGTACACAACCATACTATGTTACATACAAGTACTTGACACTTTGATACTACAGGGAGAAGTTCTGGAAATTCTACAAAACTAACATTAAGAGGGCTGAGAGTTAAAACTTAAACAGTACTGCAAAGCTTTGTTTATTTTGCGCAAGTGTATTCGGAACTTTTTTTTCATGGTATAAGCCGGTAAACGAACAGATGTAATACCTGATGGTAAGCAATCGGCGCTGCCCATAGACACTCGAAATACCAGAGGCGTTACATGTGCGTTGCCAGCCTTTTCGGGGTTAGGAATTTAAGGGTTGATGGGGAAAAGGGGATTGGGAAGACTAGGAAGGGGGTATTTGGGCCTCCGGTAACCTCACTCGCACAACAAAACACAACGAAACCGTTGTTTCACGTCGGTTTTCTGTGAGGACAGTCACTATCAGTCCGGTCGAGCCGGCCTATATGTGTCAAAGCACGGCACGCCCCCTCTTATTTTTTGTTTCTTTTTCTTGCCTCAATGTGTCTATAGTCACCATTACAACTGAGAATTCACACAACCATCAATCACATATAAAGTTAACATAACCGCTCCCTACAGCAAAAAACAACACATAAACAAAGAATTTGCTTTAAAATTACGTAACACGGTTGATATAATAAATATTTAAGGCTGTTAAACAACAACACGCCCAAAAGTAAACACTGGAGGCTTGAAGGAGGAGCTTATTACGGTAGGCTTAGCCGCGCCGTGTTATCTCGGCAAAGTTGAGAATTTGCAAGCGCCTCCGGCTTTGCGCAAAATATGAGACGCTTCGAAACTTTGTATCGTCGACGCTTGACAATGAAATACCGACGTCATTATCATACTACACATGGAATTTATCGCGTTTTCGTATTTATTGTTGAATATATTGTATGTGTTGACGAGGAACTCAAACTCAAATGAATATGAGCCTCTAGCTTGGCTTGAAAGTAGTTGAGTTCCACGTCAAACAGTTACGTGAGTAAGTCGATAATATAATAATTAATTTAGTGTAAAATTTTTACAAGTGATGACGAGGATTCTTCAAGATAATCTCATAGTTTTCCCGTTAAGCCTTTCACTGCCAACAAAAAACTGTTAAAGACTCCACTAGTGTCGGACAACGTCAACTAATGTGTTAATCTTTTACTTATATACTTAATAGCTACTTCCGCGCGGTTTCACCCGCTCTGCTCGGCTCCTATTGATCATAGCGTGATGTTTTATAGCCTATAGCCTTCCTCGATAAATGCACTATCCAACACAAAAAGAATTATTCAATTCGGACCAGTAGTTCCGGAGATTAGCGCGTTCAAACAAACAAACAAACAAACAATCAAACAAACTCTTCAGCTTTATAATATTAGTATATATATATATATATTAATATTATAAAGAAAAATAAAAATATATACTATATATATATATATATCTATACTATATATATATATATATATACATATATAGTATAGATTGACGGTATTACTTAATTCTTGCTTGTTTTTTCTTATAAAACTGATTGACAAATTCCCGAAAAAGACTTCTATTAATAAAATAAAGGAACATAAAATATAATCTTATCAGACAGATAAATAAATAACACCTAAACGTATCAATTACAACTTCGAAAGCACGAAACGACTGTCAATGAAAAGGATCGCTTCACTTCGGAAAGTTGTTGAGTAAGTCTTTACAAAGTCGGTTGGGGGACAAACAGGGAAAAGAAACTGATAGATTACCGCTATCCGGGATTAGGGATGGACAATTAGACTTGCTATTCGTCCGATCTAATCTGCCACTAAGTTTATCATTTGTTTCCAAGTCGATGTGTAATCGATTACCGATTATCTACTCCGATTTGTTTATGTAAATCGGATTAGGTTTGTTTAGGTGATTTGTTGAGTTGTTGATAAGGTGGAATAATGATATTGATGGTAGGTAATCTTTTAGAGATTTTAGGGATTAGTAAGTATCTTATCTTAGCTGTTATTCTAGGCTTCTAACTAGGCTGCCTAGCGCAGCTCACCGTTATATATGTGTGAAACATAATATTAAGGAGTGACTCTTAAGTTCTATAACTTAGTTGTCTAAACCAAAATCATTTGCTATAAATAACATCAACAATGAAATGGCTACATTTCTGTAACCGACGCGAATTAAATACCACACCGCGGCACCGAGGCGTACAGTCACCACAATTAAAATAATTACATCATAATATCATCATCTAAAATTAAATTCTCAGCCCTTCGCCGCTCAAAGGTATCAAGTTGAACATCGAATAAATGTGGCCATTTCTCATTTTAACCGGAGCAAAACTTAATAACCCTACTGGAAACGCAATAATTACCAGCGTTCAGTACGAGATTCGGGAGAGAAATAAATGAAAGTCATTAAGAGACTCGCGTTTAGATATTTCATCCCCCTTGAAGAAGACGTTAGCGGGCCGCCACGCTACCGTGCCGCGTGTTCCCACGCAATCGGCCAAAGAGTTGTTATGTTATGTTGTTGATTCTTTTTACCTACTTCCTTACTTACAGTTTTCAAATATTTAGGTATGTGTTAATACCTCAAAATTATTTCAAACACGAACTACAATCACGGCACCTTGGTTACAGTGCTCGTAGCAAAGTTATTTCGAGATGCTGTTTAGAATAAGGGTAGGTTCAGATGACAAGCGCTCAGCGCGCGTTGAACGCGCGTTGAATTTTTTTATAGTGTTCACATGGTGCGCGCTTGTCAGGCGTTAAACGCGCGTTGTTGCGGCCAGTTTGAGTTCTACATTTGTCGAAGATGGACGTAGAAACAGTTTTATCGGTGATTTTATACAGACGGCAGAAACGAAACAACAGAAGACGGAGATATTGGGTTCACCCAATTTTGTCAACCAGGCTGACTGAAAGTCAGTACATTATTTTATATCCTACATTGTTTTATGTACGTTTCTCTATTTCATCAATTAATAATTCCGTATTAAAAGCTTCGGTTTCCATTTCGGACGATTTTCGGACGAACTTGACGAACCCTAAAATACGTCTATCCGCGTCGAAAGCGCGCGCTCAACTGAACGGAAACATAGAAAACCAATGATCTCAAAGCGGCGTTGACGCGCGCTGTCAATAGTCGAGCGCTAGCGCAGCGTTGAACGCGCGCGTTAGCATGTGTACGGCCCGAATAAAATGTATGTACATAGTTGTAAACGCGCGTTATCAAAACGCGCGTTGAGCGCTTGTCATCTGAACCTACCCTAATAATGATTAAAAGTGTAGCGAAATATGATAAGTCATAAATGACATAACTTGCATATAGACGATCGACGAACCTATTAATGGATGACGTCATAAATCCTACACATATAAAGTTTACATGGGAAAAAACATGCATAGAAAATCCCAACAAACAACAGTTGGGCAGAAAGCTTGCTAGCCACGATCACCTCGTCTGGTCAGAGGATCCTCCTTTTAATAGGGAACTTTACACTCTGTTCCCTAAAAAAAGTAATAACATGACAAGAGACTGTGACTGGATTAGTATAGTTGGATGTCGAGGATTTCGTATTTCAATTGATACATAATCGTGCATCTACAACATCAGTGAGGTAATAAACAAAATTAATTATTTTAAAGTAGTAGGTATAATATGTGATGGTGTCTCGTCTACACGATTGTTCTTTGAGCTCGTAGCACCTGACAAATTATCGCCTCTCAGAGGCAATCCTCACGTTTGTTTTTGTTGAATTGTTCGTGTGTTTTGCGGACTGAGACTAATGTGCAATGTAATTGCCCACACCATACAATAGGTGCATACTTGAAAGAAAATCGTATATTAAATGTTTCTTTGCTAACATCTCTTTTCCAGAACTAGCCATTCGTTCAAGATCCCAGGGAACATGCTCTATAGAAGATTCCTAATTCTGGATTTTTGCTTTCCTAAAACTCACTTGAATTACTATGGTTTCCTACTTAGTTCAGGATCTCAGGGATCACGTTCTATAGAAAAATTCTGAGTCTGTTTGTAACTAAAACCCCTATATTATAAATGTATGCTGTAATTAGGATGTTAATTTTGCGTTATGTAGGGTTTCGTTTTGTTATGAAAATGTCATAATATTACTAATTAATCTTGCAGACAGACAAATGTAACTAGTAACAGCCACTAATATAGCTATTTTGTTGACAAAAAGTTAAAACTATTGTAGTTAATAGACGGGAATGTATAGTATTGTGAAAATATAAATCATCACTATCGGTAACCGCGAGTCCCGAGGCACGCGCCATATCAGATTGCGGTGCGTTCCGCATATAGAGCGAAGATTTTTTCACAAAGCCCTATCAAATCGACACCTATACGCTTGAGTTTTTACCTATTTCTAACGCAGCATGAATTTAAAAAGGATTATTCTATGGATTCCTGTGCTATGTTTTTTGACACTGCTGAATGGGAGCTGTTGTTTTGTTTGGAGAACAATTTACTGGGTGTTCGTATTAGAACAATATTTAGTTTTAAAAGATTTAAGTGATTTTGTTTTCGTAATTTTTTTTACTGTCGTAAACATCAGACATACTTATACATAAATATCTACGCGGATTAAAGGGCAGGCTATTGTGCAATAGTGGACGTTTTCTAGCTGATGATGATGTTAAAGCATCACCCCCCTTAATATTACACCATTTGCTTAATTAAACGGTAAAATTCATCATTGTATCCAAACGTAGAAACACATTTCCTTCCAAACAATATTATTATAGTCTTATTTTATCAAGAGCAAAATTATAACTCCTTTAAAACCGTGTACTTAGCGGAGATATCTTTATATTATTAGGTAAAGGAGTCGTGAAAATCCGTGGGCTTTATCTCCTCCCTTTAATTGTTGGCAGGAGTACAATCTCTAAGTTTACTGGCGCCGATTGCACGCAATAAAACGTAACAGCCCTTTTGTTGTGAGCTGTTCATATCGTGGTTCCGTCGCCTGAACACTATGCTTTGTGGATTAAGGAAACATTGGATTACTGTTTGTCCCACATCCACGTCTTTTGTGTGTGTCTTCGTGTTGTACAAAGTTTTATTGGCATGTTTCCATGTTTTAATTTAGTTTTGAAAAACGTATTCTTAGTTGCTTAGTGTAATATATTATTTTGTAAGGTACTCCTTTTAGATTTAGATTGATTTTGTTGTTACTATTTAATACTATGGCAATAAAAATGATTGAAGAGGTACGTCATATAGCGATAGAAAAGATTGAAAAGGTAAATCTCAATTATTCGTTTAAATTTTTATGAAAATATTTTTGGTACTTATATTACGAGCCTATAGGTACTTAAAAACTTGATTAGTATAGATTGTAAATACTTACTCATAATTATTTAAATGCAAAAGTTGTGTGTATGCTTGTTATTCAACACGTCAAAACGGCTGAAGGGATCGGAATGAAATTTGGAACAGAGGTAGATTATGGTCTGGAATAACACATAGGCTACTTTTTATCCCACTGGAACGCGGATGAAGCTGCTGGAAGAAGCTAGTATTACATACAACGAAAAAAGGCTAAACCAAAGAAAATATTCCACAGATTTCACAATACTAAACACGTAGTATGCGTATTTTGAATAATTTAGTTTGTTTCGTGGAAACACACACTTCCTCTTACTCTGCCGATCTCGTTTGGGTAAACTTAGTTTGATACGTGACTACACTTTCGGAAGCATATTTTGACGAAAAAAATACTTTTCTTTGGGAGTCTGTATGTCTGTATGTCTTTGTATCAATAGACATGGTGGAAGTAAGGTTTACCTCGTAGGTAACTTTAAATACCTAACTCTACTTCAAAGATTCACTGCTGAATTTTGAGAATCTGTAAATCGAACGTAAAACCTCATCGTCAGTTGTGACCACAGACTAAATATGCAGTCATAATTTACTTACAAGCTCTATTAATAATATGTTTTTGAAACATTTTAAAACATTACATTTTTTTAAATGTGTTCAGAGGCGGAACACACGAAAGTATTTGACTGGTAGCATAGTGTTTAACTGTTATTTACTTTAAAAGTTTTCGAAGCACGTCAAGCAAGTCGTTGTTTCCTACCGGGGTGTAATCATGCTTTACTATAATTATACTCAAACTGCAACAACAAGACGTGATTTTGAAACCGTTTAAATTAATAAGCACTGTAATATCGTAACTTTACCGTACAAACAAAAGCTGGCAACGCACCTGTGACTCCTCTGGTGATGCGGGTGTCCATGGGCGGTGCTGATCGATTACCATCAGGTGACGCGTCTGTTCGTTTGCCACCTATTCCATTAAAAATACGTTACGTAATATTCTGTAAAATCTGAAATATCTACGAAGTCAAAACCTCGAGTTTCAATTACAATAACGTTTAGTAGCATTTTTTTAAACAGTCAACTATTCATAGCAATTGATACAAGTATCAATCATCATAAGACATCTGAATACATACAAATAATAACACTAAGTACATAATTAATTGTAAAAAAAAAACATCAACCATATAAGTATTCTAATTTCCCATTACAATTTACCCAACAATAAAACAAGCCAAATCTAAATATAATGAAAACGTGTTCCAAAATATTCGATGCTCGATTCAAAATGTGTCCATCCATTAGCTGTGAACAAAGAAGCCTATTAAATCAATTACCTACTGTAAATTTCTATAGGGTAGGGAGAGGGGGGGCAATTTGCATGAGCGTAGCCCAATGACGCTAATTTCGGTGGTCATTCGGTGTAATAAAATTTTATCAGACATTCGGACATCGATTACCCTTTGATCGTACGTACTTATATGGAAATTTAAAGCTTGAATTTGTATAGATTTTGGACTAAAGTAGATATATAGGACTTTTAGGATAATTTTGTAACGATCACAAGTCGTTTTCGTTCAAAATCGGGGGTGCTCATCACTATGAATACCTTGTGTTATAAATAATATATTACTTTAACTGGTCATTTACAAGAAAGATCTGTTTTGGAAGCAGCAACACAGTCATACCAGTGCTATGTATCGATAAGTAAAATGATATCCATCCTTTAGTATCATTAGGTAAAATAACAATTACGTAACCATTATCCTTCAATGAAACATATATAAATGAAAACGATTTCATTTCATGTCTGAATTACCAAAAACAGGAGTAAACAGATCGGCACCATTCTTTTGTGTTAAATGAAGTTATCGTATTGGAAGTTCGTGTCAGTTCGTCAGAGCATCGGGGGGCTTTGTCGTGTCATCACCGTGAAACTCACTCATTAGGAAAACTCCCAGGAAAATGTTGGTTTAAAGGGTACCCGCTCCATATCACCTCTTAATTGTAACACATTTTTCGATTGAGTTAACTTTGTTTTTGAACGGAGACAAATCATTTTGACAGTAAAGTCGTTAAGTATTTCAGTGATATTATTGACAAAGGATAATTGTTTAGGGTGAGATGATTGTGTTAAGATGAAAGGAGTTTATTTTTATTATTATAAACCCAGAAGTATCTACATTACATTCGCGTGTATACTGCATAAAATTGAACTGGTCTGCTCAAAGCCCGTCAACACATTTTTACAATGTCAATGGTGGTACTTTTAATATGTATCGGACAGGCCTTGATTTTAATTAAAATAAAGGGTGCAATGTAGATGTATTTATTTGACAATGGGGTGACCAAACTGCTCCCTAAAAGAGAGGAACGCTTTATGATTCATGAAAAAAACTTTATCAAAATTTAATAGCATTCCCCACTAGTAGGCAGAACGTCCAATGACTTTGATATTTTCGACGGTATTAATTAAAAAATTATAAAGCTTCCCGCGGTTCCCGCCCCGCAGCCATTGTTGGGGCCCCACAAAGCATTTATATCGCGGAAAAAGATAAATATGCGAGACGCAGGTAATTGCGTACGCTTTTATTGAGCTGTTGTTTGATTTCAAAGGCTTTTTATTGTGTACAGCGTTTATTGCCTGCATGTATTGACTTAACAGTCGAACTCTTTAATGAACAAGCTTTATTGGATTGAGTTCTTTATTACTTTTTTAAGTTGTCACTTTTCGACTATTACGTATGTTGTTGATTTAATAGTATTTTAAAAAAGTACAATATATTTTCTTATTGAAAGATCGTGTTGATTAATTGGTTCGTAATGTATCAAAAAAAAAGAGTATACCTTACGGTGTATACAGTTAGATATGATATCAAAAACAAAACAATAGAATCCGAGGCCTAATCCTAAAGAAATCTCAAAGGTAAATATTTTTTCTCATCATAATGAAACGACTGGAAGCTTTTGCGATGATTTTCCGTTACAATGTTTCCCTTAGGAAGGCGCAGGTAATTATGATTGAGCACAAAATGGGTAAAAATAAGGTGGAGTATTGTTTCAGACATAATTAGGGTTTGTGGTCCCAGCGGGCATCGCGCGCTCGCTAAATGCAAGTCATAGGAACTGCGGTACACCGTACTTTTTTAGCACGTAGGAACATTATTTTTTATGATGTGTAACTGCAGTAAGCAGTTAGGCAAGGTAATATGAGGAACAGGTTCATAGTTATTTTTGCAGAATGTTGTTTTAATTGATTGACGCGTTTTCTTCCTGACTGTATTTAAATAGTCATATTCACTCATTAATTTGGTGGTTGCCCGGAGGTTTAAGACTCCCGCTTCTCATGCATGAGGGTGCGGGTTCAAAACCTACTAACGGCAAGTACGAATGTGTCATTTCCGAGTTATCTGTACTTTCTAAGATTATTTACACACCACTGACAAACGATGAAAGAAAACATCGCGAGGAAACCTGGAGGTATAATTTCTAATTATAAGTTTGAAATCGCCAACCCACATTGAGCAAGCATGGTGATTAACGCTCAAATCCGTGCGAGAAGAGGCCTTTGGTCAGCAGTGGCTACTTATAGGCTGTTGACGTGTGTATGTGTGATTCACTTAGTAATTCGTTATAACATGTAGCGGCACCGAAAAGATCTTTAGATATTACTTCCACTTAAGAAAGTCGTATTAAATTAACATGTCTACCTTCAACCACGTTTGAACTTAACGGCAAGGAGCGTCGATTATGAATATTAATATGGCGGTGACACTCCCGGTTAGCGGTTGTACGTTAATTCGGATAGACAAACCTCTTGTGACAATAAACGTCGGCATGTACTGAGATATTTTGGATGTGTTCGGCTTTGTTACTTGGTGATAATGTTAGGCTTGTATTTAATGTTAATATTGTGATATTGTGCGGCTTTAAATGTTTTGTCAACATTGGGCGCGAATTTTCAAGTCTAACCACCAATGAATTTCATTACATATATCAGACATTCGGTATTTGAACTGACTCAAAAGTGAATTAGATGTTATACGCAAAAATCTCATTTTGTATTTGTCTAATGAATAGAAAGTACGTAGCAAGATAGATTTTTTACAAAAAATAGAGGTTTTCATAAAATACATTTGCTAACTCGAGACGAAATTGTTAATTGTATAAATTGATGATTGTATAAATGTTTAGAAGTCGAAAACTACTTCTACTAAGAGAGTATTACTTTATATTTTTGAATCCTGAATCACAGTAAGGCAGTGTGCGTAGTGTTATTTATTACATCCTGTTTGTTCAGCCAATTCAAGTCAATTCATATCCGCCGTCTTCGATCTACGTCGCCGCTAAGATAAAGCCATAATTAAGAGCCTTCTCGATCGATTAACTTAAGCCGAGTTTAAAGAGACGTTAACTCCGAGAGAAAGGTTTACTCCGGCGTGAAATGGCATTAGGTTTTCGCGCGTTTTATGCTCCTCCAGACGAGAGACGAGTCGCTAAGAAAGGGGGCTTTAATGGAAGATTGACTTAATTAGGTACCGCCTTAAATTAGCGTAAGTATTTTTGATTGATACAGCTTAAATGGATTTGTAAGTTTACAGTAAATTACGCCGGTCCCCAAGTTTCTTTTAAGGATTAGAAAACTTTTTGGTAAGTGTAAAAGGCTTCCGGATTAAGACGTTGAACTATATTTTAAAATGTTTTCAACTCTCTCTTGAAACGAACATTTTACTTCACAGTTTTAAATGAGTTTGTAACACGAAATAGAATAAAAGAAAATCAATAATTCAAGGAATTGTGAACCTTAAAGTAGGCGTTTAACTAAACCAAATAACAATAGTACAAAACATTATTACACCTTTTTGTGTAAGATTTGGAAGTAAAACATAAATTATGCGTAGAAATTATAATAGAAACAGAAATTAATAATAAAAATATAGTGTTGACCTCACCAAACGCAATAGTTGGCACGTGCTCAAACACTTTCCGTGTTAAATGGTAGTTAGAAATTACTTTTGTAATTAAATCAAGCATTCTTTTCAAAGTTACGTATTAATAATTTAGTAAAGGCTTTGACAGGGCAATTCCGTCTCGAGTACTTGCTACCCTCCTGTTTATGTTGAGAGGTGAATAGGGCTGTGACGAGATTGATCGAGTTGTTTGTGTAATTTTATTAATCGAAGTTATTATTCCTTTTGTGTTCTTAATTTATTCAGATTTAGTGGAGGTGATTTTTTGACGAATTGTTTCTTAGTAAGCTGTTAGAATTCTTTTTTATAATCCCTTACATTCATATAGTTCTTTTTTATACGAGTGGCACCCCTGTTATTCATTGGGTGTGCAGATTTGTAATTGTGTATAAGTCTTAGGTAACAAATACGAAGTTCTACATTTAATAGCCAGTAGGGAAAATCTATTTTTGGGGGAATGCGATTTCAATTAGCCAGTTTCGTGTGTCTTAAACGACAGTTCCTAATACTACGAGTACTCGTATTTATTGCACTACCTATAGATATATCTACGAACGATGCAATCAGCCGTCAATACAACATAGACAGGTATAAATAAATAATGTGACATCATTTCACGTTCCCATCACTACGATTTATGTTGCGTGACGTTTCCCGGCGATGTTATGAATCGGCGGCGACGTAAATGCTGTTCCAAATGTCAGTTTGACCTTATGCTAAGTGGCGGTGTAGCGGGCCGCCCCTGAATTATTTGACAAGTACTGTTTGATCTTTACAGGCTGCCCTTTCATATGATTGCTGTCATTTTGCCCGTAAAGTGGTGTCAGTGTCTGTCTGTAACCTGTATTATTAATAACGTGGCTTGTGTACCTTTGAGGTTTTAGGTAGATGGTAATTGATAGGGAGGTTATCTATCAGCTGCTGCTCGTACTTGCTATTCAAGATAATTGAGGATTGGTGGCTACGTTGATTGGAGACACGGCTTTAATCGGGTGAAAACTGTTTATATAACGATGAATATTTGTATCATTTTAATAATATGTTTTTTGTGATATAGCCGGTAAACGAGCAAAAGGATCACCTCATGGTAACAATTGCCGCCGCTCATTGACATCTGAATCACCAAGGGCATTAGAAGTGCGTTGCCGGCCTTTTAGGGGTTAGGAGTTTAAGGGTTGTTGGGGAATAGGGGATTGGGCTTCACTCATACAATGCAAGCTATCACTTCGGTCGAGAAGGCCCATTCGTGCCGAAGCATGGCTCCCACACTAATATTCACTCCCATGTTAATTAATTTCAAAAGACTTATTTCCATCACCCTTTAATCTCAGTTTAGAACCAGAATCATACATTTACAAACTTCTAAACAAAACAGAGGACTTTTTTAAAGTTCCCTATTATAATTTTGTTGCGTCTTGCATTTACATTTTTGTGCAGATTATTTATTCCGAAGTGAAGAGAATCATTAGCTCGCAGGTGGACTTAATGTGCTTGTTATACTTTTGGCACGAAATTGTATTTTAAAAGGGAAATTACAATACTGTTACCTAATTTTTTTATCTCATAAAAATAGGTATGAGTTAAAATCTTTTATTCTTTCATTATTGCTACTTAAAGCCTATAGGTTATAGGTAGACGTCTCATCTATAAATCTCAGTATAACCTAAATGATAATATCGTATTGATGTCTCTGATGTTATTGTAGACAGATTAGTCGCATAACTCGTACAGCATGAAGTGTAACCTTTTAAGCGAAACGCACCGGAGGCTCATTTACCCCCTTACTAATCTTCCCAATCACCGATTCCCCAACAATCCTTAAATTCTTAACCCTCAAAAGGCCGGCAACGCACTTGTAACGCGTCTGGTGTTTCGGGTGTCCATGGACGGTGGCGATTGCTTACCATCAGGTAATCCGTCTGCTCATTTACCGGCTCATAAAAGCTTATCTTTTATCTATCATCGAAGAACATACAATTACAATTTAAAACTATGAACATACTTAGTTCGGGTCTGTAGTTAGTACAGAACACTCATTTACGTGCGTAACTGATGTAAGTCACAGTCCGAATTCTTGGGGAGCTCGTTAAGGGTCGTTTCATACGTCCGATACGGGACGGGTCGGAAACGGCGCGACTATCGCCGACCGCCACGACAGTTTCTATTCAAATTAGTTGCGATTCAACCGCACTTTGCGGTAGACTTAAATTCTTTAGTACAAGTCCATTACTGGTTTTGTAAGGACTTCTTTTCAGTTGTGTCTGTGTAATGTTTCAATGGATGGTATTCTTATCTATATTATCATGAAGTTAAATGATAATAGTGTTCTAGGGACGCCTGAGCTCTAGACGACAACGTCACTGCTTCCGGACGTCGCGTCGTCGTGTTGTTCAAAATGCGTGCAAACCAAAGTTTTGTTCGAGTGAAGATTTTGATAATAATTTATCTTTGTGTAGGACATAGTTGGAATTTACTCGTATTAGGTAAATTAAGATATAAAGCTAAAGAGATTGTTTGTTTGTCTGAACGTGCTAATCTCGTGAACTACTGGTTCGATTTGAAAACAATATTTTTGAGTTGAATAGTCCAGTTATCAAGTTAAAACATCACGCTACGACCAATAGGAGCCGAGTAGAGTGCTTGAAGCCACGTGGAAGAGGCTGGTGTGATGTTTTGGTGTTTTTTAAAACCGCGACATGAGTAGACATTTAATATGTAGTAACGTTGCAACGAATATTTTTGTAAAAACAGTGAATAATGATCACTGTAGCTACCAACAAACTGTAACGTTATTATTTAAGGGTCACATTGGTTACGATAACATTGTTTTTATAAATATTTCTGATAGAGCTACTTTTATATTTATTATTGGCATTCTTATCTACTCACAATCACTTTAACTTTAAAATTACCTGATTAATCAAACTTGTGATACACATATAATTATATAATCATGTAAATGAAGTCCCACTGGTTGCTTTAAACATTATAATCTAACTACCTTTAGTTAGATCTGCTAATCCTTATTAGCAGAAGCGTATATCATGTAGTGACGTGAACATTTAATTAACAAACCACTTTCACAAATTGCAATAACGGTGACTCAATCCCGGGATAATAATCAAATTAAAAAAATACCATTATTAGCCAACCCGAACTGAAAAGTCAAACAGACCTTTTGTACTTCCCATACAAAAATTACTGCAAGTGCTGACAGTCGGACCCAAAGCCATGTATGTGTTCGCCAATTGCGGTCATAAGGACCGCTCGACGGACGAGTTAGTTATAATGCGTAGTAAAAGTAACTAATGCGATTTCTTTCATAACAAGTTACGTGACTTGTTTTACTTGTTCTAGGAGGTGGTTAGAAATTTCACCGACTTTCATATGCCTTCGATAGCTCAGTTGGTAGAGCGGTGGACTGTAGATGTAAAACAATTGATATCCATAGGTCGCTGGTTCAAATCCGGCTCGAAGGAATCTTTTTGCATCTGTAATTTGAATATTTTTCTGATATTTTTATCTGTTTTTTATGCTTGAAATAAATTACGGAACCATGGTAGACATGTTTTGCGTTTTTGTTAAGGGTAGAATAAAAGTAGAATCAATGGTAATTTAATAAAAAATGTGAGTAATATTAAATTACATTTCTTTAAATCAACTTTGATCAATAAACGACATATGTATAACCATCTATTACACTCGACTGTCAAAGGTTTATTTCTAAGCCTCAAGCTTATGTCTTTGTAATTATAAGTATTGTATGAAAAAATAAACAAACAAACATAATAAAAAAAATATTCCTTCGAGCCGGATTTGAACCAGCGACCTATGGATAACAATTACTATTTACATCTACAGTCCACCGCTCTACCAACTGAGCTATCGAAGGCTTGACAACACACTCGAAATAAGCGACCACAACATTACATATTATGCAATTGGTCTACGTAAGAGTTGCACTACTGCGGTGAAGGTAAGTCACGCATAAGTTACCAAATGGAGTGCTAACTTGCGACCCGCTCATAAGCACGTATTCTTTCTAGTAGCCTATGCATTGATAAATGTAATCTGTGATTAAAACAATGAGAATGTCCTAATCGACTGGCGTATGTCAGGGATTTATGTACACATAATATGTAAACTAATGTTTATAGTATATTGAAAATGAATAGCCAGTCGTTCTGTTACCGCGCTTATAAGTCATACATGTGGCACTCCATTTATTAATATGCAGTGACTTAAGAAACGACGTAGAAAGACAAGATATAGTATAAAAGTTTGTACTTTTACTTATAAAAATGATTTTACAGAAATGAAAATCCACCGCTCTATAGACTGAACTATTGAAGGTTTTACCATTCCTATTCTTCGCAATAAAAAGTACGTGAAAATAAATACATAGGTATATAAAAAAAATATTCCTTCGAGCCGGATTTGAACCAGCGACCTATGGATAACAATCACTATTTACATCTACAGTCCACCGCTCTACCAACTGAGCTATCGAAGGCTTGACAACAAACTCGAAATAAGCGACTACAACATTACATATTATGCAATTGGCCTACGTAAGAGTTGCACCACTGCGGAGAAGGTAAGCCACGCACACGTTACCAAATGGAGTGCTAACTTGCGACCCGCTCGTAAGCACGAATTCTTTATGGTAGCGTATGCATTGATAAATGTAATCTGTGACCAAAACAATCAGAAAGTCCTAATCGACTGACATATATCAGGGATCTATGTACACGTATGTAAACTGATGTTTTTAGTATATTAAAAACGAATGGCCAGTCGGTCTGTTACCGCGCTTATAAGTCACGTGGCACTCCATTTATAAATATACAGTGAACTAAGAAACATAAGACAAGACATAGAATTTATAGAAGTTTGTAGGCACGTTTATATAAAAAAAAAACATCGAAATAATAGTCTACTGCTCTATCGACTGAACTATTGACGCTTGTACCATTCCTCCATTTAAAAGTACGTTCCTATATATAAAGTACGTGAAAATATATACCTATATTTAAAAAAAATATTCCTTCGAGCCGGATTTGAACCAGCGACCTATGGATAACAATTACTATTTACATCTACAGTCCACCGCTCTACCAACTGAGCTATCGAAGGCTTGACAACATTCTCGAAATAAGCGACCACAACATTACATATTATGCAATTGGTCTACGTAAGAGCTGCACTACTGCCGTAGCGGTGAAGTTAAGTAATAAAAACTCCTTCGAGTTGGATTTGAACCAGATACCTATGGATTTCAGCAATTCCACAGCTATCCACCGATCAAAAGCTCATTTTTAGGCGAAAAAAAATGCGTACAAAAGAACCAAAAAAAAAATTCCTTCGAGCCGGATTTGAACCAGCGACCTATGGATAACAATCGTTTTACATCTACAGTCCACCGCTCTACCAACTGAGCTATCGAAGGCTTGTTGGATAGTGCGAAATAACATACCACTAAGTTACCGTACTAAGTAAAATGTTAAGTAACCCAGTAAGGTGAAAGGTGCTCTAGTTGGGTGTGTGGACGCAACTGGGCGAAAGTCTGCGTAAGTGTGCGAGTGTGTGCGTGAACGCATAATCTGGCCTTGCCCAAGGTAGTGACGTCGTTTGTTAATCAGATGTAATATAACATAGTATGTTTTCAATTTGGAAAGCGTAAGTACAAATGCTGATGGTAGCCATAGGTTTTACTGGTTACGTGTGAGTCTTCTAGCAAATTAATTGGACTTAATTGTATATTTCTAATGATTTTCAGGCACTGTAATTTATTAGCCTATCTTTAAACGACTGCACCTTTTTAATATCATCATAATTTGAATACTATCTCACTGAATACATCCGAAAATGATTTAACAAAACCAGGATAGTAATAACAATCACGTAGAGAGATAAGACGGTGCTATTTCAACACCACTTCGGTTTTACTGCACCTTGCACCGCACCCTTGTCAAATCCTCCATATTATTTGCATATTAATTGAGTATTCTGGTTTTAGGAACGTCGCAGGGATCCTAACGTCGGGGTAAAGCCGCTTTACAACCGCGACACCGTGGGATTGGATAGCATTCTCAAGTTCTAATGAATACTTCGACGTACCTGATTAGCGTGTGCGCTTTGCCTATATCTTAGTCTGAGGTAACTTTGTAAAGCGGGGATTGTCAGGGGAAATGTGTGTATTTTCTAGAGGTTTGTGATATGGAGTGTGATTTGCGTTGTGTTGGGTTTGACATTACCATGTTCTATAAGTTAATATGTAAGTATTAAAAGTATGTACTAAAATTTCTCCAATGGATTTGCATTCTTCTACTTGATGTGAGGTTGAGGTTTAAAATAATATAACAATAAAAAAGTTAATTTATTTATTTCTCTCCACAAACCAAGTACAAATAAAAAGACCTGAAATACAATTCCAGATTTAGTAAATACACGTATGTTTTCATTTAATTTGATATTAAGACATTAAAATCGTGGAACACTTGGTGAACGGTCGCGGTCGTTAATGACAGGCTATTGTTTTACGTGCGATTTTTGTTGGTTTAAGTGTGTTGTCAAACAAAAGTATACTTTCGGTTTTATTGAATGAATTTTAATAACGATAAAAAATTACATGGCATTTAATGTAAATAATTACAAACCTCATCTTTCACAAGGAACAACGTAAACACATCAACAAACCTGCCAAGATTTCACTCGGGGGACAATTTAAGCAACTAGGAAACTATTGTGTCGGCAGACATACTCAACTTCTAACTTATGCGACAGTTCCTCAACAATAATAGCAGCGGGAACGAAACTATTTAGCGAGTTTACTCCGTCAATAGAGGGCGCCACCTCGACGGGAAGGAATAATTCATTTAGCTAGAATTAACTTGCGAACTTCGCGCCGCGAATCTCCTGAGTCGCGTCGCACGTCTTTAAATATGTTCATTGTTCATATTATTATAGTGCTGGGGTATTATTGCGAAAGATTTTGTTGATAATATTGTAAAACTTCTTAGTAAAATGCAGTATCCAGGAATCTGAATGAAACTAATAGGATTTTTATAGTGCTACAGTTATGAGACTGGTGTCTGTTAAATGTTAAACTTGGGTTACAGATCATCAGGCCCGGAGACATTGAACAAGACAAACATGGATATATATCTTATCTTGTAGTCTACAGCACTGAAACAGTTGGAGTACAGTTCGATATAGCATTTAGATATTTTTTAAATTAATTTACTCTTTAATTTTAGGTACAGCTTACTGACAAATACATTAAAATTACAGTAACAAAATCACATTCATTTTTCGATATCAAAATAAATATTGTTTGTAAACGTTTTAACGTCATAGCTTCATGTTATCAGTTGCAATAACATGCACACTGATTGCTTCACACTTTACATGTATTTGAGTGATTATGTTATTATTTGTTTATGTAACAACACCTACTATTTTTGTCATGACACCAATGCACATGTATTTTACTTATGTTTTAGCACGCTATTTATTTAACTGCTAAAAATGTAGAGATAATTGTAATGTTTGTGCTCAGTAATAAATGTATAAATGATAGTTTCGATCAGGAAAAGAAATATTGTTTCATGCAACGTCACACCTTTTATCCCCGAAGGGGGTAGGCAAAGGTGCACATTACGGCACGTAATGCCACTGTACAATGTACATACACTTTTCACCATTTGTGTTATTAGTTCCATGTAACAACGAGTGAGCCCAGTTCATGGCAATAAGCCATGAACTGGGCACAATTCTAGACTCCATGCTACAACTACTGAGAAATAAAATCGAAAAACTAAAAAAAAACCAGCAGCCAGGGCCCGACCCGAGAATCATACCCGAAAACCCTGGCCTGACAGTCGCACTTGGGACCACTCGACCAACGAGACACTCATCAGCAGCAATATTGTTTATATCGAAGTTATTTTTGCAGCTACCAGTCATTATTACTAAAACTTTCAAATACAAATAATACTTTACTTCAACTTGTACCATAAGAATGGTCTTAACATGGGTTCAGCAATAAAAATACGTTCAATAAACCCTTAAGCAAATGTTTATGTTTTGAAAACAATTTTATTATGTCGTCGTTATTATAATGTTGACTGTCATGTCTCACATACTTATATTGTGTTGTGTCATAATCGTGTTTCATGGCGAGGCGGCGACGAGAAGCTCTGCTTGCGGTTCCCGTAAACTTAGGGCTGGTAGGACTGACTTCTTATTTTAAAGTAGGTTTTGAAATTTTGTTTTTGTTTGTCGTAATTTTACAAAAGGTCAATTCATTCCTAATCATTTAATTGTTTGAATGGTAATACATGTTTTTTTTTGTTTCTAGTGTACAATACATAAATTAAATCGAATGACAGATGCAACACAAATTCAGTGATTTACGTGTAATATTATTAGGTTATGTCTTAACAAAGCTTAGTATAATTACAATAAATAAATTAATATGTATCTCCTATTGTATGACATAAAAATAACAAGAATAAAATTTGATTAGGCCATGAAAAGAAGTAAAAACGGTGTTTAAACAAGACGCGGACTAAAGGACCAAAACATTGTGCTAATAAGGACCAAAATATAAACTTTACTTTTATACCAGAACATGTTTATAAATAAATATTTATTCCTTCATGTTGCGACCCTACTGTAAACCCACCCTGACATTCACTTAATTACATAGATTACAAGTTGACATTTTCGTTGGCCACGATTTAAACTTGACTGATATGGATTATCCATATCCATTGCGATGGGTTAATCTAGTGTTTGTTGTTTAGTACTTTTATCGCAGGAAAACAGCGGAGTCTAGTATGTGTTGTTTTTCTAATATAGCTACTTACGTATGTGTTTTCATTTCTCGATGTGCACAAAAATATATTTAAAGAGTTTAGATATTTGTAGTTTGAGATCGTCCCTTGTTTTGAATGTTTTCCTTGAATAATATTTTGTGACATGGTAATGAAACAATGATTTTCTGGAAAGTCATTTAATTAAGTACTCAACTTTAATTTTAATCAATTTTACATGTTAACTCATGCTTAAGCTCGTGCATCATATTTAATTATTCTAAAAGTAACAAAGCATTTATAAATGGATGATCATTTCGTTATACCTTGAAAGCTTCAAGCTGTCAAGCCAAATATTAATCAAAGTCGAAACAGACTAGTACGCATATGAATATATGGAAGCTTTTTAATTATAAACGACCGTAATGATCATTTTTCATTCTTAATTGCCGTTTTCCTACATTTTACCTAATCACCATTATCCGAGTAAACATAACTGTTGGGGTTTTCACTGAGTTGTTTTATAAAATTAATTCGTATTACATTGTTTACATGTAAAAAGGTTGGAATACATTATACAGATAGTACGTTCAATGTTGATAGTTTGCAAACAGCAATAAAAAGCGTTTGTTTTGGGGTTGGTGGCGTTGATTTTAGATACATGAATATTCCGAGCTGTTTGGCATTCACGCCGCAGAGGCGGTATCTAAACACCGGGAGTGCAATAAAACTAAGCACATGACAATCCGACGAGCAATAAAACTCGACGCGATCGCATGAAGTTACATGGCTGTTGCCTGAAGAGCTGGTGACGTCACTTCGCTTTCATATCACGAGCCTAAACCCCGCTTACTGTGCGGTGCTCCCAAGTAGCGTCGCGACGCTCTACGACAACGCTTTTGAATAAGTGCTGTGACATTTCTTATCGATGATTTTAATGTTATATGTAGGTAATTTTTACCCAAACTTTGCTTGAGTAAAACGTATTCCATATTCTTTAACTAACTAAAATTAGGTATATTACAAGTAAATAAAACCATGAATGCCTATAGATTTTTTATGCTCAAAGATTTTTTAAAAATTAAATGTTAGGTTTGATAAATAACACAAACAATTATTTCTTCCTTCAAATTATTTAATATCGTATATTTTTAAATCCCCAAGCCATACAAATTTACAATACAATTCAACGCAATAATACAATTGAAACCAACTAACAATAAGGACCATTGAAATCACAAGAACAAGTTAGAAAGGTATCGATACGACATGCGCCCATCCCTAAACGTTACCGTGTTTGTAAAGGCATATCCCTATAGAACAACACCACCTGACACCATTATGCTATTATAATATTTTGCTACTCAGCCTCCTGATGTCTTCTTGACGACGCAGTGAATACCAAATTCATGTACAGAGAGAACCCTTCGAACAACGTTTCTTTGATTTTGTTTCACGAATCAAATTTATTGGCAATTGTATTTGTATTTGATATTGGTGGTGTTTAAATGACATCGTAAAGTTCATTTTATTGTGACAGGTCCTTATATCCGAATTTGTGCAAGGGTGTTTGAGGCAAGAACAGTTGAATGCCGATTGGTATCGATGAAGGGTTCAAAATTCAAAAGTAAATCCCGTGGTTTTAAATAAGTCTGCATAAAAAATAGGAGTTATTTTTTGTTCTCTTATATGTGTGTATATTCATATAAGCAAGTTATATTGGATAAGATTAAGATTTAAATGTATAATATAATATATTTTTTAATAAAACTTAAAACTGTTTGCTTTTTTCAGAAAGGGACATTTTTATATCTTTGGACCCTGAATGCAGTTACTTAATTATAGAGAAATATAAAAAATAATATAACAATGTCACAGTCTTAATATAATAAAAGTAAATAACTATATTTTTATTCTTTTCACAATACTTCCTCATAGAGGTTCGCCCATACCAATTTCTAGGGCGTTCGATGACAAAAGTTGAAAAAATATCTGGCATTGTAAAACTTTGGCGCATGTTTCTACGTTTGCACGCATTTATTTTTTATTGTGAGGGTTCGAATCCAGCGGCTGGATTTTTGTTTAAAATTGCATTTTTATATTTGGAACGCGACCCGCGACCGACATGGCGGGTGACAAATACGGGCAACGCTGCCATGAATGACAATTGAAGAGATATTTTTGTAAAGACGCGCCGATTTTTATTTTTATGCGAAAGAAATTGTGCTCATAAAAATGGTGTTGAAATGATGAGTGTCATTTTTCACTGTCGACGGGATGTCTCTTTATGGGGCTATTGTGTCTACATGATAAAAAACCTTGTTTTTAAACGTACCTGCCATCAATAAGGGGAAAGTATTTATGGTGAATATTTCATTGCATTGGCTGTTTTGTTTGGTCCTTTCTTCGTTGAAAGGACCAGTAAATATTTTCACATTAAAATGAAAGATGTTTTATTTTATAAAGATAATTTACGTTTGAAACAACTATACCTTGAAATGATTATATTAAATAATAATACATAATTTCAATCTCATTATTATGTTTTTTTTTTAATAATACATATTAGATTACAGTAATTATACCTTCGGAAGGCACATTAAGCTTGTTCCAATGAAGCTGCAACACTGTAGTGCACAGATATGCGAGGAATTTGCGCACATGGTGCTGGGTTACACTGGACACTTTCGTACACAATTGTTTTCCACGAGTCTATCTTGATTTCTTTCTATATTCGCCGATTTGTGGTGTTATTCAGTGACCGACCAAGAATCAGTTAAATAATGTGAAATACGAAATTTGAATAAAATTATTTCAACTCTATTATTTTCTTAATCGAGAAACTATCTTTTCTATTGTAGTAGTCCATCATTTTTGTACTTAAACACCTTTTAATATCAAACAGAATATCACGAAAATTCATTTTTGTTTCATGTTTACTCAACCTGGTCCTAATGTTACATCTCAACGGTTACTCCCCAAACCTTTTGTCCGCGACAGTACCCCTGCATATTCCTAAGCTCCAACGGATACATTTGATTAACCTGACTAGACAGGCTTCATTGATTTACAGTTTGGCATCTACTTTAATCCTAAGCCAATATCCAGTTGCTAACTAGATATGGCATGCGTATCTACATAGCTCCCTAATTTAGTTATCCAAAATGTATAATGTATACTCACTACCTATAGGTACCAAGTTGGAGACATTTTATGTGAGGGGATATCGCTACAGGTACTTAACTTTGCTCTTTCTAACGTACTTTTGTTACGGATTTTCAAATTGATGAGAAAGCAGATTTTGTTGACAATGATGATACTTTTCGTATTTTTTTTAATTGTAAGTACTTTACAGTAATAAATATAATATTGCACCGTTCGTATTAATCCCAATAACGGTAACAAATGAGACCATTAACGTTAATTAATTGTATTTATTTTCCACGAACGAATTAATCGGCCGTCATTGTAAATTGTTCGAATGATTTTATCACTTTGAAAACAATGCTTTTGGCAAGTATGAGGTGTGATGCACAATAAAATTATTTATGTTGTTTCCGTCAGTGCCGACAGTGAATCTGGATATGATTCGTTTAATCGAATGTAAGCTCGGTAAAAACGACCGATGCTGGACATTAATCGCCCGTTAGCGACGCATTATTCACGGGCACGCGTTGCACCGAACCAACCACCCTGTATCACCCCTTTAACGCACGCACTCTGCACACACGTATCGACCATCCCATACAAAGCATTCCAAACCTTATCTACCACAACATTCAACCCAATTTAGAACAACAACAAAGTAAACTTACACGCACAATGGCATACAAGATCGTTTAACTAATCCAAGCCAATATATTCTCTATTTCCCAATGAATAAAATTAATACCTTTTTAAATTCTGCACATATGACCGTTTGTAACTGTTTGATAACGCTTTAGTGGCACTATTGTGTTGGTTAGACTGTAGGACCATTCTGAACTTTATTTTTAGACCGTTTAGGTGCAAATTGGGAATAAGCTTTGTATTGTCAAATATTATAAATGCAGATAGAATAATGTATAGCATTGATAATGGCAATATCAATAGCCACAGTTGCATTCGACAATTAATTATTTGCAAACAATATCAGAGGTCATGCTCATAAATGGCTTGCTTTTGATATACCTAGACGCTTGATTCAATATTGATATTAGTTAATGATACTGTATTACTGAGGCTCATAATCGCATTAATGACGTATATTGGTAATATATTAATTGACCAATTAAGGCAATTAATATATTACTAACAGCTATATGGGTCATTGACCACGAGAGTGTTGTGATACTGCAGACATTGATACTAGAGATTTGTGACACATAGAACAATGAATGTTTTCTTTTTATTTATTTCGTTCTCATCTTCTTTTTAACCCAGATAAGCCTACCGTTCCATATTTAAGATAGTCCAAATACAAAAACAAATATTCATCTACCAACTAAAGTTGCTAATGTTATTCTTTGTGTTAAATAGTACCTAATAAAAATTGTTTCAGGTTTATCAGGGTTAAGATAGTTTAACGACAATTTTAACATTATGTAGTAAGATTTTGTTTAGAATGGATACTGTTTTGTATGGAGTAGTCAATTGTTTTTTGGTTTTTAACTGTCTAAGCACAAAATAGCATAGAGCATAGAGTAAAGAATCTTGCTCAGTGTTTATTATTAGGCTCGCCTTTATTTAGCAAGATTATATCTAAAAAAAACTTGATAAGTACCTACCTACATTTAATTTAATGCTTGATTTTCAGCACCTGTTGGCTACAGCATACTGTCAAAGTATAATAAGACTACGTTAAAAGTTAGGTATGCAATGTATTTAATCAAATAATTAAATTAAGGAATCTGAAAATATGAAATTATCAGCTCTAACAAAACATGTATAGAGAGAGAAACACTATTCACAAAACTATTTCCAAAAATAGTGTTGTACCACGTTACCATGATAGGTAGAAGTGCGTAAACCGATCGACGCGTGTGATGGAGCAGAAGGCTTCCACTCGATGGAGCGTGAAGATACCGCGATAGTTCGCTCCACTACCTCACTGTGGACACCTCCTGGCTGGCTAATGTGCTTATACCTAGGGTGGTTTGGCTTAACATTGTTAGTTTATTAATACTTACTTGTTTACTGTTCATTGGATTTCAGAGGTAGTTGTCAACAAACCTTTAACTTTGGAAATAGAAAATTCTTGTTACATGCGTTGCTGTTGAATATAATATGTGATGTTATAATGTCTGCCTCGTTGGTCGAGTGGTCGCAAGTGCGTCTGCCAGTTCCTGGTCCCGGGTCAGGCAAAGTATTACTGGGTTTTTTACGGATTTTCGATAACTTCTCAGTCGGTGTCTGGAATTGTGCCCAGTATATGGCTAGGCTAACCCCCTTTTAAATTATTACATAGGACTTATAACAATAATGTTGAATAGTGGATGTACATTGTATAGCGCCATTACGTGTCGTTGTATGCATCTCTGCCTACCCCTTTGGGGATAAAAGGCGTGACGTTGTGTGCATGTTATAATGTTACAATGATTTTTATAACTACATAGGTGCTCATATTAAACTGTGTAAAAATTAGACTTCGTAGATTTTTAGTTTCGTAAGTGTTTATGTATGTTTTAAATATTTAATTTAACGGGGGCACGGTAGTGCCCGCCAAGACGAGCCAAGCGAAGCGCAAGCGCAAGGGCACTACCTACCTTTTCTCGAAGCGCTTCGTCGTATTTTTGAACCTTCATAACTTGAGTTTGGGTTATACCAGATAAACAAAATTTTCAGGATATAATGTCAGTGGTAGACTTAATAAACCTCTAAAGTTTCAATTGCATAGCTCTTATACTTTAGATTTTATTGATATCTAAAATACCCCGATTTCGTCACCCACTCACTCACTCACTGATGATCAACAAAATTCTTAAGGTACTTCCTGAAGTCCTAGAAAACTGAAATTTGGTATGTAAGCTAGTATTAGTACCCAAACAACAAAAAAATCCTAATACTTGGAACTTTTACACCCCAACCCCTTAAACTAGGGGGTGAAAGTTTGTTCGAGACTTCCGCAACTTTTGACGCTAGAGGTCTGAATGCGGCCGCGGAGGGTAAAAATCTGAAATAGGGAAACTTAATTCCCTATTTCCTGCTTGAATCTGAAAATTATACACAAGTACATAGAACACAAACTTTTCATCAAATCAAAACATTATCCTACCCATAAGTACTTAGATATGAATAATATTACTACACTTCACTTCGGTAAGTGTTTATTAATCAACCTATACTTTTGAACATAAGCATCGTAAGTATAGTATGCGCCAACGCCCGCCGCCTGCCCCCTCGTCCCCGCGCAGTAGCTATAGCTAAAAATAATCGGCCCGTCAGCGAGCGCGGCACCCGAACGCGGGCAGACGCGCGAGGGCAGACGTCGTTGACGGTTGTCTCGTTGAATGAAAAATTTTCGGAATATTTCGGTGATTTAAAAGTTTGCTATCGCGGAGAAAAAAACCATTTGCCTAATATTTAATTGTTAGTAGTTTAGTAGGTAAAGGTTTATAGATTTGTCGCTCATTTTATCTTTCTATCATAAGCAACCTACAAAAAGAAATGAAATCCCACAAAAACATTTCATGTTAAATGTTGCCAAGACGAGACCATATAGCTCGCACTGTCAAAAAGTAATCAGATCCCGTGTAGAGCCAAGTTTCTAACCCTACATGCCCAGACCTAAATCGATAAGCCCTAATTTTTCACACTCAAGTTACGGGGAAATTCTACAGCCATAGCTCGTACTGCGTAGTTCGTAGCGCGTAGCAGAGTTTTTACGCTATAATCTCGTAGGCGTGCAAACCTTGGACGTAACTGGCGAGTTGGCCGCACGGAAAGAGTTTAGAAGATTGAATAGATTTTTAAGCTCAAGCCCATATGACGAATAGCAAAAAGTCCGTGCGGCCGACTCGCCAGTTACGTCCAAGGTTTGCACGCCTACGAGATTATAGCATAAAAATTCTGCTACGCGCTACGAACTACGCAGTTCGAGCTATGGCTGTAGAATTTCCCCGTAACTTGAGTGTGAAATTAGGGCTTATCGATTTAGGTCTGGGCATGTAGGGTTAGAAACTTGGCTCTACACGGGATCTGATTACTTTTGACAGTGCGAGCTATATGGTCTCGTCTTGGCAACATTTAACATGAAATGTTTTTGTGGGATTTAATTTAACTGAGATTAAAGTCTTATTTTCTACTAAATCTTATTAAAATTCCCAGTATATTTGATGGGCTTGAAGATTAATTGGGTTATTACCTATTATAATACCAAAGTAATTATCTAACCAACACACAGTGTTACCAACCCTACTGTTTTAACAGTAGATTTGCTGTTTTCACATTGATGACCATGTTTTCTGTTTCATTCCTATTTTCTACTGTTTTTCGCGTTCAGCGCCACCTAATACACTACTATGCAAACATTTTTCGATAACCACTACGCAATAAAACGCAATGACAAACCACTACGTAATACCACAACACATCGACTACAACTATTAAAGGAGTATTACACACTAAATCCGAAATAACTGATTGCTATTCATTTGAAGCTACAGAAAAGCACATGAAGAAATTCAACAAAAACATGTATGATTTTAAAAATAAAAATGAGGGTGAAAATATTGAAGATGAGGCAATTGAAAATGAAACTGAAAAATAATTTTACTTTCTTTTATGTTGCTGTGATTATAAATATATCAATGTATGTGAGTTCTAGTAACTAAAAAAGTTGTTTATTATTTAATTATATGAGCAAAATTTTGAAATTAGCCTTTTTTTCTTTACCTACCGCTTTCTACTGTTTTTTTTAGTTGAGTTGTTGTTTTTTAGTTATTTGAGGTTGGCAACACTGCCAACACAGATATTGTTCGTTTCAAAAGTTAGCAGAACACATCTGTCGCACAAACAAAACGTAACTCCGAACGGCTCTCGAATTTAATACTTCCAAAATGAATATTTATAAAGGCGTCAACTGTTAATCCCGTATTGTTACATTTTCACTCCTTCTGACTGATGACGTCAAGACAATACGGGGCTCTTATGGTGGTTGTACACTCTACGTATACATTGGAAGTGGGAACTTACGTTTATGTTATTTTTTAGTAAATTATTGTTTTTGTACTAAAATCTTTTCATGATACGTGTCTGGAAATACTTCTACTTTTCGATACATGTAAATATATTTAAGTACATTTACTAAAAATCACGGTTTACTCACGGTATATAATGGTAGTATATTAATGTAGAAAAGCTCTACCAGTTTCGTGTCACTTATGGACTTTTCATCATGAACAGCATTGGCAATTGGAAAATACTGTAAAGAATATGTAAGGAAAATATTATTGAAAATTTGTTTGCTGTAAGGAATTGAACGCTTGTTGTATGATATTGTTACAGCTTTTTTTTCAATGAACTACAAACGCATATAAGTTATGTTTTGACACCATTAAGTAGCATCGTTAAACCCAAATCACCTTTAACTTGTCAGCATACAAAAACATTACAATTATATTCGGCATCTCCTTAAGTCAACAACAGTGTACACAAACCAAGAAAGCGCAGTGTTCATCTGAGGAATTAACGAACAAAGGCTTAAGTTAGCTCCGACGCCTCGTCTTTGTTTGAACGATTCGTATAAAAGATCTCGGCTCAACAGCTGACGGGCCGTCGCTTACAGATCAAATCTGCTCTTAAAAGCTTAGCAAATTGATGAAGATTCGTGACAAAACAGGTAATTAGATATAGGTTACTTTAAAATAAGATAAATATTTATTTTATATGTACATATACAATGGTGGCCTAGAATCATTATCTAACAGTAGGTACCTTAGCGTAAAGCTGCGGATTTAAAATAAATAGTATTTTTCTTATTCAAAGTATGGAACGTTTTAATTATATCTGTAAAATTTATGTGTTCAAAAGTGAAACTTGAATAAGCTACAAATTTTCTTTTAGTATAGATTCTGCGACAGAGGGTGAAATTAATAAATATTTTTAAGTGTTAAACGCAGTTTCAGTTGCATTGCCTCTATATTATTCCTATATGAGGAGTCTATTTGAGTACATTTAGTACACAAGTTCCCTTTAATTACCTGGAGAGTCCAGAGTGCTACAATACTACAATGGGTGCAAAACAGATTACAAATGGTTGGCGTAAATCATGGCAACACTTGCAGTTAAGGAGATATCGCCCATTCAGCTCTCTGCGTCTTAATTAACCCATGTCGTAAATACTCTGTAGTGAATATTATTCATTATATTTATGTTGGCATAAAATTAACAAAAAGGACTAAGTTTAGTAAATAATTAATTAATACTAATGGTGTATTACAGGTTTTGGGTCAAAAAAATCTTTGATGTTATAAAATAAACATACATACGAATCAATATGATGTTTTTTAATTATGATCTTGTTAATAAATATATTTGAGCCAGACCAAAATAATATCATAAATCTGTATTTCATTGGCAATTTAATGAGCAATATGTTCAGTTATAATAAAAGTCTGTGTAAATATGTATTCACCGGTAGTCGATAGCTCAACTTTATTAAATCGGAAGGGGACGCGGGGTAAATAATTGTGTTCATTTATTTTCGTAATATTTGTGTATTTAGCATGTAGTTCTGCAAATATTCGGAATTTAATTAATTGGCTACGTTTGTATTTAGGGTGATATTGTGTGGGTATGTCAATAATGTAATCTAGTTAGTTCGACTGGCCACCATGATCGAAAATCGATCGGGAGGCTTTAATGTAGTGTTAATAGTTTATCAAACGATTGATTCAAAGTCAAAGTCAGAAGTCGCACATAGACGATCGACGATCAAATCAATGGTTGACGTCATAAATCCTACCGGCCCATTCAACACATTTTGTATGGAGCTTATGTCAAAATTCTATATCTAGTAAGCAAATCTACCGAAAGATAGATTATTGGAATTGGCCGTACATCGCACATACCAAGTTTACATGCGAATAAATATGGATAGAAAATCCCTAGCAATTGCAATTGGCGCTAAAAAGTAACAACATATTCATACATTTTGTAGATGTTGTCATATCATTCTCACTTATATCTTAGCCAAGATATATAATAGCACAAATAGTGTTGGTTACTTCCCAAAATAATAATGTATCGCCATTCCCCGGGAGCATCTGTGTTCTGTCTTACAACTCTTGACTCAAGTCCGCGACTCCGAAACTGTGGTTGACATAGATCGATGTGCGACCACGGGATCCCGGGAATGCCGGCTGAGAACGGGACAACACTAAGTGACTGATTGTGCGACCCTAGATCCCGTGTATTCTCCGTAATATTTTGTTTATTTAGTTTGGCCGTAAGTTTGTTATCAATAACAAGGTAATTTTTTTGTTATCAGCTGTGACTCTGCCGTTTTTGGTTGCGTAATCATAGAGAGAGAGAGAGAGAGTTTAAGGAAACTACTCTTAAATTTTATTTAAAATAATATTAAAACATTGAACGCCATGGTGGTTACCGTTGACCGACGTTAGCAAGGATTTGCCTTCAACAGTTTTCTATTGGCAGTCAAACACTTAATTGAGTTTTTTATAGTGAAATTGAGACAGACTATGAGAAAATATTGAATATTAAAGTGCAATCTATGCACAGTGTTTAAAATAGTTTTATCCACTGTTAGGTGCAATATAATATCATACCACAAACCACAACAGCTAAAAAGTATCGAACTGACTTTAGTTACACTTCTGCCAAACCTTTCTTAGACAAACGTATATCATAGATGACGTCGAATGTAGAACAATCTACGAATCGGCTAAGCGACTACTCTGCTTGCGTATTCAGTGCGTAATTTACCTTCACGTAAGTAGAGCACCTTTCACGTCGATAAATTGCATAATGTGTTATATTGTGGTCGCTTATTTCGCGTGTCTTATCAAGCCTTCGATAGCTCAGTTGGTAGAGCGGTGGACTGTAGATGTAAAACGATTGTTATCCATAGGTCGCTGGTTCAAATCCGGCTCGAAGGAGTGATCTTTTTGTTTGATTTTTTTTTAGATATAATCACAAAGAGATAGTTAAATTTAATGTTTAGTAGTAAGCCTTCGATAGCTCAGTTGGTAGAGCGGTGGACTGTAGATGTGAAATAATTGTTATCCATAGGTCGCTGGTTCAAATCCGGCTCGAAGGAATCTTTTTTATTATTATTTCATTACATTTTACTCTCGGTTTCTTAACTCTTCAGATTCGGTTGTTGCAAGAGTCAAACTCTCGATTCTTGGATCGAAATGCATTGCATTTTTATAGATACCGTACATCATTAATTACGTATGCCTCTTCTCTACAAAGTATGTATCTTCTTTCCAAAGTTTATTTTAATATTAGCAGTGTCAATCAACAGATCGGCGAGGCTCGGGTAGGCGACAGCAGACGGTGCTCAGGGACCAAACGCCGTAAATAATTGATAAATTGCCACCACACTCCCCGAAGTGACCCGAGCCCAAACTTGGAATTTACGACCATTTAATTGTAGCTTAATTCCCAAACTAGTCTCAGCTCATGATATATATAGTTTCGGCCCAACCGTGATTTAGTTTAGTTTTCTGTTTGTTGATATTATTATTATTAGATGTTGCTTAAAGGAAGGGTTATGCACTCATGCAAAACATTAATAATGGGAATATTAACAGCATGAAATTGAAGATTTTTTGTATTAAATGTATATTTGAGAAACTTCAACCGAGCCAATGATTTTTTTTATGTGTGTTCAAGAGGATCTGAGAATGGTTTAGATTCACAATTTTGTCCGCCGGACAATGTATACATATTAGTAGTTGTTGATTTTGGAATGTTTTACACCAACAGACGGAGCTACCATCGCAGTGTCAAATATTATGACGTTAGATATTGTCATAATATTTGAATAATAATTTTCATCAAAAAGGTCCAGAATGTTTTAGCTTATTAAAAAAATATTTTCAAATTAAAGACGTGTACGGACAACGTGTATGTAGTAATACATAAGTTAAATAAAAAAGTAGCTTAGGTACACCAATCTGTGTCTTCCATGAAATATTACACTAAAACGAACAACCGATAATAATTAACGAACTGCGCAAAATATTTTGTCCTGACTACTTATAATTGACTAAAAAACAGATATAAGTCATGTGTCAGACGATTATGCCTGGGGCGGGGGTAATATGCACGCAATAATTGCCCGGCCATCGGCCGCCCCGGGCAAAGCGACATTCGTCCTGTAATAAAAATGTAATACTTCACTTTATTTTACGTACTCCGATTTTTTATTTACTCATACCTACGTTATACACGAAATGAATTCTGTTTCACTTTGTGAGGCAATTTATTTCGGTTTTAATATATCTACTGATTGTCATAAACCGATTTGGTATTTTAAGGAATACTTTAATTTCTGATTTGCCTCGTTGGTCGCAAGTGCGACTGCCAGACAAGGGGTCTCGGGTTCGATTACCAGGTCGGGCAAGGTATTACGGGGCTTTTTTCGGCTTTTTGAAAATTTCTCAGTAGTAGCACGGCGTCTGGAATTGTATTCAGTATATGGCAGTAGGCTCATCCCTATTACATGGGACTTAAATATTACCAATTTTTTGCGTTACTGCAATAATTGTACGTAAATTATACCAAGCATATACCCAAATAAATATTAAGTTGCCGTTTATGACGTCCTTTAGCGAAACGAGAATGTTTACAAAGCTCGTGTTTCGAGAGCAAAGTTTCTAGAGAACAACCACTAATCATATTAGGTGTATTAATTAATTCCCCGGACGGAGTGCTGCCGAATGAAAATGTATGGTAAAACTAAACTAAGGGAGTTCTCGGTATACACTAATAGAGTGGAATTCCGTGCACTCTGTATACAATGTATTTATGTTTAAGAATTCTGTGAATCAAAACTAAAGTTGCATTTCTAGCTCATTTCTACTTCGTGTAATTTATATAAGCGTGGATTTTGTATGCATATTATGTAATTTTAAGATAATACTGTATTTAATTTAATCTATGAACTTAGATATTAATAAAAATAAAGTGTAATTATGTTAAAAGAATTAACAGACTTACCAGTCGAGCATGCATGAAAAGACTGATGACTGTTGATGAAGCGAAAGAGGTATGTAAGATTCGTAGCAATTGGCATTCCACTGTCTCTGCCTACCCCTATGGGAGACAGGCGTGAGGTTATGTATGTATGGTGTTAAAAGGATTTTCCTGAATACGGAAAGTGCACTCCAAGATTTATAACTACGTTGTTAACTACACTCGCTGGCCAATATGAAACAGCTGTCAAGTTTACCGTGGGAAGTATCAGTCTGATTAAAAAACCCTTTACCATTTCTTTATTATAGGCCATTTACCGTCACGCTATGGTTAGAAACAAAGTATGGAAGTAAAATTGCAGGTCAAAGCTAGTAGTTTGCAATTGAACTAAGGTACTTATGTGTAACTAGCATTAGTCATCATAAGTAATACACATATTAGGGTGCTTTTCCACCAGAGATGTGCTATGTAGTTATGCTACGAAGATCTAATAACTGTGAAACTAACTATGTGACCATTTCCACCGATACTAAGCTATGTAGCTGTGCGAGTAAGATGTGCAATGAAATAACAACAATAAAAAAATGTTTTACATTGGATATCTTTCAAAAGTTATAACTTGAAATGTTTGTTCTGAACGTAACAAAAAACAATGTTTAATAAATAAACATGTTTAATAAATTTACTTAATGAATACCATATTAAAATTTTGCCACACAAAAAAATCCTGTATAAATTATAAAATTAACACAAAAATAACTCCGATATCTCCCAAATCGTGTGTCGGAATCCGCCATAACTAATCGGTGCATTATTACCGTAACAACCGCAGAAATCATGATGGCCGACAAATTCACAGGTACACGTACACAATCACAACATTTTCCATGGGGTTACGTTGTAAATTGAACATGGCAGTCTGCGGTTTAATAACTGCGACTATCAGATGCACAGACGGACCACTGCTCTACACGTTGATTAAATTATGACCTTTGACTGCGCGAGCACCTGTTTGATTTACCAATACTCAACGTTTTTAATAGATGAAAGGATAACGTTGATACGAGTACTCATATGTTGTAGTTTTTCGAATTAATATCTTGTGGGGCGGAATGTTTGGGAATGTGAGGGCTTTCCCTAAAGCCTTTGTTGTGAATATTGCCGGAGGACGAACTGTACCTATATTAGTGGTCGCCAGTGGAGTGCTGCCCTTGTGACATGGATTTTAATTGGCTTTTATTATTTCCTTTGACGAGAATATTAATTCAAAATGATTGTGCAATGCTCCTGAATGCATGCTTATATGTATGCATGCTTGTATCTTTTTGTTGAGTATATCCAGGTATACGAGTGTTAATCAATGAAGCTTGACCTTTGATGGCGGTTACCACTATTCTTACTTACTTTGACTGCCACTAAAAACCTGTTGTAGGCAAATCCTCCGCTAGCGTCGGTAATTTTTGCCCCCTATGGCGATTAATGAGTTAATTATAAAGTATATACCAATTTTATTCATATTACATAAAAAGTATCTATGTGAATTTAATGTATAGAACAACAGTACTAAAAATTCTTAAATATAATTTTATAACACATATTGTAACTTTCCTCTCAAAAACACATCCTTAATTCTCAGCAACATTTCAGAATATACGTAAAATTATTGCATCAAGGGATACATTTTAAAATATTTGCGAGAAGTGAGCAACGACAGCTGTGGGTATAGTCGAGCGCGAAATCGGACGACAGTCGGCGATCCGGACGGGAGCCGTGCCGGCGCGCGAGTCAACTTTACAATGCTACGGAGTTAATGGATGTGGTATTCTGTTCTATTTTTTACTTAGATTTTTTTAATGTTTGGTGTAGCTCTGTGTATTTTGATTTCAGGGCGTTGTGTGGAATATAAGTTGAATAGGTTTTTTAAGGGTTGGCAAGGAGCATGTATGCCACAATAATCACTTACCATCAGGTGGGCCGTGTGATTTTTAGCCACGGCCGTGGTATAAAAAATATGTAAGTCACCTACAATATCCATATTATGAAGATTTATACTGATTTCTTTTTTAAAGTTATGTAAGTACATATACTAAAAGAAAGACCACGAAAACATCACCACTCATTTGTCTAATTTAGCTCACAGATAGTGGTTATCGTCTAAAATGTAGTTCACTATAAAACCACTCGTGTAATATAGTTTTATAGTTCCGTGTGTAGTGAGCAAACTAGCTTATCATTAGTTTCCACCTCAATACTGAAATTAAGTCGGACCCTTTATTCGGTCCTTTGTGTTTGTCTAGTTAAATTAAGTTGAAAATTTATTCCGTATCAGTTTTGTCGGGACCCTCTGTGTCAGCGAGGAATTTATAATTTGTACGCAAAATTAATATAGTTTCAGCCTTTAATTTGTTTTTGATGATAATTGCGAGCCAGCACAATACCTTGTGCAGTTCAAATATCGCTAAACATTTGTAATATTACACATATTTCAGCTGTGGTGACCACTGATTAATAATTCCGTTCGTATCAATTTCATTAGTTATGAGCATTGAGTACATATTTGATTCTAAATTAAATCACATATTCGGTTGAAAATGTTTTCTGCTCAATTGGCGCGTGAGGGATTTGACATGGCGAAATGAGACTAAGTTTCCATGCAATTAGCAGTGAGTGGGTTCAGTGAGTGGGAGTGATGTTGCTAGATGCGGCAGCGGCAGTGAATTAATATTCGCGTCGGTCGCGCGGACGCGGATGACGTCACGAGCAGCGGACGCGCGTTTACGCATGCCTTGCTCGCAGACCGACCGTTCACCAACACTCATTAGGGTATACCCGGCGATTTGCTTGCAAATATTTCCAAGTTAAATGGAATTTTCACGAATTTGTAGCTGATGTTATGAAAACGTAACAGTTGAATTTATTTGTAGTAACATTGTGATAAAATAAAAATGTTAAGACTATGTACCTATTATAATAATTGATAATTAAAATTAATGTGTCGAGATGACATCATAGGTATAACCATATTATGGCTACACATAAACTATTAACAAGCTTACCTCTATTCTGTGTAAGTCGAGGAGCGGACAATCTGATTGGATTACCTTCCAAGTAAATCTTAGTTAGTGTGAAATTCACGTGAGGCTTGGACACGACAAGTCGTCGTAACATGGAGCTGTCAGTAAGACTTAGATTTGGACGTAGATGTGTTCGATGTCTGGTACGATGTCTTGACTTGATCTCATTGGTGTTTGATAGACAGATCCCTTTAGAGACGTGTATCTGTCTTTAAGACACGTCGTAAAATTTATGTGTAAACCTTTGTTTTACAATAAAAAGTGATATTTACCTAAGAATTTACTTCACATGCAGTGTATAATGTAGAAATGAATTAAGGTCAAAACACATACAACATGAGCACCGCTCCGGCTGAGCTTCGGCACGTTTCGAATTGATTGCTACGGCTAGCTACCAGCGTGCTCACCGCGCGCTGACTGCGAGTTGCAAGCGCGATGGGATGCGACGATGTATCACTTGCGCCTGGCGGGCGGCTCGCTGTCGGCGAACAGTCAGCACATGGACCGCACGTTGTTCCATGTAACAAAAAGGTTTTTAAGAATATGCCATGTGTACCCTTTTCGCGAATTAATACCACCAATTACAAATAACCCTCTCTCGTACGTAATCACAGATTAATTCCACATCACCTGCGTCTGTTGTTTAAAATATCTACAGGGTGTCCTTCCTCATCAATTGTCAAAACGAGGGCATAAATTAAAGTCCCCTGCCACGGGGCAGCTGAGATTAATGTTAGTATTAATCGAGTGACCGCCGCACTCCCACCCTCTTCCGGTCACCAAGAACGTTTACTGTTTAACCCTCATGCGGCTTTTTACTGTCTTTTGTTCCATAAATAAATGTTGCGACAGATTAGATACGAGAACGGTGTTAATTTAATTTTAAATGTGGAATGTAGTTTTTATTTTCTTTAGTGGCATGAAAATTTAACCTGACCTCCGTTTTTCAAGTCGTTTAAAAATTGATAGGTGGAAGATATTCGAGGGTGACAAATGTATTTGCTTGCACAACAGTGACATTTTTCAAAAGAACTCGATACGTTCTTAGATAAGCCGGTCTCATCTAGCTTTCTCCAATATTCTGATGTATAGATTTTATACTAACAAGTTCCAGTGCTAAACGAACGAAGCGGTTCGGAGTTGTGGAGTAAACGTTCTTAATGATTTGTCGGAAGGTCCCGGTAGGAATGAGACGTAGCGTGTAGGTGACCACCAATTAAACTAGCGGGTGGTTTATCTTGCACGCCGCATGCGAGTAACGAGCGTGTCTTCAAACCCTCTGTGGTAGTACCGTCCGCACGAGTTTCACCACTTTACCTTCTATCGGTGCTAGCCTAAATTAAGAACAGCCTGTACGTGTACATTTCTGTTACTCATACCGTAAGGTTATCTAACAAGCGTTAATTAAACTTTAGAATATTCGACGAATGTAGATTTAGAATATCTTGTGAAGAATTTTCTTCAAATCAAAGAACAATATAAATTCATTGTTTGGGATTTTCGAGTGCACACTTTGTAAATTAAATCTTTGTACAAACTCGTCCTAATTGCCTATCCCTAAATTGATTTCTCAAGACACAGCCATCTGGCCGATCATACAAACACAATAAGACAGTCTGCCCCACATAACACCATTTCACAGCCGCAGCACCCGAACAATGACATCTAATGTGATTTAATTTCCTGAAAGCCTATTTTATCGCCGGATTATTTGATCAAAGGGCTAATCGAGTCCACATACCTACAGTTTAGCCAAAGATAAACTTGCGACATGCGGGCGGCTGTGCGTGTTTAACTAATGACCGAGTCATGGGGGTCTATCGGGCGCGGCGGGGGTGAGGCGGGGTGGCGGGGTGCAGGTCCAGCGATATCATTAGCCACAGATGCCGCTGCCCGGTGCTCGGTATAAATACATTAAGTGCGCCGTCAAACTGTTAAAGCTCGCTTCAAACATAGTTTTGCGCAGAGATTACCTCGCCTTCAGTCCGGTTAACATTCGCCTGACAGATTTTTGTTTACGTTCAATAGCACTGCTTTGTATCACATTTATTACTCTCACACTTCATAATTCTCCTAAACAGTGACAGTTTAACTGTATCGCCTCACTATTCGCATCAGAATCAATAGACAATGAAAAACAGCGGCCACTGCATGGAATATGGCGCCATAAAATTCTATAAACCCAATAAAATTCGTGCTCGGCGTTGGAACGTCCACATAAAATCTCAAAGTACATAAACATATCATAAGAGGGGATGTAGAGCGAGTTATCCTCACAAAGAGAGTTTTTCTAAGGGATAAGCGGTGGTTTTCCCAGATGGTTATTTTATACAGTGGAGTCGAGTTAACGGCCTGGGTTTTTAGTATTCGTAGCCCCGCCGTAGACGCGCTACGCCGCCCGTAGCACTACGCGGCTTCGTAGCATCATCCCTGTGTAAATGGAGGTATTTGCTAAATGTTACTTTTTATCTTTACATGTAAGTATAGTCATTTTCACGATGTTCTATAAAGGGGTATAAGGAATAAATGCTAAAAAGTCTATAAATATAAAACATCATAAAGAGTTGGTGGTACTTTTTATTTACTGCCGCAATCCCTCCTCGTTTATTGCGATATAAATCGGCGACTAGATATGATTTATCAGCTCATCAGTCGTGGTTAGGTGTGAGTAATGTTCCGACGGTTATTGCAACATTATAAACGTCACGATGTATCTCTATACATTGAGGTAATATTTACGTTTTAAGACAGCAAACGTAATGGAATGGACGGCGACCAACTTAAAACACATTACCATACTCGGGGGACACTCACCCTTTATACAGACATTGGGACGTTTAAATTGAAATGGATCGGATTCAAGAGTCCATCCATCACGGTGTTTGCCCCACATCTAATGGTTTTTTAATAATTCCACTTCGGACGTCTGTGTGTCGTCCCTCATTAGAAAGAGGAGTGTGATCGAGTGCCGATTGTGCGCAATATGACAGCCAATTGACAGTTCTCGATGATAATCGAATAATGAAAGCGAGACGGTGCAGACAAAAGGTGTCGTTGAGGTGTGAAATGTGAAATGAGGAATACAGACGGAATTTTAAACAATGTGCGAATTATTTATTTCGATATGAACTTGCACATTGACACGTCGACGTCGTAGCATTTTTATTTCTATTATTTTCAAATAATATTTATAACTGGTTAGTTTTGGAATTGTAAGAAAATCTACATACTATGTAAACTCACATTTTATTTTAGTTTACAGTTTGATCGAGTATTACCTATGTAACACTAATAAAAAATTTAACAACGTAGATTAAATAACAGATGTAATAGAATGTTCGACGTGATTCTTTAATTTGAAAATTTAAGCATCCCACAATATATTCGACAGAGATTGGCATAGTTTTTGTGAAAGTTCTTTAAATAGACACACCTAATTATAGCAGTTCCGTAGTAACATTCCGTAAGCTATAAACATCCACAAACTTCCCTTTGCATTAAATTCCTAAAATAAAAAAAAGTCCTTCCAAGCATTTGAACGCACAGACGCGATTCTCAACAATTTAATTTACAATTTCGCTGTTGTCCTCCCTTTGTTTATCTATTTCATAAATATATTATTTCGATGTCATGAGCGGAAAGTAAGACAATAAAGGTACGAAGACAGGAATGCAAAAGGGGAGAGCAAACAAAACGACCGCGTTCACTGACCGCTATAAACAACGGGAAACTATGTGTGCGGTCACCTTTATATTTCATGCAAATCGACCCGCTGCCGGCGACTGTTTGTAAAATAATCGTATTGCGTGATAAACGATATTTGTTGCTTACTTTGCGGTCCTCAAGGAAAATAGTTTTTGTAAGACTATTATTTCACTTGAAGATATTTTAATAGGCATGTCGTTGCCGTGTTATTAATTCAAACGTAACCACACAGAGCGATGGTACAACACAAAGTCTGCAATAAAATATTGTCGCTACATGTGTAAGGGTAATAACTGGTAACATAAAGCGAGTAAGGATGCTCATGCTTCATATAATGAAATTTCACTTACGCATAATATAACGTTCGACATAAAGAGTCCTATCTAAAATACATCTCCGAACACGATCTATTCCCTCCATAAAAGTTACAAATAACCGCGAAATGACGCGTCATTAAATAATATCGTCGAGATAAGTACAGATTAATGTGGTTTTTTATATCGTTCGATCGACACAGCGTTTGAAACGACCCCCTTCACGCATTAAAAACCGCGAGAGCAACCGATATATGCGATTCCAACTTGCGATACGGCAATGTTATCGCGTTTGCCAAAGAGTAAAAAAATTGCAAACGCGATTAATCTAATAACTTGCCTCACAACAAATTAGAATAAACCGAAAATGTTTCAAACCGTGAAGAATTTATTTGAATTTTAAAATGCGTATTACAATTGGCAAGATTAGTTTGCACGTATCAGAAATCATTTCCCCATATTTTATGGGACACTCATATATCAAAGCTATGAAAAAGTTTGCCCCACCTACATAATATTGGTAGGGCAAGCATCTGTGCAGGAATCACCCGGTCACTAGAATATTGTTTTCACTATATTAGAAACGTGATCGCAATTTTTAAGAGCGAAAAAATTCTATTTCAACTCGACTCTCTGACGTTGGGCGTATTTGATTATACGTCGAGAGTGTATTCCCTTTTACAGTGTTATAAACTGAACGATATTGGGAAATTTTACGATTCCATCTACATGTTATATTGAAATATTAACTTTTGGATTAAAACTACGCGAGCGGCCGTCGGCACGATTGATTTTGTTAAAATGTAACTTTTATAGAGGGGAAAATTCGAAATTTATTACAGAATTTTTAATACGTTGAGGTAATTTTATTAGTGGGCTAAATGCCTTAAATCCTCTTTTTGCATAATCGTTACATCTGTCAATAATCATGGAATATGTGAGCTTACGATTTATCAATAAGTCGAGTGATTGCAAAAAGTCACACTTCAGCTTTGCGATCGTGCAAATAATGTGCTAGAATTGTATGACTATCGTGAGACAAAGTAATATAACTAAAAAACACAGTTTACTCACGAATTATTAATGGAGTAAAGCTAGTAATTTACTATGTCTCACAATCAAAATTCTCAGCAGGCAATCTAATCCTTTCCTGTACCCAAAATAATATGGCCAATATTACCAAGTCAACAACAATATCACTATTTATGTGTTATACATATATGCATGAATATTTACCTAGACTCGGTTAGGTATAATTAATCACTGGAGTGTCCCGGTATCTCAATGTATGCATGTCCTGCGTCTCCAGTTTGATTTTCATTAGGGCAAATCACGCTCCACGCCGCTCACATCAATTTATAGGTTCGTATCACGTGGTGGAATATATTCGTAATATCACAGAGATGATTGAGTACAGTTTACGAAGGAGAATTTCAAGATGGTCATAAAGTTTACAATGAAAAATTATGGTGGGCTATCAACTCTATAAATTATGATAAGTTTACTCAAACTAAAAATCGCTATTTAATCCTTGTGTTGGTGCCTATATTTTTCCTAATTATAACAATAACATATTACATACATCAAAGAATTCCACAAAAGAAAGTAATCGCCTTTATTATTTTTACGTTTTGTCCAATTTGTCTCTTTAATATCCGGATTCGGTAACCTGTAATCAAAAGTTACATATATACATATAACTAATTCGTGATAGATATAGGTTTATATGTGGGCAATATGACTCAACGTCAATCAGTAACAGTCAGTATATATCTCAATCATAATCCTCTACCAGGAACTTGATCTTAGTGCTAAAGGCTTACCTTGAATGGATGGACTCAAGTCCATTTGTGCGTGTATAAACGACGTTATACTAAACTATATAGGCAGTGCAAGTTGAACTCTTAGTGTATGGAAAATCGGTATTGGTCTCGGTAAAATTATTCTGCTACAATTTTTTTTTATTTTAGTGTCTACATTGCATGCTTTACACCTTTAAATCTCCAAAGATTTAGACCGAATCCTAAATGATTTTAGACACCCTCATTTCTTACCAGTTATTTAATGACTTTAAAAAAGTAAAATTCTCTTTTTAAAACTAATTGTTCAGAACACTTGATTGATTAATTTTTAACATATATCTGATAGTAGAGTCAAGTTATACCTCTTTACTATCATTAATAGAACAAAGACTAAGATAAGAGAAAACGTACCATAGTTTCATGAACTTCGCTTCTGTTAACACGTCAAAGAGTAGTGACGTCACTCCTAGCAGTTCATTTCAGGAAATTAATGTTAAGATAACAAGTCAGCGTCTACTATTGTCTTAGTATGTCATGTTATTATGAGTTTACTAACTTATGTTACCACTCAAACTCAGTGTAATATTATGTAGCTATTTGTACGTTTACATGTTATAATGTCGTAGTGGCACGGAGGTTTAAGACGTCCGCTTCTCATGCATGAGGTTGCGGGTACAAAACCTACCAATGGCAAGTACCAATGTGACATTTTTGAGTTATATCTACTTTCTAAGATTATTTAGATACCACTGACAAACGGTTGACATTGTTGACGACCGTGATGTTGAGGATGTAAGAACAAAAGTTGGTTTGTTTGATTTTTCATGCCACGCAACGGATTTAGGAGTTCTTAAAATCGAGTTGTAGAACTCGATTTATTACTACGGTAAGACTAGTTTGAGCTAATTGATTTATCTTAAAAACTCATGTAAAGAAATTTGTCCGCTAACAATTAATAATACCCAAGTTCAACTAAAGGTACAAACTCAAAATAAATAAATAGATGGCCGGTAATCAATTCAGCTCTCGTTGTCAGAACTTTAGACAAATTGGGGTTGATTATATTGTCGGTTAACTGATATCAATATTGGACCGAGATTGTTTACGTATTAGTTAGCTTGTTATTACTTGTTCTGTTTTAGTTTAACTAATAGATTAAGCATTACTACAGTTATGCTGCTATTAATCATGTTTTTGGATAGTTAAGTTTATGTTTATATTAGAACTTTCGTAACACTGCTACTGAATTGAACAGCAGCAGTAAAATTGAGTAGCAGCGCGACAGTCGTCTCGTCGTGTGTCGCGGAATGCTGGTCTTGAATATGGGCCTCAAGCATAGCCTGAAACGAGTCGAGTTCCTAATCAAATAATTACGTGGGTAAGCCGAAAAACATAATGATTAAGTTTATGGTAAATGTTCGTTGTTATATATTGTTATTTAATTTGAGATGGTTTTGTCAAGTTTTATAAAGTACCAAACGCGGGTAACAGCCAGTTAAGTACGGTACCTATCTAGCTATCATAATATAGCTAAGTACAAATATAAAGACTAAAGTCTCCACAACAAAAAACCCGTTTGTCTGAATGCAGTTACACGTTGTAAAGGAAGTCGTTGGCAGTTCCGCCCCCCTCCTCCCCTCAGGAAATTCTCGACTGGCAACTTTTGCTACGATGAAAGAAATACTTTACCAAACTTGTACGCGTTTCTTTATTAACCTTCCGATTTGTTTGTTCGTCTGTAGCTAGTCAAGGGTTGCGTTTTGCGTTTGTGAAATACTTTCTGTTAAAGAGGGTTTGTTAAGTGATTTATTATGAAACAATATTATAACAATATTATATTATTCCATGTTTGTCTTCGATATAAAAATATATCGAAGACAAACATGGAATAATATACTTTTAATAAATAAAAATATTCCAACATGTTGGAATAAATAAAAATATATTCCAACATGTTGGAATATTTTTTTTTATTTATTTAAGTTGTTATTTGGTGTATATTTATATAGTAATAATTAATATAGTTGGTTTTTACCAACATTTATGTTACACGAGAAATTTTTTATAAGCAATTCATTCGAGATTCTTTCTCATAATTATATTTTTTTAACATCATGTAAATATATTTCATGTTATATTATTTATTTCTAAACGGCACAAAACTATCGTAACAGATATTCCACAATCACAATATCAATATCATAAAATAACAAACAATAATAAAACATAAACAATGAAACTACGGAGCTATACAATTCAAATGTAAATACCAGTTAAATGGAGAGCCCCTATCTTCGGCAGACAAAGCACGAATTTAGAAGGCTTAGTTCTCAACTAAACCGTGATTTAATTTTAAAGCCAACTTCTCCCCGCCGGCATTTAGGAATAGCCTCTTAATAAATCTGCTACTTACCAACGTCCGGAGTTCGATTCCCGACGGGGGTACGAATTAACTAGTTGCCCTTTGGAGTACTGACCAACGGAAGTTATACTAACTTTGTAATTGAGGAGAATTTATTACTGATATCTTGAGACTACCCTCATATTTTGACAGCGGTGTTGTGGCTCTATTACTTTGGAAGGTTTCAACTTTGTTTTAGGGATGGGAGTGGGAATAAATTAATTAATGTGATTATAATTGCTTTTGGTAAAACAATGCTTTAATGGTTATTTTGTCACTAGAATGTATTATGTACTAGTTTCTACCAGCGGCTTCGCCCGCATTCCCGTGGGATAAAAAGTATCCTATGTGTTATTCCGGACCATAATCTATCCCTGTTCTAGATTTCATCCTGATTCATTCAGCCATTTTGATATTTTTGAGTAACAAACATACACTCAAACATATAAACTCATAATTTTTGCATTTATAATATTAGTACATAATAAATAATTACATAATAATACATTGGATATTTAAGATTTAAAACAACAATTCTCATAAAAAATACATTTACCTTAAGATATGATAAAAGAAGATAACTAAAAAATAAAGTAAAGGGTATGAGTATTTCAACCATTATTGATTATACTCAAGACACCTAATCTGTATTTAAACTAAAATAATTACAATAAGTTAGGGAACGTTGGCAGCACAAGACAGTCACGTCTGGCTACAGGTCGTCAAAGGGGAACTAATCCGAACTATGATTAATTGAATTTAGGAGTGGCTGGTGGCCCGTGCCTCGCAATACAGAGTTACGAATCTGTAACTTCAGTCGTTTGTACAGTACTGTGGGAGTTACCAATCTGTTGGTCTAGCTGTTACGGCAGTGACAGGTAAGAATTTGGTTTTGCTTGTCGATATTGATTTGAATTTTGTATATAGGTACAAGTAGGTTGTTTTTCGATAGAAGGTATATAATATGGCTGGTTATGCTGACTATTTGACTACTTTATATTTAGTATTATAATGTTTTTTTAGCAGATGGATCACCTGATGATAAGCAATGGCCGCTGCCCATGGACACCTGAAACACTAGAGGCATTATACTGCTTTGCCGGCCTTTTAGGGGTTAGGAGTTTTAGGATTGTTGGGGATTAATCTAAGTAATAGTGGCATCCCTTTTATAGGTAGAAGTGAGGTTCTGCTAACAATGGTTTTAGGAAGTAAAGTCTCTTACCCGACTGTTTTCAAATCACACCAGGGTTTGATAATCATGAGCAACATGTAGAAAAAAAAATATTTAATAAATGTTTTTTATTAATAATAACTTATGTCCTAATAAATTACCTTTATAGCTCAAGCTCAAAAATGTTTTAATTACCTAATAGAGAGCCTACAAATATTAAATAAACCAACAAGTAAAGTGTACACAGCTGAGTTACGCAGCTTTTAAACAAGAGTTTGGTCACAAGTGGGAATAGTGTCCAAGTTTTTGATAGTTCGTGTGGTTTCTGTATTTACTGGTTAAGTTTAGGGTCGGTTCGGGCAAGTTACACCATCTCGAGGGATGCCCGGCGGCCGGCGGCGAGTGTGCGTTTGACAGACAACTTTTTCACTTGTTTACTTTATAATTTAGTGGATTATTGAGTTTATCGCTATTAAATCCTGTTGTATTTTTTATAATAACTATCGTGAGACATACTACATTAACTAAAAATCATACGTAAATAAATGGAGAAAAGCTCTACTAGTTTACAGTAGGCTACGCGACTTCGTCGCGTCTGTGCACGCTGCTCATTATGAAGAGTCCCTCTGTGACTCGAAACTAGTAGAGTAGAACTTTTCTCCATTAATTTATTTGATTACGTTAGTAAACCATGATTTTGCGGATTGTTAGGATATGTAGTAAGTAAATAATGTAAGAAGAGTCTTTGTCCCTTGCTTTAGAGAGTCAATGTTTACCAAATAGTATATGGAAAAGTCTACGAGAAAAAAACTATATGAGTAACAGCGTTTTAAGCAAGTTATAAATAGAACTAGATCTTACACTAAAACACTCGTCTATAAGTTACCCGTTCACAAACACATGTTAACGACAGTAGCGGAATATTTTCCGATTGGGAACGGTACACACTGGTGCATCTGAGCACGTGCGGGCAATCAGTCATTCGGTGCGCGTCGCGTGTCGCTGCAGACCGCTGCGGTCCGCTGCGACTGCAAGCGGTCGCCGGCGACCTCGCTGCATCCTCAATGAGTGTGTAACCACCTTATTGGTTTCTCATATCACACGCTATCGATATTGCGGCAGTAAATTTTAGGGGTGTTACATTTAATTTTGTTGATGGAAATATAGTGGTCGTTGTTTCTTATGTTGTAAGATTTTGCTGTTTATTAAAATGTTTCTGGAACTGAACATTGAAATATCCGTATATAGGGCCCATTAGGGTTGATGCCGACGCGGAGCTGCGAACTGCCTAGCGGGTTGCTTGGGCTTCGAGTTGAAAAGCAGGAGGAGTAACGTGGTGGTTGTTAGTCAGTAGGAATCTGACATTCCCTGTCACCTCATCCATGACGGTAGAAATAACAGGATGATATCCCCTCTTAAAAAAGGAATCTCTTAATGGTATTGTATAAATCTATAAAATCAAGAAAAATCCCACTACATTAAATATTAAGCTGATTCAGTAAGCAAATTCAGCTTTCTACTCATTCAGTGATCCGTGTACACGACATTTAACGTAGGCGCAAAACATTAGTCTAACTCAGTCAATTTCCCAGAAATTTTACGCAGCTGTGTATAACAATCATACAAACCAAACAATCGAATGTGAATTTCTCATAAAACACGATTATTACAAATGACCGGTAATGTCCAAACAGTGATAGTCCACGCGTGACGTGATACGATCCGATATAATTGTCGAGGGCTGCGATCACGTTCGGCGGCGTCGAGAGTAATGGCTGTTTGCTTAGGCCGTGTCCACGGGCGCGTTTCTAACAAACAATATGTTGACATGACGCACATTAGCCAAAATCGACGGACGCTATGAATTCCAAGTTTTGCGTGGTTTGCGTTTAAATGCGTGTTTGGTGACGTGCCTAAATGCCCGAGTGGGCAGCCCGGATTGCGATCTGTGGCTATTCATGAATTAGACATGATGCTGACAAACAGGGTTTAACAATTGAACGTGGTCTGCGGGATTGAAACTGTCGATTGTGGGTATTATATCCACAACTGACGCTATATAAATTTATCAAACAAATACCTTATGAAATAATTATATTGATCTACAGTTATGAATAAAACAAGAATTAGTTTTGAGTTCAATATTAACCTCGTAGTCAAACATGCACACTAATGTATTATTATATAAATAATGTGTTTACCAACATCAGAGGTCGACCGGATAAATTATTATATTATCGGAAACGGAACCAAAAACCGCACACCGACAGTCGAACCGCATAAATATAAATTGTTAAAACGTATCTATGTTTAATATGCAAAGATAATATAATTAAATTATAATAAATAACAAATAAAACATAGACCAACAGATTAACATATCCTAAAATAATAACTTTATACGAATAAAATTATTATGTTGCTTTTAATTGTCAAATAAAATATTATTTTAAATAAAAAGTATTTCGGTCTACTGGTCTGTTTAAGCTTAGTCACGTATCTGTACAGACGTGAACGAAAGTGTTACAAGAGAAGTAAGAATACATATTAGAAGATAAAAATGTCACATAAATTATTAAGTAGAAATATGTTTTACACAAAAAATATAGTTTTAGGCATAAGTCCTATTATATTTCAAATATTCCTTTCGATTATTCCATACTTAATATCAATACTTCCGAAAGGTGTGTGCCATTTAAATAATTTCCTGTGAGCAAAGCAAATATACTAAACTGCACCTAACACTACTGCAATTTATTTAACATTCGACAGCAGTACCACCGTGTAGCTAATCCTAACATTTATTGCCAGGTAAGGCCGTTCTATCTGCTTGTACAGTAGCGGTCACTGAGTCAGCGAATGACCGGCAGTAACAAATTTAGTCGGCGGTCGCAAACGCATGTTGTTTTAGGCCGTAGTCAAACAAGGTGCAGCGTGACCGGTGCTAATACCGTGTTTGCTTTGGATATTTATGGCAGCACTCGACGTGCTCACACGCCGGAATAATTAGCTCGTTATAAAATGCACGATGCTAAGTTATCTTGTTTAACACGCGCTTTTGAGCGCGACTGTAAGGTGCTGAATGTACCTGGATTATGGTAATGAATTAACATTCGTATTTTCTTGTTTTTATTTTTAAATGTTAAAGAAAAGTAAATATGTAATTTCTTTTGAGAGCAGACTCAAAATACTTTCTTGGCTTTTTCAGTATTCTCTAATAACATAGGTCAATCTATGTATTTGTTAAGTTTTACTTGTAGACTGAATAGTCAATAAGTCAGTAACGGACTTAAAATTTGTAATAATACCTACATAGGTACAGAAAAAACATTGATGTTATTCTATACTCTATTTCCGTGCTCCCCAATTTGGCTAACACGATGTTCGTTAGCGGCCGCTGCAAATTAATAGGAGCACACTTTATCTCGTCACAGCGTTATTCGGTTACAGATATTCTATATAACGTACCTGGATATCGAGTAAAGTGGCGGTAGTATCGACGTGGCGGCGAGCCGAGTCGATTAAACGTTATAAACGGATTAAGCTGACCGCCGGCTAAGTGCCAGCCGACCTGCCACTAAACTGGACACTCGCTAATCTACTACATGTATGCACGGTTATGATACGGGTGACTTGGTGATTGGAACTAAACTTTTTTGAGACAAAACTTAGATTTCAGGTTATAACAGATTTTTTTATGGTATAAACCGGTAAACGGCCGTACGGATCACCTGATGGTAAGCAATCGCCGCGGCCCATGGACACTCAAAACATCAGAGGCGCTACAAGTGCGTTGTTGAATTGTTGTCCTTAGATAGAATGACGATAACATCATGTCTTGTACTTTTAACTGTAAATATAATATAGGTCATTTTGTTAAAGTAGTTTGTTCATGTCTACAACTGAAATCTTTTGTCCAAATTGTCGATATGTACATCGTCCATTGCCTTTTCGGTTCTCTTTATACAAATCAAATCAATCCATACAAATATATAACCAATATACAGATAAACACCCAACACACAATAAACACATAGTTAGATATACAACATAACACTTACCTTAACACAAACTAACTACTCAAATGTCCGTCTGAAGCCAAGAGCATTAAATTTCATAGTCAATACCCACGTAATCTGAGGGGCGCATACATTCGCAATTCGTCTCTGTAACGGGCAGATGTAATTAACTAAAGGTTTAATGACCCCTTTCCTAATTGGAGGCTAAGATTTGAAAGCCATTGTCTTACATATTCATAGAGGTACCTTGGGGCAGGTGGTTCTAATTTATTCAAAGGATAGGACATGCAAATTGCCAGTGGAATATCGGTCATGTTAATGTCAGATTTGAGTGAAAATTATTGCGGATTGGTTTCCAGGGATATTCTGGTCGTAGTTTGAATTATTATTATTATTTGGATAGGCTGACAGATGGTAGGTACTGTACCTTGTTTAGTTCATGCATGGAGTTATAGAGCAGTGCAGAACACTTAATGTGGCTGTATTGTTCATAGTAAAGTTGATTATATAAACTTATATATGCAAAGCATTCATGCCTTAAATGTAGTTATTATCAACATTATTTTACTTAGTTACTATATAGATATATAAAAATAATTAAATTGAATCACCTGACAATGAAACTCAAATACCTTTATCAGTTTTACAAAGCAATAAAGGGGAACAAAAAAGTAATGCGTTACGAAAGAAATACTAAGACTGTGTATTTGATTGGGCATACATTATTTGCTTAATGCATATAACATGTTATAAGATAAGAATATAATCAACTTGAATTTGTTAATTGTTAAAAGGAAAGCCTGTCAAGAATTAACCCTTCTTCTTGTGATTTTACACTCACACGAGTAGCTGATAAAATATTCAAACGATGTTACGTCTCAAGTCATTTGTTATTGTTTACATGAGAACAAGGAAGCTAAGGATGATATGTAATCTTTTGTGAATGAAATTACTGAAAATTTTCTTTTATCACTTTAACTGCATAATATATTGGCTTAAACTGTAAAATTATGCATGTTTTTACTAAAAAATAAATAAATTTTGTTAAAAAAATAATAGTAGGTATGGTATGTTTCAGATTACTAGATTTATAAAATTATTAATAAAAAATTCTTGAGGAGAGTTACAATTTTTAAATGTTGTAATCATTCGATAATTCAAATAACAAATCTAAACGTTCATCTCCAGAACCAATCAAGATATCCTTCAATCTGTTACAAATCTCAAATTCTACCCTGAAGGCACTGAACACTAAACGCCGAACATGCTAATTGCCGTCTGTTATCTTACGCCAAAGAAGATCTTAGTGAACAACAAACTACCCTTATCTTAGACAAGGAGTTTTAGCGAAAGGGCAACAAGCCCCGGGCTGAGCTAGGGGTAAATCCCACTTACGCAATTATCTGGGGCAGCTCTAGCGATTAGTGACGTCGTGCGTCTACTGTCCCGCTGAGAAATAGTGCTGTCAGGACCGTTTGTGTAAGTTTCTTGTACTTAAACTTAATAATTATTTGTAAAGTATCGATACAGAGAAGGTAATTCTTGAGTATCAAGGAATGTGTGTAGGACTGTAGGTAGGTACGTAATATAGTCCTTCATTACAGTGCAGTGGTTGTTTTAAAGTACTTAATGTCCCATTTTTTTCTAAATAGAAACAATGTAATGCTTAAAGTACGAGGAACCATTAAACACACCGTTTACTAGTAGCGAAATTTCTCTTCAAAAGAAACAAATCCCCATTCTCAAACTTCACACAAATAGTTGAAACCACAACTATTCTATTAGATAACACAATAGCAAGTCTAGCACGCCAAGAATACCCAATATGTAGCGGTCTGCTAGAAACAATGACACAAGTGCAGCGCTTCATCCGCTAAACAGACGGTATGGCACGCTTTGTGCCGACTCGAGCAGACTCGAGCAATCTCGAGCAAACTCAGAACACCGGGACAGGTAGACAGGCACTCTAAGAACCACTCGAGCACAGGAATGCCGTTACTCTGGCAACAGACTTGCCTGTAAACTGTCCAACAAACAATGGACTGTTTATCCGATCGTGTGGACGGCAAATATTTCGGTAGGGTAAATGTGAATTCACAGTATTTGTATTTCAAATTATTTTAAAAAGGATAACAGTAAACAGTAAAAATTCTGTTTTTTCTGATATTATTTTATAGATTATACAAATAACGATGATTTGTGGTGGTAATGATTATTGTAAGTTATTTTATCACTCACGTAGGACCTAATTAGAAAATGTTGTGAGTTATTCGGATAAACTGTTAAATACAGTAACCTGTTCTGTTTCTGTCTCTACAAAACTTTACTCGATTCTATATTAATCAGCTTTCGGTTAAAACTCTCAAAGAATAATTAAAATGTTTGCCAGTAACTTTTAATTATTAATATTCACACAATTAAATTTTGAAATGTCGAAATTAAATGTAAAATTAATGTTGCACCCACAATTACCGCAACCATTCATCGTAACAAACAATTGTATTGCGAACCACTTGAAACTTTTCCTTTGACGTGAGCCGCGTCTCTCGCTCGCTGCGAGTACCACTGAATCTAAACAATCGAGCTCATAAAGTTACAGCTTTCTAACTTCAGCGAACTTGTTCGGTTTCACTTACACGATAAATATGTTCGAGGTTTCAGTTCGAAGCTGGTTCTCAAACTCCGGTAAAGAGGTAATTATCCGAGTTCTGGAAAATTCTACGACTATTCATGTGTGCGCTTTGAAGTACTTAGAGTAAACCTTTAGTTAGAGTTACAGTTGCATTGTTAAGCTACTTTATTACTTACCACCGTACACAGAGTCATTAATGGTTACTTGGCCCAGTTATTAGCAATAGTTTTCTGAACAAAATCGTTACTAAGGAATAGTTTAAGTAATCATCAAATGATAAATGATAATAATAAATAATATTTATTTTTGCAAGTTGGTTATAAGATAACACTTTACACGTCAATATGTCTCTGAGTATGGCAGTTAGACCACCGTGTTTTGCTGAGTCAACTTAGCCAACATCAACTATACATCTGACAGTTACATCAAGTATCTCAAACTAACAGCCGCTAATATAAAAGTGACCCCATTGCAACTGGATAGTAGGTAATACGATATGCAGTATTGAGTTTACAAGTAGGACTCAACTCCACTAGACTCGAAGGGGTCGCAATTAATTCCTGATTGATTCACAAAGCTAGTTGGAATTTCACTAGACCCCCCCGCCACCCCACCGCAACTCCCCGCGCCCACCTGCCTCCACGTGAGGATCAGACAAAGATACGAAGTTAACGTCAGCTAAGGTTTGTTGTACAAAATTTATATGAAACTTTGCTTCCAAACCGTTAAGCGCGCGGGTTTATTACGACGAATTTGTTGCGTAGTGAAGTGTCTCTGATGTTATTGTGGTATTAGCATGTATTAGGAATCTGATCTTGTCTCCATTCATTTAGAATTCGTAGTTTCTTTTAACATTAATGTTTCCTAAACAAATAAATCCACTTCTAATACGTCATAGAAGGCATTTGTCACAAGTGTCTAGTTTACATGTTCTAAACAACGAGTCCCATTTGGGCGCCAATACCAATTCATAATATTTACAATAGCTTTTGCCCGCGACTTCGTTCGCGTGGAATAGTGACTTCCGGCAAATTTTTGGTTTTAACCACATAGTTCCCGATCTCGCGGGATCTCTTCAAAAATGAGATGTGGAAGATATTCCAGGGAACTCTTCAAAAATCAACATAATGAGCTCTGCGTTTGAATTTAATAGATGTATACTCACTTAGGGCATTGAAAAAATAGTTTAAAAACGGACTTAAACTAACTTAAAACTAAAGAAAGCTACGAATTACGAATTTATAACAATTAAAAAAGAAACTATATTACAACCTATCCTCTATGCTATAATAACCAAGCTTAAACTAAATAATTTAAAAGAAACGACTTAAATCTAATCTAATTAATTTATAAATTAGACTTACAATTTTATTAAAAAAACTAACTACAGTAACTACTAATAATCGATATCAAACTAAACCTACGTTAAATAGTTTAACCAAAAAACCAGGAAAACCCAACAAATAAACTTATTAATTGACAAATACAACGAAACCAATTTAGAATATACGAAACAGCAGGACCACTACAGACAAATAATCATACGACTGATAATACACTTTTTCTACGATAGTACCGAAGCGCTCGGCCGATACCCAACCAAATGAATGTAACGAAACCATAGCGCGATCTATTTCGAACTATCGAGGATAAAGACAACTTGGATTATTTATTTATACTCCGTTCGGGCATTTTCTTTGTACTAAAAGTTTAATTATATTGATATTATTTTTTTCATACCTTTTTACTATTTATTTACTTTTTTCGATGAATTAAAACAATAACATGAACCGAAGTCGTGTAACGATCGACATAGAATTATCTATACTCCGTTAGAGCATTTTCTTTGTACTAAATGTTTTATTATATTGATATAATTTTTTTCATACCTTTTTACTATTTATTTACTTTTTTTCGATAAATTAAAACAATAACATGAACCGAAGTCGTGTAACGATCGACATAGAATTATTTATAAATAATTTATTTCTTATTTTTATTTTTTGATTTTTGAAATAAAAATATATCTATGTCCTTTCTAAGGTTCTAAACTATATCTGTACCAAATTTCAACCAAATCCGTCAAATAGTTGCGGAGATTAATGGTATAAGCATAGAATGTTCGACGTGATTCTTTAATTTGACATAACTTTTTTATTTATGAACCGATTGACATGAAACAAACACTAAATGTAAATTTAAGCATCCCACAATATATTCGTGAAAACCGCATCCAACTCGGATCAGCCGTTTCTGAGATTAGCGCGCACAGACGAACAGACAAACAGACAAACAGACAAACAGACAAACAGACAAACAGACAAAAAAAAGTTATTTACATTTTTGGGTTCGACATCGACATAACAATAACCCCTGCTATTTTTTTTATTTTTATTATCAATGTACAGACAGCACTTTTCTACGATTTTATTATATGTATAGATCTTATTACATAGTGAATAGAACACAAAACCCTACTTATGTAAAGTTGCTTACTCTTATAGTGCTACTAATTGCCAAGTTCGCAGTATTAAACCCGTGACTGAGTAAACTGACGTGATAGCAGTACAACTGCTAAGATATTCCGAGACGCCGTGAGTTCGCGGCCGCCGCTCTATAATGCACGAGCTACTCCCTTTTTGTTCCTTCATCCTTTTCTCACACCCCGACGTATGTTCACTGAGTAATTATCTAGAATTATTAATACGTAACGAGACGAGTAAAGAAAGTGATAAGTTGAAGATGTAATTCCGAAGTGATTATGAATCTTTAATGGCGTGAATGGGGTGGCTGGGATGTGTTGTGTGCCTCTAATAGAGAGAATAGTGGTCATAAATGGTTTTGATATCGTGCCTTACTATATCGATAATCTTAGTCGGTACTTGATTCCTCAATTTAACACATAGTTATATGTACTTCGGTGATTTTCACTGTACTAATTTTGTCCCACGCGCAGTTATGTAGTTTGTGAAGTGTGCTTATTGTAAAAGTTTTTATCTAGTTCATGTGTTTTTCATGCTCAATATTAATGAAACAAAGTTCATCTGATTGTGTTGCTTTATATTAACACAATTCCAGACTCCGTGCTACTACTGAGTAATTTTCGAAAAACCGAAAAAGTCCAGTTATACTTTGCCCGGCCCGGGAATTGAACCCGAGACCCCTTGTCCGGCAGTCGCACTTGCGACCACTCGTCCAACGAGGCAGTCAAACCACTTAGGTACTATTCCTATCCAATTTATAATGAAGTTGAACACCACCCCAAATGTCTCTAAGTACATCTCTCAGATTTCACCTTCAAAATTTGTTAACCGCTTCATAATCTAAGCTCATAACATCAGAGCGGTTTAACCCTTACACTGGTTAACTTTTCGAGCGCCTTTTCGCCCAGTCCACGAATATTTTATTAACGTAAACGCGTTAAATTAACTTCGTTACCTCGCAGGAGAAGTGGCGTGGCAGCCTTTTTAACAACATTCAATTTTAATTAGGATGTGCCGTATTTTTGCGAAGGTTTATATGAGAATATTTTTGAGCTTCAAATTTTGAGGTTATAAATTTATAATCTATGTTAAATAACGAAAATCAATTGTAAAACAACTTTATTCTGTTGTTGCATGTTGTAAACAAATGCACGTCGCTTCGTCTTATGTTTCTTTCCAAAAAGTGGAAGGCCTTTAGTTGTAAATGTCTCAACATTTAAAAAAGGACATTAAAATGGGGGTTAAGGCACTCACGCGACTACTAAACAGCAAAAAGCCGACATCCGTTACGTCATTCGTGTAACACAGGTACTTGAAAAACTCGAGTTTTGTGTAAATGAGCGTGAGGGTAGTCGGCACGACCACGCATATGGCGGGAGGAAGCGACGGGCATAAATCTGTGCGACGGTGGCGCCGCGGCCGGAACAGGAAGCGCCGGCGTCGTTTGCCGCATTGTGATATCGGCCGCCAGGCCGCGCGGACGTCTCTTTGTGAATGCCACTTTATGGAGGCTATTCGAGAGATACGCCGCCACCCTGGCGTGTTCTCAAACGCTATTGTCGTGCCACCTTTATGATGATAGGCTGCTTCAATACAAGTGGGTGATATATTTTTATGTCACTTGAGGAACGGAATAAATGCTTTCAAACATTTCAAAGTTGTTTATTTAACATCGTATGTATTAACATTATATTGAGTTAAAAAGTTTACAAGTAACAATGTAACTTTTTCTTGCCATAAATCATGTGAAATCAAGATGGTAGAAAATATCGTAAGACAACTTTTAATAAATTAATAGGCCACATCATAGTAAGCATACTAATCTACTACAAAGTGTGTAGTAATGTACAAAACAAAGACAAGATAATCTACGTTCACTAGAAGTGACATAGAATATTCAAAGTGAAAAATATAAAAACCATTTGGCAGTGTAAGACGACGATCACAGAACAAATGCAAATCTAAGTACTACACATATTAAGCTACCGCCATACAAACACTTCGAACTAAACAAACCGAACGATGTTGTGGTTCACTTCAATTTCCAATGATTTCCGAATGGTACTAAGAGCAGATACAATGTGCGCGGTCTAATCGCGGAACCATAGGAAAGGCAGTTTCCGTCCACCGACGGCACAGTTATTGTGCTCGGTTGAATTTTAAAATGGGAACAAACGTTGCCTGCTCCGCTTCCATTAGTATTTGTCCGGAGAATCTCGTCATAGATGTCTGTGATGGATATCTTTAGTTTTTGATGGGTATTGATTCTCACTTAATTATTTGAGGGGTAGAATCGTATTCATACTAAGGTGAGCAGATACAATTATCTGATAATATACAGGTATATGTGCTTACAATGAGTACAGTTGTAGTCAAAATTTATGATTATTTATCACACAACTAAAATAAACTATACAATATATGAGTACATAAACATTATGTGTTAAATATATCTTTAAAGCCCGATTGAATAGGTTGCTTATGGGCAGACGTGCTCCATCATAGAGGCGAACATCAGGCGAGATAGCGGCCAAACGTCAACGAACCAAAATAAATGTAAAAAAGAACTGCTATTTAAAATTTGATCAGATTTTTTAGCAAAGTTCAAAATTAATCCACAACACAGGCTATCTTCAGTACGAGTAAAAATCATTGATACCGCGGGCAGTAAAACAACACGTTTACGACAAACGCTTATGCAAATTGAATTGTTCAGAGCACGGACATCGTCTGTGGCGCGGATTCTACTGATCGCCCTTGATAACTGAATATTTGTGGTCATTCTGTACAGTATGACTTTTTTATACATCCACTTCTGAATTTGTTTAGCGAAAATATATTTTAAACAGATGATAATAAAGTTGTATTTACATTGAGTTTATACTTTAGCGTTCGCTGCAAACGTCAAACGCTTTCCTAAGTTCCGTAAAATAGTTTCAAACAGAATAAACTTTCCGACCAGAATACACAAAGCACATCGAAATACTGACGTCAGAGCAGACATGGAAACTACGCTCCGGTAAAAGATTCCCGCAAACTATTTCGCAGCGTGAGTTCTCTCAATATTTATGAAGCTAACTTCTCAGCCGTCATCAATCACAAAGTTATAAATAAAACAATAAAAGGTAAAAACTTACCACGAGGGTCGGCTACTTCACTCCCGGGCGCAATATTGGCCCGAGGAAAACCCACTTATTGGAATAATATGTAGATTACAATGATATTAGAAATATTGCGAGGGACCTGTCGATACTTTATTACGTACCCTTCAATAACTCTTTCGCTTTTTATTAAGGGCTGTTTGATGTTTTGTAAGCAGGCTAAAAGTGATAATAAAAGTCAAATGGATAAATGATCTGTGGCTTAGGAAGACCATTTGGAGTCTATGTGGAGTCTCAGTGACTAAGTGACATCCCAAAGTGATGACAATATATAGAAGTTTAGTTCGACCGAGATTCTTGTTGCTTCTTTTGTATTGCATATAATGTCAAACAAGCAGACTGATCACTTTTTGATGGTCTACCTTTGACGAACACTGAACATTAGTACTTTTTATGGTATAAGCCGGTAAACGAGCAAATGGATCACCTGATGGTAAGCAATTGCCGCCGCTCATGGACACCTGGAACACCAGAGGCGTTACAAATGCGTTGCCGGCTTTTTGGGGGTTAGGAATTTAAGGGTTGATGGGTAATTTGGGGATGATTGGGAAAGGGGGTAATTGGGCCTCCAGTAACCTCACTCACACAACGAAACACAACGCAAACGTTGTTTCACGTCGGTTTTCTGTGAGGCCGTGGTGTTACTTGTCCATTCGTGGCAAAGCATGGCTCACCCACATTTAATAATAATAGGTTTAGCCTTTGTGATATGTGATCTAGTTTACAAGATATTCAGAACAACATTAATCAATAGCACAGCGTTGGTTGCACAATCAATATCTTTGGACGACCAACAAACATATTACATTTCTTACTCGAGGTAAGCGTCCACATGTTCGCATCACATCATCACCTGTAGGTATTGCTGATGACGTCATCAGCTACGCATCGCATATTACTGATGGCCTGTGGATGCTTAGCTTTGTTTGCCATTTACCTGAATAGAAGTACGAAATATAATAGCTTTTGTAGGGAAGAATCAACAATAGTGTTCCAAAATGGAGTCGGAATAAGTTATTTATGATAAATCGTATAAATCATTTTCTCTAACGCGTTCTAGTCGCGATAAAAGTGAGCGAATAAACTTGTGTGTGATTCGTAAACGTGATACTGCGGCGAACAACTTCGCTGCCAAAACTTTTCTAGGGAAGGAATAATGTGGACCTTACATCTCTTTGTAATAAATCAGAAAATATGTATTTGATTTAGGTATCGCTTTGAATGATATTACCTAAATGATGTTTGTGTGAGTTTTGTATAAATTATGTTGCTTTGGATATGAACGTAAACGCGATATTGTGCCTTTTTATGATAGTATTTATTAAAAGAAAATAATTAAAAATATTTGCTATTAATTTTATCAAAATGACGACGTTCCTCTGATGATGGTGATTTCCCATGACTGTCATCAATGGATGATAATATCTTTACTACTTACCTGATGCCATTAAAGTTTTTAGCAATGAAAAAATTGTTAATACATATCATAACTTTACAAAAATATTCATACATCCACACAATTCCAACAACCACAGTCAAATGAAAGCAAACGTTTTTTCTAAACTCATCTTCCAACGTATATGCCACTTGTAATGCGTTTAATATTTCATGATATCGCCGCCAGCGTATCGGTATCGCGGCCGCCATAAATAACGAACAAAAAGCGTCCGAGGGGCGAAATCAAACCTATCAATATAATATTAGACGTATATTGTTGTCTCTCAAGTGTCGAAATGAAGATCAATTGGAAGAATTATGTATGACACGGTTCGATGTATAAAATTGTCGATTTAAAATGTAATAACGTCACGTCTTGTGAGTTCTTGTAAAATAGGGTAGGTGACTAATTTTTATTTTTATGTCCGTCTAGATTCGGGTCCGGGAGATTAAAATGTTAGATATTTATATTTTTATTTTCTTACAGAAACTAGTACTTTCGACGATAAGAAAATTGGTATAAAATATCACATGACGTCATATTTGTGTACGTTTCATACACATAAGTGACGTAGTTAGCTCCCACTCCTTGACTTTGATTCGTTTTATGTAAGTATTGTTTTCCTATATAACAAACTAAAAAAAATACATGTCTAATATTTTTTAATATTACCCAACTGACGGACTAAATAGATTTTTAACTTTCATACCCCGTTATCATCCCCATTGTTTGAGAAAATCACCCTCCACCAATTTTTCGTCATTTATTTTAGGTGATATTTAATTGAGGTTAAATGTTTGTAAAATAGATGATCGCGAATAGACGGAAGCTTTTCTTAATTTCCATCAATATCATTCATCTAGTTTCTAAAAAAACACTCACTTTTCCCAGATTTCCAAGAGAGAGTTTGCCAAATCGTTTTGGGAAAATACACATAAAAAAGTAGTAAAGTTCCCCATTGCTGTTAGTTAGTATTCGAAAGGGCTAAACGGTGAATTATCGCGTGTTTCCGATTTAAATCGGCGAATTAACGACAGTGGTGTGCGACGCGGCCGCGGGGCGCCGTTTCGCGTATTTCAGTCGCACCGCGAAAATTATACCTGTTTACTTTAAACTATTTACCAAGTTTGCAAACTTTGGCTGACTCTGTAATTTGCTATTATTTACACTAAGTTCGCTTATATAAATAATTATATGCTTTATGTAATTATGATTCATACATAGTCAATTAAAAAAAAAACGAAGTGTTATTAAATATAAGACATCCAGTCGCATTACACCACTACTGAATTAAAAATATAAAATCGTCTCCTGTACTAAGTTTCACTTAAATATTTCAAAATACATATGTCACACAAATTGTGTGCCAACAACTAAATTAAACGAATATTTTTATGCCCAAGTTCATACGCACCTGTGATTGTATATCGAAACAAACTTTTTATTTTTCAACCCATGTTACAAAACCTACGTATTCACTCGGCCTATTTCACCCGTAGGCATAATTCCTATATCCACAAAAAACAAAAAAGTATCAGCTGTGCATCTGACAAGCGTTCATCTCGATTTACGAGCACAAATCAAACATTTAGTCGGCGGCTGTAAATCAGAATAGAATGGATTTATGGCGAAGTTCCCAGCTTTGTACTAAGCACGTTCCTTCGGAAAATATCACCGTAAACACGTGGTAAGCTGCCGTAATGAAAGATTGCTGTTTTTGGCCATTGTTGTCATTGTTAGGTCTTCAGAAGTATTTTTTTTTATAGGGTATTTTGTTTTGTTAGTGTGGGTAAGGTTTGATTCGGTGTTTCTATTACAATTTAGAGATAGAAAGTAACATAATCGATGAAGGTAGATATTATAAGAAGCATAAGAACTAATTTACGTGGTAAGACATTTCTCATAAATAATTTACATTGGCTTGACTGAGAAATGCAAAATATACGTAAGTAGATACAGAATGCAAACCAGTGTCAGAAAAACATACCCGTACCTATTTATACAACCAAATTACTATATTGTTTAGTTAGAACATACACAAAGATTCTTAAATAGTAATTTATGTTTAACGACTACATGCAAATCCTTTTAGTGAACGAGAATTATTTATAGTATAACCCATTTTGTTACATGAATCTCAAACCTACTTTACTCACCCTAAATCTATTAAAAACGTCAATCATACGTAGCACATGTAATGTTATGCTAATACAATTAGTTATTCAAACAACAGAACATCTGAGCATATCGTTTCGCTACTTTTGTACAGTTTCTATACAAAAGCGTGCAGTTAATGGTTTTTTAAATATCGCCGAGCACTGTGCGGCTTCCACACGTCGGTGAACAATGGCACGAAAAAGGGGGAAAATATAATTTATTTTCGAGTTAAATCTTTTGTGGAAATAATATGACATTTCTATTTGAAGTTGGCGTGTGATTTATCGGTTGCCTTGTTGTGGTCTCGCTTTTGAGCGGCCGCTTTCAATGGAGGTGTGTCCGCCACAATCCGCGCGCCCGCTACTGTTCAAGGATCGATGGATCGGCTGCGGTTCGACATTTTATTAATTTAATACTTTAATAAAAACAAACAATTGTAAACGAAAACATTAAACGTTAAGTCAGTTGATGCTTACAGTCCTATAAAGGCCATACTCGTATGTTCTTGTTAAAGCACCGTAGTTAATATAAAAAAAGTTTCTACAACTCATAACATGTTATAACTCTTTAGAAACAAAACAAGCACATTGTAAAACGAGAAATAATTCGAAACGAGTTTAAAAATTCAATTTTAACGAGTTATTTTCAATACAAAGTCTGCTTTGTAGGAAAAAAGCTGGCACTCGTATGTAACAGTTGCGTACGTTAATTCAAAAAGTTTTCATTAGGCGACTCTCGTGGCTGAGTGTGTGAGTTGTTGAACATTCGCATAAAGCATCGCGAGCGAAAGAATTTAAAGTATAGTAAAGCAAATAAAACGGGAAGCGACAGTGGCGGATAAAGCCAGTGGCAACAATTGCTACATTCCAGTCTCGGAACGGTCCGAGGCTCTGTCCTGCACTTAGTGGCTCTGCTACATTGGTCGTGTTCTAATGGGAAATTATTTTCTTTATATTTGTAACTTCACGAATTAGGATGTTATTAGGTTTCTATTTAAAGTATATTTGTAATGTTAATTACAATTCCTTTATTAAATGAAGATCGAGCTCAGTGGCATGCCTTTGAAGAGGCCTATGTCCAGGACCTACGTCCAGTGGACGAGAACAGGATGATGATGATATACAATTCCCTTGTCATTTAATAATAAAACAGAGGTTCTATATAAAAAGACTTAACTAACCTTCGCATATGGATTTGGCTCTAAATATTAATAATGCCTATGAAAATTATAACACACACAAGTGAGTGAAATCAAAATTAATTTAACAACGATTTGATACTTCGTCACTTGAACATGACGACATTATAGAATAGCCGTCAGAGTTGGCAAAGCTTTGGACAACTAACTCCTGGTTTTTCTTTTGTAAAACGAGTTCAGTCGCCTCTAGCGCAACCTCGACAAAAAATTAAGCTTTGTACGATTGTTATGACGCTAATATATTACACTATTGTCCTCTCAAAGGATTTTAATTCAAAAATAAAATGTCATTTCCCATTATGCTTCAACCGCGCGAGCGAGCAGACCTGTACCAAACAAATGTTCCGCAAACATTGTTTTGACAATACAATAAAATAAAATATTAAAGTCCCGTAAACATTTCAGGGCATAAGCATGGAATATGAAAACATTTTTTCTCAAAGCGAGCCAAACAGTGCTAGCGGACAGTGGACGGACCGTCACGCAGCCGTGCCGAAAATTAAAGGATTCCATCCGTCCAAAACAAATACGAGAATATTTTTATATTTTATTTTTGTTTAAAATAAAAAAGCGGCGGCAAATGGTGAGTAGGACCCGCAGGTGGGAATTTAAATAATCTGACAGGGATTAAAAGGAAAAATATCAGCTTTTGACCGTCGCCACGGGTGCCTACCTCCGTGGGATTATCCACATAATGCGATGTTGCATTTATATGTGCTCCTGGGTTTATAATTTAAACGGGTAACATGAATGTTTCAAACATTTACATTTGTTGAAAGTTAAAATTAATATAAAATCCGAAATGAAAATGAATTTGATGAAAATATTATTGTATTTCCATACAATACACATTATTATACTAACGTAATTAACTTATGTTAACCTCTCCAAACAAAGTCAATTCTGTCCAATCAAAATTATAATGAAAACAGCGTTAAACCCATAAGATCTGGTGTAGAGTGTAGACCTTTCACAAACCAATGCATAAATTGCGTATACCATAGAGGTTAGTAGCGGTGGGGATCTAGCCAGACGTCAAGTTGATTAATCACTATTTCCCCTATATTATTAACATGGTAATAGTCCGCGGATCGCTTTCTTAGCGATACTTAATGATACGGGATTTGCGGGATGATTGCGCGGTATACTCCGCTCGGGTTAGCTTACCGTTATCTTTTTCCTACAGTTCAGTTTGAATTGTAATGAGTTACCCGTTTACCTGAGTCAGCTGTGGAGGTTTCTGGGATTAGTTTTGACTGACGTAAGCGAATAGTTGCGTTTGGTTTTTTTTTAAGTAGCATTATTAATTTTAATATAAATACTTAGTACGTTTTTACGTACGTACCTTAAACCATTTTTACTTCGAGGGAGTTACGACATACTGTAACTTTTTGGAATAAAAATAATTAATTGATGTTATCTTGCTCGTTATTCTCCATTCAAAGCAACACTTTGGAACGAGCGCCTAGCTTCACTGACGGCCAGACTGACGGACAATTCAATTTGACGTTTCAAAAGTGCCTAATTTAGGATTAATTGAAATAAATGCTTTGACTTTGACTATAACAAGAAATTCATACTTCTTATTGTGTTTATTTTTTCTGTTTTTCAGATGGTACATGGAGAATTCGGAAATTGGATAGTATTATCTGTAGATCGTATTATTAATTTTTTTTTATTGTTTCAATGTTAAACTCATACAGCGTTATCCACAAACATAAAATACATGTTATACTATGTGTCTAGTTTGTACCATCCACTTGCGTCCTCTGTTCACTAAAAGGTACTCGACGAGCTAAAATATTTGTTCACCTATCCAGGGTCCCGAAGGACTGTTGTTTCTATGAATAAAATAACAATTATAAGTGATCCCCGTCCCTAGCGCGCGTGCTTAATTCCGTTTGAAACAATATTCATCTGGCGATTTACGCTGGCTGACATACTGCTAGCTAATTCGTACGATGAACTTAGTTGTATTTGAAGAAAATTAGAAAGATTTTATGTTAGTTGACATTAACATTTTTGAATTACATAAGATTTGTACATGTATGTTGTTGTTTATTTTGTCTGTTGTTCTTTTTAATGTGTTTGTTTTTCGTTTCAAATGTTCTTTTTAAGTTGTAATGACTAGACAAAGACATAGCGAACTATACTTTTCCAATGATTATGTACACCTCTTTATATCTACATATATTCGACTAATAAACATTTTGATTTGATTTATTTGAAAATTAGTTAATCGTCTTGGAAATTAAACTTTTCTCTATACATTTGAAAAATATCTTGATATAAGTGCCCTCGATTTTTCAATTTTTACAACATTTTACAAAATTTTTTGCAACAGAATAAATTAGAGGTCGGTTAATTTACATCATAATTAGGTATAACCTCATTCAGTTTTGCCCGAACATGTTGACCATGTTAGATGACCGTGTGTCCACCCGTCTATAGGGATGTGTGAAGTTTGTTCTGTTCGTCATTTCTCCCAGTATTTGATGTGGGATTGCGACTCGTTGCCCAAATTTAGTTTTGATGACACCCACCGCGGTAAGTGGCGGTGTCCTAACCATAACAGTTGGTGGGGTCCCAAATTAGTTTTACGCTATAACAATGTTTAAGTTCGTGATAAAATATAAGTGTGATCTGTATAGTTCATTAAACTTAATTTTGAATTAAAATTTATTAAAATTTTAGAGACTGCAATCTAGTTCAGTACTGCTCCGGACAGTTTACGGTGACGTGCAGACAGTCACTATAATCTTCTACCTTGGATATTCCAATACCTCTAGGTCATCGATAATAACTTGCAGTTTAAGCATTGATGGATACGGTAAAGTTACATTAAAGTTAATTTCATCAGTACCTACTTCATCCCAATATTATGACCGTACTTCCAAATTAGATGGTCACTAAAACGACTTTCAAACGTTCATCCATTTTATTATTAATAAACTAAAAGACGTCAGATAAAACAATTACGTAGCTTATGATGTTCAGTAATAGCCATAATGACGGTAAAATAACCACGCGACATAAAAAGATATCGTAAAGCGATGGTTGTAAACTTGTTTTTACTTAAAGTTCCCTTTATGGGGGAATAACCATAAAGAACCGAAGTTTGTCGAACGATAGCCGATATCTGTCGAACGTTACCCATCTGCGTTTATCTGTGGGGGTTAACTGGCAATCAGGCGGTCGTGACGGCGCGCGCTAAAATACTGGTCGACCGCGAAACCAGAGCTGCTAAACGTTCATAAAATTTACCAAATATCGTCACTTGGATAGTTTTAAATGGTTGTGAGATTGTTGTTAGAGAAATAGTGCAAAAGTTCTGTTTGGTTTACGGTGTTCAAAGTGAATTTTAATTATCAAGTTTTAAAACGTTGTATTATACTTGAAATTTCAACTATGTGCTTATCATTTCGCCTTTTCTTTGGAGTATGGAGTATCAATCGGTTTAAAACAACAAAAAAGAAAGCTAAGAAACATCAATACACCCAAAATCAACTACACCACACGATCATCAGCGCAAACCCGCACAAACACGCAACCTTATTCAATTCGCACATTCTCATCTCGTCCATCGATAAGGACGGCCATCAAAGGCTCAATTCTTTTTTCCCGTCAGTCTCCCCTCGCAAATGATCGAGCCGCTTATTATTTGGCGTGTGCGCAAACATTTAGCGCCCTTATCGCGGCTATTAAAGATACGGCTTCATTACCGGGAAGGTTGCGGTACTTTTGGTACCGCGAACCTATTGTACCGATTGTACGCCATTTTCTTTTTATGCACTTGTTTTTCCTTGTTTCTGTTTGCTTTATGTTATAGTGTATAATTATGTGGTTGTTATGTTTTTGGTGCAGTGCTTTAAATGGTTGGTTGTTAATAGCTGTAGATTTTTGTGGCTTTAATTAAGATGTGGAACGAATGTTTTGTATGTTAAATGTAAATTAAGTTTAACAAAATTTTGTTCCACACAGAAAAATACAAGCTATTTTTGTTATGCAGTGTTTTTATACCGTACCTTTATGTACATAACTGACTTACCAAACGATTCAATTTGACGACTCGATGTACGTATTTATACGACTCTTTACATGGGACATAGCGTTTTATTTCATTATTTATTGTTAAACGGGAGTTTTACGTCATTTTTACGTCCCCATACACCCATTTAGATAAAACAGCTGACTCTCATTTCCTAAACGACAGCCGACGGCGCTCAAATGCTAATGTTCATGCTTAAAACGTTACAACACATTATTTTTTTTGCGCATTACTTTACTTTACAAAGAAGAAAAAGTTGAAATATTTCACAAGGCGTAGAGATTTTAGCAGTCATTTCTATTAGAATAACTGATGAAAATGATGACGGGGTATGAAAATTAAATATCTATTTTAGTCTGTTATGTAATAAAAAATATTAGACACATATTTTATATTTTGTCGTAATTTTTTTAAGAGCTATTAGTCATCCGATGTCTTCTTTGGCCTTGGCTGAGGCGAGATGGTGAATCAGACTAAATACTAGCGTTCCTACTACTGCTTATTTTGTCTTATACTACTAGAACAGTCTTCAAAATGAATAACATTTTGCTCTTAACTAAACGATATTCAAAATATTTTAAACCAAAACTTTGCATACTAACATATACTATATATACATTTTATATAATCTGTATAAATAACATGACGTCATGCGTGGGTCGAGGGAAATGAAGTGGAATCTTTCAGATAACGCACACAATTACACAGACACACACACACACACACACACACACGCATGTAGGGTTGAGTTCACAATGTAATGTAGGTGACATCGATAATTTTGTATAATGGGGTGTAAGTGGTAAATTGAATGTTCATACGAGATATGAGTTTATTCTGTATGACGTGACCCAGAATCATTTGCGTGTACATTAATTAATGTTATAGAAATAGAAAGGGGAGGATAGAGCACCTAGCTTCACTGACGGACAGACTGAGAGACTATTATTTTTAAAGTACCTCTTTATGGTTTAATTGGAATAAATGATTTGACTTTGAAAATATTATGTTAACTACAAGTATGTAATATGAAATGATTTTATTGTTGTCTCTAAAATGAAAATTAAGGTAAAAAACAATATCTTAATATGATTTAGAAAAATATGATTTTAAACGTGAGCTTGCAAACAAAAGGAAAATGTGTTTAGCCACAGAAATTAATATCGATCTACCAACGTCGTGGTCGTAGTTAAAACTGACTACCAACCAGACATCCATCGCCAACTACAACATATTTGACCATTAAGTAATAAACACATGTTTTGACGATAAATACAATAAAAACAAATTAGTTAAAAATATTGTTTTGCATAACTAGATAAATATTATATCTGCTAAGTACCTGAAGGACATATGTAATCTTACAAGACTACACGTAGCTACATATATCACGTATCCGGACAACATACAGTTCACAAGTGAAGTCTTCATTTAGGACGAGTAGGGGTTGCTCCATTCATTTTCCTGTTCGCACAATTGAGCGGCAAAAGGAAGTGGTGGGAGATAACGCCCAGTGGGTCCCAATGGGTCCCACGTTGTTTTCCACTCGCGTACACATGTGGCCGACTTTACCGTACTTAAGGTTATGTTAAATTATTTTGTTGGTAATTTTCCTTGGTCGGTTGGACAGAGTTATCTATAGAAAATGTGGAATGAGGCCGCATTAATGTTTTTAAGATTGGAGAATACATCAAATCACTTAATTTATATGGAATTTATATGGAACATATATATAAGTATGTGTATATGGAATGAATGGAATGGATAAATATGTATATGGAAACCGAGTGAATAGGTTGCTTATGGGCAGACGTGCTCAACCGTAGGCCGCATCATCACTTACCATCAGGTGAGATAGCGGCCAAACGTCGACCCATTAAATGTAAAAAAAAAAAAAATAATGTTATCAGATTAATCAGATTAATAACAACATAACTGAGTTTCTAATTTATAACTGGGTAGGATCAATAAAATATTTTACACGTCTCAATGAAACCATAAATAAAGGAAAGGCTACGATATTGTAGCTCTTCGTAGCCAAACAAGTTATTAGTGCTACGGCGTAGCCAAAGTTTGTTTTAATTTGCATAGAAAGTTTGTTTTTACCAATACTATTCAATTTTAGTTTTAAAAAATACAGAACCTTTAGAATTAATAATAAATTATACTTCAACACTGATTAAATAAAATTACAATAATGAAACCTTTATGATATTTATACCAGTAAATATGTATTAAGAAAAGATGCTCTATCTACCCTTAAATCAAAAGAGGGATTCCATCCATCATTCATTACGGGTTTCCTTCATCACGTTGTGTATTATTTCCACGGATTATTCTTAAGATAAGCTTCATGTGGTTGGTATAAATGGTACACTATCAATCTCTTTGACGGCTTTCTTCTGAAACCAAATCATTAATATATGATTAGATGAACTGTATTATTCTTAAATAGTGGGTGATTAGTATTACTGAGTTAGGCTTTTTTTGAGGGGGGAGAATCATCTGATGACTTCTCCCGCCTCGGGCGAGACGAGAGGGAGTGTCAAACTCTTACAGACTAAAAACCACTCTGTTCCTACTCCGTCTTTTGGTGCCGTAGCTCTGGTAACCCGCTAGGCAGTACGCAGCTCTACTTAGTTAGGCTGATTTTACGTATATGTAAAAAAATTACATGTATCAAGCTATGTAAATGAGATTATGAGTATAATTTGAATTGTATTCATGTGTTTTGTGGTCGACAATGAAACTTAAATCTTAACCTAGTTTAATTGGGGGGCAGTCTTCACTTGATTAGACTTGTCATTTTTTTTTCTTATCAATAAATAACCTCGATTTGGTAGCTTAACTAAAAAATTATAACGCACAACTGTAATCTATTCATCATTAAAATGGCATTGTCAGAAGCGTCATAGATTCGACATTGAGCTTATTTTTTATGAAGTTGCAAAATGTTGGTGACTCAATTTCTATAGAACATTTACCGCCTCAATAATTTTATCATCATCAAAACAAAAAGTATCTAGACAAAAGAAATAAAAATTTATCTCAAGCAAAACACCCCATAAAAGTGAATGTCTCGAGAACTTTATAAACGCGATAACGACTAAAGTTGTTCGGAGCTTTGTTTCTCCGCTTACATAAACACGACCAGGCAACCAAGGACCGCCATGATCCATACTATGTTCAAAGTGCTTCGGAGAAAAACGAAATTAGATGAAGTGTCAGGGGTCTTGGTAATATGGTTGCTGCTTGCCTAGATACGGAGCGAAGCAACGAAAAAAGAGGATTCAAGGAGTGTCCGTCTCAAGCTCCGCCCATAGAGCGGCACGCCCACAGAGATACTCAGTAGAAAGGAGCAGAGTGAGACATTTCTTCAGTTTGAGTATAATATAAATGAAGCTGTGAGCGCGCCTCGTATACCGGCCGAGGTTTCTGTGTGCGAGCACTCAATATAAGCACACATGCGAACTATTCACACACACTAGTACACGTCGGGATTATATTTAGAAAGTTTTCAGTGTGATAATGTTGGAGTATTTGCTGAGTACACACTTATGTAGCTGCTCATTTACCAGGCTATGTACATGTAGAAGTAAATTGGAGATAGCGTGGGAGGGAGGTGAAATGAGGCTGGCGATCAATAGTTGTGACCTCTAGACGTAGATATTTGCGCTCCACTGATAATTATAATATTCTCGTGTCCTCATTTGCTTTCTAGATAGCAGTATTTGTACGAGTTCTTGGTTGAAATATGCTCTATATTAACTTTATAGATAAGATCATTTCTAAGGATTCTCTCTGGAATAATTTGAATACATGATATGTCTAGTAACTATGTTTATAATCAGTGACGCTAAACCTCTTTCTTTTTAGTTAGTCAGTTTATTTAAGAGACTGATAAAGTATGCGTAATCCTTTGCTAGTCTAGTTCTAAACGTCTGTCGAATGCTGTTTGGTTGTTAATAGGTTAATTACAAGATATCATGAGAGTGTGTACGCGGACCGCGTCACAGTCTCTTAGTCAGCTCTTACGATACCTACGGGAAGAAAAGGAGTGATGATACTCTGCCATAACGTGGATGAATTTTAATACCTTCACTCAATGCAATTGCAAATATTCAAGTTCTTTTTAAAAAAATCCTCCGTTATCTGTGTCAGGTATAATCCTTTTTTTAATTCAAAATCTAAACAAACATCCGTTCGTCATAACCCTGAAAAAAATAAAAATAAGCGGAGCAAACGTCACGGTATCCGGAAACGGATCCTCGTTTAATTTTTAATTCGGTCGGCAGGCGACGCGGCGCTGTCGTCGCCGTCTTCCTGCCCGTCGCTTCCGGTTGTGAGCACTTCTTTTTTCAAAGGTTGTATTTCCGTTTTGGCTCTGAAGCCGATGTCACGCGGGATTTGACATCGTTCCACTGAAACGGTTTAAAACTTTCTATTGTTTGTACTTAAATATAAATGAATGTAGGTTTTGCTTTGAAGTCTAAAATGATCTCTTTATTACGGTGTATGACAAGAAACGTTTAAGTGTGGGAGAGCCATGCTTCGGCAAAAATGGGCCGGCTCAACCGGAGTGCTACTACGGCCTCACAGAAAACTGACGTGAAACAACGCTTGCGTTGCGTGAGTGAGGTTACCGGAGACCCTATTGCCTCCTTCCCAATCCCCGATTCTCTAACCCCCAAAAAGCCGCGACGCACTTGTGTTTCGGGTGCCCATGGGCGGCGTGTGCTTATCATCAGGTGATCCGTCTGCTTGTTTACCGGCTTATATTATAAAAAAACAGAAACCTGTGTAGCTACAAAGTCAACAGAGTTACACTTTAAAATTATATCATGTTACACAAAAAAATAAATATATGTAATTTTAGCAAAACACGAAAATACAAAAACATTTTAGCAATGTGTAAATACCACCCGTCATTTTTTAAACAAAATATGAAAATAAAATATTATACTCGTATTTTCATGCACGTGTGTATTTTTTTGTAGAGATAAACCGCTTCCACGGTCCTGAATTCTGTTCATCCAACATTATAAATGACTAAGGCCTTTCGCGATTATTTTACGCCGACCACAGATTTTTTCTCAGCGGATGAAAAATCCGCTTCTGCCGGATATTATCATTAATTATGAATCAGGAGGTTTCACAGTCAACGCTCTGACGGTTATAAATTGTGTGAGACAACTTTTTGTCCATCAAGGGATGTTTTTTTAATTATTTATTTATTATGAATAGAAGCGCCGTTTGTTGATTGCGTAAGTTTTTGACTGTGACGGTTTTTAAAGCATAAAAGTAAAAATACATTGGGTAATGATTACTTGTTTGTTCCTTATTAAGTTAAATTTGCAATACGCTATGATTCAATTTGCTAGAACTTTCAATAATAGTATTATACAATTGTAGTTACTTTCTTCAGAAATACTATTGCGCGTTGTTGAGTTCAAACAAAGGTTTAGTTTAACAATTTATAGAAAAAAAAAACATCACTCCAAAATATGACAACACTTATAGTTATAATACATTTCTCAAATCCACAACACAAACTCATAAAGAAAGCTACAAATCAATCCAAAAACATCTCATAGCTGCCCTCAAGCAATTGATCTCTTTTCGGGCACGTAAATCAAAGCGGCAAAGACAAGGGCCGGCTAATGTCCGCCAAGGGCCAGTGGGAGGATGGATGGCCCCGTCCTCTGCGGCCACGCGATGGATGGGATGGCCCTCCGAGATCTGCACACCTGGCCGCCCGCCGTAAATCTTCAGGTAACCTCCGGTAATTAAAGGTGTTGGTAATTGCTAAGGTTTGAGTTAATTATCTTGTCTTTTCTGGTGTTATTGTGGGTTATGTGTAACAATGTGTGTGAGGTACAGTTGTGTTGTTATAATGTACGTTGTTATTCAGTTCATTTTATTGTTAAGCTAAACTTGTAGGTGTAACAAAATATTTGATGTTTGCATTTATTTATTTAGCAGTAATCAAAATGTGTTAGTACGATATAAAAACATGTAATTTGACTTTAATTAAAGGTCAGTACTCTATTGAAATTGAAGGAGTATATTATCAACTTACAGCTAGTATTTATTTGTATCTAATCTTGGGTCTACCTGAACTAAACCCATTCCTCACACAAGCATTTCATTAGCTACAAAGGCTTACACAAAGCTAACCAAAACATTCTTGGATCAAAGCCTACATTCCTACGTACTTAAGTTTCAGATTGTCATCGCAGTAACGTTCTGTCAAGTGGCAGCCATGATGAATATGCGGTGAGGTCCCCCGGGCTCTATGTTCCACCCTGGGAAGGATCTTTGCGATTTATACCCAGGATTTTGCTGTCCACTTCAAACAAACACGCCGTTAAATTGTAATATGAAGCAAACAAGGATTTGTGGTTTGTGTAAAACGAATTTTCTGGTGAATAGTTTTGTTTTGTGAGCTTTTTTTCGGTTCGTTATTTTGAGTAACATTTAATATCAATCATATTTCATATTTAATAATTCATAACATATATTTAGTTGCAAATTGATTAATTTTAATGAAATCAAAATAAATGTTCGTTAATTTTCAGGGCAATATCTCTACCAATATACAATCTGGACCTAACATACTTTTGTCGAGAACATAATTTTGTCGATTCTGTTAATCCCAATAACTCGATAACAATAGGTTCAGAAAATAACAAATCCTATACGATTACAGTTGATGAAGAGAACAGCTACACAAACAATTCATTGCACAATGATAATTTATATCGTGATCGCAGTCATTAGTCGCACAGTGCGCGTTCGGCACTAAAGTTGGGAACGAATAAATCGTGCCAACACTTGCGTCTTCCCATCGATATGATTAATAGGCGCTCGTGAACTATCTCGGGTAAGCTGAATTAAGATATTACTGGTGCCGTATTATGAGAGAATTACTTGGAAAGTAATCACTTGATTAAATATATCTTTATATTCTAAACAATGCGATGGAAAGAGACTTTTGTTGATATGAAAGTAAATGATAAACAAACTGGTATTGATGTGACGTAAAAAATACAAATGTAAGTTAATGTGTGATTGATTACTGGGTTTTACTATTGCAAACGTAATTGGTAATGTAAACCCAATAATATTAAACGCATTATTAATTCAACGACGACCACATCACGGCTGACCAATAGTCCGTTGCGTTCCGGATGTTGGCGCCCAACGTGGGGCCGTGACGTAGTGTTGCCAGCATCGACATTATCGCCTAGCAACACCTATAAATAAATATGGCGGCAAAAATGGTGGCCGTTTATCAGCTAACGGAAGTGGACACTGGGGACCGGAAGCCGAGTAATAAATGTTATTAGATAGCCCCTGGGCTTAGTGGGCACGGATTAAGTCCCCTTTTTTTACTTCTTTCGTCCACCGGTTTTGTTAATGTGTCTGGGTTTGAAAATAAATGGCTCCCGAGTTTCAGGCGGGCTCGTTAGGTGTGGGATTTTAATAATGAGGTTTAATTTTTACATGTGTTTAGGTTTAGATTGCTACACAAACATGTAAAATGTACAGTTGGACATTAGGTTCCAGATTTAATACGAGTAAAATATTAAACCTCTTTATAATCATGTTTAAACGTTTGATCCTGATTTAAAATCGTATATAAAACAACATTAAAGGATTATAACGAATATCCGTTAAAGCATTAATTAGCAATAATAATCCCAATACATCACGCACAGGGAGCGAAATAAAAAAGGCTGGCGCAAAAAGTTCACATACAAATAGTGGATGTTTGCTCAATACTTCTGACTGTCAAAAGCATCGGCAAACGATGCGTCGGTTATTTACCTACGACGTGCAGGCAGCTACAAATTGGCAGATGCTACTGTTGCAAGCCTCTTTTTTACACACATTTCACCTCTATTCTCCACTTTATACGGTTGCTTTTTGCGTGCACAAATATGAATGATGTTGGATCAGGTCAAACGCTCGATTTGATTCCACCATGATCGAGTTATAACAGTTGCTTACACGGTGTTTTATGGAATTTTGTGGACGTAAATATGATGTTTTGGTTTGTTTATTATGAATTTGAACTTTAATTTGGATTAGTAAATGTGTCAGTAAACGGTTTTGTCAAGTTAAGATTACAAAGAAATGTTTTAATTTCTTTTTATGTTTAATTAAATAGAGAAAAAATACATGAGCTATTTCTGTTCTTGTTATTTCAGGCTTGACATCATTGTCGTGTCATTTGTTTTTAATGCTGGCAACGTAGCAGAAAAAAATTGATGTACCTAGAAGGAGAATGAGATATGTGTCTTTCCTTGTCATTTCGCGCGTGTTATTTATTTATTACAAACCTCTACATCTACATTAGTATGATAATCGGAATTGAAAACCCGTGAAGTCAGTACTTACAACCGACCAACCAAAGCTTATAACAATTGTGATTGTGTAGTGATTAAAACAATAATAAGTGCAACAACACTCGGCATCATAAACACGAATGCAGAAGCACGTTCCGTCAATATTATAACATCCATTTCACATAAATTCATATTAATAGCCCTGAATAGTTTAAAGTGCATAAAATATTGTTAAACATCGGTTTTCTGTATGTATAGGATGGAAGTTTGAGCGTCCGATAGCCGATAGCGTCAATACTGGCAAGCCTCCAGCTATCAACTGCTGGTTATACGACTATTTACATATGAACTCAAGCGATAGTGTGCCCACTATGAATAAAATATTATAGGCGCTAGTATTAGGTGGTCCGAAATAACGGAATTCGGTCACTTTTTGTAGTTTTGGGCGAGAAAACTGGATGTATAGTGTTTTCTTTGAAATACCTTCAACTCTTCTTGAATGAACAGTTACAACAATAAGGTTATTGAGACACCACAGCATTAAATGATTGTTAATCCTCGTATCTATTAATAGCTATAGTTTGTTTGAGAAAATTGTATAACGAACTGATTGTTTAATTTCTAAAAATATGTACTAAATTCAAAAAGACATAATTTGAAACACTTTTCTTGCCTGTAAAAACAACTTGACCAAAATCAAAAATTCACACTTCGCTTGGCAAGACCCTAAGCTCGTTACATTGGCCACTAATTACATCCACATTTCTGAAGCTTAAAATTTCAAATTGCAACCCTCTCATGTCTTCTGTCCTTTTCTGGCGCGCTTAAAACAATACCAACTGTTGCGAACGGAGGCTGATGTGTGCGGGTGTGTGTGTGTGCGTGGGTAAACACCGGTTTAAGCCTAACTGGCCTTAATGAATCGTAATGGCCCCTATAATTCGCGGCGTAACTAACTGGCCATGTGGGGACGCCCGCGCCCCCCGCTCCCACCGCTTTTCCCGGTATTTGGAAGCGAGCCATATCGCGTCTATGACAGCGGCGATTCTCTTTTTAAAATTTTCAGGCCAGCCGCGTTTGCCGCTACAATTTGCGGTTCGTGCTTAGATTGCAATGTCAAAATATTGTCGCACGGTAAATATGATGCGATTTTTATTTCACACTCATGCCGTAACTAGCAACTGGTAGTTTATTTATCGTTACCTTGTTTATTTAACGACCGTTTAAAAATATTTTATATAAACATTGCGCTGTAGTATTTGAACGCAAATAGAATTATTTATTTTAAAATAGTTCGGAATAAACATTGGAAGTATTTGAAAAATGTTTGGTGCTGGCATGTTTTTATATGTTAGAAATGTTTTAAATACAGTTGTCGAGTTAAATGAGTATCAAATGTAAAATGCAACATCCTGCTCCCTAACTTTAAACTAAAGCCCGAAGGAGCTCGTTATTCCTTCTGTAATTTATTTAATTGCTCTGTGGCGGTAATTATTCATGAAATTACGGCAATTACGTCTGTGGAAACAATTATTTATTGTGCAAACTTGAGTCTTAACTCACATTTTATTCCATAATGCATCATCAGATAACCGGGTGGACGGAACAGTATCGTTGTGCAGAAACAGTTGCAATTTGTTTACTTTGCAAGTAAATCGTCTTGGATTTTCTAATTGCTTCTTCATAATTACATTTTGTTTTGTTTCTAAACCATAATTACGCATTCATGTACTTTTCGATAAAATTAAACTTGACTTGCTGTTCATATTGATGTATAAAAAATATGTGAAACAGATTGAAAGTAATTGAATATTAAATACAATATTTTAATATTTTCTTATGGTTTTGAACTGTCAATAGAAATACGCAATTTTTAAAATGGTTTTTAGAACTTACCAAAATAATTCTAGCCTTTTTTTAAAATTTTGCTACACACAATCTATTCAAATTTTAACCTATCTGTTTTTTAAATAATAAAATCTTGAAATTGTATCTATTTCAAAGACATAAACAGTATAAAGTCTGGTAAACATTAGGATAGCTTGACAAATACCGTCACTGGTACTCCTGGACAAATTGTTATCAAAACGAAGGAAAACAACCACAGAGTCGGACTCGGCGTGGTTCGACAGTGTCCATCCTGCATATTAATCACAGGAAGGCGCCATCTGGTGGTAGCTTACCGGACCTCGCTTAAATTAAAATATTTTGAATTTCCCTACGACAAACATGTAACATTTGGTGCTAATCGTCGCTGAAGGTTTCTTGGGGATACATCTAATTGTCGTATCACTTTCTATGTAGGTATATGTATATTTAAGTATATGTTTGGATTCCCTTACAAAATTGCAACAGTCAGAGTTAACTGATCATAATAGATTGTACTTTATTTTTTTAAGAAATGTTGCACCACTCTATTACTTACTCCTTATGTCGTGGCTACGTTTACAAGTATACAATTTCACATACATTTGACACCCAGACCCGAAATAACAAATTGTGTATATTATTTATATATTTTATATGCATTTTCCCTGCAGTAAAATAATTTTAAGTATCCAAAAAATAAAAGTGAACCAAGTCGTATTTTTTTTTCAAATGTGCGTTGTTAAACACAATCGCAGGTAAAGAATTGAAGGTGAATTACAACGACATAAAGCTGCCAAATAAATCGATGATATATCGAGGCAAACAAGTGGCGATCACAATAAAAGGCGACGCGGGCACGCCTCCGCACATTGTTCAAACAAGCGCTACAAATGAATAGTTAGGTAACCCGTCCTACGTGATAAATTCATTTTTGGGAAGGTTTAATTTGTTTGCAGCCGCCGCTATTTCGAATACGCCATTTCTCATTGAACAGATTACGGAGATTACGAATTCATTAGGGACGCTATATCTTTTGTTCGTGGCGTTGGGACGCGGCTAATTGATATTTTGGGCACACATGTAGTTCGTTGCCGTAATAATTGGTTCGGTAATTAATTTTCTAAAGAGTCGCCGATTCTCTCAGTGTAATTTGTACGTTTTAATAATTTCGTTTTATTTATTTATTACTGACTACTTCAAGACTTAACACCATTAGTATCCTTTCATATATTTGTACTAGAAAAGACATCAGGATCTTTATTTTGTTAGTTACAAAATGCTGAAAAAATATAACATAGAAAAGTGATTTTATAGCGCATAATAAGCAAAACATAAATGCCAGATTTGTACAGCATAATCATCATTATGATATTCTAAACCTAACTGACTACAATACTCACAGGTATATACAAGTACGCACATATATGTAGATAATGATACGTAATACACTTGCATTATCTGCGTAATTCAGTCAATAAGCTAATAGAGACATAGTTCGGTGGGGATGTCCTCGTCGGGATTCTGGCTGTGTCGGGGACAGCGCACACCGCAGCAGAAGAGCCGCGGGAGTGCGGACAGGAATTAATTGCGGCGCGTGTCTGAGGTGCGCCGTAATTATCGTGCCTGTGGACGTCCGGCCGATATCCGCGATGCTGCGGTTGACTTAGAAATATTGCGCTCCGGTATGTTTCTGGAAATTACAGTTGATGTGATCGGGGTTGTGTTATGCGGAGATGGAGTTGTGATGTAAATGTTTTAAAGTTATTTTTACGTTTCAGTATCAATTTTATAAAAGTATACTATATTGAATCTAATGTCAAACTGTAATGAATAAATAATAAAAAAATCTAAAAATATACAATAGCTTTTACTTTTTTTAAGAGAATTCAACATAATTGTATAGCTATTCATAACATAAAATTAATATCAAAGTTAGGACGTAGATATTAGCAACAAGATTCGCTGAGGCATATGGGAGTAGCACGCGGTAAAGACAGGGGTCGCATCGCTTGGCGCGGGCATCGAACCGCAACCGACCTGCGCTCGACGCCGCGACTGAATTAATTGCTCAACCCGAGGCAAACCGCTCACCTCAAATTTCCTTCGAGGAATTTTACTGTTGATACTGTGATTAAGGTTTGAATAATACGAATTTTAGGTCGAGTTTTATAAAAAAGAAAAGATTTTTTAGAATCCTGATGACATATTATGATATGACTGCAAGTTTTCGGATATAAAGACTACAGCCAAGTATTCATTTACATTATGTTAAGACAAGACATTTAATGTAAAAAATATGAAACTTATGGCCTGGAAAATTATTATACCTATAGGTAGAGTATACATAAGTACCTTGTGCAACATTGCACATTTATGTACAAGAACATAAATGTTAAACACATACATATTCTCATACATACACACAATATTTTACACGTAAGCAAGCAAAATAGTCTGCAAGCACGCACAGGATTTCTTAACGAGCTACTGTTATCATTCCTCATAATCTTTCCACGTCAATATTAATACACAATCTGGGTAATTCTACACCTTTACCTGAATACCTAATTGAGTATCAGCCGTTCAGTATTCGTCTCTCGTACGTTCTTACTGAAGATAAGCCGAATCCCGTCGCCTGCGAATCCCGCGATACTTGTGACTAATCGCCGGGATTCACCTCGCACCGTCTCACGATAATCCCGGACAAATTATAGGGGTGCTTATTACTACGTGGGGTTTCGTGATCATTATTTAACAGTCAGTTGAGGTAAGTCCCGACATTCGTGAAGATAAACGCTGTGTTTATAGAAATATAAAGATTAATGCTCATGTCTCGTGTTATGAATAAGTTAGGGATTTTTGTAACGTATCTTTCGTCTGTTATTGGATTTTAGTAGTGTTGTATTAATATAAATTACACTGGTACCAATAGCTTCAGTTTGTATCGCACATGTAACAAATGAGTCAGCCAAATTAAAATAGACAATTGACAAAAATATGCAAATTATTTTAACCAGACAGGCAGACACAAAAAGAAGAGAAACCAAGATAATTTTTAATTCACAGACATAGAATCCAAATAGCCAATGAAACCGGATCTATAAAATAAAAGACCGGCGACTCATAAATAAATACACTGAAAAATGCAAAGGGAAAAATAAAAAGAGGAATAATGGAGGGTATAAAAGAGGACAGTTTGCGTCACAAAGCCGCATGCGGGCCTCAGATATTGACAGTAAATTTCATTCATACGGCATTAGTGCCGCACCATCAGATCCAGGGATATCTCCCGCAAACATTTCAGCCGCGAAGCGGAGGAGGAGGCAACTTTCAACAGTTCCACTTGTACTACTGTAGTCTGTTAGTAGCGTGCAATACAGAACTGGATTATTTATTGATTGTATAACAATTATGATTAAAATAAACTTCTATAAATATGTCATTACTAATACATAAAAAAGCATATCTTTTTGAAATATTTTGTTTTATATAGTTAGTTTGGAAAATGTATTATACATTTCAAAAATATTAATGTACATATTTTAATTTAGTCTAAATTTAACATTAATAATACTTACAAAAAATATTTAACAAATGTAAGTTTAGACTAAATAATGAATTAAAAATAAATAATATTATGGAAGAATATTCGTAGCAAACAAATTATTTTCGTAGCTCCTCGTAGCCGCTGTGGATGGCGTAGCGGCATCTACGCCAAACCGCTACGCGGCCTACACGCGGCGACCAATTTAGCGTAGCACACCACAGAGAAAAACGTTCAACTGAGAACGAAAATAACCAGCTTTGAACTGTTTGGACAAGGCTGTATTGCCAATACACCTCTTTGTATGTGTGAGTTATTGCTCACTTTACTTTGGCTGGGGTAAGGAATTGTTTGGATCGTTTGTTAGTTTCGTTTTCTTAATTATTATTTAATGTGTGTTTATAGTTCAAATGATTAGTGAATTAGCTACAATGTCATTTATTAGCCTCAGTATCACATGTAAATTATTGAACTGCACTGTTATTATGTGAAAATATAATAAAAAAATAAAACATGCTTAAATGAATATAAACTGTAAAAAATATCATGTAATAATAAAGGTCCTTTTATTTACATTATAAAACACATACATTTGTAACAAATAAATCAAACATAAAACAACATTATCCTTATCTCATATTGTTTGAAGTTACATATAAAACATAATTCATATAAAATCCCGGGACGAGCTTTGTGTCCATTCTTCAAGTTAAGCCAATATTTGGCGAGTCCGGGACAACTTCCGCGAATGTGACCCGGTAATTTATCGGCGGACAAAGTGAAGTTTATCGAAAGAACGAGAATAACTTTATTATATAGTGACCGGAAGTGTAGGGTGGACGCGGACGGCGCGGACGTACGGCCAGACGCAACGGGAGCTTTGGGACAGTCGGGCACACAAGTGTTGCGAATTATTTGGTAGAGTGATTTTAGAAAATTATTATTGTCATTGGTTGTGTTGTTTTGTTACAATATATTATTTTAAACAAATTGTGGTAAGTATCATTTTACATGCACTGTATCGTTTCTCTTTATTTTGAGTATTCGATATATTCGGTGATAACGGTATCGCCATAACATAAATATAACGACGAAACATAAATTAAGTCATCTTGCGTGTAAGTGATGACAATTAATTATCTAAAATACTTGTCCATGTTATTGCAGATTTTTTTAGTTTTCGCATATTTTAAAAATCTTATATGCTAACTTATTAATAAAACTATTATTGCAAAATGTTTTGGTTCAAAGCAATCATGTAAAATTTCTAGACCATTTCTGTGTTCAACAGTACAGTTTCGCGTCGTTCCATTTTTATGGAGTTGGAGGCATTTCTTAGCAATAATGAAATATGTCGCGTCCACCGGCCGGCCCTCATTGTAAACACATTTCGGAAATCGTCCTCATACATACGTCCATACGAGGAAATCGTCCACGTTTTACTCATTTTATTTCCAAGAATCTTGCATTTCCCTTTGTAGTAAATATTTCCAGTTTCATGTTGAAATATGATGTCGGAATTTTTGTTATATTACAGGGTGTTATGGAAACCATCTGTAGAGATATGTAGAATTTAGAAAATCTAACTATATCATATGCCATATGATAATATGATATGTATTCCGTATTCTTTGTAACACCATTCATAATTCTATTAGATACGATTTTTTTAAATAAGTTTACAAGGTAATTTTTATTGTTTATTGGTTACGTTGATACTGGAAAAAAGCGTAACTAACATTAAAACATTTATATTTCATCAAAAATAAATATGTATAAACTAACATAGAAAAAAAAAACAAAATAAAAACAGCACACCGAATTTCAATTACAACAGTTGTTGTAATAACGCAAATACGCAATAAAATTTTGCGTTAATTGAAAGAAAAACCAATATGATTCTAGTTAGCAGAGGTATTCGTACAATATTGCGTTTCCCAGGAATCACACACAGGTCAATTTTCAGCATAGCTTGGTTGAGGGTTTTCGAGGTAAATGAAAAATGTCCAATAAAGTTTGATTTGGCGTCGAGGCGGCGCCGGGACCTGACGGACCGGGCGCAGCGGGCCTCAGATATGATACTGTCAAGTTGTTCACGCTCCACTACACTTATTCATGGCGACGGCGACGTGACGTCTTTACTGATACTCGAAGCTTGATAACACGTAAACTGTTTCGTCTCAGATATTTTTGTGTAAGTTAAGATTTATTTTATAGAAAAAAATGTGTACATATTATACTTTTTTAATAGTAAGTAACATATGAATTACTTACTAAATTGACTTGTCATTAATTAACATTCATTGACATGATAACATAACATTACAATAGATGAAAAACATCCATCTACACTTATCGCAAACGGAAATAGTTTGCGATAAGTGTTGTTTAAAAAAATGTTTCAGCAATCACTACCTTCAATCATCTAGCAATCTTTTATCCATACAGTTTCTTCTTACTAAAATAAATTATCTTAAAAAATAAAAAAAACATACCATATTACAATATTTTCTCGAAGCAACCAGTTACATTCTACCGACATACCCTTGTCCGGTGCGCAGTGAGTCCACTGTTTCGATAAAGGCTCGTTTAATACTACAAAGTGATCTGAAGCGAGTCCGCTGTCGCCCCGAGCAACGCTTTACCCAACTCTTATGAAAATTTTCTCAAGAACTCGCTACCTATCCGAGTTGAAACCTCTTTTGATATCTTATTTAGTATGTGATTGAAAAAGGACAGGTATCTTTAGGTAAGGTAGTGGTATATAATTTTTCCACGAAGAAATGTTTATAAGATCATAGCGTCTATACATAAGAGTAAGCTAAGATCATGCCATTTCAGACAGATATCTCATTTTAGTAGCAGCATCGAAGATTATACTAGTTGTCTACTTGAATGCAAGCGGGTACAAAGCCTAAGTACATCTGCATTTGGATAACACAAAATTTTCTTTGTGTCATTAGCGTCAATTAATAAGTCAGCCTTACACATAAGGTACAAGTGACATCAGTGTACTAAATTGCAAGACTCAATAATACTTAGCACCCCATTGACGTGTTCACGTTTCTAAGTATCAAGTGCAATAATAATAAAAAAACAATCAACTAATCGAATCTAAACTGATTTAAGAATTGTAGTAAAACTAATTTCTCTCGGAATTAAGGCATATAAAAACAGAATTGTTTCACAAATTGCTACCTAAATTAGTGATAAAAGTAGGAGTATGAAACAAAGTAAAAGTGAATAATTACCTGCAGGTAGGTAAATATGCTAACAAATGGACATTAATTAAACCGTTCTAGGAATGAACGCACGGCTCCATTTGTTCCAACCTGCCGCTGCCGTACCACGTGCATCGTGCACCATTTATAACTATGCAGTCAGCTGATAAAAACTTCCTGCTATTTTGTTTGGAGATCCGTGACTGTATTTTATTTTACAGACAACAAAATAATAATATGAAATCTAAAGAATTTCCTATTTTTAAGAGACTACCTTGTTCTGGGAACCGTCTTTAAAAGTTAAAGCGTATGAACCTGCATTTTTGTAAGTCGAGTAATATATCTAAAACCTTATCCTAAGTCTGAAAAATACTTTTTCGAAAACTGCATCAAAATCGGGTTCAACCAAACGCGAGACAATCGCGCACAAACATTCATACATGTCAAACTGAGAACCTCCTTTTCTTTAAGTCAGTTAAAAATTTTACGATCATAATTTTCAACAAAATTGTATACGGAACCAACATCGGTGGACCATACCTAAGCATTTTATTTCTACCTCGTGTAAATACGTTTTGGCTCGTTTCCGAGCTTACCGGAAAATATTGGCGGACTTTTTATTTTCCTAACGATTGCGACGAGATTCCACGGTATTCTCTTTATACACTTTTTAACTTATACCGTCTTAATCCTGTGCATTAAATTTTATACCTGTGTTGTTTTCCACGGATGAATGGTGCTAAATTATCATTATGAAGGTTTTAAATGTTTTTATGCTCAGAAATAGCATCTAATTATTTGAGTGTTTATTAAATAATTAGTGCCTAAAAAACGTTGCCTCGCACTAGCATTTTCTCCTGTGTCGTGTGTTTACTAGGATAAAAGTTTACATGAACATAACGCCCAGACCCGAAACAACAATTTGTGGATCACACAAAGAGTTGGTCTGTGCTGGAATCGAATCCAATACACGTAGCACCGTAGCCAGTTGCCCAGCCACCGCGCTAACCGCGCAGCTCTAGTAAGCTATTTATAGTAGGGAAGCCATCCATAGCACACATCCATTGCACGCATCTTTCCATATAAAAAAACATAGCATAGCTGACTCCGTTTCCACCAGTGCCAAGATCTGTGTACCAATAAATATGATTAGTGGAAGCCAAACTCATCCACAGCAACATAGCATGGCACATCTTTGGTGGAAAAGCAGCAAGTCTAAGTTTATCTTCCAACATTCATCAGGATACGTATGTATACATTACAAGAACATCATAACTTTGAAACTTCGAACATTTTTTCTCACCCAATGATTTAGTTTACGTGAAGCACAAACAATATAGAGCTGAACACGTGTTAACAGGGCCATAACCGTGTGAGTTAACTGCCGAACTTAGGGCACTTTGTGAAATATGACGCAGAGCGAAACGACCCTTATCGTCTTGCTGATTTTGTTTTATGTGCTGCCGCGGACTTTGGTGCTGAAAGGTAGATCTTGTAAGGGTTGAAGGAGAAAAAAGTAGCAGTTATCAAGTCGTACGTCATAGCTACTTTGAAAAAAAAACCGACTTTAAAAAACCAATGACTTTAAAAAGTGAAGCAAAAAATACTATTATAAGTACACGTTATCCTCCTACTGATAGGATACAAATTGATGTAAGCTGTATACAATTTTGTGACCACTAAGTTATATTATTTTGATATGAATCTCCCTTTTTTGAAGTCGGTAAAAATTAATCAAAGACATGCTGATCTAGGTAAGAAAGTCACTAATCTACAAATAACCTTTAGTTAACTTGTTAACTTAACTTTTATGGCTATTGGCTTATGCAAGACTGTGTGAAACCCAACCAAAACTATTTTAGTAGTTTAAAAAATGTGCATAATGTATAAGCAATTGAAATTGCACTTATAAAATACAAAATTCACGCCTATTAATTAGTATCCTTTACGTTTATTTCAAGTTGCTATTTCGAGGCAACAGCATATCAACGTTTTTTTGTTGTTTATTCACGAAAAATGTTTGGTAAAAATCTGATGATAGGTATTCTAAGAACACATAACATAAAGATCTCAGGTTTATGCCTATCAAAATATTTTCTCCTATAAGTTAATGACGACGCCAGGTGTTTCAAAATAGCTTGTCATTGATTTTTATCGGTAAAGGGTTCGACAAGAAGTGAGGCTATAACCATCTACACAACGTAATGGTTTATACCCCTGTAACGATAAATTTAGTGCACGGTAACATATTTGTACGTTTTTTTGAATGACTTGTTTTTCTACCTGCACCAAAAAACTGCTAGAGTTTTAGTGATATTCACCCAGTAAGTACAGTCTTCATGTATCCTTGCGGAGCACGAATTTGAATGTTTATGTACGTATCAGTAAATCAAGTCATATACTGTACATAATATAATAGTATCTATAATTTTATTAGTCTCGAGGACTTATTTATCACAGAACCACTCTCAATTTTAAACAAACTTCCCTCTTGTGGTCTTTCTGTAAAATAAAACCTCTTAGAAAAAATATTTAAATTGGTTTTTAATTTAAGAGCAGACCAATACAGAGGTATTGTGTTACCGTTTGTTTTTTTCAAGTTACCGTAATTAGCCCTCGCCCACACCTGCGAGGCTTCTCTCGAACTCTGACCAGGGAATCCTGAGGAATGCCTATTGTGTAACGCGATCGTTTCGACTTGCCTAGTTCTCGTAAACAACTCGACTAACTATTTATGAGAGGTTTCCTACTGCAAACAAATCGCTGAATAGTTTAATAACCTTAACTCGTACTCTGGTGGGGAAGTAGTTGTGTTATGTACCTAACCAATAATAACTTTCCGCCTCGCATAAATCGCAGCATTAATTTTACAACTCAAATGTAACAATTTAGTTGTAGGCAAGTAAGCACTTAGTTATACGCCGGCGGCGCTCTGCCTCGCAACTTAAGCGGCCCTCCCTTACCGCTAAACAAATTTGACAGCTCCAAGTTAGCCTAAGTTCGGGTACACGTGTGCAAACTTTGTTCTACAACCTTCTTAAGCGTCTGTCATCCTTAACCTGATTATCATAAGGAGTAATTTCGTGTAACATTTTTGACGTAGCAGGTTGTGTGTATGATTGCGTTTGGTTAAAGTTGCGTCTGACTAGTTAGCATTGTGCCCACGTTGAAACAAGTTGTCATGATTATTAAGGTGTTTAGCGCTGAGTTAGAGTTGGCACATGATTACTTTGTGAACTTATCTGTACAAGCCATGCACGCATAACTTTGTGCTTATACCAAATAAGCAGACTTTGTATTAGGAACATCTTAAGACTTTGAGTTTGGTAACGTGCATAATAACACATCAGTCAGGCACAAAAATATTGCACACATTACAGATTTAATGCGAAGTACTTTTAAAAATCATTTATTAATTTAAACTTACACGTCACAGCGCTGCTCTACAACACACACACACACACACACACATCTCTGCAAAAAGTACGTCAAAAGCGCGCAGTCTAAAATGTATTTCAGATTGATTATTAAATAACGACCATTAAATTTTCGACAGGGGTGATCAAAAAACGCAGGATTAATTCAGATTTAAGCTCCGCGAGTCGGAAGCTTTTAAATTCGCATAAATACAACATGTCATGGGCGGTAGCCGTCTGCCTTTATCAATTACAAAGAGGAGCCGCTTCGAAAAATGTAAAGTGAAGCGTTACATGGCGACCGTTTAATATTAAGTGGAGCATTTAGCACTAGGATGGGCTAAAATTATGTTTTATTTGAATTAATGTTAATACAATAGTATCAATTGTTGTAAAATTGTTACCTCACTTGTCTAGGGTTGATTAGTACTTGGTTTTAAAATGTTGATATTTTTTCTATAGCAAAATTCACAGCACACGTTTTTAAAAAAAAAACATTTTGTCCCACATTAGGATTTTCTTCTGACGTGGCTGCATTTACAAACATAGGAACAAGTTCACACACACATGACAACCAGATTACAATTTGTGGATCAAACAAAGAGTTGCTCCGAGAGGAATTCGAACCCGCTATACACACTACGCTACTACGCTTCCGCCAGTCACCGCACAAACCGTGAAGTCGAATTATGTACATAATTTAATTGAGGTAACATAAATACTATAAATAGGCTTTGACTTATACCTATAACTGAAGTATGCAACACAAGTAAAGGACTAAAAGCAATCCAACGACTAACTACTATTAGCCACATTCCATGCAAAAACCTTTAACAGTCAAAAATGCAGGTTTTAGTTTGGAATTCTGGACAACGAGCGCTTCAGCTGCGATGTTCATAAGTGGACAAAACAGTGTAGTGGCTCACATTTTATAAAATGTTTTATTCCAGTGCCGTCCTTGTGTTCCGATGCTGTGTACAACTCTGCTATGCCTCTTGTGATTTAAATGGTTAAAATTCTGCAGTTTTGTGTTTGGTGTTTTATTTTGAAGCGACTATTTTCAGTAGTTTTTACTAAGTACTGTGTAGCTGTTGATTAAACAATACAAGTAGCTGTATAGAGCTAGTAATGTGCATAAAGTCTTCTAGTGAATAATTCTATCTGACTAAACAATTTTTTATCGTATGAGTACTTTTTGTGAATAATACATAATTGTATAGTACATATTTGAGTCAAAAAATCATATCTATCAAAGTCAAATATTTATATCAAAGTACTAAATAGTGTAAAATAAAGTGCTTATTAAATAATAATAATTACTCATAGTTATATCAATGAAAACTACCAATACACCAATATTGTAGCCTAAGCATTTATCATAACACAAGAGGAATGCACAAACAATACGCAATTAAATTCCCAACAGCAATTATTTCTCATACATAACGGATCAAATTAAATTAATTCCCGAGAACAGCATATTACGGTACAAATGTGAAAAACGAGAATTTCTATCAAACAATTTAATTAACGCACATCGATATCTCTACTTATATCACAGAAGCAATGCGAACTATTAATTAATAAATATAAAGGCAAAGCTTTCACCATTATTAAACAACCGCAGCTTAATAAAAATTTCACATATATTAATTACAAGTGGCTTAACAAATGAAAAATATTTGCTCATTTATTGGGAACATGATAAATTGTAAATTACTTGGAAATGCGCGTTTTGGAGGGCAGACTGGGCTTAAATTTTAAAATGGTGAAACAACAGTGGAAATGAAATTCACGGACAAATAATGAGGGGTGAATTAAAAATGCAAAAATTGATTAATGGACCGTTGTTGGGTAAATATGTGCTCAATAAGTGAACGTCCACTCATTGTTAGTTGTCCTGTACTGTGTTTGAGTTATGCTTTTTATTTTGTAGTGTTATTGTTATTGTCGGAAATAAGTCATTACTATTTTAATGTAAAGGTATTGGAAACTGTTCCTCATTATATAAGATATGGGTGGTAAAAGAGCTATTATGTTATTATTTCAAAACATTTGATGATCTTACATCTTGCTCGTTCTCAGACTAGCGCGCGTGCATTAGATACTTTACACATACCTTGCTATTAAACGAGGTTTTCCCGTAGGGGAGAGAAAATAGTAGGCAGCAAGTATCAATAATATGGAGTGGAGTAACAACATGACATTTGAAGAACCATACGCCGCCATTGCCCTCGCTGCGCCGTCATAAAAAAGGCCAATTAAAAATCGCGTTTTCATGTCGAAATGTCCAGTAATGCTTTTTATTTGCCGCAAACATATGTTGCGAGAGTATTCTCGTAATTACAGTCGGCTTTTAATTAATTGTTTGTTATATTCGGATGCCCTACGGGAACGTGCTCGTGGCTCATGGCTCCATGGCTGGGCACTACAAAATTAACAACTTTTGCATTGTCACCAACTGTAAACTAATTAACACTTGCTACATTTATCGCTCGTGGATACAGATTGTGGTGTAATTTTAATTTCACAGTAACAATGCTTTACTTTTAAATGCTTTTTGTGTTGAATTTAATCGCTTTCCACTTAAAGTATTGCTCCATAAAGTGTTTAATGTTCATCAGATGCGCTGACACATAACTATTATGAAATAATATAATCATTTAAATCCTTTAACCCCACTTCAATTTCAATACTTCACCAAACCGACATAAACTCCCTTCACGCAAAACAAACATGAGAAACGACAATAAAAATGAATAGAATTGCTTGTACAAGTACGACTGCCTTTTTCCGTAGATTAATAGCATCAATCGCAAATCGGCTATTCAACACGCTCGACCGTTTCAGCAGCACATTAAACAGTGGCAAAGTAAAGCACACGGAATCGCGTGCTCAGCGTATATTAGGTGTCATAACATTGCAACCGGCTGCAACCTTCAACGTATACCATGGATTCAAGAAATGTGGATCGGATTTACATTCTATTCTCCAATATAAGAAAATAATGTGACGTTCTTTATGGAATGTGTTATCATTTATGTGGAATGTGTTATCATTTGTATTGCTATGTTTTAGTTGATTGTGAATAGTTTAGTGTATACAGCATTTGAAAATTCTGAACATACCACTTTTTTGCATTGTCGAATATCATATTGGACGATATAATCTCACTTGTTGTCATTTGAAAAGTTACCTTAATTACTTTTATTAAAGCATATTTTTCTTTGTTTTCTATAGGACAAGCCTGCCACAACCTCCCAAAACCGCTGCAACTCCTGTAAGCCAGGATCTACAGTAGACACAACCATGAAGACACCGGAATACTGAAGTCCGGCGCGTCACAGGGACATGAATGACTGTCTTGGATCTCGCAACGAAATAAATTAGAAGATATTATTAGAGGAGAAGAAAAAGAGAAGAGAATGTGATTAGATTTTGTATCCATCATGTAATTTTAATGAAAATATGTATTTATTTCTATTAGGCTCAATTCCTACGCAAAACCACATCCATCCTCAACGAATCTTAGTATCAGATGCATTTTCCACGGTACCATTTCGTAGCGCGATCGCAGCGATAACACGCCGCCATGCAACAAAGCCGCTAAACACCGTAAACTTGTGAATTATTAATCTTATCGAGTACTAAACATGGGCAGCTTCATGAAAAATTTAATAAATCGCCTTTTAGATTTATTACGACGTGGTTCATGTTGCCCAGTTATGAGCTAATGTTGATAAAGCTTAAATGCGAATGCTTGGCTTTATTGTAGCTCTTGATAAACGGTTTTGGCTTTTTGTGAATTATTTTTTGGTATTAACTTTCCTTTGTGTTGACGTTTTGTTTTGTGTGTTTTTTTTTATCGGAGTTTGATATGATATGGTACCGGTAGTTAAAGGTAGAGTGATTTATTGAAAGCTTGATTTATGCGGTGTAGTTTTTAGAATAACTTATATGAAGTTAACCTAAAAAGATTAGTTTTTTTATAAAACTGTTAAGTAACTTATCACGAAAACTTTAAAACCACTCTTTCAGAAACCAAAAAATTTCAAATAATAATTTCAACCAAAAACAAACAAAAGTTACGACTCAGTACGTTTCCCATAAATTTAAGTTAAAATTATTATCTGGCAACCCTTTAACGGAACACGAAAGAGGGAACCAAGAAGCGGAGTGGCGAACAAATTCGCTAATTTTATCTAGAGAGTAAAATAAAGATATATTAGTGGTCCGAACAAAGATAAAGGAATAAATTGTGGACGCGATAAATCAGTAAAGGATGGTTTTAATTACACGTCCGGCGGAACCACTGAGAGAAAGGTTGGGACACACTGAGACTTCTGAGAGAAAGGATTGAAGTATGTAGACTTAACACCAGTCACTAAAGTGTAAATGTTCTAATAATAAGATTTAATATATATAATTTGAAACTACAGACATAATCCCCAATGAAATGTGAAAAATTTACAGTAAGTAAAAATGATGTCACTACATGTTTGATTTCAGAGCAATCACTGTTTGAACACAATCATATTTTATGAAAGATGATAATTTTATGAAATTCAACTAAACCAATCCCGTTTACAAAATGTAACAATATGATAAAATACCTGTTAGAAACACCCTCGTACATTTCACTACCTGAAAAACTGTATGAAGCGTTTTTGCGACTCGTTTTACTCTCTATGTGTCTCTACCCTTATAAAGGGTTCCGCAATTGCCAGGAGGTAAAATGTAAATAAAGTTAATTATTGCTAGTTAAGTGATTTCAGACTTACTGAATATATTTTGCTTGGAGCTTGTGGTTTTACTTCGAACATGTTTACTTAAAAATTCACCGCAGCCCGTGAATTCTAAATGAAAATGGTTCGGGGAAAAAAGGATTGTTTTTTACATGGAAATGTTTTTATTCAACCAAAGATACAAAACATTTTTTGTTGGGAAAATCTGTGCATTATTTTATTATCTGGAAATAATATTAAAATACATTAATTCAGTTTCAGAAACCGGACTAGTATATGTAAAACAGTTTATTCTATTGTGTAAGACTAATTTAAGTTAATTTGAAAAGACTTAAGGTACGACTATTATTTTTTTCAATGTGTTAATAAATAAATAATCATCTTTTAACCCACTACAATTAATTCCAAAAATAAACCAAAAGGACAACCCAGTACTACAGCTACTGACGACAGTTTTTAGAGCTCAATGTCCTAGATAACAGGGCAGGCAACGTTGATTAGATCCGACATCGGTACGGTATGGCGTGCGTCCGCTGTTAATTAGCATTCCCTGCATTACAGCTGCACGGAACCCAACCAAACCGACCAGCCTTCCACTTTACTCAAAGCTTTGTCTATTCACATTTGTGAAGGATTGTTTTCACCAATGTGACTTGGAGCCCTGTTGCGCTGTGATTAGTACTCGCTCACTCGAAATTAGATCGAATTGTGGTGGGATAGTGTGTTAGTTACAAGGGTATTAATGCTGTTTAGTGGTTTGATGAAGGTAATTTCGGGATAGTTTGAGATGAAACTGAATATTGTAACTTTGTTGTTTTAGTATAATAATAAAATAATATTTAAAAATGGGATTTTCCCCCAAATCTGCACTTTAAAATAGTCCGTAGTATATTATTTATTTAAAAAATCCAACGTACAAACATTAATTACTAACTCGACTAATCTACACAAAACAAGACGGCCATCTTGGTCTCACTGAAAAGCAAGAAAAAACACATCCGAAGCGTATTTACCAGCCATTTCCAATCCAAAGCAAAGAAGACACCCGAGTGAGCACAAAAAATCGCTCACAAGGCGAAGTGGTCGCATTACATGCGTCGTCTGCGCGAAACGTCGCTTTGATTCGCTCACAGCTGAGTGTTATTTTAATTATAAACATTATTTACCTTAATTAGAGTTTTTGCGAGTGCTCAGCGCAACCGGCGGCAAATTGGCGGCCCACTTTGAATGCGCCATAATTAGGATGCAGTTTTAGAGCACACAGCTCTCGAGTGCTCGTGTGTTTGCTAAACTGTATGTCGATGGGGCTGGAGCTGAAAGCCCTTGCTGGCAATTAATTCGTAGGGATATAAATGAAACTCGTTCTCTATGCGACTATGAATTGATGGCGAAACTTTTGACTTGTGAGGAAATTGCCGTTGTCGTTTTTTGTCAGTTAAGGAAGGGATACATTGAAAGTCATGTTTTGTTTATCCACTAATCATTATGTTTGAAATTGTAACTAGAGATGTTCAAATAACATCCTCCTTATAAGCTAGTTATGTTATTGGTCAATTATATTGTTATTGTGACTCCTCTGATGTTGCGGGTGTCCATTAGCGGCGCTGATCGCTTACCATCAGGTGACCCGTATGCTTGTTTGCCCCCTATCAGATCAAACTTGCCTATCAGATTAACAACAACCGAGGTTTTATTTATTATTTAAAATTAAAATGGCCTCAATAATACTTTCCCAGCATAGTATTGCAATAATTACGTCGACGCAGACCCAGACTGGCGATGTTTGCTTGCTAATTAAATGATGCTAAATTAACGTTTTCCGCCATAATAATGATTACATAGCGCGCTGCTGACTGACCTCGCTGCTGCACTGGTTTGCACTACCTGCTTACTATTCATTAATGAGCCGTCATTAAGGTGACGCTGACGCTACGAATATTTAAAAAAGTTTTTTATACGTAGTGATTATTTTTCTGCAACTTTTGTAGGAGTTTATGGGAATGGATGATTGTCAAAAATATAAAATGTATGATGTTTCTTATAAGTAATGAAAATACTGGTTCAAGACTGATTCTACTCAAGTAAATTACATTTCTGTATAGTCACACTTAAATTCATGAAGATCATTTAGTTCGAACAACAGTACGATTACCTACTATCCATTATGTATAAGTACCTAGGTAGCGGGTTACTGCAGGTCCGGCTCGAAATGTAAGAACAGTGTAGTTTTTAGTCAGTAAGAGTCTGATAATCCCATTCGCTTCATTTAAGGCGGAAGAAATCATTAAATGATTATCCTCTATCAAAAGAAAAGTCTGAATGTTTATAAACTCCTCTAGGGCAGAAAGTTACGTACAACGTATATATGCGCTGTTTAAGCAGCGAGCTCACGTTTAAGACACCTCGTCCAGATAAGCATGAACGAGGTGGGTCCCGACCGACCTTATATCGCCGCCATTAACTCACCGGAACTACCCAATACTGAATTTATTGGAACAGGTTATCTTTTACCCTGTTCCACAATGTTTTTCTCATTGCAGTGCCTAGAAATGGATATTTATGTTATGTTTTATTTTTATATTCGCACCGTTTAATCCTTTCCTGTACTTCTAAAAATATTTTGAGACCAAAATTAGTCAAAACGATTCAGCTGTTTTAGTGAGACTAACGAACGGAAATTGATTTTTTTATAAATAGAGATAGAAAGATTTTGATTAGGTACGTAACTACTATAAAAGTAATTTTATGGAGATTTAAATACACTGGGAAGATTTAATACTAGTTTCAATAATATCTATAGTAAAATAATATTAAAAAATACATCTATAAGTGTCTACTAGAAACTTAGTAGCCTTTTCATGACCAAACTTTTCTAAAACTCAATAAAACAATACGTTTTCACAAAGAAAAATCTCGTAAAATTAAGACGCATAATTACACCCCCAATCGACTGTAGTCTGTAGTACATTTTAATTAAGGTGTTAAAAAACCGCCATTATCTCGGTTTATTTGCGTACAGGAAGGCGCAGACTTGGCACATAAATCAACATGGCACAATGGTAATGCCGTGGAATTAAAAAATACTTGGCTGCCAAGCTCGTACTGAAATAAAGGACTTAGCGCAATCTTTGTGAGCGGTTAATGAATTACTTTTTGCTAATTTCGCAGTAAGGGCCGTATTTGGGATTGTTTTTTTTTGGGATATTGTTTTGCCGGTATGTTGATATTACTGTATACTTATAGTTTGATATATTTTTGATTTCTAGTTTATTCAAATGATTTAATGAATATTTTTTAAAACAATATTTGAGGCATGATACATATAGTTTTTAGAATTTTTGTCCATTTGTATGTATGTTTGCATAAATATTATTAACTAGTCGGAACTATATTTAAGCTACATATTATCACGCCATAATTTACGGGAGAGGAGTTGTGAATCTTTATTTTTTTAAATCCCAATATCTGCCAGAAGTCATTATTCCACGCCGACGAAGTCGCGGGTAAAAGCTAATAATTCAATATTTACTATTGTAGTTAAACCATCATGAAGATTAAATCAATATAAGTACGTTTGTGATTTCTTCGATTTTATAAATACATACATAACTGTTATAGTTAAATGTGTCTTTCTAGTAAAGTACTAGTACTTCTACTTTTTATAGTCTTATTGTGTACACAACATAACTAATATGTAAATTGAAAATGATTTAAGACTCTATTTGGTTTTTCAAAATTTAATACTCTTTTGGTTTTTGGATAATATTCCTCTAAACTGATGTTGCTACATTAGTATGTAGTTTTCTTAATGTCTCCCTAAGATTCCCCAAATACCTCCCTGTATCCTTATAAAGTATCTAAGACAATATTATGATGTATACAGGGCCGTCGCGCCCTCAGCTGACATTTTAATTAATCATTCCAGATTAAAAATGAAATACGAGTAAGATAAGAACTCAAAAGAAAATGCAATCCATTGCATTAGCACTGAGTCATCTGTTTTTTTATTAATGTGTTTTTTTACCAACTTGTTTAAAGAGAAAGTTTAACCGCCGTACTCAGAGTCATTCAATGGTTACTTAACCCAGTACTTAGCAATTGTTTTCGGAACAAAATCGTTCCAGTAGTTTGAGCGATCATTAAATGACTCTGAGTACGGTAGTAAGTTACTGATTGTAATGCATGAGCCTGAATGTGAGACTTATTTCCACCTTCTGATGTTAGTTTGGGATAGTTTGTGTATCAAAACAACGTCATCAGCTCGTAAGAGTCCACTGGTATATCTAATGTGGGTTTTTTCGAATCACAAAAACAGTTGGGAGGTGAGGCTGTTCTGTACCACCCCACGGGTTTAAGTTAGTATATCTGTATGTGTATGAATTAATTGTTAATTAGCCAAAAGGCAGCACTTACTAAGATAAATATAATTCGAGTGTTTATATTGCGTAATAGTTTTTAATAACTAACATTCTCTACATAAAAGGTTTACCACAATCATGCATGTCAATCTTAACATGTGCTGCGTTTGGCAAAATTTGCTACGGCTGCTACGTAATGAGTGTGTCGGCTACGTAGTTGCGTAGCGATGTAGTATCTGCTACGAAGTATTATTAAAATTCATATTACATTGGTATGTACAGATTATGTACAATTATAAAGTAAATTATCTGTTTTTGTATTACAAATGTGAATGCAGTGAATATTTTCAATCTTCAGCAACTGTGTCAGTATCGATGTACTCTATAGATGTATACCGTAGGTAGTATATCTATAGATAAAATAGTATAGAATGTATAGAAAAATATGATAACTATACATTTTAATTATGAAATCTTCAATGTATTCAATCAAAAAATGATATGGAATTGAAGGCTCTATGCAAGAGTTGTAGTGGCCGATAGTATGAGTTTGTACAGCCGCTGCACTTCAGGCATGTCAACAGTATCATCGCGTCCGACGCTTCGCTGGCGACTGAAGTGTCAGCCAGTGGGCGGGGCGCATGGGTGGGCGTGCCTTCGCCCACCGCGGCACAAGCCCCGCCTACCCGCGAGACCGCCCCGTTCGCTCGAAAAACCGTGACAGGTGGGCGGGGACAAACTGAAGTATTGTCGTTAAGGATACTTTATCAAGTAATTTGTTACCTTCGATACGAATTTAAAATTTATTTGTCTACGCAAAATGTTTCAGTGGATAACTTCAACTATTCATTTCAGCACTACACTACACTGTTTCTCTTTAACTGCTTTTTCATGTAAATTTTATAATACATAGAATACAATGGAGTTGGTATATAGGGTACTACATCGCTGCAGGCCTTTGTTCCTCGTTTTACAATCAGTTTAGATATAATATCACTCAATTCTTTATAAAATAACATTTAGAGATAAAATAAAATAACAACCCAAAATACAGTTACAATCTTTAAAAACATAAAACATTTTTCCTGAAAATTATGACACAAAATTTTGGCAACATAGTTTCACAAAATACCTACAATACCTGCTTTGTAAATACCAAAAATGTTTACGAGAAAATGCTGTAAAATATTCAGTAGAGATAATGTTTAAAATTGTTGGCATCTTAAGGAGTTATTAAAGCGTTACTGGAAGGCATTTAGAGAATGTCTTTGAGAAAATTGTTGACATAGACAAGACACTCGGAATTACTGCCTTTAACTAGCTAAAAGGGTGAGAGCTTTACTCTCTGAAAATAGGGGTGAGTGAAATAATTTCGTTAATATTATAATTGTCTATAAGGGGGATTTTCCACCAGAAATGTGCTATGCTACGTTGCTGTGGTTGCGTTTAGCTACCAGCAATTCATTTGTAAACATAGCTTAACACTGATGGAAACGGGTTCAACTAAGATATGTTTTTATATGAAAAGATGCGTGCTATGGATATGTGCTATGCATGGTTTCCCTACTATCGATACATCGCATACTCGAGCTGCGCATCTTTCTCGTGCAGCTACTTTGCGGCGGCACATCTTACTTGCACCGCTACATAGCTTAGTATCAGTGGAAACGGTCACATAGTTTCACAGCTTAGCTATTACATCCATTCTGGTGGAAAAGCACCCTAACATTTATATCTCATTTCTCGAAGATGAAAGAAAGAAAGAAAAAGCATTTATTTGACAGTAAACACGCATACAAATACAAAGATTATAAAACAAACACCCAAATACTGGTAGTTCCATTGAAATAAACATATTTACCGTTCAGGGTAGAGAAAAATAGATACATTTTGTTGAACTAAAAAATAAATAAATATTTAAAAAAGGTTTCAATGTTAAGTATAGATGATAATGAGATTGATGACGTGTTTAAATCACGCACCTTCTATAAATGAAATAGGTTGTAATTATATTCTAAGTATCGTTTTAAAGTTTACTGGGTTACCAAATTGTCCGTCGGCTAGTCGAAACGGTCAGTTCCGAAATGATGATTTCAAGCACACGATTCCAATGTTCCTAGTTGGACACAAGTGTTGGTTCCCTGAATATTTCAAAATTATTTGAAAATGTCTGTCTCTGTAATCGTTGCAGTTGCGTCAACTCTAAAGTAAGACCATTGTAATTCAAGTTCGTAATAAAATTTAACCTATAAATAGAAAAAAGAGCGAAAATGGAATGCACAGATAAGTTGTTAGTCTATAAATAATACACTACAGGTTTAAAAAAGTTATAGTATGATAAATAAATTATAAATAAAAGTTATTTTTGCAAACGATACATTACTCTGATCTCTTCCAAAACCTTTTAATGTATAGCCCGACTCAAATCTTCGAGAAATATGTGTAGGTTTTGAGTTTTAATTAAACTAAGCACAAACCTACACTTACCGTGTCACAGTCGGGTGTCATATAACTACAGAGTTATTTCAACCCTTTAAAGTAAAGCATGCCGAATTATCTTCCCTAAGCTTTGATGTAATACGAGTATCTCTCAAATATTTCACGAACTATGTCGCGGCTTTAAATGTGTATAATATGCTTAAGTAAATAATTTTCTCTGTGCCTATAGTTCTGTTGTACACGTATTAAAGATATGTTTTCGTCAGTTATGTTATTGGTTTCTTGTAATAGAGGGAGCAAGTGTGCTCGAAGTCCATTTTTAATTTTAATCTCAATATTATTAGTGATTTCTTAAAAATTATAATAATAAACTAATCAAAGAATTGTTGTCAGTAAACACTCAACCAATTAAACAATCAATTCCAATATTCGGTTTAAAATACTTTTCTGCTGTAGGTATATGTTTCAAACAGATACCTAACTAAGAAAGAAGAGAGGGTGAAGAAGTAAATAAAATGCGCACACAACTGCCTAGATATACTTTCGAGAATTAAAAGTTGTAATATTTTGTTACGTAAGACATAATATACAATACTTACAGTGTGTTTAGTTTTTAGTTATTACTTATGTTATATTTCTACCGTCTCAAATCGAGTCTAAATATCAAAGCAGTAGAAATGTATTGAATAAACACTCGTTAAATGGAATAAAAATGTCGAAGTATAAATTTCAAAAGAAAAGGTCTTTTTGTAAATTATAGTTAATGTTAACTATTTTTTCCATTAAGTTAGTATTTGAAGCTAGTGGATGGTGTTGATATATTCTCAGTTTTTGTGAAAAATAAGAACGGTAACATTATCTATTTCAAAAACTTCGCTAAAACATAATAATTCTACACGACAGATGAAATCCTATAAAAACATACAAACGAATCCAAGCAATAGGTAAAGACATAACCTAGCATAAAAACTACAACCTGAAAGACACGAGTCCGGCTAAATAATCGTAAACCGGACGAAAAATCCGGCGATATTTCCCGGGCTTCGGCCATTCTAGGTGCACGTCACAACAATTAGCTAAACCGACGGCGACTGATTTATGAACGGGGCTTATCTGAAGCGCAGCTCTAACAGAGCCGACGGATCCATACACCTTTTAGGAGAACGTTACGAGGTAAAGAGAATGAACAAAACGATAGGTGATGTGTTCATTTTTACGGGGAAACTCGTTTAACGGGTTTATTGGGTGAATCTGGTATTTTGTTCTGTTCTGTTCTCTAAAAACATTATAAAATTTGCTCCTAAGTCTTGAGTGTGTTTACAAAATTCATAGCTACTGCCTAAATATTACATATATCACAAGTTCAAACTGTTCAAGCACCCATTAAGATCTAGGTTGGCATAAGATATTTAAATACTTACTTCATTAAAAAGGCACGCAACTTTTATCGAAACTACACACCGATTGTTTTTAAACAAACCAAAAAAAGAGATGAATAAGTATTTCACGAAAGTACATATTTGGAAAACAATAGCAGGCGCCGCTAATTATCCATTTGAGGCAGTGAGTCGGTGTGCACCGAGCCATGTGACGACATTAGCACTGCAGGCAGGCGATAAACAAATTCAAACGTCCCGACTGCCGCCTTAATCCATCTGTTGTTACAAAATTAATTATTTCAACAATACACCCAACGATAATTATCACGGCACACATATATTCCATTTCAATTAACGATTTTATTCAAATATTTTCAATAGCTCACATTGTTTCATTTTACACCGTACTGTTAATTTTATTATACTGCAATGCCACTTAATATAAAAATTCTTGGAACCTTTTTGTTGTTCCTAGTTTATGATAATTAATTCGTTTTGCAGATAATCATAATCTGAGCCAATTATTTATAATTATTTTTGATGCCAAATCAATGAAATCGTTTTGAAACCTGGAACTTTCAGAATATACCTACATAAACACATACGTACCTACAACAAAACAATTCAACTGAAAAACCAAAATTAAAGCTCGTACGGGCTAGAACAACGTAAGATATAGCTACCTTCAACAAATTTTATCACCGCAATGGATTTTGCAATATTGTACAACAAAATAACATTGTTTATAATTTATGTCTGTCTTTCTGTCTGTTTGTTCTGGCTAATCTCCGAAGTGGCTGGACCGATTTTAATGAGAATTTTATTGGTAGGTAGCTGATGTACTAAGAAGTAAAACTTTTATTAGTCACAAAGTCAATGATTCAAAAATACTCATTACGACACATTTTTACTTATCAATCAAATAATGACTCGTACCAATTTTTAATGCACGCGACTGTACATTGTACGGGTTTCAAGTTCCGCCGGCATCTGTTATCAGTGATCAGTGCTAATTGTGCGTTAATCAGTCGTTAATTACTGGCTGTGGGGCGCATGACGTCATTATGGCCACCACCCTACCACCTAGCAATCAATAATCCACTGTCATGTGCAACTTGATCTAATTTGTCGCGTGTCTAATTACCTACAACTGGCTTACTATCTGTTTGCTTCGTGTATCTATGTCTTGGACTAGACTCGGGTAGGAAATCGTCTTGTGTAGCGTATGGCATTGTTTAAATGAAATTGTACTTATTGACTATCTTTTGTAATACTTTTTAGCCAACTAAGAGTTTTTTTTTTAATAACTTTGCTCCATACTAGGATTGTTTCGTGTGTCGTGGGTGCATTTACAAACATACAAGTTAACATACACATGACACCCAGACCCGAAATAACAATTTATGGATCACACAAAGAGTTGTTTTGTGCGGAAATCGAACCCGCTACACGTTGCGCGACAGTCGGTTGCTCAGCCACCGCGCCAACCATGCAGTCAAATCAGCAGTATTATAAGCTTACATCAATTTGAAAGACATGTGTATTCTATGAACATAAAAATGTTCTACCATAAGTCAAATTCTGGCTCATCAGGTATACTGTCCATGGTCACAAGTTTTATTATTTTCTAGAAGTTGCTTCTTTAATATGACGTGGTCAACTATCCATTTGTCTGCGCACTAAAGTAACTAACACAAAACTATACTTAATCTATAAAGCTGAAGAGCTCACTATACATATATTTTACTAACTGGAGTAATTTAGTGAAAAAAACTTCCTTTAAATCAACTGGCTTTTGACTAAAAATCACAGTTTACTCACGTGAATTACTGAAGAAAAGCTCTACTAGTAGTAGAGTAGGCTGAGCCACGTCGCCTCGTCTGCGCACAGTGCTCATGATGAAGAGTCCCTCTGTGACTCGAAAGTAGTAGAGCTTTTCTCCATGAATTTACGTGAGTAAACCATGATTTTTAGTTAATTTAGTATGTCTCACGATAGTTATTATAAAAATACAACTGGCTTTAAAAAACATAAATACAATTACATATCTTCATCAAAATACTAAAAGAACAGTTTTTTTTTTATAAATCCGAATTTCGAAATTCCCTCCTCTCCTGCTAGTGGCCAGTGTCCGTAGCAATTCATTAGTGCCGGCCGCGTGTCACACGATATGCGCGTCATTTGGCTCAGCTGTCATTTGCGTCCGCCGTCAATCGCGCGTGATTAGCGCTCTGTGATTGCGCATTGATCGGTCGTTCCCACTGTTTGCTCGTACCGTACCGTATCGGACTGTCCTCTACTTATTAGATACTCAGAATTCCAAATTGTAAGGGTTGTAGTCTATTTTAATTGCCTAAGTAGATGTAGTAATTATGTGTTTAAATTCTAGCTTAACAGTAAAACAGCAACATCTCGCCTTTTATCCCCGAAGGGGTAGGCAGAGGAGCCGCTATATAATGTACACCCACTTTTCACCATTTGTGTTATTAGTCCCATGTAATAGGGGGTGAGCCGATTGCCATAATTATACTGGATGCAATTCCAGACACCGTACTACTACTGAGAAATTTTCGAAAAACCTAAAAAAGCCCAGTAATCTTTTGCCCGACCCGAGAATCAGTCGCACTTGCGAACATTCTACCAACGAGGCAGTCTTAACAGTAAAACAATGGTGATGCTACGTAGGTATCAAAGCTGTTTCATATGTTTCAATAGAAACTTATTTCATTTTTAACAAAACGAATAAATAATCGTGATTTTCCACGTCGTATTAATCTCCAGTCCTTTAATCCCTTAACACCGCCAAAAATATGAACTAGTGGAGCTATAAAAAATTGTAATAAAGCCATAACGGAGCGAAACGTGCGAATAAACGCGAGTCGCGTCGTAAAACTGTCGAATTGAATGGACGTTGCAGTTGGCCGGGTAGCGTTCACACGTGAAACAAACAAGACCACACATTTTCTTTTCATTGTGATCTACTCGAACGGGAAATTTCAAAACAAGTATGTAGATGTTGGTGGTGTCAGAAGAAATGGTGTGGGACTCAGATTTCTGAAGATTATCTTGTAGTTTGATGTTTTTTATCCAACATAGTACCTTTATAAAACTCACCTACAAGATGGCATTGCCAAAAAGTGGCAGTCTTAAACAAAATATCAATGAGATTTTTACAGAGAATTGACTGTGTTTCATTTTCTCTGTCGGCCGGCGCCACTGTTCTCCTCCACTACATACATATACCACTATATACTCCTACACTCCAATATAAGTATATTTGTTCCTCAAATCCCTCAAATCTAAGATCGGTTTATTGATGGCCAAATTTTTGGTAGCCGGCTGCCGCGCAACGTGCAGCGAGTTCGATTCCTGCACGGAAAAATTCTGTGTGCGATTCACTAATTTCATATTATTATTTCGGGTCTGGGTGTCATGTGTATGTGAAATTGTATGTTTATAAATACACACAATACACAAGAGAAAATCAAAGGGTGAGGCAATGTTTAAAAAAATCATAAAAGATAAATCTACCTCTCTGGTCACGATTCAGCCTGATATGAACGCGGCTGGACCGTAAAATCAGGTGCGGCAGGGATCAGGTACGTACACATTAATAATGATAAATTCATGTCATTAATTCGACGGGATTAGTCGCGCGGGCCGAGTGCGCGTCGCCGATAACCAAATATTAACTCAATTAGTGCGGAGAAGCGGTCGGCGCATTCAAATGTCTGCTAATCCGTCCAACGTTCTACCCCTTTGGTATCCTAGAACTGAACCGCTTTGCCGGTGTGGAATTGGCTATGTAGGAATTGGGATTTATTATGTTTGTACGTTATAATTTTTGTATTCTTTTACTATGTAATATGTTTTGAAATAATCATATTGTTTTATATGTAAGTAAGTCAAATAAATACGTAATATAAGTTTTTAAATTGACATGGTCACTTACACTATCATTAGAACTTAACATGGGATTTTAATATCGGAAACTCATATTCATAAATAAACATGGTAAAAATTCCGTCTTAAATTCTAATGATAAATACGTAATTTTTACTAAATATTTTTTAGTTTATAAGTACAATAAATTAAAAGTTAAAGAAGACTCATCAAAGATTGATTACTAGTATTTGATCATTTTGAAATCACAGATTTTATTAACACATTTATCAGATTAAAAAAGATCAAACCGTTTTTTTAATCTTTATTTATAAAAGTATTCGAGTTTTAATCCAACAAGGATATGCCAACTCCATCGTGCCTTATTCTAAAGTATATCTTAAATTACAATCTCATAGTAATATATACCTATGTAGATAGATTAAATAAAACAATAACTAACGGGTGTCCCAAAATTAACGCAAGATTTGAATTTGCCCCCATTTGTGCAGTGAAGGGTTGGCAACCCTGAAAATAAAGCAATTTGATAGCTAACAGTATAATTATAGTGTTATTAAAATGGAGCGTTACACGATAGAACAACGTGTCTTCATTATTAAAAAATATTTTAAAGACATTTCCAGGTCGTGTACTCTCTCGTTTCGGTGATCAAAATTAGCCTCATAGATCGTGTTTTAACACCATTAGACTTCTTTTTTATGGGGTTATTTGAAATCACTCAACAATCAAGTATGTCAACAAGCCCAAATACCACCCGTGCATTAAAGGAAAAGATTCAAAAAGCTGCATCAACGAAATTCAGCGCACATTTATACAGAATGGTCATGGCAAATCTTCAACAAAGCCGTGGAGGCCATGCTGTCCGATATGTTATTCCATATAAACATATCCTATGACTTTACGAGTCAATAAAAATATAACTATCAAAAGAATAAAAACGGCGTTTTCTATTCAATTCACGTCTTGCGTTAATTTTGGGACACCCTAACTAATCACTCTTGGACAGTCAGACAGACCTTAGTAGTGAAGAAATTTAGTCAGTAGTGGCGCTTGAGATCGCGCGGGCCGAAAACATTTAGTTGTGCACTATAAAACTAGAAACTCCATACACGTGCTCAAACGATACAAACATTCAACATCAAGCAACTTACAACACCCTCGCCTATGTAATATCATTTACATACGTCATAAGATAAAGTGAAGGGCCAGCTAATGACATTAATCCAATTAATGCAGCCCAATCGTAATGACAAATGCATGGTTAGCACTGACATATTGCTAATACTCAGCTGACGGAGCAAAAGCCGCGTGTAGGAACATATGACGTTGGACATCCATCATGAACAGTTTCAACCCTTTGTTTACATTCAAGAATGGATTTTGAAGGAGTTTAATTGGAGGATATTAAAAATTCGTAGTAAAAATTTAGTGTCACTTAGAATTTGATGACTGCCTCGTCGATCAAGTGCGGCTGCCGAACAAGGGATCTCGGGTTGGATTCCCGGGTCGGGCAAATAAATACTGGGTTTTTTTTCGGTTGAAAAATTCTAGGTTACACTGAATTTGGATTGTACCCCGTATGTGGCAAAGCTCGCCTCCTATTACATGGGACTTAACACAAATGAAAAGTGGGTTAATTTTGAAATAAACCATGACGTGCCGAATATGCCTACCTCGTCGGGGATAAAAGGCGTGATGTTAAAAAAGATAATTTTGATGAGATGTCGTACCCCAATAATGCACTGAATTTAATTAATTCTGATGCAGTCGCAAATATAAACAACATACGTCGTAACCATTGGTATTGTACTTGTAAATTTTACTAGAGGATAAAAAGACAATTTATCTATTTCGTTCATGAATTAAATTAAAAACATTTTCTACGAATACTCGTAATCATAATTTGCATTCTCTAAGAAAACATTTAACAAAATTCGAATGAAATCTTCATTCAAGATTAAGCAATTAATCTCGAACTTAACCCGGCTTACTAATTGAATATCCAACAAAGACAAATTCTCCGCTACAATCGCAGTTCTTTCAACGTTTCCAGTCGAACAGCTTTTCTTTATAAAGCAAACGTACCGGTGCCGAGCAAACTTAATCCAATCCGCGATTCAGACCAAGTAAGACGTCGGTTCAAACAAATTATTTGACATAATATCGTTAATTAGAAACCCTCCTTTGTAACCGAGGGTAGGGTAATTAGGTTCGGATGCTCTGAATGGGCCCTTTTTCTGCTCGTTACGGCTGAAACAAAGGGGCAAAGAAGTAAACAGACCGTATTCAGACGCGGATTTGCATTACTGACAATGAAAGAGTTTGACTTTAATTCTGTTACAATGTTGGTTTTGGTTTGTCTACATTTAGACAATGGTTACTCAACGCTTTATTGCGTTTTGAGTGGTTGTGTGTTGTTGTGTGCTATGTTCATTATTATTGTAATGCAAGTAAATGAATAAGTTTCTAATTTTACTCAAGTCCTTAACTAGTGCCCGTGACACAACAACCTTGACTTTGTAAAAAAATTCTTTCAGCATTAGAAAAAATATTTTTCAGGAAGTAACATTACAGACTCGAGAAAGATCTCGCTAGTGAATGTGATCCTCAGATTGTTGTTTCGGGTCTGGGTGTTATGTGTATGTTTGTAAACGCACGACACAGGAAAAAATCCTAGTGTGGAGAGACGTGTATTTATATATTTTTTGAATTGTGTGTTTCATCTTAGACTTGACAAAACCATTGTTTTTTCTTGATTCAATAACACTCGTAAAAACCCAAAGTTCTTTGCGTCTTAAGGCTCAATCTCAAGGCACCCCCTCGCGGGTTTAATTGCGCCAGCATTGTTGCGACTGCGACTGATTTGATTCTGTATCTCTCTATAGGGTACAATCATAATAACGAGCTTAGCGGCCGACACACCCATAAAGCATAGAGGTGGAAGTGAGAATTCACATATTAAAAAAAAACATACGTAAAAAGTGTTTTTTGTCAGGCTTAAAGTAAATCTGTGAAGATATTTGTATAATAATAATAATACCAGTGCCTTTAATATGAGTTTGTTTTACGTTTAAAGTAATCGGAACGAGAGCGCATTCGTTGCTCTGATTGGTTAACTTATTCGAGCCAGCCAATCAAAAGCGCCTGAATATAAATTATATTCATAACATCATATTCAAGAGTCTAATATAGCTACATTGTTTCAGTACGAATGATTAAAATAATCCAATCCAATTAGGTCATTACAAAACGTACTTTATATACTTAGCCCCAAAAAACAATTTTAATTGGCAAGATAATTATACAACTGTCACGTGCTTACTACCAACATGTAACAAATAACAATGACCGACGAGGCAGTAACACATCTATGCAACCAGCGCCACGTGTCATACACACTCTTTGGCTGACAATTTACAAACAACAACTTACTCCTAATTGTGTTTGCGATTCCTTTAGAAGGCTCTTTTGACTCGCCTACAATTGTGAGAACTCGTTTTGAAACGAAACGACGTTAAATACGACCGAATTTTAGATAATTAACTCAGATTACGGTCTTTCAGCAAATAATTCGCTTTTGTTGCGGAAGATGGGCGGAAAAGCTATCGTTGACACATTTTATTTTATTTTGTTTGTTATTGTTTTAGTAGTAGTGCGTTTTAATAAGAACTACCTAATACGACATATCTAGATGTATCATTTAAATACATTATGTTATTAAAAAATAAAGAGTCCGGAAGTAAACGATAAGCATAAGTCTGAATTCTGAAAATCATGATCTGTGCATGCGGTATTGTGTATAGTATACGAGGTATTTAGAACTTACGTACTCTAAATGGATAGGCAATTTAAAATATAATAATAATCTTATAAAACGATCTCTTTATCACACAATTTCAAGAAAATATCTGTTGTTACCAAGTATTAATTAAAACCTTGAAAAAAGGATTAATTAGCACAATTTCAACAAACGCAACGAAACCAATAGTTAAAACTACCACAAAAATATCGAATATCAAGTAAGTTAAAACCCATGCAAATTCGGAAAAACCTATTATAATCTGCATCGCACACCGCTGGACGCTCTTTTCATTCGATACCTTTTGTTGGCGGATTCAATTAAGTTTACATCGGCACCGAGGTCAGTTAATAAAAACCGAAGCCTACAAAAATTGGTGCGTAAATCAAATTCAATAAAGTGCAGTACAATAGAACGGGACGGGACATCGGAAAATGACGGCGGGAACAATGACGCACACGCACACATCCACGACCAATTTATATTGTCAAGCACACGAAACGGATATGTTGCTGTTATTACCGTTGAGGTTTTCATCATGTCGATATGAAACGTGTTTCAACTGATTTCATTGTTACTCGAACCTGCGTAAGGTTCATAATAAAATTGACAATTGTTTATTAACAAAAACGAATTCGAATAGAAATACTCTATTACGTTTTAATGACTGATTTTGTAACGGAAAATAGTCACACAGAAAAACATAAATAAATTAAGAAATCTACAGTTAGCCTGTTTTTACGTCTGTAGTTTCTTAATTTCTACTGAAATTGATTTATCGAAACAGTTACTGTAACTCCAAACTCCTCCAAATTCATGCATGCATGATCGTAAAATCACGGAACATCTATCTTCAACTTGAACATAACACACAACTAAACGAAATAAACAAGCACAAAAATAATTGTGAGCGCACCCTTTCCTCCATTATATGCACCGATTGAACACCTCCCGTTACCCTTCCACATTAAGGATTCCCGTCCACCTTTCCACGTCTCCGAATTAATCGCCCGAGAGCCGCTCTCTATTAAAGTTTCTTCGCAAGTTGTTTAAGAGGCTCAAGTTCCTTAAAACTCTGCAGATAATGTTAAACATTCATTTAAGTGCGCGAGGACCGCCCAACTTCCGAATTGTCGTATAAATCTTCTAATTCTTGAAGCGTTTAATATTCATATCACCGTTCCCGAGTCACAGTTGGTAAGCCGGCGAAAAGTTCGCCTAGCCTCCACGGAATTTGTACGCAACCGGTACCTAATGCGAATTTACTCACACGCTTCAAATATTTAGTCCTTAGTATATTATGTTTGATGTGCAGCTTAATTCGTTTAGCACGCCAGGTATTCTAGTAAAAGGAATGTTCATACTGCCAGACTAAATATTTACTGTACGTGTATGTATATTATATTATTTTTAGTGTGGTACACAAAACAAGTAAAAACGTTACTTTACATTGCAAAGTAAATATCAAAAATTCGAATAAAAAATAAATTCAATCGAATTTTGTGTACACACAAACATTAGGCACTGTTACAAAATTTAGTTTCTATTATTTCAAACAATGAATAAATATCCATATAAAAATAAAATAGACCAACTAGAGCCGTTGAAAAATCCCGGTATCATTTTATATTCACCGACAAAACAATAAAATCAGCCGCTGTTACGGATACCCATGCGGATGCCCTATAAATATTCGTTCGATTGCTTTTCACAAAATCAATATAGCTATTAAAATACAACTACGATTAAAAGTTATATAGCAGTTTTATTGACATTTTAGGGCATCGTTTTATAACGTCGAACGTAGAAGTGTAAAGCAATTGGGGGATGCAGCCAAAACACGTAGCTCGTTCATTCGGACCGTTATAACAATACCAAGTTGAGAAGACACCGCTGGCCCCTAAAACCGAATAAAGTTTAAAGACATTGAGAGAAAGCTTAGAACAGTAAGACAGGTCCATCTAAACTGGACATGTAATAACCATTGGAGCAAGTGGTATTGACGTGGCTGCATCAGCGGTTTGGATACGACATCCCCGCTCATTTGTAACAATGATAGTGCTACTCTACCTTGAAGTGGCTATTCTAATTGCTATTTTGTAGGCGATTCGAAACTACTTTAGAATTACTTTCGAGCCAAGCATTTCACATATAAATAAAGCACATTCAAAACCTAAGCATTTTTCCCTCTCAATGTTTTATACATTTATCCAATTTGAAATAAAACTGAATAGACGTACCTACACAGCAAGCGAGCGGTGCGCGCCCGCCCAAGCCATGTTTCCGTCCACATATTTTAAATAAACTGTACTTTTTTATGTTCTTAGCATATTTTTCAAAAGCCGACGCGGTTCCAAGCGTATTAATACGCACTCTTAAACACCCCTAACATGAATAATTAGGTGTTCCCCAGATTTATCCGCCACCGTTATCTGTAGAACACGCGTTTTAAAATCGCGAAGTCATTCTTTTCGCTTTATTGAGGATAATACATCTTGGCTCGGATGAGATTCTGATTAATGTCTTTAACTCGAGTCGGCGTAACTTTGTCAAAGATAGCGGAGAAAAATAAAGGGACGTGACTCGACTAATTCGATTTTTACTATAGAGAGAGTTGAAAGAATTTATAGCATAATGAAAAAATGAGGGTTAAATACTTGCGAAGGAATGTAAAACTCTTTGTTTTACCTGGCAGTGAAAATATGTTAAGAAAAATGATATCAATTCTTCTTTTGAAATTTCTACTGTCAGGTCAGCAATGTATTTGACGGTGAAACGTCATACAGTTTTCCTATAAATATTTATGATAGTTTTCTTTAAATATGAAAACTAAAACTTTGATTGCACTATGTTTCGGTAACCCAACAATGCTATTTGCGTATTTTCCTTTCCTCTGTGGAAGATTGGTTTGTAAATGTATGTTTTGTTAATTTTGCAGCAATGTCATTATGTGTCGAAGTGTACGCGGATGGTGAACAGGAAATAAAGAGAGGACTTTATCCTTACATGGTAAGTCAGTTGCAACTTGTTTTGTTGTGATGCTGTGGAGCTGCTGAAGATGTATTGACGTTACATGTCATCGACACAGTGAAACAAACTGAAGCAACGAAAAATGTGGAACATCTTGTAAGGAAACAGATTTCATGCCTACTGTGATAAAGACAAATTAATTTTAATAATAGTGGTGTGTTTTTTATATAAATAAGTCTATAATATTTGCCTATATACACTTGAATCGATAACGAATATTTTCAAACTATACTTCTAAATGTTAATGGACAATATTGTTTCTAGGCATTCTTATATTACCCTGATGAGACGGTGATAGACGGCAGTGGAGCCAGATTCCTTCGTGGTGCAGTGCTCATTAGACCCGAGTGGTTGATCAGCTCCGCTGTTGGCTCCAGTATTCTCACAGAGGAATCTAATGGTTTCCCACGAAAAACACTTCTAGCAAGACTTGGCGCAATCAGTATTGATACGAATTTTACGCTTAATGAAGATGAGGATGAACAAGAACGAGAGGTATGGGAAACGTTAATAAGCTTGCATCATTTTAAAACCTCATAAATTCTCAAGATTTATGTATCATTTTATATTAATTTGACCATTTATCGTGTAAATGTTAATTTTATTATAACTTTCGTGAGACATACCTAATTAATTATTATGTTATCCGCTTACTCACGTAACTGTTTGACGAGGAACTCGACGCATCGTGTTGCGGAATGCTGCTCATGAATATGAGCCTCTAGCATAGCTTGAAACTAATCGAGTAAAATCATCATTGTACCTAAATTAATTACTTTTAAATCTATTTCACTAATGGCTTATTGAAATATTTTATATATTTTGATTGATTTTATTTTGTGTATAGAAGTTGATGTTTATAATTTTCTTGTACAGGTGATACAAATAGTTCGTCCATACAACCACAGTGCGACGCAGTGGTGGCGCACTGATATCTCCTTGATGAAGGTGCTACTGCCGTTTAACATAACTACAGCAGTGAGCGTCGCTAACCTCAGCCCCAAACAAGAGATCACAGAGAAGGCCTGCACAATACTCGTTTTTGTTGTAAGTACATTTTTTTTATGATATGAACCAGTAAACGAGCTGACAGATCACCTAATGGAAAGCAATCGCCGCCTAATACTAGTGCTTTTCAGGCATTTTGGGGCTTAGGAATTTAAGGGTTGTTGGGTAATTGGGGATTGGGAAGATTGGGAAGGGGGTAATTGGGCTTGCTGTAACCTCACCCTCGCAACGAAACACAACGCAAGCGTTGTTTCACGTCGGTTTTTATGGGTTATTGACACCCTTTCGGATGTTATTCCTTATGTGAAATGTGACTTAGTTTCATAAAACGATTTACAGAAAAAAGATGGCAACTGGACTGAAGAACGGAACTTAATCCAGTTTGCTGTTGAACTGCTACCGCCTTCCATCCAGAACTGCGGTCCACACTTTGTTAACTCCATGACCTGCGGCTCTCGCACCGATGACAGCAAGAACGCACTCTACGATCCCAACTTCTGCCAAGTAAGTTCTTATGCAAATACATTTTTAATTCAAACTTGCAATAAAAAATCTGTACGTAAATAAATTACCTAAAAACTAATTCATGTTTTTTATAATAAAATGCATTGTTTGTAATGATTTGATTTTCTATCCTAGGGGAATAGTGGTGGCCCACTTATTTGTGAACAAGAAGTAGTGGGACTTCAAACCTACATAGACAATGATTGCAAGCAGCCACATCTGTACCAGCAGTTGTATGCATGGGAAAATTTTATCTCGTGCGGCACAGAAGACAAATGCCATGAAGAGCAGTGCACGCATATTTGTGACGTAGCTAACAAAGATCCTCCTGCACCAGAAGTTATTGTTCAAGAGACTACTCCTATACCTGTAGTGAGTTTGATTGAAACCACGATAGCTCCTGTTCCCGTAGTCACTTCGGCCATTCCAGACACCACAACAGACAGTGAATCTGATACTTCGAGTGTGATGGTCATGTCTACCGCACAACCAGAAGAAATAGTAACAACGACAGAACATTCATCTTCAGTGCAAGAATCTTCCCCCACACATCCAGTTTCTGAATCAGAGAGTGTTGAACCAAAGACCTGGCCAAAAGAGACATATACAAGTGAGCGTAAGAAACTTGAAGAAGGAAATTTAGAAAACCCAGATAGGAAGCCAAGTGTGGAAGCTCAACAACAAGACTTAAAAGTCAAAAGCGTCCCCGTACGTAGCGCCGGCCGAAGCAATGTGTCTAATACCTTAAGTCTTTTCTTTGGATTCTTCATTTTGGCGTGTTTGATTTAATGTTAATTTTTGTGATATTATTTGTCAGAGTATTAAACTTTTAATTGTTTGGTACTTTGGTTTTCATTTGATCAAACATTTTCTTCATGATTCGATAGTTTAATTCTTCGCTAATAATAAAACTACAATGAAGCACCCGGTAAGACCCTCGTCTTAACGCGGCGCTGAAGTTTGTCGAATAAGTAGAATTAAGTAAGGTTGCAAGCTTTACGCCTCCGTAGCTTGCTCTAATAGCATTAACAAGTTTCCAGACCATATTGACGGAATTTATGCATTCTGCAATTAAGAATTTAATGAATAAGTAGATCTATACATGGTGGTTTGGAGTTTTATTCAGTCTGCTTTAGACAACAAGAGGTTATTTAAAATTGTAATTTTACTGGTAGTTTGTACTGGTGGGTTATAGTTAACCAGTGCGTCACAAATAGTAAGCAATAAATGAATGATTTAGCTGCACTCTTTCTTACTTTACATTTTTATTTTAATACCAATAGCGGTCCATCTTTAGTTAATTTTTTAAGAACCATATTACTTCAAATGAATAGATATAGCCTACCTATATTTTATTTACGAATGTCCAGAAATGAACCTTACACATCTTTACTGACCAAGAAAAGGTACAAATGTCCTGATAAAAATTTGCTACCTCTATCTTACTAATTCGAGTCATTGTGAAACTAATTATCATATCTGGAGAAGACAAATCCGCGAGAGTCTCGGTTGGCGACGACACCGGCGGCGCGATGTCGTGGCGAAGCTCCTTATTTGCATTTTCACAAGTCGTGGTTAAGTACACTTAACTTCCCAAGTCTACAACCCTCTTGAAAATTTGTTTCTGATGCGTTAAGGTCTTTAAATATACTTTATGGCTTACATAGTTTGGACTTTGTGTTGCTTGAGATGCTTTAACAATGATTTATTTTAAAACGCAATACGTGGTGGTATCACAGTTTGATCAGTTGTAAAATCTGAAAAAAAATATTATATAAAAATATTATTATGTTATGTTACTCATTATTCTCGAAAAGAGTAAGTAGAGGAACATCATAGAGATGTTACACTCCATAATATTTCATCTTAAAATTTTGGAGAAATTATTAATTAAATAGTATTCTGAAAATCGTACCTCCTTTATTAACGTCTAACTAATATCGTATCTGGTACCGAATGAATCTACATCGTTACGTTAAAACTTCCCCAAAAATTACATGTGCATCCACTCGACAGAAAAAAAACAGTCATAGAATATTTTATCCGTATTCACAATTTGATTTGTAGCGATCTTCGTCATTCGAACAAACATCACACATTATTTCCTAACATCTTACACTTTACACCGAAACCGCTCCATCTTTAAACTGAATAGCATTTTCTTCCGAAACTTCCCAAGTGCACTGAATCGAAATGTATCTTAATACGACTCGATGTGTTTAAATTCGAAAGGGGATCGCATCGGAAAACTGTTATGCATATTTTAAAGTTAAATTTACTTACATCGAACCCACAGTGCCGAAGGAAGATTCGACTCTAAAATATCTCTTTGCGAACTTTAAAATGTTTTATGATATTCAACGGACGTGATAACGGCGAAATTTTTGAATAACCCACTCAATCGAAATGAATATAAAACATATTCATTTGAATTTATCGTTCGAGGAATACGTGACTTATTATTCTTTGAATAATATTTCATTTGTTTATCCCTAACCTGCTTTTAAGACTTATTTTATTAGCTTTTAGCTTGATTTCTGAACGAGGCTTAATATTTCTTTGGTTAAATTCCAAAATAAACTAAATTATAATAGTATGAAAGTAATGAATCATTACTACAAGGGACTAATAACATCTCAGTATTATAAGTTGGGCGACACTCTTTTTTATTATAGAGATAAAATTGCCGCTGTCTTCTCCTTTTTAGAGACATGTGAAGGAGTTTCTAATAAAATTTCATTTACAAAACCACTTTGCATAGTAAAGCAACACGAAAAATAAAGAGCGAATGATTAATTATATCATTTTGCAAAATTAACTTGAAGCAGAACAAGTAAAATAATGTAGCGCCTTAACTTTATATTATAGCAAAAGTACTAACAACGATTTCAATTCAGCACATTAATTACTGTGAAACAAACGCAACTTTTAGCATTTGATAATACAAGGAGGGTCGAGTTAACAAACAAAAGGAATTAATTCAACAATCTCATAAAAAGAAATAAGCAGTTCATAAAACTTTTAATAATTAAAACTCAAATAAAAATAGGAGCTTCGGGGGTATAGCTCGACCACTTTACTTAGACCTGCCTCACCCTCCTCTGGTCTACGAAGAAATGGTGAATCTGACGGGATTTTATGTAAGTCCAGAGTTCTTTACAAATGGGCAATGTGCAAGAACCATTTTCCTATATAAATCCCTGCTGGAGGGTAAAAGAACTGACAACTGTCGTTAACTCATCCTGACCGGGCATTAAGGAGTGTAAACAGGGAATAGCTCGTAAAAATAATAGCTCGTCTATTTATCAAGATAAGGATTATTAATAGGTACATTTTATATTTTATTTTTCATACATTGCGACCCCCGTCGCCATTCAAACTCAAATTCAACCTATTGCGTAGTTAAAGGGGAAATCATCCAATGACTTCTCATGCTTTGCTCGAAGAAGCGAGAGTTAAAGTCAGACTCTTACAGTCTAAATATCACCCTATTCCTACTCCTGCTTTTCGAGCAACGATTTTGTTCCAAACAATTGCATAGCTTACACCATATTTTTCTTAGTCAGTTCTAAGTTAAAGCAAATATCAACAATATATATTACATAAGTGTTCGTGTAAGATATAATTAGTGATAACCTAATAAGATTAATACTTGCAAGAATTTTACTCCATTACCTGAAGATCCTCTCAACTAAATCTAACTAATTATGTAGATAATATATTTTTAAACTTCTAAGGTTAAAAGTAAAATGAACCTTTTAAATACAATTCTACAAAGTCAAGATTTGAATGCAAGTTCAATTTGTTTTTAGTACAAAACTGTTCTATTGAAAGATAACGCGTGTTACCCACTACGCTCTAACCAGAACCAACAACTTAATAAATCGTCCAGCAGATTGTGCTATCTCGTGATCTCAATCTTACGCTTGCACTATTTTCTTTTAAACTCCCTAGAAATTGCAATCGCAACAAGTGCAACTACTAGGTTTTATAGATTATTTTTCTTTGATGAACCATGAAAATGTTAAAGATTTTTCCCAGTATTTTCAATAATAGTACTGTATAAACAAACATTACTTCAAACCCTACATTACAATAGGACTGAAAACTTAACCTACTATTTCTAGTAAACAAAGTCAATTAAAAATAAAATAAAATCACCCCTCGTTGAGGCACTTTCAAGAATAATAGTTGTAAAGATAAGGTGTACAAAAATGTACTTAGTGCAGTTTTGTTCTATGTACATTGTACATTAGCAAGTAGTTGATTACAGGATCATCAAATCTACAGACGACGGCGACGTCTCTGTAGGCAATTTTCAATCTCTTTCCTATTTGTGACAGTAATAAAGCGGCCGGGAAAAGTCAACAATCAATTTTGTATTTCAATTTATTCCCAACCATCCTAGTTCGTGCGATGATAAGAAAAAGAAAAACGCGTTCATTGAAAACGGAAATTATTGCAAGAAGCCATCAGTGGTGTGCGCCCGGCTTCCTACGTTGTTATATTTGTGTTTTTTTATTTTCACTTTTTTGCCAAACGGTTTCACAGTTTTGATTTGTGAGCCGTCGCGTCGGTGGGAGCCATTTTTCACGCACCTCATTGTGAAGTTCACGCTCGAGGAGGCCGGCTGCGAAGGTTGGCGAGCTCGTCACAACTCACACCTTTATTTATTGTCAACCCTTTCTGTTTGGATATGCGCTTCGTATACAATGCACGCGATTGGTTCCATTGATTTCTTCTCGCCTTACAGAATACAAGTACTAATTCGTAACACTGTGATTGTTTTATAGTAGGTAACATCAATTTGTTTGTTGTTAAGAAGACATTAAGTAATAAAAACTGTCCATTCATCTTAACAAAACTTTCTCTTTATTTTAAACTCGACAAAAAATAAAATACATACAATAAATTGTGTTTTAAATTTCAATTCAGTGGTGAGTTAGTTGTGTGTTGGCTCGTAATGTCTGTGGTTGTTTACAGTGCTGAAATTAAAGATGGCATCGATAACAATTCTATCAGGGAGTGCTGGGCCGACAATGAGGGCGGGAGGTCGGGAAATTGGGGTGATTTTTCTCCTCTTTGCACGCTAACCGTAAGCAGTAGCGTTCGCAAACAAATGTTGAAGTAAACTACATTTATTATGCACTGATACTGATCAGTTTAAATTTCGAAATCATTGTTTTCTTTTTCTACGTTTCCAGTTGCAACTGATCCTTTAGAGTTTAAAATTCTAACCAGTTGCTGATCCTTTAGAATTTAAAATATTAATTAATATTTAAATTCCATCGTGACTCTACACTATAACTTGTGACTGCTCTAGTTTTGCTTGCGAAGCTAATCTCAAAGATACAATCAGATGACCAGAATGCTCGTTTAAAATTACCCTCTACGACCTCTTAGACATTATTTTTTCAGACTGCTCGTTTGTCCCATGTCTCATAAAAAATCATAACCCATTACGATCTTTCACGACATTATTTTTTCTGATAACATTCCATAAAAAACTATACTATATCATTTTCAATTCCCCACCACTAACCACTTGGCTGACTATCCCTACAGTTTTGTGTTACTCTTCAGGTGCTATCAGTAAACACTACAATGCACGGCGGACGACATTTTTATGCCCCCGATATGAAACCATTTTACTCTTCATTCACGCGCAACTGCCAAAGGTGCTGTGTTCGAATTTCCGCTGCCCTGTCTATTGATAACACATTTTCTCTTTCATTGAGTACTTTATTGCATTCGTTGTACACAGGTCAGGGTCTTTAGAGAATACTTTGAGGTTTTCAATAAAGAGTTTTGTAGTCTATCGTCGTTTAGTGAATTTGTATTGGATATATCTATAGTTATCTAGTCGAATTTATATAAAGGACTTGTTTAAACTTGTACTATTGAATAACATTGCCATTTAACCTATGGACTTTCTTGCTCGTTCTTCTCTATAGGAATCTACACTTTGTACCACACTTTAACGAATTCTTCCTTTTTTAACCAAGTTGTAGTAGTAAAAGTCTTCTACTGTCGCATTCTCAAGTTAAAGTTTCAAATGACAATGCCAGATCCTGCCCCACTTAATTTTATCAATGTACAAGAAATGTAAATTAATCAAAATTATGCAATGAAAATAAGACCCTTGGTTACTTAATTATTATTCTGATAAAGTTGCGGATAACCATAACTTCAACTAAAATAACGTGGTATTTATTTTTTAACATGTAAATCACTGAAATTGAAATAACTATTTTTACTTACCCACTCAATAACTGCTTTTACTGTTTCCTATACACAGAAAATCTTAAAAATTCTTTAAAGTTCACAGTAGTATTTAGACAACTGTTAACTGTAGATCTCGATTAATAGTGAAAACTAATGGTATAAATACATACTGTTCGGAGTTTCAATGATTCAAGGGTATTTTTAACGTATATATTGGATAAGAAATAAAATAAAGTTTGTATTCTTGAACAAGGCTTTAATGAGCTACATCTTTGGTCGTATCATTGGTTATAAGAGAACTTGCACATTCATATTTATACAAATGTGTGTGTGTGTGCACACAACCGTGCGTCTCTCATCTACAGGAATGCATGAGCTTGTACAGTCGTCAACATATCACCTACGTTATAATTACACATCGAAGAACTTGAAATGTATCAACTAGTTACCATCTCTGACAATAAAACACTTGATTCACAATTAGTATAACATTAAAACTTCTATGGATTTAAATACTCGCAATATAGATCTATGCAAGGACTATTATAATTTTAAAATACACATTTTGTTCTGTACACAATTAAATGCAAACAATTAATAAATCATCCGAAGACGACGACAAGTATTCATTTAAAATATCACTAAAGTAACTAATTTGAACTACAATTATGTATTGTTTAATAAACATTTAGGGAACAGAGAGTAAAGTTCCCTAAGAAAAGGAGGATCCTCCGACCAGGCGAGGTGATCATGCCTGACTTTCTGCCCAACTGTTGTTCGTTGGGATTTTCTATCCATGTTTATTCGCATGTAAACTTCATATGTGCGATGCAGGATTTATGACGTCATCCGTTGATTTGCTCGTCGATAGTCTATGTGCGACGTGTCGCCACATCAATTCCCCCAAGACCGGAGGTCGATCCTGTTGAGACGGCTGTCGATGCTTGATATGAGCGGTGCCAGAGCCAGTGAAGAATGTCCCTAGTTCCAGTGAGTCGGAACTGTGCCGCTGAATGCCCAGTGAGTCGGGTGAGCGGTGCAGGGTGATACTCCAGTGAGTCGGAGTAGTGAAGCTCGCAGTGTCCCACGGTGAGTCGGGGAATAATGCTGCGAGGGTAGTTGCGTAGTGGCGTATAGTCTGCGTTGACGGGAGGAAGACGTCCTCAGACCGTGTGCAGAGAATGCTGTGCCTAGACGCTGATGAGGCCGTAGGGAAGAACCAGGCTGCATATCTTCGATGTAGCGTGTGGTGGTCCCCTGATGAGGCCGAGGATGCTGGTTGGCTGCAACTTGATTACCGCTCAGCGGAGAAGTAATGGGTACACATGGCGAAGAACGGTGCTGAAATCTGCTCCGTGAAGGTTACTCTGACAATAAAACACTTGATTCACAATTAGTATAACATTAAAACTTCTATGGATTTAAATACTCGCGTATAGAGCATGCAAGGACTATTATAATTTTAAAATACACATTATTGGCGACTGTACACAATTAAATGCAAACAATTAATAAATCATCCGAAGACGACGACAAGTATTCATTTAAAATATCACTAAAGTAACTAATTTGAACTATTTCGAATTATGTATTGTTTAATAAACACATAAATATCCACATTTTGCTAGTTTAATCAAATATTTCATAATCACCATTGTATAGGTATAATATAATAGAAGACGATGGTCTATATACTTAGTAAGTAATTCTATTTACATAAATAATACAAACATCGTAACAATGTCCATAATAAACTTAACAGTTAATTTACATACATACAAAAAGAAATAACAAATATATTCGAAAATTGATCATTCAAATAAATTTTTCATAACGGCTTAGCCAGATTAGAACTAAAAATATTTGAAAGTAACCTAAATATTTGATCGTTAAATACACCTAATTAATTTGAGACTCGATCGATTGTACTATAATACGTACATATAGATGGTTATAATATTTACATTAACACTGATAGTTTATTCTAAAATACAATTCATCCATCAAAGACGACAATTCGGCAGTCTTAAAACCCGCGCTCGTTGGATTCCCGCGTTAGGTCGGTTACACATTCAGCGGTTTACACGCGCGTCGGCGCGGCGGCCCACCGCTCACCGTAGCGGTGCGGTGGACCCGCCATAATGTCCATATCGCGTCATCCACAACGCATCTAAACCGCTGAAAATATTCACAGCCCTAAGAATCGCACTGTATCACTCATCCGTACAGTAACTTCACTCATTATTACTTATACGTTTAAGAGAAAAATACAGACATGATATTGCAACTTTTAACAAATTTATACAAAAAAGAGATTCATAGATCCTTTACCTATATTCTAATTCAGCATAATTGCTCATCTGAGATCAAATTCTGAGAAAAAAAACTAAAACAGTCCTCCTTCGCCCAGTCATTACTCTAACTAACATAATAGGTAATATCATATTTTATTCAAGAAAATTACATACAATGTACGCTAATTACGTGCTGTCATAAACAATCAGAAACATTAACTACAGTTTGGCATTTACTTTGCTTTAGTTTATACGTACACTTAGAAACATGTTAAGTTCATAATGAGACGAATTTCAAAAGTTCTGTCTTTAAAGAGCTGCGCTAAAACACTTGAGAGTTCGTTTGCAACAGCAACAGTTTGACTTTGTAGTATCAATCATTGTTTGGAGCACGCGTGATTAGTTTTGATACTTGGCGTAGGGGTGGGCCGCGTCTCACGCGCTGTAATCTCAGCTGGACGCCGAGAGGCCGAGTGGCTTGAGGTGCGGCGGGGCGGCGAACGGAGCCGGCGACGAGCCCGACATGTTGTTGTTCAGATCACCGGAGCGGCTCGAGCCGTTCATCAAACCGCTCATTGCGTTGCTTGTCTGTAGAAAATTTATTTAATTAACTTCCTGACTATCAACTCCAGACACATTCTGTATCTAAAACGAGATCTAGATCTTGTTTTGATCTACGATGCAGTAACATAAAAATATATTAAAGAGAGTTCATATGTAATGTTTTTCTGTTCTGTGCGTGTTGTTTTTATTTTACAACGTACATTAATGCATGTTCAATCATGAACGAGCTTTTATAATTACTTAATGAGTATGTATATTTAGAACAGTTTCAACAAAAGAGTATCTAGATTGTCTTACCGGTGGTGGTGGTAGATGCGTGGTCTGCCTCTTGAGGTGCGCAAGCGGCGGCGGGTTGTACGCCATGTTGGCGAACACGAGGCGCTCCTCGTAGTCATACTCGCACAGGATCTTGTTGTCGCACAGGTAGAACCGGTCACCCACGCAGAACCTTAGACAAACGATGCAGCTCATTGATTTAAATGTCCTGATATGGCAAGTATCAAGTTACTTCAGTCCGGTTTAATTTAACATGGAAAATTCTTCTCACATAACTTAAATAATATTTGTAACGTATTCTGAGAGTTTTATAATTTATGTATTTAAATATAGAAGCAGTTTTTGCTCCCTCAGTCATAATCACATGTTCACCAGTTACGTACACATCATTATCGACTTTGTAGGTTAATTGCGACACTCACATCATTAGTTAGTACATATAAAATAAGCAAGCTACAAGCAGGAAGATCCAATTAGCGATGCTACCGGAACCTGCTACACAACCCACGCGTTATTAAGGTTAATAATAATTATACGCATCCTATTTCTAATAAGGCACCGTTCGATCTAATCGCGAACATCATTACTTTGATGAAAAGAAACTCGAAAGGCAAGCCACAAAACGTCTAAGGAATAAAATTTACTATCATGAGTGGAAAGGTCAGCGCGAACGAAGAAGGCGCGATAACGTCACGCAAGCGAGCATCCCTCAATGTGGCAAAACAAAAGGTATCGCCTTCGACTCGCCACTGTCCGCCCGGAACCGCCGGTGATAACGGCGACCTTATCTCCCCTCGGTCTCAGCCCCCGCCCGCCCCGCGTCTCCGCCACCCTGCCAACTCTTTTGTTTCACTTGTCACAAAAATTAAGCGCAATAGCTCCGCTACAAATGTCTCTTTTTTAAGGGGCCAATTTCCACCGCAACTCAGTCGATTTCGCCGCTCTTAATTAACTTTATTTCCTGTTCTCTTCGTTCCCGACTTTTGTTTTGGGCTCGTCGTTTTTTATTTCGCTATTTTTTGTCTGCAGCTGCGTAATGGAAAAGATGGAAAACGAAATTTTAATGACTGGGTGCAAGTTAAGCTTTGTTCGAAGCGCCATTGTGTCGCAACGGCACCCAAGCCAAGTTTGACGTTTCACGTTAAACGAACGTGTACATTGGCTCTACTCCCTCTGCAGTAAGACAAAAGCATTCAGGAGGTGTCTGATCAAAATCTGTAAGCGAAAAAACAATCCAATGTCTACCCAAGAACAAAAAAAAACCTCCTTCAATTTCATCAACGCTTCATTTCGAAACGCTGTCCTTAGAGTATATTTACATTTCGTGGCATTTCATCACATTGTTGTAGTAAGTCAGAACATGACAGCGTGAAGATAGTGATTGCAGGTGTGGGTGGCGAGCGGTGGCGGTGGCGTGGAGCGGCGCGGACGGCGGGCGTGCGAGCCGCAACACGCGGCTTCCGCCGCGGGCTGCCGCCGTCGCTCGCCGCCAGATTGCTACTAAATTATTTAGCCGTTTAGCGATATTCGCCCGTGATATCTGCCGTCCGCTCCGATCGGACAGCCCGCAAATTGGATTCAGATTTCTGCCCGGCGTGGAAATTGATTTGTACCTGATATTTAACAGTTTGCACTGGCGTACCGTAGTTGTTGCGTGTTTATCAAACTTTAATCCACCTAATTACCAAAATACCTGTATAGACATTTACAAGTCGTACATGTAACATATTACTGCTACGATACAATTATAAGTATTCTAAGCTTTAGAAAGTACGAATCAGGTTCAAACATTTAAAAGACATAGTCGAGGAGCGCTTTGCGTAATACGAAGCCAACTGTTGAATCTGTATTCTAAAAGCACTCGAATGAATATATAATTCGGCGAGAATGTCGCGCGAGATCTACTAACACGGGAAAGGTTCACAAGTGACATATAAACCATTCAGAGCGGCTCCAATCTTCGCGACCTTTCTATTATTTAAACGGACGCAGTCCGGCGAAAATTGCCGTTTTCGCGCCTGCACCCCTACTCTGAACTTTACACGACATTTTGGGGCGATAGAGGGAAAAAAGAAAATTAGAATTTATATTATTTTTACCCTTTCAAATGAGTTATTAGTCTTATATGACCAAAACTAACTTTTATGTAAAACCTGAAACTTTAAACTGTATCAAAATACCCTGAAAGTCCAAAACAAAATAAATTCACTTTACAAATTCAGGTGACGTGAGTCGTGAGTTCGAGACTAGAATACGGACGGCGGTATCCGAGCCGGCTGACAATGTCGTGCACCGTACAATTGAATTGAATAAAACAGTCGAAGAGTATTCATATGTTTTGATTAGTAAAGAAATCTCGTTGCCGGGACAATGTTACTTTGGAGAAATATTAAAGTGGGTTTTAACAAATGTACGAGTGTGTTTGGGATTGCAAGTGCTGTAAAGCTTTCATATCATTTGTTTACTTATAAAACTCTAGGTATGTAAGTAGTTTTGCTGTGAATACTTTAGTTCTTTTCACGTTAATATGATCAGTGACGAAATCAGCATGAGACTTTCGTAGTACTCCATATTTTTAAACACAATATTCAGGTATATCAGTGCATAAAAAGAGATGATGCAGTAAAAATAATATTCATTTTATAACAATACACTCGACGTTTTACAACTTTTTAATAGAGTACAGATTTGCTCATGCTCAGATATCGACATTGGTAAAGCTTCGGACTTCGTAGTTTAATCAATCCGTTGAAGGGCTACATACGACATATATTAATCCCGATTGCAATACGAACACGACACAAACTGAGCGAGGAAATGAAGGTCCATTTGCACCTGTACTATTTGCTTTTCTACATAAGCCGAGGACACACTGAGACTAAATGTACACCCTACAGTATTCACTCAGGTTTAATTAATGCTGGCTCGTAACAACCTGTGACAGGGTTGCCAAGTTGATCTAATACTGTCTGTTATTTTAAAAGTGAACAAAACTATGTATTATTTAACAAGCTTTAAAAATTAGGAAACGTTGGATTAATACGGTTTTTTGGCATTTTCCAGATTGTAAATAATTACTTAAGATGTGTTAGTATCAACTGATAATTCATTTGTACAATGCCAAATTTCATAAACCCATTACAAGTAAATTTAAGTAAGCAATACGTAATAAGCTGCACTCAAATCGTGTCTTGTTTTGAAAAATACATTTGTGCTTTGCAATTTACTCTTCGACTGAAGGCGAAATATTTAAATAAACAATAAAATAAGACTCACAATTTATGGAGACTGGATATTAAAAGTTTATACAAGAGCACGCATTCTCCTCCTTGCGTTTGATTTTATTATGTAGCGGAAAATTTAATCGCGTTTTCACTCCGTGAGATGAATAAACAATACAAACTGCTCTTACATAATACTTCTGTCCCTTTCATTCAATAGTTTATTGTAATGTTTTGTCCTGCTCGTAAAATGTGGGATTCAATATGTGTGTAACATGTTCAGATCTTATTTGTTTTCATAAATAATGGGTGGAACTTTTTGGTAGGGGTTCACACTTTGGGTAAATGTCTTGAGCTTGCACATTTGTTTTCTATAAAATTGTTATTTTATAGAAGGCTTTTGTGTATTATACAAATACCTAATTGACTTTCTCTGTTCATTAAAGAAAGAATTACCCACTGATTTGTAATCTTACTAATATTATAAATGTGAATGTTTGTGATTTTGTGCGTATGTTTATGTTATTCAAACACGTCAAAATACGAAGTCATAAAATTTATTATGATCAAGAATAACATATAGAACTTTATCCCACGGGACCGCGAACAAGGCGTTGTCAAAAGCTAGTTATCTCCATTAAGTTAATCTGTGTTAATTTCTACTTTTGTTAATTTTGTATATTATAAAAACAATATTTTTCAATACATACCTATGATTGCACTGCTGGCAAGCGAAGCATTCCAGGTGATACACATTGCTGCGTGCGCGCATCACCATCTCAAACGCGGGAATGACTTTATTGCAAGCCGCGCAGTATCCAGTGTTACCGAACAGCCTGTGGAAAGTAAGAAACTTTAAAACATGTTCAATAATCATCGCAGTCCGATCATACTTTCAGATAATTAATAATTGAAAAATTCTACTTATTTATTACTCCTTGGTCGACAATCGGACTAGCTAATAAGAATAATACTTAAGATTATAAGTAAGTAAGCATTAAAAAATTTTTAGTATCTTATAATGCTTGCAATATTTTCTCACAATATAGAGCATACATCAAGAATGTATAACATACCTCAAGTAATCCCTCTTGCAAAGGATGAGGTTGGCCCTCGTATACAGGGTGTGTCCAACTTCTCCCAGCCGGCAGTCGCAGCAGCCGCACTTGAGGCAGTCCTCGTGCCACAGCTGGTCCAAAGCCTTCAGTAAGTAGCGCTCTGTGATCACCTTGCTACATCCAGCACAGATCTGGTTAACAAACAAAAAGTTGTATGCATAATGAAACGGATTTTTTTATTATTGCAAATTGAAAAAGGTAGTTACTGAATAGAGGTATAGATTAAAAGTAGGTCTTCGTTATTAGCTGTCGAACTTATGCCCATTGTGACTAATAAGGCATAATCAAATCAATAATTTTGATATTTCTTGGTCTTAAAAAGGTATTTTTTTTACTAAATCACGTGAGTTCTCATCATAGCCATAAGTTAAAGTACCTGTGGTTGAGGTGGTTGAGCAGGCTGCGAAGAGGTGCCGGTCTGCGCAGACGCAGGCAGCGGCGACGCGCGCGCCTCCTTAGCGACCTCCATGGCAAGCATCTGGGTACCCAGCCCTGGACTACCGCCGCTCGCCTGTTGCGGCGTACGCCTCTCGCACTGTAACAAACAAATTACCTACATGTTTTATTTGTCATGTTGTATGTCCCTATGAACGCTTAAATCTTTAAAACTACGCAATTTTGATCTAAATAGTAACTATGAGGAAGGTTTTTATTATAATACAGGTATAATATATCACCATTGCACCCATAACAGAAACTATTTAAATGTGTACAAATTATATTTGTTACAGATAAAATTCGTACCTCAACCTAAATTGTATAGGCACCTAACGAAAAAGTATCCGTTTATGATATTCTTATATTCCTTGGCAACCAATCAAGTTCAGTTGTATCGCGGCCCATTCATATTGAATCATAAGTTACAATACGTAATCGGCTCGGAACCGTACAGCTCATTCAGGCCACTTTATGTTACAGCATAAAGTCCAGAACCATGAAATTTATCGCCTGTAATATTTCTCGAAAAAATTAGCACAACTACTCAAGCGATTAATGAGAACGTGAAACACGACTCGACGTTTCTGAACTATAGCAAATTATGTACCTTAAAATATCGAATAAGTACAGAAATAAGAATAAAAACTGTAATTGAGATCGTGTTGCCGAAAAAAGCAGGTATAAAGTGAAGCACGGACTGCGGCGTCGTCACGCTTAATTAATATTTTAAATACAATTCAATTAAATTTGGCAACCGCTGCAGCCTCGCACTATTTTGTTGGCGACATTCTCGCGTCGATTACGACTGTGCGACCTTTCGGCTCACTTTTTTGGCCACGCACAAACTCGTTTTCTAGTACAACGGATTCGGGTATTATGAGCCAACGTGCCTGAAACAATGCTGGCTATTGTAAGGCCCGTGACGAATGGCCCGTTGCTCATATTTTTGTGTGTTTTCGAGAGTGCGTCCGATCGGTCGCCATAAATAATAGCGCACGGATATCGACCGGAAGCGAGCACACTACACCGACAAATAGTGTCAATGACTGTTCGTTTAATCTACAGAGGAAGCTAATCAACTCAGTCTTGGAGTACCGGTTAAATACGTGCACCTAATCAAGTGTGGCGAAACGTTTAATTGCACCTATATTATAACAATGGTTTATTGCCTCTCCAACCAATACATTTAATAAATATAACATATGTACGTTAGTGGAGTCGATAGTACATTGCACTGTTCACGTTACAATAAATAAGGTACCACTGCATGGAATTTTAAACAATAATAAAGAGGCATTTGTAAATTAAACACAATATTGCACAATTCTAATAACATTATTATATCACTTTGTTCATAAAATTCAAGTAAACAATACCTAACAATGCAAATTGGCAAGAAAAGAATCGAGCTGTCATCGACCGAACAAGACAACTTAAATCGGATCCATTGAACACGGTGGAATATCAAGAAGTTAATAATAGAATAAAAAGCAAATGAATGCCAGGCCTTCAGTCAATGGAATGGTAGTGCACGACCGAGGTATCGATGCGACATTTTTTGCGAAGTAGACAGGCCGTGAAGCGAGCCTTCGTGAATAATTACCGAGCGGTGACAGCAACACGCTACGCCACTCGGAAAACAACCCGTAGCGAATGCAACCAACCGAGATTAGACGCAGCTCAAGCAAAAAAGCTCACGCCTTCCATTAGCGGTGACTTTCGAAACGTCAATACGCACGAATTAGGATTTTACGAATGTCAGCCGTGGCAATGGTAGAAAAAAACTATGCAAAAGTAATTTCGCTTGTCATTCAGCGGCAAATTGTTGAGTAATAAACAGAATAAAACAGCGACCGTTGAAGCGCGGGCGGCGATGCAGCGGCGGTACGGCGGTGATGCAGGGACCGTACAGCGGTGGTGCAGCGGCTAAAATTGAAGGATGGCCGGCGCGGGCCGCCTGGGAGCCCGCATCCGGCGCACCGGACCGACGTTAATGATTAACACAGACGCGGTCCGAGACCAATTATGCGCTGCCACCACACTCCAAATTAGAAACTATTTTCGCCCATTAGTGGCCAACTTCATAATCAATTACACGTTAAAATTTCACAGCGCTGTTTCGGGAGCTCTCTGTTTGGATAATCGGAGTTTGTGGTCCCACGGCGAGCTATTACGTGGCTCTGTACGGGCCATAAAGGTTTTTGTTAGGCTTCCGGCGAATTTTAATGTACGTTTCGAATGCATTTTGGTCCGGGTAACTAAATAATTGCATCTGACCATAACTTCCGCTAGATTAAGTGTAATAAAATATTTGTTTATGTAATAAAAATTCATTCTTCAATCTTTCAGTATTGTGGTTAAAAATTGTTTGTGTTAATAGAAGTACCTTATTCAAGTTTATCAACTTTAAACTTAACGTACTCCAAAAAAGAAAACAAATCTTCCAGAAGATTGTTCGAGACAGACAACACTAATAGGATTGAGTGCACTCCGCTAATCATAATTCATCAGCGAGATTAAAGAATAAGCGGCGCGATGAGGGGGATACGGGGCTTCAGTAGTTACCCTCCCTCCCGGCCGCCTACACTCTGCTGGCGTTCGGATGAGACTGAGAGACAATATGATTGCCACACCTGCGGAAACGACGCAAAGTAACGAGACGAGAAGCTAAATAATTCAACCAACTAACAACGCCACAAACGTTGCTCCACTCTATTTTTTGCACACTAAATGTGCGGAACACGAACAATTTAGTTGCTAATTAGCTTAAAATTATAAGCAAAATTAAGGTGCGGCTTGCTGTAATCTAAATGAAGCCGACATTACCATTTTGATTGAATGTTAATGAGAATGAGACACGAGAAAAAAAATAATTAATTAATTAAATTTCTAAAAACTATCAAGCTCTGCAGGTTTATGCCGTTGTTTAATATGATATGTACATGGTTTGTAACATTATACGTAGATATTATTTTTAGAGAAAAAAAATATATTTCAAAGTAGAGCGCGTTTCTGAGCGTATCGGCTACACGGGTACTTATTTAGCAGATTGCTTTCCTTTAAGTTGTTCTTTAATCTAGGTATGGCCGTGGGCCGCGGTGCTTTACTTCACACCCTCTCGACGTCACATCCGGCCGGCTCCTGCTACAATGCTACAAGGGATGTTCGCACGCACTTTCATATTAAACTCCTTGCAGTAATGCACTCGGTAGAAGAAAACTTTTACCACCAGTTGCTTTCAGTTTTGGATTTGTTTTGATTTTGAGTAATAAAAAGTTACTCAAGTGTACCTACATAATATTTAGAAATTTGAATTTTAACTGGAATACAAAACGTAGTCAGATAAGTTAATAATGTGCAATAATAAAGTTAGCTATAATAAAGCGGACGAATATCCACACAATGTCTTATCTGAATAACTATAAAGGGTTGTCAACGAGGTGATCAGTAGACGATGGCCAATTAGAACACGAATGTGAGGAGTATTATCATTCGCGCGCCACAGAACGGCAACCGCGAACTCGACGCGGAATTTCGTTAATGCCAACCCATATTGGATTAGCGGCGGCACCCGACCGCCGCAATAATATAACGAAATTCAAACATTAATAGGCTCAAACACAATCACGGATGGCCGCATAATCGAGTTAGCTGCTATTCGGTTAAACCCCTATCGCGTAATCTGCCCCATTGTCTGACAGTCGTTGTGCTGATCATGAGGGCCGATTATTGTGGCAATTTCGTGTTTATTGTTTTCAGGTGTCTCCTGTCACCCCGGCGCGCGTCCTGAAGGAGCACAAAGCCAGCCTTATCTCAAGCGAGACAATCTCGTAAAATGTTACCGTGAACGTCTGTAACATTTCCAAAACAATGCCCCGTAATTGTTACTTCACGAGAATTACTTCAATATCTGTCTCTGACACTATCCAATAACCGAACCCGAACGTTACAAGAAACATAATCTGACCATCTAACAATAGAATAACAAAACGCGGTGGCGGATAATAAACAAAGTCCCTCGGCAGACCAAGTGATACTCAGGTGGAATATACGTCGGACAAGTTAAAAGTTTCACCTCAGTTAGATGCAGCTGAAGGAACAAATAAGTAGATAGAAGCTACGTCAAAACTGCCAAAAACAAAACTATAAAGTTTGCTTTATAACGGGTAGATATCGCTTTATCTATTTGAGATGTCGAACTCAATTTGGATTGGAGAACTTGTCTTTTATAACTTCTAGTGAACGATCTTTTGTTCATAACACCACATCTTATTACAGTTTCGGTTTTCTTATCAGATTCTATTTGAATGTAAACTATTCTATAATTAAGTCAATCGCTTTAATTAAAAGCAAGTTAATTGAATAGCAGTTACTAAAACATTCAACTGACGTGTTCATTTGAAGTAGTCTAATAGCTTTGACCAAGTTACAATTTCAAATTAATGTTAAATAGATTGAATAGTAAATCTATACATTAATGAAGCGGACCAGTTATTGATATCTACTTTGTATCTCGATACATATAATAACATTGAAAGCTTTTATGAATACTTAGCCGTAGGAGGCGCGTTAACGTAAGTGAGTGTAACGACGCGTTGTAACGTTACCGATAGCAAAATCTGCTGATTTTTTATTAGATGATAAAACAAACGTCTCGTATTAATTATGAGTCGCGATGCAGTCACATCCCTATTGATCGTAAAGTATCGTTGATAGCCGCTGTAAAATGTTCCAAATCGTTGTCGTGATAATTTATGAAGCATGTTTATGGATGAATTTATGACGTTATCTCTGTGTTCCCCGTATATGTATTTAATACGGCGGATTCACTAGCATCCATCCTGTGATTAACGTCATGATTTTCAACTCCCGAAATATATTTTTCCGAGATGAGTTGTAAAGCTAAATTAGTAAACGCCTCGCGCGACGAGGGGCAAAGTGAATTAAAGCAACTTGGAGCCTATTACGTGAAGTGAGTTATAAAATAAAGCCGCGGCGAGTAACTTCATACATTACAAGCCGATAACCAGACGAGACTTCTGAGACACAAACCAGTCCCTTTTAGTGAAATTGAAAACTTTTTCTGTTACTCATACCGCGGCCACGACACGGCTCCTTTTAAATCAATTGCCTTTTATAATTAACTTACTCCGTTATTGGAGTGCACTCGCTCGTTGACTCAATTAAAATTCAATCGAGATGTAAATCTATCTATTAAAGAACGAGTTTTTCTGGCAGATATAATTGAATAAAATTGTTTTCTAGATAAGTGTTGGTTACATACGGGCTTTGCGTAGAGATATTACTTACTTAGCGATCCTTTATCGCGACGATTAAATTATCAACACATTCTGGTTCACTTTACGACGTCAAGAACGCGTCAGTTTCTTATCCTCACTTTATGTTTAGATCCAGCGATACAAATAGCTGCGGACTAGGGTATGAGTAAACAACTGAAAATATTAATAATATTAAGTTATCATGAGAGCAATAAGGGATAGATATAGTGGAGTGGCTCGCTGGACGGCGTTCAACAATAAAGTGTCAATTCTGAAATTATGCAGTCCCCTCTAATGCAATGAACATCCCCGATGCCTGCCCAGGGAGTGCCACTTTTACCTAATTCTTATTAAACATTTATTAGATTAGACAAAAGCTATCGGAGGTAACGTTCTCGATGTTTTATTTATGATCTTTTATTGGATTGCTATTTCCTCTCTGTTATGCTTTAGGCAATCTCTAAGTGTCTGAGGTATTATTGTCTTGGCTAGCCGGTGGAACTTATTTCAGGTCGGCTGCTACTGTTTTAGTTTATAGAAAATATTAGAAATAGTTTGTATTTTCATATTGTCTGCTATCAGTACTTATTAATACGTTTTCGATTTAACGACTCAATGCAGTTGACTTTGTATCTTTAATTACTTAATTAGAATTATATTTAGGTAATCCTCTCATTGCCCTATAGATTATTTAAGAGAATAGGATGAGAAAGAATATTAAAGATCATTCTATTACTACCATCTATACCTAACAACCAGACAATCGAACTAAATATTTTTTTTTATTAATTTCACCTCTATAAAAAGTATCATTTGCAAAATTATGAATACTCGCTTCAACAAGTGTTGCCAACCTCATCGGTTGGTACGCAACGCTCAGCTGATCGCATTTTTCCTTTTCAGATATTATTTAATCAGAGTTATGCGAGCCATTAATTAAATTACGTTAGCTAAGGGCTCGGCTATAAGAAAATTGCTTTTATTTGTGGGGAGTCATTCAATTAAACATTCATTCATTTGCGGCCCATCGAGTGGCATCCATTACGTTTAATTATAATTTAGACTGACTCTTTAATAATTACATTAGATGCTTACGTTACCGGCGTGTGCACAGAAACTTATTAATATACTTATTGTATGGCATTAAATATAGTAATTATCTTGTCAAAATTATAATGAATGTGTGTTACAGTTGTAACGAAATCAACGAATAATAAATTAAATTATCATCAAATGTGTACACGGTACAAAAAGTTTAGAAAGTAGCTCTATCTTCAGTATGTGTTTAATCCTGGGTATCTTAAGGTTAAGCTAGGGGTTGATTTAAAAAAAAACTAGGAAGTGGTTACCGAACTCTTTTATTCGGAATCACTGAACCAACTTAATGATACAATACTGAATTTGACACTGATACCTGATACTAACCTAACAATGATTTCTCAGGATACCTATAGTATTGCCTGAAAATCTTTAAATCGTGATTCAGAAAATGATCTCAAATAAAAAAACGCCATCTCTTGACGAAATTTAGCACTGTTTTTTTTTAATAGCGGGTTTTTTATTTTACATATTAGTTGCTATGCAGTTAAACAGTACCTATGTGTTTTGGTACTCGTATATCTTTAAAAGGTATTATTAGATATTGATAGGGAAACAATAATGTGTAATCAATATTTGTGTGTAATATCGGTACACTTTCGATATTAACGTTTACAAGCACTTACCTTATACAACAAAATAGTTGGGTATTCCCACGAGGTGGGTACCATAGGTGGCAATAATTAGCAGTAAGTTCGTTAACTAAGTAACTGACTACGCAATGTCGGTGCGTAATTAAATCACTCAATTAGGGTTATTAAAAAACTCAATCTAAATTAAATTAACTATATATACTCGCTTTACAAACTAATTTAGCCTGCTTAATTAAATTATTATGTGTAATTGTACGGAAGACCCCGTTTCTTAAATTACCTACGTATGAATTAATCAGTTCACGTTGAAGTGTAAAAAATAGGTAGGAAAGCAAATTAAGAAAGAAAACTGTACGCCTTAACCTTAATTGCAAACAAATACTTATAAACAATGTACGTACTAAGTATGAGACAGAGCAGAGAACAGAATCTGATGAAAACTTTCAATAAGCTTGACATTAATTGGCATCAAAGCTGGTAGCGAGCGCCTGCACAACTTTACAGCACTCATTATACTTATTGCACTTAATTAAAAAGTGTTGAGATATCACAACATCGCTGTAAACAATAGCGAATGCTTTCATAACAACGAGCTTATTAATATTATAATTGAGATACACTCACCGCACACTAAATTGTACTAATTAAAACAAAAACATTCTTCACATTGTAATTACTATCTAATTTAATATGGTATAATGATGAATGGTTTCTTTGGCCACGTTCGTATGTGAGCCGAGATCGAGAGGCGTGTTTACTAAACGCATTCGTTTTTAAAACTGAATGAATGAGCGGCACTCTATCGGAGTGCTTCCTGCCGACTGTGATAACACCCCGCGCGCTTAATGAGACGTCTGTTACCATTGTAGCCACTTTAGCTAATTATTGTGAACATTTAATGGCGACGTAATGATCATTGCGTATTTTACCATCGATGGCGGTAAGCGTTTCCGTTACAACATGATAATTGCCAGTGAAATCTTTTTTATTTAACACGCTCATATTGTTCTCACTTACTTTAATAACCGCCTTATTTACGAAAGTAAAATACAAAATGAATTAACAATGAAAGATTTTTTGATATAAAATTCATTCATATTCCGCCAACGCTTTCGGTTATTTTCCATAACAAGAACCAAATAACGGAGGAACATTGAAGTTGAAGAATCATAGTTTATTTTTGAGATTGCCCACGTGCAGTGGTAGAAAAAAGAGTAATATTATTTTTCAATTCCCATACAAAAGTGGTCGGTGCGCGGCGGCAAATTGGTTGTATTGTCAATTTGGGCAGTGCGTGCCGGAGCGCAGATGAAATGTTTATTTTCAATTTCCGCCATTTTCCCGCCGCGTCCGCCGCAGGATTAGGATGCGAAACAACTACACTATCCATGGCTAACCTAGTTTTTTTTTAATACTGGCAACATGCTCACCTCAACTAACTTACTATCGTGGGCCATGTTATGAGTAAACTTTTTTAATATCAGAAATAACATCCGTTGGATTAATTAGTATATGTTTTTAATGTGCTTGTATTAAAGGAAGTGGGTGTATACAATATATGTATTACCTAGTTTAAAATTACGATTTGTATTATAAGTATCGATTTATATTATTGACATACCATGACTAAAAAAGTTTATAGATCTGACATCATCTCTGGGAGAATGATATTTTTTTATTAACAGTCTTAAGAATATAATATGTATGATATCTAATCATAAAATCTATCTTTTAATCAAAATGTGAGAAAATAGAATTAGCTGGAGTTACTTTGCGGAACTCCATGTACGGGGTGTTGCGAATCGGGTAAATACGCGTGCATATAAATCCGTCAGCGTGTTGCACGGATAAATACTTTCTGCGTATTTTGTTGGCAGGTATGTACTTGTATAAAAAAAGAAACACTATCCACCTATAGCTATTAGCTATTAAATTGTAGTACGTACGTTAATTGAAAAAATTATGTACGGTACTTTATTTCTAGGTACACTAATAAGTTTTTATTTAAATAATCTACGATTCTTAATTTAAGTTTCTGGGATAATACATCATTATTAAATACTAGGCTGTTTTTATATTCAATTGTTAATTAAAATTAGTATTTAACTTTACATACATAGCTTATCTTTTCCAATAACTCTGTAATAATAATATCGGAAGGCCTTAAAGGCTAACAGTTGACGGATCAACAGTTAGGTTCTAGAAAGTCAGGTAGTTAGAAGTCAATTGTGTGCCAAAGGTGGGTAATTGCATGTAATCGGTCACAGTCGAGCGATGAGTGGAGTGCACGATTTCAATTCACAATTCACGATCCGCGACCTTTAATCGTTTAAACTGTACTGAAGATACTGCACGCTCGTTATTAATTTAGCAATCCATTATAAATAAATGAATCGGTAAACGTGTTGCTATGCGCAAATCTCGAGAAATGCTGAATTGATTTCGTTCATTATTTTTTAAGATTAAAGGCAAAGTATTTATTTTTAAGCCTAATTAAACTATATCTAAAAGCACTTTATAAACGTCAAAATAGATTAGATTAGGTCCAATCTATCCATCATCCATCTAATGACTTCTCCCGCCTTGGGTGAGGCGAGACGGAGTGTCAGACTCTTACTGACTAAAAACCACCCCGTTCCTACTCCTAATTTGAGCTGGAGCACCTGTGTTACGTTATAGATTAGACTAGCAATAGCAATATACTCGGCTCAAAAACACACATTTCTGGTTGGAAAATAAGCGCACGAGTTGCAATATGACTGTTAACACAGAGATTTTATTAATAAAGTTGTACGAACATCACTAACTAGTTTTTACACAGAAAAGTTAAACAACATCAGCCCTTCCCGGATAGCGTAGGACTGTACTGTACATTCACTTTCCATGTAATAAATATATCATACGATTCCAGGTCCAAATTGCCTTACATCCGTCACGTCCCAAAAACAAGGAGTTTTGGTTTACTTTTAGACTCCCCATTAGTTAATCTTACTAATAGTTTGTGAGTTTGTACGTATATTTGTTACTCAATGACGTCAAAACAGCTGAAGGTATCGGGATGAAATTTGAAACAGGGGTAGATTATGGTCTAGAATAACACATAGGCTACTTTTTATCCTACGGGAATGCGGTCGAAGCTGCGGGTAAAAGATAGTATAAGAAAAAGTGCAACGATTAGATCCTATCTCTATACTTTCAGTAAGTATAAGTATGTGGTAAATATATACCTAAGCACCTAGCTTCACTGACAGACTATTATTTATTTCTATATTTGTTTACATTTCAAATTACTATTTATGGTTTAATTGGAATAAATGATTTGACTTTGACCAATATCTGCACGGCTGAGTTTCCATATTAAAGTCCAAACCTCTAACTGTAACAAGATATATATAATTAACACAAGCAACGAACAGCCACCGTTTAAAATACTATATCTTAATTGGTTCACAAGATCCTTCGCCGGTGGTACGTAAGTTAAATATTAGCACATTTTATTACCCTGTGTTTACAGTGGGCTTCCTTTGAGATACTTTGACGTCGCCAGCGGCATTTTCATAGATAAAGGGATGCGACCGGACGTTCCTACTAATATTGTACCTAAGTGTGTACGTTAGTTTGTCTGATCTCTGCTTACACAGGACATGGGGGACTGTTTTAATACCTCCATTGATATCTCTTTGTGTTCCGTTCGTTTTGATAGAATTAAATGTAAAATAAACTATAATATGTTATGTTTTTTTTATAAGTTGCCTTATCTAAATTATTCATATGTGTAGATAGTTGATACGTTTGAGGTAAACGGAGACTCGTATCGGATTTCTTTATTTCGTTCCAAAATGTCACATGATTTTATAAAATTCAAATAAGTAGACTCAAAACCAGTATTTTTGTAAATGTTAAAATCAGTTACTTGTATAGATATGTATATAGTTTCTATTTTTAGTGTAAAATTAAATGCTTAATGTATATTTCAAAACACGTGGAACATACTAATGAGTGTCTTCTAGATTGTCTGATAGACAATTCCATAGTACTAAACTACCAACTAACTAACAATCGCGTTCCTAGATTATAGCGTAAAAGTCGGTAATTTTCCTGACATTCTACTTCAAAAGGGCTCTTCAACAATTCTATGTCATTTGGTTAAACAAGCGGATACATACATAGCCTATACTGCGGGTTTCAACGTAATAATGTACAATTTGATAACTACAGTTAATGGCACCGAGGAAAACACTGATTCATTATTAAACAGTACGTCCGTATGTCGGGTTATTACAGGTTTATTCTACAAATTGTCTAGGACACGAATGGCAAATTACGTTTCTATTTATTCTTTCTTTGTATTGTAAGAACCTATGCAACGTTTGAGTCATTATTTTGATTCACCTATGATGTAAGTTGTGACAAATTGTGTACAGTTAGGATCCCAAAAATGGCCAGTAGGTAACTGGCTCTGTAGACTAATATGTCATATTAAATTACATATTATACAATAATATTCAAAACATATAGAGTTACATTGAAGAATTCATATTATGCAAAATATTCAACAGTTATAGTAATTTATGCTTACATCTCAATGTCAGGAACATTCTACGGCAATAACATAAATAGCTATGTGTCGAATATATGCAGCATTAGACAGGCGAGGTGTCACATTTAGGCGCACATACTTGGAACAAATGAATGTGTAACACGAGGACGCGCACATGCCAGCGCGTTACAGGAATACCGACAGGATGGCCACGGGCTTATTAACTCCCTCCATTAATTAAATTATTAGAAATCTCGAGCCGGACTAATTAATGAAGAATTCCAACATTTCGGTCCACCTATCGGGCTTTAATTAAAATTGACAAAGCCGCGAGCGAGCGCTCTCGCTCGCCAAATAACGCCTCTATTAATGAAATGATCACTCCAAACTAATTAAATTATGGAGGTAATGGTGCGTGCAAGTGATACCGGCCGCGGGACGATTCTGACAACTGCCTGTGTAATGTAACACCTACGCACCACTCCACTGCACCAGCTTTTAAACTCGATAAAAGAGTCCGTCCACTATATAATTAAATTTTTTACTCAGCTATAATTTGTACAAAGGTCCTCGATGGAAACCACTTATTCGGCGAAAGCGTAACACGTAATCGGTAAGCGAACTCGATCAATATATAGTCATTTTTTAACCGTTAACTTAATTGGTGCTACCATGTTAGGTGCCCGTATAATTTCGTGTGATTTCAATATCCTGCAAATTAATGGTCGCTACACAGGTACATGGTGTACATTAATAATTTCATACATACGTTGCCCAATTATTTTAAAACTACTCTACGCTGTAGCTAATGAGATGTCGAGCAATAATAACGAGCAATTAAAACGAATCGTACAAGAGCATAATACCAGCGCTGTACTACACGAACTTTCAACCTTACTTACAATAACAATTACACTCTGTATATTATTAAACCTCTTAATGGATACCCGTTTTCCAATTAGCGTTTATTCTGTAATTGAGATCATTAATGGGTTTAAAAGCTATTACTTCTAGAATTTGAGTAAGTTACTGTGGCTCGGAATAGACGAGTTGAGCGAGGCATGAGAAGGGTCAGTCAGTGTTCAGTAATGAGACTTAGTATGTAGCGGGCACGGCACGACACGACGCGACGCGACGCTAGGCGCAGCGACATTAAAATGAGTAATTATAATAAAGCTGATATGTCCTCATAATTAACTAAGCCTGATGAAGAGTGCTTTGACGAGAGAGACGACCGCTAAGCCGCTTCAGCGCTTTATATTTTTGTAAACATGAAAAAATACGTAGTATTTATGTTAATGTTTTTCTTTATCTGAAATTAGACAGAAATACAAAGAGTTTTGTGAAGAGCTTGTTTCAGCTATTATTAATACTATTAGAAACAGACGTTTCCATAAGTAACGGTTATTTTCCCAAATACAATTTGTAAATTGCTCGTATTTATTCAAAGAAGGTAAAACCCCACTTAGAGCGTAGCAGCTTAATTATTAGCTTCGCTCATGGCTTTTATTCATTTCGTCGCTCTACATGTTCGTCCGCTCAGCGCTTCACCGCTGAATCGCGCCGCTTACAGCACTAGTGCTAATTAGACGGAGTGACAACCCACTCCTGCCATAAAGCGCTGCAGATTTATCGCCACAGATTATTTATATTATGTTTATTAGGCCCCGCCCTCCGCGCCCTGCGCCCTGCTTTCCCGCTAATTGAATTGCCGGGATTTTTATACGTAACAACACCTGAGGAGTTTATTAAAGGTCATAATGTATGATGTGACCTTTGCCAAGTTGCGCTTAGATTACATAATTTTCTTTTTGTTTCGTTTATTTTTGTATCAGTCTAAGTGTACAGTCATTTGAATAATTAATTCACGACTGTTACGTACAGTCGCCAAAAAAACTAGAATTCATTTGTTTTATTTTTTGAAGTAGCTTTATAGTTTTCTGTCTGCATACTAAAACCAAATACAACGTTTACAAATGTAAAAGTTGGCATAAAACGTGTTTTACATTTGAAGTCTATTTGGACGGTCAATTATCGTCTGATTAATGATAACCATTATAATCAGTGGAAGTGACCTAAACACGACATAACCGGGATCCATGCGTAATTAACATGCGACCATCATAAATCACCGTTCACAAGGAATACAAGTTATTTTGGCAATCGTACCAGTTATGATTAACAGCGTCTCCTCCCGTACGCCACAATGATGAATTGACTACTAAAATAACCGTTACTTTCAAACAGTTCCAATTTACAAGACGTAACTGTGTATAAATGTGTGGAAGGTTTGTGGGGAAGGGTTACGAACTTACGACCAAAGTATATCTGGAGTTATTTAGAAAATAATCAAAAGATAATACTTAATAACTCCAGCTTACAAAATCAGCCTTTTGTCTATTAATTTTATTGGTGGTTTCGAAAATAATGAATTAAAAGAAAGTGTCGATAACAAATGCCACAAACACAATATATCAGTTTGATACTTTTGCTGTTCAAATAAATCATGTAAATCTGTACATTGGAGAAATTAGCGCTGTCTTAAAGTTTCTAAAATTAATTGGCTTTTAATTGCTGTACCACCATCCATTTTATTCAATGTTTACACTATTACACACACTGTTCAATTAAAATGAATTATGACCTATCGAAACATGACCGAACAACAAAAATAAACAAAATATTTTTAGATGAAAAGCGAACACGGTTGTAAGTGCATTACAAAAGGCAATATGAACACTATGCGCTTAAATTTAAAATTTATTTTGCAGTGTATTGTCCTAATACAGGATCCGTGTCCTTATCCACGGACACCGCTATCCGAAGTTGTATCTTTCGTTGATTTGTTGCTTCGGTTTGCACAGTGTTCTGTAGCTAATTAATTTTAATTGGACCGAATTGCAACACGTCTATTATACGCGACTTTTGGCCCCTTCGCTTCGTTTGCATACACGCTCCTTGACGTCGGTGTTTGTACATAATAACATGTATCATTAATCTAGAAAAACATCTGCCAATTTTTTTCAATAATGTCTTTCGTGGAGCACTCAATTATGTAGACATCTCCATCGTTTTCTCTGTTCTTAATTAGCTTGTGGAGTTTTTTTTTTTTTTGTGGACGGTACTATTGTTATCCACTGAGCAGTAGGGTTGAACGCCACGGGAATTTATTTATTATGATTTCAATATGAAATATGTAATTGTAAAATTATCACAATGGTCGCCAACACTGCGTCTGTCTCCTCCTAATCCTCGCATTATGTGGAGTTCGGAGGGCCACCGCTTACGAATTCCTAACACTTGCAACAATCGCATTTAATTTTCCGCTCGTGTGCCCTTATTGGTAATCGCCTCTCTAAATTGAAACGTGAAGAAATCTCATTCGAATACGTTATGAATTAATTAAAGGATTTGTTCATTTATACGACGGAGTAAATAATCATGTCTCCCTGAGCCGACATGTTGGAACAAATACACAATAATTAGCTGTTACTAGCCTCAAGTATAGTCCTGTTCTGAGATAATTGGTGTCTTAAGTGCAATTTTGTGTAGCTTATTGCTTCTAATATGACTATTAATTATATACTTGATGTAGTAGGTAATACTTTATTAGCCGATGCATAATACTTGAGAGCTACATTTTTAACTTCCTGAAAAACATATATTTTATATGCTACATAAGTCAGAATTGCAGTCTTCAGCAAAACAATAAATAAGACTAAACTAAAATATTGATTATCAAATCATTACCCTTATTAGTCATGTGAACAGAGTGTGTACACGTTACTCATGCTTGTCATATCTATCATGCTCGTACTATTCACAACGAAGCAGCCATTTGCGTATAACATGACAAGGGAACACTGCGGGCGATGCAAACCGGTTGTATAAAAAAATCAGGCAAACACGCGCACTCTACTTGTTTAATCTCATGAGCAGGCTAATTGTTCACAGCAGTGACGATGACAGTTGGGGGTGGCGGGGCGCGGGGGACGGGGGCACGTGACCTGTCACTCGCAGGGAAATTAAAACATTCCGTTATTATTTTCATTTCGCGGGCTCTACGTAGGCGGAGGTACCGGCCCATGATACCCACCGTGCACGACTGTACTAAAAACACGAACACAAAAAAAATACCCGACGTGCCCAACAATAAACTATGGAGCTGTTTGTGTAAGTTAGAAATGAACAATCGTGACCGTTTCGCGGATTTTGGCAACCTTCAACAAAAAAGGTTGACGAAAAACTATGGCAGCTAATGGTCAATCGATTGAAAATTTCTCTGTTCTGGATTAAAAAGCTTTTTATGGTTCGATTAAGATTGGAACACGAAAAAATTGCGAGACACAGCAACAAGTCTTTGTATTTCTTGGGGTCTATTACGTTTGCCATTTGTTCGCTTTCACCATGAATTATACCAACATAATGTCAATGTCTAATGAAGTTTCACAGGTTTGCCAAAAAATAATATTAACAACCATACCAATGTATTTATTTCGGACACACCTTACTTTACACACTTCAAATAACTTTTATCTAAATTCCGTGATTCTGATAACAGTATATGTACTTTTATTCAAGTTTACTTTTTATTTATGTATCTCCTGTGATTTTTTTAAAATAGTTTTATTGTAGTCCCTACCATAGCGACAACAGTCCAAAGGTGAATAGTTTTGTATCTAACATTACAGCACGTGTTTTTCGTGCTACAATCCACTCAACTACAATGTTGTAAGCGAGGTATTCGTTACTACACGTGAGTGATACTCTTCAGGATAGTTTAATTATACTTTAGAATTTAAATCGCTCCTTGCAATAAACATTGTTGGCAACGAAACATCGCGTGACAGCAGTTGCACCTACAACAGGAAAGAGCAGGCTCAACCAAAACAGCTTTCAATTAACATTAAGCCAACATTTAATCCTAAGCCTGCATCTGCGTACAATTTAAATACAAATAGTACAATGTAATTGATCAATCAGTGCGATGCATGCGAGTAATAGGCAGTATTACCTCGCCAGTCCCCATATCAAAGCAATATCGGCAGACGCCGGCGGCGTAGAATTTTAATAATTAAAAATCACCCCAACCATGAAGGGAGTCGCCGACACACTGCACATTACGCGTTATCATTTTTAATTAAAATTCTCGCGCCACCACTAACTATAATGATGAAATATTTCGACTTTGTTATCGTTATTTATGACTAGCTTTTGCCCGCGACTTCGTTCGCGTGGAATAGTGACTTCCGGCAAATTTTTGGTTTTAACCACATAGTTCCCGATCTCGCGGGATCTCTTCAAAAATGAGATGTGGAAGATATTCCAGGGAACTCTTCAAAAATCAACATAATGAGCTCTGCGTTTGATTTTAATAGAAGATGTATACTCACTTAGGGCATTGAAAAAATAGTTTAAAAACGGACTTTAACTAAAGAAATATTATAATCTTTCCGAACTTAAGATGAAAACTAACTTAAAACTAAAGAAAGCTACGAATTACGAATTTATCACAATTAAAAAAGAAATTATATTAGAACCTATCCTTTATGCTATAATAACCAAGCTTAAACTAAATAATTTAAAAGAAACGACTTAAATCTAATCTAATTAATTTATAAATTAGACTTACAATTTTATTAAAAAAACTAACTACAGTAACTACTAATAATCGATATCAAACTAAACCTACGTTAAAAAGTTTAACCAGAAAACCAGGAAAACCCAACAAATAAACTTATTAATTGACAAATACAACGAAACCAATTTAGAATATACGAAACAGCAGGACCACTACAGACAAATAATCATACGACTGATAATAATACACATTTTCTACAATAGTACCGAAGCGCTCGGCCGATACCCAACCAAATAATTGTAACAAAACCATAGCGCAATCTATTTCGCTCCCAACGCCATCTATCGAGGATAAAGACAACTTGGATTATTTATTTATACTCCGTTCGGGCATTTTCTTTGTACTAAAAGTTTAATTATATTGATATAATTTTTTTCATACCTTTTTACTATTTGTTAACTTTTTTCGATGAATTAAAACAATAACATGAACCGAAGTCGTGTAACGATCGACATAGAATTATCTATACTCCGTTAGAGCGTTTTCTTTGTACTAAAAGTTGTATTATGTTATATTTTTTACAAATTTCCAATGAATTAAAACAATAACATGAACTGAACAATTGTAATTACACCATTGCGCGATCAACGCCATCTATCTACGGAGTATAGGAACAGCACGACATTGTTCAATTCCGTACTATAAGTACGAAATTGAACAATAGATGGCGCTGTATGTCCGGAATAAATTTATTTTTTATTGTATTTTTTTTTATTTTTATTTTATTTTTATTTTATTTTTATTTTTATTTCATTTTATTTTTATTTTATTTTTATTTTTATTTTATTTTATTTTTATTTTTATTTTATTTTTATTTTTATTTTTATTTTTATTTTTATTTTTATTTTTATTTTTTTTATTTTTTATTTTATTTTATTTTATTTTTATTTTTATTTTTATTTTTTATATATATTTATTTATAACACTCTAAAATTATATTTTTAAACATTACTTATAAAAATAAAAAACAAAATAACATTTAAAAATATAAAAATAGGAGCCGACCAGTAGCGGGAGCATGGTCCAAGCTACCGGTGGTTAGGGCTCCAAAGACAGAAACCTTCTCACAATACGTGCCGTTTCGAGGAGTACTGCCTTCTGCATCAGGCCCTTGATCCATCCGCCTAACCCCAGCCTCCTAAGGTGGTTGTCGAGGCTGTTGGGTATTAATCCGTTGGCCGACACGACTATCGGCACAACGATAGCCGAATCCACATTCCACATGTCGACAACCTCGTGAGCCAAGTCAAGATATTTTATTTGTTTATCTTTTTCAGCTTTCACGAGGTTCTCGTCATGAGGGATGGTGATATCGATTATCATCGTGCGGCGCGCTTGTCGGTCTATCACCACTATATCAGGTTTGTTGGCTACAATAGTCCTGTCAGTGATGATAGATCGATCCCAGTACAACGTGATATGGCCGTTTTCGAGAACTGGATCGGGCGCATACTTGTAGTATGGAACCTCAAACTCAACAAGTTGGTAGTGCAAAGCAAGTTGCTGGTGGATAATCTTGGCCACCTGATTATGTCTATGTCAATATTCACCATTAGCCAAACGACCACAACCAGAAATTATATGTCTTATGGATTCACCAGGACTATGACATGCCCGACATATGTCAACGGTCCCATCCTTAATAATATATTTCCGGTAGTTATTCGTAAGGATAACTTCGTCCATAATTGCAAAGACAAATCCTTCAGTTTCTCCAAAGAGATTACTGAATCGTAGCCAAGATACGGACGCCAGAAAATCTACACTGGGTCCATGAAGGGCCCGGAAGAAGCGTCCGTGGAGCTCCTTGCTATGCCATACCTCCTTGCGGTCATTGACGCTCAGTACCACAGGTTTACGCCAGTTCTCTTTTGCTAAAGATAGTGGAGTGAATCCATTGTCCATTGCTGCTACTTCTCGATGCATACCCTCGTTTACTTTCAGGAAATATTCCCTGAGGTTGCACACCTCACGGTTATGAAGGGTCTTAGCATTTAATAAGCCTCGACCCCCACACTTCCGCGGGATATACAACCTCATGATCGATGAACGAGGGTGATGCATACGATTTGCAGTCAGCAGTGTTCGGACTCGCCTATCCAGGGTGTCAAGTTCAGTCTGAGTCCACTTGAGTATACCAAAAGAATACATCAGAACCGGCATGACCCAACCGTTATAGGCTCGCACCTTGTTTCCGCCTGATAATGAACTTTTCAGCACTTTATTCAGGCGGCCAAAGAAGCGTTCCCGTAACGAATGTTTCATGTCCGGCCCATTAATGCCTAATCCCTCTGACATACCCAGGTACTTGTAAGTATCATTTGCGGAGAGCGCTCTTTGTTTTTTTTTTTATTTTTATTTTTATTTTTATTTTTATTTTATATTATTTTTATTTTATTTTTTGATTTTTGAAATAAAAATATATCTATGTCCTTTCTAAGGTTCTAAACTATATCTGTACCAAATTTCAACCAAATCCGTCAAATAGTTGCGGAGATTAATGGTATAAGCATAGAATGTTCGACGTGATTCTTTAATTTGACATAACTTTTTTATTTATGAACCGATTGACATGAAACAAACACTAAATGTAAATTTAAGCATCCCACAATATATTCGTGAAAACCGCATCCAACTCGGATCAGCCGTTTCTGAGATTAGCGCGCACAGACGAACAGACAAACAGACAAACAGACAAACAGACAAACAGACAAACAGACAAACAGACAAACAGACAAAAAAAAGTTAATTACATTTTTGGGTTCGACATCGACATAACAATAACCCCTGCTATTTTTTTTATTTTTATTTTCAATGTACAGACAGCACTTTTCTACGATTTTATTATATGTATAGATATAGATTATTTTATTTTTATTTTATTTTTATTTTATTTTTATTTTATTTTTATTTTATTTTTATTTTATTTTTATTTTATTTTTATTTTATTTTTATTTTATTTTTATTTTATTTTTATTTTATTTTTATTTTTATTTTTATTTTTATTTTATTTTATTTTTATTTTATTTTTTGATTTTTGAAATAAAAATATATCTATGTCCTTTCTAAGGTTCTAAACTATATCTGTACCAAATTTCAACCAAATCCGTCAAATAGTTGCGGAGATTAATGGTATAAGCATAGAATGTTCGACGTGATTCTTTAATTTGACATAACTTTTTTATTTATGAACCGATTGACATGAAACAAACACTAAATGTAAATTTAAGCATCCCACAATATATTCGTGAAAACCGCATCCAACTCGGATCAGCCGTTTCTGAGATTAGCGCGCACAGACGAACAGACAAACAGACAAACAGACAAACAGACAAACAGACAAACAGACAAACAGACAAAAAAAAAGTTAATTACATTTTTGGGTTCGACATCGACATAACAATAACCCCTGCTATTTTTTTTATTTTTATTTTCAATGTACAGACAGCACTTTTCTACGATTTTATTATATGTATAGATAGATTATTTTATTTTTATTTTATTTTTATTTTATTTTTATTTTATTTTATTTTATTTTATTTTATTTTATTTTATTTTATTTTATTTTATTTTTATTTTTATTTTATTTTTATTTTTATTTTTATTTTATTTTTATTTTTATTTTATTTTATTTTTATTTTATTTTTTGATTTTTGAAATAAAAATATATCTATGTCCTTTCTAAGGTTCTAAACTATATCTGTACCAAATTTCAACCAAATCCGTCAAATAGTTGCGGAGATTAATGGTATAAGCATAGAATGTTCGACGTGATTCTTTAATTTGACATAACTTTTTTATTTATGAACCGATTGACATGAAACAAACACTAAATGTAAATTTAAGCATCCCACAATATATTCGTGAAAACCGCATCCAACTCGGATCAGCCGTTTCTGAGATTAGCGCGCACAGACGAACAGACAAACAGACAAACAGACAAACAGACAAACAGACAAACAGACAAACAGACAAACAGACAAAAAAAAGTTAATTACATTTTTGGGTTCGACATCGACATAACAATAACCCCTGCTATTTTTTTTATTTTTATTTTCAATGTACAGACAGCACTTTTCTACGATTTTATTATATGTATAGATTTATTATATCAAAGTTTTAATTACTTAAATTGTAAGCGTAATCATTTTAATCCGACCGCGGCAACATGAATTGTTCTTTGTAAGTACAGCTAACTAAAGCTAAGGCCTCGGCCTCGAATTTTGCGGGCAGCGGGGCGGCGGCGGCGGCGGCGCGGCAGCGGCAGGATCTTTTGCGTATAATCAAATGGACCGGTTTTCGAAAACAGCGGCGCGGGAGCGGCGCGGGAGCGGGCAACGAGCGGTGCACTCCAGTCAAGCGGTGACCGCCCGCGTTGCGCGTCTGCATTGTAGTATAGTGTTGTGTACCTACATTTTTTTTTGTGACGTATCAAAATGTCCTCGGACGTGCAAGAGCAAATGATTTCGGCAATCTTTGAGAGGATACCCATACGGAACAGCAAAGATGTGAACCATAAAAATAGAAGAAAAATTAACCAATTATGGGAAGAAATAAAAAACGAACTGAATATTGAAGACTAAAGCAAAAACTGAAATCACTCTTGATAGTTTCAAGAATATAGTCAAAAGTTTCTACACTCATTCTAGTGTAGTCGTAGAATTTGTCGGGATTTTGTCTCTGTTCTTCATAATTTCGATAAAACTCGCCATTTATTTTCCTTGCCCTATAGTAGGTCTTCTTCTTTTGCCCACAGTAAATCGAGCGTTAGGAATAAATTTGAATCAAAAAGATTTCGTTCGCTAATAAAAACAAATATCTCGACAACACAACCACGAACACAACACTACACCGCTGTAGTGCCGCGCGATCTGCCCGCTAGTTTCGAGAACGGGTCCGCCGCCGCCGCCCCGCTCCCGCGCCGCCGCCGCCGCCGCCCCGCTGCCCGCAAAATTCGAGGCCGAGGCCTAAAAGATAATTTTGTTAACAAAAATAAATATAAAATATAAAAGTCGGAGTACAAAAAAGGATCCAATATAATTGAGTGAAGCACTTTTGTTTAGATAATGTCAGTTATTTCATAACTACTGCAAACAATTTTTAATTTCCATTCGGTTTAGCGCTCGTACATGCAATATAGAAAAAATAGCAAACATTCAGAGCGATTCCAATAGGCTAATCGTGAGTTATTAAACCCCTCGCGGGAACCCACCTGATCGCCTGCCAGCTATAATAGAAATACCAGGGACTTATTATTAAAATTGCTGCTAAATTGTTCCCCTCTCCCCTCGTATTTCGTGGGTCGAAGGTGACTTATTGACGTTATATTCTACTCGTAATAATATTAATTTGACATCGCGCAACGTGTCACTAAAATTAATTTAATTAGTTTGAATAGAGTTGGGTATCAAAGCTCCGGTGTATATGCGGAGAATGCACGGGATTAATCAATCGGACAACGCGTGACCACAGACGATGTTAAGAGAAACTTGAAACGTCGGATTATTCAATGTAAATCCAAATTACACATATTAATTTCTGCATTGGTAAGATATCTGCTTTGTGGAGGAAACTTTATTAAATACATAGACTTACTATGTTATGATTAATGCAGGATATTTCATGACGTTTTATTTCTCGATAGAGGCTAGTAGTGCAATATTTTACCTTTACATTTTTAAGGAAAAATATAGTCGTGGTCCGTAGACAGTCTTATTTGGGTTACGTAGCACTAACATAGAGGACTAGACAACGAATTTAATTGACAATAACATTACTACAACTAAATTGCCTCCAGTAATGAGCCCCGAAGGGAACAACTTTAATTTAGTTCAATGAAACATTTTTTACTATAGGTAGCGGTACTTCAAAACAACCCTTCCATTGATCGAGTAAACACGAACCAAATGCAAGGGTTCTGCACTATGGATTGCATAATTAAATGTATAACGATACAAAGTATCACGTTTGTTTTACTTTGTGGGATAGTTAGAGTTAAGAAGAGTGTTCATTTTCTGTTAGTAAGTATTGAGATTTGGCACTAAGATTGAAATCTTGGTGTCCAAGATTTCCAAATACTATTTTGTCAAAGTCAAAGTCATAGTCAACATTATTTATTTCAAATAGACCAGGAAGGCACTTTTGAACGTCAAAGCAAATATAATAATATTAAAAATGTCTGTCTGTCAGTCAGTCCTCTAGTGAAGCTATTTGCTCGTTCCAAAGTGTAGATTCCTATAGAGAAGAACGAGCAAGAAACTCCATAGGCTACCCAAACCCAGGGAATCAAACAATCGCTAAGCAATCCCTAGACAAATAACGTCGACAAATACCACACATGATTAAACATTAATGACATTAATTGTTATTGTCGCATCGCACACATATTATTATAATTAACGTATCGATATAAATATGTAGTTACCTAATCAAAACGTATTGCGGCTGTGTTAGGGCACATTGTTTATGTGAGGTAACTCAATCAGTGGCTGTTACCTATATTATAATAACAGCGGTATTGTTGGCTCGGTTCTGGGACATTAATTAGGTAAGTACGTGGAACACGTCACTCTCTGGGCTAATTAATTGAGCGTATTATTGGTGCAATACCTAACCGATGCGGTTACATCGACTAGTGGTGTACAACCCGTGATTCATGCATAGATATTAATTCAGTTAAGTTTCAATTATTATATTTTCCGATATTCGTATTCGCATTGTTTCCTAGAACATGGTATGTCATTACTAAGAACACTAATTGGCTGAAAGTGTATGGGGGCAAACGTATTGTTGTAACTGAGTAACTTGTTCGTGTTTGCTTGTTAATTAGTTGTCTTTTTCGTTAATTGGTGTTGCTATATGCTATATGTTCTCAGAATATGAATATTAGGAACTTTATTCTTTGGAATTATGACGGAAAAGTTACCTATAACTAAATATTTAAAACGTTATTGGTAAATGGTAAACACCCTACTCCTTCAGGCAAAAACAAGCGCTATATTATGTGTCATACCGTAATTAATGTGGAGGAAAACTCGAATGAGTTTATAAAAACTGAAGGAAACTGTAGCTTAGCTTACGATGTGTTTAGAAATATTTTCATAACATGCGACGAAGAAGCATACGTAACGGGATATTACTCGTACAATTATGAATGACTTAACTTGGTCAATGAATTTTTCAGACATGTCAAGTGGGGAAGAATTCAGCGTTTACCACAGAGGACAGTGCCCTTAGTATGAGTAGAGTGCGTTCGGCACTCTGATTGGCCGGCTCGAATAAACCAACCAATCAGAGAGCAGAACACGCTCTCGTTTCGATTACTTTAAACGTTAAGCAAACTTATTTGTACTACTATGGAAAATTATCCTTTGTTCGAACTAGATCAATAGACATTAGAAAGTGCATTTGAATACTTTCAAAGACATTGTTTAATCTGAAAAACACAACGTCAACTTTTTTAAATCAATGTTAACTGACCTACGACTCCACACCGACTTAACTTTCTCAATGTCTAAAAAATATCTCCTTTGTAACTGAAACATGAACAAAGTATACAGACAACACTTTTTCCATTACTTAAGAAGCTAGTAATGGTACATTTTCAGTACACACGCACTTACAAACGTGACCAAACAGACTACAATCGTCATTGATATCACACAAATGATATCTAGAGCATAATCTGAGACTAGTTGAGCTGAGGTTAATTCGTGTAGTCGGCTAATTGAGTGGATAACACGCGTTACAAACACGGCTAATCAGTCAGTAATGTGACTCGACATAGCTAACGTGACGCGTACTGATCGATATAACCCGAGTAAATAACTGATTAACTGCCAGTTACTCAGTTAATGTGATGCTAACTTTATTATTAGATTAACTGGACTGTTATTTCTGTAATTTCATGCTTTGTGTTTATAGTTTATAGTTGTGCAAATACTTAATGAAATCGAACTGCGGATAAGAAATACTTTACTATTTCATCTATTGAAATGATTAAATTATAATGTCATGCTTCGAAAATAATCTTAAGTGTTAACAAAAACAGAAACAAATAACCAAACTTTTAATTCTTTATATTAAAATACTTTTCAACGTCATTTAATGGTTACTTAACCCACTCCTTAGCAATTGTTTTCGATACAAAATCGTTACTAAGGAATAGTTTAAGTAATCATTATAAGTCTCTGAGTGCGGCAGTTAAAAGCATATAAAAACGAAATGTACTCTGCTCTGTACCTATTAATAGAAACAGACTCCATTTCTTAGTCCATCCCTTTCAACATAAAAATAATTACCTATCAGTACCTCGGAACGGAACATCGAACTAATTAGCAAATGACATGTACAAATTAATTAGCTAAATGTAATAACGATAGATATATGTGTCAATGTTTTCAATAATTAATTTAATTATATAGTAGTAGGTTTTAGATAAGCCTTTCATTAATTATTATCTGTTGAGAAACATTTGAACATAGAACGAACTATCAAAGACAAAGAGTTTTTTCTTTTTAAGAACGCAGTGTTCAATTGTCATTTGGATAATGACAGTTGTCAAAAGAACGTGTTAACTGGTTTGAAAATAGTAAGTATAATGACTAAAAAATGTCAGAATGTCAGGGTGCAAGTGACAGGGTGATTGTTACATCCTGTTACAATTCCTTCCCACAAATCGTAAAAGTCAAACAAAGCAAACGATAACGTATACGTATGTGTAATTTGTTAAATTACTTAATAACCCACTCGAAAATATTATTCAATATGTTGACTACTGAGCCTGTACCAAGCGCAGGTTCGGTCATGTATGGAGTACTGTTCTCACCTTTGGGACGGCTCGGCTAAATGCCAGCTAGATGCGCTCGAACACATTGAAAGGCGTGCCAAGAAGCTCATCAACGATGATGCGCTTGTGGAGGCCCGGCTTCAAAGCCTTGAACACAGGCGCAAGGTCGCAAGCCTTTCCGTTTTTTACCGGATACATTTCGGAGAGTGTGCGGGGGAATTGCACAACTTGATTCCCCCTAGTCCTTTTCATCATCGAACCACAAGACAATCGGCGAGGCGTCACCGCTTCATGGTAGATATCCCACCAACTCGCACGAAGCGCTTCGCTTCAAGCTTCCTTGTGCGAACTGCTAGGGAGTGGAACTCCTTGCCGGAGTCTGTGTTTCCTGATGGGTATAACCTGGGTGTCTTCAAGGCCCGAGTGAATAGGTTGCTTATGGGCAGACGTGCTCCACCGTAGGCCACATCATCACTTACCATCAGGTGAGATAGCGGTCAAACAAATTAAGTAAAAATCACGGTTTACTCTACTAGTTTCGAGTCACACAGGGACTCTTCATCATGAGCAGCGTGCGCAGACGCGGCGACGACGTGGAGCGGTATACATTGTAAAAGAATTAATTGATCCAAAAGAAACTCGACACCAATATGTCGTCTATAATTCCATTAAGTTTATGTGAAAACTGAACAGTTTCGTAATCAAATTAAGTGCGAACAGCAACTTCTAGGTGCTCAATCGAATAGTCCGCTTAATTATAATTAAAATACAATTTGCATCGGATGTCCGACCAATGACTGACGTTTGATTAAATCGATGCGCGCAAAGGTATGTTACCATTTCGATTTGAACGCGCCAATTAGTTACTAAATTAAATTAATTTCCTATAATTAGCATACCTAGAATTTCCACACAGCGCTGTTTCGATACAAAATTACAATTTCCACATAAATTTAACACGATGATTAGATTGTTTTGGATACGCCACGCTCATTAAAATCGGTTTCAAATGCAATACAGGTATTGAAAGAGTAATTAGCTACTTTTAACCACACTGCTGGAAATAATACGGTGTATTAATTTGAATAAATGCATTTTCTATTACACCTAATGGCGTCCAAAAAAAACTGTAAAGGAATCATCAATTTGTCAATTCATCAGCGAGTATTCACTTAATTCGGAATTCTGAAGAATGAATGAACATAATCAGTTCACATTCACGCAGCGCCCCCAATGGGTCCAAATCATTCAATACTCAAGTGTCGCAATAAAAAAAAAATGGTCGTCGTATGTTTTTAATTAAACGCTTATTTTGAAGAGGGAATGAGTCACACAATAGCTCATTGTGCGACAGTGCTATTGCATTATTGACGTTTTATGATGTGAATGGTTGCTGATCACAGGGTGCCATGTTAACCATTTTGTACCCAAGTAACTTGACATACGGTTTAAATTACTGCGCTAACAGCAACGCATAGCTCGTACATAATATGAGAATAAAATCACAAAAGAAATTATGACATAATACGTAATGTGTGAATGGTTGAATAATGTCAATTATTTCTGAGGATCGAACTTTACAATGACGGCAGTAATAGGCAATATGCATAACATTTGTTCTGATTTTTGTTTATTTTTAAAAGAACATAGAAGTAAAAGATTTTTTATATCACCAACCTCTGGTGCTTAGAAATGAGCAAATATAATTTTCCAAAATCGTTTATATGTCATATCGAAGAAGAAAGTTTACGAGTATTATGTAAAGGATTAACTAAATGTATTGCTGAGCACCCTGTGTAGTAGGTCTGGTTGTTAGGTAGCGACTAGCGAGGCCAACCAAGCTTCGGAGTATCAACTTGAGCATCCAGTTTCAAAGCGTCGACCCGCCGCCGCGTTGCTCTTCCTAAGTGGATTAATTACGTGGATGATCTTCCACCTAAATTAGTCTAACAGCCGTATAGCGTTACACGATCCTTCACGAACATCGCTTTGTGTTTATATTCCACCTAACTAGTTATATCGGTACATTCACTAGAGCTCTCTGTGTTGCACATCTACAGTTCTGATTCTGAGAAGAGATGTACCAACTAATTTGATACAAGACACTAATTGGGCGAGATGGGATCGGATTTAATTAATAATTAATACTTCGAACAGCTTTACTACTCTGTTTCATAAGCTACTGTTTATTTGTCTATCGTTATAAATTACTTAAAACATTGAACGCGTACAGTGATTTCTTCGACCCAATTAATAATTTTCTCGTTCCGAAGACCACGCAAAAGCCGCGGGCAGAACCTAATTAGCGGAGAAATTGTAGTTGTTGTTTACTAATAAGTAATCTCATATCCTTTAAAATTACTTACTGGGAGCGTGCGTGCTCTAATTGTCGACGCTTTTTCGTGATGACTTACCTGGAAAAATAAAACATTTATCATGAATACGAGTTTATTCATTAATAAAATAAACTATTTAATCTAGTCTAAACATTTACATAGGTACCCAAATAGGAGTAAACAAGATGTCAAATACAATAATTTCCGGACCATCCCCAATTACATGAAAAAAGTTTTAAATACGTTTTATTTAGCCACAGAGTACGAACATGCAAACAGATAGGCAGCTGCTCAAACACGAGTGCACTCGTCTGTACTTTTAATGTTCTAAGCAAATATTGGGCGGCACGTCGCGCGCTGCACGGTACACTCGCGGTCAATTGCTTGGAAAACCACGAGGTATTTGACTGTCTAACTAAATCCCACTCAAAAATAGTAGAAGAAATTCTTCAAATGAAAATTCTCACGAACATTTTTCATGCTAATTTACCACGAAGTACCCTTTACGCTATGCCATGACTCACAATTAAGACTTGTTTAGCGAAAAGAATCGATGATTGCCCACATAATGCCTTTGTTAACAAAACAAACACGTTTTGTTACCTAGTGCATGAAATATGAAACTCAATAAAGTTTAGAGAAATAATAGAAAATATTTTTCATGGAATTCCATGCGTAAATCAAAATACTAACATCCGTGAAATAGAGCGGAATGCTGAAGATTTTCAATATAGTTTTCATTTAACCTAATTGCTCTGTTGGCATCTGTTATTAGAATACCAACTGTTCATGAAATTGTTATCTGAAACTGTACATCAAAGTTTGTATAAAGAATAGTTTACATATTTAATAGCATCAAATGTATTGGATACGAATTCGTAAATGAATAATGTGTATCAATATGGGTTGGGTGTACAATGTACACACAAGATACAAAATTCACGGTCCATATTAACATCATTCGCAAATCACAATACTAACACGATCTAAATTGGCTACTAAATATTCAAAAGCAATAGTCCGTAGGAAACATACACGTAATTCGACAATGGGCGGCTAATTCAATTTGAATCACACACAATATTCTATTAATCGTGACGGGCAGGTGTAATCAATCCGGGAGCGGCGAGCGTTGCGCCGCATTGTCCTACAGGCCTGCGATTGATGGTCCGCACAATGTTGCTAACCACTGATAGCTACATCAAATCATATTTATTGCGTTCCCGTGTAAATTGTGTAGTTTTATTTCAATTTAAATTCATGTTTTTCATTTATTTATCAGGTTATGGTCGGTTTATTACTACGATTAAGAACAAAATTAAGTATGACTGCAAAATAAAAAAGAATTTTCTTTTTTTTTCAAATATCCTTAACTTTACAATAGTATACAAAATAACTATACTAACAAGTGGTTATCAATAAACACAAATGGTACGAAAATCTTAAAAATATTAAAAGTATGCGATAAATCTCTTCGAATCGCCATAATTCGTATCCTTGGTACGGCCACCTGTTGGTGAGAGCGATTAGACGACACTTCTTTCCGAAATTAGGGCAGCTTAACTTCCCATAAGGAAAAGAAAGGGACGAAAGATTGCATTTAACAACGACAATCCTGATAAAAAATAGGGATGTCAATTCCTATTTAAATGTTTAAAAGCCAAATTGTGAAAGAAAAAAGTCCCTGTACTAGTATTATTGAAGTACTCTAAGAGCTGAAATAGACATGTTTCTAAACAAGCAAAACCCTCTCATCAAGACCAGGTACATGAGATACAACAAACAAAACAACAATAACATTTAAAAAGTACACAATCACATGGTAATACAATCTGTCGTAATGGCATCTGCCTCAGCAGCTGTCACAAACACCACTAATGAATAAATAAACCAAACAAACAGATAACAAGAGATGCCAATTAAACAATACACTAATTAATTCCAAACATTGGTGTAGTGGACTTAATTAGAGTAGGCAACATTATCAAACGAGCGGTATACACAGGTACATATAGAAACTGTATAGATGAAACGCACTGCGAAAATTAATATTTGATGATACGTAGCATATCTTCGATTAGATCATTGTAGTTGAATTCAACGCCCTAAGATAGCCTACATGTAAAGACGAGAAAGAAAACAAAACAAGATGTCGTAACGTCGCCAATGATAACACAGTGATATTAAGCGTGAGTGTCACATGAGCACCCAAGCAACATAAACTACTTTACGACAATCTCATAAAAGAAGCCGCACAAAGTCGACACTGGCTTTTTTAATATCGAAGGCGAGAGCTGGCCGCACTGTCCCACGAAACATTTTCCATTAATAAAACGCGAAAAAGGAATATTACATATGAAAAAGACATATATCCGTATCGCCGGACCCGGCGCTATCTCCTTGGAAGGTAATAACTTCTTTACAAGTCCAAAGTCCGAGGGATTGAAAAGCAATTTCAGCAGGACACCCCCGCCCTCACGCGGGGCCGGACTCGCCATATTTCTTTTTCGCCGCTACTGTAATTCGCCTTTGATTTAATCTAGAGAAACAAATCTTTGAATGTGAAAGTTTAGTGATAGGCATCAGTGGAACTAGTTTCGCTGATTGGATTCCATCCCGGCTCGTGCGCGGACCCCGATAGTTTCTACAATTTGAATTGGTCACTGCAGATATTCCGCTATTTGTCTGATTCTACTACAAGATTGCATTTCTTATTTTCTTAGGCGAATTTCGTAGCCGTATTCTTTATTTCTGACTTCTGGGTTCCAACGGAATGAAAGCTCGAATTTTAATATTCAACGTTCAATGTAAAATCGGAGAAAAGTGGTTCAATTTATAATGAGACATTAAATAATACTACGAATTATTAACAAGATAATTTCACTTGGAGCGATTATTAATAGGACCGGTATAATTCGAATGAATATAAAAATGACCATGTTTGTAAGCGACTGCAATAATTCTTCAAGTCATTTCAAGCTTAATGATGTGATAGATATCGTAAAAAATGAGCAACATCTCATTACCAATAATGTTTGTATGGAATATGAGCACAACAAAAAGGCTGTCGATGTCATCGGATCAATTTGTAACGTATCACTAAACAGGATAGAATCGTAACTGGAACCAGTTTAGTCGTGGGCGGCGAGGCGTCTCGGCACTATCGCCTTACCTCCTCGTACTCAAACCACACCGCAAAATATACATTACATGATACGTTCCCTTTATTAATATTACCTATCTATTTAAAATAAATATGTAGATATTTGGAACAAGGAATAACTCTCCCACGGATCACTATTTAACTTATAGAACAAACAAATCATACAATAAACAGTGACAGTCAAATCAAACATTAACCTCTAACTCTAAAACTAAGATCGAGTGTAAATCTATCCGTTTTCCTAAACGTAACATATTCGTAATAACATCAGTGGAAAAAATCTTCGTAAAACTGAGTCAATTTGTACGAGACGGTTTGTGGAGGGTAACGCTAGGGCTGCCTCAGATCGCTATCAGTCAAACTATTCCGGCCGCCTTATTTATATAATCTAACTATTTGCGAGGGACAAACACCCCTTATTATATTCCTTTTGCTTGCCTTTTATGTGAATGTGGATTTTAAAACAGATTTTCTTTTGAGATTTGTGGTTGCTTAGTGAACTTTTTTATTTCCAAAAGTACTTAAGTATATGGTTTAATTGGAACAAATGATTTGACTTTGACTTTGAAGAATTTTTATTAAGCTTAAGATTTTAATGTTCTACATCGTATTCTTCATTTAATTGTTACCGAAAGTTTCGTAGGGGTCGACAATTTTCATTGTTAACACCTGTTTCTTTCTTATTTGTTTCGATTTAGGTTTGATCGTGCATGTTTATTACGAGTAATCTGTAAGCTGTGTTCAGTACCGCTAATATAATTCGGTACAGAGTGCGAGGGGGACGCGAACCAGCCAGGGACGCCGCTCACGCGTCCCACAACCATTTTCTGCGCGAACGAAACTCTATATTGAATACAATTCTAATAGAAAACACCTTCTACATTGGATACTTATTTGTAAATAAAATGTGGTTGGCGTTTTTATGTTGGGAAATAATGTAAGTAGTGAAAGCAATCAAACTGTTACTAAGAAAACTGTTTAGAATTTATATCAATTGGGATAATTTAACTATTGTACCTTTGGATGAGAAATTCTATGTGCAAAATGATGAACTTTATACACAAGTACAAAATATTATATAAAAAAGTAATCTACTAAAAAAACTGTACCATGAACCCTAATAGAATTCCAAGAAAACACGTCCTTAGTATTTTGTTAAAAAAAATATATATATATATTTTTAGTAGAAATATAGTGAGCAAGGAGTGCGGCTATTGTGGAAAGGTTAGCGGGCCGCGATCGGGCCATTTGCTACTGTTTTCAATTTGTCCGCCGCCGCCATACATCAGCCGCGGCACGCAGCGGTAACGGCCCCAACTTTAATACACTTACGCTTGACATTTTTCCGCCCATTATGCATTCAGCTATACCAATACTTTCTGTTAATACTTACTGGGAAATCCAATTTACTAAGCCCGTCATTCACATTTTCTAAGAAAAACCATTCAAGACATTCAACGCCGCCATTATTTTCAGCATTGTTTTCATTTTTATTGCAAATCCACGTCGAATCATTAAATAAGGCACAGTTTTGTAATGTGAAGCTTTGATTTTGTTCTGCTTTTTTTGTTTGTTTTCAACAAAATTTCACGTGTTCGTTATTTTCAACTGCAAAAAATAACAAACATTTATATTTCCATTGAATTTTGGTTGCCGCTATGAAATAGTAGGTCAAATCGGAGGTATTCGTCAGAGCCCATTTGCAGCTGTCAGTTGATCCTCATTAAAACGCCTGTAATTGATTCACGGAATTGTTATGGTTCTACGCAAACCTGCAATAGGGTATTTGAGGCCACTTCTCTCCTAACTTCGGTTAGAACTTCGATATTAGGTAATATTTTATGTGCAGCCTTTTTTGCTTCTAAACAATTCATATGAAAAAGTAAAATCGAGAGACTTAAGTCATCGTAAATTTAAATAATTACGATAAGTGATTATATAGTTGTTAGTAAAAACTTATGCTTCCCTTGCCACGTAAAAAGTCCGCTACTTGATTAAAAGCTGAAACTATTTATCACGTAACATCTATTGTTAAGTTTCCGTACCTCACTCAAGTTACAGTTTAACGACATCTCGTACGTCGTAATCAACACTAAAACGAACTAATTATAAAGTTTCCCATTCTTATGAACATAAATCATGACTAATAACAACGCAGTAACAAGTAATTAATGGATGCAAACAACCAACGAGCACTCTGATGTTCCGTTGCTAATAACTTGATTTTATGCACAAAAGTACAGAACATTGCAATGTCGATAATAATAACATGCAACGTTACCGAGTATGTTAGAGAAATTCAGATATATACGGTAAACTCGAGGGAATGAGCGTAGAGCTCGTATCAATAATAATTAGAGGTGCTTTTAGTCGACGCAAGTTGGTAGTCAGCCACGCTCAGCTTAGCGTTCTAATTGGGCGCCCAGTCCACCTCACGACGATGTTTGACGAATGGTCCAAGCGTTGACAAACAACGTTGGTATTAGAGAACTCGGGATAGTACACAGAAACCACCTCTGGCTGTGATTACGACTCACGTATTTGAGGTGCAGACAGGATCCGGCTGCAATATTCCTGGAAATAATATATTGGATTATGTTTGAATACGGCGAACGAGATATTCAGCTATTATACGTGACGAGTGGACTGCACAGTATTGTTTTACAATGAAACACGATCCTCAAAGCTTACGTGTTAATTATTGAATACTAATTGTCATTAATTGACAGTCGACTTTATGAGTAATGGTTATGAGTGGCGACGTGTTTTCCATGTTACCTGACACTAATTAGTGTGCCAGCAAAAAGTTACATTCGCACGACAAAAATGTCGTTTGATTTGAAACAGAGGTGTCGTGTGCGCGTATGAATGATCACCTCGCCCCTGTCTCTGCAGTTTCCAGTACACCAGTATTTGTGCTGTTATTAATTCCGCAAAATTGAAAGCCGATCCGAGTCGGCCGTTGCTGTCGCGTTGTTGACTCCGACGGCGATTTAGTCCAGTTTAAATTGCATACTGTGACGCTTTGAAATTCTACCGCGTTAGGTAATAGATTCAACGCGACACTACGTTGCGATATTCATGTTTTTTAAATATTGGACGAATATTCAGCGGCAAATTGTTTGTTTTTTTTTTATTTTATGTTCATTTTTTAATGGGTTTACTAGTATTTTTAATTGCTATAAGTTTGGATGATATTAACAACAGTAACTATGATTTACAATCAGACTCATCACAAAATGCCATTTGTATCGTTACGCTCTATTTACCATCAGCAACTGAAATGACATATGAAGTTATATATTTCGGATTTCAGCAAGTTTCGATATTGATTAATGAATCGACGTCAAAACCAACAATAAACCAGCTAAACGGCAAAGTAAACGTTCCAAACAAAAATAAATTGGAGACATCCTGTTTTCTATTACTTTTGAAATGTACAAAGGCACGCGGACAATAAAATCCGCCTCGGCCGACGACCGTTACCTTTCACAATCAACAATAGCTTATTCAAATCATTTCCTGTGTAATCCTTAATCAAGTGGGCAATGAAAACAACTGACGGTAAGCACTAAGTATCGAGCTGTAGTAATTTCGAGGACTGTTGGAACGCGCCGGCCCACTGAACGTTCATCGTAAAAATCAAACAAAGCAAACGATAACGTATACGTATGTGTAATTTGTTAAATTACTTAATAACCCACTCGAAAATATTATTCAATATGTTAACTGCTGAGCCTGTACCAAGCGCAGGTTCGGTCATGTATGGAGTACTGTTCTCACCTTTGGGACGGCTCGGCTAAATGCCAGCTAGATGCGCTCGAACACATTGAAAGGCGTGCCAAGAAGCTCATCAACGATGATGCGCTTGTGGAGGCCCGGCTTCAAAGCCTTGAACACAGGCGCAAGGTCGCAAGCCTTTCCGTTTTTTACCGGATACATTTCGGAGAGTGTGCGGGGGAATTGCACAACTTGATTCCCCCTAGTCCTTTTCATCATCGAACCACAAGACAATCGGCGAGGCGTCACCGCTTCATGGTAGATATCCCACCAACTCGCACGAAGCGCTTCGCTTCAAGCTTCCTTGTGCGAACTGCTAGGGAGTGGAACTCCTTGCCGGAGTCTGTGTTTCCTGATGGGTATAACCTCCGTAGGCCACATCATCACTTACCATCAGGTGAGATAGCGGTCAAACAAATTAAGTAAAAATCACGGTTTACTCTACTAGTTTCGAGTCACACAGGGACTCTTCATCATGAGCAGCGTGCGCAGACGCGGCGACGACGCGGAGCGGTATACATTGTAAAAGAATTAATTGATCCAAAAGAAACTCGACACCAATATGTCGTCTATAATTCCATTAAGTTTATGTGAAAACTGAACAGTTTCGTAATCAAATTAAGTGCGAACAGCAACTTCTAGGTGCTCAATCGAATAGTCCGCTTAATTATAATTAAAATACAATTTGCATCGGATGTCCGACCAATGACTGACGTTTGATTAAATCGATGCGCGCAAAGGTATGTTACCATTTCGATTTGAACGCGCCAATTAGTTACTAAATTAAATTAATTTCCTATAATTAGCATACCTAGAATTTCCACACAGCGCTGTTTCGATACAAAATTACAATTTCCACATAAATTTAACACGATGATTAGATTGTTTTGGATACGCCACGCTCATTAAAATCGGTTTCAAATGCAATACAGGTATTGAAAGAGTAATTAGCTACTTTTAACCACACTGCTGGAAATAATACGGTGTATTAATTTGAATAAATGCATTTTCTATTACACCTAATGGCGTCCAAAAAAAACTGTAAAGGAATCATCAATTTGTCAATTCATCAGCGAGTATTCACTTAATTCGGAATTCTGAAGAATGAATGAACATAATCAGTTCACATTCACGCGGCGCCCCCAACGGGTCCAAATCATTCAATGCTCAAGTGTCGCAATAAAAAAAAATGGTCGTCGTATGTTTTTAATTAAACGCTTATTTTGAAGAGGAAATGAGTCACACAATAGCTCATTGTGCGACAGTGCTATTGCATTATTGACGTTTTATGATGTGAATGGTTGCTGATCACAGGGTGCCATGTTAACCATTTTGTACCCAAGTAACTTGACATACGGTTTATATTACTGCGCTAACAGCAACGCATAGCTCGTACATAATATGAGAATAAAATCACAAAAGAAATTATGACATAATACGTAATGTGTGAATGGTTGAATAATGTCAATAATTTCTGAGGATCGAACTTTACAATGACGGCAGTAATAGGCAATATGCATAACATTTGTTCTGATTTCTGTTTATTTTTAAAAGAACATAGAAGTAAATATTGATTTATATCACCAATCTCTGGTGTCTAGAAATGAGCAAACATAATTTACAAAATTCGTTTATATGTCATATCGAAGAAGAAAGTTTACTAGTATTATGTAAAGGATTAAGTAAATGTATTGCTGAGCACCCTGTGTAGTGAGTCTGGTTGTTAGGTAGCGACTAGCGAGGCCAACCAAGCTTCGGAGTATCAACTTGAGCATCCAGTTTCAAAGCGTCGACCCGCCGCCGCGTTGCTCTTCCTAAGTGGATTAATTACGTGGATGATCTTCCACCTAAATTAGTCTAACAGCCGTATAGCGTTACACGATCCTTCACGAACATCGCTTTGTGTTTATATTCCACCTAACTAGTTATATCGGTACATTCACTAGAGCTCTCTGTGTTGCACATCTACAGTTCTGATTCTGAGAAGAGATGTACCAACTAATTTGATACAAGACACTAATTGGGCGAGATGGGATCGGATTTAATTAATAATTAATACTTCGAACAGCTTTACTACTCTGTTTCATAAGCTACTGTTTATTTGTCTATCGTTATAAATTACTTAAAACATTGAACGCGTACAGTGATTTCTTCGACCCAATTAATAATTTTCTCGTTCCGAAGACCACGCAAAAGCCGCGGGCAGAACCTAATTAGCGGAGAAATTGTAGTTGTTGTTTACTAATAAGTAATCTCATATCCTTTAAAATTACTTACTGGGAGCGTGCGTGCTCTAATTGTCGACGCTTTTTCGTGATGACTTACCTGGAAAAATAAAACATTTATCATGAATACGAGTTTATTCATTAATAAAATAAACTATTTAATCTAGTCTAAACATTTACATAGGTACCCAAATAGGAGTAAACAAGATGTCAAATACAATAATTTCCGGACCATCCCCAATTACATGAAAAAAGTTTTAAATACGTTTTATTTAGCCACAGAGTACGAACATGCAAACAGATAGGCAGCTGCTCAAACACGAGTGCACTCGTCTGTACTTTTAATGTTCTAAGCAAATATTGGGCGGCACGTCGCGCGCTGCACGGTACACTCGCGGTCAATTGCTTGGAAAACCACGAGGTATTTGACTGTCTAACTAAATCCCACTCAAAAATAGTAGAAGAAATTCTTCAAATGAAAATTCTCACGAACATTTTTCATGCTAATTTACCACGAAGTACCCTTTACGCTATGCCATGACTCACAATTAAGACTTGTTTAGCGAAAAGAATCGATGATTGCCCACATAATGCCTTTGTTAACAAAACAAACACGTTTTGTTACCTAGTGCATGAAATATGAAACTCAATAAAGTTTAGAGAAATAATAGAAAATATTTTTCATGGAATTCCATGCGTAAATCAAAATACTAACATCCGTGAAATAGAGCGGAATGCTGAAGATTTTCAATATAGTTTTCATTTAACCTAATTGCTCTGTTGGCATCTGTTATTAGAATACCAACTGTTCATGAAATTGTTATCTGAAACTGTACATCAAAGTTTGTATAAAGAATAGTTTACATATTTAATAGCATCAAATGTATTGGATACGAATTGGTAAATGAATAATGTGTATCAATATGGGTTGGGTGTACAATGTACACACAAGATACAAAATTCACGGTCCATATTAACATCATTCGCAAATCACAATACTAACACGATCTAAATTGGCTACTAAATATTCAAAAGCAATAGTCCGTAGGAAACATACACGTAATTCGACAATGGGCGGCTAATTCAATTTGAATCACACACAATATTCTATTAATCGTGACGGGCAGGTGTAATCAATCCGGGAGCGGCGAGCGTTGCGCCGCATTGTCCTACAGGCCTGCGATTGATGGCCCGCACAATGTTGCTAACCACTGATAGCTACATCAAATCATATTTATTGCGTTCCCGTGTAAATTGTATAGTTTTATTTCAATTTAAATTCATGTTTTTCATTTATTTATCTGATTATGGTCGGTTTATTACTGCGATTAAGAACAAAATTAAGTATAACTGCAAAATAAAAAAGTTATTTATTTTTCATTTTTTTTTTTTTCAAAGGTGCCTAACTAAGTTGTATATACAAAATAACTATACTAATAAGTGTTCATCAATATATACTATGGTATGAAAAATCTATCTTTAATATTGAAAATATGCGATAAATCTCTTCGAATCGCCATAATTCGTATCCTTGGTACGGCCACCTGTTGGTGAGAGCGATTAGACGACACTTCTTTCCGAAATTAGGGCAGCTTAACTTCCCATAAGGAAAAGAAAGGGACGAAAGATTGCATTTAACAACGACAATCCTGATAAAAAAAATAGGGATGTCAATTCGTATTTAAAGGTTTAAAAGCCAAATTGTAAAAGAAAAAAGTCCTTATGATAGTATTATTGAAGTACCGTACCGCTCTAAGAACTGAAACAAACATCTTTCTAAACAAGCAAAACCCTCTCATCAAGACCAGGTACACGAGATACAACAAACAAAACAACAATAACATTTAAAAAGTATACAATCACATGGTAATACAATCTGTCGTAATGGCATCTGCCTCAGCAGCTGTCACAAACACCACTAATGAATAAATAAACCAAACAAACAGATAACAAGAGATGCCAATTAAACAATACACTAATTAATTCCAAACATTGGTGTAGTGGACTTAATTAGAGTAGGCAACATTATCAAACGAGCGGTATACACAGGTACATATAGAAACTGTATAGATGAAACGCACTGCGAAAATTAATATTTGATGATACGTAGCATATCTTCGATTAGATCATTGTAGTTGAATTCAACGCCCTAAGATAGCCTACATGTAAAGACGAGAAAGAAAACAAAACAAGATGTCGTAACGTCGCCAATGATAACACAGTGATATTAAGCGTGAGTGTCACATGAGCACCCAAGCAACATAAACTACTTTACGACAATCTCATAAAAGAAGCCGCACAAAGTCGACACTGGCTTTTTTAATATCGAAGGCGAGAGCTGGCCGCACTGTCCCACGAAACATTTTCCATTAATAAAACGCGAAAAAGGAATATTACATATGAAAAAGACATATATCCGTATCGCCGGACCCGGCGCTATCTCCTTGGAAGGTAATAACTTCTTTACAAGTCCAAAGTCCGAGGGATTGAAAAGCAATTTCAGCAGGACACCCCCGCCCTCACGCGGGGCCGGACTCGCCATATTTCTTTTTCGCCGCTACTGTAATTCGCCTTTGATTTAATCTAGAGAAACAAATCTTTGAATGTGAAAGTTTAGTGATAGGCATCAGTGGAACTAGTTTCGCTGATTGGATTCCATCCCGGCTCGTGCGCGGACCCCGATAGTTTCTACAATTTGAATTGGTCACTGCAGATATTCCGCTATTTGTCTGATTCTACTACAAGATTGCATTTCTTATTTTCTTAGGCGAATTTCGTAGCCGTATTCTTTAGTTCTGACTTCTGGATTCCAACGGAATGAAAGCTCGAATTTTAATATTCAACTTTCAATGTAAAATCGGAGAAAAGTGGTTCAATTTATAATGAGACATTAAATAATACTACGAATCATTAACAAGATCATTTAATTTCGAGCGATTATTAATACTGGTTTAATTAGAGTGAATATAAAAATTACCATGTTTGTGAGCGACTGCAATCATTCTTCTGATCATTTCAAGCTTAATGATGTGTTAGATAACGTAAAAAATGAGCAATATCTCATTATCAATATTGTTTGTATGGAATATGAGCACAACAAAAAGGCTGTCGATGTCATCGGATCAATTTGTAACGTATCACTAAACAGGATAGAATCGTAACTGGAACCAGTTTAGTCGTGGGCGGCGAGGCGTCTCGGCACTATCGCCTTACCTCCTCGTACTCAAACCACACCGCAAAATATACATTACATGATACGTTCCCTTTATTAATATTACCTATCTATTTAAAATAAATATGTAGATATTTGGAACAAGGAATAACTCTCCCACGGATCACTATTTAACTTATAGAACAAACAAGTCATACAATAAACAATGGTCAGTACGATTAAGTTAAATCAAACATTAACTTCTAACTCTAAAATTTCTAAGACCGAGTGCAAATCTATCCGTTTTTCTAAACGTAACATATTCGTAATAACATCAGTGGAAAAAATCTTCGTAAAACTGAGTCAATTTGTACGAGACGGTTTGTGGAGGGTAACGCTAGGGCTGCCTCAGATCGCTATCAGTCAAACTATTCCGGCCGCCTTATTTATATAATCTAACTATTTGCGAGGGACAAACACCCCTTATTATATTCCTTTTGCTTGCCTTTTATGTGAATGTGGATTTTAAAACAGATTTTCTTTTGCGATTTGTGGTTACTTAGTGAACTTTTTATTTTCAAAAGTACTTAAGTATATGGTTTAATTGGAACAAATGATTTGAGTTTGACTTTAAAGAATTTTTATTACGCTCAAGTTACGATTTTAATGTTCTAATTCGTATTCTTCATTTAATTGGTACCGAAAATCTCGTAGGGGTAGACAATTTTCATCATTAACACCTGTTTCTTTCTTATTTGTTTCGATTTAAGTTTGATCGTGCATGTTTATTACGAGTAATCTGTAAGCTGTGTTCAGTACCGCTAATATAATTCGGTACAGAGTGCGAGGGGACGCGAACCAGCCAGGGACGCCGCTCACGCGTCCCACAACCATTTTCTGCGCGAACGAAACTCTATATTGAATACAATTCTAATAGAAAACACCTTCTACATTGGATACTTATTTGTAAATAAAATTTGGTTCGAGTTTTTTATGTTGGAAAATAATGTAAGTAGTGAAAACAATCAAACTGTTACTAAGAAAACCGTTTAGAATTTATATGAAACTAGAAAAATTAACAATTGTACTTTTGGATCAGAAATTCTATGTCCGAAGTTATGAATTTAATACAAAACTACAGAATATAACATTAAAAAGTAATCTACTAACAAAAATGTACCATGAAACCCTAATAAAATTCCAAGAAAACACGTCCTTAGTATTTTGTTAAAAAAAAAATATATTTTAGTAGAAATATAGTGAGCAAGGAGTGCGGCTATTGTGGAAAGGTTAGCGGGCCGCGATCGGGCCATTTGCTACTGTTTTCAATTTGTCCGCCGCCGCCATACATCAGCCGCGGCACGCAGCGGTAACGGCCCCAACTTTAATACACTTACGCTTGACATTTTTCCGCCCATTATGCATTCAGCTATACCAATACTTTCTGTTAATACTTACTGGGAAATCCAATTTACTAAGCCCGTCATTCACATTTTCTAAGAAAAACCATTCAAGACATTCAACGCCGCCATTATTTTCAGCATTGTTTTCATTTTTATTGCAAATCCACGTCGAATCATTAAATAAGGCACAGTTTTGTAATGTGAAGCTTTGATTTTGTTCTGCTTTTTTTGTTTGTTTTCAACAAAATTTCACGTGTTCGTTATTTTCAACTGCAAAAAATAACAAACATTTATATTTCCATTGAATTTTGGTTGCCGCTATGAAATAGTAGGTCAAATCGGAGGTATTCGTCAGAGCCCATTTGCAGCTGTCAGTTGATCCTCATTAAAACGCCTGTAATTGATTCACGGAATTGTTATGGTTCTACGCAAACCTGCATTAGGGTATTTGAGGCCACTTCTCTCCCAACTTCGGTTAGGACTTCCATAATAGATATTAGGTAATATTTTATGTACAGACATTTTTACTTTAAACAATTCATATGAAAAAGTCAAATCGAGAGATTTAAGTCATCGTAAATTTAAATAATGACGATAAGTGATTATATAGTTGTTAGTAAAACTTATGCTTCCCTTGTCACGTAAAAAGTCCGCTACTTGATTAAAAGCTGAAACTATTTATCACGTAACATCTATTGTTAAGTTTCCGTACCTCACTCAAGTTACAGTTTAACGACATCTCGTACGTCGTAATCAACACTAAAACGAACTAATTATAAAGTTTCCCATTCTTATGAACATAAATCATGACTAATAACAACGCAGTAACAAGTAATTAATGGATGCAAACAACCAACGAGCACTCTGATGTTCCGTTGCTAATAACTTGATTTTATGCACAAAAGTACAGAACATTGCAATGTCGATAATAATAACATGCAACGTTACCGAGTATGTTAGAGAAATTCAGATATATACGGTAAACTCGAGGGAATGAGCGTAGAGCTCGTATCAATAATAATTAGAGGTGCTTTTAGTCGACGCAAGTTGGTAGTCAGCCACGCTCAGCTTAGCGTTCTAATTGGGCGCCCAGTCCACCTCACGACGATGTTTGACGAATGGTCCAAGCGTTGACAAACAACGTTGGTATTAGAGAACTCGGAATAGTACACAGAAACCACCTCTGGCTGTGATTACGACTCACGTATTTGAGGTGCAGACAGGATCCGGCTGCAATATTCCTGGAAATAATATATTGGATTATGTTTGAATACGGCGAACGAGATATTCAGCTATTATACGTGACGAGTGGACTGCACAGTATTGTTTTACAATGAAACACGATCCTCAAAGCTTACGTGTTAATTATTGAATACTAATTGTCATTAATTGACAGTCGACTTTATGAGTAATGGTTATGAGTGGCGACGTGTTTTCCATGTTACCTGACACTAATTAGTGTGCCAGCAAAAAGTTACATTCGCACGACAAAAATGTCGTTTGATTTGAAACAGAGGTGTCGTGTGCGCGTATGAATGATCACCTCGCCCCTGTCTCTGCAGTTTCCAGTACACCAGTATTTGTGCTGTTATTAATTCCGCAAAATTGAAAGCCGATCCGAGTCGGCCGTTGCTGTCGCGTTGTTGACTCCGACGGCGATTTAGTCCAGTTTAAATTGCATACTGTGACGCTTTGAAATTCTACCGCGTTAGGTAATAGATTCAACGCGACACTACGTTGTGATATTCATGTTTTTTAAATATTGGACGAATATTCGCCAGAAAATTGTTTGCTATTTTATGTTCATTTTTTTATTGGGTTTACCAGTATTTTTAATTGATATAAGTTTTGGTAACGATATAAACAACAGTGACTATGATGTACAACCAGGCTCATCTCAAAATACCATTTGTATTGTTACGCTCTATTTAGTATCAGCTACTGAAATGACATATGAAGTTATATATTTCGGATTTCAGCAAGTTTCGATATTGATTAATGAATCAACGTCAAAACCAACAATAAACCAGCTAAACGGCAAAGTAAACGTCCCAAACAAAAATAAATTGGAGACATCCTGTTTTCTATTACTTTTGAAATGTACAAAGGCACGCGGACAATAAAAACCGCCTCGGCCGACGACCGTTACCTTTCACAATCAACAATAGCTTATTCAAATCATTTCCTGTGTAATCCTTAATCAAGTGGGCAATGAAAACAACTGACGGTAAGCACTAAGTATCGAGCTGTAGTAATTTCGAGGACTGTTGGAACGCGCCGGCCCACTGAACGTTCAAATTGCCGTAGCGTCGAGCGCGTTCCCGCTCGTTCATTACCGCCGCCCGATATTTGCTACTCCACGATCAAGTGAACTACAACATCAGGAAATGAACGATTTCTATGAGCCACTGACGACTTTGTTGTGCTCCTACATACAAAACTTATTACTTCTGTACAGTCGTGCAAACAATGCTTCCACGCCATGAGAGCTAAACGTCCCACTTCCTAAATGTACCTAGCAATTAACTTAAGGAAGGAAACATTTGTTTCGATTTCTGTTTTAACAAAAACGAAAGTTAACCACATGGAAGTTGTCAATCAAAACAATCAATGGCGTTATAAGTAAAAGTGGAGCGCAATTTCCCCAAGGATGTCAATAATATCTGTTGGAGGCCACAATCGGATAAAGCACTGAATAGAAATTGAATTCAAATAGCCAATATTTTCAACCTACATACGTGTATGTCATGATATAAACTTATTAAATTAGTCTTGAACGCTGTAAAAATATATAACATTGTTATGTCAAACTTTCCTCCAATTTTCAGTCTGTCCTTTCCATGTAAAAATCGCTGTGAAGCCAAACTTCAATTTGGTGCAATTTATAAACGCAAAGCTTTCCTGTGCACGTTGAGCAAACAAAACGGGCCTAATTGAGCACTTATGTCATGACTCCGACTACTCGTCCACTGATGACTCCCACAGACTACAGAATGCGTTCGAATGTGGAGTGATTTTCATCGTAGAACGAGATCTCGGCCACTAGTGATCCAATCGCTAGTTAGTCTCGTTACCGTGCTAGTTAGCTTTGTACATTTTTAGGAACAACACAACTGTACAATGTTCTGTTTTTTAATAACCATTATTTATCTGATCGAGAATTTAAAAAAAGTTTTGATAGTCCCTTAAAAAGCACTAACACGCAAAAGAAGTAAAACAGGACACAGTTTGTGCCCCCACTAAATGTCATCATCAAAATTTGCATAAAATCGGTCGGCCGAACCCACAACAGTTACAAACTTTTGACTGTACTTAAAAAGCACTAAAATCAAAATGAGCAATAAACGGGCGACCCCCATTTCAGCAGACTCAACTTCCCGATTAATTTTACGTAGAAATTGACGTTTTTTCAAAGTTTTACGTTTGTCTCTATGTTTTTAAAGCTGAACGATATTAAATGCTTTAATTTTTAGAGGCGAAAGTCATTTCTTGATCATTAAAAGAATGTTGGGCACACATTTATCTTTTGGGGGATTAAAAAAGGTCAAACTTTTTTCATATCTGTGTGGGTATCGATGGCTGGAGAGTGCATTCGATGAACACTTGAGAACTTGACATACGGTACATGATGGGATGTCATTATTAGGGTTATCTTCGACACATTATTAAGAACTTTGTTTTTTATGAGCCGCACTAGGGTTGGTGCACTTTTTACTACTTTTAAAGTGTCTCTGAAAAAGCATCTGTTTATTTCTACTTAATGAGATGAGAGTCAGATTATCTTACAAAGAATATAAAAAGTAAGTACTCACTTAGTCACTTATGGATTTTTAAGTGGTTTAGTCATAAATGTTTTTGTTTTTAATATCGAAACAAGACAAAGCAAAACTAATAAAAGTAATTCTTATCTAAATTACAAAAAAAAAGTTAAAGTTGTTTAAAAAATTCTTGGCGCATGCTGTCATGTAATCATCAGTATGAATTGTATTTTTTCAAACCCCGTTAAAATCAACCAATCCAAATAAAATCAAACCCTGTTTTCTTACGTATAGGGAATATTTTGGTATATATTAGTTCCTGTAACTGGTAGTAAGTAGTATTGGTCGAGTACTCGATAATGATGCTTATTGACGTCAACTGGCACATTCACGACTGGCGATAACCCTCGGTCGCGACTTCCGAGCGCGGCGCGGGCGCACTGAGCTTCATTCACATTGGGCTTTCAAGTTTACTCGTAAACAGGAACATACACTAACATGTACTAGCTATAAATAATATACAACTATTGGCATATTTATGTTAATGCGGAAAAGTGTTGTGGTACGTAATTATTTTTGCCAAAACGTGCCTTAATTATTATACTTGCCTACATGTGATTAAATAATGCTTATATGGTAATAAATAAATAGCTAAGATAATTATTATTAGATTAATTTGTTGTTTCCTGTTTGACGACTATTCTGATAACGAACTTAGATGAAATGTAGACATAAATGTGAAATACCTTATAATTTACTTTTAACTTGTGATGTGATGTGAAATTAAATCATTTCAGAATAGGATACTTGGATCAATTCAATAAGAAGAAATTAATTATATATATTCTAAGTTCGGATGCGATATAATTGGAGAGGCAATATGACGGCGGATATCTAAAATGAAAACTGTGCCGTAACAATCCTAAATAATATCTTCATCCGTCAGAATGTAGTGCCAGAAATACTAACTTTAACCCTTGAAATCTATTTATTTAGTCCGTCAGTTAGGTAACGAAAAAGTATTAGCCACGTAGGTATTTTTTATTTTGTATATAACAATATAATATAACTTAGATAAAACGAATCAAAGTTTATGAGTAGGAGGAGCAAATACGTCATTTCTACGTATAAAACACATAGTTAAAGTCACGCGATATTTCAAATCGATATATTTTCGAAAGTGATTTTATTGTAACTTTCGAAATACTAAATTAATTAATTTTCGAAAGTATTTGTTTCCGTAAGAAAATAAAACATACGTATCTAATGTTTTAAAATAATCTACAAGACGGTCATTAAATAAAAAATTAGTCATCTAAATACCTATTATGAATAAGAAGTATTGTTTCCCCACATTCTATCGTGACCAATTCCACTGGAATAAAACAATAATTTTCCTTATATAAAACAAATATTTAAAGAAACATTAAGATAAACAAAATATTTCTACTTTACTTTAAGTATAAGGCACATTAAAAACTCGGTGCGTGTTAATACAAAATACACATGTTATTGTATGAAGTTTCTGACGTGAATAAATCTAATTGAGCTAATGAAAGAGGAATTTCTTAATTAGTAGTGTTTCGAACTAACCATAGGCACACGTAGTGTACCGAAACGGGTTAATTACGACCGATAACTCTTTAATTAACCTGCCTAATAACAGAGTATTTGCATTCGAGCCAATTAGGGACTCGACGAGATCGATAGAAAATATTATTTACTCGTGCGCTCAACGTTCGTTGAGAAACCCGCTGGACTTTATGGTAACGTGTTCTAGAAACACACTCCGTAACTTTTTTATGCGCATCCACAGTCAACAGTCCATCAATCCAGCTGGTTTTCCTTAGGCGCGCTCTACACCTATTTCAAATATTCTAATGGTTCCCATTACACTGACTTGAAACCTTTAATTAAAGTGATACTTAAAACATTTATGGCTTTTCTTGGTACAATTATAGAAAGAATCTTACAACAATTATTATACTACTATTTTCCTCATCCACGTAATTTTGAATCATGTATTTTACTAGGTCACCGATCTACGTTATCTAAATAGAATTAAGTAGGTACCTAATCATACGAGAACACAAAACAAAAATGTATCGGTTATAAACATGGTAATTATCAGACTATCAGACATACTCCAGTGATGATCGACAAACAAATTAACAACACCCGCTGGTCCCGCACGCAAAACACAAAATAAGTACGTACTTTAACAAATGACGTTAACAACAACTATCAATTATGAGAAATGATTTTCAATAATTAAGCCATTAATTGGCCAGAGGACGATAAACACTAAAATATCTTGTAATCAAGCTGTGTGTACAAATAGTGATGTACGTAAGTGGTGTACGTCAATACGCGTCACTCGTCACGCCACTACGAGGTTATCTCTCGCGGGCCGAGTGCCCATCCCTAATGAGGGACGCGGGGTTAAGACGACTTTCTAATTATTTACACTTTATGGACATAACTACGTGAGTTAATGAGCAGAGGACGCATAACTACATTGTAGGAACATTACCAGTGTTTGGTTGTTAACTGATGTACACTTGACTAGCTTTGCTACGATTGTATTGAAACTGGTAGGGTTTGTTTTTCTTACAAAGAAGGAAATTGAAAAAAGCATAGGTACTATGCATTTCACATTCAAAACAGTAGTAACTTTAGATAACTTAATAACAAAGATGAAGTCAATCAAACTTTAAAGAGCCAGATATATTCGCGTTATTTTGAATATTTTTTTTATTCATATCATTTTTATGTTATAAAATTTTATTAGGTACTTGTGAAGAATAACTGCTTAAGAATATGGCAATTAAGTCAAGTTGTGCTATATATACCAAGTCGTTATCAAGACGCTTAAATAAGAGCTAATTATGAAGTAATAATAAGATACAAATGCCTACCATTTAATTTACATTAACATACAATAATTTATAAAAAATGTTGAGCCGTTGATGAGCCTTATATTTATAATTGGGGCCATTTCTTTCTACTGATTATGTTTTAAATGATTCTTTATATTAATATGATGCAGATTATTATTTATAGTTTATACCGTAACATTCCGATCGCGAGGTACAGTAGCAGGTAGATCCACTTCATTAAAATTTAGATTAAGATTTTGACAAAAATGTGTATGTAATAAGTAGTAGTAGAGAAAGTACAAAATTATAACGGATCTAATAGAAATTATGTCCATACTAAATTGCTTTTGTCATATTTGTGTTATTGCAAGAAATGTTATGAATAAATGTTATCTAAAATTTAAAAAAAAACTTAAACTCTTTTACAGAAATCCAAAAACTCTTTATATTTTACAGTCTAGCAGCGCTTCGTTTGTATGCGGATGTAAGCGGAATGCTACTCATGAATATGAGCCTCTATCATGGCTTGAAACAAATCGAGTTCTTCGCTAAACAATTACGTGAGTAAGCCGATAAAAGAATAATTAATCTTGTGGTCTATCTGTCAAATTAATTTCATCGAAATCCATTCAGTAAGATCAGCACAAAAGATTAACAAATACCAAACATTCGAACACAAACTTATGCGTCATAAAAGCAGGATTTTCCTAAAACAATTAAAAGGTGGAATTTTTAATGAGTCTCTTCATTAATGCAGGCTGATTCAATAAAAGGATTCGTTATTTTTCTAATTAGCGTAGCGTGTTCTAAAGTCATAATGATCGATAAATAGAAGACTGTGTACTCGTGTAATGTAAGGCGGTACACTTAATGCAACACGGGGAACGCGAGACGAGACACAGCCCTAATTAAATAAGTAACAAGAGGAAGCGCCGCCACCGTTGCTGAAAAACATAAGCCACACCAACAACCTAATTACTGATGACCTTCGGACAGGGCTACCACAACTCTGTTGTTGTATTAAAAAAAGGTATAAGGATTTTTTTGAAATTAGAAAAGACTTCAACTTTTTTTGAGTAGATGACTATACGGATTTGAATTAACTTGTATTCATGATCCGGAGGTTTACCGAGACTCCGGCTCAAAAAGTAGGAGTAGGAACGGGGTAGTTTCTAGTCAGTAAGAGTCTGACACTCCCTCTCGCTTCGCCCAAGGCGGTAGAAGACATTGGATGATTTTATAATAAACGTCGTATCAATAAAATAAAAAGTCAGTGGGCCATAACAAAAATGCACTTACTTCTTTACCAGCGATCAAATAACATCATCAAAATTCAATAGATCTCCCTGACAGGTGCGTTATTGGATACAAATTGGATTTGCAAATTAAGCCGGACCGGTGAGTGAAACAGTTTAACTTTTTTTTGTCAATTACGTTATTGGTACGCACGCAGTACTTTGTCGAGTGAGCCTTGTTCCACGATTAGTTTCCGGTTCGATAATCAATTTAATTATTAATTCACTCACAGTTACAACCATTGTATTTTTTTCTAAAAGTTTTATTCATGTAAAACCTCGCAAAACACATACCTACTGTATTTGTACATAACAGTACATATGAACGGAATATTTTGTAGTTATACTACATATATCGAATGACAGAAACAATCATATTTTCAACATTTTTTCTGAAAGCTTTAGTTTTTATTTTATTATTTTTTGCAGTTATTTTCACTGCACAATTTGTTAACTGATTCCGATATCGGTACATAAAAATGTTACGTGAAATTGAGGATACGGGATATTGTAAAACAAATGTTGCCTTCATTAAATCAGCGTACACCGTCTCTCTTGACATGTACTATGAATCAGTCTGTCTGTCAAGCCGTCATCTAAAAAAGTGGTAACCCTAACACAGCGTCAACATCCGTTTCTCTAGCTAATTTGTTTGTAGTACGGCGCGGAGGAGGCTGCAAGCCAGACCAATTAGTGCGCGCGGTGACCCTGCGTCCCGCACCGAGGACCCGCTAATGACAACCCTGGCGCGAGGGTCACATGTCACTTTAATTATTTTTAATGAAACAAATAAAAAAATAACTTACGAGCAGTATGAACGCTCGCTTTTAAAATATGTTTTTCGGTGCCGTAACTAGTATACTAATTAGTATTTAAAGCTGGGTTAACGCGAACGCGATTAGGTACTTAAAGAGAAATAAAAAGGAGAGGCCCGTTGTGTAAGGGTGTAGTTTACATTCTTCGCATGGAAAACTTGGATATAAATAACATTCGTATCAGATTGTACAATTTTATTGTATTCCATATTTTATACAATGGGCCCGGCAGCTATTGTGCGCGTGAGCATCTTCATGTTTTGGATATAATATGATGAGATGCTATTGTACTGTGATGAAAGCGCTGACAATCATATTAAACATTTCATTTTTTATATGGATCACGGTGCTGCTATTCATTGGATATTAATTACGAGCCCATCTGTCGCATCGGAAGCTAATCAGCGGCCAGTTGACTTAATTGAAATTTCATCTATAGAGAAAATATTGTGACATAATGAAAATTTGGAGGTGCAGCCATACTGATCATCGCGTGGACCAATCACCGCTGATTAATTTATCCTAACACCCACGTTAATTAAAGCCGGTTTATTAATTAGCCAAAATTAATTAATGGAAATGCACTAGCCCATTGTGCTAAAATATAATTTTGACATAGCTAATTGAACATTAAAATGATATTAATTTATTATGCGGCTGCTGTAGTATCGGTTGACGTAATAATACCGATATTTTATAATATCGACCGGCCTCGGTTACATTAGCTTATACCCGGATTTACCCGTCAGAACAAAAGAGGGATTATTCAAAACAAAAGCTTACCGCTAATTTTATTCGTGTTAATTACCCCTCACAATTTATAATTGGAATCATTACTAGAGGGGTTCCATTGATTCTACTACTTGTAGACAGGTATATTTTTAAACATAGGGTATGTATTCATTGCTAACATTAACTTAATAAAAAACCGAACATGACTCTACTCACATACTTATCTCGTTAACCTAAAATAGATCGACATAGACAGTCTTAATGTGAATTACACAAATTCCTATAAATGTAATTTTTCAATTGAAAAACGAAACAAAAACTGGATGTGCATGTGGAGCGTCGTTAATCCATTTTGTATAAACATTCATTATGCGTAAGATAAGCAATAAAATGTTGTCCATTAATTGTGCACGGTAATTATAAGAACAGAAGGAGGCAGTGTTTATAATTAAAACGAATGAGGCATTGCTACACTGGCTGGGCTAGTGATGTAGCTCTAATGAGCTACTTGCTAATTAGAGAATAAACAAGCCGGATACGGGATTCTAATTGGCTTTTGGGACAACGATGTCGCGCTCAGCGCCACAGCCGCTCCGTCTTTTTATAGCAAAAAGATGCTTTCTTGTTTTCGGAGTTCCGTGTAACAAGGATCTCTGTATGCCTCACGCGTATTGTAATATTGATCCTAATTGTCTTTCCTATATTATATCGCGTCTAGTACTTTTTACAGCGCATATTGTCGTTTGTTGCCTCAACAATCCTTCCATGTTTGCTTTACAGTTTTCTTGTAAATAAAATTGCAGCAGTATTTTAAAATCTTTAAAAGCTTATGAAGAACTTTTTCTTGCTAATTGAAAATAAATGTTATTTTAACACTAATTAGCTTTCGCGATAACGATGTCGAGTTTAACTCGAGCGCGCTATACCTTTTGTTGGAAAGGACTTGTTTTTATACTCTTCTAGAACGATCCGCTATAGTTTTGATTTTAAATAAATTATTTTTCTTTTCCACGTACTGTAGGAAAATTTTATCTTTTTTTGTTTCAACCCTTGAGTACCTGCTCAAAGTTATTGTCTTGAAGGGTTAAATAAACCCCTATATTGTACGATTAAATCCAAATAGACTTGTTATTCTATTACTATTGGTAACAAATATAGTTATGACAACATCAATCATTATAGTTTTGTGTAGAAAATATAATTTTAATAGTTCATCTGACACGGAAATAAAGAAATAATAACTATTCAACTTTAAAAATAATCATAACCTTTTCAAGTGAAAAACTTGAAAGGATTAATTTGCCTTATTTTTTACCCATTAAGCGGACTTTAATTTTATCCTTAAACTCAATTAGTCACCAGTTATCTTAATCAGTAAACATTGATTGTGAATGTTTTTATGTCCATGTCATTATTTTTGACGTAAGTCCCAATTAGTATCACGTTTAATTATAAAACATATCTTACTGAGTCCTTTTACTCATTAAAATTAATTATTATCAGTAGGTTACGTAATTAATTATTGCGAAAAAAAATTATAAACATATCATTAAAAGTTTAGTCGATAAAAAAATCTTAAGAGTAAATACTTTTTTTTGTTGGCTGTAGAAAAAAAATTGTCTCCTAACTCTTTGCCGGAACTTACGTCACATGTTATCAAGTTATATTGACAGGCGTCCGGATATTGTCAGTTGGTTACAAAATATGAGTGGCTCGTTATCAGCCACTCACGCCTACTTCCATTCAATTTATTACAGTGTTCCAACTAATTTTACTTTATTCAGCTCAACTATGTAACTACCTATCGACTGAATGATAACCCACTCGTGTTGACTGCGTAAAAAATAATTAAAATTATCTTCAGGGTATTTTGTTTCTTTATTTTTTATAAATATTTTAATATTGTTTAGATAAAATTATTTTAATTTAATTGTGACTAACTATTCGATTTTCAAAGTTTTTAAAGTAATTATTTTTCACTGTTTACTAACTTTAAATAATATTGTTATTAAAGCTCTTTTATATTATACTATTTAATGAATAATAATTTTAATATAGCATTTTTAACGAATATAAATGGAAGGTCCTGAAAAAAATATTATAAGTTTGAAAAAGTTACTCACTTCTAAATATAAAGCCGCTAAAATAAAATTAATAACTAAACCTTAATACATATTAAAACAACAGATCCCTCAGTGCGATAAGCGACATAATCCATACAATAAACTAATTAGTAATTAGTTTAAAACCGTAGCCGCGGAGTACACGAGCACTTAATAGTTTTTCAAAGTGTACGAGTCCGGCGGTAGAGATCATTAAGCGACTCTTCAAACCTGTCGCCGCATTACACTAATTGACGCAATTAGAGGGATTGCCGAACGGAAATAAAAGTCGGCTCACCTTCATGAAACGCCGGCCCAGCCAATTAGTCTAGCAACCCGTAATTAGCCTCTTCAAAACACTCTTACGCTCGATTAGTCTTTACACAGTTAGGAAAAAATCACAGCACAGAAAAATCTTGTCCATTTTTGCGTGTTCGGAAAATAATGTTTTTCACGGCACTGAAAAGTTTTGTCGCGATCGCGCGCCGGTGGAGGGCTGTGGACACGTGGACGTGCACTCGCCGCGGCCGCTCCGGAGCGAATGCGCGCCTCGCGGCGGGAGGAAGCCGGCGGGCCGCCACACACCGCCACTCCGGCAGCCTTTGCTAGGCGGGGTGTCATGCCCTTCCTTTTCCCCTACGAAAGCTTCGCACTTGTGGAGCTTTTCGCACAAAGCTGTAGCGGCTGATATGACTTTTTGTATCTAGAACGACGCTTAACTCTGTAAGTGGACAGATTTTGCGCGGTATCGCATTTAGGCCTAAATAAAAACGATACTGAATCAAATTAAGATCAGTCCAGAACTAATATATTGAATACGGCATAGACTTAATGACCAACAACCATGTTTCCTAGGTTTACTCTTTTAATGAATGACTAATTAAAATCGTTTGCATTTCAATTAAAATAATCTTTATGAGATAATTCTCATCATGAATATATTTATAGGTAGCATTTTCCTTGTAAGATTCATCGTGGCGCTTAGGACACGAGTTAAAAATAAACGTCAATATGTTAAGTTTAGCTAAGTGTAATATTGTGAAACGGATTATTCACATAATAACGAGAATTGTAATGTTGGAGTTGGCGTATAAATAAACATTATTAGACGAAATGTTGGTGTATGTTGCAATACGATGCGCTGGGTGTATCCTTAAGGTAAACAGGCGGTTCCAGTGAAACTAACTAGCAATTATAAATACAAAACGAAGGATGGCCCATTCATCATTGATAAAACTCGTCGCGATGTCTCATTCATTGCTTTGTGACCACACTGCCAGCAGTGGCAGCCCTGCCCCTCACCGTAGCCGTCGGTGAATGACGACGCAACCCTATAACATTTATAATTCGAATTCTCTATTGTATATTACATGGTACCAATAATCTCTGTACGTTTAATACAAAAAAAAAAATATTTCAATATTTTTTTATCGTGCACAAAAATTGAATTGATTAAATGTTTTTTGTTTAGTTTTAAAGATAATTTAATTATTTTTGACTGCTATATCTCGTTCTATGGAATTATGTTTCGTTTAATTATTATTTCTATGTACATTTAAAAATATAAATACATATTTTAACTAAATTGAATAGTAACAGAATTACTCGATACTCGACACTGGCAGTATAGTCGACAATTTTGTATTGGAGACATCGGATGCCATTAAGAAAATAAATCAAAATTAATTGGTAAATAACAACTGATGAAAACCACCTAAGTATTATCTCTTTAGTACCTACACTGAGTTAAATAGGCATATTTTTGTGAAGTTTAAATAAATATTTGTGTGTACAGATAACAGTAACAAATAATAAGCATTGTCTGTCGGCCTTGCGGTTTTCCCTCACCGCTGTTTCAACTGATAAGTAAGTACTTGGCACTCTCATGTAGGTACCATATAATTAGTATTTATTAAAAAAATATTCCTCTTTTCTATACGCATTACACGACACTTGACACGTCAAATAATTTCCCGAGTTAAATACCAGGTTTTGGATCAAATATTTTAAATTTTTGAACTTAAAGTAACGGTTTACTCACGTAAATATATTGAGAAAAGCTCTACTAGTTTCGAGTCACAAAGAGACTCTTCCTCGGTACATTCAGTACCTGCTTAGTTCCTACTCCTCAATATATTTATATGTAGGTATTCTGGTGTATATTTACGTGGGTAAACTTTTTAGTTAATTTTGTGACTTACGGTAGTTATTTAAATTTTCTTACTATTTTGAGGGAAGTGCGATGAAACGTTGTTTTACTGCGAGTAAATTTTTGAATTCAGGCAATAAAGAGTACTTTTACATATAGAAAAAACTCACCAATAAGATAGTTTTGATTTCGTCTCCATAACGCAATAAAATGAATTTTCATCCAAGTTGTAATAATTATTACAGGTTAACCATTCCCAGAAAACCGCACTTAACGGCAACCTATACTTGGACTCAAGCTTTCTACATAAATCGATTAACTAGAAAGGCAATACTAGCAATAAACTATCCGTCAATAATTCTGATAAGCAACAATTAAATCGATTATAAAAGATAAAGAAATTGAAAGCATCCAGGGACCCACTACACATGCTAAGCACGATCGGAGGCAATACGTTACAAAAACGCAGAAACGAAGCAAGCGTATTACAAATGCATTATTCTACACTTAGACCGGTACCTTGTTATCATTTTATGGTGGCACTTCTGTATTGAATCAATTAAGGCTACGTGGAAGGGGTGCAATAAAGAATGATTTATAACCAGCTACCATAATAGTTTTTAATTATAAGTATTTCAAGAGGGTACCTACTCGTACATACATATGAGTAAGTGCGTGGAAAAATGTTAATGCTGTATCGTAAACATGTCTTCGTACAAGTCCGGTTACAATGAAACCTGTGCCCAGTTAACGGATCACTAAAAGTCATTTTTGAATAAAAAATTGAACTGTGAATCGTTGAGATTCTATGAAAATTACGTACAGTATTATTCTATTTGTATGTTTTAATTGCGCGAATCGGAATCGTTGAATCGCTTCTTTTTTATATGACTATGCAACATTGTTGTGCTACACGATTTAATGGAACAAAATCAAATCCTCTCATCGATGTTCGTAGAAAATTTAACAAGCTGTCTCATAATAAACTTTGTTGGATACAAGACTTGTTAACGAATGTTTTGCCAATCATAATACAAGTTAACACTTAGGTGAATACGTTTAAATTGCGTACAAACAAATCAGAACGAACGCAAGGCGTTCTGTGTCAATTTGGGATCCATTCAGTGCACGTTCCGCAAAAATCAAGGGTGCGTACCGGAGCGACGGGATTTATATCGATATTCAAACTCGCTATCGTACCGCGTAAAATTAACTATTATATTATTTTATTTAAAGTTGTAAGAATTAATTAATTTCGGTAGTCTGCAGCCATTTTCTTATAATAAATTCGACTACAATAAAAATATATATGTATATAATATGGTGTACCTAGGAATATTTACAGTACCTATTTAATTCGAATACAGAAAAATATTAAATCGACTAAAGAAAGTATTTTCAACAAGGTACTTAAGTATTTCAATAATATTAGCGTTCCCCTTCATGATTAAAATGCCAATGTTATAGTCTCACAATTAAGGTTTCATACCTGTTCTAATTAATCGCAATTTCTATACAATTGTTTTAATTTCTTTGGCAATTAAAAAATACACCCAACTGCATTATTATGAAAATATAATTGGCTGCCACAGTTACTCTTATTAACGCTAACTGACGATGAAGCGCATTTATCATGAGGAGCCAGCATCGAGGTAGATGCGTGCGTCAATTATATCTGTGCACGTCAAACTAACAAGTCGTAGAATATGAGACTTGTCTGATACGAAGCTCATCGATAAATCTTACGAACATCACTACGAGCGGCCCGAACAGGGTTGGGGAAACGTATTGACGCATTCATTTTCTATACACATTTAATTTATTGCCGAGTAACTCGAGACATGTACGCTCACAAATCAACCGAGCTTTTACGCGTTTTCAGCGGCGTTTTGTGAGCCACTCACTCGGAAGCGCCGCGCCGTACTACCAGACGAAGGGTTAATATCAAAAGACCTTTATGACTCGACAAAAAGTTAAATCTTGTATTGACTGTTCAAATCTTATAATGGTCTTTCATAAGACCCCGAATTCAATAAGATTTAGTTTGGAAATGACTTAGACGCCCCTCTACAGTGAGCCTGGTTATGATGAATGGCGAATAATTTCTTATTCTATTTAGTAGCAGGACAAACAGAACCTGTTTAGATTTTATTGTGCGCTTTATTCAATTGAAACACGCGCTTTGTTTAGGTGGAAATACTTGTATTACTGAATTCATTATATGATACCCTTTTGTGAATAGAATAACTCATCAAATTACCGTATTAAAATGTAAATTTCGACCTTAATTTTGCAGACCAATGCGATTTTAAAATCTGATTTAACTACTGAACTGACAAGTTTTATTATTCACAAATGAAATGTTAATTATTTAATACCCAATCTATTTTTACAAAATTTCAAAATACTACGTAATATTAAATGTCCTCCTGTTAACGTTAACATTTTTAAGTAAATAACGTTTACTGAAACACAATACCTTAAAGCCCGAAGGAGTATTTCTTCCAAATAGAATTATAACCTCGGCTTATCCGACTTACAAAAAACGTCGACGTTCCAAGCTTTCATTGAATTCGACTTAAACCAATTAATCACTCTTATCAGCTGTTTCCTCGGAGTTTTTCGACAAAGGGATCGTCGGCTGACCATTGAGCGGTTGTTGTGGGGTAAATGCCACTATTGTCAGCCAACGTGTACGGTACCCGGCTATTGTTGCCGCCTATTGTGGTGGAAACTGATGACGCCTTCGACAGAGGTGGCTAACTCGACGATTAGTCTCTGATAGCATTCAAGATGAAGGCGCTTGCCTCGATTGATGGAAATGTTACGGGACTTGTGAGGGCTAGTTACGTATGATCATTAGGATGGATACAATTTTGTATTTATTAGTTTGTTCAAGCAACTGTGAACTCTAAAGATTATTCCCTAGGTCTCAAATTCACTTGAAACAGAATTAATTAAAAAGTAGGTATCAAGGAGATACAAAGAAAAACATACTCTTGCACCCGAAGCTTCACATTTGTCTATACTTAAACGCGAGTTCAGAAACTCACAAAGCGAGGTTTAACAGCTTGAAAGAAGCTTCTTACTGCCATCGTTTAGCGAAGCCTTTCCTAAGAAAACAACGAAACTGGAATTTGCATAAATTAAACGGAAAGCACCTTACTAAGTTTACAAAGTGTGCTAATGACGACTTAAGGTTCTCACGCGAACTGATTCGGTATCACGTGACGAGCTCACGAATTAACTGACTGTTCAAATTAAACGCGCCTTTTTATTACCGTTCAAATCTATTTCTTAGAAACTCGAAAATGGTTTTGGTTGGATGGTTTAAATGGATATTAAGTTATTATAGGTCCAGGAAAGACTTAAATTACTCATCTGGTTTATAAGTCTTGTAATTGAAGTGATTGCTGGAATTAGTTGTGTCATTATAATTTCAGATATTATTCGAGTTCTAATTAAATAATTTAGTCTAATCTAATTATATTATTATACTACATAGATCTACACGTTTACCGGAATTTTGGCACTGTTTATTAAGAAGTCAAAGTCAAATCATGTATTCCAATTAAATCATAAATAGGTACTTTGAAATGTCAATAAAGAAAGAAATAATAGTCTGTCAGTCTGTCCGTCAGTGAAGCTAGCTAGGTTATATGCATTAGAACATGTACTTAGGTATAAATAATTTAACTAACAAGCTTAAATACATTAAATATCATTAGTTTCTATGTGGTTTCTATATTGACTGATTTATAAGTAGTTTTTTTATGGAATAAGCCTAAGTATAATAAGTAAACGAGCAGTCGGATCACCTGATTGTAAGCAATCGCCGCTGCCCATGGACACCATTGCTTCACATCGATTTTCTGTGAGGTTGTTGTATTACTCCGGTCGAGCCAGCGTATTCGTGCCGAAGCATGGCTCTCCCACACTTACTACTAGTTATTTTAATATTACTGTATTTAAAATAGTTTCTATATTTATAATTAGTATTTACATTGTAATTTTAGAGTATTTTAAATAACTATATTAACTGATTAACACTTACTTTTACATCATATAGTGTTTTTATCCCAACAGTCTGTTTCAGTTCATACTGAAGTTAAGTTTAAGTGAAACAGCACAGGCTGCGTCAACTTTCCGTTACTTATTTGAATAATGTTCTCTTAGTAAACTTGTTTAGACAACAGCCTCTCTTAAACAACTTAAAGATTTCAATTAAGAGCACCCTCCCTTAAGAGATTTAAATTATCCTAACTGTTTTTTAAATACATACAAAATATCTTATTCCCGTTTCCACATTCTACGCCTAAATTATAAAGAACCCTTAAGTTAAGATAGGTGACACTTAACTTAACGATATTTTGATTTTAACCTATAAATTATACTTAACAGTAATGGGTTAGTTATACTGAGTAACTGTTAGTTCCGGAGCTGCGGACAGCCTTGCGGGTTACTGGGTCTCCGGCTCGAAAAGTAGGAGTAGGAAGGGATAACTTTTAGTCAGTAAGAGTCTGACACCCCCTCTCGCCTCATCCAAGGCTGAAAACGACACTTGATGGCTTTCCTACCTCAAAAAAAGTCCAATAATCTCGATTGCTGCACAAGTAATCACTTAGCTAGCGATAACATCAATTACAAATATTGTGCAACAATAAACATGAAGAAATTTAAACCGCCATGATCTCGATAAATATCTAATTATCTATCATTTACAAAATGAAAACAAAAAGAGATAATTAAAAAATAAGGTCACCGTGGCCGGATAACCTTAAACCAGATAATACGGTGCATTTAAGTGTAAAATAAATGTTAATTTTAGAACCATTTGGTTGAAAAAAAAAATACCAAAAAAATGATAAATGCGCGGGCGCAACAGCCGTGAAGAGTTATGTTTGTCACCGGCTGGCACTGTTGTGATAACAAGTGGAAAAAATTGTTAACCAATCAATGTAAAGTTTTTGTTCCGTTTTTACTTCAAGCTTTACGTTTAATAGTATGCCTCAGTTTCATTGTGTTAGTTATTACATCTTGTAAAGGTAGTTTATTTTTTAGTCAGCCGAAATGTAACAGGCATTTTTAGGCAGCCATTAACTTCACGGAGCTGCGGACTGGCTAGCGTATTGGCTCGAAAAGCAGGAGTAGGAACGGGGTGGTTTTGAGTCAGTAAGAGTCTGACACTCCCCGCCTCGCCCAAAGTGGGAAAAGTCATTGGATGATTTTCCCCCCTCAAAAAAAAAACTTCAACATGATTATCAGCATTATTAGTTTTCGTTTACATACATACCTAAGCCCATTTCCTGAAACATAGACATATTTAGGTAGTTAAATGACTGAAGTTTTATGGTTTTGAGTTTGAAATCCTTACTATATAAGTACAGATGTAAAATATAAAAATAGCGGTTGCATTATGAGATACACCTCTACTAAGGAGCTCAAAGAATGTCTAACAAACAGACATTTTTATACTACAAATCTATGAGATAACAAAAATACCTATACACTTTTTACTCGCACGCCTACCTGACATGACAGCTTGTTTACACCACGAATAACTTCCGTTAATAACCGAACTAGACCCACAAATCACGGACAATAAGTTTTGACATCCATAAAATGTTCGTAAAAAACTTGAAACGTCCCTAAATTCGTGCGAATCGAATCATCGCATCGTGACATCCAAAAATTATGTACGGGGATTTAAATAATGAGATCAGTCTCATACCCCGCGGCTGAGTCACGGATGCCATGGGAAATGTAAACAGTGATGGGGGCATTATACTAATCCACAAATTACTTGATAAACGGTCCACCGCCATAAAACTAAACCGCGATTATAAAGATTAATGTCTCATCTACAGGAAGGATCGTTCATCATTGTTCTGTAATCATGTGATATGTGATCATTTTGGAGTCATTCGGTTGCTAGTGAATAAGTACCTATTGTTGCTGTGATGAATACGATTGTAACTAAGATAAAAACCGGCCAAGTGCGAGTCGGACTCGCCCATGAAGGGTTCCGTAGCAGCAAATAGATGACATGATATAAAGTTATAATATAACTTGGTTTTACATAGTGTTTGTATGAACGACAAAGTTATATTTGCGGTTTGTGAAAATGTTTTATTTCTTAAAAACTAATAATGATATGTGGTTCAAACCAATTTTCATTGTTAGTTTCTATTGAAATGTACAGCATATATTTTTTTTAGTTTTCTCACTCTCTTATTTAAAACGTTAGAGGGGGACACTAATTTTTCCACTTTGGAAGCGTCTAACTTTCAAACGGTTGATTTTGACGAAAAATTGTTTTAGGAACCTTAATGCCTTTTTTAAAGACCTATCTATAGACACCCATCACGGATATGTTACCTGAATTTTTTTTTATCAGTTCCATGTATGGAGAGAATCCCCTTTAATTTTTAAATTTATTAATTTTTATTCAAAATTCGAATAGCGGTTACCGAAATACATCAACCTACAAAGTTTCAACTATGTAGGCCCAACAGTTTCGGAAATAAATGGCTGTGACATACGGACGGACGGACAGACGGACAGACAGACAGACATGACGAATCTATAAGGGTTCCGTTTTTTTGCCATTTGGCTACGGAACCCTAAAAAGACAAGTCTATGTTTATATAACAAAAGGCTAAATTATTAATTAGTCCGCTTAAATAGACATGAGTATTACACCTAGTATTAGAGCCACGCAAAAGCTCAAAGTTACGCTAACTAGTTCCCTATTATCAATTCTAGTTGGCATCATTTAGCTAAATAGAATTTGTGCATTAACAACGTAAACTAAAGAGCTTTAACCTTATTTTGATTCAGGTTCCATTACAAATAGCAAAACGGTACTAGCACAGCATTACAAAACAAATCTACATTCCAGAGACTAACAACTCACCCACGGATATCCGTAAGTAAACATAAAAACAAGAAAGACATGGAAAAAGAACAAATGAAGTCCGGCAACCCTCAGCGCGTCACCGCTACCCAATCGTCCATTCAGCACGCGGCGGGGCCATAAAATTAAATAAATCCGTTATTTTTCAGAGTGAGAAATGTTCGGGCGGCGGGAGGCGCGCCGGTCAATCGGCCGGCACGATAACGGCCCACATTTGTAAAGATTTTGCCGGCCCACGCCAACCGACGTTATTCGCCGGACTAGTGGCCATACGTTTATGTAGACTAAACAATCATTAGAAGGAGAATAGAATTTTCAAACATAATACATATTTGAAACCTTCTTTAAGAAAATTGACAAAATAGTACACATTGTAAAAAGTATCATACTTTTGTTGCTAGTTTTGCTATTGTTGCACAAAATAAAGTATTCAGTCGTATGCTTGTAGCTTACATGTGTCAGTATATTCAAGTAATTGATTCGATGTTACCGATATCGTCCTTTTGTCGATATTTATAATCTTATGTGTTTATAAAATAACTTTTAAAGTCCTAGCATGCCAACACTGAAGCAATATCGTTACGAATATCAATTGCTATTACCGCTGTTTCAAAGCAAGACCAAAGGTAAATTTAATTCGACATTCGACTAGAAATTCTTTTTTTCATTTATTCACTAGAAAAACCAACAGCTACACAATTTGACTAAGAAGAAAATTATATGTAACAAAAAGTCAATTACATGTTTTCACGATTATAAACAGAGTAATAATAATTAACTTTTACCAAATGCCAACCAAATCTTAAGGTTCTTTTAATACTATAATCAGAACGTAGAAAACTACATACTTTTCGAAAAACCAACATCAAAATGAAACAAACAACGAGACAACTCTACTCTATACTTAAGTCTGTGACCATCATAAGGCGCACAGAGCCAGTGAAGCTAAGCCGCGAATAAATGAAAATTGATTTTAAGATTGCGTGGCTCCAGGCTCGTTGACAAATACACCGGCTTCGGCCCACGTATTAACTTAACTCCCGCCGTATAACCGAGCATTCGGAAAACGTACTAACAGATTAACTTATGTTTTATTGAAAAACAATTTATTGTTATTGAATCGGCCCTGTATCAATGACACCCACACTTTTTCTATAATGAAAACTATGTAACTGATCGATATCGATTTCAAATTAAATAAGGCTTTAATCTACTTAATGTTTATTTATATAGAGTGTGGACAACTTGGCTTCTACTAATAGTATAAGATCCTTTGCACTTATGAAGGCAGAGGCGTTACAAGTGCGTTGCCGACCTTTTGGGGGTTAGGAATTTAAGAGTTGTTGGGGAATCGGGGATTGGAAAGATTGGGAAGGGGGGAATTGGGCCTCAGGTAACCTCACTAACACAACGCAAGCGTTGTTTCACGTCGGTTTTCGGTGAGGCCGTGGTATCACTCCGGTCAAGCCGGCCCATTCGTGCCGAAGCATGGCTCTCCCACACTTAAAGCGCTTGATCAACGGAGCCAATTTTTATGTTGTGAACGTAAATGACTGTATCACTCGTGGAGGGTGACAATTAGTCTTGGGGTGGGAGGGTATCGAGAACAGCAGGCACACGTGACGTCACTTATCTGCATTGCAATCACTCCGGCTCAGATGGAAATTTAAACACAGTGGACTCTCCTTTTTTAAACACGTACTTTTTTCGTTTTTCGCGTCATATGGCTTGACCGGAACGTATGAGTTTATTAATCAATACCTGTTAGGTATATAGGGTGACTGGTAAATTGTGAACGATATTTAAACACGTGATTGTACTCATGATTGCAAACAATTTTCCAGCTTATACTTAAAACTTTCAGGTTGTACAAAAAAGTTTAAATGTATTTTCCATATTATGTTCTTATGCTCAGACTAACCTAGGCATTCTTCAAATTAGAGGTAAAGCACTTGCATTTTACCAAAAATTTTAGTAATATCTTTTTCATTGCGGTCGGATTAATTGAGCGGAATCTCCATAAATGTGTCCCTGAATGATTATCAACATTGACAGCACCAGTTATAACGACCTTTTAAACCCACCATGACTGTCGATCCCATATGCATTTTACAAAAGGCACCGCAGACGTTCGGCGACTATTAAATTATAGAATTAAATGCATGCACGCAACATCTTTTGTGCGAACACGTTCATTCAAAAGTAAAATTCAATTCTATAAGAATTATGCAGCGTGAACGCATTACTTCACGAAACTAATTGTAAAAATAATAAAGCGTATCTTGAAAAAAAGAATTAAATTCGTGGGAATAGTACGGTGTGTAATGAGTCAGACAAAAAATAGACTGTTTAATATTGTAAAGAGGGACGTGATTAAGTTTGGGGCTTTAATATCCGCCGGGGATGCGCAAGACATAATGCACATCTAGCTTAGGGTTGGCAAGCTCTGGTATTTATTGAATAGAATTTATTTGCTTAGGAAAGTTGCTATTTTTAACATAATGTTTACATTTTTTTATATTATCTATAGTTATAAATAATAAATAAATGATAGATTTAACTATTTGACATAAATAATACTCTGTTTATTAAGTTATAATTTTAAGTGAATATAATTAAAGACTTTTATTAATTTCTATAACTTAATGTGACTGAAATCCCTAGTCCCTTACTTATACAAATTAACTTAAATCAACAATACAGCGACGCAATACTACTTAGTAACGTTTCACTTCATAAAATATAATAGTGTTACATTATTTCTCAACGTTAGCAACCCTATTAATTTGCCGTATCAACTGGCCAGTAGCGAATAGAGTACGACCGCCGTAACAGTAGGGACGCACGCCAGCTATCGAAACACTTATCATTTTACTGTTTCCAAAGCACCCAGCCAATTAATTTTAAACTTTATGCCGTTGCCATAAGTATCTTAATAACAACACATTATAAATAAGCAGGAGAATATTCATTCTTGCGGCATAGTTAGCAGGGAGAGACGTGTGTATGACGTTATAAAATAAAATTGAAGCCGCAAGGGCACTCGACACGGATCTAATTAAATGATAAGTGCGATCTAAGATTAATGTCCTCTACTAAAGAGATCATGACTAAAATCCTTAAACGTTTTCGTGAATGGGAATCTAGGTCGAACATTTTTAATTGCTCTAATTTGTGAATAGAATTTTAATATAAACATATTATTATTATATCGTCAGGTCTTTTATCCCCGAGGGGGTGGGCAAAGATGCATATTGCCACTGTACAATGTACACTCACTTTTCACAATTTATGTTGTAAGTCCCATGTAATAGGAGGTGAGCCTATTGTCATATATCGGGCACATTTCCAGACTCCGTGCTACTACTGAGAAATTTTCGAAAAACCGAAAAATCCCCAGCAATACTCTGGCCCTACAGCGTAGGCAGTCGTCTTTGCAACCACTCGGCCAACGAGGCAGTTGCTGTAATGTATGAATAAAATTTTTATATTATAAACATTATCCAGTAAACTAAATGTATTAAATTAAGATTGTTTTTCGAATCCATTCGTCACCAGCCGACTTCAATGGAATTTCATTTTATTTTCCAGTATGAATTCGTACAAGCAAAATTCGATTGTTTTCCGAGAATTTTTTCACCATTCAAAGCATTGTTTGGAAACAATAGAGGTACACTTGTGTACCTAGATCAGTCAAAGCCTACCCACTATTCGTAGGCTTTTGACAAACTTACGTGGGGTTATTGGTTTCCAAATAAAAATGGTGCCTACCCATTCCAGGTACCAAAAAAATGGTGCCTACCGATCTCCGTGTCAAAGAATTCGTTCGTTTCATTACAATACTGAATCCTTTTACAATTGTGTATATCAGAATAAACATTGTGTTTCAATTGCCTTTACATGAGAAGTCTTGACTTGAGTATGTCTTTATTACATTCTACGCCGATTGTCACTTTTTTCTCGGAAAATCTACATACACTAGGATTTTCTCCTGTGTCGTGGGTGCGTGTACAAACATACAATTTCTTATACACATGACACCTAAACCCGAAATAACAATCAGTGGATCAAACACAGAGTTGTTACGTGCAGGAATCGAACCTGCGACACGTTGCACGGTAACCAATTGCCCAGCCGTCACGCCAAATGTGTAATCAGATAATAATGAATTATAATTTACAAAAAGAAAGACCATACCCATGAACAAACAAAGTCAACACCACAATTTTGTTTAAAAATCTTTCTCACGGCACTTAGTACCCAGTTATAATAATCTTTATTTATTTTGCGGCAACACTGAACGCAAAGCCAAACTTAATGGAGTGTAATCCCGAACACATTAACACCAGAATAAAGATTAGGGGTCGAAACGACCACGTCACGTCATATTAGAAAGAAACCGTTATACAAATCCTCGATATATGATTTTATAATTATATTATTTGATTATATTTCAATAGTTCGCAGTTTCAATTCTATTATTCTATTCTGAATGTATTTTATCATCAGTGACAGCTGATTGTAAGAAAGTGAAGAAGCATCTGCTATAAATATGTTTTCTTAAACCACTATCGAGATATGTCTCATTTTTTTCGGCTGACTCACGTAACTGTTTGACGAACAAACTAGTCCCTAGTTTGTTTGTCGCGGAATGGTGGTCATAAATATAAGCCTCTAGCTTAGTTTGAAACTAGTCGAGTTCTTATTCGAATGATTACGTGAGTAAGCCGAAAAACAATAATTAATTTAGTATGTCTCACGAAAGTTACAGTTCTTTTTCTACATTATCAAAACAACAATAAAACGAATACCAAATAGAACTAACACAAAACAATCAACATCTAATGGAATATTCCCGAACACAGTCATAAAATCAATCAACAAATAGACCTCACGTGAACACATCAACGTGATCACTGATCAGTAATTAACGTACTTACTCAACAACCTTCACTAAATAGGTTTACTTACTTAATTCATCACTTCAATAGACCAATGGACCATTACATACGTCTATTAAGCGCTGTTTGTCCTACACTTTAGGTCAAAAGCATCTATGAGACGTATAATGAAGGATTTGTGGGTATTTTCGACCCGATATTGGCGGACCCGCAGATTGTAGATAGCGCGACGCGTGCCAAATGATCGCGTTCCAACATTCACGACCACACCACTCATGCGCATAGACTCAGTAAGCCATAGAGCCGGTGCAGCGTTGACGATAATTAATTCTTATGAACATTACTTTCAAGGAATATCGCTGAATTAATCAAAATGGAAGGGATTTATAGTACTCTATTTTGTTCCGATCGTTCTTTAAGACCTAAATAAAGGTCTTAATGGTCTTCTACACTTTAGATACACAATGACAAAACAATAAGTAGAATATCGAGGATCGTACTTACAAATTCTTATTAAAAAAATGTGATCTAAGTAAAATACTACACTTATATTAAATTACTGGTACTTCTAAAACTCTATAAGACATGATTACAGTAACAGTGGCTGTGAAATGGTCGCACGCGCCGGTCACGCGACCGCCGCCCGTGGTTTATCTTTACTTACACTGCGCGTGCTAGTGACACTACTCGCATTGCACCCACTATTCAATGGCCAATAATCACCCTATTTCCCGTATATGCAATTAATAGTGCGTAACATTGTGGCGTTTCCATGTTTTTTCTTATATCTTTTTATAAGTATAGTTTGACTGCACAGTTGACGCAGTGGCTGGGTAACTGGCTGCCGCGCAACGTGTAGCATGTTCGAATCCCGCACGGAGCAATTCTGTGTGTGATCAACAAATTGTTGTGTATAGTGTAAGTGAACTTGTATGTTTGCAAACGCACTCACAATCAGAGTGAGGCAAGGTTTTTAAGAAAAAAATGTATGTAAGGTTCGTTTTAGACCGATGTAAGTAGGTAGTTTCTGTTTACGCTTGTGGCACAAAAGCGTGAGTGTTAAAGTATTTACCTCTTTATTTCAAATTAATTCAAACATAAGATTACATACATATATTAATCCCAGAAACCAATGACATTCCAAAGGCTACCATACAACATACAAGAGAAGCAAGTATCACCATAGCAGGAAAAACATACTCAACATTGAAACATACTACAATTAGACTAGGCGACTAGTACCAATATCCGATTACCGATTAAAATCTGATTACAACTACTCACCATCATATTAGCTACCTTATCACAGTACAGAACAAAATACTAGACATAAAAAGAAACAAGAAATAAAAAAGTGAGCAAGTATAAAGTAAAGAGAAGAGAGACATGATTGCCGTCAGATCTCCTATAACCCGTACCGTAAATACCTGCATAGCTCGCGTGCCACGCCGCTCATTTGTACAGCCGACATTTTAATAATCGCATATTTTTATACATGTCGCAGGCATAAGAGCGAATTTTGGATTATCGTAGATATGGATTAAAGTTAGGCTATAGCAAAAGGCAATGTCATGTTGTAAAAAATAATCTGTGCGATTTTCTTTTTAAATCTTGTAAGCTAAGTAAAATTTGATAGGCTTGGAAATAAAAAAAATGCCATTATATAATCAACTGCATGGTTGGCGTGGTGACTGAGCAACTGGCTGTTCTGCAACGTGGAGCGGATTCGATTCCCGCACGGAGCAACTCTTTGTTTGATCCACAAATATTGTTGTTTCGGGTCTGGGTAACATGTGTATGTGAATTCGTATGTTTGTAAACTAACGCACGACACAGGAGAAAATTCTATTGGGGGTAAGGATTTAAAAAAAAAATTAGCAAGTATTAAAAAAATAAACATTGTTTTTCTAATTAGTCTGGCATATCTAATAAGTTTTAATAGAATTAAAACATATTCATATTTTTTACGACAAACCCGAATGAATGGATTCTACAATCGACAAGTAAATAAAAGAAAAACATTGTCATGATACAATTGCATAGCTATGTCGAGGTTTGTGGTCAGCTCAGTTTATTTAGGTTGATTTAATAACAAAGAAAAACAGATGGTCTATTTACTTCGCAGTGAAGCTACAACTGCAGATCATTTAACAATTTAAAACAAAACATAATTAATTGGACCTAATTGATAAATAGTTAATTAAAATTATTGTGTAGGTATATTTGATTTATAGTGCAATGATTATGTTTATCTAATTAACCACAAACAAAGTTATTAAGTTTATGAGTCACGAACATATGCAGTAAATATCTATACATTATGTTATATTAAATACTGATTATTTAGTACAAACCTATTTATTTATTCACCAACCGTTTTTCAAATAAATCTAATTGGAATGTTGAAACCAGACACTGTTTTGTTATTGTTGTGTTTAATACATACATAAACTCAAGCCTATCTCCCATGGCGGTAAGCAGAAACAATAGAACAAGAATTGCTACGAATCTTACATACTTCTTTCGCTTCATTAACAGTCATCAGTCTCTTCATTCTCGTCTGTTAATTTGGCCCTTCTTTAATATATCGCCAAATGTACATCTAGGGCGCCCTCTACCGACACTTTATTGTTTAATATGACAATGTATAATAATGAAATTTAAGTAAACAATTACGATACAATTTAAATACTTACCTATGCTTTGTTAGTTAAAAACATATATTAAAGAAACCTATAATGCCAGAGCCTTTCATTCACCATACCATTTTGATACTAGCACCAGTCAGTTCCAGACGATTTACAAAAAGTCCGAATCCCGAGTGTTCCCGGTGCACACGTCGCACCGCATCCCACGGGCCGTACGCTGTGTCTTTAGAATTTTAATTAAATTGTTCATTGGCTCAATTAAATCGATTATTAAAAGCCGCGCCGAGTCGAGGGGTGAAACGCTACTCCGACTTCATACTTGAACAGCGACATATCGCTTATTATGTTAGCAAATGTCTAATTGAATTTGCTGTTATTGTGTTTAATGTAAACGCTTTTAATCATCGTCCATTCGAGTGTGTTAACGCGAAGTATTTAATTAAACATGAAATGTAAGAAAATTGTGGATAACGGGAATATTAGAAGACAAAACAACAACAAATTATGAAATCATGTCTAATATTGTGTGAAGGTGTACCTATAGTACGGCCCATAATATGATTCGAATAGAAGTTAAAAGTAGTCCTAGTTTTCATCAGTTTTTATGGTATAAGCCGGTAAACGAGCAGACGGATCACCTGGTAGTAATTGTGGATAAAATTAGCAATAATATTAAGACTTATGTGATCCATGTAATAGAGGACAGAAACACAACGTTACAAATTCATTCATAACAAAAGAAATAAATAAAATCTCAGCTGAAGTTCTAATAACCACTGAACCATAATTTCAGACATCATAGCAAATGGTGATATAACAAAACAAATTGCGTTTCAAATTGCAAATTAAATGAAGTAATAGTGTAACTAACTAGATTCTTAAGGAACCTATGTTCAAGAAACCGGTAGTCCACGAGAATGCTACAGCCGGGATCCAATTACTCTGCATACTATGCTCGGCACAATGTCATTAGTTTATTTTAACACTATTATTTTGAAAATTGAGCATGGAAATAGAATATTTATTGGTGCTTCGTAATTAATGATTTTAATGCCGTCGACGACCGCACTGCACTTCCAACGGTTCAGGTTCCTATTGATGTGCACTCCGTGTTAGAAAGGAATGTATTGTGAACTAATTATACCTTAGATACAAATAATTCACTATTGGATAATATGTGGTGAATAATTCTGTGAATGAAATTAATGAAAACAAAATCCTTTGATTATGAAATTATGCAATCGATTAATTGTTATTGCTTGATTGCTGGAATAGTCATAAGGCTGACAGAGGAGTAAGGGGGTCGGACAAAGGATTATTGAGACTTTAGGGTTTTCGGAAATTCTAGGTTACGGTACGAAGTCTGGAATTGAGCCCAGTTTATGGACTATGGTACTAAAGTGCATTTTATTTATTTTATTATTTTTTATTTATGGAATAGGAGGCAAACGAACACACGTGTTGCCTGATGGTAAACGATCAGCGTCGCGCATGGACACCCCCAACACCAAAGGAGTCATGCGTTGCCTGTCTTCTAAAAAGAAGTACGCTCTTAAAGTACGAGTACGTGCATGTGGACTACGCAGCGTAGCAAGTAACAAATAAAGAATATTACCAATATATATACTCAATACACTTGAGCAGTTAATAGGTATATCGTAAATACAGTAACGGGTATAAATTGACGACAATTAGCGTTGCTCGTAAATTAACGCAGAATCGCCGCGGCTCGCTGCCCGCTCCCGGGGGCGTCATCGACTGTTAATTTATTGTTTTTCTTACCATTCTGTTATTAAGGACGATTCCTCTTTGCTACAGCTACAATTATAACGATGTGTGCTGCTTTTTTATTTTGAAATGTATCTTTAGTTTCTGCACTTACAATTCGGATAAAATTGTGATGCTTGTGTGACAAGAAAATTGATACCATTTCCAAGTTAACCAGATGTACTAAGTTTTCAAATTCTCATATCTTGATAGTCTATAGACACATTTATCAATAGTATGAGCTACAAAATATGCCTACGACATACGAATGGAATTCGTCGTGGTGATCGTTTTAGAACGCCACTGAATTAGTTTGGAACCACGTCGTAGTGTTCACAGAAGACCGCTATGAAATTGGTCTGCAACTGACTACGCCGTAGTATTCGTAGTAGACCACTACGAAGTGAGTAACCAACCAACGACGTCGTAGTATTCGTAGTAGACCGCTACGAAATTAGTAACCGCATTACAAAATATTACGATCTACATAAATAGATGTATTTCTTCGTGAACCTCGTAGACTATTTATTATTATTATTTTTTATATTCATTGAAATCTCTTTCAATTAATCCGATAAATTTATCAGACAGTAGGTATATTTTAGTAATAAAATATGCTGCTTTCGACAAGCAATTCTCACATGAGGCTAAACATGTAAAAATGACAAATTAATAGCACAAATTCAAATATATCAGCATCGATGGCTTGTTGAAACTTTAGTAACACATGTTCTTGAACGTTTTGAAAAGTTTAAGTATAGGAAGGGCGCGATCAATCACCAACAATGGTAGAAAGTAGAGACCCTCCAGGGAAAAAAGTTGAACGGGGTTTAGGTGATTTATCGGTGTAGTTAGAATTATCGCCATTTGCAATTCTTGGCGGGTTTAGCAAACAAGTTGAGATAACGACTTGTGGGAGGCGACGCCGACGGCTGCTTGCGGAACTTCACGCATTCTTTGTCTTACACACTGTTGTTTGCTGCTATAATGTTTTCGTGTAAGTTAAAGATACTTGTATGATTTAAGTTAAAATCAAAACTTCGTACTTATTACTTCCAAAATGGTACTTATGGCTTACCTTGACCAACACTTGGTTAGTCTCGTGCGTAAAATTAGATTGGGTTTACAAATACAAACTCTTGTCTTAACCCGGTAAAGATAAATAATATTTGATAACCACGATCACTTATTTCTGTAACTTATTTCTTTGACTGTATCTGATTAAATTGCCAATTATGAAACTACGAATTCAATCCCTACATTACAACTTATATCACAAACTTCATACTAGTGGAATAATCGTAATATAACAGGCTGTATACCCACATTTACAGTAGGATCTCCTCCACACACTCCCAGGACCGAGGCGCCGACAGACGACACCCGTGGGACATCTCAACGACTTGTCCAAACTTCCCCAGTCACTATGTCTCCATCCTTGTATGGTATGGTATGTCTTTAGCCTTTTTTCCGAATTGCCAGTATGTTTCACAGATTCCGATTAATGAGTTTTCTATGGTAGCTTTAGTTATCTATCTATACCTGCCTAGTGTCTAATCGTTATACGTGTTAGTAATGATTTCTACTTAACTTTTTGAGGGGGGCAAATCATCCAATGACTTCTCTCGCCAGCGCATAAGAGTGTCAGACTCTTACTGACTAAAAACCAGCCACCGTAAGCCCGCTAGGTATATATTATGTTCTATGTACTCATCTCACGACAACAGAAAATCTTTTTTTCGGTATATATTATGTTCTATGTACTCATCTCACGACAACAGAAAATCTTTTTTTCTACACTAATATTATAAAGAGGAAAACTTTGTTTGTTTGTTTGGTTGTAACGAATAGGCTCAAAAACTACTGGACCAATTTTAAAAATTCTTTCACCATTCGAAAGCTACATTATCCACGAGTAACATAGGCTATATTTTATTTTGGAAAAAATAGGGTTCCGTAAGATATTTGGATTTTTCGGACACAAACTGAAAAAAATCAACCAAAGAAGTTACTTATTTTGCGTACGCTGCCTAAACTACAAAAGATAGAACCATAAAATGTTATAATTAATTGTAGATCTTATAAATATCTACAAAAAAGTCCGCGACACACTATACCTATGTCGAGTGAGGCACAACAACCACATTTTTATTTAAAAATCTTGAATTTTTTTTGGACTACATTTAAACGCGTTTATTTTACTCATGCTATTAATCCTTAGCAAAATAAATTATTTCATTAATAAGTACAATTTATGTTGATAATATTTGGTCTTTGAATGATTAAAATTGGACGTTTGGTTTTGAAGTTGTGGTGAAATTAAAATATTACGATATCTGCTGCACGGCCCGTTCCGAAGTGGACGTCACCAAAGCCAGGGGTGCGCGTGCGGGAGAGGGGTGTTTAGATCTATGAGTAAGGTGAAACTTTGTATTTAGACACTTAATGGGAAACGAAAGAACATAGGCTACTTTTTATTCCAAAATATAGGGGAGAGTGGGTAAAAATAGGGGATGAAAGGTCATATGGAAATTCGTCATTTTTAAAGCTGTAACAGTAAAACTTTGTATTTAGATACTTAATGGGGAACAAAAGAACATAGGCTACTTCGGGCAAAAGCTAGTATGGTATAAGCCGGTAAACAAGCAGACGTAACGCGACGTAATCACCGTGGCCCATGGACACCCGAAACACCAGAGGCGTTACAATTGCGTTGCTGGCCTTTTGGGGGTAAGGAATTTAAGGGTTGTTGGGGCATCAGGTATTTAGAAAGTAGTTAATAGGGCCTCCGGTAACCTCACTCACACAACGCAAGCGTTATTTCACACCGATTTTCTGTAAGGCCGTGATATCACTCCGGTCGAGCCGGCCCAGCCAAAGCATGGCTCTCCGACATTTAAATCAGTAACATATAATTAATAAAACGCTCTTACCGTTTATATAAAATTATAAGCGTCTTAAGAATAATAATAAAATTATTTTTTAATTTAAAATACAAATGGGCAAGATACCTGGCAACGCCGTAATTTCTTCACACCTTATCATAAAACCTAAATATATTAGGTATGCATCTTTATACAATACTAGCAAACCAGGCGAACTCCGTTTCGCCACCAATTTCCCTGTCTTCTGGCTTTTTTCTTAAATTTTTCCTGTTTTTTTTGCTATAAACCTCACGGAGCTCGAGACCTTTCCAACGAATGCAAAACCGTGGAAATCGGTTCGTGCGTTCTGGAGCGTCAGGAAGGAAAACCCGACTTATTTTTATATTATAGATATACCACAAACTACTCCAAATAAGAACCAAAAACAACCAAAAACAACCAAAACTTACAAAATGTGGTCGACGCCAACATTGGGCGACATAATTTAATTCGAGTCGAGCTATGCACTTCTACTTGTAAGTACTAGCGAACAACTTAGACTACACGCAATTAAAATGTGGAATAACAACATTAAAGACAAACAGGTTCTTAATAAATTGATAACATCTAAGCACGAGCGTTGATAGCCATCATGATTGATCAGATAACTTGCTGAGTGCATTACACCAGCTTATGTGGTTATGGTAATTATACTAAGTACAGCCGATTTATACATACAGGTATTATCAATCAATTAAAGTTAATGGTTAATAAATTATATGTCTTACTATATTTTCCTTAGTGGAGCGGACGGTCTTCAGTTTTCATCGAAAGTGCTTTCATATAGAGCGAAATCTGCTGAAAATCTGATAACAGATATCAGGAGTGGTTGCCTTATATCATACAGCTAAATCTTATTTACTACCGCACTCAGAGACATTTAATAATTACTTAAACTATTCTTTAGTAATGATTTTGTATCAAAAACAATTGCTAAAGACTGGGTTAAGTAACCATTAAATGTATACTCGTACGGCGGTAAGACTAGTCCACTAGAACCCGTCAGTATTGATAGTAGTTTTCAGATACCAGGAGCCTACTAAATATCGAAACAAAAGCCAATTAACAGGTGACAACCCTACTCATGTCCCGCAGATGACTTTATAATGTCTGTGAAATAAAGCTAAACGTTAATGTAGCACACAGGCAATCACAAACAGTGTAGTGGCAATAAATGGTCCTAACAATGGTGTAATCACCGGTCTTTCGACCCTTAACCCTCGCTCAAGTTAACACCGGCAGACGGCGGTCGTCAAGACCGAAAGACATTAAACTCAATGTAACGCCGCGGCGGACCCGTATGGCCGCTCAGCGATTATCTTAAAGTTAACCCTGTCGTTACGATCCTTATTTGCGGTTGCACTGAGCTGAGAACGCTCCCCGCCTGTTAAGTTAGGATCACATCAAATTATATTGGAAAGTAAATTTTAACACATCTGGTGAGCGTACGGTCCTTTTCAGGCGGTGCTTTTTTCGAATTTGTAAATTACATAATAATAGCCGTGGCAACGCTCGCGAACAGCAATGACTACAGAAATTTAACACATAAAAAATATGTTTAACGATAACTAAATTGACAATACAGTTAAGTAGTAGTTTATGACTTTCAAGCATTCACAACAACTATAAATTAGCTAGCTAAAGTAGCTACTGTAAACGAATATTATTATATGTCTTACAAATACTGCTGAAAATTATCTACACCCACAAACAACTAAAAACACCCATCTACGCCACTAAAAAACTAGCCCGCAACTAAAAACACCCACCCACTACAGTTCATATTTCTACTGAACTGGGATAGCAAAACTCAATACAAATAAACACCAGTTAGAACAGACTCCAATGTGAACGCAGCCGCTCGTCCTCCTTGCAAGAGTAACAAGGCACTCGGGCAGTTACAATGTTCTCCGAATGAGATGCGACTCGGATGGCCGCTTTGCGTCACCACCTAGCCATTTGTCCGATATTGGACCGTTACAACTGAACACCGCACACGTCAGCTTCGATTATGTGCTTCCCATAGTCGTACTTTTGTTTTCAATGTTCTGCAGAATGTTTGGTTTGCAACCAGAATAATAAGGATTGAATTTTCGTACTTAGAACTTTTTGTTTTAGTTTTACATGCTGATGGTGAGATAGCCCATAGGTAGATAGTTATTCAGTGACCCTTAGTTTTACGTGAGCTAAAAGGTATAAGTAGTCTAATTCATAAACATAATCATTTCTTTATTAACATTATTTTTCTTTAGAGTCGGTAAACTAATGTAGCTACTCGAACCCACTGGAAGAGTACCTAGGATACCTAGAACCTAACTAGGTCTTTCTTCGTGTTTTGTAGGTTTTGTTATAAAATAACAAGTGTTAAGTTAGGAATGTAAAATAATTTATTAATTTCAATTTATTAAAACTCTGTAAAATTGACAAAACTGAACAATATTAATATTTAGCTTTTCCCTTGCTTTCTATATATTCAACATAGTTTTCTCCGATAGTGACATCTCTGTTGATAACTGGCACAGACGCACTCACTAGAAATGATTCGTAGTCATTGTAGCAAAATTGCTGGCATGCCCGAGTCATACCATAAGGTCCTACGGTGGTGGGACCAGAAAAAAACCTTGTACCAAAATTTGGGTTAGCAGTATAGCTATTTACTACAACTTGACTGCCACATATAGCGTCAAATATTAAATCACAAAATTCGTAAATAGACCAAGCGACACCCAAAACAGCTGCTTCGTTGCCTTGTTTTTGAAATACTATTTCTGTTCCGGACTTCCTCAAAAGTCGCGTTAATGTATTTGCTTGGCATGGATCTATACAATAGTCCGCTGGTGATATATTTGAGAATAAAGGTATTATCGTCTCGTCTGAGTGTCCGCCAATAACAGGCAGGGATAAGTTTCTAGTGCTTACATTCAAAGCGTTAGCAGCGTAAGTTCGTGCTCTGGCAACATCTAAGTGCGTCACGCCAAATATCTTAAAAGGATTGTAAACTCCATATTTATACAAAAGTGCACTCGCAAAAGGTACCAAAGAATTTAAAGGGATCGATGCAATTGCCAAAAATGCTGTAGGATTCTCGTCAACCATTGCTCGACATACCTTATGCACAGCGGGAGCGTTAGCTGCAAGCATTTGCTCCCTCGTATATCCTGGTTTGCGAGGAACTCTATGCACCATCACGATGAGATCAGCGCCTCGCACCGCTGCATGCAAATTATTACTCCCAGCGTGTGCGGTAACTTCAGGCCCTCCTGGCATAAGGCCCAATTCCATTGCAGTCCCTAATATTTTCTCGTCATCGTCATACAACTGCAATCTGTGTAATTTATTGTTCTGTTTCAGCAACAGTGACAAGTTAGATCCAACCTCTCCTCCAGCCCCAATAACAGAAGCTTGAAGATTTCTCATCTGCACACATTTTATATTATTACAAAACAATAAAGGGTAATTCAGTAGCTTCCTGGTAAACATGGTTGCTAAAGGTTTCTATTTTGGTATAATACTTTTACAGAATTTTAATAGATCTTAAAATTTTTCTTACATTGTAGATAAATTTTGACTTGACTATTGATTGTCATAGAGGCGGAAACAAAGAGTATAATAAAAGTATTGCCAAAAAATAATAATAGTAGAAAGACGGATAGATGGCCCCATAAAGTAAATTCCAATCTAGGTACATAATATTCTTGTTTCAATAAATCTTGAAATACCAGAAAACATGATTATTACCAGAAAAGCTTATGCTTCATATTCAATTATTTCAACAAAAAATCTGAAGTCTAAGCTTCGCTTCGCCATAATCTCTTAAAACATACTACGGTTTTAGTCTTCTTTATAGAACCTCAAATTAAATTGGCGCATGACCTCTTTTACCCGCGTTTACGTGTGACCACATCGAAGACTATGATCTAAAATGAAATGTCAAATATTATTTCGAAACATGTGAAACATTTTGAAACACTAAATCAAAAAACTAGCCATAATAACCAAAATGTGATATAAAGTAAGGTTGAGAATGGAAATTTAAAGTGACAGTAAAAATAATCCCACAAAATGAACAAGTTACTGTCCAAAAACCTTTTTCAACTATTCACAACATCCAAAAGACATTATCAAGTCACTGTGGCTGGCGGGGCGAGCGATGTCGGTCAAACACTGTGCTTGTTGCTACGGACAGAGCCCGCTATCACCAGACTCGTAATACATGATTCTAAGGCACATACACCAGGGGTAGTCTTAGATGTGTCACACATACCCGGCGAGGTTCAAGTACAAGGGTATACAGGAGATGACACTCTAGACCTAGCTCTGAAAAATGCTCACGTCGTAATTGCGGCCGGTGGACTCGTACGAAAGCCGGGCATTCCTGAAAAATTGTGGCTGTCAAATAACACAGCTTTCATCAAAACATTATCGATGCGAGTAGCCAAAATGAATCCTGCCCCATTCCTGGGTATAATTACGGAGCCTATTAATTGCCTCGTACCGATAGCGACAGAAGTGTTGACAAATAACGGAACCTATGACCCAAGGAAACTTTTCGGCATAACTGGAGTAGATGCTTTGCGCGCTCAAACATTGTATGCTGACGAGAACAACATAAGCGCTCGCAACTGTATAGTGCCTGTGATCGGCGGGCATTCTGAAAACACACTTATTCCTCTGCTCTCTCAAAGCCATCCAGCTTCACCGACTTTAGACGCTAAAATGTCACAAGATTTTACTTTAAAGTACCGTAAGTTTGACGAAAAAATAATAAATGCTAAAAGGGGACATTCACCTGTTCTCTCAGTTGCATACAGCGCTTTGCTTTTCACTCGCAGTGTGCTAAACGCTCTAGACGGTCGGCGAGCTAGAGTACATGCTTTCATAGAGAATAACGACTTTGGCACGGCTTACTTTGGAGGACTTGTAGATATCAACAACGAAGGAGTCAAAGAAATGATAAGGTATACAACTCTCACGGAATATGAATGCCACTTATTAGAACAAAGCTTCCAAGAGTTGCGCAAAGATGTGTTAAAAGGAAAGAAAGTTTTAGAATTAACTTAAATAAAATTAAGTCATAACAAAAATAGTAAAAAATATTTAGGTACACGTAGAAATAAAGTAACAAATTGTCTAAAATAGTAAATCAATAAAACGTTTAACCAATTTACGAATATTTATTTACATAAGGTATTACAATTAAGATTTATACAGAGTACGTTTGTACCATCAACAACCTAATGAAAATAATCATATCACAGAGAATAATTAATTAATGTTGATTTAACTTCTGGACAGTTTTAATATAATCAATCATACGTAATAAGCGTTGTTTGCAACGATAGTTGATAATATAATTGATATTTACAAAATCTTGTTTTCCTTTCCTTCTTGTACTGTAGAAATATGTAAACTTAGAAAAGGACGGACACATTATCAAAATATTGCAACTATATTACAAACAACGCTTAAAATAAGACCTCAATAGTTTGAACAAATCCAATCTTGGCCCCGCAAACCACAAACACAATACAAAATATTAATTTTTGTAAAAGTCCAAGGAGACAAATCCATGTACAAATCACTCGACTTGGTAACAGTCAACAAAAAGTTTGCAGACTGCGGGCTACCTTAATATATAACTGGCAATTACTACATCTAAGCTAAATTAGGAATCAAATACTGAACACTTCACTTTTGGCTAATCAATTGATTTAATAGAATTCATTTACTCATCTTTCCGATCGAGACAAATCATGATATAACACATTTCAAACTACACTACTTCACGACCACATAAAAACAACATTTCAGTTACATGAACATTTGTAAAAACAGTATAACTACTTACAATAAAATTCTTCACGAAATATATTATTCGATCAAATAGAAAACAAAATCAAACAGTCTAATTTAGAATTTCCACATGTTCTATTGACATAAAATAAGTCTGTATGTACCACTACATTTCGTACTAAGGAAACTCTCTACCTATACCACCATCGATCAAATCAACAATCACACTGACCACGAACCACAAACACCGAAAAACGCAGTCAGACACTTCTACCTGAAACAATCAGAATTCTAATTAGATAAAAAAAAAGTAGAATAAAAAGTAAGTGTATTTGAACTTGTTTAACATGAATGTAATAAAACAATGCGCCCGATATTTCTACAATGAATAAAAATACTCGTGCCTACCCAGGTTATGCTAGGTAAACACTTTGAAAAAAATCATCATTGTATTACAAGCCTTCACAGCAAGGAACATTGATATCGAAAAAAATATTACTTTATCATGTTGTGGAACAAACAAGCCACAACAAAAGTACCGCCCACTTTAAGAAATATTTTGGGTAACGGAAAAAGACGCTTGCAGAAAAAGCTACTTAAGGTACGCGTCCACACGTCCTTGTACGGAATGCGTACGATGCGTACGTGTGGACGCGTACCTTTAGACGTAAATTGACACAATATCTTACCATTTTATTCCTCATTACTTTTACTCATTTCACTGCCAGATTCACTGACAGACGTCGACCGAATGCTTATTGACGTATCCTTAAACTGACTGATGAAATCTAGGAGCTTCTGGAGATTTCTCTGCGTCTTTATCTGGTCAGCCAATAGTTGTCGTTTCTCAGCATTGTGTTCGTCCAAATTTTCTTTGAGGCTAGCAGCTCTCATTTCAAGTTTGCGTAGTTCCACACATAGTTTTATGTTCTTCTCTTGAAGGCTTTTTCTTTCAGCTAGTTTATCTGAAATAAATAGTTTATCAATATTTCACTATTGTAATACATTATGTCGCTAATATGATGATTGCTTATAATATATTCTGTATCACGCCTGGGTGATGAGAAGACACTACCTATCCATACTATTTTGTTACATTCCAGACTAACTTGAATATGTTCTAAACTTGCGACTAACCACTCTGTAGCCGTAGGAGCAGTGTCATCGTTCCCATGACACTATTATTGTTATAGAAGAAAAAAGAGTATTTTGTATAGAATAGAATTAGTCGTTAGTGTTCGGAAATCTATGCTACACTAACAATACATTAGCTTATAAATTCTATAGTCGAGTTGTATATTGCATGTTATGCGTGCGTTTTTATGATGCACCTCTGCTGCATGAGCATTTAATAGGGTGCGAGAGGGCAGTGCTGCACACCGCATGTAAAGAAATACATCTATATGCGGAAAAATCTAATCTATTGTTAATGAAGAATCTTTTGGTCGGCAGTAACTGCTGACTGATGATGGAATGTAAGTGTAGTTAGTTACCTCTGTAGAGCTGCTTGTGCAGCAGCGGGTCGGGGTCGGGGTCTCTTGGCGCGTGCGTGGGGTCGGGGAGCACGGCCCCGCAGTCGCAGCGCGCCGCCGCGCGCCCGCATCCCGTGTGCTGCCACGCGCCGCACGCGCCGCACCACGCCAGCAGGGACGTCACGTCTGGACCACACATACTTTATTACACACAATTTATAACTATAATACACCACAAAACCTAATATAACTTAAAATACCTCTTCTTAAGTTGTTCCTTCATTGCTGAAGATGAGACATTTGTGTTTTTGAGTAATAGACAAATATTTTGAAACACAACCAACACCTTGTTTGATAATCTTTTTTAAGTCCAGTGTCTACTGAGTAATGTACACTATATTTTACCTAAGGCTGCTCCCAATGAACCCTGAACATGTATTAATTCGTTTATGTTTTTCTCTATACACACATACAATATGTATACAAATTTTCAAAATGCTTAACTGAGTAGATAAAGAATAAATGGATCATAAACAAACTCACGTTCGCATTCAAAAACTATCAATTCTGACTTAATTCTTTCTGACTTAGTCCAATAATGTTTATATTGTTGAAAAATATAAACAAACTTACCATTTCGTCCACACACTTGACACACTTTTTTATGTGTTGGGTACACGGGTTCCACAGATAAGCTGGCGGGCAGAGTGGCGGCCCACGCAGGCTTACCATTAGTCCATCCTGTCGACACACAGTTGCAAAATAAATATTTATGTACACTTATGAAAATATTTTAATCACAGATTATAAAACAAACAAAGGAAAAAGACCCGAGAAGAAGATAAAAAAAGGAAAGTTTGATTATAGCAATTAATCCCATGTAAAGGCAAGGGTCCCAAACTGACCCAAAGAAGGATAGGCAGATCATAAAATGACAAACAAATTACCTTTATTTTCAGTTGAAGAACCTGAAGGAGAGCCTTCACGAGACGTTTTGGTCTGCGACTGAAACATACAAATAATAGTTTATAAGAGTTGACACCTTTACATTTACCTTTTAAACATGTAGGTAAAAATTCCTCATTTCGTAATTTACAAAACATAAAAATTCACACTAAAATTCACACAATTCAAAATAATATTTCTATTTCTCACCTGCTGTTTCCGGAGTTTGGCAGATCTAGTCTGCGGTGGATCATTGTGAGTTTGTAAATAGGGAAATTGGTTGTACTTTTTCTTTTTCTGTAGGAATAAGAAACATTAAATGTTATCAGTTTTATAGTACAATAACATAATGTGAAGAGTAATATATAAACGCCATTTTAAGACACATTAGATATAAACATTACATTATATACTTACAGGTAACATATCATAGTTTCCATAAAGGAAATCATTTCTGTTTGTACTTGTAGTGGACCTCTTGCGGCGCTCACTCCTCTTTTTTTCCAAAAGTTCTTTCTGCAGTGGTGTTACCAAACCAATGAGTCTGAAATATTATAAATTCCATTAATAAAACAGTACTCTTGAGCATATTTTTTGAGATTTAAACCATGTAAAATAAGTCTTCAAAGTTTAGGCTAATAGGCACTACCTATTCCTATCACTGGTGATAACATATTGATAGATATTTATTAAAATAATGTTATGTTTAGTTTAGTTAAATAAAAACAAAAAATCATTTGAATTTGAGTTTAATTAGTTCACTCAGTTCATTTGTGAAGCAATTATGAACATGTGTATCACATGTCACACTTTAAATCTATTTTTAACTCAATAATAATAATTATGCGTAGCACAATACTCCATCTGCTAATTCAACAGTTTCAACTACAACAATAAATACCTTAAGAAAACTTCTTTCGTGACTGGTTCTCCAGGCTCTGGTAGGGGCGGGGGCGAAGGCGTCGGTGACAGAACCGCGCCTTGCGATGAATCTGAATCAGATTTTTGTTCTTGCCACTCATTGTTTTCCTGATGCTTTGGGCCGCTATAAATAGAAACATAATTCAATAATTAACTAAATTAGCAGGAATGAATTAGGATAATAAGCTTACTACTTGTTAATTATATGAATTGGATTAAACATTTTGTCTTTGTCTTACTTGAATGAGTTGCAAAAATGACATATCAATACTGTCTAATTAGTATAATAAAATAGTAAAAAATCTTACCCAAATGCTTCCTTAACTTTGTTTAAAACATTCACAAAATTATTCCTGCTATCATGAACAGTGTTGGGCAGTTGAGCAAAATTCCTTTGATATTTATCTTTCTCATCAAGTTCACTGTGATTTGAGTTTTCCTTTTCACTCGATAGTTTAGCCTCATTCTCTGTATCAGATATATTGTTCTCCTTTATATCATCAGTGTTCTCAGTTTTAATATGTATTTCATTTAGTACAGATGGTTTTAACAATGACACTGTTCTGTTTCTACTCCGATATTGTATCTGGTGGTCCCTCAGTTGCTGAGCCACATATCTGTTATCATTCTCTATATTTATATGCTTATTCCGTGCCTTCAGTCTTTGTTGGTACAATTCAAGTTCCCTCCGTAGGCGGTCCACAACTAATTTCTGTTGCAAAGAATGTTGATGTTAAAAACTTTGTTACAAGTGATAGGTAATATGATAAATGTTGAAGCAACAGATTATTGATTGATTCATAATTTTATCACTAAGTAGTGGTGCAATTTATATTGATGTTTCATAATTTTATCACAATCTCAGTAGAAGTAGAATAAGTTTTGTATGCCTATTTCTTTTGTGTTGTGTTTGAATTTTCATTTAGTACTAAATTAAAATATCCAAGCTTGATGTCAAACACAATAAGAACTACATAACTTGCTGTAAATTAACTATTTGTCTTTAACATAGGACAATTTTAATTTATGAAAGTAAGTAAATATATATTCTACCCAAATTCTCAAAGCACATTGATGTCCAGAAAATAGTTTATAAACATTGAACCAATCACAATTGAATTCAATACTAAACAGATATTACAAATAGTTAGGTATAAATAGTTCCAATAAATAACCCTGCATTGCCTTTATCATAATGTTGTTATGCAATATATTTTTGTAATAGTTATAGTTACTTGTGTTAGCAATCTAGATAATATTAATATAGCAATATACCTCATATTTTTGTCTACATTTTAACTCAGATAAACTTCTGGCAACTGAATAAAAAACAATAAAATGGATGTTTGTAACTAGACCACATCATTGACACGCAAACTCTCGCTTTTAAAATAAAATTTCACAAATCAAACAAATGATCATACAAACAAACAATAAAAACAACTTACTTGAGTTTGGGAAATAGAAATTATATCCTTCTCCGCTTCTTTAACTTTAGACCTGAGATGTATGTTCTGTGAACAAAGTAAAATAATATAATGCAAAGAATTTGTCTCAGATATTTATAGCTAAGAAAACAATGAATCTTTCTTACGTTTTCATCTTCCTGAAGGCGCGCAACCCAAACCTGAAAAAGTGTTTAATTAATGAATAATATAACTTTCCTCTAAGAAATTACATTAAAAAGTAATTCACAATCACTAGACCAACCTGATGAATTCGTATCGCATTTTTCAAGTCCGACTGCGTTTTGCGAATATCTTCCTTAATTTCATTAGACACTTCCATTTTTTTATTTTACTTATTAATCTAAATATTATAATTCATTTAACAGTTTATATTTCTATAATGTTTCAACTTTTATTGAAATTTAAAACAAAAACTACCGATATGTTCACGAAGAAACAACTCTTGTTTCGTAGTTCACACAAGGATGTATGAATCGCGAAATTAACTAACAAGCTTTCACAAACTTTATTACGTGCAGAATGTTCGGAAAATAATAAAATATAATTAATTTGGAGTAAAATAAAATTACTTCCATAGTTTTATTATATGCCAAATAGGATTAAAATAAATTGCACTATAACTTTAGTCAACGAAGTGAGTTGAATTGAAATAATTACATACACACACATGCAAAATTGCTGCACACATACAAAAGCTACATCGCAATCATGTACTCTTCTTCCGGAAATTGTCATTTGACATGAGAACTGAAAGTTCTCTATTACACGAACCAGAATCTACATTTTAAAAGTTTAAAAGTATTGTGTATTTTTACATTTATTCTTAATTTTTAAATATTATGTAAAGGAAGTCACAATGCAATAAAATCACAATAACCTGAATTTTACAACGACTAAAACCTTTACGATTTATCAAAATCAAAGCTGTTTTGAAACTTCAGTGTTGCCATCTTTGATATCTGGTTTTTCTATTCAATAAAAATCATTCAATGTCATTCATTACATTCATTCGTCATTCAATCAAATCAATGTCGCCGATATCGTAGCCCCGGTATGTGGAAAAGTTGAAAATTGAAATAGGTTTAGTGCGAATTTAACATTAGTAAATATAATCATTCGAAAATTACTACATTTCGTTATACTTATCAAGTCCTAAGTAAAATTGCCGAGACGATAATCTCTTTATACATTAAAAAACGACATGTTCATGTCACAATTTTCGCAGCAGTGATTGGCGCCACACGACAAAAGGTTGTATTTATACGAACGTATAAAATTCAAGAGAATTGAAAATGTCCGTCAAGCGACAAGCGACAACTGAATTAAATCATGACAATTGGGATCAGGATGATCCCGCAGACCACGAAGAGATGGGATCGTTTAAAGTAGCTCCCAAGGAACAGCTTGAAAAACGTGTTATCAGAACTGCAAAGAGGCGAAGTACCCAACTCGGAGGCGATGAGGTAAACCTAAACATTTGTGTATTGTGTTGAAATTTAATTCCTATGTCCTGGAATAAATTAGTTAAACTTATGAAATTCTTTAATGTAAGAACAATCTCAGTTTATCCAATAACCTTTTTGTATTGTGTCCTAGCATTGATATTGAAAGCAGTACCTAGTCTCCTGCTAGACTGTTTCATCAGTTTGAGTGATTTTGGTCACAAATATGTTGTTATCAGCATGTGATAAGAATAAGTTTATAGTTTGGTGAGAGAGGCATTCATTTATCACTACATATTTTTTTTGGAAATCTTTGATATCCTTATAGTGCTTTATTTGATGTAGTCTCTTGCTGTTCTAGTGCTAAGCAGCTTTTGTTGGATTCTTGAAGTCTAATACCAAATGACCTTTTCCTTTATCAGATTTTATTCAAAGGAGAAATTTAAGATGCATTTAAATAGTATATTACAATAAACTCCAAATCTCATCCATACCATTCCAAAATGAAAACAAAAACAGGAAAAATGTTTCTATAGAAGCAATGTAACAAATGCTTGCTTGGAAACTTATTTATTTTAAGAAGTATTTTTATTCAAGTCTAAAATAATTTCATTAGTTGCTCATTGATATAGATACTTGAAAACTGATAAACCTTATCAGTAATTTAATTTCTGAATATTTCATTGAAAGTTTTGCATTTTTACTAACAGTCTAATATCCATCTCTGTAAAATTTAAATAGACAGTTTTATATATTGAATCTGTAGTTAAATATGTTCTACATGTTCAGTTACTTCTATCATTGAAAGAACTTATGATGACTTGCAAAAATTTACTTGATGTATTTATATTGATAACCTTGCTTAACCAGTCTTATTTTTATCTTTCAGCCCAAGAAAAGTGTCTTCAGTGGGTTCAGCGGCTTCAACAAAGCACAACCATCATCATTTGACTTTTTGTCCAAATTGACCAGTAATGGCCAAAATGGCAATAATGACAGTAGTAGTGCAGCCAGCAAAGCTGATTCTTCAGTGACATCCAGTTTATTTTCAAATAAACCTCTTGCCAGTCCAAGCAGTGGTATATTTGGCAATCAGTCAAGCACTACTCCCAACAAATCTCCATTTGGATCACCTGCAACACAGACTGGCACAAGTTCATTATTTGGAATACCTTCTCAAAATACAAGTTCATCTATGTTTATGACATCTAAACCAGATTCAACTGTCAAAGATTCTCCATTTAAAATCCAAACTGTTACCAGTTCCACAGACAATTCTGACTCGACAACACCAACTTTAACAAAAGCATCTAATTTATCTGTTACAACCATGAAATTTGACATTCCATCTAGCAGTGCTAATGTTACAAAATCATTATTCTCGACTACACCCAATTCTTCTTCACCCTTTAAAATTCAAACAACATCAAATACTACTGCTGCAAGTACTACTACAACAAAGAACACTTTTGGCATATCATCAAAACCAGAGTTAAATTCAAGTGACTCAGAAAAAAAAGGTAATGATACCAAGAATGATAAGAAAATGAAATATTATTCAAAATTAAAAGGATTAAATGAGTCTGTATCTGAATGGATAAACAAGCATGTGGTACAAACTCCACTCTGCATACTCACACCTATATTTAAAGACTATGAAAAGTATTTAAAAGAAATTCAAGATGAATACAAAGATTCAGATGAAGAAGGGGATAAAAAGTCAGATAAAAATTCAATTGCTGAAAATAAAACACTTTTTGGCAGTGATGCTAAAAAACATTCAATTTTTGGTCTGCCCCCAAAATCAGAAGCTCCTGTTGTGACAACTCAAAGCAATACTTCATCAACAGAAAAACAGAGCTCATTCTCCTTTGGTATTGGATCAAATACTAATACTTCAAGTACCATCACAACCAGCTCTGCAGGATTTTCTTTTGGAGCTATTACATCAAGCACAGCTAGTGCTGCTCCCTCTCCCTTCTCATTTACTACATCCACAAGCACAACTGCAGCCAATGGAACTGCTGCACCATTTTCATTTGGAATTGGAAAGCCTTTTAGTTTTAATTCTAATATCAAACAAAATACGGAGACTACTGAAGAAGCAAATGAAGAAGATGACACACCACCTAAAGTAGAATTTACACCAGTTGTAGAAGAGAATTCAGTTTATGATAAACGTTGTAAAGTTTTTGTTAAAAAAGATGGTAACTTTGTGGACAAAGGTGTTGGCACTCTGTACATCAAGAAAATTGAGGAAAGTGGGAAACACCAGCTTCTTGTTCGAGCTAACACAAACCTGGGAACCATTTTAGTTAATTTGATATTGGTGTCTGCTATTCCTACGCAGCGTATGGGCAAAAATAATGTCATGTTGGTATGCATACCCACTCCAGAATCGAAACCTCCTCCAACACCAATCTTGATCAGAGTGAAGACTTCCGAAGAAGCTGATGAACTACTACAGACTTTAGACAAATATAAGAAATGATTTTGTATTGTACTGATCTAAATCTACTGGAAATATGTTTTCTTTATGTACCTATGGTTATTAATTATATTGTTAATGATTAGCAAATCTAGAATAGCAAATTTTATTCAGATTATGTTTTCCTTTTTTTTATTTATAAATATTTTTTTACATGCAATTTTTAACACGAAAACATATTGCATTACTGTATTTAACCAAGGTTGTATTGATAGATAAACAGATACTAGTATTGTCATGTAAACTTTTGTAATCCAATAAATCCGGAAATGTAAAATACATTACAGTTGTAAAATATTACATTTGAGATTTACTGCAAATTAGTTTTAGAATCCACAGTAACAACCAGCCACCAGCTATGGGTAGGTAACCTAGGATCCCTACAAGACATATTATGAAGAAGACCTGTAAAATTAAATCAAGTTATTTCTAAATAACGTAGGTAATATTTTGAGTCGAAATTAGAGGAACCCACGTATGCGACAAATAGGTAGCAACGGCCTATTCAAAACCGAAGAAAGACGCCTGTGGTGGTATGAAGTCTCATGTAGGTGGTGAATAGAATAGGTTCATGACGATGAAAATCCATGCCAAATTGATACTGAATTTAAATTTGCTTAGATGCTTGAATGAAAGGGAAACTATTGAAAGAATGCTATTAGGTACGCGATTTCAGATACGTTGCTCAAACAGCCCAAGTAAATTGCTACTTATGCTACTATCAAGAAAAAGTGTATGTAGGGAGGGATGGTGATTCATTCATTGAATAAAATAAACCCATACACCATTTTAATAAAACTTATCTTTTATTTATAGCCTATTATACATTTTTAAATACAGCAGTATTCATGGCACTGAGCAATTACATCAAGCCCATGTAACCAATTCGTAATCATTTCTAGGATTATAAGTATTTTTCTTACAAAATGATTTGTTTATTATACAATTTTCCCAATAAAATTACACACCAAAATACTTAAATCATCCTTATGACTATGCACCATTTTTGTTGCAAGACAATTAACTTTTAAATAAAAATTTATTAAGCATCGAGCAAATCATGTCATAAATTTAATTTAATTATTGCACAACTAATTAATTAATTACCAGCAACAAAACTATTAGTGGTCATTTGACCTAAACCCATTTGAATCCTGTGCATATGAATTTCTACATTATTTTGGAATAACTTCTGATGATGTGGTTCCAATTTCATTTTTATTTGTTCCATTGTACCTTGCAAAACACTCAATTCATATGCATTTTGATCAGAATCTGACAGGCTTTTAACTTGAAGCATTAAAGCAATAAGGTCTGTGATAAGATCAATTAAGTTGGGGTCTTTAACTGATCCATTATTATTTTTTTCTACTAACAAAGAAGCCTTTTCTCGGCATATTTCTCTCAGATGTGAAGGCACTAACATTGCAGCTAGACTAGGCTCTGGAGCTATTTGTTGGCAGTACTGTTGAACATCATTAATATAATCTTGTAAATCCATATTCATTCTTTCCAAGTCTATTACAACTGCAGCATATTTTCTTTCAAAATCTTCAGGCATTTTTTGACCAAAGGATTTTATTTTCTCAGCGTCACTATTGTATTCCTTGAGTAATTTTATTTTATGCCGTTTAGCATTCAATATTCTTCTTAGTTTGACAATTAGCTCTAGAAGTGCATATGGGTAACTGCCTATAGTGTCTATTTGTTTTGCTATATCTGAACAACCAATAAGAGGATCACCTTGTGCATTATTGTTTGTAGGCTCATACAAACTAAATATATCTTGGAGTACAAACCGTGGTCGAAACTTCTTTGTTATACTAGAAAGACTTATAGTATCCGGAGGTTCATTGGATAGAACTTCATAATCTGGTACTGAATGTGTGCCGAGTCTTGGTCTTTCAAATGTTATCCTGTATGTATTATTAGATGTGTCTACTGCATCTATACATCCTGTGAATAAGCCATCTTGTGGTTTCCGCAATCTTGCTGTTACTTTAGTTCCCACTACTAATTGCATTGGTATTTCATTTGGTAAATCTTTAACACTAATATCAGCAGCTTTCCTTTGTTGTATAAATCTTATTAATTTGCGTTTTCTTTCCAATTCTCTACGCTCTTCATCAAAGAATGCCTGGGAACATCTACGAGGTTTACCCATCATTCTTCGGATTTTAGACCATTGCACTTGTGTTAACTTACGGTTAGTAAGTTGTGGAAATGATTCTCTCAGGCAAATCATGAAATCATTTTCACCATCAAATAAAACTTTGTCAATATTACTGTAGAAGTACTCAAAACAAACCCATTTATGAGCTTTTGGTAACTTTAACAAGTTCCTTAACCTCATTCCAATTCTATGCCCAGATCTGGTGTCAGGAGATTGTGTTCCAGCAGGTTCAGCCTTTTCATCATATTTATCGCTTGATCTTTGCACTTTTGTAGGTGACTTTTGTTTCTTAGCACTTGATTGTTTGTTGGGAGTTTTAGCTATGATTTTAGGTGTTCGTTTTGGTGATTGACGTGGTGGCGAAGTATTTACAAAATCGTCAACGAATATAAATCTATTTTTCTTCCTTATTCGAGCTGGCATACCGCGAGCGTTAAGCTTTTGGACGGGTTCACTCGGTGCTGGTTTTGGCGGTAACTTAGTGCCAACTCTGTGAAGGCCAAGCGCAGCAGGGCCAAAAGCGGGTGGTTCTTCCTCTTCCTCCGGAAAATCCATATCCATTGGTTCATCTTTAACTCGATAGTGCGATCGAGGCGAAAAATCATCCCCATCAGGATCTCCTAAACAAAAGTAACACAATCAGTATATCACACACAATCAACGAAACTTATCAATAGTTTCATACATAAACAAAGGTTCACAAGAGAATATTCGTAGATCAAAGCAAGTAAGATACTTTAATTATTACTTCCAAGGATAAAGTGATTGACATTTCGGCTGGAAATTTGAATTTTTTCAAATTTTGAATCTAGCGAACCACATTTCAATTTCAGCTCCAGAGGAGAACACATTTTAAAAATCTTACACAAACACTGGTACGTATGCAATTAAAAAAAGCATTTATTTAAACAACTCGTTATTCACTGAAATATTGAAACATTTAAATAAATTACATTATAAACAAAACTTACTTTCTGATTTATCCGCCATGTTGATGTAGTAAATTTGATTTGATTTGAAGTTATTTTGAAGATGAGAGCGCCAAGAACAAAATATGTTCGGATACAACACTAGGTGTATTGTAGAATAAGGTGGGTAAAGAACTGGTATTAATTTATTTTAAAATAAAACAGAAACCTGTTTGTATTTGGAATACCTGCTCATTTATTTTTAAATTTCAAGTGTATTTCAGAAATGTTATATTCATTTTAGAAATATTGTTGTATCTATCGAATATCGAACGAAAACCGAAGAGAAGACTCGTCTTCATCTATGGTACTGTTTTATAGTGGCAGAGAGCATACAAGTTAAGGTATAAAAATCTATTCCTATGAACTATTACAGGTGTAAATAATAATAAAATTGATGAGTTTGAATGTTTTAAAACAAAAACAAGTATTATATTTAAAAAGAGCCATCCATCCTGGTTTTTCTCGCGACTTGTCTAATAAACCAGAAATGCGTCGAAAGTGTTCGTCCGGACTCGGTTAATGCACTGTTGGGGTCTGTAAAATATAAATTGATTCATTATTTTACATTATTTAGCCAATTTGGATAAATATTCAGGTTTTATTCGGTATTTATCCAAAAAATCGCCCTCAATCCGGCCCATGTCAACGACCAGTCCCGGGCTTTCGCGAACGGCCCGCTATAAGAGCTATTTTATTGAATTTGTTTTTTTTTCAGGATAAAATGATATATATGACAATAGTAAAAATAATTATTGTTTTATATTATATTATTCTAAATAGTTCAGCTACAAATACATCTTACTTCGAAGTTACAGCCTGTTATAACAAAACTCTAACACGTAATTTAAATAAACCGAGAGTAGTAGATGTTTTTATTGGATCAGTAGTACACCTTTGGTGCCATTACTGGTGAATATTTTTTTTATTTTCTTGTGTTAGAATATTTTAGATGGTAAATCATCGACATTATCCATAATCGCAACACTAGAAGAATTACCTACCCCCAAATGCGGTGCCGTCTTGAGGTTGAGGATTTGGGAATGGGGATAAGGCCGAGTATTGGACCATTTAAATATCAGCGTGTTGTACACATAGTCATAAAAAAAATTGAAAGGCATAATAATTAATTGTAATGCAACTGTAAGGTAGTTGGTACCGTATATGTATAGAAAAAAGGACGAATTAAGTAAAGTAAGTGTGTAACTTAATTCTACATTTTCAACATTTAATAAAATTTTCAGTGACAGTAATGGAAATTATTATCCGAAATGGTGGTTTTACAAACCAAGAGGAGAAGAAAATCATCAAGATTTGTTGAGAGAAATTTTAATGCGTGATTTATCTGACAAAATATCAATAACTCCAAGTCACAAATTAAATATTTATGGTTTCAATTTAAATAATTCCGGAATTTATACGTGTAAATGTTCAAGTATAATAAAAAAAGAAAATGTATTTTTATATATTCTTGAAGATAAGTATCTATTGTACCTACCATTAGTTCGATAGGCATCTTAATCCGATTCCGATTTGAAATCACTTAATTTATCACGATAAAGATTTATTTCATCTGATATGAAATTTATGATTTTATTAATCTAACAGGTATCATAGAAGTTGACGTTGCTCCCAAAGTTGGAACATTAGCTCAATGGCATGAATACAGAAAATCTTATCTTTATCCTGTAAATAAGATATTAAAAGAATGTAAAGAAGAACCCCTTAGGTCCATACGAAATGTTTATAATAAAACTTTTAAATTGACAACTGTTTGGGATAATTGGAGCGAATGTAAAGAAATTGACCACCAGAAAGGTGTGCGAAAGAGATTAGGTAGATGCCGTTTACAGCCTAATACGATTAAAAACAACTATGACTATAATTTTGGGGTAAGTGCCGCTAAAACAGAAAAGGTAATGTTTAAAAATACGGTCAATATTTTTCCTTTATTCCTCAAATTTTCAGTTAAAACCAGTGGACACTTTTGGTAAAAGAGCTAAGTCTATTCTGTCCGATGGTTATGATATTGCTTGCCGCTCAATAGAACTTAACAAAACGGTTCCAAAATTAAGTGAAATCATTAGAAATATTCCAGAATTCGAAGAAGAAGAAGCCTGCAATTTTACAAGAGGATCTGGTATTTACGATAACAGAAATCATTCTTAGTTTTTCTCAATATTACAGAACACTGTCTAGTATGATTTAAACTCATTAATAAAATTATTATTTATTTAGCGAAACATAAGGTTACTAAGTCTAAAAATAAAAACAAAACTATGAAACAAGTTGAAGAAAACGGTCACGTAACACTTACATGTACTGAAGCAAGTCCGAATTCAGAATTAAAATGGTTCAAAGATACAAAATTACTAAATTCTCTATTCAGGTACTTACTTTAATTACAAATAACTTTGGTAAACATAGGCACTGTCCTGATTTATTACATCTAACCCATATAAAAATACATTTTCAGAAATAAAAAATGCAAGAATGAAGAGGAATCATCTCACATATCAGTCGACACTAATAATTCACTACATATTTTACACATCACTAAAAAAGAGGAAGGTAATTACTCTTGTCAATCAGATGACAAAAAAGTACAAGAATTTGAAATAAAAGTCGTATCAAAGTCGAAGCTGCTAAATCAAGGTGACTTACTTACACATAGTAACGTCACGCCTTTTATTCTCCGAAGAGATCTTCCAAGCATAAAAGGCGTACCTGGCTTTTGCCTACTATTCATAAGTTACGTGACCATTCCTGCATATCCTGAGCGAAAAAGCAATCAGTTAAGGCTTTAGAATTTCAGATTAAACGCAAATAATTATTTTGTTCCAGAATTTATTCGATATTCAATTTATTTAGCATTTGTCCTTTCACTGGCAATGACATGTTACTGTGCAGGAGTTTGTATTGCTTTTCATCGGAGAACATCGTTTGTGGATCCACTTAGTAAAAACAGGAAAGGATACGAACATCATCGCTTTCAATGTGAAAGAGAGGGTTTGCTTAAATAAATAATCTGTCCGAAATAGTTACTTGATTTCGTTAATTAACTATTTGAATTGTTTTTATAATGATTTAGAGATCAGTTGCTAAGTCTGATTTTGCATATTTTTTTGTAACTATGCTAATATTGTTGGGTTGAAAATTAGCATCTAAAGTTTATCGTTATCTACGTTGAGTCTCGACAAACGGCTCAACCTCAGCCAGAAAAATAAGAGGGCCAAAGAGGGCAAATAAAAGTTGTATCTAGTATGAAGATAGATAGCAAACTATTATCAAAATAACCAATGCTATGATTGCTATGTTAATGATAATTACTGAAGTGAAATCCATTGATATCATTAAATGATTAATGACAGTGACAGTTATGCTAGTCTTGATGGAACAGCTGCTCTCTGTCTCTGTCTGTCAGACTGTCACTCGACGTTTGACAGCTGACGCGTAACCTGTGGTTGTGAGTGTATATTTTTGTGAATGAAACTTTGTAGTTTGTACGTAAAATGAAAAGTTTTCAAACTTGATCAATATTAATGTTATGTTATTTTTCTTGGTAGATATACTATTAATACAAAATGAATTATAGTAATTTGTTTTTGGGCGCTATATTCATAATATTCTTCGTACAGGAAGTTCAAAGTAAGTTTCGCACATTCTTTTTGACACGACTTTATTTATCAAGGTAAAGTGAGAGTTGTTTAACAATTGTTGTCTACGAATTTATGCAGTGTAAGTAGTTGGGTGGTACGGACATATTGTTAATCAAGTCTAATTACCATAGTTATTGGTTCATTGTAATTAGAAAGTTTTATTTTGTAATATGAATTTCTAATTTTACAGGTTTACATAAACGTTGCATAAGATGTAGATCACGAGGAGACCTGGGGACTTGTGGTGATCCCTTTCCTATAAATGTGACAGAGACTATTGTAGAACAAGGGCTTCATGTAGTGGCCTGTCCCTCGGGATGGTGTGGCAAGTTGCTTGAAGGCACTGTGGGAGCATTTCGGACTGATGGTGAGATTAACTTTATTATTGTACAATAATATAAAAATATTCTTATTAGAATGGTGCAAGTAGAAGAATAAGTAATTTTTGTCTGCATGCCAATAAGAGTTTTAGAAATATTCTGTAAAAACCCAAATAACGCATGAGTCATACTCAGCCGATAAGACATAAAGTAAACTAAATATTTTAAGCAACTGTTCTAAAATTGTAATTATAATGCACTCTGATACTGCTTTGCGTCTGTTGCATCACAGTCAGTCAATTGAAAACCAGCATCAGGCACTAGATGTTCATGCTGAACTAGACCTTTTTTGGTGTAGATGTTGGGCACAAAACACACAATACTTTTTGGTGTTTTTGTTTTCTTAATTTTTGTGTATTCACATTTATTTATTTATTTTCTTATTTTATTTTATGTTTTATTTTATGTTACTGTTTGTGCCTGCTGTTATCATACCTAATAAATGTTATTTCTTTCTAAAACATAAAAAACATTTCATCTCCAGACTATGGAACTGCAACTGAGAGAATGTGCCTACAGAGACCCCCAAGTGATTATGAAGAGAGATGCGCATACACAATGTGGAATCGCAAGAAGGTTTACATGTGTTTCTGTAATGGTGACCTCTGCAACGCTGCAACTGGAATCTCAACATACCCACTCACACTTATATTAGCAGTAATTATACCTATATTTAATTATTTATTTAAAAACTGACTTTAAAGACTTTGTGATACACAATTTAAGTCACATAGTGGTCTGCATTTTATAGATATGAGACATTATAATCCACTCTACCATTCAAATTGAGGCCAAATTATAAATTGAACCCTATTATTAGCTTTGAAAAGGTCTGAAATGCTAGAATAATATTAGTATCATGAAATAAAATTGCAAATAAGAGATTATTGACAATAATGTACATAGGTAGTTTTTTACCAGCTGTAGAAAAGTTTTATTCTGGCAACATCATAATTAAGTATTAACCTGTTGTATATATGAACATAGATATACACAAGACATAATGTGTTTTCTATTGTGTTGTGTATACTGGCATACAAGGGTTAAATAATATCATATGACTACTGTTATATTCTCTATTTCCTTTACTGAAAATTTTGATAACCAGTTTTTAAAACACAAGTTCCTTATTCAATTTTAAAATTATTTAATTCTAATATTTTTATAGGTATATTAGAGTGTAATATATTGGCAGTTAAACATTTAGCAAATTTTTCAAATGATCAAAGATATTTATTCTGTAATGGCAAAATGAAACTTCTAATTATATGTACTTAAAGTTAATTATTGTTCCTTCAAATACTTACAATTTCAACACTGAAAACTAGTATATGACTGTATGTATGCAATAAATATAAATAAGTATTATTATAATGTATATAAAAAGAGATATACTCAATTTACCTATAACCTATGAGGTTTTCTAGTACTTAAGTTCTATAAAATTGTGTTCAAAACAATCGCTGCCTTGTATGCTTAAAGGAATATATTATGTATACATGTTATATAGGGTGGCTGGTAATTAGTGAAGGATATTTAAACATAAAACTAATGAGTATACAAAAAAAGTTTCTTCAGGAAAGTTGTTTGTAATTATGAGTACAATCACATGTTTAAATATCGTTCACTAATTATTATCAGTCACCCTTTATATGTACATTACATGGTATAACTTATATTCTATGAATGTCGTTTGTGAGCAAGTACATTATTGTAGCTATATGTAATTAAGGTAGATAGATAAAAAATTAAAAGAATTTGATTCATTCCGTCCATAAATATACATTCCAATTAAATACTAATTACTGTTAGAATTAGTAATTAGTGATACTATTGTGTCTATATAAGATTGATAGGAAACAATGAAACAAAGAATCTCTTTAGGTATCCATTATTTCTGAATTTTACTGTGAATATGAAATGAAATGTTTATTTTATAGCTCGAAATTTTTAAAGTACAGGGTGGGTAAAGAATGTATTTATTATTTTTGTAAATTTGTCTCAATATTTTATTTTACGAGTGTCGAACAAACATCACAGATATAGGTAACATTTTGTGTTTGTATTCTATCGATTTGGTTTGTAAATGTGAAATAAAACTCAATAGATTTAGTTGTGTATAATATTAATGACTTTTTTATTGAGTATTTTTATTGTTGTATACAAATATAATAATAATTGCAATTTTATACGTATTGTTTTATTGGTCGGTCGAGGGAATGCTAAGGTCGGTTATAAGGCCACGTGTGACGTATGCTACCTAATCTATGAGGTTTCAAATTGTTCTCGACTCTGAGTTCCTGGTTGGCGAGGAGTGACTCGATATGAGGTATATCGTCGAAGTAATATAGACCATGGCGACTTGCCCGCTTGACTGCTGCTACTGCTTCTGATCCCTCTAATAAGTAGGGATCCAAGGATTCGGCATCTGAAAGAAGACAATTAGCTAAAGGTGGAACCATCAATATATCTTTCGAAGTCTTATTTTTTTGTTCTGAGTTCTAAGGCAAACCTTTACCCTAAATCATATTAATAACGTGAACTATGAATAAATTAACGTTTGAATGGTTTACCTGATAATACCTCACTGCGGCGTTTGCTAGCAGCAAATCTTGGCGGGTTAAACGGTGGTATGAACAGTCCTTCAGGCCACAGTGACTCTGGGTCGGGCGAGTCTACTTTGTACGGTGATGGTGGGAGTACAGGAATTGCAACATCTGGAAGAATAATATCTTTGTACTGAAAACCATCTTCAAATTGTAGGCGCTATTGCGTTGCATCTCCATTTCACCAATATGGTGGGCAACGCGATTGGTGGAGCTTGGTACACAGCTTGAGCGGTGCTTCGGGCATTTTTGGGCGCCTGCCTGAGGCTGAGAACTGCTTCGGCAATCTGTGGATATCTCACCTCGTATACCTCTACTTATTTCCTTTTGAATAAAAGGTGTTGAAAGTTGTCATACCCATATAATTGTTGTACTGCCACGGTGATCCATTTAGTGAGTTGTCGCGGAAACGGTCTTCGTTGCTGAATGGTATCGTCGGTCTCACTCGCGGGTACCCTGACCCTCGAGGCGGTGGGGGAGCTGAAATGGATGGAGAGGCATCAACTTGATACTGAGTATGCAGGAACTTTGGCCTGTGTAGTTCATAGTTTAACTAATCAGACTGGATGATACGTCAGTCTCGTGGTCTTTATAGTGTCTACCTTTCATAGAAAGTATCTGCTGGCTACCTAGGTACCTACCTACATTCCGTCTGGTCACCTGTGTTCACATAACAAAGCTTATATTTATGTCAAATATAAAAGTTCACACCAAATGGCATTTTACTATCGCCCGTCAAGATGACTTGCAATGTTCAGCTATTAAACTGTTCAGTTTAAGTACCTACCTGTTACCTACAGACTACAGATCTATTAGGTGAATGATTCAATAATTGTGATATAGGTACCTACCTACTATACGTTTGTTTGTACTTTCACGATATTATTTATGCATAATTATTGATTCTTATTCTGGAATGTAATGGCGCATTTACATTAGTCGGTTACACCGTATTCGGTTGCAGGCCGTATTCGGTCATCAACTAATATAAACAGGTATTCGTTTGGCCGTATTCGGTATCGGTTAAACCGAATGCATTCGGTGACCGACCTACGACCGACCTAATGTAAACGCGCCATAAGTTTGCATATTATCTGTTTTAGGTAAATAATCATTTCGTCGATCTACATCTCACTATAGACAACGTGCTTTCAAAAGTAGGGTAGATAGGTAAGTTGTTAACCCACAAATCGTACTCAATGGAAACCACATTGAACCGTTGAATGAATCCTGCATTCATAAACCTTATACTTACATACCTACGTAGTTACTATAGTTAAGGTTCGTATCTACTTACGCGGTAAGCTTCGGAAGGATGATTGTCGGTTGTAATTTCGCTTTGCGAGCAATGGCAGGGGGTCACCGACCCCGTGCGTGAAGCTCCGCGCAGGTGTATTTACGCTGACGTGAGAAGCGAACTTAGTTCCAGCCGACACTTGCACTGCTAGTTGCACTAACAACAGTGCGCTGAATGTGTACTTGAAAATTGTGTTTGATGACATCTGTAAAAAGAAAACGTAGCATTTTAATTTTTAATGTAGGTTTGGCAAATCTGCAAGTCGGTGCGATTTTGGACGATTTGTTTTTGACCATTTGAAGCCTTGGTTGAAGTACATTATTGTTATAAATAAATAACGTAACTAAGCTTAGATATATTATATTATAAGAAATAAGCGCATTACTTTTTATGTTACATAAATGCCTTACGATCAGTTAGGAGACGTGCAGTGAGTAGGCATTTTTTTATTAAGCTGTTCATGCATATAAATGTGTACAGGAAGGTGGACAATGCCGTAGGCATTTTCTACCAGCTAAATCTTTGGGTGATTAAGACTTGAAACCAGTGGTAGCTTCACGAAGCAAGCAAATATGGTAGTTAATCAATTTGTACTTAGATAGGTAGTTACGGTACGATACATTAATAAATTAAATGCCTACCTACTTACAAGTACCTACATTTAAAGAGAACTGTCACAATACCCAGAGAGAGTCCAGGCAGTGACTGATTAAAAGCCCATTAAGGTGTCAGATAATATGAACTACTTCCTCTTACTTGTAGGACGCCGTTGTGTCAGAAGTCATTTGTATCGGGTGACTATAATTTAACATAGTAACATAGACTTCAGAGGGACTTTTCATCATACGATCGTCTGCGCACGCTGCCCACGATGAAGAGTCCTTCTGTGACTCGAAACTAGTAGAGCTTTTCTCCATTAATTTACGTGAGTAAACCGTGATTTTTTAGTTAATTTAGTATGTCTCACGATAATTTTTATAAAAATATGACGTAGACTTCGTACATAGTAGTATGCAAACAAAGATTTTTGTCCCGGGTCAGGCAAAAAATTACATAGTTAGACAGGTAATGTATAACTAGGTGGTAACTACTAGGTCTCGTAGGAGTAGGAACGGGTTGGTTTTTGGTCGGTAAGAATCTGACAGTCTCTCTCGCCTCGCCTAAGGCGTAGAAGTCATTGGATGATTTTACCCCTTAAAAAACTCCTCAAATTTTGACTTCACACAGCAGTATCAATAGCATTTAGGTAATAATAACTGGTAACTACTATATCGTAGACGAATATAGCAGTTAAACTGTCAAAGGACATTAATTTCATAGTAAATTCGAGTTCAAATTGCTTGATGTCCGATTCGCGTGTGGTCACGGCATATTTCATTCGTAAGTAAATGGCTTTAAATGTGGCTAATACCTACCTCTTTACTTTAATATGGTTAAATATAAGTGTTTCTATTATTGTGGCAATTTATAGCCCTTGAACCTGTAATATAAGTAAGTTATAAGTGCTAAGGTACAGTCTAAAGTTTGAAGCATTTAAAATTGCTATTCCTATTTATAAAAAATAACCTAGATGTATTTGTTCGTGTGCAATGTTCAATGCATATTCATCTTGGAGAATGATTTGACAGAATAGATTATGTTATTATGATATGACTAATAGTTTCACCTAAATTGTCATCACCTTTAAAGTATCTTTATCCGACGAGCATTAAAAGACTGTTGATGAAGCGAAAGAGGTGTGTAAGAATCGCAGCAATTAGCGTTTCATTGTCGCTGCCTACCCCCATGGGAGACAGACGTGAGGTTATGTAAGTCATCACGTGTTGTTTGTTATATCTGCTCAACCACAAAAATGTTTTTAGAGAAAAACGCTTTGAAAGTCATTTATATTTTGAGAATTTATTGGCGACTGCGTTTACCTACATCAAGTGGGTACTTATCTACTGTTTCTACGTGTTCGACGCAGTAGATGTTTATGTGGACACTAGAAAATAATTGCTTATGTTATGTAATACACAATTCATCATTCCGAAGTGTTATGGAATGACATAATAAAGTTATTTACAACTTGCTAAGTGGGTAAGTACTGGATAGGTCGATCGATTACCCACCGACTGAGCTAGCGCTCTGGTGAAAGATCTTCTTGTTCGACACTTCGTTTACATAATGATTGGTAATATTCTCATGAATAATGGTCTGCTTGCTTGTCACAGTAGTTATCATATAGGCTTATTACCTATGTGTTTAGTAGTTGACACATCTTTTGCCTTATTTTCATATCTGTGTTTATAATGAGAGCACTTTTAATAGCTTTTTGGGGATTTTGGAGCAGGTGATTAAACCGTGCTTAGGAACAGTTAGGCCATTCTGTAAATGTCAATTCGAAACTTTTGAAGTGAGCTCGATCGCAGTCCGCCATGTCATTGGTTGTGAGAATAATTTCGGCCAATGACGGGCGAGACTAGCAGGTGGCTATACCATACAAAGAAAGCATTTAGTGACTAACAAAAAACAAATTGGTGGCATAATTCTTTGCTAGTCGCCACCATGCCCACCGTATCTCATCAGCTACAAAGAAAATTCATAGTCATCATGAAACAATGTTTTAATAGGCTGCGGCACAGTGCGTTAATACACGGTTCTAAGGCCTGATGAGCAACATGCCAACAATGGTAGGGGAAAACCGGGAGACTTGCCCAGGTAGGAGATTGAACCACCTTTCAAAATTGTATTTGATTTAGTGCGAACGTGCGTCAAACGCATTGGTCGCAACTCAGGAGGCATCATAAGTATGCAGCCATTTTGCATCTTAGTGGTGTGGTTCGTCAGTGACTGTAAAACGGTTTCTGTTGCTGCGGAGTATATTTTTTTGTTTTAAGTAGTTTTGTGACTGCTGTCGTATTTATTGAGGTATAATCGTAGTTGTGTGTTGAGGATTAAAATATTTGCCAAAAAATGTATTTGACGTGTGCTAGTGTTTTTTCTCTACGATCAACGGTTTTTGTTTTCATAAACTAAATTGGGAATTAGTTGAGCGGGAAAGAAACACCAGGGTGGTTGCGGGAGACTTGCTCAGTGGTTCATGTATCCCTCGTACAGGTAAATTATACCTACTTAGGATATATTTTTTCTGTCTTAATATAATTTATTGTTTTTGCAGTGCCAACATGTACGATGCCTTTTCAATACAAGCCTCCTGAAAATGCTCGCAAACGAAAAAACTTACAAAAATGGAATTGCAAAATGCCATAGATGAAATTAAGGGTAGGCGCTTCTATTCGACAAATTTGATAAATAAATATGGCATTTTTGAAACAATTTTACAAAAAAACAACCGGCCACGTGCGAGTCGGACTCGCCTATGAAGGGTTCCGTAGTAGCAAGTAGATGCCACAATATAAAAGTTATAAAATAACTTGGTTTTGCATAGTGTTTGTATGAACGACAAAGTTATATTTGCGGTTTTTGAAAATGTTTTATTTCTTAAAAACTAATAATGATATCTCGTTCAAACCAAATGGTTTTAGGAACCTTAATGCCTTTTTTAAAGCCCTATCCATAGACACTCATCACGGATAGGTTAGCTGAAAAAAATTTTTTTTGAATCAGTTCCATGTATGGAGTGCCCTTTAATATTTAAATTTATTAATTTTTATTCAAAATTCGGATAGCGGTTATCAAAATACATCAACCTACAGAGTTTCAACTATGTAGGCCCAACAGTTTCGGAAATAAATGGCTGTGACATACGGACGGACAGACAGACAGACAGACATGACGAATCTATAAGGGTTCCGTTTTTTGCCATTTGGCTACGGAACCCTGAAGAATGTTATGTTAATTACATTTTCTTTGATAGCAGTATTACAAACAAGTTAATTACTGTATAAGATAAGATATTAAAACTATGAATTGAAGCTGCGAAAATGATTTTTATTGTTCCACAAAATTGAATATGGTCAACTCTCCCCATACCTCGGTTCAAGTGTCCCTGTTGGTAGGCGAGACTTGACTCATTTTTCATTTTTTAGTAAAATGCCAATAAAATGTTACTAGCGCATTTATCTAGCAATATAATTAAGCACAAATATACCTACTAAAGTAAGGCATCACATAAGTGTATAATCGATTCTCTAAACCCAATAAACAAATAATTATGGTATTTTAGTATTAAAAGTGGTTCAACTCTCCCGGAAGCTTCCCCTATACTTATACTAATATTTAGATTACCGTCGGTCCATTTAGACGTGCAGCGTGCTCTCACGCTGGCGCGGTTGCATCACAATGACTGTCGTTTGAATTGGACCTGCGCCGGAGTGCTGAGCGGTGGCGAAACGAAGACGAACATTTCATCTGTTTAAGGGACCTGCTTGTACTGGCTTTTATTGTGTTGGGGGTATAATCAAGTAGTTGCGTTTAGGAGGAATAAAAAATGCTTAAATACTTCCGTATAAGTGTTGTGGTTTCTAATTTCAAAAACTTTTTTTTCTGTCGTGAATCATTATGACTCGCCTACATATAAAACATCCTGGATCACGCTCAGTAGTATCAGTATCGATCGATACCAGGAATTCATAAATACTTAAGAGTGCCTATATTTCGTCATGATTTCATGATTCATTGTAATGACTAAACTTAGAGTGTTAGATATAGGCAACTTGGTACCAACCAGGAGATGACGTATTGGTGATAACGTCATTCTTATTAGTGGTAGATAATAGTATACATTGGTTAAGGTTACATGGTTAAAGTACCTAAGGCTTTTTTATAGGGGGAAAAGTTATCCAAAGAATTATTTCGCCTAGGGCGAGGCGAGGCGAGAGGGAGGAGCGTCAGACTGATTAAAAATCAGCCCGTTCGTACTTCTGCTTTTCGAGCCGGAACCCCAGTTACTCGCTTGGTAGTCCGCAGCTCCGGGTATGGTTAGAGTAAGTTTAAGGTCTCTATATTGCATACAGTTAATGCATGATAGTAAAACTCAGCTTATACACGTGCCACAAATATATTAGGAGTCTTATGTCAACGGAACCCTAAAGTGTAGAGAAGTTTAAAAGACGACGACATGACATGACGCGCGTCGCCTCAAAACAATAAGGTACAATTTAGTTTTTCTAAAAAGCAAATTAAGTATCTAGTTCCGCTATGTTTTGTTTATTGTTTAGATAAGATAAAGAAATTGTGGTTAGCGTAATGTATTAAAGACAACGGTATTTAAATGCTTATGTTACTGTTATTTTGTCACCGCGTACTAACATTAAACATAATAACTGTAGTAGTTAAACTTAGGCAGGAAGATATAATACTTCTGGTCTAAAACAAAACTCTAAAGTAAGATTAGACACCTAGATATGCAGGTCCACAGGTAAGGGTAAGGTACCTATATAACCTAGACAATACCCGGATCTGAACTAATATATGTATATTTTTTCCAAATCCATGCAATAATAAACTACTATCGACCCACTTACACGAGTAATATTGAATTAAAAACAACACAAGTCCTTTCCCTTTCCTTACCAAAATCCAGATTATTAAAATTAAATTGTCGACAAAAACTTGAGGAAAATCTTTATGCTATCAAATCTAGATTTTCAGATTCCAGGTTTCTTAGTTTCCATGAACGTGAACACCATATGAGATAACTACGTGACGAATGGACTTAGGTACTAAATATAGGAATTATATGGATCTAGATTAAAAGCGAGCCAACTTGAAACAAAATGGCGAAGAGCAATGCCCTGCGGTCGCAACAGAGTCGTGATGAATATTTTACATCCGTCTCCTTAGTATAAGTTTACTTTTCGTTCAAAGTAATCGAAACTAGATCGAGTTCAGCGCTGTGATTGGCCGGCTCAAATAAACCAACCAATCAGAGCGCCGAACGCGCTCCCTCTAGTTTCAATTACGTTCAACGTAAAGCAAACTCGTAGTAAGTGTACTGATGTCTTAACGCGTTTTTGCGGACATAATTCTATTTTTTTAAAAGTACAAATTTCAATGGCGTCTGCGATGTTGAAACAATGTTTATTATTTTCGGCCGTGACCTTACTTGATAACAAATAGGTCTGTCGACGATCGAGACGAATCTGCCTTAATGGAGTCATATGAACTGAGCGCAGTTGAGCATTAGGAAGGTACTTATACCAAGGTGAGGAATCATCATAAAGAACTAGAAGACAAAGCGAATTGTTGTTGTATCCGTATGCCAGCCAACACGGACACTTTTGGTGTAATGAAAAAAAGCTATTCTTTTAGGTAGATACTTGATCACGCACGCTTAAGAAACCACTACAGTTTCAATGCAGGCCTTAATTACAAATTAGTTTTATCTGAGAATGCAGTCTCGTTAATGAATGTGTGTAAGGAACAACAGTCACGCGTGTATTGAAAAAATACGATTAGCAAAACAAAAACAAAAAACAGTTAAAATGAATGAGTTTAATTTATTAGCCGTTGCTAGATTTGTTGTTCGTTACCCTTAAATGGTAAGAGAAAATAGTTGGATATAAGTAGCTAAATACGTTGGATTAAGCCCTTAAAATGGTAAGAGTACAGAAGGTAGTTTTTATAAGGCGGGACATGATCGTCCAATAACTTCCCCTGCCTTGGCCGATTAGTGTCAGACTCTTACTGACAATGAACCAGCCCGTTCGTACTCCTGCTTTTCGAGCCGGAGCTCCGGTAAACTTGCTAGGTAGTCCACAGCTCCGGGCAGTCGGTAGTTAGGGCAATATTATGACACAGAAATTGATACTTTTTTAAATACAAAATAACAGCCTGCGTCTAAATAATCACAGTGCAAGCAACTGTGTATAAGTACTATAAAATGTAAGGGCACTATAATATTATTTGTAAGTACCTATAGTTAATTGAAACATTCGCTTTGCATGAACGAACAATCAATCGATCCGTTTGTCAAAGTTAGCTCTTGAAAATATCTGCATTAAAATCGTGACTTGGAACAAAGCGCTCTAATTAATCGATTCGGTCTATTTAGAATCGTTTAAGGTTACAAAATTTTGTTGTGGACTTAATAAAGAAACTATCATCCCTAATATCATTTTTTTAAGGGGGGAAAACCATTCAATGACTTCTCCCGCCTTTAGCGAAGGAGTGTCAGAGTCTTACTGACTAAAAACCATCCCGTTCCTACTCCTGCTTTTCGAGCCGGAGCCCCGGTAAACCCGCTAGGTAGTCCGCAGCTCCGAATCCCTAATATTACTTAGTTTTAGTGTTACGAAGTGGAGCAAGCATCAAGAATTCGTCACGAGTACTATGGCAGTTGGTCTCACGAAGCGCATCACGTGGTTCGCCAAGGACATAGTATTCGCTTTGTATAGTTTCGTTGACATTGTTGTACTTTACGTGGGAATTTCATCTAATTTAATGATCTTATCTTTGGTTGTCTTATGTCATATATTGTAACAAGTCTCTTATTAGGTATTGTGATCTCTTAATGTTTGTCATAGGTACTCGCTGACATGATAAAGCTTAGATAAAATAATATTTTTCTTATAATTTGACTGCATTGTTGGCGCAGGGGCTGGACAACTCATTGCCGTGCAAAAGTGACTGATTCCCGCATAAAATAACTCCTTTTGTGATCCACAGGTTGTTGCTTCGGGTTTGGGTGTCATGTGTAGAGTTCTATGTTTGTAAACGCACCCATGACACAGGAGAAAATACAAGCGTGGTGCAACGTTTAAAAAATAAAATCTTTTAGGTAGGCATGTTTTAGAAAAAGTTCCCTAATTTTTGTATGTTGTACGTTAAAAAATATGAGTCTTTGTAAGTAGTGGAAGAATCTTTGAGGATTGGTATTTCGACCACACCGTCAACTATCCCCTGGTTAGTTAGTTACGGTACTTAAATAAGCACTAACTGACATCAAGGCTGAATTACTTTAGAAGTGATTGTAAGTAAATAATAAACAATAGGCGCCTCCCACGCGAAAACTGTTGTTAACATTTTTGGCGAAAATTGGAGCTCATGGCCATTTTCAGTGGTTTGTAGGCTGAATTGTGAGCGAGGTTTTGGCGCAAAAAATACTATGAAAGACATGATATGAAACGCAATTTTAAATAAAATAAAAACAACTGGCTATTAAACAATCTTTTTAAACCGATTGAATTTAGTCTATTAAGTAATATATATTTAATAAGTTGATGCCTAGCTAGGTAAACCTAGGCACCACTGATCCGGAGCTGCGGATTACGTAGCGGGTTTACCGGCTCGAAAAGCAGGAGTAGGAACGGGGTGGTTTTTAGTCAGTAAGAGTCTGACACTCCCTCTTGCCTCGCCCAAGGCGAGAGAAGTCATTGGATGATATTACCCCCTCAAAAAACAGAGCACCAATTGAATAGATTTCACTAGATATGCCGCACTACATCACTGCTCTATATAAAATTTACTAGGTAAGTAGCTGGTAAATAGGTAAGTTGTTAATACATATTATTAAGTTATTAGATTACATACATTTCTTCCGGCAAGCGAAGGGCTAACATTGCATGTATTCTCGTGAGGTTGCAACTTCTAAACTGAACTATTTACTTGGCACAATTTTCATACAACTAACTTATGATTACTACTACAGATATTAGATTTGTATTCGAACTCGAACTAACAAGCTGGCCAGTAACTTTAATCAGATCGACTCCCTAATAACTACTGCTGCTATACTTCCGAGCAACAAAGCAAGGCGGGAGAAGTAATTGGATGATTTTGCCTCGAAAAAGTCACCGATAACACAAACCGATTGGACGCCTATTATTATTTATCTCCGACCGATCTCCAGTTGAACATCAAAGTATCGATGTTTTAGCTTTAAAAGAGAGCGCGGGTGAAGTAAGGGAAGGGTAAGGAATGTTCTCATATGTATTCTACACCGCCATTATCACACTGCTTACATAGTTATTACACACGATTACTCAATTTCCAGTTAAAGTAAATAAATATTCATAAAATAGAAACAATTATTGGGTAAATGAATTCAAATCCTTGTTAGGGACTATCATCGATTTATGCAAAGGAAATTACAGAGATTTCCTACATAAAGCCTTTCCTAAAGGCAGAAATGCAACCATTAAGTACATATATAGTACCTAGTCATATTACCTAACACATTTCTTGTGTGAATGTGAGATGCTCCAACTCTAAAGAAGTGTTGTGATACTATTGTGGGTTAGTCATATGCAACTAGGTAATATTACCATCTTGCCCTTAAAAGGACTTTTAAGAACATAAAGATAGTTTTATCACGGCATTTAATTTAATAACAAGTTGCTTTTGATAGCTTATTTGAATGCGTTTATGGGTTTAAGTATGGTAATCTTATGTACACTTATTACCTTAAGTAAACATAGGTACATAGATATTATCATATTATCTTGTTGCTGTATGATTTTGAATAGTTTATAATTATTATATCAATAAAACCTTATGATCCTTCGTGTGTGGGCGCAAGTGAGAATAAAAGATCTCAACGCGCTACGAGTATGCGTCTGATATTGAAAATTATTTTCGGTAAAAGATTCTCTCTCTCTTTCTCGCGTTTACACAATGCCTATCTTTTCTACATTTGAACATAACTCAAATAACTAACAATATCTAATTAAATCGATGTAATTGTTATTTTACTTGACCTGAAAATCTCATCGACAGCAATAGCGCATCATTAACAGCCTCGGTATCTACTTACAGAAAGAACAATATAATACATAATCACGTACCTACATAATATAATTTATAACAATTGAAACAGAAAGGTAAACACGAATTCTTAATACACGACGCAGGTAAATAATGAAGCAATTTGTTGACCCACATTTTTTGCCCTTGACTAGAAAAGTGCCCATCAAATCTTATCAAGGTCAAAGTTAATGGCAACGGAACAGACCACATAACAGTCCATTTATCTATATGTAATTAAACCATAACGGTAATTAAATAGGAAGGTAGTTGAAGTAATGATACTCGATACTCGTCCGTAATTAAGTACGGATTTATGTATCGATTTTTAATTGAGTTTTAAGCAAAAAATTGAATCGAGTAAGTGCTATGATTACTCTATTAGATGTTTTAAATTATAATAATTGTTGCTGTTTAGTTTTTTTTGTAGGTACGACTTTTTGTTTGGTTTGTGAAGACGATTTATAGAAGCATAGATGATACATATGAGATGGTGAAGCGGATCTTTGAAATGAGAAGGTTAAATGTTATAGGAAATATATGCAACGTCACGCCTTTTATCCTCAAAGGGGTAGGCAGATGTGCGCATTACGGCACGTAATGCCGTTGTACAATATAATGTAAACCCACTTTTCACCATTTGTGTTATAAGTCCCATGTAATAGGGGGAGAGCCTAGTTTTAGGGAATTTTAGTAAAAATAAATAGATTTCAGACTCATTGCTGAAAAAGTGGTGTCTTCTATATAATAATCTGTAGTTGCGTCAGGTAAGCTGTTATTTTATTTCGTCTCAGTTGGTAAACGAATATCCCACGTGCTTATATTATTTAAAATGTTATTAATATACAACATTATGTCATATATGTTCTGTGGGCGACCATCCTACGCTTACTAGGTCATAATTAAACTAACCTTAGGCTTCAAGTAGGTACCTACGTCCTAGACAAGTATTTAGTTTATTTAGATACGCCTACATGGATATAGGACTTAGATGTGGCGATCCAAAAATGTAGAAGAGATGTTTACTAATACTAATAGTCATTTTTATGGAGTTTGATGGCGTATGGATGTGACTAAAGGCTTCTCTGAGGTGCCACTAGTAGTAAGTCTTAAAGGAAAGCTGTCCTTTAGAGTTGTGTCATGTGTCTATGTGTTTATTTCTGTCCATTTGATCAAACCGTGTCCTAACATATAGAAAGTTTGTAATTTTCCCATACTTTGTTTACATTCCTCCTATATTATGTAAGTGTTAAATCATAACCACATTAATTGGTAATTGAACATTGTACCTACTTTACTGCTTATGTATTTATTACACAAGACTTGGTTATTCCCAATGGTCATTTATACTTAACAAAGTCACATCTTTCATTCATCAGATGGATAAGCAATTAAAAAACTCAAACGTCCCTATCATCAGCAGCCAGTTCTCCGCTGGTTTTTTTTATGGTATTCCTGTAAACGAGCTGACGGATCACCTGATGGTAAGCAATCGCTGCTACCCATGGACACCTGAAACACCAGAGGCGTTACAAGTGCGTTGCCAGCCTTTTGGGGGTTAGGAATTTTAATGGCTGTTGGGGAATTGGGGATTTGGAATATTGGTAAGGGGGTAATAGGGCAAATGTTGTTTCACGTTTTCTGTGAGGCTGTGGTACCATTCCGGTCGAGCCGGCCCATTCCTGCCGAAGCATGACAAGACGTCACACGCTTATAATATAACGATTACAAAACGTCTTAAGTTTGGCTTAAATCTTAATTTTTAGCTTTTTTATTTGATTATTGATTGATGATTGATTTACTAGTACCTAATAGGAAGTAATCAAAGGACACTTCATCATCCTAATTGGGCCAACTAAAATAAAACTATTATAAAATGTAGATAACAATTTCTATTTGGTACAAACTTAAATCGCAAGTCAAGAGGCTGGGTTTATGGGTTTCCTCGTCGATTCCCTACCACACTTGAAATACTCCTTTGTGAAATAAAGCGTATGAAGTTATTTTCTGATTATTTCCAAAACATCTGTTTAGGGAATTGAACATTATATTGAACATTGAAGATGTACTTTCAGAGGTTTGCAAAATATGTACTCTATATTTAAATAAGCTCTGAATATTATAAAGGGTGACTCATGAAATAAGTTGACCACACACACAACGACACTTTCTCTCGTAATAAAATTGGGTATATACTGTTATTATAGCGATTTAAGTATGACATACCGACATAACCACACACATTGGTACATATATTGCGATATAAGGTAAAGTAAGTAAATTGGGTGATGCGGATCTTCCGTATCTAATGACCCTGTTATTTTTAGCTTACTTTAACTATACATACTGTACTGTATTATATGTATTGTGCAATGTATGTTAATAAGAGCAGATTCAACTCAAGAGCTGATTTGAAAGTAATAAGGTTTAAATCACCATATTTTTATAATAACTATCGTGAGACCTACTAAATTAACTAAAAATCACGGTTTGCATCAGCAGCTAAAATGCAGCAGACGTATAAGCGACGCGGCGACATCGCGCAGCCTACTCATGATGAAGAGTCCTTCTATGACTCGAAACTAGTAGAGCTTTCTCCTGACGGAGAAAGAATTAATATTACGTGAGGAAACGGTGAATTTTTGTAATTTTTAGATATAGTAATGTCCTTTTGTGTATTGAAATACTTCTCGGATTTCGTGGAAAATATTTGTATCAAAAGCTTGTAACTTACCTAATACGAGTACCTACTTACTAAGGGCCAACTCACACCGAAAGAGCGGCGAAGGGCAGCGAAGCGGAGCGCAGTTTCAGTGTCATGAGAATTTTAACTTAATTTTTATTATTATAAATACTATTATCGCATGAGAAACTCGAACGAGGCGCGCGGATGCCCGCGGAGCCGCAGGAATTCCGGCGAATTCCATAAACGGAGCCGTGCGCCTGCGCGAGCATTCTCGGGAATTCCCGAGAATGCTCGCGCAGTCACGAGCGGCCGCTGGCAATATCCCGCCCCTCGCAATAATAATTATTTATATGTGCAATAATAATTAAATCCAAAATACTCATTTTCACTGCATAAACACAAGTTTCCTCGAGTTTTATTGAAAGTGAACTGCGCATAGAACGACCCGTGAATTCATCGCGTGCGGGCTCGAGATGGCGCGCGGTGTCCCGCGACTTCTCGCGCATTCCAGCGACTTCTCGAGCAGTCACGGGAATCCTCGCGCCTTCTCTACCGAGCGGGTCGCTGCGCTCCGCTGCCCTTCGCCGCTCTTTCGGTGTGAGTTGGCCCTTACGGCGCATTCCAATAAACTACCGATCGGTAAATTTGCTTACGAGCCGTAGAATTTTGACACATTTTGTATGGAGCTTATGTCAAAATTCTACGGCTCGTAAGCAAATTCACCGATCGGTAGTTTATTGGAATGCGCCATTAGTCTGATACCTACAGGGATCGAACAAGGTATTGCAGTAACGGGTGTGTTTATGTTTACATATTGTCAAAAATAGACAAGCACAACAAATGTACATAAATATCTAACAGGAACAACGTTTAAAAATACCAACAATGGCATATTGTTCCGCGTCATTATCGATTCTGTATGTAAACGCATGTTGAAGGCGAAAGTTACTTTGATAATCACATACTTTTAGCTATTGAACGTGAATAAAATAAATAAAGATGAACAGCCACATGACTGAGCAAACATAACTCCTCATTGGACACTTGTAGACCTTCCATACATATAAACAAACATTTCTAATTGAATAAGAACATAATTGCATACTTTGTATGTAAGTATCTAAGTAAACACACACAGGGCCGTCGTGCCTAACAAATATCATTAGTTTTATCTGTTCTCAAATATCGACACGTTCTTACTGGGATAGAATTTAGAATTTAATATGGTTTCGTGTTCTTATAAATTAAAATTAGTATTTATATTCCTTATCTTAAAGATGGGCCACCCACGACTTCAGCGGTTGATGAATAGATACTTAGAGGATGAGTTGTGAGTGCTGTTACTGAGAGGTTGTTTAGTCCTAAGAATTCAGGCAAAGACAACAGTGTGAAGATTAAAAATAGTTGCAACAGTTACGCTTCATTGCATTGATAAACGACAGACGCGCAGACGCCTTCACCTAGTTGTGGGTGTAGGATTAAATTAAGTCTGTTACTAAAAGAGAAGGTCTCTGCGCATTTAATTCTGTAAAAGGGACCTCGTAAAATCGTCTGTAAAACTTAGTGGCTAACATACCCGAGGAAGTGGAGCAATAGCAGTTCGTGATCCACGTCACTGATCCACAATGGGAACTATATTGCCAGATGCGGTTCGATTCATTGCGCAAAGCGACCTTCACACCTTCGCTTGATCCTGTTCTATATTGAACAGTTTCGCCGAACATAATGACATGCACCGCTGCAATGCAAAAATTGATGGCCCATATAAATTCGCTTTTATCATGCCCATTCATATTGATGATACGATAAAACTGTCTTATATTCCAAACAGAGGAAATCACGATCTTGGTAATGTAATAATTCGATACGATTGTATGTACATCAGTAGCTGTGGCAGCGGATATTTATATTTTAATTTGATTGCTGGTAAAGGATACGTATGAATAATAAATAAATAATATATGATTAATTGGTTACTTTATGAATTACACCGTGATTACAAAAAGTAGTTGGTGAAGAAGATTAATTAATGCGTAATGTTTTATATCGATTTCGAGCAAGTAACGTCTGGGTCGTAAATAAAAATAATAGGAGTGACAAGGTTGATTGAGATCCACTAAGATAAAGTCCCAAGGACGGTCACGATATGCGTGCTGCAAGAATTCGGCAGGTATGTGTATTACACAGGTATTTAATTGCAGTTGTTACATTTATGATGTTAGTAGACCACGGTCACGACGCGGAGATGAGTCGGAAGATATCAGATCATTTTAATGGTAGACGTATGATATAATAAGGATGTGGACCATAATTTTATTTGCAAGCTTGTTCTTCTACGTTTAATATTGTGGCTATATTTGTTTTTTACGAAACACCAATTAGATCTACGCTATTAGTTTCAAAAATTGATACTTGTACTTTTTAATTGACGATCACATAAAAATACAAGGTAAATTATTAAGTCGTGCAGTTAATATGGTGTAGTTTACTTGGAAAAAATATTAAATACGTATGTAATAATATCAATCATGGTATTATATGCAATTAAGTACACAATTTAGTGGAAAAAAAGACGATTAAAAAGATGATGAACCGTCTGAGGTCCTTTTAGACTAAATTAGTTTGCTTGAGGCTGGTGTCCATATTAATTAATTGAAGAATATTATTGCTCTTAAAATTGGCCTTTAGACTGGCGACTGCGATCAACTACGAGTATTAACCATTAACTCCTATATAATTAGATACTATGTGATGTATGTTATCTTCAGATAATTATATGTGTAAGTTAGATACTAAATTGAAATAAAAGCTCTGTATAAATACTACTGCCATGATACTACACTTAATGTATTTCAATGAAAATACTTTTGGCATTTTATTACATTAAAGTCAAAGCATTTATTTCAATTAATCCTTAATTAGGCACTTTTGAAACGTCAAATTGAATTGTCCGTCAGTCTGTCTGTCTGTGAAGCTAGGTGCTCGAAAATTATAGGATTTTTCACAAGGAATTTATGAAATTGCGTCGCGTGCTTACTTTTAAGAGTTCTTAATACGAAATCCCATGTTGTTAACAGTTATGCTTCATGATGCTAAGTGGATACCTATTTAACGTCTAATTAGACGTCAGTAAGCTCATGTTTTATTGAGCAAGATCCCTCTAATCATCTTATTAAGTCATTTCAAGTTCACACCATAGGTACTTGATTTGATCACGTGAATGAAACTAATCCGAAGAGAATCATAATGCGTGATTTATTCATTTAGATTATTACTATACAGGGTTCATTTGGGGCCATTGTTGTGAATACCTTAATCAGATATCACATTCAGGGTTATCAACTTAATCATTTTTTTAAGATGAGTAAGAAACTATTAATCTTTGCTTTAGATATGAGGTGGTAATGCAGTTGCTAATCACACGTAGTAATTAAGCTCAAACGGTAGACTATTAACAAGGCAATACATCAAACCTAGCTTCGGCAATCAGCAGCAACATTTTAAATTGTTTAGGTCTAAACAAAGAGCCAATAAAATACAAAGATAATGAGTTTAAAACTAACTTACGACCCACACAAAACGATCCTCATGAACATAAGAGAATGTTGGGCCATCAATAAGGATTTGTAGAAGATTGTGCTATTAGTTGCGAGATTATGTGCGCACGCGATATGGGCTCATAGATAATAACAGATGAGAAAATATTACGCTCGCTCCTGGAACAACATGTCGTGTAGCTGTTCTTTGTTTGACAAATTCATTTTGTGCGATTACGAATACATGGCAAATCAAAATGATACAATTGTTAGGGATGTGACGTTATGCAACTTACAGGACCTATTACCTAAATTACATAATGCTACATATTACGTAAGTAGGTACAGTTAATAACTGACCGAATAGGAAAAGAAAAAATAGGTCTACCATCTTTCTTTAAGGGCCTAGGACCTACTAAGTTACCATCAAGTCCTTTTTCGATTACTCTCTTTCTGGAAAATGTGAAAGACTAAAGTCTATCGTGATTTCAGCTCTTGATAGAGGACATAAAAATTAGATATACAAACATAGCCTTCGTTCGAGTGAAGATCGACTAGATTAGATCCGTTTCATTAACAATGCTACCCTATTAGCCACCTAGGTAAAAGCTAATATTTGTAAGTAAATAGTCGTCAAAATTACGAGGGATATGCTTGGGCATCACTTGATGACTTCTGTGACAACAAATACTGGCATTGACACGTCTCGAGAGCAATCGTTTAATAGGAAAATTATGTTTTATTGGCTGATCGATCCATCTGCACGTTGAATTATGTTTGCGGTCCAATTAGCGTTGGTGGCACACCGAAGGTGTTTCTCTGTCGTTGGCAAGCTTTAGGCAAACTTTATCAAGTACTTATTGTTGACTTGAACAGGTTTTCTTCACTAATTACGATGATATTTTGTTTATTTTTAGTTTTCCTTTCTATAGTGTTGTGTAATGGTAAATTACGATCTGATATCGTCACTCGAATCGCCATGAATGCCTTGCCAATACTGCTTTACAGTTTATAGGTGAATCGGTAATCGTCAAGTTCTGTTACCTATGTGCAAATTAGATGACCCTGGCAACCGAGCATTATGAAGTGTTGCATAAATTGACGTAAGTAAATAAAGATAGTGACCACAATTTATTTAGATATTAGATACTATTGAAGATATTTTTATGTTATTATCATCTTAGTTTGAATTTGCAAGACAAACAAATAGCGAATGGATGAGTGCTCAAAATACTTAGTTACTTTTTCATTGCAAAAGATTCTATTATAAAATCTGAATTCCAGATCCTGGAATCAGGGAGCCAGTAGATGCCGGTGGCAAGCGATCGATGTGGAGGACTACAAGGGACTTTGTCTAGCAGGCGTTTGTTGATGATGATGACTAATTCCAGATTTTTCTTAATTTTGACTCGGTTAACTAATTGTTTCACCATTTCTGTTTAAATAATATCTTACATGGAAGATATGTTACATGACTTGCCTATTAGATTTCGATTTATTTATTAAATAGGTAGTAAAGTACCATTAAATAATTTGATTGGTTAATCTCGTAAATTGTGAATCTCTTTCTCGTTTTACGGCACATAACTGTAATAAAATTATTTAATAGTTATTCTTTGATTGACTCCTTGGTTCTCATAATGCAATTGAAATTACTCAACGATTAGTTACATGCCTGTTTAAATACAGCTTTACCACATACAGATATTTATGTGACATCTACGTATGTAATGTATGTCATTTTTTTATTATTTTTCCATTAATTCATGTTTCCTACAAAAAATCCACACTATGTTATGCAAATAAGATAATAAAAGAACCTATTCCATTCATAGGGTTTTTATTTCTATCGTGAATGTGTTTACCACATAACTTCACTTTTTATATGTCAAGTTTGTTTTTCAGGGGGAAACACTTACTGGCTCTTGCTGACAAAATACCATCCTGTATCCTTGCTCTCATTTCGATTTACTTTAAACCTAAAGCAAACTCGTACTGTTAAGGATACTCGGTAACTCGCGCTTCGCAGGATAATGAAACTGTACCTTTTAAACATAATCAATTTCAGATCTAGTCGAGTCCTTCGAGCCAAAGCTGGCCTCGGTAGCTTACTGCGCTATGTAGGATAATGAAACTATATCTTTTAAACATAATTAATTTTAGTTCGAGTGGAGGCTTTGCAAAATACATAACTCTATGCTCAATTTAATAGCGACTAATTATGTACTAGGTACATACTTAAGCACTAACAGGGCAACAACTGGTCTTCACGCTAATATTGTGTTGAGGCAATCCTCGGGGAATGTATGTCCGTTCATCATTACCTTCCTTCAGTACCTAATGGTCGGTCAATAAATAACGGGTTCCGTGCCCAATTTATGCGAATTTGTCTTATATGGTAAACATTATTTGGCTGACTTTAGTACGTACTTAATCTTTAAGGTGCCTTGTTGCTGTGAACTGGAGGTATCTTTGAAAGGAGCTTGAATCGAATAGGAATGTATTTAAGTAAACTTATTGCGTATTTCACAATGTCTGGTTACCTGATTAAGTTCCTGTTAACTTTGCTGAAACATTTTGTATAGAAAATACGTCAAAATATCTGACGGACTAACAGAAACTTAATCAGAAATTGCGATACTGGACCGTAGTTTAGTGAAACTTATCAAGTATTACTAAGTTATTTTGTTTTCTTGTATTAGGTATATGGTACATTATTATTTCTGGCTAACTGAACCGGTAAATTTCGTGCATCCTCAAAAAAGAAAATCTCATCTTTTAAACCTTCCCTGGACTTTTACAAATAATTCAAGACCAAAAAGAAACTTATATCAAAAAATAATGTAAGTACCAAAAATTATGTAAAGATAAACATGCACCCATTGCAGTTGCATTAAACAATGAACTTTGAAAGTTAAATTATGGATGCCTTGGAAAACTATTTAAAAGTTTAAAATAGACGACAGTTATTGTCGATTACAAATTTACTTCGAATCGCTTTTAGAAACGGCATTCAGCAATGTTATAATAAAACAAAATTATACTGCAGTTATTAAGTAAGCCTTGTAGAGAACTTACCTAGGTATTTACTTAGGTATTAGAGTTTCGACTTTAGACTGGTCTAGTACCCATCTTTGTATTGCTTAGTATTTTCCTTATTCCTTTCTAGGATTCCATACAAATCAGTGGCTATTTATATCTAAATGTACCTACGCGTGAAACTTGCTAGGTAGCGTGTGAAGAAAGCCGTTGTGTTGTGTTCGTCCATTTGATTTCTATCACTAGATGAATGAAAATGCGATAAGTTCTTATGTGAATGTGTAAAAATATTGTAAAATCTATGTTGTACATAGTTTAGTTAAAAATAACTGCAATTTGTTATTGTGATTACAAACGAACTTGTGTTAATGACCCAATTTTAACAGCAGTTAAAAGTGGGTGTTCCTATTTTTGTGAAAAAAAAGTATCTACCTTTAGTTCACCTCTATCTATCACTTCAAAAAATATTTAGAGTGACATAATTTGTAAAACATATGTGTAACTTAGTTCAACTTACACTAAAAGTCGTACTAAGAGACATTTAATGATTACTTAAACTACACCTTAGTAACGATTTTGTATTGAAAACAATTGCTAAGGATTGGGTTAAGTAATCATTAAATGACTCTGAGTAGGGCGGTCAAAATACTTTAATTTCGTGGGTAGACTTTAAAGGAAAATTAAATTATAGTGACTGAATTTAAATTGAGACTTTATTTGCATTGTTAGCATTAGTCTTAGTAGATAGACATGCATAGGTGTTGATAAGAAATGTATCATACTCGTACCACGTTTGAAGCTTTTTGCAGTCATCACAAAGCGATCACGATAAATAAAAACTTTAGTTCCGTGCCCAGGTAAAAACATGATGCCAATGGAAGTCTAGTACAAACTGGATTAACATAATATTTCAGAATTCACGTTGTTTAGTTAATTTAAAAGTTAAAGATTTATGCCCTATAATAAAATAAATATATATTTTAATACCAGATCTAATTCTAAGTAACTATTAAAAAAATACTAATAAAAATAAATTCTTACAAGAAGATGCGAATATTGAACCGAATTTCATAAATGGAATTCCCTTGGCCCGTGGTTTCATTAAATTACCGAACTTATAATGTCGAGACAAACAAAAGTTTGACCGAAAAAGTAATAGATAAAGATCAATCGCAGTTTCAAACAAAAATAGTTTCAAAAAAGGCTATATTCTATTATAGATGGTAAATAGATACCTAAATATTATTTAACTTACCATTTTTAACCTGATGTAGGTAAGCCCGATCTAATTGCTGCTGTTTGTAAACTTTAATAATATTTTTTATATTCAAGAACATTCACTAACACAAAAAGAAAAAACATAGATTATTAATTTAAAATTTTCGAACATACACATTCGTTTCCCGTCAAATTCATTGGTGAGGTACGCATGCGCGACGTTACCGCGCGTCGGAACTTCTGCTCACGCTCGAAGCGGGCTTGCAACCGCTCACCCACCAGTTTCTCCGGGAGAATCAAAGCACGTAATGTCAATAATGTGCCTTATGAAAGCGGTGACCGTGGAAGGTTAGAATTTTGTGCACTTAAACATATTTTACTAGATAGATATACCTAGACTTTCATTGACCGCTGAAGTGTCTCCTAATCTACCTTGTTCCGAGGAGTGAAAGGCAAAGATGCAGATCAAGCTTCACTGGTCAATTTATCGCAGAAAGTCGTCAGAAAACGCATTACATAGTGCACTAGGTCTCGTGACTTGCGTTAAGATGGGCGCGGAAAAGTCGTTTGGATGTTATGCAGTGGATGGCCGTAATTTTCTTACACTCACTTGTATTATCTAGTGTAGGAATAATGAACATCGATGTTTGTTGGTCACTGTAATAGTTTTCTTGCAAAATTTTAATAGATATGTATCTTTCAATGGTCGAGTTCCTACTTAGATAAATAGGTAAAGTACTTTTTATCCCACTGGAACTAGTACAAGGTATGGATTTTCGGCAAGATTTTAAACCTAAAATAGGTTACATAGTCAACTGAAAATAGGTTTAATATTTCAATTAAACTAAGTTTAAAAACATAAGTAATACACAAAGACACATGTCAGAGGCACATAGACGCACCATTGACGTATACAAATTTAATATTTTCCTTCCTTTTCATAAATGTTTAATTTTATAGGTAACATACGTGATGAATTATTTGATGACTTCGTACACATTTTAGATTATATATCTTTAGAAAGTCTCAGCCTATATGACAAAATAACAGATAATTTAATTGTTGTACTACGTACGAAATTCAGTAAACCTCGATGCGGTGACAAATTTTTAGTTTAAAATAGATTAAGTTCAAAACACATTTTATTCAAAATTCTCGTGCAACAACAAGCAAAGCAATATGGATGAGGAATCGCTTAATATAGAAAATGCTGGGGCCGGTGAAGAGGTGAAGGTTAGTGAAAACCAGGAAAAAGAAGCAGGTCAAACAGACACAGTTGCTGAAACAGTAACTGATGGAGGTGACCAAACGGAAGTAACCGAAGGAACAGAAGGTGAAACAGCTGAAGTAGCTGAACTGGTTGAAGGAGAGACAAGAGAGACAGGAGAGACAGGAGAGCCAGGAGAGCCAGGAGAGCCAGGAGAAGCTGCAGTGAAAGAGGAAGTCGATGGAGAACATACAGAGCAAGAAGGAGCCCTGGAGGGGGAACAAGTTGAAGGAGAGGAGGTTGAAGGTGAAACTGCGGTTACCGAAGGGGAGCACGTAGAAGGTGAACATGTTGAAGGAGAAGAAAAAGAAAAAGGTGAAGAAGAAAAAGTGGAAGGAGAAGAGGTTGAAGGTGAAGGTTTGGAAGGTGAACAGGTAGAAGGTGAGGAAGTACAAAAAACCGAAGAACCTGCACCTGAAGAACAAGTCGAAGAGGAAGAACAATACGTTGAGGAACCACCTCCTGATCCAGCTGCTCCATATGATTTCAGTGACTCTAAAGAAGCCTTGAAAGCACCCTTTGAATTACGACCTGATCAGTTAGCTGAAGTAGAACAATTATGGGAAATGTTTCAAAATCACACTCCAGCATATGCTGAATTGGATGGATTCATTACAGAAAAAGAATTGGTTTTCTTGCTAAAAAGTCTTCTGATCATGACATATACAGTGGAACAACTTCAAGAGCTAATAACCTATTGTTGCAGACCACCAAATGCAGAGGGACATATATTTTATGAACAGTTTCTAAAAATGGTAACAATAAGACAAAGAGACTTTCCTATTGAAGAGGAAATTCGAGCTTCATTACAAGTGTACGACCCTGAGAAGACAGGATTACTGGATCGTGAATACCTGAGAGACACATTGACGAAACAGGGTAGTAAAATGTCGGCGAAAATGGTAGATAATCTAATTAAAGAAGTCGACATAAGTAATGATGGTACCATAAATTTAGAAGATGTAGTTGCAACAATGTGCATTGATTTGAATAAAGAGGACTTGCAAATACTTAGAGCGGCTGCTTATCCTAAAGGGCCAGATGATACAGAAGAGAAAACTCTACAGGAAATAACAGGTGGTGATGATAATCAAGATGAATAAACCGAAACTAATTCATTTAGCACAACAAATTCTTAAGTTCAGCGAAACTGGATATACCTATACGTATAATAATAAAAATAAAACAAAGTGAATAATATATTCTTGCATTTTCATTGAAAACAATCATAATTTCTCTTCACATAAAACGGAGCTGTCTAAGTAGTGTAAGCCAATGTAAAAAATCTGACGTATTAACTGTTGACTGATATTTTATAATAATGGAAATGAAGACGGGGTATGAAAATTAAAAATCTATATAGTCCGTCAGTTGGTAATGAAAAAATATTAGATACGTATTTTCATATTTCGTCATAAAATATAACAAAAAAAAGCAACGTCACGCCTTTTATCCCTGAAGGGGTAGGCAGAAGTGCTCATTACGACACGTAATGCCACTATACAATGTACTTTTCACAATTTCACAATTTGTATTATAAGTCCCATGTAATAGGGGGTGAGCTTATTGCTACCACTGAGAATTTTTTCTAAAAACCGAAATAGACCAGTAATACTTTGCACGACCCAGGAATCGAACCCGAGACCCCTTGTCCGGCAGTCGCACTTGCGACCACTCGACCAACGAGGCAGTCATAGTCATATGTGCCATGGACAGTAGGAAGAAGGGAATCACAGTTAGATTTTTTTCGTAGTAGTACTAATAGACTGCTTTGTAATAATAAGGGAAGAAAATATCGTCGTGGTAGAGCGCCTTCACACTAATGTTAGTCCAGCGTAGGTGTTCAATAAGCTGCAGCTACGCGGCGCAGGCATCGCGTTGCAACGATGCGTCTACAGTCAATTTAAACGCTGCGCTGACGCGGCGCAGAAGTTATTCTATGCCGTTACGCTGGTAAGGGTACTGACGTGGCATCTGCGCTGCACATACGATTATCGAACGCTTACGCTGGACCAACATTAGTGTGAAGGCGCTCGTGCTGCCAAACTAAAATATCATTAAATAGGGGCTCACGGGGTTTATTCCACAATTTCTGTGTCTCATTTATTACGTTTCAGCTTTGGCTTTATTATATTTCAATTTATGTATAATACATTTTTTGTCGATGTTAGACCTACAACCGTAGACAATTCTCTGTCGACGACTATAACAAAACGACAATATTTGTCTATGATTTTAAATTGACGTTGACATTAATGACAGTTGAATCAAGCATAGTAAACTGGGCTGAGCAGTTTGTTTGCAGTCGTTATAATTTTTTACTGTCGGCTTTATTTTGTTGTTCCATCGTTTCTGCTCTTTATGTTCTACTTTTAAGTTAAAATCTCTATAAAATGAAATATTTAATATTGTTCTTGACGTTTATATCGTTTTTAAGTCATAGTAAGTATCATAAATAAGTAAAATATTTTCTTTAGCTTTTGTAACATGGGTGTGGTTTACCAACGATGTTGAATACATCGGTAATTCGCCTATTGTAAATTCTTTTTCAAAGCCATGTCCATAGCATTTAGCCTAAACTTTACAATTGTGATGCATTTTGTATGGAAATCATTTATGGCCAGGAAAAAAATACTGATAATAAAATTTTGACAAAGAAATGTAACTCTGTTTTGACTATACCCATCAGTTGGGATCTTATTAGTATGCAAATTATAAGGTACTTTTGACACTATCCATTCTGATATGATTTATCAGTATAATTTATTTTATAGGTTTAGCACTATGGTGCTATCAATGCACGGCAGCTACGCCTGGGTGTATGGAACCATTCAACTGGCGCGGTGTAGGTTACCTCGGTAACCCATGTCCTGATAATGAAGATATATGTGTCAAGCTCATCGAACGGAAAGGAGGTAAGGTATCTTAGGATTCAGCCATCTATATCTATATTTCTTATACATTTAAAATATAACAATAAAAAGAAAGGATATTAAATTCTTCTTTTAAAATATACCCTAAAGTTGACTACAAGATTTGTAAAATAAGACTGTACACATTAACACATATTATTATAAGTTAACCTATAATTTGTTGTCACATTCAAGTAAATTAAAATGAAAACTTAACTTTTCAGCACAAGAAGTAATAACAAGGGATTGCCTGAGCAACTTCAGAGCTTTTCGAACAGACATTCCTGCTGACACATATGAAGGTTGCAGACCAGCAGCCCGGGATGTAAATCTGGCAAACTATGTGAATAACAGCATAAAGGAACTTGATATTAAAAGGTAAAGAGATAAGCTTTCTAACACATTCAACGCCATGGTGGTCACCAGTGACTGACATTAGCGGAGGACTTAAAATTTCTCTTTAAGTTTCTTTTATTTACTCATAAGATACAAAATTATACTCCAATTTAGGAGTCCTGTTCTGTGACGTGTTGATTGTGTGACATGTATCGCTTAAAAAGGGGCTGTAGGGAATCCAAATGCTGCCAGAAGTCAATAGTTTTATTCATTGCAGATGAAGTTGCAGGCAAAACCTGTTTAATGAATAATTCTTAATCTAATAATTTGTTACTGTGTTTAGTAGTTACATAATTTAATTGAATATAAATAATACTAATTTTTAATTTATTTGTTATCAAACAATCAAGAATTAATGCATTATCCTAAGTATGAAGAACTACATGGTTCAATTGAATATTATTCTGACTTATTCAACTCATATAATATAGTGTAAAACAATAAATCACATGTGTAAATTGTAATCAACCTCAATTTGTTACAGGGACTGGTATGATGAAACAATATGGTGTTTCTGTTTCCTTGACCACAGATGTAATGGGGCATCAAGTATGACAACAATGGCGTTGCTAATCCCATCATGCATTGTGTTTCTATTCGCTAAAATGCTGTTCTGATATACAGACTACAAACATCACACATTGATGTTACACCAAAAAGTTTTGTATGGTAGGTAAACAGAAATGAAACCTCTATGAAGTTTTTATGACAGTTTAAAAGCAATAATCGTTAAACGGGGAACCTGAATAGAATTCGAGGGATGAATAGATACAGAAGAGGGAATATATTCTAACGTCTATTCACCACATTCTTGTGTTTATTCATGCTTTGAATTCTATTCACCCCGTTTTACGAAATTAAGAATGTAAAAAGGAATCTCATGCAATAAAACACTTTTCCTTTTAGATGTATTCTGGTAAATACACTAATAAGAAATGCACAAGTGACCTTATTATGAAACAAAAAGTAAAGAAGACAGCTTTATTAAGAACTGTAATAACTATGTAATAGTTAAGTCCTTGTAGGTAGCTATCAAGCTAAAGTATGTGTACATATTTTTAACAAAGAAAGATTTCAAGTGCAAAATATTATGAACAAGTCAATCTTGTAATATTATAAATATTTTATGAATATGTTGCAATAACTATGCAATTGCTGGCATAATGTCATCGTTATATACATTTTATTTTTGTATTTGAGTGAATTAATTCTTCCGATTTTTTTAAGATTTACATTTTTATGAAAATGAATTGAATATATTTTTTATGTGGTGTCTTCTGGTTCAAGTTATTGCTCTGTAGAAATATTATGTTTTTACATACAAAATATGTAAATAATGTACCACTAACTGCAACACTTAGAGTAATTTAATGTTTACTTAAACTATTCCTTAGTAACGATTTTGTAATGAAAACAATTGCTAAGGCCTGGGTTAAGTAATCCTCAAATAACTCTGAGTACGGCATTATATCTATTATAAATAATTAATTAGTAAGATTGAATCTATTTTGCACATTTTTACATGACATTTTTATTAGTTGAGAACATTCCAGTATGTATTATACAGTATTTTAACAAATCCGTCCAGTTAATATTGTTTTCATAGATACTAGGCTTTTAGTTAAGATTTAAGTGCCTCATTGAACTTTGTTCTTTAAGACTGTAGTTTTCTACGCAATATTTTATATTTTTTAACGCAATTTATACGCTTTATAGAAGTATTTTCTATATACGCTAGTAAATCACAGATGACAATGTTTTATTACAATCTAGAAAGTGAAATAAATGGTTTTAAATACAAATTGTTTTTATTTTTTATTTATACCACACAACAAACACAATTTTAATATGTTTTGAAGTAGTTTTAAACATTGTTATGATGTCATCGTATATCATTGTTATTCGCTAATCACTGGATAGGTACTAAACTGGCAAAACTGCAATATAATATATTGGCTGTGTCAAAATCGAGCTATATTTCTCATTGCTGGTTGTCCTAAAGAACCAACCGGTTATTGCAATGAAATTAACAGAAGTCCGGTAGCACGGATCGCACGAATCGCACGGATCGCACGGATCGTACGGATCGCACGCATCGGACGGATCGCACGCATCGTACGCATCGCACGGAGCGCACGCATCGCACTCATCGTACGCATGGCACGTACGCACGATGCTTACGATGCGGGTCTGTGGACGCTTACCTTTATTTGCCTGAAATAATATTGCGTAACAATTGGTTCACAAGAAAGCAAATTGCATTTGTGTGACGATAAGGCCAGTGACCAGCATGAACATCTGTAACAGAACATTTGCGTCCAGTTGCCACATGTCGTACACGGAGAAGTGCGGTGGAGTTTCTTCTATTAGTTTCAACATCCTATTTGATTTCTCCCTCAGTCTACCTGCAAGTTCAAATGGTATGGTATGGAATCTGAAAATTAAAGGTGTGATAGGGTCTTAGTAGGCGATCCGGAACTGTCCAGTGGGTTTACCGGGGCTCTGACTCGAAAAGCAGAAGCACAGCAGAAGTAGGAATGCTCTATCGTTTCTACCTACACACATTGGACAGAAATGACTTTATGTATTATGTAGCTATGTGTGGTGTATGAATCCTTAAGAATATATCATGTTAACACCACCGTTAACTCCTCGTTGATCGAGTCAGCCAGATAAGGGTTCGATTCTCAGGTCAGGCAAAGTACTATTGGGTTTTTTTTTGGTGTTTTGAAAATTTCTCAGTATTAGCACGGCGTCTGGAACTGTGCCCAGTAGGTATATCGACGCTGGAAAGGCAAAATGTATTAACCGCCATTATGTGAATTGTTCAGTAGAGCGATTTGAAGTTTCAAATTTTGCAAAAAAAATCATAACTAATTAATTACTGGAGCTTTTTCATTGAAACTCAAAATAGTTATTACGAATAACGTTTACTATGAAATGTAATAATAGAAAATAATGTAAGTGTCTTCGTGTCCAAGATTTTGGAGTTAATACAATGCAGGCCATAATCTTGGTTAGGTAAAATTGACTTAAGTCAGTTGACCGTACTCACCGTGTTCAGGTAAAACATGTTTTAACGAACAAAAAGCTGCATAAATGAGCTAGATAAAATGTGTTATATTCTGTACAGCATACTAACACGTCTAAGTAAAATGTTTTATCAGGCCCGGTCAAGTCAGACCATGAAAACTAAAATGTCTTATCTTGCATTAAGCTAAAGTTTTCGCTGGGCTTTAAGTATTATCTCACAATATTAATGAATAATGGAAGTTACGGGTAAAACTAAATAACGCAAAAAAAAATTTTAAAAGGACTTTTCATCGCAAAATGAAGAAAAAATATAAAGCTCTTACTTCTGAGATCAATCAGTCTTAAAAAAACCGGCCAAGTGCGAGTCAGACTCGCCCATGAGGGGTTCCGTAGCAGCAAGTAGATGGCATAATATAAAAGTCATAAAATAACTTCGTTATACAGTAGTAGTTAGTGTTTGTATGAACGACAAAGTTATATTTGCGTTTTTTGAAAATGCACTTTTTTATTACGTTTGATGGGTCGACGTTTAGCCGCTATCTTGCCTGGTGGTAAGTGATGACGCGGCCTACGATGGAGCACGTCTGCCCATAACCAACCTATTCACTCGGGCCTTGAAAACACCCAGGTTATACCCATCAGGAAACACAGACTCCGGCAAAGAATCCCACTCTCTAACAGTTCGCACATGGAAGCTTGGAGTGAAGCGCTTCGTGCGAGTGGGTGGGATATCTACCATGAAACGGTGACGCCTCGCCGATTGTCTTGTGGTTCGATGATGAAAAGGACTCGGGGGAATCAAGTTGTGCAATTCCCCCACACACTCTCCGAAATGTATCTGGTAAAAAACGGAAAGGCTTGCAACCTTGCGCCTGTGTTCAAGGCTTTGAAGCCGGGCCTCTACAAGCGCATCATCATTGATGAGCTTCTTGGCACGCTTTTCGATGTTTTCTAGCGCTTTGATCTGGCATTTAGCCGAGCCGTCCCAAAGGTGAGAACAGTAATCCATACAAGACCGAACCTGCGCTTGGTACAGGCTCAGCAGTTGTTTCGGTGTGAAGTACCGTCTCACCCACCAGAGAATACCCAACTTTCTACCAGCCAGATGCGCCTTCGACTCTATATAAGAGCCGAAGTTTAGAGTAAGCGATAAAGTTACGCCCAGAAGCTCAAGATGATCCGATCCGCACGCACGGGTCTGGTTCTGGTCGAGCGGTGAGCTACCCTTGCTCGCCAACCGCAGACCCGCACTTACGGTGGCCGGAGATCGTCCCGCGATCCCCGACGCCCGGAGTGTCTCACGCGACGGCTGGGACGTGAGGAGGTTTGTTCTCTCACGCGCCCCGCCTTCTCCGTAGCTAGCATGACTGCTTCGCAAAAGGTGGAGACGGCATCCCAGTCCCCTTCGCTCCGCACCATGGCCTGAACCAGTGCCGGGCGCGAGAGGTCACCGTCGCCGACCACATCCCTGAGGACTTGGCGGTGCTCAGCCCATACAGGACACACCGCCACCGTTCACGGACGAGTTCTATTAGTATTATTTCTGAAAAAGTAATAATGATATCTCGTTCAAACCAATTTTCTTTGAAAGTTTCAAATGAAATTTACAGCATATATTTTTTTTTTTTAGTTTTGTCCCTCCCATATTTTAAATGTTAGAGAGGGGGACACTCATTTTTCCACTTTGGAAACGTCTATCTTTCAAACAATTGATTTTAACGAAAAATGGTTTTAGGAACCTTAATGTCTTTTTTAAAGTATTATCGATAGACACCCATCACGAATAGGTTAAAACTTTTTGAATCAGTTCCATGTATGGGGTGCCCCTTTTAATTTATTAATTGTTATTCGAAATCCAAATAGCGGTTACCAGAATACATCAACCTACAAAGTTTCAACTATGTAGGCCCAACAGTTTTGCCATTTTGGTACGGAACATGGAAAGGCAATACTTTTAAGTATACCTAGTAGAGATCAGATATCACAAGTTAATAGGTACACTTGTACTTAGACTTATACTAATCAAATACAAAATGAAAAACAATCAGACTTTGGAAACATATTCAAGACATAGATAACATGAAACTTCATCAACATCTTTTGTATCAGTATTAATCTTATAAGTGTAAAATATAATCTCACTTAATCTTATATTGAAATAATGACTGCCTCCTTAGCCGAGTGGTTGCAAGTGCGATTACTGGGCAAGGGCAATACCCGGGTTGGGCGAATTATTGCTGGGCTTTTTTCGGTTTTTCGAAAATTTCTCAGTAATAGCATGAAATGAAATGTGTCCGATGTATGGCAATAGGCTCACCTATTACATGGGACTTACAACATAAATTGTGAAAAGTGGGTGTACATTATACAGTGGCGTTACGTGGCATAATGTGCACCGCTGCCTATCCCTTCGGGGATAAAGAGCGTGACAATATAATAATAAAAAATAATCACATTTTGGAAAATTAAAAATCTTCTTCTATATCAACATCTTCTATATCAGTATCTGGTAAATTCTTTTTGGCATTACACGTTTGCAAACTAAGGTACTCCTCATATTTACGAACAGTGTATTGCGACAGCGAGCGTGAACTCCCTCGTCGACAGCGCATGGGTGACTGAAGCGCCCGCGCAACGCTCTCGGCCCTGATTAACAGCCGCGGTCTCGGTGAATGACAGTCTTGAACTACCGTCTAACCACCATAGTTTGGTATTTATCAATCTTTTTTGGGAGGGTTAACTCACAAATGCAATTAATTTTACATTAGGTAAATTAATTTAAGTGCTACAAACACATTAGAATAGCTTCAGGTAAAATTGTATTATCAACCATTTTAGTAATAAAATGTTTTGGATAAAATTGTTTTAACGTCCAAATAATTGTAACATGCAGAAAAGTAAAATGTTTTAAACGCAAAAAACATATATTTTATTTACAAGTAAATTGACTTATGTTTAGATTTTATAATAATTGCCAATCTGTAAAATGTTTTATTGCGTTACTTTTTAGAAAAATGGAAAGGTAAAGAGATTTAAAACCAATCTAGTTGTAAACTTAAGCAGGTATAAATGACTTATCAATAGTTTGTTACTATCATGTACGCTTTATGAGCCAAAGTAAAAAAATGAATGGATTTAAAACAAAAAAATATACGAAAAAGTCTAAAATCACCGATGTATTAACCGCCATCAAAGTGCTCAAATTAAGGCGAGACATAGACCATTCGAAAGAGAAAAATCAGGCGATTCCAACGGTATATATAACTCATTTTCGACCAAAGTGGCGCTTAATACATTTTGCCTTTCCAGCGTCGATATGGCAATAGACTCACCCCTATTTTATGGGACTTATTATAACACATGGTGAAAGTGGGTGTACATTGCATAGCGGTATTACGTGCCGTAATGTGCACCTCTGCCTACCCTTTCGGGGATAAAGGGCGTGACGTTGTTGTGTTATTGTTGTTAGTAAATAGGTTCTTCCTTACCATCATAATGCCTCGACATAACAGCTATCACCAATCGCTTAGTTTCTTTCACCTCTCTGATAAACAATTCACATCGGATCCCTAGTAAGAGTGCCATAACCAAGTCGATTATGGTGAAAAATGATGGCGTCAGACTGTCCCAGATGCCTACGGTCTGTAAAAATAAATAAAAACATTTAATACATGGAGCAATAAGAATATAATAATAATATGAAGTTCATTAAAGTACCTGGTTTTGAACTTACGTCATTCTGTACGGCAAACAACATAAATTCGAATGTTAAAATACTCGATCCCACTAGTTTGCAGCAAAACATAAAAATCTGAAAAATATAATAAGCTCTATATAAAATATTATGTGGGAAAACAATCGCATTTGTTTTGATAGTACCAAGGTGAGTAGTAGCAGAGGTACTGATAAGCATGAAGGTGAAGATTTTAGGTGCTTACCTGAAATTTGTAAATGTCTTGAAATTTGAAAAAGCCATCCAATAATTGTTTCAAATAAATATCAGTATCACTTGTTAGGAAACTATGAGTCTGAGCAGCGAGCCGTCTCATAAACGTTTTGGTGGTAAACAAAAAATATGATCTATTCCTTGAGTAGAGGATCTCTTGAGTCTTTTTCGGATCCAGATAATTTTTAATTATAGAATTGATAAAACGTGCTCGTATGTAAAAATATACGAATATATTTGAACAGCATATTAGTTCCAAGACAAAGTTAAGTTGCGAGTACGCAATGCCTATGTAAGGCCAGAATGCGGCAGTGCCTTTTGCTGTAGCAATAGCAACGAGTACACTGAAGATGACAAATACAGCTGCTAAGGAAAAAATGTTAGTCTTCAATAGTAGGGCAGTTACAGTTTTGTTGCGATGTATGTTCATACACCGGTCGATTTGTTGGAGTTTAACGAAAAATTCCACGTTATCATCCCCGTTTAGGAACCGCACATGAATAATGTTGCATATGAACGTAAGAGTTTGCAGTCCCGTCACACACGAGCTCAAATAATATATAGTTTCATTGTCAAATAGGATTGTATCATACTTGTGTATTACTATGTAGTCCAACCCAAGTAGCAGGACTACACTGAGCATAGTATGGCACTTCTGAAGCAGCGACGGAGTAGTCACGAAGCGGTCTTTCAGATCAACCCTGGTAGATGCCATTAACATTTGCAAGCGATACATTAACCTCAGAGATTTTGTAAATTCTTCTTCAATAATGTCTTTGGATAGATATTCGATTTTTGTATCTTTTGTCGTTTTCATAGTTGATGTGTATCTATATAAACTAATGTTGTGTACTTATCTATTCTAAGTTGGTAGGTACCTAGGTCCACTTATAAATCTTATAGCAAAGCGAACTGTAAAAGCACGATGGTATAACTCGCGGTAACAGCTAGCAGATGTAATGGCAGTCGAGTGCCCAACGTGAAAATGTTGTAAATTGACAAGTTTCGTCTTCCTTCGACCAGCAATATAATTTGCTTGGCATATTCCCGGGATTTGCCTGTGGAAAATAAAAATATTTAGGATTCATTTTCTTTAGTAGATACTTAACTAAAGAAATGACTTGATGATATTAGTATAGGTATTAAGCCTACATATGGTGTATATGATCAAGCTATCATGTAGATAGTTTCTTGGTACTGCATTCACCTATGAAGAACTCAATAAGGGATAATTAATAATAGTTACACACGTAGTTGCAGAAATGCCAGTGTTCACATTTAATTTGTCCTATTAATAAAATTGTCTATAGCGTCTATAAAAATGAAAAATCCTAACGAACAAACAATTTCTTAGTAACAAACAAAACCATCAAATTAACCAAAAAATAAAACGGACTTTTTAAAACAACATTAAAGTAATTACTTACAGTCATTAAGGCATAATGAAACGATGTCAATACATAGTTTTCTTGATTGTTCTAACTTTGTAGTTAAAGACTGACCCTTCAGACACAGTGTCACCATTATAAATTGTTTATTGAAGAGTAGAGGCATCACGTATAGCATTAAATCAATATCTGCTGCCCTCTGTAAAAGCAGATCAGATTAGCAGCAAATAATGGTCTAGTACCCACGTTCTCATGCATTAGAAGCGGGCGTCTAAAACATCCGGATCACCACGACGTAATGGGCTATGTATAAAGTCAACTAATGTTTCTTACCTGTTCTTTCAATGAGCTGATAAGAGAATGTATGGAGACCAAATTCCAGGCCAAGATTTGACAGACGAAATAGAATAACTGTTGAAATACCACATAAAATTATTTGAGACAGAAATATTTATTAAATAAGTAGGTCACCAATGCTTAAAAGAAAGTTAACACTCACCGAAAATTGGAAAAGTTCAGTAAAATCTGATAACGCATCTAATATACAAAACGTAGCAGTAACAACTTCGTTTGAAAGACTGGTATTGTCATTCTCGTATGTGTTCATTAGAAAATAGAGATTCCCATCATTGGCTCTCTTCTTTGGATCGTTCACTTCTAACACTTCTTGTCGCAATATATCGTTTAAGTAATTTACCCTTGATATAACAAGATGTATGATGAAGTAAACTTCTGCAATCTCAGCGAGCAGGCCAATACCAGTTGATATCAACATCACTAGAGGTGGACAAGCAGTTCTCATGAACACAGTGTTAAATAATACAATCCACACAAAGGCTAAGAAACAACCGCCTAATACAATGAACCAGGAATACCTTCCAATATTCTTGTTCACATTTTTAACATTCTTCATATTAAGTCGTCTTTCTATCTTCTGCAATTTCACGTACATTTGACAAATTTTGTTACTCCTCTGTAAATTGTTTCGACAGAGTATAAGTACGCCATTGATTCCGTTTACTAGGACACCGAATTTAAGCGTAGAATTAGCGTATTCCGAGGTAAAGCCGTTGCCACAATAAGTAAAGAAATATACGAGACAACATGTGTTTAAAATCCAGAAGAAATTGCTGTATATGTGGTACCACGTCGAAGGTTCGCTAGGATACCTGTATTTAATATTCACGCGACTGAAGCCAAGGATCCGTAGCAGAAAGAATATTGGTTGAAATATTACAATGAAGTCGTCGTTCAAAATGTCAGCCGACACAACTTCGATATTTCTTATTTTATTCATATTGTACATTGTAAAAAAATATGAAATATGGTTACAATAACACGTGTATTTTCTTCTGGACTGAATAAAATAATAAAGCGAACTAAACCTTTTTGTCGATCGACGAAATTCAGTAACGACTCCCTTGGGGAAGACAATGAAAGCTTGTCCATACATAGATAACGTTTTCAATTTCATTAAAGACCCATATTCAGATTAAAATCAGATTTCATGATCAACATGGTTGTGATGATGATAAAAGGAGGCCCACTTAGCCCTCCTTCCCAATCCCCGATTCCCCAAAATCCCGTAAAATTCCTAACCCCCAAAAGGCCGGCAACGCGTTTCGGGTGTCCATGGGCTACGGCGAATGCTTACCATCCGGTGATCCGTATGCTCGTTTACCGCCTTATAACATAAAACAATTGTATGCAATTTTTATGGCATTTAACAACTTCTATGAAAATGCATAAGAATGAAAAGACAAAATATGTAACAATAATATTTTATTTTATGTACTGCGGTTACTCACTACAATTAGTAATGTGTACTTAAATAATCAACAACAGCTAGACACAGACTATTTCAAAAACTCTCACATACAAACATAACGAGTTTTTATTGCTATCAATTGTATATAAAATACTCATACGTAGTAATCTCGGACAAACCAAGTTATTTCGTACGTTTGTGACTTCAACCAATCAGTGATGTTCCTAATATTGCTTTACATACCCATATACTCAAAATACATACATACAAATAATTGGAATTGGCAGTTAACTAGCTGACATAAAAATGCGAAAATTGGAACAATATTGAGACTAGGCTCAGTTTTTGAAATATAAAATAAAGCTGTCTTAAAAGACTAAGGAATTATCCTTAGTCAATTTCTATTTGTGCGTACTTGGTAAATTCCTGCATTTTTTATATACAAATAACAAACTACAAAGCTGAAAACTACCCATTTAAATAAAAATAACAACGTACTAACGCGGCAACATTCCAAACCAATCTATTCTAGTTAAACATTCCCAGTTTTTAATATGCGAAGCGTTGTGATTCAGCGAAGCCGAGTTTCTCGAGAGCCGGGTTGCAAGCGAAGTTGATCATTGGAGGAGGTCCACACATGAGGACTATGACGTCATCGCCTGGCGGGAACAGATGCTGACTGATCATCTCATCGTTGATGAAGCCCACGCTGTATTTCCAGCCTGCAAAGAATATAAAGTACTTATTATTTTTTATTTCGTATTGGAACACCTGTACATTGCAGTGCGTATTATGTAAGTTGGTTCCAAGATTTTTTAGGTAATTATACTTTTTATTTTCGGACACATACTAGCTCAGAATTTATTCAAGAATAACAAGTGTAAAGTAAATAGAAATTCACATCAAGTTACATGAAGTACGGGTTCCATACATTAAGAGATTCAAACAAAAAGGTTCATAAGACATTAGTCCGAGATAAACTATACTCAAATACTCATCATTACTTGCAACTTTTTTCTAGTTTGTTCAATCATATAAATTTTTTGTCAAGTCAAGGTTTCTCTCAAAGATTTTTTACGTATTTTATGTCATCATACTGTTTAGAACGTGTATTGAAAAAGATTACATAATACTTAATGATGATTAATTGCAATTTGAATATTAAGACTTTTTTAAATGACTTCGAAATACAGACATTTTCAAGATTACCTACACTACTGGACCGGCAAACTTCGTACCGCCTCAAACATATTTTTCTCACCTTTGAAACCTTCCTTGGACTTTGACAAATAATTTAATACTAATATTTGCCAAATTGGTACAGTCGTTCTCGAGTTTTAGCGAGACTAACGAACAGCAATTGAGTTTTATATATAGAGATATTCTCTATTAGTCCTATAAAGAAATTGGACATGCATCTCACCTTCGCTAGGTCTGTCAAGAGTGTACCACACTTTGAACTGCTCAGGGTGTTCAGATTGGTACTTTTCCAGTTCATTTCTTAACAAGATGTCTTCTTCAGTCTGGTTGGCAAACAAAAGTCTCATTTCCGTGCGGTCATTGCCATCCTTGCATATATGTCTGATGAGTTGGAGCATTGGCGCGATGCCAGTGCCACCTGCCGAGACAACGGAGAAATTAATAACTAACACCCATTAATTATGAACGTTTAAACATTATGAAAGCATGAGTAAGACGTCATATTATTAGAAGAACACCATGTATTGTGCAATTATACATATTGTAGGTAATTTGTCTGTTATGCTTATGAATATTTGATTCAGTCAATTCCATTAGTTGTGTGGTGTTACGGCTCAATGGTATTTTGATTGTATATTTAATTTGTGCTTAATGACAGTTGAATAGCCCGTAATTTAGTTGTAGCTAGGCAGCAAGATTATCTAATATTTATGAGAGTTATATTAAGATATCACCTTGTGACACCTTTGTGTGTGAGTGCATAAAATAGTGTAACAATACAATAGACTAACGATTTTATTACATTTGTATTTTGTAGTTAGTTATTACTATTTATATTGAAATAACAGACATATTTAGTAGTTTTAACTATTAGAAGTGACTTTCTACACAATACAGCTTTCATTGAATGGAAAAGAAATCATAAGAACAGCAGATTTATCGTCACCATAAGCAAATAAAGTTTTATTATTATCTAATAACTTTGTATATTTCAATGTCATGCACGAAGCACGATGTAGGAGATAAGATGTGACGTAGACAGTCGATATTACGTTTTATCATAGTAGGTATATTATGTACTAAATTCAAGTATACCTGCGATCATGTTGAGTTTCTTGGCATTTACAGTTACGGGTGGGTCTTTCCTCAATTTCTTGATAAGGAATTTGCCATTGCCGGCGTACTGCAATCTTCCTGAAGGGCCTCGTACGTCGATAGTGTCGTTGATCTTCAGGCTGTTCAAGTGTTGAGACATTTTGCCGCCGTCAGGGAACTTAGGGTGCACATTTTTGAAGTATACCTGGAATAAAATATCGAGGTGTTGTAGTATATTATGACTAAAATCATCGACGTTGGTCATAAAGCCGCAATTTTGAGATGGAACTGGGTTGGTCACGTCTGCCGCATATGAGACGAGCGGTGGGCCAAACCCAAGACGAACTCGACATCTATGACAAGGTTTGGCCGCAAATAGGTTTACACAGAAAGGAGTGGAAGGATGGTAGGGAGGCCTTTGCCCTGTAGTGGGACGATCATGGCTGAAATCTAATCTAAATCTAGTATATTATGAATTATTATATGGAACTAATGAAGTTAGCTGAATATTTCAGTAGGTATGTATTCATATACAACAAACTATACTGTATAGAACATAGCGGCTCTTATAATAATATAGGTTCATGTTGGTTGAAAGTCAGTAATAAAATATAAAGTGTAGTGTATTGTAAGATAATTGCATTGACATTGCTGACACCTGTAGTGTGGGATGAAGGTCTTGAGTAATTAATTTCTACTGTTGCACAGTTAGCCAAGTAATTTGGTATGCACGTAAGAAAATTAAGATTGACTCATTGGCAATTGCTTACCATCAGGTGATCCGTCTGCTTGATTACCGGCTTATACCATAAAAAATCAAATTATATGGTTTTTAATTAAAGTATATCTTTTGTAAACATTGGTCATCGACTCAGAAGGCAAACAATTATTACTAGAGACCGGATAATATGCAACATAAAAAGCTTGAAATATGCATGCAAATATGCATGAAAAATGCCTAAAATATGCACGAAAACTGACAGAATATGCAACATTAAATGAGTTTTTTTTTGTTTTGTAAATATTATTCCTTTAGATTTAAGTATTTTGTTAGTAAATACTTGTTACATTTATAGAAAACTATCCATTGATAGATGTTAATCGATACAGTAACATGTAACATTATTTAATATTTTTATAAACATTAACAATCAAGTATTGTTCCAAATGTTCAGTGGTAAGATTATGTCTTCGATCATTCAAAATATTTTTATAGGTCGAAAATGATCGCTCCACATCTACTGAGGTAACGCTTATATTTTCATTCATCATTCATCATCGATCATTTGTCTCTTTCATTTTTTGAGTACCTACTAAAACAAAATACGCGCGGCTGCCGAGTGCGCTACGCTCGAAAAATACCTACCGTAAAAATACTACGGTACTGTAAATTATAGCAATAATATGCATCATCACTAGATATTTGTAAAAATATGCTATTAGCCTTAAAAATCGCTTAAATATGCAAATGCATATGCAAATATGCAAATGCATATTATCCGGTCTCTAATTATTACCATCTCTGAATTGTACTGCATACTAAATATCTTAGCTCACTGCACATTTCCAATGAGTGTTTGTGCATGTAAACTCAAACTCAAACTCAAAATATTTATTTGCACGTTAAGGTAGGTATTACAGGTCTTAATTTAAATTTAAAGTACATCTTAACTGCCTTTTTCAGGCGTTGCAAATTTGAGGGCTAACTTATCCTAGATTACATTTACTTAACTTAGGACTTAATACAAACTTAATAGTAGTGTTTATTTCTTATGTGTATATATTGTAGTATATTATGTAGTGAGCATGTATATATAGTAGTATGTAGGTATATCTGATATGTAGTGAGTATATATATATATATATATATATATATATATAGTAGTATGTAAATCTTATAATATGTTATGTGGGTTAGTGTAAAATAGGTAGTATTTATTTATAATTATAGGTGTAAGCGGTTATGTATTATGTTATTATGTTGGCATTTAATTTTGGCATTTAATTTTGTTGTTCTGTTTTTCTTCGAAGAATTCTTTTATAGAGTAGAAGCATTTTTGTATCAGGATTTTTTTTAATTTTCTGGTAAATATTGTTTCTTTTGTTTCATTTTGTAGATCTTTCGGTAATCTATTAAATATCTTGACTGCCATGTAGTAGGGACTTTACCGTACCTAGTACCGATGGAAGATAGAAAAACTATGTGAATTTTATATCTTTTCTTTCTACAATCCTTCTTTCTAGAAGTAGTACTGTAGTAAGGCCGAATTCTCGATTACTTTATCAGTGGTCATTAGTCAGTCATCAGTCATCAGCTATGATAAATTCTTTGATATAATGCCTAATAAATAAATGATCTAAAAACCCAACAAAACCCAAGATTCAAGATAGTTTATCAAATGTTTTTCAATACTATGACATAATTTTTAATAATCTGTGAAATCTTTAAAAGTCTATTTCGTATAGTCTATAGGTAGACTTAAGAATTTTACTATTTCAACTCTCCTACTGTTCCTAATTCAATAATTATTTTTGTGTTGGATAGTCCATTTATCAAAGAAGGCCACAAAACATCACGATACGATCAGAAGGAACCGAGCAGAGCGTAAAAAACCGTGCAGGAATACTTAGTTTTATCATGAGATACTTAGATAAAAAAATATCTCTTACTTTGATTACATAAAAACTGCATCTAAGTATGAGATCTAAAAAAACATGGAACAATCTAGGTCATGATGACTATTTGTGACCAATTAATGCTGATTAAAATAGATTATGTATCAGATTAATTGAATACAATAAATAGATAACGCAAAAGCACCGAATACCGTCCGGTGATCGGCGCGGCGAACAAAATTCTCCAAAAGATAAAAAAAATATTCAAGATCGTATAATTAAAAATGCTTTTCCGAAAGTTTATTAACTATGAATTAAAAATATGTTCATTATTTTGCCTTTTTACGACTATTTTGTACCTATATTTCGATTTAAACTCTTACGCTTAGAAAAATACTAAAGTCCCCGTATACCGACCGACTGCCGACAGATGTTCGTGATACCGACTCCTCGGGAGCCTGATACCGACCGACCCAAACGCACATTGTAAAATCAACTCTATTACTTAGCAGTAGAGTAGAAATTCGTAAAACAACAATATTTCAAAAACTATTCACGCATTGTTTTTGGATTCGATACTGAAATTACGATAATGAATTTTAATATTTAACATAACATTACGTTTTTAACACTCAGAAAGGTAAGCAGAGAACATACAATGCAACGCCTACTTTCAACCTACCATGTAGGTAGTTATTTAATTTTTTAATTACGTTTACTTACCTAAGCATAAGATTTACCTACATCATGTCGATCTTAATTTATTATGCCTAATAAAGAAATTGTTCGTATTGCCTACTGTTTAATGCAATCATGGTCATTAAGTACCTATCTACCTAACTGTGGGGAGGTCTCTCCTTCTCGGGTTTGACCCGAGAAGGAGAGACCTCCTATCTACCTATTATTAAGATACGTAATTTGGTATATTCATAACTAAACTTTTGTATGAACCTACCTATATATTACATACTATGTATCGTACATACGGTTGGTACTTATTTTATTACTTTACTACAAATAGGTTGTAGGTAGGTACAATAAACCTCCGAAGTTATTTTCGGAACATTATGTGTCGTAGGTATAACGTACGAGTACTATACCTATCTATTTAGGTTTTTGTCGTTCATCCCGATGGCTTACCGGTGATGTGCTTATGATGTAATTTTAAAGAAACACCAATTCCTATATTCCCTTAGTTAGTCGGAACAAGGGACAGGGAAACAAATCGTATCCAGACTACGACCAAACCTGTATTTGTATAATAAAACGTCTTAACCGAAATTTATAATTTTTTTTTAATTACTTTCTACTCTACTATTACTTATTAAGTTGTTACAATATCGTATTCATGTAATTCTTTGAAATAAACATAAAATATAAAGCTTTACTTTCAGAAAGTCTTTGTGAATGAATCGCAAATAAATCGAAAATATGTCATTTTGAAACGTAAATTACATAGAATCCATTATAGTTAGCATAGGTCGGATACCGGTCTATTATCTAAGGATAGCTTTAAGAATAAGAAACTAATCACAAAACACTCCCAAAACAACCCATGTTACAGAAAATTAGTGTCATTCATAAACCTTAAAATTCCGTTTACCGACCAATTTGATCGGTATTCGGTACGTCGTAATTTTGTAGGGCTCCTTATTCTGTCCAACATTAATTTATCGATAAATCTATAAAAACAAGGAATTTCAGTATGATTATTGAAATTATAAGGACTCAATGAACCAATAAATCACATAAAGTAAATACATTCCTTGTTTACCCGAGTGATCATCGCCAAAATCGAGATCTTTTATTTCACTGATTTATGTTTTTTTCGCATTAAAATTTACGCAAACTGCACCTTATTTAGATTTTGTGGGATAGTCGGAATGTGCGTTAACCCACAAAACCCAAGTTTTGACTGAAGGTGTATGATGAATTAATGTATTGAATAAGGCGTGTTTCAAGACTTTCGCGCGATAAATACACAAACTAGCGTAAAAAAACTAAAATGGTCGGATAGAGGAGGCCGGTCGGTAACCGGTGCCTTTGCGTTAATATAAGTATTATTTAATTATCTTTTCAAAGTACCTTCAGTTTTAATTATTATGTTATCGGCTTACTCACGTACTGTTTTGACGAGGAACTCGACTAGTTTCAAGCCATGCTAGAGGCTCATATTCATGAGCAGCATTCCGCGACACACGACGCGGCGATTGTCACGCTGCTACTGAGTTCCTCGTCAAAACAGTACGTGAGTAAGCCGATAACATAATAATTAATTTAGTATGTCTCACGAAAGTTACAATAAAATACCTTCAGTTTTATCTAATATTTTTTGTGTTATGTATTCGTTATGTAAACACATGTGTATATATCTGTCCTTAATTTTAGATATTACAAGTATAAACGTATCAAATGCAGGAAGTTAATGAGGGTATCAGTTGGCTGTGGTGAAGCTTGAGGTCCTGTTCGACCAACATGCAGTCAGTTTTAAAGAGCTGAGATTAGCTGCCCAAGTCGCAAGGGGAGACCTACATTTAGTAGTAAATCATTTACTATAAATGATGTATACCTATAGGTAACATTTTTTATCATAGAGCATATACATAAGTAGTATTAAAAATGCGGTTTTATTAGTTCCAGAAATCAATAACATAACAAAACATGTTGTAATCATATAACAAAACATTGTCGAGTCTCTAATGAGTTTCTCAGAATGTACATATCTAATCTCAGGAAGGTAATAGCCAATTTAGGTGTAATAAAAATTTGAAGGCGTTTAATGTATCACGTAGCTCTCGATTTTGATATTCTAAGATAAAATTAAGATTGTATTCAAGAAGGATTCTTTGAATGTAATCAAGTACTTAAATATTGATAATTATCAGATAGGCGCATACCTACATACAATGAGTAGAACGCGATACCACTGATATTTTTGTTTACGCGTCTGATTAACTGTTGCTATCTTTTAAGAAATAAGTATAATTATGTGATTATATAAACTGAACTATTTCCGACCTTATTCATCTAAATATAATTGACAAAAGGTCTGCTATACTATTTTCCTTTTATACTTTATAATACACTAGCGACCCGCCCCAGCTTCGTAATGGTGATATATTATGCATGTATTATACATTAAAACCTTCCTCTTGAATCACTATCTATCAAAAAAACCGCATTAAAATCCGTTGCGTACCTATTTTTTAAGATTTAAGCATACAAGAGGACATAGGGACAGAGAAAGCAACTTTGTTTTATACTATGTAGTGATTTAAAATGTTAGACATAGTTACATACCTTAATAACAAGATCGACATATCCTTTCTCATCGTCACTGGAAACAGGAGTGTAGGCTCTGATGACGAGGTCATCGTCAATCTTGGCTGATAAATGAATGTGCTGGCCAATTGGCAATCCTGAAATATAAAAACTTATACTAGACTAGTTGCCAAACACAACAACTTTTTTCAGGTACACAGAGTTCATTTACACTTTAAATTAGAGACATTCCTAACTATTATACCTAGGTGACTGTTTTTATATGCAAATAGAAATACCTAGTTATTATTTATTAGCCTCTGCAAGAGAATTTTGCTAGAAACAAATCATTAAGTTACCATCGTACAAGTTGTAAAAATAATATACTACTAATTTATGTACCTAGTTAATTTCTACACACACATTTTTGATTCATTTACGTGTACAATGTGTGTATTCAATGGATGTTCAGAATAAACAATGAGGCTAATTAAATTCTTAATATTGTACAATGGTAGTGGAATTGAATAATAGAAACAATAAAATTACAAACTTTATACAAAACAATGTTTTAAATTGTATGTTGTATACATGAATTCTGTACCCTTAGTATGAGTTTGCTTTACGCGCTCTCATTGGCCAGCTCGAATAAACCAACCAATCGGAGCGCCAAACGCGTTCTTCTTTCGATTACTTTAAACGTAAAACTCGTACTAAGGAGGATACTGTTTATTACAATATTGATAAAACTGTAAAAAAGGTTGAAGTCCTTTTATTTTTATCTTTGAAATTATTGTTATATAACTGGTGATAATTAGAATAAAAAATAATAAAAATCTCAAATACTTAATAATATGATAAGAACAGAATGACTAATGACTTATTGGACCAAGGACTTGTAGTTTGTATTAGTGTTGTCTTTTTATGCTGTATAATAATGAGTAGGTAACTATTATATACTTACAGACAAGGTAATCTTTAAATAATAATTATATATATGTATTTTTAAAAAACGTTGCCCCACACTAGGATTTTCTCCTATGTTGTGGGTGCGGTTACAAACATACAAGTTCACATTTATATAAACATGACACCCGGACCCGGAACAACAAAGACTAATCTATCTAATCTTTTAAATAAATACCTAGATAATTATTATACAACATTTTAATCATGTTCAAAAACTTTGAATCACTTAGATTAAGGTTAATTTGATCAAAGGTGATTTGATTACTTTGTATAAGATTCATACATTGTGTCAATAATTTCTGTAACTAATTTATAACATTTTGGATGGTTTATAATTTTGTGATCATATTCTTTTTTGTTATTTAAATTACTTTCTAAAAAGAGAAATGTGGTTTTTGACAACAAAATAGCAAAATTAAGTGTTTTTTATCCACAAAATGAGATGTTGTTGTATGTATATTTCACCATTTTGACAATGGACTTACCTAGAACATGTTGTGGAGTTGGTAGACCGAATCGGAACCTCCTTGTGTCATGGCTAATCTCCTCTCTCTCAATCAGAGGTAGAGCATACTTCACATTAGGATCCTGTAGTGTGACGAGCTGTGAGCTCTTCTTTGGAGGTGCAGCTTGAACTTCTTTCTTGGCCGGTTTCCTTCCCCATATAAAGTGGGCTATCACTGATGTAATCAACACCACTGACCCCACACCCAGTACAATAGGGAAGACCTGCAAAAATGGATTTTATTACTACCAACCATAAGATTGTTGATTGCTTGTTAAATTTTTCAATTTAATGCAATTGGTGTGGGTGATATTTTTGCTAGTTTAAAAAGTTATGAATGGCGATGATCATGGAGTGTTGATGACCCTTATATATTCATTATTATTTTTTTCACAATCATATTTTTCATACTTTATAAAAAGAATTATGTTTATCAATTAACGTAGATAATTTTAACAGTAGTAAGTCAGTAATGAAAAGCAGTTTATTTTGTGTGCTATTGTTCTGAACACATTTTGATTTGATTTATTATTACATCATGGAGCAGAATGATTTTCACAATAGATTGCAATATTCTTAGTGATGAAATGTTTTAGTTGGTCACCTACTTACTACGTAGATACAGAAACTATTGGAAGAGAAATTAATGTTCAATCACTACGGACACAAAATAACAAGTACATTTTAAACCTTTGACATCACTTACAAAGGGATACAAAGTTCAAAACTTATAAAACTTGTTTTAAAATACTTTGAAACAAATGTTTTAAGATAACATTAACCAAGTAGAAACAGGTTTTAAGAACTTTTACAATGTATTTGGTCGAAAACATTGAACATTATCGACAATAAGATACCCACTTGGACATTTTCGAAAAAATCAGTCACAGCCGCCTCTAAGTTACTCATTTTGATATACTTTTTACACTGCTTTAAAAAACACTATAAACGCGATCGTTTCACTGGAGAATTATACACAATTTAATGACTAGGAAACTGATGTGCGCACACGCATATCGTAGAGGGTAAACAAGCAACTGTTTAAGGTCAAACTTATGAGAGCAAAAACTTAGTTCACGGGAACGATCGACTGATCGCAGTTTAGACCTTGAACCGTCCAAGATACATGAATTATTCAATAAAACGCGTGCGTTTGACGTTACAGCGATGGGCCCACTGATAACTGAATGAAATGATCGGTATAATTATTAATCAACGTTTGACAGAATGCGAATTAAGCATGACACGCGTTACGATGCAATTTTAAAGGCACTTAGTTACCAACCAAACTCATGTTCTTTCCTTGCTGCTGATTTCAATACAATAATCCAGCTTGAGACAGGTAAACTTACGTGAGCCATTATCAATTCAATAACGTGCCTATCAATCTAGATAAGCCTTATTAACAATATTTATCAATTTCGTATTAGACTTAACCTCAAAAGTAAATAATATTACTCACAAGTTTATTATCAGAGAAAGGCATCTTCAATTTAGGTTATTTTGTATGAAACACCAATAACACTTTTCTAAGTCACCAACGAAGTAAACCATATGCTGTTATTGCATAATAAATGATTATTTTACTATAGTCTATGCAGGTACTGCTTCGCGCGCTGTTCTAACTGACGAAATACTGTGAATAGCTGAATACCGTTTAGCGGCCAGTGAGAGCGAGGAATTTATTTTGGTCCGGTACATGATTTGTAGTTACCTTTCGCTGTTTTGGTCGATGACAATTGGTCCTAAAATAGTTTGTGTTATTTGTATTAGGAAATACTCATCTTTGCTAATTATTGGGAACTTTATATTGTGAGCTATATGGGACTATAAGAAAAATAATAAAAATGTTTTATACATCTCACATTGTTCACATTTCTCTCTAACAAGTTTTATGCAGTAAACAATGAAAACTTCTCTCGTAGATGTTATTAGTAAACAATAAATAAAATATTTCGATTTTACCGCCATTCAGCGACGTCATGACTTTTGAAGCATCTGTCAAATCATAATGTAATGTCATTGTCAAATTACAATCGAGTTGACGTTATATTTACTGTGTTACCATTGTATTAACTACGACGAGTTTTGAGCACGTGGAAATTGATCCTGGTACTAATATTGTCGCTATTTTTCATGGCTGCTATTGTTTATCTACATACTTATGTACATTTTCTCAGTGTATGGCAATAGGCTCACCCTCTATTACGTGGGACTTAAAACACAAATTGTGAAAAGTGGGTGAACTCTTTCAGGGATAAAAATCGGTGACGATGTATTTGGATTCCTTTTTAATGATTAGATTCTTCTTCTTCTTCTTCTTTCTACAGCCCATTACATCCACTGCAGGATATAGGCCTCCTCCAATGCACTCCATACACTTCGGTCTTTTGCCTTCCTTCTCCACATCGGACCTGCGGCTTTCGCGATATCATCGCTCCAGCGAGCTAGCGGTTTCCCTCGGTTCCTGTGGCCCGATCTTGGTCTCCAGTCAAGCACCTTTTGGCTCCATCTTCCGTCCTCCCTACGGCTTATGTGCCCGGCCCATTTCCACTTAAGCGAGGCTACTCTTTGAGCTATGTCGGTGAGTTTTGTTCTCCTTCTGATCTCGGTGTTCCTGATCCTGTCTCTCAGTGATACACCTAACATAGCTCGTTCCATAGCTCGCTGTGCCACCTTAAGTTTTTCCATGGCTTCCACTGTGAGGGTCCAGGTTTCACAACCGTACGTCATCACGGGGAGGACGCATTGGTCGTACACTCTCCGCTTTAGGCTCATAGGCAGTTTCCCTTTCAGGACATCCTTAAACAGTTTATTGAAGGCTGCCCATCCTAGCCTGATCCGCCGCTTTATCTCTTCCTTTTGAGCATTTTTATCGAGGGAGAGCATTTGACCTAGGTAAATGTAGTGTGGAACTCGCTGTATTTTTTGCCCATTTACCTCAATATGATCCACACCGTCCTGGGTCATAAATTGGGTTTTATTGATATTCATTTTTAGGCCGATTTTACACGAGGCTTGCTGCAAGTCCTCGAGCATACTTTGAAGATCTTCTACAGAGGTGGCTATAATAGCAATATCGTCAGCAAACCTTAAATGTGTTAATTTCCCTCCGTTTATATTTATGCCTTTGTTGGACCAATCTATTGTGCGAAACATATCCTCCAGTGCCGATGTGAACAATTTTGGCGAGATGGTGTCACCCTGTCTTACACCACGAGACATTTTAATTGGGTCTGTCAACTCATGCAGGCTTATTTGTAGGGTAGCCTTGCTGTATATGTCTTTGATGACTTGAACATATCGATCGTCCACGTTGGATCGCTTGAGTGCATGAAATACAGCCCAATGTTCCACTGAATCGAATGCCTTCTCATAATCAACAAACCCTACGTGCACCGATAAGTTGTACTCCCTACATTTCTCGAACAGCTGCCTCATGGTGAAGATGTGATCAATTGTTGAAAATTTGGACCGGAACCCAGCCTGTTCTACTGGCTGCGCAGCATCTAGGCGATTGGCAAGTCTTGCACAAACTACTTTGGTGAAAAGTTTATATATGTGGCCTAAGATACATATGGGCCTGTAGTTTGCGATTTTAGCCTTATCTCCTTTTTTATGAATTAAGGTCCCTATGGCGTTTTTCCATTCATCCGGAGTAACTCCCTCGTGGATAACTTTGTTAAATAGGACCTGTAATTGTTTGAGTATAGCCTTGCCACCGTACTTTAAAAGCTCACTTGTAATTCCATCTTCCCCTGGGGTCTTTCCTGACTTCATTTTCTTCAGAGCATTTTTTATCTCATATATGCTTATGTCTGGCAAGTCCTCAGTGAGATGACGAATAAGCTTGGCTCTTGGATCAGAGTTCGATGGTATCAGTTCCTCGGTCTGACTGGAGTACAGTTTGTGATAGAATTCCTCCACAGCTCTGAGTATAGCTGGTCTTTCGGTTACTGTGGTTCCGTCCTCCTTTGTTATTTTATGTATCTGGGCATTTCCTTTTTGCAACTTTCTTCTGAACACTTTTGGGCCGCGATATTTCTCTATAGTGTCTTTAATGATGTTATAGTTGTTCTTCCTAACGTCATGCCTGATAGAAGTTCTAATTAATTTATTAAGATGGTTAATTTCTTGTAACGATTGTTGAGGAGTAAGGTTTCTTCTTTCAATAAGTTCCTTTGTAGAATCACTGAGAATCGTGCCATATTTCCCTCTTCGACTCGGTATCGGGCCAATGATTAGATTATAAGAATATAATGTAAAAAGGGTTTTCAGGTAATAAAAGTCATAAATTGTTAAAAAAATACTGTATTAACTTATTATACATTCATGTCTGGTTGATTTCACATTACGTAAAACGCCATAACACATTTTAGAATAAAAATATCTTAATAATTACTTGTTAGAATTAAGTACATACATTAAACTTTCTTTAAAAAAATAAATCGCCTATCTATATTTACATAAACATTTAAAGTATAATACACTTTATCACGTTTTTATCGACACAATTTACTTTGACCCGATAATTTCCCTAAGACTTTGAGTAACACCTGCGACAAGTACAAAGGTCCCAAAAACTATTAATATAATATCTTTGACGAGAATCCAGTTGTATTTGCCGAGGCCTCTCTCCCAATTAAAAATAACGTCAAGGATTGACGGCGCAATGAGACCCAAGAAAGAATAGAAGAATGCTCCTTCTAGACCAATTACTTGTTCCAAGCGAGGTAATGTAGCCGCTGCTGCCACTGTAAAAAAGAAAAAAATAATTACATAAAGGTAAAGATATTTTTATTAAAATTTGTTGTATTAACATTTTTTTGTAACTCAATGAAAATCCTCATCGACTTTCGTCGTGGGGAAGACGGGTGTGCCGGATCCTTACCGGCTAAAACCACCGCGGTATTCCTTCACTGCCTGTGGCCCTGATCCGAGTTACCCTTGCGGATTTGCAGTATAAGCAGGCATTCGCATTAACATCAGTGATATTACAGTAAGTATAATAAATAAATTATGTAAGTGCTGCTAATTGATACAATTATTATTATAAAAAAATTGACAACTTATTATCTTTTTTTAATTTTCTATTACCTGTTAGGGTAGCGAAAACCGCTCTGATAATGCCTTGAGCAAGATTGTGGTACTTCTGCGTTACATGTTCTTTTGTATTTCGCCATACTATTTCCATGGGCACATAGAACTGTAGCGTGTACGTGAAGAAAATCGCAAACACGATGAAAACTTTGGCTGTTAATGCAGGACTGGAAAAAAGAAAAGATTATTATTAAAAATACAAATAACAAGTAATGGGTACCTAAATAATAAACTAATAATTAAATACTCAGATAGTGACTATAATCAAACTTTTTTTTGCTATTTCGAATATTATAAAACACTGGCCGTTATTGTTGAAAAAAATTATTGATGGCCATTTATGTGAAAAGAAAAATAAATAAAAGAAAAAAACTTAATGGCATTTTCTAATCGTTTTGATGGTTAGTGGACAGTAAGAATTTGTAAATGTGTTTTAGATTTTTAATTAGCATGCGACTTTTTTCTATTGTATAATCCTATTATACTCTCATATTTTTTGGCATGTTTAGCTTACAAAAGTTATAAAAAATATTTTATGATGAATAAAAAAACATTACTGGCTTCTTTGCCATAAAAGAAAAAAAGAAAGTTGTATTGAGGTACTTTTTTTTTTTAAAAAAGAAACCGCTTTTTAATTTTCTCTACGCCTCCATTTTTAAGTCAGCTTATAGTGTAATATAAATATCTTGTAAGTCTAAAAAATATTATGCCGAAACCGCACCAAAATCGGTTCAGCCAAACGCGAGATAATCAAACGTATGTATGTACCTACATATGTATGTACGTACAGGTAATTGAGAACCTTTTTTTTTGAAGTCGGTTAAAAAGATTGAACATTTTCGTAGAGGTAATAAATTACATTTTGAATAAAAAGTGCTGAAACTTACATTTCAGATGTGTCCAGATTGAGAGTAATACTTCCTTTGGCTGCATCTCCATAGCGCACGTAGCCTAGGAATCCCATGATCATGTACAACAGCACGACCACTGACATGGTGATGTTCAGCACTCCAGGACATCCGAGGAAGTGGTTCGGCTTAGCCATCGTGTTCTCAACTGGTAGGACAACGCCGATACCTTCCATAGCAAATATAACTGTACTGAAATGAAGTTAAGGTTGAAATTAGCGATTTGCTGTAGTCAATCATAGGTACTTTTAATTACCTATTTATGTAATGTTTGCCTAGTAGGTAATGGGATCCCTACTGCTATATAGCATTTGTACTCAGTAAAATAAACTATAGCTGAGCAAGACAACACATCTGACCATTCTCCATTCGGTAAAATTGGAAGGTAAGTTTCGGTTACTGAAGTAACGTCTGAAATTATTTTGAGTAGGTTTTATTCAGATGGGTTCGTAACGTACGTTTGTAAAGCTTTTGAAACGTAGTCCATTTATTTGGATTTACTATTATATAGGGATTCAATAAAATAACTGGTGAAAAATGCGTCTGTCATACGGCATACATACCTATGTAACTTCGCAGATGGTGTAATCTTAGCATTAACACAACTTTTTTTATCGAATAGGGGGCAAACAAGCGGACCTGTCACCTATGGTAAGCAATTACCGCCCATGGACTCCCGAAACACTAGAGGACACACAGGAGTGTTGCCGGCTTTTTAAAAAAGATTACGCTGTTTTCTGGACTACTGTAGTGTATAAAGCTAAGTTGTTCCTTACCCGATAAATAGAGGTAGTTTTCCAATATCGACTGACATCGGCTTCGAGTCAATAGGCTGGAAGTCCGAGCAGATATAGTAGAGGCATATGAGGAATGTGAGAACCAGTAACACGTTTGCAAATCCAGAGAAGGGAGCCAGGTATTTCAAGTTCTTAATTTGCGTGAATAGAAGTATCGGTACTAAGAACATTAGGCAGTACATCGTCGTGCTGATACCATTGTCCACGTAATAAAAGTCCACGATCTGAAATTTAAATAATAAAAATTAAAATTTGTTAAAGTTTGAATAGAACACTGAATATTAAAGGTAGGGCCTTCTATGACCATCTAAAATTTAGAAAGCAAAATTTTCGGAGTGGACTTGTTTTAAAAACAAGACTTCTATTACAATGTTTTTTCGGGTTGATCTTGAAAATCGATTAGTAGGTAAGTTTACTCAATGGCGAAACAGTAACCTTAGTATGAGTTTGCTTTACGTTTAAAGTAATTGAAACGAGAACTCATTCGGCGCTGTGATTGGCCGGCTCCAACAAACCAACCAATCAGAGCGCCGAACGAGAACCAAAGAGGCGCTCGTAACGTACACCGAGGTACAGTATCTATAAGTCTTATAACAATTTCCTTTTTTGGCAAACTTGTTTGACAAGGATATCATTAGCATTCAAACTTTTTTCACGAGTTCGACCAAGCACACCTACGCTATTGTTTTTTATAAAGCAGAAGATAATAGAACAACAATTTCGAATTCAAAGATATTTTTGTATCTACCTAAATATTTTCTTACATTTGCTACAAGTTATGAGGAAAGCATTATAAGACAAGACTGTTTTGTCAGCCGTCCAACATACCTGTTTAACGGATTCCACGAGTAAGATGACATAGACTGCACAGGCGCCAAGAATGGTGAAAGCCATCGCCCAGTCTATAAATATCCTGCAAAAAGAACGATGATGCTTGTTAAGAACATGGAGCAAAAGCACCTGTAAGACCTTGAAATGTTTTGGGACAGGTAATGTCTTTGATGATGAGCCAAATAAATTAGGCGCCACTCGTCTTTAAAAACATTGATGCCAATGTGTACAGTCATATAAGGTGTCTCGTGTCTGAGAATAAACAGGAAGAAATGGTAATTTTGTTTTGATCATAACATGTCACTCAAGTGTTCAGAGGTGGCCAAAACCCGATTTTCCATATTGTTATACCTAAGGGTGATGAAATATTAAGAACATGCTAAGTGTGTGAGAGCCATGCCTCGGCACAAATGGGACGGCTCGACCGGAGTGATACCGACTTGAAACAACGCTTGCGTTTTATTTCGTTGTTTAAGTGAGGTTAACGGAGGCCCCATTCCCTTCTTCCCAGTCTTCCCAATCCCCGATTCCCTAACAACCCTTAAATTCCTAATCGCCAAAAGGCCGGCAACGCACTTGTAACGCCTCAAGTGTCCATGGGCGGCGGCGATTGCTTACCATCAGGTGATACGTCTGATGAAAAAAAAACTTGCTTTCAAATCTTCCGAGAGATACTCCTTAAAAGGTAAAACATAAAAAATTGTGTTTCGTCCAATAAAGATGACTAACAATCTACTAAGTAACAAATAAGCAGCTGTCGTCGGCTTTCGTCATTTCTAAGATCGAATTATAGACATCACTTTTGGCAGACGTCTCTCGTTCACAGTGGAAATGTATCACGCTATGCAGAGACAGTATCGGCTGTCTTGTGTCTACATTCAATCGTGAATCAAAGTCACGTGAGGCCATTAATGAAAGACATCGACAGTGTAATAATAGTACGCGTCTTACTATAGCAAACTTGACCTTAGGTATTTATTGGTTTGATTACCTCAAATTTACGATGTCACTCATCGGAAACGTGATTGATGATTGATTTCAGGGGTCATTTTAGTCTGTCTGCTATTAATTTATCATGAATGAATATTTTGAGAAGCGTTTTCTAAATATTATTTTAGCGAATAGAGCTATCGTTCAGTAAGGTGGAAAATTTACTCAGATATAAGTAACACATGGTACTAGAATTAATTTATTTAAACATATTTTTATTATATTTCACGCGTATATGTAGGTATTATAAATTTTCTTCAACCGCGGAAAATGGGAAAAATGAATGATTTTAAACATTCAATATTTTTATTAAATTTTCCAGCTGCGATTCGTGTGGGATTCCAAAGATTTAATAAGTTAAAACATTGGATAATTATATAAAAATCTATTGTAATTTTAGAATACCTATTTGATTAGAGCAATTCATTCACTTGACTTCAAGTTTTGTCTCATGAAAAGATATTATATTATAATAATAAAAGTCATTCATAAACCTCTCATGAATGGCATTTTTTATAGGTAAAATCATTTCATAAAGCTGTACCTATTTCCTGAGTGTCTATCTATGCAAAAAATAAACTAGTCCAGAGCTGATAATAAAATGCAAAGGTCTGTGTTTAGAAGTCACACGTGCGATCTAGAGAGTGATCAATGAGATCGATTTGATTTAAATATGAGAAGAAAGTGTGTTAGTGAGGTTACCGGAGTCCCAATTACCCCTCTTCCCAATGTTCACAATCTCCAATTCCCCAACAACCCTTAAATTCCTAACCGGCAACGCACTTGTAACGCCTCTGGTGTTTAAAGTGTCCATGGGTGGCGGCGATTGCTTACCATCAGGTGATCCGTCTGCTCGTTTACCGGCTAATTCCATAAAAAAAGAAAATAAAATAGTCTGTGAACGTACCTAGAAGCTCGTGATACTTTTCGTAAAGGTTGGGGTCCAGTTGCAAATACTGCTTCAACGGTCTCAGCGTAGCCTAGTGATGGTACCCTTGTTACTCTCGATACATCTTGTGAAGTTTTAACCTGGAAAAGTTGGTTCATAAGTTTATTTTGATGACTGAGAAATTTTTCTTCGTAAATAGGTATAGTTGTTTATACTGATCATGCCGCTTATGCCGATCACGATGCTTATATCGTTATGCAAGACCTTATAATATACAACATTTTTATTATATGGGCAAAGTATGAGATTATTTGGACAATGCTATTTTGAAAATGCTAACAAACAAATATATTTCGAAAATTTCTCAGTAGTAGTACGGAGTCTGGAAATGTGCCCCGGTATATGGCAAAAGGCTCACCTCCTATTACATGAGACTTAAATCAAGAATTGTGAAAAGTGGAAATTGTACAGTGGCATTACATGCCATAATGTACACCACTGCCTACCCCTTCGGGAATAAAAGGTGAGATGATATAAAAAAAATACTTACTAATAAATATACGCAATGTGTGCAGATGTATCCGAGTATGATAGTTCCAACGATGCCTACTATCGTGCCAGCGTTCTTAAAGGCTGCCGGCATCGCCAGAATACCAGAACCTAGGGACGACTTCAGAAGATTTGCAAACGATCTCATATCTCTAAAAACAAAACAGTAATCGTGGTTTAGTAAAAAAAGGTTTATAATATTATATCTTAGGTAACTAGGTAGTCCTCAAGGTTATTTTCTTTTTCAATCTCTTTGACTGAAAATTGTTCTCACATAGTTGAAGCAATCAAAACCATGTACTGATCAAGAATTGTATTGTGAACTTGAAAAATTTAAAAAGAGTTATCTTTGAAGTTTCTTGCTCGTTCTTTTCCATAAGAATCTACATTTTGGGACGAGCAAATAGCTACACTTGAGGGCTGACATTTTAAACACAGACAAATATTTGCTTTGATGGTCAAAAGTGCCTTCCTGGTCTATTTGAAATAAATAATTTTTACTTTGAATTCTTATAATTGCCATTGTTTTCTACAAGGACTAGGTGTAAAATCCTTGAGTTGGACAAAACACAACTGTGTGTTTTGCTTTGCGAATATGAATAGCCCGGTGTTTAGCATTAGGGTCATCCTTAGCATCACTGGTGAAAAGTGGTAGATTTTTAATAAATGTATTGCCTGTTTAGCCTTTCAGGAAGTTAATAATTTAAAAATTGTTAACCCTGCGTAAATTAAGTCAAGGCTTTAACTGCCATTCAACTTCTTATCAGTTATCATTAATTTGAAGCGACTTGATTTTTATCGACCACGTGCTTTAAATAATTATTTTTTTATTACCACAGAAGCATATAATAGGTTTTATTCATTAGAATACTTCAAATCAAGATTTTCAATTACTTATGATTTATTTGAATTGAATGGAGTAAAATGTCTGTGGGATTCTTTATTTAATATCAGTAATAATGATATCAGGTCATCGGCCAGTCAACTAGACTAGACAACTGCGCAGAAGATTTTTTTACAAGCTTCCTGATAGGCTGGCAATAAAGTCAAAGTCACAGTTAAAGTCAAGGTCAAAGTCAAATCATTTATTCTAATTAAACCATAAATACTTAGGCACTTTTGAAACGTTAACACAGAAAGAAATAAATAATAGTTTGTTAGTCTGTCCGTCAGTGAAGCTAGGTAATATGAATTGGTTTATTATTTAACGTATACTTACGAGTTGGGATGTTCCAGTTTTCTATTTTGAAAGGGATCATAATTATTCATTTCAAGATCATTCTCTTTGCATTTGGTGTTTATTGTGCTAATGGATATCGTTGATGGATAGATTCCATTTTCTGTTATGATGGCCCTGAAACAGAGTGCATTTTAATTGTAGGTGTATATTGATCACGCAAACATATTTCCTATGTTTCAATATATCGTATTAGGTGATTCGGAAACGAATTACACAACTGAAAAAAAAATCAAACAAATCAAAGTCTGTAGTACCTTTAAATTAACCTTAGTTAATTTTCGTTAATATTCATCGCACCAAATATCTACATATTCGATGTACCTACATGTAAAAAATACTATTTGACTCAGCAACAAAACAAAGACGGATCTTTGTATATCTATATTGCTAAAGTATAGGTACCTACTTAGCTAAGAATATGGTTTTAGTTTAGTCACTTTACAAATTGTATTCGTATAATATGTATATTATGATGATGACGTTTGTTTTGGCTTTGGATATGATATATAAGGTATTAACGTCTGCGTAACTATGTATATCTACAAATACACGATACAGCAGAAAATTTCAGTACCTACAGCAAACATTTTAACAAGAAATATAAATAAAAAACAGTGTTTATATAATTATTTTCCTAAGAAACGTAGTGTAGGGCACATTAATTTAAAGACACTTCGTGACGGCAAGCAATTTAACGGATGATTTATCAGGAGATTACAGTGAAATGAAAAAGAGCAACACTCTCATAGCTATGTAGCGTCTAGTCCAAAGAATGCATGTTTAAAGTCCGCCAGACAAAATTGTGATAGCATATATTTTGAATGAGAATTTAACGCCAACCCGAATTTATTTCTGGATGCAGCAACAAGAATTCAATTGGATGGGTACTTTATGTTTAGATGGGAGTACCATTACCTATCGGCAATTCCATCGAGGATTGCTAGAGAATCATGAATCTTATTTGTTTTGATTTGACCGCAATTTGTCCTATTAATCTTCTTTATTCGTCTCATTCATTGACCTGAGGTATTGCGGTTTTGAGGAAAACCACGGTCGGGTTTTCAGTTGAGACATCAGCTTACAGTCATTGTTAGGAATGTATTTTTAACGTAATTCAGGTTGAAAACTCATTTATTGAGTTTCATTGAAATAATCATCTGCAGTAGGTAACTGTCTATTACAGAAAATGTTTATCAAACGTAAGTTTTTTCGTAATAGTGTTTTTTTTAAAGAACGTTGTCTCACACTACGATTTTCTCCTGTGTCGTGGGTGCGTTTACAAACATACAAGTTTACCCAGATCTGAAACAACAATTCACACAAAGAGTTTCTCCGGTGCCGAAAATCCGCAAATTTTTTTTTGTCTTAATTGGGCCGACGTTTGGCCGCTATCTCGCCTGGTCGTAAGTGATGATGCGGCTTACGATGGAGCACGTCTGTTATGTACATAAGCAACCTATTCACTCGGGCTTTAAACAGATTCGAGATTTCGTTGATTTCATTCATTACCTATCGTAATTCCTATTAAAACGACTAGTGTGGATATGTAAAACGAAGGTAAATAATACAACTATAGCCTTGAAGAGGTTCTACCTCAAAGAAATATGATTCTCTTGAAGCGCTAAGACTTCCCTAAGCTATTTAATTACATTTATTACGCTGCAGTAATAAAAGGCTCTATTGATAACATAGTTGTCTTTGTAATCATTTCATTTACGTTTTGTGTGTACATCATTAATTTACATTATAAAATATATGACACAGGTACTTGCTTGTCAGAATCACGTTTTCTGTTGAACTTTTGATTGAAATTATTCACACAGTCATCCTAATTCTACTTGTAATTATTTACTAATGATAAAGATGATGATATATTGACGTAATAGATTTAGAATTCTGCTCACTCAGTGGTTTATGAAATTTTTGTTCTTTGGCCTATTTTGCCCGATTGTAAGTCACAGCTGACTCGTACTGAGCAAGCGAATTAATGCTCAAACCTTCTTTATGCGAGGAGAGACTTTGGTCAGCAGTGGCAACCAATAGGCTGTGGATATGATGTGATACACTGTATGCTGTATATGTCAACCCGCATTGAATTAATTATCCAAACCTTCTCCATGCGAGAAGAGGCTTTGGTAAACAGTGGCTACTAATTGGCTGTGGATATGAAGTGATGAACTGTATTTTGATGAATGAATGAAATGTATTTTTACTTGTATTATCATAGGCACACCTAAGCTACACACAGTAAATTAGATATAGCCTCTTTCTGATTTATTCTTGGCTATAAAGATTATAAACTTTACAACGAGTATTAACTGCCAGACGGAAAATTCTGTTGGATTAATAAAAATGCATACGTACTACGTGATTGATTAGAAATTACTGCGTTGGCCTTGACTTTAGTTTACGTAGGTCAAGGGTACAATAAGGCAATAACATGGAGATTTAATTTCGATTAGTTGTAGTTTATACCGCCTGGTTTTTTATCTAATACGATTTTTTTTCTGAGAGTTATGTATCATTAAAACATCCCATTTGTATCTAAATAAGAAAACCTTTTTCAAAAAATAAGAAAATATCGACTTCACTGAAGAAAATCGGTTAAAAATAACACTAGAATGATCAAAATAACTTTTATTTCGGTAGTCGATGTTAAACAAGAACAAACAATAATGAGAAACACCGGCTTTTGAAATTGAAGTAACTTTGATCCTTTTAATGTTTTTTAAACAGTCTTTCTTCAGTAAAGTCGTTTTGTTTTTGTAAAAAAATAAAATGATCATGTCACATCATACTATACTCATTATTGTTGTTAGAAATGACAATAATGATTGATTATACAGACGTAGCATGTTAAAATATTAATAAAATATAACTCTTCCTAGAATTGAAGTTCCATTATGGAATTTAAACCAATTAAGTAATTGAGGTCTATAGTTATAACAAACTTTGAAAATGACGTAATCAGTTACCGATCGTAAATATTGGATTATGGTTATACATGTCTGTTAAACCTGTTCTCCTTGAAGTCAAAAACTAAACCGTTGTTAGCTTCCCAATGACTCATGTAGTCGCTTAAGTTGAAGGTTCGTTGATGAGAAGCCTTTATATTGAAGCGAAACAATCATTACTATATACATATGTATTTGGTTTACGCATAAAACATCACTAGTAGAATGTGATTGGTATTTATTTGTTACAAAATTTGTTTAAAATAATGTTGAATAAGATATTTTGACTAAAATGACAGATTTTGGCATAATTTATAGGTACATACTCTACATGCTATATAGATATAAATAACTCGATTAAGGGTGCGTTTCCACCAAAGATGTACTATATAGCTATACGAAGATGAAAAGCTAAGCTGTAAAACTATGTGACTGTTTATAATGATATTAAGCTGTGTGAATAAGATGTGCTATAAAAATGCGCAGCTCGAGTATGCGATGTATCGATAGTAGGGAAGCCAAAAACATAGCTTAGCTGAGTCCCTTTCCACCAGTGCTAAGCTGTGTATACACGCAAATGATTGGTGCGCTAGTATTAGATAAGACTAATAACATTACAGTTGTTATAATAACAAATAGAAATGATAACGCATGCTTTCTTAACGTCTATACGTGTTCTTTCAAGGAAATGTATCCTGTTATCATCTCATGATGTCGCACGTGTTATCAACACGAAACGTGACATGTTGATCATCAAACTTTTGGATAGAAGCCATCGCTGGGGCTAAAATTGTTGGCTTATTTATTTACGACGGTAAACATGACATGCATATGCAAATGCAGGCGTTAATGAAAATTTATAACTGTCTAGTCTGGCTAAGATATTTAGTTAATCTAGCAAACCCGGCGAACTCGCGAAATGTTTCCTGTTTTTCTGCTTTTCTCTTGAAATTTTCCTGAATTTTCGGAGCCTGAGACCTTTCCAACGAATGCAAAACCGTGGAAATCGGTTCGTGCGTTCTGGAGTTGTAGCGTCAGGTAGAAAAAACCCGACTTATTTTTATATTATAGAAAATATCCGGGTGTAATGTGTAAAATAAGTGATCCCAAAATAAGAGCCCCTCAGTGCGGGGCTCCGTCGACCTGGTTTGTCGATCATTTTGCTTAAAATAATGTTTATAGTTCATAAAGAATAAATGTGCGGACAACTGTTACATATAAATTACTGTCATTTTTTGAAAAAATAACCTAATCTTCTCTATATAAAGTCTGGATTTCTGTGTACCTTGAAACTTCTATTATTATGTAGACGAAACTTGTTATCATTATGGTTCATCAGTGTTTCTACTTATAATATTTATCTGCAGGTAATCTAAAACATGTTCTCTAGAATCTAGATCTCTGCAGAATAATAATAGGGATGTAGCAACATATTATTATGTAGACGACGGTTTAGAGGCCACATTAGTATTTATTTTTAAAAATATTATCATGTTATTTGTGTTGCAAAAATACGAGAGTTAGGGTGCTTTTCTACCAGATATGTGCTATGCTACGTTGCTATGGATGCGTTTGGCTTCCACCAATCATATTCATTGGTACACAATTACTCACTTAAGCTATATTTTTTATATGGAAAGATGCGTGCTATGGATGGCTTCCCTACTATCGATACATCGCATTCTCGAGTTGCGCATCTTCTTCGCACAGCTACTTTGCGGCGGCGCATCTTCATAGCACATCTTACTCGCACAACTACATAGCTTAGTATCAGTGGAAACGGCCACATAGTTTCACAGCTTAGCTATTACATCTTCGTAGCATAGCTATGTAGCACATCTTTGGTGGAATAACACTCTTAATAATGATTATAATCAAGAAACAATATAATCAAGAAAACCGGTAGAGCCAGATTGTAATAAATGCCAAATTAAATTTAAAAAAATGTGTTGAATAACGGGTACCTACGCTCGCTCAGAGATTAGAAAACAAATTGAAGAAAGATCTAAAAAGGTTTATTCACCAAATAGCGAGCCTATCAAAAAAAAAAACAAATGATATCATTCTAATCATGAGCTGCATCATGCAACGTTGGCGTCATTGACTGATATTGAACTCGTAAGATTTAATGAAGGTACTTTCTTACGTTTAAATTTAAAATGGCTGCCAAACTGTCATACTTTGTAATCACATATCTGTTTCTTCAATCTTTCTCATTCAGGAGAAGAAATGTCTAAGGAAAGAGAACCTTGTATCCCTGTTCCCATCTTAAATAAACAGTCACCTGTTTGTATAAGAACTTACATACGTTTGATAAAAGTAATTAATGTAAATAAGTCATGTCTAATTACATAGCTAGTACATTGATAAGTACCTAAAAGCAGACGTTTCTACCTAATGTAAAGTGATGAACATTTTTATTGGTATTTAAAAGAAAACAGACGAAAGATTGGGAGCGTTATTTTAAGGTACCAATAGATAAAAAACAAGTTACATATTAAAACATCATTAAAGATTGATTTTATTAACTACATATTACTGGGTATTTTACAATTTCAATTAAAAAATTCTCGGTAGTAGAACAACTGGTGAAAAGTAAGTGCCACATTGTATTTATCTATCTTTTCGGGGAAAAAAAGGCGAGACGTCATAGTATTATTATGTATTAGTATATGTGATTGTTTGAGATTTTAATGAAGTTTTCTATTACCTAATAATAATTAATCTAAAGTTTAGTTAAAACAATGCATTTTCAATTTACATACTCTTAGCCAAGTGATATATCAATACTTGTAACTTATTAGTAATAGGTAAGTCTAAATAATATATTTCGAGTATTAAACTCCAAAATCGATGCTATTTCAAGGTCTCACATTGTTTTTCTTGTCGTTAAGCATTTGCCTTGATATTATTTAAACAATGTTCCTGAGATTTTACGCGGTACGGTACTTTGACTATTTGTTAAATATCATTTGTGCCTAATATTATTTCAAAATCATCTTCATATTCTGTATAAGTAATGTAATTTGTTTTATGTACTAGGAAAAGTATCAAATTTTATAAAAAAAGAAATGTTTTATATAGCAGAAACAAAAAAAGGTGATGTGTGCCTTAGATTAGCTAGCCGACTGAGTACATTCTAGTTCCACTTTGTTGTAATTGGTAATTCATATCTTCAGGCATGACCGACACTATAGTACTCGTATGAAAGTGTAAAACTGGCCATTAGTGTACCACGCTTGTGAAAATTACACAACTCTGGCGCTATTTCAGCTATAACAGAATGCAGTGTTTACATGCATGCTCTGCAAATAGTTTTATTGCCAGGCAAAGGACAGGACTTCCTAGGCAGGGTTAAGATTAGAAAATAACGCTGAATCACTAAGGAAATTGTACATAAAATTCACGGAAGTTTTTCACGGTCTAATCTTAAAATATGCATAGTTTTTGTTATCATAATTTAGTTTACTCACGGTTATAGAAACAAGACCTATTTTAAAATTAAATAAAAAGAAATTAAACAACTTACGTCGAGCTAAACTCCTTCATATTGTAACTATTGGACATTTTCACTGTTGCTTGCTTACTTTATTGGTGTAAAAATCCAAAATGGCACTGTTATTATATGGTAGAACGGTTTTAATTGATCGGTTTTGTTTATGTATTACGATATATTATGTTGTATCGATACATTTGCGCGCGTGCGACATGTTTCGCGTACGGGCGGCGACACAGTCAACGGCCGTGTGTTTAGTGTGCATTGCTGATCTTTATAAATATAAAATACGCGTGACCGTTTCAGGGACCATCTTGGCATCGACATTTAGCTCAAGGGCCAGTGGAATCTGGAATTCTGGACTGATTTGTGTATGTCGGACTATTGTCTCCCACACACCTGTGTTCGATATGTCTCTAGGTATATTATATTCTTATGTCTTTCTTTGTGAATGGTGGGACTTTTAACATTAGATATAATGCACGGGAAAATAATGTGATACAAGTACGCTCCATTGGGATGATCTGTAAATATTTAACGTCAACAGTTTGACGCCATTTGACCAACTGTTACATTTGGCTACTCTCTCAACTAATGACTTTTTTTTCTATTTTTCAAGATTCAAGGTCCTTGAAAGTCTTGTTTAGTTTCTAAATATTCTTTTAAAATGTTTTTTTTTATCACTTGGAAATGACTGGAAGAGGTTTTGTTTATCCTATAGTTAACAACAATCGATATTAGTATCGAACAACATAATTACAATAATTGAAATCCAATCACTCAATTAATAAAAAATACAATTTAATTACATTGTACTGTCGTTGCCAGCGGTGTTACAAATTGTGTTTAGAATACGTCACAATCGATCTATAGCATGCGCATCACATTCGTTGACACGCGAGATTCTCGGCAAGAATTGAATGTTGTAATAGTTCTAACAATCTTTTATTAACATTTGGCACACACGAGACCGTTTTTAATTTATAAATAGGTATAGAATACCGAAGTGTCACTGTAACCGAGACATTTTGGCACTGATTGCAAACTCCATGGGACACGTAGTTTTGGAGTATTATGATTTTTTACAACTTGGTGATTATTTACACTGCACCGATAAGGATTTGATGTGGTTGCTTGATAGCATACAGGATAGCATTAGCATTGATTATAGCAAAAGCATATAGCAGATAGCATTGATGTAAACGGAACGCTCCCAAAAACCGCAAACAGGTAATGTATGTAAAAACCGAGGTTTATTTTCAAAAAATTAATGAATTCAATATTTACTTTACGTAATAATATTTGTAATCAACTGCTTAAGGCTGATGTTGCATGAATAACATGAAAACTAAATCTATTAAAATGATAAGAACAAAAAATGTTTGTAAGATTTTTACTAAACTGTAATTAAGGACAAAAATATCAGAAAAATCTGTGAATATTTGCACTTACATTATTGGAAAACCATTAATTTGCAATTTTTATTTGTAATAATATTTTTTAAGATTAATTAGTCTTGTAAGCATTTTGTGTGTCACTGTCCACGAACTAACCACTACCACCAACTAACATTAGCGATCGATTTGAGCACAGTCCAGGCAACTACTGACAAATATTTTGTCATCTTCGTCCAGAGATGTGAAAATATGAAAAATGGATGCCAAACGTAGGACGTACTCGTAGATATTTTCATTCATGTTGTTTGTACTTTACACTATCTACACGAATAGCCTCAAACTTTTTGTATGAAGTTATTCTTATTTAAGAATTTGTAAAACGGTTTCATTTTGTTTTCATAACATAGTAGCATAGTAATAAAATAGTATCCTTGAGAACGAACGCCGAGACGGTACATTATAGTGCGCAGTTGTTTTATCCAAGCAAGAATTGTGCGGTGGAAACCGCGAGGCAAACTTAGTAAGACGTCCTTCAATATGTATATTATTATCACGTTCTAAAATTGGCAAGAAAAGTGTGTAAGTCAAAGACTTTATGTTAATGTTATTTACATGTTGTTTAATGTAGTCTTAAATTGTCTCCTAATATTATTAAGTCGTAAGTCGTAGATATGAGAGACCGCAAATGTTTGGAACGTAAACATTTCTGACGTAGGCTTTCGAGCGTGAAGATTGATCCATACATTATTCGATCTCACGTTTTTATAGGTAAAATCTTAACTAAGTGAAAATGAATAGCTTGAATTTTTGGCTGGCTCTTTTTGTCTAGTAAAGATTTAATCAGGTTGCAAAAACGTCTACTTATTAGTTGGTTATCGTGTAGTTATGATTCACTTTGCACATGCATATAATAACTACGTTATTTGTTTCTCAAACAAATAACGTAGATATTATATGCGTAAAAAATATTATAGCCTATCTAAAGATCAGATCGTGATATATAACTAATTAGCCAGATTTTGGGTTCTTTAGATAGGCCATAATATCTTTTTTATAAACCGATAAATGAACATAAGATCACTTCAAGCGTTACAAATGCGTTGCCGGCCTTTTGGGGGTTTTAGAGGGTTTGAATTTAAGGGTTGTTGGGGAATCTAACTAGGTTACTGGAGGCCCAATTTCATAATCTTCCCAATCCCCGATTCCTCAACAACATAGGATGTTTTGTTATGATTTTCGATTACAGAATTAACACAGAGCTTGGAGTTTTGTGGAATTTTTAACTAGATGACTGAAACATGAATAACGAAAAGTGCATAGTCATGGGAATACAAATTGTAAATTCCCATTTACACACGTGTTTAATTACACATTAAAGTGCACTTGAGACGCTAAAGAATTATCTTAGCACTTAGATTACTAACAATGTGTAACGACGACTTGCTCAGTATATGAGTGTTATATTAATCCGATAGTAATGCATTGATTGCGAAAGGATCTTAAGAATGTCTTTCTTCAATCTGAATACATAATGATATAAAGTGGATTAGTACACTTGTAGATATCATTTACCTACTTACAACAGGTGCATCACGTGTCAGTCGAGTGTCGGCGCAAGCGCCGCTGTGGATCGCTTTGACTAATTACCTCTGTATTTCCAGCTGCGCCTACGCGCCTGCTAAACCATTGTTGACGCCAGAAAACTTCATTTTTGTAAGCGATGATGTACGGTCCGAAATAGTTTCATAACTCCAGTCAAAAAATAGAGGTAGACTTAGTTTGTCTCAAGTTCAGGCGTAAATCGGGGAACTGGTATTCATTTGTATGATGTCGTGTTGGCTCGGAGTCTTAAGACGTCCGCTTATCATGCATGAGAGTTCGAAACCTACCAACGGCAAGTACATGACTTTTTCCGAGTTATATGCACTTTCAAGATAATTTAGACATCACTGGCAAGCGGTGTAGGAAAACATCGTGAGGAAGTTATAAGTTTGTTATCGCTAACCCGCATTGAGCAAGCGGGGTGAGTAATGCTTCAACCTTCTCCGTGTGAGAAGGCTTTGGTCAGCAGTGGCCACTTAAATAGGCTGTAGATGCGCTAATTTTTGTGATATCACTAATCGGTGAAATCACTCTGGCGGAGTCGACCCTTTGGTACAAAAGCATGGCTCTCCTACACTTAAAATGAGATAATTTGTAAGGATTGACAGATATCAGTTCGCACACAGCCATCAATACTTTGTTTGTGAGGAGTGCAAGTTGTTGAAAGTTTAAATCAAATAGACGATTTGGCTGTTATCAAGGAAATATATTCATAGATAAAATTACGTAAGCATACGTAGATAGAAAGCAACATAGTGTTTTACTACGCATTTGGCTAGGATATTATTCAGCGTTACTTATAAGTTGTTGCAAGAAAAGGCGATGGTTTCCCACGTGTATTGAAATATTGATATCTATTATGTATTACAGGAGTTTGACCCCTGATTACATACATGTGCTAGCATTTGATGCCAAACTGTTAATCTGTTAATGACGTGTTAGACTTTAGTATTGTAATAAATAGTATCTATCACTTACCTACAATTATTTTTGTATTGGACATTTTGTATGACTGCTAGCTGCAAAATGCCTTAACTTGATGAGTTTTTGTTTATATTTTTACAGGTATGAATAGAGTTAACCCTTATGCGACCATCTGTTGCAACGTTGAAGATTTTAAATTTGCACTCTCAAAAAAAAAAAAAACTTTTGACAATAATGGTGTGAATTTTAAGTTTGTTTGTTTTTTGTGATATAAGCTGGTTAACAAGCAGACGGGTCACCTCATGGTAGGCGATCTCCGCCGCCCATGGACACCCGAAACACTAGAGGCCTTGCTAGCGCGATGCTGGCTTTTTTAGGGGTTAAAAAAAAGTAAGGCTACCCTTTTAATTTACCTTAGCCTACTTACAGTAGAGGTTCTCTGATCAATCTGATTGGTTGTTACCAGTCTTTCTATGATGACTTGCATAAAATGTTGAAGTAGTGTCATGTGCTGTCTGTCATATTGTTTTTAACCTTTTTATTACTGGATCAAGGTCGGTCGATCGTCTTCTCTGTTAATCAGACACAATTTTTTTTTTGTTTACAGGCCAAAATTACAGCGATGACTTATTTATGTATTTCTTTCTCAACTCATAACAGCAATTAACTTTTTAAATAGCAATAAACTTTTAAAACGAATGTTTATTCCATTTTTTATTTGTTATTTCTATGGTGGACCTAAGATTCTATACAGTAGTTAAGTAGTCTTATATAAAGTGCATCCTGTATTTGTATTTCAGTATAAACTGGTGTTGGAATGCTGACTTACGTTAACATTTATTTTAACACAAAATATAAACATACAATTCTATGTCTTTGAAATATGACAGCAAAGATATAAAATTTTAATGAAACATCACTACACTACTATGCATGTTTATTTAGAAAACATAGATGTATGTAAACATAGATGAGATTTATTAATGATACTTTAATTACCTTCACAGTTTAAAATCTGCTTTGATCTTACCTCTGCGAATTATTTCAAGCGTCTCTTGAGAGTAGGTTTTTAGTAAGTTAGTTTTAATAGATTGGAATAAGTATTTCTTTCGTACAAACCCATGTTGTATGAAGGCACGGTTTTGGTCATCTTCACATGACACATCATATCATGATGAGTCCATGATGATTCAAGAGAAACTTATGGTAAGGATACCTAAGCGATTTTTCAAAGTTTTAAACGTTGCTCCACATTAGGATTTTCTCCTGTGTAAAACAAGTTCACATGATACCCAGACCCGGAACAATGATTTGTGGATCACACAAAGAGTTGCTTCGTGCGGGAGTCATACCCGCTACACGTTGCACGCTAGCCAGTTGCCCAGCCAACTGTGGCGTAAAACATTTCTCTACGTATCAGCTTTTCAATCAATCCTTCTTAGTCTTACCCCATTAGACAACCAGGAAGAACAAGTAAGTACTTACGCTTAATTATTAGGTAACATTGTCCATACTAACTTTTGACCGAATTACCTCTTAAACGATCGTAGTCAATATATGATATTGTGCCAAATGTAAGGTCAATGGCTACAATCAATGTCAATTTGTCCGTATACCCACCAGACAGATTTAGATTCGGCGCGGAGTCATTGCTACGATATTTAATCGAACCAATAAAACATGGCGAATTTATGGTGTTTCAAAAAAAAATGTTTTGTATGAAGTGATGAAAAATACCATCAACAAACAGTATGTAAATAGTGTCTATAAATATTTTGCTAACTAGTTTTTGGCTGCAGCGGTGGTCGCGTGGGATAGTGATATATTTAGATGTGTGTTGTTGCGCCATCTATTGGTAGTCGCTTTGCCTTTTTTGGATTTCGCTGATATGAAAATGATTACGAATAATCTAAAATTAAAGAACCTATTAACAGATAATATTATTTAAGTAGGTATTAAAATTGTCTGTTCGCTAGAGTTTGCTCCGCTATCATACTACGAGTATCTTAGAAGGTGAGCTTATTTCTAAGCACCTGAAATGAATCTAGGCTTTTTGATACTACATACGTGTTTGTCTCAATTTTGGACAGCATAAAATAACTATGTCAATACCACAATAATTTCTAAGATACCTATTTAGCCATGAAACATTTTACTATAAGAAACATTCATTCATTGGTTTTAATATAAATTCGCGGGTGTGTAGCGACCAATAAAATCACGTTTGTTTAATAAGGTCACGCAGAAATAACTGTCGCGCCGAAAGCATTCCTTCAATTTACGTCGGCTGCGGCTAGACAAGAGAAATATTACTATGAGCTTGTCAGTTGAGCGGCATTTTGCATGTAACATGTAAAATAAATTAGGTATATCTTTTTGCAAGTAATAAATGTAACATTGACATTATTTTATAATAGCGGTGAAAAAAAAGTTGCCCATGATTATCATCACTATGAGGACTGCCTGGAGGACACGGTGGAGCATACGGTGTATGCTCTATCCTCAAGGATGTGGTCGGCGACGACGAACTCTCGCGTTCCGCATTGGTTCAGGCCATGGCGAGGGGGAATGGGAAGCCGTCTCCTCCTTCAGCCAAGAAGTCATGCTAGTTAAGGAAAGGGGCGGGGCGCGTGAGGGAACGAACCTCCACAAATGGCTATCAGACCACCGCAGATGGGGCCCATTAAGGCTAATGCCCGACTATATGATTATATTCAGCGTAAAATCTATGAGCTAAAAGTCATCTCGGGAGATTCAGCTCATGTACATGTGTATGTGTATGAGCATATTTTCACGCACAAATATTATTATTTGTGCGTGAAAATATAGCAAACTATATTTTTTGAATGTACTCGATTTAGCTTGTATGACGTTAGATTCTTACAATTTGTGTTTTTGGTGATTGAAATATGTGTGATATATAATACTGTTTTGATCTTTGTTTAGCCACTTAACACAATTCGCTCGTTTATTCCCCAACATTTTGTTAGTAATCACATCTTTGGTTTTCCAATAAATATACAAGAAAATAGTATGACATAATTTATTTAACCTATTTACAACAATAATTAAATTAACTTTATAATTATGTAAACTAATCACAGATTATCGTACTTCACTTAATGTAATTATCAAGAATACTGTTTTAAATAGTCTTTGTTTATTCAGTTTTCTGGTGAATCATTTCTATGGTATCAGAGATAGTGACGGTGCACCCTGAGACGAGACTGAACATGCCACAGAAGACGATGATGATGTTCTTGTATAGAATCCAGTTGTATCTGCCAAGGTCTTCCCATCGGAAGACGGTTTCAATGACGCCTGGTATGATGAGACCAAGGATGGAGTAGAACAGAGCACCGACCAGGTTGATGATCTGTTCCAAGAATGGAAGCGCGATACCAATGCCACCTGTGAACAATATAATTATATTAACATGGGTTAGTAGTAGTAGTAGTATGGGATGCATGGTTGGCGAGGTGGCTGAGCATCTGGCTGTCGTGCAACGTGTCGATTCTCGCACGGAACAAGTCTCCATGTGATCCACAGGTTGTGGTTTCGTGTCCAGACCAGAATACTAAGGTGTCATGTGTTATGTAAACATACACATGATACGCATGCACGACACGAGAGGAAATTAAGAGTGGGGCAACGTATTATTAAAAAAATGTAGATACGACGAAAATGGATAAGATGACCATTAACAGAAATTAATTAAACCAATAACTCCAAATATGTTTAGGAGGTAATGAGATTGTAGTTATATAATAACAAAAAGTAAGGTATAACAACTAAATGAGTAAAAATACTAAAACTGGAAATACCATTCTTCTCACACATCTTCTGAGATACTATTAAAAGTAATAAAGTAAATTGTAACAATTGACCCAGTAGTTACGACCAAAGTAATTTACTAATTAGCACTAAAATAAATAAACAGTGCCAGTATGTTAAGGTTATGTTTTACACAGGGCTTAGTACGAGTTTGTTTTACGTTGAACGAAAACAAAACGAGAGCGTGTTCGGCGCTCTGATAGGCCGGTGCGAATGAACCAATGGGAAAAAGGTACTGAAATGATACAAGGTCGCTATCCATTTAACATAAGTAGAACACTCATAACAATTTTCTAGGATTTAAATATTATGGCTTGTATTAAGGCGTAGGATTAAGACGACAATTTAAATTTATTATTGTATATTCTATATGTGGGTCAGTAATGTTTGTGCTGTTGAGATATTCATTTTATATATCAAGGTGCAAAATTATGTCTTTTATTTGCCCCTAATTTCATTAATCTCAGTAATCAAATCGTTTTAGTATCTGCTGAAATAAACTTTAAGACAAGTTCATGGTAGGCAGAGGTGTAAATTACGGCACGTAATGCCGCTGTACAATGTACACACACTTCTCACCATTTGTTTCAGGTAATAGTGGGTGAGCGTATTGTCATATACTGGGCACAATTCCAGACTTGGTGCTACGATTATTACTGAGAAATTTTCGGAAAACCGAAAAAAGCCCGACGCGGGATTCGAACCCGAGACCCATTATCCGATAGTCGCACTTGCGACCACTCGACAAACGATGTAGTCTACGATATACATACATACTAACATTTATGTCTTTCATCTTAAATTACTACAAGTTCTCATTTTAATAACTTACCACAAAAACAGACAATTATGATCCGGGTAGAGATTTGCATTACGTTGTGATACTTTTCTTGCACACGTGGTTGGACGTATCTTGTGAATATATCAATCACAACGAAGAAATGAAGAGGGTAGGTTAGGAAAATGGTCACTGATATGAAAGACTTTGCACATATTGCTGGCCTGAAACAAAAAAGACAAATTTAAATGTTGTATGTAACTATAATATTTGTTAATACGGATTTTATTTTAGTATTTTTGTATTACGGTGTTTGTTAAATAAACTAAAATTATTTACTTAGAATAAGACTTCTAAGTAAATAATTTTCTAAAATAATGAACTATAGATACGTTGGGCTTAATACCGGTCCCTGAGAAACACTGTTTCTTTACGAACGTTAAAAAATTCTACAAATTAATGGTCAGCTCGTTTAGGAACGTACGTAATAGTTTCTAAGTTCTACAAATATGGTTATAATCAATGGTATTATAATTTCATTCAATGGTCACGTTCAAAAGTAATTTCTAATCAAGTAATTAGTGTCAACTATAAACTTGATTAATCAAGTAATCATGCGTAAGTAATCGGCTTTCTCCTAAAACACCGTTACTTTCAACCGCAGTCTGAACAGGAAAAAATATTTTTGCTACGTCACGCCTTTTATCCCCAAAGAGGTAGGCAGAGGAGCACATTACGGCACGTAATGCCGCTATACAATGTACACCCATTTTTCACCATTTGTGTTAAAAGTCCCATGTAATAGGGGGGTGAGCCTATTGCCATATACTAGGCACAATTCCAGACTCCGTGCTACTACTGAGAAATTTTCACTCGACCAACAAGGCAACAGGAAAAAATAGTTAGTTCAAATACTAAAACTTACCAATCATCCATCGGGAGGTTTAACGTAATAGTTCCTCTGAGGGCTTCTCCATATCTGAGGTAGCCGAACACTCCTAAGATTGTATAGAAGCACATCACCAAAGACATTGCGATCACCATAACGCTTGGGCATCCGAGGAAATGTTGGGGTTTCTTCATCGTATTCTCCACTGGCATCACCACTCCTATTCCTTCCATTGCGAAGATCACAGTCCTGTGAAGAAGCATCACAAATCACAATTAGGCTCTAATGAATGTCACCCACCCAGTGACCTCATGGAAGACGGTGGTACAGTGGACATGTGCTGCGTGCAACTTGCACATTGAGGCTCATGGGAGACACAAGTCTCCTTAGGGATATGCCGTAACAGGCGTTGCACCGCGGGGGTCCAGAAGCAGGTCTACTAAGAGGACTCGGTGTCCCTTACAGGTGTTGAGGGTGGCCACCGGGGTGGTTTTATTAAGGTATAAATCCCAAAATCCCTAGACTTTTATCCCCAAGGCGCCTTTGAAGGTTTTCCCCGTTATAAAATAAAGTTTCTTATTTATGTCAAATAACTTGTTATTTAAATTTCTGCGAAGTGTTTATATAATTGACGCGTAATTGTGTTACTATAATTGCGTACTTCCAATAATTATTATAGTAAAACATTCAATCATTTATCACATACTTACGTATTTACAAACAAAAGGAACATAAAAATTAACTGTTCTATGGAAAAGCTAATTTCAACGTAAGCGTTCATTCATTTACTCTTAATTGTAGGGTCGTTATAGTAAATAAAGGTGACTAATTAATTCAGACAATAGAAAGAAATACGAAAACTGCCCATTGAGTATACCACATAATGCAAAATCATCATCATGTAAATAGGAACCTAATGGTGTTATAACTAGGTATAAGTATTCGCTGTAAAATTACAGCATTAGCAAAAACAATGGATAATTTTCATTATGACCATGGCATGGCGTCTAGATGTATCATTATTTATTACATGAATCTGCAACGTGACATCTAAGACGTGCTCAACCAGATATAAAGTAGAGGAGTTATGGAGGGTACTATATCTAGTTGTTGTTACTGACCTAAGGCACTAACTAGTTAATTCAGTTAGCAGTCTTTGCGTAACTTTATAAAGTAAATTGTTGTGCATAAAATACAATGTAACAAAAAATCTTTTTTTCTACAATCATCACATAGTGTATAAAACAAAGTCACTCTCTCTGTCCCTATGTCCTTTTGTATGCTTAAATCGTTAAAACTATGCAACGGATTTTGATGCGGTTTTTTTTTAATAGATAGAGTGATTCAAGAGAAATGTTTATATGTATATTACATGCATAATATATCACCATTGCACCTATACTATACTATAAACTTTTTAACATTTTATCACTTTCAACATTTTGACATCAAAATTACACAAAATTGAAGGGAAGATCCATAAGATAATTTAGGTACTTACGATAAAAACGCTGGTAGTCTTGATAAATCTCCAACAACACTTTTGTCGCTGACCGTCAGTGGTTCCCTGAATATGTAGTAGAGACATATTGCGAAGGTGGCGAACAGAAGGATGTTGGCAAGCAAGGAGAATGGAGCGAGCCACTTCAAGTGCCTGATCTGACAGAGAAGGCAAAGCGGCGCCAGTAGCATTAGGCAATATTGCTCCACTGGAATGTCCGTCGTCGTCAAGTATGTGTCAAATAACTGTAACAATTAATAGAAGTGATATAAAAAAGCCTTTACATACTGAGATAAACATAATCATCATCATTTTTAATCAGAATACGTACAATTTATTCCCACTTTTCACAATTTTGTGTTATAAGTCCCATATAATAGGGTGAGCCTATTGCCATATACTGGACACAATTCTAGAGTCCACTGTTGAATAGGAACCTCCCTTTTGAGAAGGGTATCTCATTAAAAAAATGTTGCTGCCCATCGCGGTCCACTATCGGTAGCTGGTCGCGGTTTTAGAACAACGAGTAAATCACACATACGTCTTTATAGTATTAGTAAATCACCGTTCGTAAATAGAGTGTGTTGTGTAAGAGAAAAGATAATGTAGGTAATAGGTAATTTCTAACAGATAATGGTGAGAAATCCCTGTATTTTCTTTATCAATTTCTTCATGAGAACATGATATAAAAATACAGAAAGATAAAAGAATAAAAGTAAATACTAGCTGCACTTGCTGTACATCAATATTAAAATAATATTAATTTCATCGTATCCTATCGCCACACCTTTTATCCCTTAGGAGGTGGGCAGAGGGGTACATTACGGCACGTAATGTCACTGTACAATGTTGGCCCACTTTTCACCATTTGTGATATAAGTTCCAATCACCATTGTGTGATAAGACCGCCGATAGAACGTATATTACTTAAAATGTATGTAACCTAGGCTACTTAAATGTGTACAATAAAGCATATATAAATAAATAAGTTCCATGTAATAAGGGATGAGCCTATTGCCATATACTGGGAACAATTCCAGACTCAGTGCTACTGCTGAGAAATTTTCGATAAGCCGAAAAAGGCCCAGCAATACTTTGTCCTACTTGGGAATCGAACCCGACAACTACCCGGCAGTCGCACTTGCGACAACTTGGCCAACGCCGAGCTCAATACTGATATACTATAAGTATATACATAATGTAATAACAACTGTTAATTTTATATAATACATGTTATTAATTATTCCATAAAAAATTACTAGCAAATTGAATTAACCGAAGCTGACAAATTGTCTTCATCATCAGATGACATTATCAAGTTATTGTAATAACAACTCTAGATCTTATCATTTAAGATGTGCAAACGAGATTAAGAAAGCATAATGTCATGAAGCATGAAGCACATGTCATGAAAATTAAAAATGTATTTTCTCGCACTGCATTATTATGACAGCAATCTATTTGTTGAGTTAATTACGTCCGTCATGTCGCTAGTTTCTTTTTCCAATGAGGTTTGGTACGTCACCCTGTTTTGGGTAATTAGTTCCGGTTTTCACCACCTGTATACATATTATTTTGGCGCAATAGCCTCGATGTCATTCAAATGAACTTACTGCTATATAATTTGTCATTGTTATTTCGTTGGTCGGTAATTAGCAGCTAATAAAGAATGTTTTTGAAACTTCTAGACTGTCTAACACTGTTATATGCGATGCAGCATCTTGTACAGTGCAGAGTTTATATTGTAGAATACAAGGAAATAAAATAGAATAAATAAAAATGTTAATATTGATATGTTGCCCTTACCTGCTTAATCGAAGTTGCTATTAGCACAGTAAATATACAACAGACGCCAAGGTACGTGAAGCATAAGGAAAATTCCGCAAACAAACTGTAACAAAGGAAAAATAACTTTATTTACACGACATCAAATGTTAAATTTTAACGAAATGTTTACTTTAAAGAATAGAATTTTTAAAATGGGTGTTTTTCTATGTAAATTGGTTAAAATGCGTGTTATTCTATGCAAACTGATACAAAAACTAGAAATTTTGAACGTTACTTCATTAAGATGCAAGTCTGATGATAATATGCAATATTATATAGATGTTTTTATTTTATTTGTTATAAAGGTCATTGAAATTGTGGTATACTGTGTCTGTTAATTTCTTGAATTAGTAACAGAAACAGAAATCAATAATATGTTGGGAAAATGCCTGTATTAAAGGAGAGTGGATCTTTGTTAACAAGTGAGCTAGAACTGCTAAGGTACACTGAGTAAGTAGATATTTCTCAGAAGAATCTTTGTAAATCTTACTGCGCAAAGTTGGCGAGTGGTCTGACACATTTGGGTCCATTTGCAAACGCTGACCGACACGTTTCAGAGTAACTTAGTAAAGGCTTCCTCTCTAATCGGCAGCACCCTCGGGATGTTTCTACCTGAAAAGTAATATTTGTTATTAATTTAAAACTTTGTAAACAGGAATAGTCACAAATTGTAATACAATTGTAAATAAATCGAAAATTGTAAAGGTGTTCTCAATCTTCCGAATCCCAAATTCCCCAACAAACCTTAAATTCCTAACCCAAAACGTCAAACGTCTAACGCCCAAAGGCGTCGCACTTGTAACACCTCTGGTGTTTCGGGTGATTGCTTACTATCAGGTGATTCGTCTCCTTGTTTACCAGCTTATACCACAAAAAAGAAGAAAGTTTATTGTTAATTCTGATTAAAATCCGACGGTCAAGATCCAGTACCTCGTGTTTTAAATAATTAGTTGTACCATACAAGGCCTGATAGCAGTTTTAACAGGCAAATATTTACTAAAGATTTAGTAGGATTTATTCAGTACATCTGTTCATTACTACAGCATCTTGAATACGCGTGAGGAAGTCGTAATTTTGCACATGAAATTAAGTAGTTTAAAAAGCCATTAAACCCTCTCGTTTTCAAGTGCACCGTATGGCGTACTTTTATTTGTTTACTGCACGTGCATTGCCATGCGCTACGCAAGTAAACAAAAAAGAAACACGCAGAGATTATAGGTACTTATTGATTTTAATCATGATTCCTATTCCGATTGATTGGTCTTTCTAATTCGCACTTCTGTAAGTATTAGTTTTAAGTAAAAATAACATAATAAAAGGAAAGAAAAATACTATCATTAGAACTTGAGACGGACTTGAAACATGGTAAATATACCATGTTTATTTATATCTATGAGTTTCTATTATGAACTTAGTTCATCCGTGATCATGGCACTTGCAACAGTGCCGAAATATCGGAAACTCATAGACATAAATAAACATGGTAAATATAATTTCTCAAGTTCTAATGATAGTGTTAGTGACCTAATGTCTGTTTAAAAACTCATATAAACAAAAATACTTACAAATATATGGACGCAGTGTCCACAGATAAATGCCACTATTATAGTTCCTACAATGCCGACTCCCCAACCAGCATTCGAGAATGCTAAAGGCATAGCAAGCAGTCCTGAACCCAATGAAGACTTTATAAGATTAGCCAAGGATCTGAGGTCTCTGGAAAATAAATATTTATTAATTGAAGATGTATGAAATTTTCTACGAGTATAATTCTTGCATCTTTGAAGTTGTGTGTGGAATATTTTGACAGGTCAAAAAGAGCAGACTAATACTTAAAATAAAATTGATTGGCCTTTTCATTGTAAGGTCACGGTTAGTCTCACTATATTCTAAAATAGACCATGTGAAAAGTAGGCCAAATTCTATCAATGATCGTAATAGGTATTGATTAAGCGTTGTCCATGATAGGGTAGGCTACAAATTTGCTGATTGTTTGCAATACACGCGTAGTATCCACAAATCATTTGGGCCACGTGCCGTCCCCAGTGATGCAATATTACAAACATGTTTTGGGACTTGACCGAATTGATCTACGGGACTGCAATGATAGGATGATTTAAATTTGACCGCAATGCAACGATCTTTTCACGGTCACCGGAATAGCATAATAACTTGACTGTTTGCGAACCTCAGAACGTATGATTAAAAGATAATTAAATATCACGCTTATCTCTAGTTAAAAAATTACGAGTATGTTCTGGATTTTTATGGGATTATGTAAGAAATAAATAACTTTACTTACGAATTTGGTTTCGCAACTTGCCGATGCTCGAAGGGATTGTATTCTTCAATATCTTTATTTTTTTCTTTCTCACCCATGTTTGTTAAACTAAAAGTCGCTCACAGGGAAATTATAGCCTGAAATGGCAGTGATTTTATTAATTTTCCGGTAGTTAAGTTCCTGTTACATCAGCTCTTGTTGTAGATAAACACTTAGTAGTTGTCAATAAACAATTAGCGTCCACTTCACCACGGGTATTTTGTGATATCACTTTACTATTCTACTTCAGGCATCAGTATGTGAAGGTTGCACACTTTTTCTTATTTGTATTGACGATTACTCTTACAAATATTTTACAGTCATTAACCCTTATCTCTTACGAAAGATAAATTCTTGAGAAGGATAACGTTTCTTTGGTTTGTCATTAAAGTGATAAAAATCTGCTCTAAAAATGTTCATCAAATAAAACTTCTCATAGTGACATAAAGTTAAGAAAAACGTGAGTTAACTTGATTGCTGGGATTAAAACTGTCCAAACACTTTTCCGAATCACTTTTGTTCTTGTTTATATATTTGGTTTTAACCAAACATTGGAATACACTATTAAAATTCTTGTTCCTTGCATAAATAATTTAATGAAATTTATTTGATTGAATTGGCTTGATGAATCGAATTACATTGGCTCTGCATATTTTTATTGCAATGAATATTTAGTTGCGAATACTTGAGAAAAGTGAGAGACGCGGTCACAGTAAACACGTACTAAAGCCGACTGATTCTCCATCGCCGCTCTTATAGATCCACGTGACGAGTACCGAACGCAATCTAGGCACTAACTCATGACAACATGGCTGTAAGATTATCAATATAAATGTGTGAATGACTTTTGATGTACTTACAATTTTTGTATTATAATGTGATGTGATATTTGCGGACTGCCTAGCGGGTTACCGGTTCGAAAAGCAAGAGTAGGAAAGGGGTGGTTTTTGGACATTAAGAGCCTGGCACTCCCTCTCGCCTCGCGCAAGGCGAGTGAAAGCATTGGGTAATTTTCCCCTTCAAAAAAAGACGACTGATTTATTTATTTCTTTCCCTTTTGTTAATTGGAGTCTTATCATTACTCCTTAACCATTTTCTCGAAAAGCTGGGCACGTATTAAAGGTTTTCGCTGTCACCAAAAAGGGTTGTTAGTAAATAATTATCCGTATTTTTCCTTACAATTATAACAAAATTTTTAGTGCTGAGGAATGTACAGTTCGTCTTATCATTACAATGTTATACAATGTTTGCGAAACAGCCTTTGGAGAGAGTACTTAAATAATAAAAGGTTATGATAATAATGTTATTGAAAACAGCCTTATCAAACATGTGTAATTAATAGTGAAATTACCATATAGCTCTCTTAATAAGAAAATTTAGATTCCTGTACTGCTGTACTGGGTTTTGTGTCTGTGTGGAGGTAAAAATAAGTCAAAAGTCAAATCATTTATTCCAATTAAACCATAAATAAGTACTTTTAAAAATATGGACAAATATAGAAATAAAGAATAGTCTGTCAGATTGTGTCTAGGGCGCTAGGCCCATGAAGGATCTCTGTACCTTGGACAATCGAAATACCCATAGTCTGCAAACAAAGAATTTAAATTTGAAATTGCGATATAAGTAGCTAACTAATTTTTACCTCTAGTATTAAAATTACGTCTATCGCTTCGTATTTCAAATGACTGTGTACTTAGTATTAGTGAAATAAAGAACCAGTAAATAGGTGTGATAACAATGTGCTATCATTGTACTAGTTAATTTATGGTACCTGTAATTATTAAATGACGTAATATTAGTACGTGGGTAAATCCGTAAATCCAATTAAAGAATGCATTTTTTAATTGGTATTTTTCCCTGAACAATCGTAATTGACGTCTACACTTATTTAATTATTTACTACTTACATATTAACGTAACATTGATCCTATCGTATATCACATCTATTACAATGATGTAGAGGTGAACATACGTAAGTCCTTTCTACGAGTTTTAACGTAACCGAGCACCATAATATTTTAGATTATTCATGAATCTTATAAAAAAAATTAGAAATGATATATTTTTTTTCAATTCTGGATTCAAACCCGAGTCTTGTATGTTAGTCACATTTGCGACTAGAAGGTATTTAATCATCTGTCTATCACAAATTATATCAAAATGACATACATCTATGAAATCATAAGCTTCTGCCATCGGCTCTCCCCGCGGCTGTAAAAGTATCCAACGTGTTATTCCAGACCATAATCTACTCCCATTCCAAATTTCATTCCGATCCATTTAGCCATTTTTACGTGATTTACTAACAAGTATACACACAAATACACAAACTCACAAACATTTGAGTAAGAGGTTCATTTTTCAACTTCATCAACGAAATTCAACACTTGAACCGTATAAAAGCCTTATTTTTTACACGTTCTTATTATCTTTAATAAGCAAAAACTACAATAAAACTGCAAAGATGTGACGTCATTGGATAAGTGTCCGCGTTATGTCAAGTGTAACTTGTTTGGTGTTTAATGATTGATAATAGGAGTCACAGATAGATTGAGAGTTTGTTAGCCCATTTCTTCATGAAGTATTGGTACATCCTGTATTGCAGCTATTGTTCGGAGATGACTCATTTCCAATGTTTCTTAGAATACAAAATAAGTCGGGAAAATCTTTAGAATCTCTTTCAAAGATGTATTAGATATTTTTTATTACGTAGATACATATTTACAACTAAACTAAAAAACTTAGAAACCTAAAATTAAAAGAAAACTTAAAAATAATGAACTAGTTCTTTCTAATAAGTTAATGATAATATGTAGTCAATTTATTCGTTTTCTAACAGACAATTAACATAAAGTAGTCTAAATTCAAGACCTTCATGTGCATGAGTTGCTTAGACAGTTATAATATAGAATTTTCTAAGAACGAAATTTTGGAGTTTCCAGGTAGCAGCAGAAACTAGAATAAAGACATTAAACATAGTAATTGTTCCACCAAATTACAATTTGGTTACCTTGTGAGTTAAACGTTTCATTTTAGGACAAATAAATAATGAGACACTCGTTGTATATAATTTACAATTTAATACTATATTTGGCTACATAAACATTGCTATTGTTACTCAGTTTTTTCGTTCAGAATCTTGATGATGTCCATGATTGTGACGGTACACCCTGACACGAGGCTGAACATCCCGAATAAGAAGATGAATCCATTCTTCCAGAGTATCCAGTTCCATTTGCCCAGGTTTTCCCATTTGAAGACGGTTTCTATGACACTTGGGATCACGAGGCCAAGGATGGAGTAGAACAGTGCTCCGACTATGTTGAGGATTTGTTCCAGTAGAGGAAGCGCCATTCCTATACCCACTGTAAAATAAATTGACAATATTGTTAAAGATTGTTTCATACTGTCTGGTTTTTAATTGTTAACCTAACCGACGGATAATTTCATGTATTTTCCATTTAAGGAAACTTTTCTACCAGAGATGTTCTATGTAGCTATGCTACGAAGATATAATAGGTAAGCTGTGAAACTATGTGACCGTTTTTACTGTTGTAGCTGTGCGGGTACACATCCATAGTACGAATCTATAGCACGCATCTTTCCATATTATAATAAACATAGTTTAGCTGAGTCCACCAGTGCTAAGCTATGTGTATCAATGAATATATGGTTAGCAGTGGTCACTCTTAGGCTGTTGATCAAGATGATGATATTTAGCCAGTTATGGAAAGTTGATTAAGACAATAAAATAGCACCAATAATAACTATTTAGAATTCTAGCAGTAGAATCTCGTCAATATTGATAATAAATCAATCCCGTACAAGTGTTATAGTACTTTAAATGTAGCGATAACGCGACCAACGGCGATCAATTAGGATACTGATTGAACAGTAATATTATTCGATATGGGAGGTGCATTTCTGATACCGATAAGTAATATAAGTAGCGAATGCAAAATAAAGTTGACTATACGAATAAAACTTAATATTTCACTATACCTCTTATCTTTTATAGGTTTTTAATGAATCAATTTAATCCGTACGAGTCAGTAAATTAAATTAAAAATATCATAACATTCGTCACAATTGACCGACATTTGCAATCAGTGGTTTAAACGTCGCGTCGGTTTAATTAGTAGGGCTGTCGAACGCATGTTTTTTTTTGTTTTATTACAATTTGGTTAGCTACAAGATTAGCTGTTGCATGGCTTCTATTGGAAAATGTACGTAATTATATGTAAGTATGTGCTTTTAAATATGATAGCAATAATTAGCTTTATTGCCTCAAAAAGTAGAATTGTACCTTATTCAATGAAATATCGTAACAGGGATCGTGATTTATATGTCTGTCAGTTATAATGAAAAAACTTTAGACCCGTTTTTTTTTTATTTTGTCGTATAGTACCGTAATACAATAGTTATATAAAATTAATCAAAGTTTTAAAATAATATCTCACTTTTGATTATAAAACGTTTACAAAAGTGACGTCATGTGATATTTCAAATAAAAAAGACGTGTCTAACGTTTTAAAATAATCTACCAGACGGACATTAACATAAGATTTGGTCATCTAGCTAGTTATATAGTTTATATTTACAATGCTCCATTAACTACATTATTTCATAGGAAACTACGTCAAATTACAGTAATTGAGTTTTAACTGGCACAAGTTAAATCATCGCAACAGTTGACATTACTAATGAGGTTTTCGAAATGAAAAACCTAATAAACCTTTTTTTTTGGAAAAACCTAGGTTTGTTAGTCAATTTTCCGCATAGGTATATTTGTGTGTTTCGAATTTCATTTATATATCTCTTAAAATATCTATACACATACAAACATTATATGGACAGTAAGAAAAAAAAAACACTTCTAGTAAAGAATTGGATTTCCTGAAGCGTTGTTTGGAAACCTCCTAATTTGTGGGTGAGCACAAAGTCACAATCAACGTTAAGCATAATATGGACCTACCACAACAGCACACTCCCACAGTCCTGGCCACAATTTGAGTCATCTGCTTATAGTTCTCCTTTATATAAGGCTGAGTGTATCTCGTGAAGATATCAATCACCACGTAGAATTGCAGTGGGTATGTCAAGAATATTGATAACGCTATAGAAACCTTTGCTAATACGGCTGGCCTGTAAACAAACGAAGATAGAAATAGGATTATTAAACTAATAAATTATAATGATCTATTTTTACCAATGATGGTATTTTTTTGGCAAAGATTAGTTAAATAGAAACGAATGCATTTAAACGTATAAGGAAAGATTACAAAAATATTAAGAAACAAGTTTAGAGACAAACATTTGATACATGTTGTTATAGGTATGTTTGGTTTATTTTGGGTAGGTATATATTTTAGGTGTTATGCGTTCAATTCGTGGTCTGTACCCTTAGTATGAATTTGCTTTACGTTTAAAGTAATCGAAATGAGAGCGCGTTAGGCGCTCTGATTGACCGGCGAATAAACCAACCAGTCCTAGTCAACTGAAATGGATTTCTATTGCACACAAACTGCAAAAGTCTTTGATTTTGGATTTTTGCAGTTGTATAGAAAAGACACCATTTATGTTTTTAAAATAAATAAATTAGTATTTAAAAAAAATCTTCCTTCAGTGCATAGAAATAACCACAAATGAGGTTTATCGATGCTGCGTTAGTCATATTACTAGCTTCACTGTCTCGATCAAGGTTATCAAGTTTATGGACTAAGTATTCAGTTGCTAGAATTTATTAGTTTACTGGACAAGAACTAACTCAAGATGAGATTATATTAAGTAGTTTAATATTTGTTGAGAAAAAGACAAAACGTGAGAATATTTAATAGAGAAAGAATTTTGAAAGTCAATCAAGTCCCTTTTGGCTGAAAGTACTTAAAGTATTATATATGTCTTACCACAGAAATGTGTACAAGACTATGTCCGTATATGGAGTTTAGATGGTTTATACAATTTAAAGTTTATTATATTTTTTCGGCTGACTCACGTAATAATTTCACGAGGAAATCGACTAGTTTCAAGCCATGCTATAGGCTCATTTTCATGAGCAGCGTTTCGCGACACACGGCTCAGCGACTGTCGCGCTTCTACAGTCATCGCGTTTAGTTGCGTAGATTTGTTTTTGATTTTATTTACCTAATATTTGAAGCAGATTGGAAATGTGTACATCGACTAACCATTCATCAGTAGGAAGATTGAGAGTGATAGATCCTCTTAACACGTCTCCATATCGGAGGTATCCAAACATGCCGAGGGTGCCGTAGAGGAAGACGATGGCTCCCATGGCTACCACCAGCACACTTGGACAGCCCAGGAAGTTCTGTGGCTTCTTCATCGTGTTCTCAATCGGCATCACCACTCCAACCCCTTCCATTGCGAATATTACTGTCCTGAAATGTAATTAACAATTATTAGAACAATTCAATAGCTGTAATATTGTATTTTTTTTTCTGCATAGTACTGGCCGATGTGGTCTCTTAGAGAACATACAAAACCCATCAATTCAATAAAAAAGTAAATTGCTTTATTGTTTAAACATTTATCATGTGATTTATTATTGAAATTTTATATTTATGGCGTATTGTTATTTTGCTTATAGAAAATAATAAAAACCTATATAAAATCTAATAATGCAGAAGTAGAATTTCATATTTCTGTTATAATATGTGAATAACAAATGTTGCATTGTGCCAGAAAGTTTAGGCTTAAACTTCTGTGGAGAATTTAGATTTGTAAGGTGATGATATATTATATTCTCTCCTAACTAAGACACCTTTTTAACGTTGCCACACACTGGGATTTTATTCTATGTCGTGGGTGCGTTTATAAACATACAATTTTACGTACTCATGACACCCAGACCCGAAACAACAATTTATGGACAAAGAGTTGCTCCGTGCGGGAATCGAACCGGTTACATGTTGCATGACAGTGACTTTGACACTGACCGGGGCTCCGGCTCGAGTAGGAACGGGGTGGTTTTTAGCCAGTAAGAGTCTGGCACTCAGTCCCCCGTCAAAAAAAGACGACTAATTATATATTATTTATTTATTTATATCGCTTTTGTTAAAATCCTGGTCATTATACTTACGATAAAAACGCTGGATATCTTGCAGGATCACCGGCAGCTTGTTTCCCTTGAAACGACAATTCGCCTCCAAAGATATAGTACAGACATACAACATATACAGTGAACAGTAAAATGTTGGCTATACCGGAGAATATCGCGAGGAACTTCAGATACTTGATCTGACATAGTAATATTATTGGTACCAGTATTATAAGGCAGTAGTATTCTACTGGTAGAATAGTAGATGGTACGTATTGATCGACCAACTGAAAAGAAGAAAAGTTTAAGTTATTATTTCTATTGTCAATAAGAACACAAAATAAAATCTAATTATGGTGTATTCTCATCCCTGAGTGCCGAGGTTTGCCTGTCTGTTGTATGAAAATCCACTCTGACCTCCCAAGTCCGCCCCAGGACTGGATGTGATGTGATGTGACCCCAGAGTGGATTTTGTCAGACTGGACCCCCGTCCAGTTTGAACTATGTTTAGGGGTCGGGTATACACCAATGAGTAAATCTTTTTTAGGGGCCGAGGGGCCGAGAGTGGCGTAAACGCCACACTAATAGGCAATAAGGATACTCTGAGTTAATGCAAATACAGTCTAGTTCTAGGTATAATCTAATGTCAAGGTCATTCTTATATTTATGTATGATAATGACAGTATTGAGTTAAGCCTGTTATTATTTAGCATACAAACGATAATTACAGTTGTATCTAATAAATCTGTTTGATGAGATCAGATTAAGATGAGATGAAATATACTCTCTAAGTATCTACGCATTAATGCATCGGGTGAACCGACTTTACAAAAATTTTCTCACACAAATTATTTTAATAATATTTTCATCTTCTGCCCGATGGGTAGATAGATAGATGCCCGATGTTAAAACAAAGGGTCAGTCCCATATTATAATGGAATTAGGTAATATTATGACTGTTATACTGTGGTATGTAAGTGCTCGGAGAAATCATAATAAAGATTCGCAGTGAAAAACCTCTCACACTTTTAATTGATAAAATAGTGTAGGCAAGCAATCTAAATTTAGGTACTTTAAAAATCAAGTCATTTGTTTGTGTAGTCAAGTGTAATTATGTTCGTTTATTTACCACTTCTAGCTCCTACAACGTCACTATAGTTATAAATGCCTTTACGATTGTCAACTTACTCACACATCTACGTAAATCTTGAGTGGCATTTATTGCCAGGCGTTAAAAGTATCAAGGAAGCTTAAACAGTTATCAATGTGTCATTAAATGATAAACGTTGGTGTAAACAGAAATAGTTTATGATTTTTTTTTATTTCTTTGTGCAGATGTGAATGTGGAGTAGGCGTCTCTAATCTGTTTGTTGTTGTAACGCCAGATAATACGAAAAGAAATGGTGTCATGTACACCCACCCACTTTTCACCATTTGCATATTTCATTCACGAATGTTAAATGAATGTGCATGTAAAATGAAAATGTAACACGTAATGCCACTGTACAATATACACCCGCTTTTCACCATTTATGTTATAAGTCCCACGTAATAGGAGATGTGCTAGATGCCCAGTATGTGTCTATTGTCATAAACTGGGCACAATTCCAGACTCCGTGCTACTGCTAAGTAATACCATAATGGACCCGGGATTCGAACCCGAAACCCCTGTCCGGTAGGAGCACTTGCAACCACTCTACCAACGAGGCAGTCTACGTGCCTCAACCAACGGCGTGACGTTCCAAATGTTGTTATTCTTCTAATAAGAGTCGCTGTTAAGGAACATTGGATTTTATATTTATTGCATGTTGATTCTTTACATCAATTTAACAAAGAATAAAAACGTCATTATTCTAAACCCAAAGTTAACAATTGTACCAATTAAAACGGAACTTATTAACTAAAGTAAGACCTACTGTGCTATTTTTCTTAAGCAGTTTAATAAGACGGTAATAAATTACAAAATATGTTTCTCACTCCGGGAGGATAAATAAGTTGCAAAGTTTTTTCGGAGAAGCACCCGTATTCGTCATTCGACTGGTTGTGTCGGTACTGGCATTAGATACTAGGTTTTCCGATTTTCAATATTCTGAGTAATCACGCTTCGTCTGAAATTATGGCTAATACAGGGCAATAGACTCGTCAGTCATCACCGTTTATTACGTAGGACTATGATTTCGTTGCAAGTTGCAATGATGAGTTGCAATTTGCATCTATCATGACTTGTAAAAGGAGCGTTTCTTCATGACATGATTTGTTCGCGTCGCAGTTGAAATAAATTAATAAAGAACGAAATTATTATACATACGAGTACATACCTGTTTTACTGAATCTGATATCAATACAGTATAGATACAGCAGACTCCCGCATACGTACATAGTAGAGCGAATTCAGCAAAAATACTGAAAAAAGAACATTATTCTCTTAGTCATAAGATCTTTTTTTATCTGTTATCTATAAAAATATAAAAACTACTTTTATACATATATCAGTAATTAAGGATATAAGAGCTCTTTGTCGGGAGTTCATGAAAGAAAACACTTAAAATAAACTTTTCCAGAATTGTTGAGTCATAGCAACCCAATCTTTAATGCTTTCATTTTAAGTGTCATATTGTTTACTTGATAAAGCTGTTTGAGAGACGTCGACACAATTATCGTGTCATAGGCTTAACACATAATTATATAATGGAAATATTTGGCCATCAAAGCACTTGTAAGAGGCTATTTATGATTGTGAACATTTTTGAGAAACTGTGATCATAAAAACTTGCGTAAATCCACATTTGGTTACTAAACTGGTCACTTGTCGTGAATTATCCATAAAAAAGTTTTATCTAAGCCTTGTTTTGCTAATCATTAACACGATCAAAGTCTTTGAATCAGTTATACTGAAACTGGAATTACTATTGCAAAGATAAAGTTTAATATATACTCTTATGCAGCTAATTTTATTATTTACTAAGATAAAATAAAAAATGTACTTTTTTATACCACGAACGGTGGCAAGAAAGCTCACGGCCTACCTGATGGTAAGTAGTTACCGTGGCCTATGAACGCTTGTAATACTTGGGGCATTACATGATTACATGCGCTTTGCCGAACCTCAAAAAAACTGTTTACTTTCTTGTTGAAGTACAATATGGGATTGTAGCCTACTAGGAAAACCTCGGCAGGGAGTTCATTCCACAATCGGATGGTTCATGGGAGGAAATTGCTCTGAAACCGAACTGTACCATTTGGGCTCCAATGTGTGAGCGTGAACTCTCTGTCGATGGCGAGCGGTACGATGACATTGATACTGCTTTGCAGCTATTTTTATTATTTACTAAGATAGAATTAAAAAAAAATATATCATATACCTGGCGAAGTTGGCAAATCTTCTAGCACCTTTCGGTCCATTCATGAAGGCAGATTTGCAAGTCTCTGCGTAACCGAGTGAAGGTTTCTTGTCTATAACGCAGCATTGTTGTGATGTCCTCACCTGTAATGTTCAGATATCAGATATAGATACTGTTTTAGGTAAATTACTTTATATCACATCTTTTTTTATTTATTTAAAAGCTTTTTGCACATAAATACATGGGTGGACATAATGCCGTTGGTATTTTCTGCCTGTCTGATCCTTGGGTGGTGCAGAGAAAATAACCAGCGGGTGCAAGGAGCATGCCAAGTAGTAATAAGTATAAATTATCATTAAGGTTTTTAATTAATTTTGATGCACAGACTTAAAAGTAAAACTCAGTTTTCATATCATCGTTTATGAGCTCTCTAAAATAAGGAGCTTACAATTTTACCAAAAATATATTGCATTAGGTAGAAATCAAATAAATTAACAAGAAAATGTGGCGTCTGCGTTGACGGGAGGAAGACGTAATCAGACCGTGTGCAGAGTGCTGTGCCTAGACTCTGATAATTCCGTAAAGCAACATTCGCTACTGTCATGTTTTCGACCACTCAACAGTCTTTAAATATTTACTTTTAACATTTGTTCCTTGTTGTACAAGTTGAAAGAAAGAAAATATTTATTGTGAAACTGGTTGTCATCTTATCGTTTCATGGAATTTTTATACACCTTGATCGTGGATAGTCTATGTGCGACTTCTGTCATCTGTCATTTGTCAGGGTGTCGCCACAATATCATCGTTTATGAGCTCTCTAAAATAAGGAGCATAATTTTTTACGAAAAATTGGGTATAAATCAAATAAATAAGAAAATGTGCTAATAAAGATACATAACTGAATTTTATGACTCGAAATCAGAACAATTTGGGATTAGTGATGAATCTTAATAAGTTAAAGGATAGTTAAAACAAAATAAAAAATGATTTTAAATCAATTTGAGCAATTCAAATGTTATAGACAGTGGATATATATTTTTTAAACCATAACCATAAACCATAGTTGCTCTCTTCAGGGACATTAAGTAATAAAGATAACTATGTCGCGGATTCGATTTCCGATTCTGTATATGGTTCATAAATTATTGTTCTGCGTTAGGGGTGTGTGAAAACGCACACAATCATTTCATTTTTTTTTTGTTAATGGGGGAAAATCATACAATGACTTCTCCCGCCTTGGGCGAGGCGAGAGGGAGTGTTAGACTATTACTGACTAAAAACCAACTAGTTTTCGAGCCGGAGCCCCGGTAAACCCTCTAGGTCATCCGCAGCTCCGGATCAACATAATTATGACACAGGAGAACATCCAAGTATTTTTTTTGGGTCTACCTTTATTAGTAGAATTTTTTTGCATAATTTTAGTTTGCATAACAACGCATGGCAGAAACTTCATTTCGCAGAAAATCATTTGGTATACCATCATTTGTAATACATTAAAAACGCATAATTTTGTAAGTCAGAATCATCTTTAGGCATAAATTGATACGCATAATAATTGAAAGGTAGAACCATCATATTGCAGAATATTCACTGTCAGAATCGTCTTTTGGCATAAATTTCATAACCATAATAATTAAAAACTAGAACCATCATACTCAGAATGTTCACAGTTAGAATCGTCTTTTGGCATACTTTTAATATAAAGACTCATCTATTACGCAAGCATGCAGCATACAAGCAAGCATGCAGTATGCAAGCAAGCATGCAAACAAGCAAGCAAGCAGCATGCAAGCAAGCATGCAAGCAAGCATGCTTGCTTGCATGCTGCTCGCTCATAGCCGCCTGCTCCTCAGCCCGCGGGCCGCCTCGCCCCTCCGCGCCTACGCGATTTTAAATTGCACTCTAGGGGTAGGACAAACAAGACTACGTGCAGTCGGTTTTGCAGCGATTCGGTTCTGTCACTTCACTAACTTTTATTCTACCATCTTCTTCATATGCCAAGTGAAATTATGCCAAACAATCGTCGCTCTAAATAAACGTTATGTGAAACAAAATTATGCAAAATTAAGCTGTGCCAAACGTAATTATGCGAAATAAAATTCTACCATCTTAAAAGTATGCCTTTGTAAATTCGGACATATAAACATTCGACAAAACAATAATTATATTAAATGATTTTTATGCCATATGTATATTCGTTTAAAGAAGATTCTGCCAAGTGTGTTATGCCAAACAAATTTCGGAGCATTAAAATTCTGCCAGATAGAGGGAACCCATTTTTTTTTGAGAGGAGAAAATCATCCAATGCCTTCTCCCGCCTTGGGTGAGGCAAAAGGGAGTTTTGAGACTCTTACTGTCTAAAAACCCCCCAGTTCTTACTCCTGCTTTTCGAGCTGGAGCCCCGGACCGTTTTAAAGATAATATATACTTACTAATATATGAATGCAGTGTCCACATATGACACCGACGAGCAATGTGCCGAACAGCCCGACGCCCCATCCTGCGTTGGAGAACGCCAATGGACCAGCCAACAAACCAGAGCCTAGGGAGGCTTTGATCAAGTTTGCTGTTGATCGTATATCTCTGAAAATAGTAAAACATCATTTTAAATCCTTTTGAACTGTAATAACAGGTAACAGGTAATAATAGGTAGACTAGTTCACTAGTTTTGACCGTCTATTATTATAATTTCAGTACTAGCTATACCCACGACTTTGTCAGCGTGGAATAGTGATTTTGCATAGTTTTCCCGCACTTACAAGTATGTCTCCTCGCCCGTTAGTAATATTTATGCAGAATTTGAAGTAAATCTAAAAACTATATTTTTCACTTTAATATCGATTGCAGCTTACGCCCCATATGATCCCCAGATGATCTCAATATTTCAACCTTCAAAAAGCTACGCATTGTTAATTTTACATTTGTACATAAAATATGGATATCTATGTAGAAAACTGACTACGCGGTTGGTGCGGTGGCTGGGCAACTGGCTGTCGCGCAACGGGTAGCGGGTTCGATTCCCGCACGGAGCAATTCTTTGTGTGATCCACAAATTGTTGTTTCGGGTCTGGGTGTCATGTGCATGTGAACTTGTATGTTTGTAAACGCACCCACGACACAGGAGAAAATCCTAATGTGGGGCAACGCTTTTTAATTTTTTTTTTTGGTACAAAAAATAAACTGGATTTAATTTTACCGTTTGCGTTTATTTTACTATTCGACACAAAGACTTTTATTTGCAAAGAACAAAAGTCGATCTAGATAAAAAAGTAAACTGAAATGAAAGTTGCTTTACTAATAAGGTCCTTAAATTTTATAATAAACTGATTATCACTTGTAATCAAATAAACGATAATTATAACTTACGAAGTTGGCTTTTCCACTTTTCGGTGCTCATAGGGGTTGTATTCCTTCTCAGCAGCATTTTCGACACTCATAGTTATTCAAGTTTCATTAAAAAATGTCTATACATATAAAATTATAGTCCTTTAGTACATAAGACACGTCGATTAATATTAATTACGCTTTAAATACATTTTCAACAATAGCACAAAGTTAACACAACTAAAGTTGATTCACAAAACGTTGTTATCATTCGTCGTGTAGAGTAATTGTTCACAAAAAAAATGAAAAGACGCAAACAGACACAGATTATCCGTTTTTCTTAAGACGAAGATGCGCGGTTTTCAACAGATTCCTCAAGGTAGTTTGTGTGTGACATCTAAGAAAATAGTTTCATGTAACAATAAACGGCTTTACTAGTATACATTATAAAGACTTTTATTGCTTTATATTTGACTGACACTGGCGTGAATCTTGATAGTGTGATAAGGACACATCTCTCAGATTTCACGTGTAAGTTACATATAATTTTAATGTAAGTACGTTTGTGCGGTACGAAGCGATTCGTTGTATTGTATAAATGAGTTCTTTCGCTTTATTTTGTTATGAAGATTGTGCCCTTATCATTACTACAAGGAGAATTTAATTAAACATGTAGATAGGACTAGAAGTGTTGGAATTAAATTTAAATTCTATGAGTATTTTATTGTACAACTGGTATACCGGGATTAAATGATAAACATGCTTGCTCATACTGAGTTGGGGAAACTACTTAATGGACAATTCAGTAAAAGATTAAATACTTGATATTTATCTATATTGATCACTTTGCTACCTTCTAGGCTACCTTTGCTACGTTCTAGGGCAGTTTGGTAGCCTCGAACAAAACTATATTAATGGGACTGCTTTTGTTTTCATACTGTCAAGGTCAGGTTATTGTTGATCAAATAATAATAATGCCATCATAAATAATACCATCGGATGATTTCCCATCATCCAATGTCTTCTCCCGGCTTGGGCGAGGCCACAGGGAGTGTCAGACTCTTACTGTGCCAAAAACCACCCCGTTCCTACTCCTGCCCAGTAAACCCGCTAGGTAGTCCGTAGCTATTTAAGGGTAATTTATATTTATGTTAAAATAAAAATAAAATTACATTTAAGTAAATCGTTTATTTCGTAAAAAAAAACATTAAATAACAGGTAACTTTCGCACACTATGGGCACGGTTTTAACCGTAATTATATTATTAAGCTACTGTACATGTATAATGTACGTAAAAATCTTATATTATAGTAATAATTTGATGATTATTAAAGGTACAATTTTCAACAACTTCTGTATACTTACGTGTTATAACCAAATAAATATTATCTAAATTAATGCCGTATTTAAAGATGGAAACTAATGAACACATGTCTTATAGTTGAGCTGAGTTTGAGTTAAGTTGGCAGATACATTTAACTATTGCAAATAATAGTTGATGTTCTGCAGCATGGTAAACGGCAAATATGAAATTGTATGTCAAAATACATTCACATATCTACTAAGAATTAACAGTAAGTTATGTATAGTAATTAGAACAGCCATTGTTGATTGGACATACAAATGTCCTAAGCAACATTGTATATCTCTTATTCTTAGTTATTTCGAATAAAAGTATTATATTCGATTTTAATGTTCGTATACTTCGTAGTTACGTTTATCGTGCCACCAGGGGTTCCTGCTGGAGTGAATGTAGGACTTTGGTCTTCCCGCAAGGTATGGGATTGCGGTTTGTTTAGGGAAGTTGATGTAGCTCTGCACAGTAGGTAACGAGTTCCTGATAATAGTTCCAGGCCTGAAGGTGCTAACTATTTCAGGCTGAGGAGATGAAACTGGAGAGTACAGCGAAAGAGCACCTCCTTGAATGGCCAGGGGGTTCGCGGTTACTCCCAAACCTGTTTCGTAAATCGAGTATGAGGGCTGCTGAGGAATGAGGCTAGTTGGCTGAACTGGTTTGAGGTTCTGCAGAAGCTGAGGAGTAGCCTGGCAAACAGTATCTTGAACAAGGACATCAATGGGAGCAGTGTACACTCTGAAGTTGATGTCGCTGTAATCTAAAGTAGATTCAAGGAACACTGGCATCCTGTCGGACATTACCCACACGTTTCTTTGAGAGTCAATTTTGATATCTGCAGGGAAAATAAGACCAGCATCGTCTTTGTCTACCACAGCAATGTTTTGTGGTTTGTAAGGTAGATCTTGCTTCCAGCAACCGATAGCGTTTTGGTCAATCAAATTGAACAATTCTATTCCAGTATATTCATCCATTACTTTAGAGGTAGTGTGACCGTTGGCACCTCGTTCTCCTACAACTTTGAAGTCGCGGTATGATCCAGTTACTTTGGATTCATCGCGTAAAATCCTAGTAGAGACAGCAAACTGAGTGTGACTAGCCAAGGGGCTGAAGTAGAGCGTTCTGAAACCGTCTGGTCCTGTAGGAGAAGCAGTGATTCCGAAAATACCTTCGGCGCTCCATTGGAAGTTTAGGCCGGCGATGTTGAAATCTCCGGTAAGAGGGTCAGGCATGAAGAATCCATGGCTGAATCTCCACGATTTGTTTTGTTGCCATGAGTAGGCGATAAGACCGTAGCCAAGCTCGTCGGAGAAGTAAGCGAAAGTATCATCACAGGTTCTTCCTTCGTCGAGAGCGATGTTGGCAATGAAGGTAGAGGAAACAATGTCTTCAGGACGGAATACATATCTTCGGATGCGTTGGTCGGTGTTCAGATCGTAAATGTTGAGTGAGTATGGGCAGAGGTTGGTTACGTTGGCATCTGAAAACAATTAATTATTCGTAATTGAATTAGGTACTTGATTACAGCACTTACATTCCGGCAACACTTAATTGATATTGTTTAATGTAAAGTAATTAAGGTTAACGCCTAGCAAAAAAGTGAAACTACTAAAATGAAGGAACTGCTTATCGTGATGTGTTTTATTTATTTTTATGATTATATTCATTGTAAGGTATTATTTACTTACCATATCCATATGTACCAACATCGAGGACCCAGAGACGGTCACATTTGTCGACCTTTATCCTGTAGACTGTGTTGAGACCCGATTGGCAGTTACCCAACTCGTTGCCTGCAAAACTTGGGTAGGGGTTTAGTTTTGGAGACGGGTCGTAGGGGGCATCCAAAGGAATGTAGTTCAGCGTAGCGGGTATACCTGGAAAAATACGATGGAATACAATTTGACACTTGTTTACTTACATATAGATACCTAGGTACGTACAACATCAAGCTTTATGTGTGTTGTGTGCCCTATCGTATTCTGTGTCTCTAGCACTATTCATGGTTCTAGTTTTGACTGCACTGTAAGAGTGGTGGCTGGGCAATCGCCTGCCGCGTAACTTGTGGCGGGTTTGATTCCCGCACGGAGCATCTCTCTGTGTGATCCACAAATTGTTATTTCGGGTCTGTGTGTCATGTGTATGTGAGCTTGTATGTTTGTAAACGCACCCACGACACAGAAGAAAATCTTAGTGTAGGTTTAAAAAAAAAGAAAATTCATCTGGCGCTAAAATATGAAATAAGGAAATAGTTACAAATCTTTCCGTCCATCCTCAAATAGTTGTGGTTTTAATAGGAAATTCATATCCGTTTCAACTTCCGTGATGTGGTTCTGGGTTAACCGAGAAATTACGAAGTGTCTATGAATAAAATATATGTATTGAGTTGCGTAATCCAATTAATTACAACGAAACCTTGAGCAATTAAACATTTACTTTAAAAATAATATCGTTATTTGAGGAAACAGTAAAAGGCAAATTAATGATATCTAACGACAATTTTGTGAACAAGAGTCATAAACGTAGATTTATAGGGCAGATACGGACACATTAGAAAAGTAACTTGTTGTACTTAACAAACTAAAGTAGGCCACAGACGAGTTTGTAGTAAGTTTCAAAATAATACAATCGCTTCCATTAATCTCAGCTATATTTGAAAAGTGTGTCTCAAAATTAAGGTTGATTAAAATAGAAATGGATATAACTATATATGGCGGACTCAGTTTGATCGCCTAGTATGGTAATGGGAGCATTTTCTCAACATACAGACACACAGACCTATTACGATGATGACATAAAACGTCTTCTACACGCAAAGAGAAATGCGTGACGGAAGTATCTGATGGCTCTGTATAATTGACGTTCTTATGTTATTAAGTTACGCTAACTCAATATTTACCGACATTTCGTAGAAGAAGAAATGAATTGTGATTAGTGCATGGATTTGTGTTGGCCTGAATATTTTACTCGCATTGAGTTTTAAAGCGCAAAATAAATCTTGGTGTTACTCTAAATCTTATTGTTACGTTAGCCATTAACTTTTATATCCACGATAATGTGTAAAGGAGCCAAAAATGACAAACAAAAAAAGATTGATATCTGACAAGATTTACCTAGAATTAAGATTAAGATAGACGTTGCAAAATTTTGTTCTACTTCAAAGAAACTCACCAGCCTTCCACCTAGGTACGCTGACGAAGAGCTTGTTCCTCCACCTTTCAATACCAACAGGGAGAGCATTCTCCTGCACGAGGGCTCCAGACTGAATGGCTTGCTGTCTCGAGTAAGGGTCAGGGTAGTTCCAGTCCATTACATTCCAAGAGAACAGTTCTTGGAGTTTTACAGCGGCTGTCGCGCTTGACACCACGGCTAATAACACCAGAAGCTTCGTAGCCATGTTGAAAGTCTGGGAAATAGGGATTACATTTATTAAATACATAGTGGATGGCGAGTTCAGGAACGTCGAGCTTATGGATTTATCAAGATAAATCAGAAAATATCGATTTCTGCGTTTTATTTGTCTTTCATTCTGTGTCAAACGATTTTCTTCACCTCATTTAAGTAGCAAGTGAAATGCATAGAACCAGTATTTGGTACCAGTGTATATCAACTTCTATGCCGAGGCCAGGCCAGTTACGTAGGACCATGGGTATTGCAACCAAGTCGAAGGGCCCAAGTGAGGGATTACGGCCTGTCATATTTCGGAAAGGTGTGACAGTTATGGATGTTTATAGCTTGATTGCTTGATTATGTCTACATAGCCATTACGAGTATATACCAAAGTTTTAACAGGATTGAGGTGAAGGTTGCCTAATAAAAAGTATTGTGTATAAGTAACTATTATGATAACGTATTATTATTTGCATATTACGATAATTATGTTATGAGAACTGCACGCATGGGTGCTTTCATTTGGTAATGCTAATTGTCTTTAAGTGTACATCTACTTAGTATATTATAGCCTTACATTGTTGCAGCTAATTGGTTCGATCAAATATTTACGGCTTACAATTAAATTTGATGTATGACCACGATGTATGTATTTCACTATAACACAACAATTGCATCTTTAAAACACCTAACAGGATAAAGCTTTCAAGAAATTAATTCTTAGAAGGGACCTATTTTTTATTCGTCCCATGACGACAGACGATGAGTACGATGTATGTATGTATTTATCTACAACAGAATAATTGTATCTTTACAATACCTAACAGGATAAGGCTTCCTAGAAACTAATTCTGAGAAGTCACCTATTTTTTATTTGTCTAATGATGACTTTTTTTGACAAGTTTTTGGGGCATTTCCCGATTATAGACCCAATTCTAAACCGGATTAAGATCCATTTTCGTCCGCGGTTTGGAAGCCAACCGGTTATGAATGTTAGCTAACCTTTACTGCCCTTTTCTTATTGTTACATTACTTTAAAGTGGGTAAGTGGATTACTGGCTTGTTCCATCACTCATGGCTACTAGTGCCCTGTAAGTGGGTGGAACTGATTACTCTAAGCCATTGTACAATGTTTATATTAAGAAGTATCATGTGAGAACAACAAACATTTGACTAAGGTCGATGAGCTAACTATTTGATTAATTTTGAATTTAAAATATGAACTGTCAATTGGAACTTTCTCTTTGTGACTTCTTCTCGGTTCGGCTCGGTTTTTGGCGATTTTTATGAATATTTACGAAGATTTATGTTTTTATCGAGTTTGCTTGCGGTAAATGGGCGTGTTTTTGACGTCGAGTTAAGTAATTTTCTAATAGAATATTATTGACTGCCTCGTTTCGTATTAAGATTAGTGGTTGAAAGTTTGACTGTCGAAAGAGATTCTAAAGATGTCTAAATTCCGGAGTTGACTGTTTAGCGGGTGTAATCGGGGCTCCGACTTGAAAAGCAGGAGTTGAAACCGAGTGGTTTTTAGTTCCTAAGAGTCTGATTCTCCGTCTCGCCTCGCCTAAGGCGGGAAAAGATCATAGACGATTTTACACCCGTAAAAAAAATTCTAAATTAGACAGTTTATTTTACTTTGGAATAAAATATCAGTTGTTGGGTTATCTAGTATTATCTGTCTGTAATGCGACTAGGATATATCTGCAAGACACAGACGGTGATCCGTTCGTTTTTAAATATTTTTTAGCGTGGTTCAAAATTATTACGCAACTTTACCGAAAGGAGTTTTTGGGCTAAACCAGAAACACACACATGTATTATTAAAATAGAAATATAAAATAAGTAAGCACTGAACTAAAAATCCTGTTGACTAGATTAGACTTAGAATTAATTTAAAGAGGTTCTTAATGAGTGTTTGAATTAAGGCATTGTAAGGTGTTTAAATTATCACTGGTTTGCAAAAAGGTATGCATGGCTAATTTTACTCGTTAACTCTTGATTTTAGTAAAGTAATTTAGTTTTTATTGTTAATAAAAATAAGTGCTTAATTACATTATACTGAATTTTCAGTTAAATCGTTTGGCGTCTGATTGGATTAGCCGTTTGAATGGTTTGATAAAAAAATATTTTTTGTACGGAGCAAATATTTTATCAAAATATATTTGGTTTTTAATAAAAATGGGCGTAATCCGGTAAATCCGTTGAGAGGACAAAGTGTCAAAAAGGAAAGTATGGATTAAGTAATATCTTCTGATTTTTATGTAAAAAACGCTGAGTGAAATGCCCAGAACCCTACTGAAAATATTTTCAGGACGTCTTTAGTTTAGAAAAGGGTGTAACTATTGTGTCTAGTTGCATGACCGTTCTTTTATATTTTACACAAAATTATTTAAAAACAGTATTAGGAATATTTTTGAAATTATTTTTGAGCTACAAAAAAACTAAAATTAATATTAGATTATCTATAAATCGAAAAAAAAATACAAAATAAAAAAATAGTAAAACCACAGAAATATAAAAGCACCCTCACACACGTAAACACAAAATAATCTTCAAAAATCCAAGCAGCAATTTCACTTTTAAAAAAAATCTAACGTTCCAAATTTAAAGCACGCAAACAGATTAAAAACTATGATTTAAAAAAAAAGTGTAAAACCTACATGGTTGTCCGAATGTGGCCAATGTTCGCGACAGTTGGTAGTGAACTGAAATGATAACATCCACCCCTACTATATAAAACATGGCCTCCGCTCGGGCGGCGTCCTACCATCGGCTACCAAATCGCCGTAGACCTACGAACGGTAATCTCAAAATAGATAAGTATCTGATTAACATTTCATTAGTTTTAATTTGCATATTACAGGCTCAGTGGGTTAGTAGTTGCAGTTGCGGTTGTTAGGTATGACGTCTTAGGTTCAATTCTTGCGTTGGAAATCTTATCATTTGTTGTAATTATCAAGATATTGAAAACAGCGCCATGATTCATTGCGTGGGAGCAATACCAAAAGTAACATAACAACAAAAAAAAAAAAAATTGAAATCATTTTGGAGATATGACTTTAGGTTTTATTTAAATAATTTTGGAAACTATTTTATACATATACATTTGTAAGTACTTGCTTGTATATTAGTAGTGTATTATATTTATAATCTTCTTTTTATTTCTGTTTGTGCACATATTTGCCATTTATTTGTTGTTCTTTTTTAAATATTCCATCCAAAGGTTGTCTGGAAGAAATCCCATTGTGTGATAGGACCGCCCATTGTACGCATATTACTTTAATGTATGTAACCTGGGCTACCTAAATGTGTACAATAAATAAATAAATAAACTATTATATTTTTGCTATTAGTTAAGAATCTACATATTAGTAGGCAGTTTATAGCCTGCTTTTAATTTCAAAATATAGGTAATAAGATGATTTTTTTGCAATAAAAATTTTCTATCATGTATAAACATGTAACTAACCGTATAACGTAACATTTTAGTTGATGTTTGTCATCACGGTTTTATTACAAGCATTTGCATAGAGAAAATTGTAATATGCATAATATCATTAGTTAGTAATTTAGTATCGGCAAGAAAATATTTCTTAGGTTTAGTTAGGTTTTTGTTAAATAATGGTCATTTATAAATGTGATTAGGTCAAATTAATTCAATGATAGTTGGTTAGAGTCCCGATATTTTTGGAACACGAATAGTAATTATTGTAACATTGAAAAAGTAGACACTTTTTGTAGGTTCCCCAGAAATTATCCGGGCTTGCAATTCTGCTTGCAGTGAATCCATTGCCAAAATTGAGAATCTAAAGATCACATTAAAATAAAATTTTGGATGTAGTCTTCATTTCAGAATAAGAAATAAAAATTACAATTCTTTCATTTATTGACATACATAATACTTACTGACATACAGTCTTTCATTATTTTTATAATTTGCCTCACACTAGATTTTTTTCTGTTTCGTTTACAAAGACACATTTCACAGCTAGATTCGGCACAATATAAGTTGTGTATCAGATAAACTATTTTTACTAGCGGGAATCGAACCTGCAACACGTTGCCCAGCAGTCAGCTGGTACGGCATCGACCATGAAGTCATAAATTAATTATACAAAAGTAAGATACTTAAGATTTTAAACATGTTTTTACTAAGTAGATATTCATTAAATTCCAACTTCCGATTCAGCTTTATATTTTACTATATTTATTATATTTGACGAACTTTTTAAGTGTTATTAGCACATTAATAGGCACAATGCAAACACATAATAGGTATATTGTCATACATTTATATAAGGTGTTCTAATATTATCTCCCACGGCTTTAATGGGAGGTAGTATTGTGATTGAATATTACAATACTGAAGAAATTTCATACCCGGACCAGTTAATTTAATTTGAGAAAATAAAAAAGTCAAATAAACATTAACTCTACTCTACATAAAATGAAATGGTCAAATACACACTATGCGAAAACAATAGATAGCAATATTATTGTTTTCATTGTTGAAGCGACGGATACAGTGAAAGAGATAGTTCTTTCATAACAACTCATACGTCAGATTTTTTGTATGAAAAAAAACTTTTAATCTATTAATTTATATTTACTATTGTATTTCAAATTCAATCTTAGTGGTTGCAAATAATTTTAGAACACCTTATATAGAACGTCAGGCCAATTAAAAAAATCCTAATGCTGTCTCAGGTACCTAACTTTTTCTGCACAAAAACACATTAATCTAATTTAAACATTATTTCAAAAAGTAAACGTCATAGTCATAGGCATATTTCGTAACGAGCATTTAAAAACTAATAAAAACGTCCGCGTAATGAGTTGAAGTTTTTTTTATTGTTTCTACGATTAGATAATGCTTTAAAATTTTAAGCAAAATAAACAAATTCTTTGCACTATAACAAAAAAATACGATTAGAAATGAATTTTATTTGTATTAAAAATAAAGTTGATAATTCTGTTGTCTTTTCTATTAGATTTAGAGGTGCGCGGCATGCGTTTGTGCCAGATATTTGAGTTGCTCGGGCGCACTTCATCAACGCCTCGTGACTAGTATGTGCTTTGTAGTCTAAATCACGGTAAACGCGTGATAAAACGTTGCAATTTCGCCTAAACACGTTAAAACGGTCAATGCCCATTTTGTTGTGCTTGACTTAGTAACATTTTGCATCATAAAGTGACATTGTTTGTTCTACATAAATATGCTACATTATGGTTTATTTTTATAAATACTAACTGCCAATTGAAGGCAAATCCTCCGCTAACATCGGTGACCGTGGCGTTTAAAGTGTTAAGTATGCAGTAGGCCGCGCGACGTCGCCGTGTCTACGCATGTTGGTCATGATGAAGAGTCCCTCTGTGACTCGAAACTAGTAGAGCTTTTCTCAATTAATTTACGTGAGTAAACTGTGATTTTTAGTTAATTTAAATTATGGTTACCTAATAATGTATTTTTTTAAGTACAGTATTATATTAATAAAGCATCTTCGAATTCTGAACATAATAAGGCAAATAAACAAAATAGGAAGATAAAAAATAATATATTCGCTAACGGATGTAAAGCGAATTAATTTAAATTTTACGATGTTTTGAAACAAAGTTTTGAGCCAAAGCAATTAACAACGTAATACCTATAATAAAAAATAAAAAAACTACGGAACAATCTGTTCATACTTAAGTTACATACTTCCCAAATAGTAATTGTAAATTAACCTTCATGGTGTGAGTGCTAAAGTCTATTGTTACGTGACGAGAGTTAGACACGACCTAGGTCAACGCAGAATAACTTGCCGACTGATTCGAAATCTAGCGTAACAAGTTCGGTACTATCGCACATTCTAAACACATAACTAGTTAATATAATACATATGTATTTTTTTTCCTATTCGATATTCGCCTTCAACGCTATCGCACAAAGATGTTACGTTAATTTACATAATTTTTGCGTGTTATCTGACAGTTATAATATTATAATTAATAGTAATTTGTTACTAATGCGAAAGTTTTTTTTAGGAAGCTATTGAAGATGTTTCCGTAGATTTAAGTCTGATTGGTAATTAAATGTGTTTTCGAGCATGGGAGTTTCCCCTCTTATAAAGGCGAGGCGGGAGGGAGTGTCAGACTCTTACTGACTAAAAACCACCCCGTTCCTACTCCTGCTTTTCGAGCCGGAGCCCCGATAAACCCGCTAGATAGTCCGCAGCTCCGGACCCTATTTCTAATTAAGTTTGAATATTCAGAATCAATTTGATGTTATTGTGTTTGTGTATTTTTTTTAACTTATTATAATAATGCAAATGTTTATCAGGTTTTTTAAAATAAACGAGTCTTCTAGACACCGAGTCGTCACTCCATCAATTTTGATATTCAAACAATCCTAATATTTTTTAAAGAAGTAAATACAGTCTTAATTTTGTAAATTAATTCCAAAGCTTTCAATTTGAGATCAAAAATCCAATAAAAAATTACTTAACCGACATTGACGTCAATCGAATGTAATAAAGATCAAAATTAGGTAAGTAAACAAAATTATTCTAGACCACGCAATTTGGTATATTCAATCGATTGGCAATATTTAGGGGCTGCTAGATACAGATCGCGTATATCATTAGAATATAAAATACTAGATTATTGCAAATTAAATGCATGAATAATATTTTTTGCTGACGCGTGTTTTGAGCTATAAAAATGTGTTAACTGTTTTTGTGACAGAAATTAAAGACCCTGTTTAACATAACACGCTACACTTTCCTCTTCTAAAAATTAGGCAATGTTTGAGGCATATAAAGTACTTTTAACATTTTCTTTATTACTCTCTCGAATTTCGAAATTAGAAAAAGTAACAGCCGAACCTAGGAGTCCGTGCTTCGCACTTCAATCAGTCCGGACTCTCGATTTCGAACAAAAACTTATTTATTTAAATATTTATTATTTTCACGTGCGTAGAGTTTGTGGGAACTGATCGTTTAAACGGAATGACTTTTCATTTCATTACCATACATGTTAATGACCTAAAGTCCGCTGAAACGGGCGGAACTGATTACTTTTAGAAAATGTTTCGTTATTCAATCCTGTTGTTACATCAACTTATAATTATAAGCAATAGGCGGTGCCGGATACTTGTAAGGCTACAATTTTTTGCTTCGCAACTGGGGCCTTAGACAAAGTAACAATTTAAAAAACGATAACGAAGTTAGAAAAGTCTAAAATGTATGGAGCTGCGTTAAGTCACGTGGTCCATCGACATCGTTATCGCAATTTGGTAGACAATGTAACATTTCATAACGAAACCATAAAGTAACGAATACGTTACCGAACGTTATCGTGTTTATTCCATACAAATGCGTAGACAAGCGGCACTTTAAGTGTTCGTCTTCGCCTCGATCGTGATCGTCATTAAGGATAACGAAACGAACGCTAAAACGTTGTAGTTATCGACTAATATCGACACAAGATGGCCGGATTTCATTCTACAGCTGATTTTTGACCTTGACCTCTATTTTATGTTAGAGGCATTACTGCAGGTTAAATAAATTATAAAATGCATTATCTTCGTTTATTGTGGGTTGTGCACAACGAGAACGCCTGGGAGAGGCGTCAAAACCGATTAAATGCGGCGACGGCTATTGGAAACAATTGGAGAAATGCCTGAATTGTTTTTCAACTAACATTTCAGACTTAATAAAAGAGCATTTAGGAAATTATGCAAGGAGCTAGAAGCTCATGTACGATTAAAAGGTTCTACTGAGATTCCCCTGGAACTAAAGGTAAGAAAATTTACATTAATTAAACATTATAATTATAGGTACCTATTGCAGGCAAACATATACTTTTGTTGTTGGTTATTGATCCTAATAACTGCAAGCATTATTCGTCGGTTAGTTTTATATATTATAGGAACTATATAACAAAAATATTGTGGTACGACACAATACTTTATTAACTGCTGTAGAGGTAAGTAAAAATAAAACCACATAATCTAAATCTGTATTATTATAATTTTCAGGTGCTGTGTGCTCTTAGCTTTTTAGCTACTCGCTTGCCGCTATCTCGAAGGGGGTCGCTCAAACGAGGGCCGGGAGAAACAGCAGACTGCGGTGTCGCTGGCGATCTCAACCGCGGACCACGCCTGGTGGATGGAGAAATATTATTTATATTAAATATTTATGTATAAGAATTTTTATAAATACTAATTCATCATTTATATAATAGGTAATATTTATAAATAATAATTCATAACCAGATTAACCAAGTTAAAAACTAATTTATCAAAAAAATTAATGGTGTCTTTCATGTAAGTGAAGTTACTTGGTTGACTAATGTTAATAAGAATACTTTATAAAACATTTCGATTTATTTATTTGCCATCTACCTACTAGAGACAATTAAGTAGCTTATTTTTTAGCAGATCCCTTGAAGGTGTATACCTAGTACTTACATTAATTTAAATCCTAGCTTTTCTATAGTCTTGTCCATAGTTATAAGTATAATATATGTGTATATGAGATTAAAAAGCCAATTTGTCAAGAACTTTTGAAATTAATTGAAAAATAACAATAACATGCAGGTTTGGACACCAAAGTATAGCTTGTACTATACTATATATGTACTTATTTGAATTTTTGTAGTAAGGAGGTTAATGTTTAGCTGTATGTTTTCTTTTACATATTTGCTTAAAAGAAAACTTACAACTAAGAAAGCAAATGTTTTATGGTATATGCCAATAAACATTTCTTGTTTCTTTCTTACTATGGGTGTCAGAGATTGATCATCATCATCATCATAATTATAAAAAGTCCCCAGTCTAGTTATAACAGAGAAAATTATTACAAGCCAATTTTCATAACCACAAGGGTGTGTCCACTTATCCAAAACCCTTTAGAAAATAGCTTGCTAGCCACTCTACCATCACACCAGTCTTTCCAAAAATGTTCATTAGATCCTTACTTTTTATCACTTGTCTGTAGTCTTGCTGCCACCACCACCAACAGCATTCAATATGTTTGTCAGTTCAGTCCACAGTCGGTCTGACTGTACCCAACCTAGTGATGCAGCAAGAGGCCTCGCCGGGTCACCATGACTGTAACATAAACAAACAAAGATTCAGTATAAGTACTTCATTGTTAAGATTGCGTCATTCGTACATTACATACTAGTGAATACAACTTGGATTTACTTACTTTGCTATATCCTCAAGCAGCATTGACAATTGTTGGGAACTTGTTCGCACTCTTGATTCCATGTTTCATCACTATCATTAAAAATTATAATAATCAATAGATTAGAACACCAGTCATTTACAAAAATGAGTCTATTTTGATTATCATTAAGACTAAAACTTAATATCAAAGTTAATGATAATTAAAACTTAATATCGCCCCGAAGGCTACCCACTGACCAACAATTTAGTATAATAATACTCTATTCACTTACTTACTAGTATAAAGTTGTTTTTATTATAATTTACAATACTTTAGCTACTCTTTATTTCTATGATTTCACTGAAGTAAAACGACTACTTAAAACAAAGACTATATTACTTACTAGAAATAACGTGGACTGTCTTATGCGAGGGCTAGTTCGAAATTGAACTTATAAAGTCATATTTCTCTTGGGAAGCACTTGAGCCCAGCAGTTTTCGGATATTTACGTCTGGGCATCGCAGCACAACCACTTGAAGCCCACCGGTGCGGCGACCACCGTGCCGATCCCGTGACGTCACCCAGCACTCCAACGTCGCTGACCGTGATATCATCACCCTCACGAAGTACGGCGATCGCCAACAACTCACTTATTCTTATCAGTAAAATTCGAAAACAGTAATAACTCGCGGGAATAATCCGATTTCAACTTCTTGAGTGACACTGACAGCTAAATTTTCGTTACCATAAACAATATTTTTGCTTTTTAACGAACAATCGATTCGACACAACGATAACGATCGCGATGTTACTTTGTCTAAGAAATGTTTGTCGTTATCGTTGAGACGATGACGATTTTAGATATCGTTTCGCTACCAAGCGATGTTACTTTGTCTAAGGACCCTGTTTATATTCAGACAACGTGAAACCTTTTTAGATATTGAAATCCCTAATGCATAATTGCTAATTGTTCGAATATTAATTCTAGGCGGAGGGAAAAGTATCAGTAAGTAAATTATCTCAAGGAAATAATAATTATTGTGAAATCTCTCTCTTTTTAAAGATTTGGAGTTTTCTCCAAATCTAACTCGTTTTATATTACTCCTTTTCGCTACTTATATTGCGGATATAAATCTACTGGCTTTGAGACTATAAGCCAAAGGAAACCGCGGAAGAACTAACAGGTTCTCGGGACTCCGGCTCGAAGAGCAGGAGTAGGAACGGGGTGGTTTTTAGTCACTAAGTCTGAAACTCCCTCTCGCCTCGCCCAAGGCGGGAGAAGTCGATATTTCCTACTTAAAGAAAGACGAAGAATTTTAATGATATAAATAAACATCTGACAACAAAGACATTCAGTCTACCAGTATCATATGATTTAATATTTGTTTATTCACGTCATTATATCATTCACACACTCGCGAAGTTCATCGTTCTGAATACTTTCATTGTGATTGTATTAGTTACACAATAAAAGAATCCTAACAATGTGTAATAAATTAAAAATTTATACTTTTAGCGAATAATATTTCAAACTTTTTGTACTAATTATAAAGTTTTTTATTATCTTATGCTATAAGAAATGCCAATTTAGAAGTGGTCTATATTTTCGAAAATGGTGCTATTAATTAGAAAGCAAAGATTTTTTTCATACTTTTGTTTCTTTTATGCTTATGTATAATAAAATTATAAATCATATCAACATCAATCATGTTTTTAAACACGACTTTAAAAGCCACGGGGTCACCGGTGACCGACGTTAGCGGAGGATTTGCCTTCAACAGTTTTCTATTGGCAGTCAAAGACTTAAACAAAAGTTAAAAGTCTGAAATCCCATACAGAAGAATCCTGTTTCTATAAGTCAAAAGACATAAATCTCCTACAGACTAATGTTGGATTATTAACTACACCATACACAAATTCAAATAGCGCTACATGTAATATACTATTTTTATAAAAAAGGAAAAGTCTTTGCCTAGTCAAAAGTACGTATAACCTCGTATTTCCTTAATGACTTGTTTACACTAGAGCAAGGACCTCTAATAAAATATAGTAAAATCATAATCTAAATAAAATATTATGCAGTATTAAATATAAAAAGCAGACAGCGTGAAAGGCGTCGGTTGTCAGCGTATCAGAATAAATTCAAACTATGTAACATATAAACTTGTTTTCGGTGACAGTTATGTTTAGTGCATAATGCAATTCAAATGTTAAATTATGTGTCCATATTAAGCACTAACTGGTCGCGATCGCAATAATAATATGCTAATGTCCTTAGAGATGTTTTTATGTATTAGAAATCACTTCCTCATTATTTAACTGGGTAATTTGGAGTTAAAAGTGCTTGCTAATTGATTACTCCATTATATATTATAGGATCTACTCGCAATGACGTCAAACTTTGGTATCAAGGGCATAATGTAGGCGGTCGGAAATGGATATAATTTTCGTAATGTATATTACAAGTGCCTATATCTACACACGCACGTAGGTAGGTGAGCCACATACAATTATGCAGCGATTTGAATCATGTACAAGCGTTTTTTGTATGGTAATAGTTTTGAGAATTCCCTCGGGCTATCCTAATCCGATATTTACGTAATGATAACGCATAATTTTATTATGCGTTGATCTATAATTCATTTCACTTATGACCTGTGTGTCAAGCCGATGACGCACGAGCATTCATTACATGCATAATTTGTAGGTTACACAGGAATTATTTACTCAAACTTATTCAAATATTATTTTTTATGAAGGTAATATCTGTTTTTAATGCAATTTATTACTTATGTGAATTATAATAATTACACAATTTGAGCGAAGTATTTATTAGAGCGAGTAAAGTAAACTCCGCTAATTGAATCAATTCTAACACTTTATAATTTAGATTTTTTCATTTTAAGTTAAGATTTTGGGACTATGAACTAACTCTATAATGAAAGTGTAGACATTAGTAGGCTAGTTTCGTAGTTAGGCTCAACAATGGTCGTGTTGACGGACAAACAGGAAATAGTCTGCCTTTCTCTTAGCGGACAAGTTGGCGGTCGGAATTCGCTTGGCATAGGTCAGTTCTTGATTTACATTCGTATATCTCTCTATTCAACCATGCTAATGTCTTGTTTGTATATCTTACGCGTTTGTATGTTGTCGCGTTCATTATTGTCTCAACACCATTGATTGATATAAAGCTATGCGAAGGTTACATGTTATTATCGGAAGCTATTACTTATGTAGTTAACAAAGTATAGTTCCTTAGCGAGCGAGCATACGAGGGTTACACACACAAGTATTATGTATATGACGTCGTGTCTCCGCCAAGGTGCCCGTCACCATAAACCAAAAATTATCTAAATCATTGCTCCATTGATCGGTTCTCGTACATGTAAACCCAATAAGTGTTTCCTACATAGAAGGTCTCATAAGGAATGGTGCACGGCCTCGTGGGAAAACGACTTCTTAATTGTAACAAGGTAGCCATGACATAATAATGTTGTTGCACCATAATTTTTCGGTGAAACTTTTTACTATCGGCACGTGGAAAGCTTAAATTTATGCATAGTTGTTAGGCGTTTGTATTATAACGTAATCAATGGAGTTAACGATATATATAGATTTAGTTAAACGAGAATGAAATCGTGATGTTGAAATGTTTACTAGTACATTGAACTATCTTCATCTCATTGGTCTGAAAATGCGACCATGATCACATAATATGAGGAAGATATAGTTAATAGATGCATCATGTATATTGATACAGTTCGGCAATCTGTTTTAAGTAAAGTGGCTCAACATGTTGTTATTACATGACCCTTTCGTTTCTGATGATGTATGAGACATTGTAGTTTGTCTAGTTCCCAATCGCTTCCGATTTCTAAATGAATCATGTCCGTTGTGGGTGTGTCGGGTTCTATAATTAATGGTGTAGTCTCACTCTGGTTTTATTGAATGTTGCGTAGCTTATTTTAAAGTTCTTATCATGATATATGATATAGACTAGCCTTAGGTTTTGAATTAGAATGTGCTATGACGTCTTTAGACTCCTTGACATTTTAAAGATATCATTTTGGTTTGGTTTACTATTCGAAGTGAGAGTTTAGTGAATATTTTTAGCGCAGTATCTTATAATTAGGAAAGTTGAGTAATGTAATGTTTAGTTATTTTGAAACTTTACAACAATGACGCTGCAAATATTGGGCTGTGAAAATAAATACTCTAGGCAAATTTAGATTATCATTTTATTACATCTAATGAACTACAATCGTAGTGAAGCTAGTTAATTCGTGCAGAATTTGTTGATTACCTGTTATTTTGCCTGCCATTATGTTTTACATTGGTTTGTAGCGAAGGTTAGAGGAGTTCGTACCTGAGTTACAACCGCATACTTCAGTCATTTTTAAGGTTAAGCGAACATTGTTATGGTCAGTATGTTATTATGTATCTGTAGATAGATAGGTGCCTTAAGTATTGTTAAGTAAAGTACGCAAAGCTTTGGCCAGTTCATCATCTTCCTGTTTTTATTATATGGAGTTTCTTGCTTGTCCTTTTCCATAGGAATCTACATTTTTGAAATTTCTTCACTAAGGGACTAACGGATAGGAGACATTTTTTTTTAAATATTTGCTTGCCGTTCAAAAGTGCCTTCCAGGTCTATTTGAAATAACTAATTTAGACTTTCACTTTGACTTTATTCCTATATGTTAATATTATAAATGCGTAAATTGGCTATTAAGTGTTTGTTATTCTTCTTGTATTGGAGAATAAGAGTGTGCAGAGATATAATTAGAAATAATTCATACAGGATTTAAGACAGCGACAAATTGGGTAACTGATATCTACTCGTACGAAATATTTCTAATTATAATTGCAATAAAGGATACATTAGTGTACAGTTAAATTAACCCACAGAGTGACTGTGACATTGACATAGAAATGATGTCTGTAAATACGTCAGCAGTGACCTTATTCGAAGCCAGCCTCTCTATCTATGAATCAGGTTTATTACTGCTGTAATTGCATTAAATGACAAATGAAAGTACGGAGCGGACTACCTAGCTGGTTAACAGGGGCTACGGCTCAAAAAGCAGGAGTAGGAACGGGGTGGTTTTTAGTCAGTAAGAGTCTAACACTCCCTTTTGCCTCACCCATGGCGGGAGAAGGCATTGGATGATTTTTCGCCCTACCTTACTCAAAGCGGGAAAAGTCATTAGATGATTTCCCTTCTTAAAAAAAATGCTGAAAGTTGTTAGATACTAAACTAAAATCTGGTAATTTGAGTTGGTAATTGTATGCATTGTATTATTGGGCGTAACATTTACGAAATTCTGTTTAAATATCTATTACTAGTCTCTTAGTTAAATCACTACAAACTAGACTTCTAAATGAGATTTCTCTATATCAATTTTGGCTATAAATTATTGCCTAACTTTCCAAAAAACCTATTAACTGTGCATTCATTGATTAATCTTGCATTTATTCACTACAGGCTGAACGAAATTAATTTTGTTATTTAAATTATGTGTGTTTAATGTGACAGGCTGTTGGTTTAGAAATAAAATTATATCAATTAATGTGGGTCAAATATCAACTTCTACATCGTATATATAAGATAGCTACTTCCGCGCGGTTTCACTCGCTCTGCCCAGGTCCTTTGGATCGTAGTGTAATTCGAGTAAAGAAGAGAATTACTTTCGTATTTACATAAATCTTCACCCACTGCTCGGTTTTTATTTGTCATAGCGTGATGTTAATAGCATATAATCTTCCTCGATAAATGCACTATCCAACACAAACATAATTATTTAAATCGGTTGAGTAGTTCCGGAGATTAGTGCGTTCAAACAAACAAACTCTTCAGCATTATATATTAGTATAGAAGATATGTTACGCAAGGACAAACTCCAATATCCGTAGAAAGTGCACAAAAAAGATCTAAATCTGTACTTATTTCGAATCAAGTTCTATATTATATCTAGACCGCCGGTCTAGATTTCTGAGTTAGGCAACATACTACACAATGTTAGGGTACACTGACTATAAAAGAAATAATTAAGTGCCCAGTAGGTGGTAACATGGCTACTCTACATAGAACTGTCAATACAGCTTAAATAAGATTACAATACAGAATTGATCATAGGTTACATCACACTTTACAGTATCTAGATATTATAAATGTGAAAGTTTTTTTCTTTGTGTGTCTGGATGTTTGTTCTTTAAACACGCTGAAACTACTGAAGGCATTTCATATAGTATACAGATATGTAATTTTTTTTTGAGTAATTTTTATCCCACGTGAACGCTGGTTTTCTTTGGCAGAAGCTAGTAGTTATATATGTCCAGATTTTCAGAAATGTCCAATGAAAGGTAGACTCTGTTATAAGTCATATCACAACAAATAAAAATAATATACCGATTCATCTCTGTATTACGTATCAGAAGAGCTCTAGGCGTGCAAATATAAAAGGGAGTGCTATATAATTAAACAATCTCCTGTAATTACACGTATGTTTACGAAACGTTTAGCGCCTAATTGTTTGTTGCACTATTAACAAAACGGCTTTGACCCTTATGATGATTTAATAACTCATTAAAGGTAAGTATGATTTCAATTTAGATGATTGGCTGACAAGATGATGTCAGACACTAGAGGTTGATACTGATTGGTTTGGAGAGGTGGAAACTACTTGCGCACGCGCCATGTAGCGATAAAAAGGTCAGGAAACATTAATGTATTAAGATTTTAATTAAGTTTGAAAAATATACTAATATGTTTAATTAACTCATTAATACCCTAGATTAAGGAAGGTAAATGATATTTTCATTTTAAAATATCAATAATAAGTCGAAATATGTATCCGGTGTATATGTTTAAATCTATTTATTACATGATTCAAGGATAAAATAGAAACGAATTTTCCAATATCCTTTATGTATAATATGTATTGAATTACTATTTAATTCTTTCCTATTTAGTAAGTACGTGAAGGTTTGCTTAACTTACTACAGGGAGGTTTAGGAGAAATTACGAACAATAATTATTTTCTAAGTATTCCTTACAAGTAAAACAAAGAAAGATAGATATTTTTTCCGCTCTCGCTTTTGTATTACACTCGAGCTCAAGTCAACTGCCGTGCAATGAGGCGTTCAAATGGACGCGCAATCGAACCGCGCTTGCTCTCACGCAACGCAGAAAAATATACTAGCGCTTTGTAGTTTGGACATACGATACCTTGATATGACTATGTAGTCATATAGTAAATTACACTAATACTTAGTGTATTGCTTACACGCTAAACATTTCGCTGTTAGTAGCAAATTGAAATGTTTCTGTTGTAATTTTATTTATAGCCAATAACATAGTCAAGGAATGTTTTCTATCCGAGGCGGGGTGGATAACGTAACAGATTACTAGGGCTTCGGCTCAAAGTAGTAGAAGGAACGGGGTGGTACTCCTACTCGCTTCACCCAAGACGCGAGAAGTCATTAGATGTTTTAAAAATAGTATATTTGCTCTCTTGAAAGTACATATTATAATTTAAAATTGGCCAGCCTTAGAACAAAGATCGATTGAAAGATCAATACACATGATTAAAACCGGAACCTCAATAGGATTTCAAAGACAAAGTACCCAAAATATTATAACATAGCACGCATTGCTTTGGGCCTCATTAATAATTCATTTATAAGCGTTTAATTAGTCTTCTAATCTATTTACATGATCTCCAATAACCGTGAGATTTATGCTAAAGGGCACGACGCAGAATAACTTCATTCCTGTGTAAACTTCAATTTATTAATTACTAAGTATGACTATGCGCTATGACGGCGATTACAAAGAAAATTAAGTAATTTATATAAAGTAGGTACTTTAGTTGCAAATTATATTTCATAAAAATCTATAAGAACTAATTAAAATGTTACATAAAGCTGTTCTAATCTACTGCCACAGTTGTAGGTTTTATGATTACGGAATATTATATTATACAAATAAAAACTTTGATGCGCGGTGGACGGCAAACAGTTTTATATACGGTAAATACGTTTTAATTTTATGTAACGATTAGGTGCGTAGAATGCAAGTATGCAGTTCGAATTTTGTTTTTTTTTATGTATACTTAGTAATAGAGGCTTGTTTCTTAGGAGAGATCTTGTTAGAAGGAATTCTTAATCGAAGAGAGATTTTATATCTTTCAAGACAAAGGGCATTAATTCATATCAATATTTGACATATCAGCTTCGTTGAATCGGTAACTACTAATCGGTAAGGCAAAAGTAGGTATTTTCTTAGGTGTTCTGAAACACATAATATTCCAAGCATTAGTGCCTGGAGTATTATGTACTGATAGGCCTCTGAATGATAATATCAACTGAAAGGTAATGGATAAGTTTGCCTCATCATTGAATGCATCGATCATAAGTAGGAAAGTATAAACAGGTTTGGGCGTAAGAAATAAAGAAAAAAATTAAAACTGTTCCACGGACCCGCCCTGTGCGTATTCAACAAGTGTGTTACGAAATCAAACATACCTACATAATATAGGTTTGTACTTCATTAGTGGATTAACAACTCATGTGGTAATTAGTCACCTTCATTATAATCAGAGAATTATTGTAATCAACCACAAGTTCACTTTGACACATATATGTATACCTTTGTATTTTTCCATTATATTTTCTGACATTTCCTTATTTAGAAAATTCGTTTAGATAAATAACTTACATTTGATCAAGGTATATTTGATCACACTATTAAAAATTTTGTTTAAGTGATTTTATTTGTTTGAATGTTTGGACGTTTATCCGTCAATCACGCTGAAACTACTGAAATAATTTTGATGAAATTTAGTATTCAGACAGGGTACGAGTTGACTTAGGTGATAGGATATTTTTTATCCGCTGGTAGAAGCTAGTTCTTACATAATTTAAGTGAACAAAGCATTTAAAAGTTTCAAACTTCAAAGAGCGGAATGATCAATCTGCTCTCCATGCTATCTTCTATACCTATATGTAGAGTTACTTCATAACTTCAATTTTGTCTATTTAAATTCAAACTATCTAAGTACATTGCACACACTACACTCAAAGGCGTAAGTCAGCTAAGTATATAAGGTATATTAGTTTAAAGAAGTCACAATACATAACACATTTAACCTAGAATACTGATAACAATTTTCCGGAACGATTCGGAACATCGTGAAACATGGTCGACTCTGAAATGGAAAGTGAATAGAAGATAATTATCGCCAGTTAACTGATAGTGGTAATGAGATGTTACGCATTGCATTGTGTGGTCACGAAATGTTGTAATACATCGATGCATGTTATCGCGAGCGGGTTTGGTTACACCTTAAAAAAGGCGTGGTTGCATCCTAACTGATAGCGCGTGCAACTATTGGGGTACCGTCGTTTGAGAACCGTGTAACTTTTAATTTATAATATTTTTAAGAGATTTTTTTTATAAGGTTCTTGAAAGATATTCAGGTCAACGTACAAATGGAAGTTTTCTAAGACGGTTTTCGCAATATTATGAAATATGTAAATACGTACAAAATAATAATTTTCGTGTACTGCAATAGACTTCTGCATTCATTATTAATACTTTTAACTAAGATTTTCTGCTGCGTCGTGGGTGCCTTTACAAACAAACATTCTCGTTCACATACACATGACATCCAGACCGGAAACAACAATTTGTGGGTCACACAAAGAATTTCTCCGTGCGGGAATCGAACTCGCCACACGTTGCGCGGCAGCCAGTTGGCCAGCCACCGCACCAACCGTGCAGTCATTATTAGCCTTTACGGCATTACTTAATTTTGTAATTACTTTTATAACATCGCTACAGACGGAACCCTCTAGATATGCTAAGTAGTGCTAATCAATATTTTTTTCTGTTGCATGAATTGAACCGAAACTCTAACATAATGAAAGTAAGTGTACGTGCACTAGTTTTATAGCTCTTACTGTAGTTTGTGAACATGATGGATCACAAGTGTCCGGTAGTGGTCAGTGTAAAAGGTGAAACAAATCAAATGTTAGATATGAATATAGATTGAATCTAACTCTGATTGAATTTAGTTAGTGCTACATGTCTGATCCATGATCTAGTGATCCCAAGCACGAGTATAGAACATCAATTATAGTATTGAAGGTTTATTGAATTCTGTTTGGTTCTATTTATTTTATTTACTTAAAAAGTTTAATGTACATGACTGCATATAAGGTGGACTTGAAATGAAGATGCGCATTTGCAATATAAATGAAATAGTTGCATTTTGAAAAGTTCGTCAGCAATATTTTAAAACATTTTCACAACCACAACATGAATGTCGAATACATTTATATACGTAATGAGAACCATGAAACATTTTTAATAAGTTAAAAAGTAGTTTGAGAAATGATCGGAATAATCTAGTTAATTCGTTCAGGGTGATATATAACATCAGTTAAGCAAATTACATGCATTATGCATGTTTTAGAATCACAGACGTGTGTTTGAATGCAGGAAATCTGTGTGGCTGTGGTGGTTTTCAGTGAAATTGCAATTGGTCAGTGGAATTGAAGTCGGACGGTAATCTAATACTTATTACGGGAACGATTAACTTTGTTCACGCGGAAGATGACGATTTGGAGCTAAAGTGTCGAACGAGACGTATTTCGTATGTTGATGTTGATACCTACTTAAAGTTAAGTAACCGAAGATTTGAAGAGTAATTTACATAATTGTTTGTGTTGCAATTGATCACGCTAATGTCTGGTTTATATGCTCGTGTGCAACGAAAGTCTATTAAGAGGATTAATCGTGACAAAGGCTGGCTCATTTGATAGGAAGTACAGGTTTCAATCTGTTCGACGAACCGAAGCATCAGACATAAGCGAAAAAATATCTGTTACGTATGTATCTATTTATTATGTATCTCAATCCATTTCACATTTAATTCCTAAGACTATAAAAGTGATAGTGGTAGGCATTTACTGAATAAATATGTAAATTAAAGCAATATATATTTTTATAGCAGCAAATGTTATGTTAGACGAAGATTTTATCCGTACAAGGATAATGAATTTACAATCTTAATCACGTAGCCTTATTAGTCTTATTTTGGCAATATCTATTTCACCGAGAAATGCCTGTTATAACATTTCTATGGTATAATTAAAAGTGTATCATATTATATTGGTGTTGTTTACATTATTATGAAAATATAGTAAGTATCGGGTAATTAATTAACAGACTTCCCAAAAAGAAGGGGGTTCTCAATTCGGCCGGTATTTATTTTTTACATCTACTTACTTACTCATTTATAGGCATGTGTGTCTTTCACCTTGCTATCGGTATATCTTGCTGACAGCCCACTTTAATATTACTTTAATGCAGTTCAGCTAGATAACCAGAACAGACAAGTGTCAAGTCAAATCGTCTTTGAACATCACATAATCAGAGTTACGCAATTGTTGCAAAGAAGCGTAGCCCTCGATTAGCTTTGGTTTTCGTCAGTATATGTAGTTTGAAACATAAATCAAATAAGTAGGTAAGTATACACATGTATACAAACAACTTCGTCTAAAATGATGCTCATTACAGCGGCCATCTGCTTTCTAATCAACGAATACTTCTGTTTTGTGGCCATTCGATTTAATCAAACCTTAGAAATTAAGACCATCGAGCCGTTGATCGAAAAACTTAATGAAACTAATGTTTTCTTTGAAGTAATTTCATGTTTAATGATCAAGTTGGCAATGCGCTTTAGTCGGTGACGGTGATAATTGTGAATACTTATTTAATCGAAGCGTTTTGGATTCTTGTTATGAGACCTTGAGTTTTTAACAAACTGATATTTATTTTCTTGTCTTTAAGACAATTTAAATTTGTTATTATTTATTTATAGACACATTTAGGAGGTGTTTATTGCTATACTGACATGGATTCTACAGCAATAGAGGATTTCCGAATTATAATATTGGTAATACTTTTACCAACTACGGAAGTGTGTAATCACTACGGATCTAGATGAGGCAAAAAATAATGGTAGGTGCAAACTCGTGCACTTAATATTTAACATTTCGATTAGCAGTTAAAACACGATTATATAGAGCAAGCACATAAAAACTATAATCTGAGAGATCACGAGAGACTCGATCCGATATCTTCGATAACCATTGTTACGATTTTATTGTCAGCAATTTTAAAGTTAAATGTCGTCTACGGATCAAATTTCCAATTAAAAATATAATAAATCATCCGCTGATCGAATCAGATATCTTTTGAATTTGTATCTTTGATTCGAACAAGATAAGATAAGTCTAATAGATGTAGATAAAGATCTGGTTTATTAATGAGAACTTGAAACCTAATTTATGAATTATTAAACGTTTTTAATCTTTTAAATTCACACATTGATGTCAGCTTAAAGGATTGTGTTGACTATTTTATTGATAAAACCTAATTTATGAGATTGTTTAGACATATTAAATTAAATATTTAGATAAGTTTATTTTTGTAGTTTAGTGATCATAGGCGTCAATATTATGAATATTGGACGATAACTGTAGCGGACACAACTTATTATTGGGTTTTCGGTACGAAAATTATGTTTGTTTTTCACATTTTTGAATAATCTTATATCTGTTACGGGCGATGTAAAAGTGTATGTAGAGGAATCTGGTGACTGGGCCTGGAAGTAACTGGGACCGCGGACTTGGTTGCAAGAACGATTATATTTGGTATCGGGCAATTGGGTCCTTCCCATATATTTTAGCAAAAATCTACTGCATACACTCAAACGGTACAATTCCGGCCCAGTAGCCAGATTCTGTGGTGTATAATTAATGTTGATTTATTTGAAAAAAAAAAGTACTCTGATGCCATATTGATCTTTTTTGTTTTTAGTGCCCAGCAATGATTAACAAGTTCGCAGTCAATAATGCCTTCATTCATCTTTTTTATGAATGCAAATAAACAATCTAACTCGATTGGTTGGCGGTTCCATCAAACAATTAAAACAACAAACAAGCTCTTCAGTTTTATTACATTAATTCAGATTAGACGAGTGTTAACAAATACTTGTAGTCGTACAAACAGACGTGACTCATAATATATTAAGTGTTTATAGCCTTTGTTCCGAGGCGCTGGTGGCAATGTATCGAACCAATAAAATTAAGATTTACCACTGTGTACTGAGAAATCGGATATTTCGGTGTTTCATGTAATCAAAACAGAGACAACTCCACCCCTATCATGTTTTATTAATTGTAGCCATATAATTGTGATGCCATTTTATGCTCTTTGCTTTATAGCTTCGCAATTAATTCCTGCTTTTTGAAGAGGTAAAAGGCCTCAGTACCTCTTGGAGGGAAAATTTTATATCAATAATAATTAGTTGCGTTTCGGCATGATTTTATTATATGCTATCATTTTTGTCTGTCTATAAGGGTGGGTTGAAGAGCACATGATATTATATACGTAGCTTAAGGCTTTAATAATTATTAATCGCTTCAGTTATTATCAAAAGGCGGCTTGCATTAATTGACGTGTGATCTTAAGATTTTATTATTAACCTCACAGAAAGGTGGCTGGTTATTTATGTGTGACTCGTTCATTTTAAGTCTTTACCCTTTGTTTGCTAGGATCGTGTAAGGTGACGCTCTGTAGTTCCTGTGTAGCTACATAGGATAAAGCCGTAACTTTATGAATAAACTGTTTTTATTATTGTATACAATTTAGACTATCTGCACAACTATAGGTAAACAAATCACAATGTGATTAAGTAGGTAATTATTTCGCGTCGTGTGTTGCGGAAAGCTGCTCATGAATATGAGTTTCTAACAAAGCTTGAAACTAGTCAAGTTCCTCGTCAAACAGTTACGTGAGTAAGTCGATAACATAATAATTAATTAAGTATTTCGAATTCAAAAGTTCCAATTTCTCAATTATTTACATCTTTACATTGTACAATTGTAAATAGGAAGAACAAATTATATCAACTACTCGAAATAAAGATACCTAACATGATACAACGAGTTTATCGAGCGCTCAAGACTTACATATCGATACAGACCAGCCTAAAGATATGACTGAAAAAAATCTCCTTCATACATATTTGCTAGCCGCATTACACAGTACAACTTAATTTTTTAGTTCTCCTTACGTCAATGTCATGGTAATCGAGCCCTATATAAATGCATTCCATCACCATTGTGTGAGTACAATGGCCAATGGAATAAATATAGGCAGAGCGATGTGGTGATAAATAAAACGCGACCTTTACAAGTGCGAGCTACGTCTGAATCTACGGATAGTATGTCGTTGTGCTTTTTTTGTGTTTGATGACTATTATGTTGTTTCGTAATCATGTAGTATCAGACCTGTTATGTCACCAAGGGGTAGGTAAGGTAGAGGTACACGTAAAGTGCCTATACTAATTTTAAGCCATTACCCGTCGCACTCAGAGTCTAAAATGGTTACTTATCTCAGTCCTTAGTAATTGATTTTAAACGAAATAGTTTAAGTAATCATTTAATGTCTCTGAGTACGGCAGTAAGTTTATCAGCAACCGGGAAGTATCTGCAATTTGGGAAACAAAGAATGTAATATCATGTATTCATTAAATATAATTAAAAAAATCTAATCACTTTTTTCAGTGAAATGGTTCAATGAAATGATTTCACGAAGCAATATAAAACAAACCAATAAAATTAATTCGCAATCTCTCGTACAAAATTAATTACTATAATAGACAAAATAAGTCATGTTTGTATTTAGCATCATACTCGTAACCGAACCGAACAAACTTTAATCCACAGCATATTTTAAAGTCAATACCAGTTATTAGCAAAAAAATAAGTATCAAATATGCAAACAACCCTGGCGTATGGAACTTGTTTTAGCCAACGTTCCTAGTGCTAAGTTCAAGTGGCTTAGCTAATAGGGCCCTATTAATTGTGGAGTCATAGTATCATGCTAATACAGAAACGTTTTTGCGGTTCCTTTTATTTTCAATTCAGCATTCTTGTGTGAGGACTCCTATTTAGGAAACTCGTCAATGTTTCCAGTCCCTGGTCCTCTAGTGACGCGTGCCTAGGAATGTGGTGACCGCTTGTTTCAGTTTGATAGAGACTTTTTTTGGTTTGAATTTGAAGTGCCATTCTTTGCTTTTTTGTTCGTGTCGTTTTGTTTTGATGTGTGGTGACGAAGATTTAGCTATTGTGTGTTTATTTAGTATATTTTGGAGTAGGTTTAGGAAAATTTATTTTTATTTTCTGAAGACTTAAATTATTTTTAACTTTATAATTCACTTGTGGCTTGTAGCTTTACAGGGCTGCTATTGCGCCCGTGATTTTAAACCGATATCAGTATAAAAATAATCTAATATCAGCTACAGTTGTTTCGAGCTTATGTGACTTAGAGCAAGGGCCCATTTATGCGTTGCGCAGCGTTGTGTCCTCGCAGCGTCGTTTTCCCTATATTTTTTTATGATATGCTCCTTTAGACCATTGGGACTTGGAGATTACCTACAGTTACACAAAAAATACTACAAATTAAATATGTAGTAGAATCGACATATAGAGTTTCGATTCAATATTAGTTGCGCAGTGACTATGTGAATATCTCTAACACACGTCATAGTCACCCTACTAACAGAATCTATTAAAACACTTGTCTAAAAATAGACAGGCATTGTGAACGTCCAGTATTTTGATCTTGATAGTTGATTTTTAATGCCTATCTAAATACGAGAGTGTAAATATCAATAAATTCTTATCTCCATTGAAATAAATATTACGTTATGATAAGGCAAGATTTGAGTGGAAATTATTCACACCAATAGGTATATAAAAATCGAGATTCTATGGTATATTGATACCTTAAGGATAATTGAATAACAAATAACATTACAGTAAATTCAAGTATTTTAATAAGTGATATGTATACATAGTGATGTGATTACAGTGACGATTAAATGTAGCTTAATACCGCGAGAATGTTACGAGCAAGCAATTTTCGGGTGTCACGTTGCTCACACTTTTGCTGTAGGCGTTACGTATAGGTAGAGCTACAATGTCCGTTCCACATACTCTTCAGTTCATGCATTTAAATATTGAGTAAACTGTCATAGATTTGTCACTTAAGTAATTGCACATTATACTTATCTTCGTTAGAAACCGCAATTCTGTTTACGAGTGATGGACATTGAACAAGTAAAAAAACTTTGTAATAGATTAGAGAATTAAATCCTAGCATCAATTATCAAAGCCCATATTGAGTTATAAAATCGTACGAATACGGCTTAATAGGACGTATGGCGTATTTTGAACAAATTCTTCCTTGATTATACCCCGCAGTGTTGCATTTTGTTACCACATTCGTATCCCCAATAAATCACATGAATTTTTCATAGCCATCCTTTTTCAAGAGACCTTGTTTATGTTCTGTAGTAGTACTTGCATTTAAATTGGATTTTAACCATCGATGACCACTTTATAAGAGTAATCAATGCCACTTCTAGTAGCTCCTGTTTTATTGCATGTATGTGTCATATGCAAAGAAGAATTGGCAATATTTTTATGTACCTATCTGAAATAGTTATTTCCCCAACTACATGCTGATGTATTAATTCTGTATTTTGTTTGTTCTATTTTTATAGTTTACTATTCTTTTATTGTTGAATATATTTAAATATTTAGTTATCTGTGATAAATTCTTAGCGTTTTGTTATCAACACTTTAAATGAATATTAATCTCTGAATATTAAAACTTGTATTAATAAAAATATAGTCACAAACAATTTAAGTTTTACATTACTTAGCCACAACATTGTAAACGAATACTTATGTTTCTGTCTGTCCAATTAACTCTTTGATAGCAACAGTAAACTTTCAAAAAAGTATCACAAGAAATTGCATTTAAAAACAAAACATCGAAATAATCAATAAATTATTATTAAAAATATTTTTTCTCAAACAATTTCTCTAATGAATAAAGAACGGTGTACATTACAATGCTTCGAAGTATAATCACACAATTTTCCTTATCACGAGCTCAGTTAACAAGAGAATAATGACAAGAGTGGATAATATTATTTTATGTCGATAACATCTAAGTTTTGTCGAAGACAGGCGCGACTACCATTCGGCAACAAAAAGTAAATGCGGATCGAGTTTCAGCCGGTCCCAGTTATTTTAATGGGTTCACATACGATGGGATTTCATATTCCGCTTACTGTACATTTACTGATATAATTAAGTCATTTGTGGACTATTTTGTTATTATTATAAAAAATATTGATTTTGTATGTAACACTAATAGCCGGATTCACCAGATAGGCATCCGTATTTAAAAATAAAATTACTAAATCGATGCAGAATACTTTAGATACTGACTAGTACCATTTTCGAAAGCTTATGTTCTTTTTTTGGGCTGGCTATTGTAGTCTCAAAGAACCATATAAATAAATAAAGAAATCTTAGCATATATAAAAATTAAAGTGCCGAGGAAGCTAACACTAAACAAAATCTTATTGTGATACTCAATGTTCTGATGTGAAATTGTGCACGTTATAATTATATCGATTTTGTAATTTATTTATTTAGAAAAGCAGTACGGTAGGTAAAGTTAAATACATTTTTGTGATTTTTGTCTTGTAATAAACACATGTACATACATAAACTAAATTAAACTTTACCTGATATCGTAATTTTATAAATATCTTGATAATTTACTATAATTATTGGGATCCACATATTTATTATATTATATATACCGTTTTACTTGTAACAAATATTTATCTCCACTACTTTCAGAGTGGAATAAACTAAGAATATGCTAAGAAGTACAAGAAATGGGTGGGAATCATAAAATTCGATTGAAAAATGATCAGCCTTTGCTATAAATTATTATTAAAATCTACATAACTTTAACTCTAACGATGAAATGATATTTATTCAATGAATAAACGCATTTAATTTGTTGAAAATAACGATCAAATCCATAAAATCTGATACTGTTTGTCGTAAACAAAGATTTTTTTAAGATTTTCGATTTTATCTTTAGGTTATTGGGTATTGTTTTGTCTGTCTATTGTATTCTAAAACCATTTATAGTTAAAATAGGTAGATAGATAGTAAGGAGCCGAGAGATCATACGATTGTTGCTATTTATGTTTTTGGAATTAAAATATTTCTAGTAACGCGTTGAACTCTTTTTCACTGCGCTACGGGGTGATTCGAGTCGAATTGGATAACATAATTATTTTTAAAGCTCAATTTTTCTGCTACTGCTATAGAAACTACATATTGCTGAAATCTAAGGATCTCTAAAATCACTATCATAAAAGTCACTTTCTGTGGTTTTTGAAAGATTTCTATATTATTAGAAAAAATATGTCTGTGATAAAGTTCACATAAATCAAAGACCTAGGAGGAGGAGGAAGAGGTGTGAAATATAATTAATAATTATTTGTGTTTTACGTGGAAAAAACTGATGATCAATTAAATTAAAAAAGAAGTACATAATAAAATACAATGAAGTTATTGTCCAATTTAAAATTAGTAAAATATATTTCAATAATTATTAACGATGTAATTTTACCGAGACGTCACACAGTTAGCAAGGACAACACTTACTTACTATAAGAATTTAAAAATAAAATAACTATTAAACGCATATTTATTTTATTTACTATCTAATATATTCAAATTAGAATGGAACATTCGCGGCGTACATACGAGGGTTTAATTATTACAGGATTTCTTAACTTTTTCCTATGGGTGGAAGTCGTAGAGGTCGGTTTATAGGGTTGAGCCACGTGCCTGTCTGTGGGCCAGCAGATGTCCCGTGACACCTGCCCTTGCCACCTCGCCCATCACTTTCTGATCAACACCAATCACCATATCCCCATCCCTTTCTAGTTGTGCTTATTTTTATATAATTTATACAAAGTGACGGTAACTAGAATGGACCCGAAGCGGTTATAATGACCAGTACCTACCTCAGCTGTGTTATTAATTGCGTAGTTAAATACACAGGCTAAGTACCTAGAGTAATGTTTGTAAGGCTTCTGCTTCTAACTTAGCTTTATGTATTAATCCAATCAGGTTCTGGGTATATAAGCAGAGTACAGAGAGAACAAAGAGACTCCATTATGTACTTGGTCGGTTAGAGCGCATGCGATTTTCCTTATGCGACCATCAACCCTTATTTGCTGCGAAGAATTGTATTTAATTTTAAATTAGAGTCTAGAACCTCATTGTTTATTTGTTCATAGGTGCTTGGTGTATAGAAATTCTTGTTTGACTGATTGCACTGTAAGCTACCCTTTGTATATATTGTATAATTTCCTTTAATATACATTTTGTGTCTATTAAGATTTAAAAAAAATATACAAATTATAAAAATTGTTTAATTAGTTATTTAAATGTTTTGTTCTTTCTATGTGCACGATTGCTTATAATTATTAAAAAAATATCTTGTAGGTGAAATCGTAGTACGAATTTGAGGAAATCATTGTCTGTTTTCGCTTCTTTTTACGCTTCTTTCTTGATTACCCGCGGGATCTTAAATGTCGGTGGTGGCATTTGTTGTTGTTTGTATCTCTGCTGTTACCACATGACGTAATTCTTATGATTGACGTTAATTAATAATAAGTTACACAAAGTTCAAAGATGCCAACAAAGATTCGTTCCATCGTGCAATATGTTTGTAGTAAACGTATGGCCAACATGTTCGTTACGCTTTATTAGTTAATATCAGTGGCGAGGTGAAAGTTTTCAGGGCAGCCGGTTCAAAAGGTGTGTTAAAAAGGACGTCTTGACTCACAATTAATTATGATACTAAGTATATTAAGCCTTACATATAGTCTGCTGATTACTATAATATACTTACAACATTGATGGCCCGTTTATCGCTCAGTAGACCAAATATGGATGTACTTCGTGAAGGCTTTAATTTTCAAATTGAAGCCTTTACGTGCTCTCTGCTATCTTTCATACTCTCCAGTTAATAATGGTCTGTTACTAATATTAGTTAAGAACGAGTGTAGACTTTAGTTAAACTCAAAGATTTTTTTGTATTCATGTATAGGTAGGTCTAGGCACATAGATAATACATAAACACATTAGTTCACATTAGTACTATTAACTAGATACAAAGAAATGGGGTGTTCATTGGATCTTTCATTGTAGAGCAACGCAACACTACGAAGGATTTTGTTGAAAGTTGTATGAATTTCCATTTAATCAGAACTTACATTCGAGTCGGTATTTGGAAAAGTTAAAGCAATTAATTTTTAATTAGATACATTTAGCAAATTCCTGGGATCGGTGCGTATTGATCGACTCTCGCGCAAACCCGACTGTGCACGCGCAGGTGCAACTTTTATTCCATTAAAATTTAATACAGATGTCGCGTGCGCCGCCTTTTTACTTCACGACGCTCCATTATAATTAAAGAATATTATTTTGTCGTAAAACTGTGGCAGCGCGCGTCTGCTCGCGACCGCCACGCGCCGTAAACGCTATTGGAAACAACGGGATTTCGGGATGTTATGATATTATTTATTTATTTATAAAAGGCTTAATAACATGCGGAACCGGTCGCGGTCGCAGACCCACTGAACACAATGTATGATAAGTGCATGCTTTGACTCCGAGTGTGAGTGACGGACACGGACAATGTACTTCAACCAAAAACAAGCTCGATGTACACTGCTTTTAATTTATTTGCTGATTTACATGATAGATTAAGTAATTTTAGTAATTTTCTGATATTTCAAACCAGTCGAAGGATTAAGAAAGTCATTACGGCTTACTTGTGATTTTAATTTAAGATTGTAACTAAAATTAATAACTTAACATTTTCCAAGGGACAGCGGATTTGCAGTTGTGTTCTGAAAGCAAAACAATATAATTGTAACGATAAATTTCCCACTATATATATTTGGTTGTGAAATTTTATTGCCTACTATATATTTGGTGGTCCGCATGCGATATTGTGACATTTAAAATCGTATACCTTCTTCAATTCAAATTTTTCTGCTGGAATCGTAAAAGAGGACCTAATTAAACCATTAAAAATTTTAATGCCAATTTCAGAGCGCATTATATATTACAATTAAATAATGAAATCATTAACATTTTCAGGGGTTAAGTTGGTCACAGTTTTGATGGCACATTCCAAGGTTCGGCGATGTGAGGTAGGTAGGTAATTAAACAGGCAATAAGAATAAAGTGAAGCGGAGTTTATATTCAGAGGTAAGTAAAACGTTTGAAGAAAAGAAGGCATGTAGGCGAGCGGATAGTTCACCGCGTCTGTCATTGATTTAAATGTGGAACAGTTGGGCGAGCGATTTCCCGCGCTGGAGAGGCGCCGCGGGCGCGCCCCGCCCCCCATTGTACCCCTACAATGCGTCGTTCCTCACGCTAACGAGCGCTCGCAGCAAACCAGACACATTTGTAAAAACCGCAATAAGCGTTCCATTTCGGCATATTGTTTTGACATATAATAAATATTTGCAAGATTACACCGCGCAAAGATTGCGGTTGTGATTTTAAAATCGATCGGTTTTGTTGTCCGGTTGGCTATTGTTTCCCGAGCGTCCGCCGTCCGCCGTCCGTCCGGTCGGTAGACGGTACGTGGGAGCTGGGAGCCGCGCTACTCCGGACCGTATTACACACGGTTGCGTTCGGCAGCTACGCGCCACACGCCTTTGAACTCTAGATCTTATCGCTGCGGCTTTTGTTCTACAACATTTATGTTAAAGGAAATCTTCTGTATCAGATGTAGCGTGCAACTTCCAGGTCTTAGCATAGCTTATATTAACTTAAACTCGTGTTACATTTACAAGTGTCGCTAAGCTATTTATGCTCTGCCAAAATGCGATTGTAATAAGCTTATTAGATTAGTTAATAAACAAAACCATTTTTACGAAAAGCCAGGAACTGAAGCAACCTCAAATGAGCTTATAATGAACACCATATAGTACTGCAAGCATAATACCATAATTCCCGTCTAATTTAAGTTCAGAACAATAATAAAACGTGAGTTAGAAATACATGGGCGTAAATTAAAGCAAATCAGTGCCTGTATACCGCCGCCCGCGCCGGCAGCGGACGCCGTACGTACGAAGCTTCGGTGTTGCACGTCGAGAAAATTGCAGGGTGCACTCCAGTTAGCGCCTCGTAGGTGTCAAGATTGCCATAATTTGCGTCCCAGTGTTGCCCGAAGCGGCTGTCGTCACGTGTTGCCATCTAAATACTTTTATTACTGGGAAAAAGCACAGATTTGTATTACAATAAAACGTTACGCCCCTAAATGGTACCGCCGAAGGAATAACATCGGACCAGTATGAAATTATTGCTTTATTTATCGCTTACTTAAAAGCACAAAAAGAAATATAAGAGTGGTAAAAGGTAATGAGGTTTTAATTAAGTCTTGATTAACAGGTAATTAGATGCGCGGCTGGAGTTAAATGTTATTACTTTCAAAAACATTCGGGATATTTCAGTTACTAATAATAACTAAAATACACCTTAGTACGTATACAAATGGCTTTATAAAAAGTGTACGCATTGATATGGTTTTTATTTTATGCGTTATGCATATAAATAAGTGTGAGCCTATAGTCACAAGTTACCTAAGTTACTACACATTTGGATTCTGGAGTATATCTGTATGGTAACACATGTTAGGTTAGGTTTATTGTACAAGTTACAAAAGTCTAGTACGTTTCTTATTTTTATTGATCTTATCTGAAACATTTACACCTAGTTCACGTTACTTAGGTAGGTTGATGCTGTATCGTATGCATAAATACATATTTTCATAAGACAAGTGATGATTTATGTATCCATTCATGCTAAATATCACGAGAAAAAATTGATTGATTTATCTATAGTCACAACTAAGAACAAGCATGCTGTAGTAAATTATTCACCGATTAAGGATTCATTGAGGGAGACGGGGATTTCTGTTTGTACGGGGAAACAGATTAAATCTTATTCAATCACGAAACGTGCTTTGGAAGCGAATGTCTTCTGATTTTAAGCAGATTAAAGTCAACTCTGAGTCTACTACAATGGAACCGCCTCTTAAAACTCAAGTCCTCATTTATATTAAAAGTATTTTTTAAATCCCGAAGTGTGTTTGGGAATAGTATCTTTTTGCCGCTCCCGAACGAACATGCATTAATATATAGATAAGATTATTAAAATTATGACTTATGTTTTTGAGTTTCACATTCAATTGTATTCTGCGGATGAAAACGAAATATTCTGCTAACGAGCCCCCGCGGGTTTCATAAAAATATGTCACATGGGAACGATTTCCAAAGGAGGTGAGTTTCTTCACACATTAATAAGCCGTTTTGACTTTGTGATTCGTCTAAGCACTGGCAATAAATTGTGGAAACATCAATATTGTATGACGAGATTAATGCCCATGTTCGGAGGACCATTAGGCCTGCATAATCCCATTGTGTTTTTTTCAGCGGCTTTGAATTCGAGCTCAGAGCCGCCAAATTGACGTCGACTCCTCAAAAGAAATGATTAAAGAGTGATGAATTTATCTATACATATAATAAAATCGTAGAAAAGTGCTGTCTGTACATTGAAAATAAAAATAAAAAAAATGGCAGGGGTTATTGTTATGTCGATGTCGAACCCAAAAATGTAATTAACTTTTTTTTTGTCTGTTTGTCTGTTTGTCTGTTTGTCTGTTCGTCTGTGCGCGCTAATCTCAGAAACGGCTGATCCGAGTTGGATGCGGTTTTCACGAATATATTGTGGGATGCTTAAATTTACATTTAGTGTTTGTTTCATGTCAATCGGTTCATAAATAAAAAAGTTATGTCAAATTAAAGAATCACGTCGAACATTCTATGCTTATACCATTAATCTCCGCAACTATTTGACGGATTTGGTTGAAATTTGGTACAGATATAGTTTAGAACCTTAGAAAGGACATAGATATATTTTTATTTCAAAAATCAAAAAATAAAAGTAAGAAATAAATTATTTATAAATAATTCTATGTCGATCGTTACACGACTTCGGTTCATGTTATTGTTTTAATTCATCGAAAAAAGTAAATAAATAGTAAAAAGGTATGAAAAAAATTATATCAATATAATTAAACTTTTAGTACAAAGAAAATGCCCGAACGGAGTATAAATAAATAATCCAAGTTGTCTTTATCCTCGATAGATGGCGTTGGGATCGAAATAGATCGCGCTATGGTTTCGTTACATTCATTTGGTTGGGTATCGGCCGAGCGCTTCGGTACTATCGTAGAAAAAGTGTATTATCAGTCGTATGATTATTTGTCTGTAGTGGTCCTGCTGTTTCGTATATTCTAAATTGGTTTCGTTGTATTTGTCAATTAATAAGTTTATTTGATGGGTTTTCCTGGTTTTTTGGTTAAACTATTTAACGTAGGTTTAGTTTGATATCGATTATTAGTAGTTACTGTAGTTAGTTTTTTTAATAAAATTGTAAGTCTAATTTATAAATTAATTAGATTAGATTTAAGTCGTTTCTTTTAAATTATTTAGTTTAAGCTTGGTTATTATAGCATAGAGGATAGGTTGTAATATAGTTTCTTTTTTAATTGTTATAAATTCGTAATTCGTAGCTTTCTTTAGTTTTAAGTTAGTTTAAAGTCCGTTTTTAAACTATTTTTTCAATGCCCTAAGTGAGTATACATCTATTAAATTCAAACGCAGAGCTCATTATGTTGATTTTTGAAGAGTTCCCTGGAATATCTTCCACATCTCATTTTTGAAGAGATCCCGCGAGATCGGGAACTATGTGGTTAAAACCAAAAATTTGCCGGAAGTCACTATTCCACGCGAACGAAGTCGCGGGCAAAAGCTAGTTTATAATAAGTCTGGATCTTTTACATTTATACAAGGTATGTGACCTCGGTTGTAATCCTTCTTCTAATGCTTACTTACTTTTATTGGGTGACGTCGATCGTATTTTAATGAATAAAGTTTAAATGAGTTATCTCTCTCATATATCGGAGCAACGTACTTAAATATAATGTTTATTTTATTTTCCAACATCAATACTCGAGTCACTCGTATCAGCGGCTTTCATATTTCAATTCACATATCGGCGGTTGTCAAAACGTCCCGTTTAAGGCTGTGGTTGAGATGCGGCCTCGCCGAGGTCCGGGGGCTCGGACCAGAGCCTGGGCCATCCTTCATATCGGTCCATTCACGAGGCGGCCGGGGCGTCCGACGACACTCGGATGACTTCGCTTAGATTTATGCTCCAGTAATATGGCGGCTTCTGTAAATGGACGAGTTCTCACCACACCGCCGAGTCAATCCTTTGAATTTATTAGTTGGCGGCCACAGACCCAATTGACTTATGTAAGTTCCTTTACTGCACCGAGGTCATTGTTTGATTATTGATTTATGCATATTGGCAACTTGATTGTCCCATTCATTTTGGAAGAATTCAATCTAAATAAACTGACTTACGTTTTTTCTCATCAATGCGCAATTTATTATGTGAACGTAATACTATTTTTCCGTTCTACTAAATGAAGTAATTTACATTAGGTACTGTGTTACATTACACTGAACCTTGAGTTCAGTGAATTATCAATTCCCCCGGATCCTGTATGATAATTAAACCGCTATCAAAATAATACCACATAAATTGTGTGTCGGTGCGGACGGCGAGGCGTGTTTAATAGATTCCACACATGCAGTGTAGTGAGGAGCATAGCTGTCATAGCTTCTTTTATCACTGCATGAGTTACGGCACACGTTACATTTTATTAAGTCATAATTTTGGGCGGAACGAAATGTGGCTTTCGTAATTTTTATTAGAAATCCTAACATATTTTAATTACGTTTTCAATGTTACTAGCGTCAGGGACATACATAGTTATTGAATTCTTTAATTTATTTAAAACGTTGTACAAGGTCTTTATCAAAATCGTTACATCAGTAACGGTACTCTTTATCTTCGGCACGTCTGCGTATTATCAACTCATTAGGGCCTAGAGAACATCGCAGTACTTTCATTTGTGCACTTAACGACGTACTGAGTGTTTATTACTATCTCTGTACGGTATTAACTGAGTTATTTAAAATGAAACAACAAATATACGTTCTCGAGTTAGGTATTCCACAATCGTATCATAAATTAGAAACTAGTAGACGAAGCATCCAAGTTTACTGCACACTCCTGTGATAAATGTTGTTTCTTGTAGACAAATAGCCGCAACAACTTAACAAATTGCTGCGAATCGGCCGCGAGTGCCTCAAGGTTGCAACTTGAACCATTTCTTCTTTACGGCAAAATATAAACAAGTTGCTTCATGCAATGAATATTAATAGAAGCTCCCGAAGATGTCCCGCAAGAAATATCCATCGTTAGTTTACTTAAATAAACGTCACTCATGCACATAATCTTCACAAACGACAAATAGCCATCGATATTATTTATGGCATTGATATCGAAATCTGAAATGGTCCAGTTTAATGATACAATAAAATTAAACGACATATAAAAAGCCGCTTAAACTCATTGTTGCACATTAACATAACTGGGTCAGGAATTCAGAATAAGAACTGTGATATATGTCATGAAATAAAAAAGTGAAACAGGTGCAAGGAGTTCCAGCGGTGATTTTAAAGCGGTAGGTGCTATTGTGAATAATGGGAAAACAATAATGTGCGGTTGAATGGTAAATAATAAAGAGCGAGTGAATGACACGCGTGTATGTAGCCCGTGCGATATGCCGAAGACTGACACGTGGGGCCGGCGGCGTGACGTGCACTTGAAGGTTTATTTAATCAAGGAGCGGTACCACATCAGCAGCCGGGGGCTCTGGTGTGCAATATGCTGCTGCCGTCTCAATCTCGATTGCCCCCGTACAATTGCATTGTCCCGGGGTGATAGGGGATTTAATGAAATTTCTTCACGGCCTTCATCGGATTATAACATTCGCCGCACGGCGTGGTTCAGATCAGTAGTTGTTTTACTGTTTGCACTTGTAGTCACGAAACTTATTGTATTAAATTATATTCTTGTATGGGTAGACGAGAAAACACTACTACTTTGTAATAACTTCGTGATTTCTTTAGAAATATCACTGATTTTTCAATGACCTCTTATATTTCTACTAGAACTAAGTCTGTTTTGACAGATAACAAATAGATAGTTCAATGGAATAATAAATACATATTAATATTTAGACGTTAAAATGAAGGTAAAAATATTCCATAATATCCAAGTTCTAAGCTAAATATTGCGGCGATTTTGAGGGTTTTTAGTAGTTTAGCTCGGAGGGTAGTATAAAATTTGTATAACAAATGAGGGGCGTGGTCGGGATCCGTCACAGTGGCGGTGGACGCGGCGTGGGGCGCTAGATGGGTGGCCTTTAACTCACATTGTGCTGCAGATTCAAATTAAACGTTTAATATGCTTTTTAAAATATGACACAAAATTGTTATGATGAAGGGCGAATGATGCTGGTCTTTGAAGATTGTCAGAGTATGTTAATTTTCCTATTAATTATTAACTTTAGGTAACAAATTACATATTTTTTACATTTTTACCTTCAATTTTCTTTACCACCTCCATTTTTTATTAAAGTCAGGTGACATCTCTAAAACCTTTTCCTAAGTCTGAAAAATACTGTACTGCAAACCGCATCAAAATCGGTTCAGCCAAGCACGATAAATCAAACTGAGAACCTTCCTTTTTTTTGAAGTCGATTAAAAATTGTATTAACTTGAGTTGTAAAATATGTCAATTATCTTGAACCGCAAGTTCTGAGGATCCATCGTCGATCTATTTGCTTTCCACGTTAATTTCATTTTCAACAGTCACCAAAGAGCAACCGACATTTTGTAATGATGGAGTTAATTACAAACAGTTCTTTCGGCATTCATAAAAGTATTTATAAATATAATATTTAATTTACATGAAAGTCACATTTATATATCTATAAAACTTTTCGCCGATCCTCCATAATGATTACTTCAAAATGTAAAATAAGCAATATAAACGTAAACACGAGATATTTATCTAATTTTAAATCTGTCATCAGCTTTATTTTATTGTATTCCTTATCTTTGGGCATTCATGAGCCTGGAATTAAACTCTGGTGTTTAATATTAATTAGTTTTACACTTTACGACAGTGAGTACCTGAGTACCTACATGTCCTTATACTTGAAACTTACTGGACCTACTTATCTAGATAGCATGCTGGTTAATGTAAGGTAATTATGAATATGCAAGTTAAATTAGTTTAAAGAACATTGTCATGAGCTAGTAAAACGTGTTCATTTAAAAATTCCAACTCATACTCAAGGTCAACAGGACTTTAAAGTTACCTACTATATAGTTTAAATCTGTAACATAACTTGGTAGATCTGTACAGCTACCATTTGTATGATAAGACAATTAAAACGAACAAAAATTGTGGCTATCATAAAGTACACCATTGTACCATTTGAGTTATAAGTCCCATGTAAAAATATCATAACAATATAATATCATAGAGTAGTTTAAATTAGGAGTAGTGTATAGAAACAGAGAGTGATATGAGCCAGCTATGTTGTCAATAGTATTTTTTAATTGTCCTGTTCATACATACATATCTAGCTAGTATATCATTTTTACTTGTCTCTGTGAAGGACTAAAAACACACTGTTTTCCTTGCTAACTGCCTTCGATGCACTGTGCGTATGCTATAAACATTATAGGTGTTGCGTGGGACTATTGTTACAGGCAGTTGTTTGTTAAAGCCTCGGTTTTGCTAATAACATACATTTGGCTAAGCGGAGGCCTCCGTAGCAGCGTGGAGCCGAGAATCCAGCCACCTCCGTCGACACAACGTAGTATTAAGCTATTACTTATCCTGGCAGCTCGCTTGTTTTCGGCAAACAAACAAACATGGGATTAAACGATAGCTATAAGGATTCAAAAGTCTTGATACTATAGCGAAAAATTCTATACTCTATTACGTGGGACTTATAACACAAATGGTGAAAAATGGGTTATACATTGTATAGCGGCATTACGTGCTGTAATGTGCACCTCTGCCTACCCCTACGGGGGAAAAAAAATCGTGACGTTGTTATATAATAGCATAGAAAAAAATAAACCAACTAACACTGTCTTTGCTAACTTCAACCCTTTATAACTACTATTTACATTGAGATAAGGAGTTATCGAATGCTAAAAGTAACGATATTGTGTTGAAACCCTTTAAAACTATGAATTGGCATCGTCGTCATTTTTAGATATTATGGTATTTTTTGGGCAAACACGTTTTTTTTTCTTTTGGTAAAATACTTTGTGCAAGACTTTTTAGAATTAAATAGCAAAATTTATTTATTTAGTTTCACCAACATAAATACAGCAATATTGCTAAATGCAGTGACATAAAATGTTTTAGATTTTCTGCATTATGTTTTAACAGTTTTTGGTGTCTGAAAACGGTAGGATAGACAGTGAATCAATTTTTTTGGACTTATTCAATTCTACTTCTCCAAATCAAGTACTCAAGTTTACTTCTCACATAGCTATTGTAGAGCAAGATGATTAAGGAAGGCTTTTAAAGTTTTTTGTGTTGCGGAGAATGAACAATCTCATCTAATCAAACCCAATGTCGACGAGGTGAAAGTATCAAAACCCTTCAATTACCATATCAGTACTAATCAACAAAAAGCATCATCGAGATATGCAAATATCTGTTTGTTTATCGAAGTTAAAGAGTATTAATTTAGTATCGGATATCGGAGAGATGATCGCACCCGAAATGGATACATCATTTGCTATTCAAATAGCCTAAAGCGAACCCGCTGTAGATAAAATCCCTGTGTTTTAGTTAAACGAATCTGTTGCTTCATCCTTTATAATTTTCTCTGAAGCCGGTTTCTGACAAAGTAACTCTGCTGAAGATTTTAAAACAAACTTTCTCTGTATTAATTATTTTTAATCCACACCACTGTGTAGCCAAAATTGTTATGTAGGTACAATATACATATTCTATTATACCGATTTTTCTACTAGGCTATTCTGTAATTGTCAATTCGAAACATTGGAAGTGAGCTCGAACGAATATCTGCCATGTCATTGGTTGTAAGAATAATCTCGACCAATGACGGGCGAGAATGCGTTCAAGCTCACATAGAATTAGCTATATTGTGGATCAAATGGTATCAAAATGGAGTACTTTTACTAAGAAAACAACTTAGAACCTACGACCACGTGATGCACGACGACGACCAACAAGGTAAGTTCCTTAATTCATGCTGTTCTTTATTCACACCTGTGCAGCTATTAAACCAAATAAGACATTTCCTTTCTTTTTCTTTTTAATTTAATGCCAAGTGTAGACGTTCATATATCAATAGCTGATTGACTTGTGCTATTTGATGGAAATGTATTAAGTAGGTGACCGAGACAAGTGATAGAGCAGTGAGTTGACGCGGCTCGTGCATACACATCCCATTCATTCAATACAAGTGTCATTCAATCACGTTCAGTTCTCAGCTCTGATTCATCATCGTCACTTTGAGTTTTGATCTACAAATTATTCGACGTGATATTTGAGAAAGTTGACGATTTTAAAGAAAGTTTTAAAAGGAGTTTATAATAATTTAATTCACAATCGATTTAGAATTGGAAAAACGTGTTGCTATCATGACTGAGTTTTATTATGGTATAAGCTGGTTAATGAGCATACTGATCACCCGATGGTAAGCAATCGTAGCCCCCATGGCAAAGCTCACTCGTGCCGAAATATAGCTTTAAATTACGAATTTACGTGTGTTATGAAATTTAAGCCTGATCCCGGGGCTAAAAGTATGAAGATTTCTTTTTGATGAAATATAAAATTGGTCTCTATTGACAAGCATATATTATCAAGGAACTATAGGATGAACCTTGCTTTAAACGCATGCAGATGAGATTCCACGATATGAGTTTTTAATATACCAGCGGGTCATTGCAACTTAGGAACCTATATGGAACAAAACAATCATCAAAGCAATTAAATTTAATTGTACCCTTTACAGACAATTATAACTAATACAATATAACGCATATCGCGTATAATTACGACGGCGCGTGCAATATAGAACCAGGCCCATTTTATTTTCCTACACGGTACCTACTACTTATTTGAATACAAAGGTAATTAGTTCGGATTGTGTTCCAGACAATTGCATCCAGGAGCATTTTAATTAAGTTCTGAACAAATACTACCTTGATTTATGTCTGAGATACCGTAATTGGCGGTTTTAAACCAAGGGGTAGTTAACAAAGAATATTAAAATATTATTTGTATTATCTCCGCAAAAAAGTTCAAGAAATCAAAAGGGCACTTTCTGGTTTCACTAATTAGTTTCTGGTTTTCGAATGTTGATTTTATTTTGAAATTTTAAATTAAGGACTTGTATCAATGTTGGAATTGTAAGAATTTTGGTCCCTGGAAGAAGAGCTTGTTGTTTATTCAATATTCATGTTTAAGAGTCAATAATTAAAATTCATTAGTCAATAGTTGAAAATATAAATGAGTCATTAGTTCCTTGTTAACTTTGTTATACAAATTCCATCTAAGGGTTTTTCTTATTCCTTATAACTTAAACATTATTTTATTTACTTTACGATAATAAAGGCTTTAAGGTGCTTTTCCATCAGAGATGTGCTATGCTACGTTAATGTGGATGCGTTTGGTTTCCATTAATCATATTCGTTGGTACACATAGCTTAGCACTAGTGGAAAAGGACTCAGCTAAGCTAAGTTTTTTATATGGAAAGATATGTGCTATAGATGGCTTCCCTACACTATCGATACATCGCGAGCTGCGCATCTTTCTCGCACAGGTACATAGCTTAGTATCAGTGAAAACAGTCATATAGTTTCACAGCTTAGCTATTACATATTCGTAGCATAACTACAAAGCACATCCCTGGTAGAAAAACACCCTCAGTATTGTAATTTGCTTCGTACATTTTTCATTCGGGGAGTATTCTGTGTGCGGCATTTGGTAGAAAGACGTTGTGTAAACATTTTTACACGAAAACAAATAAGAGATGATTGGTGGATACAAGAGATTAACAAAATTGTAGGATTCGGTATCGAGTGCACACTTAATTGGTGTGAAAACAACGAGAGAGTGTGAATTTTGACAACTTAATAACTTAGTATTGGTTAAACCAATAAAGTCATTGTTGATTTTCAACGTAACGAAGGTGAAACTTCTTATTAGTGAAATTGGATTGGTTGTAATCAATGCAAAAGATAATTTTAGAGTACAAACGAAATTAGAACATAACAAGGTTGTAATAACAGTGTGTAACAAAGTTTGGTTGATGAAAAATGTCAGTACAAAGTAATCGAACGGTTGAGAAATCTCAGTTCCAAAAAATTTACGATAAAACCTGATATTTAACTTGCTATGAAATTATTAAAACATTCGAACTCAAATTGAGATATATTCCCGTCAGAACTCCTTTATAACACGGTCCCAGTGTTATATTAATGGAGTATTAAATGTCTCCTAAGAGCATTTATCGTCTTTATGGAGAGTTGATAAAAAACGCAGTGCGTATAAAGTGTCAAATGTCGGGGAGACGTGGGATCTCCATTGTTATGTCTCTTACACTATTTTTTGATTCCTACTTCAAATAAGTACCTATATTTTGTTAATTTAGAGCTTGTAGAGAAGTTCAAATACTTGTAATTTAAAATTTTGCTGAGAGTTTAAAACCTAATGATACAATAGTTAATAGATGATAGTTGTAAGTAATACTCATTGTAAAAGGTACGATGGGATTGACTTACCTTTCCAGATAAAAATCCATAAATAAATAAGAAAAAAGAAAAGGTTTATATCGTAAAATATTTAATACACATAAAAGTAACCTGGGGAAGTGTATTTCATATGTGATTGAAATAATCACGTGAAATATCGTCGGCAGAATATTCCTGGTCATTCAAGGAACCGTTTACAGTTATATTACTCGTAAAACGTTAATGAAATCTTTCATTCAGTTGACGTGTAAGAATTTTTTGGACACAAGTATTGATGAATTAAGGGAGCGGTCAATGTTTTTAATGTTTAATTAGTCTGAACACGGGAATGTTTCCGTCCATGTGTCTTGCTTACTTAATTTTAAGCACAAGTGCAAATTTTATCCCCTTTATTTCAAGTGTAATAAAGGTCATTTTCATTTCTAGTATTGTCTTTTAAATTATAATTTTCATTCAAAGTGCGTGTGTAACCTTTTTTAACATAACTAAGACATGAGCATACGCAAGTGAAAGCCTGTAAGTACGAAATTTATTTGTATATATACATATGTAGCTGAACTTGACGGCGTAAGTGGGGTTTTCATTACAGTAATTACCATTTGTTAGCTCCAGCTAATTACAATACGCGAGGTTTATGTTCACTACTCTTGTTAGTCGGGTACTTTAAATTTTAGCGACTAGAAAAACACCACCATATTTTAATTTCTTTTTAACTATATTCTTTGTTGAATTGTCTTTAATAAAGTATTACATAAATTTTGTATAAGTTTAGTTACAAATCTCACATAATTCTCGTAGTTATAACATTTCGCCTCCCACGTTTTTTCTCACACTAAATTTTAGACTAAAAAATCATAACAAATTAGTCATAAATTTTCACGGTGCATCATTGATTATCTCTCCTACTGTAACAGTAGACTGACCTTAACGATAGCAATTTTTAATGCTTCATTTTAGAAAAGTTGGTTTCTTTCGAGACCACCCCGAGTTTGGTCTTGAATACGTAATGATAAGTTCATATGATTTGAATTAATAACGCGTTACGATCAATTAGGTAATGAGCATCGGTATCTTTAGGCGATGACAAACGCGTGTTTTCATTAGTTTGAATAATTCCCCCGCACTGGTGGTCCATAAGTGATCGTTGTTATTTTTCTTATTTATCTCCTGATTACGTTTTATTAGCGTCTCGTTTGTTAATACACGCATTTAATTTGTTGCGCGCGCATTTAATTTGATTACATTTAATTACCTTTTTGGTTTACGACCGACATTGATCGTGACCTCCTTGGTGGTGACAGTATCAGACGAGATAACAATACTGGAACCTGAAGCTGGAAGTTCATATTCCTTCAACTTATCAGACCATTCGTTTTCATTTTTAATTACAGTGCAGTGATTTAAATCTTCATTCTGTCAATGGTGCCGCGAGATACATGTAATTATTGTAATAATCGTAAAGGTTTTTAGTACGAAGGCGGGCCTGACTCATGTTACAGTGGCCTAGCAATTTCAGTCGTGTACAAGGCGTTACTTCGGTAATAACTCGCGAACATTTCATGTCATTCCATCATTGGTTGAGAAAAATATCGTCAGTCAGCTACTTACTGTCTTAAGGATCTTCAGCTGATGTATAGTGGGCCTATAAAAGTCATGCTACAGTCTGCCACGAGATAATGTGTATGGGTATAATTGGCGTCTAAAAATAGAGCGGCGACTTCTTGATTACTTCAATTTGCGATACGTTTATTACCTACAAAACCTTTATAGATAGATATTATCAACAATATTTTGTAGAAAAATATTTTGCACAAATTTTTCTTCTCTACATATAGTTTAAAATAAGACCTTAAACTGTTACGATTTTACGAGTTTCTTGCGGGAGTAAAACAGTTTATAAAGGGTAGGATCGGAGAGGATTGGTGTAATATTTCAACGTTACAACAAATGAATACTTTTAGTGAGATGACCTCACTTAAACGACCCTCTTAATAGCCCCAAACGCCGTGATGCCGTGGTTTTCTTCTAATGACAGTCCTTAAACAATGAATTATGTTAAAGGTTTTAATATTTCATTAAAATAATAATTAAGCTGTTCTAACAAGCTCTCTAAACTTGAGTTGGTAAGGAACAACTGTATAACTATTTACGATTATAGTTTCTTAATTGAAATTAAATTTGCGCCTCACTGCGGGACGCGCCGCGGATCGTGGGGACCAGATAATGGTCCGTTTATAACATTTAATATCACATTAAAAACTTTCTAATTCAATTTTCGGAACACACAGCGAGAATTCCGAAAAAGGTTGGAGGAAAAAAATTATGCTGAAGGAGATTCGAGATTGTCCACGTGTGGGTTTACTGTAAACATGTGTACACAATGGGTGAAGAGGCCACTAAAAAGCTAATATGTCAATGGGGCACGCAGTGTTGCACAACAATGCGCTATTCTGTGTGCACTGTCATGCGTATAACTTTATTAAAGACGTCTCCCCGTGGAGGATCGATAGGTATGTCACTATTGACGTCTTAATGTGGGCTCGGATTTGCGGTTTTTGGCATAATGGAGGCTATTACGTACAAAAAACTGTTGGTTTAGTAGTGGTTGATACTGTATAAGAGAAACTGATACTTAGGTACATGGACACTTTAGTGCAAAATAATTCTCTTTTATAATAATAGGTAAACTAAAAAATATGTTTGTCATCGTATTTTGCAATACATGACCGACATAGAGAAGGGAATATCCGCTCGAGGGATCGATGGTCGATGCACATCCGGAAAGGTGCTATATCGAATAAAAGCCCAGACATAATTCGTCATATTATTCATATAAAAATCAGTGCAAGATCGGCAGATGCGAAAGGATTGCACACATGTTGGCAAGGTGCGCCTGCCTCTACTATATGGCTTGTGCCAAACACTTCTCTTGGCAAACAATCGTCTATAATATTAGCTTCGGCATCTGTTTAGTTAGGCATTACTCTATTCGATGCTTTCCTTCTCAAGTGTTTTGAATGTCAGTGACAAAATTGGCATCTAGCTCTCTATACTTCAAAGGCTTGTGTTATTTTTTTTCTATTATACTATCATTGCTGCACCACGTGCCTACTTCTAATTAAGTCACTAACTAATGAATATCGCTAGAAGCTATCGATAAAACGTTGTCAATATCTGCTTTGACTATTTTTACTAAAGCTAATAAGCGAGACATCTAACGTCTGTAAAAAGACAAGCTGGACTAGTACTGGACTGGATACAGTAAGCGAGCATTATAATATTCAAGAAGATTTAAATGAAATAAAAAAATTGCAAATGCCTAGGTACAAAGCTGAAGAACGTATAGTTATTTTTGCAACAGCCTTAGTAAGAAGTCGGATTCTGTGGAGGTCCTCGACGCGTGGCGCGGTGCCTTTTAAAGCCAGCCTCGGTTCCAGTTTAGTAATTAAAGTTACAACTTTATCGATCAAAGACTTTCCAATACACGATGGACCACCGGGCCGCGTATCTGCATCGACTGGCCTCAACGGTATATAAATATTAGCTAGCTCTGCCACGTAATGGAACTGTCAGCCGATCGCTCCTTGTCTACGAATAATCCTACGAATGAGTTTATTACCCGAGCACTGCCCATGTAGTCAGTGTTCATTTTCGTAGGCATATGACAGACCAATAAGAATAACAACCCATTAGCATAGCGTGTTCCATGCTACACTGGCTTTATTTTTTTCCATGATAAAGACATAACAGTTTCGCTGGGCTTTATTTTCTTGTGCATGGCGGCAAACAAGTGTACCTACGAGTAGCGACTGGATTAGATACAATGTTCACTGCTATTTAGGGACGCTCAATCAAAAAGTATTTCCATTGCAATTTCCACAATGGATTCCATTCAGTTCATTGTTATTTTCGTTTTAAAATCTCAAAGTATGAATGATACAAAGACTGTAATTATCGGTTATGGTTCCGTTTGCTCTTTCGTAGTTCTTTGTGAGCAGTAGATGTCTCTATTTTGCGATTTTCTAAGGTGTGGGCTGGCTAAATGTTATTTGACGATAGTATTGTGAGCACGCCCGCAGCGCCATTGTGCACGCACTTTGTGTCTCGATGTATCACTCCCACAATTTTATTATATTTTGCGAATTCACTTACAGGAAGGAGAATTTGAAGTAAGATGATGGATGGCCTTGATATTCGTTCGAGGATTCTATTGTTCATATGTGAGAAGTTATATGACTCTGGGGAAATAGTGAGTAAATTATACTCCATATATTTGGTACAGATGTGTAATGTAAAAAACTGATTCTCTACTAGGCGCTTATTAAAGGGGCGTGAACGTCTTTTAATTTTATTTTAATAAAAAGTTTTATCATTGGACGTCGTTTACTGTATATACAACTTGAAATACTAGGGATATTAACGGACACGAGTCTCTGGATGGCGGTGTTTCTTTTCAGTAAGATAAGAAAAGCCGACTACATCTAGTAAAAAATGACATGTACAAAATTGTGTACATACAGCTACGGCTTACGGAAATAAATATTAAATGTCATTTACTAAAGGCCACTGGCCACTGCCAATGCATTCATATATGTAGTTTAAGCACAATACCTAAACATGCTGTAATAACTTACAAAGTTGCAATTCATTTACATACTACAGCAATTAAACTAATGTTACCTATTTGTACTCATAAACCAATTAACGCAAAAGGCTGTAAAATAATTATTACCATCCCACAATAAAACAATTATCGTATAACTGCGAATACACCAAGTATTGTACCTACTTGATTAACTACAAAACACAAAGAAAAAAAAATCGGGGACCAGAATTAAATACGAATAGCTTCTTAGAGGCGACACGGAGTCTATTAAAATCACTTTAGCATCTTCTTCAATGGATGATTGAATGCTTCTAAACAATTCATTCTTTCCTCTGTCTCAATGGCTTGGCCCACATTCCTTGTGTAATCTTTTTAAAGGACAATAGACGTGACAATGGCGAGCCCTTCACTATTGAAGTGCGTGTAAAATACTGACGCTCCGTTCTAAATTAAGGTAACCTTTTTCAGTTATTCAGTGAAGGCGATGCCGCCCAGTGTGCAGGCTCTTAACTCTCAAAGCTTTGAGAGCTAATGAAAAAGTATCATTATCAAATTACAATCTAGTTTCTTGGACCATAAGATATGTTTTACCATGTCGTAGCGGTTTGAGTTTTGTTGTAGGTATTCTATTGGCTACGGTCTCATTGTTGTTGTTCTAAATACAATTCAGCTCGTTTCTTCGATTTTATTTTAACTGACCGTAATAAATTTTGAATTTTGTATTGGAGACTGCATGGTTTCCACTTGTGCCCTTAACATGAATTTAATGAAAGTTATATTGTTTACGTAACGTTGAAAACAGCTGATCCACAGGCGCCATGGACCTTTGTCAGCTTTTGTAGCACTTTGCTGTACTTAAAATTTCTCCTCGTCTATTTTTTAATTACTTGTAACATTGTTGGCTAGCATGTAATAATATTAGATGACATAATGAAAATAGGTTGGTAACTCCTATTAAATTAATTTTATGAGCACTTACAGCTACACACTAAACGCATCAGTCGTTTATTAGCCATAATATAGATTACCTTATATTCCTTTTAGATCACATTTTTGTTGCAAAAATTACGCCAGGTTGATACTTAGATTCTATCTTGTAAAATGATAATTTCGTCTATAAAAAGAGAGTCATAAAAGAATGATGTTTAATTTGTTTTGTAACTTGATAACATCTTACTTAATTGTAAGTGGAGTAATTACTTAAAATAATAATTAATAGTTCAGATTGTTGAACAAGATGATAAAGTTGAAATGTTAATGTTAAAATAAAAACTATGTTTATCATTTAAACTTTAATATAAAAGCGAATAAAAACGATAAACATCTACCCCGGTCACCATATTTAAATTCAATGGCACGTGTACAGGTCCACTATGCAGTACATCTTTCAAAGAATATTCCAGGTACAAACCCAAAAAAATGATTTGATGCAGGGGAGTGAGGGGTCCCGTCCATTTTTTTGGGCAAGGTGGGCCCCATATAACGCGGTGCGGCAGCCCGTAGCGCTCATTCACTAGATCGTTGTCGATACCATCGAAGCTCCCAAACTTCTCTACAATATTACCTGCATCGTGCGCAACTATCGTCGTCGTTACATTCATCCCTCAAAATGCTTCAAGGAATTCAATACAATCCATCCGACTATCACGTCGCTTACGCTAAAAGTGACGCTCCAAGAATGGTGGCAATTGCTCCAGCTCCTGAAAGGAAATATTTGACCTTGGACATGCAGACTGATAAGAAGAAATATAATTACAAGAACACCGCGTACACTGGACCTCAAGCTGCCTCTATCGCGAGAAGGAACGCCCGCGAAAGGAATCGTGTGAAACAAGTGAATGATGGATTCAATGCGCTGAGGAAGCGGCTGCCCGCTACTGTGATTGCTGCACTGTCTGGAGGTGCGCGTCGCGGATCTGGGAAGAAGCTGAGCAAAGTGGACACACTCCGAATGGTCGTGGAATACATCAGGTATTTGCAAAACTTAATTGAAGAAAGTGATTCTGCCCACGGGATTACGAGAACATCGCAAGTTGAAACTAAGACATCGTACGAAGTGGATGAAGGCATTTTTGATGGAAACTCCCCGTACTCGGACTCAGTGCCCTCACCAGCTGACTCGGAGTGTTCGTCTGGAGTATCGTCTGCATATTCTGGTGGTTATGTGCCAAATAACTACCCAGACCAACTTCATCAAGAGCAAGTGAACCCCATGGACGAAGATGACTTGTTTGATGCTATCTCATGGTGGCAACAGAAGTGAACAAGTATCAAAGTGTATCATAATTGTAAAATCTAGTCCTTAGAGTAATGAACTCTATATAATTTATTGTTTGTATAAACATTTAGAAAAATTTTACATTATTGTGTAACTAGAAATGTACAATTGTTATTGTATATATGGCTGTGACTGTAAATATTGTTTTATAACTTAATGTAATATTGTACAAAAGAATACTATTAATATAAATGAATGAAAATATAAAATTCAATACAAATATATTTTGTGGTTTTAATCTAAAACAAGGTACCCTTTATTAAAAGTTTCTGGAAAGATCAATTTCATTTCACAAGATTTGAAAATTTTGAACGAAATGATTTAAGATCAATATAGAATTTATACCAAATTTCAATTATTCTGAAAAGTAAGATAAGCAAAGTTGACGAAGAAATAGTTTTTTATGAATAGACACAATTGCTTCATATCTATATTATTGTTTAAATATTAAAATTAAATCAATGAAAATGGTATTATTACAATCTTTCGGGGTGTAAAACAGGTATACACATTTTAATTTCCACATATTAAACTTAGTTTACAAGTTTTCGTAGATAGTGATAGGCTTCTCCAATATTTTATTTCTGAAAAAGGAGGTGTAACATGTTTGTAGCATAGTTACGCACAGCATGCAAAAAATCTGGCAGATGATAATAACTATCCGATAAAGGGCAATATATTGACTTGTGACTGATAATGAAACTAGTGAAATGGTGGGTGAACTACAAATATTCGTAATAAATAGAATATAATAAACGTGATTACATATGTATATAAATGTTTAGACTTAATGACAGCTGGAAAAATCTTGTGTGTGTGAGCATTACGGATTAAATTAAAACAAAAAAAAAAACGAAAACATCGAAACGCATTTCGATAAAAGTGTGAAAATAAATAAATAACTTTTAAATTAATTATCAAAAGAAACGGTAAACGAGATACGAGACCTCGTAGAGATAGCCGTGCAGAATTATTTTATCTTCGTAGATTTAAAAAAGTTGTGATACGGCCAGCGAGCTTGATTAAGCCATCGATGCGCAAACGCAGCTCCGGTACATTGTTATACAAGATTAATGGTGTTCACCGAGATAAGGAGGTGGGAGCTAAATGCATTTACATGTGCGAATAAAAAGACACTGATAAAGGGACAAAGAAGCTCGCGACGAATAAAAATGTTACCATTTATTGTGATGCACACAGTTATGAAGTACATACAGCATACCGCCCTACTACCAGTTAATTGCTTTGCAAACTTGCGTTGAAAAAAACATTTAGTAATAACGTGGTTTTATTACCAGATTTTGAAATATACAATGTGATAGGGTTGAGACTTCTAACCCTTTAAAGCTAAATTCTACATCTAATTTTATGGACAAAAGTCGGGGTCGAATGTGTCGAATCCCGCCCCGGTACATAAAAATTATGGCTATTTTAATATTTTTTTTACTTTTTTTGATATCAAAGGTTGTATGCATCGTAGAAACAAAAAAAAAACGACAAACGGTAGCTATAATAACCTTGGCTAACTAATTCATTACTTTTTTCATATGTTTGATAATGTTCTGGTGAGAAAAAAAAAACATTTGTGAATTATTTTTACCGAAAAATCACTATTTTTCAATATTTTCAATTAGGGGTTCAACCCCCCATATTATTTTTTTGGCGATAAAATTAGATGTAGTACTCAGCCTTAACGGGTTAGAAGTCCCAACCCTATCACATTGTATAAGAATATATTACTGCCAAAAGTTATCCTCAAATTGTTATCTAAAAAGAAAGACGTAAAATATCTAAGACCCGCAGTAGTTTCAGTAAAGTGAGCGTCCAACCACATAAGGCCTAGCACGATATCTCATGCTGTCCTCCAACATAAATTAAGATTAGGTTTAATAAAACTTTTAATAGCTCGCGTGTCGTGGCGTCCGTGTGTAAAACAAACAGATTTATATGCAATCGCAGATTGTAGTTTACGATTATGGAAAATGCTGATAGAAGAGGAAGCTAACGAGTAATTAAACCTAATGCGAGTCACCGCCGACATTAACTCACGTAATTGCGATTAATATTTTTACGATCAGCAGCATTGGCAGGCACGTGGGAAAGTGCTCAGACCGCTACAATGAAGCCTCCGTGTCCCGTCTTTCAGTACAAAAGATTAGTGCATTAAAAACTTGAGGTTTTTACACTACGTTGCTTTTATTTGCTTCCGTTTTCTATAAAAAGTTTCAACAAATAGAATCGAATGATTTTTGCGAATTCCGGAAACTATTAGTTCTATCGATGCTTTTGTATCGATAATCTTATTATTTGGGGCACGTGAGCTTTGTTGTGTTCGTGATGTTTGCGAATGTGCAACGATAAGGCACTTTTAGGATACTTTTGTGTGTTTTCGTTGTTAATCGTATTTATGTACATATTTGGGTTTTGCATAAAGACAAAATATTTAAAGTACGTTTACTGAAATTTCAAAGTTTTTTTATATCTTAACAACTGTTCTGTAACATTCACGTCCAAATACGGTCTTTATTGTAATACGATCAAACTCTCTTTATTCTATTACTTTTTGTCACGGAACCCTTTCTTCTAAAACTATTTATATATAGATACTTGAACTTGCTTTGAGATTTCATAAATAAAAACATTTGTTTGTCGACTCAGTTGATGTTTTATCTCGTTAAATCAGTAAACCAGTGTTTGGTGTAGATAATATCTCTTTGTAGTATCATTGTGTTCGAGACTGTAACCACTATTGTTCGTAATTCGCTCAACTTCGCCTACAAACTGGTACTAAACGGCTGTTGTTGTTAATTTTCTATAATCTCTCTCGTACAATGGAAGCGTTCATTTGTTATATTTTAATTAATCTCTCACTTTCACTGTTATTGTGTCCGTAATTAATAGTGTCTGTGTATTGTCGGAAATTAATCGGTGAAATTAATAGAACCGTGTACTTTTCATAAGATATATTGGCCGACTGTTGTTCCAATGTTCGTGCCTGAATCGCTCAAGGAAGTATTTAATAATAATTGGTTTTACATAATTTCGTAATTTTAATGTTCTAAAAACTGTTTTCTTCGGCGGTACGGTAGGTAAAGACATAATTGGTACAGTGATACGGGACAAGGGACCATCACTTATGCAAATGGTTTATAGCCCGTCTCAGTTCCGACGCGGGCCCGCCGCATGATTTATTACAAATCGCTACATTATATACTCGAATACATTTACCATACACATGTTACTTTGATCTTAAACACCGAACTTAAGACTTTATTTATCGTTTTATGATTGATAATTATCATTATTAGATTATTTATATACTGGATTGTAGAGATTAACGGAAATTATTAAGAGTAATTTGTACTATATTGCTATCAATGAGAGTAGTATTTATGATAGCAAAGACATGACTTAATAGGTAACACTTGAGGAAAACTGGACGTAGCTAAATGCAGGAAACTGCATTCCTAAATAACCAATTATGTCATGTAATTATTAGTTTAATTTGACTAATTTTGATTAATTTCATTAAGTTATCTGTGTTCTCACAACAGTAAAAGTTACGTAAGTTGAGAGAGACGGAGACAAGAAATAAGGCTAGCGGCGGACAGGTCCTTGTACATAAATAAATAATCGTCGGATATCGGCTTCCTTCGTCGAGGCTGCGCGGGCGCTGGGAACCCGCGATGTGATCGACGCGGCCCGGGTCACGCGCATATCATTGTTATACCATCGAATGTTTTACTGAGACTACCGAGAGTAGTAAATTTATTAATTATTTTTAGTTTATTTGGTTATTTTTTCTTGACTGATGTGGACTTCACTGAGAAGACTTATGTTCAGCGGATCTTTTGCCTGACAATGCTGGGATGATTTAATTTAGATTTTGCTTATTTATACTGTAGTATAATACTGTAGAATATATCACAGAAATAATGAGTAACTAAACATGTTAAACTTTTCTATTAAATGTAATGTATAATGGTTTATCTCAACCGAGGTAGTAACATCTTCAATACTTATGTTTTTATTAGTTATATTTATTTTAATCCACGAATTTCAATGAAATGGTAACCAAAGATTATTTACAAAAATAAAAATGAGTGTTAAAAAGGCATACAGATTGTTACCAGACATAAAATACCAAACGAAATAATTAAAATAAAACATCTGTCGACCAGTAGCAGATTCTAAAGAGATTATTGCAAGTTATAATTAGTTGTGCCCATTGCGTTGAAAGCGTGCCCACTTGACCGCAAAACAAAAAGTATCAGCTTACAAGAAAATATGAATTGCGATATATGATAGTGCTAATTCCAAAATCCAGTGGCAAACATCTTTCAAAACTTTTGAATGAAATTATAATTATTACTTGTTTCTCACTACGCCCATACTTTTATATGAAAAAAAAAGTAAAAAGATCTTTAGAATTTTTCTGTAACACTCGCAATCGGAAGATACACTTTTGTGATGTGCAATTTGAGAATGATTTCCGCATGAAATACGTCAAATAACCAAATCTCATTTTGCTGCTTTTTTTCTACATTTCCTCCGTCTTTTTAAACACTCCACTGCGGTTCGATTTGTATGAAATTGTCCGGGTTGCTCTAAGGGCACATTGTATCAACCATTTTTTCTTGCAATTTCGTACTTCAAATTGCGCAACATCGTTTACCACGTACTTTAGTGGCTACAATATATTACAACATATAAAAAATACCTTTCAAAGATACCGGCGCATTTTATTTCATTTTAATGGCACTTAAGTTGGAAACGTAGGTACCGAATATTTTATTAGTAGATTTTGAAGTTCGGAATGTGTGAGTATCGGCTACCGGGGCGTCTAATAAATATCGGTAGATTCATATATCGTATTTTATAAACTAACGTATTTACAGACAGTTACACAGGTAACATTCGTAAATATGTCGTTGTGCATGTGTTTATGTGCATATAAGATAGTGATGGGACGCCATAACATCGATACAATCACTCGACTCGATATAAAGTTAAAACAGAAGCCAATTGACTGTATAAAAGCTTTCAATGAGGCAGGTGTTGAATATTATAGTGCCAATTGGCATGAATTGAGCGAACTGTATCGATTTAAAAGTAATATCATTGTATTACTGCTGACTACTATTACGTGTAATAACGTGTACCACGTGTAACTTATATGTGCTTGGTAAAGAAGCCAAAAATAAAAATAAAAGAATAATTCGCTTGGCACTTTTAGTTAAGAATCGAGTATATTTTCGCAATGGAACATCGAGTCGAGAAGAAAGTAGTGTTGATCGCATCATTAGCATAGACACGGGATGGAGATGTTAGTTTAGTAGACAGGACAGTGGCAACGCAGTGATTTAGATAGAACACCGCTGTGCCCAGCGTGACCTTACTGTAATAACTTACAATAGAAATTATTGATTTTATTGTACATTCTACATTCATTCATTTTCTATCGACGCAATAAAAATAAGCTATTGTATGTTGTTAAGATGTTACTAGAAACATACCAAATCATGTAGAACTACTAAAAGAATATTAGTCTCTAAAAATCATAATGTCATACAAGTTATAAAAGTACCAACTATAAAAATGTTTTAAGAGCTTAAATCTGCAAAATAAAATCCGTAACAAATGCAGCATCTTAAAAAATAGACATTAAAAATTTCTAAATATTAAAACCAAATATCCAATAGACGATTAAGATTATACAGGCAATCAAACGCTAGATAGAATTACGTATAAAAATTTAATTGAAACGAAGCACCTTGCTAGACTAATACGGTAACAAAAAAATATTTTTAAAGAGGACATCTAAAGGAGTGATACTTAAAATGTCGGCGTGAATCTCATAAAAGGGATTATAGGTTTGGGAGGCTTAATGCTCTAGGATTCAATTAGGTGAAATAAGCTTAAGTGGGTTGTATCCGCTGTTATGACAGCAGTCAAATTATCAGGACCTGTTGCTTCCGCCATATTACCAGGCTCTTAGTGAGGGTGACGCTCCGGAACGACATAATCATATGTTTATAATGGGATGGTATTGTTGGTTCCATGATTTGATTGAATTATATATGAGATTTGAATACACAGTGTGAACTGGTTGAAGAAAGTCGAGAAAAATATTAAAGCTTGATGAGGATTCGTTTTAATAATCTGAATAACCGCAAAGTCTTGCAAAACGTACGACGTGAATGTTCTTTATAAAATAGCTAAACTTGTAATATATGATTTTCTAGTTCCTAAATTATTCCGTATTATTGTGCATTTGAATAAGTTTATCCTACAAGAACATTGAATTGAAGTAGGACACAAGATCTTTTATGTTTTAACCGCATAATAAAAGTCTAAATTCAAATAATATATTTAATTTTTTTATTTAACTAAAGTAAAACAGTAGTACTAAGTAAAAAGGCAGCATGAATACTTACGAACACATCGACTGTTTATCTCTTGTACTTGTGAACTTAAGAGTCAAGTGTAGGTAACAGATAGCACTATCATTAATGCATTGGCGCGTATATTTCTACAACATGCGGGTAGCGATACTAATCACTCTTATTCCCATGGTACAAGGTTGTATTTTGCAGAGTATCTGAATGTCTACTTGTTATTCGCGCAAGTTCATTGTTAGCAGTATTCAGGACGTGACGGACAGTTAGTACAGGTATCGTCAACGTGCAAACTTGATAAGTGTACTGGCATGTAGCCTTCAACGAAAGCTTTACATTCTAGTTATTTACACCACTACTATTTATCACGACAAGGTTCTACCAGAATGGACAGTAAATGCTGTTCAATTTAAATTAGAGAAAAAACCAAACTTGAATCCCAATTTCACAGTAATATTATTGTCATGTGTAAAAATCGACCCACAAACAAGAAAGAGAAAAGACCTTCGATTGTGGGAACCACATTAAACAGGAACCTGTTCATAGTTCACACGTATTCAAAAGTATTTTTCATTCAGTTTGAAAAAGGCAATATCAAAAAGTCCAAAGTTTTTGGAAAACTAAATGTTCCCACGTAGTGTGCGAATAGCTTCCGCATCAGGTGCAGAATCGAAAGGGTTCGTCAATCTCAAAGGGTTCCCATTATTATTGTTATTCTGATTGACAATCGCCCTCTCAAGTCGAGCCTTTTTTCTGCCAGATATAAAACTAATATTGGTAGGTCCCATCCTCTTCCGCTAGCTTTTTTGTACGTCACTGCACTGCATTTAGTTTTTGGAAAAAAGTTACTTTATTTGAATTGCTTTTAGTCTTTTTATGACGCTGTATATCAAATTTATATCGAGTTTACAATTACGTTCAACGACCTTTTTCCTTGAGTATCCTATTTCTTAGACGATGTTGGTTTACTGGCTTTAGATATAGTTTGGATATTGGTTTAAAATAAAGTAATTAATTACTTAAAAAACGATAAATCTTGAAGAGCACTAAAACGCTGATAAGGGTATCCAAAGGGTTACCACCCAAAGGCGAGAATGGAATTTTATTTAATTACATTATCTAATTAGATACAGCGTACACAATAATGCTTGCATCTGCATTTAGTTCCGTAAATTAACAGCGAGAGCTGTGCAATGGAATTCAATTTGTACTACGATATCTTAGAGTTGTGTTTTCGTTGTTCCTGACTTGGGCTGCTAGTGTCAGCTCCACGCGAGAAGTGTCGCCATCGTGATGAATGGTCACGGCTTGATTTAAAGGGGTACATTTGAATGAAAGAGCTTGATATTGTGTATCTCTGTAACTTATCCTTAAACGCAATAAAACTATAAAGTAACCTTAACATACGAGCACTCGGCCTGAATTTAAAAAAATAAAAAAAAGTGAACGATACGAGTCATAATTGACATGAGGTGCGAAAAAACGATATCCTATATTAAGATCGAATCTGAACTTGTAAGACAAATCGCTCCCAACAATGTCACCCGTTGGGTGCTCAAAGACATCTTTCGGACCCATTCATCCATTTTTTAGTTCAAGAGGTACAATTAACAATGACAGCGGTCAGGTTGCGTATAAAAAATTACCATCGAGCGACTTTTTCCGAAATGTAGATCTGGGACTTTTTTAATCTGTATGAATGAGGACGAGGGTTTTATTGCATTTAGTATTTTGTTGATATGTCTATATTTTATGGCGTTGCATGGAAATATTCTAGCGGTGTATAAAAGGCGAGATTTACATCGGTGCCCTTTGTGCCTTCTGTGGGTGATCTCGTTTGACAAAAGTGTTAACATTTACATCCATAAAATATTTTGACTTCTCTCTTAATGGACGTAAGCGGACAGGTTACATTTTTTAACGTATTGTGGTATTCCGATTGTTGTACGATTTTAGATGCAAATGTCTTATTTACGATTTCGACCAGATTAAACTTTTTATAACCATTCATATCGACATGTAACATCGTATGTTCATATTTTTTATTATTAGCAGCTGAATGTTTGTTTATGATAATTTAATTGCGTGTTTCTTTAAATAATTATGGCAAATATTCAACCGTTATACTTTGAAGTATGTGATAAATTTAATAATAAATAAATCGCGTTGACAGAATGCTGATCAATAAACATTTAAAGCCAATTTCTGAGACACGCGAGAAAAGCCGCGGGCAAACAGAATATGTTAGCGTATGTGCTTAATCCAGGAGAAGTTTATGATTGCATATCATGATTTCACCACCAGCACTCAAAACATCACGACATGATAAAAATTAATAACCCGTTCTTAAGTAATAGCCCCGAGCGGACAGCGGCGCGAGCGCAAATGGATGGAAGGGTAAAACCTTACGAAACTACCCTTATAAGATCCACGGAAACGTTCATTATAGCCTCAGCATACCTATTCAAAGTGGTTTAATTAACGGTTGTCCAATGTTCGTCAAAAGCGGGTTATTAAAAACTATTAGAATATTTCAAATTGTAAATTCTTCACCCTTTCCGCCCTTGACAGGTCCAAGCTCTAATTAAGCTAAAAATATGATTGCAGGTTATTTGCTGTAATGAAATTAATAACACAAAACTAATTCGCTTTAAGTTTTTGTTTATAATTAATATTTCTTAAATATGATGGGTCATCATAAGATGAAATCACAGTTTATATGAATGCCGGGGGATTATTTTTCATTTGTATTACTGTTTTGAATTCACAATCGACAAACACCGATAGCATCGATGCGTGGACGGCTGTCAAAAGTTATATTTATTTTCTTTACAAATTCATAGAATCGTGCGAAATCACAGTGGAGACGTTTGCGGGTACGGTGGTATTATGCGCAGGCGCTCCGATTGTCCTCACAAAGCTTGCAACCCTTTGGCGACACAATGCGCGTCACTAATCTAGATCATGTGCGCTATTGTGTGACACGGTAGATGCGCCCGCGCCACCGCGCCGCTAGCGCCCAGCGGGGAGAGCAGCGCGGCCGTGGATATCTCACTCGATGTCGATTTATAAGAAATTACTGCGCCGCGGGTGCCAGGTAGTTGCTCCCACGGATGCGCGTACAACTGTACACAATGCAAAAACTTTGCTCTCCAAATTTCTCTCGTAGCAAACAGGAAATGAAAAATATTATTTCTTCCTATTGCTACATTGTGTCCAACCATTATTCGGCATTATGTGTATGGATTACAAAATTTCATAAATGGCTTCCGAATTCTTTTTCATTGTGTTATTACTTTCTCCGTTATCGTAAATTACGGTTGATTGGCGACGTTCAAGGAAGATGCTCGATGATTAGAGTGTGCTCGACCAATCATTAGCGTATGTGCAACAATTTCGTTAATAATTATGTAGAAATATTGGAAGCGGTCTCATGTGTGTTTAAGTGCTTATTACTTTGTAACCTGGGGCTTGGACTAACGGAGCGATAACTTATAAATGTGTTAGAGTCGAATGATTTAAGAACGGTTTTTTAATGTGTGGGCTGAAGTTCATTTAGTTTCAAAGTTTCACTGGAAGAAAGTACGCAGCAATAACAATATGTTAATTGTAATTTAATATTTGACATCTAATAATAGTTGAAGTAAAATATTGTATTAGTTTTAATTAATGTTAACTGAGTTACGACGTTTATAAAATAATGTTAAATGATTTATTGATATGAATGATCAGAACAGTTATTTAAAACCTTTATGTCTATACATTTTTCAGAGTATGGAAAGGACAGTAGGTAATTTTAATTTGTCATTTATTAATAATTCAGCTCCACGGTATCATTGTTCTGGTTCGAGTGAATGGGCGGCGTGTGCCCAAAGGACAAGTTGAGTGTCATCCCGCGGACACCGGTTAATTGGCACGAATAATTTTGTCGTATGCAAACCGCCAGTTTTTATAACAGTACTGCGAATGATCGAGTGCCGAATGATAGTATTCCGTGTCGATTCAAAGTAATGTTGAAATAAGCGAACAATTTAAACATTGGAAATGAATGGATTATTGGAATTGAAGGAATATTCATGTTGAGTGAATGTTCTTTAAGTTTCGTCTTGTTTATTTTTTTGATGGTAGAAAAAAAAAATTGTTGCTCTTCTTAAGAGTGGACCAATGATATAATATAATTATGTTTAATAGTTTTATAAGTAAATTAAAATAACTGGGGAACAAAACCAAACGAAGAATTTTAAACAATAGTAACTCGTATTATATTCGACTTTACAAACTTTACAATTCATACAAAATTAAAATATAAATCGAGACCCACGTGTTAAAGTAGGCAGCATATTGTAAAAAATAATAAAACGAGCTTTAAGAATACATTTGTACTTTTATGTGTTTTACAATGTAAAGTCGATAAAGTCGATTATCACATAAACAATTTAACACCTCGCGTGTAGAGGGTGCTACAGATACAAAGCCTCGGTGCTCGTTCGAGATCATGTTTAGATTGCAGCTTATCACCAATCTTCAATTGTTGGTGCTGTTGGTGATTCATTTTTTATCAAATTTATTTTTTTATCTGTATAAAAAAGCATTTGAAGAGAGAAGAGAAGAAAAATAATCTGTCAAAGCTCAATGAGAAGATTTAATTGTGAACATTTTTTTTAATTTACAAATATTATTGTTTTGACTGCCTCGCTGGTCGAGTAGTCGCAACTGCGACTGCCGGACAAGTGGTCTTGGGTTCGATTTCTGTGCAGTAAATTATTAGGTATAAACAGCCCAGTTTGTTTTAAGATTTTCGAAAATTTCTCTGTAGTTCTCACGAGTCAGGAATTGTGACCAGTATATGGCAATAGGCTCAGTCCCTATTACATGAGACTTATACCACAAATGGTGAAAAGTGAATGTACATTGTATGGCGACATTACGTGCCGTACCTAACTCTGCATAGCCATTCCGGGATAAAACGTATGACGTTGCATATATATTGTTCCAAATATTAATCCTTTTCACGCACATTTTTTTACACACACATTTTTTTCACATCAAGTTGTTTTCTAAAGAATTTTAATGATGGTCAACATTTAGCTTGTTTTCCCTAAAGTTACGGCGTGGTTATTCGTACACGTGTAAGGTCAGGTTGAATGGAAAACATGGCGAACTGATGTTTATCTGTTTGTAAGACAAATATCTTCCACTTCCATTGTAGCTGAACTGGTGAACATAGGCCACTTCTTGTCTGCTGTGATTTATATTTTTTTAACTTAATTGGGTGCGAGTTCTATGTATGTGATTTTGGTAGCGTCTTGATTAAGTTATGAATTGTTGATAAAGTGATTTTCTAATATCTTTTATACTTAATAAAATATAATTTATAGCCTGTGTAGAAACAATATTAACTACTAAATAAATACAATTTAAAACATTTGTAAATTGCAAGTTCCATTATTTTTTTACAAAATAAAGAAAAAATAGGACGAGCAGATTATGTGGTTAATTGAAATCAATGCTTTAACTTTGACTTTATTATCACATAGTCAAAGTCAAATGCATTTACATTGACTTTGTGATGAGCCAAAGTAACTTCCAAGGTAAAATAACTACCGATCTCCGTAACCAACACATAAACACACGAACACTTACACCACACACAACACACACGCGAATTAAGTTGAATAGATTTTTGCATTCGTTACGTTCGAAAATGCCATTTTTTCTCGTTTCCCATGAAGCCATAAGGCACGTGTATAAATCCCGCCAGCGCCTGCGCATGGCCTAGGGGGTGGACGCTTCCTTTTTACTTCACCTTTGTTACGCTTGCCAGCGAATTTATTTCTTATTCGCGCGTTGAGTTGCGCTTCCTGGGCGGTTGACTGTACCCTCTGGCGGTGGGCTATGTGACATACTGCTGTGGAAAATAATAAAACAATAGCATCATGTTTTGATAAAATGTAAGAAAAGATTCCATTATTAATTTTCAAAAATTTTCTCTTCCGTATCAATTTGATTGCACGGTTGGCACGGTGACTGGGCAACTGGCTGCCGTGCAATGTGGAGCAGGTTCCATTCCAGCACGGAGCAACTCTTTGTGTGATCAACAAATTGTTGGGTCTGGGTGTTATGTGTACACGAACATGTATGTTTGTAAAAGAAAATCCTAGTGTGGAACAACGATTTTTAAAATTAAGCAAATTAATTGCTGTGTAATGCAAATAACTACTTAACATTGTTGACAACATTTTTTCACAGTGATTGAGGACGGTTCAGTTAGCCTTTCAACAAGTAGGTACAACTCACTGAAAATACTCTAAAACTTTCATCATAAAATTCACTTTTACTCAAAAATAAACGTACAAAAAAATTTGAATTGCGGTACAACTTAAGAGAAATGTTCCTAGTGATTCAACAAATTCTCTCCTTTGTCACACTTTACGATACCCCAGGGAAATTCGAGGTGGTCTGACTCAAACTACGGACTAGTTCCCATATAAAGATTCTTTTGAAAACTTTTTGCAAGGATAACCAAACATTATTTGAAATGTCATCGAGAAATAGTTAAGATCACATTTTCATTGTATTACGCTACTGGAAGAGATTTCCACTTTCACATAATAAGAGTAATAATAAAAGGAAGAGTTGCCAAATTTACACAATTAGAGATACAACATATTATATGTAACACCATGCCGCTAAACATAACTTTAAATTAAGCCAAAACTTATTTTTTAATGAAATAGGTAGGCTAACGAGCAGACGGGTCACCTGATGGTAAGCGATTAGCGCCGCCCATAGACACCCGCAACACCAGAGGAGTATAGGTAGTTGAAGGTTTGAAGAAAATAAACTGTTGTTTCTTAATCACAAAATTTTAAATTACAGAGTCTACAAAAATCGCTACGCGATATGGAAAATACTAGTGTCTACAAATTGTTGGATAAATCCAATGCTTGTGTGTCCGTCCTCTTGGGAGCGGGAGCATTCGTTAATCCGCGGATGACTGTGAATTCTTTATTCTTCAGTGTTTTAAGTAAGCATACACATGTACCTGTATAATAATGTATGTATTGTGCGGACTACATACATTTTATGTACTACCAAGCTTGGCCATGACAATTGGCTTATTTTGTTACGACTTTATATCGTTGTAAGACCTATATACCGTTCCTAATGATTGTTTGAAGAAAATAAAAGCTCATTGAAATGATTTATCGATCGGTTTTTAACGAATATCTTGTAGAACTAAGTAGTTGTAGTCTGGATTTTATATAAGTTTCCGGGGATTGAATCCTGAGTTTAGCAATACTTACTTGGTAATTTAATTTTAATTGTTATTATTGTTTTAGTGTGATATTGAGTGAGGTGAAAATTAACTTAATGAAAGTTCTGTCTTTAGAGGCAAAACCTTTAGCCACTGAAGAAACAATTAAAATCGTCAATAGTATTGTTATTGATATGAAATAAAATATTAATGATTCTTCAATATTGGCTATAAAGTCATATATACACACACTTGTATCTATTTACTGATAGTGCGTACATCGTGGGAAAGTCTTTGCTTGGTCTGTACGTTCACTTGTATACTTTTGTTTTGTTTCGACCATTTTTATTCAGATTAATGCAAATGGATCGGTACGTATGGTCACTTGAATATGTTCTTAATTGCATGTGAACTTGTGAATGGAATTTTTAGCTACGATAACTTGACTATGAGTGTAATTTCATTGTAGAAATAGAAGGAACAATGTAAATGGTTTGTTGTTATGTTTTACCTAAATAAATCGTGTGTGTCTGTCTAAATTGTATGCAAATCTGAATGGAATTAACTAAAGTCTAAAGTATATCTTGTGTGCTTATCCATTAAAGGCATAAATAAAATATTTCGCTATGTTTATAAATGTGATGAGATGGGTTTAGTTAGATAGACACATCCACCCAAAAGTCAGCTTATTGATTCATCTCTACGACTTGATCTTGTTATTACTATAAAATATTCGATCAAACTCATAACCGCGAGATCAAAGCTCCCATAAATATCGGCACTTTGATACGGTAGATCACGCATAACAATATTCTAATGCTACTAATTGGATGCAAATCTAACCTGAATATGTACTAACAAGCGGTGTTTAGTCCGGTCAGATGTTATAAATCACGTGGACCAGATCTTACGGATAACGTCTTTCCCTCATAAAACTGTAGCAAAAAATATCGTTCAAATGTAGTTTGAACAGTGGCCCTCCGCGATACACCTCGAGGCTAGCGATTTTTGTCTTTATTTATTTTTTCATTTTACCTTTCTATAATTGCCCACAATATATCAAAACTTTATTGCCCCGTGTGAAATATTGGTGTACGAAAAAAATGCTGTAAAACATCGCCCGCCGTAGAAAAAGGGTTAATTATTGTGTTTTAACATTAATCGTAGTAAATAATTAGATCCTTTTTCCAGATAAATTAGTCAGGGTAATTTGTGTTTATTGCGTTTAAAAATAGCTCCTAATTAAAAAATAAGTATGTGCATTACCGTTAATGTAAAGCGCCAATGTAATTACAAATGAGAAAAAAGACATTATAGTTAATGTTAATTTTCCATTTACTTGAAGTCATTATGTAGATACGCAGTTATTGATACGTGTACTACCGAACACATGTAAGTATAACTAATTGATTAAAATATTTCTTTTTATTGCTTCATGATCTGGTCAATCTTAATGTCGGTATATAAATAGGTGATAATATAACACCTTTGCCTTAATTATGTGAGTCATTAGGTAGGATCATACCGCCTGAAATGATTCAGGTATAATTGTTGTTATCCGTTTAAGCGGTATAAATCTTGCGTTGTTATGTTGTGTGATTTATGTGCTGCGCGTACGCCGATGGCTGCCGTAGGAGACGGTTTCCCACGTCCGTTCTTGTCAGTAATTATTATTCAACATTTATTTCGAGTTGGCCTGCTATGAAAATTTGGTATTGAACCGTCTTACTCAAGCCATATTGTACCTATATTTACTTATGGATATGCAATTTTTTTAAAGCAATAAAGCCAATATATCATTGTGGTAAAGAAAATTGGTTTATCAAACTGACACGATTTTATACTTACCTATCGTACATTAAGATATAACAAGATATCTATGTGCAAAACAATCTTTAAAAAAATGTTTGCATTCTAGAGGGTGGTCTAAAATCTAAAACATTATTTGAAACCAAAAACCATTAATTGTAGAGGAACCTCAGGTTTTTTTGCACATTATTATCCCGTTCTGTAGATAGGTCCCGGGGACGTATTGATAAAGCCGTCGAGACTCTTATCAAGGGGTGAAGTCTTTTTAGAATTGGCGCCATACAGATTAAGATATCTGCCCTTAATGTGTTAATTAAAAAAATAACTTTTCTTTTTTTCACACACGTTATCAACCACTTAAGCAAATGAAGATAGGGGTACATTATCGCGGTTTTTACACTTATAAAAGCGTTAAAATTTAATCAATGAGAGGTGTAATACGTCAGAATACCTATAATTCATTATCGGAATCTGGGGGCATTAATTGGCATTTAAAATAATTAATTTGGTCATTAAACAATTTAAATTAATTGCCAGGAGTTTTGCGACGTTAAAGTGCTTGACTTTTATTACATCTTGACTAAGTTATTATCTCTTATATTGGGTGATAATGGGTACCTCACTAAACATAAACAGTAATGAATGGAAGTCTTAACAAGTAAATTATGCGAGTGGAATGTAATTAATGTGCAAATATTAATCAATGATTTTTATCTAAGCAATAATTTTCTCGAACATTTTCTTCTAGATAGATGATGAAAGTGCCTATAATTTCATGAGATATGTATGTTTCTGTTTGTAATTTAAAATTATTTATAGAGAAGGTGGACTAACGTACGAGCGCTTATTAGGGATACAGACGTTATGTCTAAATTCTCAACGAGTTCAAGCGTGCAGTTACCAATACACATAACATTTTATGACGCAATAAATATATTTCATTAATACACAATATTTATACGTTGGCATTGTGATGTCTTCTAGCATCGAAGATTTATGTATGAACACAAAACATTTTATAGGGGGATGGCTCGTTAACACCAATGTAAACGTCGACCAGTGAAATATCTTTAGTTACTGACGGTTACAATAACGGGCCGTTGTTTGCTTTACCACTTGTAATATTGACATTTAAATTCTGACGAATTAATAGGGACGGCCTTATGACTGCTATCGTAATAATTTGGAGAATAAGCACCGCTTTTATTATGCCTTGTAAAGCAGAAAGTATTTGTTTATGAGCACTTTAGAATAAATCTTTGACCGATACGTGACCCGACCTATATGTAGATCAGATACAACTTTCCATAATTTAATCCAGACATTTCTTTAAGCTTCTTAAATGGCCTTGGGATCCAAGTACATATCTCCTTTACAAAGATATTGTAAAGAAGAATGGTTGATACTTCAAGTGACCGACAGGTAGGCTACTACTATGTACCTTTAAAGGTTCCCTCCTCCTTACGCCGTTTATCCTCAATCCTGAGGGTCATGACCTCGATGAATTACTTTCTCGTGGACTATCGTTCGCCATCTTGTCCTGTCTTCTGGTCAAAGGTTTCAAGCATTACCATTTTACGTGGCTATGCTGCCAGTCTTTTGGGCACCCAACCTTACGACTTCGACTTCGATTTTATTTCTTAAATAATTAGGTATTATAACTAATTCTATCAATACAATTTTTCATGTTCATTACATTGGTTGGTACTTTATTGACTTCAGTTTAAGTTTTAGTTTTCATTCGTCAAATCTCTGTAAATGTTCATTTGTAGTTTGTTTGAAAGATCTGGCAATAATTGTAAGATATTAGATGCCAATGCATATAAACATAATATATACCAAGAACTGTAATATTGATAAATTTAATTTAAATGTTAACCTAATTTATGAACACGGACAACAGCGAACAACGCGATCTTAATTAACATTATCTTTGTAAATATTGGCTGAGTATTTAAACACCTTAATTTCTTTGTTTTAAAAAGACGACATATTTCTTAATGTACTACTTTCCAAATTATTTAGCTTACATGCAAATGTGCCTTTTATTTGTATAATTGTTGTTTATTACTTTTATTACAATGTAAGCTTAATTATCGATACATGTAATTAAATAAGATCAATTGTTTGGTTTACCTTTCCTTACCGAATAAGTTAAGATATTGAGAGCAGTTTCAATTTTGAAAATGTGTATCAGATTTCTCCTATTTACAACAAACATTATTCTAGCAATTCAGCATCATCGTCATATCAGCCACAAGACGTCCACTGCTGAACATGGGCCTCCTCCAATGACACCCAGATAGGCCGGTTGGGAGTGACTTGCATTCAGCATCTCCTTGCGACCTTAATTAGGTCGTCTAGTCAGCTTGTAGGTGGAAATATTTAGAAATCATGATTGAAGTGTGCCGATCCATTATGGATAGTTCATTCATAAATTTTATTAATACAGATTCACAGCTGGAGATAGCATGTGCCAATAGACAGTTGTACAATTCCATCTAACGAAAAGTGTAGGGTTGCACAAAGAAAGGGGTTTTGTAAATAGAAAGTTTTTGCACAAAGTTGTCATCGGGTTGTCTGTGTCTGACCATGAGTTGAGTACCTGATGATGAGCATCTGTTCTGCAGCTTGATTATTGTGTAATAGCACGAGTGTCACATCTGCTGATGATGTAACATGTTTAAGGTAAAGGTAGCTTGTGATTGTTGAAGCTTATAGTCAGATGTTAATTGTGCTACTAATGTAATAATAATAAATTTGTTTATTTCAGACTACATTTTGTCCATATATTGTTAGTAATAAAGATCTTAAACGTGATGTTAGTATCTATTTCTAATCAAAATAAAAAAGTATGATGAAGATATTAAACTATTGTCATGCCTGATAGGCGGATATGTAAAATTCTTTACTTATGGAAATAGTCGGTCTTAGGGATTTTGTTTTTTTTTTTGAGGGGTTTCTCTGCTTAACCATCCCGTTCCTACTCCTGCTTTTTGAGCCGGAGCCCCAGTAAACCCGCTAGGTAGTCCGCAGCTCCGGATAATCAGAGGATAAATGTAATATTTATTTTACATTACTTCTCCACGTTTCAATCCCATTTCATCATAATCATAGTACGATCAGTAAACGAACTCAATCAGTTTTACAGGCAGGTGTATAATTTTACTTTACTTACTTACTGCATGAAAGGAAAGTGGAAAAATATATCAAAGCCCGTGATAAAGGAGGTTTTAATTATCCTGCGCTACTTTCGCGCATTCCACATTTATATCAAAGCGGATGTCGAAAAAATTACTACGACGAACGTACAATCGCGTCCGACGATGATTTGATTTAGCAATATTTTCAGTGTAAAGGATGGGACATATTGCTAAATAAACAAATAGTGGTATTTACTTTACAACTTCTAGGTGTTTAGTGATGTAGCGTAATATATTTTCAAGCTTATCTGTTATGTTTTCTAAATATGTATAAAGGTTTTGAGATTATTTTTCTTGCAACACACGATAATAATTTCTTATACAATCTTTTATTTACGTACGGTTCGCTTCTACTTCAAATTGCAAAGATGGACTTGATGTCTAAAATATTGGTTTTTTAACACTTTAAGAAAGACCACTACGATACTACTAGTTTTTCAGCCCCAATACACGTTTTAAAACTCCATACATTAAAAACATACTAAATTTAAAATGAAAACAAAGAAAAATACCAACATAAATCTTAACACTGATGTGCTCGTCAGTACAAGACGATGACAAAGCTGTGGCTTGTGCCACTCACGGCACCTGAGACGCGACACCTTGCTACTTGTACCCGCAATCCTCGGCAGCTGCCCACCGCACTTATTACTAGCCTCGTACTAAAACTATACGCGTACGTCTCGTAACCACCTTCATTTTATTTGCACCATATTCACGTACACTACCCGGCCATAAATATTGCACATCGACTTTTGGAAAAAGACAATTTTGTACGACATTAAGATGATTTTTAACCGACTTCCCAAAAAGGAGGAGGTTCTCAATTCGGCCGGTATGTTTTTTTTCTATGTATGTACACCGATTACGTCGAGGTTTATGGACCTATTTTGTAAAAAAACTTTTTCTTATGATTCGAGGAATGCTCGATTAGTTTTAGCGGTTAGTCTTGAGCACTATCGAAGGTGATTTGGCCGATTGTCTCTTTCCAAAGGTCGATGTGCAATATTTTTTGCCAGGAGTTGTAAAGTTCTTGTAAAGATTTTATGACTAGACCCTACGTTAAAGCCTGGTTATTGTCGGAAAGAGAATATTATGTGTTATTAAAATTGTACTATGATTTTAGCAATTGTTTTTAAAGGATGTGATGATGTAAGGAGTTTCTGTTGTTTATGTTTTAGTTGCAAATGCTAAATAGCTTGGGTGGAAGTTGGATGTTTGATCTATGTAATAGATTATGAATATAGTTTTCTGTCAGATCACACGCTACTTTAATTTTTTTGAGGATGTTACAATTTTTATTTTTATTATTACAATGTCTTGTTAATAAACAAAATTAAAAATATGTGATTACGCGAAGTTTCGTTAGAAAAACGACATATTATCCTTCGTATTATCACACCACACCTTTTTCACATACTTGGTTAGAAAACTCCGAATTCTAGGTAGCAATAGAATCAATTTCACGGTACAAAAACATTGTTTAAAATAATTCCCAGTGAATGACATGTTTTGTAAACATATTATCGATGTAACAGTCTGTAAGCGAACAATTTGTCTGTTGAAGCAAGAGTTTTGATCTTATCACCTCCATTGTGGTTCAGTTTGGATACAGATTACGTCCAACCATGTCTAAAGGTTTATTTTCAGAATTGTTCGGTTAAATATTACTTGTTCGTGGGTGTTATGAGAATAATTGAGGTGGCGAGTGTGAAATTTGTTTCTGTGAAAAAAATCCTAGAGTAGAGGCCTTAGAATTGAAAAGGATTTCAGTTCAGTGTGTAAGAATTTTGGCTAAATGATTAGCTTATTTGGTGGTAATTTAAAATGATAATGATAAATGATATTTATTTCTGTAAATAGATTATAAAATAACACTTTTACACGTCAATATTTCAAATAGCTAGATGAGGCCGAGGAATGAATGTCAGTGTAACTGTGTTAATTTTAGATTTCTATATATGGATTAGGTAATCTATGTATATCTAATTTACAATCTTAACTGCTTGTAAAGTAAACTTTACTATAATTTGCTACCTAAGCATGCCCAAGATTAGCTGATTTGTTATTTCTATCTATATTTTATTTACCCAGTAGATTCGTCCAGTTGCCGAATAATATTATTATACTTATAAAATGCATTCTATTCTCTCCCCAAAAATATGAAAAATGATGAATGGCGCATTGTGACTGTCAAAAGTTATATTTATTTTCTTTACAAATTCAGGGAATTTGTGCGAATCGGTCGAGATGTTTGCGGGTATCGGCGCATTATGCGCGGGCGCATCGTTTGTGAGGCACACAATGCAACCCTTTGGCGACACAATGCACGTCACTAATCTAGATCATGTGCGCTATTGTCAGCACGCACAATGAGTCTCGGACATCTCATTCGATGTCGATATAAAAGACGTTACGACAATGAATGCAACTGTTGGGTGCCGCTCTGTTTTACAACTCCTAGCTCCGACTTACCAGTGGTCGACGTATAAATTAACGTTTTCTATTACAGTTTATTATGAGCTAACCGCAGTGTCGACAATCGTTATCCTAAACATGCTTATTTATAATCGTAGCATCGTGCTTGTGCCGGGGGGCGCGCGGCGTCCGATCCTTTGAATGCACCCATACATCACGGTTCCTAAGTAGACAGTATATCAACCGATATTCAGAGTAATTAGCCCTTTGGCGACGGACCTCCGGGATTTATTGTGGTAGGGCGGTAATGTGGCCGACAGCCGTGTTGCCGGCTTTTGTTCTCCAGCCCCGAAATATTCAATTGGGTTATTATTTCGTGCGTTAAGTAGAACTGTCGGGAACTGTTGAAGAAGCCGGCGACGCCTATTATTAAATAAGTGCATTACAGCTTTAGTGTCCTCCGTAGGGAGGTAAATTGATATTTAGAGGCGGTTATGAACAGCCATCGCGTCAATGATTACATCTATACGTTTACCGATAATGCTGCTTTAAATTACCTTTGGTATGTGTGAGGAAGATTATCGAACTATTCGGGAGTAAAATTAAACTTTTTTGTAATTTAGACAAAATCAATGTTATCTGCTGATCGCTACCTATTAAGTAGGGGTTACCGTTTCACTCAAAGAATATAAAGTTGCGGAACATGTGAACTCAATATTCTATTATCATAAAGATAACTCTCCGACAAAAGAGTTAGGATGTTGCACAAAAAGGGGCGCTAATCAGTTCGGTTGCTACCGCGATCCGTCAATTAATTAAGTTGCCCATAGATATGAGAGGCGACAAAGAGACAGCCGACGGAGAATGCTACCACTTCGCTATATCGAAACTGTTATCATAAAATAGAACCTTATTATCTTGGGCATAGAAGAGATTTTGTTAGATATCGATATAGTTGGTGCATTAAGCTACCGTAGGCGACGGCGCGTGATAACGCCGAGTGCAGCAACATCGTAAAACATCATTAGCAAGATAAACCTCCTAAAAGTAGCCTTTAGTAAACCGAACTCAGGAAGTTATACAGATATGTGCGCAACTTGATTAATGTGAGGAGAAACTCATTCGTTGATATATTAATGACAAGACGAAAAACTTTTCAAAAGATATTTCAAGCAAAAAATAAATAATCACTACTGTTGTTTGTTATATCGTGTTGTGATAGGTGTTATTTTGGCAAACTACACAGGAAAGGTCCTCATAATTAGTGAAAAATATTCCTGTGAAGAGTAAATAGTAATTTTATAGCAGTTAAGTCGTTAATAGAACAAACAGAGTCATTGTGTGGTTGGTGCGATAAGAAAAAACGAACAAAAGGGGGTCGAGATGTTAGAAAACTTAATTTTACACCCGAATCAAAACTTCATCCCGTATTGTGTTTGTATGGTGCTAACCAATTCTCTTTTGTTGCGACCCCGCCCACGCTTATTATCAGATGTTTGGATGGCATGTCATTTTTTATCAAAACAATAACGTTTTTTTATTGAAACACTAGGGTAACACGGTCGCTCTCACGCGTGATGCCACAAGTGAATTTGTCAAAGGTCTATCTAACAATGCAGTCAAATATAATTTACGTCGACATATAAATTATACTATCTAACTTTTGTGTTCTTAGAAAATAGAAACAAGGAGTTACTGTTTAGAAAATATAAAGAAAGGGCCCACAGAAATTAATTTCCAAACCTGATTTTTAATTCAAATGTATTTAATGACAAATTTCATAAGACTTATTGGTGTCCTATAGCATATTATAGTCTAGGTGTAACTATTATGGTCTTGCAAGAGGATAACTTCTTATCTAGTTAGTCTAGTTCTTTTTCGTGGTAACTGAAAATTAAGTTGAAGAAAAATTAACCTATTAACTGGATGTTTTTATCATACTCATTACCTTAACTAAATTTAATTTGTTTTATCATACCACTCATCTAATCTTTCCCTTCATACCATGGCTTCATAAGGGCGGCGTGCCACAATTTACTTGGCCAATATCTTAATAAAAACAACACGAAATTACAGTTATTCGTGTCCACGTTCCGCGACCTTTAAAAAAATAATGCCAGTATATCCACCCACATTGGTTATAAATTAATAGAATCTGCCCTCATCGTGTGTCATATAATAATGGTTGATTGGGTTCGTGTGAGGTATTTTTTTATTATTTTTAGGAAATATCCCGACGCGATCGCACAGCGTCCCGCTAATTCTCTACATCTGGGCAATGATGATTTATTATATCTAAAGGGTAATAACAGGATTGACAAACAAACGTACGGGTTGTTTGGATTTAGAAGTATAGGAAGAGGACAGTTTTTTAAAGGTATCTCATTTTTTTAGACTTGGTTAGCCGAGAAAAATTGCAGGTAATTTGTCAATGGAATTATAGAGAATAGAATCGTCAATTTGGTAGGATTAAATGACAAATAAATTATTGAGAAAATGCTGTTTATAGTAAAAAAAGTCTAGCCTTCAGTTTACACAAACAGGAAAATATGAAAAAAAAAGTGTAAGTATAGGGTAAAAGGTAAAGAATAGGTATATAGCAAGATGTAGACATTTGTTTTGCAGTTTACAAATTAAGTTAACGAAACCAGACATTGATATCTTCATTATGCTAATTTCCATCCGCCTCTATTGACCTCCCGCTGTTTTGTTGACAGGCTTCATTGTTTTTCAAAAAGGGTCTTAAAAAACTACAAATCTTAGTTTATTTTAATAATAATGTCACAAACACAAAAATGTGCTGAGGTTTTATGGATTCAATCCTAAAGGTATAAAATATTTATTGGGTTTTTTTTAATATTACCTAGCTTTACTGACAAACAGACAGACGACGACAAGTATAATATATGTTGACATTTCAAAATTACCTAAGTATTTATGGTTTAATTGGAATAAATGACTTGACTTTGACTTTATTTGGTCAGTTTCAGTAATTGTGAGGCTCTCTCACAACATAACTTATAACTTCGATGAAACCATCTTAACATAATAAGCTCGCATTATCAAACATTACCTTTATTTTCAAACATTACCTTTTAAAACTATAAAAATAAAATTAAGTAAAAATTAATCTTTGTCAATGAAGGTTCTATTGCTATGATGTCAATTTACTTTACCCCGAAGGCTTACATAAAGAGTACCAGTATTAACAATCAATGAATGACAAGATGACATGACAATGATATTATGAAATAGGTAATTAATACATTTCTTCATTAGTCTGTGTCGAGCCCAGGTTAGGCAAAATATTACTGACTTTTTGATCGGTCGGTAGAGGTGGTCCTAGACGGTCATATATTAACCAGATTGGCATTTATTAAAGAAGAGCTAAATAAAAGTACCCTTAACAGACGAGCACGCATGAAAAGACTGATAACTGTTGTTGACGCGAAATAGATATATAAATTCGTAGCAATTGGCGTTCCATTGCTTACCCCTATGGGAGACAGGTGTGTGTGGTTATGTATGTATAAATGTGTTTTTTTTTCAAAATTTTGAGGGACAATATAATTAAACTGAAATAGGTAATTGTATTCGTAGTTGGGGTTTGGCAATAGGTCATAACGAAAGTAAGTTTGTCAAATGCTTTTTTTCTTAATTTAATACACTTAAAGAATAAACTACATGTTTACAATAGGTAGGTATTTTCTTCTAAAATAAAATCATATTGGACCAAAGTGCTTATAAATTGACGATAGGCATTAGTCATATGTTGTTAATATAAAAATTATTACCTGTAGTTTGACCAAGGGAAAGTTATGGTAGGCCTATTTACTTTGCCTTGGCCTTTGACTTGGCTTATGTAATTTTGGGTGACGGATGTCATTTGTGCATAAGAAATTATTATGCTATGTTATTAAGTAATCATCAGAAGGTACAATCAGACTATCACTGCCCAATCTGGGAATTTGTCTGTGTGTCCATTTGTGATCATTGACTTGATAAGGAATTTGGATAACCAGCATTATTTTATGATAATATTGATGGTTTATGTGAACCTATTCATTCGAACAGTACGTAACTAGTTTAGGCGGTCGACATTTTTACACCAGTCAGCATAAAAACAAGTAAGACTGCACCTTGCAGTTATTGCAAACAAAGAAACAAATAAAAATACCAACACATCGATTCAATAAATAGTTTTAATTTCTTAACCTAATAACTTAAAACTAATTAAGGTATATTTACAATATTATCGACTCGGCCGACAATAAAAGTGCGTAGTTTCGGTAATATCAGTAAACGGTAACATGTACCTATCGTCCATTTTGTTTCACAAAGTGTTCCGAAAAGTATGACAATTACAGCCTATACAAAACAATTATCTCTAAAACTATCGGCACAATTTAGAGGTATTTTATACAGTCAAACACTTGAACAAGTGCATTTATCATAACCCACCCGACAAAACAAAAAAATCAGCACATCGATTCTATCTGTCTACAAGTCAGTACAGAAATCTTGATAAATTATCCCGCAATTAAAACTAAACCTTAACTCCTAAATATTGAAGGCACTATTGATTTGACTAGATATACAAGAGTCTTTTCGTATGTAACGATCAATGCACTATTTATAAATAATGAACATCGTTTTCGGAGGGTTGGGTCCTGTTGTATCACTCAACGTTTCATCTGTGAACAAAAGAAAGTAAAAATTAGTTTTATTGTTGTAAAATATTTAAGATTCCTGGAGAGCTTAATACCTATTTTATACCTCATATTTTATTCGAAATTCTGGGATAAAAATAATAGGTGTAAAAACTAAAAAAAATATTGTTAATTGAATTAAAATTAACTAAAAGAATACAGATAAGCGAACTTACCTATTTGTTATTTCTGTTGCCACCATGAAATGACGTCTAGTAGCTCGTCCTCGTCCATAGGGCCGAGCTGTTGTTGTGTCGCCGTCGTGACCTCGTACCGATCAGCTGAGTACGCCGACGACACCCCTGACGAACATTCGGAGGGCGCAGGAGAGTCCGGTTTCTCTGAACAAGGTGATTCTCCACCATAGAAGAATCCATCATCCATATCCATCGTCGTCATAGACTGCAATGTGTTTCCATTGGGAATATTTTCTCTGTTTTCCTGGTCTCGGGTAATTCCTAAAGCTGCGTCACTTTCTTCAAGCAATTGTTGCAAATATCTAATGTATTCTACTACCATCCTTAGTGTATCGACTTTGCTTAATTTCTTTCCCGATCCTCTTCGTGCACCACCAGATAAAGCAGCAACAACAGACGCGGGCAAGTGTCGGCGAAGAGCGTTGAATCCATCATTCACTTGCTTAACACGATTACGTTCGCGAGCGTTACGTCTTGCTATCGATGCAGCCTGGGGTCCTGTGTAAGGGTTGGTTCTGAAGTGGACCTTCTTCCTGTATTGTAGGTTTGGCGGAGTATCATGTGTGACGTAATTTTTTTCAGGAGCTGGAGCGATTGGCACATTCCTCTTCTCTACTGGTGTCTTCGTTAACGTAGCTGAAGGATATCCAGACGCGACGACTACGTAGTTCGTCTGACCTTGAACGAGTTGAATTTCTTGTAGCATTTTACGTGCGTGCGGCGCGAGCGTTCACGACAGATAAGGAGCACGACCGGTCGGCGCGGCTATCGGAAAAGCACTGCGCGATAGGGGAAGGCTTCGTGGGAGCTTTCGGTTAGAGGCGAGCGCGAGCGGCGGCAGCGGAGCTTCACGTACAAGTGAGTCGCCGGCGCACGCGCATGCGTTATATCACCTGCGCCGGCTGCAAAAAATATAAATTTTAAAATTCTCTTCCCCTATTATTTTCGATCATCCCTTCCCCTTGTACGTGCGGGTCCGTACCTGGCGTGGTGGTTGGGGAGTGCGAGGTGCGGCGCGGCGGGGGAGGGTGGCTAACGCGTGCCCAGTTTTTTTCTGTTGACCACTGAATGCTGTAACATAAAATACAACTTGGACAAACTTTCCAAATAATGGCTTGTGACAGGACATTTTCAGATCCCTGCAATGAATAAGGAATGTTTGGGTTCTTAAAACATCTTTCTTTATGTCTTATACAGATAATACAAATAATCAAGATTAACAGGTTAATTTAAGTGCGTATAAATATCTGCGGAATTACCGTTAATGCGCTGCCACTAAAAGGGATGAAGAGATATTGTCACATAATCAGCGTATCGATGTCTTTATATTTAAAATAAATCAATCGTCTTAAGAATCCACATCAGTATTATCAGTTTCAATCTCATTGAGTGTTTGAGTTTAAAGGTATTTCTTATAAAGGCAAGTCGTATTCGAACCTGCTGGATAAAAGTCGCATCAGCGTTTATCGGTACATTATCGATAAAATACATTGACATTTACGTTAATGAAACCAATTCTGGAAATTGGGGGATTGAGTGGTTATGTCGTACATGACATTACTACTATTATGCCCCGTACATATGTATACACGTGCACGCTCTGATAACTACGCTGACTTAATTAAAAATGTTTACTTTGTTAATTAGTCGATCTCTATGGAGAGACTGTTTTAATTTAAAGTGACCGTCAGTTAATAAGATGGGACGGATCATGTCGATAAAAGTTATGGCACTTGTAAAGTTTATTGAACTTTATTTCAGTTTAATAAATTCACGGTTTAAAACTTTAAATGAAGTATGAAGCCTATAAATGTTTGTTTCTCTTTTTTCTATTTACATAAATATGAGTGGGAAAAGAAAGCTTTGAAGTAGATGAAGTAGGTATGTAGGTACGTAACTTTAAATTGTGATACGTGAATTCTAACAAAATATTTAAATGATATTTGTATTCGATAAGGACTGTGCCATAGACAGTAATAGTCGCCCAGGTCCTACAAATAACACATATTTTCATAAATACCTTTAATCGATATTTCTTCTAATTTATGTCTATTAGACGTGTCTAGCATTGTTGAAATACGTTTCACTTAATTTTGAATTCTTTGAAATTTTTCTTCGAAAGCTAATGGAGTGTCGTTATTTTTTCTTTGTATTAAAATATGCCAATACCGTTCGTGTGAGGATAGCCGCCGTGGTGACAGTCGCCGGCGTCTTCACCAGCCCATCATCAATTAGATTTAAAACACGCTATGAATTGCACTTCTTAAACTTTGTTTTATTTTTATTACGTCGGCCCTTTGATCAAAGCCACCGGGTACCGTCAATACGATTGCGTGAATCGAATTTCTCTCATTCTATTTAGCTTTACTAATTGAATCGATATGCTTGTTTCGATGTTAGGTATTTGTTTTCATTAGTTGTTACATACTCTGCTCTGTATTAGCGGTTAATAGGTCTCGTCCAAGTTTTTATTGGACTGATTTCTAAGTTTCGCTCGTTAAATGCATTTGTATGATGTTTAATGTTGGTGCGTTTAAGAGTTTCACAATCATTGATTGGTCGAGCGATATATTTTTTTAGTATTGTTAGAAATAGTTTACATTTTTTTTAACTTGAACTAGTTACTTTATCTCATATTAGATTTAAATTGGGTTTCTTAATAAACCACAGGCTAGTCATCTGATGGGGTTGGGCCCGTGATTTTGTACCGGATATGACCTGCGGGAAGGTGCTAATGGGTTCCGTAAATAACCGATATTTTTTTCCTGTTATGATTATTACAAATCGATCGATGTTCCGTTAGGGTTAAGCGAGCTATTAGGGGTAAATGAAAGACAATGGAATTAATTGGTAACCCTGACTTAGCTGAGGTACAAAGTTGTAAATAGTGCTTAATCGTGAAACATATTTAACATGTATGTTAGATAATAATAGGATATTCCAAGTCTTTCATAATTTATTTGCCTTGACAATATTTGGCGTAGTAATTCTTTAAAGAAATGACTAGTGGTTATCGCTCTCTTAATAATACTATCAATGACATTCGTTTATTCAAAAACGCCGATTCACCCACTCAGTCGTCTAACATCTCAATACTAATTTAATTCCCTTACATAAATAACTTACATAGGTGTAAACTACAAAGCACATTGCACCAACAAAAGAAGAATATAGTTATTAGCGTTCAATGATGTCGTTAAGTTTTTAAAATAAAAAGAAACATATTGACAATAAGCTTAAGTAATATGTTAGTCGAGTTACATGTCTAGTAAGAATGCGATGATAATTCGAGTCATTGTGTCGATATTAAGGGTACCCACCCTATGCTCCTACGCAAGCGTCCTCACCACCCACGAAACTCGTTTTGAATTAAGAGCTAAGAAATATTAAAATTATTATTGTCCTATGCTTTTGTACGTTGATACAGTTTTAGATTTACGATCTTGTTTCAATGTTGAGAGAATAAAATGTATTACGTGAATGCATCAGGGAATGTTGCCTGTGTTTAAGCAAGGAGTCAATTTTTTAAGCTTATTCAATTTTATTTGAATTTGAAACCTTGCAATGACTATGATGTTAAATATTTTGGTACAGGAACGTGGTCTATGACTTCATAAGTTCATAATATTAGACCACATTGAAATTGTGGTCTGGCTAAAACAGGTAGAGGGCGTCCTAGACGGAATATTGAGACCAGATTGGCGATGTATATAAGAGGTACAGAATTAAAAGTATTAACCAACAAGCATGCATGAAAAGACTGATGACTGTTGATGAAGTGAAAGAGGTATGTAAGATTCGTAGCAATTGGCGGTCCTTGTGTCTCTGCCTATTCCCATGGGAAAAGGCATGAATTTATGTATGTATGTATGTTAAAACAGGTAGAATCTAAAGTTCGTGATAAACATGACCCTTTTTTAGTACGGTACACCAAAGAACTATTTGTAAACATTACGCAACATGCACATGTGCTACTATTCATATAACCCCTTGAAATTGATGTGACATGACGACCCTCTATAAAAATGTCATAACAATATCAATTTATTTTACCCCTCAACTACTCGTATCAATTAAGATTGAACAAATTGTTACAATTACGTTGACAGTTACGATATAAATACATTATCAAAATATAGATTACTAGATTTTTTATTCAAAAAATTATAGTAATACCTAAAAAGGAGTATGTGAGTATGGAAGTAAGTTAATTTTTTTTTTATTAATCACTTTATGTAATTATACATACGTCATTATTTGCATATTTTTTAAGTCCAGTCTCGATTTTAGACCTAAGTGTATTTTTAGAAACTGCGATTAAGCCCGACATCGTATTCTCAAAAGAATAGAACTCGTCAGATGAAATCACATTAAAGCTTGCATACTTTGGTTAGGAATCAGTAAGATAATATATGTATGCAGTTGTAATGTTTAACATGACATGACTAGCGTTTACACCTCTATTTATTTTAATAGTTTTTCTATCAATTCCACAACGGAAATTGAGTGACATTTACGAGTTATTTGAACAATTATGTCAGCAAATAAAACAATTAGGTGAAAACAAATGACGTGAGATGCGGAACATCGTGGGATATGGGGGTGAAAGCGGTGGTGATGTGATAATTATGGGAAGCGCATCATCTGCCGTACTGTAGATGGAGTTACGCACCACTGGTGTGGGATTGGCAGCATGGACTGATGAATGTACATGCAAGACTTGTAAACAAATAATGGAAACTGTACCTACTTGAATTATTGTTTCTTATCAAAAGTAATGTAAACTTAGTCTGGCCATAAATACTGTTACACTTAAAAAAATTGCAAATATTACATTTGAATTTCGAATCTGTCATTTTTATTGTAGATTTTTAGGACTTGTCTCTTTATTTAAATTGTGCTTAGATTTGGTTCCAAGACATAGAATTATGATACATATAAATTGCATCAAAATGATTTCTTCAATTTCTATCTATGGACAGATAAATCATTGAGTCATAGTGTCGAGTAAGAAGAGGGAACTGTTGAGCATGAAAGAAAAGAACATTTAGGTGTAGAAATATTTTAGTATAAATGATTTGATAACAGCAACATAGTAGAGATTGTAGCCCTGATGCAATTTTCGCTATGTTGTTATCTTAATTACTCATTAATAATGTAGTGTGATTGACTTCGTATCAAACGCACCTGTGCGGTCTAACATAAAAGTTATCAGAAGACTTTGTATCACTATGTGCTTGAGTTTTCTTTACAAGATACAGCATATTTAATGTTTACAGACTTCATAAATTTTGATTTGTCATGTTTTATCGAAATCGAAGAGATCGATAACAAGGAGTAACTTACATTAGTAGCTCCTAGCTCCCAGTTGCGGTTGAATGAATACTTCAATCTCATTAATGCCATATTTGAGAATTATAATAAATCATAGATGCAAGGCTCGCCGCCATCGATCACACAATACAACTACCTGATTCGTACCCAATATCGTTTGATTAACGACTTGTTGAGTGACTCCTATTCATCGAATCAAAGGGTGATCGTATTAAGTATTAATAAAGGGAATGTTTTACATTTCATATCAAGCGTGGTTCGGCAACAATAAGCGGGCATTCCATCTTCTTACCAACAAGCTGTCATCTGTATGAAGTTTCGAATGATAGCCATGATAAGCGGTTTGGTTGTTCGTCGCCAGCTCATTTGATTTCAATGATTTTTGTAGACACTGGCAGCAGAATCTTTAATCGTTCTGAACTCAGGTACGCTATAAGCTTCAAGTTTTATAAGACGCAAACACTTAAGTAGATTTCTTGATATAAAGATAAAATGGGTCAAAAACAAAAAGTGCTAGTGCTAAAGAAAGCCATTAATAGCATTTCTAAATGCTTTTTACCCATGGGAATATACTTGTTTTCCCACCTACATGTGCTAGGACAGATAACACACGTCTTTTAGACGACATCCAAAATGCAAATAGAATGTCTGGAAGCTTGTAAGACAGTGACACAGGAGCTATCGGGACATCGCATCGGTCTCGGTCGCCGTCGCCGCCACCTACGAGTGACGCGACATGTCGGACACTGTGACGTCGTCGCATCCGACGTCACCGACACCCCGACACCGATTGTGATCGAGATACCATTCGGCTGTGATTCGATTCGCATTGACCAATCGGATGCGATTGATTGATATTCGAATTTTAAGATAAAGATTTGTGTGCGACAATGACGTGGGATTTAATGGTAGGAAGTCAATTGGGGGGGTGCTTGCAGGTCGCTTTTGTTTTGTCAAACATTACACCGCATTGTGTGCGCCACCTTGTGTTTCGACTTGCGTTTTTATTTGTTTTCAAAGTTGAAGGAAAAGTAAAGCAACCCAATCCTCTTAGGTACTTGAATGTATGTAGTTAAGTGTACCAAATAAATATGTTTTCAATCTCAATTATTTTTGAAAACATTCGAAATCTCGATAACGAGTAAACGTGTATCATTTAGTACGCTGTATTTCACATAATATCTAACCCTTCGGACATGAGGAGGTCAATAAATAAGGCTAGTTTAGGCAATCTTCTCATTTGCCGTCAAACAAGGCTTGTAGAATTCGTTTATAGGTTTACGACAGCTCGTTAGCTGCGGCGATAAGAGGCCCCTAAATAGATAATTAGTATTGTTTCCTTACATCAGTTGCTATTGTGTAATCTTTTTTACTGTCAGTTTTATTGATTCCGACTGAATTGCGACGCCCAAGAGATAGATATCTCAATGTGTTAACAGCTGAAGAATGAACGACATAAATAAACCGTCGAATACTGATTGCCAATAAACAAACTCGATATACTTGTTTAATATTTTGTATCGCTGAACTCTCGCACTGCAGAAGGCAAAAAGTGAAGGAAACCAGAATCGCGTTGTGTGCATTAATTTTTGTCACAACGCTCTGTATGGATTATAAAAACGATAGCTAGGAATAAAGTCGAAAATTGTGTTTCATTATTGTTTCTAAGTTTGTAGCTAAAGAACAGAACACGGTAGTATAATCGATAGGGACAAGGAAAATAAAACAAGATACTAATGTTCTTTTTATTTCTAATTAAAATCATAAATTGCCCAAAGCCCATCTATGAACTATTCAAGTCATTTTCAAAATAAACAAGCTTCAAGGATTCCATTTAGACACTTTAGATGTCCAACAAAATTAATGTCCTTAAAATAACGAAAGTTGAGAGCATCTGCATCGAATCCCAACAAGCCGGTTAATCTGATACCATAAGCAGAAATATTGATGGAAACAAAATTTCTCGTTAAACGTTTCGAGGAGTACCGTTCGGCGCGTGGCAGTCGTGCGCCCGCCTTGCCGCTCGTTTAAAGCCATACCTTAATTACGGCAAGGCGTTATCGAGTAAGAATGTGCACACGCGACATTGGTATTAATTTTAATGAAAGAAGTGTGCGCTTGGGCAGCACCTGCCCGACTCGACGAGTCGTTGGCTTACTGAAAACTACGTCACACAGGACATGTGGAGCGGACGTTTGTTTCACATTTTTGGGTATGTGTATAATGCTCGTATAGTTCTTTAATTTTTATTTTTATTAATATTTTTGACCATTTTTATTTCTAGGTATTTATTATGGTTTTTATGTAGCGAATATAACAATATTCTAATTGATAACGAAATAAAAGTAACTGATTAAGATTTAGGTTTCAGCTAGGTTCAGTTACTCTGTTTCTAGTCATATTATTAATTTTAGGAATGTTGATGCTTGCATTAGAAAATCATACACAAATAATTAATAAATATTAGAACTCTAAGGTCGACTCTACGCATGTCTTATTCATAATTATATCAGAAAAATGTAAGGCCGTCTTCGACCGAAGTATGCCCTTTTTATAAGTAGAATTACGGTTGATTTTCCTTCAAAAAACATGTTTACAGCTGAGTAGATGTTAAGATATAATTAATGCTGCCATAAAAATCGTAGACATTATGCGAGGATCACATAAATTTTCATAATTTTTCACCGATTTTTGTAAAACAAATATTTGTTAGTGCACTTTACAATTTTAATAATTTAAATATAATGCACCTGCAATGTTTGGTGGAGACGTTAATGGGCATAATATTTACTTTTGTATGTAAGATGTATGGATTTATGAGGAAGTAAATTACTTTTAATATCTTTATCATTTTCTCAAATGTAGTTATTCAGATAAGATAAAGATAAACGTCTGTTCAATGTCAGAACGAGATGCTGGTTTAATAAATATTTTTATTTATTTGTTTTATGCACTTCTGTTGTAATGGACCTATAATTGGTCGTGTGTCGGATTAAACAAACTGCACTGATAATGTCAGAAACACTTACGTATCTCAATGATAGAGCTTAGTTAGTGGGACTTAGATATCTTAGTTAATTATGCGCATGGTTATAAATCTCATGACTATGAACAAATAATAATGAATCGTGTAAATTGTCCTCGCGCAGGTGCGATAGTACATCTGTTCCCCCCACCTTAAGAAGTCGATTATTATTTCTAAGCATATTTTCTTCGTTAATCAATATCTAATCATTTAATTTTTGTACGTACAATTACCGATTTAATAATACTTTACTTGCTTAGACCGCGAAAACGTAATAAAAGTCTATGTAATTGATATTCATACGGACCGTGGACGCGAGTATTTCCATAAATTATGTTCCAAAGATAGGTTGTCGTATGGTTATGAGGTTGATATTCTTCATCAAATGCTCCTTTATCGCCGACGCAAAATGTTATTGAATCGATTACTCTGTCATATTACCTTACGCTTAATAGCTTGGATCTAAGATGTCACTATGCACTGCCGCCATGCAAATGTAGCTCTTATAGCAATCTACTTAAAAATTAAGATTTAACCCCAAACAAGTTGCGTTGTAAATTTTTCTTTAATGACAATAATTTGGAAGGTTCGTCAATTCAAAACATGGCAATCTCTGCGTGCCTCAGTTGGGACACGCGCCTTGCAACTTCTTAAGCGTATGCGACAGGTTAATTTCAAGAATAAATTGAAGCTCGACGCGATCGACTGCTTTTATGGGTCGACGGCGTGTTTATGCGAGAGGGAAACATAATAGAGGCTTAGTGAGTCCTGGATGGAGACACAGCTGCCCATTGGGCGGAGACAACGGGGACCAGAAACGCTTTTGAATTTTTAGTACTTACTTTCCTGAGTAATAAACTACTTTTAATATTAAAAAAAGTTGCCCTTTACTAGGAATTTCTCCTGTGTCGTGAGTGCGTTTACAAAACATAGAAGTTCACACATGACACCTAGACCAGAAGCAACAAGTTGTAGATTTGTGAAACAAACAATTGCGCCGTGCGGGAATCCAACCCGCTACACGTTGCGTGGCAGCAAGTTGCCCAGCCATCATCAGCGTTGTCGTGTCATGTATTTGTTGCTTTTTAATTTTGCCAATTTGTTGTATAATTTTTTAGTAAACCCTCATTTAACCTCATTAGCCGAGGATGTGCGATGAAACATTCATACATTATTTAATAAATTATTTAATAGTATTGTGGCTACAATTTATTATTATTTGATACATTTGAGTAGGGTTTACGTTACATGTTGATTGAATTTACTGTTATTGCCTTTAGTAAGTTAATAGATTCGATAGTTAGTAAAGTGTTTATTAGTTTCAATGTATTGGTAATTAAGCTGCAGAGGTTGTTTTATACCTAAAACATTAGCATTTATATATTACTATTGGACTCAGCAAACTTTGTGCCGCCTTTAAAATGTTTTTCTCACCTTTTAAACTTTCCTTGGACTTTTAAAAACAAATCAAGACTAAAATTTGCGAAATCGGTCCATCCCTTTTCGAGTTTTAGTGAGACTAACGAACAGCAATTGATTTAAATAGATAAAAATACAGTTTTAAAATGCCTATGGAAAACGTTATAAGAAAAAAAAACAAAGTACACTGTATTTAATAGTCCATTAAAAATATAATTCTAGCTTATTTTCCCTTGCTACCTTGACTACTAATTAGCAATCTAGCGCGAGCTTTAGCAAAACACTTATTAAAACCTTATCTAGACATCATGTAAATATTACTCCTTTCAAGATTCTTGATGTAAGACTAACGTAAGACCCACCAAGAAAAAAACGATCGCCATAAATATTTTAAAAGTACTACAGAGACTACGATTACCGTAAAACTTAGCGGCAGATCCAATCCAGATAACATGACAAAAGTTTCAACATGTGCACTAACAAACATATAAAGACACCTCCGAAAATGTAACACTTTGAAATTTAGACTCTATTCTTTCTTGTTTAAGGTTGATAATGATGTCGCTAGAAAGTTTTGCAGCGATTTCTTACATTGGTCCGAAGTAAAGAAGTAGGTTCGATACCGATCTCGACTCACGCTGTTAAACGTACACACATGAACATGCCTGTAACTACTGCTTTTATTAAATGTCTTTTTTTCTTTTGTTCAAATTGTCATTATTGGCTTTTATTTTAATTTATGGAATATTTTTCTCATTGAACCATTATTAACGAGTATGGATCTTTTAGAATTGCTCTTTAAATAAGTATAATCTATATTAAGTTAACTTATTCAAGTACAAAGCAGGTTTTACGCTTTATATATGGAAATGAAAACGACGCTGACGTGACATGTATCGTTACTCGATAAATATGCTTTTACATAATTTTGCGGTTTATCAAAATACTTATACAAGTATGGTATAATTTTATCAAATTACCCTATTACTTTAATGGAGTAAGGACGTATCGTAAATTATATCACACCCATAAATCAGACAACCAGTAGATTCAATTTATGACTTTTTTATAAATGCGCAACCTGCAATATACAGAGTGAAATAATGTTCACTAAATTAATTACACCCTGTATACTGAATCATTCATGCGTAAATTAGGGGTGCGATATAGTTTAATTTTAAATAAAAATACATTTTCATCTATACGTGATTGAACAAAAATATTTAAAAACTAAAGTGAATAAAATAAATGGCACACATAAAACATTGTATAATACGAGCAAATCTGCGTATAACCGACATTGATGCGCACACGCACGGTAGCGGGCGCCTGGCGCGGCCTACTGCTGAATTTTAAACTTTCATTAGTAACCCACAAATGTAATCGTTTACATTAAATCGCAGGTGTAATCCAAGGCTCCTTGTGTATATCAATCAAATGATATCTTTTATATGGAGCGTGAATTAAAATTATATGTTTATTTTTGTTTTTACATATACCTAAAGATAAATAAATATTTATGTAATTTGGTAACTATTTGCCATGTTACAAATTGGTTTTAAAAATATGTTCACTGATTTTATTTATCTGTTTACTCTTGATTTATTTGTACATTTCATTCTTTATTGTGTTTGGGTTTAACGGTTGCGTTGCTAAAATATAGTTTTCGTGAGTAAAAATAAATTTCGTCTGCACGGTTAGCGCGGTGACTGGACAAGCGACTGGCACGCAACGTGTCGCAGGATCGAGTCCCGTATGGAATAACTCTTTGTGTGATCCACAAATTGTTGTTCCGTATCTGGGTGTCATGTGTATGTAAACTTGTATGTTTGTAAACGCACCCACGACACAGGAGAAAATCCTAGTGTGAGGCAACGTTTAAATACAAAAATGTTTCGTACACAACAATATATTTTATTGAACAAAATCATTTATAATAAAATGTTTGCCTAAATATAAAACAAACAATATCGAATTATACAAACAATAAGTATATCAAATAAAGAAACCGATAAAGCACACTCAAGCAGGCTTTATCTAGATTCGACTTATAAAATTAAATGGCTCAATCCCGGCTCGGGGCTAAAACAAACACTGCATTATCTTTACGGTTACGCCAATACCGGAGCTATACAAGACATGGGTATCTGGTACTAAGGAAATAATAGTTTATTCGTTTTGATATCAAGAGAAAAAAAATATTTTATAAAATAATATTTTTCCCTTAATAATCTAATGAATATTTTTTTAAAATTCTCTAAATTTACATTTTTAAATAGTATACATACAAAATAAAATATTATTTAAAAATATAAAAATAGGAGCCGACCAGTAGCGGGAGCATGGTCCAAGCCACCGGTGGTTAGGGCTCCAGAGACAGAAACCTCCTCACAATACGTGCCGTTTCGAGGAGTACTGCCTTCTGCATCAGGCCCTTGATCCATCCGCCCAACCCCAGCCTCCTAAGGTGGTTGTCAAGGCTGTTGGGTATTAATCCGTTGGCCGACACGACTATCGGCACAACGATAGCCGAATCCACATTCCACATGTCGACAACCTCGTGAGCCAAGTCAAGATATTTTATTTGTTTATCTTTTTCAGCTTTCACGAGGTTCTCGTCATGAGGGATGGTGATATCGATTATCATCGTGCGGCGCGCTTGTCGGTCTATCACCACTATATCAGGTTTATTGGCTACAATAGTCCTGTCAGTGATGATAGATCGATCCCAGTACAACGTGATATGGCCGTTTTCGAGAACTGGATCGGGCGCATACTTGTAGTATGGAACCTCAAACTCAACAAGTTGGTAGTGCAAAGCAAGTTGCTGATGGATAATCTTGGCCACCTGATTATGTCTATGCAAATATTCACCATTAGCCAAACGACCACAACCAGAAATTATATGTCTTATGGATTCACCAGGACTATGACATGCCCGACATATGTCAACGGTCCCATCCCTAATAATATATTTCCGGTAGTTATTCGTAAGGATAACTTCGTCCATAATTGCACAGACAAATCCTTCAGTTTCTCCAAAGAGATTACTGAATCGTAGCCAAGATACGGATGCCAGAAAATCTACACTGGGTCCATGTAGGGCTCGGAAGAAGCGTCCGTGGAGCTCTTTGCTTTGCCATACCTCCTTGCGGTCATTGACGGTTAGTACCACAGGTTTGCGCCAGTTCTCTTTTGCTAAAGATAGTGGAGTGAATCCATTGTCCACTGCTGCTACTTCTCGATGCATACCCTCGTTTACTTTCAGGAAATATTCCCTGAGGTTGCACACCTCACGGTTATGAAGGGTCTTAGCATTTAATAAGCCTCGACCCCCACACTTCCGCGGGATGTACAACCTCATGATCGATGAACGAGGGTGATGCATACGATTTGCAGTCCGCAGTGTTCGGACTCGCCTATCCAGGGTGTCAAGTTCAGTCTGAGTCCACTTGAGTATACCAAAAGAATACATCAGAACCGGCATGACCCAACCGTTATAGGCTCGCACCTTGTTTCCGCCTGATAATGAACTTTTCAGCACTTTATTCAGGCGGCCAAAGAAGCGTTCCCGTAACGATTGTTTCATGTCCGGTCCATTAATGCCTAATCCCTCTGACATACCCAGGTACTTGTAAGTATCATGAATATAATTATCTTATAAGTTATCATTTCTTGTAGAATACAGAATCTTAAACTTTGATACATTGAAATGTTCCGAAATCTTATCCCAATACAAAAGTTTTAATTAAAACGATAGCTCCCAAACTCCATTCAATTAGAAACTCGATAATTAAAAAGAACGCGGCAACAATGCGTACACGCAAGCGGTCAAACGCTTAAGGTATTGATACATCTCGCGGCACATCGAAATATAAATCAGGGCAGTATAGACGAGGTCTGCCCCTCGTGAGCTTTCAACAGAGGATACGATCACCTCACGAACAAAAACAATTAGCCGCTCACTTGCACTTACCATTACGTAGATCTAAGATAAGGAAACCGAGCCAAGTGTAAATAGAATCAACAATAAAATCTGTTATACTGCTCACTATCTGATAAATAAATAAGACGTTATAAGACTTCATTCCAATGCTACGTGTAACTACAGTACCTACTATAGCGCACCCACCGCCAATTCGTTCGTAGATTTTAAACATGGAATTAAAAATATTGTTTTTAAATTGCAATCTTGACTTGAGTATTTAAATAATTCGTTATATTAAAATGCTACTGGATATGAACCGTGCTTTTACGAGAAGTTACTACGTCATTATAAGATTCTTGTTGACTGTAAAAAATAATTACGGTAACTTTTAACCAAGTTGTATGACTGCAGTATAGGATTGTTGAACTATTTTGAAAAATCGTATAAAATAAATGTGCATACAAATTGTTGATTATGATTATTATATTTTAACAATTTAACGTTTTTATTTCGAAAAAGGTATTGTTGTTAAAATTGTGAATCGATTTTGTTTATTTATCTACCGATGTTTTAGTAGATACCATTTACTTTAATCTCTTGCTTACCTTCTACGTAAAATGACTTAAGGTTATTCCATTTTGGATAAAATGACGTAAAGTTATTCAGAGGAGCGTCTAATAAGGCACCTATACAAACTAAGGTAAGTTGCCGAGGGCTAATTCAAATGATAACTATAAAACAAACGTGTGTATCACCGTGGGATTGAATTGCGAATTTTGATATCTCAATCTGTGTCGGGTCAGAGACGCCGCGGTCACGACGGCCTTCGGTGGTCACGAGCTGCATATCGACTGTGAGCTTATTAATTATTATCTGACCAGCGAATTAACTACACTAAAGGATGTTCAGATGCCGTATTTATAGTCAAGTCACCGTAAAAGTATGTGTGTGTAAACGAACACTTTAGATTTCTGTTCCTGTCACCAATTAAATTATTTTTCGTAACATATCGCACACAAGTTATCCTTCTGTATAAAAGTTTCTATAATTTATACTAAACTGTAAATAACCACGGTTACAAAATCTATGTTTACACAATTAATACCTGATGTCTGATTAATCTGATTAATTCACCATCTGGTGTAGATAAAAATTAAGTTGAGTGTTATATTTCGACACTATAAATACGATCGCTCACACGGGCAGGGTAAAAGGTCTCGAGCAATCGGCCGCCGAAATTAAATACAGGACACACTGGCTTCAGGCTCGGATGCGATAAATTATAGCATAAGTGATTCTTGACTTGAAGAGTAATGCTGATAAAGGTCAGAAACACCTCACTGATCTGATAAACCTTCCAATGCTCTTCTTTCTATAGAGGAAGGAAGGGTAACTGCGAATAATAATCTTTCTGTCTATGTGAAACTGAAATGTGGGAGAGCCATGCTTCGGCACGAATGGTTCGACTGGACCGGAGTGATACCACGGTCTCACAGAAAACGGACGTGATACAACGCTTCCAGGGGCGGCGGCGATTCCTTACCATCAAGTGATCCATTTACTTGTTTACCGGCTTATTTTATAAAAAACGTGCTGTGTGCGTACGCATACCGTAGTTGATAAATCACACAAATAATAAATTACGTAATGAAGTCTTCTTTATTGAATTTCAGTCTCTATCACTGCATTTTGCTTGAACATTTTTAATATATTGTCTAATGAGAAAAAAAAACAAGGATATTACCTTTTTTCTTTTCAATTTCCTCTCAAAACGAACAGCTACAGGAAACAAGTTTACAACGCAAGACCCTTTGAAATTAATTCAATCAATATACCAATATTAAACCACACCCTTGTTTGAAACACCCTTATTTTCTACCACATAGGGTTGAAAATTCAAATAAGTTTCATGTACGGTGTCCGTCAACGTCGTGTGACCGATTTTTTTTTATCTCAATACGCGACGTCTCGTAGGGCGCCATAGAGATTGCATTAAAAAACAAATAAAAATAGGTTAGAACTAATAAGTGTGTAATTACGTTAGTCTCGGAGGGTGGCTCACGGCCGGCGGTCCACCCTTACTCCCTTACCTGGAAGGGTGATCCATCATTACTACTGCGGTATTAATCAAAGACCGATTCATTAGATAACCCTACTGCGCTATCAAACGGGAATTCCGTATTATGAAGTATGTTTAATTGCAATTAAAGGTATATACTTGAACACTGTGAAAGATTTATTTAATGTTATGTGTATGTCGCATTTCCTGTGAAATGTCAATAAGGAATGATCGGACATATTTTATTTATAATGTGGATATGACAGTCAGTAATATTACAGTCTGTTTTTAAACTGTATGTCACGGACACGGTACATAATGTATAAGTGAAATCTTCCTTAAAGAGTCGCACATGTATATTACTTTAGACTTTTTGATACATACCTACATATATGTGCTTTTTCTTTTAAAATGTAACTGTAAGTGTAACTTCAAAAGTAAAAGGGGTTTTTGATACATATTGTGTAAGTTTGGGCTTCCCCTACTTTTCTACCATATACATATTTGTATAGTAATTACTCATGGTGCAATGTATGGGTTATGGAGCAGCCCTTTATTACAATACGAGGGGTTGGTTACTCATCACAGTGATTCATTATCCACCCCTAAAGATTGTAAGTCGATAAATCGGTTTTATGGGTCAGATGTTCTGCATGACTGAGTCATGTTTTACATAATGGTTAAAGTAATTTAAACAATCAATGTACTAAATGGATGCAGAGCTAAATATTTGATTACGAATTTATTAAAAGTAGTTGACAAGAGATGCAGAGTCTAGCATCGTAGTAGTTGGCCAAGACAAGCGTTTTGCTTCGAGTTTCCTTGTGCGAACCGCTAAGGAATGGAATTCCTTGCCGGAGTCTGTGTTTCCTACAAAATATAACTTGGATGTCTTCAAGTCCCGAGTGAACAGGTTGCTCATAGGTAGGCGTGCTCCATCGTCGAAACGCCTTCCTATAAAGTATAAAAAAGTTAGTCGAATTAATTTACCAGGTGAAAATTTAAAGGGCTTTATTATTGTCTTTAAAAGTAAAGCTATACATAGTATAGTAGTCTAAAAACTATAAATAAATCGTCATTCAGAATCCACAAGCTCCAATCTTTAATGACACACAGATTAATGGACAGTAAAAATATGCATAAATCTCAAACTTGCTGCTTGCTCTCTTCTCTCATTCATTTGTTACGTAAATATAAACCAAAGAATTTAGATCACCGCTTTAATATCCCGATCTATTATTGATGCTAACTATAGAACATTATCTTAGGTAATTGCTTTAGAATTACGCAACATACCACTACTTATGGCCTATAATAATGATCGTTAAATCCAAGCCGTTACTACCGTACCATCCAGTCTTTACCATTATAATCAAACTGAACGTTTGGTTCAATAAATAAATCGAAGGGACTCATTGTCTGTATAACTTAATAGTTTTCATTGGATTGCAAGATATACATCACCTAAACTTCAATTTTTTTTTACAACATTCAACCTAGGCATACATACATACTAGATAACCTCACGCCTGTCTCCCATGGCAGAGACAATGGAACGCCAATGGCTACGAATCTTACATACCTCTTTCGCTTCATCAACAGTCATTTCATGCATGCTCGTCGGTTAAGGGTACTTTTAATTTGGCCCTTCTTTAATATATCGCCAATCTGCTCTCTATAATGTCAACCTAAGCATATCCTTTGATTATGCTATTAATGTGATATCTTAACATAGACTGACATTGAAATTGTTTGACAGCGTGTATTACTGTACAATTTTTGACTTTCTATTTCAATCATACTATAAATACATCGCAAATTTCACTTTTACAGAACTTGGCGCCGTTATCAGTATTTGTGTTATGATCACCGTATTTGATCCTCTGTATACACTGTTGTTATGTAAACGAGGAAGTGGTTAACAGTAGGCGATCGTGTGCCACTAATCGTCGTGCAGGGGTTGATAACAATGAGGAGCATTGAGATCAGTTCATTGGCAACACCTTCGCGAGCCGTCCACCCACGCAACTCAGATAACAAGTTGAATACATCTGCCTGTTTGATAAAATAATACCATGTAACACGCAGGTAACGTTAGCATGCTAATGCCACTGGATTTAGGAATATATTTATTTCTTCGTGCCGAATTTTCTATGAAATTTATTAGGTCTATTCTTTGAAACAATGTTAATCAAAAATAATAATCTTACATAATTTATAATAAGGTATTCTTGCGAAAGAACTTGATTATATCCATCAAAGTTCCAAGTTTCCAAGAAACATTTAAAATAATGCAAAATTACTGTTAGGTTCACCACAAGGAAACTATCATTATGAAATCCAAGAAGTACCTATTTAAAATAGTGCAAAATTACTGTTGACCCATAAGGAAACCATTATAATGAATATGCAATAAAATTAACTATGCCACACACACACAGCTCTACTATAATTTGTCAGTATTATGCAATATTAGTTCTAAGTCCAACCATGATCACCAAGTGATCACATTTTATGGTTTCTAGTGATCTTTAAGTTTTATTGTGCCACTTAGAAGGAGAGATCTCTTAAATTGTTTGTTTAGAGGATCCTCGTAAGTGGCGAGGCTATTCAAAGGGTTCCGGTGTCATTACAGCCATTAAGGTCCCTCGCCACACCGACTATTACTTGGGAAGGTTTTCAATTTACTTTATTATTTATTTATTTATGCGTTATCGTGAAATGATGACCGATGGTATTAGGATGGAATAGGGAGATCTGTGGAGATGTGCCTAGGTAATGTTGTGTTTAAAAATTAACAGTGCAAAATTAAGTTGAAAAACTGTTCAATATGTTTAACTAGAAAAACCTGATTAAGTGATTATTACTAAACTTACTATTGTTTTTAGGAAAACACAAAATCTTCAGACGTTTTCATGAACTTGTACATAGTATTGTACAAGTTTACATTGCATTATAAACATTTTACACAAGTAAGTAATTCATTTTTACAAAGTATAAATAAAATTTGTTATGATTCGCATCGCATTCTGTGAATATTTTCATAGAGATCAAAATGAATGTCCAGTCAAAGCATTCCTCTGTGCTAGTTGTACCAAATAATATTGGTGCCTATCTGCCTACTATGATTAAAAGCATTATGTTTATAGGCCTGAATTGCTCCAGCATTAAATGGATCTAATGGGAAGCGTTTATCTTAATTCCAGTCTCCCACGAAACGTTTGACGCACCTTAATGCCACATAGATGACTGTTTATAATATTTGACAAAAAAGGTGTTTCACAACCTTTACAAAAACTTTATTCTATAATTACGAACATTTTGTATCCAAACTATGTTTTTTTTTTCTAAAACCCTTTTAATGTGTTGGGGTCAAACTTCGCATATTTTCGACCTGCAAAAAGTAACATTAGGGCTATGGACCTCGAAAAAAGAAAATACTATACAAAACAAACAAAAGATAATAAATAGCCTTCGCGTTTTCATATTCATTCTAAATTAAATTTAGGCGTGATTAACTCACTCGAGGCGTTTTCTCTGTTCATCAATCAAAGTGTGGTCACGAAGAGTGGAAGCAACATTTACTTCCTAACATTTATCTCTTTCGCGCTCTAAACAAAGTCAATAGATTAGAGAGGGACGAAGTATGCTTGATTAGACAGTATGCAATTATGATTTTCAGAGTTCACACGGATGCCTCGGGTGCGGTCAGACGGCTGACTTCAGAAGCCTCCGGTAATCAATTTTGTACACAAACGGCGGTTATTAATTGATTTTTTTCTCTCTAATGACTAAAAATAACATCTGCCAAATCAACAGGACCGGTCGTTAACGAACGTGCCAAAATTTTATTTTCTCTTGTCTTCAATCTCACAGATAACTTGTAATGTACACGTGTTTTCGTCTCAACAGAGTGATGAATGTGTTTCAGATATGATAATAGAAATCCTTATCCAAGGAACATCGGTTGTTGATTTTAGTTCAAAGTTAGCAATTAAGTACAAAAATGTCTATTAATAATAGTTACATTGTAGTAGTTCTTCGTCTGTATCCAAAGAATTTACTTATTCCTTCGAGAATAAGTCCTGTCCAATATTATTGTTTGTTTTTTTTTTCAATACAAATATGTAGCCATCTTATCTTTCAGATAATGTCTAAAATAGAATTTTAGACGTGTGCCGAATAAAAAAGGGGTTACAAATTTGCATGATCAGATTACAATAACAGTGAGAGTCACAGTGGGATAGAGCTCCGGTTCATACCAATACCGCTATAAATTTTATCACACATTCCGAAACCGCGTGCAGTCTTATTTATGAGAATACGCTCACATTTGATAAATATTCGCCCTGGGTGTTTAACTAAACCAAATTAGATTAATCTATAGAAGTTTTGTTTTGATATAATGCCTGTTTTTACATAAAGTTGTTAATTTCCATGGTCAAATAGTTCCAATTAATCAGATTTGATTTAGGTTCTCGTTTTTGAAAATACAAAGGTGAAATGAATGTTTATTTGTTTTTGTTACTCGTACATGTGAGTGTAAATGTGTGTTAACATTTAATGGTAATGTAAAACTTCGATACGCCTCTGAACATTTTGCCGATGTTTTACATAAAAGTTTGGCAACTTTACGAGTATCAGGAGCTATCGCTTAAATTCGATGCATTCCGTTAAATCTACATATCGGTCGAGTGATTGAACTAAACAATTGAGATTGCAATTGGATATGCAAAACGATTGAATATTATTCGATGTTACATACGATACTTACTGTGTTTCGTCTGGGATGTATTTCCTTAAATCAAACCGCTTTGGACGAGAGACGATCCCGTTTTGCATCCGTTCGTACATCAAGATTGCTATCAAAGATTTACAAGAGCCGTCCTCGATGGGAGAATGTTCCTTTTCCAATTGATACAGACGAATTATTTATTTATTTCAACTGTGTTAAGGCAAGTTTTGCTATTCGATGTTTTATTGAACGATTTGTACTGACTACACTACTAGGAGTATTGTGAATTTATTTAGCTGTGCCAATGTTTTGAGATGTTGTTGTTGGGATCTATTAACAACGAATGTTGACCGACAAATGCAAATTGATGAATGAGAACAGCGTTTTAATACTGTTTGTTAATCAGCGGAGAGACAGGAACTGAAACAGGCTGGCTTACAACTGGCGTCCTGTATAAGTTACTACATTGTATAAATGTATAGAAGTTATTCTAAAAGTATCTGCCACGGCTTTAATGGGAGGTAGTGTTGTGTTTGAAGATTACAAAAGTAAATATAAATGATTGATTTGAGTATTTTTTACAAAAATATCTACCAGTGTGTTTGTTATGATAGAGCTCTCTTTTTCACTGTCTCTGTCGCTTCGTTAATGAAAACAATTGCTATCAATGGTTTTCATTGAAGAACCGATGCATATTATTTGGGAACCATTTTATGCAGAATAGAGTCTATGTTTATTTAACTTCTTTTTGTTCTCAAACTATCCGGGGTACATAATTTCTTCACTATTGTAATCAAACACAACACTACCCCCTATTAAAGCGCTGGCAGAAACTTTTAGAACACCTTATATCTTGCTTATGAATAATGCAAATGTAAAATCTTAAGATCAATATTATTACGACTCACCCATGCCAAAATTAAATGTTCATTCTCTATCTCCAAATTCATCTTTGGAAATGAGTAAACAAACAAAAACTTAATGTGTTTAAAATCCCATATATCCACATAAATTATGAGGCGCGGGCGCTGCGCGGTGGTATCAAAGCCAGTTAAACAAATAACGCGTCTGGTCTGATTTAGTGTTTGGTCGCGACCCTTTGACCAAGTCTGTCCACACCTATGGGTGGGCATCCCGCTAGCTTGCAACTAGATGACTTTAAGGTCGTAAGCCAGTGATTTACGATATGAAGTCGTTAAAGTTGGTTTTAGTATTCTCTTTTTATATGTGTTTAATATGTATGGAGGTTTTAGCAAGAAATGTGATATATATTTTTGTATCATATATTTAAAGGAACCCATTTTTAAACGGTTTTATTTACCTTGACCTGTTTGTTTGTTTGAGTCAAAAGTAATTGAAATTTCTACTTATTCCTGACGACAGATCAATCAGATTTTTGGTACACACTCTTATTCTTGATGACTATAATACAAATTAAAACTGTTTAACATAAAACTCTGTGATTTCTAAAAGTATGAGTATGAAATCATTTGAAATAAATTCTATTTCAAACGGAAATAACACATCACACTACCTCTATAACAAATCAATTAACAGGATCCTAATCGATTTCGCTGATCAAAAATAAAGTTCCGCGGAGAAAGTAAGATCTTCAAAGGGATCAATGTAAGCGTGAAATCTGTATACTTGACGAGACGGGGATCTTAGTTTACCGACTCACCCTTTCCCTGTACACAAAGACATATCCGGGTTGCGAATCCACCTCAATCGATTCGCGCAGGAAGTTGCATCGCTTCATTACCCCTGCATTATGTTTTACTAAAATTGAATATGAGCCCTTTTACCCGTGCCGACAGTTTGCATTTCATTTTTGATAATGGAAAAGATAATAATACATTTCATTATATGAAAGTTGTAACTTGTAATGGTTGCACTCATGCGCATCTTATTGAGATGGTAGGAATAATGGAATAGACTGATGTTTCTGAACTTAATTTAAAATGCTTTTCTATATATTTCAGCAAAAATTATTGTGTAGTTTCTTGCATTAAAATAACAGATTTTTGACTCCCGTGTCTTGTCATATACAATCATTTACAAAACCCAACATCTAGTAGCACTTCACTCAGAATAATCGACTTTCCCATAAGAACCAAAGCACATCGACTCATCAAAACGCGTCCCACAAACTACAAGCGATCAGACGCCACAATAAAACTAATCACGTCCATTTTTCAGCACAGGACGTTTCAATCGCAACATGTTATCGTTAATTAAAATGCGGAGGCAACATCGTTCATCTAGTTCTGTCTGTCCGTTATACTTTTTGTTCGGCGCTGACTAAATTATGTCTTTATAGTGATGGTGTAGTGTTATCAGCGACCACCATCTTGTGATCGAGCCCTGCCACAGTAATTTGTACCTGCCCTCTGTTACCGATGCGTCCATCTTCATGTGTTGATCATGTTGAGTTTTATGTAGGATACACACGGTACTCAACTCGAGCAAACATTTTGAAATCAGTGTCTATAAGAAATACTATTTTTCTCATGTGCTATATTGTTTCTCTAGTTAGCGTAGTAGTTGCTACGCCGTAGCGTCATAGTGCTACGAAAAAATATTTTGTCTTTAATTGTTAGGTTATTGTTTGTTAAATTGATTTCTGTTCTTTGTTACTGTGTGTCGTAAGTAAGAAAGTATGCGGAATAAAAATTATTGTGCTTCTTAAGGGGTCGATATTTTTTCATGTTGTTGATTTGGTTTGTAGATGTCCGGAAGCGGTGTTCATTCTGGTCGCCTGTGATTAATGTGTAGGCTCTTGTTCACTCTGATTAAGATTTTAAGGGTAGTATTACAAATAGGGCACGCATAGCAGATGTATCGATAGTCATACTAGACGTGGCCATGTTATTTTTTTTCAACTACTTTATTTGTCATGTTTTCTAAATCAAGTAAGATGCTACATTTTTTCTGTTTCTCAAAAAAATATTGTGAGTAAAATTCAATATGTTTTTTAAATAATTACTCATTTAAACGAAGGTTGTTACGATTACAATCTGCAACAAACAATAACATTTGCTGCACATATTTGCAGTATCTACAATAAGTTAAGTACAAAACAATTTTGCAAAATAAACTGCTTTGAGGGACTTAACACTAAGTACACTAAGAATCTATGAGAAACGAAAAAGGTCATATAGCGTAAAAGTTTCTGTTTTGTTTGAACTATATCGAGTTACAGGCGCCAGTGGGCAAACTGCAATATTTGCTGAGGACCGTTTTTTGTGCGCACTTCAATACGCGCACAGAATCCGCGCTGTAGCACGCACTATTGTTGACATACGTTACTATGTATGTCGGAGCACCTTTTCTACTTTACAGGTAATCATTATGATTCTGTTTAATTTAACAAGTTTGTTCTAAAAATGAAATAAATAAATAAAATTATCAGAAATAAATTATAACACAAAAATCAAGTTCAATACAAATTTCCAATGAAATGCCAAAAATAGTTCCCCTGACACCATTTCAAAACTTACTACAATAATACAATTAATCAACATTTATGTCGTTCATCTATCATTTCTATCACAATAGTAGTCGGTTTGATTTGCACACGTGCTCCACCGTGCAAAATCTAAAGTGTTAGGTTACATTACGCAGAGTACCCCTATGAATTGCATCGCAATGCACTCCACCCTTTCATTTTGTCGTATTGTGCAAGCGATACGTCATCTGTCGGCGTCCGAGCCTTTGAACGTTTGCCGACGTCGCATACGCACGGTTGCGCTATAACATGACTTAACGATGCGAAATTTGCTTTTATATTTATGAAGCACACGGCTTAGAACTACGTAGATGGACACAGCAAAACTTCGTAAAAGAGCGGTCTCTGTATCAACAGGATGTCCTCATTAATTGAGATAAGCTAAGTTGCAGATATGAACTTAAATAGCTCAGCACATTTGCTCTATAATTATTCATTACTTTTAAATATACACGTTACGACTTGTCCTCGTAAAAATAGAAAAGCACATTGATTTCGATCTTCAATAGTTATGAATCAAACGCACAATGTGTATCCAAAAAGGAATAGCACATGCCAAAATCTCGAGTACACCTTGTCAAATTTCTATAGAAATCATAACAATAATAACATACACAATAACCCTTCCACACATCTGCCGTACAAATCGCCGCACTTATTGATCTACATTATAACCGAAGCGAAGGTATCTAACGCACTATCTCTGAAACACAAGGTGCTACCGAACGATAACATGTAGGTTACCAAGGAGCGTGCCAAATAATTCACCTGGACTCGCTCAATAGAATATCGCGTTTCTGAATTAATTCTTATGACGCCACCTTGCTTACTCTGATTGTTCGCAACGAGGATTATATTACATTATCTTTATGAACGTGATCCGTAATTAAGCGCCCACATCTAGACAGTCTCGACAATGTCTGTCGAACAAAAAATGAAACGCATTGCCCCGAGCAGATGCAAACGTTCTGCAAACATAACTAAAGGCACCAAATCAATTTCAAAAGTAATTCAATAACATAATGTTGATCGTTGTAAAAATAATGTATTGCTTCCTTCCACCTTGAAGTGGGTAGTGTATCGATGGAACCTCGGAAGTGCGCGGGGGCTGCGATACAGTTACCTCGAAAACTGTAACACTTTGATAACTGTTTTTTGTTTGTCATAACGGCAAAGTGCAGTACCGTTCTCTAATATCAATAAGTGCATAAAAAGTAGCGGTCTATCGTTTTATGGGGATGTCTTGAAAAGGAACGAAGTAAAAAAGCGTAAGGTGTTCATACAAGGTTTCTTTCGTCCCGTTATATCAATAGAGATTAGGGGCACGCGTCTTTGCACCGGCGACGCTAAGACCGTACATTGTCGGTGTATCCTTTGATGTGGCAGCAAAAGACGTCCGTTTGGACAATGGTTTAGGGATAATTTGCAAGCGATTATATCGGTCAGGTGGAAATCCGGTTGATTGTAGCTTTATCTGACCACAAGCTTAACGGTTCACGTTTGTGGATTCTGTGAGAACGCATTCAGTATAGTAACTGTATCGTCTGTATCTATTCTATAATGGGAAATAGTTAGCCTTTTAAAACATATCTGTACTTTTCCTATCTTAAAATCATTTACTTACATAAGCGATACATGAATTAAATTTACGCTGAATAAAAATAAATTATATTGTTAAAAATCTCGATTTACGTACTAAGTATCGTACATATAAAACACGTGGGCCGTTCTAATTAATACAAGGCTAACTAACAAAATACGATTAATTTAAGCACTTTGGAAATGGAACTTCGAGAATATTACTTCGATAACTAATTACTAGGGACGTTGGGACCGGTACGAAAATTGATACCATCCATCAGCACCAAAGCGTCCCGACTCTTGTTGATCCAATTACCATCATCTTATTAATTGAATATGAGATTTCCTAGAGGAGACCAATTAAATGAAGTTGTTTGATCAGAATGTAGACGTTACTTAACGTGTTTTCGATAGAGAAATTATTTAGCTTGTTCAATAAATGCCGCCTTTTTCACTAAAAACTAAATTCAAAGCGGTTTTATCACGGATCGTAAAATAATATCGCTACTTTAGATTTAAAAAGGCATTACACTAAATGTGGTTCCTACTGCTAGGTCGCGGCTAAGCTGGAGAGGCTGCACTCATAAGTAGTTTGGAATGAGTTTTGTTATCTGTTCTCACGTATACCAATGGCAATCATTCATAGAATTAATTTCGATAACTGTGACGCCTGGCCGTTGATACAGAAGCCGATGCTTTTAGCTTCTATCTCACAGTTTAATTTATACCGCGTGAAGGATATTGACAAATGAACTGTCTCCCGATACGCCCAATCGCTGAAGGTGTTACATTCTGTCAACTAATTTCGGTGGACGGTTTTTTGGGTCAGTTGTTCTTGGACCTGTCATATATTCTTAGATAACCATCTATTTCTTGTTCCAAGCTTGTGTCTTGTGCCAATTAAGTTGTCCAATACTGTAAACATAAAAAAACGGTGGATTTGTCCCGCTATGTAATTAAAACCTGTCAATCGTATTTTTTAACTGGAGTATTTATAATATGCTACGGCTTAGGGTATGCGTATTTATTTGTTTTACACCTTTGGCTTTTGGAATTCCGAAATGCGTTTTTGTAATCTTTTTTTTACTTGGTGTTAAGCTTAGAAGAATAAGATTTAGCTGTACGGTTTATTACCTTACATTTTAACTTTAAATCTACATAATACTAATTCTTCTAAAGGTTCTCCGATATTAAATTGCCTGCATATTTCTATTCGAGGGTGCATTCGTTCGCAGCTCTCGATACAAATGTATTATGCTAAAGAAAACAAACAAAAACAGGATTTCGTTGTAATCCTCTATTCTTCTCAGCTTAGGCGGTGGTTCGTTCGTTTCATATTTGTTTAAAATCACCACCGTGTTCAAAAAATACTTGAAAACTTCCGGTTGGGTGCGCTCTGAATAATTGGTACGCCATATATTTCCACCTCCGGGAATTTGTTCCGAATTTACGATTGTATTGTGTTAAGATATAAATCTTTCTAATGGCACGAGTTTCGGGCGTGAGCGATTGTGATGGCATTTATTGTCACACGAGTGGACGGTGACGCGGATTGCTGAAATTGTGAAGATTTTAATTTATTACGGTTATTTGTAATTATTTATTATTACGTCGTGAAGTATTGTTGTAATTGAGACATTTCGGTGTCGTGGTTCCTTGTATTCTTTAAGTACTTCTGCGTAAAGGTGAATCTTTTGATATGATGCAAACCTCTTTATAATAATATGTTAAAATTACCTAGCTACTTATAAAAGGTTTGCCTGGTTTCCTGTATTTTTTCTATACAACAAGGGAAGTGTATTTAATTTAATAGTTGTTATGAATCTCAACAACAGGCTTCCGAACACAAACATTTTTCTTTCGTTTTTATCATCTAATTAATCTTTTTGCAACAATAAGTTCCACACAATAGGCGTTAAAATAGAAAACAGAGGCTTGTGCAAAAAATCTATTCATCAATTTTACACTTCTTTATCTTTTAATATTGCGACTATAGGAAGATGATTGTCATATTTTTGCGAGATAATGATTTGTATTAGTCGGATATTTTGGACTACTTACTGTTACTGACAGACTTTGCAAAAATTATTATAGGCTAATTCGTGGTTATTACAACTGTAACTAATTTATCAATTAAAATATTGGTGTATAGCTAAGCCCAGAACCTGCTCTGTTGATGTACAATAATTGCAAATAACAAGGCAATGTATTTGCTTACCAGAAAGAGTTCAAGCAGGAAGGAATTTACAAGTGTTTGCCTTTATTAAAATTTGGAGAATTTGCACAAATCCGGCAATGCGATTGTGGATAATAATCTCGCTTTTACAATATAATCGGTTTAGGAACGTCTTAAATCCTTTCTGCGGCGCCGTTTAAATTAGAACCACTATAGCTATAACGGTCAAGTAAGAAAGCTTTGAAAAAATGTGCATAAAAACGCACCGTGTTCTATTGACCGTGACGCAACAATTGTTTAGCAGTTTGCCGAGAACCCTTAAGTCCATCTTGTTGACTTCGACGCACAACAAAATTAAACATGAGAAAAAAATCTTAAGGTCCTTAAGTAGATCGAACGAAGGGTTCTATTGTGAATATTGTGTAATGTAGCGAGACGACATGGGGCCAGTGTACCCAAAAAGTTGCCCCACTACATTGTGCTCTGTCTGAACCTTTTACGCAAACTTTTGACCACGTCTGTACGTTTCAGGTAGAACCCTTTTTGCACAATTCGCCGTAACAGATAACAAAACGCAGCCAAGTTGTTGTCGCCACACTTGTCTGCGCCGACGCACTTCAAACACTCCCAATTTCACGTCTGGTTGACCGCTGAATACATGTAACGAATTTTGTGTATCAATACACGTCATGGTCGATGATATATTGTGTTTATTACGTTTACTGTACAAGTAATTCAGCGTGAAATAGCCGTCATCAAATGTGCAAGCCTCAAGATGGTAGCGCAACAAAATTTTAGACTTAGACGCATGCACACAGACTATTATTATTAACAAAATTATATTATATTGTTTACAGTACAGAAATATTGTTAGAAGAATGTGCTCCAATGTTTCAAACATTCCAAATCCCTTTGATGAAGAAGTATCAATCGAATAATATGAAATATGGAGCGATTGTTGGCCAATTACGAGCCTTTTATAAAGAACGATCTGAATTTATGGTATTAAAGATCGATTGTCCAAAATCAAAGCTGTCTATTTGATATCAGAGCGCGACTAATCGAAGTACAATGGCGTTGAAATGATCATGGGCATCGAACGTCATTGACCAGCCGTTTAGAGATCAACAATAGAATATTGCTTTTATTTCTAGACATGTTATTGGATTTAGAAAATTTTAAAGAATTCAAGATATTTCATTTAAAACAAATCTTATATAATGTAGTTGTTGCTAGTAAATGTTAATACTATTTTGACAAATGCAATGCATTACAACATGTAAATCGTTATCGTTAACTATATCCAACAAAGCCATTACGCCACACTGTGAACATGCAACATCATTGTTTCGTAATTGAAAGTAAATATTTTTAATGTAACCGGGTAGCACTTATTGTTTCAAACAATTCAAAAAGCTAGTCATGATACGACGAAAAAAGAAAGCAAAAGTGAATACATTGAGCGGGAGATAAACGATACTTTTATTGTCTATTGATAGATTATGATGCTGTAAACATTGGGCACTTAGAGATTAGAGATGTGTTTGATATAAAACTACTCAGCTCCTTAGCATACTCAACCGAAACTCGTTTTGATCGGATACAGATACTCAGAAACAAATCGTAATGATACTCCAATCGGAAGAAATCAGTTTAAATAAAATTATATCGGTAAACTTTTTTCACAAACATCTAAGGGTTGATCGCAGTATTATTTTCACACGATCGATCGATTTGGTTTCCGATCGTCCAATTTCGAAATATCGGTTGCGGCCACAAATCATTAAAAAAAATTGAGTTTGAAATTTTTCGGAACAGGCAAAAAGTCGGCTTGCTTTACGTAAGGCGGGGCACACAACGCGTTTTCGAATTATGGCAATTTTGACACCTAACGAGTGCTAAGTTTTCATTGCCCCCTGTAATTTTATCGAGACGTGTGCTGACGGGAGCGGTGTGCGAGGGTGAAAATCACTGTGTGTATTACGTGCCTCCAAGAACTGCTCCCAGATCATAACTCTCATGTTTTATAATAATATTCAAGTAGTGCATCGTCATTCGTTTTTAATGATGCGTCCAATCTTATCGGACACTGATCTAGCGCTCTATAATTTTTGTAAAAAGATGAAAGTAATTTTCGTGATAGGTAATCTAGGTAGATTATGCTTCACTTGATCAGAAATAATGAAATTTTACATCGGTAGCGATAGCTGTGATTACTGCAAGTTATTTTACGGGCTTTTAATAATTAATTGAAATGTTAGGTACCTACTATTAAACACTATTAGAATCTAAAGAACTAAATTGCAAGGTTTTCTTACTAATTGCGAAATTAAGAATGAATGGATTGTAAAAATAATTTCCGTTCAAATGTAATCAAAACAGAGCTCGCTAAACGGAAGGAGTAGTCTGCGCTCAGGGGGTTGGGTGAATTAGTTTTTGTAGATACAAAAAAACAGTAGCAAAAATGAAGAATTGCTGATTGCTCGCCAGCTATTACCGTACTGTATAATTTAGTGGTAAGCCTATGATTAAAGAACGCTGCCTACCTGTTAAATTAAATTAGGCTTTTTAAGGGTGGCGCTCAAGCATTCCTTTGCATCCACTGGCTTGAATTAACAAACTTAAAAAAGAAATAAGAAAGCATTAATTTACGGACTTATCGATTATTGAGGCGCACACGTGTTAATGGTTTTTATGATTATTTCTTTTTTATTAGTTATAAAGTTTCAATTAATAGTAGTAATTACCCAGTCGAGCCTAAGTTATGCTGTACGGAGTGGATGCTACTTAAAATCATTACAGTAAATGCAATGCAGTGAAATGAACACTTGTCGGTAAAAATGAGGAGGGATATTATAACTTGGACCTTTTTGTTTTGTCTTCGAGTAAATTTAATTGGCTTTATAATAACATATTTGGAATTACTTAAGTGATATGCGAAAATTCTGGTACTTTTATACAAAGGGCTATTGCTGGATTGCCTGTTAACAAAATGAATAAAGTATGGGGATGACCAAGTTTAAAAATTGGGTTAACGTAAATGCCAAACCAATACATAGATATTATTATTCAATCGATAAGTCTATGGCAAGGGATAGATAGGCAACGAAACAATATTTATAGAGACAATGTATCTCTAGAAAAACTATTAAAATGGTCACGCCTTTTGACAAATGACTATCTGCTGCATTTTTTCTTAACATCATTCGTGAGGGTGTGGTCACATTTATACTTACAAAGTTACAAATTATTCTATTACTTGGTTGCTTTCGATGTATTTAGTAATAAATATTTCCTTTGGCAACTATTAAAAGCTATTACAGCTCTAATAAAATACATACATGCTGTATACGTATTTAATTTTTACCGTAATAAATCATCAAATTCATTGAAGTCGTACTTAATACCTACTCTTGCCAGTTCATCAATTAGAAAACATGTAAAAAATATAAGTTTTTAAACTGATAAATAGTCACTAAAAATGGCATTAGAATTCATGGTGCTTGCAACAGTGCCGAAATATCGGAAACTCATAGAAATTAATAAACATGGTAAATATCGCATTTCAAGTTCTAATGGTATGTTAAAAATACTTTTAGAACAGATTGACGATCAAAGAAAGAGTTTTTTTTTTAACTAATGATGTGAAACAATCCTTTATTATCTAGCATAAGCAGTGTAGGTACAGGAAACTTGCCTACTGAGTAGAACTTCGTAGCCAGAAGGTAAAAGAGATCTCGACTGCAATCTCGGCTCGGTGTAATCTCGCAAATATTTATCGTGTGTCAATACAATATGCCAAAAGCGAGCGCTTATTATGGTTTTTACAAATGTGAGTACGCTGCAGGCTTGGCTTGTGCCTTAAGTTAGAGGCGATTGAGGGACATTATTGTATGTATGTAGTACCTAGTTGAATTGTATGTAGTAGTTAAAGTTAAGGAAGTCTAGTTCGTTATATTTGTTTGGTTGGATTAATAGGGCTGAACATTCATAAATAGTGATTTACTTTTAAATTCGGATTTCAAATAAAAAGTGTTATTGATGTTTGGAAAGATTTTACTGAAAAGTGGCATTTTTCCTTTATAAGGATAATAAAATTGACAGTTCATTACTCTTCTATGTCACCATGTTTTACTGACAAAGTTGATTTATTTATTTAATATTTTGGTAAGTAATTTCTTAGTCTATAAATATGAAAATCAATTGCTGTTCGTTAGTCTCGCTAAAACTCGAAAACGGCTGAACCGATTTGGCAAATTTTGGTCTTGAATTATTTGTGGAAGTCCAGGAAAGGTTTGACCTTCTAAGGTGAGAAAAAAAATGTAATATGAGGTGATACGAAGCTTCCCGGATTAGCTAGTTGTTTGTATTTTTTTAAATCTCCTTTCGCTTCCCTCTTGTTCTCTTTCTACGTCTCGTTAGTGAGGAGTTACAGCGCATTGTCTGACACAATGGAGGGAGGGGCGCCGCCCGGGGCAGCCTCGTGGCTAAACACCATGAAACCAAATAAAACCGCATGCAGAACATATGGTTTTCGAGAATTGTGTGTTATGTCTTCCTTACTGGTTTTGTACGATTGCAGCAGCCAACGGGATGTGGAGGAAACTTTACGTAACAAGTTCTTACGTATAATATTGTATTGGGGAATATTTATCGATTGTTGGAGTACACATTTTCTTTAGTTGCATTACGTAATATGTACTCTGTACATAATTTTTGTTATCATTTCATCTATTTTTTGTTTATAACACCTTTGTTTTCGTATACTAAACAAATCAGAATAGTTAATATAGGTTTGGTATTAGGTTCTATGTCTCTCCAACTCATCCAGAGCTGCGGACTACCTAGTGGGTTTACCGGGGCTCTGGTTCGAAAAGCAGGAGTAGGAACGGGGTGGTTTTTAGTCAGTAAGAGTCTGACACTCCCTCTCGTCTCACCCAAGGCGAGAGAAGTCATTGGATGATTTTACCCACACAAAAAAAAATGTCTCTCCGACTCGAATATAAAGTCTAACTTTATACTGGCAAGCAAAGATTTCATAGGGAATGAAAAATTCGTTCGTTAGTTTTTTTAGTATCTTGTCAGCGTTTTACTAATATTATCTGAAAAAATATTATCATAATCCTCGCTTTAATATAAAAGGCTTTTATTTCCATAGCTTGAGGTTGTTCTCCCACGATATTGGAGCTAGTAACTGATATGCATGTGATCAATTTATCAATGCGCATGATCAGAATCGCATATCTCTTTGTATCTGCGCGTGAGTTGCTCACGCGAGTCTCAAGATTCGAATTTCGAATCTTACCACGCAATCGCTTGGCTACTCGAGATCTTTTTTGTAGGCAATAAACGAACTATGATTAATTCACAACTAAAGAAAAATGTAATTAGCTACTAAATTTAAAGCTACCGAGGATACATAGACAGACGTTGCTATTCTGCACATGGAGGTTCGTTGCCAATTATATATTTTTTTAAATCAAGAAATTAGATTTCTCTTCCCTCAGACACTATCTGACCGAAATCAAATTACGTATTTTCTAAGGAAAACAATACCAAAGAGCCGGCGTTGATCCAACTTACGGATTACCGTAGATGGTATGACGGCTAGCCTGGGCGGCTCGTCATACGCCCCGATCATTCGTTTAAATGGTCATAATTGGTCAAGCGGACTTTAAAATACAGCACTTGGTCATTATAACATAGCTCCCTCGAGCTTTTAAAATCACTAAACGCCGCTCTCGGCTTGCACTGTTCTTCGGAACTGTCATCTCCCTAATTGTCTTGTTTGCCTGTACTGACGTTGACCGCTCTACAATATATGACTTTATTTTTAAATACGTGTCGTGTTCGGTGGCTAAATAATAAAAAATGTAACATGTACGACGGGACCACTTCTCCGCTCGGAGCATGTTGAAAGATGTGCGTGACTGAATATTCAAAACTTATAATGTACAGGTCCCTAGTTGTTTAAGTACTTCGGTGTCAGAGGCGATCAAGTGATAAAGATGTTTATTGATGATCTTTGGTTACATTAATTGCCAACAGCGGCGGCGCTTGTGTTACCGCAATGTCGCTCCGCGTCGACTCGAGCGCGAATGACAAAGATCCGGCGGTCGATATGCGCAGGCGACGACGGCCGGCTCTCTTTGATCTCCACTATTGACTGGTTCGACGACCAATCAAAATATTCGTGGGAAAATTATCATTTTCATTTCGCCCTTTTTATAAGCATGCTTCGTGATAGTAAAAATGAATACCATACAAGGCTCGCAATGTATTACAGACTGCTCGACTACGTGCGAGCAAGCAGAGCACGCAGAACGTGGTCAGTCAACTGTTCATTACAGCTACTGTTCGATATTCGAAAAATTTAAACTTATAAAAAGTTGAAAGCTCGAGAATGATAAAAAGCCTATACTAGTTTATAGACGCTTAACTACCACTCGATAATATTTTTTCAGCGCGCTATTAAATGTTGTCTTTGCAATATAAGGATCAGGCATTCGGTGGCCACCTTAGGATTTTTATTTTCATAGAACGTTTCGAATACCAATAAGGATCGTACCGAAAAAGGAAGCTTCGAGTTATTGAGTGCTCGTGCCGGAGCACGTCTTTGTCATAAAATATCTTGTCGGGAATTAATCTTGGCATTTTGCTCAGGGTCGCATACTAGCGCTTCTGAAAGTAGATGCGTCAGAAATAAAGAGTGATACAGATCCTATTTAAATTAAGTGGGTTATGAAGAATTCATAAAGTAAAAAACAAATACATTGACGGGGCGCCTTATTGGTGGTAGTAATTAACATGGCGCAAGCGCAGCACGCGGCGGCGCGCGCGCACTGCCCGCGCCCGCTTGATAGGTCACTCACACTCACTGCACACGCGGCCTTCGCGAAGGACGGCCGCGCTACTCATTAAGCTTTACTATTTTAAGTTGTCATAAATTAATTGTATTAATTGTAATCTACTAAATTAATTAAATTTATCATTTCACAAAAATCTGATGATATCCTTTATCTAAATAATCTTAAGGCTATATTGAGTACCTTAGTAGATTTATTGTGCATCAACTATTTGGTTTACTTTATTCAAGACAACATGTAATTAAAAGGAATTGCAACGACAATGGCATTTAAAAAGCAGTCATTTGCTCGTTACGATGTATTGCTACACACGTAATTTGATTTATTAGTACGCTATGCCCGCATATTTATTAGAACAGTGAGTATTTTCTTAAGACCAGTATAGATAACAATTAACGTTTGTGTAATTATTAAGGTTTTAGCAGGTGCAACTCCTTTAGAGGACGAGTTAATTGTAGTTGTATCGTGCGTACCGACGTCATACCTGCACATTATACGGTGCTGCAGAAAAACAACACCATCTCACTATAAGGAGCTAATGATAGGCCCTGGTGCTTAGGCACAGAGGACCTTCATAAAAACACTGATCTAAATACGTCAAACGGACGTGAATAATTGCACACACTATAAACATTATTCGTCCGTTTTTGTTTAAGGACCTATAAAAGGAAAACGGACCAAAGTAATGAAAAATATAATATTCTTACGCGCATCTAAACGCATTCTCTTTTATTGCGTACTTTCGTAAACTAGATAGGTAAATAACAAGCAAGCTTAATTAAAAAATAAAAGATGCATGATTTTAATATGAAAATGCTTGGCAAACGAACAATTTTACCACTAAACATAGTCTGGTGTCAGTTACTGGGCTGGTTGGGGATCATTCGCAAAGGTTTTAATCCTAACACCTTAATAAACAGTGGACGAGAAACAATTTGCATGTAGATGGCGCCTCAACTAATACATGTCTAACCGTCAGCTGCCGACTGGTTCAGTACTGCATGCTATCGACCACACTAACCACTAATACACCTCACACGACTGAGGAACTATGACTGGGAAACCAATGGAGACTCTTCATTAGCATAATTGCATTAAATTTTCTGTAGATTATTCTATAAGTGACTTAGATCGAACTTTAAGACTACTTTCAGTTTCGTAATTAACCTAATAAATACATACGCAGTATTATGTGCGGTATTATTTAAAGTACTTCTAAGTTTCCAATTTTATTATAGTATTAAATTCATTAAGCACCTGCCGGTATAAGAGGACGCCGTGTCTAAACCTACGGATAAAAAGGAAGAGAAAACTTTAATATCAACAAATCCTCTCCACACGTTGCGTTATTCCTACACGAGACTAGATCCTAACATTATCCAGCTTCTATTTTTTATGTTTAAATGGGAATACGGGCAACGGGTCTGTAGGTGAGCCGTGCTACTAAGTGGCTTGCGGATTCCTAATGCATGCAGGTAGGCTCATCTTGAGGAACCTGCCAGGACCCGCATTTTAATGTCGCTTGAAGAATGTGCTTGTAGCCAGAACGTATTGCTATTTGATTGGAGTGCACGTTAGTAATTGGTTTGTAAATCTATTTCGGTATATCATTTTGTTTTATAGCGAATTTATTCTATTGATGGTGCAAAGAGAATCACTTGTTGTGCATTTGTTACGGCGTGACATGTTAGATAATTTACATAGAAATATTGTCAATTTATGCATAATATGCACAGTAATTGCGTTTTTATGTTTTTTAAGGCTGGCTATGAATAAATCTATGGTATATTGAAATATTAGATGAGTAATGTCGATTAGTAATTGAATTTAAAAGTTCTTTATTGTTTTAAAACGCTTAATCGATGAAAGAGATCAACAATATCGTATACTACATCTTGAAGTGTAAATAAAAGTGAAACAAGTGACGTATACATTGTTAAGCGAAAGTGTCTTTAGTCTCTATTCCAGACCAGTCTAGGGGACGAACACCTGTTAATATCCGTCGGTCAGTCAGCCAAGTGTTTATAGAAGATATTTGCATATGCATGCACGCCAGATAAAAACACCTAGATCATAGGCAAAACATGCATGACTAATCTCTCTTCGAGATGGTCTTATTTTAATATTAAGTGATGTTAATGACAGACGAAGCGTCTGATGTATGGACGGCATAAGTTGATTAACATTTTTCTAACATGAAAACATTTTAGACCCTGTAAAGGTATACTGTAAGTTATGTGACTTTCTATTTCTTTATTAGCTTGTGTCTAATGTTCCTTCTTTGTGGCCCACAAAAAATTGCCCCCGCATCACTAAAAAAGCCAATTCATATTCGATATCAATATATCAAACAATATGATGGAAATATCTCTTTTATTCTCACAAAATTAAGTTAACCCACATAAAAGAGTTTGTTTAAAACATTAGATGTTTTAAGATGTTATCGTTGGTGTTTGGTGTCAAAACTCTCGCATCATGCCGAACACATTTACGTGAAGTGATACCGATCTGTGGTCTTTGTTCGCCTATCGGTCCGTAAACAAGAATAGCGGGAGTCCATATAAATCATTTTGAGACAAAAAAGCTAAAACGATACTTCACAACGATTTGTTTTAAAATTATAGCAAGAAAACATATTACTGTTTTAAAATTATTTCACTTTACTGATGTTTATGAAATAATAATATGTATTTGTGTCCATACTTTGTTGGGAATCTTCGGAGACCCAAACACGCGAAATTACGAAATAACACGCGCCAAACCAGTCAATTACGCCATTATGTTATTTCAGGCTCGCGAACTAATTGCTAACCGAACAGCTTTGTTTACTTACTTCTCGTCTAAAAACACCTATTAATTTAGCTTACAATTGTACGTTTCGATGTCCACGGTGCCTAGTTAACTATGTGAAATAAAACAAATGTCTGATAACTGGTCAAGCGAGTGGGGATTCGAACATCGTCGTGGTCAATGATTTGTGTCGCGTTCTTTGTGTTTGCTATTAAATTATTTATCGACAATGTAAGAAGTGTGGCGAAGAAATATGTTACGGGCAGTTATTGTCATTATTTTTATGTTTGTGGCTAGATATTTAGTACATACGAGTGTGTGACGTTGATAGAGCCGATGTTGGCGATGTAATAAACTTTAAAAGAATCTTGCATTCATGCAGCTCTTCGTTTTATGCCTCGATTAATATTCTGAGGAAGTTTTCATTACTTTTTAATGAAACTCGGACTGGTATCTGGCGATCACTAATTTTATGTTTTAATTTACGCCTCCACATAGGGTCCCGTACATCATTGATCACTGTAACAGGATGGCAAGTGAGTGGCTTGATTACTAATAGAATTTACTCTAACATGGTAGGTACTCGTTAAAGTACACCATGTTTGTTATCGTAACTTAGATGATGGATATCTTAATGAACTTGTTGCGTGACATTTTACTATTATTATTAAAAATCCTGATCCACGCAAAGACACAAAATAGTAATTATGAAGTTTTAAATTAGAATACATATTTCAATAAAAATTGTAGATTACAGTATCTAGCGACACTAGTCCAATTCAATTTTAAGATGTATGATATTTTAGACATGATAAATATCTGATGACCAAATTACATGAATATGAATAATTGTAATTACTAAAAAAAAGTACGTATCGATTCGTTGTCCATAATCCTAAATACAATTAATGATAAATACAGAAATCGGATGGGTAAGTGTCGATTAAGGAATAAGCACCTACAAGTCTCCAACCCTCTATAACACGGAACTCCACAGCTGGCCATAATGCACATCTGGATGGGAAGACATTAGCGAACTTAAAAGTAGTGAAGAAAAAAATATTCCTTTCATTATTCCCACATAACATTCCATCTAGCAAATTGATTTCATTTCTGGTCAGACCCTTTATAGTATTTCGTGTGAAACAAGGGTCTTCATACCACTCAACCTTCTAAATGTCTATCTTACTCTTTTACTCCTACGACTCTCCAATGCTAAAGAAAGGGATAAAAAATAACTATGATTGAATAGTCGCGACCTTTGATTGATGAGTTCAAAAATCGCCGCGAGAGAATCTTAACTTCAAATTGAATTTTACGAATGTCCGGTCATCATTAGGGTGATTCTATTTATTTAATAGTAACTAAAATTGAATTAGATGATGATAAGTGAAGATTGTTTATTTTGAGCTGAGGGGAGAGTGGTTAAAGGTCATTAGGATCATTATTACGCATTCTTTACCCTTGCTCTTCCATCATAAAAGGGCGTGTGTTTACTAAAATAACTTACAAAGGGTCTGTTTCAGAATGTATGAATAGCCGCCACATACTGGATAAATAACTACGAACGTAATTTGTATATGAACTATCTTCTTTTTTTTGAAAAGGCACTAAAAACCACTCTTTCTTACTCCTGCCTTGCGCCGGAGCCCTATTGTATGAACTATCTTTCATATTATAACTATCTGTCTGATGTAGGTATTTATTTTCTTACTTCACTTTATAAACTTGCACTTAAGTATTTAAAAAAAATGATGAATAAAAATATAAAACGAGAAAAATTGCCTACACGTGTATTTTATCAAATCAAAAGAAAGTTTAATATAAACGTATTGAAACCCTATAAAATTAAAATTCCGTAGGTATAATAGCGGTCTAATGTTCCTACTAAGGCTGACCTCCATTTTTTTCGATAAAAAATCACAAAATTAATAGTCACCCAAAGAAATTGAGGCGATTAGTTTCGGATTATGTTTGATTACTGTCCTTTCTTTTTTTGACATGGGAGACATTTTTTGTAGAAAACTGCATTTCAGATTTATTTTTAATAAAATGTACCTTTTTCAATCAGTTTTGAATAGAAGCTTAAAAATATGTTAGGCTTTATACTATGAAAGGGTAGACAGTATTGGAGTAATCTTACTAATATTATAAATGCGAAAGTTTTAAGATATTGTGTTTGTTACACAATCACGTCAAGTCGACTGAAGGTATCAGCTGGAATGAAATTTAGAACGCGTACAAAGCCGCAGGCAGTATCTAGTATTTATTATATTAGCTAGTTTTACCTATTGTCATAAACCATCGCGTGCGGACATGATTACTAAACTACAGCTTTAAAATATTAATGTATAAACAAATTAACTTTAACATGCTCAATAATTAACATTACGAGTATAACATACATCAGAAGTCATGTTTAATCAAAATATCTTTTTCATTAACACATTATCGCAAAAAATCACAACACAATAATGATTTCATTCGTTAAACCCGAAGACCTCCTTTAACTTACAATCATTCCATTCAATTTATATTCGTTTTCAGTGTTTATTTTCATATGAACATTATTTTTTTTTAATGGCCCAGCCTGTGTAACATCCGTATTTGCTATACACCTGCGTCCGGCAGTATTTGGACCACGGCGTAATAAATAAAAGTGATATTGATTAATAAAAACGTAATTATTACTCTCATGGTAATGATAATACCTTACCGTTTGTGAAGGAGAAAGTGCTGCAAAGGACCTAAGTTCGATGTTAAAGGGCTATTATATTTCTTGTACACCATCTGCCTTTAAAATAACACATTTTTTTAATATTCTGTGGCTTTAAAGCTACAAGAAATTGTTCCGTACTCATTATATTTTGGTGGCATATTGATCGTTTCAAACCATTATGAGCTAGTTATCATAATAATTTGTGTCCCGATATTTTATGTAAATTGCGTTCATATTTCTTTACACAATTTTACTCAGAATCGCGTCTCTCTTCATTATACGGGTTAAAGATACGTTTTAAGTTTTTTTTACAAGTTCCGGGAGGTGAGAACTCATTTAATTTTTTTTTTTTAGTTTAAGTAGTAAAAAAGTAAATAAGTCTGCAGTGGCACCTTTAGCTTGCAAATTTCAATACGCCTAACTTCTTAAATTTCACTATTACAAAGACAAGAAAATTTAATATTTTTGCTTAAACTAAGACATTAAACTTTGCATTATGCAAAATCCGAAATTCGCAACTCAAACCGAAATCTCCCCAAATTTTCCAACACACAAACAAAAACAGGAAAAAAGCGCCAAAAAACGAACATCAGAATCAGAAACCGCACATCGAAATCCGAAATTAACGTAATCAAAGCATTTGTGCAGCATTGAGAAATAAAGCGTGTCCCCATCCACCTGTATCCGTTCTCTGCCACGACCTGATTTATATTAAGAGAAACGACACAAGTAAAACAATACAGTACATACATACCCTGTACAAGACAGGAAGAGGGAAAAAATAGGGATGAATCTTTTGTCTTGGAACACCATCGATCATACGTATGTGATAGTGTTTTATAAGTAACTATTTGATTTTGTATCGAAAGTGAGGGTGCATGGGAATGTTTGTGGGTTACGTAGTTTTTTATTGTTGTGTTTGTGTTGTATATTCTGCGGTTATATTATAGAGGGGGTCGTGTTATTAAGGTAGTGTGAGTTGGAGAGAAGAGCTAATGAGATATTTTGCAAATACATTGTCAGTTAGTATCTAAATAGACTTTATCTCGTGTATCTTGCAGTATTTTGTAGCTAGAAAAAGGTTAAATGGAAAATATAATATATTATACTTCAGTAGCAAAAGCTGCTTGAATGTTTTAAAATATTAAGTGGATTTGTTTATGATAGGTATATTGGTTATTTTCTCTGCACCACCCAAGAGTCAGACAGGCAGAAAACGCATATAATTACGATTAAACGAAAATGAAAGTTGTAGAAACACACATTGAACGAGGTATGTAAAGTAACTTAATTTAATTAAAGAGAAACAAGTGAGCACTTAGCGGTCTTTTATAGAAAGAACGATTGTAATCAAGTTGCAAATTTTAATAATAGTTACCTACTTCTTATTAATTTCAGACTGAATGAAAAAGGAAAACTTTGTAGATACGAATCAATATAAAATATTTGGCGTATTTATTTATGCGTTATCCAGTAATGCGCAGTGGTATAAATAGCAAGCAAACGAACGCACTGATCAGAATCCAACATCCCCGCGCGTGTAATGTCACTTGTTCCCCATAAAACATGCCTCGATGAAACCCTGTACGGATAATATCTATTTTTTATCAGTAAAATAAATTGCACTTAAATAAATAACTTGTGAATACTCCAAAGCAAGCGGCTGTTTAAATTATTGAATACAAATTCCATACATTGCGGCTGAACAGAGGTGCTGGGGCGACGCGCTCCGCCGGCTTATTGCTACACTCAAAAACCGACATCAATTAAAGAGAGATGAGCGTAAGTATTCACCGGGTTACTGTGACCATGCTCTGGACATAGACAGATTTCTGCTCAATAGTAAAACATGAATTCAAATAGAAATTATTCATTTGTGTCTGAAATAATACCTATCTATTACTTAGGTTTGATGAGTAAGTAAATCAGCAACCAATCACATCACGTCATATCAACAGCCTATAAGGGATTAATGCTGACCAAAGACCAGCAACGGATCAAGAATAGGGTATTTTGTTTTCTTACAGAATCAAATATTTTAGACGTTACATTGATTTGAAATAGCGTGAGACGTCACTTCTAGGTACAACTCTCCCATTCTTAAACTTTGATTTGTTATATCTAAAAAATATTTTTCTACACAACAAAATAAAAAATCGTGTCTAAATTTTTCATTACTTAACTAATGAACTAATTTTATTTTAAATTTTCATACCCTGTCAATTGTCATGATCCTTATTTCTATAAGGATCATGAGTTGAAGTATGAATATTAATTAAGTTTTTGAAGCTCAGTTGATTACAGCACTTGAAACACCCTGAAGCCACAGGCTGATTAACAGTTAAAGGAAAAGCCTGAACAAGAATAATTGTAACACTCTATATAAAAATGAAAGAAAGCAATTTCCCACGTAAGTACAGTCGCATACTCAACCTACTGGTAGTAACTGAGAGTGGAGGGCAGTGACGGGTACAGGCAAGAACAGCGGCGCTTTGATCGTGTCAGAGTTGGCGCTTGCACGCCTCCTTACGGACCTCGTCCGTTACTCACCATTACATCAGTGTTTAAGGGATGCAAGACCTGCAAGTACTTGCAACCAACTTCATAATAACACTAAAGATGTCGGACGCAAGATGGACAAGGAGCTTAACTTTCATGATTGTTTAAAATAAATCTGGCAATGCATGGGAACTGTTGTATTGTTTTCTGGTTGGAGATTAAGTTACTGTTATATTTTAAACTGATGTAACTCTTATAGTCTTATAGCAATCCGAATTATAATCATAATACCTTCAAGATAATAAATTCTTCTTACGGTAAATTGATGTAATGAAGCGCGTCATTTATGAACTTCCATCTTTAGTTAACTCAAAAACTTTATTAAAACTAACAGTTTCAATAACGAAAAGTTAATTGTTTTCTACATTCCTACCACTTTAATGAGTTAATATGTGGATAAGGGTTATTATTTTAGGCATTATTTTTAATAACGTCTTCATTCATACCGGCACGGTGAGCGTAACGAAGTCAAAACAATTTTGTTACCGAATAAAAGAAACTTAATGTGTAATACGATTCGGATTTCGGTTCCTTGATCCAAAGGAAGATTAAGGTAGGCTAAAGACAGTATTTTAGTTTAATGATAGTTGTTTATAACAATCAGGAGGATGATTTTGTTTATGAATAAAATGCCTTTGATAGTGAATGGAGTCATTATTGGCTTGTACGAGTAATCAGATTTTTAATATCCTGTTCATAAGCACGTCAGAAAGGATTTTGGTTTTCATTTACTTGCTATGCCCATCAATAATTGTTCTTCGTTTTAAATTTTTTTTAATCTTGTAATCAAGCTAACATAGGTATATGAGGTAGGTGCTTGTTGAAAATACTGATTAACTGAATCACTGTAGGCATTAATTTTTTATGTGTTTTTTATTGTTGTGAAAAATGTCCTTTAATAAGTGAGTCGCAATCCATATTGGGCGCCCGGGTGGCACGTTTTAACAAGATCTTAAATGGACACAATTAAGCCACCCAATTAAAAGAACGTAAAAACTTTATTCTTATTACATTTGGGGAAAATTGACATCAAATTTTTAAGTCGTAAAATGCTGCATAATTTGAAAGTAATAATATCACAAAATTTAATTTTAAATTCAGGAATACTATAAAAATATGTCCAGCATTTGGAATAATGTGGTCAAAATGAAATAAGTAGACAAACACAACGCTAAAAATAAGTAGACGCGTGTGAATTTCAGCACTATCTCCTACGACATAAGATATACAATCATATGGCGCGTAGAAACAAACAAAATGGGCCACATAAATACCCTGTTGGATAGGCACTCCCAATAGTTAAAATTTGTGGTGTATAAATTTTGAAGTAACTCAATTAAAGAGAACATTAACGCTGGTACAGAGAGGTCGGGTATGAATCATTCGGTTTATTAACTGGCAGTTTATCTATGTAGTTAACGTGGCAATCTCCCGAGTTTTACTGTCCGCTCGAGTTTGTTTTGGTAGAACTTGCCACTGTTAGTACTATTGTGGCTTATGTGTGTATGTTTCGTATTAACTTCAAAATGGCTGGAGCTTTTCTAATGAGATTGCTTAATGGTGTTTTACACTGTGACTTAGATACATAGGTAAGGTTAGGTAAATATGGGCGTAGGTTAGTTAAATCCCTGCTGCGGAATACCTGGCAGGTTTACCTGGGCTCCGGCTCGAAAAGCAGGAGTAGGAACGGGGTGATTTTTAAGTCCGAGTAAGTGGGAGAAGTCATTGGACAATTATTTTCCTCTCTCAAAAAAAGTTTGATTAAATACATATATGCCATCTTTTTCACTTATAAAACATGGTATTGTGCTTAGAATAAGTCATATATCACTGTCTTATTACCAAGTCATATCAATCAACTAAGCTCTCAAACGAGCTGTGAACTCGAAACCGATATCTAAACATTAGGATTAACTAAAAACTGGATAAGACAATTTGTTCCCGTCATTTCAATACAAAATTTAAGTATGCACAAATCGTGCGGCTTTGTACAGGGTGTAATTATTAATTTTGTATGCTTCAAATCCAATATTCGTCTTAAATAACATTAGGTACGCTTGTTGCCCAAATGATGTTGTTAGCAACGTTGCTTTTTATCACTTGTTTGATTTGAATGCGAAGATTTATGTCGTTAATGTAATTTTGAATCATGATGAATGTTTGATTCCGAAGTAAATCGGATTGTGGACTGTCTTGGTGGTCAGTTTGCAACAATGGACACTCACTCCACAATTTTACTTTGTCTTAAGGTTCAAAATTAGATTTAGATTCCCGACTCTTAATTAATAGGAAATCTTTTGTAGATTCGTATAACCCACAATAAGACCAATAATTTTATCATCACGCCTTTTATCCTCGAAGGGGTAGGTAGAGTTGTAATGCCACTGTACAATGTACACCCTCTTTTTACAATTTATCTTGTAAGTGCCATATAATAGGTGGTGAGTCTATTGCCATATATATACACCATTGGTATATATACCAGGCACATTTCCAGACTCCATGCTACTACTGAGAAATTTTCGAAAAACCGAAAAAAAAACTCAGCTATACTTCGTCCGACCTGGTAATCGAACCCGAGGCCCCTTGCCCGGCAGACGCACTTGCAACCACTGGGCCTACAAGGCAGACCAGTTAATTTCATATAATTTTCATACACAGTACAATTTACCTTTAGTCTTGCGATGAAGTGACGATAGTGTATATTGATCGCGTCCGTTTAAATTAACAGGCATAGCTGTCACATCTGTGCTCACGGTCCATCGCACCAAACACGATATTCGCGATATCTGCGCAGGCGCCGACGCACTTTGATCCTTCAACGACCGATCCATTATACGTGGGAACTTACTGACACAATCTCGGGCGTATGAATGACTTATAAACGAGCAATAAGTAAGTACGTACTCATGTTTTTTTCTTAATTAATTAATTAATAGAAAATCTTTGAATTGTGAATAATATAACGATTAATTTGCAACAATGCAACGTCACGCCTTTTATCCCCGAAGGGGTAGGTTACACATTATTGCAATGCCACTGTACAATGTACAGCCACTTTATACCATTCGTGTTTTAATTCCCATGTATTACCTATTGCCATATGCTGGGCACAATTCCAGACTCCGTGCTACTACTGAGAAATTTTCGAAAAACCGAAAAAAACTCAGTAATACTTTGCCCGACCCGGGAATCGAAACCGAGACCTCTTGTTCGGCTATCGCACTTGCGACGACTCGACCAACGAGGCAGACCAACGATTAATTTATCCGAATAATTAACAAATTAAATCTAATTATAGGGCTAAAGAAATTAGTGTCGCATATAAAATTATAATTGAACAGTAATCTGTAGAAATTATTATTTAATTGATACTAAGCCTCGAAGGCATTGGTCGCGTAACTGGGATAAAAACTGTCATACATGCAAATTCAGGCTTGCAATATTAACTCCATTTATTTTAAAAATGTTAAGTAATTTTAAGTGGTAGAGTAACAAACTAGCTTGCGGCGTGCCTTTTGCAAAACATCTTTCATTCTGATACTACATTAGTTTAAGCCATGGAACAATTGACATTTTTATTGGAACTTGAGTGAGTAAATTGTTATTTAGTTTAACTTATCATAGATATACAGATATGTTAATGATGACTATATTTTCGTACAGATATTTTATTAAGATCCATATTTAATTACTGATTGAATGAAACCAATTCAATACATTACAGTTATCTATATATTAATACGTGATGCAAAAACTTTGGACCGCTTTTTACGCAAATTGCGCGGACGTAGGAGCATAAAATTTGGTACACTTATAGTTTATGTGTAGGAGAAGTGCAAAACGCTAATATTTTTCAAAAATAATGGTTATAAAGTACATTAAATCAATAAATAAAACATTACACACACATGCATAGTATCTGATCGTATTTGACAAAACGTCAAAATCGTAGACATTGCGATGATATTGACATCTCATATGAATAGAGTTTTATAAAAGAGTTTGTTTGAGTTTGAGTTAAATAAAAATTATCCTTGAACGTATGTTATGTGGTATTGTAAATTAAATCGTATATGGTTGAATTTCAACCACTAGGCGACCACTAGTATTATGAAAAATAATACAAACAGTAACATTGGTTTGGCGCCGTGTAGCTGGGAAACTAGCTGCCTTGCAACGTGTCGCGGGATCGATTCCCGCATGTACAATATCTTTGTGTAATCCTCAAATTGTTGCTTCAGGTCTAGGTGTCATGTGTATGTGAACTTGTATGTTTGTAAACCAACCCACGACATACGAGAAAATCCTAGTCTGGGGCAACGTATTTTTTTTTAATGAACAAGTATTTAATTAGGTACTTATTGAATTCATTGTAGTATTAGGTAAGTGTATAATTACACAGTGTAGCACAGCTATACACCTATATTCTGAATAAATATACAAATTTTTATTTCGCCGTGGGTCCCCCTTGGGCGCGGTAACGAAGCGATGTTCACTTGTCATCATTCAACATCTAAAATGACAGAGTGGTGACGGAGCATCGATACCAGCGGACGGATTGGGCCCGACGATCTCTGATTGTTATGAATTACATTCCCTCATTTGACAAGATAAAGCCGTTATGACAAATTACTGAAGATCTACATCAAAATGTTATTTATTGGTCGACGCAACGTTTTAAGGCTGTTGTGGAGTTATTTTTTCATAATGTATTGTTGAAATAATTATATTATATTTTATTAAGATTTTAATTTATCACCATTAGTTAGCTAAGGATTTATAATGGACGCATTCATAACAATTGTGGAAAATTTCAAATACCTAACTCCTAACATATCAAGGCCGGCAACGCACCAGTGACTCCTCTGGTGTTGTCTATGAGCGGCCCTGATCGCTTACCATCAAGTGACCCATCTGCTCGTTTGCCCCCTTTTCCATAAAAAAAAACTCTCTAGATTCAGTGATTCTAAAGAGTTTTTTGGTGGATATCCTAATTTTTGTTATTATTGTATGTATAATATAAAAAGTAATTGTATAATAAGATTATAATCTAAAAAAACTTATTTATTCCGTTATAAATTGACATATTACTTAAGTAAAAGGTCTCCTTTTTACTTTAGTTTCTTATGCAGAACAGCTATAACGTCATTTCATTTTATTTTATAAATTATATTTTTAAATTTCATATCGCAATTTACATTGCTATTACATTAATCGGTAGTATTAAGAGGCTGAGACTGTCACAAGACTTTATAACGAAAATGTCGATTTTAACATCATCTGACTACTATTTTAATAATATAACCCAACTAGATTATTTATCAACCGTTTGATCGTAAATTAAAACTGGTTCATTAATGATCATAACTTTTAATTTATAGACGTTCGGTGTTCATGTCGATGCAAATATTATGTGTATACGTGTGAGGTGATTTAATTTTATGGAAAAGATTCTATCTCCCATTTTTAATGGTTAAATGTTCTGTCACATGTCGCGAGATAAAAAGTTTTGTGCCTACAAAATACAGCAACCAACAGAGCCGGCGTTACTAGTTTCTCTTGTGAGCAATTACATATTGATATGATTTATAGTTTTACAACAGACAAATAAGTAAATGATTTACGTTACGTACGAAAGTATTTTTATTCTAATGACGAGATAAATATCTGACGGATTTTGCAGGTTTACGACCATTGTAAACTACATTAATAAAGTAATTTGCTGCATTAATTGGCCCTTAATTCGCTCAGACATTGTTTTGAAAATGACGTGCAACGTGTACTTTGTAGCCATCACTTTGAAACATGAACGTGTTTGTAAATTGCGATGGCGACTGACGCGCAATAGTTGTACAATTACCGTACATCGTGTATACGTCAACCTAGAAAATTACTCGGAATGGGATAAAATTGTTAGGGCAAGTTTTACGACTTTTATCGGTTCTTGATCTAGTTATCAATTTTAATTTAGTACGTTTAAAGGGACATAGAAACTTGCGGGCAAATGAGCTCAATAATTGTACATGAAATTGCAATCACCTTTTTCGTTTAGTGCTCATTACCTACGATTAATATCTGGCATATAATATATATTCAGTAGTCGGGATCGGGACAGACAAAGTAACTGTAAAAATATATTTACAGTTTAGTTCAAGCACTTAAACATACCTATATTTTTTCATGTTATATTTAATCGCGCAGATTATAATCCCTATGTTAATATTATAAACACAAACATGGTTTTAAAATCGCTTAATATTTAAATAACATGCAACAACTGGTTGCTAGCAAATTGCTGATGGAACATCACCACTTTGTACATTGCCCACATTTGGGAGCAATGTAAAACATTGTTGTGATAAAACTCGGCTCGATTACACCGCAATTTACCGGACATGGAAAAGTGGTTCTATAAATATTTACTGCTCCATATATACCGGTGTGCTAAATTATACAGCTGATCGCTACGTTTTAGCATAATCTTCTACTACAATAGCGCATCTCGCTACTGTTCCAGATGTATTAAACTCACTATTTACACCTTCATTGTAACAACTTGATGATACAATTGTACGTTTCGGAATGTTTATGCTGCGTGATACCTGTAATAATACGAAACATTGTACTTCATACGTTTCCAATTTAATATCAAGAAAAGAAATATATTTCCAACAGTTTCGTGTAAACACCTCATCAAAGTAACAAGTCGTTTTTACAAACATGTTTCCTATGTACCTACATATGTTATATCGAATTAATTCACTTAATCCATAGAAATATAGTGTTGAAACAAATATGTAAGGTCTATTAATAAATGTTTATTGCCCACGCAATACATTTGGAGCTTTAATCTGGTGTTAGCGGGAGGCCGGCGCCCACCCAGAGGTGTGGACATCTCTAACCAAATCGAATTATAAACCAACCGAATAACGATTACCTATAACCTGGACTCACAATGACAATATCTAAAGGAAATAGATGTCAAAATCGTTTGGCTAAACTTTGAATGGATGAAAATGTTTAATTGCTGTCGGATAATGTAAACCATGGAGGATTAGACATATTGGAACACTATAAACCATTTATATACAGTCTCATTGATTAGACCATTTATTACGGAATTAATTTTGTATTATCCCACGGTATTCGTTGATAGTTCAAATAAGAATTTTGAATATTATTATGTTTTGTTTTGGAAAATGAACTGCCTTGTTCAAAAATATATTTAGCTAGATTCTAATATATGTATTGAGTGATGCCTATTCCAGATTGTCTGCTGTTTCTATTTTTTTCTTTATATGGTTCTATTTTTTCACACAAAGCCACAAGCGACAAACGTATATCATTTTTATAGGAACCTTGCCGCGTACACTTGTAAGGATCCATCCATATGATTTAATTTATTGTGATTCAAAACAAATAAGATCAAAATTCCTGCTGCGATGTTATTTATAGAGCTTGAAAGGAAAAGTAAGACATAAAATAAGCATAAGATTAGTTTTATGGACTGTTACGCAGTCGTATAGATAAAGAATAAAACAGATCATAAATTAACGATTCTGTAAAACAAAGTCAACAAAAGTTCGCAGTAATTTGAATATTAATCAATTATAATTCATTTAGGCTACCTACTTATGACAAATTACTAAGATTTATCTTCAACTAGCTTCTCCCAGCGGTTTCTTCCGCATTTCCGTGGGATATGTAATATTCCAGACTTCCAGACAAATTTCATCTCGATCCCTTCAGCGGTTTTGACGTGAAGGCGTAACAAACAAACAAACATACAAACTGTCGAATTTAATTTTAGTAGTAGGATTTTAGTAAAGGATACCACTCCCTGTCCATCAATCAGCATGCTTAGTCAATTCCAAACTATGGACTTTTTATTCTAATTCAAGTGAGTCCTTGTTAGGTTGATACGCAGTCGTTATTCGCCCATTATTACAACATGAGAACAATTTGCAAATACTTGTGTATGTGGAGATCAAATTGAGCATTCCAGTGTAAAACTGCGACCGTAAATTGTGATGATTCCCGGTCTGGTTACGACGAATCTTTTTATTTAAATTAGAACTGATTGTTACTTGTAAGTTTGCGGGTTTTTGTATATTTTGAGGTATGCCATTTTATATTTGCACGGTTGGCGCGGTGGCTATCCACAAATTGTTTTTCTGGGACTGGGTGTCATATATATGTGAAATTGTATGTTTGTAAACGCAACCACCATACAGACGAAAATCTTAGTCACAAAAAAATTGGAGCATGTAATAATTTCTTTACGCATGTACTAAAACTGCACCAGCCAATGGTGATCGAGGAGAAAGATCCTATAAATTTTTGGATACCTGACGCCGAAATCCCGGTCTCCTACCAAATATGGAGAATGATAGGTTTATGCTAATATTGTGCGTTTTGCATAGATAATCAGTACCTACGTAGCAGAACCCTTTAACTAAGATTAAAAAGTTTATGTAAATATCCTTCCTAAAACAAGAAAAAGTAATATTGTACGCATTCGTCTCAATAAAGCAGCGCCCTAGTAGCCCATGGATATTGTTAGTGCGAAGTACCCGGTATTTGCATGTGCTCGTTAGCGCATTGCCGGCTGAATGACACGCGTCCAGCCAACTGATTGTTCCCAGCGCGACACTCGCGCGAAACGACCGAATTTGATGTTTATTTACCGCAGTAATATATGAACCTGTATACCCTTAAACCTTATATGTAAGTAATAATGTGTAATGATTTAAAAAGGTACAAAAAGATTTGTATTTTACACATCCACTCCTTGTCCAGTTTCTTGATTTGAAGCGTGTTAATTTTATTTTGTTGCTAAGTATTCAAAGTGTATTTTGGTGTAAGACGAGTTCGTTTTCGATATAATCTTCTTTCGTTTTTAATAAGTGGCTCTCATAACAAATTTTATTACAAATTCCGTAAAATTAGACGTTATCCTTTCATTTTTCGAAGCGATAAACGTAAGTTGGTTTGTGTTACGAACAGCTGATCTGCTGAGGCTTCTGTGAAATTGACAATTTTATGGACTGGATCCATTCGGATTTCAATGACGCACTAAAACAAAAGTGGGTACAGAAATTTTAACTAAAAACCTAATTACTTAATCCAATTTTGTCTGACGCCGAACTTAGCTCCAATAAGCGCCGCGGCTATCAATCGTCCAATCACGGGTTTGATTGAATGTCTGTAAACGTCATTTACTGCTCGTTATCCGCGCTCGAGGCGCGAAACGTCCCGCCGACTTCGGCAGCCAATAAACATTTCATTGCCGGATCGAACCCCTTTTGTTTTAGTACGTCGTATCAACATCAACACGGGAACTCTCCTCATAATCATTTAGAATACATATCGCCCAATCAGTGTGGAATATAATCAACTAAATGCGTAACCGTTTTTGGGGATTTTTGGGGAAATATTTAGTCTCGAAAATAAACGCTGAACTGAAAATGTCTGTCGTAAAATTTTGCTAATGTTTATTGTCAAACAGCTGATGTTTAGTTATTTGATGGGTTTGATTTTTTCCACTGTTACCATAAAATCTTTTTCTTAAATGTGAGACTCGTCGAGAAATTAATGAGAATTCAGACAGCGTTAGGCGCCACAGTGATATGCAACACGGATTGCGGGAAGACGCGTGTTGATGTCCGACGTAAATAGCTTCTTGTTGATATTCATGACCGTATCTACCCTAAACATACTTTAAAATATAATAACTGCTTACCTATGTATACAATAAAAGGAAATTTTCAAACACCGGTAATTCCATAATTAGTTGTTACATATAAGAATAAAAAAAAAAATAAGAATAATTTTAGTCAATGCGTAAATTTTACGCAACCACAAAAAGTAACAATTCGACGAAACAAATCAATGGTCTTGAAAATGATGTTCAACTGACAGAAATCAATTACTCCACTTAAATAGTACCGGTGAAAGGTTAATGTAACCATTTTACAGTCTCATTTAAACTCTGGCTTTTATAGGCTATCTTCAAAACGTTACTGTGCTCTAAATTAAATGAAGATACGATCGCCACAGTTTTCATACAACGAGACATACCTACGTATTTATATTAAACAACTTCAATACTGTCGTGGACTCTTAAAGACATGGCTGTTTTTATTGTATGAATTAATTATTCTATTAAAGTACATCGCATGGAATATTACTCCACTAATATTCCAGTATTCATGAAATGAACGCCGTCTCTAATTTGCAGCATAGCAAGTACTCTTTCGCAATTAGAGAAGAGAGAATTACCTACCTAGATCTTAAACTGTTGTCAACTAATTTAAAAAATACACGTAAGATACTATTATCGATTTACAAGATCATTATACACATTGAATATCGTTGCAGTGAGAATGAGCGGACCTATTACACATATATATATGACACTGTTGTACTGACCAACTACTGCTGAGTGAATCTATTACAATACAAATTTATTTAATTCTGTTTATTACCTCTTGATAGATTCTAAAGGCTTGTATGTAAAAAACAATAACAAAATTATAAATACAGCTCATGTTCCTAAACTGCTGTCCTCCAGACCTTGCGTCAATTTTTATGCAGCAGTAGAATTTAAGTTTCAGATCATCACCAACCCTCATCCATAATATTATGGAAATTACTTTTGCTGGCAGTTTTTATTTACGCGTTAGCGTAGCCTTTGACTAGAATATTAATTTTCTGTAGGCCTTCGTGTCGGCCCGGAGACCGCCTACATAGAGCCTCCCTAACAAAATTACACACTCATTAGTTCTACGGAATGTTTGTTTGTTTTTTACTACAACTGGCGCCCAATGCCCGCGTTAAAACTAACAAAATTAGTCACAGTCAACATGAAATCGATTTAGTATATTGGATAATCGGAAAGGATATTGTTTTTTGAAGGCCAGCGATACTCCTTGATGTTCGTCGGTGGCGCCAATTAATTCAACTGTGACAATGACTCAGGTAATTAAACAGGTAATTTCTCATTGCAAGACGCCAGACATGGCAAGTGACGTCACGTTGTCTTCGCATCCTCGTAGCTCTCCGACAGATGAATAAGTGCGTGTTGATTGGAATTTTAATGGGCGTTAATGGGCGGGACAATGACGAAATCGTTGCGGACGGAGATTTTATCGTTTCTATGCGCTGATAAGGGGTTGATCGCCGGTAGTCTCAAAGGCAAATTGTGGACAGACTGTCGCTACCTCATGCGGTGGTCTTGCTGAAGAGACACTTGTGATCTTTTGGTTTTTCTCAACTCTTCAATGGTTAACGGTTTGCTGCATGCATATTTATACAAAGATAAACTAAATGTCATGAGATAAATCTTGTATGAATCTTTTAGTGACTTAAAATAGCTGACGAGAAATAAAATATTGTGTATCTGAATAAATAATTTTAGTTTTGCATTGTGCGTGGGAATGTGCGGTGTACACGGATAGGGCTATTACCCCTTAATTGTTGGGAATTTCAGCCCCTCTCCGGACATCGCGTGGACAATTGTTTAGATTTGTCCGTATGTCCGCAATTCAGTGGTAATGACTAAACGGTTTATCGAACCGGCAAATCATTATGTGACACGTTGTACGTGAGAATAAATAAATTACTACATCTGCTGGGATGTCATTTTTGAGGGGAAAATGTGGTAATTAATCTTGTATCGTATACATTTATAATTGCTACTAAATACTGGTTACAAGGGCACGGTTGGGTTTAAATTTCGTTGTTTGACCGCGGTTTTACGAGTATATCAGAGTCAGTAGTATTAGTCGATTTTCTTAATTTTGTGCCAATATTATTCCAGACTTCTTACTTTTTGAAAACCAGAACCTTGTCTTAAGTTTTTACTTTTCTTTATATTTTTCACATGAGGCTATAAAAATAAAAACATACCTTTTCTAAACGGCCAGTAGCAAATGAAAGAACATATAGAAGACGCTCAAAGTAGTTAGCGAGGCTGTCCAATGCTCATTCTGGCGCGGAAGTACTAAATTACGTAGGAGAACTACAAATCACGGTGTGAAAAGTTAATGATCATAAAAATATTATGTTTGAGGTATAATCGTGAGTACAGGAACTTGACGTCCGTACCCGTTAGTGCACTTTTGACCCTATCGCTATTTAGGGTTGACACAACGCAGCCACGTGATTTAATGACCGTATTTATGTGCCGTGAGAATTTTCTGACAGACTGGTAATTTAGTAGGTGTAGTGTAAACTTAGGTTTTTTATTTTGTATGCAACGTCACGCCTTTTATCCCCGAAGGGGTAGGCAGAGGAGCGTTTTATGGCATGCCGTTATACAATGTACACCTACTTTTCACCATTTATCAGTCTTAGCGGATGAGCCTATTACCCCATTACTGGGGAGAGTTCCAGACTTCATGCTACTACTGAGAAAGTTTCGGAAAATGGAAAAAAACCCATAAATACTTTGCTCGACCCGGAATTAAACCGTTAGATTCACAAAAATTATATAATTATTTTATTTCAGCTTTAGACGAATTTCAACTATAAAACAGCGTTTGATATAAAACATTTCTTTTTGTTAACAAGTGTAAGCAATTGCTTTAAAAATTCATCTCGTTCTCAGAAAGTTTGTTTTACATCGTTTTTCTGTCCAGATCCTCTTTACATAAATGTAACAGGAATATGAAATATGAATACTGAATATTGTGCTGAGTAACAAAATAAAACAGGAGGAAGGTATTCCGAAATGAATTTTTATGAATTTGATACATCTGCTCTTGTTCACATGCTATATCTTGTATAATGAACAAAGTATGAATTTTTATTCAACACCTAATGATAACAAAAATCCTTTTAAAGGTCTCTCTACTGATCACAGTTTTCTTTCACAATATTATTATATCACAGTCTTATTGTAGCTTCTTTTTTTAAAATAAACGTTGCCCGATACTAGGATTTTCTCCAGTGTCGTGGGTGCGTTTACAAACACACAAGTTCATATACACATGACACCCAGACCCGAACCAACAATTTGTGGATCACACAAAGAGTTGCTCCGTGCAGGAATCGAACCGCAGTCAATAAAGTATGATTTTATATTTAACACCTAATGACAAAAATCCTTTAAAAACCTCGCTCTATTGCTCGCAATATTTTAAAAAGTACTGACTACATCTTATTTTAGCTGTTCCACATAAGCATGCAGTGGTTGTTACCTCTTTAATCAGCCCTCCATAGTGATACCAAAAGCACGCGAATTATTTTAATGTTGGGATACTGTAATCATGTCCATGCTTAATAATTTTTATTGGCATCATTACGAATCGTGACGAATGTTGTAAAGATTCCTTTAAAATGCAATAAAATATTATTACAGAGTCTTTCATGTTTAATGTGAGAATCGAGACATCGTGTGCTCACGGGAACTTTACACGGATACTATCGATCTCACTAAAAATAAATGAATCAATTTAATTAAAAATAAAGGACATTTCGGGAACACTTTCGCTGCGGCACAGATCCAAAATAAATTTCGGTCCGTACGGCCACAACTTATTCTAATTAGTTGGTACAAAGTTCCAATTAGTACGATTCGGTATCGGATGCGCCCGCGCCGCGCGCCCTGCACGCGGTGGTTAACATAAACTGCACAGATAAAATTTAAACCTTTTAATGAACTCTCGGATTGCTTTATTTACTTCGAGATTAATAAATTTTCGGCTTTCCGCAAGCTCTGTATCCATTTTGAATTTATTCATTCGCATGCGCGTCCTAATACTGATAGAATCAACTTTTAGTTATTAGCAACCGCACTATATTTATTTATTTAGGTAAAACTTCAGTTACATACAAAGCCACATAGCTTTTAGTTATAATCTCAGTTGACAATACACAAACAAAAATCCAATTATAAAATAGAATTTATACAATCAATGATTAAAATTTTTTCAACATCATAAAGTGACTGAAATGAGCGGTTCCCAATAACCCCACATTTAATATTAAAACAAAATCGAACCTGTTGGAGTGGTTGCAGATCGAACGGTCGGCCCGGCTGTGCAATAATCAGCCTAATGATACCTTTACAGAAAAGGTGTTAAAACGTTTATTGGAATACGTCTAAAACATTATTAATAGCTTTTTAACAAGCCGACGCCTCATTTTAGGTGTGAACCTAAACTTTTTCGATACAATTTTTTGTTTCTCGTAAAATATTCTCGTCGTCGACGCCGAAGAAAGATTGTAATTCAATTATTACGATATTCCGTGATAATGACGGATGATAGACGTTAATACCAGCCTCGTCGCGAGACTAATGTCGCCTCTGGTTTAAAGAGCTTGCGGTTAACGTAAAGTGATTGCATAAATTTGATTTCACGCTATTTAATATAATAAACGAGGTCCAGAAAAAAGGACGTTCGTCGCCGCGTGCGCGTCGTAAAATTACGAATTACGGCTTGGAGGTTACAGGGACAGAAGCGTAATAAGACAATTACTCTTTGTATTTAGCACAACATACCACAAGTAAAATTTTTACTTATAGTTTGAACCACAGACAAAGCATGACATGGCCCAATCAAGTATGATGGCCGAGGTTTGAAGTGGCAAAGCTTAATAACCCTCAATCGAGGATTCCTGCTACCGCTATAAAAATTCGGCGGGCTCCAGAGAAACCGTTGGTCCCCGCCCAGTACATTTTGTGGCAATGTCGATAATTTCAGACTAGTGCTTCGGACAAACGCTGTCCACCGGTGAATTGTGGGGGCATCGATTTATTATTGAAATCAGCCCGTCGCACGCGCACGCTTCCTGTTCTCAAAATTGGTTATAAAATTGGCGACCGCTCGTGCCGTACGCACGGTGGTTAATGATACCGAAAAAAAAGTTACAAGACTTTACTTTTCAATTATGATTCCAGATTGACATATGGAGAGCAATTTATCTTGAATCTTTAACTATTCTTTTTAGTAACAAGTTACGATATAAATACATACATACAAACAAAAAGCAATACTTGCATCGATTGTATTAATTAACACTCTGTAATGTTATTTGCGAACGTTGCCGTTGAATAAATATAATTATTCCGATACTTTGTTGGTATCTGTTTACATGAATAATGGAATTATTAAAAGCATATGTATTCGTAATAAAAAGATGTCGCGTCTTGTAATTTTACATTTTAGTGTCGGGATCTCCTTAAATATATTTACTTAATTAAGCGTGTCATATAATTGACGACGAAACTACATGAGGTGAATGTTTAATTACAAAGAAAATATGTGCCTAACTAATTAAGCTAAAAGAAATTGAAATGATTGCTTGATTTAATCAAATGTATAAAAACTTCTAACATCATCTAATACCTTCCCTTACGGCCTGAAAGCTTTGGTGGGGGCGCACGTGCCGGTCAGTGCGCACGCGCAGATGTATCGTGACACCTGCCTTGACGGCTGAACCTCTCTTTCACACCCACGTCATAACATATCGCCATCTTCTTTCAGTAAAGCGTATTTTTGATTCCAACAAAGTAAAACGCGATACAAAGATCAGAGCCACTGCATTTTACATTATGTGACCTGTTTCTTAATGATATGTTCTAAAATAGTTCGCTGTACTCATTAGTATTCGTAGTGCGAGTGATCCCACCCCACAGTCTATGACCATGTTTAATACTGCAGCCTCCGACATGTTTGGGAACTTGTTCTAGTACGCGACCACATACTTCTGTATGTAGGTGCTTGGGTTAGTCGTTTAAGCGTTTGTCGGATAACTTAATGGCACATATCGCTTGTATCATACGCCCACACTTACAACTCACTTAGTTTAGATGTGAATTTAGTAATAAATTGTTTATAAATTTAGTGATAGCACGTTCAATTAAAAACTTACTTATACTTGGCCCGTTTCGACGAAACTAGAGAATTTTTCAAATAAGTTATAAATACAAACAGTCTAAGTTTGGATTTGATGTTCGGCCATACCAGACTTTTCTTATAATGACAATAATAGGTAAGTGTATTTATTATAATGAAATCTGCCCATGATATCATAAAGAAAAAATATTACAAACAGAAAAAAATAATAGAAACCGAATAAAAAACTTTAAAGTCGAATTTATTAATGCAAATTCGACGTCATGCATTGGTCAGGAATGCGAATTATAAATGCATCCAAACGTCTTATTAAACAGCGACACACAAGCCTGTTCAAGCACAGACTCTCTTAAAAGCGATATCTCATCTTTAGCAGCGAATCAAATGCTAATAAAATGGTCTAAGACGTTGATTTGACCCTGATTAATGATTGCGTTGGCCAAACATAACCAGTATAAGCTGATCTTTCAAAGGGAATAAAACCTGCATAGCTCGAGGTCATTTCTCACTGGATTTTTTAGTCGTCAACGGTGCAGTGACAAAGGCACAGCACGACTGATGTCTTGCTGGGAAAATTAGACACAGGCGAGCACCCGAACAGGGGCAGCGTGATGATACGTAAATGTCATTCTTAACAAGACCAACGGTATCCTTTTGTATGGGGTGCTCTACTAAAAGCTTTGCATCTAATTGGTGCAGGTCATTACGATGTGAGATGCTGAAAATCGGAAGATTGATGATTTTCTCGGTTTTATTGTCATTATTTTGGTACTAATATTTGATGGTGATTAGGAGAACTTTAAAAATTAAAATAACACACACTTTTGTAAAAATTGTGATAGGACATTTTTGCAAGGAATTTCTTAAATCTTTCAATTCTCTTTCTTTTAATGCAATCTCCTAATATGTTAGTATGAATTTCAAATGATCGAGGTTAGACCTTCATAATAAGGTGGTTTCTAACATATTTGTAAAGCTTCTGAATTCTTTTATTCCTAACTACTCCGCCTATAAAGGAGCAGTTTTTTTCTCATAAAATTACAAGGATACCTTTTATAGCGTAAAAATTCCTTAATTAAACAACAAATATGAATCTATTCTTTGTGGTTAACGCCCTTTTTTTCTAAAAGAATATTGCCGCTCATCAATTTAATAACTTATTTTTTGATGTGTAATAATCTGTTTTTTGTTTATGTCTTGGCCTATATTGTTTTTTTATTACGGATTATAAAATGACGTGCCACTATTGCTCTTCTTCAAAGGGTGTTGTTCAGATTGCTTGTCGTACCCTTAGCTATTGTCTTTTTAGAAACTGTAGTGATGTGTTTATAAAGATCTATTTTATTAGCTGAGAGACGTTGGAAATGGAGGAGAGATGAGATACGAAACTTTATAGTTTTGTTGACCAAAATTTTCGTCTTTTGTCTCGTCCATTAAGCAACATTTTGGTTTTATAACATTATGTGGTCATAAATATAAACTGTATCATAAGCTCTTTGAAGCTATTAGGTAGTGCAAAAATTAATATCTTAGATAAGTTTAATGTCTCCTTCGCTATTTATACTCGTAAGTATCAGGTAAAATGGCCCCATAATCTTTTCTATTTCGCCTGCATTATCCAGAAACTAAGCTCTAAATTCCCAGGATATAAAACTGTCGCGATCTCATATACATCAGTTTACTACTCGGTTAATGGCTATACCGTAAGGGATTACTCCTTAATTGATAATCGTTAAAATGTTACATTTACTGCCAGTGCCCATAAAGTTTACATTCACTTCTAACGTTTACCTGCAAGACCACCGAGAGAGGGCATCTCAGGGAAATTCGCTGAGACGTCACAATTTAATTAAGGGCAACCTCCTAATTAATGTTTCCTCTGCTGACTGTGCCTCGGGTTCACGAACGATTGAGCAACGATTTGTAGACTTTTAGGGACAAATTTTGTTCAATAGAGCAAAAGATTAAACATCGATGACCGAAACTTTTTTTGGTAGTTGAAGGGTAAATTAGTGGACCATATTCTCAGAAAATAGAAATGTTAGAAATTAGATTCTAACATACCAACGTTCTCATTAAAATACTCGACTATTATCCTAGCACAATACATTTATTCAGTGCTCACTGCTCCCATTTATCGGGGCTCGATATAAATGACCGAAATTTTATCTGCGAGAGGATCTCCCAGCCACCGGGCAAGTGATGTCTTAATAATGACAAGAGGTTAAATATCGTGAGACACATCTCGGGAACAAAACCGAACGTCACGACAAAGGAGCAATGTCCCGAGTATTTTGTCACTGTTTAACTGATCCAATCAGTGCTACGTGAATCGTAGCTACAAAAAATAATACCGACATCCGAAAGGGCTGATACAAATTATTATTAAGGCATGCGATTATCTTTGTACGATAAAAAATGGTATGGTAAACAGCGTTGTTAATTTCTATCGTTCGGTATCTGGATACTGTTCACTATTATTAATACGTAATGTCACGAAAACGATTACTATTAATAAGGTATCTAGTTCGGGTTGCCACACGCAACTTGTAGTTAATTTAGAAAAATAAAAGTGCTACCAAGTGGAACGTGTAATTTGAAAGATTCGGAATAAGACGTCAAATGAATTGTTCCGATGAAAGGGGTTTGTTTTTGTCTGAATCAATCATGTTATTATATATTTAATTGAGCTTGTGATGTAACATCTGCTTGTTTTGGTTTTTCGGGATCTCTATCAACAACTTAACAATGACCAGCTTTTTTCTAACTTGAGAAAAGTTACAAAGAAATATGATTAGATTTGTTGTACATATGTTATATGCATTAACAGATTTTCAATTCACCCGACCTTGTAAAGGAAATGAACTTGAATATCAGAACAAAATCATTTAAATGAACATGCACTCCTGAATTTAAAACATTAATAAAAAATCTCTTAGTATGAAATATATTCAATTTACATAAACAAAAGCGCCGCACAGCGTCGTTGGTGTCATATTCATTATTGATATTTCCATGTCCGCCACCCAACGAGCAAAAGCGTTGAATAAAATATCAATTAGAGCACGTTTTGAATGTAAAAAAATCTCTTTATTTCTCAATTTCGCTAAGTGAATATGTTGGCCGTGTATTGGCGTATGTCATTTGCTGTTTTTGCATGTTGCATGTCGTCGGTTTGGGCGGTAAGGTAATGAGGAAAGAGAAGTATTTATTACAACGTAGGCCTCTTAAGGCGCAGCAGACCAACTCAAAAAATATAACAAATGGAACACAAGAACTCGCTCGTAATACATCTTCAATGTGACTCTAAACATAAACTATTACAGATGAAGTGTACCTGATATTGCCTTATTAGTCTGACTACTTTTTACTATGAAGGCTTCGACGCATAGCTTCTCCTTAAAGGTTTCAAGTGCAGCTCTGGTTGTTTTTAGGGCTCGCGACAATGTCGATGGGTTTGTGTAAACAACGGACCGCGGTAACACGTATTTTTTGTGCTTTGATTTATTGTTTCATGTTTCAAAAGTTGCTTTTTGCGCTGTACCACACACGTACAACCTCCGGACTCAGTGATCAACTGGGCGGCAATAAACTGGGCCACGTGGACCAGTTGTACAAAATTAATTATGCCTACTATTTTTGTGGCCAACTGGGCCGAACGCACTTTGGTCTCGCGGACAAGATTTTATTATTTAATTTGCTGTGGTTAAGTGGGCCGAAAGTATCCAATACAGGCAGATACAGAGTGTTTCAGTAATTTCAAATATTTACCTTGTGGGTACCATTTTGTTTTACTTATATACAGTATCTACAGCCGTTACGAAAGTAAAGTGCGCTTTCTTCCTTTGTCTTGTGCGTTTCTTTATATGTTGTTGTGTTGTCGTTATATTTTGTTATCTGCGGACCACCGGTTGGGAACCACTACCTTAAGCTATAACAGGTATAACGTTACGTATTATGAAACATCAATCTCTTTTAACTTCAAAAAAGACAATCGCCAACCGCTACCTCCTATCACTAACCACCGCAAATCAACGCACACCATCCAGCCTGAGGCAGAAATAAATTGATGATGCTGCGATGGACTACTGGCCAGTGCTTGTCCAGTAGTGTCGGCGCTGCGCTGCGCCCGTCCCCGACCGTGGTGTCTGACACGTAGCCGCGCGACTAGTGAGTGTCTGCGAGGGTGCTGGCATGCGGTGCTACGAGGTAAGCTGCAGTGCTGGGCTGCTCGCTCCGCATCTACCTCAATATTTGCATCAACTACTGCTGCTCTGCGTCCGTGCAACTCAACACTCCTGCGCAATTGTACAGTTTTTTGCAAATCAAAAGTTCGCTAACAGTTCAATAAATAAACGAATAAATAAAGTCAGCAGGTAGCAACATGCAGACACGTGAAATGTATCGAATGCCACAAGTGTGTGTGTGGCGGTGCTGGGGTTTAGCACAGCTCAGCATGAGCGTGGGATGCAAACAGTGTACCAGTGCAGTACAGTACTAGTGTGGTGCAGGTACAGTACGGCATGACTCACTACTGGCTGCGTGTTGTCGCTAGTTGCGTGCGACCAGGAAGTGGGACCGGGGTGGCTGACACCGCGCCACTGCGCCGCGCGGCTCTTGTACTGTAACAAGCACTGGCCAGTAGTCCATCGCAGCATCATCAATTTATTTCTGCCTCAGGCTGGATGGTGTGCGTTGATTTGCGGTGGTTTGTGATAGGAGGTAGCGGTTGGCGATTGTCTTTTTTGAAGTTAAAAGAGATTGATGTTTCATAATACGTAACGTTATACCTGTTATAGCTTAAGGTAGTGGTTCCCAACCGGTGGTCCGCAGAGAACAAAATATAACGACAACACAACAACATATAAAGAAACGCACAAGACAAAGGAAGAAAGCGCACTTTACTTTCGTAACGGCTGTAGATACTGTATATAAGTAAAACAAAATGGTACCCACAAGGTAAATATTTGAAATTACTGAAACACTCTGTATCTGCCTGTATTGGATACTTTCGGCCCACTTAACCACAGCAAATTAAATAATAAAATCTTGTCCGCGAGACCAAAGTGCGTTCGGCCCAGTTGGCCACAAAAATAGTAGGCATAATTAATTTTGTACAACTGGTCCACGTGGCCCAGTTTATTGCCGCCCAGTTGATCACTGAGTCAACCTCCGTGGTTGATATATGCAAATTGATGTTTTTATTTTTCCTCGAGTGAACTATTGGCGTGTGTCCTTAAACCCGCGCTATCCCACAGGTTTATTTTTAATAATGATTTAACTGTTTTAAATTAATGTTTAATGCTATCTTGGGAATTAATTACATTATTAAAGTTTAATTTGTTGAATTACTTATCGCGTTATTGAATTTAATAACATAATTGCGATATTAATATTACAGCGATAAAGTAGATACATTAGCTTTTATTATCGGCACTAAATGTTGGGCTAAAATTGTGCACGATCCGGGATCTGAAAATAAACACACAAATATTAATAAAACGGTGTATATGCATTCAAAAGTAATCTAAACGACGACAAGCAAACGTAGTAATGGACTGAGCAAACTTTATTGGTTGCTTCAAGCTGGAGACACGAACGTGCGCTCGCTACCAGGATTTTATTATGAAGCAGTAAACGTCAAACATTTAATGTCGCTCACATAAAATTATTAAAAGACATTATAATGATGGCAGCACTCGCGACTCGCGACCCTCCTTCTAATTGGCACCTTATTTAAATTCCTACCGGCGATTATTTCGGAACTGGACTTGCAAATGTTGCATATCTGGTTTCTGTGTAAAATCTACTTCTTTATTAAGTGAGGAACTTTTATATTCGCGTAATGGTAAGCATACCCACTAAGCGATCCGGTAATTTCATTGGCACTTTATTTCGTTAGCCGTATTAACCGATCTCGGCCTCTTTTACGCGGATAAAAAGAATTCATGTAATTTTGCTTAAGTGCGCATCTTCACCGATATTAAGTGGTATAAACTTAGGATTTTATGGTGCAAAAATGGAATTTCTATTAAAAAATCTATTCGGGCTAAAATAGATACAGCGTTTTGTAAGTTGATAAGCATTTAATTAAGGCTTTAAATATATCGGCACCGGTGCAGTGGCGTCGCTACCATTTCGAATATCTCAAACTGCGCAAAGTTTTTACGTGACGCCTGAAGTTGGCTGGCATTAATTTTATGGCGGCATAGTAAATTCTCACTAGAGTGCGGTAACTCCCCGCTGGCGGCGCGCGGCACCACGGGGCGAACGTTACGAGCGCCAAATCGGTTTTTACCGTATAACCCGACCATTTGTATATTAAGGGAAATGTGTTATTTATGCACCAACTAGAGGTGCGCACCCCACCGCGGCATCATGTTAATTGATCGGCGTTTCATTAATGCTCATTGTTGCTATACAGTGTTTCAGTTTTTTTATTGGTCTCCCGTAGTAGGGTCGCGAGCCGGACTCTTAATTACAATGAGGCTATCATCATAATGATCGTGGCGGAGGTGCTGAACCTTTTTGTTATTATTTAAATTCCCAGTCACAACATTGCGATCGTCAAAACGAATCCTAATGAGCACCGAGTTGGTTGGAGTAGAGTTGAAATTAGTGCCACCGATACCTCTTAATGAGAAGAAGGTATTCTTGCTTTACTTTTGAAAACTTTGACTTCATACATATTGATGTGTTACGCATTCTAAACAACGTTAGACTTTTAATTAGTTGAAATGTCTTCATCAGTTTAAGACAAAAAGCGTCGGTAAAAATCATGTGAACTGTTGCGCTTGGGCTCCATTTTATTCATTTATAGCATCGTAAACCCTTAGATTGCTAATTAGTTTTATGGGCGTTTTATTCTTGTGACAAAACTTCGATGATCTACAGTCGTGTTTCGGTACTCACCTGGATTATATGCAACATGCAACATTTTGTTCTATTTTCTTGGATGCTGTACTTGTTAGTTACTCAACTTATTATCTAGATTAGTTATCATAATTTTTTTCTTCGGACTACTGAGTGTCATTGTCAAAGAGTAATACAAATTTTTGATATCAATACTTCTCAACAAATTACTTTCCTGCCCACTTTTCAGTTATTACCTGACCTTGTAGCGTGTTGCTCAAGGCGTTGGATTTTAAGACCATATTAAAACAAAAGGTCACACAATATAAATGAAACTATTTTTGTTTAATTAAACGGAATGCTTGATTAATTAAGTGTGATGCTAATACGGAAACCATAAAATGTATTTAGTGTGGCTTAAAAGAAGAGTTACTACTGTCGGTCTTTGAGGAAATTTTCATCACTCTATTTCTCAGTTAAAATGCTTTCCCACGGAGATTTAAGATTTTTATAGTTATTTTTATATTTTTAGCCAAATAAAAATGAAGAGTACGTTGCTATTAAAGATAATGTACAAATTCTTTCAGACTGTAATAAAAGTTTAGTCTGTGGTTTAGTCAATATGTATATAATTTAAATATTTTCTTGTCTTTTTCGATCTATTTATGAAAGCATTTTTAAACCTAAGAATATTTAATATTATTTAGTACCTATAGACTAGATTATAGGTGAAATCAGGTGCAAACAACGTACAACTACTAATACTAAAATATTTTCGCAATAATTTTAAGATACATTTAGTTACCTGGCTATAATTATGGATCGAAATATAAGCTTGAAGTAGTATCGCCAAGTACCACAGAGCATAAATATTACAATGACAAGTACGATTCTATCAGACAGACGCATTTAGCAGTGTTGCCAATGTAAAAAGGCGAGCCGTGATCAATGTGCCGACGCGGGTGGCAACTTTTATAAAATAAAAGCGTGACTATACGACTTTGTTGAAATTATTTATTTCGTTAATGCGCGCGTATTTTTTGTAAGTGTTAAGTTTCCTATACATTTTGTGTTTAGTATTAATGTCGTCATTTTGCTTATTGTATAGATTTTATGGTATTATATGCATTTGTGTATAATACATTCGTTACAATAGGTGTACGTATACAACAAGGCCCATGTTTGAATCTTAGGGTCAGTTCATATTTGACGTAAAATACGTTGAGCGCATCATCAGTCGCACTAACGTATCAGTAAGAACGGTCAATTGTTTTTTCATTCATTTAACTGTAACGACCGATAATACGCGACACATGTTCAGTCTAGGCCCTTAGTACGAGTTTACTTTACGTTAAAAGTAATCGATACGAAAGCGCGTTCGGGCTTTGATTGGCCGGCTCGAATAAATCAACTAATCAGAGTGCTGAACGCGCGTTCGTTTTGATTACTTTAAACGTGAAGCAAACTCGTACTAAGGGTACTGATATGAACCATTATGTTCGACAAGAATTAATTATTACTTATAGGTTTTTACTTACTTAGATGCAAGTATCTTTGGAGAGTGTAGTTTTACCTTCAGATGACTATTGTGTTTTATTATACGTAGAATAAAAAACAAAGGAGTCAAGAATGTATTAATTACAAAAAAACTATAACACTTTCAGTAGTTACCTTACAATATTTTGTTCATGTGTCATAAAAATATAAATGAAGACATTTAAAATTCAATTAACATTTATGGACTTATGCGTAAATGACTTATAGTATGGGTGACAATAAAAATAGTGTAAATCATAATCATCATTAAAATTACTGCGATAGTGAAATTATTTTAAACTTAATTTATTTTATTTTAATGGAATATGTATATGACCTTTTAAGGTATAGTAAAAATATTAATGATATATAAAACCAGCGCTTCTATATTGAGTCCGTCTGTTCCACACTAATATAAAAAAGTGAAAGTGTGTTTGGATGTTTGTTCGTCAATCACGTTGAAACTACTGAACAGATTTTGATGAAATTTGGTATACAGACAGGGTATGAGCTGACTAGGGTTATAAGATATTTTGAATCCCTTGGAAACACGGACGAAGCCGCTGGCAGAAGCTAGTATTTACGTAAAGCAGAAATTAGCAAATACTCTTTTATTTATAACCCTAAACAATACAGAGACAAACAATTAACATTTTTAAACAGTAAATTAAAATAGACTGATTTAATTCATACTTCATTTATTCCAATACTTACTAACCAAAGTAAGGTTCCATTACATTTAAAAAGCTACTTTATAAATGGCCAGTAATCATTTTAAATTATATATCGCTGCTTAACGTTCGCGGCTCTCTTTTTGTCCATAAGCACAATGAATGGAGTCACGTGGACCCCGGCATCATTGACAATTGCCAACATTTGCCATTGTCAAATTGCTACTTACAGAATTTTGTTGTGCCCCGTAATTAGAGATCATTGCCTCGTAATATCAATTTTGATAATGATCCCGTTTGTATCTGTACATACAATGTTTTTAAGTTTTTAGTGACTTTGTATTTCTTTGAGGTTGTTACTTAAATAATTGATTGTTTGCTATGTAGTTCTTACGTAATTGTAAACTTAAAACTAGTGTTTTTAAACTCGTTGATGTCTTTTGTAGGCAAAAATAGAAAAGTTGTTTTTTTGTTCCAAAATATATTAATTATTCAATAAAACATCTTTATAGAAAGCCATACAGGTAAAAAGGCTATACTTAGATCTTAACAAAATACATAAAAATAGTAATACTAATATTTTTTTATTAATTGTAATATGAGTAATTAACCTTCATCTATTAGGTACTATGTACTAAAATAATAATAATATATATTTGTCACAACATCAACATTTTTTTTCTAATAGACACAGACGGTTCATTATTAAAACGAAACACGTGCACCAACCACCCGAGAGGACAATAAAAATCTGGCGCCTGCGCCGGTCACAGATTATGACACGTTCACAGTAATGACCGGGAAATTGTATCTACGTGATGTCATGTACCTATGTTTTTTTTTAAAAAGTAAAAGTTCCGCCCTCTATACCATAGTGTCGCGTATTCGGAAGCCGATTGACAATGTGACATGAATTGGAAATTGAATCGAAACTCTTTCGTGAATGGGACCTCGTTTCTGAGTAGTCGTTGTCCTTTTGGAGAAGTACGTAGGTGTAGTAATAAATAATAAATATTTGGATCTTTTTGTCTCTTTTGGATTTTTTAGACAAGTTATTATTTTATGAACCAACATCATTTACTTAATGGTATAAATCGGTAAACGAGTCGACGGATTACCTGATGGTAATCAATCGCCGCCGCCCATGGACACCCGAAACACCAGAGGCGTTACAAGTGCATTGCCGGACTTTTGAGGGTTAGGAATTTAAGAGTAGTTGGGGATTCGGGGATTGGGAAGGAGGGTAATCACTTCGAATCACACCGAAGTACGGCTCTCCCACAATTCATGCTTTTTTTTTATTTCAATACAATTCAGTACAATACGAAAGCCAATTATTTCTAATACTTCTATCTCCACTAATGTCTGGATACGTAACAAATCATCAAAACAAAACAGTATTGTAAGATAAACATAAACTAATAAAGTAATCCAATAGAAAACCATTCCAATTAGAAACACTAGTTCCCTTTAAATCTAATCAGAATATCAGACCAACCATTTAAACCAATAAGAATTGACCAACAGCAAATCTAATACGACTCGAGCCAATAAGAAACATGAACAAGAATCAAAGACACCATTAACACTTTCTAACTAGACTAGTCAATCTTTAATTACTCGCTAAATACCTACAACACATGCGCAGTGGAAACCGACGCAAATCTATTGCTAGGCGAAGCCTCTTTGCTGTGATTGGAGGAGAGGGGGCGAAGACCTCGAAACACAACCAATGGGAAGGCTCTACCCAACAATAGGTGAACATAGCTACGCCTGTAACGGTACCTTACTTAGTTCCACTTAGAATGAACTTGGTATAAAGATTTATTCTAAGTTATATCAGAGGATAGAGAATATTCTAGTTTTGTTATTTAATGTGTATGTTCAAGTTAATGCTTATTTGTCGTAAGTGCTGTTTGGTGTCTCCTGTACTGTAAGTTAACATATTTTTTATTTTACTTAACTGAAAGCTTTTCAGTTATTTTTTAACGTGACCATGTTCATCTATTTAGTAGTCAAATCAATACAGATTTTATATCGATCAAAGTTTTAATCATTTTGTTCTTCCTTAGTAAATATTTTCAGATTTATTTTCAGTATACATTTCCTCACATTGAAGTTGTTATTTCATTTGAAAAGTAAATAACATTAACTAAGAGTAAAATATAGTTATTGAAGTATTTGTATATTGGAATGAATGCAAATCTAACAGCAACATGTTGCTTGTTAGTTTACTGGAATGCATTCCAATAAGACCGATGTTCATAGCGTTTCTTTAACATTGCATTCATTCATAAACTTCTGCCTTATTATTATTTTCATTTACACAACTATTAAATAAGTTAATACACTTATGTAAGCAGATAACTGTTTTCAGTGTTATGTGAAGGAAAAAATGTCAGGCTGATGTGAAATTAATAAAATAAATATGGATTTTAATTGTCATTATTTGGCGAGGAAAGCAGATGGTTTAAATTATGCTTGTGGTCAAATGACCTATATGTTAACAAAATTTTATTATTTTTACTTCAAGTAATAGGTAAAGTAAATAAAAAATTGATTTCAGGTAAAATATTTCTTAAAAAACATTTGTTTTTGCGATAGCAGTAGTAGGTATAATTTTTTGGTAAACTTTTTTGTCTTTAGTTATTAAAAAATGTAAAGTATTTTATTTTACCATAAATCATTTAAATGTTCCGCAAATTGTTTAAAAGAAGCAAGTACACGAACTGTTTAACGTATAATCGCAATACCATTTATTTAGCCCGTCTCAAGAAGCCCCTTTATATCATGTTAACATTCCATATAAAACCAAAAAATAGTGGCAATTAATACAACATTGCGAACGCCCAAACATATGTTAAGATGTAATTTACGTTTAAATCCAAACGATAATCATTATGTTAATCATGGTTTTAATTAAACGAAATGATTAATTAATAAAATTGTTCCTGCGATTACGTACACGTGTACACTGCCGTACAAACTGCCTCAGGCATTTGACCGCTGACTATAATTAGAGTAACTCGCTAAATATTGATAATTGTTTTGCGCCCTCTAATTTGACCGTCTTTGCCGTCAATTTGCTACAAGAAACATCGAAAGCAACTCGACGACATTTTCTTATGATTATATTTATTTTCTGTTATTATTATGTCATGTTGCAATTTTGGGCGACGTGTAATTTTGGTGTGTTTGTAATATTTTGCGAGTGATTTTCATTAATAAATAAATCGAAATTGATGGAAACAAGTCACGCAAGCTTTAAGAGTAAACAGAGATACTTAGATATGAGTAAATGATGCGAGTGGATGGTGTCGTTACTTATACGTCGTTGTATATTTAATACCAGATCATTATAAGTACAAGTGGCCCGAAGCAGTATCAACACCCCATGTTGGTGCAACACGCATGGTACGTACACATTAACCTGGTAACATTTCTTTACTTTCATTTGGTATAACTTATAGTCCAACAAGCGACATTTAGCATTCAACAAGTACATATATAAAAGCATGTCTAGTCAAATCGCAGATACGCTATACTATGTTTATAATTAATAACATACACGATCCCTGCATAAGATCAGAAAGATATTCGTTTGATGAAGCTCCGCCATTTGTTTGATAAATGAATAATCGCCACAAATGAATTGAAAATAAAAAAAGTACAACGCTATAGTGTGCGAACTTTATACTAAAGTTATAAATAAAAAATGCCGCGTTGTTTAAATACACTTACTCGGTACCCAAGTGCGGTACAGTCACCACTTACAATTTATTGCAATATTAATAATATTAAAGTGACATTTATTGTTCGCTAGCTATCGTCTACGCATAATGAAATAAGAAATTATTAAATATTTTTGCCGTTAAAAAAATATAAATTGATGAAACAATATAGTCTACTGACCAACGTGTGATCTATTAAATACTCGATGTAAGGACGTGTAACATCGAAGCCCGAGATGAAAACTACTATTAGGAAAGTTAAGGGAGCCTATAATTCATCCTAATCACCAGTGATGCGCGGTGCTAGCTAAAGAGTAACGCAGGACTATGATGTAGGTGCGTTTAATGAAACGGGCACGGCGCGGCGGCGGGCGGCGGGCGGCGGGCGGCGGGCGTGCCCGCGGCGCTGGTCTCCTCCGAGTGTACACGAATGCGTCTGTCGCGTGGTTACGTGCTATTAAGTGTGTCGGACGCTCGCTACTAGTCGACGGACTACTATAAATTACACGAATTATACAGTGTGGCGGCGTACGCGAGCATGTGATATATTGTGGTATGGCGATCGCGCCGAACAGCCTCCGTGTCAGCGCACGTGAAATTACACACCCGACCGCGATGTTTGCGCGCAACACCGCTAATACCCCGCGCACGCGCATCGCATTTTATTTGCGATTGTTATTTCGTAAATGATAGGCCTACGCGCGCCTAGAGAAGTTATTGCCGCTGACCCAAAGTTATTTGCCGAGAGAAAGACTCGGACAACGTTTGTTTTGATGACAATCAGAATCTGTCTGTGTCGCGCGACGTGGTATTATCATTTGTATTGCATGTAAGTGCGACTAAAACTCCGATGTAACTTTAGCTGACTGTGTAATTTATTGAATAACGCATTAAATAACTATGTATTTACACGAGTCTGTCTCTACATAGCTTGGTTGGATCGATGTAAATTATTTTAATAACGCTTTTCTGATGCTGATCACAATTAATTCGTGAAACCGATGCGGTTATTAAAAATGTAAATAAATTTGCGAAATGACAGCATAATTACGGCAGAGGCCTATTTAAAATGTCTTGTATCGGCAAAAACGTGAGTGTAACCGAGTTACTTCCAATCAAAGTGGTAGGCCGCTCTTACTCAATCCATTAAGTCAAAGGCTTTATAATCCAATTAAATTACTTTATATCGATCAAGATAAATTTTACATTATTGTCTTAATTACAAGTTGTATGTCATCTTTGACAGCACCTCGCCAAAGGACATCAACCACTTTGTATGGCGTTTGGGCTTGAACATGAACATGAAAATATTGTACTATTTTTTACTTTATTGAGCGGCTTACAGTACAATGAAAACGTATAGATAAGAAACTTTGTATCAAATTAATAATTAAACATAATATATGAAAAAACTTCAACACTTTAAAATAAATCGTTTATTTGTGAAACTATTCATTTTCATAATGTTAACAAAACATTTTCTAGAAACTGAGCTGGTGGAGTTACATTTTCATTCCTTGCCCAACTTAAATACCATATCACAGACATGATATGAGCGCAGCAACCACTTACACTTACTTACTTAATGACTTACCACTTGTGGTGCGATCCATTGCAGTATAACTCGCTGCACTTCCACAAGACATTGTGTCTTCTCCTGTGAGTGATTTCAGTTCCACAATTGACACAACATATAGATTCACTAGGCAAAATCGGAAAGTCCAAGTTTACGGGGTCGTCGTCATGTAAAGCGGCTTCGTTGCCAGGGTTAACGTTTGAGCGGGTACTGAGTCTAAGAGTGAGCCAGGGTCGTCAGATATAAAATCACCAGAATCCATTTTGAATAGCACAGTCGTCAAAAATAGCCAAAATCGAAATAATGTTCACAATACGATACGAAAAAGAACTGTCACAAAACCGTTGTCAGTGTCACCAATAATAATAATCAATGAGAAAACTGTTTTTATTCTTATTTAATATTATTTATATTTACACTCCCGAATAGAAATCAATGTTCATTATAAATTATTATTTAATTATTTGTGAACTTGTTTTTTCTCAATACAGCTGTTCAAAACTCTAGCCCATTTTGGTTGATGTCCTTTAGACGGTCATCGTAAAATATTGCGCGCCTGTTACGGGTGAAGAAAATAAATCCAATGCGTTTAACGCATCGCTACTGAAGACATTACAAAATGAATACTTCAACAGCAAGTGAATATGACGTCACAGTCTAATGAACTATCGTGGTTCGAGTAATGTTGACGAGAACCAAAAATTGATTTCTACATTCCCACGATTGATTTCAATTACGTTGTTCTTAATTAAGTAGAAACAGACACGACTACTGTGATTTTATATATCTTCATCGGTTTCTTCGCTCGTAAAATCGGGCGTCGATGTTATCGAAAACGTTACTGAAGACGCGAGTAATTAACAGCGAGATAATAAGGTTCGCGGGAGGAGGGTTTTTATTATATTTTTAATTAATAGCATAATTTGTGTGAGTTTAGGTGTGAACATTGTACTGTCTGTCGTGTTACTTTATGTAATTGGCTCTTAGCTACCGTGTCAATAAATGTTAATGGCGTACTCGAGAAAGTTCTACGATACTTTAATTTTGTGGCGTCTCCCAGCGTATGTGATATTCAGTAGCCCTTTAATTATAAATGAATATTTATTTCCTGAGACACTAAGAACTTAAATTCAAATTACATTTGTTACTTCAAAAGTAAATTATTTATCAAAAATGATTATAAAACATATATATCGTCACGCCTTTTATTTCCGAAGGGGTAGGCAGAGGTGCACATTGTGACACTTAATACCATACAATGTACACCCACTTTTCACAATTTATGTTATAAAAGTCCCATGTAATAGGGACTATACTATACTACTAGAGAAATTGTAGCAATACTTTTCCCGACGTGAGAAATTATTCAGAAAACTAAATCGCCAGATAACGGCCAACGAGGACATATATTAAATAAAATCTTTTAGTTTTTACAAAGTTACTAAAACAAAACATCGAATCAAAAATCAAATTTATAGACTAAATTAGGATTCTAATAAGAACTATCACCACGCCATCTCTATCACAAACTTGGAAACCAAGTGTTAAAAACCCACCCTTAGTAGCCACCCTTCTATTGACGGCGTACAAACGCCATCTGCTAACGTTACATAGAAAAGTTTGGCGTAGAATCGATAGTTAGTTTCTTTCGTGTAAGGGTAGGATAGATGTCGCTCTCGTGCTTATTAAGGGGTAGTTCTGTGAAAACACTTATTGGTGAATTTATTAACTTTGTTAGTAAGTGAATACTTTGTATAGTATGTAATATTATAAAATTAATATTGTGCTTTTATACGTTAACATAGTACGTAGGTACATAATGTTTAAATTAGACATTATTTATGTGTTTTTTATAGATTTGTAAATAAATGTTATGCAAACAAAAGTACTTTTTTTTCATGACGTGCCATAATGTGCACCTCTGCCTACCCCATCGAGGATTAAAGGCGAGACGATAAAAAAAATAATACTCTATTTAGGTAGTTATTAAAAATTAATTTCCAGGTGATATTGATATAGGTATATATTTTTTTCTTTTAACTTTTTTTTCGGTGAACTTTAAAACAGTTATTTATATATTTTATAATTCATTAATTTAGTAATCAATAACTATTTTATAGGTTCATTGGGAAACTGAAAGAATATTGAGAATCGTTGTTTATTTTTAAACTATAAAATATGTTTAAGTTAATCGACTTTACTATTCGAGTTTAATTAATTTCAATATTATTGAATTTTTTATTACGTTATAAATTATGATTATGTGACAGACATGGATTTTTAAACGTGAGTACAATTTTTAATTTAATTTTTCTATTGCGTTTCTGTTGATTCGATATTTATTCAAACAAACGTTAGACTGTTTATGTAAGTTCTTATTTTTGAAATGAATCCTTGTTTCATTTTTGTTTTGGTTTTAGGGTTAATAATCTTAAAATTAAATAATTATGTATAAGAGAATTCACAGAGAACACTGAAAAATTCTCGAAATACTAACATGATGCATTATGTATGTAAGTACATATTTACTTATCTATCAATATTCAAGTTTGTTCCCACAAAACTAGACTTAATGCTTTAGGTATATTATCTTTTAAAAACATATATTTCAAATATCTGTTTATGACAAAGAACTGATTTCTATAATAGGGTGTCGGCTCAACGTACAGGTGACGTAGAAACTGTCGGGCAGTGTCGCACGCCGCTACACCTGCCGCAGTATCACAACCTGCCCTCGCGATCAGTTCACACGCTAATGACAGATTTTACTAGTATCCTTTATTTAGTTTCCATGCAATATTTACATACTATTACAGAATTTAAGTAACTCATGTCATAATGAGGCATAATAATTTATAGGTCATTATGATACACAATTAGAAAACTGTACTGTATGTGTTCATCACACGAAGATCGCACTACATTGTTGTTACGGTGAACATAAGCTATGTACTTATATGTTTTTATTTTGACAGATGCCTGTCGGCTGTATCAAAAAGATGGCGAAATGCTTTACAGAGTAGAATATAATTTTTACAGCGTTATTTAGTATTCTAATCTATCTCCCTGCCGACTAAGAACATAAAAAGCGGCTTGTAAACTATAAATATCAAAGATCTAACATTATAATGAGAGTAAGCCATCAAATAAAGTGCCATTGGCGACTCACTGGGCTAGGTTACGCATGAACGTCATCAGTGCACCTGCCCACGCACCGCTTGGATAAACTAAACGACTTGTGCATAAAAACGTCATTTTTGAGAAAACAACTCGAACTGCCGTAATACAGTAACGTAGCAGTGCTACGCCGTAGAGTTACGTAGTAGAAGTTACGAACGTTTATCACAAAGGAATTGATTATATGAATTTATATATCGACACGTCCTAAGTATAAGTAAGTAACTGAAAAAGTTAAATTTTACAGGAGAGCGAATTTAAGATTGCAAAAATTATAAATTGTCATATCTTTGTCATTTTAAGGATTTATGGTTTGAAATTTGGTAACTGAGTTTAAAATTAAGTACAGTTTATGTTTACAAGGAAATTTTGTTTGTAAAGGTTTATGGTTTTGTTTTATAACACATAGATAATTTTACTCCGGTCTTAGAATGTATCAAAATACTCTAACTGCCACATCCACACTTTTTCAATGGAATATTTATCGAATATTTTACGCGATATCCATGGAATAAGTAGTTAAGTGCCTAGATACATTTTACAATTAAAATTGAATCCAGTGTATAAATGTGTAACTACGTAGATACACACTTATGCACCGGGAATGGCTAAAATTCCATAATAATTATCATTAGGACTTACCTTGTCTAGGTGACGAATAAATCTCATTTGGTGGTGACATGGTGAGATTCTGTCGCCTTTTAATTGCATTTTGCTTTAACGATACTAAGAATTTATAGCGTTCACTATATTAATAAAATATAACGCACCGCTCGCGCGTGCCGCTCGCTGTTACCGCGAAGAACTGAGCGAGCGGCAGATGCCCGCACCCCGCGTCTCGATCCCCCCGCGTACTACTATTTAACTGGAACTTCCATATTTGTACGTTGTATTTATTTCCTAGCTAATTCAGATAAATACTTATGCGTCTGAAAAAAACCATGTTCGGCTGTAACAATTTTTTTGATATTTTTTTATTGGATAGATACAGGTACGTTGAAGCTAAAAATGCAATAAAAACCATTTCGTGTATCTGGCAGATACATACTTATACTTAGCGGGTGTCGATATAGTAGAATTGCGAACATTGTATGTATGAAGCTGTCCAAAAAGGTTACAAGGCCAATTTAATAAAACAAAAGCTTTCGAACAATATTAATAACGCAATATCGTCCCGGATCGGTTTACAGCGTCTATTCTCCATAACGACTTCTAAATAGAAGACGCGAACAGAGCCCGTCTTCCGAACATGGTAATGGACGGGATAATTACGCGCAACGACGTGCAACAATAGCGGCGCGAGCTTACCGCTCTATGGCATAATAAGCGCCGGCGTATTTTGATCAGCGCAACAAGTAGCGCGCGGGCGGTGGGGCGCGTGCCGCGCGCGCGCCGGCCCCGCCACCCGCGCACGGGCCCCCGCCCGCCGCCCGCCGGCGCGCGCGCTACTTAGCGTCGGGGGTGCGCGCCACCTCCGCCAATCCACCGGCGACCTCCGCGCGGCACAGACAAGTGCGCTCTCGATACACACACCTAGTTCATTCGTACAATCGCGATGCCGATGGCGGCTATTCACACGTACCAAAACCTTGGTGTCGATCAGAAATTGACGCACCTACAATCCCAGGCTCCACGGAGATTAGCACCTGCTCCAGTGGATCCTAGTCGCTGCAAGAAAAAGTCTTATCTTCACCAGCCTTATCCGACTCAACCTGCCTCCGTAGCACGCAGGAACGCTCGGGAGAGGAACAGAGTGAAACAAGTAAACAATGGTTTTGCGGCATTACGTCAACACATCCCATCAGCTGTCTCTGCAGCCCTAGCTGGAGGAAGAGGATCTTCACGAAAACTAAGCAAAGTGGATACTTTAAGACTAGCGGTGGAGTACATCAAAAGTTTGAAGCGGTTACTAGAGGAGAGCGAAGAAGGATGCTCCGAGTCTCAGTCAGGATTAGTCCTGAGTAACAGTGGACAGCACACTCCACCACTATCTGAAGAGTCCCACTCACCAGCTCCCTCCTTCGTGTCTGAAAGCTCAGCAGGGCCGAGCTGTCATGATGCGTACGACTCCTACGAGCCCATGAGTCCGGAAGATGAAGAGCTTCTAGACGTTATATCGTGGTGGCAGCAACAGTGATTGAAGGTGAGTTTATTTTTAATCTTGTTGACATTTTCAATAATTGATTGATTTATTTTTTTTTGTTAAATTTTATCGTTGACATGAATTCGTTATTGAAGGAACTTATATTCTCTATGCGATAACATGGCACGATATTTCATGAATGAATTTTAAGTGTGTTGACATAACCTTCAAAATTTTGATAATGATGTTCTTATCAATGTGTTTGCTTTCGTCCCGCCGTTTGTTAACATTAACTTTACATTTTTTTATAACTGTCATTTGTTAAAGCTAGGTAGGTAGGCAAGCAAATGATTTAAGCTTATCATCGTTTTAGACCAAATTATTTTTTAGAATATTTAATCACCCTGCCAAACTTCGCATATAGTCAGGTAGTTACCGTTTATAATATTTTTATGCCGACCTTTTTAGTTACGGTTACCTTAGGGACCGAATCTTTTATATTGCACAATCTGAATGGAGATTCACCTTCATCCTAAGCAAAAAGTAAACACATCAACCATTATGACTGAGCATTGAACCGTACGATAGACTTTATCTTTTCATAGTAGAATTAGGATGACACAATGGCGCGTCTCCAACAATAGCGAATGTTAAAATATGTCGCTTTGTAAAAGCTCGCAGCTAGGTAACATTTTTTACGATCCAAGGTAGACTTTTCTATTTCAAGTTATAGATTGTAGGGACCCGCATTCCACCTTCTTATTTGCTTCAATAGCCAAACAGCAATTACTTCTAACAATCTTGTGGTTCGCCCCGCATGTAGTGAGAAAATTGCACATAAAAGTGATCTATTCTAATAATAAGTAGCCATAACAGATGACTCCGATTCCCAAGTGGAAACATGTTTTGTTTTTCACTGATATCTCACAAGTTAATGCGTTTCGTCCGGTCAGTGAGAGGTTTCGCCAAAAAATCGCCATATGGTCCGTCCCGATAGATTAAGTAGAACCGGTAGCGCCGCGTCTAAAAACACGATATTAAAACTTGCAAAAAATGTTTTGAGACGCTTCGTCGGCTATTAATTTATTGTACCGGAAGACGAAATCTCAAGAGGAAATAGAAGGGCGGTGAGCGACGCACACGTGTTACAATATTTGCTAAGCTCTATGCAAACATATGGCGATATCGTGCACTGTTCATGGGAATGGTATAGCGTCACGCACCTCAACCACTGGCATTCAACACACAGATTACCTGTTATTGTCGAAGCACTGACGCAAATATCTGCAATATTTATTTTATTTTGCAAACATTTCAAATATGTTTTTCCTTTTTCCCAGGAACCGTACTCTGCGGTGATCAAAGTGCGGCCAATCAGCGGCTTGGTGATTATGAAAAAACGAGTAATCCTCAAGAAGGAGCCGAGCATCGGAGCGCGAGGGCTCCGAGAGAACCTCTAATTAAGCGCAATCAGTATATTCCTAATGAGAGGGGATAATGGTGGACTGTAACGACCCCATCGATGCATTCCTCCGAGTGACTGAACACCAAACGAATACCCCCACTGCATTTCCCACATCGATGGAATAGCACTAAGAAGACTGAATCGATCATTTATTTGTTCCACTTAAGCATTTAGTTATATTGTAGGTGATTCCACATTACGCTGTGCCTTAGTGTAGCCTTACGGATTACTACTTCCACTTAGAATGTAATCTTTACAATTTTGTTATTGTTATCTAGTCATTAATATTTAAGTTTAGTTTATGTTCAGATTTATGAACGCGTCTGTGTACCTTGTCCGTACTAAAGATCGTTCATATTTGTAAAATATAATTTTTGAAAATCTTGAGACAAAGACTTGTAATGTAAATAGATAAGGTAGCACCCTAAGACAGATTCCTAATATTATAAGATTTTTATGAATTAGTTATATAAAAATACCAGTATTCAACCGTTTGGTTGTGTCTGTAATTAAATACATTTTTATAAATTCTATTTTTGTTTTTCAATCACCCATAAAAATAACGTTTACTATGATCTCAAAGCCCGATACTGAAATTGAGAAAGGAGGGGCAAGTGAGCATGATCATTTATTTTATATCACGAAGGTATGATGCAAAAATAAAATCAAAATTGCAGTCATAAATCTACGCATACCTGCCGACTAATTTATACGATAAAATATTCCTATTTTAAGCATATGTAGATAAGCGCTAATAAGCGTAAATGAACAAGTGTGATTTATTCACTGTACTTTACAGCCTCACATAGACACAGTACCCTATAAAGTCTTAAAGATAGACGCTAATTTGCACGAGGGAACGTAACACTGAAATATTTTAGAACTTTCTGGAATATTTTGACAATTACAATGATCATTGATTTATCTACAAAGTAAAAGAAAACCTTTAAAGGTGATTCGTAAAAACCTTTGAAAGTACAAAATAATCTTCAAATGAGGTTTAAAAGAACGTACAAAATTATCTGGAATTTCAAATGTGTTATATAGGAATAACGGGATTTTACAAGGGTCTACGAAGAATTGCAATCTAGCCGCAGAGTCTATACACAAATAGCTACTGGTCAGTAATGCTGATATCCCATCGACTACAATCACCAGAAAAACCAGTTTCTCTGAACTCAGAATTACTCAGAACGATAACCAGCTGATACATTCTGCGTTTTCTTATTACCATCACCCTACAGAAGTTAATCTTAAATTCACGCCGACATTATTCATCTTTCTTTACCTGTTAGCCATAACTCTGGATAGAACAAACAAGCTAGTGTTCGATTACTTTACCATAAATTATCACCCACTCTATCGACATCAATACCCAGCATTGCTTGTCCTTGAAATAAAAAAACAACCAACATTATCTACGTAGGTTTGAATACACAAAACACAGAACTCAGGACGTTGCAAAATTAAAATAACAAAAGGTGCTTTTTCCACACGTGCCTCAACTCAGGTTACATTTCGCGAAAGAAAATAATAACATATGTACGCGAAATACACGAAATGGGGGGCCTAAGCATACTCCGATGCATTTAATTTTAAAAAGACAATTCATACTGCAACTGGATCACGTCGCCGAAAACGCCCATCGAAATCAAATTGCAATAGTAATTTTTGATAATGGAAGGGAAGCACGGGCCATTATGGGTGGATATTTCCGTCGGGGGATATTAATTGTTTGAACTTGTTCCAGTCCCATACAAGACGAGATCTGCTAGATATGACAGGAACTTGACGAACACACCTGTGGATTTGCGAATTGCTTTGTCGTTCAGTCTAGTTAATTTTCTTAAGTATTAATTGTTGGTTATTATGCGCTGGCGCATCCGTTTGCAACAAACTTGTTTCTCATTATCTTGTCTGTCTTGTTGCATACCTAGTGTCTACATTCGTTTATATAGCGATTATCACAATCTTGCAAAAAAGGTATGTTAATTTTAATTTATTGCCAACCATTAATTAATTCGAGCGGTAGATTTCACATGATGGGGATTTTATTTGACGAACCAGTCATCACATTGTCTTTTAGCGTTGTAATGTTTCATAAAATTTACACAAATCTAATCAGACACACTTGAAAATTCTTGTAAGTATTTTAAAGTAACGAGTCGGCGAAGCATCAAAAGCCGTGCGCTTACGTGCCGACGCCGCGCCGCCCAAAGTTTGGCGTCTGGGTTCGGCGGTCGGCGCGCGACGACGTAGCCTCGTGCGCTCTCGGCTCCACTCGTGCGTTTACGAGGCACGCGACCGTCGCGCGCGCCGCTCGCACAGCTGCCTGCGACTGGCGACCACTTGCCCAGAACAGATTGCTTTGATGTGATGGAAATTATAAAATGTTTGGTAGACTCGATTTTTGTTTTACAGTTCGTTTTAATAATACTGGTTAATGAAATAACATGGAGGTGAAATGTTGTTTTCAAGAAATATTGTGTAAACAATAAGAATAATCGTATTTTTTATGTATTCAACTAAGATACATTTTTATGATAAAACTGTATATAATTTGTACATTTTTGTAATAACGATTTAATATAAAACATAAATCGACCACTTTTTGTTACGAATTATATGAGAACCACCCATGAATTCAATGAATACCTACTAAATTGTTTTTTACTTTTGAAAAACAATGGAACCGTAAATAATATTGTAAAAATGTATCGGTCTTTAGTTTATTGTCGGTTATGTCGATGAATTATTGCGAAATATAGTAAATAATTCATTTTTTTTAAACTTGAGTCTAAAATTTGAAAACAGACAGAAGTTTACATAACAGTCTTATGACCAAAAAAAAACCTTAAAAGTGAAGGCCAAGTGGTTTCCAAGCGACCCTTGGCCTTGACAGCGGGTGTAACGTTGCCGCCAATAAGCGTGTGACCTAAATCCCTTGGCGGCGCGTACGCACAACACGTTGCTATTTTGGAATATCGATCAAGTTCAAGTGCCTGTTTGATGGCATATTTTTTGCCTTATTTCCTTAGTTACAATATGTTTATGTTTTTATGTAAAACTGACCCTGAACAGAAAGACATTTTGTTTTGAATTCTTAGTTGAACTACATTAATTTTCAGGCTTCAAAGCCTTAAAAATTACATCAGAAATCTGTAGATAAACAACAAAATTTTACTTTATTTTATTTTAATTCTGAAGATTTTTTCATACATGCCGATCTCCTTTGAATTAGTTGAAGCTGAGATACAATAAAAATACTGAATTCCGAACAGGACGCACAAACTGTAATGTCCACAGATAATGTCCTATTCAATGACTATTTAATTAATCAGTCGGCGTTGAGGTGCTATAAATTCAGAGTCCGCAATAAACCTCATTAATGGCCTATAATGAATTGGAACTCAGTAGCAGGTAGTTTTATCTAAAATATCTCGCATAGTTCCTCCGAAATTCTTATAGAAATAACAGTTACTTCATAGGGTGTCATGTCACCGCTCCCTGTGATGCCACCCCTAAACTTTGCATTTAATTGCCACTTTCAAAAATTCGACCTTTGAATTCTTTACGTTCTTTGTAACGTACCTCGTTTTTTATACGTGACGTCATTAACAATAAATTTTTAGTTTCAACTAATCATAATGAGCTTTGGGAACAAAAAGAAGTTTAAACACTAGTCAATGGTTGTTGTTATAATTTTATATCTAATGGCACTTCAGCACTTGTAGGATAAAAACTGTTACAAATTGTTGGAAGCCATGGAGTCGAAGAGAATAAAACATATCGCGTAGGATAATAATAAAATCTAACCACATACCTACTTACAAAGAAAAAATAAATTAAACCGATAAATCTTTTGTGACTCAGTAAATTTCTGACACGCGTTTGAGAAATAACATAAAATTATTATATTTTTTATATGCATCATTCTGTAGCCCATTAACAACCATGCTCAACTGGTCGTCTTTTACGTATTCTGTTAGCGAACTACATCTCGTTAAAATTGTCATATGATTACGGAGGTTGAGCAATTATGCCTTTTTTTCACGGGCCAACTAATTTCGTATTCACAAGTTGTGTCAAAAATAGCCACCTACATGTAATATCAAACTCCTCTATAATTTTCTCTGTTCCAACAAGTTATCGGCTTTAGTCAAAGGGCCGTCGTGTCGCGCTATTCAAATAATTAGGGCCGATACAACCACTTGCATCGATCGAATTAAACCACATAAAATCGCCGTGAGGACTCGTCGGCCACAAAAACGTTCAATCATCAGTGATATATAGTCTGCGCAAACGTCGACGATCATTTACACTTGTATCCAATAACGCCATATAAAACTCTAAAATAATGATCATCTGTTATTACTGAATCTCCCCAAATGTAAGATATTTGGTGACGACAATTATGTATTTACCTTACCAATTCTGGTTGATAATTTTGTTGAGATCAAAATGGAAACTTGCATCGAGTTCATCGACCCGTCCAGGTGGTATGTGACAGTCAATATTACTTATCAATAAACGGAAGAAATTATTATGCTATTGGTGTCAGCCAACACTGAACTGACCTCTCATAATGCGTTCTAGATTACGTCTAACATCAACAATGTCCACAATCAATTTAATTTTATCGGCGCGTGTGATCTGGACAGCTGTCAAAGCATTGATAACTATTTAACGTTTTAAAAATGTTCGATAGCTGAATTTACTTTTCTTTAACTTTCAACAGAGACGTACAAGTCACTTTATCATTCGGGTACACACATCTGAAATATAGGGTGACTAAACTTATAAGAGACGTGAAATTTACATACGCTGTAAGTACAGACACGTTCGCAATTGTCCAGGAAAACATCAGCAAGAGGTAACATGTCATCCAGATCGACTCTAACGAAGGTTTATTCAAAAAACGGTGTTCGCCTCCGGTGGTCCGCTGCTGTCAACGCAACCCGTCTACGCGAGACAGGGCTCGTTACGCAACAATACCCATGTGAATTACTTTACAAGGCAGTTATTGATCCAATAGACAGTGGCAATTATAGGCCCCAAAGTAATCACTATAATTAATTGACTTCCATTCTAATTGGCCTTTTATGAACACGCGGTACATCAACAATTGACACATGAAATTAAATCAACCGGCGGCTATACTTGTAATTCACTTTTTATATGTTCTTGTCACGTAAGTGCAAAAAAATTGCCTAAAGGTGCTCTTTTCCGGAAGACGATTGCAAAACATCAAAGAAGACACCACTTCATTCGTTTCCAAAGCCATAATTGGAGATACTGATCGATGCGCTGTGTCATAGGCTCTTCCACCTGATAACTAACAATCATTAAGTATTTGTAGCCAATTTCCCCTTTCACGGTTATTAAGTTTAATATGTGCGGTTCAAAATTTGCTAATAATGTACCACTTTGTTCTGTTCGGTTTCGAGCCGCTACGGTACTTAAAGAATATTAAACGTTAAGGTGTTGGTACTGGTAGGCATTCATTATGATTGGTACCGCCCAGAAGTCTGGTCTTATGCGATGAAATGTGCGATTATAAGGTAGAAATCAGATACGAGGTAATCGTAGTGCAAGAAGCTTTTCCGCAATCACGCGATCATGCTAAACTCCGGGGCCAGTCTTCGGCGTATTTAATATGTAGGAGCTATTAGGGTAGCAGCGGCTTATTAAAAATATTTTAAAGATATTCCCACAGCGTTAATCAGTGCTCTCATCATGATATACTGCTTTATAATCATGGAGTAATCCAGTCACATTTATCAGACGTTAACGAGCCGATAAATTGATCACTAGAGATAGAACCATTCACAAACAAGCAACATTACAAAAATATCTGTCCAAAAGCAATTTGTTAATGCTTATTTCTAAGAGGTAGCGCGGTATAGCTCGGCTCACTTTATAAATGTTTCATTGGATTTTAAGTTTGATAAAGAGCCACATTAACAAAGTGCGGAGATAACGTTCAGGATATACTAATTCAAATCCAGTTTAATATATTATCTTTTTTTCTCTTGGACTAAGATAACGTTATCTGGATCGGCGCCCCCACGAAATTTAATAATATTATACGACATACTTCTTGATTCATCAGCATCAGATGGATTGATGAAGTTGTAGAACTGGTTGCTTAATGTAAAAAATGGCATCGGCGCTTGTAATAAAGTTGTTTGGTTACATTAAACAGTGTTATAATAATTTCACGGTTCACAGGGTCGTTTCTGGTTATTCCAACCGCAGTGTGCGGATGCTGGCCATACACCACAGTGTAGCGATCAATACAGCAATGTCAGTGACATCCAAAAAACAATTTGTAAGTAGCGGGTCATTGTCTGGAAGGTTCGCTTTGACCGCATCAATTTTCTCACTAATTTTCTATTTCACTGCGCAAATCAAGGTAAGGCACGAGTCACGAGTTGTTGATCCGTGACAAGACTTTGATGTTTTACAATAAGTATTTGGTTTTGGACTATTTCCTTTGTTATTTTTGATGATAGTTTATTTTTGACTAGAGCAATCGTTCCTGACATTGCTTTTTGATATAATATACAAGTAATTATTATAATAATGTGTCATACAGCATTGTGCAATGATATAACAAGTACCTGTAGCCTAGACAAATCAAAGATCATAAAAGTAATAATACTTAATTTACAAATTCCAATGACCTGCGTTGCTGCTGCTGTGTATATCGAAGTATCAAGTATCAATGAAGCGAGACCACCAACGTCAGTGGAGGTGTAAGACGGAGGTATCTTAATTAGGGGTTAGGTTCTCGATCCGCTGCGTAGTTCCGGCACCACGCCACCGATTTTGGACGCAACCACTCTTTAAACCTCAATAAGTGAATATTGAGATGTTTCGCGGCAATTATTTACACGTAAGTACAGCGCAAAATGTATAAAATTTAACATAAATGTTGTGTATGCTCTTTTTTCGTTTAGCTGTTGATTATGTAAAATTTACGTTTTAATAACTTAATATCGTCTTTGGATAACTTCCGAGCATACAATATATTTGTAGGCATTGAAAAAAGTCTCAATATAGGGTTTTGGTAAGATATTTGTGTAAAATTCTTCAGTGGAATTAACGTTCTTCATAAATAAACACGTAATTACATAAAATTCTGGGAACGTGAAAATAGCAACCGGATCAATTCCCAGTTGTATAATTGTATAAATAAATACGTAAAAATATATTTTTCGCTATTCGGTCGACACGACATTGTTCTACGTAAATTGTGACACTATACAAGGACTTGAACTATCTACATCTTCTAAACCAAAAGTCTATGATAAAAGTCTCCATATAAAACACAAACCAGAACTTCAGTTGAACATTTTAATTATTTAATGAAGTGTAACAAATCGTAATGGTTATAATTGTCGTTAAGACAACAATGTCAGCTTAGAGCCAACCATAGAGAATGTTGTGGGGGCAATCAGTAGCAATCGGTTAATGGGCGGTAGTCGCATATCGAATGAGACAATCAGACCTTCGTGTGCTCGACTCGGAACTAATCGAGTTTAAATCGAATGGAATTAAAACTTTGGTCATTGAAGTACAACAGCTTTGTCATCAAAATTTTAGGTCTATTGATCATTCATTGTCAATTACTAACAATTGTTTGGGATATGTTGAAAGTTGAAAACACAGAAATTGCGAAAAGAAATCTACATTGTTGATAAGAAATTATTTAAAAATAATTGGCTCAACCCTAAAACGCGCTGACACAGAAGGAATAAAACACGAGAACGATGTCATAAATAACATTATGACATTATACAGCGAAGTAGCAGACAAGTAGTCAATGTACACCCACACACATATTAGTCCAATGAAAGTATATAAGCTTAATGCTATACCTACTCGCATTTAAGTTAAGAAAGTGGGTATGTTATACTCTGATATTTGTGAACATTGTTGTACACCAATTTTTGTTAAAAGCTATATTATTTTTTGGACACAAACGCAGGCTCTGAGTTTCTATCGCAAACTTCCAAATAATGAATGACTTCAAATTCAGCAGTTGCACTGACTACAACTAGACTAACGGAACACTCGCGCTCTATATAATTTGTCTCTAATACGTTTTACTTGGAATGAAGATATTCCGGTGGTCTCAGCTCTCACTGGTTTAAACCGAGATCAATGTAATGACGGTGACGAATCGGATGGGCTGCCGCTCACCGCTATTATTTTAATGGATTTATTACCATACATTACGACCAACAAAAGATCGTTTAGAGTTTTAATTGGATACAAAGCAATAATTTGATGGAAACATCAAAAATTCTAGTAGCCAATATTAAGTCTTTAATTGAATTGAAATGTACGTTTCATAACTTATGTAGTGTCTTCGTTTTCACACGCTGTCAGATGAGAATTGTGCATTTTAAAACCAGATTTTTCCGATTTAAAAATATACCGATATTTACGATACAATGCAGATAAACGTTCAATACCGTAACAGAAACATTTACATAATTATATACCTCAACGTTAAAAGGCATCATAACGTCAATTATTCAATTTACAAACGCATTCAAAGCAAATAAAATCATTAGGGATTATTATTTCACGCAGGCGTATAAGTTTTAACGATGCCATTATTTTTAATTCACATCAGAGTCCTGGACAACTTCTCATAAGCTGGCTCATGACTGCAATGGTAGCAGTCACGCATGCTCGGTACGATTAATTCAAGCCAATCAGGGGCTGATTACACGCATTACGTCCTTACAAACTAACAAACACAGTCTCTATCGTCTTTATTTACAACTAAATAAGAGTTATTTTAATAAAGCTGTAGTCAAATGTTATGTTAAAGTAGCTTTGTATCCAGAACCGGGTTGGTCTTTAGTAGATTTTACAAGGATTTCACGCGATGCCACTCGGTTCGATGGAGGCGTAGCATAAATTCTAACCCGCGGCACACACTTACAGTTTTACATGAGAATCTATCATTACAGCTTATTACTCTAGAATTTTAAACGGTAGCATACATTAAACACTGGCCTGACACTTAAAGTAAATGAGACTTTAAGTATCCATTAGCATTTTAAATTATCTAAAATCTTATGCCACCCATGTTAGAAATGTTTAATTAAATAAAAATATCCGTTTACTATTTCCATAGTACATTTTCAATTTGTGTAAAGGTAATAAATCAGTATAAATCTCACATCAATATAACTTGTACCATTGCTAATCTAAGATTAACTTGAAGACATAACGTAAACCCTTGTCTAACAATCAGTAACTTGAACCTCCATATTTTGTTTCACTAGAGAAAGAATATTTTTCAACGCGACTTCCACTTAAATTGTTATTAAACCTTCAATAAGGGATGCCGACTTCGTTAAGCACATTTTATTTTTATAAGTAATCGAAGCGAAGTAACATGACAAAATATAAGATGCCAATTGCTTAATTAATAAGATAGATTGAGTCCAGTCGGCTAAGGAGCTGGATATCCATCAGTGGAACGAAACATCGCTTGTACTCTCCGACACATTTCTTAGTGTCAATGTTACATGTTCTTTGGACTTATAAATTGTGTTCAATTACCAATAATATACAATGTACACTATAGAGAGATGTAGATTTAATATATTTTTACATACACACAAATTAAAGTACAATAAAGATAATAAGATTAAATGTGGATATAATTAAGAATACATTTTTGTCTTCAGAGATTTGTCGTAAAAAAAAAAAAAACAACTATCATACTAGGGAAAAATTACCATTGTATATGCCTCAAAAACTACCAGGAAACCCAACTGAACAACGTGAATTTGATTAAATATAAAAAAAGCAATATAATAAATTAAAAGGACCCCGCGCAATAAATGAACCGTTATATTTTAACACCTTTTAAGTAATTTATTTAAATACCGTTCAATTTTCAATACGTTCGGTAACCGAACTAAGATGTATGGAGAGATATTTATCTCAACCAACGTCGCTAACGAACTGGTCACACATAAAATGTTCATAAATGGCATTAACCAATGCTATCTTTTGTTAGATGTATGCAACGATAGAAACCCGTTCTATCTTTAGATAGAGATAATAAACACGTATGTGCTATTGTATATTTTTATATACATACATTCATGTTTCAGTTCAACGCTAGTGTGAGACATGGTATGGTCTAATAGGCTAGTGTCGCCAGTTTTGTATAATAGGCTACTGTTAGGTAATAGCATGCTGATTTAAGCGACAGATAAGTATCAAGGTTTGCAGCATTATTTCGACTCATTAATGCAAAGGACACAATGTCCGACTTGTAGTAGAATTCAGTCATCTTTATCATTTTGTTAACGATCAGGTTTTATAAAAGAATCCACCAGTCTGTCCCTCAAACAAAATAATATACAATCGATATTACTATAATCGAATTAAGAAAGGAATTGTATTTTTCAAAAACAACATTGTAACAAATGAATGCTATAAAGCCTCGTATTGTTTCGTTTCATCATATAAAATTATGGTCGTTTTCATTTGGGGCCCGAACACGCAGTACTCGAGCCGTTGTTCTTCCAAAATCATATTATTATGCGGTAATTGAATTAATTTGATAATTCTTAAAAAATATTGCGGCTTTAAAAGTGTATTGTCTCCGGGGTGAATGTATCCGACAACAAGCATTAATGAATAATGTAGTTTGTGAAGAATTCTTTATGGTTATCACTTATTAAGTTTGTTATTGTTATGTAAGACATCGTATCCTTTTTGGAATTGGGAAATATACACTTTAATTTAGGTAGCTTACACAATTTGATGGATTACTATTTCAAATTTCACAATAAGCTATTTTGGTTTCGGACTACCGGTCTCCAATATTTAGGACGTGTTCAATTTTATGATTATCCCTATTTGTGAAAATTGGAATAATGATTGTCACTTTTTGCACTATTATAGGGTTCGACGGGACACCCACGTCAGTTATTACTTCCGATCACGGAAACATTGACACGAACGGTCGAAGCCCACACAAATTACTGGAATGTTTATAATCTATGTGGCAAAATCTTATTACCTCGCACAATTGGCCCCCTGTGTCTCACAGTTAGTAAATGTGCCAATTTGTCACATATCAACCCTTATGGGTTTATTTCGGGAGAAATGAGATGTCACCTTGTGTGGGCAGATGCCACCAGCAGCTACCTTCCTGTATCACGCAGAGAACGGACATAAGTTTTGACACCATTAAAGATATAGTAAAGATAAAAATAATCACAGTTTGACCACAAGAAATTCTACGTACCGTATTGATGAGTATGTTCAAAACTGCAGGGGATTTTATACCCTATCTCCACGTCATTGATACGATTTTAAAAGGAAACCAGTAAGCAACAAAAACAATTCATCATTCCATACCCCAAACATCCCTTTGTACTATCTGATCTACTTACTTGTGCTTATTTTTTGCTCCTTATTGTTTCTTGCGGAGAATAATGGTGTTTAACTTTTTGTTTTAATCTCGGGATGGGAGTGCAAATAAATTTAGCAAGAAACGGCTCTTATGGTGGTGGCCCTTATCTTGACGTGCTGGTCAACCAGATTAGAAGTGTTAAATTTACCCTAAACACGTTTTCGATGTTAAGATTAAAATACCCGGACGGTTCCGTAACGGAATTGCTTTAGACATGGCGCCTATTGTTCTTTTTGAAAAGCGAATTTGATGTGTGCGTTCCCTTAGTTCCTCATTATTTCCTTTCGATTTCAACGACGATTAAAATCTTCCGATATCATTAACGAAATCGAAACCTACGATGCGTTATGTGGCTGAATGTCCTGCACACAATACAACCGTACAAAGGCGTCCAGACCGCGCAATAAAAGCGTTCCCAATAAAAAGTAAAATCTGAGTAAAGGAAGTGCACGGCGGGCGGAAATGCAAACTCTCATTGTGCGAACTTGCACGTGTTCCGGAGTGTTTTGTGCACGCCCCTGCAGTCGCTACCAAAAGGCACCGTGAAAGCCTTCCCGAATGAAATTATGCCTATTTTCAGATATGACTTAGTGTTTAAATTGTGCTGAGAACAAAATGGTTCGCGCTGTACCTGCTCGACAATAAGCATTGGTATGTAAGGATTTATGTCTGAACAAAAGTGAAAACTATAATTGTTTTGCGACATACTTATTACATCTAATATTAATTTAGACAGGTTATCGAAACTACACAACCAATGCTTTAAAAATCTATAATGGTTACAAATTCCTTAAAAATCTGAAATCGAATTCTTACTTTATTTATCTATTGGTAAGGATGGTCCATTGAGGTGAGGTAGCAACGACCACAAATTCACCTCACAATGAGAACCTACCTACGAAGCGATATATCATAGTGCATCTTCTATAAAGTTTTTTCTATGCATACATCCCGAGGTACGAAAAGTACTTTTTCTACAAGTAAAGCTTCAATAAATGAAATAAAATACGAAATTTCGTACAAAAAATATTCGGGCACACAGCAGGGTATGTTTGTGGCTTTGTCGCGCCCACAACTTGACAAAAGGCAAATAAGAGAACAGTGCCGTGGTTCGATGAAAAAACATCATCTAAATACAGTCCTATTGATGTTTAAAAGCCGTAGAGAAACGCTCATTGTTCGCGGGTCGAATGCGGTGGCGATATTAGATTCGTATTATTTCGCGATACCAAGTGCATTTTAAGACGTTTCGCATTGAGGGCCCGAAACCGTTAAAATCGTTGGATGTCCGCGGCAACTGCAATAAATAGCCGTCACCGAAAAATTCTGACATCGTCGATAATTTTATTTATGTCCACCTAAATATCAAATGACCACACGGTCGGCGTATCAAAGCGGGTCCATCATACATACATCAGGGGTACATCGGTAACTTTGTGGGTAATTGTTTGCAGAGCGTTAACGCAAACAGTATACTGGCTACATTCAGTATAAAAACTATAAGTTCCTCATAAACAGTGAGTTGTTTACACCATGGCGGCGACGGCAGATTCGTTGGTTTTTTTTTCATGTGAATTTTTTTCGTTCACCGCCGTAGCAGGACCCGTGGCCAAATGTAATTCGACCTGATCGTATCTGGACACTTTTTGTCCTTGTGGTCAGAGACAGCTGTCCTATAAAGCGCCGTGTTTTGAACATTGTTTATAGACTAGCGCCATAATGACATTGTCAATCAGATATATATGGACTTGACTCACGTGAGCCACATTCTTTATATAAAAGTATGATTTTAAATACAGGAGATTAAGGAGCTGATCTTATAAATGATAACCAGAAGAGACAAGAATGTCCATTAATATAAATCGCAGGTCCGAAGTTAATTTTAAAACATACAAATCATAACTACGATTCCTTTTGAAAAAACCGTATCAAATAACAAAAAAAAAATGGTGAAGGATGAAAATTCGCGCAAAAAACGAAGAACTTATGAATAAAATCTTAATCAGCGGTCGGGACTAAAGGCAAGTAGAATAAATATGACGATTAAAAACAAATAGGTCTGAAAAAGAGGCGGGCTGATTAATTTTGTGGGCGAACCGGAGCGCCTTCACCTGTGATATTAAATTGGCGAAGCGCGTTGTCAAAATTGACGCGACCAATGTTTAGAGTGACCATGATGGCAATGGTAAACGGATAGACTCTAAAAATAAGAACCTCGTCTTCTGTTTAATCAATGATGATCTCGGTGAAATGTAAATTTTATTTAGTTCTACATTAAAATAAGATTATGTTACTATTATATAGTCTAAAGTTTATAAGGACATGGAAGGAAGTTAAGCACGTTCTATGAAGCAAGAAAATAAATAACAACGTAAATATATAGCTACAATATTTACGTTATGTTATTAGTAAGTAGATATGTTATCCAAGTGTAATTAATACCAATATAATAAGAACTACAGAAACGCTTTAAATTTTGAATAATCTTAAAGAAAGCAAAATGAAAAGAAAATGTTTGATTTCATTTTAAGAACTCTCGTAGGATACCCAATGGTCACCCTACTGCTACATTTAACGGTTTTGAAACGCGTTATTAATATTTATAGTTTTAGTTAAACGGTTATTTTTTTCCTTATTTGTTTAAGAACACGGGGGGCACAGGTGCCGCCTTTGATGCACCGACCCATGATTGATTCAAAACTGAATTAAAACCTATAACGTTACCGTAAAATAACCCGCAAAATTACTAACAAAATTTATGATTAGTACTCATAAAATTGGCTCAAATAACTTAATTTTTACGATAATTTCTTTTTAGTACATATATTATGAATCTATAATTGCATTCAACGAAAACATTACTCAAGAACTTTTAATTGAGAATATGTATAATAATAATCTTAACATAATATATAATCCTACTAAATAAAACATATGACATTTACAAGATATATTTAACTGCTATATTTGGTTGTGAAAATGTCCTGTTCTCAATAAATGAATGATGTGTGAAATGTCATTTTTGAGGCACATTTTTCATAAAATTGTATAATTTGGCTATTAAGTAGCCATCGAGCAATTTAATTATAATTTTTTCTCTTCAAAGCAGTTACGTTATTGAACAATTTGAGTCAGCCTTCCTCACCCTCCTGATTTTATGACGCCAATCAAACCATTAAACCTATTAGAGATCATTATGCCTATTATTATTAAGCCAGATAACCCGTAGGAGCATGTCATGAATGGTGATGTTGAGGAGCACAAACTATATGGGAAACATTGTATAAAATAATATAATATATGTATGTAATTTTTTACTACTGACTGCCTCGTTGGCCGAGTGGTTGCAAGTGCGACTGCCGGGCAAAGGGCCTCGGGTTCGATTCCTACATCGGGCGAAGTATTACTGGGCATTTTTCGGTTTTTCGAAAAAAATATCAGTATTATCACTGAGTTTTGTGCCCGGTATATGGCATATCACCACCTATTTACATGGGATTTATAACATAAATGTTAAAAAGTAGGTGTACATTTTACAGTGATCTTACGTGCCATAAATGTGCACTCTGCCTACCCTTTCGGGGATAGAGGCGTGACGAAAAAAAAAATTATAATATTATACTTTGAATTGGATTTTATTAAACATTATTTGAATAAAGTACAAGGATAATCCAATAATAAAGTTAAAAGAAAAGATTTTTACTGTTGCCTTTGTAGGTATAATGGAATTTCTATTTGCGGTTCTCACACATTTCGCTACAGCTCGTAGTATTAACGGGAATTGGCCGCAGGTCAAAATTACGATAATATAAAATGAATCATTCCAATTACAATAGTTATTGGTATTCGTTAACTCAAGGATACTATACACACAGTGCAATAACAACTGAACTACTTATAAATAGATTAACTTTATCACCCTAGTAATTTTAATATTCAGGAAAGCATACTTTTATAATAACTTAAAAGTAGTCGTTGGTTCTCAGTGTAATTTTATTTCCATATAATAGGAATTTATAATCTGCTGATTGAAAAATATTTTTATTTATTTTCAAATCATAACAAACTTCTAAGTTTCTTATTGGAAATACCAGCTTGTAAAGAAAAAAGTAGCGTATAATAACTCTTCAACCCTCTAACTATTTCCAGACACAAAAGTCATACCTTAAAATTGTTACATTATGCTTTAAGTGCCTATCTTAATAGGTAATACGTTTCAATTCGATTATGCGAACATAAGTAAATGGTACAGTTCAAGCCGTATTTAAAAAATAAAACACCTAATAAGAAAAATATTGCCAATGGAGGATAATTTTATAACCACCAGTCTATTGGTAAATTGGACGACCTATAAATAAAAATGCATTCTTAAACAAGTAAACAGGATTAACCATCTGCTCGTGTTAATTATCTTTTTGTTAATTTCTAAGGCTTCACGTACGTGTGTAGCGCTGTGGTAACTTATTGTCAAACAATAGCAAGAAAATGTCATAACGTTTACTCTTTTACTATCAAGATTGCAACTATCTTAGATCCATTTTGAAAATTTAAAATCCATTTTAACTACCGCACATCCGCTGGCGAGCATTAATGAATGTACGCACTTTGATATCACACGTAACGGAGTCTGTCCAAGATCTCATTTCGTGATAGTAATCGGGAGGCGAGACTCGCCAACCGCCACATAATAACCCCAGCTACTTAATTGGAACCCTTTCATTGATTTGTTAATGGTCTCGTTAATTTTTATTCGAATTATAAGCAACATTTTATATGTGCGAATTATGATCTGATATAAAACCGCCCAACCTACAGATTCTTATTCTATTTTCAGGTCCATTCTCACTTTGTTTTATTCTAGATTTTTATTTTTTATTTGTAGGTACTAGGTACCATTCACTTCTTTAATAACTGCGATAAAAATTATGAATAACAAGTTCTATCATAACTTCTACTTAAATTAAGAAATAATATGTAATCTTATATTCTCAAAACTAAACGACCCGATACAATATTTTATAACATAAACCGTTTGAACCCTAATTAAGACGTTTGTGTCCGAATAAAAAGTTATACCGACGAAAATGCCGCCGTGCGCTGGGATATACGACGCCTGCGCCACTGACACAAAGCGGCCGAACTAATAGCGTCCAAATCCAAAATTTATTTGCTCCTAAACCCATCGGACTCACAGTTAAAACAGGGCATTAATAGATGTTGATTGGCCGCAGTGAAAGACTTTAGATGAGAATGCTCGAGCACAACTCATCAAATTTGCATTTGGTTTGTAAACGATGCCCCTTTGGACACTAATGAGGTGTTAAAGAATTAATCCGTGAGATCTTCACTCAGATAATCAAGATCTTACCGATAATACGGTAATAGGTGGGTTTTCATGTGACATTAATGAGTGACTTCCGATTTCGGCTTTTCATTACGAAGATCTAACATGGCCTGGCTAGTTTTAATTGCGTCTATATTTCCAGACGATGATAAACAACTTCCCATTCGTTAAGGTTCTCTTCTTTCAGCCACCGCTACTACGTTCCGCGTCACTAACAAAACCCACTCCTGCGTCGACAACGTCAATTGTGGTCATAATTGCACCATTAAGAACTGTGAAAGCAATAAATCTAACGATATCGGCGGCAGTGATACAGAATCAATCGTTGGTAATAGTCGGCCACTGAGCATCGCTAACAAGCGGCACGTGATTATTAGGGCAATCATATACAAAAGCAGGGAGCAGCGCTCATAGTTTTGAATATCGGCCGTCTGATCAATATGGTTATCTTGCCTAATGGGCCCACGATGACTTTCTATAAATTAATAACAACAAGCTCGTGGAGCCTCCGATGATTGGACCAGGTTAATGAGGAAGCACATCTTCATCTCTGCCTCATAATAAATGTGTGCGTGTTTTTATCGGGTTTTGAGTTCTTATTGTTTTTTATTATACAACTTCTGTTACGTCCGGGCTTGATAATATCTTTGTAGATATGACGTGTGCGTTTATTTTGAATGATATCTTGTTCAGATGGTATTTAATTTTATCTAGTGTGACTGACATGCACGAAGTCCTGCGTTCTATAGCTGTATTGCATAGTTTTATTAGTACCTAGTAAGTAGTTATTGATTTATTTTGTGAAACAATAGTTATTCTACAGGTTTCTCTATATCATTCACCTACGACTTCAATAAAGGCAGGAGTGACATTACAAGTTTGTGCATAGTACATTACATACTATAAACCATAATGAGTACCCTTCCGATTGTAAATCATGGATATAAAAAGGTTTGTATGGCAATTTATTATGTTGAATACGGTAATTTTTGTAAACGTTTAACCATAAATATTTTACAACTGAATGATGGTTTTACTGCTGTTTATTTCTGTGTTACTTCCTCTGTCGGTAAGTCGGGGCAATTCAATGCGACCGGAAAGAATTTGTTACACCACTAGTGCATTGTCAGGATTGTACGACAGTCTACTTTCGATCCAGTTAATCTCAATAGCCTGCCAAGTTTCTATAACTGTGACAAACTTTCTACTCTATTTGTTTTGACTGAAAAATTTTACAGTACTTTACCGCACTGTAAATATCTATTTGGGATGCTTATTTTCTAGTTCTTCGAGGAAAAATAAATTTAATTTCCACAAATTGAATGCAAAAGGTTTCGAAGTCACCTGCGTTTTAAGACCTGACTGATCGTTTGTCAATCTTTTTTTAAGGCGTTAACGGTCAAACTGGAAGCACAAGCCAGAACAAGTTCAACCTAATTCTATTGTACATTGCTTTGTCAAAGGCTTGCGGCGTCATCTGGAGGCCTCTTCACTTCACACATCTGGTAGTCGCATTGTAATGTTTATTTATAATGTTGGTAACAATACACGGCACACTCCAAGTGCAAATTGTTATCTAGTGAAGGACATCAACAAAGGCACACGCCTCGAAATTTCCGTGTAATTCTACCTTTTATCTTTCCAAACCATTGTGGCGTGAAGTTGGCCATTTATTCACAATTATTGTTTCTGCTCCTAGGGGAGTACGTTGCGAAGGCGTTATGTTTGCTTTGATACCACTTGGGACTTATCATATTATTAAAAAGAATATCCATATGAATCACACAATTATCAATGTTAAGACCTGCTCATAAGGTCGTATTTTGAATATAAACGATCTGGAGTTCTGACTTTCTTTGATACAGTTTTGCGGGGTGTAAATTGTGAATGAATAGGTTTTGTCGCGTGACAAGTGAAGTACTTGTAATGGGACAAATCGGTACAATGTGACGACTCTTCGCTTGTGCCGAGTCATTTATTACAATATTTATTTAATGAAAGCCGCCCTTTTTGTTACTCCACCCAGTGCAAGAAAGGCTATAAAGTCTGACCGTTAAAACACCATTACAGGTGATAAATAATTTTAAATAGAATTTGCAGTGTATTCAATTCACTTTTAAATTACATTGAACAGTGGCGCCTTTCGTAGTTTTTATAATAACTATCGTGAAACATAAATAAATTAACTAAAAATCGTCTGCGCATGCCACTCATATGAGTCTAGTAGCTCGAAACTAGTAGAAATCATTCTCAAAAATATTTCGACAAGTATAGGCACATCAGAAAATACAGGAAGGTTTGATACTTTCCTTAATCCCCGAATATAAATAAAGCTGGTATATTTATCCTACAATTTAGAATTTTCGTGCAAAACAATTACTTTGGCTCGATGGTAGTGATAACTTGTGCGGTGTGCAGGCAGGACTAATTGCTGTGGCGTCGAGTGCTTTTGTTTAATTATTGAGGTAAGAATTTTTGATACAATCGCGACGATTAACATAATGAATTTATTCGGGACTGTTTCTTCCTAATTTATGTATGTTCGCGTTGATTTTTGTTCCTTTTTAGCTACTCGGAGAGTCTTTCTTCTTTTTATTGATGTAAGTACCCTAACTTCAGGATGCAGAAAATGAATAAGTTTGTTACTAATTGCCAGCTTAAGTATCGAACTTTACATTGAATAATGAGAAGAGGCTTTGGTCAACAGTGACCACTTATAGGCTGATGATGTGTGTTTATTTGTGTGAAATATAGACAACTCGTGATTTAAACAATTACTGCATTCAGTCCTGAGAAAAAAAAATACAATAAGTAAGTAAAATTGCATTTAAGAGTAGCAATCTATAGTAGCAGTTCTCAGTAACCCTCAAGGTCGCTATCTGGCATCGACTGGAGACGAACAACGCGTGATGAATGGTCGATCTAAAAATTTACAATTTTAAATGAGTGTTACAATTGAGGGTTTAAATTACAAATCTTGGACGCACGCGGAAAGTCGTGGAATGTATTTTAGTCGGAGTCGAGCCTCTTACAATTGCGCACACGATTGTAAACAATCAATTTCATTCGTATAAATCTTTAATACTTTGTTGAGGGAATTTTGATTTATGATCGTGACTCTACACGTAGAACGTCTAGAAAAAATGTGAGCTTCATATAAAAACTGTTGTAAGAAATTTATTGAGAGACTGTAAAACAATTCCACGTTATTTATTTTCGATACGATTTCCCACAAATAGTTATTTTCTATGAAATTGTAATATGACAAACTGATTTGCTTTGAATAGGATTTATACGGTGATACGGAGTCCTGAAATTCTTTGAGTGATATGATTAATATTTTATGGTATCGACGCGTGCTTCGGTTTTATTATTCTTGTATGGATGCCTGAATATCTGTACAGGGAATAATCAAATGTAAAGAGTTGTTATCAGTACAAATTTCTAAGTAACACTTCCTCGGCGGCCGCGGTGCCGTCTTCTATCTCGAGTCAATATTGACCGAGCGTGGGCGTGAGTCGATTTAAACGCAATCAATATCGAGTAAGTATCGACTTGACGACAGGAAAGTGCTTATAGTTCGTGTGATCCGACGACAAATTGAACAATTTGTACCACCTACTGCACCGCGCTTTAAATTGTTGTTGTAAAAGTATCTACTACCATGAGTGACTCCGCACTTGTAATTTGGGACAGTCATGTTGATTTTGTGTACTTGTTTATGTTTATTGATATATAATAATAAAACCAGTATAAAGTTTCACACCGATCATTTCTGTTAGTATATTATGGTCTGGATCAAAACGACATCAACAGTTATGAAGCCATAATCTTTATGACTAACTACTAAATTCTTAAGTGAAGGTGTTATTTGCTAACTGTACGTTATCTCATTTGTAACAATATTTTTATTATTGATCCATTCGTACCACAATTATGGTAGTAAAAAACAGCCATGACCTTTTTATGACTTTCAAATTACCTTAGTTGCCTTAAAAATAGTATAAATATTGGTACTAAAATATTTCAATCTGATATCAGTAAATGCTAATTACTTGACAGACTCTTTACAGACAAACCTTTAATTTTATGACAGTTTTATCTCTTGATATTTCAATAAAAACTCGGTAATTAAAAATCAACAATGTAACGAGACTTGTGGCTCGCAATTATCATTCGGAACGAAAGTGTTTAACTAAACGTCTTCAACAAAGTACGGAAAGAAAATAAAAGGCCCGTCAGTGAATAAAATAAGATGACATCTCACTAAGAAAATTATACAAAGTAATTATTTGGCTTAGCTTTGAAAAGAACCTCTGAGAGAATATTCCAGAATTCATTTCTAACTGTGCTCGTTTGCATAAATTTAACTGAGAAACGAAAAATTTAAAAATATCTATAGACATAATGTGTATCTGAAACGTATCCTTGTAGTTCAGTAGGTTTAACTTTTTTATTCTTAAAAATGATTCAAAGTTCTATTACAATAGAGAAAACCGTAAACCATTTAGCAAATAAATGTAATGTAGTAAAGGAATGAGACATGAATGCTAAGAGCCAACAACAGAAGACATACTGCAAAGAATTTCAGTTGAATAATTCACGATATAAATAGCACCAGGACATTGAATAGCTAAGGTTAAACGGTTTAGTAGCGGAACATATATTAATAACAGACAATTATAAACAATTTCCTTCTATCCAACACACAAGACTATACACCCCACTACATTTAAATTAAGGACTAAATTACTTTGCAAAGAAAGCAGGCTATGCGCCGTTACAAATTAAGCGCAGAGGCCACAGTACCTAGCGTCTTGAATTAATCTCAATTTGTAAGCCGCGTCTTGTCACGGTGTTTGTATAATGAAATGGAGCAAGTCTGTATCATTCATTAGAGTCGGACACTTCTATACAGTTAATTGTTTGAACTTGCCCGGGCTGCCGTTTAACATCGTCTCGGCTAATCAAGCTACGGTTAACAACATCCGCTCCGTAAGTGGCCGGCCGATGACTCGACGCATCACTCGATGATGCAATTGTCTCGAGTTCAAACTGTTATGCAGAGAATCGCGTCTTCAATTTATACAACTTCCGATTGGGTGTCAAGGATGCTGTGATGTCAATCGACTTGAACTTGCGAATTGAGTCGAATGCATTAACTCATAGTCAACTGACGAACGTCATATGATAAATGGATCCGTAATTTATTCAAGAGTGTTTCTAAGAACTCGTTTTTTCAATGAAGTAGTCAATTGGATGTGTATCAGATATTGAACGTCTGTTTGGTAATGAATTCATTTAGGTTAGATGGTGGGAATGAGTCATGTTCGCGTTTGAGAAGAAACAATATTGAGCAGGAAATAAGTGTCGTGATTAATGAAGATAACTGGTGAACTGTATCAGATTATGGTATAATCGCAACGAAAGTGAATGATAAGCTGATTACTAATAAGTAAACTTGAATTTTACTTAATTTTCTTAAGAAAGAAATGAAACCTAGGAAACTACTATCGAAAGGTTTTAAAGACTGCTTAAATTGTTAATAATAGAAAAGTTTGAAAACCGCCAACCCGCATTGAGCAATCGTGATGATTAGTGTTCAAACCGTGCGAGAAGAGGCAGCAGTGGCCACTTACAGGCTGTTGATGATGAGGATGATGTTGATATTGGTAGTAAAACAATAATTCCAACCAAGACCTAAAAAATAAGACCACCCTTAGCTTTAAACTTTACAGAAAAGATCTTTAATATCCGCTAAAAAAACATACCAGAACCTCCTCCATTTTGGGAAGTCGGTATAAAAATCTACATAACCTCATTTTGAAGATATTTACTCTCAATGTAATTTAGTTTGGAAAGTGTGTTTTGAGAAGACCGTCAATTAATACTTATGGCATTACTTAAATAAGTGAGTACCCTGTGGTCATTGAAATGACTAAAGAGTCAAACTCTTAAATTCAACAGAAAGAAAGCGGTGCAATGAATGAACGCTCACGCGAGGACTAGTGTTGTAGTAGCCTACTAATAACTTATCGATATCGATAATCTGTAAGAATAAGAAACAAATCAGAAGACTTGGAGAGAAAAAGATTAATTTTTATTTTTGTAAATTATTTCCTTTTCTTTGAAGTACCTACATAAGCTTTCTAACCGTCCAAAGCTTTTTAAAATACGAACATAAAAATAAAATATCTCTTCTTATGGATATGTAAAGAAATAACATGAATATTATTTTCCAAATACATAATCGTAAATGGACATATATAGCGAGATACAGAGAGCCTTTAATACCTTTAATACTTTGTCCTAATCAGCATTTAATCTTCAAAATATATGAGTTATTCATACAATTATACTGCAACTTATCGATACAATGCACTGCAATCCTTGCCCAGAGACAGGTCGAGCAGCGAGTGTATCAATTAAACCGCCCGCCATTACAATTCATTCACGATTATTGTTGTTCAGCGCTGCGCTCGCGCCGACTCTGACGTCCATTGCGACACGCGAATTGATACAATAAGATTTTTGATGTAAATAGAGTACAAATTGTTTTGGTTTTAAGGGAGACTTTCAAATGTTTTGATTGTCATTAAAATTATATACAGAGCGTTTACATGAAGGCATTATCTACATGTTTTAATAACTATCCGAGCCTAGACGTGTTTTATAATATTCAGTATACCCAATACTACATTATATAAATAATATAGACATATGGTATGACGCCTGCCTTTGATGGATATCAGCACACTTCCTATATGTACAAGGAAAAATAAAGAAATAAAGCCTACAGCAAACAATCAGACGCAATAAAACCACAAAACCAATAAACATGGCACTTAATCGCGCCGAACATCGTACGAGTATCATGCATGTATCGTTAATTCGCTGTTCTGCTATTATAATTATTTACACCTTCGCAAAAGCCATTAACAGAAATTTTCCCACACGTACATTCCATGTTGGTAAATATCAAGATCGACGGCGAATTTTCTCAAGTAGGTGAACGTGTGGTTGGTAAAAAAACGAAACTGTGACAGGAAAGCGTCATTCAGCGACATTGCGAAGCCCGGCGCGGATTGTAAAACAGTATCCTTGGGCCAAGATCGGGAGATGTTTATGATATTTCCCGTAATTACTGTAACAGTAAACGGACCATTTTAATTGCTCATACTATCGTTAATTACCTCACATATATTACAACAGTTCGTGATCTTTAACTTAATACGTGCACTGTCGCTATTCGTAATGTTTTTCAGCAGAAACACCAACCATAGTGCTCCGATGATATAATTATAGGAGATAATGCCACGTTTTATTGCTATCGTTTAAGTTGGATGAAATACGAACGTCATTAGGTCGCTATTTTAATTGTCACATGATTGAGATGGTTTTCTAATTGTCGTATGACTATGCCAAGCTATAAATAACACAAGTACTCCTAATTACTAAAACAACTCCTAAATATATGACGCAAATAGTAAATGCTTAAAAGTTTAATAAAGTCGGACTCTTCAAGAGATTTCGAAGTATACCATATGAAGTTAATTAACTGATATCGATGCCAGTACTAATAATTACTAAAAAACTTATTTAAACCACGAACCAAGAAACGGTATCAATTACGAGCAGTATACTTAAGAAACTTTCATATAAAAGCAAGTCAGTAAAGTCCAGATTAAAACTTCACCTGTTAGGGCTTGTTAAAAACCCATATTTTGAGCTAACCATAGGCTTCCGCGTCGAGAGCGGGAGATCCTTCGAAAAAAAAAGTAATTTCATAATACATAATTCTTCATTTTTGACTTTTTAAGACGAAGCGCTTCACTTTTCTTCCTGACTCAAATGAGAGACGGCTAAATATGAATTTCGCTTTTACTTTAACAATAATAACCTCCCATTATTTGGGACTGAACCAATTTGAGGCATAAGTAGAAGTATTAGTAATTTTGCGTTTTTCTAGTTATGAGATTGTATCTAGGTGTGTTATTTTGATCAATTTGCGAGTCACACGCTTGAATGACACGTCTACCTATTGATTAAAAAACAATAAATATTCCTTAAGTACCTTTTGCCGAAAGCTTAATAATACGAATTGAAGCTAATCCTTCGCTGACCTATTTATTATAGAATATCTTGCACTCAATATCTTGATGAAATAACTGTTTAGTTTTTTTATAGAATCCGTAAAATACCGCGATGTCTTTCAATAAAATTACCTGCTTTTTGTAAGGTTTCCGTAAAAGAAATACAACGTCTGAGTTTTGTTAGAAAGACAGTTACAATTTCGGCCGTTATAATTGTATAGAATTTCTTTGTGTAGATCTGGAATGAGACAGAGAATTCTATAGAGTTACCTTCGTTCGTTAAACTTGAGAATGTTCCTCAGGAGATACTTCACTGCTATCGCCATTGTCCACACAAAAATGAAATATATTGTTTTTTATATGTAAAATTAATAATAAGTTATAATGTTGACCGTATTTCACAATAAGCATCCGTAGTTGCCAAGTTAAAACGTACAAATTAGCTATAATATTCAAGACAAAGAGAAAACATGCACATTAATTAAAGAAATACAAAATTAGCTCCAAATTTTAAACATTATCAATTCGACTCCACACATTTCTATCTCAAGACGCGTCGTACCTGACATCGCTTCGCACAGCGCTGAGAAAATCTTCCAAAACATAATCTATAATCCATCGGCAACACGTGCACGGGCCTATTATTGATTTTGCCGTTTTTTCTATAAAATTGCATGCCCGTCCCGACTTGACATTGAAAAAAATATCTACTAGGGTGCCGTGTGAATGGGCCTTATTGTAAACTTGCGCAATGACATTTGAGTTTTTGTGGACGTTCCCAGTCGCGTGGCGTGGACAGAGAGGAATGCGAAGGCTCCGTCAGTTATACATACATACCTACATACATATATCTGTATATTAAGATAAGGTCATTAGTACACTCGTATAAATAAATAAACTTAATTTTACTAGTACTTGAAATGATAAAGTGACAAGACAGTAATGTTCTACAAATGAACGCCTCTTTAGACTGATGGACGGCTCGTGATAACATGATCGTTTACGTCAGATACCTCGTTTTAAATGTGTTCATTTAATTATGTACTTACATGTGTTTATTTTAGTGACTACATTTGTTTAATTTATGTATTTCATTTTACTGTGTTGGCGGCTAACATAGTATAGTAGTTATATAGTAGTTACCTAGATGATGTTCAATTTATTTAATTGAATAGAACGATACAAAACATTTACACTACTGAATACTTTATAAAAATTTAAATAGAGAAAATAAAAATACATAGACAAATTAATATTCATTCATCCATCTCTTTAGAAAAACTTCAAACGTTCCAACAAAAATAATTTTCTTTCATTCGAAAACAAGTATAGGCATTATAAAGATACGATTATCTATACTATATACTTATATTGTGTTGTCTTTATGAAATAGCCAGTTAATTTACAAAGACAAACAATCGAAAATAAACATTAACACTGACAAATAAGTATCAATTTTCTAACTGGCCCTTGTAATTCCGGTAGCTTCGTAAAAACGTTGAAAGGAAAACAAACCTATGTTTGTTCGGATGTCAAAATGTCAACAGTTCTTGACTTTCGACCTGAGTTAGATGGTACCCGGAAAAAGCGTTTAAGGTTTCAAGTGATGGCATGGCATGTTACCCCTTTTAAAGAATACAAACTTTGTAGAACAGGCTTTGTATTCTACTATGTTATGTAAAAGGCTTTGTGTATAATATTGTCTTTAAAAATTAAGTACAATATTCTAGCTAAATGAAAATAAAACCAAAATTTAAGAACGACTCGTCCTCACGTCAAAAGGAGTTTCTCTTTTAAGTTTTGTGAAATTTTGCAATCTACAAAGTCGATTATCTAAGTTTTACCATCGTACTCAGAGTTACTGAATGGTTATTAACCCAGCCCTTAGCAATTGTTTTCGATACAAAATCGTTACTAAGGGATATAGTTTAAGTAATCATTAGATGTCACTGAGTGCGGCAGTTAGTGTTGTAATGGTACATAATGAATGGACTTCCTGTAAATAAATAAATAAGTACTTGGTAAAAAGTTCAGTAATGATTTGTTTTTAAACGGGAACCGCCTTCATACTTTTTCTTTACCGGCACATTTTTTTAAGTCAGATTACATACTTTAGTTACATCGTTTGCAGTTGGAGGAATATATTTGAAACTGAAATTATTATTTAACGAAAATCACGCCTATAACTTTAGTATAGGAATATTTCACTCATACAAAAACTTTACCTCCCATACAAATTAAAAATAACTATAAAATTGGTCTTACAAGATCTCTCCCGTAATATGACACAATGCCACACGGCAGACAATCGAAGATAAGATAAAGCGGCCCACTTTCCATAAAGGATCGACTCGACACTTACTAGTCTATCACAGATTACAGCCGCAGAGAGATAAACTGACCGATAGTTAGTTCTAAAGACCGACGGTGTCAAAATATTTATTATATCGATGAATTTATTAAACATAAATAGTGGCGAGCCGTGAGAACAAGAATAACGCTATTACAAGGCTTATACTAAAAATAAAAAATACCTTTTTAATCTATATGTCGATAAGGTGAATGAATTTATTTATTTTACACAATAATTTATTGTGTTTCAATAAAATATGTATAGGGCGGGTTAAATGCCTCAAGTAATTATGTGGTAAGTGCAATTTGCTAATAATTCTCGACTTTAATGGTGGGAATAATATTGTTATGAATTCATAAATATAGCAATAGTATAATGTTTACATAATTAAGTAGGTATGCAGGTATATGAGAAGGATTGGTATCTAAGAAAGGGGTTTCGCATTTATTCCCGGCTTTTGCAAAAGTTTATGGGTTTTGATATTTTAATTCTAAGTAATAACAATCAGGAACTGGGTACCTTGGGTATAACAAACGTCACACGTACTACGAAATGAAATTGAAACATTGATAATTTTGACTGCACGGTTGACGCGGTGGCTGGTCAACCGGCTGCCATGCAACGTGCAGCAGGTTCGATTCCCACTTAATTACATTCCACACACTTTGTGTTTTTATTTTATTTTATTGTGTTATCCACAAATTATTGTTCCGAGTCTGGGTGTTATGTGTATGTGAACTTGTATGTTTGTAAACGCACCCACGACACATGAGAAAACACTAATGTGGGCAACGTTTAAAAAAACCCTTTTTTCTTACAAAAACGAAGGAAATAATGATAAAAAAATAAATCCCTTATCTATTTGTCCCTCTGTTTTATTTAACACGCTATCAATTTTTATGAAAATGTGATATTTCAAAATTAATAAAATGAAACCTCACACGACTGCGTTGTAAAGACATCGAACATGCCGACTACAAGATTGATGGCACAATAAAATCAACATTTTATAACTAACATTATTACTTTATAATCTCAAATTTGACTTTTATCTTTAGAAAGCTTGTATAATAGATAAACTATCTTTGGAGACACGATCGCGTTGATTAGTCAAACCAACTCATCTCATATAAGCAAGATGACCAATTAAGACATATAAATAAAAATAAGTTGCTCATAATAAATTTTAAAAGTGGTTTTAAAGAATTAATGAGTTCTTTCGGACACCATCGTGCGCTAACTTATAGCTGTTCATAATTACGTTTTAATATGAAATGTCATATAATCCCAATAGAGATCACATAAGAGATTAGTAGAAAATAAACTTTTATAATGGGAAAGAACACTTTCCGAACATTTCGGTTCTCAGACGGCCTATAAACCGTGACGATTATTGAACATAAATTTTACGAACATAATGAATATGTTTTTGACATTTATTTCCGTAATTACAACGAAAGCGTAGCCAGGTATTAAAGAATATACATTTGTATATTTTATTATGTTCCCATGGTCCAATCAATTTCATGGTCAGTATGCTTCTGTAGTATTTTAACTACTTTCTTGATATACCAATGTTACTTCTTCAAGTTCATTAGTATTAAAATAACTACTTACTTTAATCTAATGCAATCTGAACCTTCACTAAATCTGAAATTAAACTCCACATTACATTAGCAAACCAACGTTTCTGGCCTGTTTCAGTTAAGAAATTAATTAATAAACGTTTTCACTCACTTTATTAACAAGGTAACCCTTTCAAGCCCATTATACTCAGACAAAAAAAAAGTATAATAACAATTCAGAAACCGTAAGAAACTGCTCAATCACAAAATCAATTCGATGTTCATACATGTAACAGTCAATGATCAGGATTCAGTAGCAGCATCCGCTTCTCGCCAATAAATACTGGAGATGAATGGTCTATGCGTGAGAGCACTATCAGATGACACCAGCCCGGCAGTACAGTGTGTTGCTTTTTGCTGCCCATCGCAGACATCTCGTCGAGCACGCTACTTGCGTGCTTACATGCCTATTCGTCATTTTTATGACGTAATATGATTGCGTTCGGTACGAAATTGCTGGTGTAGATTAAGATTGTTATAGACAGAACATTTGGAACTTTTTAAACTGTCTTGAATGACCAAAACTGGCCAGTTAATTCATAATGAAGCTGAAACATGGAAAAAAAAAAACTGATTGTTACGGGAGACTAGTAACGGTTCTGCAAGTAAAACCATTGCAACTTGGATACTGAGGGACATTTTTACCTAGAATAAAACACGCTAAGGGAAAACCTGCATGCGTTTGTTTTTATTGGTCAGAGATTTTCGTCTAAACGAGATAGGAAGAATAAAATAATAATTAGGTGTCAGAACAACACCTTTACACTGGAGAAACACTGAGATTTAAGAACTGTTTTTTAATTAGCTTTGAAGAACTTGAGTAAAATATTGTTTCCTTGTCTGTTTTCTTCACTTGTCTGTGGTTCTCTGGTATCACAAAGCAATGTCATTGAAAGATTTTCCGAGCGAAGCATCTCTTGGACTACTGTACATCCATTTTTTATGTCAATAAGAATTTGTTCCTGGTTGACGAGTGAAGGAATCCGGCTCGTTCCCTTGTTACATACCGCTCCATCATAAAATGAAAATAATCAATATCACTCATTTATAAATCACCGAACAATTACGAATAAAGCTGTAACAACATTTTTAGTTTCCGAACCGGCCAGTGTGAATGAAATGCTATTCATGCGTCCAATGTTTTCTTTGGCACAAAAACCATTCAATAATCAATCGTAACGGTAATTGTTATTAACTACCCGAAATGCAATAACTTCCGAAAGGCATGAATGTAAGATTCAGACGTCCGCCCGACGATAAAAATGTTGATTTAATGTTTGAACACGTGTCAACACTTCCAGTTATTGCCATCTGCGGCCAATGTCACCTGTAACTTTTTAAGTGGACCGCACACTGATGGAAATTCGCGAAAGTCGAATCAGGATGTAAGGGCAACGTGTTATTTCGTTACTGCATCGCCGCCTCATGAATAAACACATGCTCTGATTGATGTCATAAAAACACATGCTTATTATCCCGGCTTGTTTTAATTGTCTCGTACTCACTGTCCACCGTGTGCAATTATTATTTTAAATTATCAGTCTTGTTACGACTACTAGATACTTGGTGCAATAACTGCGAGGTCTGGTTTTGTTTTCCGGATTGGGATACAAATTATATTTTTTTAGTAATGAAAATAATAATTGAAGCCTCTGCTTCATGAGTTATTCCTGTTTTACGGTAGTAGCCTTGGAAGTTTTGAATGAAGTTATCCTCATAGTGCAATGTAATAAAATATTTGTCATAGAATTTCTTGCAATAGATTTACTTATACACGTTCTCCAAGATACTCTAGATACATATATTATTATCAGTTAACATAATCTTAGTACAATCATAATATTCATAAAGCAGACCACGTAACAAAAACTCAACTAGCAATGGACGAAAGATTACAGCTGATTATGCAAATGAAGCTAAGATATGTAATAATGTCCAAGCTCTTGATTGAAGGAGCACTAGAGATCTATTACACTATAAGGTAATTTAAGGATTAAAATTCTTTATGATACATAACGATATAAAGTTAACAAACTAGTTATAGTCAGCAGTCCACAACAATTAGTCAATTGAAAAGTTATACGTAAAGACTCCAAATTGTAATCACACATTTAATAATGTAATCACACATTTAAACACCTTAAAAATACCTTTAACCGATGAGCATGAATGAAAAGACTGATGCATGTATGTACCTATGTATGCACATTTAAACATAAATTATCATTTATTTAGCTAAAATAACTAATAAGGACTTCATGCTTATCAATCAGCCTTGCAAACCTAATAGAGCGAAGATAAGAAAGCCAAAAAAATATTTGGAAGCCAGTCAGCTTAACCTACATAGCAAAAAAGTACAACTTCTGCATAATGACGTAAATAGAAAGAGTGACGTTTAAATCCCTTTACAATATGCACGCGATACATTTCTTTTACTTTCAGCTCTTACTTTCAAAGGTTATGTGTATACTGTATTGAGATGGGATCACTAACGCTAAATTTAACGCAGGACAAGTCGTGTCGGCGGCTTTGCCTCTTTTTGGCTCGCATGGCTCTTCGAAGAAAACGATACCCCATTGTTATGCCTGTTACTGAGTGTACTGTTACACTTCTTCATGCCATGTTACTAATGTTCCCTTTGTATAACTTATTGTATCTCAACTCTCGAGTACCTACTGGGTCTGAGACTAAGCGAAGCGCGCAAATGTTTCGCGAGAAACATGCTTGAAAATGCATGTGTTGTGTACATGTATTAAAGTTCGTACTTGAGTAGTGAGCTTGAGCTTTTGTTATTCATGCTTGTATTCTTCTTATTCATATATATTTAACTAAATATAAGTACCTAAAATATCAGTAAAATTCATATCTCTAATTCAGATACCTAGTTCATAAAACTGTAAGAACTTCGATATCAGTATAAATTCTTTAATAATTTGCCACTAGTTGACAATAAAATAAATCTATACACCTTTTTTTCTAAGACACCTTACGCACTTTAAGTCGTAAAGAAAACAGAACAAAGATAGAGGTACTAAGTAATGACAATTTACTACATAGTACTGAGATAATAGAACCAGTTTTAAGTAAAGAATAAAAATCTATACCTCGGTTCTTACTTACGCACTTTGATTAGACAGTGCAACACTGTACTTTAATTTCTAAGACTGCATGCCGTAGAAACGATAAAAAAAAGTTAAACACAGATTAGATAGCAAGAATATTCCTTGATAGCTTTTATCAATCAGTTGTTTCTTGGTACGGTATTACAGTATCGCTGGGAGGCGAATCCTTAGAAAGAGATCTTCAATCATCTTAGAAACTGGTTGTTTTAAAACAATTATTCAAGTTACTGCAAAAGCGATTAAACGTTGTAACTACTGCTTGCTTTATTCTCTTATATTTTTAAGATAGCTCTGCTCTAGGATTTTATGGCTAATGCTAATACAAACTTCACATGTATATGTTATCACGACTTTTATATCAAATGATACTAAAAGTCGTGATAACAATTTTGATCATTTAAATATTTCTTGTGACGGAATATTGCTTAGCTGCTATTCCTTTCACAGTAGTCAATTGTTCAGGTGGCTCGCTAATAATGTCGTCAAAGTCACAGTCAAATCAATCAAACCTATATATATATACTATGATACTTTTGAAACGTCAACAAAGAAAGAAACAAATTATAGTCTGTCAGTCTGTCCGTCAGTGAAGCTACGTCGATAGATGACTTACCTTTTGTTCCTATTTTAAAGTTTCAAAATTGTGCATAACCGAAAAATTTACAGACGATAAAAAGCGACACATTCTTATGAATATTCGATATACTTCAAAGTATTTTTTTTTTCAAATAGATTTATGCACAAATTGATATGAAACCATTATTATCTTAATGCCTAAGTTTACTACCTAGATAGCCACACGTGACGTAACATGGCCCTTACTAATTAGTAAAAAGGTCCATTAAATACGACTAATTAGAGATAAGAATTTGTTTAACTTTCTAGCTTCTATCGTAAAAAATCTGTGCATCTTAGGTACATTAGTGCTTAAGTTGCTATCTTTAAGTATTTTTAACTAACTTAAGTGAATGATTTGATTGTATATCTACGTGGATTTTAAAGTTATTTTTAGATATTTTCTACGTGGGAAAGTTGGAAACTTCCCACTTCAGTCTTACCTCATCACCCGGAACTGCGGACTGCATAGCGAGTTACCTGGGCTCTGATTCGAAAAGTAGGAGTAACAACAGGGTGATTTATAGTCAGTAAGAGTCTGACACTCCTTGTCGCCTCGCCCAAAGTACAGAAGACATTGTATGATTGTCCTCCTTTGAAAAAAACCTTACATCATTGCATGTAGGTAGGTACCCCATTCACCTTTCCGAACAGCAATCAAAGGACGTTATATTATGACTTTACTTATTTTAGCACAATCCAACAGTTCAACACGTTTTATTTATTTAAGAAGATTCCCTATTACAAAGAAACGTAGGTACTGGATCTGGACATCAGAACAGATTTCGAAATAAAATGCATCCAATAAAAACATTTTTACTTGATAGTTGTTCGAACGATCAGCCGGACCACCGCGTAGAAAATAAGACGTCAGGCAAATTGAAACGGATCAAAGGAATGAAAGCTTCGTGCAGGCATTAGAATTGACCGTTTTCTGTGCGTTTCAAATAAATAATACCAAATACGAGACTCTTCCGATATTGCGAACATCGAGGGAGATTTAACTTACCTACAGGCTGTTGCTTTGGGTAGACATGATTTTTGAGTTCTTAAAATGCTTAATCTACTTAATTTTTTATTAGTATGGTGTTTTCAACATATTTTTTTTACATTATGCAGTATTTTTTTAATATGTAAAAATAGAAAATATTTATTTTAATTAAAAATACTCCTGTGAGATGATGAAATACGATAAGGCTTTTCAAATCAACTAAATGCGTAAAAGTAAATCTAGAAATCAAGTTGATTACATATATCCACATATTTTACGACCTCAACTTCAATCAGGTTTTCCATCTCTTCCAAGCACCCATTAATCTTTATAATTGTTGATTACACTCAAAGTTTACATTCATATATAATAATTATCTGTTCAAATCAGTTAACTCAACTTGATAACATAATTCAAATCTTGTACTCGATCCCGAGCCGAGTTTCCGAGTCATTATGTCCTTAGATATTATCGATAATCGGAAAAAACAAATCACTCCTAAATGTGAACTGTCTTAAAAGTTCAATCGCGAATCGACGAGGCCACCCGTTACATCGCTTTCCCCGGTGGTCCAATCTTCAAGATGATTAAATTAGGATACGAACAGATATAACATGCGAAATGATATACAATGAACCGAGTCCGATTCTGCATAATGAAGCAATCAAATAGTATCCATTGTACCCCGGCTCATCCTGACGTAGCAGTTGTAACGTTTACTTTTGCGTTACGTTACGTACTTAACATAGAAGAGATTAGGTCTAAAATTATCTCTGTATGAGCAAAGTAAATAAATGAAAATAAACACGAGCTGTCAGATTATTGTACACGTTATAATTAAATGTCTTGAATGATCAGCTTCGTAAATGCATTTCAAGTCAGTAACGCTACGGACCTATAAGTTTGCGTTTTAGTTACGTTTAGTAAGTAACACCGACGCTTTGCTGTCCGTGACCGCTTTGCATACGGTAATCCCGTTGGAATACTCACACAAAAAGTCGTTGCATTTTAAAATCCTTTTCGAAAGCAAACATTTGACGTTTCGAGGGAAATTGAGCGGAAGGCTTTTTGTATGCTTCTTTGGAATGGATTAAAGGAGGCTTTACTTACACTAAGCTGACGTTCGGTAGCACTCTGTTTCGAATTGGAAACAACTTTTTGACTGGTCGCACACTAAAGATGATTTAAGTCATCATCTTTATTGATTTACTCCGATCGTGTAGCTGGGATATATTTTAATATGGCGGTGAAGCTGGCTGAGTCCGTTTATCGATGTTCCACTGTCAATATAGCGCCTTTGTTCGCACCAAAATTTATAAGTTAGACGTGTGTCCATTGTACGGCGGAGTAAAAGGCAGGACGACAATGCGAAGTATTTTATACCGATCATAATCCTGACGTGTGGTCAAAATGTGTCGAAGCGTTAAAGATTTATATCAACGGCCACAGTTTTTGGGGCAGTGGGACATTTATTATTTCCTACCTGACTATGAAAATTCATATCACTACTGGGCAACCAATTCGCAAAATCGATTGTCGACTTGTGAAACGTGATCAAAATTAATGGTTGCCGCTGAAGCATTTATGTATAATAAAGTTTAAAGTTCTTTTTGATTACTCATCTACTTTAAAATATCGTTTTTGCGACACTCACTCTGATATTTAAAACTGAAATTAATAATGAAATAAATTGCATTCTACTGAATATTAAGCGAAGGACATAAACGTTGAAAATGGATGGGATGTAATAAATCAATAAGTAAACAGTAGAGAAGTTATTAATCTTGAACGTAGGTGGCTCTACTAATCTGTATATTAATGTATCAGTATCAGTTTGAGTGTCGAGGTGTCCGCTTCTCCTGCTAAGTATGGATAAAACCTACAAAATAGTGGCATTTAATATTGTATTGTATATTCTTGAATGTCATAGTTTTCATTCAATTTAAGTGTTTATTCTACAGGTATGTTGCAGGTATCGTGTTTACAAAATGTTGCACAGTGATGGTATTTATTTCAGCTACAAAATTTATTGAAAACTAGCTTCTACCAGCGGCTTCGCCCGCATTCCCATGGAACAAAAAGATACCCTATCACCCAAGTTAGCGTAAACCCTCTCTGTATACAAAATTTCAACAAAAACTGTACAGTAGTTTCAGCATGATTGACGAACAAACATTCACATCAAATTTACAATAACGTTGCGATAGAAACTTTAAAAATATTCGGCGTAAGGATATGAAGTTACAAAAATAAATCGGTTATCCTTGTCATAAAAATCTATACAATATAATAAAGCAATATCATTGACCACAAAAATTCTACCGGCAACTATAAAATGTAACATCTAATCATACGCCCAATATACCACAGATAGAACATTTTAACGACCTCTTTTTACACAATAAACTTACATAGTTACTACCTTCATAGTTGTATGAAAGATAGCGAATACATCTATAGACCCGCCTCATACCGCGGCGTCTCTTTCCTCATTATTGTCAAACGAAACGACACTAATTTTATTTATTAGTACCTTTTACAACTTGTCAAATTGCGTAGTACTACTGCTACATGGTCGGTGGGCGGCGCAAACGCAGGCCTTTGTAACGCCGCTGTGTATCAAATCGATTTGTTTTAGGGTTCTGTTTTTGAAAAGAAAGTGAAATAGTTGTCATTGTGAGAGGCATTTGTTTTTAGAAATGATAAAAATAAAATGATTGGAGAGCGGATTTTAAATATTAGTAACATTATTAGTAGTTTAGAACTAGACTCAATGTAGTTAAATAAACGATTTACTAAAAAAAGTAATTTTAGTATAATGACTTGACTGTAATGGTAGAAATTATAAATTATTTAAGATAACTAATTTACTACTGACAGTCCTTCTAACTACATACTTAACACTCACACTTATCTTTCTTAAATAGCTATGCAACAAAATTACTTTCTTTTGGCAAAACCTCTAACACATTGTCCACTTCGGTCTTGACCATTTCTCTCTTCTCTTTTCAAACTTCAACAAATTGTTTTACTAACAGAACTCCCTTTGTTACTTAAGCCATAAACTTAGAGAAAGGCCATCGAAAGGAGATAAGATGCTTGTAAATTATCTTAGACAAATTGCTTTGCTATTTAATTTATTCAAAACGGTTGTAAAAACGTATAATTTTATGCGAGACACGGCTACAGTATATTTTTTTGCCATACGCAGTGGGTTGTATAAAATTTTTCGAGTTAATATTCCAAGATTACTAGAAAAAGGTATATAGATGACTGAAAATTAATATTTTATATTTTGTCTAGCTTTTGTTGCACATAATAACAGTACCTATTATAATTTGGAAACGGCAATCATGTCATGAAATTAAGTATATGTTTCGTGATAGTTTGATTTTTATATATTATACGATTGACGCGATGGCTGGGCAACCGGCTACAGTGTTACGTGTAGCGGGTTGGATTCCTACACAGCGCAACTCTTTATGTGATGTCTAAGTTGTGTATATCAACTTGTATGTTTGTAAACGCACCCACGAGAAACGAGAAAATCATAGTGTGGGGCAAATAAAAACTTACTTAAGTTTACTCTGTAAGTCTGCCCAGATAGCACAGAGGAGTATATCTAGGAAAGCATAAATATCCCCACAGAGTTACTGATTTAAGACAATTTCAGTGATCACAGAGCATAAATTATATCTACTGAATTTATTATTATTCACCATCAAATCGACATAGAACAAAGCAGACGCGAGTCATGAAAGAAACAAAAAGAAAGTCCTGCACTAAAGAGGTTGACTAACAAGCACACTCACCCCTTTATCTTACATCTATCAATAAATATAACTTTGTATGGCTGACATTGTAATATAATACTACAGTGCGGTCCTAAACTGTTTCACACCTTGTACTTGGGTCAATAAGTAGATAATGTACGAACCCTATTAAAGACCACATCGTATTGGTCAGTGACTGGCGACTTGGAGCAGCCCTTAACTTCACTGACACACTGCTGTTTAGATTGGCGATGAGTCGAAGAATTAAAACAATAGATTGGTTGTTAGGATATTTAAATAAACCTTTTCTTAAGTAAAATATAGTAAAAGGGATGATTTATTTATTTCACATATAACATTTGCCATTACAGATCGTAGGTCTAATGCGACAAAGTAACTTTTATAAATGATGACGGGGTATGGAAATTAAAAATCTATTTAGTCCGTCAGTTAGGTAATGAAAAAATATTAGACACGTATTTTTTTATTTTGTCATATAAGATAACAATACTTAGATACCACGAATCAAAGTTAAGGAGTGGGAGCAAATACGTCATTTCTGCGTATAAAATGCACCTAGAAGTGACGTCACGCGATATTTCAAATTAATATATCTTCGAAAGTATTTGTTTCCATAAGAAAATAAAATACGTGTCTAATATTTCAAAAAACTAATCTACAAATTGGACATTAAAATAAAAATTAGTCACTTAACCTATTGTCATGGACGTAAATCACTTGGAAATACATTAGGAAGTATAAAATGATGAATTGTACCTTTATAACTGAATATTAACGAAACATAAAGTTACTAACCTTTACATAGCAGTATAACAATATAACAATTTCACAGTGGCCCGATTTTAAAACAAAAATTAAGATGACCATTAGAAAATCACACTGTTGATCAATCTAAGCTCTCGTATGTCTCATTTCTAACATCTGCCCAACCCGTGCATGCGTAATCAAAATAAAAATATTATTTTAGTAGATTTATTCGATAGTGGGCAGATGTGTCGGCGCGCGCTCCTGCCACTCTATTTTTCTTCCTTCATTGTATTTGGGCGAAGGGCCTTAAAGGGTCAATATCCAAGTCTGGGCTTCCGTTCGATATTCGATTCACTTCTTGTTTTGTCTGCAAACATCTTAAATATCCGCCGTCAATCATTAGCCGAGATTTTGCATTAGTTGAAATGCTTTCTTTGAATTTGTATTAACCCTTTGTGGTTTAATATAAGGGCCTTCAAAGACTGCAAAGTCTAGTGAGTAAAGTGGCTATGAAGTGTTTACGTAGAATTTATTTTGTAGAGGCAGACTAATTATTAAAAATATTGAAGCTTGTAGGTAGTACTAATGTGCAAGTGTCCAGAGGCAGTATGACACATACTTAGAAGTTGAGATAATTTTGACTGTTGATAAAACGAAAAGAGGTATGTAAGACTCGTAGCAATTGGTGTTCCATTGTCTCTACAAATAGATTTTTTACTTGAAATTAAATTAAAACAAGACAACACGAGTATCAATAACCTATTAAACCAATATTATAATACCAGCTACCTGTTCTACCTAAATAAATATTTATTTATATGTGCTGCAGAATGCTAACTAAAGAAACGGCACACGGCGTCTGTTGCTGGTCGGATTAACACTATTTACTTCTTGTTTCGCGCGAGCCAGTCCACTTAGTCTTTTTAATGTGTAAATTAATTTAAATCGACCTTTGGAGCATGAAATTCCCAATCCATTACCCGTAAGACAGTTTAATGCGCCGCCCGAGACTCACAACGCAATAGAACACTGTTCCCTAGCGAAATCCGCGTATTCCCAACATACTGGACACAGGTGGCGGATTCTTGAAATAGAAAAATCGCCCATACGTCTCTTTAAGTACATTTTTCCCGTTTCATTATGGACCATGGACTATGGACCATAACGAGGAACTTTTTCATTTTAATTAAACGTGCATTAAACTTGAAAGTCGGTGGCTTATCGCATGTCTAGGTGTTAAGGACTAATTGATAATCGAAATAAATGGACTCCTTTCGTTGGGACTAATAGCCGTGTGTCCGTGTGAACGCGACGTAATCAGCAGCCACTTCTCAGTTGTCGCTCACACACGATAATACCTGTGAGCTGATCATACGGGGCGCGAGAAGTGGTCTCACTAACGAAACCAGAGATTACCTCACAATCTCATTACAGCGGAGCCAGTGCCGTCTTTAATAGCGGGGATAACACTGGAATACGTTTTAATTTTCGCGTCCAAGCTCGTTAATACGTCGCTCAGATCAGTTTATACTTAGTGCCAAGTCGTTGCAGAAAAATTGTTAATTACTTATTTTAAGCTCACCTCAATATCGCGATGTTGGGGTCCGAGTCTTCGATTATGTTTTTAATTTATTTTTATTTTTTTTTATATCTAATTAATTTTTAATAACAAGTCAGAATATTCCGTTAATGTGTTCTTATCAAATAATTAAGTTTTACAAGAATTTTTAAAACAGCATTAATGTATAAATTAGTTGAAAAGTTAAATGGACTTGCGACCTTCACTTTTTCATACGCATATTTTTCACGGAGGCGATTTTATTTTTAATAAACAAGCAAGTGCTAGACTCCCCTTCGAGTCGGATAATGCAACAAACTAACATACTTGATTAGAGTTGTTAAATAAAATAATTGATGCATTAATTATTCGTAGACGTGTAAACAAATTGTGGCGAAAAATATTTAATGACACAGAGAGGGCATAATTGAAGTTATTTATTTACAATCTGATTTTTTATTTTGTACGACGCATTTCGATACTGGTAGTGGCTAGTAATGGATTTTTCGGTTATCAATTTTTCATTGGGACGTTAAAGTATGTTTTGTGCCTTGATTTAAAGTTTTAATATGGGGAGACGCATCCGTTGTAAAGAATCAATTGACAATCTGAGCCTCACGCCTCGTGGCGACTGAATAAATGGCGGCCGCGACGGGTGATTAAAAAATATGGCCACTTTAGAGTGTTAAATATCACAAAAGGCTGGCAATATTTTCAAAATAATTACGTCAATAATTGGCACGCAAGCCAACAGTAAGTGGAAGGAGGTTCGTCTCATTATTCTCGTACGGATTTTACCACCAACCGAGACAGATTAATCGTTTTAACTATATCATAAGTTTATATTCGAACGTAGAACTGCGCTGTGTCAATTACACAGCAAAAATACAGCTGTCTATTATTCATGGTATGGTTCATGAACTATCTATGCTAAGTGAAACCCATATTGCATGCGTGGGAATGTTGCCGCGCGACTCTCCGCAACAGATCATGAATGAAACTTATTTATGTAGAGAAACCTATAGGCCAGACCAGGCCATCTTTATAGTATTTGCCAATGTCATCGATTGGTTTTTTCAAACTGAATTTACGAAAAAAAAAAACACATCTTTGTGAAAAATTAAAAACTTACAAAAGTTCTTAAGTAAATCATAGGAGCAAATAAAAGAAGAAAAAAAGGCATCGATACAGAAAATTATCTGTCGAACAAAAGACGAAAATCTGTCAATAGAATGGTGACAGTCGTTGAATGTGCGCCTTCAACGGCCATTCAGCGATAATCTAAGGATCGAGCTCTCAAAGTGGCCGAAAGTACAATGGCGTTGAAATACATGAATACTGTTGCCGATCAGATGGTATAATGGATTCCAATTCTTACTCACACTTTCAATATGTGGCCACGAAAACTGAGGGTGTAAACATATATAACCAAAATATAAAAAACATATTGACTGCACGGTTGGTGCGGTGGCTGGGCAACTGGCTGCCGCGCAACAGGTAGCTTCGATTCCACGGAGCAATTCTTTGTGTGATCCACAAATTGTTGTTTCGGGTCTGGGTGTCATGTGTATGTGAACTTGTATGTTTGTAAACGCACCCACGACACAGGAGAAAATCCTAATGTGGGGCAACGTTTTTATAAAGAAAGAAAGAAAGAAAAAATGTTGTTTAAGCTATAACACTAATTCATGTTACAATAACAATAATTTCATGTTTTATGTAACAGAAGGTGGCCACCGATAACGATACGATTATTACAACCGTAAACACACAAATTAAGAAAATATAACTTATCCTAGCCATTCAAAATGAAGTAGTACTTAACCTATTGTACGTTACGTAAGCATTACAGAAAACAATAAAACATATCCTTTCGTAGCAGCCTCTTATTTTTCTTGCAGCTACAATAACAACACATTGATGTTTATTCATCCTCGCTGTTCTTCTCCAGTTTCGTGGCCCCAACACCTAAGCCTTCTGACAAATGTCTACGTCACTGATATAATCAGGTACTATAAGCAAAGAATAGTCATGCATCCATGATACTTGTGGTCAAAACAGATAAACATGGCGATTGTGCTGGCGATTTTGTTATTTTTAATCGCCAAATGATTACAATCTGAGGTGCAAACAGTTTCTTAGACAGCGTTGCAGCTGAAAGCGTCTTTTATAACTTCTTGGCAAATTGTCGTTTATCTTTCAATGAATAGAACTTTAAAGGACGTTCATTGAGTATTATTTTGATAATTTAGTTATACGAACCACTAATAGAGGAAAATGTTTGAATGAAACCCAAAGAAACTTCCATCGCCTCAAAATATTATTCTCACCTTTTTAACCTTCACTGTACTTTCACCAATAATTCAAGACCAAATTTAGACAAATCGGTACAGCCTTTCTCGAGTTTCAGTGAGACTAACGAACAGCAATTCATTTTTATATGGATAAACCCACTTTGCTAATCAAAGTGCACATTTACAATCACAATGTAAGTTAACATACACTTTTCTACCGATTATATCATGCGATCCATACAATTTTCCAAAAAATATTTTTTTAATTCCCATAACAAATAATATACCAGTCAGTACCATACGTAACCCTATCACCGGTTACTCTTAATCACTTGCACTTCGGGTCATGCATGTGCCAGCGCCGGCGGAGGGTTGGACTTGTTCAAACAACGCGTTTATTTGCATTTGACGAGTGTAACGAGCTTTTACTATCGTTGAGTGTCACCCGGTTATAGGGTTACCATATATTCCAGTAAGCACGGTTACAATTTACATATTTTTCTAATCTCGTTTTGTATGTTATGAATTACGTTAGTCAGTAAGTGATTCAAGTAATTCTATAGAACACGTTCCGAATATTTGCATTGGATTATGGTTACCGGTTTTTTTGGATTAGTATGTCAGATATAAATATTGTCATTGTTTTTTAAAAAAACAATATTTAGTTTCAAATCTCTTGCTCATCAGCAAGAGATTTCTTCTAAATTTACATTATTTTTTTTTACTGGAATAGCGAACATCAAATCGTTAGATAGTTAAGGTTCTGCTTTCAGCTCAACTAAAATGTTTGATTTGATTTATTGTTTTTCCTATATTTACATTAATATTTATATCCATAATTTTTCATATAAAAGTATTTCCCATTTTCCGTTATTAATTGCCACCCTAAATTCAACAAGTACCTATAGTATAGTTATGCGTTGTGGCCTCAAATTCCCTCAAATAAGGGGTGCGACACACCTGTCCCGCACCCTCGCCGACACGCGACGTATACAAGTTGCACAAGCCGGTCCACCAATATAAAAAGACCTCCTGGGCCCCACAAGTTCAATATATTCCTTCTTTTAAAGCAGCTACAGTTAGCCGATCGCCAAAGTTCTAGATTAAATGGTTATGAATTGGTAATGGCGTAGGGTGCCCATATAGCATGCTCTCAAAATCTGGGCATGTGTAGAGCAATGTGCATTGTTATGGATATAGTGCACTGTTGAACAAGTTTCATAGGGGTGTTTTATTTTTATTATTATTCAGCTTTCAGTCTACCTGATTGACCTCAGTACAAAAAAGGGGAATATTATGGGGTAGTTATATTTTTCTGAAGAGCTTGTCTTAAACTTTTAAGACCGACAAGAGGATCACTATTTGTTTCACAAGTCACCAATACATAGGGAGTGATCAATGAAGGCGCTTCATCGCCGTGACTGTGATCAATCGACCATTGTGTGCGCTCAAATTGGTAAAATGTCTTTACAACCTATTTTATTGTTCAGTCCACGGTTTACAACTGCACCTACGAGACGTGACACCTACATCACTGATAATTCGATAAAATAATGCCGATCAACTTGAAGTTACTACTGCAAAAACAAATATACGTTTAACTTCACTCCTTTGTTTATTCTGTTTAGCTACATAGAGGGCGAGTAGAAAAAAAAAACATAAAATTACGAATTGCCAGTTCTCTTTTTTACCTTTCTTCAATAAATACGATAGCCAACGAATGTATAATTAAAATAATGTTACCGAACCGGTGTACAATATGAAATAATAGTATTTATGAATTGCTGAACAATGGTGCTCATTAGGGACCCGTTCTACACGTATCAAAAATACCGTTGAATAATAATAATTTTGATATAAAAATTTAACAATCGAACGTAGTAATAATTGCGGAGGGAATCGCGAGTGGTTGGCGCGTGGCGTGCGCGCGCGCCAGACAGGTGTGCTAACCCTAATTGTTCAGTATGAAAAGGAGGGCGAGAGGGTGAACTATATGAATTTGCATCAAATAATGTATGTAACGTCACGCTTTATTGCCCTTGCAAACGAATTAGGGTTACCAAACGTGTTGTATTGATACTGGTTGTTCAAGGTGAAATGTTGACCAACCACATTATAATTTAGTTTATTGTGGCTTAGTTACATTCTGAATACAGCTATGAGTAGCTACACCAGCATAAAAATTTATGAAATACAAAACATCTCGTACACACAAGATCAGTTTGACTGCACAGTTGGCTCAGTAGCTGGGCAACTCGATGCCGTGCAACTGGAAGGGGATCGATTCATGCACAGAGCAGATTCTTTGTGTGATCCTGAAATTATTGTTCTGAGCCTGAGTGTCAGTACATGTGAACTTGTATGTTTGTAAACGCATTCACGACACAGGAGAAAATCCTAGTTTTTTTTTAACAACAGAAAGTTGTACTCCAACTAAATCTAGATCTCGAGGCAGAACATAAAGTTTGTGATGAAGCACATTAATGTTACAATGACTACCTACAATTGCACAAGACCAGTAATGATATAATTCTTATAGGGCAACTTACATAACAGGTAAGGAATCAGAACAATCTGTTACACCAGCTATTAACCTGAGGACATAACGGCCTTTCTATCCGCTCGTTAGCCGAAAACTTGTTGCATGTGTACAGTGCCTTACCGACAATGGTTGAACAAAAAGCTTGGTGTACGTCCGTTGCAGAACACCGGAACACCTCAGGCGAAGGCTGCGTTAAGGAGCAGTTGTCTTGATGTAGATACATGTTGAGTAATGTGGGAACTAAATGGTAAATAGGTTAGAGTGAAGTGCGAAGTCTGTTTTAGGTCATCATGAGAATAATTCTACCAACTTTAGATGTGGGCATTTTTTTGATTATGGTTTATATATATATATATATATATATATATATATATATATATATATATATATATATATATATAATATAAAGGGAATTGACGACCGTACTTGTGTCACCTACACATCAACAGATCAGAAGCCTCTTCTCGCACAGGAGAATGTTTGAGCATTAATCACCTTGCTTGTTCAAAGCGGGTGTCACTTACATAAGAAATTTGTTCCTTAAAACACTAGTAAGATGTGGTGAAACTATTTTTTTTTCAATATTTATATATTTATAAATCGTATCATTTGTATATACTTATACTTTGTATCTTAAAATACTGTACAGTGTACAGCAACAACCAAAAAGCACAACAATAAAATAAAACATAGAACAGCATCCTCGACTTGCGGCAAGTGAAAAACGTTCAAGCACTTGAATTAACATTGCAAATAAACTCATGTCAAGTATTAAGTAGTGGGGTAGTAAATAAATATGAGTGTGTCCTAGCAATCAGTGCAGATATATAGGCTGTAAAATTAGCCGGTCGCCGGGGGCGCGGCGGTCGCGCGCCTCCCTTGCGGTTCCTGAGAACTCCGAAGACGCCTGAGATGATTTCGTGAGTCCTCTACGTGGGTGGAACTTCGTGTTGCGTGTGTGAATGGTATATCGTACTTTTTGAAAAACTTCTAATATGTATTCAAGGATGATTGCTCAACATTAAATATTATATGTATGTCTAACAGACTTTTTTTGAGGTGGGAAAATCATCCAATGACTTCTCCCGCCTTGGGTGAGGCAGGAGGGAGTGTCAGACTCTTACTGACTAAAAATCACCCCGTTCCTTCTCCTGCTTTGAGCCCCGGTAACCTGTTACGTTGTCCGCAGCCCATGTCTAAAACAGACTGTGGTGTGTTTAGTAAATCCTCGCTTGAATCATAATGCATGATTTGTTTCGTTTATCTTATTTATGATAATTATCTCGATAACGTTATTGAACAGTAAAATAATGATAAGACATAAAACAACTCGACATTTTTACACATCACAATCCCAAGAACTTGTTAAAAGACCAAAGTCCTTTATACGACCGTTTCACGTCTAGCGAAGCATCAGCGCCAATAATTGCAGGCTCCCGTACCGATTTAAATCGTACTCATAAAACATTTTGTAAAAGCCAACATACACAATTTATTGGTGGGATTTAATAATTGCTCATAATTGAAATGCAAGAGCAATTACGTATGTTACCTACCGCTCTGCACTCGCTTTATATCGCCGAAAGCCAAAGGCGTTTGTTTACAATGAAAATTATGTAAAGTGCAACTTTGACTGATGTAGATGGGTATTTAATGCATCTTGTGGAGTCTTGTTCTTCTATTTTAACTGTGTAATTAGTCATAAATCGTATTTTAGCTGTCGCACGTGACATGTACTCGATTTATTATTAAGATGTACGTTGAAAATTGAGATCATTAATCTAAATGACGTAGGAAGCTTTCAATCAATCTTCGGTAACTGTAGTACTGTGTATGATGCTTTTTACATATCATCTGACTTGTTTTTCCCTACATGACATAGGCAGGGTGGTACTTACATACATACTCGTATAATATTCTTATGCAAACGTTTCTCCAAACGCGTTTTTAATGTTAAGTGTTCTTGTAATACTAGGTAGACCACTAGGGCAACAGTAAATCTATACATAGTATAAAACAAAGTCGCCCATTTTGTCTGTAGTCCCTTCGTATGCATAAAACTTTAAAACTACGCAACGGATTTTGATGCGGTTTTCACTAATAGAAAGAGTATTTTCTCCGACAGGTTTTTATATATAATTGAAATACATTGAAACTATATTAGCTGAGTTATAGCGATTTATGTCCAAGAAGTCAGAAAAAAAATCTAATTGAAGATTGCATTTGTGCGTGCGCCGCTTATACCGTTGGATACAAGTAAGAACAATGTATAGCAAAAACATTGGTCTTTATTAGTTCTACAAAAAAGTCCGCGATGACATATATCCAGCTTTTTTATTTAAGTCACAAAAACTACTTTTCTGTATTAAAAAAACATTTAATTCGTTGGGTGATGTTTAACTGGTGATATAACCAATAATACATAAATCCTTATCATAATAAGTAAGTTCATCATCACGAGCATTTAATTTAGATTATTTTTGCAGTTTACAGTGTGTTATTTAGACATATAGTTTAGGAGATATCACGATATTAGTATTGCGGCACGGTACGGGCCGGCCGCGGCGGCGGGGGCAGCGTCCCTATAAATAATATTAAAAAGTAGGTACTACGACTTTGATCTATACATATAAGACAAAAAAAAATCTGTACATTACTTAAATATTTTTTCCAAAAACTGATAGGGGGGGCGATCAAAGAAGAGTCACAGAAACCAAAAAACATTTTAATATTTTAAACGCGGTTAAGGGAAAGAGAAGTTATTGTGAATTGAAAATTAGTATCCAATATGTGTTGGTGCGTTGACTGTATTTGTCGAAGTAGCGGGATACACGCAAACGAAGTTGCGCGGGTCAGCTAGTTTAGTAATATTATATTAACGGTGTATTTATTGGTTATATCTATTTATATTACCGATGTTATTGGTATTAGAAATGGGAATTGCAAATGAAAACCCCTTGAGTAGTCATAAAACGTTTAAAAAAACATACAAATGACTGTGGTAGTGTTATACAGGTGCTCACGGCGGCCATCATCCGAGATTAAGTTATCAAGTTACGATTTATACCACCAATAAATGTCAAGGTAAATGCGTATGACTGAAACGGCGTGTGTGGAGTAAATTCTCCGCTTTTACTGAGAAACTTATTAAAAAGTAACGTTAGCTCAGATCGGGCTGCAACGTTGCCAATTTATAATAACGATCTCACTTAAAGACAACGTGCACTTTCAGCTGCTAATATAATTTTAACTTGTACGTTGTACTTGTACTCACTTTGCCTTTTTTAAACGCGCGCCAATGACTTAATCACGTGTTTCGGATGCCACCATTTGTTATATTCCTTATTAGTATTTGTATGTTATTTAAGTACATACTTACGTACAGCAGAATGGGTTTCGATGTGAATTGTGTTGTTTTACATCGCCGTCAACATTAAGTGAGGTGATTCAAAGTCATAGAGGTAGCCAATATCACCACTGAGTTCTATATCGGTTGCTAGGTTTTACGTAAAACTTGACTAAAGTATTATTGAATTCGTATTTAAATCACTACCGTGGGAAAGTTTCTGTTCGCCAAAAGCAGCCAACATATTGTTTTTCATCCAAGATTGATAGCGGAAGCCCCATATCTCATGTCTTATTACTTTTATCTGTCATTTCCGTCGAAATTATTGAAAACATATCATATTCACGGAATCGATTTAATCCAAGTCATTTTTATTTCTTTAATTTATAGGTAAGATTGATGCGTTTATAATTACAAGTTACGTGTGAAATGAACGGATATCTGTTTTAAGATTAATTTAATTCGCTACTAATAGTTTGGACGGCCATCAATCATGCCAATTTCCTTAACTAGGAAACGAATGGACACAAGTTCACTTGAAAAAATATTGGCAAGTGTCGTGGGTGTAGCACTAGAATCGTTATAAACACATTTCGTCGCGCGAACTATAGGCGGAGCCGGGGGGCGAAGGAATGCTCCGACCGATCAAGAATCGGATGTTCTTAATGAAAGAGATTAATGACCTTCTGCTACCTGTACCTACCAACTCCTCGATATAATGATTCGTACGTCTGAGTTAATTGGATATCTCGTTCCGCAAACATTAAGAACGACCTTGGTGACCGCATGTTAGCGAATTCCCACATTTAAATCTCCTCTCTATATTCATGGAACATATGCTAATCAAATTGGTTTCCATGAGTAAAAAGATCACAGTAAAATGGCATTTTCAAGTCAGCTATCAATATGCGTCACTTTGTTAAATGTGATTCGTATATATTTGCAAGTTAAGAGTCATTCCGCATCTCGCAAGGTGGACACTTAGGTGACGGACTAAGGAGAGGAATTAATCAAAATTACTAATCAATCGCTAATTACAGATCAACGACCGAGTGCGGGCAGTGCAAGACTCGCGTCCTAATTGCTGGACGTTTTAAAGCCTATACGGCGTACGTAGAGTCTTTATCTCAATAATTAAAGGCTTATCTCCGAGTCAGAAACGCCGTCAGAACTTTATCGTACCGTGTCCACCCCAGCGTTATCTTCATTACGACTCTGCACCGCAACTTTAATTCACGTGTCCATTAATTTTAAAAGCTGCCGCGTGCGTTTGTTAAACCAACGATTATCTTTACAGTAATACGGCCCTAAGTTTCCCATGGACCTATAAATCATTGCAAATCAAATGATGTCGAACTGCAGCGGGTAATCTAGGTTATGTTGTGTTGGCAGATTTAAGACTCGCAGCGTCTAATTGCTGGTTCTCGTTACAGCTCGTAGTTGAAGCCATGGCGATAATTAACGCTTTGTGCTTCAAGATTACTCATTGAATCGTGTTATGATTACTTTTACACGTTTCTATAAATAGATTCGTTTTACTTATACGCTCCTGTGTGATGAACGACTTATTTGCAGACAACAAGTATTTATAGACTTACAATAATTGATAAACATTCACAAAGCTACTCGATCTACATTCTCTGGTAACTTCAAGATCAGTAGTCGTGGTTTAACCTCTAGACCAACGAAGCAGTATTGAAAAACGAATAAAAATAAAACATACATATCGTATGTAGGCAGGAATATAGCAAGTATTAATGTATCACTTAAACTTTTCTCATGCAACTTGTGTCGGCACCGCTTGATCTACATAAACGATAAATAAAAGAAATACCTACTAACAGTGACAGATTACTATCGCCCTCAAGCATTAAGTTACTAGTATATTCTACAGAGGAATCGTACAACTTGTGCCAGAGATATACAGGTGATACACTAAATATTTTCATTCCAACAATTATTTAAAAAGAGGGATAATAACTAGATAGCAATCTTGTACGTTTATAAAGACGGACAGTCTGGAGTTATCACGAATCTTCCTTGTAAAGAAAAATGTTATGTGGTCAGTGTTATTTCAATGTCAGCTGGACTTAATTTTCCAATTTGATTTAATATGATTTTGTATCTTGTATTATCTCGTCCGTCTATTCATGTAAGCGCGAACTAGCTAACGATCGGACTAGGTGGTTGACGGCTCGCCCACGGTATCGCATCGCGTCTCTCACGCCACAAAGTAAAGCGAAAAAGCCTCTACACGAATAATAATATTAATTACACCACACTACTATCTCGTAGAAGTAATCGTTTTAATTATTAATAATAGCGCGTAACAACAGAATACTCTCGTGATCCGACGTGGTGTTATTAAGCCCTATTTTTTAAATCTATATTAAAGTTGTAGGTTTGTTTGTACGTACGAAGCTTTTATGAATAAACATTTACAACTATCATTTGCCATTATACGGAGGTTTGTAGCGTAACTGGTACAAGTTTATGGCTATGGAACAACATTTAAGTTCCGTGGAATGAAAAATACAGATAAACGCTCAATGATAGTTTTATTTTAATTATTGTTTGTGGTTTCAGTAGATTGTAGTTTGCTTTTTGTAAGTTATATGTTTTCTTTTCTGTATAAAAATCTTCATGTATTTATTATACAGACAATTGTTTGTTTATTTTTCAAAAATCATGTAAGTACGTAATAAGGTAAAAATCAATAACAAGAAAACGTTCGTCTGGTACACAGATTATTCTATATTACTGAAATTATCAGAAAAAGTACGTAGATACATATGTATGTGCTTAGGAAACTGCTAAGATATTGATTTAGAGCATCATAATTATCTATACATTCGTTCTACATAGTTCCAGTTCGCGTGAATATTTATTTCACCCATATAATCAGGACGAGGAGCCGTCAGGCCCGACCTGAACGCCCGGCTTTTGTTATAATTGAATTTTGTTAACAGCACAGTTATACAGTTTTATAGCAAGAAAATTAATTTTTATGATGAAAAAACCATTTGTGTTACCAGTGGATTTTCATTACCCCTAATCTTGGCAGAGTTTATTGTTAATAAAACAAAGGTAAGAACTATTGAAATAATAATTAGTGGTGCGTTTAGTGCGGAGCGCCTGTCCTGTGCTGAAGCTGTATTTAATGAATGCCAAAATTATCATCCATTGTTCTCCGATGTGTAATGGACCACAGTATAATGTCACCTCTGTAGGGACAATACTTTAAAGTAATTATAAAACATTTATTTTAACACCGATCGGTTGTTTTATGAAAACAACGTCAACGCCTTTTATCCCCAAAGGGATAGGCAGAGGTGCACATTACGGCACGTAATGCCGCTATACAATGTACACCAACTTTTAACGATTTGTATTATAAGTCCCATGTAATAGGGGGTGAGCCTATCGCCACATACTGGGCACAACTCCAGACTCCGTGCTACTACTGAAACTTTTTTTAGAAAACCCAAAAAACCCAGTAATATTGTGAATAATCGATTGTTATTACATGTACTTGCATCTATGAATATCTATATAGTGAGTAATTTAAAATATCAATGTTAATACGACATGTATGCGAAAAAAAATCAACGACAAATAATAATGGCATAACTGCAAGTGTTAAAAACTTGTATGACGATGTCATAAACTTTATAATCAACAGTATAACAGTCACCCACGAGATGACTATTATAGTCTAGGGTGAGGAATTACTCCAAGTTAACAAGACAATAATTGTATATAAAAACTTTAACAAGAATAGGCGAGTTAAAACTTATAATAAATTGACAGAACATTCTTTTGATATTTTTTTTTTAGTTTTTATACTAATTACAATAACCACAGCCCATAAAATTATGTTTATGTACAGCATTCAATCGAATCAATAAAAAATATAATATAAAATTATCTCTCGCTTCTGTTTCGATCGTGAGCACATAGCTGGCCCACCCTTAATTGCTTGTCAACAAATTCTTCAATGGACAGCTCCAGTGGACACACAAGATTCCTCTTTTTACCCACCCGAAATACTCGATAAACAAGTCATCAACACTGGAACCTTTTCGAATGAACACAAACCGAAAACAAAACGAAAAGTACTCGAGATTTCCGAAGTTTTCTTACTGCGACAAAGTTGCAACGTTATTAGCGTAATAACGTTATACTTTCGTATCAATTATATTTTAATAAATTCAATAAACGAACCAGTATTCTGTGTGCATCTCGGTGCATCGACCCCATTTCATTGAACTAATTTTTTTGTGGTGTTCCGCATACGAGTAATGCAATACGCGGACACATTTTATAAAATTGACAATGAAATACTGAAACCATAACGAACGGACGTTGCTAACAAGGAGACAGGTTACAAACATTTTTTAACTGCGAATATTCGATCCTTAGAACCAGTACCTTAATATCGCTAGTTCGTAATTAAACATGGAATGAATGTACCGTCGTTTCATTTATTAAGAAGTAAATGGAATACACGCCTTATTCCAAATGAATGGAAAAAAGAAACAGATTAATCCAGCATTTGTTACGAAAACGACTCAAACGGGTGTAGATAAGTATTGTAATTAATATATGAGTTGCGAGCTGAATATTCTTTATATTAAAGAGGTCCGGTTATAAGCGTCGTCATAAGGCGCGTGTCTTTATTTTTATTTAGGAATAATCGTCAGTGGCGCAGGCGCAAGCCGTGGATCCAGTTGGAGTACGCGAGAGTGCCACGCGCCACTCTGTCACTCGCCGGCCGCCGCCGACGACGCGACGCGAGCCTCAAGTTTATATACAGAGTGACTTTGACCTCTGAATGCTATATTAACCTCCTCATCCAACACACGTTACAATAAAATTATTAGAAAAAACGTATAAAAGAATCTTTAAAAATTGCCTAAAATAGAAAATGTATAACATAAACCATGCTTTTTACCCTTGACTTTTACGCAATAATTCTAAGTGCCTTTCAATAAGGCGTTAAAATAAAACATAATCAATCACACTTAAGGCTTCAAACGTAATAGTCGATTCAGGTGCACAAACGCACACAATCAACGCAACTAAGGCTCTAACAGCACAATTAAAATTTCAAATTCCAATTTTGGTGTTGCTTCTTTTTGTTGGACGCAGCAATTTGATGGCGGTTTTTGTATTGGTGAAGACAGAAATAGATCATGGCATAGCTGGACTGGACTAGGTGGAATCCGCTCGACCTTCGATTATTCGCCATTGCCAGTTGGCACAATAACCAGCAGTCGATAACCACGGTCCAATTAAGTTCGGTAGCGCCTCTTAAAGGCTCACAAGACAAGTTTTTGTCACGGACCAAGCGCAGACGCTTAATTGGCGGATACACGTCATTAGGTATGTGCAATGCAACTTTGCGGTTAGAATAACTTTTTGCATTTTAATTTGTATTATACATATTTGCTTATCCTGCATAAGTAGACTACTTTGTAAACCACGTATGTATTTATAGTATCTCGAACGATCTCTTAGACAATGTATTTGCCTTTATCTTGACGATATCATGTTCATAATAGTGATGTTCTAGTAATGTTAGATTTTGGTCGCTGCAATTAAAATTGCAAGGAGAAAATAAAAGAAGGATCTTGAAATAAACCATCTATGAAACAATTAACGTGAATAACATTTATAAGATGTTCGGATCACCTTTAATTAAAGCGAGCTTGTTCATACAAAATTGTTGCTTGATCGATGCTGAAGCCCATCCAATTACTTCTCTTGTCGTTGAGATATTATTTACAGTCATCTTGTGTGTATTTATCATGAGATAACGATAAAATATTGCGTGTACAATCTAATATAAGTACATCTGCGAGAACTGTAATTACATCGATTAAGATCACGGGTTTTAAGACAAAAAATATCTTAACCCACAACAACTTATATATTGGAATGAATGATAAACGGTTTCATACTTTTCATTTCGTTATCTTACTACATAATATATTATTTTCACGTATTTTTAAATACATAGTTAATACAAATGAAGTTCACAAAGAGTAGTCTCACAAAATGTAATAAGTTAATTAATAAACAACAAAATAAAAGATACAGTACGATAAACTACGTATGGTATCAGCATAATCAGATTAACTAGATAGAAATGAACACATTGAAGGCCGTGGTGGTCACCGGTGACCGATGTTAGCGGAGGATTTACCTTCAACAGTTTTCTATTGGCAGTCAAAGACTTAACAAAACACCATTTATTATAAAACACTGCTTAAAATCACCACCATCGACAAATCAATCTGTATTTACACAATAATTTCCAATCCTAACTGTTCCTGAAGGACAACCGCCGACGAAAGTGCTTTCTTGCAAGCGTGGAATATCACTCGTTGCTTGAGAAACATATTCATTTATTTGAGTAACATTATTATTTGTTTGCATGTTGCTTGTTTCTTGACGCGTATTGCCAGTTTCTTGAGCTGTATTCTTTATAACTTCACTTGTCTCATTTACATTTGATTTGGAAGAAAATACTATGAGCATTTTCGTCACTAAAAGTACTGCCACTAACACTATCCTCATTGTCACACTAACAGTTAATGTTTGAGCTCCGTTCTAAAGTCGTTCATGTTATCGACTAATATTTTCTATCAAAAAGTACTTACTTATAATAAACATAGATACTTATGTTTGAACATAGTTACTAATTGCAGTCGTTACTTAAGTAACTAATAATACAAAGTTGTACCTTACAACTGTGAATGGTACAAGATATTCTTAATCTCAGAATATTTTGTATTTGGTTCATGTTTAGTGACATATCTTTATTATTCCATGTATCAAACGAATCACATAAAATATGATGAAAGATTGAATTATATAATTAGGTTATAAGTTCAACGCAAAGATTTCAATTTTTATCACTTTTTCAACAAATTAGAGTCATTCGTTATAATTTTATTGACCATTGATGCTATATGTATTTAATAAATATTTAAAATATCACATAAGATCATCTTTGAAATGTAATAAAAGCTAAGCTAGACTTAATTGGATTCAGAATTATTATAATATAAAAGGCTCCGAGGTAACTAGTCTCAAAGCCTTTCGTGGTCATAGAAATGCATAGTTACGTTAATTAAAAGCCTGAGCATGTACTTGCATACACAATGACGAAGGAGCATACCTCATAAGCGCATTCATCCTGGAGAATTAGACGGTACAGTCTGCAACGATAACGTTCACTGTCCGCATCGCAGGCCACGTCAAAGAAAAGCAAACGTGAACGCGTGCGTTTGTCGTGGCCACGAGCATTAGCCTGTAATGGATATGATCGAAAACCTGCTGCGGTTACATATTATGTCCATAGCTTCCCGAACTGGTCCCAATATCGCTTATTATGTATCGCCTTTGTGTTAATCATATCTTTCGCTCAGTATGGCAACCGTGGCGGCTACCGGTCGTTGGTCTATTAATAAAGGGCAGGCTTCCACTCGACGGAATGCTCGCAACCTGCTATTGTAGTCTAGTGGTTGAGGGATTTGTCTTTTTAATCGCGCTGCCTCTCTACTGCCTCGAGCCTATTATTAGGGTTAATTGGAATTATTAAAGTTTTTTTTCACAGCAACTAGAAGTTTTAGCAGATAGTAGTGATGCATACGAGATAGGTTTGAGTGAGGCGAGCTTTTAGATTAATGTATGGTTAGAATACGTGTTATGGAAATTTTAATAGATCGAGCTGAGGGAGGCCGAGGAGGCGTACGATCGTGACCGTACGATTTCGTTCATTCACTTCTTTTTGCATACGAATTAGAGGTAATGTTTTGAATGCAGCATTGCGAATGTATAGAACTACGAAACTACTGTTTCAGTGGACGTTCGTTATATTATGTACAGATCAACAGTTTCAAATTTCTTCACGTAGTTGAGCTTGTTAACTACAAAATTATACTTAATGTTGAAGCTCGTCGTATGTTTTTTCGATCAGTCGATTTTCACTTATTACTGGTGTGTAGCATGCACTGAGTATTGAGTATGGCGTGTCATTTGCATGATTGTCATTAATTAACTCATAAGGACCGTGACGGCGTACGAGCGTATAAACTTACTGCAGCATTTATCATCAAATTGCCGGGCTATCTCAAGCTACAGTGCAATTACCGTCGTTTTAAAATGATCAATGTCGCCAACTGCGTTTGAGACGTGTTTCGACGAAGATTATTTTATATTTTTGTATATCAACATCGCATTATTGGCATTATTTCGCGAAACGGTAAGCAAGGATGCCTATACTTATTGTAACCGCATTTTTGTCAGTTATGGTAGTCATCATTACAAAGTAGATATGTTAATTAATGACAAGATTAAAATTGATGATGGCAAAAAATATTTTCTTAACTAATACAAAAAGAAAATGATTTAACTTTAATTTCATTACGAAAATCGTAGCGTATTAGTGACAGACTACGATATACGTAGCGTATTTCATAACAGAATTAAAGCTAGGTATTTTTCACACCTGATTCTATTCTCTATAAATCGACACCAGCAATTTATACTACGCTAACTCGAAATTTGGAAAAAACTTTTTTATGCCAATTTGCTTAAAATGTGTGTTTACATACGTCATAAAAAAATTGAGAAGAAATATGCAAAAATAAGAAAGTTACAAATCTTATAAAACGCTAAGTAAAGGTACTTTTTGAAATCACTCGATTTATATTACGCCAACTATTATTAGCGGAGTGTGCGCGCGGATCATTTTGGTCTAAGTTCGTGCAACACTGCGCTAACTCATAGTTAGAGTAGTTTAGTGCGTTCGTGTGTATACTTGTTCGTCTGTAAAATGAACGACTTAGCGACTTTTACATAGTAAATACTTATGTGTTAACGTATTAATTAGTTTATTAATGGTACGTTGACTATTCTTTTTGTAAGTAAGTACATGTTCTTTATAAAATATTGAAATATGCATCAGATGATTGATCATGCACTACGACGTCCCGTACTACACTACGCTAACATAAGTTAGACGTGTATAAGATGTAAATTTTTTTTGATGAATTACGTTTATATACGGCTAACTTGCGCTAAATCAAAAAATAGAAATAATTAAGGAAATATAAATATGAGATATTACAATGAATAAATTAAATATTTAGCATACCAAATTTCAAAAAAGTGTCTTTATTAATATAAAAGTTATCACGTTTTTCCCTTTAAACGCCTCTACTGTAAAGTACGCTTTTTGAGTTAGCGTAGTATAAATTGCTGGTGTCGAAATATTCATAGTTTACAAAAACTATAACAATAAAAAATATTGGTTATTATTAAAAAAAATACAATCAAACATGATACTTATATCACATAATATAAGGTACATAGCCGCAGGCGACGGCTCGTAACATGTTATTCATTAAATCTGAGTCGATACGTTGTTTATCATTAACACAATATAAATATTTGTTTATCTATTCTCGATCTGAAAGTTAATTCAGAAGCGAGATTGTTATAGACCCTGTACACTGCAGTTTGTTATAAAATTACTAGTTTATTAGACATACTTCAACAGCTCGTGAGAATCCACTAACAGGAGCGGTTGACAATGCCATAATATCATTCATTTTTAACATTTTATGTTTAGAGATCCATATGAATTTTTATTTTAAATCTGTTTTCTAATCTCACTTAAAAGTGAATCTTTTAAGTAATGAACACACCAAGTTAAAACTGAATGCAAGTTCGATTTCAACCCTATAAATAGTTAAGAAGAAAGTTTTTTGTGTAGTCCACACTGTAGGTTTTCAATTTTATGTGAAGAAAGGTTACTTTATTACAAAGGAGAATATACTTTAAAATAGTGATTCTGTCACCTTACTAAAACTGTTCAGCTATTGTACAGTCTCCTTAACCCTAAACCTGAACACAAAATTCGACACTTCATTAAGTTGAGGCGATACCGTGCGCCTGCGGCGATGCCCACTAGCGCCACTAAAACAAACAACTCTATTAATTCCCAGCCATGTAAAGGAATCCGCTATGAAATTATACCGAGACCAATATCAATCATTCGATGTGTCCAAATCGATAATCGATATACAATCGAATATTCAAATCGAGAACTAACACGGTATGTATCGATTAACAACTCAATTAAAATGAATTATAATGTGATATTTGAAATAGAAACTTATTAAGTCTTTTTAAAATGGAATTAGGATTTAATTTACTTTTGTCTGGTGATTGAAAAATGATGCAAACATGTCAAAGATTTCTACTGTTTGTTGTCTCATTTAAATTCAAAGCAACTTCTGTTCCCTACTGTTCGGTTGATTAATATAATATTACACTTATGGATGGTACCACGAGATTAAGACAGTGGTTTTCATATGGTGGCTACATACGTTGGGTTTTGCTTGACGGTTTTGCCCTTATATGCAAAACTGTACAGACATACCTAATCGAATTATATTTTACCGACAACTGTACAGTTTTCTCCCATACACGCTAGGGTTTGCATGCACAGTTTTACATGTAAGGGCACAATCGTCATGAAAAACCTAACATTTATGGCATTAAAGAAAGCCTTCTTAAAAAGCTGAATAACTTATTATACAAATATACTCTGAGCTTTGCCTTTTTAATAGACACTAATTATTGACTATGTTGATATTGCAAGCCTACTAAGTATGGCTCATGATATATGTATACTGAAGGCACATACAACTCATAAGTGGAGGCAGCTTGTTGATGTTAAGCTGAAAACTAGTTACTATTAAGATGATCTAGAATTCTAGAACCTATTAACATAGTACGTGCCACTATGTTTATCGCTTCTACGATATGGAATGCTACTATTTATCGCTATGAAATTCCTAAACTAACTATGTACCTAAATATTTTTAGCTCATTTTGAGAGATGAGCTATTATCATAAACTAAACATGCACAACAAATGCATCATGTGTAGTGTAACCACAATACTATCGAAATATTGACTCCTCTGATGTTGCCGGTGTCCATGGGCGACTCTCATACGAAGGCTCGCTTGCCCCCTATTACAAAAAAAATACACCGAGCAATGCAAGCCATAATAGGGTAGATGACTAATTTTTATTTTAATGTCCGTCTTGTAGATTATTTTAAAATATTAGACACGTATTTTTTATTCTCTTACGGAAACAAATACTTTCGAAGATATATCGATTTGAAATATCGCGTGACGTCACTTTAGAGTACGTTTTATACTCTATAGTGACGTAGTTAGCTCCCACTCCTAAACTTTGATTCGTGTTATCTAAGTATTGTTATCTTATATGACAAAATAAAAAAATACGTGTCTAATATTTTTTCATTACCTAACTGACGGACTAATTAGATTTTTAATTTTCATACCCCGTCATCATCCCTATTATGATGTAGTAAGTAGGTACCCATTTAGTATCTAATTGTGATTGATATTTTGGACCTAATCTAATAATAACAAAATTCTTATAAGAACATACAAACATTATAATATACAAATACGATTACATACTAATTTGCAGGTGATGATCTCTTTAGGGAAAATATATAGCTCTGACTCCTTCCGAAGCATTAAGTCCAACGCCATAAAATGCTCGATATTTTATGATCTACTTAGCACAAATCCGATTGTTGGAACTTCTCTTTCGGTACCTCAGTACACAATATACGACCGAGAGAAATATGCTGCGAAAAGGATAAGGTCTTCATTAAAATGTGTTTAATGTCGGATCGGATTCAAGTAAGCTTGATGAATACACTTTCTATTACTCTTAATATAATTTTGTTCCCCGATACCAAAGTAATCTCAACTTTATTTGTATAAGTACTGCTATTTACATGACCAAATTTTTAATAATAGTTTTTTTTACTCATATAACAATAAAATATTTACATACAAAAGAAACGTTGCCGCCGAATGATAAACGCATCATAAGTGCCCGAAGGCATCTCTTTGGTCGATATCTGTTCGGAACAAATCACTGTTTTATCGTTACTCCCATCGTAAAAAATATTGATATCAACATAAAAAAGAGGACGAAAAACAATAGAACGGATGGATTGAAAGGATTCCTGCGTGAGATAAAGAGTCGGTTTAAAAAAAAGATATGTATTAATAATAGCTTTATAGTGACCATCTCCGAAACGCTGGTCATTCTTTATGGATAATGGTGTCATTTTAAACCCTATCGTTGAAAGATAGTTTTGACACTTTCCTAATACGAGACATGATGCTCCTATCTCTTACTTAGCTGTTTTTTATAAAGTCCAATTGGACTCGATGACTTGATACATTTTCTAACAGGACGTTACGACAAAATATATTTGAAATGTAACGTAAGCGGATTTATAAAGTCACATTACCTACGCATTTAAAAAATGCAATATTTTTATGTTTACCTACGTAGTAGTTTTTAAAACGTTATTCCACAAAGAAATTCTCCGAAAAGAACATGACACAGCACAGCTGATACATATAGGCAACCAAGCAAAATTAAAACACCTAAGAAAAAACTGTCATCGTAGCAATAAAATACAGAACATATAGACATTGACGTTTATTTTATTTTACGGTAATTATATTTTTCTGGAAACAAGACTATGAATTAGTTAATAATCGCCATTATTTATCCTGACCTGCCTTAATTTACTGAATGTTAATCGTCGGAACTCGCTAGGCAATCAATAAACACATAATTTACTATACAACGACCACATTGTAATCTAATAACTAATTTGCTTGATTGGATTAAGACGTCAAAGCGTGCTTTAGATTTCACGGTCGGCAGAAAAGATCGTGTTACTATCTATAAATCTGTAATCGATATTTTGTTTGATGATTAAAATGTTTTAATATAAAATTAACTAGCGTGGCGTCTAGCGCGGGTTTGAGTTTATAGTGGTGTGAGAGAAATCATAAAAAGTATTTTTTTTATTTATTAATATTAGACCCTTGTTGACTAGTGTTACATTCCCCCACTAAAATAAAATAATATGTAAGACAAAATCAATGTAAAATGACCAAAATCTTAAAATGAATGTTTACAAATGTCTAATTATAACAAGTCATTAGCAGCCAAGTACTATTGCCCGTTCCTATTATGTAATGTACCATACATTGTAGTGTGTATCAAAAAAAACTTACAAAAAAATAGTACAAACCATTTTTATTCACAAATTCTCAGAAAAATATAAAGAAATATTGCAAAAACATGGTATAATATGCAAATAAAGCTCCAAAAAGTTTCTAGCAGAGCGTGGTTTCGATCCACGGACCTCTGGGTTATGGGCCCAGCACGCTTCCACTGCGCCACTCTGCTTGTGTCAGCTGACGTCGAAATTACCGATCCGTATCGTCAAACAGTACTGTGGACTAAGTCTGTGACGTCATCTTTAGACGTGATATTTTTTTGTAATCTATTATTATAATACTACGAATATCGTATTATCTAGTGATAAATTACATTTATAGATAAGCTATATCAAAATTCGACGGTTATGATATTTTTGGAAAATCCAATTTTTTACCATATTTAGCAAGACTTTTGATGAAGACAATTTTTGCTAACTGTACAGCATAAATTGTGAAAATTAAATGAAACTCCATTCATAACCGTGACAGAAATTATCAACTGCAACAAAAAGAACGCAACAAAAAATCTCCCTCGTGATTATGATTAGAACCTAGACAATTATGGCAATGAACAATTTGTATGCAATTTATGATACTGTATTCGCAATTAGCTGTGAAATATATCACTCATTATAACTCGTTAAATATTTAAAACAGCATTCTTCGGTATCAATGACTTAATTAAGTGTCACTCTTATTATTCTTTAAAGGAAAAATAATAACAAAAATAAAACCTAGTTTGCCTCATAGGTTTTTTGCATGTTCATTTTAATTGTCATTATAAAATGATTTGCAGTAAATCATTAGTTCCTTCGCCACGTCCGATTTCATTACAGGTAGGCAGGGACAGTAGTTCTGATTGTGATCTGATTACAACATGTTCCAATTCTGTCATTTCCATAATTCTTTTATTTCGGCAAATCTTTAGAGCAGAAAGAACGTTATCGCGAAACCAGAGGCTTATCAGCAGTTCCCTTGTTTTGCGGCGGCAATAAATTGTTTAAATATACCATAATTCTTTGCTTCCTAAGATCAACTTTCGATAAGTGTTTATTAGAACACGGGTGGTAGAAAACTTGTGCGATATCGCCATAAAAACAGGTGAACAACAAAAAAAGCCGACATTTTTTACGTTTGCCAAATCTTAAAAAGTGTTCCGAACATCTTCGGGCTTGTTCGACCCTTATCTCTGTTTGTTTAGTAAATAATGAGCGGTCGCTAACTTGTTAACAAGTCCTAAATTTGTGTTCAAACCAAAACGTTTACTTGAGAGGTAAATACAATAATAAAATGTTTAAAAACTTTTAATTGAAGTGGTCCGTGCCTTAGTGTCTTAATAACGGAGTTAGCGGTGAAGGGAGAGGTCTCGGACGTTATCTTATGCCGCCCATTTCATAACATTACATGATTGCTGTATTAAAAAGTAAAGTGGTCAGATACTGAAGGTATTTGCATAAAGGATTGGCGGTTGGGCGTCGCGGCGTGTGGCATCCTTCTGTCCCCGCTATATGTCAGCGTTCAAGCAAATTGAGGTTTCAGGAACACTCGTTAAAAGCCTCGAGCTATAAGGATTTCTCGACGTGTAAATACAACTGGTAGTTAAAGTCTGAATTCGTCATTTACGCTGTCAGATTTGATGTTTTGAATAATACCTTCTACTAAACTTGACTGCGAAACTCAAATTAAGAAGTTTAAGATAAGAGGGTACGCGATGTATTTTTTTCCTTCGCATGTTAATTAAGTGGATTTTATTTCACCGATCGAAATGAAGTCTCCGTAATAAATCGAGACACTTTTGAATAAATGACATAATAAAGATGTGAATGAATTACGATATCGATATCCAGTGTAGTAAATTAACGATGCAGATCGACGCATCCCAAAGATATTTATGAGATAAATATGTCTCCCGCTTGCGCAGTGTCTCATTACTGCTGCCGACAAAGCTCCGGCCGGCCAGCATTTGTCACACGAACAGTTGCAAATAGCAAAATTCTTTATAATTTATAATTATGTACTCATGATTTTACTTGCTAATTAAGGATGTACCATGTTTTACTCTCAGAGGAATAACGAGCGAGAAAATTACAGGCGATGTGACAATAAATCAGTGAAGAAAAAATTGCAAATTTTGCATTTTTTGATAACTACATCGATGTTTCAGAGTAGCAGTAAAGTGGTGTGAGGAATTCGCTTATTAAATGCTGTTGAGATGTCTATCAAGTTTGATGCAGCTGGGCGGTGTAGCGGGGGAGGCTGTGCATGCGCCGGGGCACGCGTTGCTTAACATTCAGCGCGCAGCCGCGCCCCAGCCGCCACCACGAACGCTAACTGCCGATGGCTCGTGCTCACTTCCGCAATAAAACTCATTAAAATGATGAGCATTGAGGTTTTCTTGTAATATAAATTTAATTTCGAACACTTTGGATCGTTGATTAATAATATTTGGCTCTTTTTCTCCGTAAGAAAATACAACGTAATTTATTACTCGTGGCTTCCTAAAAAGTGGTTTAATGGCTAAGTACAAGTCACTTTAGACTCACTACCAAAGACTGGCTAATAGGCAATTTCCAATTTTGTATATTTCTCAGTAAGATAGGTCATATAGTCTCAATAAGATAGACAGTCACAATACTATTTAGATCATAGACTACGAAATTTTTTAATTCAGTATTTTTCTTACCTGCATTCAAGTCCTCACTCATTAGATCTCAAGGTTTAAAAACAAATTCTGTGTCGCAGAAGCTTTACTAAATCTGTAGGACATTATGTCTCCCAGATGTATCACCTTCTCCCCACAATGGGATCGAAAAACTATTACCGCCTAAGGTATGAATGTACGCAAACGTTCCCAACAGTATATTGAGGGCATTTAATGCGGATTCCCTAAGGAGTCTCCAGTAAATAAGGTTGGTTTACGAGTACCGTAATGCGGAGGCGGTATGCCATTGTAGCAGCCTTCGACGAGCACACTTTATTGGCTAATTTTATTCAATTAAATTGTTCTCGTTGCGCGCCGACACCCTTGCCGGGCTCATTTTAACGCCTCGGAAATTATTGCAATAGATAACATAATACACGGCGTGCGTTCGAAGGTAAGTGATTTAAAGACAGCCCCGGCACTTATGTTTCGCCAGCCACTAGCGCACGCTCGAATTTATAGTAACGGCTTTGACATGCACCGCTACTAAAACTATAAACATAAACTAATACGATCGTATTGCTATCTCGACTGTCGGCGATGATTCGATGTATGGGGTTAAAAATTATTATAATATGTTAATTCTGGACAACATTACAAAGCGGGTGGTGGCTTCCAAACAGTGAACGCGCCGTCAACCTCACGCTGTGAATCCACTAAGACGTCTCATCACAATATTGTCCAAAGGACAAAACTATTATTCCTACCCTTTGTCGAGGTAAAAACTTGATTTCACTAAACTGAGTTCGCGTCATGCTGACAACGCATTTTACAAATCGTTTATAACAGAATTTTATTTTAGCTGGGATGCGTATGCGCATTGATAACTATCGTGGTTATGAATGTTGACATATGAATAACAAAACTATCAAAAGGGTTGCATTGTTAAAATGTTAGCAGTTTATGGGCTTGAGATATTATACTTAAATGTCGGCAAGTTCGGTTCCATACGGATATATACCAGAAAAAATGTAAGATTGATCATAGTCTGTCACAATATTCTAAACATCTAAACAGTAAATAGGTATCGGTTCTAATGGCAAAATTCATATTATACATGTCTTTAATAAATCTTTGTAAAAAAAGTCTCCGAAAGGAAAGTAGATCATAGTTTTTTCTCACAAACGTTCTTGAATCTGACCGAAAAGGACATAATTAAATTACCATAACTAACAAAAACACTGCTCAAACAATAGACTTTGGCGACAAAGTTCCTCGCTTCCTTGTCATAAAACACGTCAAAGTCCCGCCGAAGTGTCCACATCTATAAACAAGGATATGGCGTCTACTCATAAATCGTAAGAAAAACAAATAAAATTATATTTAATAGGCTCGTGAGAACTGTCGCCCACCACCCACTGCGGCAGGTTCGTTAAATATTTTAATTGCACCGCTAAAAAGATCCCAAAATTTTATTTCTCGTAAATCAAAGTGGTGTCCACGGTAGTCCCCGGGTTTTTTCTTTCAAATATCCTGTGGTTATATCTGATGAAGTGCCACAAAATAATGCGACTAACGTTATAGAGACTTACTTCTTGAAAAAACGCATTCTTTATATAAACTTAGCTTCTAAAGAAAATTTAAAGGAAGGGTTTAATAGCAACGTCATCAGTGAATCGTGAAACGAAATCTTACAGATGGACATCGATTAGGATCGCTGCCTACGCTCCGTCAGCCCGATCGTTTCGCTTCCAAAATTTTTGTAGAACTTGATATATTTACCGCAAACCGATGAACAGATAAAACTAAAACGATACCGCTATACTATTTTCGTAAATGGTATCATTTACTCCAAAACTATAAAGGCAAAATTACGAAATAGGGCACGGTTTTCTAATATCAAAATTATTGCCATCAATGAAATGACAAATCAGTTATCTCATCATTCCTTCATAATCAGACATCAGGATCATAATTTTGTGAACGGAAGCATCATTCCGTCAAGGGTCGACAGTCATTCGAAATCCATCATTCATTGCCAACTAGACATTTAAAACAAAAATTTCCGTTTCAATAAATGTCTCTGTTTGTTTTTCTAACAGGAAACCTATTTAGTTTTGGTAAAAAGATTGTTAAAAAAAGAAACTGTGTGGGTGGTAGGAGATGACGACAGTTTAAGTAGTGTAACTCGATACGTGAGTCCAGTAGTTTGTTTTTCTTGCACACTCTAAATTGTCGGAAGCCAATGAGATGATGATATTTTGCCGAAGACCCATCGTAGACTTTATGAGCTCGTGTCGGCTCATCTAAATGTTTACGGAAGCGGTTTTTTTATGAGCACTTAAAGAGAGTTGATGCCGCCATTACACTCGAAACTAAAATTGATTCCCATTTTAGTCGTTTTATAATATTAACATCTAAGAGGAATATGAAGACATTTACGTTTTTGTTACTAATACTCATAATTACTTATATTGTTGATTTCTTAGCATCCTTCCTTTATACCTAATGAACGAACTATTTTTCAATGAATTTCAATAATATTTTCACCGAAACATTTAAATAAAACTCAAAATATTCAAACCATCTATCACTCGCAACAAAACTCATTAATCTTCTCAAAATAATAAATAACAATTATAACTACATCTACAAATCACAGAAATCCAGTACTCAGTCGGTAACAAAATTTAATCACAGAGATTTTTTCTCTAGATCAATAAAATGATCGAGGGTTCCCTTGTCTTGTATGTGTGCGTTCACAACAGGGAGGAGATCACGTGGCTAAACCCTGCACAACCCCTATTAATGTCTCCCTTCTCTTTCTAACATAAACGAGCTTATAAGGATAGAAAAGGATAAAAGTTATACGTGTGTGTGTAAAACGGCGCGGGCCCAAACATCTGCCTGGTTCCTGATATTTTTCGGTCGGTTAAGTTAGTCGAATAATAATACTGAATTAAATTTGATTAAAGTTTGAATTGATTTTACTGTGGTTCATCAATTTTGTTACAGTATTAATGTAAGAAATTATAATGGCAATTAATAATTACTAATCTGATTAGGCCCGATGCACAAAAATATATATCGAACCCTATTACTTATTACAATAAGCACGAACTTAATTTAGCAACTACATACGTAAGTAGTATTTACTTATGTCGTTTACATCTAGCATTATGGTACTTATTTCAAACAAAATGTTAATTCACAGCATGTAACGGTTTTGCCATTGAAAAAACGAGACCGAGTTGAATAGAACAATTTCAAGAAAAAACTTGATCTTGAACCTTTGCAAAATTATGGGAACCCCTGTTTAGGAAAACATAACTTGTAACTAAGAGGAATAAGGTGTAAAATGGAATGGGGTTGTAAATTCGGATGGTAAATATAATGTTGTTTTATAATAAGAAGTTGGCAAAGAGTTCATTGAAAACGAATGCAGTTCTAAGGTCTCGAAGGAAGGGGCAGGTCCAAAACGTCTCGTGTGGTGTTAAACAAAGACTGAAAGGAGTATTATGTCTGGACCACGGTACCAATGAATGCAACTCAAGTATGAATACTTTGCAAATTAAAAAAGATTTTAAATGCAACAAATGGTAACCAGACTCTTTTAATATCCAGCCTTGAAGATGGAACACGTTTAAATTAAACGCCAAATTCCTGGAAAATGGTATAATGTTGTTTTATAATAAGAAGTTGGCAAGGAGTTCATTGAAAATGAATGCAGTTCTAAGGTCTCGAAGGAAGGGGCAGGTCCAAAACGTCTCGTGTGGTGTTAAACAAAGACTGAAAGGAGTATTATGTCTGGACCACGGTACCAATGAATGCAACTCAAGTATGAATACTTTGCAAATTAAAAAAGATTTTAAATGCAACAAATGGTAACCAGACTCTTTTAATATCCAGCCTTGAAGATGGAACACGTTTAAATTAAAAATCAATCTGTGGCACTGGATTTTATTCAATTATTTTTAGTAATATTGCCACATCAGTAACTGTTTACTTAATACTATTATTCATTAAAATCCCTTATTCATCATTCATAGGTCGTAAGCCAATATTTCTCATCTTTGATGAAATGAAAAATTCAACAAGATACATTAAAAAAATAACGGACAAATTTTCACAGACAAAAATTACAGTTACAAAAACAAATATTTAATCGTGAAGCTTAAACTAATATTCAACTAAATAAACTAAAACTTTTACTTTCGATTAAGCCGTTCCAATAGGCATCAAAGACACCTTTGTCTCATTGTTATCGTTCAGAATCATACCCAATATTTTGAAGCGGATATGCTTACAACTCCCCCTTTTTATAAAAAAGTCTATTCAATAGCTAGTCTAGTCGTCTAGATGCAGTCTCAGGGTTCCAGACGACTTTTGTTGTACTGACCTTAGCTTATTTAATGTTCAAGTTGAAGGTTCCCCTTTGTTCCTTTTCTCGGCTGCCTATAATAGGCTCGGGCTTCGGATCTGGGGAAGCCCTCAATAGCCTAGCTAATTCAAGGTGTCCTATATTGAGATAGGTTAGCATTAGAAGGTAACTCGGCCGGGAACTATTCATAACACAGCTGGTTTGAAGTATGAATGCGCAGGTTAACTTTTGTGTTTTTGTTTGGTCTAGACTTCGTTTATAGGAGATTTTTTTTTCTTCAAGAAATAGTGTCTATGTTTGTTAAATATAACAAGATAGAGATTTTTATATATATTTTATATAGATAATCCTGCACGTGCATAATTTTCTTATTGAAGTCATAACAAATTTTACAAGTAGCTTATTGTAAAACTCTTATGTGAATAAATTAAAATGTTGAATTAGTAGAAAAGTTAAGAATAGTCTACATTTGATATTTTGGGAAACTAAAAAGAATATTCTTATTTTAGCACAACGCTACAGGAACAAGAAATTTAAGAAAACACACTCACAGCGTTCTTAAAAAGTTGCTTTTAAAAAGGGTTCGAATGTTTTGACAGATCAATCCACCTCGTTCGAATGCTGTGGCATCTCCGATTCGATACACCTTCCCCTGCCAGCAATTACCATATGGCTAAGCTAAATATAGCCAGCATAGTATGCACCATAGTCACACCTTACGGATCCCACATGTTCGCAAGATGGTGAGCCTCGGTCTTCGCCTTGCTGAGCGGATTGCCGCGAAAAAACCCGACATCTTGAGTTACAGGATGCACTTTTGAGTATTAGGAGCACTCGTCTTACTGTAAATCCAAAGACAGTTTAATGTTTCCATCTTCGAATTTCATTTTTTAATTGTAGTTTTTTAGCTTTTATTTTTTTATCACCGTTCATTAGCAAAGTTTAAAAAACGTTGGAACACGTTTAAAGCATAAATTTAGTTAATTAATAAATGTACTTTAAGTTAATTAATAAGTGTAATTTTCATATCTTCAATGACGCCTTTAAGAATCAAAATACGGATAAACGCCAATGCTTCACGTTGCCTTATAATAATATCAGGCGCTTTGTAATCCGCTCTCACTATGATGGTTTTATTGTAATCTAAGCTTATTTTTCAAATATAAATGTAAACTTTCATATTATGGAAATTATATAGGCATTACTAAAATGTTTGACGAATGTTTGACGCCATTTAACTTACTTACTCATTTCTACATTTTTAATTCAGTACGGAAACGTGACCAGATTTTACCAATATTATTTATATAAAAAATAATTTATACTTTATGTAACGACTGTCATCTACCCATGCATTGACTTTTATCAGGTACCTAATATACATTTTCTTCTGAGCAACTGATGCGGGTTATATAAATAGCTATATAGGTGATACTTCCTTAAGGCGTCTCATAATATTATGCCTGCCTTTAGTTAGACCCACAAGCTACCAACAGAAAATGTAGTACTATACTGTTACCTATAAAATGTGGCAGACACCTTCAATATCTATATGAACAAAACAAGAGACCATGAATGACGATACAATAAATTATAAAGACTAGTGGTCGCCTAGTGGTCGAAATTCGACCATATACGATTTAAATTTACAATACCACTTAACATACGTTCAAGGATAATTTTTATTTAACTCAAACTCAAACAAACTCTTTTATAAAACTCTTTTCATATGAGACGTGAGAATATCATCGCAATGTCTATCGATTTTGACGTTTTGTCAAATACGATCAGATACTATGCATGTGTGTGTAATGTTTTATTTATTGATTTAATTTACTTTATAAGCATTATTTTTGAAAAATATTAGCGTTCTGTACTTCTCCTACACATAAACTATAAGTGTACCAAATTTTATGCTCCTACGTCCGCGCAATTTTCTTAAAAAGCGGTTCAAAGATTTTGCATCACGTATTAATATATAGATTAATAAAATATGTGGATACATCTTATCCATACACTAATATATAAAGCTGAAAAGTTTGTTAATTTGTTTACGCGCTAATCTAAAAAATCACTGGTAGCAAATTGAATAATTGTTTTTGTGTTGGATAGTCCATTTATCGAAAAAGGTTATAGGTTACAAAACATCACGCTACATAATATGTTACAAAATTGTTTTATAATATCTCAATTAAAATATTTCTTTATAAACAGAAGCCTCATATATTGTAAGTAATTAATTTTGACCTTATTAAATAAGCAAATATGCGTTAGGGTAGCCACCTGTTACTTTTAATCAACTGAAATAAAGACTGGTATAAGGTAGTTAGCCCTCTTACTGTGGATTCAACTGTTTCTGAGGGAAAAAAATAATTGATACAGATCCTTAGTTATATCTGTTACAAATTCTATTTAAATCTGTTCAGCAACTTTCGCACCTCTTTTTCACTTCTCTTCTTCTTTTAAAAAAACTTTGCTCCAAGCTAAGATTTTCTCCTGCGTCGTGGGTGCGTTTGCAAATATACAATTTCACATACATAGCGGGAATCGAACCCGCTACCCGTTGCTAGCCATTTACCCAGCCACCGTTCCCACTATGCAGTCATTTGAGTAACAAACACATTTTAACAAACACATTATTTTAAGTATCCTTTTACTATATAGACTTTGACTTCAAACTTGCTTAACTCATTAACCGCCACGTCGGACAATTAGCGGAGGATTTGCCTTCAACAGTTTTCTTTCGACAGTTAAAGCTTTAAGTACTTTTGCTAGAACAATCCAATAATCAATTTTTTATGAAGACCCAACCTTCATTAATAACTTTATTTTATAATCTAAACGTTAAGCAACCCGCTGATCAACCTTCGAACCTTTTTCTATCTCCCATTGATAATCCCGTTTTATAGCTCCAATATCACAAAAAAATTACGCCAGCGTAAAATAAACTCTATTTCCTTGGAAATATGTATTATAATTATTTGTAGAACTATGCAGTTGTACTAGAGATGTAACAATAGTCATACTAGAACTGTGGCGCGTGCCACTACACAAAAGCTAAAGGGCGCGCAGCTGGCGTGGGTGTACACACATACACTCACACATACATACAAACATGACAGTTGAAAAAAGATTAATTATATTATATTTTATCTAGATAATAAATGGTATCATTTGGATTAGTATCATCCATTAAATGTAATATCTTCCCCTGATTGTAATGTTTATTTACTTTTATATTATGTAAGTAAAATGCATATTTCCTTAAATACTCCTTCTCCAAAAGTTACTGTGAAAGTTTTTCATAATAATAAGTTAAATCTTCTGGTTAATATAATCCCATATACCTACAGAATTTAAATGCAATTGAAGCATGCATTTACTGAAGTTTTAAAGTACTGAGCAATAAAATACAACAATATTACTTGCTCTTACCCGCTACTAACATTAAATATTCCATTTGCCAACCCCCTGCGCCTGCGCAATCATTTCGGAGTTCCATTGAAACACGCGAACGGTTTTAGCTAGATTATTGCCCATGTGTGATCTGTTTCCATGTGTGCGTTTATATGACATAATAAAGGTAGGTATGTGTTGGTATGTAAGTGCAGCTTACACACACATGTATATAGTTGGGTGCGACACCCCATGAAAATTATATTGTCCTTTATACTGTTCAGGTTTTGGGCCATCGTTGCTGTTCGTGATCGAGTTTGATTTGAGCTTTTGATGCAGTCAGGATTTATTTTAAATTAATGAAATTAATTTAAGTTTTTGAATAAACTATTTAAAGAATTTAATGCACTTTCTAAATAAGTGAATTTCAAAATGAAATACGTTAGTAAAAGTGTAGATAGATTCAATGAATGTCTAGAATGATTTAAATATGGTTCTAATATTTTAACCGAAAACTCAAAGGGCCTATCAAGCTGAACAGAAACGCTTCCCCATTCCGCCCTTTTTAAAGAGCATGTGTGCAACTAGTCAACGTAAGTACCCCTGTTTATCCCCCCGCGAGCCACCCCAGGTGCGTCCGCGCGGCACGCGCCATTCCTGTCGCGGCCGGCGCTCTGACGCCATCGAATAGTCCTACTCCAGTTAACTAGAAAACAGTTATTTTCTACGTGATATAATTTAACCCAAGTCCGCAACTAATACAAAATAAACAAACGTAACATGTGAAAACGGCAACTCATCGTACCGAAATGAGTTCCATCGGCGTTGTTGTCTTCCGCAATTCGCCGCTAGGCAAGTCGCAGGTGCTCCAGGAATCCGTGAATAATTCCGTGAACATATCGAACAATGACGCCAATCAAAATTCCACACGTGAAATTATTATAGTGAGAAAGAAGCAGAAGACTCCATCCGTGCCAACAACTGTGTCAGTGACGTCATTAGTTCGTGCTGCTGACACGTCCTCGTCAACAGCACCAGCGGCTAAGAAATCGCGATCCTGTGAAAATAATGCGGATGAATCAGTGCGGTCACCAACTCCGCTTGCAGTAGCTCGACGAAATGCGCGGGAACGCAACAGAGTACGTCAAGTCAATGACGGATTTGCCGCTCTCCGCCGACATATCCCTGAAGAAGTGGCGGCTGCTTTCGAAAATGCTAACTCAAATCGAGGAGCTAACAAAAAATTGAGTAAAGTGGAAACGCTGCGCATGGCAGTTGAATATATTCGAAACCTGGAGAACTTATTGAACATCGGTCATGATAAAGAAAACTCTTCACGACCATCGATGGAATCATTCCCATCTCCAGCATCATCATCGCCCAGAGAAAATAGTCAAGAAAGAAGTTATTACTCTTTGCATTCTCCTGCAATTGAAGATGAGGATATGGATGAAGATGAATTAGACGGATCTATGCACATTTCTCGACAACAATACATTGATATGCAAGCAGCGGAACAGTTCCAGTTAGTGGCCACTCCAAATTTGTACGAGGAAGAAGAAGGCGCTGGACAACCTCTCACTCCATCATCCGATCTTCTGGGTCATGAAGAGATCACTCCTAATTTATTGGAAGGGCATTTTGCGTTCCCAAATTCAGCTGAACAATTTACAGTGATTCCTGAAAGACATTACTTGAGTGAAACTGACGTGCCAGTGACTGAGAACGATTTCGAAGTGAAATACTCCACGATTATGAATCAACAAATGCATCATAGTTTCACTGAAGACACTAGCTTGCCATCGATTGATCCTGGTTTGATTTTGAACCATAACGAATACAAATTTAAGGCTGAAAATGCTTTATTAGTTGAAGATCAGTTTAATGATGACATGGAACTCAAGAAAGAACTTCCAGATATTCATGTGACACCGGAGGACAGAGAACAGTTCGAGGAAACCCTGAAATGGTGGCAAGAGAAAACTAGACAAGCCCGATTATTGAAACATAACAATAAGAATTAATTATTTAGGATATAAATGAACGTAGTTCGCGTGTAGATAAATTTAATTTGAGATATTTATTGCGATAGACGTATGTATGTATAGTGTAGTAAAACATAACATACAGCTGTTAGTGCCAAAGTCGGTTGACGGCGCAGGCGCAAGGTGTGTTGTAACGGTCGAGAGACGAGCCTGCACTTCAAGCTTTGTACATTGATCGTGTTATTTATATGTAATTCTAGTAGTTTAACATAGTTCAATGTCTTGAACATTCAATGACTGTCCGATGTATGGTAGAATAGTTAAAAGCTCGCCTGAATAGTTCAAATATTGTAAATACTTACGAGTTTCCTAGGGCACCTCTTTATACAAATTGAATTACTTGACTTAGTGCCTTCTATTTTAGTAAACATTGTGATGTTAGAATTTAGTTAATTTACGATAATAAACCTATCTGAACCCTAATTTTGCTTTTTTTTTTTTGTACTAGAAGCAGAATAATATTTTGTGTATCACTACTTTCCATCTTATCTGTTGTGAAATCAATTGAGTAAAGCTGTTAATGTGTCGAAATTAAATTTAAATTGGCTCTGGCCCTTACAAATTCTCTGCTCCTAATTTCTCTATGGCCAATAAGTCTAAATAAGGCCATTTACGTCACATTCCCTTAATACCCAACCCCAGTGAGACAAAGACCCTTATGCTAATGCAACCAATCATTTGACAGTAAATGACCTACTTAAAACGCTTTGCAGCTTAGCATAAGCCGCTACGGTCGGTTGCACCATCCTCTAAATCTCTTATTAACTGTCACTTTAAACTGACTGTTAACAAGAGATGATTTAGTTTGTTTTTGAATATTCGACTGAGAGAGAATTATTGAACGTATTGTTATATTCACCAAAAACCTAACATTTTAATTTTTGTATAAGAAATCTTTTATTTAAAAAAATACCAATTCCAAACACTGCCAGTAACTTTTCAACAATCAATATTTTCAACATATTTTATCTATTCCAAATTTTAGAACAAAATTTGTTCCTTAATCTCCAGTTAACATTCGGTGTAGTCAGCCCAAAACCCGAGCCGTTAACGGTAAGGCGATAGCGCTATTATGATTGTAATGTGCCGCCGTTATCCCGCGTAAAAAATACCAAGTTTCAAGGGAGACCCATACAAACGGGTTGATTACAGTTTGGGTCGACCGAACTGATTTAATTTTTGTGAAGCACATTTGAAATTATTCAAATCAATGCTGCAATTTGTAAGATGTTGATGAATCGTGATTTGCTATGATGGAACCCTGATGATTGTCAACCCAATTAAAGAATTAGTAAGTACAGATTTTCCCACAGTTTACTTAATTACATTATGTTTAAATAGTCATTGACAGTAAGCGGTTGGACCAAGTACATTCCCCTGGGGAACACCCTTAAGTCTAGACTAATGTTTTGTGTTATCTGTGCGATAATGACAGCTAAAAATTACTTAAGGACTTAATTGTGTATCAAATATGAATAGACACTGGTGCTATTTGTCTTTGGGAAAGAAACAACACCAACTATTATATCTTTCTATTTTTCCTGAGAAACAATACCCGGGTATTTTCATGGTCAGAGTGAATAGGTACTTTCTAAGTCTGTGTGATCCATCTTTGGCCACATCGCTTCGCCGGCTACTGCCAGGACGGCGAACGAGATGGTGACGAAACGCAGAATTATCAAAGTTAAAAAAACTGGTACACTTTTTGCTTTACCTTATTTTCAACCCGGAATTACAGTAGCACCTTGTAAATTGCTTTGACTTCAGCCAAATAACGGAAGTTTTGCTAATGAAGAATGCAACGTATTCCAATATTGGTAAACAAAGTTCACCTATTTCTTCCTTAGTTAGTTTCGTTCCGCACGCTCCTTGTATCCGGGACTTTGAGAATGTAAAATTTCTCCCTTAACTTTTTTCTTACACCAAAATATCGCCATATTTTATGGGGTAGTTGCACGCTATTTTGACTTCCATTTAAATATTTTCCGCTCCATTCGTCAGGCGCTGTTTCAAATGATTAAAGTTTTTGATACACATGAATGAATATCGATCACCGTTAGGTAGCAATTTATCGATTTTTAAAAACTTACTCCCTTGTGGATCTTGAGAACACGTGTGCGCTTGCTGCACCAAAACACATTATACATAATAAATACCCATAATTAAGTGATCAATTTCTTGCATTACATTAAACTGGCAAAATTTGGATGAGGTAAACCCTACTAAAGTCATCGCTGCCTATCATCAATTCATGAAATGATCTTTATCTAATGTAATCCTAGAAAACAGAACTTTATCTTAAAACAATATGACTAACACTTTGATGCAATTCCTAAAGAATCTCCTCATATTTACTATCTCAATCTAGATCACACATAGTTTCAAATATTTATCTGGCAATGACTGAATCACTCATCTAGTTATTTAGATAGCAATTGTTATCCAAACATCATGTTAGATGATTCACTTGTATGATGAACAGCCCTTAATTAACTATGACATACAAACGCATATTACAAATACAGTTAGGAACGTGTCTTATAAAAGGGCAAAATGAACTAGTTTTCACTACAGATAGGGATCGTAAACATGCCTTTAAGGTCACACACGGAATGCTACGGAGAAATTGCAGTTTTAATTACATTTTCTAAAGAGAACGCGAGACGGTCTTTTTAAAGTGCTAAGACAACATTATTTCTATAGCAAGTGGCTATTATCCTTTGGAACAAGTGTCCTCTTATACCGATATCTTCATACAGTTATCTACAGTAGCAGTGCAGTTTAACGAACGCTTATTTTTACTATCATTATCTGCGTAGATTATTACTGCACTTAAAACGCTCGAAGACCCGTTTGGTTCTATGTTGGTACTTTGTAACTCCTTTTTAGTGTTAAGTAACAAATGCGCTCTTCTCAGATAGATGGGTTTAATTAAAATTCTGTAATACCATAGCCATTTCTGCCATTTTATTTAGTGTCAACTATTTTGTAATAAAAAAAAAGAAAGTTGACTGTATAAATGAAATTGATTCCAATAATGAAACTGGGCTGAGCGTAGACCCTATATGCAAATTTGAGAGAATTGTAAAACAAGGACATAACATTTTTGTTGCATATCTATCGTATCTTATGAAATTCTACTTTAAAATCCGGACAGTAGAGATTAAAGTAATAAAGCATAAATTTATAGACACCTTATAATGTCAGATTAGCAAAGCACGTGACAAAATTCTTTTGGCCAATAAATAAATTAAGTCAGTAATCAGGCTACGCGATGCGTGGGAATGGCGGGCCCTTGCATCGGTAAAGCTACGAGAAAGATATCCTGATCGATGCCGCTTCGAAAAAAGTCCGTTACGAACTTACGAGCCGCTATACCTTTTGTTACCTTTCATAGCGCGCCTGACCAGTCCTGATACTTGAACCATTTTATCAACAACTTTTAATTGTACACAGATTAATGTTATCAAACCCTTTTTGATGATTTATTACTGTCACACCTAAGAGCTAAGTTATTTACGTCATATTTATAACTGCAATACAAATTTATTAATGTGCCATAAATATTGATTAAGTGAATGTTTTACGTCATGAACCTTGAACAATCGCATCCGCCAATACGTACGTCCGAAACGTTTTTAATAATAGGTCATTACATTTCTGAATACAAATACCTACCAGTGAATTGTTAGTTTATGTTACTTCTTTTTATTTCCTTGTTGGCAATATAATTGTAAAGATCAAGACTGGTACGTCGTGCTACACTGCAAAGTAAAGTCAAAGAAGCTACCCTATTGTTGTATAATATTTATTCTTGCGTGGATCTCCCCGAAGTCTTTCAGCGAGGTCGAGGCCATTGTCACAGGGTTCATGGGAACAAGCAAAAAACGGACTTTACCTTTAGGGTACTACCGAATTCACTAAAGAAACTGAATAAGCACTTTTTCTACGCACAGTTCGCGCATCCACGTGTTCCAAGATTAGGATGACGTATATTTTTGTATTATTAATAATAATCTGTGCATCTTATGCGGAGAGCTTCGGGCCATAACGAAAATGTAGACTTGCACAAAAAATGTCCGCTTGTTTGTTTGTTTAATTAACAAAGATGACATTCCTTTGTGGAGGCATTTCCTTCTTGCGCTCGAGTCTTTGTCTCGGCCTTCGGAGACAAGCTTAAAAATAAACTTTGTACTGAATTATAACATGTTTTTGTACTCCATATATACTTGCACTGATATTGTTCACTTATCATTGACTATGTGTATAGTAACCTTGTAACTGTCGTGTAAATGCTAGACATTCGACTAGACATATTCAATCTCATTACACAATCTAAATTCCTGTTATTTCAAGGGCTCGTCCTATGATTAGAGCACTAATAAAATAGTAAACTACTGATTAATTCGATACCTTTAACTGATAAATTGAAGGATAGGACAAGCGGAACTACCAAATCAATTAGGATATTTGACAGCACTGATAGGCTAATAGGAACTATTGTTTAGTATTTATTCACGTAGAAGAAATAAATTGGTCTCTTCATCTTAATATGATTCTATGTCTGTTTTTCTGAACAAAGGAACTTGAATTAAACAACATATACGTAAATTTAAATAAAAAATAACTAATAAATTAAAACTACATTACAATATGTGCGAAAGTGATTAAATTTCAAGTTTATCTTCATTGTAAATGTCTGCGGTGTCAATGTACAAGCTGTTATATTATATTTGCACTGCCTAATTGCTTATTCTGCTCATAAGTTAGGAGTATAAGATGCTATACTTTACATTACTGGACTGGGTGTTTGTTAACCTATTTTTATTATGTATTAAATACATAAATATAACATTCACACCTTTTATTCCTTGAATTAATAAATGTAAGTGAGCATTTACTAGTTTAAAGTCGCCTTTTCGCCAGTTCTAAATAATTAGTACCAAGCTAATCTAATCCCATACATTACACAAGATCCACCATAATGCCAGGATTTATACGGATGAAATAAAACGATATATCTTTTCGGGTTTCCGACATGAGACCAGATTGTTTGAGATAGTAGACAGTGAAATTACGCCATGTTCCTGCCTTAGCATTGCTGCTGACGCCATACGGCATGCGTGCTACAACCATCTGGCTCAACAGAGATTCAACAAAAACTACAAATTAGCTCTCGACTCACGAAAATGTTTCGAGTCACGGTGGCATATGCTTTTGTTTGTTCGTAATTAGTATAATTCGATTGATGATAAACAAAACATATGCGTTTCTTACGATTTTTTGTTTGATTTATTTTTGAACTGCAACTTTACCTAGACACAATATTGTCGCACTTAGTTAAAATATAAAATAACTTTATTGTTACTAATGTGGCACTGCCTCATTGGTCGAGTGAACGCAAGTGCGACTGCCGCGTAACGGGTCTTGGGTTTGATTACCGTGTCGGGCAAAGTATTACTGAGTTTTATTGGGTTTTCCGAAAATTTCTCAGTAGGTAGTAGCACGGAGTCTGGAATTGTGCCCATGTTTATAGGTTCACCCGCTATTACATGGGACTTACAACACAAATGGTGAAAAAAGGGTGTACATAGTATAGCGACACTACGTGCCGTAATGTGCACCTCAGTCTACCCTTCGGGGATAAAAGGCGTGACGTTGATTATTATTTTATTTTTGAACTGCAACTATACCGAGACACAATAGTCGTACTTAGTTAAAAGATAAAATAACTTTATAGTTACTAATGTCTACTTACTTGACTGTAACAATAAGCTATGCTTAGTGTTTATGACTCAGCACAATCGGCTTTTGTTCGCATTTTAAGTGTCACGCGCGTAATTAGTGTGCAATTTGTTTTGTTAATTGTTATTGGCATTTGTTTTAAAACTTGTTCGAGTTTTTTATAACATGATACTTTGTTATTTCAAGTAAGGGTAAGTAGAATACTAAATAAATTATGGCAGGTATGTATACTCTTACACCCTACTACTTCCACGCGGTTTCACCCGCTAATCAGTTCCTTACAGTTTTCGTTGATAAATGGACTAACCAACACATAAATAATGGAACAAACAAAGTCTGCCGCATTTTAGTAATATAGATTATAGTTCTGCAACAGAATAAACTTTATTCCCAAACTAAAAATAATTTCTAGAAACATTTATAAGTATATATTATTATGAACATAATTCTCATTTACCTAACCGGGGAATATTGCGAATAATCTATTATTGTTAAATCATCAAAATAACCCTGTCACAATTACCTCCGGCCTGGAAAGCCCTGCGTTCGATAACTTTTAAGTCAATTAATATCTACAAATGAAGATTGATTATTATTTATCTCATTTATATATTAAACGTATCACAATCAAGTGTTACTAACAGAAATACAAATTATGTTAATAATATTATCGATAATGACATCTGAATTTATATCTCTAATAGAGAATAGATTGATATGCCTAACTTATATACCTTTAAATAACTATTAAGTACAAAACTAGAACGGTACTTACTAACGTAAGTAGGTTTTTTTAAATTTCTTTTTATTATTCGCGTAACCGTGGTGTGCTATGTATTATTTCAGACCATAATCTATCCCTGTTCCAAATTTCATTTCGATCCCTTTAGGCGTTTTGACGTGGTTGAGTGATAGACATACGCATGAACACCCAAATTAACGAACTTTTGCATTTATACTATTAGTAAGACGTTGTAGAAATATAGAAAAAAGTAGGTACATAACGATGACGATTTATGGATTGTCTTATTAAGTCCTATTAATAACCCTTATGAATCTTTGTAAATAATATTTGTTATAATATATAGCTGTCAAACTTGATCAGACAGGACCAAACAACTCACATTTTACCGTCCCTAAGTATATAATATAATTTATGCAAAATATTTATATTTCATATTTGAATTATAATATCTTTGTAAAGGTTGCTTTAAGATTATATATTTAATTTATTTGAAGTTATAAATAGAACGATCAACATTGACATTAATTAAAATTAAATATTATATGAATTGTGTGATCGTTATTTTTTATATTTCAAAACGTATGATTATATATTTTTACTGCTCTGTAAATTTTAGATTAGGTTAGGTTTCATAGACAAGAGATTGTGTATTAACATTGTATTTATAATAGATATTTCAAAATTAAATATTACGTAAAATATTACTTGGTAGAAATTAATCTTCGTAAGCCGTAAAAAAGGTACGTAACTACCATCACGCACCATAATATTAAATACCTTCTGGTAAATAATATTAAATCTTTAGAGCTTCTGCTGACCTAAGGATCCCAGCATCATGCGACTGACTGACTACCGCCATTTGAATCCTCTCGTACCACGAAAACCCAATTCAAACTAAACCTGCCATCTTCAATAAAACGCCATAGACTCCTAAACCACACTGTTCCACTAAAATGGTTAAGCACCAGTGCGCATTTAAAAACATGTGCATTACGAAAGTCCCAATTATGGTACTCAAAATAGAACAGGGTAGAGTCATGTGTCTCTGCTGTACGGAAGCGAGTGATCCGGTAGAACATGTTACATAGTGCGTATGGTACTTTTAGCACCATATGGTAAATTACCATAATCCATATAATTTTGTTTTATGTTATTCATAGTGTTCCTTTTAGTTTGGTAAAGATTTCATTAGTCTTATAGTTGAATCTATGATCAAAACTTTTTTAATATAGGTGTTTCGGATCAATCAGATTTGAGTTTACTAGTCGCATATCAAAGACTAAAAACTATAGAAGTCCATACATAACCTCACGCCTGTCTGGTATGGAATGGCAATTGCTACGAATCCTATATACCCCTTTCGCTTCATCCACAGACATCAGTCTTTTCTATAGAAGTCCCTAAGTAGGTGACTCACGCGAAATGTTATTTGACTACGTAAATCAACTTTCTCCAGTAGAAAATCATTTCAAACGACATTCTTCTAGTCTATTCGCAAAATATATAATATACCTGTCTAATTATATATTTATATGGGCCCTTACATAGGTGGCTTTGTAGCAAATGAAGAATATACAAAAAAAATATATTCTTTATAAATATCATAATAATTCTTCATTATAATACCTATGTAGAACTGTAGGAGGAAAAAAACAATTAAAAAAAAGAAAGCGACTTACTTAACTTGCGAATTTCACATTGAAACAAAACAATAAATATTCAATGTCGACCTAAACATGACACGACTTATGCAAATAACAAAAAAAGGGTTTATTAAACCCAGTCATTAAAACAGCGATACAGTCATCGTTGCTGCGTTGTTCAAATACAATTATAATTGAAATTGTTAATACATAATTCAGTTTTATTATGACTTCAGTCAACGTAATATTAAGTTATGTAAAAGTATTATTTGTTATAAACTTCGAAATCTTCTTCAATGCTTTGTGTGACTAAGTGTGGGAGAGCCATGCTTCGGCACGAATGGGCCGGTTCAACCGGAGTGATACCACGGCCTCACAGAAAACCAACGTGAAACAACGCTTGCGTTGTTTCGTTGAGTGAGTGAGGTTACCGGAGGCCCAATTACCCCCTTTCCAATCTTCCCAATTCCAGATTCTCCAACAACCCTTAAATTCCTAACCCCCAAAAAGCCGGCAACGCACTTGTAACGCCTCTGGTGTTTCAAGTGTCCATGAGCGGCGGCGATTGTCGACCATCAGGTGGTCCATAAGCTCGTATACCGGCTTATTCCTTAAAAAAAACTTAGGATATCTTACTCAACATAGAATATTTATTGTATGGCATTTAATGTAACAGTTAATAAATATTAAAATTACAATAATTAATTTAAAATTCAAGCCGGAATCATGGATTGCATAGTGCACATGTCTGTTACGCTTTGGGTGCATGTCAACCTTGCTTCCGATACACATTGCGCCTGCGCACGGTCACGTGTTCAAATAAATAATTCAACAAAGTGGAAATACGTATTATTTAGTTTTTTTAATGATAATAATTGTAGTTATAATTCATGAATTTTGAATGGGGTCGTAATTTTCACGTCACAGTGCCAAAGTGTGGCACGTGTATGTTCGTATTATTAAAAAATAGACAAAATAAGCGGAAAAGACTTTGCTTTGTTCATCAGTTTCGCTAAAAATGGAGAACTCTTGAATTGTTTGTGGAAGTCCATAGGTGTAAAAGGAGAGTCAAAATGTTTGAGACGGTACAAAGTTTGTTGGGTTAGTAAGAAAATACAAAACTAAATACGAGTAACACAGGTAACTACAGATAATTTGTTGTCAGATGTCTATTCAAGAGCCAAAAATTCTTCCTTCATTGTTTATAAATTAACATAATAAAAACTAAATTATACCTACTTAATTCTGCGTCTAAAATAATAACATATATGTAGGTACATACCTATCCCACATTAGTATATAAGTAGGTATGATACCACATTATCTATTACACAATATTGTTTCAATATAAGAGATCACTGTCGTACTTTAAGTACACATGACATGATAACGATTTTTATTTTAGGTAATGAAAGACATTGCCTTGTAACCCAATTTATTTCTAACATTGACTCTTTGACTATAATAGAATGTGCCTTATGTCCCAATTTATTTTAAACATTAACTCTTGGACTATATGACGTATCTGTAGATTTTTGAAGTTTATAAATGTGTATACTTTATATATTCAATGTTAAAATTCTAAACTTTAATTTTATTTCCTTTTTTGTCTATTCTAGAATATTCATAATGTTATTTAGTTTAATTTTAATGTTAATATAATTTAAGCTATTCTACTTATACATACATATAACGTAACAAAACAAAACAAAACTTCGGTAATTCATAATCTGTATAAAAACAAAATTTACAAGTACAAGTATTTTTAAAACAAGTTTTACATATCACATAGCATAGACACTGACACAAAAAACAGACTCTTAATTTCGATTCCCTTATTCTCTCCAAGACACAAAACATCTTATACGGAACAGTCAAGCTGATTATATTATTTATGACTTAAAGTATATCTTCTTCTATATAATATACTAGCTGCTTCCGGTTTCACCCGTTCTGCACGGCTCCTATTGAACGTAGCATGATGTTTTTTAGCCTATAACCTTCCTCGATAAATGTGCTATCCAAAACAAAAAGAATTATTATAATCGCACCAGTAGTTCCTGAGATTAGCGCGTTCAAACAAACAAACAAACTCTTTAGCTTTATAATATAAAATTTATAATATAAAATAATATAAGTATAGATAAAAATCAAATGCTGTTCGTTAATCTCGCTAAACTCGAGAACTGCTTGACCGATTTGGCAGATGTCGGTCTTGAATTATTTGTGGAAGTCCAGGAAAGGTTTAAAAAGTGAGAAAAATATATTTGAGGAGGTACGAAGTTTTCCGGATCAGCCAGTAACTACTACAATCTAAATAAAATGTTGTTAAAAATATTTGCTAGAAAAAAGAAGTCAGAGGCCACACGATGACTATTTATTTATCGCGACAACATATTATGTGCGTACTGTTGGCAAAATATTCCATTTAGGAATATACCGAAACAAACAGATCTTTTTAGGTTGATTTCGTTTATCGCTGCGTGATTCATTTCGCATAATAGGGTTAAATAATTATGAGATATTAAAATTAATGTTGTGAAAGAAACAATATCAAAATATATGGGCAAGGAATACTATAAATTAAGACCCCTTGTAGGACTCCTTTTGAGTATTTTTTAAATGATTTTATTTAGCATGTTTGTGTGGGTCTAATAATATAATTAGAATCTAACCTCCTTCTTGGCGTTCGATCGAACTGATAAGTATTTGGTAGACACTTTTAACCTTGATGACCATATAATACGAGCCAATTATATCCGTTTAATATTAAAATACTACTCCAAAATCAAAGTCAGTCAATTTACTTCAATTCATACTAAATTAGGCACTTCTGAAACGTCAAATTGATTTTGTCAGTCGTCAGTCTGTCTGTCAGTGAAGCTAGGTGCTCGTTCCAAAGTGTAACTTTTATCGTAGTCATTTAGATTTCTATTTATTATAAAAACCTATATTAAGATATAGAACGACATAGTCCAGATTTTACTAGTTTTCTTACACATACATAGTAAGCACACATTCTTCCAGATCTTAATGAGATCTTTGCTCTCATTGATAACAGAATCGCAATCAACAACATAATTAGCAACTTTCTAGGAAAACATAAGTCATAGCTATTTCTAATCACAAAGTAACACATGTTGTCTAATATGATTCATTGGATAATGCAATAAACTATATAGACAGGCGTAGTAGTAAATAAACCGAATTATGCACTTACATTCTACTGAAATGTATCCTATACTGAAGAGATAAGGCTTAAATTAAAACTTATTCTTAGATTTAAGTATGTTGTATTTCAGTCAGTATAAATAAGTGTCGTGTAGTCAAATACAGACATGGGTTTGGGTGTAATGTACACGCGTCCTTTATCTGTGAGGTTATTAATCTCATGTTATTGGATAGTCCCTTACTCTAACGATTATGATATTGTATGTTTATATATTTACTTTCCACCAATTACTTTGTGATTATAATGAAGATAATTATATATCTCAAACACCAGTCAGTCACAAATGCCGTCCTAATATTGATTCGTCCTCATCGCAGTTGTAAAACTTAACGATTTTGCAAGTACTCGGTCAACATCTCCAGCTGCGGCCTACCTAGTGGGTTACCGGGGGTCCGGCTCGAAAAGCAGGAGTAGGAACGGAGTGGTTCTTAGTCATTACTGACTAAGAAGAAGAAGGGAGTGTCAGACTCGTAAGAGTGTCGTAAGAGTCTGACACTCCCTCCTTCTCGCTCTCGCCTCGTCAACGGCGGGCGAAGTCATTGGATGATTTTCTCCCTTCGAAAATAAAATAAGTAAGTAGGTACTCGATCAAAGAGATGCCTTCAATTATATTTTCGGTAACATTTGGTACCTAACTAATGATATTTGGTACCTAAAAAAACTTAATAGCTCTTCAGGAAACCTGACTGTTACCTAAATCATGTGACTAGGTCATGTTTATTAATATACGGACTTCTTTTTCCCAAGACCATTTTTCTCAATATTTTTATTTTCAGGCTACAAAGTCTCATAAATGTAGAAATAACGTAATTTAAATATTTATATTAGTAATGTAGACACATATTTAAATAACCTATTGACGTTAATTTATATTTTTTACGAAACTGAGGACAATGTAATATTGTAAATTCAACTATTTTTCATCATAACATCTAGATTTTGAAATAGACACAATACAATAAGTAATTAAAATGATAATTTTAAGTGTGAGAGAGCCATGCTTCGGGACTAATGGGCCGGCGCGACCGGAGTGATACCACGGCTTCACAAAATATCGACGTGAAACAACGACCAGAAGCCCAATTACCTCCCTTCCCAATCCCCAATTCCACAACAACCCTTAAATTCCTAACCCCCAAAAGGCCGGCAACGCACTTATAATGCCTCTGGTGTGCGGCGATCGCTTATCATCAGGAGATCCGACTGCTCGTTTACAACATAAAAAAAGTAATTAAAATGAACCACTTTCTGTTGAAACTGTCTCATGAATATTTGCTTACTAAATACTGACATGTAGGTACATATACACTATACATACAAACTGATATGCTAGTTACATACTCAATTTTCTTTCCTTGTTAGAAAGATAAAATATTGCTTCACGCTAAAACTAGGTACGTAAATACCTACATACATAAAATTTTATTTTTAAGAAGAAATGGGCGCTGGCTTGTGTATTTCTGCAATCCTACGATTGCGTCAAACGGTATCATTCACGTAGTTACTTATCAAAAAGGATTTGTTCAATAGCTTTCGAAATTTATAACCATTAACCTACTCGATAAGTTATATTGAGCGAAGATGACAAAGGATTTAAATAGATAACTTAAGTTTAATAATTCTTTCGGGCCGTAGTGGCCTGGACGTTAAAGACCCGCTCTTCATGCATTAGGGGTCCGGTTCGAAACTTACCAATGATAAGTAGGTATCAATGTGACTTTCTAAGATTATCTAGGCGCCATTGACAAACGGTGAAGTAAAACATAGTGAGGAAACCTGGGTTTATAATTTCTGATTATAAGTTTGAAATCGCCGACCCGCATTGAGCAAGCGTGGTGATTAATGCTCAAACATTCTCCATGTGAGAAGAGGAATTTGGTCAGCAGTAGCCATTAACAGGATGATGATGAATGTTTTTTTCTTTATAATACACCTAAAGTTTGTTGCATAAGTGATGACAACTACTTATCACCAGTACAAGCCAGTGTCATCGTAATACTTTGATAATTTGTATAATTTATATGACAGCGTTGCTCAATATGACATTGAAATGCAGTATGTTAAATTTTTTATCACATATCTACATCACCGTAATCCGACCAAGGCCAAACTAGAACACAGCAGTTGAACTGTTATCGTTAAACATTATAATATCAATAGTATTTAACCGCACGCCCGTCAATTTCTAAAGAAGAAACTATAAAGTGAATCTCGTAACCCTTTATTTCCTAACCCTCAACAAACAAAGGGCAATATTTATGATTTCGCTTTCATTTTTATAGGTAACTCCCACTTCGGAGGGTTCAATAAAATTCTAGTCAAGTTTTTTTCTATCTGTTCCACTTCTAATTGATAGCACGTGCATGGTTTCCGCTCAGCCACGTGTCCTATTGTAAATTATTAAAATATTCGTTCCGCCCGAATTCCATCGCGGCCATTTGATACGAATGATATGATATGCAAGTAGAAAACGAGATGGAATAAACTAAAGCACAGGAACCACTTGACATGAAAATAAAGGCAATTTCGTTGATGCATGTTTTATTTTGGAATGGCAGTAACGGTAGGCTTTTGTTCGATATTGGCTGTATTTGAATATAAGGTCTGACGAACTAATCGATCTGCATTTGAATGCACAACCTTCACCAATCAGTGCATACATATGTCATTACCGTCAACCGACGCACATGTTCATTAACAAGTTCCTCACACTTTACTTAATAAACACTCAAGTCCTCTATAAATAGACTAATCCAGTCTCCAGATGTTTTCCTGGTTGTTTTTTTGTCACCAAACATGTCTTACCAACGTGGGAACTGGGACCTGGAAAAAATCTTCACAGATGTGGCGAATCTTGGTCGCGTAACACGTGGCAGACAGGAAGAATCGATAATTTATGTGGAGGACGCGTGCCAACACTTGTGTCAGTGTAAGCACAAGTTAACGGACTGTGAAATTGACCTACTGTTTTTATTGCCTACTAGGTGCGGATGGACCCTTGTAGGTAAACGTCTTACATTCGTTTATTTGTTCCGCTTTGTGGGTAGACAATAGGTAGCAATTATTGTTTAATTGGGCTCATCGTGTTTACTTGTAATGCACATGTTATTATACTAAGTGAGTTATGTAGTTTAACTGATTAGGTACGATAATTAATGAGGAGCTGATATATCGCTGTTAAAAATTGTTAAAAGTATCGTTGGTGCGATATTTTTAACATAACTGCTTAAGGTGCATAGTTTCAGTAAAATGGTACGACACTTTAAAAGATTTTTGGGTTTTCATTTCCCCGTTGGTCAAATGATCAAAATCAGCGATTACGAAATTCTCAGTAATAGCAATGTGGTCTCCAATTTGTCATATTAATGTCAATGTTGTTAGAACCAATTTGGAAATACCTTTAATTTTCCTGAATTGTACAATTTCCTTTCGGAAAGCATTGAGCCCGGATTCTCCAACATTCTCCAACTCCTATCCTCTTCTCCTTTCTCTCATTTTTTTCTATTTTTCAGAAACTTATACCCATAAAATAGTTTTTATATTACAAAATCAACAGCAGTATCGAGTCGCGGAAAATGCCGCAATCTCCTATCACTTTTACATTCGATGTTATCAGTAAGTAGTTTTGTGTTTATATGGCAATAAAACCGATCATCACATGCTTATATGGATATCGATATTTATCATCGAAGTTAAAAAAAAATGTCCCAAAGATAAATAAAGGGTTAACGCCTTCAAGATATTTTCGGATATCTCGTCATATGCAAACATCATTAGGATACCCATCAGGTATCATATTTAGTTACCTGAATAACTTAGGTTTTAAAATTGGGATTAAAAGGGTCACCTACCCCACTTGAGCGTCTAATTCGAGGAAGAATATTCTGCACAAAAGAAACGTGATTCCTTAAAAAATACATTAAAATTTTTGTCGAGATAAATGACATAGATAAGTCTGCTATTTCCTGAAGAAATAGGTAGTGGGGATACACATTTTTTGGCAATTATGTCATCAAATAATTTCGACTGCCTATTGCTTAACCTGAGCTGCGGGCTACCTAACGGGTTTACCGGGCCTCCGACTCGAAAAGCAGGAGTAGGAACGGGGTGGTTTTTAGTCAGTAAGAGTCTGACAATCTCTCCTCAAGGCGAGAGGAGTCATTGGATGATTTTCGCCTCTCAAAAGTAGTGTCTACACAAAAATCTTTGAGAATTACAGAATTCAAAAATACCTATATACTCGTAAATTGATCTTGCAATCATGTATTTAATAATTAAGTGATAATACCCATAGGCTCTTAATTAATCTTATTGCCGGTTCTCGGTATTAAATTATATAAAATAAGCACAAAATCGCATTAAATGAAGCTATTTCTTTATCTTTAACAAGGCAATAAAGAGTTATCGTGACAGAACTTATAAATATCTATCAATGAAGTGCCTACCTACGTATGAAGATAAAAGTTTATAAAAATAATCGGTTTTTTACTGCATTTATCGATGTTTCACGTTTTAAACTAAGATCATAATACCACTAACGTCACTTGAAGATAGGCAGACTTTATGAGAAATGATAGCACTTATCATTTTGTTTGCATAAAAAATAGTTTTCGCACGTTATGTACTAGAACTCGGTACCAATTATATCTTCATAAATTATCATTTAAATGAACACTGTAATTGCTTATTAATTGACTGTCTCGTTGGTCGAGTGGTCTCGACTGTGGGTAAGAGGTGTCGGGTTCGATTCCCGGGTCAACCTAGTTATTGCTGGACTTTTCGGCCGAAAATTTCTCAGTAGTAATTCCGGAGATTGGCGCGTTCAAACAAGCAAACTCTTATAATAATATAGGTACATATAAATATAATATAGGTAAGCATAAGATGTAGGTAATGTTCTCATCTACTACTATAACTGAATTTATTTAAACTTGTTTACATATAGGTTTGATTTCTATTTCAGTAAACACCAAGTTAAAGAACCCATTAAGAAACAAGGTCAAGAATCGAGGTTTCCATAAAAAAATAATTAATGAACAGTCCCTCCAAATATATGCCTACATATCGCAATAAAATGTCCAATAAGTAACCATTTATAAGACAGATATTATTTGGTACACTATGTCACGGGTAGGTACCGAACGAAATAATTGTTGTGAAATATTAAATCGTGCCAATGAACTTTTGACATATTGCATAATTGATTATAACGGCACACATAGTTAGAATATTCATTGATAAAGCAACGTAGGTCCCTACCTACATGTTTGTATTTGAAGATATTTCAGTTGTATCTACGTTTGTATGAAAGAAATCTTTAATACAATACATTGTTAAGTTTCAGTATATCTATCTGCCATACTCAGATACATTTAACGATTACTTAAACTATTCCTTAGTAACGATTTTGTTCAGAAAACAATTGCTAAGGACTGGGTTAAGTAACCATTAAATGACTCTGAGTGTGACGGTAAATCTATGTAAATTATTACACAATAAATAATAACAATGAGGTCGTTCTAATAAAATTAATCTTTAATATCGGATTTCTATTATTTTAACTCTTATAGATAAGTACAATCTTATAGTTAGATCACAAAATTATAACCACAATTAATACACTCATATTCCATTTCAAGGTAACATCTATTCAATAAATTATTATAGTTGACATCCTTCATCATATCTGATTTATGTACTGGATCATCGTATCTATGTCCATTATAACTAAACTGTGACCAATGAGAATCAATTAAACTGTCCTAATCAAAGTAGGTTAACTGAAGCATACAAATACACAAACAAACATTCCTTGTTACACACTACCATGTTTTACCACGAACACTGCATAATTTTTGACATAAAATACTTTGTTTAACGCCACTGCGATTAATAAAATAAATACGGCTCCTTCGATCGTTCATACAAACAGACTTCAACAACCTTAGGTTTACACTATCACGTCTGTACGTCACCCAGGAGATCAGTTTCGTAATATAACCAACACAAACAGTCATCAGCTGATGTCGTAATCACTAACTTCTTAGATATCTACTTCTTTACTATTCTTTTTCTTCCCATACCTAAAGTATTCTTCAATTTGAAGTAAGGTTTTTTCTTTTGTTTCAGGTAAACAGAAGTATAAAAATATGGTACCACACAGTGTTGATAACCCATAGAACAAATAAGTTCCATGGTGACCTATACTTAGGAACATAGAGGGAGCTGTCTTTACTACTGCAAAGAAAGCAATCGATGTCATCATAACACTGATGCCTGAACCTACTCCTTTAGTTTCAACAGCAAACAGTTCACCGACCATGTTCCATGGCAGTGGTGATATTCCTAGATTTGATACAATTATATAGAACGCCATCAAACCTAAAGATATAAACGGTGACTTGTCATGGATGACACCAGAGCTATGCAGGTACAAATATAAAGCTAATGCTATTAAAGATAACGACGTGAACACTCCACTGAATATTGCCATGGGTCTTCTTCCTGACTTCCTGAGCATCATGCAGGCCGCGGCCAGGGACACACAGCGCAACAGATCTATACTCAACATGGCGGCGTACGCGTATGAGCTGTTTGAACCCCTGCCGATAAGTTCTTTCATCATATCTGTTGTGTACGCACAAATAACGTTAACTCCACACAGTTGCGTAATGACGAAAAATGTAGTCATTATTCCCAACGGCTTATAAAATTCTGGCTTCTTAATGTTTGCAGCTAAAGTTTTCAATTTGCCTTGAGTCTTTTGTTTGGATGTGAGATCTGCAATCATTTTGTCCAGCTCCGTCTTCATGGCTACACTATTTCCTCTGTACCATTGGTATGACATTATACATTCATCGATTCTGTTTTTAGATGCCAACCAAGAAGGTGATTCTGGTGCGTAATAAAGGATGATTCCACCAAAAAGCGGGAAGAATCCACAAAGCAATGATGCTAAACTCCAGTGAAGGAATGTTCCGAACAAATGTGACATGAAGACACCCACTGCGATGCCCAAAGAGAGGGCTGCTAAGAACAGACCTCTGTAGGCTGGAGAACTAATTTCTCCCACATACACTGGACCTAGAGGGCCAAGCCATCCTTGGCATAATCCAGTGATGAATCTTCCTATTAATATTAAGTACATTTTGTCGTACGAAAATCCAATGATCAGCCATCCCGTTACAAAGGTGGCGGCTAGCAGTAGTGTAGATAATCGTCTTCCAAGTCTGTCCATTAAAAGACCCGCCATCAGGTTACCGAAGAAGAGTGCCAAGGATGATATCGCGGCTAAAAAGAAACAAAATACGATTAATTCAAAGTAATTGTTTAACTATTCTATAGTTATAGGTTCAGAGACAGCGAAAATATACACGTACCTACCCATGATACCAATTCGACTGAGAAGTTCTTCTTTCCCTTGGCATGTGCTAATTGTGGTATTAAGATGGCAGAGATGCCTGATGTACCGCCAGCGCCCAGGGTCAGCATGAACACGCCAAATGAAATGATCGCCTGAAACAAAAGAAAACTTAAATAAATATGCAAGATATGTCAACAACAGGAAAGATCAAACAATGTTTGGTCTTGAAAATATAGACAACTAAGGTAACCGCACCAAAGACCCGCATCGTACGCATCATACGGATTCCGTATGATGTCATCGGTACGCATCGCGTGTAGGCATTGCCGATGTGCGATCCGTACGATGCAGATCAGGTATGAGTTTTTATACAAAACAAACCAAAATCCGTAGCGTGGGAGGCGTACGATGCTGGCCTAAGGACGCTTACTTTTATGGTAATGCCTAATAATCAAATGATTTAAAGATGTAAAGACAGACATGCTACATGATCAAATCTATGTTTTGGCCTACAAATTCTAGGCAATTCCTTAATAGCAAATATCCATCTTCAATAAACCAAGATCATTAAATTACAAGTAAACGCATACAATGGCAATGATCTTGAAGGAAACTGCAATAAATACATTGTAACAGTGACAGTAGTGAACTCTGTGCGTAATCGTGCACATGCACGTGTAACCCATATCTAATAGTAAGTAGGTAAACAATACTACAATATGTATGCACAATAATTAACATCATTATGATTATTGTAAATATTGCGTACAAGTAATAAGTGTTGAGCAATTAGGCGATAGCTTGGAATTCTGACACGGTTCGTAAAGATTTAGTGTTTACTTTATGATTGTGATTTCGTGATATGATTTTGTTGGACTGTTTCTTGTTTATTTAGTGTTTTTTAATACTAGTTTCATTCAACTTGAGAGGAGTTGTATTTTGGCTAATAATTGCCGTAGTCATTTAATGATTACTTAAAGTATTCCTTGGTAATGTTTTTGTATGAAAAACATTTGCTAAGGACTGGGTTAAGTAACCATTAAATGACTCTGAGTACGGCGGTAATTAAGTTTGGTTCATACCTGTTGATTTAAAAATAGTTGATTTGATATGCTTTGTCTTCACATCACAGTCGTGAAACGAAGTAAATACTAGTATTGGATATTATTAGATTTATAACACCTGTGCAACAGACCTTTAAAACAGATTTAGTATTTTCATAATAACATTATATTTTAATAATTCCATAATAAAAATTGTCTATTAATTTTATTTTATTATTTGCTGAGAATTTCCTAATTTAAATATCCAATATAGAGTTTCTTGCTCGTCCTTCTCCATTCGAAGCTACACTTCGGAACGAGCACCTAGCTTCACTGACGGACAATTCAATTTGACGTTTCAAAAGTGCCTAATTGAGGATTAATTGAAATTAATGCTTTGACTTTGACCTAAAACTTGACGTTTTTAGCAAAATTTTCACACGTGCGTAGTTTAAGGATACAGAATATCACCAGACTGTAGATAGTAGATAACAATGTGTCATAGAGCTTTAGATTAGGAAATTATGATATGCATTACATAAGTGTCAAGTGTAACGTGAATTATTGTGGCTGCGGCATTTTGAACTGACGACAATGTGAAATAAGGATTCACTTCTAAGCTCTTTCAATAAACTTTAACTCGAGATAGTTGGTAGAAGTATTAACTAGGTCTTTATATCATCATATGCTACCAACCTAATTGCCATAAAACTGCGCAATTTACTTAGACCCAATGGGCTGCTTGAATCTTGAAGGTCTTTAAAACTAGGTTCTATAAAATGCCATGGATTACAAACTAATCACACTAAAAATGTGAAAGTTCGTTTGTTTGCATGTTTGTCTGCTAACCACGCTAAAACTGTTGTACGGATTTTGATGAAATTTGGTATACAGAAGGCGTATAAGCTGACTTGGGTGATAGGATACTTTTTATCCCTCGGGAATGCGGGCAAAGCCACTGGCAGATGGTAGTATTTTAGTATTACTTATATATTATATCTTTCTAACATCAGATTAATGTTTAAATAAACATTAAGTTAAAAGAATTCATTTGAATTGATTTCATATTGGAATATTAACAAGGTGTCTATCCTTTCGATTAGGTTCAATATATTTTTAGGCTTCCTTTTCGCGACGAGAACAGACAGTGATTCGCTAAGAGGCGTATGATATGCATACTAATATCTCATATTAAAATAGCGTATACATTTTGGAGTTCATTGTTACAACTTATGATATTGTAATAAGGCACTGCTTAGGTAAGACCCAAGGACATTAATATAAAAACTAAATGCTTTACGTCTCAGTCTTTTAGATCTGATATCAGATGTACGAAACTAATAACTATGTTAATAGGTAAACTTGGTTTATAAATTTTTAAACTGACATGGTCACAAGTAATATCATTAAAACTTAAAACGGGATATTTACCGTGTTTATTAATTTTTGTGAGATTCCGATGTTTTGGCCCTGTTACAAGCGCCATGTAAAAAAATTAACTCATCATAACGAAGGAGTTATAAAACTAAGTTTAAATATATTTTAGCTACAGTTATGTGTATAGATTATGGCGTCCCTTTCTTTATATTTTGATAGAACAAGTTATTCTCATTCCTAACTAGATATAATTAATTTAATCCCATCATAATCGGTCCAACGGTTTAACCGCGAAAGCGTGACAACGAACTTTCGCGTTTAATAAGTAGATGTGGGTTTTTATTTTCACACGCATGTTACATAATAAGGTAATTTAAATGCTAATGTCTACAAAAAAATGGGAATACTTAGGATCGTTTGACGGTTGTCTAGATTAAAATATTAACATTTTGCGGCCCCTACGAAGACCAATAAAGCTTATAATTAATCCTCAATTATTCACGTAGTTCGATTAAAATTGTATCACTATTTAATTCATATCTTATTTTTTAATTTACCTTATTTACTTGTAACATGATACTTGTATAAGATAAAAAAGAACTAATACGTAAAATCGTTTCGAAACCAAACCAGTCATTTCGAGGTGACTTAAGTATTTAAAAATATCGAACAAGCAACTTTGACCTTTAATTTAATAGCTTTAACACACGAAATCGATTTCAAGAATTCCCTTTTATATTTTCTTTATTTGACAAGTAAAGGACTTTTAATTCCAAAAGAATATCTCAATAAGCTTTGCATTTAAACTGATAATAGAATAAATATTCTATATTAATCTGAAAATTGTCTAATATTTATCTTTCTTTTTGAATTTAAGCCAATATTTTAAAATTTTCTGTTCCCACTTTTACAGTTTTAATTCACAATGCTTCCAAAATAACAAAAAAATGTACTAATTAATGGCAATTTTAGAGGAAGCTATTAAACTGATAAATAATGTGCGCCGAGGAAATCAATACAATACGTAAAATCCGGCCGTTAATCTCTCATAATTCACCAACTAGGTGATGGTCAGTAATTTGTAGATCAATTACATGAAAATATAACAAATCTGTGTCCACTGTACACTTACGTTTGACGGAGAAAAATAATCTAATATTTATTTATTAACACCCACATAAACAATAAAATATTCGAATTCATTCTTAAAAAATAAAATGTCACTTTTAAAATTAAAAAGTTATTATAATCACAAACCTGTCTCCTAAAAGGCGATCGCTGATCAGTGTTGACGCATTCATCCTTTGTGTCACATTGTTCCTTTTCATTTTCCGTATTTTTATTAATTTTCTCTAATTCTGGCACTGTAATGTCACCCATGTCTGATAGTTTCCGCGGCACTGCATCACACATGATCCCAAACAACGACTTTATGAACCTCCGAACGCTTTGGAGATTGTGTTTTATCTTATCACCCACTCAAGTTAACTGTGGCTCTGTCGTGTAATGGCATTTGTATTTTTGTAATCAAATGTAAACTGCACTGAACGTAGGAATTTGTGGAAACGTGTTGGCGAACTGGTTTTTTCGATTGAACTTGTGATGGAGGTCGAGAATGGGATCTCATCGACGGCGACACTGCTACAATGTCATCGTGATCGAAACAAAGGTGATTTTTGTTTACTTTTTTTGACTAAACACAACTATAAAACTTAACACATATTAAAATCAAGTTCTAAGAAAATCAGCGTCAAGACGCGTGCTGTCGTTTCCTATTTGGACTCGACTACTTGATTAAAAATTCACTCGTCTCGTGTCTGGTCAAGTTTAATGGGTTCTACGCCTTCGAAGTGAATGGCGTTTTTTTTGTTGCAGAATGCCGTTTTATTATTATTCAGTATTCAAAAAAATATGACTAACATAATTAATAAAGTAATTAAAATTTTAAAAAATAATAATAATTAGAACACGATTAATAAATTATCTATTTTCCTCAATTAAAATTAATGAAAAAAATAAAAAAAACATCGTTAAATAGGTAAATAATAACCACAAAAATATTTATTTTCTTGTTTATCAGATTTTTTAATAAATAATGACAAGTAGTTGCGAAAATGCGAAATATAATATCAATGACATCACAAATCCTACATAAGTAGGTACTTAATTATCTAACTTCTTACAATAATATTATACACTAGCTTCTGTCTTTCTGGCTTTGCCTGCATTCCCCTAGTCCACCCAAGTTAACTCATACCCTGTCTGAATACCATCTTTCAAAATTTCATCAAAATTTGTTCAGTAGTTTCAGCGTGATTGACGGACAAACAACAAAACAAACAAACTTTTACATTTATAATATTAGGTGTGGTGCAAAAGTTTGTTTGTTAATAAGTTTGCTTCATTTGATTTGAGGAACCCAAAAGCATCTATTTTATTCAATAACTTTTTCCTCTTCATTTCTATTGAAAAGAAACCTTTAACTACATCTTTTGAATTACATAGGTAACTATTGTAGATTGCGAGTGTCGCTGCTACTCGTCGCGCGTCGTGTGTCGCGGAATGCTGCTCATGAATATGAGCCTCTAGCATGGTTTGAAACTAGTCGAGTTCCTCGTCAAAGAGTGATAACATAATAATTAATTTAGTATGTCTCACGAACGTTATAATTTTAAAACTATTATAACAATCTTCACAAAAGTGAGCATGTTTATAATAAAAGTCCCATTGCTCTGATTAGACTAAAGTATGCACTATCGAGGTATTACCAATAGATTAATGTATGAGTATGATAATGACTATCTACAACAAGTATTATGTATATAGAACACACTAATGCTATTTACCAACAAAATTATAATAAAGCTTATCGATACTTTAGCGCCACTTTGCCGAGTTCAGTTTATTATATCGAGTTTTTTTTTTTTGAAATACCACTTTTGATTCCACTTAATATAATAGGTATATAAAATTTCCATGTCACAATGTTAGTTACCATGCTCCTCTGAAACGACTTTGCCGATTTTTACCAAATTTTATATGCATATTTAGTAGGTCTGAGAATCGGCTATTACCTGTTTTCTAGAAATAATGTATAAGGCAAAATAACTTTTGCCGTGTCAGTTAGTAAGTATGTATTTTGGAAAACCAATGTTAATAGGAGTTCCATTTTTGAATAAGATACGTAGACATATTAGAGTAATAAATAGACTGAAGACATGTTACGAAAAAAAGTGATATAGGTAATTTTGAAACCGTGCAATTTCGCTGAACATACAAAATATGTACATTGAATTTCATTCTTGGATGAAGGTTTTTTATGAAATAAGCCGGTAAACGAGCAGACAGATCACACGATGGTAAGCAATCTTATCGCCAAATGACTCACACAACGCAAGCGTTGTTCCACGTCGGTTTTCTGTGAGGCCGTGATCACTCCGGTCTAGCCGACCCATTCGTACCGAAGCATGGGTTTCTTGGGGAAATTTTGGAGTTTCGATTTTCGAAGATCTCTGACATGAAGAACGAAAATAATATTTCAGGCCTGATGTATTATGCTCAACCCTATTGTACAGAATACATTATACAGATTTTCTATTTTTAAACCTATATTGTAATTTAAAATATAAAATATTATTTTATATTGCCTCGTTGGCCGAGTGGTTGCAAGTGCGACTGCCGGGCAAGAGGTCTCGGGTTGTAAAGTATTACTGGGATTTTTTCGGGTTTTACGAAAAATTTCTCAGTGGAGGCACGGAGTCTGGAAATGTGCCCGGTATATGGCAACAGGCTCACCACCTATACACATGTTACATGGGACTTACAACATAAATTGTGAAATGTGGGTGCACATTATGTGCCATAATGTACACCTATGCCTACCCCTTCGGGGATTAAAAAGGCGTGACGTTACGTTACGTAAATATAATTTTACGTTTTGACGTTGGAAACAAACTCCTAAGTTCATAGTGTATGAGTGAAGAACGTGAATATTATCATTAAGTTTCTAATCTTCAATAGTTAAGGCCATGCGTGAGATCGGTATTGCAGTGAGCTACGGCATTTTAGTGCTAGGAAAATGTATAATAAACAATGTTTTCGGAACATTCGGCATACATATAAAGTAAGATTTCAATTATATAGTGTGTGTGACAATGTGATGTGTTTGAATTAATATGCAATGTGTGTAATGTACCTGCATGGATGTATAAATAAGTATGCACCTTATTTCAACAATGTTGAAGTCATGAAAGACTCAATACACATTTAAGAATGACTAATAAATTGGAATTACTGAGGGGAGTTTTAAACTTATAAAAATACCATAATCTATACCTGTTCCAAATTTCATCTCGATCCCTTCAGCTGATTTGACGTGAAGAAGCAACAAACAAATGCGAAGTTTGTAAACTTTCACATTTATAATATTAGTATTAATATTATAAATATTTGGTTATTGTAAGACAGAAAATACGCAGTATATAATATACGCAGTATACAGTATATATTAATCTTTCTTAGACGAAAGCCTATATTTTATATCTTTATGTTCTCATACTTTTCTTTCCTTTCGACGTCCTCTGATAATCGATGATCACTATACTCTTGCTTAACAAATACTATGACGCTATAGGCTTACGTAAGTTCTTTAATTTATAAATAATCAAAATTACAAACTCAAGAAAGTCAAGGTTTTATGACGTACCTAAGTATTTTTCAGTCTATGGACCTGCTTACGTACCTAAAGTTTGATAAACTAATTGGCGATGACGTCTTTATTTAAATATTTGATACATGAAAATAAGTCATAAGAAAAAGGAAATAACATTAACCTTGTTGCGTGTGATTGACAACAAACTTATGATTGGTCAAGATCACTATTTTTTCAAGGAGTATAGATATATCATACTTACATAGAGTATAAATCAATATCATACTTACACAAATTCAGTTAATTTTACGCAAAACAGTGCAGCTGGTAGGAAATATTTCTTACGGTCTTTGATATGTTAAATTAAGTAGGCGTAGAAAAATTCAATAATGTAGATACTAAAAGATTGAATAGTTTTGATAAATACATAAAATACTAATTAAATAAATTGTAAATAATTTAACAGTTTATTTACTATTTAAAAACGCGAGCTCCATAGGTGCCTGTTTCAAATATTATAGCAAGTCGCTTTCAAGTGAATTGCTAACAAATTCGCTAAGGTAATCTCATTCTTGCCTTGTGGAGTCGGCATTAACCACCAATGACCTATTTAATTAGATCAAGGTTACAGGGTTTTTTTTCTTAATAGTACTAACACTTAAATTTTAGTGCGATCAAAATTCAAAATAATCTAAAGTGACTACAACAAATGACTGTTCTACGTCGGCTTATTGCAAGATGTCATTATGTGACATATCCCACTATTCTGGATAAACGGTACTTTAGTTTGAATAAGGTATTGGTTGGTTGTTGATTTGCCCATATTATCCTAAATGGCAGTTAATGATATCTTGCAATAAGCCGACATCTAAGTATCATTAACATCGCTTATTTTATAAAAAATGAATTTGAAATAACTGTTGTCTTTAATGTTCATTTTAATTAATATACAGTAAATCATCGGGACTACCTACTTAAAAGTTTCTCTCAACCTTGCACTGCCGCTAAAATAATTTACTACTTTTATAGATTACGTTATTAGCTTTATATTCGAGTTTCCCGGGCGTTACAATATATTGTCGCTATTTTATGGGTTAAATTCTAACCCGATGCTAATATTTTTATCATCTACGAATAGTAATGTACTTAATTACAAAATATGGTTCGTAGTTTTCCAGGTCTATTAATAAACTAAAGGTATGTGTTACAAACGTGTTGAAAAGTGGTCTGTAATGCACATCTTTAATATAAAAATGAATCGTAAAGTTTGTTGCTAAGCGGAAAACAACTGAACCGATTTCGCAATATTTTCGATAGATTTATTCTTGTTAGAAAAATGTTATCGGGTACGAAAAACTTAACAAACATGCGCAGAAATTGTTTCCAAGCTGAATCAAAGTTCACAGGGTCCATTGGTATGAGGTAAAAATCTTTATTACAAAGAAAAGCCATCATAATAGTTCATTGATTTGCTTGTGTCAGTTGATCAAGTACCATAATAATTAGTAAACAATGAATATCGAGGTGAGAAGTCAACATCAAAATCAATTAATATTTATGATAAAGTGCTTGCCACAGTACTCTCTCATATTACCTCTTCCCATTTTCTTGTACCTGAAATTTGTTTATTAGAAATCCTCTCTAAGGGGAGAGCCCTCCTTCACACACCTGTAAGAATAGCAAAGATGACCAAAATTTAATAGCAGTCAATACTCATTTGAAATATCAAAAACGGTAAGCTTTTGAATAAAAAAATTTGGTAGTCTTGAAACGTCGAAAAAGCTACTTAAAATCGTGGTCCTACACCTCATCTAGATCTCCGTTTCGTAACAATTCGAAACATAGTATGGAACTGCATAATTAGTTGTTTCAATTAATATTGGTGACTATAAATGAAATTGATTATTAAACCAATTTTATGCCATATCATAATGTGCCATTATAATATGCCAGTATGTATGCGGCCTAACAGAGTTCATTTAAACGTTGACCTAATCACTTTCAAATATTATTAAAATTATAAATGCGTACATGATATGTAAATATTGGAGGTTAATATTAAAAGTTTAATACAGGGCACGTTGTTGAAATTTCATTACTATTGTTGTGTTTATTGAAGAGAGCACGTCGCGTAGAGACAGGTGGATTATTATTATTTAATTTTATTTTGTGACTAACTTATTTGTGTAACTTATTGTGAGACACAATATTTTCTATAGTGTCTCTTATATTCGAAGATTATTATTATTAACAAACTCACATGTCAATTCGTTAGCTGGATTTTAATTCAGATATAACATGGGTCTTATAATATAACTAGTGAAAAGTGGTTGTATATTGTGTAGTATGGTAATACCTATTGTGCTATAATGTGCCTACTGTGCCTATCACATCGATAAAACAATATAAAAAATCTATTACTCAAACAATAGAATATTTTCTAGTTTCATTAGAAAAAAAATATTATACTGTCACTGTTTTTTTGTAGTGATATTGTTACAAACTTTAGGTACCTACTTAGCAAAACGTTTTACTGACTCAATATATTTATTCTCTATTCCAGCGAAATGGCGCCGTTTATAGACGACACCGTTTATGTGGATTGGCACACACGTTTCATATTCTACGGTCTGGTAGCAGTTGTGTCTGGTCTATGGATGATACATAGATGGCAGCAGCAATCCAGATTGTTCAGATTGGGCAATGTCCTGCCAGGTCCCGAAGCTGTACCGTTTTTCGGTAACGCACTCCTTGCTTTGGGGAAGAAACCGGATCGTAAGTAACAATTTCTTATTAAAACTTAAAAGACCTGGGACTTATAACGTAACTAGTGGAAACTAAGTGTATATTACACGTCTACATGTACAATAGTAGATTCAGAGATTAGGCCTACTATATGTTCTTAAAACCCTTCGATCCCGTTATTCCCCTGAAACAGAGACTATGACAAGCAGCATCAATACTTAGCTGTTTTCTTTTTTTGTGTGACGATTCAATTCTATTTGTGCTATTGCACACCACTGAATTTGATCTTCAAACGCTCTGGCCTACCTACCTGGTTTGCGAAGCTCCCGCTCGAAAAGCAGGAGTAGGAACGGAGTGGTTTTTAGTCAGTAAGAGTCTGACACTTTTCTCTCGCCTCCTCCAAGGAGGGAGAAGCCATTGGATGATTTTCCCGTCTCAGTATATTTTTCAGTACTTCTAACCACATAGATTTTACAAAAGATTGGTTAGTGGTTGGAGACCAATAACGTAAATGACCTGACTTACTCAAAAGTAAATTATACATTTCAGAACTGGTGAACGTCGGTCTTGAATATGCTGATAGGTATGGCACTGTGATTCGAGGGTGGCTTGGCAGCAAATTAATAGTGTTTCTACTGGATCCCGAAGACATTGAAGTCATACTCAATAGCCAAGTTCACATCGACAAAGCTCCTGAATACCGATTCTTTAAACCATGGCTCGGAGAAGGTCTTCTTATTAGTACAGGTAAGAATATTTTTAAACTAGTTTCACAATAATATAGAACACAAATCAACGTGTATACTTGTGCCAATTTCGCCTTTATTTAAGCATTACATATACATAACTTAAGTCTACAAAGCGTTAACAGAATAATTAAACATCCATTAACATTTATAACAAATACCTACCGTCTACTTGAAAACTACAGATTTCGCATATTATTTTACCACTTCATGCCGATCATGAATGACTGCATGCTGCTAATACTTAGTTGCTTGGGATCGGTAAGTTTTTTTATTTGACCTATGATGGATGATGAACTGATTGGGTCAACTTCAACATCTGATCAACACATCACGAACGTGTTATTCTTGAAGTAGTTAACAAATAGCTTCACTAGATAACTGACAGACAGACATTTTATTAATATTATAATATTTGCTTTAACGTTTAGTGCCTTCCCAGTCTATTTGAAATACTCATTAGAATAAATTGTTTCAACTTTTCAATACATTACCATATTCATAATTAAATCACACTTCATGAATTGAAAGTAACACTGGGTAGCAAATAAAACTGTTCCTAATAAATTCTGCTGACGATGCATCACATTCCATCAGACAGCTGACTAGGTCTTGAGTTACGCCTGTAAGTCCATTTACCTTTAAACAAAATGTGCTTAATTGCGAAAGTCATAACTAATATTATATTTACGTTAAGTTAAACACGCGATGGGTTAAGGAACAAATAAATACACATTTGTAAGGAACTGTTACAAAGGGAACTGGGCAAGTAAATGTAAGAATAGATATTGTACCCTTAGTATGAGTTTGCTTTACGTTTAAAGTACTCGAAATATTCGGCGTTCTAATTGGCCGACTTGAATAAATCAACCAATCGGGACGACGTTTCGATTACTTTAAACGGAAAGCAAACTCATACTAAGGGTAAAGAATATATAGAAAACTTTACAGACATTCAACACGAATGGAAACATTCTAGTGAGTCCTTTTAGTTTTGAGTAGTTAAACTTTCTTCGTCCATAACGTTTATTTTATTTTGATTAAAACATAATAACTCATGAATTACAATATTGCATTGTGTACACTTTAAAATTTGCGTGCTTTGCTCTGCCATTATTTCTGCACCTGAACGCTAATGCGATTGATAGAGACTGATTTTATTCAATAAATGTTTACAGGAAACAAATGGCGGTCCCACCGCAAAATGATTGCCCCGACATTCCATATCAACATTCTGAAATCATTCGTTGGAGTTTTCAACCAGAACAGCAAGAATGTTGTCGAAAAACTGCAAAAAGAAGTTGGAAAAACCTTCGATGTCCACGATTATATGAGCACTGCAACTGTGGACATTTTACTAGGTGAGCACACAAAATTAACAAGTAAACTGGTCTTCATTAATACTAGATTGTTACAGAACCTTTTCTTAAACCTATAACAAAATATGAAGACAGCCATCATAATATTTAAAAAAGAATCATATTGATATATAGTTCAACTAAACCAGTTACTATATCATCGTACACATCGCACGCAACGGATTTTAGTTTGTCTTGTATAGAAACTAATACTAAAACTACAACTGCGTCCACTGATCCGCATCGTACGGACGCAGTCAATACTTTTGATGCGATCCGTCCATTGCGTGCAATGCACACGATATAGACCTTTGGACACTTACCATAAGGAAAACCTATTATATTTTCTTTTCAAGATATGTTTAATTATTTCCAGAAACTGCAATGGGTATCACCAGAAAAACCCAAGATGAATCAGGTTTTGATTACGCTATGGCTGTTATGAAGTAAGTGATCACACTCGTTATTATTATGAAGTAAAAAGTAATTACTCGATATCAAGAAAATAATAGATTTCTTTAAAATGAGTTATGACTAATTACGTAATTTTGTTGATTCCAGGATGTGTGACATTATTCACCAAAGGCACTACAAATTCTGGCTGCGATTTGATACAATTTTCAAATTCAGCTCTTTCTTTGAAAAGCAGAAACAGCTTTTGGGCATTATACACGGACTTACTAATAAGGTACATGATTTTTGTTAATATTTTGATATTTTTAATTACTTCAAGGCCCATGCATTGGCACGAAAGGACCGGCTTGACCGAGTGACCACGGCCACACAGAAAACAACGCATGCTTTGTGTTTCGTAAGTGTGAGAGAGGTTACCGGAGGCCCAATTACCCTTCTTCCTAATCCGCTATTCCCCAACAACCCTTAAATTCCTAACCGTCCGAAAGGCCGGTAACGCACTTGTAACGCCTCTGCTGTTTCGGGTGTTCATGGGTGACATCGATTACTTATCACCAGGTGAACCGTTTGCTGGTTTAACGGCTATACCATAAAAAAAACTTTACCTTTGTTACAAAGTTGTTAAGTTACATATTTTGCACTATGTTTTTTTTTTTTTATTCAGGTGATCAAGAATAAAAAACAAACCTACCTTGAAAACAAAAACAAAGGCATTGTACCACCAACACTGGCAGAACTGACGAAGAATGAAGAAGATGGAAGCGTCCTGGCCAATGATGCCAAAACACTTTCTGATGCAGTGTTTAAAGGCTATCGGGATGACCTGGATTTCAATGACGAGAATGATGTTGGTAAGTGTGACGTTTTTATATTATATGGGTCAATTAATACTTAATTAGCTAATCCGCCTCTTTTACTGTCGTTCTAGTAAGGAAATAGGAGATTTTTTTATAATGTGTTGAACAATACAGGTGAAGTTCATATCAATGAGTTAATCGATATTTCTTTAACATAATGTCGTTCTGAGATTTAAAATAAAGTTGACGGAAGTAACTAAGATTTCTCGTTTGTATACCCTGGTCCAACAGGAATGTCTCATCTTTTTAATAAAGAATTAAAAATGTGTCTATCCTTTTCATATCCTACATTAGTCATTCATAAGACGTTTCCTCGATCTAATTTAATTATACTTTTTCTTTCAGGTGAAAAGAAAAGACTTGCTTTCTTAGATCTCATGATTGAATCAGCTCAAAATGGTACTCATCAGTTAACTGACCACGAAATCAAAGAGGAAGTTGATACTATTATGTTTGAGGTAAGTTTAAATAAAACTTATTGACTCTTTAACAAATCGATGAATAGAAAATGGATCCGAAACTAAGTTAACCATCATCATCATCAGCCTATTCTCGTCCAACTGCTGGACAGGGACTTCTCCATTGGGACGCCACCAGGCACCTTGCTTATATCGTCACTCCACCTAGCTGGAGGGTGCCCCACACTACGCTTGCTTAAACACCTGTATCCCAACGATCATTGGTTCTTCGATAAACGTGGCCGGCCCACTGCCACTTCAGCTTGCTAATCCTTTAAGCTACATAGTCGAAAACTTAGTTCAGAAAATGCTTAAAGCACGGGCCGTAGGTTTAATTCCAATTTTGATTACATGCTCTTTCAAAATTTGTTAATTATTAAAATGTTCCAGGGACACGACACCACGGCTGCTGGCTCCAGTTTCGTCCTATGTCTACTGGGTATCTACAAAGACGTTCAAGCGAAGGTCTACGATGAACTGTACAATATTTTTGGAGACTCTGACAGACCAGCTACTTTCGCCGACACTTTGGAAATGAAGTACCTCGAAAGGGTCATTTTGGAAACTTTGAGGTTGTACCCACCAGTACCAGTCATCGCAAGGAAACTGAATAGAGATGTTCACATTGGTAATTATAATTATTATTACTAGCTAACCTGGCAAACTTCGTACCGCCTAAATATTTTTTTATTACCTTTTAAACCTTACCTAGATTTCCGCAAACAATTTAAGGCCGAAATTTGCCAGAACAGTAATTGATTTTTATATATAGAGATTAAAATGAACTTTCGATATCAAAAATCAAATACAAGTTGAGAATACAGATTGTTTTGACAGCGACTTCGTTAACCTAGTTAGTCAGAAATTCGGCAATAATTATGCAACGACTTGCATAAAACAACTACGGGCTATCTACCCGGAAAGTGTCATGCACTGCAACTACCTGAATGTGGCCTTCATTGCAAAATACATATACCACATATGACCGACCAAATACTGTTTTAAGTTGCTGATCCTGTGTCTATAAGTCACCTTCATATTTTATGTTTTCATTTTCAGTTACCAACAATTACCTCATTCCTGCCAATACTACTGTTGTGATCGGAACCTACAAGGTCCACCGCAGCCCCAAACACTACAAGGACCCTGACACCTTCAACCCTGACAACTTCCTACCAGAGAACATGGCCAACAGGCACTACTACAGCTACATACCCTTCAGCGCTGGACCCAGGAGCTGCGTCGGTTAGTTTCAATATTTTTTTCTTACCAAACTATCTATTTTATTAACGTTATGTTCTAAACTAATAGCTGTGACCTACCTACTGGTTTAGCTATTTTTAGACACCTATTGTTAGTTAGTAGTAGTAGTAGTTAGTTTAACAAAGGTGACACTACATTTGTAAGAATACTACTATGGCCCTGTCTAACGTATTTATTAATTGGTAACGTATCTCGTATGAAAGGCCATTTAATTACCTTTAAAATGAGAATATTCTGTTGCAAAACCATTGTTTTTTAAAGCGCTTGTGACAGCGTTTCTTTGTCCCCAAGTGTAGTTTTATGGTCAAATACTTAAACATCACTAAATTTTAAGATGCTCTCGAGTAGTTCTGTCGCTACTAATTCTTTGTAAATGTCATAAATTTCACGATGTTTAAGTATATAAAATTTAGTAGCATTTCAGTTTTCGAATGTTATCGGGATAGTCCTTAACTCAATTATTGATTAAAGTTGTTTCTGCAAGAGACTAACCTATCATATAATACATTTTCAGGTCGCAAATACGCCTTGTTGAAGCTTAAGATTTTGCTGTCAACGATTTTGAGGAACTACGAATGTACATCCACGGTACCTGAGAAAGACTTCAAACTTCTTGGAGACATCATCTTGAAGAGATCAGACGGATTCAGACTGCAGATTGCTCCTAGGATACGAAAACCAACAAATGCTGTATAGATTTATACTAAGTAATTTAGTACCTATTGCATAAATATGTACTAAAATGACCTGATGCTTTCATTATGATAGTCATGTTTTAATCAAACAAAGACTATATTAGTATTCATTTATTTACACATTAATACAATACTTAATTATTGACGGGAGTACCTACACAATGTGAAGAATTGTAGACTGTTTCGTAATAAAATAAAGGTTATTTTATTTTTAGTTTTTATTGTCTTCAGTTTTTACTTTACTTTTTTTGCAATAGACTTGAGTGATGTCAAATCGTCAAAGCGTAGATGAATCAATTATTAAGCTGAATCTTTTTTAACGCTTTGGGCGAGGCAAGAGGGAGTGCCAGACTCATAGTGAATAAAAACACCACCCCGTTCCTACTCCTGCTTTGGTAACCCACTAGGCAGTCCGCAGCTCCGGGTTCGGTTATATACAGAATTAACACTTTTATTTAGAATTAACATTAAAATCATTATTCCTTTAATAAGTATGCAAACCAATTCAGAATAAATAAATAATATGTAACCTAGTTACTTTGTTATAGTAGCTTATTAGTTACATATAAAATGGGGTGAATCGAGAGGTGAATAGGGACAAAAGAGAGATGAATAGGTATATAGGGGAATTCCTCATAGTATCTATTCACCCCTCTTCTGTCCCTATTCACCTCTCGATCCCTATTCACCCCATTTTACTGTAGTTACCCAGTAGCAAATCAACTACATGCTGAAAGTACTGAACGGATTTTAATGAAATTCGGTATGCAAACAGGGTATAAGCTGACTTGGGTGATAGAATACCTTTTCCCACAGGAACGCAGGCGACGCCGCTGGCTGAAGCTAGTATCCAATAAATCTATGATAAGAACTGATATCACATTTTCCGAGCGTAGGAATCAATCTTGGAAGCCTTTTTCAGCAGTCGATATCGATTACTTAATCGATTAGAAAATTATTTCATTTCAAGTAACATGGCAGGTACCGCGCCTACATGTAATTACTGAATAAATTATACAGTTTAACTGTTTATCAACAATATTCTAACAGTATTACGAAGCGAAATTAACCATTGTTAGTATATTCCTAACGAACAAACTGGCATGCGATTAATACTTAATTGATTACGTACATTTTGTAAAACACTCAATCATTTTATTTGCTGTCCCATCGATCACGTAGGCTTTAAGACTATGATGATCTTACTTAGTATTATCCGAATTTAAGAAAAAGAGACCAAAATTTAAAATAATTATTGGCATGATAATTATAAATCCGTATCAGTATATGAAGTATATCCAATGATCATAGGTACAATATTGACTGTACTACAGCTGTACGGTGGCTGGACAACTGGCTGGGCGCCCAACGTGGCGCGAGTTCAATTCCTGCACGGAGCAACTCTTTATTTGATCCACAAATTGTTATTCTGGGTCTTGGTGCATGTGTATGTGAACTTTTATGTCTGTAAACGCACCCACGACACAGGAGAATATCTTATTGTGGGCAACGCTTTTCACATATAGAAAATACAACTGCTACACACATAGCACGAAATCCTGGTTTCGACATTGTCACATAGAGTAATTTATTTTTTATTTACTTAATATATTTTTTAAGTCGTCAATACACTTAATCAGGGCCGGTATATGTTAATAATACTGCATAATATACAAACATGAATACTAAAACCGAGGATATATTTCATAACCTAAACTAACTCCAAATTGAATAAATAGTTCAAATTAATCAATTCATTACAATTTAAAATTACTTATGTATGCAATTCTAAACTTACTATCAAAATATTTTCAGTACCTAATGCGTTTCCGTTTTTACCTGTTAAAGTTTACCTAGTATTTAATTCAGTATGGCTCGAACAACACTCGAACTTGCAAATATATGAAACATCATGCCTTTTATTCCCTGTTAAGGAAGTAGGAATATTACTTACAGTTTACTCAGGGTTTTCCAGTTATCAGTCCCTAGCTACTCCTGCTTCCACCAGCTGCACAGCTTTTATTGGTCATAAGGTAATGTTTTATACAGTATAGCCTACCCGATAAATGCACTATCCAACACAAAAAAAAATGCAATACAGATCAGTAGTTGCGGAGATTAGCGCTTTCCAACGAACAACAAACTCTTAGACAGTACTGATACGTATTACCAGTTATTACCAAAAGATAAGCTATGGTTAAAAAACAAGTATAGTTTCAAAAGAGTAATGAAAGTTTTTTTTTATTCGATATAAACTAATGCTTAATTACAATCCCACCTGATGGTAAGTAGTGATGTAATCGTTGATGGTGTGGCGCACTAGTTTATTAAGAGCCTATTCACTCTAGACTTGAAGACACCCACATTGTAATCATAAAAGTTAAAAATCTTCCAATTCCAACATCTCGTAAATTAAACCTTATAGTATACCTATAGTTCAGTAAAGAAGCACGTGATCACGTAAACGCCATAATTATTTTAAAAAACAACAAAATTAGGTGAAAGGGTCGAATGGTGTCCGCGGACGTGCGTTTACAAGTGTTGTTTGTTAATTGGTAGGTATTTGTACAGCGACTACACGTGAGACATTACGTCTGTAATACAAATTAAATGAATATCCACTACAAATTACTTTTCTTTTCTTCACTAGTTTTGGTCTACGACTTCACGTCTTTCCCAAACCTATATTTGTCAAATAATTTTATCTATCATTCCCCGTAAGTAATTAATGCTCTACATATTTCTTCAAGATATTATCTGTTTTTATACCAAATTTCATCAAAATCGCTACAGCTGTTTAGTAGCTAACGCACAATTTTCATAATACGAACCAACAAATTAGCTTACTTTTAATTCTGAATAATGTTTAATTAGCATTTTACACCATGTTAACACAAAATTACATATTCGACGCTTATTTTTTAATATTATGGTTCCGTAGCAAATAGTTTACAGCACATATTTTTTTAGCAAATGGTGATCCTAAGCTCTGACTGGTGCCTATATTTCTTCGTTGTAGTCCCATCTTTAGGTACAATGCACAATGTTACTTAATTTCGGTCATTAAGTTAAAATAACCACAGTTAAAAAGTATTTTACTGAAAATTAGAACTGCTTTTAAAAGTAAATAGAAGCCTATTCCAAAAATTCCAAAATGTGACGACTCCAGTAATTCAGAGCCTATACTTTGAGATCTTCAAAGGATACTCATTGTGCTCTCATTAGGTTAGCTTTTGAGACTGATAGATCGTCCAATAAAAAAAAATATTTCCCTCAGAATTAATATCATCAAACAGAAGAAATACACTGGAATCAGTAAGTAACCTACTTCTGAAGGTACATAGAAAGTCAACGGAGCTGTTATACATAGTACATATGCTTAAATGGGTTAAATCTAGTTTGTAGATTAACTATCGTCTAAATAAGATCTCTTCAGCACTGCAGAGGATAATGTAGGTATGAAGGTTTATTTGCAGAACCAATGGCGTAAACAGGCGTCAGATGACCCTTTCAGAGAAACCTAGATTTAGTATTGCGAAATTCTGTCCATCCATGCAATTTTTGCGCATTTTAAAGTTTAAGAACTAAACTTGGATAATATTTAATTCAGCACTAGATATTTTTATGAAATTAAAAGAACACGCGACAAACATCCTAGATTTATAGCCCTACTTAATTTTGTCTAGCTTAATGTTAAAGAAAAAGTTAGTTACAAATAACAAAGAAAAGTTTAACTTTTTGAATGAAATGTCTAGGTTTTTGGAAACGTTTAAATTGACGACATATTAATTCTGACGTAATTATCTGTATATGTATATAGAATAATTATATGTCGTCAATTTCTTACGCTATTGTATATGTATACAATAGCGTAAGAACTTAGTAGCTTATAAAATATTAATCAGTTTTAATGTATTCGCATGCGCAACTGAAGTGATGCGTACTTATATAAATGACATCTGTTGTTTAGTAAATACGTTAATTGTGATTGGACCACCGGTTGATAGGTTTGACTGAAATATATTTAGGAATAAATAAAAATAAAATGTAAGTGCCACAGGAATATTTATTGCTTTGAATAGTAGGATTTTTCTCAATATTTATTTATTTTGTATTTTTTTGTGAAACATGAAACTGAAAAGCAAATGTCAATAAAAACCTCTGAAATTAATGTGTATAAAAAAACTCTTTTGATACCATAGTTGACATAAAGATTTGAAATATTTTTCTTGCTTCTTTTTATCGTCTTCATGTGACAAGCTTGCCATCGAATTTCTGAATTCTGTTATTTTCAAGTTGTTTTTATAATTTTTCCTAAGAATTTTAAAGGTATTTATTATATTCATTTTCGTGTAATTCCATGCAACATACCTATATCAATGTCAATATTTTCATTTAACCTGTAAAAAGGTATCAGGTTTGGAAAATATCCATAGAAAACCTGCAATCTGCGAATTGCAAAACAGTTACCTCATTGGGCAATAAAAGTTGGTCATGATAATATCAATTGTAATATTTTTGTTTTAGCACAATGACGTCGTTGGTCGACGAGACCGAGGTGCCGAGCTACAACACAAGACTGATCTTCTACCCACTCTTGCTACTCGCATCCAGCATCTGGATCCTATACAGATGGCAGCAGAAGTCACGCATGTACAAATTCGCTGAGAAGATCCCCGGACCTGCCATTATACCTTTCCTTGGAAACGCACTTCTCGTACTCAGGAAGAAACCCAGTGGTAAGTGTCACCTCTCATACGCGTACACGTATCAATCAAAATTGAGTACTAATTTCATATTGACAACTTAAAAGTTTTCATATTCTACCTAGTGAAAAAAGCTCAGAAATAAGAAGACAGAATTCAATTACCAAAATAGCCTTCTCCTAGTAGTAAATTATGCCTTTATGTACTGTTTCTTTTTTTATGAAATAAGGGCCAAATGAGCGAACGATCACCTGGCGAACTATCAGCACCCCACTTGAACACCCGCAGGTTGTCTCCCAAAGAGTAGATTTGTTTACAAACGCAAATGTTTTTATATATAATTTATAACGAGGTTAAAAACAAACCTATAAAAATCCGTTTCTTGTAAAAAAAGTCATTAACATGTCTAAAAAGTTACACAATTTGTTTCAAAATATAGTACAAAATTAGAGTAATCAAATTCAAATATTAATTTCAGAACTGGTAAAATTCGCCCTTGAGTATGGAGAAAAGTTCGGCAACGTTGTCAGAGTGTGGATGGGATCAAACCTCATCGTCTTCCTTACCGACCCAAATGACGTTGAGATCATCCTCAACAGTCAGGTCCACATCGACAAGTCCACTGAATACAAATTCTTCAAGCCCTGGCTTGGAGAGGGTCTCCTCATCAGCACAGGTGGGTAAAACATCAGATACTTCTTTATCAACGCCACGTGACCCATTTGCTACAGTAGAAGTTTCCGAAGAGAGCATCTTTAGATCTAAAATATTAACCCCTGCTACTGACAATCAAGAAGTTAAACCAAAATTATCTATTTCTGGAATTGGTCTTTCATCAATCAGTCATCATCAGTAAGTTTCCTTCCTCTGCTAGATATAGGCCTCTCCAATAGCAATCCACTGTATTTGATCTTCAGCTGGGACTTGGTAAGTAACTAGTGAAAAATTGACGTTACCTTTAAATTTCGAAGTTAAAAGAAGTGAATACTTATCTAATTTCAAGGTTACAGTAAAATATTTCAATGACAACTTCGGACAATGAGAGCAGATGACTCACAAACACCACTTTTCCAGGTGACAAATGGCGTGCACACAGGAAAATGATCGCTCCCACATTCCATATCAACATCTTGAAATCTTTCGTTGGCATCTTCAACCAGAACGGCAAGAATGTCGTTGAAAAAATGCGCCCAGAGATCGGCAAGGAGTTCGACGTTCATGACTACATGAGCGGTGTCACCGTCGACATTTTACTGGGTAAGATTGAATTGAATTAGTAATAGTAAGATTATTATTTTTAAACGTAGCGCTGGGAAGAAAATCCTAAGGGAGGGCCACCCGCTAGGATTTTGTTCAGTGTTACTTTTTTACATACATATTTACTCTCACAATTTTGACGAAACCAAAATTACGTGGATTCTTTATTACCATAAAAAAATTCTGAAAAGATGCATTTTACCTAGTAGCATAAATTGTTTTATGGTATACGTCGGTAAAGAGCCGCCCATTGACACCCGAAACACCGGAGGCGTTACAAATGCGTTGCCGGCCTTTTGGGGATTAGGAATTCAAGGGTTGTTGGGGAATTGGGGATTGCTAAGATTGGGAAAGGGGATAAATGGGCCTCCAGTAACCTCACTTACACAACGCAAGCGTTGTCTCATGTTGGTTTTCTGTGAAGCCGTGGTATCACTCCGGTCGAGCCGGCCCAGCAGTGCCGAAGCATGGCTCTCCCACCCTGAATATTTACTCATATGTACCTAATGTGAACAAAAGATGTCATAAAACTATTGAAGCATATTTTTATACCAATTTGTATGTAATTACATTTGCATTAATTAAGTATTTTACTCAAATGATATTCAAATTTATTTCCCTTTTCAACCTCTGTACCTGCTTTATAAACATCTACGCATTTAACCTTTGCAAAAATGTTGCCACTATAATTGTCGACATTTAACTTTTAAATTATTCTACATGTAAGCATGACTTGTTAATAAATAAAAAAAACATCAATATGTATTTATCGGATTGTTACAGAAACTGCTATGGGAATTACCAGGAAGACCCAAGATGAATCTGGATTTGACTACGCTATGGCTGTAATGAAGTAAGTAGAGATGACAAATAAACTTCTATAAATTATTTTTCTTCATAAAGATTTCGTTTAAAACTTTGATCGTTTCTTGAATAAATTGGTTGATTGATTTCATTGGTTACTTTTTTAGGATGTGCGACATTATCCACCAGAGGCAATACAAATTATGGCTTCGTTTTGACTCCATCTTCAACTATACAAATTTCTCCAAGCAACAGAAGCAACTCTTGGACGTCATTCATGGTCTTACCAACAAGGTAACATCACTTTATAGCTCATTCAGGATCATTTGAAACTTGAATTACCTTAATTCTATTTACAATCCCAGAAAACTTATCAGTAACTCTTTATTATTTGTGCAATAACAGGTTATTAAGAACAAGAAAGAAACTTACCTAGAAAACAAAGCTAAGGGCGTCGTCCCACCAACCCTGGAGGAACTCACCAAGACCACTGATGAGAACGTCCTTGCCAACAACGACAAATCTCTTTCCGAAGACGTGTTCAAGGGTTACCGTGATGACTTGGATTTCAACGATGAAAATGACATTGGTAAATATAAAATATTTTTTATTACAAGAGCTTTAAAATTCAAAATCGAATACAAAATTCTTACTGAACATATTCGTTATTTTTATCAGGTGAGAAGAAGCGTCTTGCTTTCTTGGACTTGATGATCGAATCATCCCAGAATGGAACCAACAACATTAGTGACCACGAAATCAAGGAGGAAGTCGACACTATCATGTTTGAGGTAATAAAATTATTAATAAACTTGAATATTTAAATACTTACACACGTCATGAAGCTAATTTAATATTACAATACTGTAATAATAAAATGTTGATTGACAATACCTTAAATGTCAAATAACGTGTAAGAACGCTTTTACAAGTTTGCTGTGGTAGTCGCCCTCGACACGTGAAATGGAGAACATTACATACACGAGTTTTTCTATAGACTTATCACCCAAATAGACTTTCTTAAGCTAAAGTTTTAATTTCTAGATTATAACAAATAAAATTTAAAAGTTCAATTGTGTTAAGATTAGAAAGTGAGGATTGAATTCCTATTCACATTGTTTGTGTATAAAAAGGCATGGCTAACACGTCAGCTAAAATTTAAGGATTTCTAACCTCAATTAGATATAGGAGTGTCAGTTTAATTTTGGATATAGCAGTTAGATTTTGTAAGGTGAGGTGACTTTCTTCAGAACTAGAACTAAATATTGAACCTGATATTTATCGTGACATTTTCTGCTATTCCAGGGACACGACACCACCGCCGCTGGCTCAAGTTTCGTGCTGTGCCTCTTGGGTGTCCACAAGCAGATCCAAGACAGAGTTTACAATGAACTCTACGAGATCTTCGGTGACTCCGACAGACCCGCCACCTTTGCTGATACCCTGCAGATGAAATACTTGGAAAGAGTCATCCTTGAATCCCTCAGAATGTACCCACCAGTACCCATCATTGCCAGGAAATTGAACCGTGACGTGAAGATCTGTAAGTTGACATTCCTTTGAAAGTAATTAATGCTACCGTGCAAAATGTGTGAGGATCATCTAAAAGTTTTATCTGTTCTATCTATTACTTTGAGAAAGTTAGTACAAAGGAAGTGGCCAAGTTTGCAACTTGCATCAGAATGCTTACTTAGCCTTCAGAACACCAAGACACGGAAGAAATTATAAGTCTGACAATAGACATGACGTCCACTAACGAATATACTTAAATAGATTAATATTATTTCGATCAAATGACGCAATGCATAGGTAATCTGCGTTTACGTCATGAGCATTTAACCTTTAAGTAAACCGAATTAGAGAAATTGAATTCTATTATCAGAGTGTATTGCGTCAGTGTCTACATTAATGAATGTTTAATGTTCCAGCCACCAACAACTACGTGCTGCCAGCTGGTGCTACCGTCGTCGTCGGTACCCTGAAGATCCACCGCAACCCTCAGTACTACAAGAACCCCAACGTCTTCAACCCTGACAACTTCTTGCCTGAGAACACATCCAACAGGCACTACTACAGCTACATTCCATTCAGTGCTGGACCCAGGAGTTGCGTCGGTGAGTTTATAGATGTTTTTGGAGTGTCAAGGGCACCATTTTGGTTCAATTGTTAATGAAGTTACTAATTTCTTTGAATAATTACTATTCTAATTAATACTGCATTAATATGCAGGAAGTACTACTATAAGTTACTACTTATAGTACTATTGTACTACGATATTACTATAAGTTACTACTTATAGTACTATGTATTGTACTACGATAGTACTATAAGTTACTACTTATAGTACTATTGTACTACGATAGTAATACTATAACCTTACAATCTGATTTTGATATCAGATTGTACGGTTGTAATATTACTATCGTATATTGTGGAATGTGCCTAAAATAATCTTTCAGAGTTATTTTTTAGGCATGTAACAAATAAGCAAGGTTAAGCAATAGTTGTACTTTCTTATATCAGCTTTGGTTACGCACACCAGTTTTTTACTATTATAGCACTAATTAAAATTTCTAGTAATGTTGGGAATTAAGCTGAATTTAAGATAATTATTTTGAAAGATCTAGTTATAATAGTGGATTCTACCTTTGCCCTAAACCAGCGAACAGTTTGTTCTACAATACGTTTTAATAACTAACAAAATTCGCCATTTCAGGCCGCAAATACGCTCTTCTGAAGCTGAAGGTCCTTCTGTCAACCATCCTCCGTAACTACAAGGTGACGTCTGACGTGACTGAAGACCAGTTCGCTCTGCAGGCTGACATCATCCTCAAGAGGACTGATGGCTTCAGGCTGAAGATCCACCCCAGACAGAGGGTCCCAATCCCCAACGTCGCTTAGATCTACCAAAGAACGTACATCTTCTTGTCTCCCTGAGATAAGACAGTAACTGCGATATTAAACACTCATTATGACATTACCCTATATTACTATTAAGTCTTATTTATTAATTTCAAAGAATATTTTAAAATATTCTATATTATTTCACTCAAATGGAATACGGTTCATAAAGCACGGCCATTATCGCTTTAGTAAGAGTCATGTCAATGGTGTTATTGCGCATTTACAAAACCTAAATTATGAAATGCCTACCTATTAATAAATTATTCATAATTAATCATTTGTTTTCTTTAATCACATATACCTATATCAATGGCTAAACATTACAACAACAGTTAAAGAAAATTGAAACAAAATAACTGATATTACACGTAATAACCGATCTCATTCCAAAATCTTTGTCTAGCTTGTCTAAAATTAATAACCGGCTTTAACCCTTCGTATGTTTGGAACGTGGATCCACGCGAGACACAATGTGTTTTCTATTGTTGTCTTATATGCGACATACGAAAGGTTAATGTAAAATCTCTGGATCAATCAATTTCTAACAGAAACTCCATACAGTTAAATTCGGAGGAATTATACATATCAACTATTTTTATAAAAGAAGACAAATACATCTGTGAAAACCGTATTCGAATCGGTTCAGTAGTTTTAAGAGACCCCGCAGATTTACAATTTCAAGTTGGCCGACTAAATCGCAGAGTATACGAATAGGTATAGTGACATATGCTAGCCCGCACATCTTGTCCAACTAAATCGTCCAACTAATTAATTGGAAATCAATCGTATCACAATCGATTAATTAATTAAGCGATTAGAGCGATTTTCCGCATTTTCACGCACACGCACCACGCTAAATACTGTCAACTGACTAAATCGAATAAGTCAGCGGCTGGTAACCAATAAAATAAAGTCGGTTGATTTAATCATAAAAGTACCTACACAATTTAGTCGCTCGATAGTTGGCCAACTTACAATTGTATGTCTGCGGGGTCTCTTATATGTAATCCGCGTAGTTTAGTAAGTAGTTTTTATGTAAGAGAGACAAAAAGGATCTAATCACATTTATAAGTTCTATATCAATATAGTAACACGAGGGATGTAAATTATTTTACTTATTTTTTGTTTAGGTCGAAGTTAATACTAACACAAGATATAGGTTCATTATTCAGATACAGCATTCTGTGTATTCTATTCTATTCTTATTTCTTCAGTTATTATGTGATGAAATCTGAATCACAAAATCAATGCGATCATTTTTTTATGGTAAACGAGCAGACTGATTACTTGCTGGTAGGAATCGGCACCGCCCATGACACTAAAAACACCGAAGGCGTTGCCCGCCTTTTGGGGGTTAGCAATTTAAGGGTTGTTAGAGACTCGGGGATTGGGATGATTGGGAAGGGGGTAATTAATAAATCTATGCGGATATATTGATGAACCGTAAAAAACGCGATTCCTTATGCAATGCTCCATTATTATCTATCGTCTTTTTTGATGAATCGTCGTTGACGGACCCATTGTGAGCCTCTATGGCTGATCAAATACCGTGAATAGTCAGGCCATACTCATGAGTACCATAGCGCAACACACGACGCGTCGCACGATTCAGGACGTGGCTTAGTTAATATAATATTTCTCCCAAAAATATACAGTAATAGATAACTTGATATTGGAATGAACAATAACACATTTTGCTTTTAAAAACGTTGCCCCACACTCGTATTTTCTCCTGTGTCGTGCCTCGTACACATGACACACAGACCCGCAACAACAAATTGGGAATCGAACTTGCGTCATGTTCCACGGCAGCCAGTTGCCCAGCCACCGCGCCGAACATGCAGTCAACTTTATTTTTATTACACGTATTTTTAATATGTAACAATTAACAATATTGAAGCAAGTTACCAGGAAGGTGCCTAATTCACTAACCATCAACTTGACCCGTAGTCAAGGTCTCTATATGGAATGAGGATGTATTTGTTTGTTACAGCATTAGTCAACTAAAAACATTGTTTATTAGACTACTAAACTATTAGACTAATTAACTTGTATATATTGTTTTCAATTTCATTTATAGGCACTTTTATAATTCACTAGCTACTTTCAAGCAGTTTCACCCGCATTTTATAAGCTACTTTCGTTGAAAGCCGACCCTGACTCAAAGATCCTATGAAGGCTATTATCATGATATTTTATCGTCTATAGGTCTTCCTCGATAAATGGAATATCCAACACAAAAATATTTTTTGTGTTGGATATTATTAAATCAAACCAGTACTTTCACGAGATTAACGTGGGGGAAGTCGCTGGGAGAAAGCAGAGTTTTGTTTATTTTACTTAGATTTTATAACATTTTTTCTATTTTTAACGCAATAGACACGTCTTGTTACCTCATAGAAGGTGTACTTGCAACGATAGTATTTACCTACAACGCGAGAGAGAGTGAGTAGAGAGATATGAGATGGTGATTCTCAATTCACATTCTCAAGCTATAGGTACCTAATCTGGGTACATCCACACACATTTTTTTAAATTTTATTGCATTCTTAGTATTTTAAAATACGTATCTGCTTCTAAATTGTCAATAGTTTAAATTTACTAAATAATTCCCACTACAATTAATTTAAATTATAAAGTATAGTTGAATAACATTGAATCTTGCTTCTGGCAATTCAATGTATTCAACACGAATTGACATGAATTATATTCCTAAATTGGAAAAAATAGGCAATTGATTTTTAGGTTAACCTAGCGAACTTTGTTCATTATAATTAATTTAATTAATTGTGTAAAATTCAAAGTCAAAGTCGAAGACAAAATTAATTATTTCAAATAGGCATGGAAGACACTTTTGAACGAACTCTTTGTCTCTTTTGCATTAATTTTATTATGCACAGGGTGGGCTAAATTTTAGAAAAAACACCATGTAAATATTTTTTGGACTAGATTCTAATAAATAATACGTCCATATGCCTGTAAAATTAAAAACTATTCTAGTATTCAAGTATTTATTGCAAACGATTTCCACTATACCTAATGCGCTGTAACAAGGTGCGGCTGACAGATGCCAGTATGACGTTGACGTCTCTCTTTAGGGATGGACATTAGAAAAATCTTTTTTTATCGCTATCGATACTCGAAGCATACATTTAATTCTCTTTAATTTTTTTATTAAATGTGTGTGTTATTTATTTGCGCAGTCTAACTACGTGTATATACTTGTCAAAATAAATATTTAATGACCGAGCCCTGAGGTGTTTCAGAGTTTCAGTTTTCCAGAACCGTGAAGAAAACAAGGGTATATTAGTTTGTATATGTTAGATTAAGTACCACCACGCATTATCAATGGCGCCGGAAATGTCTAGAAAAATGCCTACTACATATTTCTGCTCAGATAATGTCACTGTGGTTTAGGCAGAGAGAGCCGCGTCTACAGTAGATTTACCCACATAATTAAAGGTTTCTTTAAGAATGATAATTGTAACGACAAACGATTTTCGTTTTTTATTCTAAAAAACATCGACTACCTATCCATCGTAGCCGTACATCCCATCACTAAACACGACTATGGCTTTACGTTATACGCATAACACTTTACTTTATTTTTCATTTCATTAGATTTTAATTAAATACTAGAACATTCCGGTTGGTTTTAATTTAATTAACTACGCTTCCGAATGATTTAACATAATACGAATGTGATACAGCTAAAATATTAAGGCATAATTTTTAAATCGCAGCAACTTTCAAGAGTGCATACGAAACGTTGCTGAATCTGTCAGCCGCACCTTGTTATAGCGCATAAGGTATAATGAAAGAGCTTTTTTGGGAGAATAAGATTCGATTTCATAAAACTGTAATAAAAAAAAATAAAACAAAGAAAATAAAACAAATAAACTAATTTTAATTGATTTCATTATTATAACTACTTAGGTAAATATATTATTTTAAGCGCCTGTTTCACCATTTCATATATTAGGTAAGGGCCGATAAACTTACGTGACAGATAGTGTATACAAATTACGTTCTTAATTTCAAAGTTATCTGGGACGTAGCAGCTATCCAGACACATTGTGAAATAGGCCCTAAACAATATTAACTAAATAACTGCGACTAAAATATTTACAATCTAAAAATACCTTAAAATAAATTAAAACTAACATAACGCTTCAAAAAAATAAATCTCATCACTCATCAGAGTCGTGAAGTAGGGTGCCCAAAAGACTGGCAGCATTGTCACGTTGAATGGCAATGCTTAACCTTTGATCTAGGTAAAAGCCAGCCTTCGGTCACTTGAAGTGTCAACAATCCTCTTTACAATACCTTTGTAATACAAATTGTGTTTGTTTATTTCGCATCGCAATGGATTGATACCCTCCTTCCATATCCAATCCATCCTTCTATGAAATGACCTGCCATTGGAAATCAGAAGGGCAACCAGTGTGCAATCCTTTAAAACCAAAGTCTGTAGTCATTGGTCAAAGTAATTGTTAGCGAATTCGTCATCGGGATGTATGAACAAGAATATTCAAATGTATATTATGTTATTATTATTAACTTATATGTAGTATATTAGTAAATATGTAATTTATAGTATAATATTATCATTAATAAATATGTAATGATCTATTGATCAATTAATAAGTAAGTACGTATTATTAAAATTTTCATGTCTGACTCCTTTGCACCTGCCGTATTGTCTACGCAACACCTAAAAGTTTCCGGAGCTGCGGACTACCTAGCGGGGGGGTTTACCATGACCCTGGCTCGAAAAGCGGGCGGGAACTGGGTGGTTTTTAATCAGTAACAGAGATAGATATAAAGTTGACAAGAAAGAATCGCTGTGGCATTAAGTCCTTTGTACCATAATTGTGCAAAAAGTTTAAATAAATACCTAATTAATATGGTTTGATTTTTGTGGCTGAAGATAGGATATGTTAGGAGGCTGAAGATGGCACAGGCTACCTTCGTCCCATCTAGGTTTTCAAATTACCTAACTGTATGGCTTATCATGTTGTATCAACCATGAAAAGTCTTTGACATGTTTTAAACATTCAATTTAGACTTAACCGATTTGTAACATGAAAAGTCTTTGACATGTTTTAAACATTCAATTTAGACTTAACCGATTTGTAACATGAAAATCATGAGGCATAGCATCGTAAGAATTTACATACAAAGGTACTTGCATTTGTATAGAGTCCTGAAAACTGGTCATGACGTCCTTTAAATCAAAACACAACAGACAGTCGTTGAAAAACATTAATTGTACACTGCGACAATGTCACAGGCAATAATAAAATATTTGTTATTTTATGTTCTAACTTTTTTTATCTGTGATGTGGGACGTGGGTGCATTTACGAACACACAAGTTTACATACACATGACCTCCAAACCCGAAATTACTATTAGTGTTTCACACAAAGAGTTGATCCGTACGGGATTCGAACACGCCACACGGTATGCCCAGCCACCGCGCCAACCGTGCAGTCAATAAAATATGTAACTGTAAACTAAAATATGTAGTTATTTGTTATAATTTACTATTTAGAGATAAAGCTAAAGTTTTGTTTCAACAAAAGACATTGTGTCTCTTTTCTTTTCAGTCCCTCATGTCTGAGGATTGTAATCAACCTCAGGGTTATATTTGGAGCATACGATCTGTTTCCACCAGCTTCAGAAATCTAGTGGTTCTCTTACTACCGAGTAGCATTAAGAGGTCGATGAGTCTCTCACTTGATTGGTCCATCTGATGATGTTGAGTTACGATAGAAATTTAGTCAAAATATTTCAAAACGAATTCATCAAACAAATAAACGAAGATAACACTAACACCTTAAAATTATGATAATAAAATTCGAAATTCAAAAATATCATCTCACAAAAATACAAAACAGCTGGCCATTTCGCCAAATAACCAAATCGTACTAATGGCTGCCACATGTATATTAGATGGTAATCAATAAAATGCCGATATGTTCGGACAAATTCCCCAGTAATAGTTTTAAGGCCCCCCAGTGAAAACGTTAAAGGCAGGGGATAGTATTTCAGGGCAAGTGATATATTATAGTCAGGTAATTATTTTATTGCACATTTACACTAATTAGTTTAAATTAATTTAAATAAAAAATATTCTTGATAACTTTCAAGTAATTATAAAATTGGTACCTATTTAAATAAAACTAAACACAGTAAACGTATCAATCAATATTCGATAAAAAAAAATTTTTTTGAATACAAAAACAAATTACAAATAAACTTTAGAAGTTATACTTAGACATTAGTCAGCAATATTTTTACGCAACGACAAAAACTGTCGTAATATTCTGATACTCGTATTGCAATCTATGCTAAATGCTTACGTATCAAAAAGTCATCAAAAATATCTAATTAAAGTACGAAAACAATTGTAGAAACAAACGAAAACGTCAGTATAAGTTAACGAACTAATCTTTGAACTACATTATACACAGTTCACTTTATACATATTTTAGCAAAATGACATCGGTCGTTGACGTCGCCGTCGACCAGAATGGCAATACCACGAGGATGATATTCTACCCGCTGGTGTTATTGGCGTCAGCGGTATGGATGTACCACCGATGGCAGCAACAGTCCAGGATGTCCAGGATGGGCAACCTGCTCCCAGGACCAACAGTTCTTCCGTTATTTGGAAATGCACTTTTGGCTCTCTTCAAGAAACCTGAACGTAAGTTTTTTTCTTGGATTTCTAGTTTATTGTGTTCTGGGATGTGTATACCTAAATATAGTATATGTTAGACCCTTCGTAGTACCCTCCAGCTAGCAGTTATCGAGTTTCGTGGGGTACCTATTTTTCATGACGGGGGGAAACCTTCAGAAGCTTTCTGGAGATAAAAGCCTAGGGAGTTTGGGATTTTCCTTCACTAAAACTATCCTGGTGGCAACCTCAGTACCTGTAAGAGACACCGGATCCTCTAATAGACCTGCTCTGAAGCCTCTCGGTGTCACGCCTGTTATGGGACATCCTTGGAAGACGTGCGTCTCCCTTGAGCCTCGCTGTGCAAGTTGCACGACAGCACGTGACCACTGTGCTACCGTCTTCCCTGAAGCCACTGGGTGTGCACATAAAGTCCCAACTATATGCACCCGTTTAGTGGGGTACCTACTATGAGTACCTATATAATCATAATTATCATATTATTTCAAGACGTAGTGTATAGATCTTATAGTTCATTTTGACTAAAACTGCTTGTTTATGCCCTTGGAACTCGTAACATTACATAAAGTCAGTCTTACGTGACATTAAGTTCTTCAAAACTTATTCAATTCACTTGTTTGACATTTATAACCTTGTTTCAGAATTCATTAAGCTTGGTTTTGAATACGCTGACAAATATGGCTACGTGGTTCGTGGCTGGCTGGGTTCAAAGCTGATCATCTTCCTCGCGAACCCTGAAGATGTGGAAGTTATCCTGAACAGTCAAGTGCACATTGATAAGGCTTCAGAGTACAGATACTTTGAACCTTGGCTTGGGGAAGGTCTTCTCATCAGCTCAGGTAAGATTAAATATTTGCTTAACTTTCCTGTTCTATCCATGCGTTCTTACGGAATAAGCCGGTAAACGAACAGAAGGATTACCTAATGGTAAGCAACCGCGACCGCCAATGAACACTGGAAGCACCAGAGGCGTTACAAGTGCGTGGCCGGCCTTTTGGGGGTTAGGAATTTAAAGGTTGTTGTTTCACGTCGGTTTTGTGTGAGGCCGTGGTATCACTCCGGTCGAGCTGGCTTATTTGTGCCAAAGCAAGGCTCTCCCACACTTAATTCATAATCGTCCTTCGTTCCTTATTATAGTCCTATAATGGAACTTTACGTATAGAGCATGAGGCATGCGCCTGATCTAAGCCTATTTGCATCAGAATTACTTTAACCATATACGAATAACGAATAAGTAATAGCTAACTGTCAGTGACCTGCAAAATTAACACAAATAGGTACATTCTAGAATAAATTATTACCAAGTGCAAAAATCATTGGTCAATGACTTATTTTATAACCTACGAAGCGTTATTCAATACCTACTAAGTAACAATGCTAAAATGTGTCTGTGGAGTTATGTCTCTGGTCTCTCACGTTGCAACTTAATTGCAAGCCTTAATTGGATTTTAGGGTATTTTTTGAATCTGGTGTTCTGGGGGCAGTGTGGCAGTTGGAATCTGAAATGTCATCTTAGCTACTTGGCCATTTAGATCCAGAGCTGCGAACTAAATAGCGGGTTTACCGGGGCTGCGGCTCGAAGGGAAGAAGTAGGAACGGGGTAGTTTTTAGTCAATAAGAGTCTGACACTCTCTCTTGACTCGCCAAGGCGGGAGAAGTCATTGGATTATTTACCCTTAAAAATAAAAGGGTATTTTTTTGTATCTAGGGTACTGGGAGCAGTGTGAAAACTGGAATGTTGTCTTAGCTGCTTATGTGTCTGATGTTGTGGTGGTCCCAATGAATTAGTTCCTATAATTCGTCAATACCAGATGTTTGTACCATAATATACAACTAATTTCCGTATGATCTTTCTTTTAGGAGCTAAATGGCGCTCACACAGAAAAATGATTGCTCCCACATTTCATATCAATATCCTGAAATCTTTCGTTGATGTATTCAACCAAAACAGTAAGAGTGTGGTTGAGAAGATGCGATCTGAAATTGGAAAGACTTTTGATGTCCACGACCACATGAGTGGTGTTACAGTCGATATTTTATTGGGTAAGTTATTACTTAAACTGCAATGATGTGTGATGTAATATTTTTTAACAATATGACTTATAAAAATTCATAAAGGTTTCATTAAAAATATTTTGTTTATAAAATACGTTATCCAGGCTGATATTTTCGAAGAAAAAATGTTGAGCAGCTCTAAAATAAAATTAAAAAGTATATATAAGTCTTTAAAGGCATCTAAGATATTGTTTTTTGCATTAGGGGCCAGTATTCATATTCAATGGTCACAACCTCCTTTTTTTAAATTTTATAGGTTACAAATTAGTTCTTAGGCTCTAGAGAAAATCCAAAAAGGTTACATTCAAAAGGTTTTTATTAAAACTACATAATACTGGTTTAAGCTGTCTAAAAAAATAAAGAGCAGCTCTAAAATTAAATAAAGAAAAAAATTAAAATCGTAATCTTTAATGGTATCTTAGATTTTTCTTACTTTAGTGGCCAGTTATCAGGGAATCTTAAAAAGAAGATGACATTATATCCCAGCCTCCTTACTTTAAAATTCTGTTTTATGGAAGAATACTAACAACGACGGTTTAATAAAGTCATTAACAAATTATTACACAAAAAATCATAATTAACATTTAATATCAATTACGGTACAATATTTTTTTGCGATGTAACATATTATTATTTGCCGATACCTAACATGAAACACAAATTAAAGTCGACAGCTACTTAGAAAACAATAGCAATCATGTATAATTCATTATTCTAATCAATTGAATTGTTCTGACCATAACCTTGCATTATTTTTTACACGTACTTTTTCTTTACATAAACTAGACATAATATAATTTATAAGTAGAAATGTCATGTGTTAGCTCGTGACTCCCCCACACGTGTGTGTGTGATTTCATCCAGGCAGGAGATATGGCAAAACTCTACTCATATAAGTTTTAGACATATAAATGACTGGCTACTTTCGCGTGGTTATACCCGGTCTGCTCGGTTCCTGTTGATCATAGCGTGATCTTTAATAACCTATAACCTTCCTTAATAAATGCACTATTCAACACAAAAAGAACTATTCAAATCAGTTAGTTATTGGTTTCGGAGATTATCGCGTTCAAACGTAGAAACAAACTTTTCAGCTTTATTAGTATATACAGGATAATAAGTGTCTGGAAATCCGTCGTTCAGACAATAAAACCTCTAAATAGAGGGTTGTTTAAAATGATCAGTTCCTGATCTAATTAAGCAATGTTTTTTTTCACAGAAACGGCTATGGGTATCACAAAGAAGACTCAGGATCAATCTAGCTTCGATTATGCTATGGCTGTGATGAAGTAAGTCAATCTATTTATTAACACCTCATTCTAGTAGTAGATACTATTTTTACCATTTGTAGCTAGAGGACGGACAAAATTCATAATTACATTCCTCAACTCAATTCCCCAATATACAGGGTCATCCTAGTTTGAAGACTAGCGATACATTTAATGTTAAGAATAATTATAACTTGTTCTAAATTATACTATTAACCGTCATTGCGAAGTTCCTTAATAAATAAAAATTAAATAATAATGTCAATGATGTTAAATGCAATTTACGTTATATACCGTTTTGGTTTATTCACATTTTGAAAATGTTATACAATCTTTATCATTCCTGTTTCAGAATGTGCGATATTATCCACCAAAGGCATTACAAATTCTGGTTGCGACTGGACAGTATCTTCAAATTCCACCCGCTCCACAAAACACAACAGAAACTTTTGGACATTATTCACGGACTTACTAATAAGGTAAACACATACATAATGTACCTATATATAGATACTATAAGCACACTTGCTTCTATACATCATTCTATGGAGAAAAAAAACATACCGGCTGAATTGAAAACCTCCTCTTTTTTGGGAAGTCGGTTTCAAATTAACCGATTTCGAATATGTATATAACTCAAAATCGCAATAAATATGTTGATTATCCTCTTTTGGGCCGAAGGCATCGATATGTAATACTATTCGCGTATACATCAAATGTCAAAACGCGACCGACATGACATGTGTTAACAGTCACGTGTAGTCCCAATATTTATTAATTCATTTATATGGGAATGAATCTGTTTGTTACAATTTTACTGCATCTAACCAGAAATTTCAATTAATGGGATTGACATATTTAATTAATTTATCGTATTTATATCAATATCAATACAATGTGATAGGGGTGGGACTTCTAACCCGTTAAGGCTGAGTACTACATCTAATTTTATCGATAAAAAAATAATATGGGGGTTTGAACCCCTAATTGAAAATATTGAAATATAGTGATTTTTTCGGTAAAAATAATTCACAAATGATTTTTTTTCTCACCATAACATTATCAAACATATGAAAAAAGTAATGAATTAGTTAGCCAAGGTTATTAGCTACCGTTTGTAGTTTTTCTTTAGTTTCTACGACGCATACAACCTTTGATATCAAAAAAAGTAAAATCAATATTAAAATAGCCATAACTGTTAGGGAGGGGATTCTACCCCTTCGACCCCCGACTTTTGTCGATAAAATTAGGTGTAGAACTCAGCCTTAACGGGTTATAAGTCTCGCCCCTATCACATTGTATATTGAAGATACGAACTTCAATTTCGATACTATTGTCGTGAGGTACAAATACAATACAGATAAGGTAATGCCGAGAGCACACAACAATTAACAGTCGCGCGACTTTTCATGTCGAATATGCTCTATTGTAAATTTATCACGCGACTTTTTATACCACGTTTGCGCGCACTCTTTTATGAACCCATGCACTACAATTTTGCGAAAATTTTATCGCGCTAAACTAAGCCAGTCGATTAAAATAGGTTACTGACTGTATTGGAATGAATAAAAAAAAATAACAAGAATAAATATCAATCCCATATATTTTTTTAACTTAATGTAGCATAAGCTAATTTGAATGTAGTATAGAAATTGATGGCACCTTAAAGACACACATGAGGTTGCGAAAATATATAGACTTGCACGATGTCATGAGTAAAAGTCATGACAAATTAGTAAAACAGTAAATAAGTTCATTACTGTATTTTAATTAAACATATTTACATCATCAAACCATTGTTGTTTAAACATAATTGTTTAATAAACACTTATTCAGGTGAAAGTGTCCCTTGTGACATTAGGCTTACAGTTGAATTTTAAACTAAGCTTGGTTTGAAGAACTGTTTAATAGGCAAATTGTTTTATTTTCCATTATTGACACTCCACGAAGTCAATAAATGACTAATCAATCAATCACTTGAAGGTAATTTAATGTCACCATTCGCATTTGAATTGAAAATGATTCGACGCGTTGTTTGTATGGCAAAGTTCGTGTTTGTTGCATAATATTAAAAGGAACTGTGAAATTCAAATTGATACGGCATATCATCAGACTGATGTCAATCAATAGACCATCATCGTGTCATTGACCAGTAATTATCACGATAAATAATAATATGCTCTGTGTTCGAAAACCATATCGAGGGGTAACGGGCTATTTGGTTTAAGCGACATTTTGGGTGATATTGAGTTATATACATATTTGGAATCAGCGAATTTTTCTCCGTCGAATGATGCCGGTTTCATTAAAATCGGAGCACTTTTTTGGCGTTTCAAACAATACTATTTTCGTGTCGTTTCCAAAGTGGCAGTGTATTAAACGACGTGGATTTTGCATTTTTTATTAAATCATGTACTTGAACTATACCATCATATAAATAACTGTGACATAAACCAGTCACCCTATCTCTCATAAATAAGTGAATAAGAGTTAAAGCGTTTTTCCTGTCACTAAATTTTATTAAGAAGTAACTTGAATCATTTTGTCTTCCCTAATCACACGGTGTGATGTCGCTTAAACCATTTGTCCGTCACCTAAATACGATACGGGTCGTCGCTTAAACTCTTTTAGCTGCATCTATTTTCCACGCCGGGTGCTACTTGAATCAAATACTCGTTTTTGTTCAGATATTTTGTTTAGTCGTTAAACCATTTTAGTCCTACTTTTTTTTCAATGCATGTCATTTAATACAGACTATAAAATTAATGATGTACATTGAAACATTTTGCCTGTATTCATAAAAATACAAGTCGGTATTTCAATAACAAAATTTTAATATGGTACATTTCAATCATGTCATATGATACCATGTTTATTTCCTCGCCCGGGTGTTAAAAATCGTAATCATTCAACTGAACTATCGTGCGCGGGCGCCTCAGTCACAGTCCAGAGTGTGCCGAAGACAGATGTGACGGGCGCACACCGCCAGTGTTTACGTAAAACGCTCAGCGAAATTGAATCTAGCTATCAATCGTACATATTATATTTCAAGTTTACCGATAACCAAAGCCAAATACATGGACTTAAAGAAATTGTGCGACACTGGGGATAACCCCAGTGGGTATAAACCCAAGATATTTCATAAAAAATATTTAAATCTCCAACAACAACAGTGGCGACCCCACGGACCTGACTCCCGGGAGAGACCCTATTTTTTTACTCCGGTTAGTACTCGTGACTATCCGGAGCGGCCTCTCCTGCCTCACTCTTGCCTTAACCGGCTGGTTTGAGTGGAGATCGCAAGAGTGGAGTTGCCTTCAACTCCACTTGGGGGAAGGATGTATCCCAATAAGATGCTGGTAGGGGTCTTGACCGTACTTCCGGGATTGCCCTGATAGCCTTGGGATGCCTCTCCTTCCTCAAGCAGCTCAAGATATGTTGCTCCCCTTGTCGCTACATGCTAGCGGCCGTTTCTGGGGGCCCATTATTGAGTTTGCGAGTCACCCCCTGCCTGTTTATCCGTATTTTTCAATATTGGTCAGGGGCAGGGGCCATAGTCCCCATAGTTAACCGGTTAACTATTCCACAGCCATCCACACCCATATCCCTATCTTTTCTTTTTACCATATCTCACAATAGTCCTGCATCAACCGGGGATTGTCCTTTGGTGTACTTCCATAGTGCATACAGGGATAATCGCCGGCTGATGTCCCATTACATTTAGATTAAAATTGTTCAACGGGCCTCTGCGAGTTGGCTTCGGCCCCTCGTACGCCTTCCAAAGGTCCGGGACCCTATGGTCCCGTGATTATGTAAATAATAATTACTCTATTGTATAAGATAGATGCAACTCTACGCGCCTTCTTGCAGTCATGTATGAGGCAATGGAGTACTGTGCTTTGCTATCCGGGATGTAGACAAATCCAAGGGAGTGAAGGGCCTGTAAGGATAGTGCGAGGAATATTCCAGGGTGACAGTCTGAGCCCACTATGGTTCTGCTTGGCCTTGAATCCTCTCAGTACTTTATTGGAGGCTTCAGGGCTAGGCTATCCTTTGCGGAGAAGAGGTCTAATCATATCCCACTTGCTTTACATGGATGACCTCAAGTTGTTTGCTCCAAATAACAAACAACTGATGGAACTACTGAAAATAACTGAAAAATTTAGTAGTTCCATCAGAATGGAATTTGGAGTAGATAAATGTACTGTCATGCATGTGAAGCGAGGAGGATTGTGGAATCTGAGGGTCTAGAACTCTCAGATTTCACAAAACTAAGAACGCTCTCCGCAAATGATACTTACAAGTACCTGGGTAACATACCCAGGTACTTGTAAGTATCATTTACATCAGAGGGATTAGGCATTAATGGACCGGACATTAAACTTCTTCTTTGGCCGCCTGAATAAAGTGCTGAAAAGTTCATTATCAGGCGGAAACAAGGTGCGAGCCTATAACGGTTGGGTCATGCCGGTTCTGATGTATTCTTTTGGTATACTCAAGTGGACTCAGACTGAACTTGACACCCTGGATAGGCGAGTCCGAACACTGCTGACTGCAAATCGTATGCATCACCCTCGTTCATCGATCATGAGGTTGTACATCCCGCGGAAGTGTGGGGGTCGAGGCTTATTAAATGCTAAGACCCTTCATAACCGTGAGGTGTGCAACCTCAGGGAAATATTTCCTGAAAGTAAACGAGGGTATGCATCGAGAAGTAGCAGCAGTGGACAATGGATTCACTCCACTATCTTTAGCAAAAGAGAACTGGCGCAAACCTGTGGTACTAAGCGTCAATGACCGCTATGCCATACCGAGGTATGGCATAGCAAGGAGCTCCACGGATGCTTCTTCCGGGCCCTTCATGGACCCAGTGTAGATTTTCTGGCGTCCGTATCTTGGCTACGATTCAGTAATCTCTTTGGTGAAACTGAAGGATTTGTCTGTGCAATTATGGACGAACTTATCCTTACGAATAACTACCGGAAATATATTATTAAGGATGGGACCCTTGACATATGTCGGGCATGTCATAGTCCTGGTGAATCCATAAGACATATAATTTCTGGTTGTGGTCGTTTGGCTAATGGTGAATATTTGCATAGACATAATCAGGTGGCCAAGATTATCCACCAGCAACTTGCTTTGCACTATCAACTTGTTGAGTTTGAGGTTCCATACTACAAGTATGTGCCCGATCCAGTTCTCGAAAACGGCCATATCACGTTGTACTGGGATCGATCTATCATCACTGACAGGACTATTGTAGCCAATAAACCTGATATAGTGGTGATAGATCGGCAAGCGCGCCGCACGATGATAATCGATATCACCATTCCTCATGACGAGAACCTCGTGAAAGCTGAAAAAGATAAACAAATAAAATATCTTGACTTGGCTCACGAGGTTGTCGACATGTGGAGTGTGGATTCGGCTATCATTGTGCCGATAGTCGTGTCGGCCAACGGATTAATACCCAACAGCCTCGACAATCACCTTAGGAGGCTGGGGTTGGGCGGATGGATCAAGGGCCTGATGCAGAAGGCAGTACTCCTCGAAACGGCACGTATTGTGAGGAGGTTTCTGTCTCTGGAGCCCTAACCACCGGTAGCTTGGACCATGCTCCCGCTACTGGTCGGCTCCTATTTTTATATTTTTAAATATTATTTTATTTTGTATGTTGTAGTATTTAAAAATGTAAATTTAGAGAATTTTAAATAAATATAGAGCAAAATTACTCTAAATAAATACTTTGATTGATTATTTATGTTGTATGTTTATTTATTCAATGTAAGCACCTGAAATTTTCGGTGATTGCAAAATATCCTGGTTGTTTTATCAGCCATTGATAGTCTTAGATGTATAAACCATAAACATTAAACGTTACAATTTCAATGTTATATGTCACATAAGTAATTTAGCCTGACAGTCATTTGAATCTAAATTGGTAGTTAAGATAAATAGCTTGCTTCTACTAATTTTGGGTTTCGTTACTTCATACCTTTTGGCTTACTCCGTAAATAGAGTGCGTTGTCGCTTAACTTTTTCCCCTGTAGCCAGTTGTAGGTTATGAAGTCACTTAAATCGTTTTTCCTGTCTCTAAAAAAGGGCACGTTGTATTAAGCGACATTTATCTTTGTAAATAAAGGTCCGCTTTATTTGGTATTAGCATCAACAACTAGATATTTTTAATTAAATTTCAATGCAGTTTACCCCGTTTAAATAACCGCAGAAGTTTTTTTGTTATGAATTTTATTTCGAAATTTCAAACTTTAAAAGGCTCTCCTGTAAAGTTGCAAAAATGTCGCTTAAACCAAATAGCCCGTTACCCCTCGATATTAAATATAGCAAACCACATCACAAAGCTTGAAGCGAATTTTGGCATAGCGAACGAGATTATGTCGATTTTAACATCGCTACATACAGATAAGGATTAGACTCCTAACTTAAAATGGTAAACTTTTTCAGGTCATTAAGCAAAAGAAGAAAATCTACCAAGAAAACAAAGCTAAGGGAATCATCCCTCCCAGTCTCCAAGAGTTGACTGATGGCAAGGCCCTCAATAACGATACTGTTTTGGCGAACAATGCTAAAACTCTGTCAGACACAGTCTTCAAAGGCTACCGTGACGATCTGGACTTCAACGACGAAAATGACGTCGGTAAGTAATAGGATTAATTGGTATAATTAAACAATCAAACTAGCAATGTTACAGATAAAGATACAGTTCATGAAACTAATTTGAATTTGACGCCAGAGTTGAGAAATTGCTTCTAAAAACCAATTACATAAAACCTGATTAGGTGTCATTTAATGTCGCGTGACAGTAATAAAAAAAGGAAAAAGTTGAGCAATTTGTCGTTTTACTTCGCCCAAACAAAAGCAAGAAACTCGATCATAAGACACGCCATGCTAAAAAAAAAGGATAATTCCGCTAAAAGCAGATCAATTAATATTTTCAAACAAGAAAATGAGTATTATAGTACATTCAATGTTATAAATTATAAATGATATTTATTTTTGCAAATAGGTTGCAAGTAACTCTTTTACACGTCAATATTTCAAATAACTAGATGAGGCCGGCAATTCCTATCGGACTACTCTGAGAAGAAATGCCGAAATAAACTCAGAGGTCATAGTCTCTTTTAAAGTCCAGACTAAATCAATTAAAGATGTCGGTATAAAATATGATTTTAAATGTTACAGGTGAGAAAAAACGTCTGGCCTTTTTGGATCTGATGATTGAATCAGCTCAAAACGGCACCAACCAGATCAGTGATCACGAGATTAAGGAAGAAGTTGACACCATTATGTTTGAGGTACCTATCAATTTGCAAATTGGACTCTGGAGTAGATAGAAAATAGACTCAAAATCGTTTACTGACATGTATTTTTGTTTTAGGGTCACGACACCACTGCAGCCGGCTCTAGCTTCGTATTGTGCATGTTGGGTCTCCACCAGGATGTGCAGACGAGAGTTTACGATGAACTGTACCAGATCTTCGGTGACTCCGACAGGCCCGCCACCTTTAACGACACTCTACAGATGAAGTACTTGGAGCGAGTGATCCTGGAAACTCTCCGAATGTACCCACCTGTACCCATCATTGCTAGGCAGTTGAAGAAAGACGCCCAAATCGGTAAGAAATGTTTTATACATAGGTTCGTCACACATAAACCCCTTGTAATCCCCGATAAGGTAGGCAAAAGTTTTTTTTATCAATCGCCGTCGCCCATGGAGTTAGGAATTAGGACCTTTTGGGAGTTAGGAATTTAGAGGTTGTTGGGGAATTGGATAATGGGAAGGGGGTAATTGGACCTCCGATAACTTCATTCACACAAAGAAACATAACGCAAGCGTTGTTTCACGTCGATTTTCTGTGAGGCCGTGGTCGTGCACATACGTGTTATGAATGTGTTACCATACACCAGGCATAATTTCAGAAGGATAGAAATCTAAGTATGTAGTACCTACTTTTCCTGACCAGGGAATGAAAATTGCGAAGGGTCGCAATTTTCTTTCAATCTCAGATTTATTTACATTCATCATAACTTTATTTATTCCAGTAACCAACAACTACGTATTACCTGCGGGAGCTACCATTGTGATTGCCACGTACGGCATCCACCGCCACCCTCAACACTACAAGGACCCTGACACCTTCAACCCTGACAACTTCCTCCCAGAGAACATGGCCAACAGGCACTACTACAGCTACATACCCTTCAGCGCTGGACCCAGGAGCTGCGTCGGTTAGTAGAACTGTCTTAAATACACCCCAAATTACGTTTTGTACTCCACATTATGAGGTTGCCCGAAACTCAAAATCTTATTAAGGCTCGGTAACACAATACCTACTATCGTTTTTGTATTGCGGCTGTCTATGGGTAGCGCTGATCATTTTTTCAGAACATCAGTAAATTACTCAATTTAGTATATTTTTACTTTAGCTAGCTTTACTATATAAGTGAAGCAATCGTGTCTATTATTTCTTTTGGGTGTAACAAAAATGCAAAAACAAAAATAGCAATTAAATTTAGAAAAATTACATATCTTTATTACTACCATACAAAAATCATGGACGGCTATGGTTATAATACGCGTTAATTTTCTAAAAAGTATGAACAAAATTAATAGAAGACTATCGTTTTTTTAATTTCATCATAAGTACCGTAGATATTGACTTGTTAGAAAAACCCATATTTTATGCCAAAGCAAAGATTGCGAGTAATGACAATACTTTTTACTTCCTTATCTATTATCATTCAGTAGTTATTCAGTAGATACTGAATAATTTGATTTATTACCTAAAAAAGGTCACAGTTTCACTGTTCATTTATAAACTTTCGCTATATACCATTAATTAAAATTTAATTACATAATTCATTAAGCACCGTTTTTTGTTACTAATTTAATTAGTTTTTTACGTACTACATTCAGTAAAATCTAAATTCATTATTTATTTCTATTTTACCTATCAGTACTGATTTAGTTACCATGCTAATGTTGGACAATTAAATTGATTAATTGATGATAAATGTAACTCGACTAGGAATTCGACTAGTTTTAAACAATTTCAAGCCAAAAATACTTATTTGGTGTGATTCCTACTTTGTACTTTACCACACTGTATAAGTACTACTTTAACAGAAAATGGGTACCTAACAAATAGTATTTATTTATTTTAAACTTTATTGCACATACGCTGTAAAATTGACGAACTTAATGTCATGGCAATTCTCTGACTATTAAATTTATCTAGGCACTTTTTTTAGCGTTGGTTAGTCTGCGTTTGGCCATCAACCTGCTTTCTGCCATCTTTTTTTATTACTTTTATTTCTCATCTCTACATTTTTATTGTACTGTGGACAGTGTGGACTGATATCAGCCAATAATAAGTTAGGTATTATGTTGTACTCCATACTAACACTGACAATAACTTTACAGGACGCAAGTACGCTCTGCTAAAACTAAAGATTCTTCTATCAACCATCTTGAGAAACTACAAGACAATTTCTGACGTTCCTGAGGAAGAGTTCCAGCTCAAAGGAGACATCATTCTGAAGAGATCTGATGGATTCAGGATCAGAATCGAACCACGAGTGAGGGTACCATCCAATGCAGCTTAACTTATTTGTAAAACTTAGTACTATCTTAAGATAGATTGTTTAATTCATGGTCGATGTAAGGACTAGTAGAGCTAAACCTGATTTTTTAAGACATATGTTAAATACGAATATAAACTTCTAGATAGGTCGATACCAGAAAAAAAATTAGAAAATGTATCTCACAAAGATCTTGATAAATTGAACTCGTCAAATAGAAGATTGTAATTCAATGAGAACTTGTAATTTTTAAATATATTATTCAAAAAATCTGTTATATCTACATTTATTATATTGATATGCATGCGTTAGTCACGATAATATATTTTATGACATATCATTAAAGCTATTATTATTCGGAAAATACGATTATTATTAAAAAATATGTAAAGATTATAATATATCTATTTTCGATTAATTTTCGGTTAAATTATTACCAGTGCGTCAAGATATCGTTATTTTAAAACCTGATTACTAATTTTGGTAACCATAATTTTATTGTTAGACGTTTTAGTTGTGTCATTTTAAGGTCAATTGATTAATTATGTCTTTAAATAAAAGTTAAAAAATATCTTGTGGTTTTATTACGCCATATTTTTTTTATTATTTAATGGCTACCTTAATGTGGTATTCGTTTAGTTGTAAAGAAATGCTTACTGTTTTTAGATACCTACATTTTTTTACTTTTATATTTAATTGGTCGACATTTGGCCGCTATCTCACCTGGTGGTAAGTAATGATGCGACCTACAATAGAGCATGTCTGCCTATGAGCAACCTATTCAATCGGGCTTTAAAGACACCCAGGTTATACCCATCAGGAAACAGACTCAGGCAAATAATTCCTTCCTTAGCAGTTCGCACAAGGAAGCTTGAAGCGAAGCGCTTCGTGCAAGTGTGATGTATGATACATATGTATAAAATGACTTTTACTACACTGTTTTCACATCGCTGTACAAAATTGTGTTTCAAAACATTCATATTGCTAATAAAAAAATATTCGCTTCATTATTTGAGGAAATATGTAAAAAAAAAATCTACTAAATATAGTGTCCCATTAAAAATCGGAAGAAAGGTTTAAGTGCTTAAATAAAATTAAGTGATAAGAATGAATAATTATAATTCAAGTTTGGTATGTAAAAATAACACTTAACATAAATATAAACAACAGCTGTTCCTCAACCATTTTTTTTTTTTTATAAAACAACATGTAAATAAACTGTTTACAAAAACTGGTTTACATTTTAAAGCAAATATTATTAACATAATTTTGCGAACTATTTTAAGCTAGAATGATTGATATTGATAAGAAATTATGAACACAAGAAAGTACCGTAATTTATTTTAATATACACTTTTTGAAATCCACGGGATATACATTGACGAATATTTAATTCATTGAAAAACAGAATACAAAAAGGTATTTTTTTCGTTATCAAATTCGCTCTTACTACTTATGATATAAGGTCTAAATTGATACCTATAACTAAATCAATAGTTATATTTAATATTTACAAGATGGCACATTACTTAATTAATAACTGAAATATTACATTCAATATACCGCCAACATATGCGACGCTGTATTGTGTTACGACCGCGACTCGAGGCGACGCGTCGCAGAAATCTACGACACCGCACAAGACACACAACTCTATATTAATATGGTTCGAGCCCCAGTGCAAGTAATTCCTTACGTTAACACGAGCGAACCATTCGCGCGTATGTATAACCCTCTGATTGGTTGTTTTATTGAAACAGCCAATCATTGCGCATAACGTCACACACGTGTCGATCGCGTTAACGAAATACAAATTCGCAGTAGGCACTCCGATTGTACAAATGAATCAATCGTACTAAACTGATGAGTTAATGTCGTACGATAATTTTTGCGTCGCGTCGTCACATTTTGCGACACGTCGCGTGTCTTTTTGTACGTAGTCATCGCAACGCGTTGCTACGGCCTCAACGTATGGTTTTAAAACAATCCTAAATCAAACTTAAATAATTATAATATATTTTTAATAATACAATATTTCTGCATAAAGGACGTTAATGCAGTAATTTATAAGATATTTTGGTCGTACAATAAAAGTGATAATTTAATGGGTTGAAATACTTTTATCACAATAAAATAAACATAATACAATCGTTAAAAATCTGATAGCTTTAAATAACATGAATCGTGACGTCATCTGTTTTAAAATCATGAGTGGGATTGAGGTGGAAAGAATGCTAGAAGAGAAACTACTATTTACTTGTTTACAAAAAAACTCCGTTTTTATGACACTCCTGTTATTAGCAAGATATTTATAATACATATACTCTTACATTAATAAATGTATGAATATTTTACAGTTACTTTAAGTCTAATAAATTACTGCATCAATGCAATTGGCAGTCATTAAGTCACGTCACATTAAAAGTATACAAATCTTTGGTTAATTTTAATTTTACTTCACTTTATTCTCTTATGAATTTTAAATGTGTTTCCACATAAAATTGTAACAATCTTGTTCATAATCAAAATATTGAACTTTCATCTATTTTAGAGTCCAATTATCTACATTAGGTCTGTACATCATTGTATTTTTTAAGGGCAAAATCATCCAAGGGCTTCTACCGCCTTGGACGAGGCAAGAGGGAGTGAGTGTCAGACTCTTACTAACTAAAAACCACCCCGTTTCTACTCCTGCTTTTCGAGCCGGAGCCCCGGTAACCCGCTAGGTAGTCCGCAGCTCATATCATTGATATAAAGTGAAGTGAAAGTTCTAATAAGGTAACTATTAACCTATGAAATACGCTATCAATATCTTATTAACTAAACTTACTCTACTAAGGAACATCACACAAAGAAACCCAGCCAGTCTTACTAAAAGGCATGGTGCTGGTAAGATCAATCACATTGTTTTAGTCTTTAACTAAAACGTTTTTTAATTAGTCACAAATCTTAGCTTCAAACTATGAGTCCATTGAATTTTTCTAATATCTTCTATTACTATTCGTGCTACCTCGGCGGTATACTAAGTATTCTATACTCCACAGCATTACGCAAACTAAACAACAGAAGCTCATTGCGAAGAAACAGTACACGTAGCTGCCAGTAGCTTCGTACAGCACCCCTGAAAGAAAACAACATTATAGATAAGCATTTTCCGCAAGCTTAGTATGTATATATCACTAAATTAAAAAAACAACAATACATTGAATAATAAGTTATTAATTTATCAATCATGTACTAAGATATCTTGGACATTGACAAATTACTTATATGACTAAGAAATTGAAAAGCGCAATTAATAAGTGATATACTAATGGAAGTATCAAAACGATACAATCTTACTTAACTTACTTATCTTACTTATTAATGCTTGATATATTATATTATACATAGATAAATATGTAATTAATAGAAACCAAATCTTTCGATCTTTGGCTTTGAAAATCTTATCGTTCAATATCTTAACAATGGACGTGCATCTTTGCTGATTAGAAGATAGAAAACTATCGAAGTACATTTTTGTAAAGTAGATATTGAGCTGGATTACTCACCAATCATGGGGTCAGCTAACATCATGAGTGTACCAGAGAATAATATGTGCAGAGCTAGTGCTGCAGGGAACCTGTCCGGTGCTGCACCGACTAGAACCAACGGGAACAACACCTGGACTGAACATCTCACCAGCCCAGAAACTGCAGTGATGCCAAAAACAACCCACAGTGAACTAGTGGCTACTAAACCTGGAAATAAAACATTAACATTCCTTATTATATATCTGGGACAAGAAACCGTTTTAAATTCAGGTAAAAAAACGGAAAAACAAAACCATAATCGTAACAGATTAGAAATCTACATAATTATACCCTACCATATCGGAGTCCAAGGCTCACGAATTAATGAGCAATTAAATAAATTAAAATGATTTGTTTGTCTGACTGATAAAAAGAACATTAAAAAGTATTTGTATCAAAATACTTACCAATACGAAGAAAAACAGTGATACAGGTGCCTATGAAGAAAATTAATCGGCTGTCGACAACAATGAAATAAGTGACTACAGCGAGCACTAATCTTGCTAATAAATCAGATATCGCCCCGACCATCACACACGTTGCTACCTGCATCTGTAAATTTCGAAAGTAAACATACATTAACAATCACTAAGGCGCCGCAGCAACTGATAATATGTATATTAATTGAAATGATAATGATCAAGATAATCGTAATCTTTCGTAAATTATCTCAGTATCATTTTTGTTATCAAGAGCAAAGGCCAAAACGTTAAACTTGATTTAAACTGTAGATTTAATTAAAAGCGCCGTGTAAAAATATGATACCGCAAAATTTGCTGAACATTTTTCTTTACCTTAGAAAATCCGTATGAGAATAGGAGCATTGGTTCCATGGCCAAGTACGTTACGTCGGACACAAAAGCAAATCCGAGGCCAACCAGCGTGCTCACAAACTTGGGATCTTTTAACAAGTCCATCTCAACATTTTCACATATAATTTTTCTGAAACAAATATCAGACATCATTATCACGAATACTTAACGAAGTACTAATGAGAAACACTACAAAGATAAGACTGAGAAAGGTTAATTGTCAGTGTTGTCTGTGAGGGTGCATTGTCATCTTAAAGCAATGGGTCAATAGAGCGATGATCTACAACGTGTATTTTATTTGTAGCCTTATCTCAGTAGTTACTTCTACATTCTTGTTCCTAAAGTTAATCTTTATAAACACTTACACTATGTTCATCTTCATTGATTCTTTCTTTCTCTTCTTAACAGGTCTAACTTCTGTCTCATCTTCACCAGCTGGCAACATCCTTACCGCGAACTCATCATAATTTTCTTTTTTAATACTGCTTATATCACTTAATTCTGAAGAAAAAGAACATATTATTAAAGTTCAATTCATCATAAATCCGTACCGTAACATCGGGTTTATTTGACCCTAGAGGGTAACTTTGATCCAAACTTTTAGACCAATGAAAAACTAATATACGTTTTATTCTGGATTCCTATTGGTTGTAGAATTTGGGCCAAAGTTACCTCCTAGGGTCAAAGAAACCCGATGTTACCGGTATTGAGAACTCAAAGCCTCAAAAACTCAATAAATTTGTTTGTTACCTTTTTCAACATATTCGTCAGATTTAATCATATGCCATTCAACAGGATGCATGACTAGCATAGCGAAGACTAGATGTAGGTCCACAGCCATGATTAAAGCGAGGGTCCATCTTAACCCATACTCCGAAAGAAGGAACGTCACCAGCATTGGGAACGTTATAGACGCCAAACTGCTCATTGCTTGGTTGGCACTCATCATTGCTGTTCTTTTCTTGGTGAAATAACAGTTAAATGCTGTGAAACTAACTGGTATCATCATACCGAAACCTGCCCCTGCGGAAAGAAATAGAATGGTATAGTAATGGGCTCTCGGTATAAAAAGCATAAATTATTTTATTAGTGATAGAATTGGTTTATCTTACCTCTAACTACTCCAAATGTAAATACTAATTGATAAGTCTTCTGAACGAATATTGTGAGAACATCGCCAAGCACGAAGAGTCCAGCTCCAACCAGACCAACTTGGCGGAAGGAATATCGCTTCAAAGCAATCCCACCCAAGAACCCTGTAAATAATATAAATTACTTATAATATTTTCTACCTGTTGGTGCATGTATACAACCCAGAGTCAGCGTGAAGAGCCTGAGTCAAGTGCGTACGCGAATGAATATCTCACCATACCCATTAATCTTACTTCTTACTAATATTACAAAAATGCTACAATTTGTAATATCGTTTATGTGAATGTTTGTAACTCAATAACGTCAAAACAGCAAACATAAAATAACACAGAATATGGAATAACACATAGGCTTTTTTATAACACGGGAACGCGGGCGCAGGGCAAAGCTACTGGCTGAAGATTTCATAAATCATCGAATTTTACACATACAATTCTACTTTACTTGTGAAGTTTCGAAATCGCATCGGTATCTAACATATCTACAGTCTCGCCATGTCTCAACATAAGACAACGTGCTAATATAAAATTAAAACATCATTTAAATAAAACGAAATTTAAAAATTACATCACAATTTAATTCTTCTTGAACAGGTTTAAAAATTCTCATAAATACAGACGCCACAGCAGACAGATAGGAATTAATGGGGCATGGTCGAGATCATTACAATTTTATAAGTTAAGGAAAGATGTTAAAATATTCAATGTCGGCAATTACAATAAGGATATAAATTATTATTAGTAATATTATCCACCGAAATGATATATAAGTGAATAATATGCTGATACATGAAACGAGAACGTTGCGTAATAAGAAGTATATGTTTGTAAGGTCGGTATCACACAGGAGTGCAGTCACTCGCGGAAATGGTGTCATTTACACTACATACTACAGACTGTATCAGTTTACAGATTAGGGCCGGATTGAAAATAGAAATAAATAATACATGAGACGTAATTTTGTTTATGTTTATAAAAATAACTTTTTTTTTAACACGCGGTTTCCACGAGTGTTTTTATCTTACCCTGAACATTCACAGCTATGATTTTCAAGACGATTTTCGAGTTCTAACCAAAGTGATGAAGTTGAATTGAATTTGATTTTTACGTAGATGTAGTTTCTCCTCCTCTTTTAAGAGGCACTTATTAACTAAAAGTCATTTATGGCTAGATTCATTTTTAGTTATTTTTTAGTTGTCTGTATAGCAACAATCTAATACGATATCGATAGACAAAAAAAACCGCACGTGCTTCACGTTACAGCATCGACAGCATCTTTGACAAGACAAATTATGAATAATGATGTTAAAAGAGGTCAGAAGGACACTGTAACTAGACTACTATCGGTCTCTTTGCCCAATCTGACTCGATTAAACGATTTGTGCTGTGCTACATTGTCTATCCTTAATTAGTGATAGTAACTTGAGCCACGATCGATACTAGAACTGGTAGAACTACACGTGTACGCCTGTACGCACAGTTCAATGCATCCGCGTAACGACAAAATTGGTTTAAGTGATGTGCTATCGAATTACTTTTTTTGGGGCCCAAGCAATGATGATTCATTAAAATATTAATTTTGAAATACAGAATTAGAAGCACAATGGCCTGTGTTTGAAAGTAGGCTTGACTCCCATTGTATGGCATTAATTGAGCTGGTTTATAATAGTGTACGTAAGTCCCAACGGCTTCTGGGATTAACACGTGTTTCTGGATTAACATTAGTGTTAATCTTTTGACTGTCAATCAAAGTTAATGCATTTGTATTAACTAAAGCAACAACCATTTTTGAAAATCAATTAAAGGCAGCTATCAATCAGCATGTAAAGTAAAGAAATAGATATCAGAAAACCCTTGCTTTAAATCTTAAAGACTTGCACTCCTTCTATTGGAATTTCATTTTTTAATTTCTATTCGTCATATTATTTTTGAACTCACCAGCTATTGAAAGGGCTCCATTGTAGACTCCTATCACCAAGGGCAGACCACTGGCACTGCCTTGCTCCAAGAAGAAATTATGAAACAATATGCCGAAAGCATTCGAAGATCCGAAACCCAACATCTGCAAAGAATGAAACAAAATTAAATCAGATTATTCTCAGATAATTATTTTATTATGCAGGAATTTTAAAACATTTAAAATATGAAATAGATGAGCCTGTACTAAAAATACACTTAGTACCAAGGTTAATTAGGCTTGAATCTTAAATCAAACTATGATAATAGGTCGTTGGCAATACGGTGTCTATACTCTATACATATGCGAAGTTTACATTCACCAGTTATTTTACTTTTAGTTCTTATTTGGTTACTGGCATTCTATAATTATAATCAATACACGGTACGAAATATAGACAAAATAATCCAGTTTTTTTTTAAGAAAACTAAGTTTAAAAAGTAGTTTTAACAAACACGAGTGTGCTCACTAAAATATTGTAATCCTTACCCTTGACCAAGTAGGTATCTGGTCAAGGTAGGGTGTTTTTAGGTTAAGTCGGCATGCGCTGAATTTGTAAAGGATCACATTATTGAATTAGAGTGATTTTAAAACAACATACTGTAGAGAAAATAGTAGTAGGACAAAAATATATAGGTAACTAGCAAACCAGGCGAACTCCGTTTCGCCACCGATGATTTTCCCGGTTTTCTGGCTTTTCTCTTGAATTTTTCCTGTTTTTTTTTTTGCTATAAACCTCATGGAGCCCGAGACCTTTCCAACGAATGCAAAACCGTGGAAATCGGTGCGTGCGTTCTGGAGTTATAGCGTCAGGAAGGAAAACCCGACTTATTTTTATATAATAGATTTATTTAAGGAACATGAAGGACTTACAGCTGAAATATACGGTTCATAGTTAGATATATTGTGTTTCTCATCAGAGTAAAGGCTAAAAAACAATGATAAAATACCTACATAAATTGTGTGATATCAAGGTACTTTGTTTGCAGTAAATTAAATTATTTTATTGATAATAAATTAATTAATTGTCGTTAATAATGCTATGAGTGAGATTGTTTATTTCTTTGAAACTTGACATTGGACTTCATTGTATAACTAAGAGGTAGGGAAGAAGATTACTGAGAACAAATTTAGATCAAAACTATTTGGATAGGCATTGATTACAAATTACAATAATTAATTTTAGAGACTATTCTCAAATTGTCAATGTAACATCACATTACATTATTAGCAACTTGAAAAATAAGTTCTACTTATGGTATCTAAAAATACTAATTAATACCTGTCTTGTCTTGTCACTTTTGACACATTTTGAAAAGTAACGTCTTTAAACAAAAAATGGGGTTTGTATATTTTTTTAATTACCATACTTATAACTGGTGCTTTAAACATAATAATATAAAAAAATATATTTCATACGCCCGTCAACACATTTTTTGTCGTTCATATTTTAAACATGTAGTTGCATTAATTAATCACGGATTAAATCGAATGGAATTCGTAATGATCAATCATTTTATCTTTCGGATAATATAACCTACATGTAGATCGATCTAGTCTAATCTAGAAAATCACGGTTCATTAATGTTCCTAAAAACAATTTACAAATTACCTACACCTGTATGCAAAAGAGAAAAATTATATCAAAGTTAAACCATTCATTCCAATTAAACCATATACTTAGGAACTTTTGAAACGTTAACAAAGAAAGAAATAAACAATAGTCTGTCCGTCAGTCAACTAGGTGCTAGGAATACGTTACCCCTCGCAAACTGTGTCTTGAGCAAGAATATAATTTCATATCTTATACTTAGATATTCCTAAATGTCTCATTCAGAACCTGGTACCTTAGTCTTATCTTATTTTTATTGTATATATTATGTAGACTATTATAATAAAATTTATCGAAAAGTCATCTAACCGACATTTACGTCAAATCTACATTCCATACTATTATTACCTATCCTAAATTATGAAAAACCTGAATTAATAAAACTCAAACTTGACTTTGACTCAAACGTGGCACTTCGCACTTATCCGTCGAGGTAACTTAACCTAGTTAGATACTCTTTACTTTAACTTACTCTCTTATTTTTTAAATCTTTATTTTATACAAGATTTATAAAATATAAAAGGGGAATATCATCCAATGGGGAATAAAATCCTTCTCCCGCCTTGTGTGAAGCGATAGTAGGGAGTGTCAGACTCCGGTAACCTGTTACGTGGTCCGCAGCTCCGGATCGGATGAAAAAAGTTGTGAAAACAGTAACTTTTGCATTACTGGAATATGGGGAATATTTTATCCAGAGGACGAAAAGTTAGTTATACATTCACTAAAATTCTGTTAAAAAATATATATTTTTTTTGCTCATACATTATCTTTTATCAAGACGCCTAATGGCTAATAATGAGAAAACATTGATGTAATCTATCGGTAAGCTACCACGACCACCAAGCGGGAAATTTTATCGAAATAAATTGATTTGATTAATAAATTGATCTGTACTGTTGATAGTTAATTGGTATTGTTTTCGTATAGTTCAATAACATGATAATAAGGATATACCTATATGAAAAGCAGTGAAAAACGAGAGCTTTTGTAAGTAATTATTATAGAACAGAGACCAAAATATAGTTATTACAGAAATATAATAAGTAATACGTGATAACTTAATTGCGTATTTTTACATAATACCAAATACGTCTTTGAGTTTGTGTGTGTCGAGCCACGTTTTAAAGCTAGTTACAGGCGTGCGGGCAGTTTATAAAAGTAGTTCACACTTGCGAATTTACGTAATTAAAAAAATGTCTCGCAATTTTTTTATTGATTCGGACTGAGAGAATCGATAGCCGAGTTACGTCCTTGAATAAGTCATGATTCCAAAACTGTACCTTGTATAATCATTTTGATGTTTTATCTACCCATCAGTTAGTATTTCTTGTATTCGTAACGTAAATTAATTCCTTATTATTGCGCATATTAATCCGAAATACAACTACAGACTCGTAGGAGTAGCATAGTGTTTGATTTGTGCATAGACTACCTACCAATACACACAATGTCAATAGAATATAATAATGCGTACAATAAACCTGACCTTCCCTTACTCAATAAACCAGATGTGATATCGACGGCCCCTACGTAAACTATCGAAACTACAAAACCTCTACTTTACAGGAGAGCGATTTTAAGTTTCGATTTAGATTTTTGTTAAACATGAAATTCGTATATTCAATATTACCAGTATATCTAACGTGGAAAATATTAGTGTTTTATACTATCTACTGTAGTTTTACATAATTATCATACTTTTTCTAATATTACACACTCGATACTTTTCTTGGTTACTGCTGGTTACTTTTTTATCGAATGTGGCAGTTTCGATAGTGTTCTATGACAAAAAAATTTAATCTACTATCGAATGTGCCAGTTTCGATACTTTTCCACGACAAGTATCTCTAGTAAACGATTGAATGTGGTACTTTCGATTGTATTCATTGTTACATTGCTCAAGTCAAGGTAACATTAGACTAGTTTCGATATGAGATACCGTCCAACTATTTATTTATGTCAAGCTTTTACTGCTATTTTTTCTGGGGAATTAGTGACAAATGAAGAAAATCAATCAAATATTGTTAATCAAGCAATTTGTATTAAAAAATAAAGAACTTAAAAATGTAGTAATTGCACGGTTTTGCACTAAAGTTGAATCGAACTTCTGCCGCCCTTCACTCCCACCTCTCCTGGGGCCTAACGGGACGCTGGCACACACCGCGGTAGAGAAAACAAACCTGTTTGCTTCTCTATTTGCGGAATCTTCACGTCTTGATACTGGTGGCGCTTTGCCTCCTTCTCTCCATAGAGTTTGCGAGACGAATATGTCAAAAATTCGCATCCGATAGAAGGAGGTATATAAGACGTTGCGTAATCTTGACGTGAACAAGGCCAGTGGACCCGACGGAATCTCAGCCGTGGTTTTAAAAACCTGTGCGCCTGAGACTGGTCAAGTGCCGGTTGCATGGAAGCAGGCCAACGTGCAGCCTGTGCCCAAAAAAGGTAGTCGTGCCGACCCTAACAATTACCGACCAATCTCAGTCACGTCGGAACGTGTACTTAACAACAGGCTCCTGGCATACCTTGAAGGTAACGACCTCCTCAGCGATCAGCAGTATGGGTTTCGCCGCAACCGATCCACAGAAGGTCCCCTTCTTGCGTATGCCACCCACATTTGGAGCGAGGCCATCGAGAAGCACGGGGAGGCATTAGCGGTCTCACTCGATATATCGAAGGCCTTTGACAGGGTTTGGCACGACAGCCTTATCGGCAAGCTTCCTGCATATGGACTTCCCGCTGATCTGTGCAGATGGATTGCTGACTTCCTTAGGGGTCGGTCAATCCGAGTAGTCATTGATGGCTGCTCGTCTGACCAATTTAGCATCAACGCCGGAGTCCTCAGGGGACAGTACTTTCAGCAACGCTCTTTTTGCTGCATATCAACGACGAATTTGGGTATGCAGATGACAGCACAGTTGTTGAAAGGTATGTGTCCGATGCGCGGACTAGCGAAACACAGATCCAGTCTCTAAGAGAATCCATGGTCGAATGGTTGAACTCCTCCTTGAAGGCGGTCTCCGATTGGGGTGACGCCAACTTGGTCAAGTTCAATGCTACCAAAACCCAGGCGTGTCTATTCTCTGCCAAACGGAGCCAATTTCCGCTGGCTCCTACTTTCCGAGATGTATCCGTTCCAATATCGGATCATCTTGAGCTTCTGGGCGTAACTCTATCGCCTACCCTAAACTTCGGCTCGTATACAAGGTGTAACAAAATACCCATATACATCAAGAAGCCCTGATGAATACAGGTTGAATAGAATCTCTAGACAAAGCTTCAGCAAAAAATATGTTTAAAAAAATTAGTACCAAATACTTGGTATCGCATAGTTCTTGATTTCAAATCATACAAACGTGTCACAACCCTGCAGGGATCACTCGCTAATATTACGAAACATATTTTCTGTCAATCTGATCACCTAGTACCTGTCTACCTAATTTTGATTCGCGCGTCGGCGCGATTGGAAAAGATTCATAACATGGTACCATGAAAACATGAGTTTAAAAACCCTTCCCGTATCGTTTGTTATGTTATCTAGAAACCGTGCAATTGATATGTATACCCCCTTTTTGTTACACGTTGTATAAAGTCGAAGGCGCATCTGGCTGGTAGGAAGTTGGGCATCCTCTGGAGGGTGAGACGGTATTTCACATCGGAACAGCTACTGAGCCTGTACCAAGCGCAGGTTCGGTCTTGTATGGAGTACTGTTCTCACCTTTGGGACGGCTCGGCTAAATACCAGCTCGATGCGCCAGAACAAATCGAAAGGCGTGCCAAGAAGCTCATCAACGATGATGCGCTTGTGGAGGCCCGGCTTCAAAGCCTAGAACACAGGCGTAAGGTTGCAAGCCTTTCCGTTTATTACCGGATACATTTCGGAGAGTGTGCGGGGGAATTGCACAACTTGATTCCCCCTAGTCCTTTTCATCATCGAACCACAAAACAATCGGCGAGGCGTCACCGCTTCATGGTAGATATCCCACCCACTCGCACGAAGCGCTTCGCTTCAAGCTTCCTTGTGCGAACTGCTAGGGAGTGGAACTCCTTGCCGGAGTCTGTGTTTCCTGATGGGTATAACCTGGGTGTCTTCAAGGCCCGAGTGAATAGGTTGCTTATGGGCAGACGTGCTCCACCGTAGGCCGCATCATCACTTACCATCAGGTGAGATAGCGGCCAAACGTCTACCCATCAAATGTAAAAGAAAAGGTTTGGTTTGTTGGAAATAAAAATCTTGGACAGATTTAGGAGATGGAACGATTTCAGAATCGTTATACAGAAAATCCCCTTCAACCGCATCAGTTTCTTTGTAAATATCATTTAAATATTTCCACTCTTCGTCGGTGAATTAACATTGCACAGGAGATGCTGAAAATCCAAGACAAACATATTATATCTATCGAAATTGTAGGACAATCTATTACTTTGCCGTAGTAAAGTATCGAAAGTGGTACATTCGATGTGTTTATAGCAGAGAAAAGTATCGAATGTGTCACTTTCGATAAATTGCTCAGTACAAATACCAAGAATACTATCGAATGTGGTAGATTCGACAGTACAAATTTGCTCTTTGCACTAGAACAGTATCGAATCTACCACTTTCGATAGTATATTATATTTACCATGTGTATACCTCTCCTATTCATTTTGAATTAAAAGTAAAAAAATGACTAACGTAATCCTAACCTCAAAATACACGTGCGTCCTCACTCACATTTCGGGAACACTGACGAAACAGGCAGTTTCGTGTCTCGCTCGCACAACGCTGACCGCGTATATCATCGAAAACGGCAGGTTCGATGTTTTAATGTGTTCATTTTATGCAGTTACGATTCTGTTCGATTGAAAAATAGTTGTAGGTATACAATTGGAACATAATTTATATATATAATAATAGATCTTTATCTCCACATACTATTAGTGCAATAAAATGAAAATGGCTTTTTTGCAGTTTCGATAGTTTACGTAGGGGCCGTCGATATTATAGCAACGGGTTTACGTCTTACATTAATTTATACGTCTTATCTAGTTTAGCTATTTCTGCATGATGCACGTGTGTAAAATCCGCATTCACGAAAGCTATTGTCCACCAAGCGTCCTTTACTAAAATGTCAAGGCCGACTCTTCGGTAAATCAATAAAAAATCAGATCAACACTATCATCACATCAACGATGACAAAGTAAACGTTTGAAACATCAATTATATTATGTTACAAAAACCTAAAGTGAGATTTTACAAAGAATTGAGTAAATTACTCCGCCATTAATGACAATTAAATTGGAATTATGTAACGTTTGTCACCAACAAGTTTCTGTTAAAATAATTAGCGATGAATAAAACGAAACTATGTTTCATTGAAAATAAAAATGGCTACCTTAATTGCAGGTTTTTTGATTGACAATTTCGAGTGAAAAAGTAATAGAAATTGCCATAAAAGTAAAGGATTTCATTGGTTAAAATGAGTAACTTACAAACAAAATAACTTATAGCCTTAATGTTTTGTTTTTTATTAGTTTTTTGAGTTTTCATTACAGTGTGTTTCAACAAACCAAACAAAAGAAATAATACATTATACCTTCTATCCATGAAAGGGTAGGCAGAGGTGCACATAATGGCACTGTACAGTGTACAATATACACCCAATTTTTATAATTTATGCTGTATGTTCCATGCAATAGGGGGTGAGCCTATTGTATAATAATAAACAAAATATATTACATGGATTATACCCATAGGCAAGATATATGACATGGTTTAATCAATACGATAACTACATTGAGGTACATTGTAAGCAAAACAATAACATATTATTGAGTTTCTTGTTTATTTGTCTTAATGTTTATGATATTTTCCGTTCCGTAAATAACATTATTTAGATATTATTGTTTTACTTCCTTATCAACTTGAGAATTACCCATTATAAAATGTAATCTGTAATGAAAGCGTGCCTTGTCTCAAGATTAGGATATCCTGCATTAGATATACCTACTTACTTAGATATTATTTATCATTAGATACGTATTAAAAGCTATTTGATTTCCTAAGTACTGATAAAGGTAATATTGAATTAGATTTGATCGTTACCTGGGTCAACTTTTATATTATAGGCAGTGAAAAGTATGTAAGCGTCACAGTTTTTTTGCTTGCACGTTTTAGAATTTAGCATGAACGACCTGAATAACAACTTTGAATGGTGTACAATGTCTTCGGCCATTGTGTTTCAACCACATAGAAGTACGACCCTGTTAAGAAGCACCCTCTGTGTGATAATACATAGTTAAAGTTATACTGTTATGTATAGTTACAAAGTTACTCTACACTCTCAACATATTTTTTTTCAATCAAATCAAAAGGTTTTATTTCGTTATTACACGATTATACATAGTTATACAGTTATATAATATTCAAAATCTTTTTTGGAGAAATCCGTCCGATTCATAAGTAATCATTTTTGAAAGTCTCCCATGAATGAACAGTAGACGTATTTACGAAAGAATGCTATGTAATTATACACGAATAAGAGTATATAGTTTCAATAAAAATACGAATTGAAAGCAAAATTTGAGCCGTTTGTCACGTGTTTAAATGAGATCACTTACATTTGGATTTACTTTTTATTTTTTGCTAGAAACATGGCTCTCTCGTCAAATTGCATTTATAGTCTATAAATGTATATAAAAGTAAGATTTTTGAAAGAATTAAAAAATACGAGAACAAAGAAGGTTTTGTTTGTTGCGAAATTGTTAACTTTCTATAAAACAAGAGGTTTTAAATCGATCATAAAGAGGAATAAGTCTGTTTTTTTGGCTTGTTGAAATAATTTTTCAGATATTGCACTTTACAAATTAAACGATTTTGTAGAGAAAACGATATTTTCTATCACGTATCAGATAATTAGTGAAAGGCGGTAAATACATGATAAGGAAACAATAAAATAATAAAGATACAACTTTACGTGCCCCTTTTTGACTTACAAAACTGATATCTGGTTATTTATAATGGCCAATAATAACAAAGTGACGGAAAATACGTGAGGGTTGTCTCAGCTTTTTTAAATGCGGGAAATTCATCCAATGAATTCTCCCGCCTTGGGCGAGGCGAGAGGGAGTGTCAGACTCTTACTGACTAAAAACCACCCCGTTCCTACTCCTGCTTTTCGATTCAGAGCCCCGGATTGGCTGTCTCAGCTGGGGTGTGTAGTAAACACTATGCTTAGTATCAAATTCACAATATCTTGAGATATTAACCTATCTGGCATTAAGTATGCTATCGGAAGGACATCTGGAAATTCGGTAAATACTAATACTGATTAGGGGATTCTATACTAATATCAATAACTTATAATCTTTATACCTATGTAGAAAAACAATGCAATCAACTATTATCCTTGTTGTATCCATGTTGATAAACATAAACAAAGTGCAATGCTACGTAACGTATCGCACCCTTGTTTATGATATGTCATGTAATAAGTAGAAATCAGGGGTTTTTCCTTGACTCTTTCACTAATAAACTGTCAATATGTACTACAATTCTTGCGAATAAATCAATTTCATTTCATAAATTTCATTTTATTTCATAAGTGTCATTTCATTTTACAAATTTCATTTCATAAATGTCATTTCATTTCATATATTTTATTTCATTTCAATGAAAAATGTGCCAATAATGTAGGGTTATACTTTACGATTGACAGTGATCAGATAATATTTATTTAATTTTTATTATTTCCAACATGATTTATTCGTTCCATGAGAAATACAAATTAATATGGTCATTATTTTAAGTACCTATTTATTAAAGAAGGCATAAAAAATCCGCAATATTAGAACAATTAACAATACTTGCCCACCGATAAGAAAGTAAATAACGCGTCCAAATAATTTATGTCTGTTGTGTGTGATTTGTCCTTCGCCTCGAACTGAAAGCCCTGTCAAATTTTTCAGCTTTGCCTCTAAAAAAGGATTGAAAGCCCTTTTCAGAATTTCAAATTGTTTAATCTCTTGATTCTCGAAATGTTGCAAAAAAGTTGATGTCATGAACTATTTTTTAAACTTACCATTCGCAGCCAGATTACAAATTTTAAGCAAAATATGGATGAAATCAATAGCAATGGATATCAATCGTTAATCAAAAATACTCAGGCAAATTACTCTATATATAACTAAGTTACTTTAGCGGTTTATTGGCTCCGAAATGGGAGTTCGAGAAAAAGATTGTGGGGCCTCCAGCATTTTTGATGCGTCTGACTATAGAGGGCGCAGATCAGGGGCCAATGAAACTTAAATCATTTTCTCACGTGAGGGCAGCACAACTGAAAAAGACTGGCATCGTCTAAATAACCACTACATAGAAGTCGACGTCGCCGACACATGAAATGCTCAACCCGATGAGAAATTGGTGACTGTCCTGTCTCGGTCAGGGCGATACCAATTTAAAACAAAGAACTGATGTTCAGGCGGTAGGTGAGGATCGTTTTGCCCGCCAAGTACTTGTCCTACAGGAGCCGCCCTCACAGTCGCTGGACAATAATCACTTCCCGCCACGCACTTATCTGGCAATCGCTACTAATAGCACCTTCGCCTCCAAACGATCCGGCAAATCTTCAAATTAGTGTCTCTATAATACTAATTAAAAACAAACCATCCAATACTTCGGTACTTTTTAGCGTAAACAAGTCGTCTCGACGCCGATGGTAACCCCATTTGAACTAGTACTTGGGTAAGTATTTTGCAATACTAGATAGAGATCTACACGTAAATTTTCAGATTATCTTATTATTTGCAAATAAGTGTGATAATGCTTACTAAATGATATGACTCACGTGCATATTTATCGTTATATATCCGTTTCTTTAAACTTACCGGTCGTTATAGATAATGAGCTGTCGTTATTCGCTAAGCAACAGTTTGGAATGACTAACACTATTTAAGCTATAGGAAGCTGGTATCGTTTAACGAAAGATTGAACAAATCTGATTTATGTTGGTAGCTACGCAATATCCTTAGGAAACAAATTAATTTTAATAAAATATAGAACACTTTTTGCAAAGTAAACGTATATCGACATAGGTACCGACGAACTGCTTATTGGTCATAAGAAAAGCTAAGGAATTTTCCAACACTATTTGCTATATGTAATTTCTTACATACATAGCTGGAGTTAAAAAAGATAACTATCTTTTAAATATTTATTAGTGATTGTCTTCATGTCTAATATAACTTGTAAACTATACAGAAAACTAAACAAATTACTGATCACAAAATTCTGAGGCACCTAGAAAGAAGTTCTCAAAAATCCGGTAAAAACTTGAAATATCAAGATTTTCACATCGTACGAACTCGCGGGCAAAAGCTACGTACAACATAAAACCGAGATTATTTCTATAATATTTTTCAGTAAGTATTTATTAAATTATGAAAAGTATGTGGTAATGAAAGAATGAATTGGTTGGATGGCCTGTAATTAACGGTCAAGGGCGAGCGAAAGATTAAAGTGCCAAACACATCGATCAATGTACGCTATACATCATTACTGATCACTTTTGTATTAAATGGCGATAATTGTTACGAACCGTTTGCAAGAAGGAAATGAATATGCACTTTTAAAATATAAAAAATCAAATATTAATGTGCTCGTGAAATTTTAAAATTATGTTCAATAAATTACATTAAATTTCCTCCCGGGACGCACATGGGACTACTATTATAATTATCAAAAAAAATAATTATAATCGCATCTGAGACCACCCCTACAGAAAGTAAAAACCCAACAATAACCTATTTTACAAAAAATTGGCAACAAAAAACAAACCATACCCTGTCAAGATTAAAGTTGAAAATTCAACAAAATGGTCATGTAAGTACGAGTAGAAGGTAATTTCGCAGCTTTTAGTGCTTTGCATTCTGTAAGCAATTGGTATCGAATGCCTCAGTTTTGACCTGACCCCATCATGTGTTAATTTAAATACGAACGAACGTGCTGGGACCTTCAGTAGATGAACGTTGGACACATTATTAAATATTATTGTCCTTTGATTTATTGTACTATAAAACAATAAATCAGTTTTTTTGTTACTATGTGCCTCACTATCTTCACCTCTATTTCGTATTATTTATGTACTAGAGTTCAGTGCACTTGAACTTGTCTCGTTTCCGACGAGCTTTTATTTTATATAATACAAAACAATCTAATTTCTACTTAAAAGTCTATATAATAAATTCGAAATTTAATTGAGAGAAAATGTTAAATTTCTGGAATACTTACGAATGTGAATCCGACTCCTATTCCGACCACATATCCCCAGCCTCCGTCTGGAGGTACCAGCCCCTTCTTGGACTTCTTTTCATCACTTTCTATATGCGCGAAAGCCTCATCCATTTTAACAGTAACCGAATATCACGTTTTAAAATTAAAACCCGAAAATGTTAACAACTCGACGAATATTAACCCAAATATTTTAATATAATTAGTGAATATTATATTATTTTAATTTAAATTTAGTTATTTTTAATGTAACACGTATCCATTTATAGTTTGCGAAGTTACGACGGTTGCATTGTATAGGACCGGCGTCCGCACGTCCTCGCGACACCGAGTCTACAATGGAAATACTCTCAGAGAATGTACACAGCACATCGAAACCATAATCAGTTATTTGAACTTATAATAGACGCTTAAATGATAATAATTATCAAAAAAAAAACAAGTTTTATTAAAACCTTATGAGGCTCCGTCGATTAATTAAAAATAATTATGCAGATTGTTTGAAGCTCAATTACATAATTCGGAATCGAATTCGCACGTGGCGTTGCGTGTGTTGTTTATACTATAAGTGTGTAGTTTACTTTTGTAATAAATAGATTAAGTTTCTAGACTTTAAGTAACATTGGGTAATACTGGCCATGACATAAAAAATACTGATGGGACGTTAAAATGGAATAAATGTAACAGACAAGGTTATAATTATATTATCTTTAATAAATATAATAATAATAGTCATTACTTTACTCTTAAATGACCAGAAGAAAATCCTAGTAGCTCCTAAACCGAAGCTGCGGAGTATCTAGCGGGTTTACCGGGGCTCCGACTCAAAGAGCAGAAGTAGGAACGGGGTGGTTTTTAGTCAGTAAGAATCTGATAGTCTCTCTCGCTTCACCTAAGGCGGAAGAAGTCATTGGATAATTTCCTCCTTAAAAAAACTGTACCTTAGAAAAACTAATCCATTCGTAATTCGATTAAAAAGACTTAAATCTGCGGGTTGGTAAAACAATTACCTAAATTTCTGGAGCTCTCTCCATATGACTCTTTAAATGCAACTAGTCCACAATATTGATATTCTTCGACTACTTAAAACAAACTTATTAATGTGTGTGTCAAACACATGTAACCAACATGTGTTTGACAACTAAGTGAAATTATAAACGTATTACGTAGGTAGTACCTGGAGAATTCCCGCACAACAACAAAATATTTGCGCTCTTCACACATACTCGAGACTTTGCCAGAGTTGTTCAAAGCAAAAAAACGTAGCCTATATCACTATTCAGCCTTCTATCTCTAGACTCAGATACCGTACCATAAAATGACTCTATTGTAAGTTGTCACGTCCCAATCTTCCCCCTTCCTAATCCTCGATTCCCCAACAACCCTTAAATCAACGCACTTGTAACACCTCTGATGTTTCGGATGTCCATAGGTGATGGCTTACCATCAGGAGATACGTCTGCTAGTTTACCGGCTTATACAATGAAAAAAGAACATGAAGGAATGAAAAACAAACACATTTTCGCATTTACCTAAGATAAAGCTGACTAGTAGTCAGATCAAAATAGAAATAGCAATATTACAAATGTACTTTACTGCAGCCAAAAAAACTCCAATCTTTTTAGATTTGCTATTCTGTGAAATTAATTTCGTAGAAGTAAATAAACGTCATCAGTACTATATAAGGCTTTATTGGTTCAGTCGTTTCTAGACAAATCAAACAATTGTCATAGCGAGATAATTACACAATATCCTGTAATTATGACAAATCTATTTTTTACCTGAAGGGTTCATTGGAAAGAAAACATTAAGTTTACTAATCAAAAATCTAGTATAAAATATAATACTTAAAATTATATACACACATGTTTTTTTATATGAAAACAAAATTCATAAGTGGATAAAAAATTAACTTTACTAGGATAATCGTTTTCTTTAGCAAATAAAATCTGCACAAAAATATAATATATCTTATAATTACTAACGTCTACATAGGCATCTACTTAGGTCTGTATATAATTGCTAAAGTGACATTGTAATTAGGTACCTACGTCAAGATTACGTAATTGTTTTTATTATTAAAACATTCGAACTGAATGCTATTCTTTATTGGCTGCCCACCAGTCAATCAATCAATTAATAAAAAACCGTTAATGATGTCTAAATGACGGACACCGCTAAGCTGAAACTACGTACCTTTTGGTCGTAGTAAACTGAATTTTGGTATGTTGCTTGAAGAAAGCAGTACCTATACACAGTTTATAAAAAAGTTTGAATACATACTACTATAACACATGCATACTATTAAAAAAAAAGAAGGGCCGTAAGTACATAATTTTTAAATTAAGACCTGTAGTACCTTAACATGCAAATAAACAATTTGAGTTTGAGTTTTGAGTAATAAGCCCATTTTAAATACCTATTGAAACATTTTGTGAACATCATTATGTTTCCTGATGGAGTGTCTTCAAGGCCCGAGTAGGCCGCATCATCACTTAACCACCTGGTGAGATTTTGGCCAAACGTCGACCCATCAAATAAAAAAACACTTAATTTTCTTCTGCAAAGTCGTCAGCAAAAACCAAATGAGCTAATACAATAATCTTATGCAAGATTTTGTATCAAAGCTATAAACATATAAATCATATCGCGGCTTTTCAAGGTTTCTTTATCACATAGGTAAGTACCCAGTCGCCAGTATATGAGATTAAATCGGAAACGATTATCATCTTAAGAAAGATTGAGAAAAAAGTGCACTGTAAGGTGACTATTAAGTAGTCTTTACTAGCTATTAAGTACGTCTGCGTGGCAGATTATAAAGCAGGTACCGATAAATGAAATTATTTTATGTATTATATTATAAATTACAACATACAATTTGCCTTGATATTGTCTACATAAAACATTATTTTATCCTTACGCCTTTTATCCCTGAAGGGGTAGGCAAAGGTGCACATTTTGGCACGTAATGCCACTGTACAATGTACACCCACTTTTCACAATTTAGGTTGTAAGTCCCATGTAACAGGTGGTGAGCCTATTGCCATACACAGGACACATTTTCAAACTCCATGATACATTAATAAAGCATTTCCCTACAAAAAATATGATTCCATTCTATCACAATGAAAGGATAAAATTGATTAAGTATATAGTACATACATAATTTAAAAATACCCATATATAAACAGTTAGGGATAACGTTTTTCGTTAACTGTCACCACCGAGATTTAAACTGCTTTTTAGAATACATTAAAATTATTTAAATTAATCGAAGCTTACTAACTCAGCATAGCGATAGTCTAACGAGGTAGGCAATCTGAAGAAATATTATGAAATAAAAATCCATTGCATTTTTGCATTTTTACGGTAATTGTATTATCTACGTGAAATTGATTTATATGTGGAAATTAAAATGGAAAATCAGCAAATCATTATTTTATAACGATTAACGAAATACCTATTCATCTATTTATGGTAAAGTAGATAATAAAAGTTGAGGTAGGACAGGTATTCTTCCTTCCTTACAGTTAGGTAAGCGAAGGCTGCGAAGGTATTATAATAATTATTCCATTAAGAAATATACTGGATTTAGTATTGTTAATATTCCTCACTTTTCTTATTGTGTCGTAATTGCGCTAACAAAGAGATATTTCATAAATAAATTATCACGCAAAAAGGTTTTATAAACGCGCAGGAATTATCCTGCGACGTTCTGTACCTACCTATAAGCTCTAAGCCGATCGTCCAGCTTCTGTAGTAGCGAATCTTGTAGTCTTAGGTCATATGTAACTGGATTATACTAGATTGTAGAAGATACAGCTACTTTATACCTACTTTAAACCAGTATTTCACTGCTAGACAAGTTGTTAAAAAGTATTTTGCGAAGCATGTATTCCCCGCGTGACGTTGCGTTACGTGTTATCACTATCCAGTTTGTTATCGTTTAAAAAAGGTAAAGCCAACAATCAAATAGAAATAATTGAAGATAAAAATCTTTTGTCATTAATTAGATTGATCGTTCTTTCACGATACGTTATCAGACACGCCCGCCCGCCTCCAGGTCTGATGACAATAATATAGGGACCTACGAAACAAAATTCTGGCTAAATACCTTGATAGGGATGTAATACCGTAATATCGTGCCAGATTAATCAATCAATCTACAGCTTATAAGTGGCCTCTTCTTACACGAAGAAGGCAGAGCATTAATCTCGACGCTTACTGAACGCGGGTTGGCGATTTCAAACTTATAAATAGAAATTATAAGTCTACGTTTCCTTACAATGTTTTTCCTTCATCGTTTGTCAATGGTGTCAAAATAATCTTAGACAGTACATAATTATAACTCGAGAAAAGTCACACCAACCTCGACTATCGTGCCAGATACTGTGCCTAATTATCTAAAATTCAAATGCTAGTATTATAATTTAACGGTTTATTGGTACCTAAGTACTTAAAGCTTTACATAAATATCTATATATTAATACGTGATGCAAAAACTTTGGATCGCTTTTTACGAAAATTGCGCGGACGTAGGAGCATAAAATTTGGTACACTTATAGTTTATGTGTAGGAGAAGTACAGAACGCTAATATTTTTCAAAAATAATGCTTATAAAGTACATTAAATCAATAAATAAAACATTACACACACATGCATAGTATCTGATCGTATTTGACAAAACGTCAAAATCGATAGACATTGCGATGGTATTCTCACGTCTCATATGAAAAGAGTTTTATAAAAGAGTTTGTTTGAGTTTGAGTTAAATAAAAATTATCCTTGAACGTATGTTAAGTGGTATTTTAAATTAAATCGTATATGGTTGAATTTCGACCACTAGGCGACCACTAGTTCTTATAAATAAACAAAAGAATCCAGTTCCTCTGTCTGCGTTCTGAAGTTAGTTTATATATACATATACCACCATTTAAGTCAGAAACCAGTGCACGCATTTTCACGTATATTTTCCGAAATTTCATAGCTGTAACGCCTCTTTCGTATGCATTCTAATACCACAGTAAAATAATGCAGTTAATGGTTATATTCTAATTCTGATGTATTGAATTAAAAGTACCGAGAAGCAATTGTTCAAAAATAAACACAAACCCAAAAAAAAATCCCAAAGTAACTACGCACAAGAATCACTTAAAGCAAGGTGAGTAGGTATTTATAAACAGGTGCCTAGATTTCTATTATCATTTTTTCACGTGAATCCTAGACAACACGTGTCCGCGAATAGATAGAGCATTAGTACCTAAGTTTTGCTTAAGTGTAAGATAAAAACAATAATTACCTAATTATAATGATATGATAAATATTATTAATTACTTTAATTAGACACTTAAGTTCAAACTGATGATAATATTTTACATGTAGGTAAAATTACCTATAAGCTTTTACTTTGTTTCTGTGTGACTTCCGTGCAAGCGCTAAAGAGATAGCACTCCTACTGCACTACAAGTTTTTACTAGTAACTATAAGGGGTATAACTATAAAATAGGAAAGTACCTATTTATTTAGCTTGCCGCCTGACCAGAACTAGACCCGAGCGTCTAAAAGAGCCATCAGAACACTACAGATGGAACCCAGCAGGGCTAATACCCGATACGGAACCGCAAAAGACTTAACGGGTAAGAGAAGGAATTAATAGGGACGGTGTGATTTTATGACTGAAATTCAGAGGCCCCTCCCTCTCGCCTCACCCAAAGTGGGAGGAGACAATGGATGATTTATTCATCATCTGCACGGTGTGCAACTCTACCTATCCCTCAAAGATTAGGAGGGGGAAGCTACGTATCATTGATAGCTACTTAACTAAATAAAATCTACATACCTATCTACCTACCAACGAAAGTATATCGATCTGAAGCCAATTTTTATCACTTGAATACTAATGTTCGTCATTGGAAATTTACTTAAAATAGATACCTAATCGTAGATATCGAGTTACCAGTTCAAAATTAGGTGTCACATGAAGCGTGAACGAGTGGGAAACCAATAAAAATAAGTTAATCCCTTCTAATATCATAGACTATTACTTACTATGGTACGCCATTGTAACCAAGTAACTGCCACCCACCTTAGTTTCTACCGGGTTTTATGTAATTCTATATTCCCGCGAAGATTCGTAGACAGATGTAAAGTTCTTTGACCCTGAATGTTAGGCATGTTGAAAACAATTTTTTGCATACATGGTTATGGAATATAGTTGGTTATCAATATCATGTCGTTTTACTGACGAGTAGCACGACAATCGCCGCGTCGTGTGTTGCGGAATACTGCTCAAGAATATGAGCCTCTAGCATGACTTGAAACTAGTCGAGTTCCTCCTCAAACTGTTACGTACATAAGTTTTTTTTTCCTTTTTAAAAACGCTGCCCCACACTAGGATTTTCTCCTGTGTCGTGGGTGCGTTTACAAACATACAAGTTCACATACGCATGACACCCAGACCCGAAACAACAATTTATGGATCACACAAAGATTTGCTCCGTGTGGAAATCGAACCCGCTACCCGTTGCGCGGCAACCAGTTGCCCAGCCACCGCACCAACCGTGCAGTCGCAGCAGTAAGCCGATAACATAATAATTAAAATATCATGTCGGTTCCTCACGCGACTTTCATGAGCACACTCTGCTGACGTAGGTACAATGGACATTGGTCTGGTATGGTAATTTGGTACCACATAAATCATAATAACACGCTACCAGAAATCCGTCACCATTTTCATTGCACTCTTAAGTATTTCAGGAGGTGAACGAACTTGTAAATGCCTAAATCGATTTGATGACAAGCTCGTAATTGTACAAAGATCCCGCTAAATCGTTCATACGCAACTACCCACGGAAGCTTACTCCTTCATTACGATTCGATTCGAATAGGTTTGAAAATCGCTACAACAATCGAATATTTAAGTGATCATGAACTAAAAAAAACAAATGCTTAAGTATGCTTGTACCTAGACAGAAGGAGATGTCTGTTTTCATATTAAATAAGTTCAAATTCTTAGAATTTGATCTGATTATCATAACGAGAATATTATCAAGCAGATGTGTCTATTTTAATGGCTGCAGGTATGTTTAAGTATCTGTTTCTTTTAATTAAATACCTACCAAAACGGGTTTGTACTAATTTATGTGGTTTCTCACAAAGTTCAAATGTGCATTATGCCATTTGCATGATAAAGAAATGATAATCTGTCGATAGTGTATAATAGCTACGTTTAGTTTGGACTAAGCTCTATAACCGCCATTTTTAAAGGAAGTTAATACCGTAAAATAATGTTCAGTAAAAAAAACCCACGCACTGATATGCACCTACTTAAGTTGCTGTTTACCTATCACTATCTTAAAAATAGGGGTTCCTCAATAAGCCAGTGAACCCAACAATAAAACTGTATTAGTACTAAACGCAACATAACATCAACTAAACTAACCCCTTACTTAGGTATACTGTTAGGTGTCATTTATAGATTGGTGAAAGCCAAAATGCCGTTAAATGGCTCCTATTTTACTTAAATTTAGGAGAGGTTAGTGTCAGTGGAAACAGGCATAAGAAACCTGATGAGTTTAAAAAGTAACTGAGTAGATACCTAACATGCATTGCGTGTGAATCACCGCACGCAGTCGGTTTAAACTACTGGCTGTTGAAGAAATATATCGCAAAGAAGAGTATGCCGTATTCGCGATATAATCTGCATAATATATGGGAGCTAAGTTTCAGCTACCTAGGTCCAGTAAGTTTGGCTATGCGTTATGAGTCAGTCAGTCACTCAGTGGCGGAAAAGTTTTATATATACAGATTACTATCAGTAGCGTATTAAACCTAAAGAGCGCCCTAGGAAAGCACCTCATACCACACTAATTTTTTTGGCGCCGCCGCTACTCCAGTTCGGCACGCGCGTCTCGCATAGCGATACAACTACCTAATACTTCAACAGATTAAATAATAATATAGTGGTTTTTAAAAGGTAGGTAAACATTAACTCGATTGTGTATGTTATAATGTTGTGAAACTTTGATTGCTCTGATGCTATTCATTTTTTTAACAGATATTTTTAATTAACTGTGCTAGGCTATTTTATTATCATCATAAATTAAAAACACAAAAACTAGATTTGGTGTGTGTATGACTAATGTGGTATATGAATAGCCAATACGTATACATTTTAGCAACATGTTACTTTAATAAATCAGGTTTGTATTTTTAGTGGTCATAAAAATTTGTTACATTTACATTCCACTTAAAAACTGTGTCTAATTTTTGTAGGCTTTTACAAACCAAACAAACAATCTAATTAATATCTTGTGTTTTGTTACAAAAATGTTAGAGCATTCACTGCCGCACTTAGAGTCATTTAAGTCTTTGACTGCCAATAGAAAACTGTTGAAGGCAAATCCTCCGCTAATGTCGGCCATAGGTGACCACCACGGCGTTCAATGTATTAATGGTAACTTTCCATAGACCTTAGCAATTGTTTTCGATACAAAATTGTGACTAAGGAATAGTTGTAAGTAAGTAATCATTAAATGTCTCTGAGTATGGCAGTTAGAAATAAAACAACATATCTCGGTAACCACCTTTTACTTTAATCCATTGTCTTTTTTTCATTCTTTTATATAAAATGTTCACTATAAATTTTACATGGTTAATAAAATAGATTAAGTATAATATAACATACAGGCTAAGTCTCGCACCATCCATAAAAGTATAAAATGTCTGCTCATCACAATACCATATAACAAATTAAAAATAAAAATCATGATAATTGTACTTTCTACTTCTAAAAACTTAAAACTAAATTATGTACGTGTTAATTCTTAAGACACTAGGTTTCAGTTATTACAAATTCATGAACCCTTTTTTTTGAGGGGGAAAATCATCCAATGATTTCTCCCGCCTTGGGTGAGGCGAGAGGGAGTGTCAGTCTCTTACTGACTATAAACCACCCCGTTCCTACTCCTGCTTTTCGAGCCGGAGCCCCGGTAAACCCATTAGGAAGCCCGCAGCTCCGGATCTTTCATGAACCCTTAAAGCATGGTATTGTAATTAGCAGGCATCAATTATATCGATAACAGATTCAACTGATTTAAACAAAGCTCAACAACAATACGTTTAAATACCAAAACTCAACAAAATTATTGTCATAAAATTATATGGAATATTCAATAATTCACGCAGACACAATAATTATTGTAAGTCTTTCATTATGAGTTGGGAATATTTATTTAATATTGAATAGATCTCTTTACTATTTACTTACATTCTAACAGCGCCTTTAGCGCAGTAGTCGGAATTCTGAGATTGAAGATTTTTTGCTATTATTTTTATGTTTTTATTAGCATAATGCAGAATCCTGCATGTCTTTTAAACTATGCTGAGCACAAGCATGTGACTCCAAACTAATTTCCATAGCAGTCTGTTTTAAAACATTATCTCTAATTTAAATGTCATCTACAAAACAAATATTACCTCACGTTGTTTTTTTTTACTAAATTTTCAAGTTCTTTGTACCTAAAAATATAGTCGCCTATTTTAAAATTGGAATCAGATTGTGACATCTATATTTGAATTTATTTTATGCAATTATAAAATGATAAACATTCTACTTTGATTAATATTTATACGTTAATTAAAACGGTCAATAAACCAACTTAAATACAGTTGGTTATGTGTACATGTTAATTTAAAAATAATAAAATGCATTGTATTTATTTACTGTACGTTCTTTTTTCAGTACCCTTAATACGAGTTTGTTTTACGTTAAACGAAAACGAAACGAGAGCGCGTTCGGCGTTCTGATTGGTTAGTTCATTCGCACCGGCCAATCAGCGAGCTCTCGTTTCATTTTCGTTTAACGTAAAGCAAACTCGTACTAAGGGTACATATAACTACATCTAAAATATTGTTATATAAGTACATGATTATTTGATTTGATAATTGTAAAGTATCTTTTTTTTCTAAATATGTTTCTATCTTACATCACTTCATATAAAGTATGTACAATTGGCACATAAGTTTCATAAATTGATTGCAATTACTTTATTATGTTAAGACAACAGACGATTAATGAGCGTTCTTATTTTTCAACACGAAGTGTTTATAAGTAAGTACATTACTATAATAACTGTTGATGAATTCTTATTATAATGTAAGTACTACGTTTAACCAACATTAGTAAGTACATACACGATATATTTGGTCAATTAAATCACACATCGAAAGCACATCGCAGGAGATATTCTTATAAAGCCACGGATACACTAGGGGACAATTGGAGCAACAAGTTGCTGAACATGTTCCTCAACAACTACGTGGAATGTGCCGACATACATGTCGCGGAACATTTTGTCGACCACACTTCTCAGTGTTTATAGAAATGTCGCCCGAGGAGGTTGTGGCTATTAGTGCTGCATACATAGTAATTATATCGAGTGTGTTGAAACCTAAGAGAAAGAGAAGGTGGTGGATGCGGAATTTCTTATTACAACGAGAAAGAAGAGTTAATATTCTATTCTACACTCAGTGACAAATGGCGCAACACTGACGCGAGACACGTGCGCTCGCTCTCGAGGCGGGAGCAAGCAACATGCCCCGCGTCACGTACAATGTTGTGGGTCATGTTGCGGGACACTATGCAACGTTGCAGCGTCACGTATATTTTGTGTTGCGCGTCATGTTGCGGGACAAAATGTTCCCTAGTGTATCCGGGGCTTTAGATAGTCCTTGGAAGACGAAATATTGGAAGAGAGTATATTGATTATAAAAAATTAGGTATGTAATTATCTATTGACCCGTTTGTTATGATCGTGAGTCCCTTTGTATAAGTACTTCATGATATATTTCATGCTACAGACTAATAAGTACGGTAGATATACCAACTCTGCGTATTAAATTAAATGCTTCGTTTACATGTTTGTTATACAAGCGAAGCACGCACATATTGCATAATGCCAAATTTATTTTACTTGGCAAGAAAAATATAAATTGTCGATTGCAGAGGAATGTTGAATTTCCTAACGTTGCAATTCCAGAGGGCTTAGTACAAGTTTGTTTTACATTTAAAGAGAGAGACGTTCGGCGTTCTGATTGATGGGTTCAATTACGCCGGCCAATCAAAGCGCTCTCGTTTCGTTTTCGTTCGACGTAAAGCAAACTCATACTAAGGATACAGGACATACATTTTACGCTGACGTCATTGAAGATGTCATAATTCGTTTACTTTATACATGCAGACTATAAGTTTTAAGTGATCTTCGACCTTAAGGCAAATTCTGCATTTCTATCATAAGTACTGAAGTTTGATATCTAATACAGTAACGGAACTAAATCGTGATCAGAAGTAATCTAAATAAAACTATAAGAAATGCAGTCCAATCCGGAATAATCGTTCTTCATTCTTCACCTAGAATTTTCGTGGTCTCATCTACGTCGATAAAACTTGTCATTAAGATTTCCTACAACTAATTTATGTGTATAAATTAATATCATCTAAAAATACACACCTACAAAACTTTCCGTACTACAAACAGCCGTCTAAAAATATTAATCGTTAAAACCAATGTCTAAAAGTTACGTTTCTAAGTAACTATGAAATAGATGTTCCACTTTCCAAAATTCACTGGTTCTAGTTTTAACAACTAAGCTTTGACACATACATGGAAGATTATTTACGTTTAATATCTCTAATTCATTACCAATGATTAATTTGTTAGATTATTGTGAAAAAATGAATGATGATAGTCATGGCCAATTCAGTTTCGGCTCTAGAGAGCTATTTTAGAGAAAATTTCAAAAATAATATCATTTAGTTAATATACGTATTTTTCTATGGAAAGCTCAAGTCTGGATCGCAGACTATTAGTAATAAATTCTATTACATTACGTAAGTATGCACGAATATACATACTGTTCAACATTAAAATCGCTATTTGAGGAAACAGTGCAGCCGATCAACCCCATTTAGATTAAAATCTGATATGGCTACGATATGGACCGACCCATTATTAAAAAACACGGATAAAATATCATTATTTATGTATACGCTGAAAATATATTGAGAAACTTGAAAGAAATCAACTGCACTGTTTCTCGCTTGCTCCTTTACATGAGATGCGATATTAAAATGTACTTATAAAAGCATTAATAAGTAGACAAGATTATAGCATGTCTAGATAGTGGATAATCGATATAACAGTAATACGATGAGCTTTAGTTCCTGAGTGGAACGTCGCGGTCACTATATTTGCACGACCTTCCTGCGACGGGTGAATGCGAGCGCGTATTCCACGCCCCATACAAGCACACAGGACATTATCAGAGCATTCTGCACGTGGATACACGTCGCGAAGCTACCGGTGTAATCTCTTACGTAGCCTGAAAAACAGAAAGAAAAATATAGGAGAATTTTTAAAGCACAAAATATTAGTAAATTACGCACAATCCTTTTTTTGGGTGCGTTTATAAACATACAAGTTCACATACAATCACGCCCAGACCCGGAACAACAATCTGCGGATTACACCAAGAGTTATTTCGTGCGGGAATCGAACCCGCGACACGTTGCACGGCAGCCAGGTGCCCAGCCACCGCGCCAACCGTGCAGTCAACTATTAAACGTTCTTTTAAGGAAATATTGTAATTTCTCTGCTAACACGTTAACTATCAAAGGGGACAAAACTGACCGGCGTGTGCACTAGTAAATGATTTACCATCGACGCCTTCCAGTCTTGGCAGTCAAAGGGCGTTTCTACATTGGCATAACACTGATACTTAACACATTAATAAATTTTTAATTACAAAAATAATACTTTTGTCATCTAAAATTCACTAACATAACTACAACTGCACTCAGACCGCCCGCCTACTCTATGTATCTATCGTACAACTTACCGATCAAAGGTCCAATAGCAACAACGAACACTCCTTTGCTGACCATATGCAGACCAAACGCAGCTGGGAGCTTCTCAAGCGGACAGTACTCAGAGATGGTCAGAGTGAAGTTACTCAGACACATTCCTCGGAAGAACCCGCAGATGGACAGCCAGATCATCAGAGGCACCCACTCTGTTTGCTCTGCTAACACTGGAAATATAAATGTAATAGATGAGATATTAAGCTTGAGTTTCTTAAGAATGGCAAACTAAATCGTATGTGTTGAACGACAGGAAAATGTGTGTGTGGGTGTTTTGTCACTTTCCAATTTTATAGATATCAATCAAGTTATAACACTTGCATCCGTATGGCGAGGATATTGAATGGACTAAATGGGAATGAGTTTAGCTTTATTTTCTGTACTTTGAATGCAATTTTAACAATTATGATTGAGGTTGTATAGTTTTGACATTTGTTCAACGACTTCTTATACCTAAGTACTCAACACCTAAAATAACATTTAGTGTGATTTCTACTTTAATATTCTATGTGGGACTGATTTTTCAAACCTAATTATTTATTTCAAGCTAAACAGAATAGGTAAGAACTTGTCAAATTAGTAGTAGGTATAACCTTGAAGATTGATGTATTTAATAGCTATATTACATTATGACCTACGCTCATAAACTGTGTAAGTAGGTTTATCGATGATGTAACGTTCTTTGTACAAGTGAGCATGTGTTAAACAAAACTAACGAATTCAATAACATACTCCAAACACGCAATTAAGAAATCATAAAATTTTAAATAACATTTACTAAGTATTTATTTTAATTGTGATCGTTGAAACTATTAGATAAGTAATACATTTTTTTTATTTGTTGTTGTGTACATTTCTAGATACTTACTAGTTAAGAATCTAAAGTCTCAAATTCAACTGTGGAGTGTTTATCTACGTATAGGTAAATGACTATAAATAAACAGTTGTATACATGGTTAACCCATACGCCATATGCTAGCCTATAAAATTCCTCATGTTAACATTTGTTACATAAATGTAGGTAAAAGTCATGTAATAGCTTATGTAAAAATAAATATGATTTTTACTCACCAGACCTCGTCGCCGCTAAGAAGAATGAAGAAACAAAGAATATCATTTTCTTTGAAATGGTCGTTCTGTCAAATATAGGTGGTAGAATCAACCGGACCAAAATATCAGTAATGGCAGTCATTGAGAGGCAAAACGCCGTGTCATTCATGTTGTAGCCCAAACTTCTAATAAAGAATGGAGTCAACATCCTAAATTGTAGCTCCCCGCTCCAAAACAGCGAGAGCCCTAGTAAAAGGTTCAAAAACGACCAGTCTTTAAGTAAATCTAAGTCCATAAGAGCTATAAATCTTCTAAAGAAACCCTTCTTCTTTTCCTCGGGTTCCGCTTTCTTGATTGGTTTCATTTGTATCGCGTCATCGTCTTGTACTGTCTGAAAGCATAGAATTAAAACTCTTAAATTATGAATACTTAATACTAACTAAGTATACTAAGATAGTAACTGCCTCATTGGTCGAGTGGTCGCGAGTGCGACTGCTGGACAAGAGGTCTCGGGTTCTATTCCCGGGTCGGGCAAAGTATTATTAGGCTTTTTTCGGTTTTTCGAAAATTTCTCAGTAGTAGCACGGAGTCTAGAATCGTGCCCAGTGTATGGCAATAGGCTCATCCCCTATTACATAGAACTTATAAGAGAAATAGTGAAAAGTAGGTATACATTGTATAGCGGTATTACATGCCGTAATGTATACCACTGCTTACCCCTTCGGGGATAAAAGGTGTGACGTTACTATACTATACTGAAATATCTTTGAAAAAACATTGTTCATTTAAGCATTTAGCCTTAGAACATTAAGGATTTAATAAACACTCACATCAAGATACAACTGCAAGTAACTGCCAGTGAAGTCCATGTTGGAGATATTTGAAATGACGGACACTTTCCTCTTGCGCGCTGCTTCACTCATACTGCCGCTAGATGTCACTCGCGGCATAGCGGCCACGGACGCAGCGGTTGTCAACCCAGGGTACAGTTTATTATTAATTTCAAACTTTTCAAATTCCTGTAGGGGCTTGTCACAAGTCTTAGCTCGTGGTAAGCCTATCGTCCGCACTGAAGGATGGTTCATGTTGGTGTGTGATCGCTGCTTCATTATCTTTGGTATTTGAGGTGACACCAGTGGATTTATTTCGAATTTGTCATCGTTTTCTTCTTCACTCTCTAGTATACACTCCATTTCCTGAAACGAGAAACAGAATATTATAAAAATACCAATTAGTCTATGCTGGTCAAACACAAGTTAAACTAAATTTTATCCGGTATAAAGAAGCTGCAGACAATATAATAGAAAAAAAAATGTTTTTAAAGAGTTTATCTATTATATAAAAATAAGTCGGGGTTTCTTCTTGACGCTATAACTCCAGAACGCACGAACGGATTTCCATGTTTTTGCATTCGTTGAAAAAGTCTCGGGCTCCGTGTGGTTTATAGCAAAGAAAATTCAGGAAAAAAAGGCAAGGCAAAGTAGGTAAACGGAATATTATTGGTAATGAAACGGAGTTCGCCGGGTTTGCTAGTACCACTATAAAAATCATACCAACCTTCACTGTTTGCATTTCACAGTCCACTGGTTCATCAATGAGATGTCTTTTAACTGGTTGCAGTAGACAGGAGCCAAGCACAGCATGGAAGGCCAAAGCTCCCAGTATGACGACCGTCCAGCGGAACCCATATTCTCCTAGTAAGAGTTTGACTAGTTGTGGCATCACCATCAACCCGAAGCCTGTACCAGCCATCGAAAGACCGACAGCCTGACCCCGCTTCTTAGAGAAGTAATGGTTGAGCGACACGAACGATGAGGACGACGCTAGACCCACTCCGAAACCTGGAACGATGTTTAAAAAGATTCATAAGTATGGTATAACAGCAAAAAAGTAGGCTAAAATTGTAATTTAATGTAGATATAACAAATGATAATCAATGATATGCATTCAAATCGGATTTTCCAGAACAGAGACTAATTTTGTATGAGGATTTTTTTAAGGTTGCTCTAATGATACACTTGGATTTTCGCCTGTATCGTGGGTGCGTTTACAAACATAGACTTTCACATGCACAAGACACTCAGATCCGAAACAACAATTTCTGTATCACACAAAGAATTGCTCCGTGCGCGAATCGAACCTGCTGCACTTTGAACGGCAGCCAGTTGCCCAGTTATCGCGCCAGCCGTGCTGTCGTTATAATTATATTTTGAGGATGCAATAGGCACATGAAATCGGTGGTAATCATATTGTACGAAAGTGCAGGCTATTTGATGCCAAATCTTAAATCCAGTCAGCAACAACAAGCTGCTAAAACCACAGCATCTATACATATGAATATCATTTCACCTTAATAAATATGAATAGAAATGTGTTTCTTTATGACTTATGGTCAACTATAAAAATATATATAGGTACAACACGTGTGATGAACTGATGAGGAAACCTATTTTAATACATGTGACCATAAAATACAACTTATGTTTCCCGTCATTATAAACTAGAAAAACGAAAAGGAAAAAGATACTACTCGATCTGTATAATAAATAAGAACTAAGAACATTTCAATTAAATTATTATCTGTAGTGAATCTGTTGATAAATCTTAATTAATTTCAAATGTTTACAGTAAAAAATCTGCAGATTTTCAATGAAGTTGTAATCACGGTCACGCCTTTGGAATTTATAGGTGTGAGCTTTCAACAGCATCGAATAATCTTATCCTAGATACTTATTAAATAAAGCTTGAAGAGTTTGTTTGTTTTAACGCGCTAATCTCTGACAACTACTGGTCCGATTTGAAAAAATGTTTTTGTATTGGATAGTCTATTTATCAATCGAGAGGGAGACCTTCTGTGGACGCCCTTTAGCCCATCGAAGGGACATGTCAGGACTTAAGTCAAGTTAGTCAAATCCATTTATCGAGGAAGACTATATATTATGCTATAAAACATCACACTACGAACAATAAAGGCTGAGCAGTGCAAGTGAAACCGCGCGGGAGTAGAAATAGAAATAGAAATCATTTATTTGCATAAAATGTAGGTACAGATATGTTGTTATTTATAGTAGCTAGTTTAACAATAAGTCCAACAAAGAATACAAAGGTACTATTTATATTGAATTGCAATCATCAATCACCGTCATGTTGTTGCATAGTGACTGTTTTTATTACATTTACACTATAACCAAAACATAATATAACTGCTAGGAGGAAAAACACTATGACCTCATCTGAATGGCAATGTCGTTTTCGTTGAAGGATCTTTATTCGAGGGTGCCTTTATTCGTGCAATACGGGCACCATTGGATTGATCTAATAGTTTTTATCAATACCCATAATCTGCAATTAGGATCATCAGCTTTTTAGAGGCGTTTTTTAAATTTTATGTTCCCATAAGTAAACTAATCATTATTTTTGAACTATGAAACAGATTTTACAGACAGCCAGCAGTTTTAAGCCTTTACTTAAAATAACATTTTTGATAAACTAATGAGCAGTGGTTTTAACTACAAAACGGATATAACCAAATCATTAGGTAGTGCGTATCAAAATTTTTCCCATTGGATTATTATACACTAATATTATAAACGTGAATGTTTGTTTGGATGATTTTACAGCAATCGCGTAACTTCTAAACTGATTTTGATGACATTTGGTATACAAACAGAGTATCTGGCTTGGGTGATAAACTACTTTTTATCCTACGAAAACGCGGGTGAAGCAGCTGGCAGAAGCTAGTATAATAAATATACAAATCACAATAATGTATACCTTAAGTATACGTATTAGAATCCATTTTTAGCAGATGGTAGACTAATAAATCTGCTCATTTACATCAAAAATTAGCGTGTACAATCTACTACGTTGCTAATTATAAGCTGCTGTTAGATCCTAACCATACTAGGTACCTACATGAAGGGTCTCAGTTTATGAGGACAAAGTGTGAATCCATAAACAACTGTGACTCAGAAAAGATATGAAATTTCCTCGTAACATGTGTAGTGACACTATAGTAACAGATATATAAATACTAAACTTATAAATATAGTCATATGCTAAGTTTTACCTCACATAGATACAATACAATTTTTGTCTCAAAGAAAATGTATGAAAGATGAATAGGTTCTAGCTTAATATTCATTTATGTATGTAAACACTACAATAGACACAGGTATAAAATAGATATGACAGGTGTTCAGAGCTAAACTCTCAGCAATAGGTAATGAACTGTTTTTATATTGTACACATTAACGACTGCCATGTTAGTCGAGTGTTCGCAAATGCGACTGCCGGACAATGGGTGTCGAGTCCGATTTCCGGGTCGGACAAAGTATTACTGGGTGTTAATTGTTTATTAGAAAATTTCTCAATAGTACCACGAAGTCTGGAATTGTGAACAGTATATTACATGGGACTTATAACACAAATAGTGAAAAGTGCGTGTACATTGTATAGCGGCATTACGTGCCGTAATGTGCACCTCTGCCTACCCCTTCGGGGATAAAAGGCGTGACGCGACATATTTAACGATACAGTTTTCCTAAGTACCTAACAATAGAAAATGCTTTAAGATCGATCATCTCTATTCAAGTCGACATGATTCGGGATCGTATGACGTAATTGCAGTGACGTCACAGACAAGCACTTGAAGTACCTACGTAAGTTACGTGATATCAGAAGGCGAGACTTCAATGTATGCGTGAAATCAGTTTCACGCCGTCACTCCGGCAGTATGGCTACCTTGAGTATAATTTTCTGCATAGCAGGATATGCTATGAATACATAATGCGTGTAATATCTGGGAAATATATCATTGTCTCCTTTGTAAATGATGAAAGCAATAGATTGATGGAAGCCTTGAACAGCAACGTTTACTAAAATCTCAAAATATCGCATTCTCCAAAATGATTTTTTCTTAACACTAACCAAACAAAACAGTCGCTGTATTGTCTCATTGTTTAGTTTGATGTCTACATCACGTAATAAAACCAATAAGGAAAGTCCAAAAATATTTTGTTAGAAACTCCCCACTAGGTGGCCAAGAGGAAACTTATTTCGGAGAAACTGATCGCGTTGAAACTTCACTCACAAAAAACCTCTGAATAAGGATCGGTTCATATCTGACGGAACATGCGTCGCGTAACGCCAGAACAGACAAATGTACAGAAAAACACTTGACTGTTCACACTCAACCGATGATACGTTAGTGCGATCGATGATACGCTCGACATATTTTACGTCAGATATGAATCGACCCTATATACTACTGCACTCTCTACTTTTAGCGCCTGTTTTACCACCTTCTTATAAGTACTCGATAAACTAATGTGACAGAATCTTAATGTACATATTTGCAACGACAATGTGTTCCGACATTGTGAAACAGGCTACTTAGGGCATACTTAGGAGTAGATATGACATAGCTACGCAAGAAAAAAGTCACGACTAAGAAGATAACAAACGAGATAATATATACCAAGTGTTGGACACAAATATTTAATTGCAGTCGAGTCACGCTGTTTGCAATGTGCAAATATACGCGCCGGTCATTGCTTCAAGTCCTTTACTTTGCTATTCATAGGTCATTTATAAAATAATACATATCTACGTTTAATACATAACTAATTTGTCAGTATCTTAGAAGAAACATAATAGACCAAATTTCCCACGCACACAAACAATACAATACTTCTTCTAGACTAGAGGAAAAAAATAAAAGAAAACTGTCTGCAAACAGGGAAAGGATATTAAAATATTTATTAATTACTCATCTAATTAAGCAATTATGCAGAATACTAACAAAAAAATAAACAATTCCTGTCATTGAGAAAGGAAATATTAATTACATGAAATAATAATGACGTTCATTAGTGGCTGCTGTGTAAATTACATGAATCGGAGATGACGTCAGAGGCGGAATTAAGTAATGAAAAACGTTAACGGGTCATTTACATTACGATCCATAAAAAAGTAAATTATTTCTGCTGATTGTTTTGCTATTGAGACTTGGCAAATAATTTACCGATTGACTACACGATATACCTAATATACTAAGTTATAAGGATAACATAGAAAAACGTTTGTAACCGCTAGATACTGTACTAGAGCTAAATTTAATATTGTCATTATTAAATATTAAGAAGAAGGTAGAGAGGCCTTTGCCCTGCAGTGAGACGATCATGGCTGAAATCTAAATCTAAATATTAAGAGTAGTGTAGAGAGAAACACTAAATAATTTTCTATTCTAAATAAATAAACATGTTCTTTGTTCTTTATAAAACAATCACTAAGCAATGACAAGAAACGCCGAAACCTACCAAAATCGAAATCTTATTCACGTTTGAATATTGATCAGTATAATTAAAGTAATTATTCTGAATACAGAGGGCTTCACCTTCACCCTTGCGTAATAACGATTGTTTTCCCCCCAGTAATTGGCGTAGGTAGTGAGATTTTCTTTTGATACAAACTACGTAACATAGCTACATGGATCTTGTAGCTACATAAGCTACAAGATCTCGGCCGTCTATCTAGACACACGGCAGTGTGTCCGCCAAGTTCGAGCAAAAAAACCGACACACCGGCCGTGGGTTATATTACACGAACCATTTCGGGCCAAGTTTGACCCACCTATAACTCAAAATCTATTTTATCTACGCATGAAATTTCTAGTATCTGTCGAGATCTACTTACTTATCTAAAATACAAAATTTCATTAATGTACCTATTGTAGGTCTTGAGATATTGACGTCAGAAAATCGCTATTTTTACTATACACTCACTGACTGACTGACTCACTCACTCACTCACTCACTCACTCATCAAAAACCTAGACCACTTCCAATGGTCGTATTGACTTGAAATTTGGCATGGAGGTAGGTCTTTAGGTCAAGGTAAAGGAAAAAATCTGAAAATGGCCAAGTGTGACAAAAATAATGAAGGTGTAAATTCATACCCCTAAGGAACTAAAACAAAAAATTTATATATATCTTCCAATGGTCGTACCGACCTAAAATTCGTTACGAAGGTTTGTATTTAGTCAAAGTAAAGTAAAATAAGAAATAAAGAAAATAAACCTTACAAAAATAAATGAAATCCCACCCAAAACATAAATGTGAAAGGCTGCCAAGTTCGATAATATTGGAATGCTTCGCCTATAAAAGAAGTGAGATCTAAATAAGTACCAAGTTCCATACACAGACCTCAGTTAAAAATGATATAACTTGGCAAGTTTTAATAGAAAATTATATACTTGACTCATTGCGTTTAGTAGGTTTATAACAAAGTGTGTGAAAACTTGCCAACTTGTTATATCATTTTTAACTGAGGTCTGTGTATGGAACTTGGTACTTATTTAGATCTCACTTCTTTTATAGGCGAAGCATTCCAATATTATCGAACTTGGCAGCCTTTCACATTTATGTTTTGGGTGGGATATCTTTCACTGACGTACTAACATAACTCAATTATATAGCGAATTATCTTCTAAGAATAGGTAGTATTTACGTTCAAGTCTATCGTCAAATTTTTGTAATGGGTACAAGGGAAATAACATTTCTTGTAAAGGTAATCACTTAATTTTATTACGCAGCTAGTTTTAGTCTGAATTTACGCTAGGTCATAATTATACGTAAAGATAGCTTAACAATCAATAATACGTATTAAAGTTTTTGGCCACATAATCTTCGGAGCATAAGGTTATATATAGTCACGTAACACATCAATAATGTATGAATGCTAATGAGGCTATAGATAAAAGTAAAACGTTTACAAATATGTCTAGATATTATGCGCATTAAGAATTATGTTACGAGGTTAATTATATAGTTTAACGCAAACGAGACATATGAGTTTAGTGAAATAATAAAGGAAAACCTCCTAGAAACCTTCAAACTGCATCAGAAGGTTATTATAATATGGAATACGGCTCTGTTAGACGAGGCAAATGACTCTTATAACCCCTATGAAAAGAAATATATTTATTTATTTACGTGAGGAAGTGAAACGATACTGCTTATAAGTCGAGTAGCAATTTGCTTAAAAGGCAATGCTGCAATATTATTCATACGTATTTGTACTTAAATTATTAGTTAACTTTTCCTTAGGAAGCTAGACGGCATAAGAAATAATGTCAGTAGACAGTAAAAACGGATGCACACGGAATTAGCATTTGCATAACACGTTCGAGTATAAATCTTCAAATGGTCAACAAGGTTACATTTCGACAGCCAATATATCTAAAAATCGATGAAGCATTTTACATGATTCTTTAGTTACATAAGAGCATTTTTGCACAGCACAAAATAAAATAAGTTTGGTGATAAACTTACCTCCTAAAATACTGTAAGTAGTTATAATGTGCCCCATGCTGGCAGCTGGTGCGGTGAACAGCAAACCAAGGGCACATATTGTGGAGCCTACGAAGCACACTTTCCGATAAGAAAATGTTTTTATCACAGGCCCCACGAAGAAGCCAGAGAAGTTGACCACGGAGTCTAGAGTACTGGCAATCACTGAAGCACCCGTGGTGTGGACCCCGAGATCATCCAATAAGTCTTTGAACAGCAAACCAAACGACGGCTCAAGAGAACGCGTTGAAAACTGAAATCAAACATTAAGAAGCGTTAGAAATGGAAGAAGCTACATCTGCTTTTCGTCTGCTCTGCTTATGCAGTAAGTAAGCCTTAGACTGGACGTGTGAACGTTTCAAGGCTAAGTTTTCAAAATTCAAGATATTTACATGATCTGCAACGTTCTATTTCCAAGTCCGCATATGTAAGTTTGCAAGCCTTTAGCAGTGCATCGTTACATTGAAAATCAATACACATTTCCTTTGCAAGACTAGGTCATGTAGAGCCGAGAGATTCGGTATATCATTATATTTTACTATCTATGTATCGATAGTTAGTGTATTTGCTCAGTCATATGTTACGACATCCTCTGTTGGAATTATTCTTAGACTTTCAAGTTTCTGTGCATCGGCATCGTAAAGGATGGTCGTTTTTATGAAAACCGGAAGTATCGTGTTCTTATGGATGGAGATTTATTATCACTGTGTCGAATTCTGAAACTGATATTTAGCGCATAAACGGAACGCTCCTAAACACCGCAAACAGGTGATGGTAAAAAACGAGTTTTATTTAGAAAAATAATTCAATGTTTATTTTATGTAATAATAGTTGTAACCAAATGCTTAAGGGCTTTCAAAGATAACGCGATACCAAAAACTATTAATGTACTATAAAAAAAATGTAGCGTTTTTCGGGAGCGTTCCGTTTACACTCTGTATATACCTACACTTCTCACACGAGCTTGTCAATACAAGCTCATCTTCATCTAAATAGATTTCTATGTAAATCAAAAATCACGTTCTATATGGTAAAAATTTCATCAAAAAACCTGCTATGTAATAAATAAATATGTGCGAATCAATGCGACTGTTCTAATGGAACCGGTATTTTTAATATAGGATTTTAATATTAGATTTGTATTGTATAATAATATTTTAAATTAAGGTGTCGTCTTTATTATACAAAACTTAACGTAAACGTAAGCTCTACGTTTTATCAACTTAAATGTGTTTCAAGGTCATTGAAATAGTAAAACCCTACATTAAATTTATTTTAGTATTATTTATCAATTCGTATATTAACAGAATGTAGACTACTGAACAAATAGACTATTATATGGCTATCTTTCATCGTGCAAGGACGAATATTTTTATTTCCATACAAACCAGTTTCTTGTTTACATTGTGATGAAATCTTATTGTAGCAAACCGAAAAGAATGTTACTTTTCACTAAAGAATCAAAAGACAAAGAAAATAATAACATGGACTGCCTTAAGATGTGCGCAAGAGTGAGTAAGTAGAACTGAAAGAATCATATGGATGCAATAAAACAGCCGTAAAAGGCCTGGCAAATCAACTTGCGTACGCGTCCATTATCAAAAGAATTGTAAAAACCGTTGTATAGTATTGAAATCAAGTATTTATTTCGAAACCGTACTTGAAACTACATTCGTTTAATAGATTTAAAAAACAAAGCAAACAAAAGATAGGAATCTCTTTCCAGAGTTCAATACAATCAGTTGAAGTAGTAATTGTGTCAGCGTTAGGAGAGCATGTGACTAGTTAGGCAATCATAATTATTGTGTCGAGAACCGAGACTTCGAGACTTTGTGACCGCGTCACGTAGGCACTGCACTGCCCTTCAATACGATATCTGATGGTCACCGTTTTGATATTGTGAAAAAAACATCGTTAGTGATGTGATTTGATCTTAAAAATTGACTTAAGGAGTCTCTTTAATTAAAAATGTCCACAAGTGTCTCTGTGGCAATAAATTTTAATTAATCAATAGAAATATTAATTATTCCAGCTAGGAATTAATTATTTAACAACCTTTGACAATAAGTAAGTTTGCCCTCTACCAGAATGAGTCTAATAAAATTACAGGGAAAAGTGGTTTTATATGTACAATCCTTCAGCACAGTAAAGGTCAAATTTATTTAATATACGCTTAATGTACTGGCAATTCCATTTTATTGGGTTTTGCCTGTTTGTTTCTATGCACTTTTGACAATGACGCTTATGGAAGAATATACAACATTATTAAAATCGTATGCTTTAGACTAACAATAGGCAATAATACAATATGGTTGTATTGCTATTGTGGAATGAAATCACCTGGAATAGTCGGTAGGAATTAAACAAAGCGTCTCTTTGTTATTAATGTAAGTAACGCTTTTACAGAAACTATTATTATTTTTGTTTTTGAGTAAGAAAGACTGATGGACTGACTAGTTTAATCCTTTGAAAAAAAATCGATGAGAATACACGATCGTTGTGTGTTAATCACAATGATCGTGTATGAATTAGACGTAGCTAATTGTATCTATTGATCGATCGATTGCCCCCTATTCCATAAAAAAACCAATCGCTTATCTAACACCGATTGTGTTCTGATTGCAGCATGGCTACCTAATTTGGCTTATCATTTCAGATTACTAGATTATCTATGATTCTTAAAAAAAGATTCTTGATTCTATATTGGTGACATTATAGACCCTTGAGGGACTCCTGAGGATACTAGCTAAAATAACTAAGTATTTTATTCCCTTAAAGTCTTGACCTTATAAGACTTAAGTACATGTAGATATGCACATTAAACCACAAAGCAAATAATTGGAAGTCTCGAGAACCCATTGATTATTTATTATCGGCACCTACAAGGTGTCAAAAGCTTCTGCTAAGTCAGAAACATAACGGTATACTTAACCTAGCAACAAGCAATGTAAGACTTGCAATAAATCTTAGAATAAACGTATTCAGTCATCACTCATCGCATATTTTTTTCTAGCTTCTTGTAATTAATAATCAATAATAATAAACTCCATAGCATAATCATAATTTTTTTCAGATAAATATTATTGTATTAAAGTTAATTCATCTGTTTAATCCCACTGTAATATAATATTGCACACAAAGCAATGATGTAAACAACTACCAGACGAGCATTATTAAACAAGGACGCAAACCGAGGTGATTGACCTTTGAAATTAGCTGCTTCGTACATGCAAAACTAAATTCAATTATTGGCGTCGGTGTTATATAGATGTTGCTATTTGAATAAGAACATCAATATCATTACTAGAATTCGATACTGAGAACTTTTATCGTGGGACTTCCTGCTATCATAAAACGTGAATTTATGCTTGGTCATATTTAATTTTATCAACTGAAGTAAGTACTTAGGACGAACATATTAAAACCGTCGACTGGGTATTCCCACATTCATCCTTTTTTATTGTAAAAAATCCCCATGATAAGTCATATGAGCTACATACAAGACTGGAGTAGGTTTAGCTTAGTGATATACCGCCGTACTCAGAGTCGTTTAATGGTTACGTAATCCAGTCCTTAGCAATTGTTTTCGATACAAAATCTTTACTAAGGAATAGTTTAAGTAATCATTAAATATTTCTGAGTACGGCCAACAGTTACCTGTACCTTTCTCAAGTAAGTTCCAGCGATGAGTAGATACTTACATTAACTAAACTGACTCCTAAGCAAACCATCCACGCCCACCCGCCATCGGGTGCCACCTTCCTTGTAGCTGGTGGCTTTTTGGGCTCTAAGCCTTTGCTCTTCTCCACAGTCATTTTCAGCCTTTGTCACCTCGCCTGAAACAATTAATATGATGTTATAAATCTAATTAATCTATTAAAATATGACCGTATTGTACTACTTACAGTACTTATCACCAAAATATCGCTTAAATTTAAATTTACTTCATACAGAGTTAAGCCAGGTACTTGAATAAATTATGCAGGAATTGCAACTTAAGTAAACACGTTAATTTAATTGTTTAATGGTATGTGCAATCGGTTGAATTTAGGTCTGCCTATTCATAAGTAGCGTATAATGTTCGATTAACCACATACTCTATCGCAATCAACTGTAGTGTCCATGTTCGGACTCATCGCAACATACCGAGTTATCAACACAGCGTCGCGATAGCATTTGTTATGATTTGATTGCCGGCCGGCCGCCGCAACAAAACAGTAAACATGAAATAAGTTAGGCTTCATAAGAAAAATAACCACGACGGCAGCACGTGGTGTTGCGATCATACAGTCACCACGTGCAACGCCCTCGGCTGACATACGCTGACTTCATGTTATGAGAGCAACAAATTGTACGATTACACATTATATACTCACTACAATTTAATGGTTTTACTGGCTAATTATAACTGCCATACTGAATAATATATTTATAAAATACGTGACGGTGGACTCGTCCTAATTGCGGTTCAAAATGTTGGTTTTCCTACTGCAAATTGTTAAAGTTTCTAGGAAGTAAATGAGATGAATAACATATTATGAAGAAATATTCCATTCCATTGAATAAGTTCTCGTAAAGTGTACGTTACGTTACATGCATCGTTGATGAAGTAAGCCGAAAGAGACCTTGAGGTTGACAAAACAAAATTTCGAATAAGTACATCGACCAAATTCGATCTCAATTTTCACCTAGCCTCGCCGATAAATACATGTTGAATGCAAAATTAACACAAACGACCATGAGCAATACGTGCTTAATGCAAACCCTGTTTATTTTAAAGTACTGATTGTGACTGAAAGTTAAACAACAACGTGGATAAGCACATCATTTCTAAGATAACAGTTTCCAGCGTAAAAAACAATGTCGTGTGATGTAATTGGATACATTGTTTTTAATTAAACAGTGTTATGGCTTTTTATTAATTTTTACCTACCTACTGACTCACATACTATATGTATGTGCAATTACGTTCACTGTTTTGTGGTGTATTCTGTGAAACGAATTAAAATAGGGTTTACTTTGAACACACTCTTCAATAAAAACTAGTTACCTATCTGAAGTAAGTTCTAAAATCAATGTAATGTAAAGGATGCAAAGGTTATCTTGTCGTTAAAACCAAATAACATCTAGTCATTATTTACCTTTACACTTAGCCAAACTAACTAACTATCTAAGTAGCGTAAGTATTTTTGTAGTAATAATTATAGTTGTGGTTAATTGTAGTATGTGACATAAGTACTATAAATATTGATTAGACTTATCGTTAAAAATATGTATGACAAGGGCACGGACCAAGAGTCCGTGGAGAACTAATATACGAGTAAATAGAAATAAAAAACAAACTAGGTATAAAGAACACTTCAAACTATCCTGAACACCAAAAGATTTAACGATGGAACAGCCCCAGTAGCATAATTCTTTTAAAATATCTGTTATAAACAATTGAGGAACAAAAAGAAAAATAAAATAAGAATATAGTAAAAAAGAGGTATACAAACTGAATTGTTTGCCTCAAATGCAACATTTTTGCACGTTTCACAAATAATGAATGTGACATTATAATCGCATTATCTTTCATGAAGTGCTCGGACCGTCACACGAGACCTTCCAAAGGTCAGAATCAATAGATCACGTGATCTTTAATAATTTATACACACTAACTAGTTATTTATACAGGAAAATCGAAATAGCGTCTAAAATATAGAAGTATTTTACATATAAGTAGATGTTCGAACTAAAATAGATCTCACGATCCCATATAATCCACCTGTGACCTCGTATTGATGTATGTCATCGTCAATAAACACGTGAAATGTTAAACAATTTAATGGAAACCACACACATGAAGCGACGAACGGTTTTATCTTCTATTCTCATATAGTTAGTGTAACCTAAAAACTCTATAGTAACTAGGTACTTAGAAATGTGTAAATAGGTATATTTACTTAGTTATTTTCTAGTAACTAGTTAGAAGCTAAAACAATCAATCTGAAATATCTAAATACAACAAACCATAAAATCTAATACTTTAACATAACATTATGTTGACATAATAATTATGAACTATATTTCTAAATAGGATCCGTGATTACACTATAAAACAATATTATCTTAACATATATGAACATTACTTAAAGGATCTGCAATATATAAACACTGTGATTACATTTATCATTTCAAGAACGGCAATATCACTTTCATCGCTTCTTTAATAAAGCGTCAAAATGATATTCATAATAATATAGAGATGGAAATTGCGACATGTTCAGAAATCAAATTAACTAAAGACGCAAAAAAGCAATATTATGACGATCACATATTTGATATTCTAATAGCATCTCCGACAAGTGACGCTCAGATCACACATCCTATTTCCATAAAAGCAATTGTGTGTAGAGCAAACCATGGTTGCCAAGTATATTGGACCTTGTACCTTGGCATTATACTCGTACATGTTTTAGTATGTAAAGTTACGTAACGAACGGTGCTACAAAAAACTGCCCATACAACTTGAGACAGGACGATAACCCAATCTTAGCAAAAAATAACAAAAACTGAAGATCGCGTGCTTATAAACTGTTATTCAAGATACTTATCTTAAAAGTTTGTGAGTTAAAAGTACTACTGGAACAATTGGGAAGTTTCTAGTTAGTTGCTAAGAATTTTGTCTTTTAGGGACATGAATACCAGTTCATTTCCAAACTAAATTGAATGGTAACTAACTACTTCTCATAACAGGAAAAATTAGTTCCATCGAGCCCATAAAATTAGATACACGTGTCTTCAAACATGTGTACAAAAATTTTGACATTTTGTCAAATACGATGCTATGCATGGTCATGTGTGTAATGTTTTATTTATTGATTTAATGTACTTTATAAGTATTATTTTTGAAAAATATTAGACCGAATTCAAACACAAGCTAAACAAAATATCGTGTACAATTCCAATATCCTTAGATGAATTTGGCTTTACATCGTAGAAGAAAGATTCATTATTTTATCTTGGTTAAGCTTACTGAAAATAATTTATATTGTCCCAAGTATCAGATAGGTAAATAGCCGATGAAGAATTAGAAATCAGTACAAATAGTGTGCTTATAGTGTTAATCACTTGAAAATCTCGGTCAACTAGCTACTTGCAGTGATATCTTTGATATAATACTTAATGAAATATTTAATCAAACATGATAACATTATTTTTATTGCAAAAGAAGAAATCACGTGGAATTATCTTTACTGTTCGTCTTAACTTGCTGGATAAGACATTCGTTTGTATAGTACACTCGACCCTTGCGTTGATTTATGAGACCTTTAAATGAATTTTTATTTTTAGTACGACAACAGATGTTTCTTCTAGAATTTTAGATTAGCTATACAATAATATGTCGTTACCCAATACATTTTGGTAAGGTTTAGTTATCCTTCTTCCCTAGTCTGATCACTAGGTAGAGTTCTAGTTCATGAAAAATAATGGGTGTAGTTAATCGATGTTCAAATCGTGTAGTTTCATGCTTGTATCCCGATTCATACCCAAATGCATAGGTACTACAAATTCTCGATGTTTCACTACATACGATTATTTGAATCATGTGGTGGTCAATTTAAAATCAATGAAACTGTTAAAGGGATACTGTCACCGCTTCGAGATACTGATGAAGTTATTAATATATCCCACACAGACAGAATATTCACACACCCAGATTTTTAAATGGTTCTGGGCCGAATTTTTTAATAAATTAAAAGTATAGAAAACTTGATGATTTATTTAACTTTTTTATGGTTATAACTAGTAAAAGCATAAATAAAAGATTATTTGAACGATTTGTTTATTGTATACAAATAGAATAAGGGCTTGAAATACTTTGCGTTTTTCACTATAGGCTTAATCTACCTATATCACACGTTGAGGGAATTAACTACATGGGCCAAATAAGATGTCTAATTGACAAAAAAAAACACGATGTTCCGTTATATTTATTAATTTTTGATGTAGAATGTTCTATTCATATGCACACATGTTGTATTAAATGTGTATGAGATCAGAAACAAAAGAAAGATCATTTGGCTACGCATTGTATATAGTAGGTAGTTAATTAGATCGTATAACCAGCGTGTTAAACGAAATCTGTTTGTTATTTTTAATCAAGTGCCACGTTTTTTAATAGAATATTTTTAGCGAACATCGCTTTTGTAATCTGTGAGGCAACTGTACAGAAAAGAATCGACGGAGCTTAGAATATTTTATAGTAAGTATATTCATTATTTACAAGGAATTTTATCTTGGTAATAGTAACTCTAGACAAGTAAGGACATGGTAAGCTGCATCGGTGTGAAATTAAACACTTAACGCTTATAGCAAGGTTACTAATTAGTTTTGATAACCTAGATAGAGATACAAGATGCGATGTCTATGTATTATACGGTGTCAGTATTTATATGTGCGTACTCAATAATTATCGAATGTGCGTTTGAGAAGAGTATGAATCAGATCTAATTAGTAGTTATTATAAATAGAAAAGGGATGAACTACAATGGCGTTGTGTTCATAGATAACTAGATGTCCCCCTATGGTTACTGATATCCACAGATGGGGCCCAGTAGAACTCATCTGTCTGATCCGGAGCTGCGGACTACCTAGCCGTTTCACCGGGGCTCCGGCTAGAAAAGTAGGAGTAGGAGCGGGGTGATTTTTGGTCAGTGAGAGTCTGACATTCCCTTTCGCCTCGCCCAGGGCGGGGAAGTCATTGGATGATTTTCCCCATTAAAAAAATTGTTACTGATATTGCAAGGGCTTTTAAATTTATGTAGGTATTCTAAAATTCTATAGAGAATCTATGTTTATGAATGTACATATGTACGTATTTGTTTTAATATCCAATAGTAATAGGTATTAAGAAACTTCCAGCTCCCTACCATCACGCTACATATTGTAAAGAATGAGTGACATTTACGAAAAAAAAAACACAGACGATTGAGGACGTAAACGCAGCGTATGTAGTCAATCTAGGACTCACAGTTTCTAGTAACTTTCTCTTGATGTCGCATCAGCAGACGGATTGACTGCATACGGACGCACGCTTGGCAAATTCTTTCCGAACCGTTACTTTACAAAAAAGTAGATAATACATATAATATAAGCTACAAGACTTCACGCACGTCCACATCTGAATGAGTCAGTCAAAACAAATACACACATTATTTTTTGAATATTAAATAGGGATTGTATTTTTAATACGGCGTCACTTGTCACTGGTTGGAAAAACGACTGGTAAACACGAGACTTTTAGTTTTAATACTAGGTTCTTTTGAAAATTCTTCTCCTGGGAATTGATCATGAATGATACCTACAATAACAATAGGTTCACACACTATTTAAATAATATCCTTAGTTAAAGAAAATAAATAAATAAAATTGATATCTCTAGCACATGTTATTTATATGCATAGTAGGTATCTACCTACCTTTAATTGACTAACTAGTAACTAGTAGTTACCTAATCTATGTGATATATGCTTTAACAAATTGGAGATTCTGATTATATTAGATTAGGTACATCTTAAATCCTTTATTATAGTAGCAATGGGTGGCTGTGATATTAAATTTGCCGGTCAAATAATTAGGTATCTCGATATTAGTGACAGAAAAATATGTTATACAGATCTTTGAAATAAATTATTTCTTATAAAAACTGTAGGCTAAGTACCTACAAATTTCACACATTACAATTAAAAAACCATTTCGAAAATTGCAATAAAAAATCATAACTGTTCTGCGATCTGTGTTCTCAACAAAATATGTGTTTTTTGGGATGGCATCAAAATTTTAAAATAAAATACCCAATAACTACTATAAAAATCATGCCCTTTACTAAGTTTCAAAAAGATCCTACTCACTGTTTGTTGATAAATTTTATTACACTGTGTAGATGATTTTGTAAATGACAATATTTAGTTACTTTTTAAAAAATTTTCTTTTATGTTTTAAACTTGTATTTTTTGTAATCTTTTATTTTGGTTAATTTTCTGTTAGTTTTATTTTGATTTATATTTCTAAAAATATTTGTTTTCCTTATGGCAAAGCATAGCGACCAGCAATTATTTTGTAACACCATTATTGTATATACCATTGTATTATTCATTTTTAAATGTTTGTCCTTTGTATTTTTATATGGTGTACAATAACCTATGTTATAAAAATAAATATTCTGATTCTGCTTCTAACTTTCACAACAATGTTACAGAAATAATATATACATTAACAACACTATGAAACTATAAAAAAGAAGACAAGTGTGTATATTGTACAATGAGGTAATGAATTTATTTCACCTCCTTTAAGTAGATTGGGGGCTTTCAATGGTTTGTAATAATAAAATGGTTTTCACATTAATTATTGAATATTAAGAAGCAATTGCTGATTGAAAGAGATTTATTTTTCATTGTGTTGCACAAAACAATTGACAATCATTCCATTTTACCCGACCATAACTGGATACTTTATAAAACAAGGTTTAAATTAATGTGACTGAAAGGTCAGATACCAGTTCGGCTGCATAGAATGATACAAGATGCTGATGAAATGATATGCAATTACTACTATTTTAATTATACGGTCATATTATTCATTATAATTATTTAAATATTGACAAGTTGTGAATAAACCTATTTTATTTTTCGCTTAAGAATTTCTTTCTTTCTTCAGAATTGCTAATAAGTAATGATCAAATCTGCATAGCAACATATCTATGAGTAAGTACTTAAATAATTATTGTATGATTCATTCATCTTTTGAAAAGTACCTATAACAAAACCTTGTTACTACACAAATGTACAGTGTCCTAATTCCTTTTGTTTGCATGTTTCTGATGACAAAGGGAATTAGTTAAACAAAAGAAGTGACATAATGCATAAACTGAGGAAAATGAACTTTAACAACTTGACATAGTAACTACTTTCAATAAACCTGTCAGCAAATATTTTTATTTTTTAGCAAAACAATTATTTAAAGTGTATCACAAGGATTTCCCTAAGAATTTTTAAATGATGATTAGTGTGGGTTATCAAAGCTTACCAAGCTAAATTTTTATTGATAAAATAAGCATTTGACTGTCAATGATTCAGTCTACAATTATTTGTTAAAATATGTACCTAGATTAAAGTAATTCATTATGGAGTGATTATAATTAAGTATATGTAGGTAATATTAATACAGATTTGGTGCAGTTTTATACATGTACTGACTTAAAAAATTAGAGCCGTATAAACAAAAAGATTCTGAGGGATTTTTACCCGAGATTAGAGTTGGTTTAACATTAAAAAGTAATTATTTCATGAAAAGAAACTGACAAGTAGGCCAAGTAACTTTATAATTAAACAAAGGTCAAGGGATTACCCTTAAAGTTATTGAATAAATAAAAAGACAAGACTACTTACCGTTCCGAAGATATTTCCCATAAAGTTCCTTTAAAATAACTGCGTTAACATAACAGCTACAAATGTAGAAAAACAAAGAATTTCACTTGGCTCGTGGTCTATAATGAAATAATAAATTCTGGACAAAATGTTTATGTGAACTTAATTTTTTTATTTAACACGATAAGCTTATAATTAATTTCAGAACTAATATACGTTAACAACACTCCTGTCTAACCTAACGAAACACTTTTTCTAAAACAAAACAAACTATCTGTCTTTCCACCGAGCGGCGAGCTACGAAACGATCACTCACATTCACACAGTTTACTTTTCTTTTTGCCAATGTGTGTAAGTGTATTTGTGTGAATACGTCACTTTAGTGTGTGCGGTAGTGTTCCACAGATTAAACCAAACCTCTAAAATATGACATTCATTCACAGTACTAGTGGTGCACCATTAGCTGAAGTTTAAAATAAAAGAATATTATCCATTAAATTCTGTACTTATTTTATGTTTAGTATAAAAAAGAATAAGTAATAAAATAATAATAAATATTTGGTATATTTGTTATTATTTTATAACGATTTATAACGATATTCGATTATTGACCTTAAACTTTTATTTCTTTTTTTGTACTAAATTGATGGTATTATTTCATAGTTATTGGATTGCTTATTATTTGACCTCAAATTAATAAATAAAATTCATCAATCGAATCATTTATGGATAGGACTTCGTGTTCCACGAAGTCTAATCGATACAAATCCACTGTCAACGCTCAAACGGACTCGAGCAGCAGCTCTAGCGCCACTGACATTTATTGCCAACATAACAAAAATGAAATCTCTGCTTAGCGCGCCAATTTAAAGTTAATCTGCACAAAACTTTATTTTTGTCTTTTCATAATATCTATGTTTACAGCTATGTAATACTACTATGAACTTATAAGGTATAAAAGTAACTGTAATTAGGTAGGTAATTACAAACTGAAATAATATTCAACTAGAATTAAAAATGAATCAAGTTGCATGTGGTAAACGTGCACTTTGATTCAAAATGATACGTTACTGTTTTATTGGTAAAGTAGGTAAATACTTAGTTATGAAGTTCAAAACCCTCACATCAATGGATTTTATTGTCATTATACCGTTTTATTGGGTGCGTATAAAATTATTTATCTTTAGTTATTGAAGTAAGCATCAGTTAACGCTGTAAAATCCTCACCTAAATACGTACAAAGGCAGATAAGTAAACTTCGTACCTAATTCCTTGCTCATTTTATAGATGCACGCACGTCGAGCGTGTCCTAAGTACGCGCTCACCTCGCTCAATTATTATTTGCAATACTTCAGTTAGATATTATATGTACGAACGACTCGATGCATATTTATTTTATAACTGCAGAAAAAAAGTGTAATTTCAATTAATTTAAACTTAAAGTGAATTGTAACTAAGTACTTACAACTACATCGTTTACGTTTATAAGGTGAGTTAAGAGTTTTAATTTATGATGCCATTTTTTTTTATTATAATCGATAAGTTATGTTAGAAAGATTAACTTTGTTATAGACCTTTTTATTGGCATAATCATGTTGTCAAATAATTTACTGAGCCTACTTCTAATTACATAGTTAAACAGTTTAAAATATTTTGAATTGCACATTGCACAATATAGGTACTTGTAATTTCAATATACTTACATTCTTCAGAGTTTAGTTTAAATTTTGTTCTTGATGACTTTTTCATCTCAGTGTTATGACCTTATCTCCTCATTGGTTATGATAATTACGTCGGTACATATTAACTATTCATGAATAACTTATTAGGATTTCAGACATTTAAGTAAACATACCGTGTAAAAATGACGCCGATAAATTACGCTATTTATCTGCATCTGATTGGATTAAATAATCTGTGTTTTTATTTATTAAGTACTTCCCTACCTAATATCAGTACACAAATAAAACACACACACACAATGATGCGCATTGACAATAGTCGAAAAATTCCCTGAATTATGGAAAAATTAAACAATAACAGTACCTACCTAGTTTATTTCAGTAGCCATTGCTTATCAGATTTACCTACCTACCGTACCATTACAAAAAATGCGTGTTTCACAAAATTGTATTGTTTTTAGTAGGTATATACTTAATAAAAACATTAGAATTTCCAGGTTTACAAAAATTTTCAAAATGTTTTTAGTACCGTAATAAAAACATTAGAATTTTGTGTAAACAAAATTCAATTTGGAGGTTGAATAATGCAGGTATTAAGACACTGGCAAATTTGTAGATACGTACACAACAACACATTTTTTTTGCTTATTACCAATTCCCCGAGAGCAAACGTGGTGATTAATAACGCTCCTTCCTTATCTATGTGAGCCTTTCTCAGCAGTGGACAGGTTGGTGATAAACATAAAAATATAAAAACTTGGTACTTTTGGCCCCACTCACACCGCCCAACAGTAATCAAATCTCGTGTAGAACTGTGTAGAAGAAGGTTTCTTATGCTTAATCGTAGGTTTATAATCCTAATTTTACTCTTCAATTGCGGTGAAATACTACAGCCGTAGCTCGAAGCGCGTAGTTCGTAGCACGTATAAGCGGATTTATGATAATAATTTCGTAGGCGTTTTAAGAATAGTTTTTGTGTCCAGGTCACGCATTTCAACTAATATTTCGACAATATATACGAATGTAGTACTAGTCTAGTCTAGTGTATCATTAAAACTTAAAACGGGATATTTACCATGTTTATTAGTTTTTGTGAGTTTCCGATATTTAGGCACTGTTGCAAGCGTTTTAAGTTCTAATGATATTACTAGTGCTCAAGTCACGGCCAAGTCAGTGCACGCCTACGAAATTGGTAGTGGGAAACCTTTGGTACGCGCTACGAACTACGCGCGACGAACTACGCGCGACGAACTTCGAGCTACGAATTACGGCTTTAGTATTTTATCGCAACTCAAATGTAAAATTATTAATTGAGGGCTTGGTACTGCATGAGCTCTAGCAAATTTTTGGTGGCATGAGAAGAGGTGGTCTCGTTTTAGTAATATTACACAGGAATTATTGTATCCTTGTGATAGAGTCACGAGTAAAATACCTTATTAAAAAGGGTTCATTAATTAAATCGCGATCATAAAACGACAAAGTTCGTTACCTACTTAGGTATTATAATCTACATTATCAAATTGTTTTTAAACTACAATATTCAGCCACATCATTATCTCGGAAGTGTCTCACACTTATCTTCTGAATTAGGTACAATAATTTGATACACATTTAAAATATTATATGACTGATGACCCCAATAATTTTTGATTGATGTAAAACGCTGGCTACGTACTTAAGTCATCACGTTTACAAAGACTGATAGGTAACATTAAGGGCATTGCTCAATTACTTACTGTTCGATAATGATAAGCTGATAACATTTTATTGACAGCAAATATAACGATATTTTAAATCCACATGCACAACAATATAAGTTTGTCATGTTTTTGACTGTACATACAAATGTTATTAACTGATTTTCTGTAAATGGAAAATGAGCTTTCATTTCTTCTTTCATACGTGTCGATTAAAGTCTATTACCTACAATGACCTATATTACCTACATGTATTGTTTGTCTATAAAACAATCATTGAAACCAGTTGAGACCAATAATATTGATATAGAGACCTGAAAGTCAGTGATTCTGTGGCAACATTAGCTAGGTATATGTATAAATCTTTATATGCGTGTAGCCAATAAGATGTAATGGAATATTGTGCCTACAGTAGTGCAACTAATTACCTACAGGCATACATGATGACAATAAACTATGTATGTATGCATGTAAATGTAGTGTATCTATCTGTGCTCGGTAACCATGGGTCATGCACGAGGTAAATGCCAGTTTACCAACACAGATTAACATAGTACGCATAGATAACAGCATCGGATACACCATACACATCAGTAACACAAAACACTCAATGGTTTTAGTCATTCTAGTTAATATGTGTGCATAGTGAACTAGTCTCTTTGTTCCAGGAAACACATATATGTATACGCCGACTCATTTGATTCATTTGTCGTATTAAAGTGATTACTGTTTCAAAAGTTATCAGTTCAGTCCGTAACTTAGTCGAAGACTGTAGTGGGCTTCATACAAACGAATTGATAGCGATAAGCTTAAAAATGACAAAAGCTAAACAAGTAAAATCAAAGCTGAAGAAAGAGGGGGAATTTGTCCCTCCTGATGGCGGCTGGGGGTGGATGATCGTCGTGGCAGCAGGGTTCTCTAACGTAAGTATTTCATTTATTTTATATTTACCTAGTAGCGAAGTCTTATATGAGCATCAATTATGATGAATAGGTACCTAACGTACTTGACAAGGCTAGTAAATAAAATATAAACTTTGCACTCCACAACACATATGTTTATGGCATTTTATTGCATTATTGCCACCTATACGGCAACATGCCAATCGTCTGAATTTTTGTTTGTTACTCCCATGAGACCACGCTTTTTCATCTCTTGTACTAAATCACCTATTAATTGGAAAAGAAAAAAACACTTTATTTTCTCCGCGATAACATTATAATGCAACTCAAGAGTAAAATGTCACATTTTTTTCTGAAACTTCCATTTTTATATCAGATGGGGAGGTTTTATTTACCTGAAAATTGCAATCAGTATTTACTTAAAGGTAGCAGTATACATTGTTTATAAAAAACCCCTGAATGTAGGTGATGCAGATTCATTGTTCAGATATGATTATATTTCGACGTAGGCAGGAGTAAATATTGTATTTATCATGTGTTATCAAAAAAGATTATTATTGCACAGATCTGTGGATTATTTATATTACACTCATTGTGCAGTATCGACTGTAGATTGATTGGTGGCCAATCGAGTTTAATCTTTATTTAATGAAAGATAAATTCACTTTTATCATGCTTACGTTGGCAAATTATATAAGCAGCTTAGTATTTAATTTTGAAAAATATCCAATAGTGATAAAAATGTTATTTGGCCAAATAAATAAGTTGAAAGATTCATCAAAACATGAAATAGCAAACATTAACATTTAGTACTCGGTTCTCATACAAATGCCAAGTGACAACAATTGATGTTGCTCGCAGAATCTATTTCTACACTATTGTTAAGGAAAATGCATGTACCTACATAGAAACACTTTATCGTTCACATTTGCATTAGCTATACCCATTAAACCATAGTTGATGCACCGCCTATTTCCTTAATGAGTGGTCAGAATGATGCACATAGCAGAGTGCAGTTTTAATCCTAGTAAATGAAACAAACAGTAAAATTTAACAAATAAATAACTAAACATATCAATACTTGTAGACTAAGTACTTGTAGTTTTCAATGCATTCGTTATGTTTTTCAAGTGTCTTTTCACACCTAAATACATAATATACATTTGATATTTACTAAGTAATCGTGATAATATGACATTACTCATACTTTGAAGAAATGCATTGGTATAAGTACGTCCTTAACTACGTCTACAAAAGGTTTCCATTATCTCTCCCATGATTTAAATTACAGGTTTAATTTCCCGTGATAAAATTAATCTTAATGAGAAAACACGTGATTCGTTGTACGTAATAATGTAGAGATACATACAGAAAATAAAGTGACCCGGTTGTGGCCACCGACCCCTTTGTGGCCATTTGGACCTTCAAATATTTATAACTAAGGCATGGACAAATAAATTACTCTGTGATGTACAGTATTTAAAATATTGAATATTGGAGACTCTAATACCGTTGGCAGCTTTGATGTGTCAAACTTCACTTCGATGCAACAAGTCATTATTTTTAGTTGAGGGTGAAATTGTTAAGATCTTAACAAAAAGGCTAAGGCGAGCGGGTGAGGATTTGGTTTTTATTTTTTAAATCTTTGCTTATTGTTTGGATGTTTATGTTAATACTACATGAAGAATATATTGTCTAAGTGAAACTAAAGTTATTTTGTCGCCATATGTTTCTGAAGTGCGGTTATTAGAAGGTGGCCACTAATGGAGACAAAATTATGAATTTCTCCATCTTTGGCCACATGGCTGGCCAAAACTAATGTACATAGACACCCTACTTCTTCCCCTTTATTTTATCGTGGCTTGTTTTCCTTGGCTTTACATATCAACAAATACATATTTTTCATTTTCAGAGATGCAATAAATTGCCTTCACACAAAGGGGAGGTCAGTTTACTTTGCAGCTTTTACCAACGTCATATAAATGTTGATCTCTTTATTTGTAAGTTAAATTCAAGTGCAGAAATAATATTTCATATTTTCCAAACTAAATAAAAACCATTGTTTGTAAAATGTCCAATTTAATTAATACTTAATGAGAAAACACGTGATTCGTTGTACGTAATAATGTAGAGATACATACAGAATACTTACCTTACGTACGTAATATAATGTTATATGAGTGGCAATTAATAACAATGATTAAATGTTCTAGAGTAATCTAGACGCTAGGAGTAGAGCACTTTATAGGATCTCTTGTATAGAACCTGCAATAAATCATTATGCATAGATACTTACTTCACAAGCCAAGCGAGTATGTTAATGTAGAGTAAATTTCCTTTTCTAGCTGTCTGCGCTGCCGATACTGCAACAGTTCGGGCTCTTGTTCCGAGACAAGTTTGCTCGTCTGGGCATCAGCAGCTCCGAGACAACCACTATAATCAACATGAACTCCGCCCTGACCTCTTGCGTCGGTGCGTGACGCGCCTTGCATGGTAACTCTCTGATACCATACCGGCCCCTTCATAATTAGCTATCATTATAAATACCTATACCTCACAATTGCTACAAAATACTTCGCAGAAAGCTAGCTGCTTGAAGAATTTGTTTATTTACATTGTATTTACATTTACGAGGATTAAAAAGTTATCTAAAGTTATCGGTTGTATTCGTGTAATTTTGCAATAAAGCAATGTTTAACATTCGATCATTACTAGAATAAGTGTAAACTATCGAACAATGAACAAGTACCTACAAAATATTATGAAACATTTATTTTTCCTTTGGAATTTTATATGGTAGGCATATGTTTTATTGTCCTTATCTCCATATCTAAACAACTTTACGAATTACCTTGCATATAAACTTGTAGCATTGAACGTTAATCTTAAATTAAACTTATCTAATCCATTTATGTCTGTTTCCTTTTCAGGCCTAGCAAATGGTCCGTTGTTTAAAACGTTTACCTACAGACAGGTATCTTTGGCAGGAGCTACGATTGTATTCATATCACTAATATTGACTACATTTTCTTACAACTTCCTCACCTACCTTGTGTCATTCTCAATTTTATATGGTAAGATTTTCTTGAAAGCATTTTTAATTTAATGTAGAAGTTATATTATTTATATAACTTAATTATTATTTTTCATTCCAGGTGCTGGCTACGGTATAAGCAGTTCAGCAAATGCTCTCGCATTAAACACTTATTGGAAAAACAGAAGAAGATTGGCAACTGGTCTGTCATGGACAACAACCGGCTTAGGGCCCATCATGTGGCCACATATCATCACAGGTCTTTTTGCCGTCTTCGGAGAAACAGGCGCTATCCTTATCATAAGTGGAATTTCCTTACATGCAATAGCTTGCGCGCTCTTATTGCAACCTGTAGAATGGCATACTAAAAAACCAAATGAAAAAGATGAAGATACAGAGAAACTTTTGAAAAGTGATACTAAAGATGAAAAACTGGAGAATAAAAAGCAAGAGAGTGGATATTTTAGTCAAAAGTTTAAAAACTTAAGTGCATTTTCAAGTCAATATCTCTACAATGAAGATGACCCAGTGAATCCTGGTTATGAGATCACAGACCCTGGTGTGCCCATGATGTTGCGTGCTAACGATGGCTATTTTAGTCAGTCTAGACAGTCTAAAAGCAGACTTTCCTCAAGAGAAGGATCAAACAGAAATTCTCAAATGAATTCTAGGCTTAATTCTAAAAAGCCCTCGATGACGAATTTACTCGAGAATCGATCTCGTAAATCATCAACTTTGTACTTAAATGAATCGAAGAAAAACTCGTCAGTTAATTTGGGAGCGTTGGCTCAAGAGCGTGATACGTACAAACCGAAACGAAAAACCTCTATTACCTTGGAAACACAAATTCCAGAATCTGAAATAGAAGATTGTCCTACATTGAAGGCTCCTCAAGATCTGAAGGCTGACGAAAAAGCAGTAGTAGAAAAAATTGATCCAGCTCACGCTAAAGTTATAGCAGACAGAGCCGAAAAGCATTTTGCTGGAAGCAAAAGTATTAAATCTTTTAAAATGGATGGTCAATATGGAGAAAAGTATAATAAGGATAATCACAGTAATGTATCACTAAAGAAAGAGCCTGCTGAAGAAATGGATGAGAAAAAGTACTTAAGAGATAACCACAGCAACCAGTCGTACAGGACGCGACACAGGAGAAAATCGAATAATTTTAATTATGAAAGTGAAGTTTTGAAACAGGCATCACTAAAACTGGAACAGTATTTGAAAGAAAGTGAGGACAAAAATGATAAGATAAAAATACTTATTACACAAATGGATGATGACGACAATGTTTTTGATGAGAAAAAAGAAGATGAAATAAAAGAAAAAGAAGTTGAAGAAGAGGAAGAAGAAAAACTAACGTTCTGTCAAAAAGTAGCATTGTTCTTTGATTTGGACTTATTAAAAGATTACACATTCATTAACCTTATGTTGGGTATAACTCTAGCAAACTTTAACGAATTAAATTTTTCCATTTTGACTCCATTTATTCTCGGGGACTATGGGAAAACTAAATCTGAAGTAGCATTGTTCATGTCTCTTTTAGCTGGGGTTGATATTTGTGTAAGGTTCTGTATACCTTTCGTTGCTGGTAAAATTGGATGGGACAACAATTCATTTTTCCTTTTTGGTGTGATGTCAATGGCTATGGGAAGAGTAGGTAGGTGAAACTATCATTATTTATTTTTTTATCCCCAATCGCATCCATGCATCAATGGGATGTTCATATGTTTGATGAACCATAGTATCCCTCTGTATTTTGGAGTGTCTCTTGAGCGATTGCACTGATTTCTCTACAGTTTTTTTACATGTAATCTAGTTGTAATAATTTTTTTTTGCTCTAACAAATTAATAAGCATAATCCGTATGAATCATGAGGAATGTAATATTCTGTTTATTTTAAAGACTTATATGAAGTTTTTCATCTTTTCAGTCTTGGCCTACTGTCAAAAGTACTACGTGGTTCTGTTAGTAGCTGTGATGATTGGTTTTGGCAAAGGATTGCGAACTGTATTCATGGCCCTAGTTATACCAACTCATGTGCCATTACACAAGCTGCCGGGAGCTACAGGGATACAGCTGATTACAGCTGGTATGGTCTATCTAACTCTAGGACCAGTTGTTGGTGAGTGGAATTCGTTGGAAAACATATATCTTTTACTTTTTTACTTTAATGATAACTAAATACTGAAACGTCCCTCAATTTTAAGGCACTCTCATGAATATTTCTGTCGCTGTAACTTCTTTGTAAAATGACAGAGTTAATAACGATATTTAAGTACAACTAAAAATTTTGTAGCGTTTCAGTATTCGGGCGTTAGTAATAGTTGACATAATTTATTGGTCTATTATTGCAAAAGAATCTAATTATTTTTCAAATATTGCCTATACATGTACCTACCTTAGTACGGGTTTGCTTTACTCGAAGTCGAGTTTTGGTTGGTTTATTCAAATCGGCCAATAAGTACTACTCGTTTCGATTATTTTAAAAGTAAAGCAAATTTATACTAAGGGTACTAGTCTTTATTCGTTTTACAGCTTAGTAACCTAATTGAGTCTCTATAAGCTACACATGATCTATAAGTTTAATGAGAGGGAATTGCATTAATATTCCTATTTACGTTTTTACAGGCTGGATAAAAGACAATGCATCTACAGCAGTGACGCTACACTGTCTCAACATCTTCACATGGCTAACCGCCTTATCCTGGGGCCTAGAGAAATTCATAACAGCAAGACGACAGAATGTGGTCGAAAAAGACATTGTTAAAGCTTAATTATTATTTTTATACCTTTGTTTTTAAGTTGTTTTAAGTATACTGATATTATTTTTTTACTGTCTTTGATTAACAGAAAAAAAATAAACCCAATTAACCTCTAGAATTCGTCAAATAGTAATAAACAAATAAAGTTTAGAAGTATCAAAGTATCGAAGTTCACAAAACACGAGTAAGATAAATTAAAAAAAATATTTTATCATTACCATTAGGTGCATAAACTTGACCCGTTTAAAATTCCACGTGACTTATAATAAATAAATATTAATTGTTGTTTGTTTATTTCACAATACACGCAAGCCAGATGTTGGTAGCATATGTTTTGATAACTTACATAGTTTTAAACCAGAACTTCGAGGTGATATGAATGTCGGTAGAATGTAGATAACAACTGGACACGAGCGGTTTCGTTGGCCCTAAAACATAATTAACATAATGAGAATAGTTTAAAGTCTACTCATTACATTACATACAGACAGTCTCCGGATACAAAAAGTATGAAACCATTGATAATATGTATGTAAGTATGATAGTGATAGAAAAATATAATATGACACCTCACGACTCTGATGAGGATTATTTTTTCGACGCCTTAAGTTAGTTTTTATTTCTTTTAAAGTATTTTTAAGTTGTAAATATTTTAGTTATAGTTATTTTTATTATTTAGTTAATATCTTTTATTTATTAATTAGGCTCTTATAATATTTTTATTTTTCTCAGGACAGCGAAAAATATAGTTCCAACATTAACAAATAGATGGCCACTTTAGTTATAATAAATACATATAGATGGAGCTAGTTTGTTTTATGTCAACACCTATACATTTTTAACAATAATATTATAATGTTTCTTACTTATCTATGAAAATATGACACCATAGGCCACCTGGCAAGCAAGTATAGTTCATTGAACCAGTATAACAGCAGTAAACACAAACAATAGGTGATAGTAAACGAAAACTAAGCACGCTAGTCTAACTGCCACACTCAGAGACATTTCAGTACTTAAACTATTCCTTAGTAACGATTTTGTATCGAAAACAATCGCTAAGGACTGGGTTAAGTAACCATTAAATGACTCTAAGTACGGCAGAGCGACTTCAACTTCAACGACGAAGTTAATACATTAACAGTGAGATGAAGGAAATAAACCTTTGTGTGACTATTGGCCCAATGATGCATCATTGGTTAATAGCCGCCGGATTTTGATTAACCCGTGTACCGTCGACTGGTAGTCGAGCCATAGCTGTGTTAACAGGTCAAAGTAAACTCGTCGGTGCGCCGGCGCAGGCTGACGTGTGTGCCCTTTCCATTGCGTTTAAAATTGTGTTAAACAAATGTAATATATGTTGTTGTTTTGACGTTTCTAGTGTTGTGTTGTTATTGTTGAAATGTGATCTCTAAAGTGACAGTTAAGGAGTGTTTAGTTTTGATCATTAGGGCAAATATTATAATACATACTTTAAATTAAATATTCAATTTGTTGCTACAAAAATGTGTAGTGTACATAATGTTGATAGATAAATATCGTCTCTATAATTTAATTTATTTGATTGTACGCCTCTGTTTGTGTGTTAGCAAAGAGTCACGGATCGTATCTAAAGACGTATTGATCAATCATATTATTATTAAAAACGATAGAGCGCCTGTCTTTGTAGATGGGCAATGTTTAACAGTGTACCTGATGTCTATTTAGATAAGTGTTTATTTTGCTAATTGCTCCGACACAAATTATAAACTTTCGGGAGATAAATGAATAAATATTTCTGCATAACTTAATTACATTATTCCTAAATTAACTTAATATAAAATATATATTTTTCAAGAATTTGTAAATTAATTTAACAATATTTTATTTTTATGAGTAATTAATTAAAACAAAATACAAACCATACATAGGTAAAGTAATATTTCGACTTCGACATTCTACAACTAAACAATCAGGCACTGATGAGACTTGACCAATTGCTCGATTAATTTAACAAGGCGTAACAGAAATAGTTACTTCTATGAAGACTTGTATACTCGTATTGAGAATAAGAATCTAGAAGAAATAAAACAAGTACTGGATACTTATTTTTATTATACTTAATAAAAGTATCAGTAAGTTTGTTGCAATAATCGGTTTGTAATATATTCTTGAGCAATGAAAAAATCGATGTTATCGATAACATGATTATCCTGGCTGAACTTAGTCATTATTTACTTTATCAACGAAAGATAATATTATAATACCGTGCGTGACCGTTTAATCAGAGATTTGGAACGTTTCAGCTGTTTCAAAATCTTAATTGGAATAATAATACATATTTATAATTTATTACTTAGGAATCTTTGCCTTAGTCTTCGGACTACATTGGTAACAAGTCATCACTTTTCATACATTGACGGAATTTGTCTGATACATGGTCTACCCATACGTGGGGTCAAGGAAAGGTCTAATAATCAATTATTGATGATTTATTCAATTACAAATTCATGTCTGACGTTGTAACATGACAATTGACATCCGATCTACTTACGGTGCCTCGAAGGGACAGTTTCGTCAGTTCAGTTCTTGTTCTCATTACTCATTAGGTACCTTTACCTACCTATACCTACCTTGTAAAGAATAAGTATGTCACCAAACATAAAGAATACTTAGCCATATTTATTCCTCAACCTATTGTACAGTTTTAATTTTGAATAAAACTAGCACAATAGAAAAGCGAGTATTATAAATACTTAAGAGCAAAAAAATAAGAGTTAAAAGAATTTAATACCTTTATGAATTACTCTACTGGAGCACCTAGATTTATAAATTAAAAATCTACCAAAATGTCATTAATTTGGACCTACAAGTTTATCAATATCCAATTAAAATCGAAACATCTCTTAAAGTGTCATAATCCGAATCAAACATTGGCTAGATCTACACTGAATCAGATAAATTAATTTGATAGACCTAAATACGTGTGAGCACGTAATAACATTTTAACGATAACGAGACACATTACTAAAGTCAAACCGATAACGAATGTGAATATTTGCTATGTGCCTACAGTGTCTGTCGTCAACACAACATGGAGACAGTGCCACAAACATTCACGCACATAATTAAGTGTTAAAGAAATTAAATTTAAATTAAAAGGTCAATAATCTCTGTAGGAACCAAAAACTGAACTTGTTCAAGTGATAAAAAAAATGTGTATTGTTTGTGTACCGACGTTAAATTCGAAACTTACGTAATATTTATACAAAATTATTGTTTCGTGAAATGTGATTAGTGATTTTGAACCTTAAAATGTCTAAAATTGAAACGAATAAAGTTCCCCCCGATGGGGGCTATGGATGGATTGTCACCATAGCTTACGCTATGAATAATGTAAGTACCTACACTTTTTATCAACTATCACCTATAGATTACATAGCAATTTTAGTAAATACTTTAGTCTTTGAAATGAATATATAGGTTTTAAATATCTAGAACATAATTATATGACCGTCTTATTTGTATTACAGACGTCAACGCAAAACTAGGTCTAGAAAACATGATAAATATAATGTAGCTGACTACTGAGACTGTTCTTATCAATTAAATACAGTGTATTATTAAGTGTAACTCGTATGTAAACTGACATGGCTTGTAATCATCTAAAAATAAAGCAATTTGAGGCATCGTACCATAATAAAAATATGTCGCAACGAGACTAACGACATTAGCATTTAACACCTATTTTTCGGGGTCAAAGGTAAATACGTGTTTGTCGTGACTAAAACACACAATATAACATACACAAAAGAAATACTGAACATAGTCAATATGAGTGTTTTTCTTCTTTCTATCACATAGGTAAATTTCTTTTTTATACCTATAGGTAATTTTCATTATGTGTTCTTTTCCATTTTCCACATGATAAAGAATTTCATAAATCTGCTATGGCTTAATAAAATTTCCCAGAATCTTACTATCAGTTCTGATGACCTTGTGTGTATCTTTATATTCATAAACAAAGAAATTATCTCAAAGAAAATAAAACACTAAACCCACAGAAGTAAGAACTCCTTTCTATTTACTAAAGAACAGTTTTTATCAATATTTATTTTCACAATACAGATAAGGTAACCACGCTACAATTCTTTTTTTAGTAGGTGCTGGTGCTAAAGACCCTTTAATATAAAAATAATTTAAAAACCTTTACTAAAAGTAGTATCTTATCTGATTGTCTTCGTTGCTTAATAATTGCATTAAATTACATGCAATGACGTCATTCATAATCTTTGATTAAGTAAATATAATACGAGCGAATTATCTCAGTAATTGTAATTTTACATAACAGTACTTACCTATTTATTTTAGTAGCACGTGTATTTAATTAGCAATTGTATTTAAGGACCCATCTTTTAGCACTTGCCTACCTATTAAAAATGTTGTCCAGAAAATCTTAGGCTTCTTCAGCTAATATAAAATCAAAACACTAGCAGGTACCTAAATATAATATATAAATCTTACTCCAAAAGATAAAGAAATACATACCTTTATACTACAAATCCAGAATAAAAAGTACACTCAAAAGTAGAAAACCTATTTCCTAGAAATTTGTAAATATTTTACTTTTAAAGGAAAGTACTAGGTACTTAATTCAGTAGAGCTAAGCATTTAGTTCTTTAGTAGTTTTAGAAGTTCTCACTAGTTCGTTAGTATTCACAAACAAAGTTACAAAGCTTTTCTCCTCCTCGTTTCAAGTAATTGTTATTATATAAACAAAAAAAAAAAAACTAGTTATCCTCGACGCCGTCCTCGTGACATACTTTTATCCATTTGGTCCTCAGACATTCGAGTTTCGTCAATACTCATTACTCCCTAAACACGACAAACGATTACGACTCTACTCAGATAAAACACTGTATCCTAATCTTCCATTTCTATCCTTTCTTTTTTGAGTTAGGTAGCCAAGAAGTTGTTAAATACTACAAAATGTTTTTTCATCATATACAGAAGATTTCCATGATGACTAAACATGGTTTGGTGCTTTATATTTTAATTCCAATTTTTCCAGGTTGTTGTACTTCCCTTAATCGCCGGATTTGCTCTGGTATTGAACGACACTGATCTGACAGCCACACAGGTCACATTCGTCATTGTATTGAATCACAGCATTGGGATGCTCCTGTCGTTTTTTGGCGGACCAATGCTGAGTCGGTTTGGGTACAGAAAGGTCGCCGTGTTGGGCGCCATTTGTATATCATCTGGTCTGATGATTATGTCAGCTGCAAATGAATTCTGGCAATTTATATTATCATACAGTATTATTTGTTGTAAGTATACTTCATCAATAAAATATCATTTAGATCTGTTTAAATTTTTGCCAGTTTTAATAACATATTTTTTGTAGCAACGGGCGTAGCTGCAATCATGGCGGCGTTCACACTAGCAATTAATTCATTTTTCAAAGAGAAAAGAGGAAGAGCCGTTGGTGTCGGCATGTCTATAACAGGATTAGGGTCTATATACATGCCCTTACTTATGAGTACATTAATGTACGCTTATGGATGGAGATACGCAGTATTAATTTTGAGCGCAATATGCCTCCATTCATTAGTGGCAGCGTGTTTACTTAGACCCGCTAAGTGGTACTTAAAAGATCCACCCACATCAGAAGAAGCAGTGCCTCTTAAGGAACCAGAGGTGGAACTTGTCAACGGCAGTGTAACACCTTCATCTAAAACTGTTGGTATGATTCAGCTTTGATTGTTTATGCATATTTTTGTTGTGAAATACAAAGGTTTTTTTTAATAAAATCACTAAATATTTACAGGCATTGCATCATTTCCACAATTAGTTGACGAGTCTGGAGAAAATGGTGTGCTTCCGTCCAAGAGTCTGTCAATGCGATCACTTACGAGTAGTTCTAGTCTCCAAACCAGAAACGCGATATCACATCCTGACATTCGGAACAAATTGCCTGACGCTCCATTGTCGGAATCACGATACAAGTGGTGGGAGTCTCAAGAAATAAATCTGAGTAGTTCCATAAATATATTTAATGAAACAGAGAACTCGAAAGCAGTAAATGTTCACGAAAAAGAGGTTGTAAAAGAGAAAGAACATAAGGGATACTTGCAGCATTTCGTTCAGTTCTTTGACCTGACGCTTTTGAGCGATCCGATATTTGTTAATATTGTATTTGGTCTATCAGTAGCTGCTTGCGTGGAGACAAACTTTTCTCTTCTGCTGCCCATTATTCTAAAAGACATGATGAAGTTTGAAACAAGCGACATAGCTAAGCTGATGTCCGTAATAGGGTTCTCAGACACGCTGTTCCGATTCGTTTCCCCATTTATCGGAGAATGGTGCAACAAGTCACCGCGTGTCATGTACATGGTCAGTTTACTTATGATTATCTTCACTAGAACCAGTAAGTATTATTTTATTATTGATTATTTAATCTTTTATTCGTTTATCTATCTATCTATACCTATAAGACTTGCGAATGTTGTAAAGACAGGAAGTGCTACTAAATAACTGATTTATCAACGTACACATACACATATTGAAAAATATTTGATTTCTCTAAAACCAGCGCAATGGAAAGCAACAGATTTAAAGGAAAATTGTAAATATTTATAAATACAAGTTTTATGTAAACGACCGACTGCATCGTTGTTTGTAGATAAAACATAAACAATTTTTTATTACTTTCCGTTTTTTGTACCTACATCAATGACAATTGTAGGTTAGTAAACTCTTTGTATGTTAATGTGAGTTTACAAACATTATTTACATAGAACTTAAATGTATTTCGAGCATTTAACTTGTCAAATCTGGCATGTTCGAAATCTATATATTAATACGTGATGCAAAAACTTTGGACCGCTTTTTACGAAAATTGCGCGGACGTAAAAGCATAAAATTTGGTACATTTATAGTTTATGTGTAGGAGAAGTGCATAGCGCTAATATTTTTCAAAAATAATGCTTATAAAGTACATTAAATTAATAAATAAAACATTACACACACATGCATAGTATCTGATCGTATTTGACAAAACGTCAAAATCGATAGACATTGCGATGATATTCTCACGTCTCATATGAAAAGAGTTTTATAAAAGAGTTTGAGTTATATAAAAATTATCCTTCAACGTACGTTAAGTGGTATTGTAAATTAAATCATATATGGTCGAATTTCGGCCACTAGGCGACCACTAGTGTTGCTTTAATGTACCTAAGGGTAATAAGTTTCACTTCGCTTCACTTCTTTGCTTTCTATCTTGACTTCGTACTTTTAATGACAATGTAACTAAGAACTAATCAAGATAATATACAATGTAAGACGTCCACGTGTAACCTACAAACAACTGGTTTAAGAGTGGGAGAGTACCCCCCTTGCCAATCTTCCCAATCCCCAACGACCCTTAAATACCTAACCCCCAAAAGGCCGGCAACGCACTTGTAAAGCCTCGGGTGTCCATGGGCAGCGGCGATTGCTTAACATCAGGTGATCCGTCTGCTCGTTTACCGGCTTATAGCATAAAAAACTGGTCTAATTTCCCATTTCTCAATGTTCCAGTGATGCTGTTCACGACATCTTTCATGGGCATGTTGTTCATCTCGCTCGCTCTGGGCATCACTAAGGCATTTAGAACAGTGTATGTCAACATTGTGATACCAAACTACGTACCAATACACAGACTGGCGTTCGCTTCCGGAATCCAGATGTTCTTCAGCGGCATCACAATTTTCACTATCGGATCCTTATTGAGTAAGTACTAAGTACTATTATTGACTGATAACGCTTTTATCGGGTATTGTTCTCGTGAACTATTTAGTACGAGTACTAATAAATAGCTATAAATATATGCCTATGTGAGTACGAGTATATGTGTGAGAATTAAGAGTCGTCTAAAGAATAAAATATAAAGCGATCATAATTTATTCACGATTTTTAAAAAACCTTCATCGTGTAATGAGAATTAATTTAAGGTACCTGATGTTAAGTAATTTTTCTGTTACTAGGCCAATTGAGATATCGAGAAATCAATAATCAATTGATTTAAGTAGCTAGACTTTATCTAATCTTGCTAATACAATTTTATTATAAGTATTATACTCGTTAATGAACAAGTTTTTAAGAAACTCTAAGCAGTCTAGATCATAGTATTGACATAATGTAAATAACACACAATAATTTCAACAACTATTGAATTTAATTATTATGTTATCGGCTTACTCACGTAACTGTTTGACGAGGAACTCGACTAGTTTCAAGATATGCTAGAGGCTCATATTCATGAGCAGCATTCCGCGACACACGACGCGGCAATTGTCGCGAGTAAGCCGATAACATAATAATTAATTTAGTATATCTCACGAAAGTTATAATAAATATATTGAATGAATTAACAGTGTTTGAATGAAACACATTTTAAACGTTATTATAACTATGAAACAATAAATCAAAATGGTTATTCTGATGTTGGTCCGTACATTATACTTACCCAAAGCCAAAAATAAAAACTAGTAGCATATAGATGATGATTCATAAACTAAGTAAACATGTATACCACCTACATAGTATATCTAGGCGCTAGGCTCGAATCACTAACCTGTGGCTATCGGATTGTTATTGTGATCTTTAGCCTAACCTTTGTTTGGCGTGTACTAATTAGCGATCAATGTACTGCTTGGAACATACCTACACTACGTCTATGAGAAATATCTTATCTCCTACTAGCAATTTAAGCTCCACTAATATATGAGATTTTTACGAGTAACCTTATCTATGCTAATATTACCAGGTGCAAAAGGATCAGGACTGGGCGCTAGTTGCCAATATAATCTATCTATACATATAATAAAATCGTAGAAAAGTGCTGTCTGTACATTGAAAATAAAAATAAAAAAAATAGCAGGGGTTATTGTTATGTCGATGTCGAACCCAAAAATGTAATTAACTTTTTTTTGTCTGTTTGTCTGTTTGTCTGTTTGTCTGTTTGTCTGTTTGTCTGTTTGTCTGTTTGTCTGTTCGTCTGTGCGCGCTAATCTCAGAAACGGCTGATCCGAGTTGGATGCGGTTTTCACGAATATATTGTGGGATGCTTAAATTTACATTTAGTGTTTGTTTCATTTCAATCGGTTCATAAATAAAAAAGTTATGTCAAATTAAAGAATCACGTCGAACATTCTATGCTTATACCATTAATCTCCGCAACTATTTGACGGATTTGGTTGAAATTTGGTACAGATATAGTTTAGAACCTTAGAAAGGACATAGATATATTTTAATTTCAAAAATCAAAAAATAAAATAAAATAAAAATAAAATTAAATTAAAATAAAAATAAAATTAAAATTAAAATTAAAATTAAAATTAAAATTAAAATTAAAATTAAAATTAAAATTAAAATAAAATAAAATAAAAATAAAAATAAAAATAAAAATAAAAATAAAAATAAAAATAAAAATAAAAATAAATATAAAAATAAAAATAAAAATAAAAATAAAAATAAAAATAAAAATAAAAATAAAAATAAAAATAAAAATAAAAATAAAAATAAAAATAAAAATAAAAATAAAAATAAAAATAAAAATAAAAATAAAAATAAAAATAAAAATAAAAATAAAAATAAAAATAAAAATAAAAATAAAAATAAAAATAAAAATAAAAATAAAAATAAAAATAAAAATAAAAATAAAATAAAATAAAATAAAATTAAATGAAATAAAAATAATCCACCGTTTTTCCTGCGGGTCGTGGGACGCGATGCTCATTTTCACCGGGTCAAACCCGAGAAGGAGAGACCTCCCCATCGAAATAAATAAAAATAAAATAAAATAAAATAAAAATAAAATAAAATAAAATAAAAATAAAATAAAAATAAAATAAAAATAAAAATAAAATAAAAATAAAAATAAAATAAAAATAAAAATAAAAATAAAAATAAAAATAAAAATAAAAATAAAAATAAAAATAAAAATAAAAATAAAAATAAAATAAAAATAAAAATAAAATAAAATAAAATAAAATAAAATAAAATAAAAATAAAATAAAAATAAAATAAAAATAAAATAAAAATAAAATAAAAATAAAATAAAAATAAAAATAAAAATAAAATAAAATAAAATTAAAATAAAAATAAAATAAAAATAAAATAAAAATAAAATAAAAATAAAATAAAAATAAAATAAAAATAAAATAAAATAAAAAAAAAATAAAAAAAAATAAAAAAAAAATAAAATAAATATCAAATAAAAATAAAAAAAAAAATAAATTTATTCCGGACATACAGCGCCATCTATTGTTCAATTTCGTACTTATAGTACGGAATTGAACAATGTCGGGCTGTTCCTATACTCCGTAGATAGATGGCGTTGATCGCGCAATGGTGTAATTACAATTGTTCAGTTCATGTTATTGTTTTAATTTATTGGAAATTTGTTTTTACAAAATAGTAAAAAGCAATGAAAAATATAACATAATACAACTTTTAGTACAAAGAAAACGCTCTAACGGAGTATAGATAATTCTATGTCGATCGTTACACGACTTCGGTTCATGTTATTGTTTTAATTCATCGAAAAAAAGTTAACAAATAGTAAAAAGGTATGAAAAAAATTATATCAATATAATTAAACTTTTAGTACAAAGAAAATGCCCGAACGGAGTATAAATAAATAATCCAAGTTGTCTTTATCCTCGATAGATGGCGTTGGGATCGAAATAGATTGCGCTATGGTTTTGTTACAATTATTTGGTTGGGTATCGGCCGAGCGCTTCGGTACTATTGTAGAAAATGTGTATTATCAGTCGTATGATTATTTGTCTGTAGTGGTCCTGCTGTTTCGTATATTCTAAATTGGTGTCGTTGGCGTCAATTAATAAGTTTATTTGTTGGGTTTTCCTGGTTTTCTGGTTTAACTTTTTAACGTAGGTTTAGTTTGATATCGATTATTAGTAGTTACTGTAGTTAGTTTTTTTAATAAAATTGTAAGTCTAATTTATAAATTAATTAGATTAGATTTAAGTCGTTTCTTTTAAATTATTTAGTTTAAGCTTGGTTATTATAGCATAAAGGATAGGTTCTAATATAATTTCTTTTTTAATTGTTATAAATTCGTAATTCGTAGCTTTCTTTAGTTTTAAGTTAGTTTAAGTCCGTTTTTAAACTATTTTTTCAATGCCCTAAGTGAGTATACATCTATTAAAATCAAACGCAGAGCTCATTATGTTGATTTTTGAAGAGTTCCCTGGAATATCTTCCACATCTCATTTTTGAAGAGATCCCGCGAGATCGGGAACTCATCATCATCATCATCAGCCTATAGCTATGGGAACTATGTGGTTAAAACCAAAAATTTGCCGGAAGTCACTATTCCACGCGAACGAAGTCGCGGGCAAAAGCTATCTAATATATAAAATACTCGTGTCACAGTTTTCGTTGCCATACTCCTCCGAAACGGCTTGACCGATTTTGATGAATTTTTTTGTGCTTATCCGGTATCTATGAGAATCGACCAACATCTATTTTTCATCCCCCTAAATCTTAGGGGTGGTAAAACCCAATTTTTTTTAATTTTCCACAGACGAAGTCGCGGGCAGAAGCTTGTCTAATATATAAAATTTCCATGTCACAATGTACCGTACTCCTCCGAAACGGCTTTACCGATTTTTACCAAATTTTATATGCGTGTTCAGTAGGTCTGAGAATCGGCTACTATTTATTTTCTAGAAATAATTTATAAGGCAAAACAACGTTTGCCGGGTCAACTAGTAAAGTTATAAATGTACTAAAGAATCTTGTCAATCTCGTCCAAGTCTAGTCAAGTCTACTAAATGTAGATTGGTTTGTATCTAAAAATATGTTAATTTAAATTCAGATAAACATCACGTTAGTTCGTGATAAAATATAACTTCTCCTTAGACTCTTAAATATTATGTTCGTGTCTTTTATTGTTTTATGGGAACATTAATATGTATAATTCAACAAAATTTATTTAGCATGTTAGATGTATCCGGAGCTGCGGCCTACCCAGCGGGTTTACCGTGGCTCCGGTTCAAAAAGCAGGAGTAGGAACGGGGTGGTTTTTAGTCAGTAAGAGTCTGACACTCCCTCTCGCCTCGCCCAAGGCGGGAGATTCATTCCGTCACAAAAAAAAGTACTCAGAAACATTTCATGATATCTTAAACTATTCCTTGGTAACAATTTTGTACTGAAAAATGACTAAGGTCTTGATTAAGTAACCATTAAATGTCTCTGAGTGCGGCAACTAGATACCGTTTCTTAATATTAAGTAATACACAAACTAATTGTTTACTTTTCCTTCCTTTCAGCTCGAGTACGCGAGTCATCAGGATCCTACATCATGCCCATCATAGTCCTAAACTTCGTTACTCTACTAACGATAATTTCTTGGAGCGCTGAATTTCTATACTTCAGATTAAAAAACAAATCGAAATCTGAACCAGAACCCGTCACATAGTAGTTGTATACCTTTTAGATCATAATTAAGTATAGTATAATATTTCTATTTCATTACCAAAATAAACAAAAAGAAACCACGATTCATTCATTTTATTTACATTTCAATATTTACAAAGATCTATTAAATCTAATGAATATAATAATAATTTCAGATACAGATAGGTAATACTTGAAAAATACATCTAATTGAATTAAAGCTAAAACACATTATAAGGGATGAATGTATTTAATGATTACATATAAAAATAATGAAAACAATACTTTAATTGAATAATGAAGTCCCAACTTTGGTTAACATTACTTATTAATTAGAGTCCTTTACTTTATTTGGTCAAAATAAAAAGAACACGGGTCGCGTTCTTCTTAATTTGCACTGTGTCACTCACTGACTATAATATATTTATTACGTATACAACATATATTATAGAGTTTTACACATTTTACACTTTATCGTCACTGTTTTTAAAGGTCACTTTTAATTGTCACGTCACTTAGCACCTCTCAACCATTATGAGGGTTTGCAGTCGTGGCCGTTGAGTCCTGAAAATATTGAACGAATTGTTACAAAATTCAATAATCAAGTAGTTTTTGATTAGGTATTAAAAGTGTAGACATTTAGAAATAATCAGTTTGTAATATACATGAAAGTTATTTGTGCAATAATTTATGTACATGTGAATTCAGTAGGAAGAGTGGTCGTTAGAAATAGTTTGCTAAAGTGTCTGTCAAATAATTATTACATGGCAATTATTTTTTTTATTTATCGCCAATATTTGTACCAATACGTTTAGTCATTTATGTTATTGTTTATTCGTAAACAACGATTAATAGAGTAAATTATTTTCTACAAAGCGATGTAAACGTTATACGCAAAACGTACAATTTGACTAAATTCAGAGGGAAGAATAAAAGGGAAAATTGGATTTTCTTAAGACTTGTTACATTTCTTAGGGGAAGAAAGTAAAAGTTAGTAAATTAGAAGAATAAAACCTCGTCCAAGTTAGTGGAAACTGTCTGCTCAGTAGCTTCTTGGAAGGACGTACTATTGCTCTGCTTCTGTGTCTCCAGCTCGTTTACTGAAAGGAAATAAAATATTATATGTATTACAATTTAAGTGATAATTATAATGTTATTGTTATAATGTGTACAGTAAGTACGCATATAAGACATATACTCTCGCAGGATTGCACGGTTGGCGCGGTGGCTGGGCAACTGGCTGCCGTGCAACGTGTCGCGGGTTCGATTCCCGCACGGAACAACTCTTTGTGTGATCCACAGATTGTTGTTCCGGGTCTGGGTGTCATGTGCATGTGAAATTGTATGTATGTAAACGCACCCACGACACAGGAGAAAATCCTAATGTGGGGCAACGTTTAAAAAAAAAATATGACAAATAACATAGGTTCATATAGATACAAAACTTCCTTTCCCCTAAAGGATTATAGAGGAAAATAAGGTCTTAATTATATTTTTTTTATATATCGTCACGCCTTTTATCCCCGAAGAGGTAGGTAGAGGTGCACATTATGGCACGTAATGCCACTTTACAGTATACACCCTCTTAAAAGGGATTCCCGACCCGGGAATCGAACCCGAGACCCCTTGCCTGAGCATACGCACTTGCAACCACTTGCCAAACGAGGAAGTCTTTATTATTAAACGAATATCGATTAAGAGAAGATATTGATCACTTAAGCGTGTAATGCAAACATTAAATACTCACTGCTTTGATACCAGCTTTTAGAAAAGCCATAAGATGCATCAGACTCGATCTTTCCTCCCGATGTAAAGCCGAATGACGGTCGATTAATAAACCTCGGGGACCTAAATGGCAAATCAATTGAATCTGAAAAGTCACCGTCGGAACTTGTTTTCTTAGATTCAAAAGATTCTACTTCATACCATTCGGCTGACGCATTGCGCATGTCTCTCCATGGCTTTGAAGTAACCACATAGACTTTTTCTTTAGTTAACGGTGATATCGATGTTTGTATTTTGCCCCACGGTGCCGGAGTAGTTGTAGTAGACGTACTTGTACTAGTTGTGCGGAAAGATGATGCTGCCGTATAAATATGAAGTTTCTGCACCTGATCTACTTCTTCATTCTTACCACTATTATGTCTATTCTTCGTTCTCTCTATTACGTTGTATTCTTTTCGCGGCTTACTGAAAGTATTATTACTTTCGTCAGTGACTGTGTGTTGCACGCTACTTGAACCTTCGTGATCATAGAAATCATAATTGTAATTGTTGGTTGTTGATACGTAGTTTGTTGGCATTGTAGTTGTAAAATAATCGTCGGGAATCTGCTTAGCATGTTTCTCATTGTTCCGAGTTCTTTGAGGAGTTTTGTATTGTTTTGAGTATTCCTGTTCAGTCCAGTCGTCTATAGTGTGTTGGAGTTTTATAATATCAAATGGTGGTTCCTTTACATCATAGAAGTCTTTTGATCTTTCTGAATCATAGTTTTCAACCTCAGATGTATCTTCCGTTGTTGTTACTGCAATATTGTTAGAATCTTCTGTCATGGCAGTTACAAATGAGTTTTCTGTGTTTGCTGGAACTTTACGAGGTTGAGATTCATCTTTCGGTGTCGAAAGCCATTCTTCTGACATTTGTTCCAAGTCCTCATTTGTAATGGTCTGTTTATTTCCTGTAGTATAAGGTACAATTATTTGGACGATCTTCGGTTTATATGCGCTTCCTTGTACATTTTCATCCCAACTAGCTGTAGTTGGTGAGGTTGTTGTTGGAATATCATCATATATTTCATATTCATTTTCGGGTATTGGTGAAGATACAGCGAGTATAAAATCTCCATGATTTTTATGCGGAGTGTTTGGCTTAAGGTACAGAAGGGGTGAATCAATATTTTGTAAGTTATTTTCTGTGCGGTATTTATCTACATCATCATCATTCAGTCCTCTCAAATCGGCAAAATTGACTTTGTGATTCGAAGGGAAGCGCGACCCATGTTTGAAATCATTAGGGACATTGTTGTCATATAGTTCATTACCCACATCTGCTCCCGTACTTTCAAAACTTGAATCAGTATTCGATTTAGTTGCTGAAATATGATCTTCGGAGGCTTGAGAAGATATATCCCTAATTTCATCAACTACATAACTATTAGCTATATTTCTATATGCTTTAGATTGATTGACATTGGATGGAGGATCTATTTCTATAATAGGAGACTCTATTATAGTCGCAGGATAATCTACGGAGTGAGTAAATTCTGTAAGTGGTATACTTTGTTCAATACGGACATTATTATTGTTTTGTTGCATTGAATTTATTCCTTGCAGGACGTTTGAAGAAAATCGAGGTGGCATTGGTCGGAAAGGCCGGGCATTAAATATAGGAGGCAAGGGTGACACGCTGAGGTTAGGCAGTGCAACTGGCTGCAGAGTGTGAATGTTTCTACCTCTATTCAATGAAAATGGAGCTGGATTTGCGAGTGCGAATGACTCGCCTGATATTGGTGCTTTCGTACTATTCTGTGGCAATACTGTTCTGACTTTAGATGACTCTGCAGCCGTAGCCGATACTGGATAAGAAATATCGAATAAATGTGTATTAGTAATAGGTTCACCATAAGAATTTTTAAATGTAGTTGGATGTGAAACTTTTGGTAATTGTAATTCTGAATTAGGTGTTATATTTTCCAATAATTCTACGTCGTTTTGAGGGGAAAGGTCTTTATTCAGACTCCCGGGATCATATTGTGGGGTAACTGGTTCGAAATTTGTAACAACTGGACGAGGCGTTTCATACCCAGGTGAAGGGGTACCATATGAAGGAGTAGGGGTTACGTACAATGGAGATGGAGTCCCGTACGATGGAGATGGAGTCCCATACGAAGAAGAAGGAACGCCATACGATGGAGACGGGGTACCGTAAGACGAAGAAGGTACTCCGTACGATGGGGCTGGAGTTCCAAAAGAAAGTATGGGTGGTTGATAAGTTGAAGTAGGTATACTGAAGAAATTATTTGATATTCCTTGAGATGGAGTTGATAGGAACTGTGAGTCTAATGAATTGCTATGTGAAACAAATGAAGAACTAGGTGCATTATAAGATGAACTTGGTTGAGAATATGTAGAGCTTGGAGGATTTTGGGATATGATGTCTAAAGTATGTGTAGCACTTGGCGGGCCATAGGTAGAACTAATGATTTTTACTGATCCACCGTTATAAGGTGGACCATAATTAGCATGTGGCACTCCCGGCACAAGTTGTGGCGGTGGTTTAACTTGACTTTGCGAATTGAAAGGTTGCGGATGTGCTTTCAATGAATTAGCATAAGCTGTAGGACTGGGTGGTCCATACGTTGGCAAAGAATTCTGATAAATATTTTTAGCCCCTAAATTGTATCTAATTACTGGTAACCATGGCACTAAATTACAAGGATTACAATCCTTTTTTATAGGAGCTACGTTATTATATAAATTTGAGCCTGTATAACTATTTTGTTGTGTTTGTTGTGATGAGAAAAGCCATCCCGACACTTTTTGAAATAGGGAAGGCGAAGGAGTAGTAGTAAAGGGTTGGGGAGGAGGGACGAAATTGAAATTGTACTGTTTGTAGAAAGGAGCTAGGAATTTGAAGTCATTGGATGACGGTGGGGGCGGTGGGGTTTGGTACTGGTAGCCGACATCTGAGGTCTGGCGCTGGTTTCTCTCTGTGCCTTTGTGGAAGGGCACGGGTACAATGGGAAGTGGAGGCGGTGGCGGCGGCTTCAGCAGCGATCCGAATTGTGATCCAAAGTTCCCATTGTGATTGCTGAACCCATTCGCGTGGTCACATCGACATCGCGCGACCACGGCTATTAGCAGCACAGGAAATATCTGGAAAAAAAGAGAGACAGAAATTAAAAACTAGGCTCCAAGGAACTTGTAACATACGAACTTGAGTTCTAAGTATATTTAATTTAACAATTAGAAAATATAGTGAAACACTCGTCGTGACATATCGGGGCCATTGTAGGCGCTTCCCACGAGTTGCCATTCTTTGCACTTTTCTCTTTTCTCATAATATACCGTCAATGGTCGCGATCGGAAGACGCCACGTTTTGAATTGAATTATGATCTAGATGTTTTCTTATTAGAAATTTATTACAATGTAAAGTATTGCGAAAAAAGGGCGTCAAAGGTGACTGTTTATTCAAATATGCACATAGATAATCATCGATTTCCTGTAATTACTTACGTCCCTAATATAAGATTACAGATAGTTATTAGAGTTAGGCAATAGAAGAGGATGTCAGACGTGTTGGTAATTGGTGTGCTAGTTATTTAAGTTGGTATATTCTCTTGAATAGCACCTGTAGCATATTGCAGAGAATCCAGTAGGTTATACAAAAACCTTATACTTAATACGAGTATCCAACTAGATACCAATGGAAACAATAAAGTAGATGACTGTTTTTTTACTCGAATGTCCGTCGTGTAGATTATTTTAAAACATTACCCACGTATTTTTATATCCTTACGGAATCAAATACTTTCGAAGATATATCAATTTGAAATATCGCTTGACGTCATTTCAAGGCAGGTTTTATACGTAGAAATAACATATTTTCTCCTATTCCTAAAGTTTGATGTGTTTTATCTAAGTATTGTTATCATAAATGACAAAATAAAAAAATACGTAACCAACATTTTTTCTTTACCTAACTGGCGGACTAAATAAATTTTTCATCTTCATACCCTGTCATAATCCCTATTAAACAGACTCACCTACCAAACATATCAAACATTCCTAACATAACATATATGGTTCGCTAGGAATTCACATTGAACATTGTTACGTCTATTACGAGACATGCTATTATTAATGTATGCATGCATCTATTTATCATATGTGGTATCAGAGGTCAGTACCGTGAGAGTATTTGTGTCGTGTAATAATTACAATTCGTGTTTATTGCTTCTAACATGCAAAGGTAACCATAATATGTAGATGCGTTTGCAATACTTGTATAACTTGCATCACGACTGCCTCGTTGGTCGATTGGTCGCAAGTGCGACTGCCGGACAAGGGGTCTCGGGTTCGATTCCCGGGTCGGGCAAAGTATTACTGGGCTTTTTTCGGTTTATCGAAAATTTCTCAGTAGTAGCACGGAGTCTGGAATTGTGTCCGGTATATGGCAAAATAGGCTCACTACTTATTACATGGGACTTACAACATAAATTGTGAAATGTGGGTGTACATTGGCATTATGTGTCATAATATGCACCTCTGCCTACCCCTTCGGGGATTAAGGGCGTGACGTTATAAAAAAAAAGTATGTAAACCATAATATGTAGATGCGTTTGCAATACTTGTATAACTTGCATCATTTGCCGCATCTTGCAGTTACATTGCGTAAACACAAAATATATTACATTCGTAACAACAGCAAATTCTGGGTGCGCCATGTTTGAAATTCAGAGTACTATCACGCGTGAAGACATGTTTTGGCACTAACAGTACCGAAAAGAGCAATGATCAATTCAAGACTCGTATTGCGTTCGATTTTCGAAACTTGACAATACTATTATTCTGCCCACATGCGTATACGCATCATCATTTGAATAAATACGTGAAGAAAAGTAAAATCGTTCAGGGAATAGACATAGGTACATAACATACATATTATAATTATGAATAAGTACGACAAATATTTTTTTTATGGTATAGGTGGCAAACGACCAGACTGGCCATCTGATGGTAAGTGATCAGCGCCGCCCATGGACACCCGCAACACCAGAGAAGCCACAGGTGCGTTCCCGGCATTTTAAAAAGGAGTATGCTCTACGACAAATATTAAAATTCTATTTCTTAATCTAATTCAATTCTCTGTCAGTAGGTCATTGTCTCATGAATAAATGAGCTGCATGCATTAATTTTAATATAATTGACATTTCCTGTCTAACATAAATCACATGTCATTTTAAATAGAAACTAGAATGAATGTATAGAAAGGTGAAACAAAAGTTGCCTTCTAAACACGAATCCTAGTGAAACTGTGACCAGTATTTGTTGTCCAGAAGACGATTCTATAGAGAAATTATGTTCTTTCCTGTTTACTTACTGATTTATTTTAAATTCGATTCGTCATGAGCTAATGTTCACATGTAAACAGTGACTCGTGTAGTGTAGAGATTGTCCAGTCAACTGATGATAGCAAAGTCCATTGACACACGCACGCTAGTATCGTCATTTTATGTAGTAAATGGTAAAAATATGTGCCTATGGAAAAATATGGTTGTCTCTAAAAAGACAAATTAACAACGATTGTTATATTTCGAAGACTTAATAGACTATGCCATCACACTTTTGGGAAGGCCAACGTCCAACAGAGTACGGTGACAGACTCAAAGAGATGATAATGATGATTATCACCTCTATCCAAACTAACAATACCAGAGAAAAATGTTCAAAAACGACGAAAATCGAGGCCAATACAAATACAATAGTAAATCCTTTTGTTAATATTTACATGTCATTTATCATTGAAGAATTCCGCAACTGACAGTTCGCACGCTCTTGGAAGCAAACTTTTACTTAATTGCCGGTCAAAAACGCAACAATGCTTTCTTCCTATGCTATGACATAAAACGGTGATGCTATTTCTCACAGACGAAAACAAATGAAAGTGAAAATGTACTAAACTGGGTGAATTGGGTTTGGTTTAACATTCTTAGATCATTGCTCACGTACACGGTACATGTACTTGTGTTATGTGAATGTGTATGTGTATCAGGTTTTTTTATGTTAAATGGGCCGACGTTTGGCCGCTATCTCGCCTGATGGTAAGTGATGATGCGGCCTACGATGGAGCACGTCTGCCCATAAGCAACCTATTCACTCGGGTTTTGAAGACACCCAGGTTATACCCATCAGGAAACACAGACTCCGGCAAGGAGTTCCACTCCCTAGCAGTTCGCACAAGGTTCAATGAATGTACTTATTTTATTTATATAAGTAAGTCTCACTGCTGTTTAGCACATAGTGACGAAAGTAGCTCTTCTAGCAGCCCTCATAGTAACAAATCTTTAATCATAGTAATTAAATTATAATTTCAAGTTCACATTGTTGACATTGACAATACGTTATAATATTATGTGAGTGCAATTTTGTTCTGAATTATTTAATGAAAACTGGTTTTTAAGGTCTGACATATCAAAATCTTGCAGTATATTATATACAAGAAAGTTTTTAGAACTTATTGCAAAAGCAGATTTGGATGTCTCTAAAAATACTGTAGATTTTTCATGATAATTTTTCCCACTATCAAAATGAAAAAACCACAAAAAAAAAATAAACAAACTTTTCTTCGACAGCCTTTTAACATTTCAATCAACACCATTGGAAACTCGTACACAGAACTTTTAAACAGAAAATGGAAGCGACAATAGGCCTGTTGAAAGCCGAAGAGCCAGTCCTAATACCTCGGCTGTCATGAAGCGATCGTGACTTGATTTTTTAGATGACAATCGTGATGAACAACGGAGAACGTCTCAATTTATTTTATATCATCGCTTATGATGTCAGTGACTTTGTACTTTCATAGATAGTTCAAATATTAGTATGGCAAATGGAATTTGAAGAAGATTATGGTTGAATAAATATCTGCTTGGTAAGCTTATTTTGATTGAGTTTCGAATTTCAACTCTGAATTAATAAACTTAGAGTAAAAATTGCTGAACTACAAATGCCGAAAAATAGATCTTCATCATATTGACTACTTCTATTGGGGAAGATCATGTTACTTGTGTTAATAAAGCAAACTCATAACTATAATAATAGCGTTGAAAATGTCATCTAGAAACACTCGCTATACTTTCTCTGTAAGACAAAGCGACAAGGAAACTATAAATTAATCAATATACATAAACAGACACCAGTATTCACATTAATCATTATATATTTATGCATATTACAAGGCACAGGTTGAAAGTAAAAGTGTATTGTATTGTTCCACTGACAATTGATACGTTAGGACCTGCCCAAACTGTTCCCTATTTGAATATAATGGCTGCTATGTCACGCAATCAATGTACTTTACAGTTTCATAAATAAAATTCAAATGAATTATGGACATGGACATTATACATAAACAAAATGGAAATTCATAAAAATTAGTTAGTTAGTAATTAAATATTTAGAGCAGAAACCTTAATTCACCCTGAGATAGTTAGCTTCTTACAATATTTTAAGGGTTAAAAAATAATTGCCACGCATGGAACAAAAAAATAAGTTCACTTTGTCAAAATATAATTTATTTAAAAATAATCAACTTCACAGTGCAGAAAAAATAATAAACAAGCCTCAATAAATAACAAATAACCAATTAACATAGCCACCTTAACTGCACGAATAATGTGTTGTACAAAGTCTAGTGATGGGATTAAACACTGAATCGGCGGGACAGGTGTACTTGAACTGAGCAAAGGTCCCATTGAACAACTGTACACAGTAGTAGTACTTGCGACACGTGAAGTCTGCTTTGTCCGCGACCCTCCCGGGCGCCACGCAGCTGAAGTCCGTACATGTATAGTTAGACTCACACAGCGTCGTATTCGGATTATAATACGTGTATTCTGGACATCGATGTCTCAACTGCGTAAAGACTCCTCTGATTTTCACACACTGTATATAAGTAGCACAATTCGTCGGTTCAGGATCTGCAATGTAGCCGTCCGAGATGCAAATAGTAGAAGGCGAAGGCTTTGGCATACTAACGGTTATGTTACAGACGTAGTTCGTTGGAGAAGTACACTTTGATATCAATGGGTTGAACACTGATATGCTGGGGCAGACTGTGTTGTAGGCGAGGTAACTGTCCGTAGCCTTGACATAGATACATAGTGTGTAGTTCTTGCATTTCTCGTCAGCCAAGTCCGCGAAACGACCAGCTCCAGTTACTCTGCAATCTACTGCAGCATGCACCCAACCAACTCCACATAGTACCTAGGAACATAACGGTTAATTACTTATTGATGTAGAGATATAAATTAATGTGTATTAACTAGAATCTTCAAATAAAACTGTGATTATGACATAAAAAACCCCTATAAAATACAGTCAGAAAAAAAAAGTAATTAATACTCACCACAAGTACAGCAAACAAGTGAGATATCATCGTCTCAAAATTCTAAGGAGCAATCTAATACGTATAAGCTCTTATTCTCTTTTATAACTTCCGAACTAATGGGAACAAACAAAGGGCCATTATTAATTGTATTAAAACAATGGAATGTTGACAATAAACAGAACATCACAATTATTTTCTTTAGGTAATTCAGTTTTAAGATTATTACGTCTCCATCGCCGCCAGTCGTCAAAATATCTATTCAATCAGATTATTGAACTCGTGTTTAGACTAGAAAATAATATGACAGCGAATCAGTGATAATTGATCTAGGGCTAAAAATATAATTTAATGAATCCTTAAAAATTACATGTAAGTATTCCTTTAATCCACATTATCTGAGACCCCATAATTATGCTATGTGATCAATTCATTGAAGGATGTAAAAGACAAAATTGTATAATTTTAACAAAATAATATATTACCAAATTAGTTTAACAAAAACAAATTAAAATAAAAAATGCACAATAGCACATAAATCAACTTAACAAGTGCTTTACAATTATCATTTCTCATAATGACTGACGATATACAACAATATTCTCTTGAAATTGTCAATACAATCATCAGCAACTCTGGAAATTTTCATTCGAAGGACATCTCCAACGAGTAGTGTCAATTAGTGCAGGTGTAAGATGCAGTACACACCCTCGAATTCGGATTAAACAAAGAAGTTGACGGACAAGTGTAATTGTACTGTGTAAACGTTCCATCAGCCAAGAGGACACAGTAGAAATAATTCTGACAAGTTGTATCGGTAGTATCAGCAAATCTTCCGACTGTTGTGCACGAGAAAGGAGTACTTATAGTGCAATTGTAAGTAGCCTCACAAAATGTCGAATTTGGATTGTAGAATGTTGAGGGTGGACAAGATAATGGTGTTTCGATGAAGGTTCCATTGATGTTTACACATTCAATGTAGGAGCTGCAGTTTGAAGCATTAGGGTCTGGGATATAGCCGTCATCGGTGCAAACTGATGTAGTTGTGTTTGTGGTATTTGCTGGGCAGGTGTAAGTGGTCGTGCATAGGGAGACAGTGGGGTCGAAGAGGGAGGTAGTGGGACAGACGTAGGTGTAGGCGGCATAGGTGTTGTTGGAGCTGATGTAGGTGCAGAGCGTGTAGTTCTTGCATGTGCTGTCGGCCGGGTCAGGGTGCCGACCATTCCCGGTGGCTGTGCAGTTCGCAAGAGCATGCGCCTGCCACGCGCACACGCTTAACATCTAGAAAGAATATGTTATTATAACAAGACGTATGTTAAGTATGTTTTTAAAACATTCATAAAATATGCTGATCAAGCTAACACACCTCTCTTCTTTTTAAAAGTGATTTAAAATTGAAGTTTAAAATTTGATCATTTTAAATTAGATTTTGTTCAAATTTATGATTAACCAAAACAAAAAATAACATTAACAAATTGAATACTTACAAAAATTACAATGATGACCTGTTTCCCCATTTTAGCACAGTGAATAAAATTGCACTGAAATTTAGCTTATATACCCTCAAAGATTGTAAACATGGATACAGAGAATTGTAAAATTACATTAATCCCACTGTTTCCACATTGTGGGATAATCTGTATCATTACTAGTTTATATGTTATAATCCACTAAAGATGACTGAATTCAAGTATTTTATGTCTGTGATGATAAATCCAACTTCGTCCTTAAACATTCATAAGACGTATGAACCCTAAAATTTGCAACATATTCATCCCATATATCACGCAAACAAAGCATAAATAAAGTCTTCGTAGCATTTTCTTAGGAGTAAAAATGCATTTAATTTTTTTTTTGTCAACGATGCTACTACTTGATTAGTTATTCTATTTAGTTATTATTAATAGAATTTAGTCACATTTACTCTAAATTCAAAATATATCTAGAATTTTAACAAGATACTTAACATGTTAATTAAACTAGGCGTTTTCTCTAAAACCCAATTTTAGTGATTAAACCGTTGCCTCGTCAGTGGGTAATTTATAAATGAATCATTAACAGTTACACTAATTATTTACAAACACTCTTAAGATAAGATTTATAACTGGTTAGATCATTCATTTAAAGTACATACAGGCCGACATTTACATATCTATGGAAATACCAACCTTCACCGGAACGGAAAATCCATGCAGTTTAGTAATTTGGTGCAATTATCAAATAAACTAGAGCCATTTATCATAAGCATTAATTTAACGCCAGGCCTTTTTTCGCTGAGGGGTTAAGCAAAGGTGAATGTATACATAGTATGTAATCGATGACTGCACGGTTGGTGTGGTGGCTGGGCAACTGGCTGCTGCACAACGTATAGCGTATTCGATTCGATTCCCGCACGGAGCAATTATTTATGTGTTCCACAAATTGTTGTTTCGGGTCTGGGTGTCATGTCATGTGTATGTGAACTTGTATGTTTGTAAATGCACCCACGACACAAATGAAAATCCTAGCGTGGGGCAATGGTTTTTAAGAATAAAGAGACTACGACGATTACGACTCGATAATCGAACTCGAGACAATTGAGCTGCATCTGCGCTTCTGATGACTATTAATGAAGCATTTAACAATGTAATATAAATAAATACGTCTGTTTCTGACATGATTATCACTTACATGTTAATTTGTTTGTTTTCTATTAAAATAGGGCAAGTGACCCGGTTGTGGCCACCGACCCCTTTGTGGCCATTTGAACCTTCAAATATTAATAACCAAGGCATGGACAAATAATTTACTCTGTGATGTACAGTATTTTAAATATTGAATATTGGAGACAGTGATACCGTTGGCAGCTTTGATGTGTCAAACTTGACTTCGATGCAACAAGTCATTATTTTTAGTTGAGAGTGAAATTGTTAAGATCTTAACAAAAAGGCTAAGGCGAGCGGGTGAGGATTTGGTTTTTATTTTTTAAATCTTTGCTTATTGTTTGGATGTTTATGTTAATACTACATGAAGAATATATTGTCTAAGTGAAACTAAAGTTATTTTGTCGCCATATGTTTCTGAAGTGCGGTTATTAGAAGGTGGCCACTAATGGAGACAAAATTATGAATTTCTCCATCTTTGGCCACTTGGCTGGCCAAAACTAATGTACACAGACACCCGACTTCTTCCCCTTTATTTTATCGTGGCTTTTTTTCCTTGGCTTTACATATCAACAAATACATACTTTTCATTTTCAGAGATGCAATAAATTGCCTTCACACAAAGGGGAGGTCAGTTTACTTTGCAGCTTTTACCAACGTGATATATATGTTGATCTCTTTATTTGTAAGTTAAATTCAAGTGAAGTAATAATATTTAATATTTTCCAAACTAAATAAAAACCATTGTTTCTAAAATGTCCAATTAAATTAATAAATTTTGATTACTTTTATTGTATTTTTTGATGGCCAGAACTGGCACACGACCGTGGCCACAAATGGCACGAATCTGGCCAAAAATGGCACAAACTCCCTTTTTTTTTCTTTCTTATACAGTTATTTTTCTATTGGACGTTCTTTAAAAAAAGGGTTTTCTTAGGCAAGGTTAATACATGTGAAATGAATTTTTACAAGAAATATGATCGTCATAACAAAAACTATAATTTAAGAAAGCCTCAAAGTCGACAAAATTCTTAAAGTGGCCACAACCGGGTCACTTACGATACATGTTCTTCATAACAATAAACAATGGTTTCAATGAATGAAGTTATAGTAAACAATGGTTGTATAGACTGACTGTGCGTAAATATCTAGTATTCATGATATAGTGGGTGAATCCATCTCCTATGGACAATGTAATAACTTAAGGTCTCTCTCTATAGTAAAGAAGCTATCCATAGTAAACATCCATAGCACGCATCTATAGCACGCATCTTTCCATATAAAAAACATAGCTTAGCTGACTTCGTTTCCACCAGTGCTAAGCTATCTGTACGAATGAATATGATTAGTCTGACTACTGTAAAGCAACAGGGCCTCAATCTCGATCCTAACCCAGATCAGACCAAGCAAAAACACTTATCCATCCTACTAATATTATAAATGAGAAAGTTTGTATGTTTGTTTGTTACTCCTTCACGCCAAAACAGCTGAAAAGAACAGTACGAAACTTAGAACAGGGATAGATTAAGGTCATAACACATAGGTTACCTTTTATTCCACGAGAACGCGGGCAAAGCCGCTGGCAGAAGCTAGTTTTAAATAAATGACATCAGTCAATTCTAAATACGATAGACAACTTTTAGATTTACTAATATATGTATATGCCTGCAACATTATACCACTCTTAATCTTAATTCTACATTGATATAAAACTTGTTACTCAGAAATGTACACATTTATCATATTACACCATAATTATTGCATAGATAAATGACTAAGGTCATTTACAGTTTTTTAAAAGTAAACTAGATGACCCGGCAAACAAAATAAGGTACCGACAAACATATTGTTCTCACCTTTTAAACCTCCCCTGGACTTCCATAAATAATTTAAAAACAAAATTAACCAAATCGGTTCAGCCGTTTTCGAATTTTAGCGAGTCTAACGAACAGCAATTGATTTTTATATATAGAGAAGAGAGAAGAAGATTGTTGTGCCAAGTATATGACAATAGGCTCACCACCTATTACAAGGGACTTATAACACAAATGGTGAAAAGTGAAGGTACATTGTACAGCGGTATTACGTGCCGTAATGTGCACTTCTGCCTACTGCTTCAGGGATACAAGGCGGGATGTTATGTAATTATGTATGTAGGTATAAAGAGTATGCGTCAATAGTGTACCCAATACTTAACTTAAGTAAATATAGGGAAATGTTGACTAACTTGGGTTGAAAGAACTGAAAAGAACTGTTTGATTTACTTTATTTTTATTTATGAAATAAACATAACATCTTGTCTTATCAAAAGAAATTGAAGTCAAAGTAAGCATAAAAACGCAAGAACATGATTAAAAAATTAATTCTATGGTGTGTATTCAGACAATATGAATTTAAAACTAATAGATAGTAGTAGTAAAGTTAACGTACACCTACCAATTTAACCAACTTAGGTACTCTTAAAACTATTATTTTCTTAAAGTTACTAAACTCATAATACAAGCAAACATTTGTCTCCCATTGAGAATATAGTTCTTAAGAATAACATTTACTGAACTACAAACATTATACATAGCCTTCGTAACAATAAATCGACATAACATAATTACAACAGCACTACAATTGTAATAAGTAGTATAATACACAATATAATAAGAACATCACAATAATAATTATAATGTAGGTAATTCTAAACAATACTTAACAACTATGAAAAAAATAAACAAACACTAGAAAAATGCACTATAATAATATCTAATAACACCATAATGGCTATCGGTAACATAATAAATAAATAAATAACAGTTTCAATAATATAATAAGAAACAAGCAACATAAACAAGGAAAGTAACCTTTAAACTTGGGGTGCGGTGCCAAAAGACCTCCCCGTGGTGCACCCTGGGTACAGGTAATAGCCCCCCTAACGGGGGTGATAGGGTTGGAGTGGCTATTGCCTGTAGCGAACTTTTGGACGGGGCGGAAGAACCCGAGATGGGTTCTGGGGGCGGCGGGCTTTGTGATGACACATGGCCTGCGCCTCCGAGGGGGCGTCATTCCACCCGTCTCTCTGACTTAGCAGAGAGCGTGGCGGAGAGGCAAGGACGGTGCTCGTTGTGCACTCACCCTGCCAACGAGCAGCATCGGGGCACAAGTTGTTCCTGACTGCAACCGTTGATATCGTAATCCGGGAAGATGTCATGGTCATGTTTTATGACTCTGAACGGGACGAGGGTCTTGGCTTGGTCGCCCGGACCGCGAGGAAGATAACCTCTATAAAAAATTCCTCCAATACCAAGTTCTGGTGCGTGGCGAGGGTATGCGTGGCTGAGGAGTAGTGTCAGTCGCGAGCGCACCCCCAGCTAGGGGACCGGCGGACCCTCTAGTTGGGATACAAATATACACTTACCCAGGTACAGGGGGCACTGCCTGGGTGGACTGGATATTTCCCCCATACTCGTGGGAACTTTATGAAGTCAACTGATAAAACAACACCACCAGATGAGGAGAGGGCAGGTGAGCTCAGCTCGCCTGCAGTAATCGTTTTTGAGAGCCCTAGTGGTTCTGGTGCCCATGGGGAATCCCCCATACGAGCGCCAAATCGGAGGACGTCGGACTCGGAGTCTGACGCCCCACCCGTATCCGACGCGAGCGTTAGGTCAAAGCGCCTAACGCGAGCGTCATTTAAGCGTCCCAGATTGGAGGAGGACCAGGAGGGACTGGCGTTGTCCTCCATTACGCAGGAGACACCAGCCCCAAAGATCTCTACGGCCGCAAGGGGTAAGGGCAAGGGCAAGGGCTGCAAGAGGTCGGCAGCCACTGCCCGCACCGAGACAGCCAACCGACTGTCAGATTCCTCCATAGTGGACGTGACTTGTGTCGAGGGTTCAGAGGCTGAACATGACCCCATTGGTCTCCGCCAGACCATCAAGGAGGAGCTCCGCAGGGTGGCTGCAAAGAAATCCCAGCCTGCCAGAAACGAGCAGATGAAGTCGGCGGAGACCACCATAATGACAGCGGTCTTTAAACGGTGCGGGGTGCCCTCAGCTGAAAAAGTCCACAGTGAGCTGGCCATAATGCGGCAAGAACTGGCGCGGTTGTCGGCCTCTAATGCGGCTCTGGAGGCCGAGCTTCAGGCAACCAAGGCTGAACTCGCCGCTTCACGTGGAAGCCGACCCCAGCCCATGTCGGAGTCTGACATGCTCGGACTGATGCGGCGGGAGATGGCTGCTTTCCGGCAGCGATTTGACGTGCTGGAAAGTAAGGTCCTCCGTCCACCACTAGCAGCGAGTCAGACGGCCTCGCGGTCATATGCGGCTGTTGCGGCCAAGCCTTCGACCTCTTCCGGTCAGACTGGCCGCGGCACTCAACCGCCGGCGAGGGCAAGAGCGGCTCCTCCTGCGAGGGCCCCGGTGCCTCCACTAGTTTCGGTGGAGCCACCACCGAATGCGCCAATAGGGCGCAGAAATAAAAGAAGAGGGGGAGTAACGGCTCAGCAGGCCGTTGGCCCGGTCACAGTTATGCCTGTCCCGCCGGCAAGAGATCTCAGTGGTGGCGAGTGGCAACTAGTCGGCGACGCGAGGAGGGTCGCCAAAGAAGGCAGGAAGCGCCGCAAAAAAGCGCAGCGGCAGCGGCGCCAGCAACAGCGCAAAGAGAAGCGCGCTGCGGCCTTGCTTCGCGCCCCTAAGACCGCGGCTGTAGTTCTAACACTACAGCCCGATGCCGTCCAAAGGGGCGTTACATATGGCGACGTCCTCGCCAAATTAAAGGGGGCGGTGACTCCCGCGGAGTTCGGGGCACCTGACGGGTTTGCAATCAAGGCAACTGCGACTGGAGCCCGTCTACTGGAGGTCCCCGGCGCGACTAGCGGTCCGTCCGCAGACGCCCTCGCTGAAAGGCTCCGGGCGTGTCTTAGTGCGGACGAGGTTCGCGTGTCCAGGCCCACAAAATGCTTGGATCTGCGAATAATGGGCCTGGACGACTCCGTGACGGAACAAGAGGTGGTGGCCGCTGTCGCCAGGACAGGAGGGTGCCCTGCTGAACAAGTCAAGGCAAGCACCATCCGTCCGGACAATTCGGGGTTGCGCACAGTCGTAGTGAGCTGCCCCGTCACAGCGGCCAAAAAAATTAAGGAGGGCAAAAGGCTCCTGGTGGGCTGGGTCTCGGCGCAGGTCAAGCTGCTCGAGGTCCGGCCTCTGAGGTGCGACCGCTGCCACGTGGGCCATCATGTGAGCGTTAAATGCACCTCGGAGGTTGACCGCAGCGACCGCTGCTTCCGCTGCGGTCAGCCCGGTCACAAGGCCGGTACGTGCACCGCCCCGCTGCACTGCGACGCATGTGCAGCGGCTGGCAAGCCGGCCAATCACCGGGTCGGGAGCAAGGCCTGCTCCCCGCCTACCAAACCCAGGGGCAAGGGCAGGCCCTCCGCCACCCCCGTCGTTTCCACCGCCGCCGCCGCCGCCGCCGCCGCGGTCGCCACTACTACCGCCGCCGTAGCCACCGCCGGCTGTAATGCTGCCAGGGAGGAGGTCGTGATGGATTGCCAGTAATGAATCCATTCCGCCTCCTCCAGGCGAATATCAACCACTGCGCCGCCGCTCAGGACCTGTTGCTCCAGAGCATAGCGCAGTGGTCGATCAATGTTGCTGTGGTCTCCGAGCCGTATTTTGTCCCGCCCAGGGATCACTGGGTTGCGGATCTGGACGGCTCGGTGACCATCATTTCGTCGGCCGCCGCCGGTACCCCGACTCTCGAGAACGCTCAGAGAGGCCGGGGTTGTGTCGCAGCACGGTTCGGAGAGATCGCTGTGGTGGGCGTGTATTTCTCTCCGAACCGAACTCTCGCCGAGTTCCACAACTCCCTGAGGGAGTTGGTCGCCGTCGTCGTCGGGTTCCGTTCCCTCCCCGTACTTGTCCTCGGGGACTTCAATGCCAAAAACTTGGCTTGGGGTTCCCGGTTCACTGACGTTCGGGGTAGGATGGTGGAAGACTGGGCTCTGGAGACAGGCCTAGTCGTCCTGAACCGGGGTTCTGTCCCCACGTGTGTGCGGATGCAGGGTGAGTCGGTGGTGGATATCTCGTTCGCCAGCCCCGCTCTGTCACCCCGTGTTGTTGACTGGCGCGTTATGGAGGAGGTGGAGACGTTTTCTGACCACCGGTATATCCGGTTCAACGTCTCCGCCGAGTCCGCGGACCCGCCAGTCAGACAGGCCCCATGTGGCCCGCGTTGGGCGCTAAGACAGCTGGACCGGGAGCTTTTCCTGGAAGCCGCAATCGTGCAGGCCTGGGTGATACCACCGGACAGGCCTGCCGACATTGACGGGGAAGCAAGATGGCTCCAGGACGCCATGTCCAGAATATGTGACGTGGCGATGCCCCGGGTCCGGCCAGGTCAGCGCAAACGCCAGGTGTACTGGTGGTCGCAAGAGCTGGCTGCTCTGCGCAGTGCGTGCGTAGCTGCGCGCCGCCGGTACACTAGGCACCGCAGGCTCCGTATCCTCCCTCCAGACGCGGAGGTTAGAGAGGCGGAGTTGTACGAGGGATACAAGGCGACAAAGGCCGCCCTCAAAGCGGAGATCTGGCGGGCTAAGGAGGAAGCCCGACGGGAGATGCTGGAGTCTCTGAACAGAGACCCGTGGGGGCGCCCCTATCGGATGGTGCGTGATAAACTCCGCACTTGGGCTCCCCCACTGACACAGAGTCTCCGGCCAGAGGTCGTGGAGGAAGTGGTCGGCGCCTTGTTCCCCCGACTACGGAGGGGCTTTACCCCTCCATCCATGACTCCGCCCCCTGCGGTGCCCAATGCGGGCCACAGCGACGACGACGACGACATCGTTCCGGAGGTGACCGAGGCAGAACTGAGAGCGGCGGTGCGCCGGATGGGCGCCAAGAACACCGCCCCAGGACCCGATGGCCTGCATGGCAAGGCGTGGGTCCTGGCCTCGGAGGCTCTCGGGCCTCGATTAATAGGTCTCTACAGCGCATGTTTGGAGAGGGGCCAGTTTCCACTTCAGTGGAAGACGGGAAAACTGGTCCTCGTGAAGAAACCAGGGCGCCCTGCGGACTCTCCGTCCGCGTACCGGCCCATTGTGCTGCTCGACGAGGTGGGAAAAGTCTTCGAAAGGATAATTTCGAACCGCCTCGTCGCGCACTTGTCCGAATTTGGGCCGGACCTCGCGGATGGCCAGTTCGGCTTCCGCAGAGGGCGCTCTACGGTGGACGCCATCATGCGCGTAAGGGACCTCACGACGGGGACTGCAGTGTCCAGGGGTAAGGTCGTCGTGGCGGTGTCTCTAGACATCGCCAACGCCTTTAACTCCCTACCCTGGAGCTGCATACTAGGGGCACTTCGGTACCACCGGGTGCCTACCTACCTCCGTCGTGTAATCGAGGCCTACCTGTCAGACAGGTATGTTACGTTCCCCGGTCGCCAGGGCGAGTGGAACAGGCGAGAAATGTCGCGCGGTGTTCCACAGGGTTCGGTTTTGGGGCCGCTCCTGTGGAACATCGGTTACGACTGGGTGTTGCGCACCGACCTCCCGAACGGCGTCAGCGTAATCTGCTACGCCGACGACACGCTGGTGCTAGCGCACGGGAGGTCGCACCAGGCGGCGGCCAATTTAATGACGACAGCGGTTGCGATAGTCGTTGCAAGGATCCGGCAATTGGGACTCGAGGTGGCGCTCCACAAGTCCGAGGCCATGTGCTTTCATGGCCGTGGGAACGCGCCACCTCCAGGTGGGTCCCAAATAACGGCAGGAGGGGTTACCATCGGCGTCGAGACGACGATGAAGTACCTAGGACTCGTCCTCGACAGTCGATGGAACTTCGTGGAGCATTTCCGACGTTTGGCTCCTAAGTTGGAACGGACGGGGGCTGCGCTTAAGCGGCTCCTGCCCAACCTCGGGGGCCAAATGCCTCCTGCCGGAGGTTGTATGCGGGGGTCGTGCGGTCCATGGCCCTCTACGGCGCCCCTGTGTGGGCGCCGAACCTGATGCGGCGGCCAACTCGGACGCTGCTCACGTCCCAGAGGGTCATGGCCATCCGAGTGATCCGTGGATATCGCACGATCTCCGGGGAGGCGGCGAACCTCCTTGCCGGATTACCGCCGTGGGATTTGGAGGCGAAAGTGCTCGCGCGCGTCTTTAGTCTGCGCGCCGACGCGCGTCGCCGGGGCGAAACTCCGCTGCCGCGCCAGATTAGTGCGTGGCGGGACGAGCTCCGGCGCGATCTCATGGCGGATTGGCAGCAACGACTGTCGCAACCGAGGGCTGGGCTCGCTGTCATTGCAGCGGTAAGTCCCCTCTTTGAGGAGTGGCTAGAGAGGCGCCATGGCGTCCTCACCTACCGCCTGACGCAGGTGCTTACCGGACATGGGAGTTTCGGTAGGTTCCTGTTTTTGATTGGGCGGGAGGAAACGCCCGGGTGTCATCACTGCGAAGGCCGCCCGGAGGACACGGTGGAACACACGGTTGCGGTCTGCCCTGCGTGGGCTGAGCACCGCCGTGCCCTCAGGGAAGTGATCGGCGACGGCGACCTCTCGCGTCCGGCTTTGGTTCAGACCATGGTGCGGAGCGAGGGGGACTGGGATGCCGTCTCCTCCTTCTGCGAAGCAGTTATGCTAGCTAAGGAGGAGGCGGGACGCGTGAGGGAACGAACTTCCTCACGCCCTAGCCGACGCGAAAGACACTCCGGGCGTCGGGGATCGCGTGACGATCTCCGGCCACCGTAAGTGCGGGTCTGCGGACGGCGAGCAAGGGTAGCTCGCCGCCCGACCAGAACCAGACCCGTGCGTGCGGCGCGTTGCGTTCCGCGCGCGCCTCAAAGAGCCATCAGACCACCACAGATGGGGCCCAGTAGGGCTGATGCTTAATCCGGAGCTGCGGACTACCTAGCGGGTTTACCGGGGCTCCGGCTCGACAAGCAGGAGTAGGAACGGGGTGGTTTTTAGTCAGTAAGAGTCTGACACTCCCTCTCGCTTTGCCCTGGCGAGAGAAGTCATTGGATGATTTTCCCCCTGAAAAAAAAAAAAAACCTTTAAACTTGTGTATGTGACAGATGGTATGTAGTGGTGGCCCGGACGTATAAGATGCTTCTCATGCATAAGGGTGCGGTTTCGAAACCTACCAACCGCGAGTATTAGTGTGACTTTTCCAAGTTATATAATAATATACTTTTTAAGGTTATTTTAGACACCACTGACAAACATTGTGTGGAAACCTAGGCTTATAATTTCTAATTATAAGTTTGAAATTACCAACCCGCATTGAGCAAGCGTGGTGATTTAATGCTCAAACCTTCTCTGTATGATAAGAGGCCTTTGGCCAGCTGTGGCTAATTATAGGCAGTTGATGATGATGATGTGACAGATAAATTCATACAAATTACGTTCATAATTCTTTAATTGACACGTAGCGGCTATACAGACATTGTGAAACAGGACCTAAACCTTATAAACTTAAAATATAAAATTGAATAAAAACATTAATTGGAATTAAGCTAACTTTTACCCTATAATAGTGACGAATTACCCAGCATTAGTAGTACAGGTATAGTTGCTGGTACAACGAGCTAAGTTAGGATCAAACAATGAAGTACTAGGGCACACGTAGTTGTACGCCAAGTAGGTGTTATTCGCTGGTAGGTAGACACAGAGTGTATAGTTCTTGCATGTGCTGTCATTGGGTTCCACGTATCGACCCGGTCCAGTTGCAGTGCAGTTTGCTGTAGCGTACACATGCCACACAAAGCAGGAAGCCTGGAAGAAAAAAATGTTTGGTACAATTTAGTTCAAACACGTTTGCCGATGGAGCTGGGGATATGCCAATGACGAATCATTCAAGAATCTACGTCATGTAATTTAACAGTCATAATATAAGGTACAAGTACACCATTAATATTTGACTCTAAAATTCTTTTGTAGCCATAATGTTTCAGCGCAAATGGGTCGGCTCGACCGGAGTCATACCATGGCCTCACAGAAAACCGACGTGAAACAACGCTTGCGCTGTTTCGTTGTGTGAGTGAGGTTACTGGAGGCCCAATTAACCCAACCCCTTCCCAATCTTTTAAATTCCCGATTCCACAACAATCCTCAAAAGTCAACGCATTTTCCTCTGGTATTTCAAGTGTCAATGGGCGGCGGCGATTGCTTACCATCTGGTGATCCGTCCACTCCTTTACCGGCTTATTCCATACAAAAAAAATAAAGACAGTAAATATAAAAGAAAATTAATGATGAAACCACAAACAAAAAGATTACCTATGCTTAATTAAGTACTTACAATGATCGCGAGAACACCGATTGTAGTCTTCATCATTGTGACAGAGTAATTGAAGGTAATTCCACCAAAATGTCATCTTTTATACCACAAAATGAGACTTATAAACACAACGAGATTAATTTTAAACGTGAAGATAACAGATCATTCACTTTTGCAGGACAATTGCAGTAGTTTATTGCCATTGTACCAGAATTTTCAAAGATTTCGTTAACTCTACACGTCAAAAGTGACTCCCAAGGTTAAATAAAACTTGATCTCACCTCATAGGCTTATCAATATTTGATTAGTGTTATCATGACAATTTGGCTAATCAAGTTATTAGGAAGATTTTGAGTGACGAATTATCTCTTTCTCAAAAGTGACCTTTATACTTACTAAACGGCAATGTGCAATCCTATTGTACTCATATATCTGGTCATTTGAAGTTTCATAGAACATACGTTATATCGAAGTGTACATCGTGTATATCGAAGTTACGATTTACTTACATACGGTTTCACAACCAGGTTCCAAAAGGTATCAGGTCTATACTGTAGGTATGTTTTAGTATGCTATCGTAACTATTTCATTACATTATTTGATTCTAAGTACTTCGTAGTTTTTAATATCTTCCTGTCGACTCTTAAAACTTTTAAATAGATAGAGGTACTATTATTGTTGACTTGTGGTCATGTGATCTCGGGGCATAACTGCTATGTAAGAATTTCTATAGTATCACTAGGTCTATAGATAATTAAAGGCGAGTCTTTTTATAACCCTTACAATATTGTCTCTTTTTCTAATTTTACACACGATGGACTCAATGTATGTCTTGTAAAATATGAAAACAATCTTAAATTAGTAGGTCAAGTAAGTTAGGTATTTCCCAGAACCACATGGCAATACGTCAGAGTTTCTGATTTCTTTGTTATCATTCGTTGCTTTCTTCCGAGCCGAGAGCCGTAACCAAACAATGTCTGCCTTTAGGAGAGGGCATGTTCATAACATCATGAGCAAAGCATCTTGATAAAATAGTACTGAAATCAAACAGTACTATCATGTTTATCTCAAATGAATAGAGGTGCCACACGTACCTATGTTAAAATACGCTTTTTTATATATATCGAGATCGATAAATCTTATTGAAAAAATAGTTTCTTTGTTACAACAAATATACTTTAGTGTGGGTGTACCAGATGTATTACCTATATACGAGCGGTGGCGAATTGGTAACTATTAGCAGGTATTTTTGAGGAGGGAAAATCATACAATTACTTCTCCCGTTTTGGATGAGGCGAAAGGGGAGTGTCAAATTAAAGTTCCTACTACTGCTTTTCGAGACGGAGTACCGGTAGTCCATAGCTCCGGATATAAATAGGTACCTACTTATTTAGGTAAACTAATAATTGTATTTAATTGAGATATGGGACTAATGTCACATGGAAGTTTTTTTCTTAATAGGTACATTGTATTACATTATGGGTGCATAAAAACATAAGTATTTACAAAGATCTACAATCCATGGCAATAGGCTCACCCCTATTACATGGGACTTATAACACAAATGGTGAAAAGTGGGTGTACATTGTATAACGGCATTACGTGCTGTAATGTGCACCTCTGCCTACCCCTTCGGGGATAAAAGGCGTGACGTTGTGTGTGTGTGTATGTGTGTATCTACAATCCAGTCGTCGCTAGCAATAAAACCATTGGAATGCAGATAAACGATGTTACAAAAGACTTTTATGTCGCATCTATTAAACGAAGAAATCAAACATTTTATAGCCCCAAACAAATTAGATCTAACTTTTATGTATTCATTAGTTTATTGTTGGTATTGTAAATTATTAGGCTCACCCCCTATTACGTGGGACTTATAACGCAAATGGTGCAAAGTGGGTGTACAATTGTACCTACATTGCATAGCGGCATTACGTGCCCTAATGTGCACCTCTGCCTCCCCCTTCGGGGATAAAAAAGGCGTAACGTTATAATTTTTTAAGATATTCTATTGTAATTTGAACCATATAATTCACAGATTCCTTAGAGGCCATAACCTAAAAAATCGAAAGTAGTTTTTAAAAATTATCGATATGAATTCGCACCTCTATTATTATGGTCACAGAAGGAAACTACTAGTAACTATTTAATAGAGCACTACATCTATAAAACTGAGTACACCAGACTACTGAACAGTCGTGGTTTTACAATAATTTAGTCGAATCTTACAATTATTTTTGTACTGAAAATTCATAAGTGTTATTGACCCTTGATCCTATTCTGTGTGAAGTCAAGACAATGGATACGAAGTATTTATGTGTTGTTTTATTATTCGTTGTAAGTACATTGTGTGTTTTAATTCTATGTAATTTGAGAAAATTATGTGAATTTTTATTTTACTTATTGTACCTAAATAGAGAACTGATATATTTTAGTAAACAGGTGCTAACCTAGTTAAAATTGTCAAACTTGTATGTTATTTACAACTAAACTAAATGGGATAGCCATTCAATGTTGTATAAAATTGAGGTAATTTTCAATCAAAATAGATAAAAGTTAGTTAAGAACTCTACTATGATCATTAAGATTAAGAGAAACATCATAGACGTATAAGAGTGTTCTTCCACTGATACTAAGCTATGTAGCTGTGCGATGGATGCGTAGCTCGAGTTTGCGATGTATCGATAGTAGGGAAGCCATCCATAGCAAGCATCTTTCCATATAGGTAACACCAGTGCTAAGCTATGTGTACCAATAAATGAATATGTATGATTAGTGGAAGCCAAATGCATCCACAGGAACGTAGTACAGCACATCTCTGATAGAAAAGCACCCTAAGAGGCCGTCTTAAAGTACATAAGGTACCTGTACCAATATTACCTAGAGCAAAAATAAAAAACTGAAGAACCTACCCAGACATATAAGTAGGTACCTTCGTACACATACCCACGTACTTCAGACAACATACCTTCACATGTTTTCAGTAAACACATTATCTTTCCAGAAAAGGTGTTAAGGTATTAAACTAGATAACACACACCTTTGCTGATAACAAACAATATCTCTTATTGCAGGGATTATGTCACGGGGTGAGCGAAGCCTCTGATTGTACTGCTCGTGGAAGATTCCCAAACGATGGGAACGGGGCAGGTGACTGTCGGGGATACACCATATGTCTGATGGGCGGCCTCACGAACTTCACACAGTACAAGCTCAATTGTCCTGAGGGTTTTGTCTACAGCCACTTAGAATATCAATGCACGAATGCCACAAACTACCAATGTTACCCGACCTTCAACTGCAGTTCTGTCGGAAACTTCGCTGTTCCTGGTACCTCGGATTGCTCGGCGTTCATAGCTTGCCCAGAAGGCCTATTGGGAATAAATACTGCCAGAAAGGTCTCGTGTCCACCTGACACCCTCTTCAATGTAACTGCTGGTGCTTGTCAGAATAGTACTGAGTTTTCTTGCACACCAAAAGTTCAATTAGACGTTTTAGAATTACACGATAAAGGAAACAATGGTGCTAAAATTAGCCCACATTTCCTATGTTCAGTGCTTTTGTTGTTACCAGTTTATTTGAAATAGTGTGTTAGGATATGACTTTAGACTGTATTTAGACAATTTCTAGCTTAATTTCGCATTAATTGTATGTTTTTTTTTAATAAATCATATTAAACGAAATTTTATTTCTTATGTTTTCCTAATAAAAAGCTCGTAACATAAGATAACGTTACGACTTTTAATCCCTGAAGGAGTAAGTAGAGGTGAACAATGTTTGTAACATCCACTTTTCGTCAATTTGATGAGTCCCGCCGTGTAATAGAGAATCAGCCTATTGCCATCTACTTCGCACAATTCCAAAATCTGTACTAGTACTGAGAAATTTTCGAAAAACCAAATGAACCCTAATAATACCTTGACTAATCTAGGAACCGATCCCGAGACCATTGTTCAGCAGTCGTACCTTCAACTAGAGCAGAAGCACAGGTAGACCAACGATAAAAAATCTTTTCATACATGTTATGGAAGAAAGAACTTGTTGAACTTTAAATAATATTTCTAAATTAACTAACAATAAATACTGTATTAAAAGAAAATTAAATATTGCCCTTTCATGTTTTTTTGGACTCACTTGCACATTATTTTTTAGTATGGTAACTTGACAGAAGTATAATTGCAAATGGCAAGTTAAAAAGAAATGTCATAACAAAATGCTGTCAAGGGGAATCAATGACACTGACAGCTAATGTGTTGAGGTTATGTGTACTGAAATACTAAAATATCTTCGTTATTAAATTGTATATAGCCTCAATACTAAACTAAAGCGAGTTATTTATAGTGAATAATTATAGTTTTATTTAAAACCAATGTATTCGAACGTTGTTGTTCCGAGGTAAACACTTTATTGTTTGAGGTTATAAATTGTTCGTAATTTGTAACTTTATGTAATAAAACACATTTGTTTACTATATTTACAGACAATGGACAAGATTTGCGTGTCTTTGCCGGTCATTGACAACCATAGAGGGTCAAAAACTCCCTCAGACCTCTAAATCCAGCGATGGAATTTCACCTCCTCCTCGCATTCCCAGAGGGCCTACCGACATACTGCAGGCTCTAGCAGCCACCGTCGGGAATGACCCTACAGCGGCTCACTACAAGTAATAAAAATTACTACAACGATAACTTGACAAACAAAACTAATTTTAAGATATTTCATATTTGTTTATGTTTCCTACATCACAATCAAACTGCAATATCTAATGTTACAGATATCACGATGATCCATATTTGATACCATTATCCAACTTCCGTAAGAGAGCCTATGCTCTGTCAGCTGAGGCTGGTCGCAAAGCTGCTGCTTGGATCCGGGACGAGCATGCTGAACTATTCACCACTAGGGTGTTTGATCCACCAACAAAGATAAAGACACCTTATTCCAATGCTGACCCAAAAATAGAAGCATTTTCTCCAAAACCTATCTACAATGATGAAAGCAAGGTAATAAAATTATAGTCAAAAAAAAGACTTATATTTCATTTATTTACTAATAAAAGATTTATAGGCTCTGTTCTACAATAAGATCTAGTTTATGAAGAAAAAATACTCGAAAATCCACAGTATGGGTCCAATAAAACTTATCTCAATATTCCATGTAAAATTCTAAAAGTGTTGAAAAATATTTGTATGTGTTCATCAGACTATCCTTTTACAGACTAATATTTTTTCCCTCTTATAATAATCAGAGAGAAAATACCAGACTCATCAAGGTTGCAACATTTCTTGTGTTTTGTTTGGTATTGTTCAATTTAAGAGTTTACTGTTGGCATGTTTAGATACCAAGGTGCATCAGCTTTTACTCTTAAGATGCTATTTAAAAAATTACACATAAAAAGATTATTTACTGAATAAAACTAATTTACCAACTCCTTTTGAACAGGTTACAGAAGATGATTTAAAATACACAATAAAGAATGCCTTGTTAGAAGACTCGATGACAGTATTCAAACTGCTTGGTGGCGTGGGTAGTGTCAATGAGGAGTTGAAGCTGCAGTTCCTTCAGTTATTGTGCTTCTACAATGAGAAGGAACCTGACTCCCTGGAGTGGCTGGAAGAGAGGTGGTTCTCTGCAAATATGCGAGAGAGACAAGCTGCTACTTGGAGGTAAATTGTTTTTTTTTTTACATTGTCCCACTCTAGGATTTTCTCCTGTGTCATAGGTGCGTTTAAAAACATACAATTTCACATACACATGACACCCAACACCAAATGCAACAATTACGCGAAGAGTTGCTCCGTGTGAGAATCAAACTTGCTATTGCACAGCAGCCAGTTGTTCAGCCTCCACATCAACAATTAATAGACATCATACTGAATTCTTCAATGTCTATAGAGTACATAACATGAGATGAAGACTATGATATTAGTATAGCACTCTTATATTATCATTTTCAGGCTCGGTGGACTAGCTGATCAGATCTTTGAATCAATGGATCCAAAGACACCAGAAGCATACTGTGCCATGATTCAGGGCATGGCAAAATATTACCAGGTAAAATAATATCATGTGTATTTGAATAAATAATTCAACATATTTGGTCTTTATGCAAATAACTACTTCAGAGAAACTTTGCCTACAGATCTTAATATGATCTGCAAAATATAATATTTTATAATTAACACATTATTCTCATTACAATTCATAATGTTAATTTAATTTAAAAATATCAAGTGTAATATAAATCCTCATTTGATTTCAGGCTGAAAGAGCACACAACATGGCCCAAGAAGCGATATCAAAAGGCATTCCTTTATCTACCAGTGTGTACAATGCACTTATTGGCTGTATCGGTTTCCTTAAAGAAGGCACCGCCCTACGTATTGAAGCTCTCAAATCTTTATTAGGCCAAATGAATGATCAGGTAAGATATTAGTGATGATTAGTGATCTAACAAATTTATTTTCACCCAAAGAGGTGACTCACTGCGCAGACAGAAGGTACACGATTTACTCTCGTTATATTAATGGAGAGAAGCTATCAAGGCTCGGAACCGGTTTAAAAAATACCGGTTAATACCGGTTTATATCGGTTTTCCTCCGAACTTTTCTTAAGAACGTGAACATTAAAGAACTTTATTTTAACCTAAATTAACCGGTTTATTCGACGAGGGGCATGTCGGTACACGCGTTGAAATATTATTATTGAAATAAGCTGAACAGCGCGCGGCGTTTCTTTGATGTGCGTCGTATTAACCGGTTTTTATTGCTCTAAACCGGTTAATCCGAAAAAACCTTTATGAAAATACTGTTCCAAATACCGGTTTAAAAAAACCGGTTTCGCGAACGAAACCCAATGTAAAGGTTTTGCGTACAAGTACATAATAACGGTTTGAAAATTTAACCGGTATCCGAGCCTTGGAACCTATACTAGTTTCGAGTCAAAGAGAGATTCTTCATCATGAGCAGCATGTGCATACGCGGCTACTTCGCGCAGCCTACTCTTAGTTAATTTAGTATGTCTCTATTAGTTATTATAAAAATAAGGTGCACTGTTTACTATTGGACTTACATTCTGCCTTTTCTAGCTCCATATCTGTAAAAGGAGCTGAGAAATGAAAAAAAAAAATGATAATAGTAAATATTTTGTAATGTATGGCTACTCCCGCAAATCAATCGACGAAGAAATTGTACACTATGTATCACATTGATTAAAATAAAATAAATGTGTTTTCCATGAAATGTATCTCACATTACCATCATCACGTGTTCCAGGGTATGTCTCCAAATAACGAGACACTGTCAGCCTGCCTGCGCTCGTTGTCTGCGTGGGGAGGTGGCAAAGTGCTGCAACAGATGGCACTGCAAGTAGTCGCGGAGTTCAAACAAATAGGCATACAGCCTGGTTTGGCCGCCTATTATTATTTACTCTGCCTATTTTGTAAGGAACGTAAGTAAAAGCCAATGTTTATTTCTAAGAAAACAAATCCTTTTTCTCAAACTAATTGTAACAAGAGTAGATGACTAATGTTCCCACTCCTAAACTTTGTTTCGTTTTATTTAAGTATTGTTATTATATATGACAAAATAGCAAAATATGTGTCTAATTTTTTTTCATTACCTAACTGACCGACTAAATAGATTTTTAATTTACATAAGACGGGTCATCATTCCACCTTACATACACAAAAAAGGAATGAAAATTGTACGAGTATGTTAAGTAAAAAGAATTTACAATCTTAAAAACTAATTTAAAATGTGTCATTACAGGAGGGCCTCGTTTTGACATTCTATCGACAATAATTACGGAACTTGAAAAACAAGAAAGCCTGGATGCCAAGGAACCTGCCGATACTAATTTCTTCATCACGGCTATGGGAGTTTGTAGCGATCACTTGCAGGTATAAACCTAAAATTATACTAGACTCGCTTCTATTAGTAGTTTCACCCGCACTATCATGATAAAAAATATCCCGTGTTAGATTATAATCTAAGTATATCTATGCCAAAAAATTACATTCAAATCCATTCGTATTTGATTGAAAAAGCAAACATCATTTTATATATTTTCGCATGTATTATCCACTAGCTCTAGTAGCAAAAACTAACCTATTGAATTGCTCTAGCTAATAAAATAATCTCATCAAAATTTGTCACGTAGTTTTCAAGACACATAGATACATAGGGATATAGACAGCAGAAAGCGGATTTACTTCTCTTTGACGAATACTGAAGTCATAAACAACATGTTTTTGTTTTTCCAGGATATAAACATGGCGGAAAGATTACATGCCATTCTAATGAAAGGTGACAACTACAAATTAGTTGGGGACGCATACAAAGAAAGTATTTACTATAGGCACTATGTCACTGTTGCTTGCAGGTAATGTATCACTTTAACTATGTAATTTTTGTTACCGAATTATTGTGATATACTTTAATATATTCTTTTTTATGTTATAGGCACGCACCTTTCGAGAAAACTTTAGAACTACTGGACACATTAATACCAAATGTTTATGTACCTGAACCAACAGTTATGGAAGAGGTAAGTAATAAAAACATTTAGATTTTCAAGAAAAAAAATCGTTAAATTATTCTTACCACTAGAAAAGTTGAAAGCAGTTCTAATAACAAGAGATATAGTAATAAAATATGCAATAAAATGTCAAAAAAATTAACAAAAGATTTTGTCAGAAGTGGGATTCGAACCCACGCCCTCAGAGAGGACCAGAACAACTCGCACTCACGTTTAGTGAGCAAGGGAACCTTGAGTCTGGCGCCTTAGACCGCTCGGCCATCCTGACATGTGATGAGCGTGTCGAAATTATAGGCCACTATCCGATGTACTATTTTTAACTTCAATGTGTAAAAGAAAAATGTTTAAATATACTACACGACGACATTGCCCTTGCTTTCGTGATTTGGGTAATTATAATTAAACATACTGTTGTCTCATTATGTGTATTGTATGCCTTTTAGTTTTACGAATAATAATTGTACTAGTACCGTATATTTTAATAACAATTGTTTGGAAAGATAGGCGTCACTTGTAAAAAAACAAATATTTTTGCAATACAAAAATACCAATAATGTTCATACGAAAAATAGGCGTAAACGGTTCTAATTTTTTTTAACAACATCTACATTATTTTTTATGTCATCTCTTTTTTCGATAACAGATTATAAAGACACTAGAAGTGGGCGGCGCGGGCGACCGTCTCGCTCAAACATGGTCGCAGCTGGTGGTCTTCGGTCACGGGAAACGAGTGAAACTGGTCGAGAGACTGCTAGAGGCAATGATCAACACATATTCTGGACAAGGTGAGTTCGAAAAAATTAGTAAAACTTATGACATTTTATCTACGGGTCAGGAGAATAACCAGACACAGACTTACACAGCTTATTATCTGTGTTTGGACGCAACAATATTTTTCTTTCTCTTCTAGTATTCATTTTCGAAAGTTATCTCTTGTTACTCTCCTACATTCGTCAAAACTTAAGAGTTTTTACTGTTAGACTGTATGTTGCGCTGTTCCCTTGGATAGGCGTAATTTAGGCCTATTACTGAACAGCTATTCAAATCCGGTATTCTGTGATTCATGTTCGTTTGTTGAATTGGTGTCCAATTCACTAACAAGACAATCATTTATAATTTTCGTTTCTTTATTTTAGAACCTGAAGTCCAGAGTAAAATTCGTGCCGCCGCCGCTGACATGCTGAACTTCGGACAAGCGGTTTCAGAGGAACAAGAGACTAAAGACGTCAGGACACCTGTACAGAAGTAAGTAGTTATATTTATTTCTATACAAAATAGGATTATTTTGCACATAAAAAATCTGCAAAATCTGTTCTGCCAATTTATAACAAGAAAAAAATCTTTTCTATTTTTTATAAGGTAACCTAACCAAATAAGGCCTACCTTATTTTTATTACCGCCTAGCTCGTAGGTTTAAAATGACAATGGGCTGATAATTTCAAAATCTTATATTTATTTATTAAACTTACAATTTTAAAAACACAAATAACTAAAGTGTCACTTTGGCCTTATTGGGAACCCTATGTCTTAATAAGGCCTCAATAAAAACTAGTAAGTATTTAACTTCTTAATTATAATAAAACTTTGTCAATGCTTATAATAAATGTAATGAGATCTTATTAATTAATTTTGGTCATTATACATCAGGCTAAACGAGTTTCTCATCAAGTAATACCCAAGTAACATATTTGAAGTCATCGGTACCCCAGCATCAGTCAAACGAATGAGAATAACTTCTTGTTCTGTAGCCAATTTAGCGACCGACCTAGCTTTCGTGTAGCGAACCACTCTTTAGATGGTGCGTACTTCTTTGGAAGTTATATCTGGCTGCAGCAGCATACCGGGTAAAACAGGGTGCATAAAATTCGAAGGGTGAATAGATACTATGAAGAATTTCCCCATATCCATTCACCCCTTTTCTGTATCTATTCACCCCGTTTACCCCTTTCTACCATTTTAACAGCGTTTTCCATCTTTTGCAAAATCCATTGGCTTTCCTTTTGACATAAGCTGGTGATCCGTTTTCTATGAAATTACTGAAAAACAACTATGCCATAATAAGGCCTACACGTTTTTTTTAGGCTTTATTAGGGCATGGCACATAGGTAAACAAAACAACGATTATATGAAATACACCGATATTATAGCTATTTCACTTATGTGAGGAGATGGCTAAATGTATAATTGTCATACAGACAAAACACGGCACGTCGTATACTGATAAATATAAAAATACTAACAGTTTACGCAACTCGAATTTTATAAAAACTAAAGTGCGCCACACGTCGTGATTGTTTTCGACTGTAGGTTCCAACATAATCGCGGCACGGGTTGCTTGCTGTGCTCAAATTAGTTAAGTAATGTGCATGCACACTTCTACAAACTTTGGCGACCATTTGACATCGGGAAGAGGGAAATTTTCAAAATAGGCTTTATTGGGGCATAGGCTTAGGTTACTATACATTTAAAAAAAACGTTGCCCCGCACTAGGATTTTCTTCTATGTCACATGATAGCCAGACCCGAAACAACAATTTGTGGATTACACAAAGAGTTGCATCATGCGGGAATCGAACCCGTGCAGTTTTTTTTTTAATTTTTACGCTCATCTATAAAACATCTAAAACAAAATTTATAAGTCAAATATGACAGCAAAAACATAAAATTCCAAATACTATTATTTCAGATTATCAGCAACGGCAGTGTGCAGTATTATCGAGCTGTGTTCCGATACTACGGACAAGGCGGACCCCAACTGGAAGAGTGTGGACGAGGCGCTGCGCCGCCTGCGCCGCGAGGAGGCCGCGGGGGTACCGGCGCGGCCGCAGGCATTGGCTGACGTTGCGCAAAAAGCCGCTACCATTGGTCTACCTGGTATTGCTGCAGTAAGTAGCTTTATCTTTTGTTTTTTGTTTACAGTGATGTTGTTTGTTAATGTATTGCGCAAACTTTTGCGCAACTGTTTGATATTTGCGCAATATTTATGGATACTCGTCACGCCTTTTATATTCGAAGGATAGGCAGAGGTGCACATTACGGCACTTAATGCCGCTATACAATGTACACCCACTGTTCACCATTTATGTTATAAGTCCCATGTAACCTATTACACAATGGCATTTTGCCAAGTACTGGGCACAATTCCAGCCTCCGTGCTACTACTGAGAAATTTTCGAGAAATTGAAAATAGGGAATCGAACCCAAGACCCATTGTGCAGCAGTTGCACTTGCGACCACTTGACCAACGAGGCAGTCTGTTTATGCATACATTTTTTTTTAAATATTGATCCGCATTTGAAAATAGGAGCATATTTTTTGTGTTTAGCGTGTGTGCGTATCGTATTCTGTAACAGTAATAAGCAAATCGCCGTTTTTACATATTTATTCTCTACCAACAGACTGCAGTAACATATTTAGCGGAATGTGGCTTTGAAGAGGCGATGTCTGCCAGTGTACAAGTACTGGGCACAATGCTGAACCGACCAGTACAAGAGGTGGAGACCTTACTCACTGAGCAACACTCCAGCCTCGCGGGTTCGCTACACCCAGCCGCACAAGCTGTAGCTGAAGCATACAATATGTAAGTAATCAAATATATTGTCGAAATAACTTTTCTGACAGAGCTTACTCACTCTATCTACCTACTATATCCGGAGCTGCGGTCTAGCTAGCTGGTTTATCGGGGCTCTGACTCATACAGAAGGAGTAGGAACGGAGGTTTTTAGTCTGTAAGAGTCTGACACTTCCTGTCGCCTCGCCGATGGCGAGAAAAGTCATTGGATGATTTTTCCCCTAAAAAAATTACCTACTATCCTGTCTGAAAACTGCATTAAAATCAATTTAGAAGTTTTGGAGTTTATTGCGAACAGGCGGACATGGCTGGGTCTTCTTTATTGGAGTTTTAGTTTCAAAATATATTTTTAATTATTTCATCTATTCGCCACATTCCCAATAAAATTAGGCAATAAAATTTCCCAGTAAATAAGGCAGGTGTTTTATTTTTATTTAGTTTGTCACATTTATTGTTCAGGGTGCTACATCGCCTTTCTGACCTTGATCCATCCTTCCCCCAACCTCCTTACAAAAATAAAAAACGATGGTAAGAATAGTATTTTAATCCATCTTGAGTATTTATTATAATGTAGGTATAAATACGATAGAAAAATAGTTTACCTAAAATATGTAAAGTATTTTTCTATCGCATTTACATCATAATAAAACATTTTACAAAATGTTTTCAATAAGTCATGCGTATTATAACACTTGGGAGCAAAGAAAGGGAGCCATTAGCGTTATTTTATTCATTTTAAAGAACCTTCTATTCATTTAAAATAACAAATTGTTTCACAACAAAATACTCTCATTTGAATGGTAATTAAATTACCTTTCATACCACATACGTTACCAAAACGCTAATGGATCCATTTCTTTGCTCACAAATGTAGCTTCACTGTGTATCTTAGATGTTGTAGCTACTGAATAATACTGACTTTCATAAGCGTAATTATTAGTAGATCCAAATCCCATTCAGTTGTACTCATGCTTGCTGTTACTTCAACAAAGTTTCAATTGTATCGAATCTAATGCACAGTCTACAAAGTTATTTGGTACAGTTTAGAAAATAGAAACTAACTAGTATTACACTAAATTATATGGTGTTAATGAAGCCATGGGTCGGCTCAGTAACCAACCAATGGTTACTGTCTCTTACTGAATCATCTCTCTTTTAGTAGCTGATGGCTTATTACGAGTTTGTTTTACGTTAAACAAAATCTAAGCGTTACTGTGTTTCGTCCTCGGATTGGTTGGTTCATTGGAGCTGACCAATCAGAGCGCCGAAACTCGAACTAGGCTCTTAGCATACTAAATAACCCTACCGACTGTATGTTGTGTACTCGTTAGCACCAAAGTAGTTACCAACTGATTGTCCAAAAGATACGTTTTGCGCATCGAAATTACATTTACCTCAGTCGATTTTTTCCAATTTAAAAAGCTCTCATAAAAATATTAATACTAACTTTTTTATTGACAGAGCCAAAACCGGAGGTCCAGTTCTACAAGACAGGGAGAGATCTTCGTCCAGTTCAGACAGCGACAGTGAATCGTCCTCGGACGATGAGTAACCTTATATTATTTGTAGATATCACTATAATTAGTTTAATAAATGCATTTAGGTATTATTTGTGTCTTTTTGTCTATAATACACGAAAGTGAACTAAACACACACGAATACACATGTAGTTACCTACCTGGCTCGTTGGTCGAGTGATCGCAAGTGCGACTGCCGGACAAAGGGTCTCGGGTTAGATTCCTGGGTCGGGCAAACTATTACTTAGTTTTTTTCGGTTTTTCGTCAATTTCTCAGTAGTAGCACGGAGTCTGGAATCGTGCCCGGTATACGAGTATGGCAATAGGTTCACCCCCTATAACATGAATGGTGAAAAGTGGGTGTATATTGTTTTGTGCCATTACGTGCCGTAATGTGCACCTCTGGCTACCCTATTGGGGCCAAAGGGCGTGACGATACATAATATATTACCTACCTATAATAGTAGGATACGGCAAAGAATGAATTTTTCTGTAGTATAGGTCATTAACTAGTCATGATATTCCTTCAAGGGATAATATGAACGTCTGTTTACGCCAAAAAGAGCTGAAAAGATGTAGGTATATCCACATTACAGCCATGAAGAACTATAAAAAAATATATAATAAAATGGGCACATACCAACACAGATAATCACGTTTATCTATTTACTTACCAAAAAAATTTAGAACATATTTTTCTGTCACCTACTTTTAATGCCCCCATGCAATGATATACCGTTAAAAACACATTTTTATTTCATTGTAACTATGACAAAGTGTCACCCATTTCTCCACATTGCTCAGAGGTGCTAAATACACTAAGTGACTTCTAACTCGAGAGTATAAAGAAAACAGTTACTATCTGGTAGTCGTATTTCGAACTTCAGCTAGGCAACATAAAGTATAGTGGGCTAAGATGTTCAGTGCAAATCTTCTAAGCGTTTTACTAGCGGTAAGTACTACTTGAATACTATTTTTGCTATCCTATTTTACTAATCTATACTAATATTATAAAGCTGAAGAGTTTGTTTGTTTGAATGCGCTAATCTCCAAAACTATTGGTCCGATTTGAATAATTATTTTTGTGTTGAATATTGCATTTATCGATGAAGGCTATAGGCTACAAAACATCACGCTATGACCAATAGGAGCCAAGTAGAGCGGGTGAAACCGCGCGGAAGTAGCTAGTCTAAAAATAAAATTAGAAGTATTTTACGTCCGTTGATGATCATTATAAAGACTAAAATATATTTTAACTGATTTCCTTGTTTTGATATCTTGTACATGTATATGTGTATTCTACTTATCAAAGAAATGCAACGGAAACTTCAGGGAAAGCCGGTATAAATCTATGTGTAAACTTATCAATTCCCAAAAAATATGATACACAATAAAATAATGTTTATCTGTGCTAATTCTACAAATGATTGTTGAACGCTAAACTTTTCCATTCAAAGTTTAAGGAACGATTATTTTATTTGTGCTAAAGATTACGATTTGCCAAATATTTCGCGCGATATTACTATTTGTACTTGGTAAAAATACCCAGTTTCTATTTATGGTAGACACACAGATAACCGGTCTATATTCTTTGTAAATAAATATTATATTATTGTTGCAGATATCAATATACGTAAGTTCTTCAACTGCGTACTACATCAACCCGAATTATGATTGTGGCGAGTTCGGATTTTCTTGTGAACGGAACAACAGAGTGAGAATATGTGACGGGAACAAGTTATTCGGACCGACATTCATTTGTCCACCCGGAACATTCTGTAACGAGGAATCTACTGCGGTCTGTGAAGATGCCATCAACTACATTGACCCAGCTTTAACAAGAAGACTTCGGTGCCACAGAAATGAAAGAATTGCTAATCCCAACGTACCTGGATGCAAGGGATACATCCTCTGCGTCTCCAACGGCAATAGATTCCAAGGCATTAACTTGAAGTGTTCTGGCAACACCATATTTAATGGTTTCACTCGATCTTGTACTTCACCCCAAAAATATAAGTGCCCTGCGAACAATTCTACCAAGTCGACTCCTGAATTGTATTCGACGAAATCGAGTCCTGAATTGTATGGGTCTGACTTAACTAGGAAGGATCCTTCCTACAATGCCAATAAACCAACTATGAGTTTGAACGATCGGTTTTCGGGTCAACGACCTGCATCGATAGAGTGCAAGAATTACAAGTTTAGAGTGACACAAGACGACACTCCAAACGGTGTGACGTACTTCTGTCCCCCACGACCTGTGAGGGGTGAGTCCTCGATACGATGCACGATATTTTCTAACAATTTCTGTGTAACATTAGAAAGAGACGACGAGGAGCAATTTGTAGATAACGGTGCACCGTACCGAAGGCCAAGAATGTAACATTTTATGTTATCTATAAGTAGAAAATACTATAAAGACTGAATACTTACATGGGGTCAAAAATAAAAGATCTGAATTTATGTAAACGTAAGTTGTACACAGGTACTTTTAATAGTAATTTATAATACATCATAAAATAAATTAAACTAATTATAAGAATAACTTATTTTATTTTTACAATGGAATCCTTACATCCTATCCTATCTAGAGCCGTCATAACTTAGCATTAAACAATCTTCAAATACAAACAGATTACATTCATATACCTAGCACTTAGGATTCACCTATTTCTATGATTAGAGATAGAAATATTACATGCCTTTAAATGTACTATAAAAGTATAAAACAACTAACATTCCTTACTGTCAGAATCTACGCACTTTTTCTTCTTCTTGTCGTACATTTCATCTTTGGAACATTTTTTTATTTTGCGCCGATAAACATCCTTAACTTTAGTGCATACGTAATATTTTCGACAATCCTTAGCGTATGGAAAGTTACCTTCCTTTTCACATTCAAAATCATCACTACTACTTTTTATTTTCTCCGACTTAGGTTTAGGCGTAGTGGTTTCATCATTGCTAACTTCACTAACGGATGACGCAGATTGTATTGATGTCATTTCGTCTCTTTCACATCTTACAGTTTCCTTGTCTAAATGATAACCATCCTGACATTGTAATTTGTATCTCGTAAAATGATTTGTACAATTTCTCACACAAATATAATATATGTTATCTTTAAAGAAATCGCTAAACCGTCCTTCTAATAAGCATCTAAATTGGTTGTTTCTAACGCAATGCGATAAGTTTCTCGTACATTGTTTGTTAATTTCGCTGAATACCGTATTATTTGGACATGTTCCCATTATTGGTTGGAGATTACCAATACAAGTATAGAATTTCCTACAGTCTTTCTTATCAGCGAATCTACCGCGTGCTGTACAGTTAAAAACTGGAGGAGAATCTGTACTTGTACTTTTGACTTTACTAGATGCATTTAATTGTACATTTGCAGTATTTGCTTTGAGCATACTTCTTTCGTTTAATCTTAGTTCGTCACCTGTTTTATTGCCTTGTTTTCCATCTTTGTTCAAATAACTTTGTACATATGCTGTAACCGTATGATTCGTTGACGTAAGATCCACCAGGTTGTCATTGATTGTGTTATTATTACGTTTTACAATGTTTACGCTACCGTTATCAGTTTGGTTTTCCAAATTCAGTTGTACAGGATACTTTTGAAAGTCCGATGTAGTATTAATATAATTACTACTATTGTGTTTATTTTCATTTACTTTTAATGCTTCTGTTTGTGAATTTCCTTGTGAAGCTACTGACTCTATCGCACCTGTGGGATATGTTTTAACTATTTCACGCCTTAATTTAAGATCTGTGAGATTATTATCTATATTAGTTTGTGATGTTACTGGCGAGGGAGGAAGAAATTTGTTTTGAATATTTGCGTCCGGTTTTACAGTAGAGTCTTTTGACATTGATTTCGTTTCACTTGGTTTGTTTTCTTCTATTTTAACGCTCCCTACATTATTTGTAGACCCTTCGCCATCACTTTCTGTATCTTTTACAGTATCCGCACCATTAATATCGACTAATTTGATAGGATTTGTATTTGTATCCCGTTCATTATTATTAGGAATCGATCCTGTATCATCTTTCTTACTATCAACAACATTTTGCACCGATGTTTTACTACTATCGTCATTTGATCTACGAAAACCGCCCAAAATTTCAGATACAAGAAAAGGTTCATTTACTTTTTCTTTAGTAAATATCATAGTTTCTACCATAGAATCTGGTTTAGGTGACTTTATAAAGTATTGAATATTTGAATCAGCTGTGACTGACTGATCTTTTTTTACCCTTGAAAGGAAATCTTGTTGTGAATTTATATTTTTTATTAACTTAACTAAAAGAGGAGATTGGGACATTGGAGTGTTTGAATTAATAACAATTCTATGTGTAGGGTCACTGCTAGTAGATACGAATGGAACCAAGGTTGAAAACGATGATTTTCCGCTACTCAGTACAGTTGTTGGTATACTACTTACTTTAGTAGACAGTACTTGAGATTCTGTTATTAATGGGTTGTTCACTGTACTTTGCTTATACACTACAACTGTTCCTAAATTATCAGCTGGCCGAATGGAGCCAGATGTAAAACCATTCAATGGTTGGTTTTCGAAAATATTTTGTACATTTTCTGAATTCGTTGTAACTACCCCTTTCGGTCCAATATCATTAACTATTCTCTTTATAACGTAATTGACTGTTGGTTTTGTTGGATTTACACGATCAAAACTATTACTGTGTAGAGTCGTAGTATATGTAACGTTTCTATTATTTATAGAGTTTAATCCTAATGTAGACATAATGTTTGATGTACTTTGTTTGGTTTCTACTGCAGGTACAACACCTTCCGTTTTGGCAACATTATTCATATATTCTGTAATTGATGCTTTAAGTTTGTTTAAATCATTCGGATTCTTTATCTGGAAAGTATTGACATATTTCTTTGATAATGAAGGATACGAACTTGACACTTGCAATATCGCACTTGGCATTGTGTTCTGTGAATTAACAGTATTGTAAGTTGACACTATCTTGATTCCTTCATCCGTATTGGAATTAGTTGTGAATGCAGTAGGATTTGCGATCGGAATTCTTTTGTCACTGTTTTGTTCAACTGAAATTAGTTTTTGATCTGAAATTATCTTTTCTATCTTATTTTGTATTGAGTGTTTAGTAAGTGTTTCCATGCTGGGAGAAGATACGCTATTTACTGTTAGAGTAAATGTGCCAGGTGCATTGAATTGTTTTGATGTATCCTGATTTTGGTTTGTAGTTTTTATAATGTAATGCGGTGTGGATGCTGTTTGAATATTGACTTTTTGTGGGATATTGGTTAACGTGGAATAAATTGTTTTCACTGCGTCACTGTTTATTTTTGGGTGCATAGTCTCCGGACTATTAATAGATCCTAAATAGTAATTTGATGAAGAGCTTTTTGTTACAGTTGTTTGCGAATATTCACGTGGAGGACTATAAATGTTGGTATATGTATTTTGTATCTGATGATTTCCCAAATTATTTGGACTTAAATTTTCTGTAACAGTAAACATTGGAGTATGTGTAGCACTAGCACTATTAGATTGTACTGTTATTTGACCACCTCCTTCTTGTCCAGTTGATGTCCACATATCACCGTTGGAAACGCTCTTGAAGTTTACATTGTCTAAATTATGCAATTGTTTTACAGAGACAGTGGCTTTATTGTCTCTAGTCTTTTCACTATTTATAAAATCGTCTTTTAAAGCGTGTTTTGTAATAATTTCTTGTACACTATCAGTCGGTATTGCCGTTTTATTTCTTGATAATGATGGCAAATCTTCAACAGTTTTGGTTGCCGATGAAATCAATGATATTTCATGAGGAAGCGATTTTTTATTAACGTCTATACTACTTCTGTTATTCGAACCGATGGAAATATCTTTTGTTTTAACTTCAGATGTCGTTATATCAGCTATTGGTATTGGACGCTTTACTACTGTTTTTATGTTAAGTGATTGTGAAGGTTTGTTATTAACTAAATCTGCAACTACAACAGTGTCAACTTGTCCAGTAGAAGGTATACTTGCTGTGTTATAATTTGTAGATACTAATACCGTAGGTGAACTTGTCACTGTATTTTGTAGTGATTGCGCAATATTACTTTCGTTTAAATCAATAGTACTTTGAATATTATCTTTCGAAGTAACTGTTGGAGCCGCTATTTTTGTAACTTTCCCAGTCTCAGCAAACGTCTTGTCAGTAGAAGCTTCTGTGGTGCCCAAATTAATCATATCGGGAGTGATGCAATCGAATTGTGTTATTTTTTTAATGATTGTGTTTCCAGGAGACTGAGAAGGAGATTTGTCTGTTGCAATAGGCCTATTATAACTTGTATCTTTATGTAGCGGCACATTTGAAACACTTTGCGTTATCATAATACGATTACTGACAGGAGAAGTGTTTTCAATAAAATCAACATTTAAGTCTGTTTGTGGTAACTTGTTGGAATCAGCCTTTGACAAGTCTACCGTCAAACTATTTTTGTTATTTTGTATCAAATCTATTGTTTTATGGTTTTCATATGGATTTACCGTTAATGTGTTTTCCGTAAGTGCAACTGTATTTCCTGTACCGTCATAGGTTTCCATTACAGTCTTCATATTTAGTGGTTCAGTCTCTTGGTTTATCGTGGCCGCATCTTTATGAGAATTTAGCACACTTTGGGACAGCTCTGGTAATTTTATTTTAGAAATTAAATCCGGAGTATTATTTTCTGCTACTAAATTATTTTGACTACTCATCACCGCAGCAGAATTTTGTTCAGCTAGATGTATATCACTGGAAGTATTTAGAACACCATTATCTGTTTTATTTGTGATTATTTGTATATTAACCGCGGCAGATGTGTTTACTTCATCAGTCATAGCAGGTGCTTTTATCGATGTGCTTCCTATTGTTACAGATGATTTATCTTTCTCGGTATCGACTATGTTACTATGCTTTGTCATCAGTAAAGGAACTTGATCCGTCGTTGAGACAACGTTATCATTAGTTATAGCAATTGCACCATCAGCGGAACTGTCTGCACTAGTTGCAATTCCGATATTCTCGGTTGCTAATGTTGATTTTTCCGGAATACTATTCACTTTCTCGTTGTACGATGTTTCCAGGTTAATGATTTGACCTTGGCTAGGATTGGTTTGGGATACACCTACAATCGTCAATGTATCTGTTGGTGATATTTGAGTAGAAGTCAACAGCTCAGTACTATTTTGTAGCAATAAATAGGTTTGTGCCGATGACTTGTCTTTCTCGTTACCGACTATGTTACTATCCACTGTCAACTGTAAAGGAACTTGGTCCTTTGTTGGCACAACGTTATCATTGGTCATAGCAATTACACCATTAGCGGAAGGCTCTGTACTTCCGATATTCTCGGTTCCTAATGTTGATTTATCGGGAACATTGTTTACTTTCTCGTTATACGATGTTTCCAGGTTAGTGATTTGACTTGGACTAGGATTGGTGTGAGACACACCTACAATCGTCAATATATCAGTAGGTGATATTTGAGTAGAAGTTAACTGCTCTGCATTATTTTGTCCTACCAAATAGATTTGTCCCGATGACTTGTCTTTCTCGTTATCGACTATGTTACTATGCTTTGTCATCAGTAAAGGAACTTGGTCCTTTGTTGGCACAACGTTATCATTGGTCATAGCAATTACACCATTAGCGGAAGGCTCTGTACTTGCTGTAATTCCGATATTCTCGGTTCCTAATGTTGATTTATCGGGAACATTGTTTACTTTCTCGTTATACGATGTTTCCAGGTTAGTGATTTGACTTGGACTAGGATTGGTGTGAGACACACCTACAATCGTCAATGTATCTGTAGGTGATATTTGAGTAGAAGTCAAATTTTCTGGTATTAAATTGATTGGTATTGGTACCGAAGATATGTCTTTCTCGTTATCGACTATGTTACTATGCTTTGTCATCAGTAAAGGAACTTGATCCGACGTTGGGACAACGTTATCATTGGTCATAGCAATTACAACATCAGCGGAAGGCTCTGTACTTGCTGTAATTCCGATATTCTCGGTTGCTACTAATGTTGGTTTTTCAGGAATACTGTTTACGTTATACGATGTTTCCAGGTTAGTAGTTTGACCTTGACTAAGATTGGTATGAGACACACCTACAGTAGTTAATAAATCAGTAGGTGATATTTGAGTAGAGATCAAATGCTCAGTATCATTACCTGGTACTAAATGAATTGGTATTGGTACCATTGGTACCGAAGATTTGTCTTTCTCGCTATCGACTATGTTACTATGCTTTGTCATCAGTAAAGGAACTTGATCCGTCGTTGGGACAACTTTATGATTAGTTTCAGAAATTACAACATTAGCTGAAGGCTCTGTACTTGCTGTAATTCCGATATTCTCCGTTCCTGATGTTGATTTTTCCGGAATACTGTCCAAGTTGTACGATGTTTCCAGGTTAGTGATTTGACCTTGACTAGGATTGGTTTGAGACACACCTACAGTAGTCAATATATCTGTAGGTGATATTTGAGTAGAAGTCAAATTTTCTGGTACTAAATTGATTGGTATTGGTACCGAAGATATGTCTTTCTCGATAATGTTACTATGCTTTGTCATCAGTAAAGGAACTTGATCCGTCGTTGGCACAACGTTATCATTAGTCATAGCAATTACAACATCAGCAACAGGCTCTGTACTTGCTGTAATTACCATATTCTCGGTTGCTAATGTTGATTTTTCCGGAATATTGATGACTTTCTCATTATACGGTATTTCCAGGATAGTGATTTGACCTTGACCAGGATTGGTTTGAGACACACCTACAGTAGTCAATATATCTGTAGGTGATATTTGAGTAGAAGTCAAATGCTCAGTACTATTTTCTGGTACTAAATGGACAGGTATTGGTACCAACGATTTGTCTTTGTTATTATCGACTATGTTACTATCCACTGTCAACTGTAAAGGAGCTTCATCAGTCGTTGGCACAACGTTATCATTTGTTATAGCAATTACAACATTAGCGGAAGGCTCTGTACTTGCTGCAATTGCGATATTCTCGGTTGCTACTAATGTTGGTTTTTCAGGAATACTGTTTACGTTATACGATGTTTCCAGGTTAGTAGTTTGACCTTGACTAAGATTGGTATGAGCCACACCTACAGTAGTCAATACATCAGTAGGTGATATTTGAGTAGAAGTCAAATGCTCAGTACTATCATCTGGTACTAAATGGACAGGTATTGGTACTAATGATTCATCCTTGTCACTATCCACTGTCAACTGTAAAGGAACTTCATCAGTCGTTGGCACAACGTTATCATTTGTTATAGCAATTACACCATTAGCGGTAGGCTCTGTACTTGCTGCAATTGCGATATTCTCGGTCGCTACTAATATTGGTTTTTCCGCAATACTGTGCACTTTCTCATTATACGATGTTTCCAAATTAGTAATTTGATCTATCTTTCTAGAATCCGAACTAGGCACTTTTATAGCGGTCAAAATATTATCTGTAGGTGATATTTGAATAGACGATAAATGGTCAATTCTATTTTGTGCTCCTAAATGGTTTACATCAGTCGACTTTGGTTCAGATATAGAATTTTGTTCAGTGTTACTGTTTATTTTGATTGACGTATCTACTTCACTTGTCGCAATTCCTATTGGTACAATTGGTTTTTCTGTGATATTTTTATCTGTCTCTTGAATAGATTTCTGTGTAATAATTTCGTCAGCAGTAGCAGGAGATATAGTAGTAGACGCAATTTTAACGATTTCGTTCAATGGTGTTACACTAAGTACGTCTTTATTGATAAAAGGTTTCACTTCAACTATATCCGTGATAATACCACTACCTCTATTTGGTATCGTATTGGAATTTACGCTTGCAGGTTCCAAGATAAAATCATTGTTATGAGAAACCACGTCTTCCGAAACATTTGTCATTACGTGGTTTGTTAAATTATTAGGTTCCGTAAATTTTGGTTCAACTTTTACGCTGTTTATTTCAATAGGAACAATACTAACTGGCTTAGTTGCAAGAACAGGTCTTTCACTAATTACGGCCTCTGTTTGTACATTTGGGTTTTCTAGAATATCAAAATTTGATGTACCTTCGGTGGCTAATACATTAGTGTGAGGTGTAACGTTTAGAACATTTTTCATAGTAGTAGAATCTAATTCTACTGGTAAAAGAACAAAACCCTTTTCTGTCGTCATCGGAACGCCCGATTCTACAGGTTCAGGTTCCAAAATGAGATCTGTTTTATTACCATGCTCCATATAATTTTGATCAATAATTTTATTACTCATATTTCCAGATGTAGCAACTGCGGCAATCGTTACTACATCATTATTGAATACCGCTTTTGGTGTTATTGGCTGCTCTATTACATCAACTTTACCGTTATTTTGTTTTAGAATTTTATTGATTTTAGATGTATAATCAATAGGCATGGTTGTTATCCTTGTATTTGGAATAACAGTAGCATTAAGCTGATCTATTCTCAAAGGACCTGCCATGTTATCCAATGCAGGTTGATTGTCTGTACCCACTGATGCAGGTTCCGAAACTAAATCTATGATGGATGGAGTAGCAATGTTTGAATTATCTTCAGTAGCTAATACCATGTGAGGTGTTGCATTTGGTATATTTCGTATAGTATTTTCTAGTCTATCAGTGGGACTGGATGGTGTGGCGTAAATTAAATTTTCTTTAGGAGCTAATACTGTATGAGGTGTAACATTTGGTACATTTTGAATTGTATTAGTGTTTAATTGAACAATTGGAACTAATGTTTTAGCAATCTCAGTTATTTGTATACTCGGTATTACTCCATTCACAGAATTAATATCTGCATTATTTTTTGATTTTTGGTCATTTAAATCTTCATGTTCAGAACTAAATTTTATTATTTTATTATTGTTATTGTTCGAGGTATCGGTCGTAATAGTTTTTATAGCTTCATTCGCTTGAACTTGTACAATCGCATTATTTGTATTTGTCTGTTCTTTAGTAATGTCGACTTTCTCATTGTTTGGGACACTTAATTTTAGTTTTTGATGAATTGGAAGATTACCATCATCTTTTAAAGTTGGTATGCTTTCAAGAACAGCATTTGCTCTTACTCTTAAAGTGTTAGTATTATTAGCAGTAGAATGTGGGGTATTTTCCGTCAAAGGTGCACTTCGAAAAAACTCGTTTTTATCAAGAGTCAGATTCACGATACCACTTTCCAGGTTTTCATTTAAAACACTAATCGGTGATGTCCTCATAACAGTTTGAGTAACATTATTGTTAAATTGGTCTGCTAGTGGAATAAAGGTTTTATCGGTCTCAGTGATCTGAATACTTGGTAGTACCCCGTTTACGGCATGATCCAAAATGGAATCACTCTTAGTGAGGGTAAAATTTTCTGTTATATTGTTTGAGTCCCTGTCATTTAAATCATTATTTTCAGAAGTCAAAATTACCATAGTCTTATTATTGTTATTATCATTTGCGGAATAAGGTGCGATAGTGTTCGTAGCTTCGTCAGCAAAAACGTGTACAGTTGTATTATCTGTATTTATAATTTCTTTAATAATAATATCGACTTTGTCATTATTCAGAGCACTTAATTCATTTGGACCGTTTAAAAGATCACGAATGGTAGGCGGTGTGTTACTTGGAACACTCACTGTTGGTTGACTTGTTCTTAAAATGTTAGAATAACTATCAATATAGTTTGTACTATTTTCGAAAATTTGCGGTAAGTCTAAGGATTCCGTAATAAAATCACGTTTATCTAGTTTCAAATTCACGATATCAGTTTCTACTAAGGGCTTAGGCATATCAACCATACCAGTTACATACTGGGATTCGGTATCGTTGAAATTAACCTCATTTAGATGCGTCGGATGGACTGTATTAGTTACGAGTAATGGGCTCTCTGTTGTAATGTATTCATTTATAGGATTTGGATTAGGAATTTCATTATTAGTTGTTCGAACTACGTCAACCGGGAAAGCAGGCCTAAGTTCAATATTAACAACAGGGATTTCGCTAGCGATTGCTGTTGTTGAATCAGGTACATTGTCAATATTTTTATTATTTGACATCAGCTGAGTAGTAATGTTTTGTTCAATATTAGTCGCAATGTTATCACGCGGTGGATCTACTGATGATACATTAACTTCACTTGTAAAAATGGAAATATCATTTGGTACAATCTGCGATGGCGTATTTAAATCATCCGCGGTGCTGTTGTTATTATTATTATCTGTATTAGTTACGAGTAATACATTCTCTGTCGTAATGTATTCGTTTATAGGATTTTGATTAAGAATTTCATCATTAGTTGTTCGAACTACGTCAACCGGGAAAGCAGGCCTAAGTTCAATATGAACAACAGGGATTTCGCTAGAGATGGCTGTTGTTGAATCAGGTACATTGTCAATATTGTTATTATTTGACATATTATTAAATGAATTTGAAGAAGTTAGTACGTTTGTAGGCGGTGTTGTCCTTACATTATTTTGAGAAGACGAGATATCAATCTGTGTAGATGTACTGCCTACATACTGGGATTCGGTTTCCTTGAAATTAACTTCGTATATATGCGTCGGATGGACTGTATTAGTTACGAATAATGGGCTCTCTGTTGTAATAAATTCATTTATAGGATTTTGATTAGGTATTTCATTATTAGTTGTTCGAACTACGTTAACCGGGAAAGCAGGCCTAAGTTCAATATTAACAATAGGAATTTCGCTAGAGACGGCTGTTGTTGAATCAGGTACATTGTCAATATTGTTATTATGTGACATCAGCTGAGTAGTAATATTTTGTTTATTAGTCGCAATATTATGACGCAGTGGACCTGCTGACGATAAATTCACTTCACTTGTTAAAATAGAAATATCACTCGGTACAATTTGTGATGGCACATTTAATTCATCCGCCGTGCTGTTGTTATTATTATAATCTGTATTGGTTACGAGTAATGGCTTCTCTGTTGTAACGTATTCGCTTATAGGATTTTGATTACGAATGTCATTATTAGTTGTTCGAACTACGTCGACCGGGAAAGCAGGTCTAAGTTCAATAACAACAGGGATTTCGCTAGAGATGGCTGTTGTTGAATCAGGTACATTGTCAATATTGTTATTATTTGACATATTATTAAATGAATTTGAAGAAGTTAGTACGTTTGTAGGCGGTGTTGTCCTTAAATTATTTTGAGGAGTCGAGACATCAACCTGTGAAGATGTACTGCCTACATACTGGGATTCGGTTTCGTTGAAATTAACTTCGTTTAGATGCGTCGGATGGACTGTATTAGTTACGAGTAATGGGCTCTCTGTTGTAATGTATTCATTTATAGGATTTTGATTAGGAATTTCATTATTAGTTGTTCGAACTACGTCAACCGGGAAAGCAGGCCTAAGTTCAATATTAACAACAGGGATTTCGCTAGAGATGGCTGTTGTTGAATCAGGTACATTGTCAATATTGTTATTATTTGACATATTATTAAATGAATTTGAAGAAGTGAGTACGTCTGTAGGCGGTATTGTCCTTACATTATTTTGAGAAGTCGAGACATCAACCTGAAGAGATGTACCGCCTACATACTGGGATTCGGTAACGTTTAAATTAATTTCATTTAGATGTGTCGGATGGACTGTATTAGTTACGAATAATGGGCTTTCTGTTGTAATGTATTCATTTATAGGATTAAGAATTTCATTATTAGTTGTTCGAACTACGTCAACCGGGAAAGCAGGTCTAAGTTCAATAACAACAGGGATTTCGCTAGAGATGGCTGTTGTTGAATCAGGTACATTGTCAAGATTGTTATTATTTGACATCAGCTGAGTAGTAATATTTTGTTCAATATTAGTCTCAATGTTATCACGCGGTGGATCTACTGATGATACATTAACTTCACTTGTAAAAATGGAAATATCATTTGGTACAATCTGCGATGGCGTATTTAAATCATCCGCGGTGCTGTTGTTATTATCATTATCTGTATTAGTTACGAGTAATGGCTTCTCTGTTGTAACGTAATCGTTTATAGGATTTTGATTAAGAATTTCATTATTAGTTGTTCGAACTATGTCAACCGGGAAAGCAGGCCTAAGTTCAATATTAACAATAGGAATTTCGCTAGAGACGGCTGTTGTTGAATCAGGTACATTGTCAATTTTGTTATTATTTGACATCAGCTGAGTAGTAATATTTTGTTCAATATTAGTCGCAATATTATGACGCAGTGGACCTGCTGACGATAAATTCACTTCACTTGTTAAAATAGAAATATCACTCGGTACAATTTGTGATGGCACATTTAATTCATCCGCCGTGCTGTTGTTATTATTATTAAATGTGTCTGAAGAAGTGAGTTCTTCTGTAAGCGGTGTTGTCCTTATATCAAGATCAGTAATAGGCTTTAAAATAATACATTCTACAGTAGTAGTATTGGTATCAACAGATTTTGATTTATCGCTGATCGAAATATTTTTTGTATCAATTTCAAAGCTCTTGTTTTTATCAATCGCGGAAATTGTCGTTACATTGCTGTTATTTGATTGTTTATCGTTGATTTCTTTAGCACTATCAATTGTTCGAAAACTAATTGCTGTAGTATTATCTTTATCGACTACTGTGGTTTCGTTATTATTTTCTATTAGAAACGCATTTAACACAATTTCTTCTTCTGGTCTTGCTGTAGTTAGTACTGTTTCATTAAAATCACTTACAGTATCACTTGTTGCCGTCGGTTCAGTTACACTGTTAGTCACTAATGTAGTTTCACTAATATCACTTTGTTTTTCAACTCCAATAACGTGTAGTGGTAGGGTTTCTTCTATTTTGGGAAACTCACACTCGAAAATATTGTGTCCGTGGCATACTGTGGTCGCTGGGCACGGAATAACGAAGTCATCAATCGTAGTCGACAGGCCGCCACCCAAATCGACACATATCATGAAATGTGTGGAATTGACGCAGTGGAAAGCCTTGCCATGGCAGTTAATATTCACGGACACTATCGCAGGGATAGCGATCAATACCTAAAAAAGACGTTTTAGTTCAAATATACTTTAATATAAAAATAAGTGGGGTTTTCCTTCCTGGCGCTATAACTCCAGAACGCAAGAACCGATTTCCACGGTTTTGCATTAGTTGGAAAGGTCTCGAGCTCCGTCAGGTTTACAGCAGAAAATTCAGTAAAAGTTCAAGAGAAAACAGAAATAGGGAAAATCATTTGTGTCGAAACGGAGTTTGCCGGGTTTGCTAGTACCCAAACCCCTAATTGTTAGAGAGTTAACAAAATTGGCTTTTTCATATACTTACAAGTAATAAAATCCTTTTCAGGTCGTTAATTTCGTTGGCCATTTTCGGTTATTCGTTCCGAAAACGGTACAAATCATTCGATAAATTTTCGTTTACGCTTGTCGTGTATCACATGAGGGTTTTCTCGCGAATGTCGGTCTTGCGTTTCTCCCAACAAATATGAACGTTGTAACAAGTTTGTTAACATAAGATTCGTTTACTCACATCACAAAGTAGATTAGGCCGTCAGAAGGTAAATAATGTTGACACGTTATTTCCTGCGGGTTTACACTGCGTATTGTTATGGAGATAAAGTGCTTCTTTCCACAGAATAGTTTCTGAACAAAATATGCATGTTATTGACTATTGGGGGTGTTTGTTGATGTCTTAATATTGCGTAACGTTATAACAGTTATAAATAAGTTTTACTTTTCTGCTGCGCACTCCACTTATATGTATGCATGAATAATGTGTGTAACAACTTATACTTCTAACATATGGTATTTCGTTATGCATGGATTTTGGTCGCTTATTATTTTATGTAGATTTCTTAACCACATATAAATACAACCTAAACGTGATATGGTCTCCCAGACACGGAATAACCATTACTAATATTTTTTAAGGGGGGAAAATCATCCAATGACTTCTCTCGCCTTTGGCGAGGCGAGAAGGAGTGTCAGACTCTTACTGACTAAAAACCACCCCGTTCTTACTCCTGCTTTTCGAGCCAGAGCCCCGGTAAACCCGCTAGATAGTCCGCAGTTCCGGATAACCATTACTAATACTAAAGTTATTATCAAAATAGAACAGAATCTACCAATATAAATTAGGAACATATTATGGAAAACCTGTGAAACTCGCCTTAACAAACAATATTTCAATGAAACTCCCAAAAACTTATTTATTTTGGGCTTGATATTTACTATATTTAACTTCTTTTTTGTACCATATTCTAAAGCTAAGATAAACAAACAATATATTTGACTCATTATAAGTTAAACCTTTGATAGCAATGCGGAAAATGAATCACTGCAAGAATGCGGGCTAAGTACACAATAGCATGTAACTACAAATAATTGTTTTATTTAAATATAACCCTTATTTACTGTAAAGATTATACATGGAAATAAATAAGTTCAATGGACGTAGATACCATATTTTTTGTGAATAAACTTTATCAGTAAAAATAGAAATACGACGGTATTTCTAATGATTCATTTTACCTAACCTAAGCCTCTGCTAGATACTACACTTGGGAGCAAAGATACGGAGCCACTAGCGTTTTATCTTTTTCATTTCTTGATTAATATTTTCTGAAACAAGTATTGTATTAATTTGTAATTTATGTCGTATGAAAATCAATTTAATTTATTACCTTTAAAATAAGAGTATTTTGTTGTAAAATAAATATGTAATTATATAAAAGTTATAGAGGCTCATATTCATGTACAGCATTCAACAACACACTCACACACTAGCATGGCTTGAAACTAGTCGAGTTCCTCGTCAAACAGTTACGTAAGTAAGCCCATAACATACCTAATAATTAATTTAGTCTCAAGAAAGTTGTAATAAAATTTAAGTTGTAGAGAGTTCTTTTAAATCTTACAAACGCTAATGGCTCCTGTTTTTTGCTCCCAAGTGTAAAATAGATGAGCTACGTATGGTATTCCGAAATACCGCTCACCGAAAGGACGGTTTTCCGATACACTCTACTCCGACGGTTAGTTGAACGAAAAAATAATTGGCCGATGAAACGTTTCGCCGAAAATATTATTTATCGACGGTTGGTAGTCCGAATGAATCCTTCACCGATGGAACGGTTCACCGAAAACACTCTTCAACGACGATTGGTTAAACGAACGAATCTTTCGCCGATAGCATTCGTTGTAGGGGAATTCTTTTAGTTTTTCTTTCAGCTTGACAACACCCATAGGTCTTGTAGAAGTCATGTTAAAAATACAGGTAATAATAAAATAATGCATGGAATTAATCAAAAAGGCAAATTTATTTTGTTTTACAATAAAGAATATGAATAATGTGACAATAGAAAAAAATTAAATAAACTGTGCGAACAAATTAAAAAACAAATAAAAGTAACACAACGTGATACATTTTTGAAATTATAGTAAATAGTGGGTTATTATTATTATTTGTAGTTATAATTATTTTAATTATAAAAAAAAATTATTTCTTGTTTTTCAGGTATAGAATATGGGCCAATTCATCTAAGAAAGATTCAATATTCATTTCACTCTTTTGTGATAAGTGTGTTTGTATCCTAGCATCATATTCAACCTGTGCATTACGTCTACGCTTTGGCATGGGTTCCGAAGAGTTGATTCGTTCAATGACACAATCTGTATGCTCCTGCTCTTTAGCCAATTCAATAATTGTTTCATAAATGTTCCATTTTTTTGGAGAAGCGTGTTCCATCGTTCATGCCACGATTCCAATGCATTTTGTGTCCTTGGAACAGAAAGTGTGCGATCGTAAACTGACCACATGGCTGGTGGAAATAATGCCTGATTTTTTTTTATTATCAAACACGTGTTAGTTCTTAGCTGCGTGTGATGTGATCCAACATAATATTTCTTAAACCAGTGGGCAATTTCAGCTGCTTCTGTCGGCAATATTTTATTTTGGATGATTTCGAAGGCTTCGGATATCTCAGCGGGCTCAAGAAAAGCAAGGGCAACTAAGTGTCTGATTTTGCGCGCAAATGTGAAATCTTCAGCATATCGCCTTGCGAGACCCTCTGACTGGACATGACGCCAAATACTTTGGGTCAAATGGAATAAGCATAGTCTGTGGGCGCAGTGTGGAAACTGTCGTTTGACTGCATTGATCACTGCTACTTCAAAATCAGTTAATATATTAGCTGGTGACAAATGGGTACCGTATTTAATGTATTGATCGCATATCTTTTCAAAATCTCCAAAAATATGAAATAACAGCTTTCAGTCTTATGTGACAGTAGCGCGTATACCATAGGTAGAAATTTATTTGTACCTCCTGCAGTTTCCACTAAAACATGAATAGAAAAAATTTGACAGCACGGAGTTGGACAACTCGAAAATGTCCCGTCCATGATCCAGCATTGTGCATTATTCATACGCTTAACATTAGCTTTAGTACCAAAAATTACAACACTTTCATTGTTACATGTATATTGACCAAGCAAAAATTGCTTTCCATTACTTTTAGCGAGATATTGTGGTACATGAAATTCGTTGATTGTTTACGGTATCTGTCTCTAAAGTCCTTTATTTGTAACACGCTGCACAATCATTCGGCAAGCTGATTTATTGGGCAATTGAGGCGCACTTGTGGTAGCTACGTCTTTTAAACAACGATTTACAATTTGTGACGGACTGTCCATAGATTCCTTCGCATTAGTTCTCAATTTGTTTTTAAAATTCATATCAATAATTTTTTCAGGCTCTGGTAAATGTGCATGATCACAATTTTGACTGACAAATGTATGTTCATAACAATCAAATAAAGTTGTTACACTTACACCACAACCACTTGTTTGCTTTCTTGTACAACGCCAATAATACTTGTTATCATATTTTTTATTCAAGTGATAAGAATATCCATTCATTACTAGCACATGTCCTCCGCGTTTAGATTGAACTAAATTGCACGTATTCATTTTTAATTGAATAAAACACGAGCAAGAAATATTTCATGTACAAGACAAGTGCTGTCAACGAGACCTGGCAGGTCTGAAGTTAGGCTTTGCGAACTTTCGCGCAGGTACATTCGTGTACAAAACTATAACTGCACTACTATTTTTTATAAACCTAATGTACTAATAAAATTCCCTAATCAGTGACGAAGTACAAATAAACCAAATATATTATTTTTTCATAAACTGCGTTAAATCATAAATGAGTTTTCTCGCTTGGCGATTTAAAACTCTTTTGTATTTTGGTGGCATATTTAATAATATAAGTGCCAACTGACATTTGCACAAATTAATTGCAAACTTAAACACTAAACACTAAACAAAAACTAACAAAATATTTAAAAACTTAACAATAAAAATTAACAACAGTAATAACGAAATATACGAAAAGTTTTGTTACCGACTGCACTCAGAAAGAGATAGTGACACTAACACAACGCCGATCCTAACGTGTGACAGAGACATATTACCGGGTACCGATTATTGCCGAATAAGCACGAAGATTCACGGAGTAACCAAAAAGGGATGTCCAAGTGGCGTGAGTGAGGGTGTTGTTTAATTGATTTTCTTAAAATCGAATACTACGAGACAAATTACTTATCACACAAAAATATATTTATTTTCAATGTTATATTGATGTTTTAAATTTTCTTAAACAGTCGTTACTCAAATATCAATTATCATTAACGACTAAATAGAATAGAAAAGTCGTTAATGATAATTGATATTCGAGTAAATCATAACTTTCAATTGAGAAAATACTTTCTTTTAGTTTTATTTTCATGTCGAAATATCGTTTATTAATGACAAAATTAACTATATTTCTAAATTTTATTTCGTTTAATATATCATATAAAAAAAAACAATAAACTCTAAATAAAAATATCGATTGCGATATTTGATCGATAAAGGGTCAATTGTATTTAGAAATGGTCAATCTCTAGCCTAGATCGCCGCCCCCCGCACCTCGCCTCATGCCACCATTTGGTTCTAAAAAGACTTATTGCGCAGCCTTCTGCACGTAATTCAGACCTACCAAGATCCGTTGACAGTACTGTACCGAGGTCTGTCGTCACAAATTTCGCAACTACCCACAAGGGTTAGCAGATTTGTTTGCACAGTTTATTAATTTTTTTTCTATTGTCACATTATTCATATTCTTTATTGTAAAACAAAATAAATTTGCCTTTTTGATTAATTCCATGCATTATTTTATTATTACCTGTATTTTTAACATGACTTCTACAAGACCTATGGGTGTTGTCAAGCTGAAAGAAAAACTAAAAGAATTCCCCTACAACGAATGCTATCGGCGAAAGATTCGTTCGTTTAACCAATCGTCGTTGAAGAGTGTTTTCGGTGAACCGTTCCATCGGTGAAGGATTCATTCGGACTACCAACCGTCGATAAATAATATTTTCGGCGAAACGTTTCATCGGCCAATTATTTTTTCGTTCAACTAACCGTCGGAGTAGAGTGTATCGGAAAACCGTCCTTTCGGTGAGCGGTATTTCGGAATACCATACGTAGCTCTTAATGGCGTTATCTGGCAAGGGAAGGTTATTTACTACTGATAGTAGGTACACTAAGTACAAAGCTCTTATGACTGCGTTAATTACGTAGAGTTATAGAACTTAGTTATTGAGACTTGGCAGGCCCCGAAATGTTTGGTTTAATTTTGAAAATCAAATGAAACTCGTTATATTATAAAATATAATTTACTGATTAAGTATTATGCATTACAATTTACTTATCCACTTAATGTTCGATATCACAACATCACAAACATCACACTCAGTTCACAATCCGCAGCATTGTCCTAGTTTATTTGTTTACGTTACAATTTTAACCTCAATTCGTTTATTGACATATCAAAATAGCCAACGTTTGCCTATCCTGATAGACTTTAATTTGGTCATATAAATGTAACAGATCGATATGATCAACCATATAAAACTAATAACGGATAGTGTTATGGCTAAAATAAACATGGCGGTCTGTAAGCCTCTCTCTTCGTCGACTATGAAAGATATTCCCACAACAAACAAGGCTAGTAGAGCACCAGAGATCGTTTCCAGAGGACTGTGAAGTTTGGGCCATTTTCTTGCACCAACGAAGTCTTGCACTGCTGTCTCCCAGCAACATGAAACGGCACCGTAGCCAAAGCCGGCTATTACACAACCGATAGAGAATGAGTCATGGTTGTCTGCTTCTGCTAAAACTGCAAGAAAACACAGATCTTTAACATAGTGTCCACCTTTCATAGTCACCACCACCAGTGTTCAGGCGCACTTAGAGACATTTAGTGATTACTTAAACTATTCCTTAGTTACGATTTTGTATCGAAAACAATTGCTAAGGACTGGGTTAAGTAACCATTAAATGACTCTGAGTACGGCATTTCACTTACCAAAGCATCCTAATGTGGATATAACCACGCCGGCTAGAGCAACGTACTTGAAATTTCGTCTAGGCGTTTGTGCAAGCCATGGTGTACTTAACAGGAAACATATCCAAGTGAAACCATATAGTGTCATCAGGAAATTCGCTTCAGACATTGGTATTCTGGGATGCATTTCAGATGCTATCTTCGATAGTGACACCATCGCTACAGAAGTTAAACTCAGTCTAGCGAAATATAACAATAACGAAGGATAGAACTTCCAACATGACAATGATCTTGTCAGTGGTTTTATGAACGTATCGTTGATGTTGTACATGAAGAATGTTAGTCTCCTTCGTATCGTATAAATCCTATAAGACGGCATCCACATCCTTCTTCGCATACTAGCATAGGCGGACTGACAACGAAAACTAAATGAATTAAATATTTTCTCTCTTTGAATATCTGTCACTGGTGATACATTATCGTAAGTCACTTCTACTTCAGTATAATCCTTCTGTTCGATACCATCAGGTTGTGAGTCTCGTCTTATTTGCTTACTGATACAATCGTCAAAACTATCGCCTAATGTACTCAGTCTCTTGATAGCGACACTGAATCGCTTTTTGTTCACACTCGCGTCTTTCTCTTCTTCCTCACATTCGCTCTCTTCACTTTCTTCCGGAATTTCTGGAAGTATTTCGACACCAAATATGTTTTTCCTCTTCTCCTCAGGACTCGGTGGTGGAGTAATTGTAGCGACTATATCACCATCGTATTCAAAGTCCTCTGAAAAATCTGGCTCTTTATGCAGATTGTCGTCTGGACTTTTCCAATATTTTTGACTCAAATCATGTAGTGGCAATTCATTCGTATAGAAATTCTTATCCATCCCTTCGTTACTGAAGACAGCGTATGTTTTCGCTAAGTCACTGTATCTGGAGTAGGAAATTGGTCTTTGTATGCTTTCATCGACTCTTAGTAATAGAATCGCTGGTAATGATTGAAGCATTATACCGGCAAGTACTATGTACGAGTAAGAATATCCATATGCTTCTATTAGTGCTACTATGATATGAGGGAACATTGCTTGACCGACTGCTTGGCCAGCGAAACATACGCCGCGTATAATTCCCAATCGTGAATCATAAGTGTCGAATACTACTGCATCCACTTGAGCTGATATAAGTGATGATCCGAAACCTGTAAGAAAGAACAAGGTGTATAGAGGTGTTGTACACCAAATTTAAAAACCAGTGTAAGTCCATTCAAAGTAAAATAAGTACCTCCAAGTATTCCATAAACGAGTGGCTGTAGATGGAAAGGAATAAACGCGCAGATGAGAAGGCTAGCCACCACCATAGCAAGACCCAGCGTCGCCATCACACGGTATCCGACTGCTCCGCCCCAGGAGTCTGCTGCTTCTCGGAACCAACATTCTGAAAGCAAATTCAATTAGTTTTAATCTATTTTCAATTTTAAGTAATTATAACGTACGAAACACAAACAATTAATTTTAACAGAGAGGAGTGGAAGGAGGGTAGGGAGGCCTTTGCCCTGCAGTGGGATGATCATGTCTGAAATCTAAATCTAATAAAGTACGAAGCAGAACAAAAGTGCATTATTTTGTTTAATAATACGGATATAAGTATTTTATCACATAAAGGAAAACATCGATCAGAACGAAGTGGCATTTTTCTTTGCAGGTAGGTACTTCACCGGTGGGCGTTGCAAACGACTGATAATGGGAATGATAAAATAAATAACAAGACCCTTACGTGTTAAGTTGTAGATGAGTATATATATTGTAGGAGTTGAGAGTCCGACCCATATCGGCACGTGAAATTCATCCAAATGTACTAATATTACTCCGTAAGCATACACGAGACTCGGCAAACAGATCTGTAAAGATAATGATTATATAGTTGCGAGAGATAACCCGTTGTGGGGGTATCGGACGTAACACTCGTCAATGTCGAGATTTCAAATCAAAATCATGCTTACGACCTACAATGTTGTCATGTTCCGAGAACAATCACACCTTCTTATTTATAGGCACTATACATACTACCTACATAGTACACAGACCCTCTTGAGATTTCATAAATGTTACTGAAAATTGAAAATCAATATTTTCTCGAAATGTAAAGTAAAGTCTGTGTATTACATTGTTTGTCTTGTGATGAAAATACTAACGTTACAGATAATATTATCAGGAGAAAATCCTAGTCTGGGGGTAAAACTAAACGGGGGGCAACGTATTTAAAAAAACGCCTAGGTAATTATTTATTTATTGGATAATTTATGTCATGACCCTTTGGTACAGTTATTGCAGATACAATAAAATAATAAAATAAAAACTACTTCAGCAAGACGCAATACCCAATAACAATACTTAAACCTACTCATTATCCAGTAAACACTTGAGTAGGAAACTTATCTAACATCATTATATTTGACTTTGAAGTTAAAAAACATGTTTACTACTGTTTGTCTAGTGAGGTGTATTTGAGCGAATGTAATTGCATTGTTTTTTACTTATATGAAGGCTTGGTGGCCAATTAAGTAATAATTGTGCAAACGTTATAAAAATAAACGTAGATAAGCGATTCGATGTTAGATAGCCGTTCTACAATTCCACTGTCGCGTGACGATGAAATCACGCAAATCCTTATCATTCACCTGTGCATCTGTGGCTTGAGTGTGTTCTCACAGATGATAGTGCGTGACGTCACAGTGGCATTGATACACATTCATGGACTCACAACAACTGAATAATCTGCTTAAACCAACCAACATGCGGATTAATGAACTACCTAGTTAGGTATATTATTTGTTATGACTATAAAGTAGGTAGAATAATCGATTATTTTAATGGGTCACTTTGGCAAAACATGAAATTGATTTTATGAATAAAAATTCTGCATTTAATATTTTGTAAATTCTGGCAGACCAACTTACGTTCAGAAGCACGACAGATAGCAGTAGAGGCCATCGCCACGTCGCTCCGTGCGCTCTCGTATTAAACTCCATCTATTCTCCTTTTTCCTGCATTTTCTCAAGTTGTACAATGACATTATCCATATAAAATTGCACTTAACGTATCAGTCATAATCACATGATTCAGCAAAAATATTGCTTTATGAACACCACTATAATAATCGCACTGAAATGTTTTGAAATGAAAAAAATATGTTGTTTATTTTAAAACTTGTCGTCGTAAGAGAGCAAATCGTCGTATTGACAGCATTCTATACATCAGTCGTGTTATCAAAAGGCCCCAACACGTAGTTACTTTGTCTTATCTTATCGTCTCAGTGAAAGAAACCAATATTAGTGTCTAATTATTGTTTTTATTATTTAATACATTAGAAACTTTCGATGGGTTCACATCTATTTTCATAGGCTCAACCATAGCTCCGTGATCAGGAGATCACCTTGTTTCTCGTATAAAGTTAATGAAACTTGCTTCTTTGTTTGATTAATTTACATCTAATCTGACTGTTAGTTGACTTCCTTTAAGATTATTATTTTATTAGGTACTAAAATAAACAAACACATGTTTTGCCGACTCCAAAAGAGGAATTTTCAATAAAAAGACATAAGTAGGTAGGTACGAAGGTGGGTATGTCTCAAAAGTCGAAGGCCGACCCTTATCAGATTTCTGAAAAGAGATTCGAATGGCTTATGCTTATCGATTATGAAATCGTTATTAATTGATGACGTATGCTGACCAAGCTATTTTCTTTCAATAAGACCAAGTACATAAGTACTTATATTTAAAAATACGCGGTTAGAAAATAACACGGAATTCCGTGTTATTTTGTAATTAGCTACAATGCTACAAATGAAGTGCTTACATAGATACTTGGGTATCTAAGCACATTAATGTCTTGTGATTAACATAATCCTTTGATTATTTAATGAATTTAAGATTGATGGATGGAAGGTACAATCAAAACCAAAAATATAATACATGGATTATTTGAAATGATAAAAAAGAAACGAGAATTTGTGATAAGATCTCTCTGGAGAAATGGAAAAAATGTATTTTGAACTGCCAAAAGGTGGCGTAGGTGGGTACTTGTGTAGCTCTGAATCTATCGACTTAACTAGCTCCTTATTACACGTCACAGTTCCTACATCCTACGAATACCCTTCCATTACTGTACTCGTAAATGTAATTTATTTATTAGATGTTATTAAAATAATAAAACATTAATTACAGTTACTTAATAGTCATCCTTGAGAAATATTCTTAAAAAATATTGGTTATCGCTATCGGACTCAGTCAATTTTACTAGCCAGGTTTTCGGTGTTCTGTAGGCTTCCTCTCTGTCTCTGTAAGCAAAAAGCTTTGTATCCGAACCTTAAAAAACGTATTTTATTAATGACAGCTATATTTGACATTGACAACTTAATCAGCTGATCATGAAAGTCGACGTGTTGATGTTGTTATTGTGATATTTCTGAAAAAACCAATTCCAATCTTCATTACTCTGGAGATCAGAAAAAATATTTTATTCTTAATGACTTTGTATCTATCATGTCGAACCACGAAGTTATACAAGAATATTCCAATTCAATAAAAAATCTCAAAAAGCAATGTATTGACGCCGGCATGACTGAGGATGAATTTCGAAGAATGTATTTAAATTCTCTAGAAACACTAGATGATGCTGACCGCCCTGCTAATGTACAGCGCAGAGCTGTTACTAAATATAGAGTTTTACTTGTTGGACTTCTCATTACTCTTTACATAGTTTATGATTATAAAAGTATATACAGCAGTGTCGTATGTAACTTACAAGAGTATATTTACCCCGGTTTGAAACTATTGAGAAAAATGTCAATACCATTTATATCACTGTTCCCTTCCCTAACAGGTAAATGTAACAGTTTAATATCAATTACCGTGCTCCCTAGCACGTGACTACAAAACACAAAATAATATTTACTCTAAATAAGGAGGAGCAATCTTGTGAATAGAACGAAAAAATAATGCATGTTCTCTGTCGCATCAATACAACATGAGGGGCAGAGACACTGAAATATGTGTTGCATATTATTATATGCAATATAGGTGCTTAAAGGGTTAAGGGGATAATACCTAACCATACAAGTAATTCACTATTTAGTTTTCTTTTGCAGAATACTATCATGAAACGTGTTTGATACAAAATCCTTACTTTGCTGTTGTTGACATGGACTGCTGGCCTTGTAGTACAGTGACCAACATCAGACAGGTTTATGATCCAAAACCAGTCAGTCAGCAACAAACTGCACCATTTATTTATGAGGTGAATTGTCCTTTTTACTTGTTATCTTCTTTTATATCAGTTTTTCTGAACCAAATGTCAATTAACCTGTTGTATGTTGAAGGACAGCTGTGCAGACACAATGTGTATTCTATTGTTGTCTCATATACCTGGCAAAACGTTAAGACTGACTGCCAACAAAAATCTCTTTAGGGCAAATCCTCCACTAGTGCTGGTCACATTTGCCCCCCATGGTGTTTAATGTGTTAATTTAGAAAATATGTATTATTTTTATTTCAGACTGAACAGCAGATAATAAACATGGAAATGTTAAAGCAAATGTATTTATTAAACAAAGAGACATTTGATAAAGAATCTCCAAAGATTTTAACAAATAACAAGTATTATTCAAGTCCCCATTATTTATTTATTGACAGACCAATAGATGACCAGAGTTTCTATATCTGGTAAGTTTTGCATCTCAAGAACCTTTATACTTGATAGTTATTTTATTCCATTGATTTACTTAGTTATTATATAAGGTAATTTGATTTGTTATTCAAAGCCTACATGGCAGAGTGTGAGATACCAAAATGTATTGAACACATTCTAATTGGGTTTATAAAAGAATATTGTTCTCAATTCACTTTTACTTTTTCTTTACAGGAAATTCAATAACATGAATGTAGCAAAAGTATTAAGACAAGTTATACCAAGACCAAAAGTAGTCCCAAAGTTTGGACAAAGCACTGAAAGATTTATAATCATTGACACAAGTCAAAGATCTTTCAATATTCCTGATACAGAATGCAGTTTCTCATTTCTATTAGCTTTAAGCGGATCTAGAGAAATACATTTGTTACCAGCTGAAGAATGTAAACACCAGTGCAAGCCACTGAAAGTTGAATTGAAGGAAACTTATTTATGTGAGTATTCATTTTGTAGTGCAATTTTATTTATGTACTATTGTATTCTTTTACATCTAAAATAACAAGTCTGTATTTCTTTTAATGAACTAAGATTTATTGCATATTACCATTTATGAAACAAAAATCTTGACTGTGCTCTCATGAAGTACTTTATGAAATACATGATTGTTTATTTCTTGCAGTGTGGTACAACTGGTGGTATTGGAGGCCTGCAGTCCAGAGCTCATTGGGCAACAACACATTTATTGCTCATGTCGGGTCATATTGCTGACCAGAGTTTTTACATAGTGTTTAAGAAATTATTCTATTTATGCTCACCGGCTATGCATTCCTAAGCTCAATAACATAGACAGATCTGTCTCTTCTATATTTATTATTTATTTATAGATTATGGGAATACACCAAAAATTAAAATACAAAAATGGAATGTACAAAACACCAATTTATTAAATCATAAAATAAATAAAATTAACTAAAAATGAACTAAATGTTTTCATTCAAACTTTTCTCTCAACTTGTCTTTTAGGAATACTGGTACTAAAGAGATGAGTGCGAATACACTTAGTACGGTCACTGAGGTCCACGACCATGCATCACTTGTTGATGTCAATGTGTGTAGAGTTTGTCCAGCTTTGATGGCCACAAATGATGGTGGGGCTACTCCTGTAAACATGACAAAACAGTTCTCTCTATAACTCCAATACATTGAACTTAATAAAAATTTTATGAAGGACATTCTGAGAGTAAACAAGGTTATAATCAATATGTGAGACATGACCTTCCATGGGCTTCCATACATTAAACAGAATAGTTTATCTATCCTACAATTAACAGTAAAGGTCATAAAATCTAAACAGCCATCTTATCTTAAACCACAAGTTAAATAACATTAATACCACAGAGTACTGTTTATTATGTAATGTTTATCGTCAACTTACCTATGAATGTTCCCAAAGCAAATGGTACTAAGGGCACCCCTATAACAGGTGCGGACATATTGATGAACCAGTTTGGTAAAAAGGGTGTCACCCTCAAAAATATCATGTAGTTGAGCAGATTATTTTTGTGCTTGGTCACTGCTTTGGCCCATTGCTCAGCTTTCTCTGGGAAGAATTTCTTCACTAACTTCTTACCAAGAAGGTTAGACAAGAAGAAACATAAACTTGCACCTATTGCAGAACAGCAGCATACTAAGAGTAATGCTAGGTAGAATGGGAACAAGAAACCTGAAAGGATACTTAAAAAAATTGATCCAGGTATTGCAAATGTTTGCAAACTGAGATACAAGTTAAGGATATCATTGTTATATGCATATATTGATTATTTCATTAATAAAAACCTTAATATCATTGTGCTGTAGTATGAAAAGGATACAATATGTAAACTAAGAACACTCCAAATAATACTTCGTAAAAATACTTTTCCTTATATCGGTCTAGCACTAAACCTAAATGTTTAGCATCTTCAAGGTCCCATGGTAAATGCAAATGTTGTTTTTCATGTCTGGAAAGGAAAACAAAGTAATCAATAACATAAACACACATTATAATTTACAATATAAGCCAATACATTATACAGTCAAAATGAACTTATTACATTATAATGATATTGATTGAACATACAATACAAACTGTACCAGAAAAAGTACTTAAGAATATTAAAAAAAATATATATCAAAGGTCAGCACAAAGTTTCCATAAATAAATTATGAATAATGTACTTTGTTCCAATTCCAATTCATTAATAATGAAATAGAAAAATTCAAATAGGTACTTACTCTTCTAAATCTGGAAACTGTTTGTATAGCAGCCCCAAAGCCAGCAGGGATGATACAAATATTATTCCAACTAATATCAAAGCTTTAGACGTAGATAAGTCTTCAGCACTAGTGGTCACACTAGTTGTAGAATCTAAAAAACAAATTTACATTAACAGTTTTGAACAAACACAAGAAAAAATAACACAATAGTGGAATAGTAGGTTGTTGGAATTAATTAGCTAATCTAAATAACATTACTCATTAACTAGCTACGTAATTAAACTATGCATTAAATAACAAAGGAAATAAGGAACGTGAGGGATAGGTACTTGTGAGAGGGTGAAACAATCCAATACAATCAGTTCTTATGTTTCTTATTCTTGGTTTAGTTATGGTTTGGTGAGGGATACGGACCGTGGAGGATATATAGGGATCTTGAATATCACCTTGAGTGTTTCGTGCGCGAGAATTTCGTCTTCGAGCATTATTTGCGTTCATATTTGCTTACTTAAATAAAATAAAGTTTACACATTCAGTATTGTTATTAAATTAGAAGTATCCGTAGATCCTACCTCCACTAACTTACTCTATATATATTTAATACAATAATCACACACTTTAAACAAAACTTATGTATTTAAATCTAAAATTTTACAAGTTCACCCTGTGACAAGTCAAAGATGATTCGAAATTTGAATCTTATGACATGGGAAGTTTTGAATCGACTGCATGATACACGAATTTCATTAGGTATAGTTTTATTTCTCTCTAATCGTGACTTTTAGACAGAGTGGTAAATATAATTAATGCTATCTAACCTAACCTAATCCATTAGTGATTTATCAATTTTATTGAACGCAAAAGTCAGAACAATGGACAATTGTGACATGACAGTGACATTAAGTTGACATTTATCGGTGTTACCCAAAAACTTTTGTATCGTCCTTGATTTATTACATAAATCAATTAATAAATTAGGTTCTAATCTACTGAATAGTTTTGTTTTAATACCAATAATCTTTAACTTTATCGTATTTTAGTAAAAAGAATAATTTTTTCTCCTCCTAAGAGCTTAAATATTTAGATTTACGCCCGAATTTAATAACCGATCTCAATCTAAAATGTCTGCCAATGACCAAGATGTGTGTGAAATGACCAAATTATCGCAGGCAAAATAAGATAATAAATAGGTTTTTGTAGAACACCCAATTTTCAGGATAATTTCTCAAATTAGCAACACTGTTATTGAAGGATACTTCCATCGCTTCGTTACACGCAAGCTTGAATTATCGTTTTTTATTAATCGTGAAAATACGTTATAATATTATATTAAAATTACGGCAATTATAAACCGATCAAAAAAAATTATAACAGTTACAAATGATATTATCGTTAATTTTTTTGTTTTCACGGCCTTTACAAATAATGAATATAAATAAATACTAAATACCCTCACCAATTTTAACGGTATTTTTAAAATAAAACAATCATAGCCAATTTTGAATATTTCGTTCCATTCTAACTAAATATGTAAAAAAAACCGTCAATAATACCAAGAACTATGAATTTGTCTACTGAGAAAAAGCCGCAATATCGAATGGCTTATGTATCGTACGTTTCTAATGCCCGGATTGCCCGGTAACGTTAGTAACGTGTACGCGCATCCTGCATGGTAGGAGGGATAGGGGACCGCTCAGAACAGTTCAATGTGTTGCCGCGTCTCCCGCGCAGCGCAGAACGGACGGCGACCGCGACCAAGCCACAGCGCATCTTGTGCGCTCACTCTAATAATACTATTCATCAAAAACAACAACTGTGGGTGTGCTAGTGATAAACCAAAGTGTTAATGGATTTAACACAGAAGTTTTATACAAATAGTCGATATAAAACATTCGACAGTGACACCGGTGAAAGTGAGCTTTCTAAACGAACGTAATTATTCCGTACTGAGATGTGGTCCTTCATGAATACTTAGGCAGCATACATGAGTGTCAGCAAGGAGGTAATATTATTTGTTATTTCTATCATTATTTTAAAAGTACCCACAATTAATTAAATATGTGCGGTTATGTACCTCCTTAGTTAGATAATTGTTCTAGGATACCTAACATGTACACTGGCCATCAACTAATGAGGTGTTGTTATTTACTCACGTACTAACACTTAACATACCCTAAAGAGTAGGTACCGATTCTATTTCTAATTAGGCAACCTCCAATGTCGTATTTGGCGTAAAACTATAGAAAGTTATGGATATGTATGTAGTTGTTTATAGCTTTTAGAATCTAATTAAAAATTATTAAAGTGGATGGTGTGTACTACTTAGTACATACCCTTCTCTGCGAGCATAAATAGACTAGTTAGACTTAGCAACACCATTACATTTTTATTGTTAATTATAAAATAACAGCTCCCAAATACCTATTCGGGAGATACAAGGTAGATACAGTACCTACTACATGACTGCTCTACCATTAGATAACCTGACAGATCTATTAGTTCTGGCCATTACCATTATCACGCCTGTCTAAGCACATAATTGTCTGCAACATACTTACATCAAACATCCGTAGGAGCTTAGTTCATTATATTTACCAAACATTGCAGGTAATGCAAGGAGACATACCCAAACTGTGTTTGCTGGTTGCTACACTGGCACTTGGGAGTGTGGCGGGAAGTGGCGGCGCCTGCGAGCGTGGCGTGAGCTGGTGGGACCGGCAGCGTGGCACCTGTACGCCCTGCACCCGATGCGACCCTGCCAAACGACTGGTCGTCAGATACCCCTGCGAGATCCACAGAGATACTATCTGCCAGTCGTTGTTCGAAGCCCAGATCTCTCCATTCAATACACCGAAACAGGTGCTTAAAAAAAACAATGAATCGAGTGAACTGGTTCCCAGTGATGAGGAGTACGAGTATGTGGACTACGATAGTGAAGTGACATCTAATAATGCAGTGGCGTGGGACCTGCAAACGATCAGCCTGACTGTGGCTGCGAGCGGCTGCCTCGTGTTCTTTGTCGTGGTCCTGGTGATGTCTCTCTACCATGCAAGGCAGTGGAGGGTTATTAAGCGAGCGCTTAAATCAGGTATGAAAATTAATGCCTTACTATCCACTAGATAAATTGAAAAATTACTATTCTCTGTTCAATCAACAACTTTGCGACCTGTAGCCCGTTACATTATAAACACGATAACACTTTAGTACATAGTAACTTTTCTTTCATTAAGACAACCAAAACCATTCAATTTCCATCAATAGCTGGACAATTCTCCAATAGTAGGTACCTATGCCACAGTTCGATCTGCAGCACTCCATTTCAAACCATTGCCAAACACTTTTATCGAAATATGTTTGGTTAAATTATTTATAGGCATTTTGGCAACATACCAATTTGAATTCACGATCGAATCGATCGATCATCTTCAAAGTTGTGTCTATAGATATGTACCTATAGGTAGAAGTAAGGCCAGTCCTTAGAGATATAACACAAGATTAAGATATTCTATCCTGATCTAACACAAGATTTTATAATTTGTATAATGTTCACACCAAGTCTGTCCAGTGCCGAGTTAAATTTCATATCATAAAGTTATGATGGTAAAACATAAACATATTTTAAAATTTGAAGTTGCGTAGAAAAAATACTGTAAACAACCCGTGCCCTGTAAGTTTAGATACCACAACAAAGCGTTTATTGTTGTAGAACATGATTTTATTGCTAGTCCAACCGCAGCATTTGAAACAAACTAGACGTCCCACAAGTTCGTTATCCACTTCTGTTGATATTCGTCCGACGTAATCGTCGTCTGGATAATAAAAACGACATTACACGGAGGTCGCGCAAGCTGATCGTCCATCCTGAATAAATAAACCACAAATTATACAGCGTCCAACGTGTTTACACCATGCGAATTATTTATTTAAGGTTTGGTTCATCTCTTCGGTAGAAATTGTGTTGGTAGGGAAGGGATAAATATGAGCTATATCTACAGCACCTATATGAATACGTATATCTCAAAATTACAATGATAACTAGGTATTGACATAGGTACCTATTATTAAGGCATCTGCTATACCTTTCAACCTTACGTAAAATGCAGTTTCGGATTTTTTGATTATTTTAACGGACTTATCATTTGGACCACTCACATAGAGAGCTTTCTGGACTATTCTCGAAGTGTTCAATCAAAATAATAAGTAAAAGTCGTAAATTTAAGCTAGCAGGCGTAGGCGTAGCTGCGTAGACCCAATTCTGTGGCAGCGCGCGCTCACCGATCCCATGTAAACAATACCAGTTTGTTTGAACATGTGCGCTACTAATTTTGACCTGCCTAGCGGACCGCACGCGTAACAATAGCTAACGGTTTTCGTTGCATTCGACTATTCCGAAATTAGAACTGTAGTATTGATTCAGTTTAATTAACCGCCCACCTCCTTATGGCGTTGACCAAAATAAAATTTGATTACGGCCGCAGCGAAGTACACACTTAAATGTTTGTAGGAAGGTGACTCAAGTACAATGGAAGATTAATGTTGATACAAAATATTGCAGATGTACAAGATTTAACAGCGAAGCTAAAGTTAATGGAGGCTGGAGGTGAAACGACAGCAGCGCCAGTCGTGGCGACCGACCATCACATCTACTGCAACATTCACAACTTGAGCAAGGAGGCATTGCTTGGTGAGTTCCTTAATCTTTTTTAAATTTGAAAACATAGGCTCATAAACAAACATTTCTGAGCGAAGTAATTAGAAGCTCAGTCTTATTTCGGTTACAAATTAGCTACATGAATATACAAAGAACAAAAGCGTTTCCTAAAAAGGAATGTTTACGCGGTCATAACTCTCGTTAACGGGCAGGTCGAGAGAGTAAGATCCTCGGTGCGGTGTCTGGCGCCATTCCAGTCAAGTTTAAAATACGGTCTTACGTAGGCGTGGGCTGCGCTTGCGACGTCTGGGGCTGGCGCCAGCATAATATTGCTTATTTTTGATCGGAACGTCCTCGAGGTCAAAGTTGTGTGTACGCAAATTAGATGCATTAATTACATTTAGATATATAAAACTCAATTAACATCTAGTACCTAGGTACTTGATAGTATCTAGTTCCCGTTCAGAATCTATAAGAATGAACGATTGATAAACAATAAGCTACGTGTCAACACTTACAGCTACTCGCGGCGACGTCCTAGAGAAGCGTCGTCATCCTACAATGGCCGTCAGTGATACAAGCGCCTTGTTCCTAATTGTTGCTATATGGCTCCACGATGCATGCGCTACATGGAGGCCACGGGATGCCGTCACGCGCGTGTGCTCGATGTCGATCAAATTTTAATGGCTGTGTCGATACATTTATTCATTCTACACTCGATACCTTCGACAACGGTAATGGTGTTGCAATGAACGCTTTCCAAATTGCGATGAAGCGACTTTCAAAACACATTAATCATGGGTAGGATTAACCTCTTGTCTGTATATGTAGGAGACAATAGAAAACTCATTGTGTCTCGCGTAGATCTGCGTTCCGACATAGAAACGATTTAAGTATACTCATTATCTACCTGATAAAAAATAATATTTGTTAAAAGTAACAATATTTTTAAGTAGAAACGGTCCGGTAGTAGCGTCTGCCATACGTCAGTTTGTTGTGTACGTGTATCTAAATATATAAAAAAAAAATGGTAGAGGCGATGCAGAAGAGCGTTCACGGGCAAACACCTGGGCCCCTCATGTAAACAAACGTCTGTTATAGTAGTAGTTTACACAATTTTTCTTTAAAACGGGTTAGCAAATATTATTAGTGAGATTAAACCTTCAGGAAAATCTGGAGGTGATGTCTGTGTTTAGACTGCACTGACCGACCACTACGTTCCTGAATCTTCTAACATTAGTGTTTTAAATGCATAATAATTAAAATTAGCTTAGCAAGCGTTTTAACAGACAATATTACTTTTCAAATACCCAGCTGTGTAATTCTGTAAAAAAAGCTTCTAATCATTTAGTCACGGTGGTATGGTGCTGTAGACAAATGACTAAAAGTTAGTTAGCTAACTAGGATTATCTTGGTCGCTTCGGAAGGCAGGTAATCGACCCAATCTGGCAGTAAGTAACGCACGTGCGTTCATTAGGGGGTTATTTGTAATGCAAGCTTGTCGCCGAGCCGACCGCCGCTGCTTCCGCCCCAGGGCTTCACTCGCGCCGCCGGGAAGGCCCACACTTCCTGCTTATACCGATTTTTGACAACAATAAATTTTAATTAACATTAAATACTAAACAGTCCTTTCGATACATAGTTTATTGGTTGTTGAACCGACGTATTGGAGCGCTTTCTAAAATAACATCGTACAGTATCCAGGCTTGAGGAAAACGTCTGTCTACAGTCTGTACCTACCTACTCTGGACCAGATGGTTGCTTATAGAATTCGTTCAACCTTGTTTTTTCATCGTTCGGGTTCTGCTAAAACGTTCTTTTAAAGATCTATTAAAACGTAATTAACTTTTCATTCTCTGAGTTGCCGCCAGTTAGCTTTTTTTGTGTAAGTAATCAAGTTATTTTTAGCCGTGTCTAGAAGAAATCTGCACTGAGACATGAGTTGTAGAAGTATAGAAAAAAACCTAATTACTGGCTATTCTGCACCGACATCTTAACATTTCGAGGCGAGTAGACGAAGTGGGCACTAGAATAAAGATACTGGTAGAGCAAGCGCAACCTTGTGCATTGAACTCGATAGCTTATTAGGTATTCCGTGAGGTGCGTGCGCGTCGTGGGATAAAGGATCAGCGCCGTGTGGTCTCGCTAGTTTGATCAGAGTTCGATTTCCAAGTCAATTTATTTACGACTTTATTTTATAGTTGTTAGAATTATAAGTTAAACGTTGTATATGATGGCATGAGATGAAAAGTTTTTAGGTGTTAACAGAAATTAAAATTATATTTAAGTATCTGAAAAAGTTAACTAGGTTTCAGGTAGGTACTCCTTATATCGTTTCAAGTTTTAATGAAAAATCGACAAAAAACTTAAATAATATTAAAGCTTTCAAAAAATCGATTTAAATTTTAATAATCGATTTTATCGTCAGCAGGTTCATTACAATGGAAACGTCAGGAATTTAAAGTCGAGTCACGTTAAAGATCGTGGTCACGGTAAAATCATTATTGTTGTTTGAGATTTCTAACGAACAGACACGATTTGTTTACAGGACATTTATTCTAACACTATACGACGCAACACAATTATTTTTTTGTGCATACCTACCTAATTTTCTTTTTATATTGCTATCTTGCATTATGTAATATAAATTATAAATTATAATAAAGTCTGTGAGTCTGTGTGCATGTTTGTTACTCAATCACATAAAAACTGCTGAAGGGATTAGGATAAAATTAGGAATAGGGATAGATTATTAGATTATAGTCTGGAATATTGATGTTTCTATTTAGGCTATAGGAAAATGCTTACCTAGACTAAGTACCTACGTATCTTAGATTGATTTAGGATTTTATACCGATTATGACGATTTCAACCGATACCGATTAAATTATTTTAATTTTCTAACACGTTTTTCTGAAATCCCTGTACTAAATGTCGATTTTTTTAGATAAGTCATCATTCTACAAAACGGATGATAAACGATACTTCGATATCACTAACGTTCCAAACATTTGGACAAAAGAAGATTGAGATTTAATGATTTCTCGATAACGAAGCGAAACTGCGGAAATAACCTACCGTAAGTAATTAAAGCAACAAAGCAACGTTCGTGCTAACTTCTGTGGAGTAATACCTAGGTATAGATATACCATAGTACGCAAACAAACACTAGCCTAGCCACTACATAGTGACATTTTATCGTTTCCTTGTTTTGAAAGGTCTTAATTAAGAACTATTATTTCGGTACCTAGATCTTAATTGTAGATAACCTAGTTGGTCACTATAGATTACTGTGTAGCTAAATACCTAATAGATATAGCTTTACCTAGTATCTTGTCTGCTAACATTTCTTAGTTCCTGAGCATTTGTAGACTCATCAGGTTTTTGCGAATATATGTAATCCATGATTAGTTTTTCATGTGTAACTGAGTAGGGTGGGAGCTAATAGAATTCATAGAAAAATACGATTAGAAAAAAGATATAATTATAAGCGGATGCAGAGGTAAAAACATGCGTCACGGCACGCTCGGCCCCATTTCACTCAGCGCCAGGAAATGGCCCAAAAGCTTCCTTTCACACGATGTTTGCGCAGTCAATAAATAGATTTCATCAGATTCCATGCTATCTGTTTTATACATCTATCATAAATATAACATTAACTAGACGAAGCGAGTCGAATTTACCAGAGCTGAGCTACATACGCACTTGCTCCGTATGAATCTTTCCAGACGTACTTACAAATCTATTTACTTTGCGTATAAATACCCAGATATTTATTTTAAATCAACGGATCTAAAAGTCCCAACATCAAATATTTCAAATCTCCTTCATAAAAAAATGTTATTGACTATTCTGCCTCATTTCAAGAAAGTCATTGTGCTATTTTTTTGGCATGTAGCTCCAATTTTTACCGACTTCACAAAAAGGAGGAGGTACTATGTTCGGCTGTTTGTATGTTTTTTTTTTTTTTTTTTTTTTTTGTATGTTTGTTCATCGAATACTCCGTCAATTGTCGACGGATTTTCAAAATTCTTTTTTGTTCGAAAGTAGATAGTTCTGAGGTGGTCCCATTGTCACCATGTTAGGATCTGATGATGGGGTCTTAGAGAAATCGAGGGAACTCCTCAAATATTACAGGGAACTATATAGTGATTTTGGTATATTCATCTAGAATTGAAGCATTTACAGTCAAAAAGTAACCTTTGAAGAGGTGGAACTGATGAAGAAGACCAGAAATGGCCAATGGAACTTCATACTCACAAGAAATCACAATAAAGTTATACTCCGTCAATTGTCGACGGATTTTCAATATTCTTTATTTGTTCGTAAGTAGATAGTTCTGAGGTGGTCCCATTGTCACCAAGTTAGGATCTGATGATGGGATCTTAGAGAAATCGAGGGAACTCCTCAAATATTATAGGGAACTATATAGTGATTTTGGTATATTTATCTAGAATTGAAGCATTTACAGTCAAAAAGTAACCTTTGAAGAGGTGGAACTGATGAAGAAGACCAGAAATGGCCAATGGAACATCATACTCACATAGAAATCACAATAAAGTTAATTAAGTGACTGTGACAATACAAATAAATAAAGTAGTTATTGAGATAGAGAACTTTAACCAACTTTTTTAGTTGCGATACTGAGTATCGCAACTAAAAAGTGTGAAATAAAATACTTTTTACAAAAAAATTAAACCGACTTCACTAAAAAAGTTAAAAATAACTTTAATTTCGGAAGTCGGTGTAACAAACAAATAATACCGAGAAACACCGACTTCCGAAATTAAAGTTATTTTTAACTTTTTTAGTGAAGTCGGTTTTGTGCCTACATAAATAAACTTTTTCTTTATTGGTATTCTTCTCTTTCTACCAACTTCAGGAAGCTAATTATTATTTTTCAATACAAAACAAAGGCGTAAAGTGTGTTGTGTTGATGGATATTAATAACCAGATAGCATGGGAACAGTGGAGCACTCGGGACAATGTCACGATCGTGCACAGAATGGCAAATTCGCGAGTGAATTTCCTTTCCTTTCGGGGCTCCGGAAGTGGCTCGTAGGCTCGTTATGGAGCTTTATTCTTTAACATGCAGGAGCACGTTGTCATAATACTACAATATACATACTGACGAAAAATTCCGATCATAAAATATTTTAAAAACATCGAACTTCTATTTTATTTTTAGTGTTGATCACATCGCACTTCCTTCGGAAAGTCAGAAACGGAATCTTATATTATTTTTTTGTCGAAACACCTACACTACGTTTTGGCCAGATGCATCTGCATTTGTTTTGTTTTTAAAAGGTTTGTTTGTTTTTCAAATCTTGTTATAGCCAACCTGAGATATAAACTTATGAAGCAACTAGAGCAGTTTCTGGCAAGTGACGCCCTGTGCGTGGCCAATCTCATCCGATCCCAAAATTAAAATAATTTTCAATATTTATATACATCTAACATGTTTATTTCGTAATAATGATATAGTTCAATAGAGGATATTCAAGAGGTCCCTAAAAGGGCAGTCACTAAATTCCTAGTCGCATTTTTATTCTGTTGATTCAGAAATAAGTAAACTGAACTTTAACGTAAGGTACTACAGTATGATATTCATCTATTGAATTAATAAATAGTACGCATGCTCAATTTATTAATTTTCCGGACACGTCCTTATATAATAGCGACAAGATCAATAGGTATAGCAAGAGTACTAGCGGGAGGAAGTCATGGCCAATAAAACATTACGATAGTTCCGCGTTGTTACGATCGAAACGGTATTTTCGAAGAAAAGGTCCCACTTAATTACGGGTTTACGTATAAAAAATGGAGTGATAACAACAAAAACAAAAGTCGCGTGTGACTGTGTGACTCGTCCTACGTTGAACTGTTATCGCGCTACAAATATCTCGCCGCGCGACACACAGACTGAATGGCACATGATTTATTATATTTGTGCACGTCTCTCGGCTCACAAGTCACAACTGCTGCCGATTCCAAGATTTAAATTGTTTGTCTCGTGTATCAGACGCAAAATTGGCGAGCATTTGAAGGTTAAAACAAATTGAAATGGGTGTATTAGCACGTTGTTTTAGTTAGAAGCTTCCTGGAAACACAGAGCATGTAGATGTTTCTCGCCCGTTTCGCGTTACTTGCCAACATTACCGTTTATACAAACAGAATGCAGAAACCTTAAAAATAAACCCGTGTAATATCTTTCTCCATTACTGGTATCGCTGGTATGTAGTTAGATCCATCCCATCCATATGTGTGTAAATGTATTTATCTTTCCAACTCGACGTTTAATTTAATAACGACTTATACCAACACAGTACGCATCGATGTATTACTACGGATATTTATACGGATACGGAACATACAGAGGTGTTTTATATCTCCAAGATTTTACGATAGCTTGCTTGCGAATAATATCTGCAGCTGGAGACCGTTTAAAATGCCATGCGCACGCGCACAAGCCGTAAATTCAAATATGGCCGATACAAACCGCAATTAGCATTACCTACCATGCAGAGGAACTTTTTATATTATAAATGGACGGTTACGCAAGAGTAATTGCAAATTTTGGAACTGTGCATTTAATGTTGATGATGGTTTTGTTTCAGGTTCAAATTCAACGAAAAAAGGATTGGGCAATGTGTACACACAAGAGAAGCACAACTCATAAAACCACCGAATCGTTCTACAGCAAGTCAACAGTACAAATATTTCTTAATTATTCTAAATGACCTCGCACATCAAGATTTAAAAATAAGGAAATTATATTTTCTTAAGATAAAATATATGAAGTTAAAGAAATTCAGTACTCGTTTTAATTATTTCTGTCAGTTGTGCTGTATTTTGTAGTGCGACTTTACATTCTGGGGCGCGCCGCGACTTTGCGTCGCTACGCTGACGCAGACGATCTCCAAATAGATTTGACCGTAGCTCGTCTAGCACACATCTTAGCCACCACGAATACATACAGCTAATATAGGCAACTCAATAAAGTGACAATTTGTCGCATCACCAGAAATATATTTTACGTGGAAGTACCATAACAATTCGGAATCTCCCAACCCGTACTGCACAACGCATCTATATAATTAAAATAAATGATGTGTATTGTGAATAAAACAACATGATTATTTATTTAAAATACTATATTACCAATAAAGGTACTCGTACTTACCTCCATTTACAAAACTGGAGAAAAATATCGATTATATTATTATATTAAATTACATTAAAAACTAAGCAATATTAAAAACATACCTTACATCTCAAAAATAATAATTTACTAACAAACATAGCACTTAAATGCTGCTTAATTATTATCAATTGTAATATGAAAAAATTAAATTATTACGAATCATAAACAGAACTAATTTCCCAATTAGAAAAACGTAATGCTCAATTCAAAAGCTTTGTAAATGTAGATTTCTAAGAGCTAAGTTACAAAACCCTGTAGAATTTCCATCAAATGACATCTTGATTATCTATGAAATTACCTAGTCTTGGTCCCGGTGTGTGTACCTTTATTCGAATCAAACACAATCACAAAATGGTTAAGCAAAAAGTTCATACAGTAACTAGGTAAGTGGAAAGCACGGAAGACCTCCAATGAACACAGAAGGGTTATGACATAAAATAGATACAAACCTAAGTTTAACATTTGTACATAAATTATGGTCTAGGCGAGTGTTTGGAGTAGGAAAACGGTATTTTTAAAAGAATTCTTTGATAATAATTATTTGTTTTTGTAGTTAGAGGGTATTAAGTTTTCACAAAGTGTGATGCCTGAGGACCACTCGTCATGCAACCATAAAATCACAATACATAATAAGCAAAAAGATCTCACATGCTAACAGAAGTCGAAGTTTTATTTTTATTTCCATAGGAAAATGTTAAGACTAAAACTAGCATAACAACTCACAAAATATCCCAATCAATATACGTAATTATCCAACAGATCTAGTCTCTTCATATCGAGATAGGATAAGTGTAATAAAGTCTTGGTTTCAAATTAGACATATGGAGAAACATTTAGTACTCACCTTACATGCTCCACTGCGAAGCAAATATCAGCTGTTAAAAAAATATCAGTACCTCATAAAGCATAAGAGGCCCTAAATAGTTGCGCGTTTTATTTCCTTGCTTGGCAACAACAATACTTGTATTGATACTGTAAGCCACTACTTTAGACCTTATTTTCAGTGAATGGAAAGGTGCATTTTCTTATGCATGTATTTCAATATGTACATCTTTGGCCATACAAAGCTAATTAAGATTCCTACTGGCCATGATTTGGTTTTTTTGTACTTTCAGCGAGGAATAAGCAAGGTGTACGATATTGTTTGCAAAACTGAAATAACCAATTGACTGAGCAAAGATATTACATGCACAAAGTTTGCATCAACACTTAATTCGGTTTACTCATCCAGCTCATACAAATCAAGTCAATTGGACTAATTCTAAATAACACGTTGACCTATTTATTATTTATCGAGGGAATTCACTAGCTGCTTCGGGTATTGTCAGCCGGCCTGGCGGCGTTGGCTGGCGCTGGAGGCTGGTACTTCGACACTGGGAACATTGGCCTCGGCTCGATCGTTGACACGCCATCAAATCTAAACGAAAAATAACTTTTGATTAGGTACTTGCTACGAATTTGTATGTAAAATACTTCAGCTTATCAGAACGAAATAAATTAGCTTATTCTTCTGAGTTACTTGGAAAAAATAATTTCAACTTACTTGTTGCTCTTGTACTTGTCGGGTACAGCTTGGTAAGGTTGCAGCGAGGCGTGAGAGTGTGTGCGCGCAAGTTCCCGGAGGCAGGCATCGAGGTCTGCCAGGGAGTAGCCGGAGCAGGTGACGAGTGCGGCGGGCCAGGCCAGGGCACTACAACTAGCGTGAGGCCTTGTCTCCTTCCCGTCACGAGAGTCGCGAGTCTCACAGTCCTCGCCAGTGCAACGCTCACACAGAAGGCAGTGACGTGCGGTTGCCAGTGCACTTGCCGCAATGATTGATGGCTTGAATTGCAGGTAGGGGTCTGCCTCCAGCAAGCAAAGTTCGGCAAGGTACTGTTGAGAGAAAAGTTAATAAGATTAGCTTGGCGCCAGAACTTCAACATTTGAACTGAACATTACATTACATGTATGAGACAAATAACTTATTGAATTAAAGAGTTCAATACTTACAGCAGCAAGATGGAATGTCTTCTTAGAGAGTCCATTTGAAATGCAGTAGTGAGACAAGAAGGCGAGGGAGGTTGGCGTCGACAGATCGAATGACAGGACTTTCAGGATGAGATGTTCCATGCGAAGTACCTCGCGCTTCGTGTATGTGTCGTCTGTGATGTACACAAACTCTGACACTTCTGGTGGATACACTTCTTCATATTTGCTGTGGTAAAATAAAGAAAAATTGGTATTTACATAACCTTTACAATAGAACTCTAGAACAACTTGTTCTTTACTGTACTACAATCTTCAACTACAAGCCTCGAAATAAAAATTTATAATTTCTATGCATGCATACTATGTATGTCATCCTTGCAAAGTCCACTTTTATCATGGCTTGATTAGTCGATTAAGAATCAAGATAAGGTTTGATCAACACATTTTCAAAGAGGTCCAATACTTACGCAGCAATGTAAGTAGCAGCCGTGCCCACAAGCTGTAGTTTAGTCCGCACAACACTCATGTAGGACAGGAACCTGTCTACATATGACACCGCCAGATGCAGGGTCTCACTCTGCTGGTTGTACTCATCACACACTTCAACCAGCCAGTCAATGAGGATAGAGCGCATCATGTGGGTGATGTCAGGCTGTTTGCGCATGTAGCGGGGGTTGGCTCTGTTCTTTGCCTAAAAATATTGACAAATTATTTAAGAAGAATATAAAATGTTAAATAAATTTTGTTTAAGTTATGCCATCTGTTGTTTTAGATTAGATGTATTACAGAACTTCATAAAATTTTATGAAAGATGTCTATTATATAGTATCCTATACCATTTCCAAAAATATGGTTACTTTAGCATAAACAGGTATTTAATATTGATTACTACTACTAGCACTTACATCTTTCAAGTGATATGTTTTAGTTACATATTTCATTGCTGGATTACAGCAGAAAGTTCACAAATAATAGAGTGTAATTTCTTTTCTAACTACTAAAAAATAAACCTTTACACAGTTCAGTCAACTATTATGTTTGTTTCAATACACATTGCATTACTGTAGAACTGCAAATGCTGTATTTTTTTGTTTATACACAAAATTTACTTAATATATACCATTTTGAATGCCCAGCAAAATATAATGTAGGTCAAATCCATTTCTTGCATTTCTAGTAAAATTTCTAACTGATATTGTATAATGTATATTGATGAACGGGTTTCTTGTGAGGACAATCAACATTTGACCACAAAGCAATTAAAATTGCAATTAGATAAACAATATTAATTGCTGTTTTAAGACTAATGTTATTTGGCCTAATTACTGTGACCTTAAATTCATATCAAAATGACAGTAATGAACTTCTTTCATTATCTAAAAAGCTTATAAGAAAATAATGTAACAATAATTACCTCAATCTCCTTCATGTACTCGTAAATGTCTTGTCGGTATTCCACCACATGGAAGAACATCTCCCGATCAGTCTGAGCAGTGGTCGTGTCATCATCTTCATCATCAATGATCTGACTCTCATTCTTGGAGATTGACATAGAGAGCACACTGGTGTCCCCAACTGACATAGGAGATTCCACCACATTTTTCTTCTCTTGTAGAGGCCTAGCAAGAGGAAAATAAATTGGAGGCTATTGGCAATAGGAGGTATGAAGAATTAAACAAACCCATAAAATGAGGAATAAATCATTCTGTATGCAAGTTGATATTATTATCAAACAACAATGCTAAGTCTTGTCATGTAGTAGAATGTAATCCATAAAAACTAAGGTTAAACCCATTACAAGATGTTAGATTCATAGGTTATGGGTTTCTTTAAAATTATCATTAACAGTTTTTCATGTGCCAAACATGCTACATCTATACCAAATTTCAACAAGACCTGTTGAGTAGTTTCAAAGTAAAAAGGAATATGCATGCCCAAACTTTTGCATGTAAAACAGTACTAGAGTAACAGCATAATAGGCTTTGAATATAATATGAATAAAAGTGAAATTATTTAGGTTATAGAACCCCAAATCTCAAAGCTAGCCAAAATGATTTTCCTTTAAGCAAATGCAAGTAAACTAAGGGTTTGTTTAGATGTTATAAAAAGAACATGTAATTACCATTTCCAATTCACAAAGTTTCATGGCATTTTATTATTTCTGATATTATGTAGGTAGACAACTTATAATACAATACGAGTATAGTGGGTAAAAATCCCAACTTCTAGAGTTAGGTTACAAAATAAAGGTTAACTTGGAAACTTACCGAACTGAAGGCGGTTCGATCAACCGATCTGGTTTCTTCTCAGCTTGAAGGCACAGCGTTTTCGTACTCTCGTTACTGACAAATATGCTATCCTTCTTCGTATCTTTAGCAACAAACGGCTTAAATGTGTGCTCTCTTTTCTTGACCTCGGCCTCCGTGGGTTTGTCTTCATAAACACTAAAGGCGCGAAATTGCGCCACGGGTGGTACGATGTTCTTTTCATTTTTAATCTGACGCATTGTCCTGTTCTCATCTTGACCTTTGCAAGCCCCGTTTGTCAGCCCCGGCTACAAACAAACTGTTTTAAGAAAACTGAACAAGTAAAAAACAACACAAACTTACCCCACCGGAGTATACTTACGAGTTTCAAGTTCCGACTTTGGTTGCATGCAAACTGGCTGAGGTCGCCCAGGGCTCGACGTTGATTAGCAAACACATCAGCACTGTCTTTTCTTAAGCCTAAAGAGGCATTTTCTTGATCTTCATGTATTCTAAAAGCCATTGCCCCCGCTTCCGTAAACACTAATGAAATGAAATACCAGACCGGACAAACACGGACCACGCGAATGCAAGAATGGCAACCGAAGCGGAAATGTGCTAATAACTTGAACTAAAGACACATTTTGTTGAAAAAATGAGAGTAAATTAAGAAATATGTGGCGGTTTTGTTAAAATCCACCCTCAAAACGCAAGCGAAGCGTCAACGGACAAGAGACATTTTAGAAGTTTCAGCTGTTGTAGTTTACGTTATTCTCTTGTCTGTGGTAATTTAAATTTGGTCCAATGAAATCGCGAGTTACAAAATTGTACTCTATTGTCTATGGACATTAAAAACTTTATGGTTTCAACCGTTGTTTTATTGGCATGTTCTGTTTTTAGTAAATAAAAATGTCTCAGATCTTTTATACATTCTATTAATTTGCATCACTATAAGACTTCAATTGCATTATTATATTATAAAATACATTTAAATTGGTATTAATAATTACCTCGATATTTTAAAACATTTGTTCGTAAACCAGTAGACATAATAATATGTGCATGGGATGCAACACTTAACTTGTTTAAACTGTTTGTGTAACGAGCGAATTGCGAATATATTTTATACTATTAGGACTCTGAAACCAAATTATATTTGAACTACACAATACCTTATTATCTTTTCATTCGTAATTATACTAGTCTTTACCTTATTCTAGACATTGAGGAACATTATATTTACAATTGTGTATATTAAATCGAGTAATATACCTAAAACTTCCTAAGTTTGAAAAATACTATGTTGAAAACCGTGTTAAAATTGGTTCAGTCAGACGCGAGATAATCGCGCACAAACATACATAAAGACGTATAGGTCATACTGAGAAAACTCCTAGTCGAGAGATTCTCAGTCTAAGTTGGAACTTAATTTCCTATGTATCAATCGAAAAAAAAACATTTAGTCTCTGGAAGACTAGCTGGCATTGTCATTGTGACATTTATTATTTTGGCACATATTTGACACTGACAATTCGACGTAAACAGATACAGCTGTAATAAGACAGTCAAGTCGTATTAGAATTGATAAATATTATAAAAAATAGAATGAAAATATCATAAATGATTAAAACTCAGTGAATTTAAGACAGTCAGTTATAGAAAAATATGTTTAAGTTGGTTATATTCCTTCTATTTGTAGGCTATGGCTGTGATACAAGTTTTGCTGTTAGAGTTTACAAAAAAGCTGATATATTAAAGCTCAGGTAAATAATTATTAATAATAATTAGTACGGGCTGTAAATTAATCGCATTCTCATATGTGATCATAAAATATGTCCCATTTTATTAATTCTTATTCAACCATATCTAATTGGAAGTGTCCCTAACAAAATACTGTTTCTTTTTGACTAAAAATAAAATTTTATTTAAAAATATATCCTTATGAGATAAGGATAATTATACCATAGTCACTATATATTATAATAAACATCACTTTTGTTACAGAGAAGAGGTGCGTGAAATGTTCCAACATGCTTATGATAGCTACTTACGATATGCATATCCTTACGATGAATTGCGGCCGCTGAGCTGTGACGGCGTGGATACATGGGGAAGCTATTCGCTCACCCTCATTGACGCTCTAGACACTCTAGCTATAATGGGAAACTACACTGAGTTCAACCGAGTTGTAGAATTAGTTTTACAAAAGAAGGACTTTGATGCAGACATAAATGTGTCTGTATTTGAAACTAATATTAGGATAATTGGAGGACTGTTGAGTGCTCATCTATTGTCACATAGGTAAGTGTTAAAAGATTATGATATTGTTTCAATACAAATCCAGGCAAAAATATGGTTACCTATAAATCTTCAATCTAGTTATATTAAAAAAATCAATTGCTGTTTCTTAGTCTTGCTAAAACTCAAGAATGGATGGAGTGATTGGTTAAATTTTGGTCTTGTATTATTTGTTGTAGTACAGGGAAGGTTTAAAAGATGAGAAAATAATGTTTGAGGCAGTACAAAGTTTGCCCTGTCAGCTTGTTATTTACAAATTTAAAAAAATAACAAAGTTACATAAAAACTGTGATATCAGTACTTTGACCATTAATTAATATTAAATATTTCTGTACCATTATCCAGAACAGGCATGAAACTAGAACCAGGCTGGCCATGTAATGGGCCACTTCTAAGACTGGCTGAAGATGTAGCACAAAGGCTGATTGCGGCATTTGATACCACAACTGGTATGCCTTATGGAACTATCAACCTGAGGTCTGGTGTGCCTCCTGGAGAGACAAGTGTTACCTGCACAGCTGGTGTGGGCACATTCATTATAGAGTTTGGGACATTGAGTCGTCTCACCGGAGATCCCTTGTATGAAGAGGTATGAAAAAATTCAATGTAGATCGATTTACTGCTTCATTTTTATAATAACTATTGTGAGACATATTAAATTAACTAAAAATGGTTACTCTCGTAAATTAATGGAGAAAAGCTCTACTAGTTTTGCACGACGCGGCACGTCTGTGCACGCAGCTCATAATGAAGAGTCCCTCTGGGACTCGAAATTAGTTGAGCTTTTCTCCATTAATTTACGTGAGTAAACCATAGTTTTAGTTAATTTACTGCTTTATTTGTTGAGTAAGTGCATCTGTTGAATAAATATTTTTTGGTTCTATCTTAATATTTTTTAATAGTTATTCCACTGTATTTAAGACTAGCTTTTTATATAGAGTGGAACCATACTGAATAGTGAGCATGCAATAAAAGTGCTGTTTAACATTTTTGAGGAATCGACAATGATTTAATGTTTTATTTTACTATGTAAAAGCTTAAAATTATGGTTTATAGGTTGCTTATAATGCACTTCTAGCATTATATCATCACAAATCACCAATAGGTCTGGTGGGTAACCACATAGACGTCATGACGGGCCGCTGGACAGCACAGGATGCGGGCATCGGCGGCGGTGTCGATTCTTATTATGAATACTTAGTTAAAGGTTTGTGGAATATACATTATTGTACATTTAAAGAGCTTTATTAATAACTAGCAAACCCGCGAACTCCATTTTGCCACCAATTATTTGCCGTTTTCTTGCTTTTCTCATAAATTTTTACCGATTTTTTCTTTTCTATAAACCTCACGGAGCCCGAGACCTTTCTAACGAATGCAAAACCGTGCAAATCGGTTCGTGCATTCTGGAGTTATAGCGTCAGGAAGGAAAACCCGACTTATTTTTATATAATAGACTAGCAAACCTGGCGAACTCCGTTTCGCCACCAATGAGTTTCCCTGTTTTCCTGATTTTGTCTTAATTTTTTTCTGAATTTTCTTTGCTATAAACCTCACGGAGCCCGAGCCCTTTCCAACGAATGCAAAAACGTGGAAATCGGTTCGTGCGTTCTGGAGTTATAGCGTCAGGAAGGAAAAACCGACTTATTTTTATATAATAGACTAGCAAACCCGGCGGACTCCGTTGCGCCACCAATGATTTTCCCTGTTTTTCTCTTGAGGTTTTCTTAGCTATAAACCTCACGGAGCCCGAAACCTTTCCAACGAATGCAAAACCGTGGAAATCGGTTCGTGCGTTGTGGAGTTATAGCGTCAGGAAGGAAAACACGACTTATTTTTATATTATAGATTTACTGACCATTAGGTTCAATTTCCAGATACAAAAAAAAAATATTACCACAACGTATTAAGTATTTCTTACACTATTAACCTAAAACATTTATTAAGGCATTTTTGCCCTGAAAAAATAACATAGTTTAGTAATCATCTAGTCAATTTGTAAACTTTTGGTCATTATCACCTTCATCCATTAAACTTACGTATAAATCTATTTTCAGGCGCCATTCTATTAGAAAGACCAGAACTGATGTCGATGTTTATGGAAGCTCGGAAAGCGATAGAGAAATACTTGAAGAAAGACGACTGGTTTGTGTGGGCGACCATGTTGCGAGGACACGTTACGCTGCCCGTGTTCCAGTCACTTGAATCCTACTGGCCTGGGGTACTTAGTCTTGTTGGTAAGGATATGTAAAAAACTACATGTTTTACTTTCGTATTTATCTTTGGTTGGTATATTTCGCCATATGTACTTGGTACAAAGTCTGTATTTTCGGTTGAGACACGGCCATTTACCCTCATGCATTTACTCGCTTGTAAATCGATGTATACCACATAAGATTTTTTGTTTACTCACTTAATCCATGATATACCGGTAGCGCAGATCTATACGAGACATTACTACTATTTTACTATGTGTGTGTCTCACTATATTCTATTGTGTCTCATATATATATACAACTGGTCTTTTGATACAGTATCAAAAGACCAGTTAAATGTTCCAACTAGTTCCAAGACCACAAACTTTTTCAACTCAATGAACTATCATATCAATAACCTCTTCCCTTTGCAGGCGAAAGCGACACAGCGATGCGTATAATCCACAATTACCACAGCGTGTGGAGACAATACGGATTCACTCCTGAAGTGTATAACCTTGGCACTGGCGAAGCTTCCTCGTCTCGAGAGAGTTACCCACTCCGTCCTGAGCTTATTGAGTCCATCATGTACTTATACAGGGATACCAGAGATCCTATACTGCTGCAGATGGGAGAAGATATCCTGAGGAGTATTCAGCATTCTGCGCGGACACCTTGCGGTTATGCCACGGTCAGTTCCACAAATTATACGAACGTGTATAGTAAATTATTTTAGGTGAAATGAAAGACATTGAAATATAATTGAAACTGATGGATAATATTATGTTACCAAATTATTATGTTATCGGCTTACTCACGTAACTGTTTGACAAGGAACTAAACTGGAAGACTAGCAACGCGACAATCGCCGCGTCGTGAGTTGCGGAATGCTGCTCATGAATATGAGCCTCTAGCATGGCTTGAAACTAGTCGAGTTCCTCGTCAAACAAATACGTGAGTAAGCCGATAACATAATAATTAATTTAGTATGTCTTACGAAAGTTAAAATAAAACAATTATATTGTATGAGCTACTGTTGCGGTACTGCTCCTTTGTACTAGAACTAAATTGCAATAACAATTTCCAGATTAAAGACGTGCGCGACCATCGTAAAGAGGATCGTATGGAGTCGTTTTTCCTTGCTGAAACGACGAAGTACCTATACTTACTGTTTGACCCGGACAATTTCATCCACAACCCGGGCGTACACGGCACTGTTATCAACACACCCAACGGAGAATGTGTTGTGGACCTTGGTGGCTATATATTTAATACAGAAGCGCATCCAATCGACCCCACTATGCTGTATTGCTGTCACGAAGCTAGGCAAGGGTAAGTCAAAATAAGTAGAAATGTCATATTAACAGAATATTAGTACCTTTACATTCAGATAAATTATTTAAATAGTCGTGTCAACATACATTTTTATACCGGTTTTCTTTTTATAGTCCGAGAAAACTTAACACAAATATTGTTTTTACAGCATCAACATAAGCGAAGTTCACAGAATATACCAAATGTTAGAAGAAGAAGACAACATAAAATTAATGACTATCGAAGGTTCTGCTAAAGGCACTCCAAACGAAACAGTCGAGGCTGCACAGAATGAAACAGTGCCAAATACGTCTGAAGATGCTAAAAGTGGTACAGTTGAGAAACTAGATCAAAATCAAGTACTGATTAAGACTGAAACGAGGACTGGTTACGTCAATATCGATGGGACAGAAAGAGAGAAAACCAAAAATGAATCTAGTCTAAGAGATATAGTCAAGGATCGTATCAATAGTTACTATAATAACTCGAACAGTAAACCAGAAAATGAGGATGAACTCGCGTTCTCTTCCGACAACAACACCCTGACTACACAGTTTGACGTAGACGACATAATTGTTCCACAAAATCCGCCCGAACCATTACAGACTCCCAGCGAGATGAAGGCGAAAGAAACTTTCAAAATACTACCGAAAGTTTTACAAGACTTTTTGAACAGTGACTGGAAATCTAAATCTAAATGTGAACCTCAGCACATGTTAGAGCGAATACGTAAAGAGAAAAGGTATCCAAATCATCCAGATGCCGATAAATATGAGCTGCTGTTGACACCGGCGCCATCTTTCTTACAAAGGATATCGTTGGCGGGAGAATTTCTAAACAAAAAACAGTTAGAAATGTAATAATCATTTTTTCTAGGAAAAGGTTGTTTTGAGTTACAATATCGTTTTGTAAATTTTTATTAGGATGTTGATGTTAAGTTAAGGATATCTGTTATTTAATAGAGTTTAATATATATTATTAAAGAAAACTTTTTTAATTACATTTCCCCATCCATATTATTATACTTCAGTAAAAGCAGACTTGTTTTTACTAAATTGTAAAATTCGAGATAGTATTCTTCTAATGGCACTTTCGTTTAATATACCAATAATTTCTACATTTGGATGTTTTGTCTGGGAATTTTTAATTTTGCGTGACGTTCCTATTGCATTGCACATATTGTATACAGTTTAGAACTTAAAATATGTGTAGGTCTATTAAACAGAATGTGAAGAAATACTTAAGCATAGAGCTTCTTTTTCGTAAAATATTAATGCTCAAATTGGTGAGGGCATGGTACTACTGCCGTGCCCCCAGATGATTGCTTTAATCGAATATTTAGGTACATAATCTTTCTAGTTATTTTTTTTAAAGGGCGAAACTGCGAAAGTCGTCTAATGACTTCCCTCGCTTTGGGCGAGGCGAGAGGAAGTGTCAGACTCTTACTGACTAAAAACCACACCGTTCCTGCTGTTGCTTTTCAAGCCGGAGGCCCGGTAATCCCAATAGGTAGACCGCAGCTCCGGAACCTTGCTCGTTGTTGGATCGACCATTTGGTTTATTACCTCCTTAGTGTATCATGAGGAACATGACATGAGCAGATAATTAAGAAGAAATAAGAATAGCAGGCTACGTCATGGAGACGTAGGATGACACATTTTGACACGAAACAACATGAAGAACTGTAAATACAAATTTTAGTGATCATTGAAACATAACATTTTTAATTCATAAAAATGAATACGTTCCCTTTGAATATGAGTAGCCGACCAGCGAATCCAAAGGGTGCGTTGAAAGGTGGTGCGTGGAAAACACAGTGCTCTATGTTTTACCACATGTTTGTATTAACATGTCAGAATTGAAAACTACTATATCAGAAGAAATTACTTTGTCTTCGAAAGGATACAAGTTACAAAAATTTTTAGGCGAAGGCGCCTATGCTAAGGTACGTCAACACTAATATTTCCTGTCTCTTAACAGAAGTTACACTTGCACCACTAGGTACTATTTTTTTTTTAGTTTCTCACCTAATATTCGTAGCGTATTTTGACAGGTATATTTATCTGAATACTCTTCAAAGGATGATAAACACAAGGCTACACTTGCTTGCAAGATCATAGAAACCTCGAAAGCGCCAAAAGATTTTGTTATAAAGTTTTTGCCGCGTGAGATCGACGTGCTCATTCGCTTGAATCACCCACATCTTATAAATGTGCATAGTATATTTCAAAGAAAAACGAAGTATTATATTTTTATGAGATTTTCTGAAAACGGCGATTTGCTGGGTTACGTTTTGAAGAACGGTTGCGTTTCTGAGAATCAGTCGAGAGTGTGGTTCCGACAGCTTGCGCTAGGTATACAGTACCTCCACGAGTTGGAAATAGCGCACCGTGACATCAAGTGCGAGAACATCCTGTTGACAGCCAACTACAACGTGAAACTTTCTGATTATGGTTTCTCTCGGTTTTGTCTCGATGATACTGATACCCTTGCTCTAAGTGAGACTTACTGCGGTTCGATGTCATATGCAGCGCCAGAAATTCTGCGTGGTAAACCTTACCTGCCGAAACCGACAGACCTGTGGTCTTTGGGAGTGGTGTTATTTGTGATGCTGAATAAGTGTATGCCATTTGACGACACGCAAATGCGAAAATTATACGAGCAGCAGATGGGAAAGAAATATAGATTCAGATCTAGTATAAGCAGTGCTGTCTCAACCGAGTGTAAGTCTGTCGTGAAACATCTATTGGAGCCCGATCCAGGACTACGCCACTCCGCCCAACAGGTGCTCAATTCCGAATGGATTGCTATGGATAGTAGGCTTACCAGTGAGTTCTAAACGAAGTCTTAATATGTACGAATCTATCAGGTCATTACAGTTTACTGGGGTTAAAGGTGCCCTTGTTAGACAATTTATTGCGTAATTAAAAATGTAGGTGTGTCTTAACTGTTTCTTTTGCAACTATCTGTTTATAAGTTTTGTTGATTTATTTATTACCCAATAAAATGATACGTTAAGGGTTCTTTCAAATAAGACGTTGTTGCCACTGTTTACCGCAAGTCAAAGGCACCTGGCATTGCGTACAAAACGCCTAAATTGAAAGAGCCCTTAGATTTGTCAAACAGAACACAGAGTGTGAAAGCTTACATTTAAGACGTACGATATTATGAAAGTTATCTAACAATTTAAAAATTACAAGCAATATTCGATACTTTAAACTGGAATCTTAATAGCTTTGAATGCAGTAGAAGCATCGGCACTCAAACGAGCCAAAGAGGAACATCGACGAAACTCTGAGTCTCGGAAACACCCGATTGCAAAACACGGAGACATTCTAGACAGCGCCGGTAGAAGTTCTGTCTATAAGGTAAACTTGTATAAACGTGAAATTGTCGTTAAAATACAACACTTTTTTTTGTATTATCATTAGAACTTGGGATATTTACCATGTTTATTTATATCTATGAGTTTCCGATATTTCGGCACTGTTGCAAGCGTCGATTTAGTTCATCCGTGATCATGGTAAATATCCCGTCTCAAGTTCTTGCGATAGTTACAAACTTTTTTTTTGTATTATTATAAAATAAATAAACGTTTTTACAGGCGAGTGAAATGTTAAAAACTCTTGCCAGTGTCACGTCAAAGCACATGAAATAAAGATAAATGGAGGGCAAGTCAAAGGTATGTTTACACAACAATTGTTAAAGGTAGGCGTCCACAGGCCCGCATCGTACGCATCGGACGGATCGCATCAAACGGATTAATTTTTCAGACTGCGTCCACTGTATCGTCTGACGAGAGTATTAGCGATTGGATTGCCCACATTCACTCGGATTTTTGACATCGGCATTCCATATGACGTCATCGATACGCATCGCATGTAGGCATTGCTGATGAGCGATCTGGGGCCTTAGTCTGCTATTATGGTCGATCATTGAGCAGTGCAAGAGGGACTTAGCTATGTAGGTTGTATAGCTTTTTCCCTCTCAGAATGGTCGTGATCGACCATTCTGACACAATTGTAATAGCAGACTAAGGCCCCTGTACGATGTGGATCAATGGACGTTACGTAGTTGTATGAGTTTCCGATGCGGGCCTGTGGACGCTTACGTTAAATAGGTAGGTAGGTACTTTAGACTCTTTACCACATTAAAGTACCTTCCTAACATTATTTTAACAGGTTCATCACACGGATGAGGAACTTAAACTTTCTGGATCAGAACAATTGACACTCGCTACTCGTGGCTATAAAATGATAAAAAAAGTGAACGAAGGATCTTATGCTAAGGTATTGTAATAACATAATATTATATTTATTTACATAGGTAGGACTGCCTCGTTGGTCGAGTGATCGCAAGTGCGACTGCCGGACAAGGGCCTTGGGTTCGATTTCCCGGGCAAAGTTATTATGTACTATGTAATCTGGGCGTATTCGGATTTTTGAAAATTTCTCAGTGGTAGCACGGAGTCTGAAATTGTACCCAGTATGTATATGGCAATAGGCTCACCCCTTATTACATGGGATTATAAAACAAATGGTGAAAAATAGGAGTATATTGCATAGCGGCATTACCTGCCGTAATGTGCACTTCTGCCTACCCCTACGGGGATAAAAGGCGTGACGTTGTTCGTAGGTGCAGGAAGAATTTAGGCAGAAATATTAAATGAACTGTAATAATAATTGTGTGATAACAATACAGGTGTATCTAGCGGAATACAGAAATCCATCGAAGAACGATAAGTTATCAATACTAGCTTGCAAGGTTATTGATACCAATACGGCACCTAAGGACTTCGTAAAAAAGTTTCTACCCAGAGAAATAGATATGTTGATAAAACTAAATCATCCACACCTCGTACACACCCACAGCATATTTCAGAGAAGATATAAATATTTCATTTTCATGAGATATATGGAGCACGGAGATCTACTGGAGTATATTCTTCAGAAGGGTGCCGTGCAGGAAGACCAGGCACGTATTTGGGCCCGGCAGCTCGCTCTCGCCGTGCAGTACATGCACGAACTTGAAATAGCTCACCGAGATATAAAATGTGAAAATGTTCTACTAACTGCTAATCAAAACGCCAAATTATCTGACTTTGGTTTTGCTCGTTCATGTGTTGATAAGTCACTCAAAGATATTCATAGTGAAACGTTTTGTGGCTCGCTATCCTACACTGCTCCGGAGATATTGCAAGGCTCGCCGTACTACCCCAAGCCAACAGATGTGTGGTCCCTGGGCATTGTCGTCTACGTAATGTTGAACAGGGCTATGCCCTTTGAAGACAAGCATATTAAACAGTTATTTCAAGCTCAAATGAACAGAAATTGGAAATTCCGCTCGCGATATATAGATTCTCTTTCAGAAAACTGTAAGCGATTGGTGACCCTAATGTTAGAACCAAATTGTCAGCAGCGAATTAAAATTGATCACATTATTAACAGTGAGTGGATAGCGATGGACTCTAGATTACTAGGTAAAATTAAGATAATTATCTTAAAACTCTGCCTTTATACTATCATCATCATCATCAGCCGAGAGAGGTCCACTGCTGGACAAAGGCCTCCCCCTTAGTCCTCCACGTAGAACGACAAGCCACCACCTGCATCCACTGGCTCCCCGCCACTCTGACGATGTCGTTAGTCCACCTAGTGGGTGGGCTCGCTGTCATCGCAGCGGTAAGTCCCCTCTTTGAGGAGTGGCTAGAGAGGCGCCACGGCGTCCTCACCTACCGCCTGACGCAGGTGCTTACCGGACATGGGAGTTTCGGTAGGTTCTTGTTCCTTATTGGGCGGGAGGAAACGCCCGGGTGTCATCACTGTGAGGACCGCCCGGAGGACACGGTAGAACATACGGTAGCGGTGTGCCCTGCGTGGGCTGAGCACCGCCAAGTCCTCAGGGATGTGGTCGGCGACGGCGACATCTCGCGCCCGGCACTGGTTCAGGCCATGGTGCGGAGCGAGAGGGACTGGGATGCCGTCTCCTCCTTCTGCGAAGCAGTCATGCTAGCTAAGGAGGAGGCGGGGCGCGTGAGAGAACAAACCTCCTCACGCCCCAGCCGTCGCGAGAGACACTCCGGGCGTAGGGGATCCCGAGACGATCTCCGGCCACCGTAAGTGCGGGCCTGCGGACGGTGAGCAAGGGTAGCTCACCGCCCGAACAGAACCAGACCCGTGCGTGCGGCGCGTCGCGTTCCGCGCGCGTCTCAAAGAGCCATCAGACCACCACAGATGGGGCCCAGTAGGGCTGATGCCTGATCCGGAGCTGCGGACTACCTAGCGGGTTTACCGGGGCTCCGGCTCGAAAAGCAGGAGAAGGAACGGGGTGGTTTTTAGTCAGTAAGAGTCTGACACTCCCTCTCGCCTCGCCCAAGGCGGGAGAAGTCATAGGATGATTTTCCCCCCTCAAAAAAAAAAAAAAGTCCACCTAGTGGGAGGTCTGCCCACTTTACGTCTTCCGGTCCGCTGTCGCTACTCGGTCACGTTCCTGGCCCCAGCGGCCATCAGTCCTTTGAACGACGTGTATGTCTGTAACTCTTGTTCTTTGGCGAATTTCCATATTTCGATATTTTTTATACTATATTTTCTTCAAATGATTCTCATGTAAATTATAGAATGGACACCGCAAGAGACGTTAGCTTTCAAGAAGGCACGAGAGGAGAAATTACAGTTGCAGAAGAATCTAGAGAATCAAGAAGAGAAAGACGTCAATACTGCCATACCTGACACCTCTGTAATGAAGGCCGCTGTGGATGTAAACGCTTCTTCGACGTCCTGGTAAAAAATGTTTATTTATTTAGTTATTCGCTCGAGTGATTCCTATATGCCTTCCTTTTATAAAATTCTTAATTATACCCGTAGTCAAGATTTGTTTACTGAACAGTACCTGATAGCGCGTTCGGCGCTCTATACGTTCGATTAGTTTAATCGAGCCGGCCAATCACTAACTCATACTAAGGGTACTGATTGGCCGGCTCGAATTAACCAACCAATCCGAGCGCCGAACGCACTCTCGTTTCGATTACTTTAAACGTAAAGCTTTCTCGTATTAAGGGTACTGATTTTACTTGTAAGTTGTAACCACGATAGAAGTTCGTATGACAGTGGAATCGAGAGTATGGAGGAAGACGATTTTGTAGGCAGGGCTTGGTAATGTCTTGATGTATTTCCAAATTAAACGATACTGGTCTTAGCAAAGTATTGAATTAGAACCGGCAAGCGAGCATAAATATTGATTAATGAATATTCGGATTGATGGATACCAAACAATCCTGTCAGACAGATAAGTTTACGGTGTCCATTCATATTCAATTAGGTTTCTACAAACAGAGGTTACATTGCGTTAATCTGACGTTGGATACTGGTATCTACGCTATTTTGACATAATAATAAAACATAAATGACACAGGAATACATTTCAACATTTACAGTAAAACAACTCCAATAAAAATGAATATCTATACACCATAATATTTTTTATCACGACTGTGTACCACTATGCTACCACTAAAAGTGAAAATGAAGTAATAACCGTTCGAGAATGTAATATAAATGGGTCCTGCTACCGAAAAGGTAGACCTTAGCACGACACAATCCGATATCATGGTATTACAAGAGAAAGGATTCATACTAGAAAAAATGGTCGGAGAAGGTTCTTATGCTAAGGTAAATAAACATACAGATGAATATTATGAAGCGAGTGGCCGTTGTAAACAGGTTTTTGACTATTGAATAAACTTCTTTACAGGTTTACAAATCTACGCATATGGTCGACGAGACACGGCACGCTGTGTTGGCCTGCAAAGTGATAGACACAGCGCAAGCCCCACGCGACTATCTCACTAAGTTCTTACCACGCGAGTTAGACGTTCTGATAAGAATCAACCACCCCCATATTGTGAATGTGTCCCACATTTTCCAACGACGAGCTAAATACTTCATTTTTCTACGTTTCGCAGAAAACGGCGATTTACTAGATTTTTTGACACAAAACGGCGCAGTGCCAGAGAACCAATGCAGACTATGGATGAGGCAGATTATATCGGGCATTCATTACATACACACTATGGATATAGCACATAGAGATCTCAAGTGTGAAAATATATTAATAACATCAAATTATAATGTGAAGATTACCGATTTTGGTTTTGCACGCAATGTTCGTGCGCGCGGCAACGACATTATGAGCGAGACCTACTGCGGGTCTTTATCTTACGCAGCTCCAGAAGTACTGAAAGGTGTGCCTTACTTACCCAAGTATGCGGATATGTGGTCACTCGGCATTATCCTCTACACGATGCTCAACAAAGCATTACCTTTCAATGAGACATCTGTTAAAAAGCTCTATGAGAAACAGGTACTTGCTGTTGACGTTTTTACGCAAATAATGAAACACTCTGTTCATCTCTCTCTCTGAATATATCAAGACCCACGTAAGTAAAGATACTTAATCCAGTTTATGTTTGACTAGGTGATGCGTAAATGGCGTTTTCGTACAAGCGTAGTGAACCAACTGTCATCGGAATGCAAACAACAAGTGACAGAGCTAATGGAACCGGATCCGAAGTCCAGGCCGTCTGCCGGGAGCTTCTTCAACGGACCCTGGATAGCGATGGATGCCAGGCTCACAAGTAAATACATACATATAACATAATGTGACTGTACTCACTTCGTCCCATAGAAGTAACAACAACAGTAAAACTGCAGAGCAGCTTTATATTTAAGAGCATTAACATGTACTAAAATTCATTTGGTAAAGCTCCACTAAGGGTCCGTTCACACAGACCGGCTCGGAGAGGAGAGCAAATTTTTATGACGTTGAAAACACAGTTTTAAATATCTGTATTAAGGTTTATTTTTTAATGTGCACTGTTTTTGTTATTAAAAATGCTTGACGGCGCTTGGTGTGAAATAATAAAAGGAGCTGACCGGCTCCTATCGCGTGCTCTTACTCGCTTGCGCAGCCGATCGGCTCCGAGCGCATCCGTGTCCAGCCGGTGCATGTGAAATAGTTGGCGACTCTGACTCCAAGCGTTTACGATCCGATTTGTGCGTTCGAGCAGCCGATCGGGTCCGATTGTGTGCTCTTTGTTGCTCGCGCATACGATCGGCTCCGAACGCATCCGCTTCCAGCCGGTTTATGTGACGTAGTTGGCGACTCGAAGCGACCGACTGCAAGCGTATACCATCCGGTCTGTGTGAAAAGAAAAATGCGCGCCGATGCTCTCCGAGCCGGTCTGTGTGAACGGTCCCTAATAGGGGTAATAGGGGATCCGGATGCAATCGCGTATTATAGTAAAGCCAAAAAGCCCCAGCATCCTAAAACTGAGACTGAGGATTAGGTACTCTCTTAATTTTGTTGATGAATTTGTTGAGATCCCCAAGGATGGTGGTCGTTATGGCAAGCTGACCACACAAAAGGGACCAACGGTCAGCAGTAATCCACCACCCAGCTGATTATGAGGATAAACAAAGTGGTTTAGTTAACCTTGATAATACTAGGCTTGTGTACATAATATTTTGATCACAAACTAATAATTTTATATTAAACTTATTTATAGAATTGACATTTTTAGAAGAGTCATTGCTAAAACAAGCCCATGATGAGGCTCAGAGGAGAGAGAAGGAGACGGAAGATGAGAGTGAGGTGGAGAGAATAGCTGAGCTGCGGCGGAAAGGACGTGGGAAAGGTAACTGTCACTTTAACTATGTATAGTACAATCAAAGTATAAGAATTAGTTGTATAGTTAACATTAACAACTTTTGTGTCGATAGTACAATCAAAGTATAAGAATTAGTTGTATAGTTAACTTTTGTTTTATACCCGGGTAGACAGAGATGTGAGAATTTGTTGTACCTATAGTGATATAGAAATCTGTGAAAAATATATTTCTAAATACTTTATTTCTTTTACAGAGGGCTTGAAAATATTGAAAAACAATGAAGCATTATTAGCCAAATCACAACAGTTATTTGATAATAAAGAATATTAAAAAAATGAAAATCAGCAATTGTGTTCATTCAGTATTTATTAAACTTTTAAAATTCTTTATTTTATATTTTTAAGATATTGTAAAAATGTTTTAATACGTAATTGTACAAAGACTTTGTTGTTTTAATGATATACATTAGTGAAATTATTCACTCGCTAGTTTTTTAACTTTTATTTATAAAGCCTATGGAAGACGAGGGTCTATCGTAAAGGGCTTACAACATGTAGGTATAACATTTGGCACAACGTGTTAGGAACAGGATCGTGGACTATACTATAACTCAAATCATTTGTAAATGTTTTAACATAGCAAAACAAACTTCGTAACATTGTGCGACAGAAATATAAATACAACTGAATGTTTGCTTCACATACATTGGACATATGAAATAAACGCTATAATATATTTGTAACAGACTCTCAGGATGTTTAATCAGGGTAATGCTTATAAAGACATCTATATAATTATTTATAATACATTTCTTAAACAAACAAGAAGAATTCCAGAAACAACTATTGAAGCTGTCCCTATTCTATATAAGTAAATATATTATAAACTGGTATATAATCTCTTATAACTATATGAAAAAGTATTTCCAGGAAGTGGAAAAGAGACCAGAATAATATTGTCGCCTTTCAGTCGATTCCTAATAAGCTACTTAATTACTTGTAAAAGCGCTAAGTACGGCAAAAATTGTAACAACTGTATATAATACTTATGAATATGCAAAGTTAGTTGATTGTGTTCACTTTCATAATAAACAATTTCATTTTGATATAAAAACATCATGGAATGTCTATTGCTCGCTTGATAATCTGATTTCTTTTTCATTCTATCATTATATCAACCAGCACACACAACTCCAGAAATATTCACTTAACCATTAAATTAGAGGTATAATAAATATTTTTCTTAAATAAATGATTACATCAATATCTATTATTCTCGGTCGCCACTCGCCTAATATTTTTTATGACTATTGTACATAATTACTTATGATCTTGACAAAAGTAATAAAGTATAAAATGTGATGAAATTACTAAGCATTTTTCCTCAATCTCACGTGTGTTTGAAGAACTTTCTTACAATATCTTAGTTATTTTTATAGTATAGTGAAGGTATATTATATCTTTTTTCATTTAAAAGACAATGCCCTTCACTACATTAGCTTTCTCTTGCGTTATGATTGTTTTAAAACAATTTTCACACTTTGAATCACGAACAACAATTTGTGGCAAAACACAATTGCTGTCCCAATATGAACGAAGTTGAATGACGACCATCATTAATCCTACAATAAAATTGTTTGTTTCTCTCATGATTTTTGGCAGCTGCATACAATATTACATCTGTTTTAAACACTACATAACTTTATTATTTCAATTAATACCTTGGACACACATTTCACCTTCGAGGACTAAGTCTTAAATATTCTTTCTTTTTACTTTTAGGGCTGAACGCCAAAATACATAATTTAGCACCAACACACTGTCGAAATTAGAAAAAGACCTCGGAATTAATATTTTTTCATTCACATAATTTTACTGCTGCTCAGCAATTAATTAATGTTAATTTAATTTACATAGTATTAAACGAAATTCAAACACTTTACCCGCCGTCCTTAGAAATTCTTTTAGGAACAAAATCCTTACTAACGAATAGTTTCAAGTAACCATTATCTGAGTACGGCAGACTTTATTTATCTGTGGTCCATTGAAAAAAATGCAATAGAACTCTTACGATCTCCAACAAAAATAGAGGGAATCTTCATTTAACAATATCTTGACACATAATTATAATATTATATTAATTATCTATTTGTTTTAGAGTTTTTTCTCTAACAATTCATTGCTGAAATTTATAATTTAAATAGGCTTACGTATAAAACATTTGTTATATGCCCTTTTCATAAAGGACTTCATAATTATTATCCGCGAGCCTAACATCCAATAATAATGTTATATTTATACAGACAGTGTTGTAAAATGTCAGCGAAATAGTAAAATGACATTATGAAACCTGTATTGTATTAATTGTAGTTCATTATTAGAATTTAGTAAATGTTTCGCTGACGTGATTTTGTTTTCTTTTTCACTTCTTACGCTTTGGTGGTAGTTTGCAGTATTCTGATTAGTATTTGATGAATGATGACGTACCTAGAGTGACATAGGTTAGTATAGCAGTGGTACTATTGCGCCCTCGCCTCGTCACGCGGGGGAGAGACAGCCGACGCGACGTCCGCTGTTGCTGATCTTACTTTCATCGTCTGAAAGCATTAGAAACCACTTATAAACACACTTATAAATTGCCATTGTATCGTCAGTTAGATATATGAGACTGCCTTATAAATAAAACATATTATTTTGTTTCAATAGTTAATTGTATACTTTTGTTATGCTACCCAAACCACCAAAAGCTAGGAAACCCAATTATTGCCGTGTTAAATGTTGTTAAAAGAAGTTCACAATCACCAAACTACAGTGCACACTCGTTATATAATAGTGCTAGAAAACAAACATACCTTTGGAGTTTCAAATTATTTCAAACAAAAATAAAAACTGATATAATCTTACTATGAATGCAAACTTATTTCAAATGTATATCTGGTCACCTGGACAAACTCTCTAAACAAAAAATTCAAATACTGATAGATTAGTTTATGATAACTTGTACATGTAATGGTATTTATATTAATTTTAACGCCACTGAGAATCCTGTAATATTCTAAAATGTGTCAAATTAAATTGAATTATTGTACATTGTTTCCAAAATAAATATGATACTGAATGAATTATATGTATATCTTTTAAAACCGTACTCAAAAAGTGTTCACGAAATCATCAATTGCTTTAGGCCATACAGCACATACATAGGTACTTGAATTGTAAATGAAACTAAACATGTACATATTTTCTATTGTAAAACAAGATAGATAATTTTTCATGGTATAAGATGGCAAACGAGCAGACGGATTACCTGATGGTAAGCGCAATCTCTGCCGCCCAGGGGTTAGGAATTTAAGGGTCGTTGGGGAATCGGAGATTAGGAAGATTGGGAAACGGATAATTGGGCGACCACGACCAGTAACCTCACTCACACAACAAAACACAACGCAAGCTTTGTTTCACGTCGGTTTTCTGTGAGGTCGTGGTATCACTCCGGTCAAGTCGGCCCATTCGTGCCGAAGCATGGCTCTCTTTAAACTTAAGATTACGATTTTCTTACTTTATAGTCCTTAACTGAAGGTTCAAAATTAAATATCATATTTATTCTACATATTATGATGATTTCGTGAACAGTGCAAAAGTATTACAGATTAGTGCTGTTAGTAAGGCAACTTACTGGCGAGTTGGTTATGTCACCTGAGCAGTCATCGTGTAGAGGGCACACGAGGTCGCCGAGGTCCAAGTCGTCCTTACTCTTCTTACGTTTCAACGAGAACTGGCTTTTCTTTGGTACCTAGTAATAGAGGTATCATTTAGCTTGCAATAATAAATCTTAATACAAATTTTGTTTTTATAAAAACACTAGCGGACCCGACAGACGTTGTCCTGTCTACACGTCTCTAATTTGAAAATTTTAAACTTTTTTTAATAAGCTAAAACATTCTGGACCTTTTTGATGAAAATTGTTATTCAAATGTTATGACAATATTTAACGTCATTAATATTTGACACTGCGATGGTAGCGCCGTCTGTCGGATCCAATGTAAAACATTCCAAAATCAACAACCTACTACTAAATTAAAAACTAATTAAAAAAACATTGTCCAGCGGACAAAATTGTGAATCTAAACCATTCTCAGATCCCCTTGAACACACACAAAAAAGTTCATCAAAATCGGTCCACTCGTTTAAGAGAAGTTCAGTGACATACACACTTACAGAAGAATTATATATATAAAGATGACTAGGATTTTCTCCTGTGTCGTTGATTCGTTTACAAGTATACAAATTCGTATACACGTCACACCCTACACACATTTATTTTACATCATGACGGTGGCAAGAAAGCGGACGTCTCGCCTGATGGTAAGTGGTTACCGTGGCCCATGAACGCCTGCAACACTTGGGGCATTACGTGCGCTTTGAGTTCGGAAACCTATTTACTCCCCTCTTGAAGTACTCCATGTTGTAGCCTATAGGGAAAACCTCGGCAGAAAGTTCATTCCACGTCACATATAGATTGCACAAACAGTTCTCTCTGTACTCGCGACACGTTACTATGTAGCCCAACCAAACTGTGCCAACCGTGCAGCAAATTGTAATCTCATGTGGAAAAGGACAAGTTTGCTACAGCAAAGTCCTTGTTTAGTCTTCAAACTGATATAGAAGATCAATCAAATCTAAATGGCAATGGTAATGGCTTCTTGGCCCATCAGACTCTCATACGAATAACAAACAAAATGACATCAAATAAGTGTTTTTTTTAAGTTCAAGGGAGTTCTTTTGTAAGTATGTCATTACTCTTGGCACTGCTACATATCCCTGACCTATGGTATTATTTTTAGAGTAGGGAAGGTTGATAAAATATTACGTTGAAAGGAGTATGTCATAGCTGATTTCCAATAGGAGGTGAAAATAACAGCGAACATTTACCTTGTATTTGGTAGTAGCAGTAAGAGGTTGATATCCGAGCGTTTGTTCCGCGTTACGCTTCTGTTGTATTACATCTCGGCCTAGCAGGTCGTTGAATCTAGAAAGATAAGATGCATAGGTTTATGTAATATTGTTTAGCTAACCTTTATTAACAAATTCATTGAAAAATGTCAACGACATTAGGAAAGAATTTAACAGATATAATTAATTATTATTATTGCTTACCTCTGCGTGAGATGCCGCCGCAGTAGCGTCTTGTTGGCTGGAATGTTTAGTAAAGCAGCCAGAAGTTCTGCCGTGAACCGCGGCTCCAGTAACATGAGGCCTCCGTGAACACCTTATACAGAGAGAAAACCATTAATATTGCAAAACAGACGCGGCGAACATTACGCAAGGCTGTTCACGAATATGAGGCCCTAAGGTGGCTTAAAACTAGTTGAGTTAGCAAACAGTCATGTGAGTAAACCGTAAAACTTGTTTTTTTTATGGAACACGATGGTAAACGAGCAGACATATCATCTGATGGTAAGCATTCGCCGCTGCCCATTGAAACACCAGAGGCGTTACAATTTCAATAAATATTTCCTAGCTTCGCAACTAGTTGACGCCTGCCAGATTCGATAAAATAAAATAAAAAAATCATAGTTATTATTGTTGCTCACCTGCGCCACGTAAGTTGGGCGCGTACTCCGCGAGGTCGATCTCCTTGAGCCACTGCATGACGCGGTGCGAGGACCACCGCGCCAGTAGCTCGGGCGGCACGCAGGCCTCGGGCGAGCCCTCCGCGCCCACCGTCTCGCCCTCCGCCGCGCGCCGGATCATCGTGTCCGGGTCGAACTTGTTGTCGCGGAGGACTTGGATACCTGAAAGTCGATTTTGATGGTAAATTAAATTAATTAACACAGTACAGTACAGTAACGTCACGCCTTTTATTCCCGAAGGGGTAGACAGAGGTGCTCATTACGACACGAAATGCCACTTTACAATGTACACCCACTTTTCACCATTTGTGTTATAAGTCCCAATATGGGCAATAGGGGGTGACCATAGGGTCACCATGCCCAGACTCCGTGAGAAATTTTCGAAAAACCGAATAGGCCCAGTATGAGTAATAATATGCCCGACCCGTGAATCGAACCCGAGACCCCTTGTCCGGTAGTCGCACTTGCGACCACTCGACCAACGAGGCAGTCTAAATTAATTAATTATTATTTATTAAAAGACCATTAAATATTTTTTTTTTTTTTTTTTTTAATATGTTTATTTACTTTTGTTCTCCACGGACTCTTGGTCCGTGCCCTTGTCATACAATTTGTTTTTCTTTTTACAATAAATCTTATCAATATGGTATCTACCTTACACACTACAATTAACCACAACTATTAAATTTTAACTACAAAAATACTTACGATTAACATATTTGTTTTCTTTTTTTAATCAACTAAATTAAATTTACCGGCGGCTCTGCCAAGTCAGTCAGTATATATATAAATATTAGAAATGGTAAAATCCATATCGGAATCCGGACCGGACGGCATAACCTTTGAGAACTGGTGCACTCCGAGGTTTCACTGGACGAACGGGGTCCCTGGATGCGGTAAAACGACTTGGATAGTGGATCAATTTGATGCGGACAAAGATTTTATTGTCACCACAACAACTGAAGCAGCAAATGACCTCAGAGGCAAACTATCTTGTCGATTTGGGGGACTACTAGTCAAATCTAGGGTTCGAACAATGGCGTCCATCTTAGTAAACGGCTTGAAGGGGCGAGAGAGCTGCACTCGACTAATGGTAGACGAGGCTCTTATGAACCACTTTGGAGCCGTGGTGATGGCCGCCCGAATAACTTTAGCCAAGGAGGTCCTGCTAATTGGTGACATAAATCAGCTCCCGTTCATTGATCGTGACAACCTCTTCCCTCTCCACTACGCCCGCCCTACACATATTACACCCATAAGTCAGGAGTTGCTGTGTACCCACAGGAATCCGATGGACGTGGCCTATGCTCTCAACACAGTTTACAGTGGCATATACTCGTCCAGGTCGGGCGTGAGATCCCTCGAGACAAAAAGATTCTCGGGAGCGATGATCCCAAAATCACTCCCCGACACCTTATACCTGGTACACACCCAGGCAGAAAAGGAATCCCTTAAGAACCAGGGATACGGGTCGGGCGAGGGATCACGCATCCTCACTATACACGAGGCTCAGGGACTTTCGTCCGCGAAGGTGGTAGTTGTGAACACAGCAACAAAGAGGCAAAAAATTCATGATAGCGTACCACATGCAGTAGTTGCAATTTCGCGGCACACACATAGTTGCATCTACTACACGGACAACTGTGATGACGCGATAAGTAAATTGATCAGAAGGGCTGCTGAAGAGAGCGACCATGGGATTATGGACTACAACCTGAAAATGGCCATCAAACACAGAGACGCGGCAGTTGTGGGGGCGCTTTTGGGCGAGAAATGTTCCTCGGACTAAAATAAAAATTTATATAGCGGGAGGTAATGTGTATGCGGAAAACGTAAAAAAGAATATAATTATATAATTGGTAACTCTTTGACTTCTGTAAGCTCTGTTGAAGTCAGCCCACCCGACAGGGGTTGAGGCGTCACGCTCACATAAATGTCCTACAGTCGGTGGCGCTGTGTGTTGGGTTGTTCCGTTCCCAACAAAATGGTTGACCGGACCAATTGCTGACACACACGTCATACTCGTGAACGAGTGCCTTCTGCTGGGGCAGGTCGGCTCTCCCAGCGCGCTGGTGGACCATAAAATATTTAAACCCTTATGAAGAAGTTTTCTGCAAAGTAGTTCATTGAAATGTTACATGAGCTTTACATTTTTAGAGGACGCAATTTTATTTTTTGATCATGTAGGGGGGGTCAATAGAAGCTTAACTTGAAGTTTGTGGGGTCGCCACCCTTGTCCCTCGGCCGCCATCTTGGAAAAAGGGATGGAAACACTTTTTTGCTATATCTCGGAAACTATGCATCGTAATAAAATTTTTAAAATCATAATTTGTAGAAAATTATTTTGCCTACAAATATGTTTATATAACTTTTTGCCCTAAATTAACAATTAAAGAAGTTATAAGTAAAAAAGTGATTTTTTTTTAATAAAATTTTCTCTTTTGCTCTATAACTTTTTTTTTACATTTTATAAATAAATGGCTTCAGACCAATCTTGTAGAATGTTTTTCGAGAAAAATTTTCCCTACAACTGTTTTCAATTTCATTCATTAGAAACTCAGTTACAGCGCTCCGAAGTTAACCGGGTTCGTCAAATTAGTCCAGTCAAATAAGCTTAAATTAGGTAAGAATCTCGGAATGAGAGATACCCAGCTGTAATTTTGTATATACTTGTATATTGACCCCCTAAAACTTGTCTCAAAACCATGGTATATATGGTAGGGTGTAAGCAACTCTTAAAATTCAGGGTCAAAGGTCCCAAAAATCGTTTTTTTGCGGTTTTTTGGAAATATCTCATTTCCTATGGGTTTTTGGTATTTGTATTCATTATTAATATTGTAGAATACAAAATTCTCTACTTTGACTAAGTTTTTTTTATACGGTGAAGCGTTTTCGAGATAGAGGGCGGAGAATGCGCGGTCACTGCATCACATCAGACATTTTTTTTTTCAGCTAACCTATCCGTTATGGTTGGTTATGGATAGGACATTAAAAAAGACGTTATAGTTTCTAAAACCATTTTTCGTCAAATTCAATTGTTTGAAAGATAGACGCTTCCAAAGTGGAAAATTGACCGTGCGTTCTCCGCCCTCTAACTCGACAACGGTTCACCATATAAAAAAAAAATTTAGACAAAAGTTGTAGAGAATTTTGTATTCTACAATATTGATAATGAATACAAATACCAAAAACCCATAGGAAATGAGATATTTCCAAAAAACCGCAAAAATACGATTTTTGGGACCTTTGTCCCTGAATTTTAAGAGTTGCTTACACTATACCATATGTAGGTTTTGAGACAAGTTTTAAGGTGTCAATATACAAATATATACAAACTTACGGCTGGGTATCTCGCATTCCGAGATTCTTACCTAATTTAAGCTTATTTGACTGGACTAATTTGACGAACCCGGTTAACTTCGGAGCGCTGTAACTGAGTTTCTAATGAATGAAATTGAAAACAGTTGTAGGGAAAATTTTTCTCGAAAAATATTCTACAATATCGGTCTGAAGTCATTTATTTATAAAATGTAAAAAAGTTATAGAGGAAAAAATAAAATTTTATTAAAAAAAATTCACATTTTTACTTATAACTTCTTTAATTGTTTATTTAGGGCAAAAAGGTATATAAACATATTTGTAGGCAAAATAATTTTCTACAAATTATGATTTTAAAAATTTTATTACGATGCATAGTTTCCGAGATATAGCAAAAAAAGTGTTTCCATCCCTTTTTCCAAGATGGCGGCCGGGGGACAAGGGTGGCGACCCCACAAACTTCAAGTTAAGCTTCTATTGACCCCCCCTACATGATCAAAAAATAAAATTGCGTCCTCTAAAAAATGCATTATTCGGCCCTCAAATTGTAACATTTCAATGGACTATAGGCGGTTTGTATAATCCGATGAGACGCATGAATGGTCGCCAAACGCGGGTGGCGGCTAATCGTGCGGTCAATCGCTAGTGTATATGGCTTAGTGATATACAATGTTGTGGCGTTGTTTGGTGTTTCTTATTGACAGTTTTGTTTTACTAAGAGGGATTGGTAAGTTTTTTTCAGGGTCTGGTGTATGCTGTCAAGGGGTATAAGACTATAGTAGGTACCCCTGCGTATGGAGAGCGCGTGCAGCGCGTGCGTGACGCGGAGATGCGCGTGCAGGTCGGCGTGCGTGAGGCGGTGCAGTAGTCGTGCGTCGAGCGCGGCGTCCCCGGCCGCGGCCCGCGCGCCGCACGCGCCCACGTCCTCCAGCCAGCGCAGCGTCCACGCCGTGTCCAGCCGCCCCGCCAGTGTCAGTAGCGGGTCGCCGTGACCGCCCTGACAAACAGAACACTAGAGGGTTTAAAAAGGTGTTTTCATATTCAAAAACGTTAATATTTTTTTAAAACGTTGACTAACGCGTCGTTTGCATATCACACACAGAACAACAACTTATAATCTATACTAATATTATAAAGCTGAAGAGTTTGTTTGTTTGAACGCGCTAATCTTCGGAACTCCTGGTTCGATTTGAATAATTCTTTTTGTGTTGGATAGCACATTTATCAAGGAAGGTTATAAGCTATAAAACATCACGCTATGACCTATAGCAGCCAAGCACAGCGGGTGAAACCGCGCGGAAGTAGCTAGTTCAAACATATAAATTTTTAAACTGACATGGTCACTAACACTAGAATAGGAATTTGAAACGGGATATTTACCATGTTTTTATTTATGTCTATGAGTTTCCGATATTTCGGCAATGTTGCAAGCGTAAATATCCCGTTTCAAGTTCCAATTATTCAAACATGTTAATATTTTTAAAAACGTTTTCTCACATGATGTTTACACATCACATACAGAACAACAATTTATATAATCACATCATATTCTATGGGGGAATGTAACAGCCGATCAATTGCATATCAGCCAGGTAACTTGTGACACCAATCGTGCAGTCAGTCTTCATACTACGAGATTAACGTACTTATCTACAATGTGATAGGGGTGAGACTTCTAACCCGTTAAGGCTGAGTACCACATCTAATTTTATCGAGAAAAAAAAATGGAGGGTTGAACCCCCAATTGAAAATATTGAAATATGACGATATTTTCGGTAAAAATAATTCAGAAATGTTTTTTTTTCTCACCTAAACATTATTAAACATATGTCTAAACATTATTAAACATATGTTTAAACATTATTAAACATATGTTTAAACATATGTTTAATAATGTAATGCTAACTGATTCATTACTTTTTTCATATGAAAAAAGTAATGAATCAGTTAGCTAAGGTTATTAGCTACTGTTTGTCGTATTTTTTATGTTTCTACGACGCATACAACCTTTGATATCAAAAAAAGTAAAAAAATATTAAAATAGCCATAATTTTTAGGGGGAGGGGATTCGACCCCTTCGACCCCCGACTTTTGTCGATAAAATTAGATGTAGTACTCAGCCTTAACGGGTTAGAAGTCTCACCCCTATCACATTGTATATCGATATATTATGAGAATATGAACACTTACCAGCAAATCAGTGAGGCCGAGCAATATCTTCTTCTTATGCAAAGGATGTTTGATGGCCAGTTCCTTCTCAATGGCGTTATGCGAGGCGGCCGCTAACTGTCCTCGCGCATCGGGCGAAGCACCGAGCCAAGTACGAGCGGCGGGTACATATACTTCCAAACCGAGGCTTTCAAGCCAACCACAGGTGGTCTCACAGTCCCACTCGCGAACATCTATCGTTTCCCTGGAAATTAAATTAACATGTTTTTTAGACTTAGCAAATTATTTGCGGGATGTCGACATATATGCAGCTCATAATTTAGGGTCCCGGTGTGGCCCGAAACTAGTCAAGCAACACCAAAATATTTTATTATCTCAATTGGCCAGAATGCCTACCGGACGGCTTCAACTACTCAAACAACTGTCGAGGGCACATCGCAGACTCGGCTGCGTCGTTATCCACAATAGCTTTCCTCCAGAACTTATTGCTTCAACACCAGGTATTACATCTAATATATAAAATTCTCGTGTCACAGTTTTCGTTGCCATACTCCTCCGAAACGGCTTGACCGATTTTGATGAAATTTTTGAGCTTATCCGGTATCTATAAGAATCGGCCAACATCTATTTTTCATCCCCCTAAATGTTTATTTATATGGCAAAACAACTTTTGCCGGGTCAGCTAGTAGTATATAAAAGTACATACCAAGGCATGGGATGCGTGCGCAGTCTTGGCGTAGAAGGTCTGGCCGGCCGCAAAGACCGCGCGTCCCCGCCCTCTAGTCGCGCGCGTAATGCTGCCGCCCCTGGGCTACTGCTGCGACCAGACGACTCTTCCTTCTCCGCTGTTACATTCAATTACACATTACTATCAATTTTATATTGTGTTTATTTCATGCCAAAACATGCTAACAAACTTAAGACAGTGTCGTGCCTATTCTTCTTGGTTCTGATTATAACCAACTTCTTTAGTCGTGTATTCGCGTGATTAACTCGCATTTGTATTCTATTAGGACTGCGGGTAAAACTGTAGCGTCTGTGTCAAATATTTATGTACAAATTATTGTTAAATATACGCAATTAAATGATGTATGTTTATTTATACGATTTACGGTGAAGCCAGGCTAGTTTCGAGTAACATTAGAGAAAACTTGGACTTGAACTTCTGTAAGGAAGCTGGTGTGGTTAGAAACTAGTCGGCCAATCCCTAATCCAAACAAAGATTACATTAGCTAAACAAAAGACAAAAAAAGTATTGAACGCCTTTAAGATACTATATCGATATAGTAAGGCAAAACTTTGTCTAACTATCATAGCTGCATCTTTTATTACCATCTTTAAAGACGCTAGTTTTATGGCCTCAAAGTTTTTGATCTTCCACGACACATGCAAGCAATCTTTTATAAAACTTTCAACGAGTTTTTGATATCGTACGGACAAATCAGTACCCTTAGTACGAGTTTGCTTTACGTTGAATGAAAACGAAACGACAGCGCGTTCGGCGCTCTGATTGGCCGACGCGAATAAACCAACCAATCATCGTTTCGTTTTCGTTCAACGTAAAGCCAACTCGTACTAAGGGTACTGAAGAATATACATAAAAGCCCCAAATTAAACTTTCACTTTAGCTAATAGTAATTACATAGTTCAGTTATCAATACAAAAACCAAAAGCTACATGCAGTTTGCAAACGATCACAAGGACACTGGACATATTCCTAGGTCTGTTTGGAACATGCGTCTACAACATTTTCTATATACAACAACCACATAACGACATAGACATAAGCGAGCGGAGTGTAACTGGAAAAGCATGATATGTAATATTTTTCCAGAAGTTTTAGGAAAGGGACATATTAGATTTAGAATTCCATTTCAGCTATGATCGTCCCACTGCAGGTCAAAGGGACATATTACAGAGATATTTATTTTGGAATATACGACAGTTGATTTTGAATTTGTCTCAAAAACTGTTAGGAAAATCTGGAATTTTGATTTAAACGACGCAATTGGGGGATTTTGGACATTTTGAAGATACAAAGGGTTGTATTAGAGCGTTCAAGCTGGGTCCATGCGGGTCAAAGTGACCGCGTGGGTCGTAGAGACCTAGGTTGGGCACAGAGTGTCCTCGGCCGCGCGCCACCACCATGTTGTTCTGTTTACCGAAGGCCACGCGCGCCTCTGACGTCACCACAGAAGAGCGCGGCAACGACGAATACATGTGCGTGTTGCGCTCGATCGTACGACCGTAGTTTGCGGGCGGTGTCTGAAATGTTAATAAATATTGTGTCAATACTATTTCATTTAGCCATTTAAGTGGGTAAATAGTAGGTATTGGAGGGTTTTTGTAGTGAAATTAAGATGTTCTGGCAAGTTAACTTGAAGGATTGCTCTTTCATTTTTTTGAGGGGGGAAAATCATCCTATGACTTCTCCCGCCTTGGGCGAGGCGGGAGGGAGTGTCAGACTCTTACTGACTAAAAACTACTCCGTTCCTACTGCTGCTTTTCGAGCCGGAGCCCCGGTAAACCCGCTAGATAGTCCGCAGCTCCGGTTGAAGAATTGCTTACAGCTAAACTTTCAATGTCTATTGGGATTTAAGATCCATGTTGATGTTGACTGACGCCTTTAACTGTCTTGGGATGAAACTATGAAACTTGATACTTCATACAACTTAACTGCCACAACTGTTTAATGGTAAAGAAACCTTAATTTATTGTGAACAGTTCTTGCCTGCAGTAAACTTTAAACATTTTAAACTGGCACAGTTTTGAGTCATAAAAGGAAAGCAATAAAGTAACATACTCTAGGGGGCGCAGGTCTAGCGATGGGCATGGCGGCCACTGGCTCGGGCGGCGGCGGCGAACGTTCTAGAATGCCGCGCTCGGCCGCACGCAGCCTCACTTCACTTAGTTTCGACAACAACTCCAACTTCTGCGTCTCGAGAGACGAACGTTGCAGCATTTCCTGGAAAAGTTTACAGCCATTTGTTAAGCGAGTTTTATTCTCTGACTATGACATACTTTGGTTAACTGTTTCCATTAAGGCAAGTATGAAAAAGGTGCATTATAGCTTAGATGTTAATTTCCCACAGAAGCACTTACGTATTCCGTATTGCTTAGCATTTTGAAAATGTATCAATACTTATTTTTCGAATAATTCTTGGAATCCGCATTTAATTACCTAAATAATGGTTTGATTAAACATTATTTTGCACATATAGATCGTATAACTTTAAAGCTTATGACCGTAAGTTTCATAGATACTACTTATACCCAGAACCCTAATAGGGCAGTAGAAACTCAAAATTATTATACACTGTATCCAGAAAATCCTACCTAAAACAAATACAAACAAATTCATACGCTCTATAGCATCGCGCTAACGACCCATACCATACATTCCAAATTCCATTTAAAATAAAGAACACGGAGAACAGCTGTCTAGACCAACTGTGCCTCTAATAGGATCTCTAAATCGAAACGTCTAAACAGCATTGACCTCATCGAAATTAAAGTTCAATCCGATAGAAATTTTTATAGTACAACGCTGTCTCCACTCGTTTGTTGGTTGTTAATAAAAAGGCGCATCTGGCGTACTTCGTACCGTACGCGCCACACATTGCCCGGAACGTAAATGGACTACAGAATTAGAACGATTCAAACGGACTGTTTATCTTTATTTTATTTAGTAGCTAACGTGCTGATTGCTGTTTTACCAGGTATTTTGGTATATTGAATCTAATATAAGATTCTTTTGGTAATTTGTTTAACATCATAGTTAGTTATGTTTGTGTTACGTTTCCATTCATCAGTTGTAGTACCTACATATTAATAGCATAATACTGTAATATTCAAAACCGGCTCAAATATTTTATACTGCAGTTTTATTTACAAACGCAAAACCAATAAAGCTTTATTGCTCATTAATACTAAAAGAAATAACCAAACCTATTTCAGCATTTATAAAAGCAAAATAATGTTATGTTTTTGAATAATATTTTATTAAATTGAAAACATATTAGTTTCAAATGTAACGATAACGTTTATTCAATAATAAATATTTTGTTTTGAACGATTTTACAAACAAGTTGTGTATTGAACTGTTCCTAATCTATCACGTTGATTGATCCGTTGGCACCCGCGCGTGGCCATGTGTAGGTGAGGCCATCATTATTTTCTCTACACTATTTTATCGATTTCCAGACCTACATGTGACTATGTGACGCATCAATTCTTTTAAACATCAACTAAGTGTTCCATTAAAATTAATTTAATTTCCTATGTGTCAATCACTGAAAGAATTTTCGTAAACATTCAATGAAATGTTTTTGTAACACAAATCTGAGACAGGAAATATCTTTAAACGAATATTTATCAATGAAAATAAAAGTTGTTGCCGTCCGAAACTTTTCCTTGTAACACAATACAACCGATATAGGAGGGTCATGCTGCCAAAAGTTGCTCGGTAATGTGGGGGCTTTGTTACTTTTGTATTTTGGTGTAAGAGTATGATGGAACAAGATGACAGGAGACATAAATCTCTTGTCATAATTCTGAGACAATGAACATTCTCGCACGCTCACGCGACTCGACGTCGCAACCCGTAATTTGCATCCTACAAGACACGCAACGTTAGTGATTCGATCATCTAATCCGCATAGTAAAACACACGTCATCTGTAGTACGTGATACTGTATTTTCTATATAAGTATGTTGGTATTTGATAGTACACTTCCATTGTGCCAGCGTAACGATTATCGATAGTAACATAAATCTATTGTCGATAAATACCAACATGAGTTTTACCAGATGTCGGTTCTCTAGTTGCTTCTTATCTATCTACACTAATGAATAAAACTGTAGTGTCTGTTTGTAACATTGAAATAACCGCTTTTTACTACAAACATAAAAATCCATACGATATACAATTTTTACAACTTTTGTCTGACTGACCGTTGGTTCGAGCTAATCTCTGGAATCTCTCTAAAATATCTGGACGGATTTAAATGGGAGTTTTATTTTCAGGTAGCTGATGTACTAAGGAGTAACTTAGACTACTTTAATTTTAGAAAAAAAGACAAATTCCCAATTTCTTTTGGAAGTCATTATTCTACGCGGACGAAGTCGCGAGCAACAGCTAGTTTTAAAATACATCATCATAATTCAGGAAAGGAATTTATTATAGTTAATAGCCTAAACTACACCGAGTTTTCGTAAGTTATGTTATTAACGTATATGCGACGCGACCAAGCAACTAAATGGTAACTGAAAATATCGATATCCAAATCCTCGGCAATATCTACCCTTTTCAATAAGGATTAAACTTCAGGTTGGCAGCTCAGGCAATTTAAAAATAAAGAAAAATGTGATTATATCCACAGTACCAACAAAATTCATACTTTTAGCGCTCTCCTGCCTTGAAATGCAAATATTACTTTTTGACTTGGAGATGAAACAATGAAAACGGATTTCATTCATTAAACTAATTGAAGGCGACCGGATTCTGGCAAAGCCGCGCTTTGATGACACGAAGGTAATCCTAGGATTACAATTCCCTATTGTATGTATAAGGGCATAGGTATCTATCCACCAAATACATTATATGCAAACCTATTTCAAGGACTGTCTACTATCAAACTAAATGCATAATAATTGATGGATTGGCTCTTTAGCCAAAAAGACAAAGCAATAATAATCTAAATAAAGTGCTTGTTTTAGGTCTATTTGTACCTATAAGTTTTTAAACTGACATGGCCATTAAACTGACACTATCATTAGAACTTTACTTGGAAACTCATAGACATAAATAAACATGGTAAATATCCCGTCTCAAGTTCTAAAGATAGTATTTGTACCTAGTAATTGCTTAATGTATTTGGTAAAATGTCGTGTGACGGGCACGCGAAGTTGAATGCGATAAAGAGACCGGGCTCCGCCTAAGGCGCGCTAGAAATTGTGCGGCCCACACCGATCATGATTATTCAATAGCCCCGTTCCACGGGGATCTAGGCCGTGCTGAATGTTAAACAGTTTACCGTCTTACTATCATATTTATTAATTCAACTGCAAATCCAAACGAGCTAACACTGTCTCACTGTTCCCTTAACAAATTAATTGGACACATTTACCCCTTGTTTCACTAAGTTAAATTAATCTATTGTATAGGCCTATGTAATGTTAAGGAAGTAAATGAGATTGCAAACTTTCCCAGTAAATAAAGGACGACAATCGCGAAACTTAAAGTAAAGTGGCAAGACAAGTGTACAGCGGAGTTGTAAAACAAGCAACTCTGTTTAGAACTAGCGTGACCCCAGTCTCTTTAGCGCCTAGTTTCCAACTTAAATATTGAAGAATTTTTGTTTTGTTTACGATTGTAAATTAAAGAAAAAGATTTCGTATTTGAAAATAAAATACTAGCAAATATTTATCCGTACGTATACAAGAACGAAAACAAAATAAATGTAGATACGCTAGCGTTAAATCTTGTCCCAGTTAAATTTTCACGCGTTTTTAAATGGAATTCTGCACGAGGCCGAGTACGATCCCAATTTCAACGTTATGTTATTTTGTTGTTAACCTAGTATTTTCAACATGCCCCAGAATGCGGCTGGAAGCTACAAGCGCTTTTTGTTTAAGCTGGAAAATTAAGTTTTTTTTTTACCTTTTGCAATCTTTGTTCAGCGTCGTCCAGCCTCTGCCTTGCATCCTGCAGCGCGCGTTCTAGGTCTGTCATCTTCTCGGTCTGCGCGGCGATTTGTTCCGACAACACTTGCACCTGAAGATGCAAACTTTCTTTGTCTGCCTCGAGCCGGCGAACGCGATCCTCCGCATCGTTCTGTAATGTTCGTTACACTAATATAGTTCACACAACACAACCTATAAATAATATGCACAACACACAAGAACGCCGCTATCCGTGCAAATGATTAAACTTGCAGCTCTGTTCATGATTCCGATCATATTTTTGCAGAGTTTGCATTTGTAACAACACAATTAATATGGAAACTGTTATGAATTGTTAAATCATTAGGTATAGTAAATTCACATTCAATTATTATTTACATGGCGCAAATACTAATAGGTACTAAATTAGTATGAAAAAAACATCTCGCACCTAAGTTCCTAGCCTTTACTACAAACTCAATTTACTGTCATAAACGGGTAGGTGGCAAATTGAAGAGAGACGTGTGCTGTAAATAATTTCCGAGCTCAATTCTCCAATTGCCTGAATTAAAGTTTTGTCTACTCTCACTTCCCGTACCTTATAACTTCGTGTGGGCATTGGCGGTAATGAGGGATTAGATGGCCAAGCTCTGTCGTGCATATAACACGGCGGTGGCACTGGAGGTCCGTGACACCAACACATTGGAGGCCACCACCCTCCCTCCGGCCACCGGAAGTGCTCGTAGGAATTCCATCGCCGTTGCAGTTCTGGAGGTGTCTCCTCATTACGAGAACGCCGCGGCCGAGGAGATGCGCGAACACTTGTTGGGTGTTGAGGCGGTTTCGATGTTAACGACGACCTTGACTTGCGGTCACGATCTTGCCGATCGCCCGGAGTACGTCGACGTCTTTCCAAACTGGCTGCGGAATAATCATCGACTCTAGATTCCGAGACACGTTCATCTCCTTCGTCTACCATATTTCCGGTTGGCATCCAAGTAAAATCATCATCACGTCTAGTAGAATTATCTAGCCGCCTACTAGGCGTCAGGGTCCGGTACTCCGCATCACAGCCTCCAGTTTCGTACTCTTGTTCATCAGAGTCATCTGCGCTGGAGGAGCTGGATTCTGTGTCAGATGATCCAGTTCGAGCTGCAGCTACAGCGCCTTCTGTCCAGGTAGTACATTTCACTGTTGCTTCATCAGGACTGTCTGAATCACCGCCTGCCACGAGATAAGCGATAAAAAGTATATAAAACGCGTAGGAGCCTCATGAGCGACATTAACTCACCCATCGGGGAGTACATGTAGGAGCGCACGGCGGGGTGTACGTAGCCGGCCGCCGCGCGCTCCTGCTCCTCATCGAAGGGCTCCGTTAGATATTCGCAGTCGGACATGAGGCTCCGCAAATGCGACACTGCGCGACAAGCTCTCGGCACGAGTCACCTACGTGTCTCTATTTTAAAGTTTGGCTAAGTTCCAGTAATATGCTACGTCAGTGACTCGTCCGCAGATCGCGAGTTACGTACTATCCTGTGGGGGCGGTTCCTCACTGGACTGCACAGAAGCCGAGTCCCGTTCTGAGGCTTCAGACGCTGTAGACAGAGGACGTTCGCTGCCGCCGGATATTCTTCGCGAGCGAATTTCACCAAAATTTTCTTCTCTTATGGAGCGCGCAACATTTCTTATCTCCGCGGAGGTCGATCGTGATTTGACCGATCGAGGCTTTTCCTCGACTACGGTACGATTGTGTAATGCCGCGATGGTGGCAGCCACGAGTGAGCCCCCGCGGCCGAGCTCGCGCATGTTTTAGTTCAAAATGAGCGAGGCTTACACGAATAGGGCCGACGCCCGCGCCCGGAAATAGATCGCTGTATATGCGCCTGATGCATTCTGAACACCCTTCTCGCTTTGATCAGACTTTTATAGTTTAACAAAAATTAAGGTTTATTATGTTAACAAACCCATTTTGTATCACATGTCAGTAACAAACGCATTATATGTTAATTTTAACACGAAATCTTGAAGTATACAACATATTGTTTATGTACACACAACACACCACAACAAGGCGTAGGTAATAGTTGTAGGCAACGTGCGATTCGATGCACACAAGCTAGTGCACTCACCGGCATACAGTTAACGCCTTCGTACAAGGAGTGGCGCGCTCGCCCCCACTCGTCATAGTTTTCGAAATTATTTCCAGCGTAATACTCTCCATAGTAACCGTTCCACATGACGCTAGGATCAAAAGCAGTTGAAGCATCGTATTCACCATTTTCATCGACAAAATCGGGGTTATAAGGTAATTGTGGCGGGTAGTAGGGCGGGGCGCTTGTCTCTGTCAGATTAAATTCATAGCGGCCCTTACACGAACCCAAACAATTCATATTGGCTCCTCTCTGTGCTCTGTATTACAAACAGCTACTTTAGATATAATTTATATCATTTTCTTCTGTGCTATTGTTGTGCACATAAATAAATAGTAAATGTATTTTGGTAACACATAAATCTTACTAATATTATAAATGCGTAAGTTTGTAATTTGTATGTAGTATGTATGTTTGTTCCTCAATCACGTCAACGGCTGAAGGAATCAGGATGAAATTTGGAACAGGTTGTGGTTTAAAAACATAGGTGGGCACTTTTTATACCAAGGGAACACGGGAGAAGCCGCTGACAGAAGCTATAGTGTACTACAAATATTTTAAATAGGACAATAAGTAAATATTATGTAGGATTTTTAGATTATTAAATCTATAAAAAAAAAATAATTTCATACACTTCACCGAGCAGGAACTCTTAGTAATGATATCTATGACACACAACACAACAATACGTTATACACAAAAATAAGTTATACAAATTCACTATTTATTGTGACTTATTAAATGTTATCAACAACATCCAACTAAATTCATTTTGAAAATAAGATAACTCCCCTCATGTCGGAAATAGCTCGACAGCTGTTCCGTTGAGAATATCCGACAAAAGATCCATTTTACTGTTCCACAGAGGGCGAGCACGTGTACCAAAGCCCTAAAAATAGACACACTGTTGAAAACTTTGCGTGCATGAAGCAATTGTTGCTACTAACATAAACATCTCAAACTTCAAAGTGATTCATCAAGAATTGTATACACAATACAAAATGCTTTCCATTACAAATTGTTGTAGGAAACACGGTTTGTATTATCCTCAATGTAGACTAAGATTTGTTCAAATGTTCTCACCCTTTTAACTCTAAAAGGATCGTTTAATTTGATGTATCCTAATAATACTTCGCATTTACGGCTTCTCTCGGAGTTTCTTAGCTAATGATACCTCATGCCTGTATACGGATAAAAAATTGCGTTTCAATGAAATGCAATCATGCGAGCAAGACTAATTGGTCACAAATCAGTTAGAAAACGCGTATCATATTATTATCTCATACTATATCATGTGCGCCAGACATCATGAAATTACTAATAATAAAAATTGAAACACGATCTTTGCGTGAAATAAAAGCAACATCGTCATGATCATGATCTTATAATTACTCAAAAAATCAGATCATCTACCGGTTTGTAGAATAAAATAAAGAAGAAATTACTCGTGTATCTAAAATAATATTTCATGATAAAGAAAGGATGACAGATAAAGCACAAAACTGAATGACAAGAGAGCCGAGATTCAATAAATTGTTAGCCGAAGCTCCGCGCCGAATGTCGTCCTGATGGTGACACGGGCTCAGTGGAGCAAACATCTCTCAAACGATTTGAGAATACTGACATTGCATAATTCCCAAGGGGACGTACAACTGAAGCATTCGAAATTCGTCACAATTTTATCAAATAAAAAGAAAGTCTGTGAGTAAAACGTGATGAACTTCGTCTCGTGGTGAAGCGTCAAAATTTTACAGAAGTCAGCCGCAAGGACCAAATCCTTTTAGGATCAGATATTGAGTTTGTACAATTGGTAACTCAAGTAAATCTGAAATAATATTGTTCCATTATATTTGACGGTTCTGCCTTTGGGAGCGGCTATTAGATATGGTAACAAAATTTATTTTGTGATATCTAAACCAATTGGATGTAATTACGTTACGTATGTACGGTTTACGAGAAAGAGCATTTATTATGTATAGGTAGAAATCATATGGATAAATTGATTTCTAAACTCATACGCGAAATAAGTACAGTCTATATTATAAATTCACAATTTCTAATTCACAAATGGAGCAGAATACTAAGAGATATTAATTATAATTTACCTAACAGAGCGGTTAGTTAGTTTGTCATTTGATAATGGTAGCAGTAGATTGTTATACGGGATTGAATGTTGGCGCCCATCGCTGGCCCATTTATCTGATATAATCCCTTTGTTGCCTTTAGCACTCCCGAGAGAAGTTATGGGATCGTATTTATAGCTGCGCTACTAGTTTATAGCTACAATACAAATAAATAGAAATTAACGAATACGTGTATGAGATAAAAACTAAATAACTTTACTACCGAAAGAGTCTTGAATTTATTAGTGAAGGAAGGAGGGAGGAGATTCTTATCAATATTAATTGGTTGTTGAGGGACCCTCTTATCCGTCCTTAATTTTTATCGGACAGTTGTATTTCGAAAAGCTTCAGTAAGTACAATTTGATTTTCTTTAAACAAGCTCTTCTTTTGTAACTTAATAAACGGTTCACTGGAAGTCTAAGTTGCGGCGTGTATAAAAAAGAAAAAAATGAAACTTAATGGCAACTTAGCCTGAAGTTGACAGCGAGTGACTGCCTGCCGTGGTACCGTCCGGGGAGCGTAGACGACACAACTTTTATCCTTCTTTTATTCTTTGAGATACAATCGATTAGCCCTGTCTGTTATGCTATGACACATACCTATTAGACTATTACTTATTTTCAGAAAAATAGAAAGTCAGTCAGTTTTTTCAACAACACAAAGGACTTTTTTCGTATATCACTGGATATTTCACTGTATCGCACAATCACATATCACAATACACATTTAAAAAAAAAACTCACAATCAAAAGCTGGCAACTATTAACGTAACGACTGAATGTAACAAACTGCTGCTAAAAATTCGTCACATCACTATGTAAACGCTTTGGGTCATTAGTGGAGCGAAACACGCGCTATCTGAACAAAATAATATTTATTACTGTATTTTCTCTACACTGCAAAAATGTTGTGTGAACAAAATTTATTTTAACGATAAATTGGTTTGATAGTGTTACTTTATTACTTTAATACTTATTCATACAAAACTGCACGTAAATTACCAATTAATGCAAAAGAAAATACCATTTTCTGCCGATGTAAATTAATTACAATTCCATTATTTTTACATAAAACATGTTTTCCATTTGCAAAATAACGGTTATATAAAAGACCAGTTTACCTAAAAGACTTTGATCAATTTGACAATGTTACTGAATTTTACATTTAATATTTGAAAATGATGCTTTCTAATTTTCTTGCTTCCTTTAGGCAAGTCATGACAAAAAATAACACAAAAGAGGGATACAATGTAAATTGTAAGTACAAATAAAGAGAGGCTTTTTTTCCACAACAAAATGTAACAAGCCCAGTGTGCAAAACGCGGGTCGACACCCTTGCGGCCCGGTGGGCGGCAAATGGACTCTTGGGCGGGCGGTGACTATAAATATCACTTGTTACTATAATATACTGTTCCACTTAATTATTGCCTGTTGAAAAAGAGAAACCTAATGTGTTTCCCAAGACACAGAGTATCTGGGTTAATCGCGCCATTGTTTATGAATTGAGCAAATACAACAGTACGGAAGCGCACCATACTATTTTAAGACATTGTTGAACCAAAAAGAATTTATTGGAGAAATTCTTGGGCGTACCACTGTTGTCGTAAATTAAGACGAGAAAACATGGAATAGCCATCGTGCTTGTGATGTGCAGGGAATGCTGAGTAGTGCTACAAATCACTCAGGATCTTGTCCCAACAGCTCATAAACATCCAGTACTAACCATGGCTGGGTAATAACGTTTACTATAAAGTAAATATAAACACTGCTCGTGGTTATGACCGAATTACGATCCATCAACGTGTTTACATAGAAACTAATATGAAAACAGTTACTTGCATTTCTCAAAGAACTAATATATTGTATACTGGATCTGCTTCAAATATTATGTAAATTACGTTCTTCGTCTTTTGCATGTAAGAATCTAAAATTGTCGCTTGACCAACGAAAAGACTGTTACAAAAAACCAAAAAAAAAAACCCTGTCTGTCCCACAGTCAAATAAAAAATATTCAACATAAATAACCAATCAAAATTAACCGTATTACACCATTATCCTAAAAGTTAAATGAATCGAGTTTTTTTTTTCAAGACTTGCCCCATAAATAAAAAGTTCACAAACGCTGGCACGGAAGTGAATTGAGAAACAACATTGGTTACAAATACCCTGGCTACATTGATATTTATTTTCCTTATATTTCATGTAAAACATGATGAATGGAACAGCTGCGACAAAGGCAAAGATGTGGTATTTGTACTGCGCATGATATCTTTGTGTCTTTCGAATACAATCAGTGTCTGACTTTTAAAGCCTTTTAAAGCCGTAGGTACCTATTTGTTGTATTCAAAAGATGTTATGATTATGATTACTAGTGCTTACTTCCTATTATTGATTAACCAAATTGTAACCTAAAATTTCGTCTTTTATTCATTAGCGGTAGAGTTTAAATCACTACACTAACCGCCGTATTCAGAGACATTTAATGATTACTTACTTCTTAAACTATTCCTTAGTAACGATTTTGTTCCGAAAATAATTGCTAAAGACTGTATTAAGTAACAATTAAATGATTCTGAGGACGGCAGTAAGATTTTAAAAATAAATTCTATACATCAGTTACAAATCCATTACTGAGATAGACATAAAAGAAAAACCCAAAATATTTGTACTCAACCCGAGAAATGGATCAGAAAAATCTATCCTCACCTCTAATGAACGAGCACACACTGGAATTAAAAAGAAAACTAATTTGACTAATCAAATAAAAACCTTTTCCGTTTGCAAATCAATTTGCGCTATGTGAATTACATATAGCAGAAATAAAAAATGCAAAACCAATCCGACATGCATTACAGAGTATGAAACAAAAATAATAGAAATGGATACGATGTAAAACTGCTGATGGAATCAATTAAGCGAATAAAACCTTTAGGTCTCCAATAACCATTGTTCCTAATTGGTTTTTATTGATTCGTCCAATATCTTAACATCTGACGTACTTAGTTATCATTTTCATTCAATTTTCTATTAATATAAAAAGGTTTATGTTTACAACATTTTAGTGTGGGAGAGCATAAATGGGCCGGCTCGACCGGAGTGATACCACGGCCTCACAGAAAACCGACGTGAAACAACGCTTGCGTTGTGTTTTGTTGTGTGAATGAGGTTACCGGAGGCCCAGTTTCCAATCTTCCCAATCACCGATTCTCTAACAACCCTTAAATTCCTAACCCCCAAAAGGCCGGCAACGCTCTTGTAACGCCTCTGGTATTTCGGGTGTCCACGGGCGGCGGCGATTGCTTACCATCAGGTGATCCGTCTGCTCATTTACTGGCTAATACCATAAAAAACATAAATGCAGGTTTTTCCTGAACTCTATTTTTTAATAACACTATTCTCATTTGTGTTGTAAGTCCCATTGGAATAAAGAGCGAGTCTATTGCCAAATGCCATAACGCTTACTGCATGTAGGTAACATGTTTTTATCTCACTCCTTAATTTAAAGTGTTATTTTCCTTAGCAAACCACTTAGAAAAACTATGAGAAGCTGTGGAAAATTTTTGCACATCTGATTAATACAAAGTTATTATAATGATATGCAAAACTGACATCACTTCACATGAATGCAGACAATAGACGCATGAGTTTGACCCATAACGTACTTATGATCCGTACTTGACCCAATACAGAGGAACTGAGAGACCCAACATTAGAATACCCTGGTACTTGACCTCTATAGAATCTATTTACAATGCTAAAAGACTCTTCAACGTTAAATGCGTGGCCGTACTCTCAGCTTCAATGTCAGTGTTGTTCATAAGTGGACACCGAAATATTAATTTATTGGTTATTTTAATAGCGAGCGTTGTTCGTGAACCGGCTTTATATAGAGTCTTATTTAATGAGATGGTATTTTAATTACGAATTGTAACAAATAAAAACGTTTATTTAGGTATGTAAATTACTTAAGCAAAAACAAAATAAAATCAGCTCTACTGAGACTTAACTTTTACAGCCCCAAAGGACCAAATTAGAAATTAGTGAAGTCCTCACTGAACAAATGTCTTGTTTGTTAAGGGATTTACATAGATTACATTTTAAGTAAGCACGCCCATTTTTCTGTTAAAGTACACATCCATTTTGAACTGAGTATTTGAGAACATATTGTGAAAAATAGGGCACAAAACATTCCGAGTATTTTCATGATACTACTGGTAAATGGAAAAATCCAATAAACAACCATATATTTAGTTAAAAACAACATAACGCGCAACATGTATAACAATGAGGCAATAATGACCGACCCGACGCGACTGAGGCGCTCTGAATTTTAAATTACTCTTTGCACAGGCGAATTCGCTGAGCCAGCTCGTAAACAGCCTATGTCGATGACTGCGCAAAGAAACATACCCCTTTTACGTATTTTCATTGTTGAAATACTTAACAAATGAATATAGCGAGTTTCAGCAAACATTTTTAAACATACAATGTCTACAACGTAGATCAAATTTTATCTGAAATTATTAAAGTTCATCTCCAAATCCCCTGTCATCTATTTCTAGAGATAAAATTTTGAATCTTCATTAATTAAAAACGAAATCCTCGATCGTATCTCCAAGTTGAAGACAACCTGAAACTTGTTGGTTCAAGCTTTTTCAAATTTACATAACTACTACCCAAGTAACGAGAAAGCTTTTCATACAGCGATTTGTGTAGCTTCTTCAAAAGTGAATAAAAAATTTAACTCCTAACTTTCCAGACGATTGCATTGTAGCTAGACGAGTTTTGAACCGCGCTTGCAAATAGTTTTAAAAATGAAATGAGTTTACAGCAGTCACAGAGCAGCCAGTAGCATATTGGAAACATTTGCGAACTTTGCCAAATTGAACCAGTTAAATCCAAACCGATTTGAAGGGGTTTTAATTATGGCACCCTAGTCGAAATACCAACATTGATGCTTGGAAACAAATTGAACTGGAATCCGAGTATGCAATAATATTTCGCATTCCATTTGCTCTGGAATTGCTACAGTATTGTTCCCTCGGTGACAAAGACTAAAAAATACGTATATTGGAATCTTCCTCAGCCATGCAGTTTACTTACCAAAGGATAAAGGGGTTGAAACCACAGCCATATCACATCATACTATGATAGTTTTAGGGGGAGCTACGGTTGGGTAAAACCGCATGCAGCTTATAGAAATTCCTTTTAGCCTTCACTATCATTAAAGTTAGGTGATTCTAAAAGTACGCACGTAGCTGTCTATAAAATAGATCATAAGAATATGTCAAAACAAGACAATTTAGATGCTACAGCAAAAAATAAGTAAATATTATAGCTACAGGTTGTTGAATAATTCATCAAACGATTTGTTATCTGATTCATTCTGGGCGGGTCGATTCCAGAATACTGTTCACGGGAAACGGGTGACAGGCATCGGATGTACGGCGAAGCCTACTTTCACGCTTGTCGCTCTGATGAGGCCAATGCCGAGGGCAGGCCTCTATGGTATTTATTATTTTATTTACAATATTGCCTACTTTATTTATTTACTGTCAACCGTCAACGGGAAACGAAAGTATATTTCGTTGTAGCCACGATGTTCCTTTTATGGTATGACCTTGAATGATTCTTCCAACAGTTTCTTTACAATTTCTACCATCAATATTCGAGTAAGACTCTACAAATATACGTAAGTATATATGAGTTTCCGAATACACTGTGTGCTGTATGGTCAATTGACATTAAAACAAAACTAACGATGATTCTACATGAGAACAAAATAGCATTATAGCACTGAATGAACACGTTCATACAGTTATTTTAACACCAACGTTAGGTAACAGCTTCATTTAATTAAATAAACGTTTCTGTTAACGTTTATGTGCGTCCAATGCAATCAATGTTCGACATAGCATATAATCCGAACGACGGACGTGATTACACAATATTAAACATTGAAGCAGGGGCACATAGTGCGGCGGACACTCCAACCCCAATAAGCCACGCAAACTACGATATAACAATATCATAGCACACAGACCACACAGCAGTATTGATGCTATACAGGCTCATCGACATCTCAATTTATAACCTATTATATAGTAGAAATAAATTCATTTCGCGCTCCCTGCTCGAGTTTTCCGATCAAACGCCGAGTGCCCGACATTTTAATTGAAATTCTGTTGATATCGAACCCATCTTGTAAATTAAAGAGTTACATTTTATTAATTTATGTAATAAATAAAATAAAATAGAGCATTTTCATAATAAATTGCTTTATAGAATTTAAGAAAATAATTGACAATAAATAGATAATCCAATTTTCTACGCTCTTCCTCTACAATACTCTATCTAGTCTTTAAAAACCCTGGCTGCAAGTTAAAAGCAAATTATATAACATTTTCTTGGAGCTCCTCTTTTACCCGGAAAATGTGGTATACATTTTCTTTTCCAATAAATAATAAGCTTTAAGTACTACGATATCGCCTTAAGCTTCCAAGTCAATCAATGTGAGTACCTATTGCACAGCGCTTTACCGCCAACACAAAGGAACAAGAAATGTTTAAAATCGGGCTGTGCGGTGCCGTCAATTTTAAGTGGGCCAAAGAGACTCATCGAAAATTCTTTTCCACGTACGAATCGTTAAGTTAGAACGGTTTTATTATTGGTATAGATAAGAGGCGTGAAATACGGATCCCCAGCGTGGGGTGCGGGAGGCTTGGAGAAATTCTAATTAGCGCTAATGGAACGCGCGTTCACCTGGAACTAGTCTGCGGCGAGCGCTTCCTACCTTGCGAAATTAATGTTAAATATTTTACAAAGCACAGGGCTATTATCGCACAAAATGTACCAAGTTCAACATGTCACGTACAACGGCAAAGTTATAACAGCAGTCAACTTTACTAACCCAGTTATTAAGGGCTGTTCCTAATTACACCTATTCTCGGGAGAAAACTAGGCTGTAATTATGCTCTTAAATAAGTAGTCTTTGAATCAAAGGAGCGGCGAACAACGAGCTTTATTTTATTTAAAGAGTAGGAAGACTTCAAATAAATTACAGACCTAAACGTTGAACGTAGCAAACACTGAAAGACTCATACATCTTTATACTAAATCAAATAACTCTGAAAGCTTTTGTTGAGTTTTGCATAGGTACACTAAAGAAGGTATGGTATTCCGGGATAAATCTTACGGATCAGATTGATCATCAATCCTTGTTTGAACGGATTGAAATACCTTAATCCAAGCTGCCTTACGATATCCATTCTGCCCTATTTCCATCAATTCTGCAGTAAACCAAGTAAGACTAGACAAATACAATGTTATGATATTCTACTACAAAAATTCAATGTAATTTTCTTTACAACCTCAATATTTTCGATGCTACTGCAAAATACATTGAATTAAAACAGCTTTTTAAACGGACTTCATACTATCAGTACCTTAAAATTGTTTTCAGTAACTATCAAAAGGCAGCAAAAGACTAAAGCAATATCCTCACTAACTAAATTACCAAATATTATACTGGAATACGATTAAAATAACCTACTACAATCGAGATTAGAATCAGTCGTTATTTAGTTCAATATGGGCAGTCCAGATAAGCTACATATTGGTATTCAGTTTCCACAAAGTTATACGCAAACTATTCGAGGCTTTCCAACAGTTTTATAATATGCTATAGGTAGTACGAACTACATGCAGCGTACATTGCACAAGGGAGGTTAGTTACCCCGTATGCTGTAAGGGAGGCAACCGGCAATGAATGCCTAAGTGGTGCACACAGCTTATGAGGTCCATTCAGGCACGAGGTTCAATGCTGGTCAGTAAACAGCGCATTCATCGCATACGTGTCACCTGGTAGCCCAGTGTTCATTTCACAATATCGAACTATTGGCAATTTCGACTAACGAATTATGTGACGGATTAGGATTATTTGCATAGGGAGCGGAGGAAATGTGATACAATAATGTAATGTATTTAAATACGTACATTTACCTCATTATACAAAATTTTCTCCGCTCTACGAGTATTGTATTTAGGTGAGTAATGTATATGAATAATTATTATGGTCATGACATGATATTTGCGGTATTGCGCCCGTTTCCATGCGCAATAATCGGTCATAGTACCTACAAAGTCTTTTATAGATTAGTACGCCAACGCTATGCTGAAATCAGCATACAGCTAATACAGCTCTTCGATTCAAATTATGCCAAACAAATCCTTGTAGGTAAACAAAAACAGGATTCACGAAAATAATTAGCAAAAAAAAAAGGTAAAGTAACAAAATATTAGGTCAAATAATCGATTCAAAGTGGGGTGTTAACCTGTAAGAGCTGTCATGTTATAACGAGCCTTGCGTCACGGCGTGTTCATTGAGCTGAAAGCTACTTGGGTAGTCACAGACAGACAGCTGTCGGCAAGCTGCGGCGACACGGACAGCCCCTTGTTCAGGAGCGACAGCACTCGTGCACACGTTGATAAGGGATCGATATCGATACGATTGTTGTTTATTTACAACGCTAATCTATTGTGGGAGTACTAAGACGAACGATAGATGTGTATTGTGTATTGTATTATAATTTAATTAAAGCCTTACCACTACCTTTAGTAACTACTAGGTATTTTAACGCGTCAATAGGGGTGGTGGAGTTTTAGAAAATGAAACTCAATACACATATGTATAATTATATTCCAAGTCACATCAACGGCATGACTGAGCTAAATACTACCCATAAAAAATGTATGGTAGCATAATAGGCACTTAGTCGCGACTTCATTATGCCATTTACGTGAAGATCTGAGTTAAGTGGAGATCTACAGTTAGAATATTCTAAATTTTAAAATATTCTACAATTCAGGCTTAAGCTTGACTTTAGCACTGACCAGAGTAATGCTAAAGTCAAACAAAATGTTAGAATGTTCTTCTTCAGTTAAAACGAAATCCCACAAAAACATTTTGTAAATAAAAATTAATAACTCTCGATGGAACTAATAATCGATTTCTGAAACGTAATGAATTCTAGTCAAATTTCTTTTATTATTATAGCGAAATTTTGTAAAAAGATATTTCAGACTTGGTACTTTAGACTAGCTCTTTACTCTCGGTCTATCTTTTGCCTTTATGTCAAACCATTCGAGCTTGCTTCTATAAAATAAAAGCATAGACGAGGACTGCAAAATTTCATTATAATTCACAATTAAATTAAAGGAACAAAGCGCTTCAGAAATGAGGACTGGAGGAGATACCTACATAGGAATAGTCACGGAAGCTAGCTAATTTTATTATTTGTTACCGAGAAAAATGTAGAGGAAAGTCTATTACGGTGCGTCTTACTTATAACCGTATAGTATCTGCATAAATGGAATAGAATCGAATTAATTGGATCCGTGGTTAACTTCAGCTCCAACTAACTTCCACTTGAGATGTGTCCCGCCGGCAGGTAACCAAGTTAGGAACGTATACCGTCAGCATTTCGACTATGCGTTGAATATTCAACGTTTCGTTATAAGCATGCAAATTCATATTTAGAGCTTTCAGTGGCAAATATTTGTTTAGGACGAAAAACGATTGGCTAACAAACTGTTTTCCCAAATTTTATTAACTCGTTTGAGTGAGTACGGCAACGTTAGTGACATTAGTTTAATGACGTGCCTGAAAATGTAAAGACAGAGGCGGGAGCCACGTGCTATGTAGGTAGGGTTGTTGCGAATGTATTCACGTCAGCGAGCAAACGTACCATGGGTGTGCAATTAGTTCCCTTCCGCACACAGCTTCCAAAGGCTTTTATGACCGGAGTTTTAAACGTAGGTAAGCGTAACCAAGACTCGCACGGGCACAGGATCCAACCGTGGAGTTTGTAGTATTTAAAAAAGTTTTGTGTAAAAACGATATTGATTTGTGAAGCAGAAATTCATTTGAACGAAGCATGAATGAAACAAATAAATCAGAAAATGCGAATTGGTTCATTCGAATCTGATTCTGATTGGTTAATAGAAGTACTTCGATTTTTAATAGAGGTTCAATAAAAACTTTAAATAAATATTTAATTATTTGAAGTATTTACCAACTCTGTATTCCCCGATTCCCAATTAACTGAAATTGAATTTACAAATCAGCCTAACGTTCAAAGCTTTGTAGGTTAATTAATTATTTATTCTTCCAATCGACGACATTTTTCCCCATGGGAATACGTTGGTGATTTTTTCTACTGTTCTGGAAAATCCAGAGACAGTTGACAAAGAATTTTCTTTTTCGTAGAATCAATATGAAAGAGGGTTATCAGGGTAGAATAAAAATCTATTAAAAATAATAAGGTTTCTTCCAGACTCGACGAGTTTGCACAATGTAAGAGCTGTTAAGTTGCCGTTCACGTTGTTTGCTGAGACAAAAGCTTCGTTCTACGAGGTAATTCCTAGGTGAGGATATACAGTACGGTTTAATACTATACCTACGCAAATATAGATTCATTATATAGACCCTAAAAAAAATTATTAATTACTTTTCTTTGGTGACTCCTAGCACATGTATCTCATATACATAAATGGAGACCTCTACGTAAGATAAATTGTAACAAATTAATAAGATATTGAAGTAAAATATTTTATTCATTTATTTATTTTCTTAGATAATTTAATCTAAGCTTAATCGAAAAACGAAGTGTCATCTAATAACGATCATCTTAAAAACATGGCTATAAATGAATTTGTGGAAAAGGGATAGAAAGGTTCTCAATACTAGTTCTTAACTAATTGGAAATGAGGTCGGGATACCGAAACAAAAAGGATTACATAGAAAAAGGTCTCGAAGAAAATCTACTACTACCAGACCTATTATGTTCTCCAAGAGAGATAACAATTTCAATACACAATCATTCAGTTGAGTGATTGTCAACTGACTAATTAAAATATCCTAAACATTCACTTGTATTCTGTACATATTTCATCGTAACACATAAATTGTCCCAAGTCGCGCATAAAACGGTCACGGTTCCATAATGACGCTATGATTATTCAATCGTAAACAAAGGTAAGGAAGTAAGTTCTTATCTAAGGAACAAAGGAAATTGTACAGTACTCACTAGGGCAACGGAGTTGTTGTTTTGTTGGAGCCATCGTAGAATGGCGCTGGCGGTGGTGAAGTCTGGTCGTGGTGGAGGAGGCACCGCGTGCTGCAGGGAGCTGGCTAGCTGCTGGGCCAGCTCAAGGGCTCGGGCGCGAGCTGCACGACCAGGCCCCGTATTCGTCGTGCCACCCGTACCTCCTGCCTCTGTAACATCATACAAACTATTACAGAATGTTGAAAAAGACCTTCAAAAGAGTGGCAAAACCACAATGTACCTATCAAAAAGGGTTCAAAACCAATCAAAACAAAGACATCAACAATAATCTTACTCGGGTACTAAACACAATAGAAATGAACTGATCAAATCAAACCAAACAAAATTATTGTACATCTTTAAATGTAAGAGGTAAGTTATCAACTCTACTATGAGAACACAAGGCTTTAGTGGGCGGCAAATGCGAGAGCGTTGCACAACAGATGGCGTTGTTTAATATTACGCAGGCCGGAGGTAAATAAAACGGTGAAAAAACCAGAAATCATTTGATAATATGAAAGTTTCCATCATAATTCTGACTCAAATTGTGCTATCTATGTATGGTCAAGAATTTGGAACTGTGTGAATCTTCTAAAACACATTTTACACGAAAAATCCTGAATCGCGGTATGAAGATTTTCTAAGGACTGAGCATGTAGTTAAGTTGGCTGTTTTAATAAGTGGAAGTGTATGTCTTCTGCTGTGTCGATACTTACTAGGCATTGATCGCTGCTCAATGCAGTCGTATCTGCTTAGTAAGAAAACGTCACGCATTTCACGGTATAGTTTAACGATGTTAAACCGGCTGGCTTGTAGCGTGCGCCGACTCCCGTTCGCCCGGACGGCCGGCCGCGTCGGTGAGGCTCGCGCACATTCCCTGACTGGCCTTTGCAATACGCGTTGTTAGTCTAGACACCGGGTTTAGAAGTCTTGAACACTTCCACGTGCAGGCACTGACCACGTCAGGTGCCAGATTTTTGTTTCAATTTACTTTTTTAATTCGCAATGAGAACTTAGCTGATCGATAACACAGAGTCAACTAAGCTACCTTCAGCTAAGTATCAATATCAGATATTACATTACAGAACATTATACGGTCATTCGATACATCGACGAGCTTCAATGGGCATTATTATGTATTGTATTTTCGCAGTCATAAGTACAAAATCACCTTCAAGTATTTTAAAAATTGAATCCTGATAGTGTTATGTTATCTCGACCCCATGAATTTTGACGTGGATAGAATTAACCAATACGGGATGAAAATTAAAGATACTCTTCGGAATTGAAGTTGTTAATGGTATTGGATAGATGATTAGGTATCTACGTCATCTCTATCAGTATAAAAGAGATTTTTATGAACTGGTTTCCAGGAGCAAAATTTTAATTTACCAAAAATGTCCATCAAAAAGATTATTTTTCAGAGAACAGTATTTAATTGCCATTATTTCTATAAATCGAGATTTAGGTACTCGAGAGAAAACATCTCGTGGGCGAAGTCGTAGGCTGAAAGTTTATAAAGGTAGGTAACTTCTTGAATGACCATTGGGCTATTGGACAACAATAGTTTATCGTGTGTATCGTCTCCTATTGTTGTAAATTGTAATAGTCAGTGAGATTCCAACAAAGCTAATGCTTTAGGATATCCTCATTGGCAGCACATTCGTAATTTGTGCCAGTTACTTCATTGGGTATATCTAGATAAATAGGTACAAATGTACGACATCATGTGCTCGCCTGCATATGATAGAGAATACAGAAAAGAGAAATACTGATCGAGAATGTTAGATACTAGAATTGTTCTGAATCTCATAAAATTGTAGGTATAGGTACGCACCTACAATATAAATCGGTTGTCTTTACCACATTAGGGAGGTACATGTTCTTTTTAATAACGAAGCGAAATATCATCTGTAAGTCATTGTCTTTAGGGGCAGACATCTTTTTGTTACCTTACAAGTTATAATACCTCTTATTCTTAATGTCTATCACTCTGCCTACATAAGAAAAGACTAGAAATAGTGAAGACAAATAAAATCTTATAAATCTGCATTCATTAACCAACGTACAGCCAGCATAAGCGCCACGACACAAATCTCTTCGAAATTACTCCACTCGCGCAAATTGCGCGGGGACCGAGTGAATTGCATCCGCCGATGAACAATGGCGCTTTTGCTTGGAGCAAAAAAAAATCTTCATCATTTTACCCTTCGTTATAATAGTAGGGACGTTGCGATATCTTTATACCACGGTACGCCTCCACCACGAATAATATGAGAAGCTCTTTTATTTTCAGGATTAAATAACCGGACACGTAATTAGCACAAGCCCACATGTGACCCCGCATTCTCGTTGTGTACAGCGCTAGTGTTGTGGTTAGGGGATAGAGATACAGCAAATACGTATCGAGGTATATTATGAAATGTGCATACGTTGCGGTATCTGGGAATCCGTAGCATCTGCATCGCCGAACAACCGCTGCGTACAAATATCCAGCAGCCACCACCTAGTCACGTGCTCTGGTAAATGCCAACAGCCCGGCATTGCAATCACATCAAACACTCATCACAAACTCATCACTTTTTACTAAAACTTCGAATGTCTTTCACTCTTTATCGTATCCAGATATAGAACGGTACTCCATTTTTGATGAGTGCATCGGAAACATTTTCCTGTACCAAAACGTAGCGAAGATAATTCACACGAAACACACGGAAATCACTAAAATGATTAACAGTAGCTTTCTTCCGGGGTAGTAGAGAAAACCGAATTTATTACGAACATAATATAAATCCCGGTGACCCGGTTCGGCTTCGCTCGAAAGCAATTTTTATGTTTGACTTGTACGTACGTTGCACTTTAAATGCGGTTTAAATTGAATTTTTAAAAACTGAAATGTTGCACAAGTTAATATTTTTTTAATGTGTTTTGGTTTTTTTATTCTTTGTATTATTATGCGTTTGGAAGGGAAATATTTAATTTTATCGTCTTTTTTTTTAGGATTAATAAATAATAATAGGAAGGAATAGAGATTAGACGTTACTAGTGAAGCAAAAATCTATTACCATTACTAACATTTAAAAGGACCGTCTTAGCAGAGCCACTTCCGGACCCTCTGATTAAGACTATTCAATGTTCGTTCTAACAAGATCAGATAAAAACAAGATACATTTCTGAAAAAAGCGTATTCGTATCTAAAAGTACAGAAGTAAACCGCATCCATTTGGATTTAGTGAACCCTGGGAAATGAGAGGTAGGATTTACGAGCGCTGATGAAAATGTTCGACAAAAAACACGGATCGACCTGTTGAACACACAGAAAATAGGAGATACAAAGAACAAACACAGAGGGAATAGTAATTACGAAAGTTCCTTGGTTCAAAGAATAAAAATAAATAGAAGTTGCTATTGCTGGTACTGAGCGTACCGAATGAGGCACATCATTTGTTAGAGAAAAGTAACTAGGTACATGAAGTCTAGCGTCGTCATTAGGTGGTGTCATTAATACTCCTTTGCCGTATTGGGTACAAATAACGGGAGCTAAATAGGTCATAGTTTTAACAAGGCATTTTTCAATAAAAAGTATTATTCCACATCTAAGTAAAACTCTATTTTAATGTAGAGAAAGTACACACAGGTTTTTATTAAGGGTCGGTCCTTATCTCTCCCGCACTTTGTATGTACTGACTACTGAGTACTGTCCCACATTATAATTCATTTTATCGTATGCAGGTATTAGGAACGTTTTATCTACATTACGTATTAACCATTTCTTTTGTTTTAGTAAATACGGTAAATGTAACGATGAAAATAAAATACTCTGGATCTCCTTTAGAGTTAAAATGTATGAAAAGAATTATGAATTTAGTTGATAAGTTAGAACAGTGAACTATGCCATATAATAACAAGGATCAGGGTTTTTTTGTAGTTCATCTCTGCCTACCACATCGGCGTGATAGCAATACATAATGACGTGACAACTTTTGAAAGTCATTATTGGGGAATAATGAAAGTCAGGTAAACGCGGAAAGGTGACTAAACGAATATAATAAAGGTAAATAATAAGAGGAAAACACAAAAGCTTCTGGGCAAATATTTGTGAAATGAAAATGCCGTGCGATAAGAAAAATAAACGCCTAAAAATTTAATCTTGACGCTATCCAACTGAGATTAAATTCTCTTGTCTGTGTTCATTATAACAAGACAAGGTGACATGGTGCAACTACAAACTAAGTTTTATCTCAACTAAGTAACTAGATATTCCAAACTTCGTATCGAGCCTAATGTTGTTTATGATTTTCTTCTTTTATTTAAGTACTCTTTATTTTATTTTTAAAACACTATTTCATGATGACGGTTTATTTGAATTTTTAATCAATAATTAGAGGTTTGTTAAATTTTGAGAAAAACTACTATTTATTTATTAACGTCTTGTCTGTCGGTAGTGTCGATATATGAGACACAATAGAAAACACGTTGTCTCGCGTAGATCTACGTTCCGGCCAGATACCACTATTTCCAAATATTAATATTTTCGCGGGTAATCTCATGAATACATTGTTTATTTTAATTATAATAGACTGATAATGGATTTTAATATTTATTATATTAAAAAATAAATATTGTCATTTTAGATATGACAATATTTATTTATAAATATAATAAATATTGTCATATTTAAATAAAATTAGTAGGCATTAGGTAATACACAAAACGTATACGTTGCATTAATTTATCAAACAACTTTCAATTTAATTAAGTGCTGTAAATCAATTTTCAAACCACTTTATTTTGCGAACGCGAAAAATAATCCGCTCCCGAGAATTCTGCTGATCCCTTTTCAAACACGCGAAATACCGCGACTGTCAATAAATACCAACGTGTATTAATTACATTCCAATCAATTGATTCGATGTTTATGATATTAATTGATTAAATTTTTGCGATTGTTATGTGATATTAGTTTTAATGTTTAAAAAAATATTTTAGGTGATTACTTGGTAACAATAGCGAGGGGAATTTTTCGCGAGCACATTAATCGCAAGGACGACGATACGTCCGCGGAGGCTGCGTGCGGGCGGCGGACTGGCGCCTCGCCACCCTCTGTTCAACAGTTTGCACCCTCTCCCACGAAAACGTCACCCCTATTTCCTGGAAAGCCTACAATCCGCCTGTTACGCTACCAACTTTATTCATTTACTTCTTACGTATTTCTTTTAACTAGAAATTTATATAATGACGAAATAAAATTAATAAATTCAAATTCTCGAAACTTGTCACATTAATTTTAATGGTGTCATTGGTACATTAATATAGTAAAATATTACTAAGGAGTTAGGGAACTCTTAATGTAGGTAAATTGGTTATTGAGTTTAATTTCAAAGCAAGTTTTCCTTAGTAGTCCATTGTGTTAAGCACTTATTCCTTTCAACAATAAAAAGTTATTTAAAAGTCAATATGTGCCTAATGTAGAAGATAGTTAATATAAAAAAATATATAATCAAATTTTGAGAATGAATTTTACTGCATTTAGTTAACTATTACATGATAGCAAGAGGAACTGCAGAACAAGGGGTTTTAGGTCGGGCAAATTCTTATTGGATGTTTTTAATTTTACTAAATTTCTTAGTAGTGTTGATCATGGAATCTTGACCTGCATATGGCTATTGCCACATACCAAGCCTTTTGGCTTACTTCCTCTATACAAGCAGTTAGCTGGTGAAAAGTGGATGTTATACTGTGTATCTAGTAAACCTTTACTCCGCAAAGTGTTATACAAAGTTACACCCATTAGACATAATTTAAATTCTTAATTATATTATATATAAAATTGAAATTGAATTGTATTATAACTTTCATTAGACATACAAAATTAATTATTATGATTTTCCGTTTCCTCAACAAACAGATATGTGCGTAAGCGATAAACCATAATAAGAAATAATATTGTGGTAATACCAACATTTATTCATTTTTAATTTTTAAACATACTTGATAAGCAAATAGGGTATGGTAAGCTTTATTTTTGAATGGTTCTTTGAACTGCACATTTTCCATTTTGAATACCTAGTACTAGTCTTAACACCATATCTTAAAGCGATCTAAGGTGAATTGTCATTTCATTCATTTAAGGTAGACAAACATGAAAATTAAGAAACAGTCATCAAATACATCAATACAACATTCATAGTACTTGGTAATTTAATGTGTAAGAAATGGAAACAGAAATCAAAACTTGGAAAAAGTTTTTAGTACCTAGTTAGGCAACTTTCTCTGAGGTTATCAAGTTTTTATGTAATCCGAAACTAATTGCTCGCTGTTGCTAGTTAAACCAACTATCCCTTTTATTATCAGATACTACAATACCTTCATCTAAACACGAATTATAAGCACAATTCAGGACCTAAATAGTCATTGAACCATGAAATTAGCAAAGTGATTTTTACTAGTTGCTAAGTTCTTATAAATTAGGAACCAGGTTTGCTAAATAGATTGAGTGGCCTATTTTATGACCAGTACCACTTACCGGCTATAATCCCATCCATCTGCTGCAAGGCAGCTTCCAATAACTTCGATGGATCAGATTCTGGCAAAGTTGGGTTGTTATCGCCATCAACTTCCGTCGTTTTTCCCATTACACTGAAAGTTATTAATTTTTAATGTATGAAAAATGTTTTAAATTACTTTGTTACTTTTTTGTTCATGTAATAAAGTTTTGAGAAATATTGGAAAAAGTTAACTTTTTGTCAACAAAACTTTGATTTTGACATTTGAATTGAATTGGACAATTTGACATGAATGAATATGGCTGACATTTATAGGCAACAGAACTATGTTATACAGCCTACAGTGATTAAGATTAATAAAATTGTAATAAATAAAAAATAAGAATAAAACAATTTTGCAATGTTGTTTTTGAAATGTTCTTTAATTTTCACTAAATAATTTGCAGTAAATGAAGGAATGTTGAGGATGGAATGTTCGCTTTTCGTTGGGTTCCGTACCCAAAAGGTAAAAATGGGACCCTATTACTAGGACTCTGCTGTCCAGTCCGTATATCTATCAGGAGGATGTATCTTTTGAACCTTGATAGTTAGCTAGGTACCTACATAATTTAAATCTTCACCCATAATAGAAATTGGTAGGCTACGTTTTAACAACAAATAAGTTACAAAAACTTACATTAAACAAGGTAGCTTTTTTATTTCGCAGTATCAACGGTTATCTCTTAGGTTTTTGGTAATAGGTATATACATAATAGGAATCTATTAGATACCAACCTTAAAATCATATAGGTATGTGCCTAGCATAACGCCTTAAGCGCCACATAGACACTGAAGCCCACTAATAAGCTGTATTTCTTTTAAGTCAATTGATTTTATCAAGCTAGGCATAATGCTATTCTTGTATATTACAAATTCTAACAACATCCAGACGTGAATCCCACGAGTCCCCAGAACAGCTTAGAGCTAGACTTACATGTTTGATTCAGGAGATAAGCTTGACTTTAGTGTGAAATGTCGGATCTATCTTCGAGATTCGAACAACATAATACTCACCATAGGGGCAGGCAGTGGTCCACACAATATAAATGGAACATGTAGGTACCAACATATACCATGTACCTAATAAGGGGAAGGGTGGACCTATTATGAACACATGTGTACATGAGATTCAATGCATTGCCACATTTACTTTAATAATTTCATTTAATTAAACATTTTATATAAGGGGATTCTACCATTGAAATAAAATCACTTTATTGTATGTCATAGTTTATTAATATTTCATTAGACCCTTTACCAAATTATTATAAAGTAAATAAATAGAACTACATATTCGGTAGTAAGTACCACATGTTTATAACTCTTTATCGTCACAATCGATAACAAGTACAATTTTTAAATAAACTGCAAATAAACTTTTTCTACGAAAACAAGCATAACAGCCATTTTGTATAATTATATTTTATGTATTTTTTATAGATCAATAAATAACATTTGTTTAGATTTACCAGATTCTAATAGGTGTATATATAAAAGGACGTGACAATTTTAAAAAATGCACACATTTAAAATAATTATGATATTTATATAAGATGATATTATTATAATCAATATTAAACTATTGATCTAAGGCACAATCTGCTACAATTTGATATAGTAACTATCACTCTTGATTCCAAACTGGTTCCTCGTAAGTAGTAACCCTATTTCATTTATTTATATTAGTACAGTTTGATATTATTTCTCTTAATATTGATATAATAAAATAACAGAAAAATATCAACGACAAATTCAATCTGCTTAGAAGTTACTAATTGCTTTCAACCATGTTAATTTCTCTATCTTATATTATTACATACATAACAACTTAAAATAAAATTATAATGTTGGTAAGCTGTGTTTTGGTATTAAGGTGAGGATCGCTACACTAAATATTCTGTTTTTTAATATTAATTATTATATGGTGTATATTATAGTGTTTATACATATAAGATACCACCAAATCTAGTGTAATATTTATTGTAAGTCACGCTGCTCTAGTTTCAAAGTAGGAATCAATCATTTTCAATAGACGACAATAATTTTCAATTAGGAAAAATTCCCAAAAATGTAACTTTAAAAATACTGTTTGTATCTACATGATTAATGATTTAATTTTATTTCAACAATATTCTAAAACAACGTCGAATACTTTAGTTTATAATTTGTATTACTACCACACAAAAAATAAAATATTTACTTCAAATCGCAACAATCAACAATGTCATTGCTGCATTGCAAATAAATCAATTACAGAACCACTGCATGATACAGTTTCATGTTGATTTTTTAGCAATGCTAGCACCCATGTCATAGAAGTTAAATAAATACAACTACATCTTTAAACCTCTGCATTCTGAAAACATTTTATATTTAAGATCTGTTCTTAATTACTCCTAGAATCTATAAAATATATTACTCTATTAAATATTAAAGGCAATATCTATCATTAGATATGGACGGATTAAGTAAAGGCGCCCAACGGGGGTTACCGATTAATAATATTAATAGCTCTTATGCTAACCTACACTTGTATTAACGTTAAAATTGCGGCGCGACGGGACCAAAATATATAATAAAACACTCAAGTTCTACATAACCAACAATTGAAACAGCATAATATAAGAATCTCTATAAATAAATATGTGTTGCTCATTTCAGGTAACTCACTATGTCCATGCAACTCACGGACGGACTACCGCGTGCGCCGACTGCTAACCTAACACCAATGCAATAACAAAACAAAATAACTTCGTTGGTAAACATAATTTCAGTTCCATCTAAGTCAATTTAGTAAACTTATCAGGCAAGACCACAACCGATATTAAGTACTTAATTGCTAAAGGAATGTAAATCTCAGGTTAAAACAAACAATGGAACGGATTGACCGATGTCATCAAATACGAATACATGGTACAAACAGTGTACCTTACATAGGATAAAACTTCTACATTATATAAAACGAAAATACGATGCTTAAATTTAGTTTAGTTAGTATGGATTGTCTAGAAAATATTGAATCTGATTAGAAGAAATTCATTTTATAACAAAGTAAAGTTTAAAGATATAATTTGCTACAATATGATGATAAATAGGTTTACCACAAAGTTGAGCATTTCTCTTAAAATAAATATAATTTACCTATTTTGATTAATCCATAAATAAAGAGCTTAGAACTCAGGTGTGATTAACCAATATGCCTGTTTGAAAATTTATACAATAAGTAACGAATATTATCTTAACAGGCACCAATAAAAAAGCACATGCAACTTTCTGTGGAGTATTTCAAAAATGTATGTGAACTAATGTTATTATGCTTTTGTGCGAGTACAACACTCTACATGCTCGGTGCTTGAGCTTAATTGAGCAAGGTGTGCTAAGTATAGCCACTCGTTATTAATTGTTGTTTTAAATTAAGAAATATTACTTTAATTCTAGATTTATTAGTTCCATTCATCTCAATTGTAACTCGATACAGAAAGCGCTTTTAGACTATAATAAAGTTGATTGACTTTTTAAGTACATAATGAAATTTATAATTCTAAGAATGTATAATATAATATGTATTTTAGAAAAATAAATAATAACAACAAAATAATTTAACTTGTACATTAAGTATTAGTCGTGGACTTGCATCACATGCACTTTATAAAAGGAAACATAAATAAAAACGGAATGTAGAATTTATAATTCCTGTCTGTACACAATCACAATAATTAAACCATCACGGATTTATCATAGGCTTTGCCTTTCTATAACTTCTCAACAGCGAAATGTAAAAATATATATTAATTTGTACACTCTTCACCATAAGTTTTATTTTAATAAACATTTGTATAATTCACTATCGCACCAAAATACTCTAAAATTGTATTTTTTTCAATTTCAATAACGGTAATGTACAGTTAAGTACTTTAAGAAAAATAAAAGTAAAGATTTTTATTAATTTGAGTAGGTAGTTCCCCACCAAAGAATGAATAAAATTCGTAAATCTCACGAAATGGAATGTATCCGTCATAATTTGGAATGTAAGTAATAATAATTACTGCTGAATTTCAGCATATTCCAAAAAGTCTTATAATAACTCAAATTATTAGACATGATCTCATTTTTTTTTCACCATATCATATCCCTTTTTAAGTACTAAAATATCCATATAAATATCTTCGCACATTTAACTATTATAACCACTAAATAATTATACCTTGACATAATTTGCACTTTAAAATAAAATAGCTTCGGGGGGACGTTCAGCATATAGCATATTCGAAGCACTTCAACATACAGTGCCTACTTTAAATAAAGAAAACAAGATAGAAGAAACAATTAATTGTATCTAATAACCGTAAATATGTAAATAAAAAGGTGAAGTATCTTCGAAGTGCTTACGGACTATGCAAACATAGCATACGACAAGTGCATCATCAAACCAAAAGTCAGTGATCGAACGGCCCCCCTGCAAACAGTCATTGATGGCTCTTGCTCAGCAGGTGGGAGTTGAACTCGTACACATTGCAGCACTGTTCGCCGCAAATGTTACACTTCCAAGGGTTGGAGTCGCAGTGGCAGCCCTTGTGCAGGAAGTACAGCGTGGAGTCTGGAAATGTTATGGAGCAAAATGTACATACGAGAGACGACGGCAGCATGGCAGCATCTCCGTGCGTCGAGGTGATCACTCCGCCTTCCGACGGCGAGGCGCGCGAAGCCTGAAACAGAAACAATCAAGGCTCAAGGAAATGTTATTCTAAAGCTTCTGTGAAAGAACAACTCCTATTCTCCAGTTAAAATTCATAGGAAAAAGTAATATTTCTTATTTAACTCGACATAAACGTACGCTAGAGCCCCGAGCGCGTCCACGAGCAGAGATGCGCCGGCGCAAATCTTCTCTTAATAAACTTTTTAGCGGTGACACCTTGATCAGAGATGACAGGCTCGAGGATACGCCTCGTTTATCGCCCCCATTTGTTTCGCCTTCCCGCATTTCATTATTAGCCGACTCTTCTTGAGTGTTGGGTTCCTGGAAAATTGAGAACAAAATATTCTAAGTATACTTAAGCTCTAAAACTAGTTTGGATATGTCGTATATGCAAATTTAGTGCTAGAAAATAAAAGGATAAAAATAAATTTACCTGTTTTATAGGTATCAGAGTGATGGACGGAGTTATATTTGTGGGTAGTCCAGCTGATAGGGAGCTGCTAGCGATGGCGCTGTCGCCTGATTGAGGTGAACTGGGCCCTTCACCGTTCATGCGCGAATCTAAAATCAAACACGATATTAATGCATAAGGTACTTGTTCCAAAATATTAAAAGATTCAGATAAACAGAGTAAAAGGAATCGAAAATGATACTGGAATTCAGCTACTGAGTAAAAATATTGTATAGCCAAAGGGCAGTATTTGCTCCCACATTGTTATTGCATAAAAACACAATGTTACTTTCAGGTTAATATGTGTTGGCCTACAATTCGAGGTTGGAGCGAAAACTGGTCGCATGTGTCATCAGGCTTGCGCACAAGTGTCCCAGTAATGTAAAAACTAAGATATTGCCTTTTGTCTAACAATTATGTAGAGTAAATACCATTAATAAATAAAACTATATCAATATTGTCCTAATAACTCTGCAATTACAAGGCAAAATTGCCAAAAATAAAAACATTTGTAATTTATGAAGTTAACTAATTCAAGAATATTCCTATAAAAATCTTATAAGAAAACATGTCTACTCATATACAAAAAAATCATAATTACCAGAGTTGCCTAAATGGTTTTGGCCGGGAGAAAAGGTTTCGTTATTGTCGGCCATAGAAATCTCAACATGTGGGGTCAAGTAGTGCATGGGTGGTGTTGCATTGTCCACGGAGCGAGCACCATTGCTTTCGCCACTATCCGAGTATGTTGCAGCAACAGACACGGATAGGCTGGATCCTAGAGCGCCGAGGGCATTGATGGCGCTGGGGTCCATTGTACCGTCAGCGTACGCGGCATTGGCGATTCCCGCAGCTAGCAGAGATACAGAAGAGTTGTTTCCAGGACCAGGGTTGTCCAAATCAATTCCATGTCTGAAATGTATTTACAACAATCATTAAACATAGTAAAAAAAACATTATTAATAATTAAAACTCAAATTATCCACAACAAATATGTAAAATAATTGTTATACACACCTGTTAAAGAAGTGAACCCTTAAACTTTTCATGGTGGGTGCACGATAACTACACAAGGGGCAAGTTTTAACGAGGTCATGTTGTCCAACGTGTTCGTTTTGGAAATGTGCGCGCATGGCAATTTGGCGCTGGAATCCTCGGTTGCAGATTGGGCAATGATACGGCAAGCTCTTAGTATGAGTAGTGAAATGTTCTGCCAAATGATCTTTCCGGAAGAATCTTTTTTGGCAAACGCGACATTCATACGGCTTCACTCCAGTGTGCCGCATTTTATGTCTACGCATATTGGCGCCATTTGAAAACTTCATGTTGCACACGTCGCATTCAAACAGCTTTCTGTGAGGCCGGGGATCGGCATTTTGTGCAGCTGCCACATTATTGTTGTCAGGGGAACATTGGGCCATGTGGGTGGTTAGGGCTCGACTACTTAGGGTACTAAAACTATTGCATGTGGTACATTTTAGTAATGTACCACCTCTTTTTGGAGTTTCTTTGCTGTTGGTGGCAACCTGAAAAAAATAACAGCATGAGCAATTTCATGTCTTCTATTCTGCTATGTTAGCCCCTAAAATACCCTACCATTTGTTTTCTTTAACAAGATCATGTAGATAATATCTTTCAAAACATAAACAACACCATATTATTATGTACACAAGTTGTAAACAATCAGGTAGTGGTGTACACAATACAAGACAATACTTGTAAAATACTGTTTTAAATCACATGATTCCTACACAGCTACAGATTGTAGAGATCAGTTAGTTATTTAATTTATTTTCCTCATGAATTAATATTAGAAATCTGAAAATCAAAGCTTAGGAATACATTTAGAAGAATAATGTTTAGAAAACTAACTGCAAATTAGAAAGTGAAGCAAGAATTTTTTGATAAAATTCCCAGTTACAGTTACGGCTAAATGGCACAGGTAAATTGTGAGTAGAAGGTTACCTTATCAGGTAATGATAATAAGTACTACAAATAGGACAGCTGATTCATCACACTCAAAACTACCATCTCAATTTGGGTGAAAGTTAAACTGATAGTCAAAGCTAATAAACATTTAGGTCAACACATCATAATAAGTGCTCCAAAACTTAAGCAATTGGGTTCTAGAAAGCACTCACTCGAAGCAATACTAAGTTAATAAATTGGCACTTATATTTTTTAAATTAATCGAGACAATTCAGCCACAAGTGCACAAGTTTGACTTGTGTTAATAACTTTTCTAAAACAAACACTTAACAAACAAATATTTTTTTTAATAATAAAACTGAATTACTGTTGCAAACTTTACAAGTGTGTTGCATTGTTACCTAAAATTATCTCAATTAAAAAATAATTACTCAGAACAAATTAATTAATCACATTGAATAATGTTCTCAGTAAATAATTATAATGTGTACTATCATTACATCCTTGAGAAAATTACCTTTATTCCCAGATTATATTACATAACATGTAGATTGGAATTTTGTTTGTATTAAATAAGGATAACTAATTGTTAATAGGCTTAGCTATGAGTTATAGTGCAAACCTTTATTAAAATAGAAGACCAACCTTGTGAGAAACGTCAAAGATTGTTATGAGAAGTCTTAATGGGAATTGATTGTGTATATTTATCAGAGTATATAAAACTTCTTATATAATAAATGCATTTAGAATGCCACAACTCACTAAGAACTAATGCAAAACCATTATATTTGCCATTTTGGTGACCTGCCCTACTTACACCGAGACAAGTTTTACATTGGATATTTCATTAGCTATACTTTCCCATTTAATTTAATTTAACATGCTTTTTAGTAGCAAATATAAACACTTTTAAACACTGGTTTCAGCACAAAGTTTACTTGTCTAATCAGATTTTTTCTCCTAATAATCCAGCAAAATTTGATAAGGAAATTAGTTGATTAATGATATTTATCCCGTAACTGATCTGGCGACACACTTTGCAAGTGAACCAGACTAGTCCACGATTTAGATACAGTTAACAAATGAGCTTACTAACCGGTTCATTTTTGACTGCAGATAAATTTGGTGACACGGTGCCGGAGTCGGCCTCTGTTTCCCCTTTTGATGACATCACATTACCATGTAGTGAGCTTTCTGATCATCACTCTCCCGCCTTCCAAACTACGAAAACATAAACACGTCAAAACCACACATTTTATGCTTTAATTAACGCCAAGTAACACAAAGCACACTAATTCTTTTCCTAAAGAACTCTAAAACACAAAACAACTTGTTTCTCGTAAGAATGGCGAGGTGACCCATTTACGAAAACATACGAATTATCTACACACAATATATTACTTTTTATACACTATCTGTCGTATTTTATGCTTAATTTCATATTGCATGTAAAGTTTAACAAGTTCAATTGCTAATGCTCACAGTAATAAATCACAAACTCACGTTAGCTTGATACGTCGACAACCAGAACAGCGGTATTTTAGGGAGAGATCGCTATGTGGCCTAATTCAATGCTTGAGTTCGATGCACAAAATACGTGTTACGCGTATAACTGTAAATGCATAAATAAGTGGTTCTTCGGTTTACTTATGTTATTTTGGTTTTACTATGCAATGACAGTATTTACTATGTTCTAAGAAGGATTATTCTAATGAAATTAAAAACCTTTAACCAAAACCATTTTGATAAAAAACCGAACACCTGTAAAGTGTTTTTTTCTTTTCCGAGATTATTTATTCTTTTCTGTGGCAACATAAAATTGTTTCGTGACGTCAGAGTTGTACCGATTGTCTCTGTCAGATTCATTACTAATTATATCTACTGTTCTCTGTTTCTCCCAAATGTTCAAGTCCTAAGAATTACAAGGATTAAAAATAATAATAAATAACCAAGTTGGAAACAAGTTTTAACTTAATCAATGATCTATAAATTAATAAATTATTTGATTATCTTATATAAATTAAATTTCAGTATTCTAAATTCTAATAGTAAGAATGGCTTATTTCTTTGCTTCATCTAAATTACTAAATTAAATAAATAAAGAAACAGTTTTGAATTTTATAAAATGATAGAAATATTTAAATTCTATTTCTACGAAGTTATGGAGTAAAGATAATAAAACTTCAGTAGAAAATCCATGAAAACCGTGAAAAGTAAATAGGGTTGATAATAATTATTACTGAAAAACTATTTTCTTGACTGTCAGCTGTTTCGTTTGACGTTTGCTCCTGTGTCATCTTGTATCTTTGTCATCACATCTTTACGTCAATTTGTTGTCAGAAAATATAGAAAACAGAAACCAGCAATAATTTAACATTGTGAAATACATTAATATTGCTTTGTACGAGTTTATTGTTATTATATAAATTATTATTTTAATTTTGTGTAGCCATAGGCTTCTTCACAGTGGGCTTATATGCTGAATCGAGAAACAAAAAGTGAAGAAAGTATTATGTTTGGCACGTAAAGGGTACAAAATAGTAAAGTTTTATAATGTGTTCTTCCACAATTTTATCTTTTTTAAGACAGTGGAGACTTTGGATTAGGCCTTTCTTGATAGCACTTTATGTTGTATTCATTATTGTATTAGTACCGATCCTCATCGCCCATTCGATAAACAATGGATTTAAAAAGTCGGATCAAGGTTCATTGGTGGGTGGAGGGTTTGTTCTTCTCGCCGTACCCATCTCCATATGGCAAATAACACAACATGTTGTACATTATACGAAACCAATACTACAGAAACATATTATAAGGTAAGCTATGTGTATAGTTTGTTAATTAATATAGTAATTTGATTATAATACTTAAATACCAAAGTAAAACATAGAACTAAAAAATCAAGTAGGTTCACATGAAAGTTTGGAATAAAGATTACTTTAAATATGCAACTATTTTGTTCCATTTAGGTCCAACAGTGACATACAAAGTTTCATGGTTACCTGTTAATTTAATTAAGCATTTTCCTCTGAACCTAAATAACTAATTAATGTGTTATTTTCCAGGATATTATGGATGGTACCAATATATGCTTTAAATGCTTGGATAGGCCTGGAATTCCCAGAACAATCAATTTATGTTGATTCTCTAAGAGAATGCTATGAAGCTTATGTAATCTATAACTTTATGAAGTATTTGTTGAACTATCTCAATGAAGATCATGACTTGGAAGCACTTTTGGAGACTAAACCACAAGTTTATCATATTTTCCCCCTTTGCTGTTTGACACCATGGGAAATGGGAAGGTAAGAGCTATTGGATATTGTCATAATAATTACAAACAACTTCTGCCAGTGGCTTCGTCAGGTGTCTGATGATAAAAAGGAGGTACAATATGATGCTATACGTTATTCCAGACCATAATCTGCCCCTGTTCCAAATTTGATATCGATACCTGTACCCATTTTCACATGATTCAGTAAGAAACATACACACACAAAAACACAAACTCTCAAACATTTTTTGGTTTTGTGGGGCTTAGTATATTGTAATGTAATTATATGGAAATTGAATAAATAAATAAATAAATAATTCACATAATAATATTAATAATGTCCCCTTACATTTAGATTAAAATTGTTCAATGGGCCTCTGCGAGTTGGCTTCGGCCCCTCATACGCCTTCCAAAGGTCTGGGACCCTGTGGTCCCGTGATTATGTAAAGAACATACATATTAATAAGATAATGTCAATTTATTAACATCACTTTTGATATTTTGCCTTTCCCTTTGCCCTGAAATGGAACAATAATAAAAAATAATATCAATATCACTGAATCCAATTTCATCATCAACTGTTCCCAATAAACATGGGCTTTTCCATTCCACTGAGTCTGAACTTATTTTTTTAAATGCTAAACTGTATTTATTTGTTTATATAAATTTTGATAACACAAGATATGAATTGATACTTATCAGTCATACTTAAAAATAAAAGTATTAGATAAAATGTGATAACTTAGTCCATAACATTATGTTTGTACTTTGTACATTATATTTAGAATATTCTAGATTACCATCCTAAATTGAAAAGTAGAAACAATGTATGGAAGCAATAACCTTTACTTAACTAAGGGTTTGTCCAAGGTTATCTAGACACACGGCAGTGTGTCCGCCAAGTTCGAGCAAAAAACCGACACACCGGCCGTGGGTTATATTACACGAACCATTTCGGGCCAAGTTCGACCCACCTATAACTCAAAATCTATTTTATCTACGCATATGAAATTTCTAGTATCTGTCGAGATCTACTTGCTTATCTAAAATACAAAATTTCATAAATGTACCTATTGTAGGTATTGAGATATCGACGTCAGAAAATCGCTATTTTTACTATACACTCACTGACTGACTGACTCACTCACTCATCAAAAACCTAGACCACTTCTAATGGTCGTATTGACTTGAAATTTGGCATGGAGGTAGGTCTTTAGGTCAAAGTAAAGGAAAAAATCTGAAAATGGCCAAGTGTGAGTCGGTTTTAAAAATAATGAAGGTGTAAATTCATACCCCTAAGGAACTAAAACAAAAAAATTATCTATATCTTCCAATGGTCGTAGCGACCTAAAATTCGTTACGAAGGTTTGTATTTAGTCAAAGAAAAGTAAAATAAGAAAAAAAGAAAATAAACCTTACAAAAATAAATGAAATCCCACCCAAAACATAAATGTGAAAGGCTGCCAAGTTCGATAATATTGGAATGCTTCGCCTATAAAAGAAGTGAGATCTAAATAAGTACCAAGTTCCATACACAGGCCTCAGTTAAAAATGATATAACTTGGCAAGTTTTAATAGAAAATTATATACCTATACCTAATGCGCTCTAACAAGGTGCGGCTGACAGATGCCAGTATGACGTTGACGTCTTTCTTTAGGGATGGACATTAGAAAAATCTTTTTTTATCGCTATCGATACTCGCAGCATACATTTAATTCTCTTTAATTTTTTTATTAAATGTGTGTGTTATTTAGTTGTGCAGTCTAACTACGTGTATATACTTGTCAAAATAAATATTTTATGACCGAGCCCTGAGGTGTTTCAGAGTTACAGTTATACAGAACCGTGAAGAAAAAAAGGATATATTAGTTTGTATATGTTAGATTAAGTACCACCACGCATTATCAATGGCGCCGGAAATGTCTAGAAAAATGCCTACTACATATTTCTGCTCAGATAATGTCACTGTGGTTTGGGCAGAGAGAGCCGCGTCTACAGTGGATTTACCCACGTAATTAAAGGTTTTTTAAGAATGATAATTGAACGACGCACGATTTTCGTTTTTTATTCTAAAAAATATCGACTACCTATCCATCGTAGCCGTACATCCCATCACTAAACACGACTATGGCTTTACGTTATACGCATAACACTTTACTTTATTTTTCATTTCATTAGATTTTAATTGAATACTAGAACATTCCGGTTGGTTTTAATTTAATTAACTACGCTTCCGAATGATTTAACATAATACGAATGTGATATAGCTAAAATATTAAGGCATAATTTTTAAATTGCAGCAACTTTCAAGAGTGATACGAAACGTTACTGAATCTGTCAGCCGCACCTTGTTAGAGCGCATTAGGTATAACTCATTGCGTTTAGTAGGTTTATAACAAAGTGTGTGAAAACTTGCCAATTTGTTATATCATTTTTAACTGAGGTCTGTGTATGGAACTTGGTACTTATTTAGATCTCACTTCTTTTATAGGCGAAGCATTCCAATATTATCGAACTTGGCAGCCTTTCACATTTATGTTTTGGGTGGGATCTATTATACTTGACATGCTTGGTTGAATGTAAAGTTGTTATCTACAAGTTTCAAGTTTGCAGCTGTACAAGACAACTTTTATAAACAAAGATTAAAATGTGTAACATACATAACACTTCAATATAACAATGAGATATTTATTATATGGATGCAAACACAAATAAAAGTATAAAATCAATAGCTTCTGTCGTGGTGGGATAAAAAGTATCCTATGTGTTATTCCAGACTATAATCTACCCCTCTTCCAAACCTCATTCCAATCCCTTCAGAGATTTTGATGTCATTGAGTAACAAACATACATGCAAACACATAAACTCAAAAACTTTTGATATTAGTAAGATGTTAAACTAACACAAGCTATCATCTTTATACCTTTTTATATATACATAAACATTCTTTTAACACCAAAGTTCTAATAAATTACATTATGAATTTATTTTCTATTATCATTATGTACTATTTGCCATCAATAAGTTACTTTTCTCCTCAATGATAATTATGTCAATTAGTTAAGTACATGATAAAAGAATTATTGTTTTTATACTTCAGTTGTGATAACAAACAAGAAGATATATTTAATCAAGGAGAAATGTTTATATGTAACCTGCTTGGCTTGCATACCCTTAGAATAAAAAGTAACCTATGTGTTATTCCAGACCATAATCTACCCCTGATCCAAATTTCATCCCAATGCCTTCTGCAGTTTTGATGTGATTGAGTAACAAATAAACAAACATACACACAAACATGGTAACTCACAAACTTTCGCATTTATAATAATTGTGGGTTTTTTTTTTGTTTTAGTGAATTTGTTCATAACTGCAAGCATGGAATCCTTCAATACACAGTAGTGAGGCCAATCACAACTGTTATATCAATGATCTGTGAACTATGTGGAGTTTATGGAGAGAGTGACTTCAGTCCAAAAGTCGCCTTCCCATACATGATAGCAATCAACAACTTGTCACAATTTGTTGCCATGTACTGTCTCGTATTGTTCTACAGAGCCAACAAAACTGAATTAAAACCAATGAAACCAATTGGTAAATTCTTATGTATCAAAGCTGTGGTGTTCTTCTCTTTCTTGTAAGTTTTTTTTTATTATAGTTTATTCAGATTTTTTTGAATACTTGATATTCTATTATGTAATCTAATAACGTATTTTCTACTTCCAGCCAAGGAGTTATAATTAACATATTGGTTTATTGCGGAGTGATATCCACAATATTTGATATCTCAGATTCGGATAAGATAAAAATCATGTCTTCAAAGTTGCAGGTCAGTTTTTAAATTTTATGAGAATTCTTAATAAGATGTAAAAACGAAAACTAGTTGCCCTTGAAAACCATCTCCATTGGAGTAGAATATTTTAATTCTAATTCTATCGATAGTCTGGGGAAACTACTTTGTACTATTAAAGAGTTTCGTAATTATGTCAAAAGTATTTTACGCAATACTGAATTAATTGTACTTAGATACTGGTCGCGTTTGCTTGGTTTTAAATAGGACAATATTGTAGTCAGATCTATTGTGTATTCCAATAATGTAACATCACGCTTCTTTCTCCGTTTGAAGGTAGGCAGAGCTATACTGCATTGCACAATGCACATATTCGATCTATGTAACACATTACTATGCACACATTTTGCCAGAGTATTTTATTAAGGGTCGATCCTAACTGACACCATTAAAAATTATCTTTACTATTGAGTCAATCTTTAATATTTGCTCAACCGGAAATTGAATTCGGGTCCGTTTTCTTGATGGCAGTTGCGTATTGGAAGACTCTCCCAAATGTTTAGCGATGATTTCATATGACGAGCTGAATGAAGAAGAACTGTCGCGCAATATCCTCTAGGAAATGTATGTATTAATAAATAAATTTTCTTTACAGGACTTTCTGATTTGCATAGAAATGTTCTTAGCAGCAATCGCTCACCACTACAGTTTCTCTTACAAACCCTACGTGTCTCCGGAAAATCCATCGCCATCATGCCTTGGATCTTTCCTCGCTATGTGGGATGTATCTGATGTCAAGAGAGATATATCTGAGCACCTTGGTGTTGTTGGTATGTAACGATTATTTATTTTTATAAGAATTGTATTAATATTTAAATAACACTTAAACAGGCTTTAAATAGGTATACAAAAACTAATTTAAATATAGACAATGTGTTATCAAGTAAAAGAGTATCCTGAGTGGCCTTCAAGCAACTGAAGGTTGTGTAATTATATTACCTTAATTCCTTTAACTAATTCCAACAGGAAGCTCCTTCAGTCGGAGACTGCGCGGTAAATCAATGTATCAAATGGCGCGCGGATATGACGAAAGCTCAAGATTGGTCAGCGAGCAAGCTATACCGTCTAGCTCAGCTCCTAATCTCACAGTGGATACGGAAACACCCGCTGTAGAAGTGCGTCCGTCAGTCTACGGATCCCTGGATAATACCGTATCAGCTATATCCACGAACTCCGAAACACAACCTTTACTCGACTACGATGAGCAAAATCAAAACGATCCGAAAGTATAAAAATGTGATATAAACTTTTTTTGCTTATTATGAAACCGAATATTAGTGGCTTGGTGCTACTTAATGTTAATTCTTATAGGTAATAGATATTGCATCACAATACAAGTCTCTTAAACTAAGATATTTCTAAATTGTACATTCCTTATTTTACTCAACCAAAGTATGAACTTGAACATGAACAGTGAACATCTTGAATTTTTGTTTTTTTAGTATATTTTATGATCTGCAAATGTATCTTATAATAAATAGTAATATAATATGAATAATAATATTAGTATAAATTGTGATATTTACGTTAATCTGACTATAATGTAATTATATGTTAAGTTTTAGAAATAAATATTTGTTTTATTGGAATAAGTGAAAACCTTTTATCTTTTGATTTAGTTTCAGTAAGCAATGTTTGCATGTGGGATACCAATGGTCTGAAATAATCTGATAAGATTGAAAGATCGTAGAAGACAAGTACCTTTTAGCCCATACTACCCATCATAATTGGAAAGTTATACAACTAAATTGTTGAACAAATTAAAGTCAAAGTCAAAGCATTTATTTCAATTAATCCTAAATAAGGCACTTTTGAAATGTCAAATTGAATTGTCCGTCAGTCTATCTGTCAGTGAAGCTAGGCGCTCGTTCCAAAGTGTTGCTTCGAATGGAGAAGAACGAGCAAGAAACTCCATCGTTACTCTTTTTAAAAAAATGATTTTTACATTAAAGAGTTGTGGCACAAAAGATCCTCACACTAGATGATAGCGGTTTGTATATTTATAATTTGCAAGTTGAGTAGTTTCTCAGAGGGGCTCTTCTGTGTACACTCATTAAGCATATTCATTCTATTTATTTGTTTCATAGCTTTTTATTTTATTTTTTTTATAGAAAATTGCTCTTGACAGAACTCTGGGATAGGGCAGACCTTCACAAGAGTAAGGATATTGAATAGATAATATAATAATGAATTAAAATTGCGACAACACTCAACTAAAGCATTCATCACAAATAATTTAAGTAAAAAAAGCGGATTTTATTTTTATCTTCATTTAATCATAGAAATAAGAGAATATTTAAGTAACTTCATAGGTAATTAACATAATAAATATTATTGCGAGATAAAATATCACGAAATGCTTTAAATACTTGATTATTTTGATTGAAATAATTATATTATTAATCATTACATAATAAACATTTAAATAGTGTCATTTATAGAGTAAATTGCATTATAGATTTATAGGTTTAAAAATATTTCACTTTTAATAGCATTAAAGTAAGAAATAGTTAAAAACAACATAATATTGCGTGATATTTGAGAGAAAAATGTAGCTCTTTGCATCCTTAGCACCTTTACATACATTCACATTTCTAGGCAGAGTTCACAATTTCTGACGATTCCATGTAATACTTGCTTGATTATAATTATATTATTACTTCATTTACTTATTTTCTAATCAATTATTAAGTCAACAGCCTCATAAGAATATCATAAACGCGGTTAATGTAGGAATGTTCCAATTCCTTATTATAAATATATAGTATTTGATATTTAATATGTACTCTTTGATATGCTTTTAGTTAGGGCGTAGGCAGTAAAGCAAAGTTTAATCAGTGGCTATCTTCGACTCAATTCTTGTTCTGCAGAAGTTTTCTAAAGCAGTCAATCCAGCCTTCAAGCTGTTCATTTCAATCCTGTGCCATAACGATCCCATTATAAGATAATAGAAGCAAAGTCCAGTGATGAATAATTTGATTACATCATAGATTATACTGTTTGGCCAATAACCAACGGTGCCAATTAGGAACATCAGGATCAAACCACCGACTGTCAAGTACAATGTTTTAGATTTTGACAAGTTAGTCATAGCTTCTTCACAAACTTTAATAGCTTGGGTAGCTGTGTCATCGAATGTATCGCCAATGTCAGCCTGTTTTTCTATATATTTATTGTCAAGTGGTTTCACAAGTAATTCTAAGGAAACTGCATTGTGATCAGAATAGGAGAACTCTTTGCCAGGCACTCTATCAGGTAATGGGTTGCCAAACTGTATTACTTCAGCCTGAAACAAAAAATAGTAGGCAAGTGATTATACAAACCAATCTTGGCTATGAGTTACTGTAAACATTAGTAATTCTACTTACGCCCCAGGCTGGGTTAAGTTTATACAAAATATGATCTATCCTCTTTCCTTCTGGACATATCTTCACTTGATTAGGGTCTGAATAGCTATTGTTAGCACAGTCAGAAGTTCCAAGGGATTTGGGTTTTGTTGGATCTTCAGAGAAAGGGTCTACCAATGGTGGCAATTGGGTGATTATCCTGGAAATAAACATATGTTTAAGTCAACAGTTTTTGAAGATTAAAAGTAAAAATCAGCGCAGATTTGAAGGCGTAATATTTTAGGTTTTTCGAATATTCGTAGTTGTGCCCAGTATATGGTGAATGCACTAGACTTTAATGACTAGAGACTACCCCATTTCAAAGGATTCATAATATAACTGGTGAAAAGTGGGTGTGAATAACATGCACCTCTGACTACTTCTTTAGGGTAAAGAGGGTTTGATCTTGATGTCTTTGCATAAATTTTAATTTTGACACTAGAGCAAGTAATAAATATTTTACTTGAAAGATAAATCTCCCGGTCCAGCATTGAGATCCCCAGCTAATATGGATATGTCGGCGGGTCCTGTAGTCAAGTTAACAAATTCAGCTGTTGAATATGCTTGCAACATTCTATGAGCCAAATAAATATCATCTTCATGATACTCCGCATGAAGCTGAAATTAAAGATACCATGATAATTTAATTAATAAATTACAAAAATAAGTTGTGGCGACACTCTGACAAGTGACAGATGACAGAAGTCGCACATAGACTATCGACGAGCAAATCAATGGATGACGTCATAAATATCCTGCATCACACATAATATGACGAACAACAGTAGGGCAGAACGCCCGCCAGGCATGATCACCTCGCCTGGTCGGAGGATCCTCCTTTGCTTAGGGAACTTTACTCTCTGTTCCCTAAAAAGTCATTGTTTATTTATTAGTACTTATTTATAATAATTAACATGATTTGATGATGAAGGAATTAGAGATGGGGTTTTGAAATGGGTTAGTGAAATGTATCATTAATGCAGGGCATAATATGATATTAATTACAGTATTCAATTTAGTTTAGTAGTATTGAAAGTATTTAGGGGAATTTCCAAGTAGTATATAAAACTGGTGTATTATTTTGGTCACTAAACACATTAGTAATATTTGTATGTAGTGTTTGTATATACAGACTGTTGCATATAATGTTATAATCTGATAATGCTAATACCAAAATGCTGTATCACAGATAAAGAATCATGTCACAGTTAAATTGACAATACTTTTTATCTTACACTTAGCCTCATTTCTGTATGATGTTAAGAGATGACTGATAAACATGGTTATATGTTATGTTTTATGTTAGATACAGTCAAAACTCTTAATCAGTCTAATTAGGAAGACAATTTAATCCAAGTATATGTTTAAGGGAGAAATAGCATTTCCTTCCCATTTCTCCAGTTTTAGAAAGGTTTTTAGTGCAAAATCAACTAAAGATACTTTAGACTGGTAAAGAGTTTTGACTGTAACATTTAAATGTGTTAAGTGATATAGGTACTCACTACTCACATGTGTACAATATACATTAATTAGTCTGTTACCATACTTAATACGGCAGAGTCCGACTCCTTTACCTCCAAACCAATCTCCATGATGTATCTTGTGAATGTAACCATTTAGAGGCCATTGATGGAAGAATACATCTTGCATTATCCATTTCGAAAATATACATAGGCCTGACCCAAGTACACCACTGTAAAATAAGGAATGAAATAGGTACATTCATTTTTCATAGTCATTACTTTCATACTTGTTTTGGGTTATAAAGCTACAAATTGCTATGACAAATATTAGCTTTTATTATTATCATCTTGGCTATAGAACTATAGAACTGACAAATTACAGAATTAATGGATTTCATGCCTATATGATTCTAGTGTCAATAAAAACAAATAACATATTGTTTAGACTGAATTACCTGTAAAAGTAGTGTGAATAAGGGAGATTGGTTTTCAAACTGTCTTTTAAGTACAAATAATCTTTCTCACTCCAGACTTCTTGTAGACAGACTATTGTATGAGAACTCTCTTGTAAGTATTTGGCTATGGCTTCATAACGCTCCGTACGATTTTTTGATACTACTGGTATGCCCCTGAAATTGAAACATATTTCTTACTAGCCAGGGATTGGCCTGCCAACAGTATTCCCCTAGGATTAAAAGTATCCTATAACTCAAAATTCGTTCCATAGTTTCAGCTTGATCAATGGACAAATATCCAAACAAACAATCTTTCATATTTAAAACATGGCTGTGATATAAAACATATAATATCACACTTTTATTTAGTACAAACAGAAATAGGTTTGACAAAATTAACAATAATAATTTTAATATCTGGAACACATTGGTTTCAATTAAGAATAATAAGTACCTACTCTAATTGAACTTTGAGGTTTGCCTTAGCTTTGACAAAGTACCAAAACGAACATTTTATTGGTTGATAATGAATTAAAATCAATATAAAAGTTGTAAATAATTTCTCACAGAAAAGTTTTAAAAAGTGGTCAAGTATAACGACCAAAGTATAGAAAATTAGAGATAGGAATATTTTGTTTTAATATCTATCGTGAGACCTAGGAATATATTATAGAGTTGTCTTAGAATGAAATGAAACTTACCAACAATTTAAAGTGAAAATATTTAAATGAAATTCCATTGTTACAATATAGGCCACTGACTTTACTTGAGCGGAGTTTTCGTATAGGAAACTAACTTTTTCTACGTTTCTATTTGCTAGAAAAATTAAGTTTTTACTTTTCAGTTTACTATATAGTACTGCATCGGTTTTTATACTTTGTCAATCTGTCTTTGTCATCATATCAACAGCTGTCAAAGTAATAATTCTTCTGTCAACGTCATCTGATTATAATGTTTCTTGGTCTAAAAAAATCGCAGTTGAATCTTGCCCTATGTAAAATATTAGTTATTGAGGTTGCATTTTTCTTTTTTAAATTAATGGAATATAAAGAATACCATTTTGTTAAGAGGGTTAAAAGAATTTATTGCACAAAATCAATCTTACAAAAATGCATTCAATGTTTTTTACACAACGTCTGTGACTAACAAAAGTACTATTTAATTTAAAACCAAAATACTTTAAAGAACATTGTTTTATCCTCAACTGTATAATTTATTGTACAACGAATCACAAATTACAATTTAAGTAATTTTCACTCAATATTATCAGCACAATTTTAATGTCAGCTATTATTGTACTAATTGCTAGTTACTACAATTAAAAGAAAATTAAACCAACCATTTATTCAAATATTTTAAATTACGACATTTAACTATCAATATCATTAGTAAGATAAACTAAGTACTAATAGGAAATGTTTTGTTTGTCTTCTAACACTAAACAAACATCAAGTTTTTTAAGTACTTTCATGTTTACTATTTATTATATTAAAAATAGAGGCGGTTTTCATATTGTTTGTACTCTACTACATAGCAAATATGTAAAAAGAATACCAGGTACTTCCCAGTGTAATCAAATTAAAAAAAAAAGTAATAATAAACATGAAGGTGTCAATATACTTACATCTCTAGTTTTTATAAGTAGATTCTTTCCTACAATCTTATATTATCTATAAACAAACAAGATATAAGATCTGTTCCTCTAGAATTCTAAAAGTTATAATACAAGCCGAGTTTACAGATGGCCGAATGTACCATACCATACCATAAAATGAGGTAAATAGGTGCTAGAATATTTTCCCTACATATATATACCCCTCTTCTGTATTTATTCACACTATGAATTCTATTCACCCAGTTTCTTCATAACTAATTTAATTAATGTGGTACACAAGCATCAAAACATGTGATCAAGAAAATATCTATTAGAATGCAGTAGTGGTCAAGCTTTCCCATTCTCGTTTATAATAAGATATTCTTAAAAACTACAACATAGTGTCAATAAATTACTAAATACTGTTCAGACGTGAACATCAACCTCAACCTCTATGTGTTCAGGTTTCACGGATAAATTCACGGCCCTGTTTGAAGTAACAGTTTTTTCAGGTGGCACTGGCAATCCAGATAACTTGAGAGCTGTTGATATTTTGAAAGTTCCTTCATCTTTTCGAGGTTTCCGATCTTTGCCAGTTTTTGGTACCACCTCTGGTTTCACTTTGTTATGTAATTGCATATGATAGTTTAACTTAGCCTGAAACATTATAAGAATTTTAATTGTTTAATAAAGTAATAATAAAACCTGTAAAACTACTTATAAAAAAGAAAACTAAATATCAATCACGAGTTGTAATATTTTAGTTTAACTCTAATAACTTTACAGATGCAACAATAGTTTACCTTAGGTGAATAGATAGGGTGTGCCTCACAGAAATAGTGTGCATTTTTGGAATATTTTCCCCTCTATGGTTTACCATAATATGCTGTTTCTATAACTAATCTTAATTAATGGAGTAAAACCTAAAAAGAAATTAAAGCAGTTGTAAAAATCTAACAAATAAATAAATTTATAAAAATTTAGATATATTGAAAATAGATTAGTAATATTTCAGTAACATACCTCAATGTGCTTTAAGGAAGGTGCGGCTGACTGATTCAGTAACGTTTCAGTATCACTCTTGAGAGTTGCTGATATTTTGAAAATTCCTTAATATTTTAGCTGTATCACTTTCGTTTTTGTTAAATCATTCGGAATGCGATAGTTAACTTAGCCTAAAACCAACCGGAATGTTCTAATTCAATTAAAATCTAACTGAAATGAAAACTGAAGTAACGCAGTGTTATGCGTATAAGTGAAAGCCATTCGTATTAAGTGATGGGATGTACGGCTACATGGATAGGTATTTTTTTTTAGAAAAAAAAACGATGAAATCTTGCGTCGTTCAATTTATCATTCTTAAAAATGACACTACATTAATAAATATGTGGGTAAATCCACGTGTTTAGACGCGGCTGACTCTCTGCCCAAAAACCACAGTGAACAGAGGTTCCTTTATCTGTGAGCAGAAATATGTAAGTAGGCATAAACTAGAATTTCCGGCGCCATTGGGCATAAGCGTGGTGGTTTAATAAAACATATACAAACGGGAGAGGTCAATATATCCTTAAAAAAAAAAGACTTTTCAACTCACGGTTCTGTAAAACTGTAACTCTGAATACACCTCAGGGCTCGGTCAAAAATACAAACAGCAAGTTTGACAAGTAAAATACACGTAGTATATATAACCGACTGCACAACTAAATAACACACACATTTAATAAAAAAACTTCAATGAGAATTAAATAATATGCTGCGAGTATCGAGATAGCCTAAAAATTTGTGGAAGATTTTTCTAATGTCCATCCCTAAAGAAGACGTCAAAAGAATAAAAAATATATACAAAAATTATATATATTGAAAATAGATTATTTAGTAGAATATTATTATGTATGATTACCTTGGACAATTTTCATAGGGACAAGGGAATGTTTTGGTAATTTTTTTATGGCCATGTGTTTTCAGATGTCTTACAATGTGACCTCTTTCCTTGAATGTTCTTTTACATTCATTACAAACAAATGCTGAAATGAAAAAATAATAATAAGCATGGAATCCAAAGTATATTCAATTCAATGAAAGTGAATGAAAGTTATTCCTAAATTCTACTAATTTAAATTAGTTAAAAAATATTTTTTCACCTTCGGCGTAGCCTTCGGCCGAAGGTGACAGCAACATACGACGCTCAGCCCCACCGGGGAGCCATAAATTTATTTTCGGCTGTATAACAGTAACATTGCTCTCTAACAACGATTTTAATGATTTAAGATTTTGAGGTGTCGACGTGTCTAGAACAAAGGAAACCGTAAAGTCTCTCTGCCTTAAACTTATTTTATAACATAAAAAATATTAATTAATTTCAATCTTTTGAATAAGCAAAACGCCAATTAAGTCACTTTATAGAAAGTAATTTAATTTAATTGAAATCAGTAGTTAGTACATAATATACAAAAAGGAAATGTTAGCATTCTCATTGGATCTATCTACATGATAATTACTACAAAGGTTAAACTAGAAAAATACATGTTAGTTTATGGATGGATTTATGGATGAGTTTTGATTCTGCAGGGGAAGTACCTTTATTGCTCTAGTTTATGGTATTTAAATTCCTCCTTGCTTATCAACTGAGAAGTGTAGTGAAGCATGTACCTTATGAATACTGTACCTTAGCACCTTGATATCCTTCAGGAAAAAAAGCAGGTATTAAACTGTACATTATTTTAAGTAATTGAATTAAATACTCACAACTCGGAACATGTTTAGCTTTTTTGTGTTTCTGATATTTTGACCAATGATCAAAAACTATATCACAATCTTCACATTTGTAAGTTTTGTGGTATCTCATGTGTCGTTTTTTTTGGTAAAGACTAACAAATGTTTCTTTGCAAATATCACATCTGGAAATAACAACAGGTAAATATTAATGAACTAATTGCATGATTTATCTATACTATACTAATATTATAAAGCTGCAGAGTTTGTTTGTTTGTTTGAACGCGCTAATCTCCGGAACTACTGGTCCGATTTGAGTAATTCTTTTTGTGTTGGATAGTCCATTTATCGAGGAAGGCTATAGGCTATAAAACATCACGCTATGACCAATAGGAGCCAAGCAGAGCGGGAGAAACCGCGCGGAAGTAGCTAGTATAAAATACACATATTAAAACTTATTTCAAAGTTACTTACTTGAAGGCTTTTATACCCGTGTGTTGATACATGTGGGCTGTAAGTTGGTTTTTCTTTTTGTACGTCACTTTACACAGGTCACAGGTAAACTGTACAGCATGGACTGTATTAATATGCCTTTTGAGATTCTGACGGTTCGCAAATGATCTGTTGCATTGTGAACAGCTGAAATAGAATATATTATATTAATATAGTTATCTTATAAGATCCACCATAAGAATAAATCTTTTGCTAAGCACATTTTGCCCTAATGTAAAAACTTAAAGTATAGAGTTAATATAACATAAAATTTAGTTTTTATACTTAAAAAATTCTTCTAGGGTATCGAAGCATTTTTAGCTTTCTTTTAAATTTCATGGTAGGTAGCTCTTTTATCTCTTTAGGAATAATAATTGTTATTAGAATAAATTTTTCACCACTTTCACTCTTTTCGCAGGTTTAACTAATGGCCTAGTACAATATATTTGAGATAAGCCCCTGTGGGCGTCCTTGGCTAGACTATTCCAGCATTTGATTGTCGCAAGTTGTTCACAGTGGCTCAATAGGATTTAAATAGTTAGAAGTAAATTAAAGTTGAATGTTACCTGTAAACTACATCATTTTCTGGAGGCAAATGCACAGAATTTACGTGACGATCCAAGTGACTTTTGCTTGTATATGCTTTGTTGCAGTTTGGCTGTTTGCAAGGGAAGGGTCTCTGAAAATTTAAACATAAATTGCCGTAATGTGCAACCAACGTGACTATAACCAATTTAAATCTTCATGAAACTTACTATGTTATTATGAGCCAGAAAATGCTGTGCTAGTCTATAAGGTCTATCAAAATACGATGCGCAGCCTGCATACGAACAATAATACAACTTCTTTGGTTGCTCTTCTTCCATTTTGTCACTTAAATCGTATTTACAATGTTTTTGAAACATTTGTAGTGGTTATTTAATTAACTGAAGCCTTACATTTATAAAGTTATCGATATAATATTACGGCAAATCTTTAAAGATAAATCGTTCCTTCTTATGTTATATTTTAATGTAACAATATTGATGATAATTTTATGTTAATTAATTAATAATTTTATAAAACTTTTGAAGAAATCCGACTGATAATAAAATTAATACAACAACGAGTAATGGAGCAAAAGCAAAGCACCAATCGAACCAATCAATGAATAATAAAGTTTATCCGTCAGTGTCATGTCAAAAACACAAATGTCAAAGTAGTTTTTTGAGCTTGTCGCCTTTTGCCTCGCACCCACGACGCCTATTATTTGGTAAAAAATAATTCTTTAATAGTAAAATAACTAAATTGATTGACTTAAATGTAAAATACTTTATCTTCACTTGAAAGTTTATATTTTAGTTTTAGTCGTTACAGTGAAAATGACTATGAAGGGCACCTCTATTTGTCTACGATTTCGCGATATATTTGACATATTGCACTTGGTGCAACTCTAAATCATTCTATTTTGTCCCGTATTCAACAAATAATGCGACGTAATCTTCGTTTTAATATAATAACAATTATGACTATATCTGAAATAGTTTAAACAATTCATGTGCCTGAAGTGTATTTTGTTGTTAGTTAATACAAATTCAATCGAATTTACAGTGCATCAGTCAAGTCAGCTGACGTACGTAAACAAAGGGCATGTCAATATTTTGTGAAGTGGTGAAACACCTTCAAAGTGATTTGTGATCCAATCTGAATATTATATTTATTCTTATAAGATGGATATTGACGGTTCGTCAGTTGGAGAGATCGATCAAAATTTATTACTGCAATTTAGTTGTATGAACACAACGGACAGAGATGAACTTATTAATCAAATGCAGAGACTCTTGGGTCCTAGTATTAATTATAACACTGCCAGCTTCTTTTTGGACATGAGTAATTGGTAATGTATATTGTGTTAATTTTACAATGATCCATAAATGTATAACTTTGTTTATAAATCTTAATACAAAATTATTTGTTTGCAGGAATTTACAAACAGCAATATGTTGTTATTTAGATTATACATTACCACCTAAACTGCCATCCATGTCATTAAAAGCTGCTCAAACTCAAGAGGCTGCTGTGGGACCTGGTGCATGGTAAGAATACAATGGAAAGCTAATTAGAGAGTAACATTAACATAAAGAAATGTATCACAGTTAGTAGTCATTGCTTATTAGGTCAAGTAATGACTCACTTACATAAACAATAATATTGTTCTTAATCACAAATCTTTCATGTTTAGACTATTTAATATGTAGTAAATAAACTTATTTTTTTTTAGTTTTGAACAAAGTTGGAATATTGCTAACACTGGTGCAGAGGGGTGGCCAGGCAGCTGTAGGCTGATCCAAGGTGGAGGTGAACCACTCGGTGCCACACCTGTCTTTGTTCCACCTTTACCAGCAGGACATTCCACTACAGTTACGTTAAAGTTAGTAGCGCCAACTACACCAGGCACACACAGAGGATATTTCCATTTGGTGACTGACAAAGGAGATCAAATAGGAGGTGAGTGAAATTGAAAGCAACAAGAAAAAAATTATTTGTTCAATTCACAAATTCTTGTTCCGGGTGCCTATGATGCAGAAGGAAATCCCAGGATAGTGATGTGAGGCATTAAATTTAAAATAAATAATAAGTTTTCTTTAAACCTTCCGAGTTCTCAACAAGTACAATGCAATCTTGTATTTTTCCCATTTTCTGAACAGATTGTCAGGATATTACTGACAACATCTTTAGCAGTTATATCTAATGTGCTATTATAATTAAATAATTAAGTTTGTCATTACTGAAATTGAAACTGTATTCAAGTTGCAGGTATTGATATTTTTTTGTTTTTAGATACATTGTGGGTGGAAATTACTGTGGAATCAGAGATTACAATGGCACTTGTAGAACAACTGGCTGCTTTACCCGTCCCAAGTAGTAATGGTCAGGTATGTATCAATCACTGTGCTAGAAAAACTATACTTTGCATCTGACCTTGTGGAAGGACATTTGGTTAAAACTTATTATTGCTAAACAAAGACTGTCTATTTGAACTAGTAGTAAAATTGGCTTCTCATTACTGTTCACTCTCTGGATAATGAATATACTGTTCTAATTAAATCTGGATAATAAAAGAACAAAAGTATGTCACTAGTATATAGATAGTATTCAGGATGAATAACATATTCTATTGAATATTTTACCACATACTTGTTCAGTCCAATAACTTTCTGGAAAATGATATAAAAATGTAACATGATTTTTTTTTTTTTTCTAGATGCCACCCCAAGATGATCAGATGTGTTGATGAACGGCAGTCACAAGATGTTTTGTAAAATTTTCATTAACTAACATGGATTATGTTATATTTATTAAGCAGTTAATGGGCAGTTACATGTCATTGCTTTCCTTCTAAGATTATTAAGAATTAGCCAAAGAATAATCACAATATTCTTATTTTTCAGTTTTCTGATTACTATTGTAAAAATGTAATTTATATATATTTATTGAAATAAATAAAAACATGGCTGCTGCAATCAATTGAATTTAGTTAAAATCTGATGCTTTGGTTACATTCTGTGTAAATGTTTTAAATTCAAGGAAACTTTTTGTCTTAGTATGTATTTTTTTTCACAAAATACATAACTTGCTTTTTTGGGAATAATTTTGGTCAATTTCAGTTGCTTTCAGCAATCTATTGCATGTAAAATTTTGCTATACAAATTTAAGACTCCTGATGGAAGGAAAATAATGTACAAACCATACATTATACACATGATGTTGATTAGCTGTAAGACAACAAATTAAGAATTTGTTAGATATTGTTGAATTTTACAAAATGTAATGATTTTATTAGGATTAATTATAATTATTTTTAGATTGCATTGCCATGAATGTAATTACTATGGGGAATTAATTTTATAGTATAAATAAGCAAGTATAATAATGATTAAATAATATAATTGCAGGTTCTGTTTTTGACTTGCTTGACTCATTATCATACCCATGCTACTGGACGGCGCTTCATGGCAAAGGATTTTAATACTAATTATTTTGAATCTTATTTCTATGAGTTTAGAAATTATTTAACTTTATTTTGATACCACGATGTCGCGACGTGCCGCAGGATGCTGTGGCATGACGTGACGTGCATCCCGCAAGACGTATGGGTCACTTTGGGGTCGAGGAATTATGATTCCTAACTAGTTCAAATAAGGTTTAAACTTGTGCAGCATTTCGGTGGGCGGCAATTATGCACCCAAAATTGACTTTTCGTCAAATTAGCAGTTCTTATTTGTCTCTCTTCATTTTCACCAAGAGGGGCTATTAAAATTAAATCCCAGTCCACCATAAGGACACAACCAACTTTGAATATGCGCATAGCAAAACTGATGGATGTAAGAGTGACTGGGCTTTCAGCAGGATGCCACGGCATGCTACGGCACGCCGCGGAATGTGCAGCGCGTCTTAGGATGCCACTGCACAACCTGCCGTGACACGCTGTCAGTAATGGTTTTTTAATGGAATAAGCCTGTAAATGCACCGATGAATAGCCTGATACCCCTGATGGCAAGCAATTGGCGCCGCCTATGGACACCCGAAACACGTTTCAAGAGCTTAGCCGGCCTTTTGAATTTGATAAAGGTTTAAAGACATGTGAGAAGTTGATGTGCAAAAATGTCTGAAATTCCTGTTTGAAATAAAGATTAATGAGACCATTATCATTAAGTTTAAATAAACTGTAAAAATAACTGTAAGGCATACTCCTCTTGATAATTTTTTTTGATTGCTTGGTATTAAAATGATTTTATAAAATAAAAAATAAATTATTTGGTTGATTTTAATCTTCATTTACAATTCTTATTATAATTATTTACAGGTATATTTAATGAAAGAATTCATTTGTAACTTACCAATTTGGCTTGACATCAAAGTCCATTCCAGCAAAACAATAAGGTAACTGACAAGCAATAATCATGAAATACATAATTATACAAATACATTTTCATATACTACTTCCTTACACATAACTAAAAAAATATAATTACGGAATAAACCAATTATTGCCATAAGCAAATAGCAATACTGATTTTGTATTTTATCTTATCATGGAAATAATACTTCTAAATTCAGAGGAAGGCTTCTTAAAAAAATAGTTTCTTGTGTGTAGTAAGACATTTATACCTATATAACTAAGAACAAATGCATTACTAATTATCTCGAAAAAAATTCTAAACAGCCATTTCCATATCTATTTTAGGCTGTGGCTTGTATCCCTTGATGATGAAGTCTTCATATTTGAAATCATCAATGGACTTGATTTCCCGAGCAAACTCCAATGTGGGGAAAGCTGTGGGTGTTCTTTGTAACTGTACCTTCAACGGTTCTATATGGTTTAAGTATACATGGGTGTCTCCTGTTGTATGAATAAACTCACCAGCCTGTATACAAAGAAACCATGTTACTTAGATAATTAGATTTAAAACAAATGCCATTACAGAAAGAAAATAGCAACAAAATGATCATGTTACCTCCAATCCTGTGATATGTGCAATCATGTGTGTGAGTAAAGAGTAGCTGGCAATATTGAAAGGAACTCCCAGACCCATATCTGCGCTCCTTTGGTACAGCAGACAAGATAATTTACCATCTGATACATGGAACTGAGCAAGGCAATGACATGGAGGCAAAGCCATTTTACTCAGATCTGATGGGTTCCATGCACATATCAGCATTCTTCTATCTGCAGGGCGATTCCTAAAATTAAGAAACAAAATACAGGATAATCAATGACAAGTGTCATGTTTAATTGACCTAAATGTATTGTAATTATTCAAGCTTACTTGATTGTCTCAATAACATTCTTCAATTGGTCAACTCCTTGGCCTTTGTAATCAGTTTTACAATCAACATAGTCAGCACCACTATGTCTCCATTGGAAACCGTAAACTGGGCCCAGATCCCCTGTAAAAGAATTTTATTTATTTATAATCTTGATCTTAATTAAAAGTAGGTAAGTAATTTTAAATATGATTGTCTAGAAGTAAACTAGTTTTAATAGTTCTTATCGAAATGGTATACATACCTTCTTCTCTGTCAGTAAATCCCAAGTTGTCTAGAAACTGTCGAGATCCATTAGGATCCCAGATGTGGACACCCTTGGAAGAAAGTACTTTAGCATCAGTTGAGCCAGATATCATCCAGAGTAACTCTTCAATAACACCTCTGGTAAATACTCGTTTAGTAGTCAGTAAAGGCAGGGTTTTATTCTTGAGGGAATACCTTTGCATAGCCCCGAAAATAGATAAGGTTCCAACGCCAGTCCTGTCAACTCTTTTGTCACCTGTATCAAAGGTTAAGCAAATATTGCCTATCAAGTTTGTACTTACTAAATGCAGTAAAAGTATGATTACATCACTAGCATGTAGTTATTTACTACTTAAATTCACTAAGTAGTTATTAGAAAAGTTAATTCAAGAAATAATTAGCGTGAAAACAAACCTGTGTCAATTATTTTTTGTATCAGTTTCAAATACTGATATTCATCGTGTTCCGCAAGAAGAGCGTTTAGCATACCCATTTTTAATGATTATTATAGGATAAGGCACTGTTTATTAATGTCTAAACTTATTAATCTTTACTGTAAAATGCAACTTGCCGCGGTAAATGAAGTTAACGTCATGGGCACAAACAAAAAGAGCGGGAAATCTTCCTTACACGAAGATGACATTGACAAGTTGCCATTCCGTTTTCATTTCGTTCAGTAACAAGGACTTTGAAAAAGGTGTTAGAACTTAAATAACCAGTTAACGTCCTTGTTCAGTATTAGAATAATGTCCTGTTTTAGTGGTGACATAATAATATTGGAACAAAATAAAAATGCCTTGGCTTGAATAGAAGCTGATCGCTTACCATCCGGTGGCAAACGAGCAGACGAGTCACCTACTCGTCTGCTCGTTTGCCACCTATTCCATAAAAAAGTAGTTTTTTGTTATTTCATTAGTAAAAACAGTAAGATATATAGTCTAGCACCTACCTTTGTCTATAAAGTTTCAAGTACGGTAGAGTAGATTATTTTTTACTAGGTTGTGATTGTACCATTGTAGGTACCTAATGTACTTTGAAGTACTTTGTAGGATTACTTGGATTGTGGTCCGAAGAAACGCCCGATCCGATTCCAGCCGTATGGATGAAGTCTCAATATTGGTAGCGACATATTGGTCCCTATGTAATTAATTTCTTTAATTTGCCGTTAACTGCCGTTCACCATCATAATACGTCTGCTAGTTTGCCATCCCATCCCATAGATAAATCTAGTCAGGGCACCTCTAATAACATTTACAGTTACCGTTGATTGTTGTTATTAGCAACCGATAAACAAAGTACAAAAATATTTGCAGTGGTTATATTTTAGAAAATAAATATTATTAACTTATTACATACTTGTAAAAATAATTATTATTGATTTTTCTATAGTTCAGCTATAAGGTACTCATCCAAACCGCTGTAGTAATGTGAGTTTCTAAATTCAAAAAATATCTACAATTTGTTCCCCTTTAACTAAAACGTTCTTCCTACTAATATTTGTATTCTTGGTAGTGATAAGGGTTAAGGAAGTTACAAAATGCCTGCGTTCGAAGCACCAAGTGTTGAACTGGGCAGTGCTCCTCAGACGCCGAGTATAGTTGCGTCACCTTCACCATCAGAAATCTCAAGCGCCAGTTCTCCAGAACCACCGATTATACGAGCTACGCCTTTATTTAGGTGAATAATGTTATTCCTTCTATCTCTTATTTAGTTTACTTTCGTGTTTACAAAAACATAGCTTTTACATACCACGATATGCTATTATAGTTCGTAGTTAGTATCTTCATGAGTCCTCAATAGGTAATAGCACAGAGCTTGGCGTTGTGCATGGGACTAACAATATCTTTGGTGTAAACTGACTGTTTGGTAAGTTTTGCGGTATAATAGGCGCGATGCTTCGCCGTCCTGGCAGTAAGCGGGTTGGTGGCCAAACGCAGACTTTATCAACGAAAAAAAAAGAAAGAAATGTTATGTTAAATGCTCTGCTTTTATTTAGAGCCTTGGCTATGCCCCCTCCGGATCCGGATCAACCACCAGGCCAGGAAGAATTAGAGCGACGGCTTCCAGGCTACAGACGCATAATTATTCCACGAGAACTGACTTTGATAGAGCTTTTGGTAAGTCTAAAGTTTATAATAATCAAAGGTCGGGCATTGACTTCTATTGACGTAGTTAAATTTACAAAAACAGAACTAATCTAAAATAAATATTTTTTGTCCCATTCGTAGATATTTCAATGAAGGTTTTTGTTTTGCACTTACGAGATGGCGCTAGTGAGGCGTAAGGGTTTACTAGAATGAATTTATTTGATTTGCTTGATAAAATTTTAACATAATACAATTTTTGTTCGATTCAGAAACAAAGCAGTGGTGTGACAACTGATGATGAGGTCTTGCGCATCCGAGAGGCTAAACTTCGTGTTGTAGCAGATCGAGTTGGCTTGAGAAGACTACACGTTCTCTCTCCAAGACTACGTATTCTCACGCTAGATGGAAGCGCACTTTCATCCTTGCGCGATCTTGGTATCGGTTTAGTTCATCTCAAAGTAAGTTAATACAACAAATTACTGTTAAGATTTCTTAAGTGGATGATAGTTTTAGAGCCTAATACTAAATATCAGCTAACAGGCTTACTTTGTTAGTTTTATATATTGTACTTTTTTCTCTTTAAATCGTTGTTTTTAACAGATTTTGAGTATAAACCGTTGCGGTTTATCGAGCTTGGACGGCGTTTGGGGATTAGGTAATTTGAGGGAGCTGTTTGCTGCTGGAAACCGCATCCAAGATTTACAACCTCTGGCCGCATTACAGAAACTGCACACTTTAAATCTGGCTGAGTATGTTCTACTTATTAACTTACACATATAATTAATCCAAGTATTCTATTCATCCCAGTAGGGCTGATGTCTGATCCGGAGCTGCGGACTACCTAGCGGGTTTACCGGGGCTCCGGCTCGACAAGCAGGAGTAGGAACGGGGTGGTTTTTGGTCAGTAAGAGTCTGACACATCTTCTCGCCTCGCTTAGGGCGGGAGACGTCATTGGATGATTTTCCCCCCTCAAAAAAAAAAGTATTCTATTCATAGTACATAACTAAGAAGAATAGTGCTGAGAATCGTATATCTCTGACTCGATGTATTAATGAGTACAAAGTTCCCAATAATTCTTCAATCCACAGCAATCCCATATCGGACTCTGGTCGGCTTTGGACGCTTGGAGTTTGCAGTTCTCTTCGGAAACTGACCCTCACAGGAACTCCTGCGGCTGATGATGTGGACTACCGTTCCCGAGTGGCTGCTGCACTGCCGATGCTAGTCTACTTGGATGACAGACCTTTGCATACCGATGTTAATTGTATGTATTTAAGCTTAATATCACCTTATCCAATAGATTAATTAGTTGTACAGACACTAGAACAACCTTTATTTAAAAAAAAATAATTTACCCGTTTAGTTAGTACAGTCGAAAGTAAAGTAAAGAAGATTTACAGTTTGTAATAAACTAAATGTTGGGTCATACCATTCTATTTCAATTAAAAAACCTCGTCAGCCATATTTAAAACTTCAAAGTAATAAGAATAATGTGCTTTACCATTGCACGTGCAGTAAAAAATAGCACACTATTACCTGGAACCTAGTTATTACCAAAAACTGCTTCATAATTACTTGTACAGCTCACTTACATGATGTTTTGTATTGCTACCGTCATCGCGTGTTCGCATGTTCTATTCTCATTTAGTTGCTAAGGTGAAAACTAGTCTTACGCTGAAATGTGGACCGCAGAAAATTAGAACGTTCGGAGCAGCCGTGAGGATTTATTTCAATTTCGATTTCATGATAGTCCGAATGCCTTAGTTTATCAGATGTATCCAGCGACGTCTTAACCTAGCTAGATGTAGGTATCTGCGGACTACCTAGCGGGTTTACTAGGGCTCCGGCTCGAAAAGCAGGAGTAGGAACGGGGTGGTTTTTAGTCAGTAAGAGTCTGACACTCCCTCTCGCCTCGCCCAAGGCGGGACAAGTCATTAGATGATTTTCTTTCCCTAAAAAAAGGTATCTGATTTATATTTATGTACTGGCATCTAACCTCCAAATACAATAACTACCTAGTTACTGATTATAAGGTAAGACGAGATTAATGGGCATGCTGTATTAATTACGCTGGTAATTTTCCATAATTTATTGTCTTTATTGCCAGTCATCATACCTTTAATTTTTTTACATCAATTAATAGATTCTTTGGGCGATTATTTTATAAAAAAATAATGAGATCTTAAAGGGCATATGCAAATTGCTACTAAGTACCTATGGATTTTTAGATTCTGATGAAGAGTTCGGCCCAGGATCGTCATCTTCGGAGAGTGATGATGAAGAAGAACCAGACCTATTGCCAAAACTAAACAGTCCACCGCCAGCTGAACCCGAACCTGGACCTTCGACTATGCCAGACGTAAGGAAATAACATAAAAATACTTATATTCCGCATTACCTAGATCTAGCTAAATAGTGTGTATAGTACTCCGTACAGTTACATCGCAGAACTATAAAACTTTACCGATCAACCCCTAGGGGTCGGAGACATAGACCAATTTTTCTATGGGAAACAAAGAACTTATCTATAATGGATTTTTTCAGTTCAAATATTTCAGCAGGATAAAAGTCCTCTATATGTCCTTGATATTTAACGCGATGCGAGCGATGACTTGCAGTAGGTAGACATTTTGATAAAATTATCACGTGTATGGTAGGTACTGTGTAGTAATTTTGCCAAATAAAATAATGATACGCGTGTCTTAGAATAGATTTAGGAGTTTAAAATAATGATAGGTTATGTTAAGTGATCTTTCGTTGATAAATGGTAATTTTAATTTTGCTGTCACGATGAAGGAGTTTAAAGGTACTATGCTCGAGATCGCAAGTTCAAGAGTTTATTATTACTACCTAAGTGATTATTATAACTGTATACTATACGTGCGTACGGCGCCTTGCGAACCGCGCGCGCCACATTGAGTCATCATACCACCACAGATGGGGCCCAAAAGGGCTGATGCCTCTTCCGGAGCCGCGGACTAACGGGGCTCTGGCTCGAAAAGCAGGAGTAGGAACGAGGTGGTTTTTAGTCAGTGAGAGTCTGACACTCCCTCTCGCTTGCTCAAGACGGGAGAAGTGATAGAATGATTTTGCACCTCAAAAAAAAAATACTACACACCTAAGTGGGTATATCAAAATAATGTCTAATCTTATATGTAGGATAGGTAACTTGAATAGGTCATAGGTAAATAGGTTCTTATTTGCTTGGCTACTCACGTAAATTAGGTATCTACCTAATCTAAATAAATAATGTTGATAAATAAATATGACACCATTTGAATGTCAACAGCAGTGACCTACCTACATTGCCCCCTTTCCGATTTCTAGAACAATTAGGTACCTCATTAATTAAATCGACTGCATGCATAAACATGTAGAACTACAGACAAAAAGACGAAATTAAATTTTAATTAGAATTAAAAGAAACATTTTTGTATAGGAAATACCAGAAGTTCATGAGGGTGGTTACACTGGCAATTCCAGTTTTGATTGCGATGCTTTACCGACACGTGTTCGAAGACGTCCAGCCACCACGGAGAATGCTGGTGTCAGACCAATCCGCCCCAACGTCCCGCCGAGGCCAAAAACTGCTCAAGACAGACGACAGAACTGTGGAGATCAACGGACTAGACTTGAGATACTAAATACGCTTTTGGGTAAGGAGAATGGAACTGGTTATTTAAGTTAGTTTTAGTCTTCTGCAACTTCACGCCTTTTATTTCTGAAAGGGTACGCCGAGGTGCACATTACGGCACGTAATGCCGCTACACAATGTACACCCACTTTTCATAATTTATGTTGTAAGTCTCATGCAATAGGGGGTGAGCATATTGCCATGTACTGAGCAAATTCCAGACCACGTGCTACTACTGAGAAATTTTTCCCGACCGGAATCGAAATTTTTGAGACCCCTTGTTCGGCAGTCGCACTTGCGACCACTTGACCAACGAGGCAGTTATTACTAGTTATCTAGATTGAAACGTGTGTCTGGTAATTGACTGTCTATTCTAGGCAATTAGTGGCTTCCGTTTGTATAATTGACGGCTGATTGATTATATGTATTTAATAATCGATACTTTATTTGAATACAATAATTACGTGTATAATTTGATAATTAATCGATGTAATCTTTTACAAGACGATGAGTGGTTATGCAGCGGCAGTAAGCTGACCTCTTTGGATGCTGTCTGTGGGAATTTAGCAAGAGCTTTGCGTCGTAACTCTAGCGCATACCAACGTCGCTTTAAAGGTGAGAAAAAGAAAATCCGTCTAGTACATAAGTACCTACATGGCTTAACAAAACAACCGTTGTTTTCACCGCACATGTTTATTTTCGAATCATTAAAATTAATCAGTATTGACAAGACAACATAAAATTTATTACTTTCATCTGTCCATGTTGTCATAATTTATTTTTTTATTTGTTTAATCTCATGTACCTACACAATGCAATTAAATAGTGGTACATAAGGCAAACTTAATGCCGTATGACATTCTCTACCAGTCAACCTTAGGGTTCAAAGAGAAAGTTAGCGAAAATGAAATAATCCGTTGTAGAAATATGCAAGTTAATAAAGATAAGATAAATAAGATATCATTGATTGTCTCTTAATGAATGCTGACATTTTGCCATAGAGAAACTCTCTGCATATTAAGACACCATCGCAATGATTACATAGTCAGCAAATAGCAGCCCGTTTACAAAGACAGTAGGTACTAGGTGTCTGTGTCTACATTGACTTTGACAATATTGAAGGTGCGTGTCGAACCTAATTTCGGTTAAGATTGCTAAATGTGAACTTAGATGTTTTATTGGTTATTCATTACTAACATTGGATTTAGCAGCAGTAACGTATTTTTGTTATAAAACAAACACATAGGTACAGCTTTTTTTTGATGGGGGTAAATCATCCAGTGACTTCTCCCACCTTAATATCAGACTTTTACTGACTAAAAACCACCCCGTTTCTTCTCCTACTTTGAGTCGGAGCCCCGGTAACCTGCCACGTTGGCCGCAGCTCCGGATGTAGGTACACTTTATGTCCAAATCAGACTCGACATAAACATTACAGAAAACTTTAAGTGTGGGAGAGCCATGCTTCGGCACGAATGGGCCGGCTCGACCGGAGTAATACCACGGCCTCACAGAAAACCGACGTGAAACAACGCTTGCGTTGTGTTTCGTTGTGTGAGTGAGGTTACCGGAGGCCCAATTCCCCCTTCCCAATCTTCCCCATCCCCATTCCCGAACAACAACCCTTAAATTCCTAACTCCCAAAAAGCCGGTAACGCACTTGTAAAGCCTCTGGTGTTTCAAGTGTCCATGGGCGGCGGCGATTGCTTACCATCAGGTAATACGTCTGCTCGATTACCGGCAAGACCCATAAAAAAAAAAAATTAATTACATAATTAGGAATCAAATCGTATCGCGGATGCGCACTACGCAGCCGTAGCACGTAGGTCGCCTAACATCTAGGTACACCATCCGTACCGACATATTTAATTATAAAAATGTCTTTTAACACATTGTTAATAGTCACAATTCATTCATACAGTCTATCTCTCCTTAGCCAAAGTCATCTTTGGATTTTTTATCACACATTTTTTGCTACAGCAATAGCAGTTCTCAAAGTAAACTGTAAAGGTCAATGACTTATAACTGAAATCATTTATTCAAAATGAAATTGTTTAAAAACTTTTCTCAACTTGTAAGATATGAGATTACATACTTAATGACTTCTCGATTGAATAGATATCTTCTTTTGTAACTGTAAAATATTGAAATTTCCTATGTTTGGTAGAAGTTTTAATATTCGTACAATCCTCAGTCTTTTGGTATAGTAGGTACGACGCGAAACAGTTAAACTTTAAAGAATCTAGGAGCGTATTCTCGTGTTGTTTATTTATACGTGAGTTAGCTGTTTATTTTAATGAATAAGAGTATACGAAATATAGTGTAGTATACGTAGAAATACGTAGGTATAGAGTGTACGAAAACTATCAAGTGGTCTTCAGAGCATCATAGTTTTCTATTCTTCGAGTAGGTAGCAAATATGTCGAGTGATTGCTTAATTTTGATTACACAAACATGGCCTCGACCTAAGATTGTTGTGAGAAAGCTGTGAAATTGTGCGTGTTCTTTGTTAATTCTGCTTGTTAACACAGCTAGCCTCATGAGATAATCAACAGAACCTTGTCCTATGTTGTGTACTCTGTCTATTTGAAAATAACTGCTAATATTTAGAAAGCGGCGAGGTCTTAGGATCTAGCTTATTAGAGCGTGTTTTTGGTAATTTCGAAGTAAAAACAAGCAGTTACATTCTCATTTCACAATTAGTGTAATTTAAGGTTTTAATGGTTTTCTAAATTTCAATTACATAATTGGTTTGTTTAGGACTTATTTTTTCAATTTTTTCCTCTTAACTTTCTTTAGAAACTATTTTGTAAACAGAACTGTAACGTTAGCACGTTGAAGACTTGCCAAGAATAACCTAGTCTATTTCAGTACATATATGTTTTCGTTAATAGATGCTGAAAAGGAATTGGTGGAACAAACGATGGAAGATGCATCAAGAGCGGTAGCAGCCGAAATACCGCGAGCACCACGTCTAGAAGATTGGGTTAAGTTCAAAGAAGAAACAGGGTAACGTTGTTTTAAAGAGTCATTAGGACAATTGTATATCTCTGTTTTGCATTAAATCATTTACGCCCGAATACTGAAATGCTACTCAATTTTAAGTTGTACATAAATATCGTGCTATCTCTGTCATTTTATAAAGAATTGATAGGGACAGAACTAGTTTTGAGAAAATTGAGTAGCGTTTGAGTATTCGAACATTAGTTAACTGAGATAGTTACAATGATTTGTCAATTGTAGTAATAGTCCAGTCATTTGGTAGTTTTACCTGGAAAGTTTTCCGGGAGTTTTGAAAATTGGTGAATTTATAGATTTGGGTATGCTCTTTTCGAATTTCAACTTTGCCACCTCGTACAACCGCCGCTCGCGCCGCCATATTGAAAAAATGGCGCCTAAAAACGGTTTTTTATTAATATCTCCGTTCCGACGCATTTTACGAAAAAATATTTATGTACAAAATTAAACTAGAAAAAATTTCCTACAATTTATGTATTGATAACTTTTTCATAAAATCAATAGTTTTTGGCGTACGAGCGCCGCAAAGTATTATTAGTCCAGTCAAATTAGGATTTCACCTCGGAATTTGAGATACCCAGCTGTAATTTTGTATATACTTGTATATTGACTGCCTGAAACTTGTCTCAAAACCTACATATGGTAGGGTGTAAGCAACTATTAAATTTTAACGTCCAAAAGTCCCAAAAAACGGTTTTTTGCGCTTTTTTGGAAATATCTAATTTCCTATAGGTTTTTGGTATTTGCATTTAATACCAATATTGTAGAATACAAAATTACTTAGACTATAAAGTGTACCAGATTAGTTTAGTAGAAAGAGTATTACCTACCTCCAATGATGCTATCTTTTGACAGGATTGACATCGATATAAATTTTAATGATAGACCAAAATGTCCTGATCCCACAAAGATTCTTGAACGTCTCGAGAAAATAGAGAAGGAGACTCAAGAAAGAATTAAAGAAGAAACATTAAAAGCAAAGTTTAAAAATGCAGATGGAAGCTTAAGCGGTGCAGCTAGCTTATCATATTTGCCAAACAGTACTACGTTCGATACGATGTCGACTTTAAATAATTATGAAATGTTTCACACAGATTTAGTTGATCTACCAGTTAATGCAAACATAGATACGTTTTACGATGGCATTGATGATTTACATTCAGTTAGCAGAGAAAGGGTTGGTTACTCCGATGACAATGATTCACTAACTGACTAAGAACAAGAACGACTTTCCCCAACGTGGCTTGATATTTTACCTAGACATTTAGTTCTGGTCTTGCTACCTTATTGTAGACTGTAGAAGATTTATTTTACTATCTCGATTTACTGCAACGACTTTCCTTTCGGTTTATTAGTGTCTGTGAATAGCGATAGGTACAGCATAGATGCAATGAAAACTTCCGAAGTGATAAAAGTTTAAAGAGAATTGAGAAAGTGCTAATGAGAATTTGTAACTTGTATTATTGTATTTTACTATGGTCATTGTTTTAGTAGAATATTCTACCAATTTTGGTTCGGTTTTACCTGTAGGAATTAGGTGGCCTACTTGGGTTTTGTTTTGCGTAAAACTCGAATACCGCAGAAATACGTTAAATGGTGATTTCATATTTATTCCGTGACATTACTTTGTCACGAGGTCACGATGCACCTTGCTGATTTAACGAGTACCTAAAACAGAAAGTTGCAGTAGGAAATTTCATTGCGTGGGTGCATAAATAAACCATGGTTTTCTTATTAAATATGTTGTTATAATCCACCAGAATTATGGAATGAAACTCTTAAGATTTGTTACTTGTTTTACCGTATGAAATGCATTTTTCGTTTCAAGCCATGCTCAGAGGCTCATATTCATGAGCAGCATTCCGCGACAATAGGGATGATGACTGGGTCAAAAATAAATTATTACAACTTTTCAATACAATAAAATATTCAAAAATAATCACACTCTCATTCATAAATTTTATGAACTACTTAATTTTCGATTTTTTCTAGCTAAATTTCTAGAAATAAGTCTGCTATATGACGTCAAAAACTTATGACGTCATAATAGAGTATTTCATACAAAATTCATAGAAAATATCGTTTTTGACGTTTCGAAAAAAGTATTGAATTTGACTAGTAGGAAACTAGCCAATTGCCGCCTCATCTGTCAATAGTTACGCCAGTAAGCCGATAGCATAATAATTAATTTTCTGAATTAGTTTAATAATATAATTAATCATTCATTAATAACGATATTAATCATGTAACCTTGTCTATTTTGTAATTATTATGAGTTATGAATGATACGTCATTGAATGGATTTGTTTAGTTTTTCGTTTTTGTTTAAAACTTTTCAGCGATTCTTAGTATTTTTGACATTTTCTATGAAAGAACGGACATCATGTTTAACGCGGTTATTCGCCTGCTACAAATAACGTAAATAAATTATTTTTATTATAAGTGTTTCTTGTGTTTGTTATTACAATTTATGAAAATAAAAGTTTATTGATCGTTGTTATTCTGTTTTATTTTAAACCTTAAGCTTTCTACTTAAGGAATAGTGTGTCCGATGTGGTTTAGTGAAAGCGTTTGTTGGAAAATGCTATTATATGACCATACCATATGGCCGTATAATGTTATTAGGGTTAGGTACACACACCATACTCCTACTTACTGACTTCAGAAACTGAACATTTTCTATCAGGAAAGTGGGTTAGCATGTAACCTCGAAATGAGCACTTATGGAACTACTCGAAATATTCTCATCACTATTTTATTTACTTACTTATCGCATGGTTTCCATCATGCGTACCCTTTTATAGCCGTCTTCATAAAAATGAGGTTCTCAGTTTGATCACCTGTATGTATGTTTGTGCACGATTATCTCGCGTTTGGCTGAATCGATTTTGATGTTTCAGTATAGTATTTTTCAGATTTAGGAGCATGTTGTAGGGATATTAACCGACTTATAAAAATGGAATTGGTTCTTTTTTTTATATGGAATTATCTGCTGTCGCTACGGTGAAGTCGCACTTATATATTAAAGACATTTTTTTATCAATATTTGGGTGATGCAGATTATTGGAGATATTCAATTCCTTATAAATATAGGTAAGTAAGCATTAGGTACTTCAACATTAACCCATATTTATATAGACTTCTACTGGTGGTCTACACTAAACCCTACGGTTTAGGACACAACTTTCTCTTCCGTGCGCAGTGCAGTACCTACTACCTACTAAAGGAATTTAAGAAGACTTGTCTCTGCGAGTTTATGGGTCGGTCTTGATCCAGATAACCACACCGAACAGAAAGACCGCAACGTTTTAGTTCTATTCCTTGGCGACTTTAAATACCTATAGCGAGTAAATAAACTATTATTTATAGTTCTATTCCATACCAAGAATCGATATCAAAAAGTAAATATAACTCCACCTACAAACATACGATTGACAAAGTTAAATATCATATACTCCTTTAAACTGAAGTGCATATTCAAATGACCTTATTCGTCATTTAATTTGCGTTTCCACTTGACTTTAACTATCGGCTACGTACGCCACTACGCGGTATTCACAAGTGTCAAGATCAAGGACATTATTATCTTTGCAGTAAAAACACTACAAGTTACATTGACTTTGGAAAACACGTTTAATTCTTAACTATTTACCTAAGCTAAGCAATATCTCAAAGGGAATAGGGAGAGAAAAAATCATAGCTCACTGAGTACACGGTAATAAATTCAAGGTTGTATAGAAAAAAAAAATTGCATGACCCTAAATGAACTGTAAACATAGTACCCATAACAGAACCAATAAGTACATGTAAGTTACTACGAACTGTGAACCAGTCTTTAGTCTACGGATAACGATAAACCAAAGAAGTTTAGCTTAGAGCACACACCGGCTGGCGAGACGGCAGTCATCTGCGCGGAAGACGGCGAGACGCACGTATTCACCGATACATACTTAATAGTAACAAGATTTAAAATGAGTGTATTATTGTGGTTACAACGCGTAGTGTACTATAATCTATTAACTGTATACTACAATGTGTTGATGCTCATCAGTTTCGCTGTAGTGTATATAAAAAATCCGTTCTCTAGTCCTTGGGCTCAGAAGTTGAAGTTGGAACCTCCCGCACGACTGACAGACCCTAAATATGGGATGCACAAATACATCAAAGTTAATGTAAGTACCTACTTAAATTAATTCAATTTCTTGGATTATAACTGAAATTGAATTGTTCCGTTTGGTCACAGTTTTTGATGTCATGCTTTGGCATGCGTGAAATGTGTATTGTGTATTTGCGTAAAAAGTAGTCACGGTATCCTGGTTTCGATTCCCAGGCGAGGTATTTGGGTATAGTTTGTTTCTTGTATGACGATATTTTATCTAGTTGAAGATGTGTCTGTATATTTGTATATGTCAATGTTAGAAGTAATAGCTAATGATCAGATGATATAACAATTAACTGACCTACACTAACTTAGATATTATGTACTTCTACCCGATGTTCTTAAAAAATATAGGAGCAGCATTATGTTAGAAACTATGAACTAAATAGATACTACAGAACTGGTAGATAGACTTGATAAGCATGTGAAAGTTTTCACATAGTTATCTAGTACATAGTACATGCATAAGGCATATTATGTTGCCGGATATCAGCTGCATTTTCCCGCGCGTTTTTATATACCTAGGCAGTAGCTTAGCGTGTCTTGGCGGCCCCGTATAAGAATTTTCTTTTTTACTCCCTTTTCTTTTTTTTTGAGGGGGGAAAATCATCCAATGTCTCTTCCTGCCCTGTCTCTCTAGTATCAAAGATGGGACTTACCGATATTTTAACAGTAAGCCCATATTTGGGGGCCCTTACAACGACGTTAATTTTCCTAACAAACTGAAATGAAATAGAAAATGGGAAGTTTTGATTTTTGCTTACGCACTTTGGGGGCCCCATAGCCCGGGCCCCGTATAATTGATATGGCAGATACGGCGTTAGCTACGCCCCTGTACCTAGGTACCTATGTGTATAATTAAATTTAAGCGTTAAGTGAGAGGACGTAATTAAAATTTACTCTTGATTTCACTAAGAATGCTCGTTAAGTTTCAAATTATTTTAATTAAAAGTTACGTAGTAAAGTTATGTAGAAGATACTTACTGAAATATTTTCATATAGATTCGGTCCTTATATGACGACGCTATAACGCTAAATATTTAATTATACAATGTAGTACACACTTTTCGTGACGATCAAAAACGTAAGCATTTCAGGGAATAAAGGGCGTCATGTTACTAGCTTCTGCCAGCGGCTTCGCTCATACCCTGTCTGTATACCAAATTTCATCAAAAACCGTTCAGTAGTTTCAGCGTGATTGACGGACAAACATCCAAACAAAGTTTCACATTTATAATACCTATTAGTGTGATAGTGTGATTGATCAGCTTCAGTACATAAGTTCTCATGCGACCCAATTAAAATATCGGTTCGGTATAAAAAGCATTGCATTGTTCCAAAGTTACATATACGTACGTTATACCTATGTACATAACGTAACGGCAGTGATATTATGTCAGTCAGATATAAAAACGTATTATGATGTGTATGTGTGTGTTTATGTATGTATTGTATTCTAGTAAGTACACTTACTTTTAGGAAAAGACTTTACTGTCATTAGGCGCATCATTTAAAAATCTATAGAAAAGATTTTGAATGAAAAAGTTTCAGATTAAAATATTGTCTGAAACATCATCTGCATCATCATCATCAGATGAATAAGAGCTTTACTCATTTGCCATAATTTCCACGTTTGATAAATTAACTGTTTGGAAGATATTTTTTATAATAACTATAGTGAGACATAATTAACTAAAATGTCGAAGTTTACTTACGTACATGAATGAAGAAAAGCTCTAATAGTTTCGATTCATAGAGGGACTCTTTGTAGTGCAGCGTGAGCAGCCTACCTAGTCAGTGATTTTCCAAAATCAAGTTTGAATCACAAGCCCAGTCGAGCTTGCACCCATAGTGCATCCAATAGATCCACGAGTCATATTAATCAATCAGACAGATCATTCATATAAGAAGTACCTAATATTACTAGTCTAGGTATTAGCTATGATAAGATACAGTCACAGACATTGATAGTTTAGATCTGTCTAGTCATTACTCTAATGAAAAACCTTATCATGATCATGCGACGAAGCGTGAAGTGCTATTTATTGGTACAGTAATAATTATAGTAACTGAACTTTGTATCTGGCCAAAGTTGTGCTAAACGAAGTATAACATTCACTTTTCATCTACCTATTGTAATATTTTATTTTAACATATTTTGTCGATCAAGTGAAACGGAAATTGTGAAAACTCCCAGTCTATTCGATTCGCGATCCCTTGTTTGATAGGTCGGCCTTAGAATACTAGTCCAACGATGTCGTAAGATCTATTTCAAACACCTATGACGATTTAAAAGAACAAATGAGGTGAAATCTACAAATAATTAATAAAAGTTAGAATATTTTCTTTACAAAATATTCCATTAATACTAATATCTACACATCTGTATAGCCCTGTAGTATAAGTGCACTTAGGTATAGGTACTTTCTCTTACAACTTAAAGAAAAGGTAACTTGCCGGCCCTTTTGTTGTATGTCTTGTATATGTGATTTATTTAAAAAACACTATTAACCTATTTAATTTAATAATATTGAATTTAAAACTTTCTAAAAGGAAAGATTTCCTTGACGCACACGCAGATGCGTGTAAAGTTTGTGCATGAAACATGAGAAAGTCGTTTGATAACGCGTCGAAAACAGTAATTAAAAAAATAGGTACTAAAGGTATCCCATACATCTTTAGTACCTATTCATTATCTATCTTTTGTAATGGCAGTGTGATATGCACGGGCGTGCACATACATACATACATAACGCAATATGTTCAACAATTGTACCCAATCGTGCTATGTAATAATATTCTGCTAAAAGAGAATACACGAAAGCCGTTCCGCTTTCTGTATTAGCACGTTCTTCCGCCGAGTTGTATAAACCTAACCAACCTGTTTTCACATGCTTCCCGACTCACCGGCCAGTGGGATCGTTAATCTTAGGATGCACTATTAATATTAAATAGATAGTTTTATTATGATAATAGGGCCTATAAGAAATTGCTTGAAATTCATGCAAAAAGTTAAACAATAACTAATTATAATAAAGGTGCTATTCGTGGATTCAACTTCCGCGTGAAGAAATAAGTACTTACTTACACTTTTTATTATTAAATGGTAAATAGCACACGCTAACTCTTTGACAGTATATAATATAATATTATATATTGACTGAACGGTTGACGCGGTGGCTGGGCAACCGATTGACACGCAACGTGTAGCGCGGGTTCGGATTCCCGCACGCAGCAACACTTGTGATCCACAAATTGTTATTTCGGTTCAGGGTGTATGAGAACTTGTATATTTGTAAACGCACCCATGACACAGGAGAATCCTAGTATGAGGCAACCATGGAATACGGAAACTCTGTAGGTATTTTATGGTGGTTCCCGTAGAAATTTTGCTGGTTGACATTTCCTCTAGTTTCTGTATACCATAGGGCAACATCTTTTTTTAATTATTAGATACAGTAATGTTGCGTCTAACTAATCTCCTACATACATAAATCTGCAATTATAAAGTGTAATTGTATGTTACCTGCAGGTTGTATGGGTAATCAAACAATTACGATTTACACATAATTAAACTGCTATAGAGACCTTGGACAGTTTTTGCACTTAATGTTTCGGTCGAATGAATCTACGAGTAAAGCAAGATCGTGGTAGAAATGTAAGACTGTAGATGAAGATAGGTACTATCTACTTTATTGTCAGTAAGTAACTAGGTACTTATTCCAAACTAGCTACTTCCGCGCGGTTTCACCCGCTTTGCTTGGCTCCTGTTGGTTTTAGCGCGATGCTTTATGGTCTATAGCCTTCCTCGATAAATGCACTATCCTACACAAAAAGAGTTATTCAATTCAGACCAGTAGTTCAGGAGATTACCGCGTTCAAACAAACAAATAAACTCTTCAGCTTTATAATATTAGTATAGATAACTGTCGGATGGATATTAAAATTCAAAAGATAAAGATATGATAGGTGACAGTTATTCTTCAAGTATTTGTATATATAAAAAATTATACGTTCGGTGTTAATAAGTTCAAGCGTGATTTTTTTATTAGCATTGCTTGACGCACACGTCCCATTCAGCCAAGCCGTTACACGCTCCTAAATTAGCCCAACGGTATTATGTCTTACGTAAGCAACATATAATGTACCATAAAGTACCAGATTTAATTTTTGCGATCGTAATTTACTTCGTCATGGTCCAAAAGGTCGTAAATACCAGTTCGTAGCCTAAGGACGCTTAGGACACCAAAGGTGCCACAGTAACGAAATTCGGACTAACTATAGAATATCTAATTATATTTTAACATAGGTACATCATGTACATTGTACATAAGGTGTTCTAAAATTATCTGCGACGCCTTCAATGGGAGGTAGTATTGTGTTTGAAGATTTCCCCGGACCAATTGATTGAATTTGAGAACAAAAATATACAACTACAATGTACTTAAATAAACATGGCCTCTACTCTGCACTCTCTAACTCTATCTCCCATTAAAGTCGTGGTAGATACTTTCAGAACACCTTATATAAACAATGCTAGCAAAGTATATGTAAATACATAAGTGCGTAGTGGTCGTGCGTAAGTGACGTCTTAAGTTTTTGCGTTTACCTTATTTACCACAAGAAATATGAATGAAGTTTTGCGTAGTTAAAATAATAATAATCATAGTTATGTACAGTTAAAATATCAATGTCTTGTACCTCCTTAGAGAATGAAAATAGCTTCGATCAACAATACCAACTAGATATCGGGTCGGCGCAAAAAATACGTCTCGATAAATAACAGCTCACTTGAGACGTGAGCTCTTATTTTGTTTAGTTCGCTTGTAACACGGCCAATGTAAACACGTTTCACAATGCCGCAATGTGTATTCAAGAGTTGCAAAAATAATGCCCGAAAAAGCAATTTATCGGCCGGAGTGTCTTACTTTCGGTAAATACATGTAAATTAAGTTATATTATAATTTTTAAACTAACAAATAATATTTAATTTTGAACAAAATTACCGATTTTAAATCACCGCTACAAACGTTTGGCCAAGATCGGCCAATACGTGCCCAAACTTTTGTGTAACAGAACAGTAGACGCATGGAGTAGATTTATGTTGTAGGTAATAATTTAAAATAATTTGTTACTAGAACTTTCAAATACGTTAATGCTACTTTTGTGTCTGTTTTTTTGGACTCTCATTAGATAGTTACTTATTTCTTTTTTTTTTAGTTTTCCTAGCATTCCGTTTACGTGGGCAGAATGTCCATTTTAATTTACGCAATATTATTTCTGTAAACTAGACTTGTGTTTTTTGTTTGTTTACAATTCTTTTTTGATATTTTTTTGTTGAGACTTATGTAATGATTTCAGTAACTTATTCGCTCCTTTGCTACTACATTCGCACCTTTGCATGTGATTAACTGAGGAAAATAATAAGTACTAGCTTTTGCCCGCATTTCATCGCTCCCGCTCTTCCCTTCTCCAACATACTTTACAATACAATTTATTATAGGATTAAAACAATTAAAATTAAAACGGTGTAAGTATATATAATAACAAACGTAATACCCAAAACATACATAATTTTAACTAAACTTTTACGTTCATATTATAAATTATTTTAGTGTTGAACGCGACTCCATACCTCCTGTAGTAATATTCGACAAAGCAAACTGACACGAAACAAAACGCTGTAGCTCACAAGGCCGTGACAGGAAAGAGTACTTTATTTGTTGCTCGTTAAAGTTGATTTTGCACTTAATGTTATTTGACTTATGTCTTTTCATTTCTAAGTGACAGAATAGGTTTATTGCTTTTGTTACGAAAGATAGTAAGTGTAAGATAATATTTTGAAGATTTGTGACTTTATTACTAGGTACGATGGTTGAAATTAGGTTAAACTTAAAACTGTTTTAAAACTTTTCTCTTAGTACGTTAAAAACAAATGCAGCTATATAGGTATAAATTCACGCGGACAGCATTTGGCTTTGATTTTGTATGTGACCCGTTATCTAGTTGGTATTGTTGATCGAAGGAAAATGGAGAAAATCACGCATTTGGTGGTTATTTAAAAAAAATGGGGATTAGAGACACGTTACTGGGGTTAGAAAGAAACCACACAGTGAATAGAACAAAACAGAACATGATAAAATAGCGGGTAGCATATATTATTATTCGCAAGCACAATTAAATTCTTATTCAAAGGAAATTGTCTTCAGCGGAATTAATGTTGCCTATTTACATGTCACAAATAGGAAGTCTTGACCTATCTGAGTGGCAGACTGGAATTATAATTAATTAGATTGTCATAGGTATACAACAAGTATGATATAGTAGTCACATCAACATATTATTAATAATTAATGTATTGCTAATTTTTGAAAAAAAGAATGTAAAAAATATCGAAAGGCCTTCGCAAAACTATCTATTAGAATTCTGTGTGTGTAATTTATTGTATTTTTTCCTTCACAGGGCACAGTACTGCACTATGTGGAGAGTGGTGACCCTTCGAAGCCTCTTATGATATTTGTCCATGGCTTCCCGGAGTTCTGGTACTCCTGGAGACACCAGATTGTGGAATTCCAGAAGGATTATTGGTATGTATTGTTTGTATAACATAAAACTACATTTTTATAATAACTATCATGAGACATCTAGAATTCTAGATTAACTGAGTAAATTATGGTTCACTCCCGTAAATTAATGGAGAAAAGCTCTACTAGTTTCGAGTCACAGAGGGACTCTTCATCATGATAACTATGACTCTGTGAGTAAACCGTGATTTTTAGTTAATAAACTACACTCTAAATTACTTGCTGCTGATATTTCTTTTTCAGGTATTTCATAAGTATTTCTCTTAAAAAAATTTTTAAATAAAGAAGACTTGAGACGGTTCGCATATTTATTACATTAGGTAGGATCATAACTAAATATTGCAACTCCAGACTGTGCCAAAGCTTGCATAGTGATAAGTTTTTGTAGACACAGCTGCTCTCAGAAGTAACGCGCACTTTGCAGTTAATTTTAGCCATTTTTGTTTACTTTAACTCTTTCGTCAGTTTACATCATTATTTTCCAATGGATAAGAAAGTCGGTGGGCAGTACCTGCAGATGGTTCGAGACTGTTTATATGGAAAACATTAAAGTATTTTAGAATCACACCCACAGCATTCACTTCCAGAAACATTCGAAATACGGCAATATTACTATTAACCCTTTGACCGCCACGGTCGGCTATAGACAAACGAAATGTACTTAGAAATATACATTTTCTTGTTGGCTGTGACCGACAGTGACAGTTCAGGCCATAGTTTGTTTGTCGGCTATAGCCGACCGTGGCGGTCAAAAGGTTAATAGTTGCATAATAGGAATCAGCAATCGTCTTTAGCTTGAACATATCCATTTCTTTACACTAACAAGACCCAAATCTGTCCGTCAAATCTATTAAGTTAGTTATTCTTTATTTAACCCATTACTTGCTCCATTACAGGTGCGTGGCAATTGACATGAGAGGTTACGGAGACTCAGAACGGCCAGAGGGCGTTTCTTCTTACCAAATACAACATCTAGTTGCAGACATAAAAGATCTGGTAATTCAATTAGGTAAAGGTTTTCTTATTCTATTGAAGTTGTTATTACAATAGCGTTTAATAGCGGGGCTTTCTTCAATTGTTGAGATGTGCGTGCGTGACGATGCAAAAATGAATACGTAATTGAGTTTGATGGACATTTTGTACATCGTTTGTGTGTGTGTATGTAAGTATGTAGGAATGTATGAATACCTACGAAACGGCTTTACCGATTTTTACAAAATTTTATATGCGTGTTCAGTACGGCTAAGAATCGGCTACTATCTATTTTCTAGAAATAATTTATAAGGCAATAAAATGTTTGCCGGGTCAGCTAGTATTTATTTATGTCATTGTATTTATTTATGTCGGAGTACACATCCCATCTAAATATTTCTTTTACAATATGTCCACCCAAAGGTTGTCTGGAAGAAATTGCTGTCAGTGATAAGACCGTCTTTGAGCTCATTATCTTAAATATTGTTTAATTTTAATAATGGTGTACAACTGTACAATAAAGATTAATCTATCCATCCTTAACGTGCAGTATGTCTTACTATCTTATTGTATCACTTTCGTAAACAGATAAAAAACGTTATATATGTACAAATGTACATAGTTATATCAAACATGCAGTCCAAATAATAAAGGTCACAATGACATGAGATCACTGGCTCCTTTCTGTACATTATAAGTATGGGAACAAGATATATGAACAAAACAAATAATGCATAAGTTACTTCATGCTGTTGTGTAATATCACATGCTGATTAAATTATACCCATCGCTAGTTGCTATACAAACACACATAACATATTGTTTAGTTTCAATACTATGCAATAATGAGTCATTTCACAAAACTCGTCTACAATTTACCTGCATATTAAGAGGGAAAGAATATTTGGAAATTGTTTTATATTGACTGCCTCGTTGGCCGAGTGGTTGCAAGTGCGACTGTCGGGCAAGAGGCCTTGGGATCGATTCCCGGTTCGGGCACAGTACTGCTGGGCTTTATTCGGTTTTTCGAAAATTTCTCAGTAGTAGCACGGAGTCTGGAAATGTGCCTGGTATATCGCAATAGAGTTACCACCTATTACATGGGACTTACAACATAAATTGTGAAAAGTGGGTGTACATTGTACAGTGGCAATACGAGCCTTAACGTGCACCTCTACCCCTTCGGGGATAAAAGACATGCCGATATTATTTTATATTCTGTGACAATTAATACACTATATAATACTTAACAATATTATCTTCTTTTAGGCAGAGAGAAATGTATTTTAATTTCTCACGACTGGGGTGGTTTGATCGCTTGCCAGTTCCGCAACCAGCATCCAGAGATGTTGAATGGACTAGTCATGTTGGCCAGTATATCGAGCACAGCTTGGGTGCGCGAGATTTGGAACAACCCTGAACAAAGAAAGCAGTCTTGGTAAGTTAAAGTACTCAGCTCCTGTCTCACCATTGTGATTCTTCTGGCGTTGCGGGTGTCCATGGGCGACGCTGAACGCTTTCCATAAGGTGATCCGTCTACTCGTTTGTCATCTATTCCATAAAAACCACCTTCGTATAAGTATACGGTAAACTTATGTGGCGGATAGTTCATACAAATTACGTTATTAATTCTTTATTAATATTTGGTACATAGCGGCTATCCAGACATTGGGAAACAGGCCCATCATACTGTTTCCTTCAGATTAGATCTCTACCTAAGTACTTACCCGTTACTTTATCACATACATATACAACCTCACGCTTGTCTCCTATGAGGGTAAGTAGAGACAATGGAACGCCAATTGCTACAAATCTTACATACCTCTTTCGCTTCATCAACAGTCATCATTATTTTCATGCATGCTCGTCAGTTAAGTATATGTATACTTAGTACATCCTTCTTATGTACTATTCTTCACAAGAAGTTTTATTGCCGATGTTTGTCTGGAATACCAATCAACATAAACCAGTTACACACTCATCTATATGTTAACAGACAATTATTTTTAATAGTTTCTTAGGAAAACTATTCCCATCAACCTTTAAAGATAGACCGGTTTGATTTAAAAATGCGTGCAAAGTGATGACTGATGACTGTTGATGAAGCGAAAGAGGTATGTAAGAATTGTAGCAATTGGCTTTCTGTAGTTTGTCTACATACTTGGGAGACAGGACTGAGATTTTGTATGTATGTGTGTATGTATATATGCACTTGTCTGATTTATTAATAAAACCAATGAAATCTGGAGCCCAATAACATTGGACATCAATAAAATTGCGCTTTGCCAATTTGTATTTATTGCAAGAATCATTGTAAGATCAAGTGGTTATTATTGAGGTCTTATGGAACAAGTGTTCTTATGGAGACTGTTTACATAGTCACATCGTTACGGTAGCACATTTTATTATTATCTATAGCCATGCATGCGTATTTGCATGCAGTACGATACCTAAAAAGAGAAATCATGCGTTTTAAAATGACGTAATTTTCTGGTCTTTTGTTGATATTTTTGCTGATGGTACAATAGTACGATATGTTACGTCATTGCGTATGTATGTAATATGTACTAGCGTCTACTTGTCTACTTCGGCTTTGTAGGCTTCCATCTTTTCTAACTCAATTATAGTACCTAGGCGTTTTTTTTTTATTTTTTATTTTTTGAGGAGGAAAGGTCATCTAATGACTTCTCCCACCTTGGGTGAGGCGAGAGGGAGTGTCAGACTCTTTCTGACTAAAAACCACCCCGTTCCTTCTCCTGCTTTTCGAGCCGGAGCCCCGGTAATCCGCTAGGTAGTCCGCAGCTCCGGGGTACCTAGGCCTAGGTAGTGTTATATTGCTTTGGACAAAAGCCCTCTTAAGTATTAAACCAATGCAGCTATAAGATACTAATGTTTTTACGTAATGCTAAAAACCCAACAATATAATATTAATAGAATTTGCGTAAAATACCCATAATACATGCATTCATCCATTCCAAATTAAATCACAATTATAATGTGCATGGGTATTTTGTATGACGTAGATGACTTTTTGTAATCAAGAGATACCTATTAATATTTTGCGGTTTAACATTCTTATTTTTGCAGCTGTATACATATGTATGATAATAAATAGCTCTATAATAATGCCGACTCTGCACCTATGGACATTAACTGCCCTTGGAATATTTTTAAAGTTCTAACTTTTATTTCTTCATCTTTGCGTCTTCAAGAACCGAGAGCTTGAATTAAAGAAAGATGCAGAAGATTTAAGAGACATAATTATGTATAATAATGTTGATGTACTTGAAAAAACTTAATTGTAAACAGTAATAAAATGTTGTTAAAGGAACGTGACCGAACTATTTTTATTACTATTTTGTAATGTATGTCTAGCTACTAAATTAAACCATTCTTTATAATTTCCAGGTACGTGTTTTTGTATCGTGCACCAGTGATACCTGAAAAAGCGCTTCTCATGAATGATCTAGAAATCTATGAGAAAGTCATGATGCTGCCTGGCAAAACCAATACTGATAAAGAAGACCTCGAGTGCTACAAATATTGGTTCCGTAAGCCTTGTAAGTTTTATTTCTTTATACTCTTTAGTATAGTATTTAAAAAACGTCTTAAATAAAAGACAGTTAAGTACCCAAGTAGCATAGTGTACAACAAAGCGTTGCGTACTATTCGTAGCGTTCGTTGTAGCAGATCAAGACAGGCAGGCGTACCACACGTAGCGTTGCGTAACATACGCAGTGTAACCCGCGTAACGTACGTAGCATTGCGTAGCATACGTAGTACTGCGTAGCGTACGTACGTAGCACTGCGTAGCGTACGTACGTAGCATTGCGTAGCGTACGTACGTAGTAATGCGTAGCGTACATACGTAGCATACGTGCGTAGCAGTATAGCGTAGCGTAGCATGCGTAGCGTTGTGTAGCAATTATGTAGATTTGCGTAGCGTCCGTAAATATTTTATAACCACACGGGTAAGTATTGTTTATCGCTTGCCTGATACGGATACCTAACTTGTTCAGTTGAGTACTAGGTCAAGTATAAAGTATACCCTGGTTATTCAATGGACTAAAAACTTCCGTAGATATTTTACAACAACGTAAAAATACGTTGCACCTATCTTGAGCTCCTTTCGCTTCACTGATGCAGAAAATTCATTGGAGTGGAAGCCGGTTTAAATTCAGTACTAACGAATATAGCTCTTCTTTTTTTAGTGTTATAAATATTAAAATAAGTAACAATGACCCAATGACATGTCCCATACATAAAATTAGGTACTTAATATTTACGTAGATACTTTTGTTACAGTTGCCCTAACGCCTCCCATCAACTATTACCGAGCGAACTTCAGATTCGACTATCCGGAGATTGTTGAACACAAAGAGAACGTACCAATGCTAGTGGCTCTCGCAGCCAAAGACGATTACCTGTGCCACAGCTTGCTTGACACCATGAAGAAGGAGTATACAACCATAGAGACCACTATTGTCGACAACACGAGCCATTTCTTACAACAAGAAGATCCAGAGAAAGTGAACAAACTGATCCGAGACTTCCTTACTAAGAATAATATTTAAATTTATTTCTATGATTTTATTGTTATAGCTTTCTATGTTAAGTGATTTTCGTAATAATATCTAGACACACGGCAGTGTGTCCGCCAAGTTCGAGCAAAAAAACCGACACACCGGCCGTGGGTTATATTACACGAACCATTTCGGGCCAAGTTCGACCCACCTATAACTCAAAATCTATTTTATCTACGCATATGAAATTTCTAGTATCTATCGAGATCTACTTACTTATCTAAAATACAAAATTTCATTAATGTACCTATTGTAGATCTTGCGATATTGACGTCAGAAAATCGCTATTTTTACTATACACTCACTGACTGACTCACTCACTCATCAAAAACCTAGACCACTTCCAATAGTCGTATTGACTTGAAATTTGGCATGGAGGTAGGTCTTTAGGTCAAGGTAAAGGAAAAAATCTGAAAATGGCCAAGTGTGAGTCGGTTTTAAAAATAATGAAGGTGTAAATTCATACCCCTAAGGAACTAAAACAAAAAAAATATCTATATCTTCCAATGGTCGTACCGACCTAAAATTCGTTACGAAGGTTTGTATTTAGTCAAAGTAAAGTAAAATAAGAAAAAAATAAAATAAACCTTACAAAAATAAATGAAATCCCACCCAAAACATAAATGTGAAAGGATGCCAAGTTCGATAATATTGGAATGCTTCGCCTATAAAAGAAGTGAGATCTAAATAAGTACCAAGTTCCATACACAGACCTCAGTTAAAAATGATATAACTTGGCAAGTTTTAATAGAAAATTATATACTTGACTCATTGCGTTTAGTAGGTTTATAACAAAGTGTGTCAAAACTTGCCAACTTGTTATATCATTTTTAACTGAGGTCTGTGTATGGAACTTGGTACTTATTTAGATCTCACTTCTTTTATAGGCGAAGCATTCCAATATTATCGAACTTGGCATCCTTTCACATTTATGTTTTGGGTGGGTTATTTTTTAATGATACGACTGTAGTCAGTTACTACGTCTATACGTAAGAGCTTCAGATCTAAAAGTATTTTATTATGTTTGTTTGTTCTTATAATAAAATGTATTAGATAAAATGTGTGCCTTCATAGTCAATGTTACTAATTAACGTAATTAAAAGTTAACATTTAATAGCATGATTATGATTCTGATAAGAAAAATAAAGTATTTTATTGAGGTACATTTTTATTTACATACCTGATTTTACCTTATTTATAGACTGCACGATTGGCGCAGTTCAGTGGGCGGATAACCGGCTAAACTGCTGGTTGGTCTGAGACAATTCTATGTATCATCCATAAATTTTTATTTTGGGTCTGGGTGTGATGTATGGCCGACTTTGTAAAAAGACAGTTTGTAGGATGGGCAACATGTTAGTCATACATACATAATTTCTATCAAAGGACATATTTGGAACTAAGTAGTCATTTGTATGCTATGTAGGTAGTAGGTACTATGGGACTAGGCGAAATATAATCAACATGAGATTTTGAGCACACAGTGCTAAATCAGTCACCTATTCTTAGCTAGTTAATTTTTAATAAAAAGAATTTATAGCTATGGCAGAACATAGGGGGCTACAGAAGAAGTCCTCTATTTCTAAGAAGGAAGTGGGTACCTATAGTAGGTAAGTTCAAATCCACATTACTTTTTGGATCTTGGGTTTACAAGTTCCCAGATAGCAGGTAAAGTATCGCTATAGTAACCTAGCATTTCTTGCCACTCGAATCGCAGGTGAAATATACGATTAGAAAGTATTCACCAATAATATTTAATTAGTTATATCAGGGCAACGTAAAAATGAAAATAAAATCTGAATAATTGAATATGACAACACAATTTTCCACTGTTGCAACACTAAACCTTCTTCGATTCTCTGTGATCAAGGTCATGTCACAATATAATCGCTCTGATTTGTGAACTGTTCAGAAAATGTTTTGTCTCTTTTCTGTAACACCATAAACCTACAAGCCAAGCTCAGATGTCTAATGGCGTCTCGCTCTAACTTGTATCTTTATATTTGGAAAGATAATACTCCGCCACAAATGAAATGAAAGCTAATGGCTGCTGTACTCTAATCACGAAACAGCTGATATGCGTCTTTTAGTTTTACATATAAATCGGTGTTTTGTTTAAATTTATCGTTTGAATTTGCTTAGATGAAACGTTATTCGTGTGACAATTTTGTGTGGATATCAGGGTTGGTGCAGTTCTGTTTTAAAATCGATTTTTGAAGTGGTCTGTTGTGAGTTTTCTACATTGCTGGCTTTTTCAGATGTCACTGACCATACAGCAAATAATTTTGGATGCTAAACGACTTGCGGGACGTCTCAAAGAGCGCGAGACTGAAGCTGATGCTTTGCTAACCGAAACTCAAACTGCTTACCGACAAATACATACGATGAAACAGGTAGGTTGTTGGAATGTGATACGAGTACAGAACTGTGACGCTCGCTCTTGTCTATTGTCTGAATATCTAATTATTAGGACGAGATCTTTTAAGTAATCATCATTACGAGTACTATTAGTACTAACAGGATCTAAATGTGATGTAAACATATTTTGAAAAGAGTTCCATGACCTTGTGGTTTGTTTTTCTTATGTTGTGTAAACAGTTGGCTTTCACATAAGTCAATTAGCCACCTCCTGGATTAGCTGAAATGTGATCAACATCCAACATACAGAGCCTAGTATTTATCACCAAAATGTTTAGAATGATATAAATTGAACGGCTAACCTATTTTAAAATTCATAGTTTGAAGATTTTTACATACATTTACATGTTATTGACATTATTATGTTATCATTTAAGGATAATATCTTCTACCTTACCCTATAGATATTCAAATTCATTCAAAAATATTGACTGTCTGTATAATTATGGAGGTATGTGGATCGCCTTAGGCATGTTAGTGAAAGGTGTACCATGATAGATTTAAAAAGATGAGCTGGCAAGTTGTCAGTACAATATAGTAGGCTATATACTTACATACATGTTATGTATTAAGTTTCTCATTGGACAACTTTGGCTGGTTGCCACATCTCCAGTACTTTCATGGTAAAATAACAAACATAAATTGATGGTTACTCAACAACCACTTTCATTGATCTCTTAGTGCTGATTTTTCCAACTCTAGATATTTTTTTCAGTAGAATATGTTTGAATATTTGTCAATTTATTTATACTAAAAACTGTCCAATGTAAATTTTATTCTACAGCTAAGAATTATCTGTTGATTAAAAAATCAGCCCATAGAATAAGCAATATTTTTCACGAACATACGAAATTGATTCTAAAATGCTAATGTTGAGCTTGTTTCTCTTATAATTAATTCTAATTAGACTTTTTCATTCAAGTGCTCAACCATTTGACAGAAAATAAACTTAGATTTTTAATACAAAAACAAACTATTACTTCAGTATACAATTCGGAAACTTTAAAAGTCTTATGTAAATAATATAATAAATCAATAGCTTTTCCTGTTATTTACTTTGAAAGTAAAATAGGTACATGTTTATAATTAGAATCTTATTTAATAATGTCTATTTATGTTGTAATGACACATATATGGGAGGAAATTATTATTCTAAACATAAAGTAAAACATAATAAATACTATGCAGGTTGTAGATTTTATATTCCATGAATGTATCACACAGTATGGTAACACAAGTGCTAAAATATCCGAAAATGAGTTAAATATGCCAAAGTGTCTATAAAAATCTATAAAAACCTTAAAATTATTAATATTAGCACTGGCCCTTGCCTTACCAAAGGTGCGATATATATTTTTACAGGATCATATAGGTACTATAATCTGTCAATCTGTCATATTCAATTATGCAAAATATTTAAATAAAATTTCAGTATAAAGAAGAAGTTGATACTTTGAATGAGGCCTCTCGTGAGAGACCACGTGGGGCTCTCATTGGCAGTATTGAGCGGGAGTCACGTCTGATGAGGGATGTACAACGTGAGAATGGTGAGCTGAGGGCAGCTCTGGAAGATCACAGACGAGCATTGGAACTCATCATGTCCAAGTACCGACAGCACACTGAGAAAAGAGTATGGGAGTCACGGATAGATTTTACAAATGCTATCAATGAAAAGCAGCAGGAGGTAGGTGGAATTAATCTATTTTCCAATACCTATGGGTTATTTATAATTAGATAAACAAGTAGGCAAAAGTACTACATACTTTACTCCCACACATTTTGTAAGGCCGATGAACTAAATATAATCATTGTAGTAAAATGTTAATGTGTATTTATATATTTCGAGTATGGATTATTACTTAATTAGCTGTCTCTAATTTGTAGCCTTATTTTATTTGTCCACTTTGTACAAAGCAAACAAATGAATAATTCCTTGGCTTTTAATTACAGTTGATCCGGCAACAAGCTGAAAGAATTAACGAGATGACAAGTATTATGTACAAAGCCGTCACTTTGGATGAAAATAGTGATGCGAGGAAAGAAGAGGAACTCTACCAAAGGCTCATTACAGAAAATAAGGTGAATGAATAATATCTATGTAACTAGATTGATTTTGGTTGCCTTATTGTTATTTTGTTGCAGAAAATAATTCAGCTTCATGTCATTTCAGGGTTTGAGAGAAATGCTCGATCTGTCAAGGAGATACGGGTCAGACCGTCCGTGTGTCCCGCTCACGGAGGACAAGGACGTGCAGACAGATGGGCCGCCACTGTCTGGCGCGTGACGGTCCGTGCTCGAGCCCTGCCGCCTGTGAACGCACGGCGCTGGCGGCCCTGGAATCGCCGCCTCGCCGCGACACTCTCATAGGTAGACAACACACCTCCTGTCCGCACATTTGAAACCCTAACAGCACGGACTCTTGTACTCAATAGTGTGTACATATTTACTTAAGAAAACTACGTAACTCATGTGTCCAAAGTCCCTCAGAAGTTATAATCCAGTACCAATGAAATTATGTGTAGATGACTTTAATATTATATTGTCCAAATCTAAGTTTGGATGTGTCGTGACGGTTATGACGTCGGTATGCATTCGAATTTAGTGACAATAATTGTCTTATGGTATCCTACGTAACTATTGGGCATTGTGGCCCGGATTTCATAACAGTAAGTAATCTTAATACGTGATTGGGCTGATTGTAAGGCAGTTGTGATACAACTGTGACGTACTTGCTGTGATATGACTAGCAGAATATCATCCACTTCGACTAGTACTTACTGTCCACGTTATGAGGTGCATCAATGTTGCAAATGAGATGATGAATCGGATTAATGTCAGATGTGCCGGCAGGGTTGTATTGATTTGCTAACAACAGTCACCGTTCCAGTATACAACTTGTATTTTATTGTTACTCACAGGTTTTGGATCTTAGGTCTTTTGACATACGTACCTTTCAGATTCACATTTATTTTAAAAATGTGAGTGTTACAAATTAAATACAGCGAAGAACTACAATGTAGCTATTAAAACATTTGGTTTATCCTTTGGTTGTATTTGATGTTAAATATTATAAAATAGGAATATATTTAAATGGCGTTTCCAGTTAGAGCTCATGTTATATCTATAAATAGATTGTATCGTGTTCACACAACGTCTATAATGATAATGCCATTTTGTGTAACCAAATCACTTGATATGGCAGAAACTGTGATCTTTAGTATTGCGCTGTTAAGTTGTAGAATGTTTCATTCACTGTGCTTCACTAAACACTCAACCACTTATTAGACTAATTGATGATAATAATACATAACTTCATTTGTTTTAATTCATATAATATTAGACATCTTCTTATTGTAATATAAAGCTTGCAACATCATGGCATGTGTGGTTGGTCACCTTTTAATTTGAATAAAGTTTAATGAAATATATTTATCTCAAACCATAATATAATCTATCATTTGTTTGTAATACTCGTCATATACCTACCATAGTTATGTTTTAAATTCTAGTAAATGTACTTTGTTTAGCATGATATTAGAATTCTCGAATTACATTTAGAATTAAAGAAATTGTAACTTTTATTTGTCACTGCTCTTACGACCTCCTTGATGTCCTGCAGAAAGATATATAGGAGGGTTAAATTGAGTATTATATTATCATTACCTAATCACATGTTTACTAGTCAATTCATTGAGCAGGTCTAATACTGTATACCTAACACTGCATAGGGGTTTATGTTTTAGTTCATGTTGTTGAATCATAGTTAAAATAGAAAGTAACCTGCATCATCTGTTATGATTGTTGAGTGTGCAAATTGATTGCAATAGTGTTTATCATTAAAGTATATGCAATATTTTTTCATGTAATTTAGCGGGATCAGCTTTGAATGTTAGCATAATGGTAGAAGTTGTAGATGATTCTTTGTAGGGAACTTCGTAAATTCTTAATGCCAGAGGCAAATACAAGCAATACACTAAGAACTGTTTTACATGTAAGGTATCTTCGTTGACTCAGGCTCACTTCATGATCATTACTTTAGTGTACAATAGGGTAGCTGTGCTTGTCTTGCATTTCATTGGAAAGTAATATAGAATAATATAATATTTACTCATCTACAGGATACATTCGATGCAATAATTTGAGATATGACAAGGTTCATTTATGAGATTTATAATGTTCTTAGATATTAGAGATGAATAAAATTGTTATTATATAAACCTACGACTTGATTTTCCCTTTACCTGGTTGTGTGGTTTACTTCGTTTATAGGACAATTTAACCAATCACCAATGAAAATTTTAAGGATAATGTTGAGTTCTTATTTCCTTTAAGTAGTTAATAAGTAACCTTGTTAAGATAAATTTAGGAGTGCTTACTTGTGTTTGTATCTTATGTTTATGGTCACTGTGCCGACACACCCACTTGCACAAATAGCAAAATGTTAGTAAATTGTTTTATTTACATTCATTAACTGAACAATCAGGTTTAAAACACCATTATTAAAATCAATATTAATATAACCTTAGTAAAATTTATGATAAATGAATTTTGGAAGGAAATAGATCTTTGTTAAAAACTATTTTTACAGTTAATTAGATGTTAAATTATATTTTAAGGGTCCTCATTATATGGCTCCAGAATATATAGAAAATATTATAATTCAAATACCTATATTGTATGTTTCTTAAATGTACACGCTTGTATGAGGTTTTAAACTTAAAAACACATGTAGTTGAAAAAAGTTTAGAATAATGTTTCTGCTTAGTTGATATGCATTTATATTATACCTCATTATTGGGAATTATACCTCCTATTTTGTTAAACCTAGATGGTTTCTTGTGGAACCTTTATGTAATGTGCTAAAATCTTTAGTTAGAGACAATTTATGAAAAATCTGTGTGATAAATCCAGTCCACTTGAGACTTGTAATTGTTTCATATCTGGCAATGCCGATAAAATTGGCGTAATGTTTCGAAGACATACATAGATACCTCTGTTATGAGCAATGGTAGGGGTCACTAGTTTTTTCTGCTGTAGAACAACACTGTAGAGCAAAATGATTAATGTATGTTTAATTAAAAATGTAATTGATAATTATATGATATAAAAACTAATAATTCTTTTATTACAAATATCTTCTGTGCTCTTCCTTACTGTTACAGGTATTGATGATTAAAAAAAATACACAAATATCGATTATCACTTTATTATTAACAAATATTTTTTCAATCTTAATAGTTAAGAATGTAATGAGTCACAAATTTACCATAACTATTAATGTAATGCTACACATATTTTGGAAATTGATTAACAACTACTATTTCTTTAAATTAGCACTTTATATATTTTATTATTATGGTACAATCCTGGCTGAGTTCACTTCACTGTTCACTTTTGTCCACCCCACAGATACAATATTTAATTAGGCAAAAATTAAGTCATGGTTACACAGTCAATCTAAATTTTCTACAAGTTGCTATAATAAAGTTTCAATATGTACAATGTTAATAAGAAAGTAATAAATAAAACCCACAGATGTGACAAAGCAGTATATTAGACAATCTTATTATAACACAACTCTATCTGAACCCCCAGCTATGCAAACTGCAATATTCAAATGTAACTTATGGATCATACTCTTGTTTGAGTATAATCTGTGGGGAACTTGAAGGAGTGTTGACCGAGAGCCTGGATGTTTGGCAGCAGACCTGCGTTGGGGATGATGTTCCATGATAGAGTTAGAGTAACGTTGCTGTGACCCCTGTAATAAACAAATAAGAATTTTAAATCTAATAAGAATCATATAAGATATATAAGTGTGACAGCACTGGTAACAGATAACATAAAATTTGTGAAAGGAGTAGTAGTTAAAAAAAAACAGTAAGTAAATATTGAATTCTATTTTCTTGGTGTTCAGGAGGGTAACAGGAAAAGGTAAAATAAAAATGGACATTGGGTAATTTTAAATATGTTGAAAAGTGTAGATGAACATCCTAATTATTATAAATGAGATGAAACAACATTAGTAATATACATTGAATTAAAACTTACTTCAAGCCATTGCCATCATCCCAGAAATAGTATTTCGTGTTCATGTTCTTGAAATCTAAGATAGCATTTTCCCCTCTGAGGATGATTTTGTCCCACAGAACAACCTGGTTTAATTCATTGTTTGGTGTGATGTATTCAGCCGTGAGGTAGAGGAACAACTGCTTCACGTTCCAGTTGAACAGGTGAGAGAGGTCCGTCTTGAGATCGAAAGTGAGGAAACCAAGATCATTTCTTTCCCTTGATGCTCCATAGTCTGGCACGTTCTTACTGTAAGCACCATTGTGAATTACTATCAACAAATTGAAATATAACCACAACAACTGTTCGGAATACTCACACGACTACTTTTACTGTGTTCATTTGTGCAGCAGTCCTATAATCCACGGTTAATGTGGATAAAAAGCACAGAAAGGTTAGACATGCTAATACACTTAGCGTGTACGTAAGTATTGCGTTTCCTCTTGTTAACACAGAATACATTTTAGAGCTATATTTTAGTTAACTTTCTTCTTAAAAATATGCAGCGGTGGCATAGAAAACCACTGCAATAGGCGTTTTTAAAATGTTGTTTGATTGACGTTGCTGTTTATTTGACAGATAGGACACGTCACTTGTCAGTGACAGTGGGGTGAGTGTTCATTTTCGTTCGGATATTTGTCGAGTCGAGAATAGCTTTCATCTACGATTACTTTTTTTAAACGTTGGTGTTCTATATTTTAATATCATTTAAAATTATGAAACATCTGTTCCAGTTTTTTCTTAATTTATTGGCGCAGATTAGGTATCTAAAGATAAACGTTTTTGTTTATTTTTTTGTAGTTGTGTGAAAGGGTATCAAGTAATTGCACTGAGTTACCAATAGTTTTTAGTTGTCTCTTGTTTTCTGGGTTTTAATTTATTTTGGAATTAGTAAGCCAGGCTTATTATAATTGTTTTTACAGTTTCTAATAGGAAATAAATTAATAAAAAGCCATTTAATAATAAAAATATAGAAGAGTAAGTATATTTTTTATACACTTTTATTAATGAAATCTGACTTAAATATAATAAGTATAGCCACGAAGAAGACAAATAATGTGCTTATATTTGAAAGAAAGGCGTTGTTACAAGGTACACCTCCAGGTATGGATCGGCAGAAGCAAGCTCGGGTGACAAAACTGCCGTTTCTTTGTTCGTAACAGCCTCTTGATATTGCTTGCCCGTTGCTATCCACAGCTCTTGTACACATGTACGTCGAATTATCAACTGTAATTTGAAAAAACAATATGTTTGTTATTCTGACAACAATTAGATTGTATTTGGAATTAAATTTGTCTAAATCCTGCTGTATTTGCTGACTTGTCGAGTATCTAGGTACCTACCGAGGAGTAAGTACTATCGGGATATTTTCGGTTCTTTGAAAACTTTCAGTAACAATAGGTTTGCACTATTGCAATATAAAATTTTATTTGTCTAATAAATGGTAGTAGGCTCACTTCTACGACATGAAAGTTGGCGAACAGTGACTACAGTTGTATAAAGTATTTTGAAATCGTAACAAATAGTGCTGACAGGTCAAATGTTAATTCACTCAAAAAAATTGGCGAGTGACGTCTCTGAAATTTCTTTCTTACCGACTCCATCGAAATAATGAGTGTACTGTACACAAACGTCATTATTGGCTAGAACGCAAGAAGCATTTCCCCTGTGGTTCCTCCAAATATAATGCACGTCCGGCCATGATCCGTCATCTGAAACATACGAAGATAGTAAAGACTAGCTGTAGAATACGAGTAATGACTTCTGACAGAATTTGTTGTTAGCCTAAGTTACCTACTTCTTAGCACATCAGCTACATGCCAATAAAAAGGTCCCGTTAAAATCGGTCCAGACATTTCAGAGATTAGCGGAACAATCTATATCCAGAGGATTTTTGTTTAATTTTGAGTAACATGCTCCTTTCACTCTCATTGAACATTATCTCCTGCATGATAGTTTTAATAATATATCTACGGACGTTGTACACTCACGAATACTTAAGACTGTTAATAATTGTTTCTAAAAAAAGTCCCTAAATTATGATTAAAGTGATTCATAGCATTTTACTTGGATAAATTACTTATCTACGTCTTAAGATTTGTAATCGAACAAAGCTATTTGGATTAGCAAGTACAAAATATATCTAAAATTGTATAAAACAGAGTACATTTTACAATGTTAAGCTATCAGCGTAATAGGGGCTATATTTCATAAACTTACAGGAGACAACGAGCGGTTCGGTGCAAGGCACCCCCTCAGACAGCCTTGTCGCATCCTGGCACGTAGCGTTCAGAAACACACTGTTGTTATTCCATCTGGGACCTAGCCAAGTAAACTGGAAGCATCGGGCTTCGCGGTCATCTTCCGCCTCTATATTTTTGTCATCTTCTGCAGTTATAGATACTGCACCTGCATTAGAAAATTAAACAGATACTTAGGTAATAAATAAAATAATAGATAGGTAATTAAATGTTCGAAGTTCTTTGCCTATTAGTTTTTAAAGTTGTATTTCGATCGTGGATGAAACAATGATAGATAGAATAGCCTAGAAACGATGGAATTGCAGAAGTTTTTGACACGACGACGATGATGATGGAGTGATCACTTGAACTCTTTTGTAATAGAAGAATCGCTGCGTCGTGTGTGTGCTCCCTCGCGTTTTAATTATTGTGTAGTATGAGTAGTAGAATATCATTATAAAGAAATTAGTAAGGAAACTTACATGCCAATATAATGCACAATGAAATAAAATAATAATATCTGGACATCTTTCACTTTGTGTTGAGTTCTCAACTAGATCCAATAGACTTTGAGATTTATAGTTTCTTCTGAGCACAATAAACACACTTTATTTTCAAATCATAATAATACGAAACTGTCAATTATCACTTGAATTAATTATTTCTTCACATTGCTGTATATTGTTTATCGGGGAGAATCGCTTTACGTAGAATGATTGTCTTATCAAAACAATTTTAATCTTTGCTAGCATTATCATCGCTATATAAAGTACATGCATTCAAAATATCCGGTAAATTAGGACTGATTTTTAAGATAAGATATTGATTTCTTTTAACCTATCTTGATTATTACACATTTTTTATCCTTTGTTTGTGGTATTTAGAAGCAATAGGTACACCCACTTGCTGACGTATAGCGTACAGATTTAATTTAATTCCCAAAATTGGAACTCACCTTTATCTATTTTCTGCGTATCATATTTCTTTATAACTTACTATAAAAAGGTGTCTGTCTATCAGTCCGTTTATGACGGCTTGCGTTGTGATTAACAGCAAAATCATTAAACGAATGTTATGCAGGTTTTCACGAGTAGATGTAATCATTCTTGAAGATGGTTTCGTACCTCACCAAGTACTGATGAATGTTGTTACTTAGGTACCGAAAAGAGTTCTTCATATAAAAGCCTCATTGTCAATTAACATGACAGTCGGGAAGCGAGGCCAGCCGCGCGGCCGGTGCATGCCAAAATGAAATTATTCCCCGTTCCCTTCCACCATCGGCGGACGATAAGCCGATTTCATCTAACCTCGTTCAATCAGCGAGCTCTGAAACCGAATACCTACACTCGCACAGATTTTCACCAGAATAGTTTGGGAAACAGATACATTTTTTTCCTTTTTGTATCAACAGTCAATAGGTACATAAAATACTAAATGATTAGATACATTTGAGAAATACTTACTGTATCTACGTAATACACAAACATATCAGTTTGTTTCGGTATGTAATGCGTTTCTACCAATGCGTAAAAATCCAATAGCATTTAGCGAGTTTACCGGAGCTCTGGCTCGAAAAGCAGGAGTAGGAACGGGTGGTTTTTAGTCAGTCAGAGTCTGACACTCCCTCTCGCCTCGCCCAAGGCGGGAGAAGTCATTGGATGATTTTTCAACTTAAAAAAATGCATTTCGGAGTCAGTAGATATAGATCACAAAAAGTGAGTAAATCTCAAAATTTACTGTTTAGTAATTGGTTAAGCTGCATTAAAATGTTCGTTAAATGAGAGATGTAATAAACTTAACGTTTATTGACAAGCGTGTAAGATTTCCCTAAGATTATCTGTAGATACTTATGTTCCTCCTAGTGCGTTTTGCTGCTTCACTCATTTAACTCAGTTCAAAATAAATCTTAAACCTAATGACTTTACATACTTCAGAAGAAAATACTTTGACGTTGAAAGTTTGCAATGAACCTTTAGTCTGGGATTCGAGTGTGCAGTGTGTATTTGCACTTGGTATTGTGGAGGCTCTTCGTGTCCGTCTGACACAGGCTGAGAGGTGCAAGCTTTAGGTATACTTCCCGCCAACAGCAAGACATACATGGTCACTACTCACCAGCCTCTAAAAGGATAAGAATAACACGGTCACACAATTTATTTACTTGAGGTTTTGTTTCACAGTTTCACTGGTATTGTTCTGGACAAGTTTACAGTTACAATAGAATATATTAATTTATATGTAACGCTGTGGTAGATAACATTTGTCTTCTTCATTTATTAGGCCTTTTGCTAAAAGATATGGTCTCACTTATATAGATTTAGCTGAATATCTATTTGTTACATGGATGATGGAGCGCAAGTATTATTTTAAAAGCGCCCTTTTTATGGAATAGGGGGCAAACCACACAGGTTACCTAATGGTAAATGATCAGGGCCGCCCTTGGACACCCGCTAAACCAGAGTAGTAACGGACTTTTACACTTTTTGAAAAAGAAGTACGCTCTTTTCTTAAAGGTTTGAAGATCATATCGTATTACTTACCATTATAATAGTTATTAACTAATGACGTCTTTAACACTGAATTTTGAAAACAATAAGCTTTCAGTTGTAAACACAAAAACAATAACAACACATATAGGCCCACATGAAAGGTATGGACAGATTACTGACAAAGGTACGAGGACTCGAAACCCGATAACATGACATGCAGACAATAAGCCTTCATCGGCAGCCCTCTGTCATGAGAGCCAAGTATACTTAGGCAGTTGTCCCACCAACGGCGAGTGAACGACTAACTATCGGCTATTTTCTCGCTCAAGAAACGTACAATAGATATACTTTCCGTGTAAACAAAAGAGATGCATATACAAATAGTTGATCGCTGACTGTTCACACTGCCGGCGAGTGCTCGCTTCACTAGTTTGTCGCTGAGCGACAAGAGCTATGAAAGATAACACTCGCTCGGCGACACTCGCCAAGCGATTAAAACTCACGCCGAGCGAGCAACCAATGGTCATTTCTCTACAGTGCGTATCGCAGTGCGAGTAATCGCCCGCCTCACTCGCACACTCGCTTATAGCCGAGCTACACAAATATCAGAACTACACACTCGCTCGCCACGTCTCGCTTAACTCGTTTCTAGTTCTAGCTCTACTCGTTACTCGTTCATCGTTGCCGGTGGGACAACTGCCTTAGAAATGTAGAATAGAATAGCTATTATGAATAGTGAAACATGTCTATTAACTACCATATATTTGGGCACATACGTACACGTATACCTATCACATTTCACCCTATTTTAGCATCTACACTTAATATTGATAACCTTGTTATTTAGACAGCAGTTTCGTAGCTTGTATGGAATCTTTTACTTGTATAATGTAATTGATTAAACGCTTGTGTTACGACTTGTATAACTATCAGTCTTCTGAAATTTATTGTGGGCTATTAGAAGATGCTTCGTGTGTGAAATTTTTGGCAGTATACTTTGTTGTTGTTAAAGTTTATGTTTTGTTTATTATTTTATCTTTTTTAAATACCTTGCCCCATACTAGGACTTTCTCTTGTGTCGTGGGTGCGTTTACAATGACAAGTTCACATATGACACTCAGATCCGAAACAACTATTTGTGGATCACACAAATAGTTGCTTCGTGCGGGAATCGAACACGCTACACTTTGCACAGCAGCCGGTTGCTCAGCCACATCACCAATGCAGTCTAATCTATTATATAAAAATAAGTCGGGTTTTCCTTCCTGACGCTATAACTCCAGAATGCACGAACCGATTTGCACGGTTTTGCATTCGTTGGAAAGGTCTCGGGCTCCGTGAGGTTTATAGAAAAGAAAATTCAGGAAAAAATTAAGAGACAAGCAGGAAAACAGGGAAAATCATTGGTGGCGAAACGGAGTTCGCCGAGTTTGCTAGTATCTTATAATGTTGGTAGAAGTAAAACAATAGATTTTTCGCTAGAAAATGATTGTTTATTCTCGTAAACTGCACTGTTACTTTAATTAAGCTACTGATGGGGCCGGAATTTCGTACCGACTACTCTGAGAAGAAATGCTGAAACAACCTCAGACGTCTCAGTCACTTGTCTTGCTACTTGTAAGTACGATTTTGAGCCAATATTTAGTTTTATCGTCATCCTATTTATTCTATAATTGCAAAACTATTCCATACTTACTCATCATACTCATTGTTTACCATCAGGTGATCCGTCTGCTCGTTTATCGGCTTATTCTATAAAAAAGGACGTACATTGACTGCCTCGTTGGCCGAGTGGTTGCAAGTGCGACTGCCGGGCAAGGGGTCTCGGGTTCGATTCCCGGGCCGGGCGAAGAATCACTGGGCTTTTTTCGGTTTTTCGAAAATTTCTCAGTGGTAGCACGGAGTCTGGAAATGTGCCCGGTATATGGCAATAGGCTCACCCCCTATTACATGGGACTTATAAACACAAAATGGTGAAAAGTGGGTTACATTGTATAGCGGTATTACGTGCCGAAATGTGCACCTCTGCCTACCCCTTCGGGGATAAAAGGCGAGACGTTGTGAAAGGACGTACATACTATGTGCATAAATTTATGAGCACAAAAACCATTTCATTCTCAAGTATTTAATATAGGCAGAATTTAGTACTTTTCCCAGACCATTTTAAATTCTAGATTAACTTATGAAGTACACAAAACGGCTTTCATTAATCTTAGTTTCATAACTTAGAGGCCTCTTTGTTTCTTTCAGCGCCCTACTTAGTAGGGAACGGGTTTAATTAAGATATCATGGGAAATAAACCTTTCAACTTAGTAAAATATTAGTCTCTAGAAGTCTGGATTGGAATACGTTTTGCCAGTTGTATTAGATAGGAGTTTTTGTACAGTAAGCTGTTAACTTTTAGCCCTATTCCAATTTTGGCAATTAAACATATGAAATATGCCTATTAGAGCAGTATTTAGATATATAATATAGTATGAGTATAGAATGTTATTTTAATCAACCTGGGAATCGAACCCAGAACGTCTTTGTAACCAGCTCAAGTGCGCACCACCATACCTACGATGTGTTGTGTTCTATTCAAGGTTTATCAGATCATTCCTAAGTCTTAGAAGGTTTAAATAAGTTATAGACAGACATATTTTATTTATTTATTTGTTTAATAGTATAGAACCCACTTATTCTAAGCAATACATGTATTGTACAAAATATTATAAAATACATTATGGAAGCTATCTACAACTATAGCTATAGGTAGGTTTAGGTACAGTTATGTACAAGAGTACTATTTATAAATAATAATTATTTACAAAGCAATTACTGAGTACGAAGTAAATTGCGTTACATTAGTTATCTCTATTACAGGTAAACATTACCTCCACGTACGGTTTGCCAGCGAACGCATCGCACAGCGCCGGGCTCACAAAACTTTATAAGAAATACAACTCCAGAGTTTTCATGTTTCCACAAAGGCTATAAATCCCACCGTTCTGCTGCTTTTGCACTGTTTACTGTTCACCTACTCGCAATACAGTTTATCACGTGCACTACAACAACGCATTCACAGTTTAAAGTTTCGTTTCTCGTGCAAAAGTTACGTGTTATCATCACATACACTGCTGAACACAATTTTTAACTTATAGTCCGCACTTATTGATTTTCTTTACAATATTTACTGGTTTACTTATCCTACGTAGGGGAAGGGTGCGAATGGCGGCTGGTAGAATCCAGGGTAGGCAGGCGGTGCAGCGGTCGGTTGCACCGGGATCGATGACGTCACGTATGACGTCAATACGGTTGGCACAACTTGGGTGGTGAATAGAGTGGTGTATACTGTCTTCGCACCAAACGTTAATTTCAATACTTGACTATTTGTAGCTGTAACCTCTGTGTTCACAACGACTGGTGTTGAAATTACCGAGAATTGCTGCGGGAACAGTGGGTTAAGTGGGTTAAGTGTTTGTAAAGGCAACGCGGGCAAACTGCTGGTTCCGATTTCGTATTCCGTTTTGGTTATTGTCGCTACAGGCCTAGAAATGGTACTTTGAACTGTCGTCTTGCCATCATACACTGGAATCACGTGAGACTCATAAATAGTTTCGTATTTGATTACAGGTTTAGATGTGGTTACAACATCAGGAATTTGAGCAGCCGCTGCAGGATTCAGGAGTCTCAAGAGAGCAAGTTGTTGTGCCTGTTCTGGAGTTAATGCGGGAGTGGGTGGGTTGGGTGATTCAGTTACGTGGTTAGCTTTGTTTTGACCATGAGCCTTCTTAAGTCTCAGATGATTTTCTTGCATTCTATATTTGTCAACTTCAGTAAGGTCAAAGTCTGATCCAATGTTAGCGAGGTCTAGATCCGGTGGGAACACGCGCCTTGGTACTCCGTCTTCGTCTTCATTGCTATCACCAAAGTCTAACTCCAGATGTAATTCGGAACCAGCTTCATCCAGACGACTGTTAAATTCTTTAAGAGTTTTGCTCGGTATAAATTGGAAGAAGTCCATAGGAGGTAACGTTTTAGTTGCAGTTACGAATCGAGTAACTTCATAAGTTTGAATGAAAGTTAAGCTACTAGTCAAGTTTACGTCTTTCACTACGGGTAAAATATGAGTTTTCAACATGTGCTGAGTCGTGCTGAATGTTTCTGTAACAGTTTCTAGCGGCGGTGTTTCCATGTCTGAAGATAATGTTATCGCGGGGAGAGTAGCTATACTTGAGTCTAAGAGATTATGGTCCTTTTCATAAGGAGATGCTGTCGCTAATATGTTTTCTGTCAACGGTTCGTTGAGAGAACTTTGCGAGTTGATTGCCTGCGTGGGTTCTATACGCTTTTCAATTGTAGAAGTTACTGTAATTATACGAGTGTTTTTGACACGTCCAACCTGGAAGTAAAAAAAATATTATTAGAAAAATTTTGTTGAAGATAAAGTCAGTGTGTATTTGACAGATACATTACCTGGAAGGTGTAAGGAGACTTGATAGTAGCAATTTCATAATAAACATCTCGGAAATCAGCAGGAGTAGAGATTTCAACTTTCAATGTTTCCACTGGCGGCGGTTTTTCAATAGAGTTGTCCTCGGTGTCATTTTCAAGGAGAGTACCGGGACCACTCTGTGAACCTGATAGTTCTAAATCATTATCAGACCTTGCTTGCGGCGATATATCATTGCTTTGCGTATCATCAAGAAGCGGATTTGAGTTAGGCGTTGTTGGCTGCTCGTCATCAGCGTTAAGCTTGCGAATAGTCACTTTAGGCTTAGGACTCGTTTTGTATTGCCAGCGACCTGATCCCGGGGCGCGGTTCAACTTAAATTTATACACACTGGTAGTAGGTGCTGGGGTCACTTGCTCAACGGGTGTAGGCTGAACCCGAGGTTTGAAGCCTCGTTTCGATTGGCTGTCGTTGTTGCTCGAGGCTGACACAGTAGTCTTATGTCCAGAGTTGCGGTTGCCTTTCCTTCTGTTGGAAAATGATGGAGTCGCTGTTTCACTGAAAACAGAGACGGTTGCCAGTTGAGGCGTATTCACGGGGCGACCAAACCGTGTACTGAAAATAAAATATTTACAATTGCCGATGATCCATTGATCAGTGATTATTTAACTACGTTAAAGCTTTATTCATCAGCTCAGAAGTCATGCAGATGCAATGAGAAAATAATTTAGACAGGATGGTCGGCAATAGTATGACGGTCATGTGTCGAATTGATGATGTTATTATATCTATATCTATGTATAATATGTATGATTAATAGAAGGGGTTACAAAGACTTAACAGAAAAGTTACATTAGCAAAAATCATCTGAAATCCTTACAACATGCATTAAATGTTACAGTTCTTTTTAGTAAAAGCAGAGGTAAAAGTAGAGTATTTTAATAAAGGTGATAATTTAGGAAGTCAGTATCCTTAGAGAAAGTGCCAAAAATTAATTCTTAATATGTTACCTTTGTGTCCGTTGTGAATTATTATTGTTTCTGTTTTTGAATTTCTTGCTCTGGGCTGGAGGTGGGCTGCTGTGGCTTTCAGTATCTGCATTGTTGTTTTGAACTCGGTGACGGTTTTTGAAGGATCCTCCACCGTTATTTTGACGCCGTGTCGTTTTTCCATAATTGCTATCATCATCATTAATGGATGGGGTCGGTTCCAAATGTTGCCTATGATTTTTGGATATCGAAGGTCCAACTGTCTTCAAGATTCGATGAGTTGGAGTAGGAGATATTTTTCCTCTATGTCCTGCTTGTGGCAGCACTTTAGAATTGCTGTTCAGTACCTGAGCGTATTTACCAGATATAAAAGTACCAATGACGCTAGTTTCATGAACTGTTGTTAATCCATCCTTAACAATCGTACCTCCGAGCGTTGTTACCAAGCCGAGGGGATGGTCATCATCATCTTCTGGAGGTGGAGTCGGTTGATGCCTGTTCTTGTGGCCGTGCTTGTGTTTTTGACCAGGTACCTTTGAGGGTCGTATGTTAATAACTTTGTATGTTTCTTCAACAAACTCAGAAGGTTGACGCGACAAAAAGTCATATTCAGGTTCGCCGATGTTGTTATTGGTAATCAAGATGGCAGGCTCTTCTTCAGCTTTGCTAGATTTAACTGCAACAACGCTGCTGACTTTGGAACTAACAATAGATGGTGGAGGTCCTTGTTTTACTTCAACTTTGCTGCTTACAACACTGGTAACAGATTTCACACCATCGTTTTTCTTGTTTTTGTTGCTCGATTGTGAGTTTTGTTTGTTTGATTTTTGGGACGATTGTTTAGGAGAGCTGCTTTCAACGATTTTGGACGGACCAGCGACTACTTCAACTTTAGTTATGATTTGTTTTTGCTCTTTTGCGACAGATTTAGGTACATTCGGAGATTTGTTGTCCTTTTTCGGTGGGGACGATACAACTGAGACAGCACTAGATACCACAGCTGGGGCGGCGGGTTTGTTAGTTTTATCTTTATCGGAAATTTTGCTTGGTTTGATCGCTTCAGGCTTGATACTGGTGACTGATGGTGGAGGTGGTTTTGTTTCGATGATGTTTTCTTGAACAGATTTTTCAGTTTTCGGTGGTTCTGGAATTAAAGAAAACAATATTGTGAGTTCGCTATTTCAAATCACAAAAATAAATAAACAAAAAAGTTATCTAAGTTACTGTAGATAAAACAAAGAATTGACCTGGTGGTGGAGCAGACTGGGGTGAGAAGACCATGACTGTGTTGCCAATAGTTGTGGTGAAGTCCAGAAAACCGTAAACAGTTTGAGTGAGCAAGTTGCCAGCGGGTGCGGCGTTGATTGGGTTGCCTTGTCCATCGAAAACGGGTCCGTCAGCCAGGGACAAACTACCTGTAATATTCAAATTGAGCATATTAATAAACTGCATAGACGGTGTAAGGGTTACCTCTAACATCAGCCTCCATGATTTGCTGTTACGTTTAATGTGTGCTCGTCTACTTCGATTATATTTTAACAATATCTATTCAGAAAAGCTAATTGACTTTCATAGAACATTTATCTAAATATTGTATAACCGATCAAACTAAGAACACTTCATGTTAAGCTCGCTTGCGAGAGTTTTTATGATGAAAACTCGGAGCAGAATGTATTGATAAAGGCGAAAAGCCAGTAACAGCGTTACTTCGGTACCATTGGCTGGCAAATGATCTGTGATAGTACCTTCATATGGCTTAAAAAAGAGAGAGTGTTTACAAACAAAGTCATTGTCGAGGTACGGCTATAGTTAACCTAATGATGTGTGAACGTTAAGAAAAAGTGGTTGATATGAAAACAAATGTCGAGCTTCGCCTCGAATGTGGGTTGTGACTAATGACATGGCTGTGTTTGGGCGTGCGAATTTTATAAAGTGTTTTTTTTTGTTGACTACGTTGATCAAGTCATTCATTATAACGTAATCCCTATTTTAATTTATACACGTGGTGGAAATACGTGGTTGATTGGTACTTTACCAAAGAGAGATTCACTTTATACATTTGTAAAACAAAGACCTTGTGACTATTGTTTTCCGTAACATAGGCACATTGAAGTCATACAAATAGACTTTCGTAAACTATAATGGGTTCCGTCCTACTAGTTCACACAAATATCAATTAAATAAGTTCTGCGAGCTTATTTATGTGTGACATGTTTTAATGACAACATTTAGTGAAAAGAGTTGAGTCAATGTATTATCTAAATTGTTTTCAAATTCAAATAGACCTCCCAGTTTTTATATCGCGACATTACTTACTTAAAAATATCATTCCACATAACAGTCAGTATCTTACGTATTTCAACGAGACGTATCTACTAAACTGACTTCTATCCGAGTGCGCGTAACAATATAAAATTTCAATTGTGCCTCTGGCATTGGGAAGTGAGTAACAAATTCCAGAATCGTGTCGCTATATCCTTGTTACTTCCGCACCATTTGTTGGCAAGTGGGCTGAGATAGTCCACCTTAGATACGGATCGAGGATCACACTCGTCCTCTATTCCAATCTATGTACTTTAAATTACTCTGTCCCAAAACTTTGTGTTTTTGTCCTTCTAATACACATTCACACATATTCTCACGAGCTGTTAGTCGATAATCCTTATTCATGAGTTTTCGTATTGACATGTTTACCCTATTTACGCATTCGTAAGTTCTATTCAAACTTTTTCAAATGTATTTACATTGCGAGAGTAATATGAATTTATTGGAATATTTTCGTCATCGGAAATATTTGTGGGATAATATTTTCTAAACAAATTCTGCGGAATACACTCCTGTGATACCCTGCCGCAGGAATTCATGATATTAGTTCGGATATTGGGGTAGTTCTATGTAAGTATAGTTTGGCTTTTATTACGATAGAACTGAGTACACAAATGTTTACCAGAAATATCGTATGACTGAGATATTTTTACTTTGTTACTTTGTGTATTGGTACTAAGTAGAGAAAATGCTATGAAATTTTATAGATGAAGTTTCAGAGAATGTTAATATTATTTCATTGCTGTGTCCTTTTAGAAAATTAGAAAAGTGTAGTTAGTATTGAATCAAATGTTCGCACTTACATAAATGGGCGGTTATCGCCAAAACAGCAAATAGTTTTCGATCCATGGCGTTTGATTCTTGTACTATTCACAAATTAGATGGATGTCTGGTGGAGTCGCGCTCTTGTACCGCAGTACAACCTCATTCTGTGGTGGAACCTGAAACAATTCAAAACAACTATAAAGTATTTGCAAAATATTACGAAAGTGGTACAAAAAAGTAACAACAAAAAATAAAACAAAATGTATGTCAGAGGAATATAATTCGTGTAGCTATTAATGTTCGTATGAATGAATACGAAATCAACCCGTGAACCGCAACGCATCGACGGACAAAATAATCAGTCGATATGCAAAACGTCGGGCCACGGTCACCCGTCTCATTTCAGCGGGCGACCGATTTCATTGCACAAAACCAATACAAATTTTAATATAAACATGTTTGACCGATTGCTCATTGCCTCCGTAATTATTATGGTATTCCCGACACATTAAAACGTTGTTGTTTTAATTCAATTTCGGATATATTTTATCGGCAATCATTTACGCCGTCGGTGACAATATTTTACATTGATTTCGGTTATGATTTGTATAATGAATTGAGAGCTCATATAATTAGTTATGTTGTTTATTTTAGCAGTATCGACTTCATTATCTGTGCGAGTTCTAAGTATTTCACTCATTATCTTTAAATCCCTTATTTATAAAGCGCTATAGTACATTTCAGTCCCGCCTGTTTATAAAGCTGTATAATTTACGATGTTCCCAATGATTACGGTTGGCAATTCACGATTGGCATCCTTTGTGGGGTTTTGGCATTTGAAGGCGCCATTCGAGGGACTAATCTTAAGGCCGCAAACATTAGCGAGAGTACTCAGAAATATGGTTGTTTATTGATTGAATTCTTGAATAAAGTCTTGACTGAATAGTTTTAAAGAGACAGCCCATTTCAGGTCCGTTTCATTTCGAGTCTGTTTGGAGCAAAGATCTAGTAAGGACTGTGGACGTCAGTACATGTAATTAAGTACATACCGCACCTCTCAACGTGACATCTCTAGGGACTCTACATGTATAGGTGGATGCGTCCAAGCCAAATTCCCGGGCAGATTGGCATCCATTGTGCCTACCACCGGCTCAGACGAGGCTGCATAGCGGAACGTATTGAAACCATTTGAATGCTTAGTGAGTTCCGATTGTTGGCACCGAGTGCATTGCAACGGGTAAGGGAATTTATGGCGTATTATTATGTACCAACTTGAGCACGCCTTTATTGGATAACCTCAGCTCAGTGTGCTGCGATGATGTTCAAATTACCAATTGATTGACTGTTTTGAAAGGTGAACAAGACATAACTAGAATTTACCTCACTAACCCTTAATTGATGATCAGTAAGCTACGGTAGACTTGATTTCTAAGTTCCTATATCCTATGAGGTTTGAATGAGCAGCCATTACGTACTCGATCATAAGACAGGACTCTGGCACGTTGTGAAAGAGCCTGCCTCCTTTTGTGACCGTGTTGGGGGTTCAGTGTGTGTGTGTGTGTGTGAATGGCCGAGGTATGCAAGTGTTTGCTCGCGAGATGGCGCGGTGATGGAGCGGTGATGTTTGTGGCTCCCTCCCGTCTGGAACTATTCAGCCGATGCTCCTATACCGGTAGCGATAGCACAACAAATTGGGATGATATTTTGTGCTTTTTTAGTCTTCTTGCTAAATAATTCTTTTAGATTTGACTGCACGGTTGATGCGGTGGCTGGGAACCGGCTGCCGCGCAACGGGTAGTCTACTCTTTGTGTGATCCACAAATTGTTGTTTCGGGTCTGGGTGTAATGTGCATGTGAACTTGTATGTTTGTAAACGCACCTACGACACAGGAGAAAATCCTAATGTGGGGAAACGCTTTTTTTACCAAAAAAAAAAGATTTTGAATCTTCTAAGTGGATTACCATATAACTAGTTTAAGATACGGAACTTACTTTTGTCTAAGTGAAGTGCAAAATGTACTTGAAAGGAACTTGTTCAGACGTAACGAAAACCGGTGTAACTTGTGAACGTTTGTTCCTATTGTGTATTGTCAACGTAATAGATGTACGAGTACATAACTGCGCTTTCCGGAATTGGTTAGCTGATGTAGAAGGCCGTCTGCTGTTACATAATTTGTTTAGAGCTTATCCTGTGTGTGTGGATTTGAAGTGAAGTTCTGTTGAAATAGTGATTTATGTTTGTCTGTTATATAACTGAACATGTCTTCTTTTCTCCAAACGTATAGGTAGAGTTACTAAAATATAGTTGCGGACATTATTCTAGACTATTTATGATTATTTAGCTCCAATCTAGAATACCTAGAACTATTTTCTCGGTAGACGTATCGCTAAACGCGCTACTAATGAGGCATCCAATATTTATTTTTCCTTATTACACCAAATGTTAGAGATTTTATTTGCGAACAGTTCAACTTGTATCTGACCAAGTAGGCAGCCGGTCGGTTCATCCCTCTATTCAAACAAAATTTAATGAGGCGTACGCCCATACACGAGTGTGCGCACTCTCCCACAACCCCGCATGATCCACGATAATTATACGCACTACTTATACCGACCGAATCTGTAATGACAGCCCTAATAAATAATACATCAAAACAACCCAAAATTGTCATTAAGCGAAAATCATACGTCAATATACATACTTAAGTATTAAAATGCATTGTACGTGATAATTAAATAACAAACAAAATATTGTTGTTTGAGAACGCCGATGGCGTCCGCTGCATTGATTAAAGATGTTGATTAAATTGTACAACGTAATAGTTGCGCGAGGCAACCTTAAAATTGCACAAAAGAGCGGAAGGCAGTACGGACGGAAGATAATAATGAATAGCTACGAATATTTTTGTTCAGACTTTCTCACAAAACTTTACCAAACAAATATTGCTAATGAGGTTTAATTGAATTACTGGATATGCGAGCTCGAAATAATTACCCCAAGGTTGCGAAATAAACACGAATGGAAATATGTTGTTATTATGTTATGTCTGATAAATCACTGGTATGATGCGGTATGTATCGCTATTGCAAGTCATCACGTTGAAGAAATCATTAACAATAGCTATCATCATTTCCTATTCTCATTCAAAAGGTATTAGGGAAATATCATATGATGAGCTTGGGATGGGCAGTTTGGTACAACACTGTGAGAGGGAAATACTGGCGGACTTTCCAACGTTTAAAAACTTTCAAATCACTGGAATATTTTCGTATTTTATTACGCGATATTGGCAAACTGATCGCATTACATTCGTAAGCACATAGTACGCGAAGAAAGTTTATCGTCGTACAAATGCTCTGCGTACAACAACTACAACTAGTAAAGTAGTCAACTATTTTACTCAGGTGTACGTCTTATGGGGACGTAAATCGGGATTTTCCAGAATGTTTTACGAGTTTCTATTCAGTACAGAAAGTGTAAGCCTCTTTTCAGATTTCCAGACGTCTTATAAAGGATTTAATCCTCGCCTTGGAAATGTAAGGATGCGCGACAATGCATCATTTCTTCGCTTTGCTTATGAGGAAAAATGTATTCAATCCTATTTCTTACTCTCGATAAAGTTTTCATATATCTAAAAGGCTGTCTCTAGAAGCGTGTATTATTGCTGAAATAACTCAAGGGAGAAAGAATATTTCGTTAGAAAAATATCAGTGGCTGTACTAGCAAGGTATGTAAATATTTGTCGATCGTTGTCGGTAAACTAGAGACGAATGTTGTCCGATAATTTATGTTGGCAACCGTGCCTATTGTCGGACAAACAACGCGCAGGCTCGTGGCCAAATTTATATTCCAAGTTTGGGTGAACAAGGGCTGCCCACAGAAATGCCCTCCCGACTGAAACCGATAAAGAACTTACTAAGCAGAACTGATACAAATGACCGTAAATAATACAAAAGCTTAATGTTTATTCTTTGTTTGTGTGAGAGTTTTGTAGAGGTGGAGAAAGTTCAGTACTTATGTGTGGAGGGACTGAATTAGATGCATTTGTAGCGAAGGTTTTTGATTCAATAAAACGCAAGGATACGAGTGAATTCGTAGTCCGCGCAGAATATTATGTTAAGTAAACAAGCTCTCGAGGACGGGCACTGACGCACCGGGTTACACGTTGCACTTTTCGCTATTGGGGATTACGAACAAATATTATATTTCTTTTAAAATATTTTACTTTGCGCAAAATTCCTTAAAAGCTTGTCACTTTTCCACGAGAAGTATTTTACCTACACATTTTTTATGATTCTAAACACGCTCTAGACTTGCAAATTGATACGAGCACACAGAATCTTAAACATCAAATTAACAGTTCTGTCTCATAATTAGCATATAAAAAATAAATAAAAAAATCACATTGGTATTCCCTTTGTAATTGACATTTAAAGCGATATGAGTACTAAGTTGAGCCTCCTATAATTTAAACGAACTAACGACGAACTGCATATTAGCGCAGAACAAGTTGCAAGCACATAGATACTCATTCATTCTAAATCAGCAGTTAAGTTGATTTCCGTGTAATAATCTGCGCTGCATGCGAGGGTACGGCAACTAGTTGGTAATAAATAACGGTTTAGTTGGGAAAGCACAATTTTCCAGATGAGAAGGGGCCGAGGCTCGGGGTACGCCGAGCCGTTTTGGCTGCATCCCAGACACGTTTTGCATTTTATTCAAAACGTTGACGTGAAGGATAAAGTTTTATTATTTTACTACTTTGACGTGATCTGACTGTGCCTGAGTGATGGCGTACCTGCTGATGTGATCATATTCAAATCGGGAACCTGTGAACATTTTGCGCATTCTTTGCACTCTCCCAGTTTACGGCGAAATTGGAATTGAATTTAGATGTCTTGCTTAAACATCGTGGAAAGGGGTTGAATATTATAATCTACAAAGAAATCTTATACATATTAATAGGAAGAAGGAAACAAAGCATGTTTATAATTTTGTTCACTGAACTTTTCCCATGTTTTCTTGACAGTGTTTTGATCGATTTTAAATCTAATAGATGCACAAACATGTATAAAAGAAAAAGCATGCATTCAAAGTTAATCAAACTTATCTCAGTCTGTTTATCTTAATAATTACGTACATGTTATTGTCTCGTTTACATTGAATGCAAATTGTCGACATGTGGAACGAAAGGTCCAGGCATGAACATGTTAGACATACCAAATGACTAATGAATCGTGATCGAATGTGAACGTGCAATAGTTAAATTGTTTGAATATGGATTTTAAACGTATGACCTTTAAGTTCCCTTCGCCTTGGCCCTAGATTAGTTCTTGTCATTTATTTTTTTAATAATGATAACTTTGTTAATTATTTTTGATGCAATTAAGGGCTCACATGGTCTCATTAGATGACTAGACACAGACGTGTCTCCTTTTATTAATTTAACGTAACACACATAATTAATGCCAAAATGTACTTTATTCTGTAATTTGTAGGTTCTAATTTTGTTTGAACACATTATTTATATAATTAAGAAAATGTCTACGAGAATTAAGAAAGAATATCTGATGGCTACGACAAAGGTTACGCGCTACGACATTGCTACGCAACGCTTAAGGGTACTTAATGTCAATGCGATTGGTTAGAAGACTTACGTTTCTTAACTACGATGATACATTTGATGTTTTTTTTAAGTGTATGATACATCCTAGTTATTTTCTAAATACAACTTCTGTGTATACATATAATGTCTCCTGTGTCTCCATGCTACATATTATAGAGAGTATTGTGATCATTTAAAACATAGTTCCAATGAACATTAGGTGTGAGAATGGTGTAATATTATTGTATTGTACGTCTCAAGTTTGTACCACAAACCGTGAGTCGAGCGATAAATTAAAGTTTACGAGCCCTAAAACTCACATCTCGGCTATTTGCTTCCAATTCCGTATTAACAGTAAGCAGCCAGTGAGCCATTGCTACACTAATGACACGTAACTATTTTGATAGCCTATATCTGTGTACAGCCCGTACAATATTGTCTAGTCTTATTGTAATGGATGGTCATATACATAGACCAATATGTGTAAACTAAGTAGTATTTATTTAAGTGAGTGCAGCCAGTCCAGTTGTGATTAATTAAAGTCCTTGGTCAGCAATACAATACAATACACTACCGTTATAAGTACCAACGCTTTCGGGCAACCACACAAAGTGGTCCTAAGTTAGTCTTTAGAGTAATGCGAGTACCACATCCGTCTCAACAAAGCGAAAATCCCTGAGAACCTTGCTCACAATAGTTCAAGCTAAGTATGCATCAGTTAAATGTGAAATTGCAAAACAAAACCGTGAGTAACTTCCTCAATGAGCTCGGTTAAAATGGTGCTCCTTGGAAATTTCGTAAGTCGAACCCACGAGGCATTTTGATCAGCATCGCAGTCATGAGTCATGGGCGCGAGTCAAGTCGCGGCACGAAGGCGCGCCGACACCGTTTGCAACGAGATAAAGAACAATAGATACTAACTACCACTATGGCAGCTCACCAACAACCCACCCACCAGAATTCTTCTTATTCTTCCAAAATACATTATGACGTGACCTCCACTAACCTTAGCGGAGGTCACATTAGTCACATTATAATACGTTGGGCGGGAGAGGTACTTAATCCGTCTTAGTAGCAGCCAATTATGTAGCCTAGCCGTATACTTACATACCTTTTCGGATTAGACCGTGAAATTATGCAATGCCTTGTATTTTTTGTTAGCAATGGCTAGGACTTAAATATATTGTCTAAAGGTAGGTCGTACGAAGCGATGTACCCCTGAGGAAAACAATACAATTTGTAATAATAGCTTGTATTTACGAGTCAACACCGGAGGAACAAACAAATATTTTACCTAAAATTTATTCAGTAGTTGTTTACAGGCGCAACCATATTAGGACAAATAGGTAGCTATCCCAAACAATTGCGAGGCTGTTTACAGGTTTCCTAATAAAAGCGGTTGAATACGACCTCCTTGATTATGTATTGTGAGTTAGAAAACAGAAGCACCTAGAGCGAGGTCTGGGAGGTATTGTGCCCTCTAACAATGCGATCGATGCCGTCCGCGACCACAGCAGACAAAGGACAGGGGAATATTGTTTGTCACAAAATTTATTATGGCGGCAGACAGAGTGGGACGCGCGCGGTGCGAGCAACATATCCAATATATCAGCGGCAACAGTAACGCGGCTGAGCGCAAACATATTTACGTGCTGCGCCTCGCCCGATTGTCGGCTCGCCTTAAACTACCATGTGTTTGTTATACTCAAATTCTAACTATGATTCTGTGTCGGCCACTCTCGGTATTGTGCATTGGGGGGAAATCATAGCTCGTTGTGTTCTCGCGTCGAGTTTACAAATCGTCGCTACGGTATTCAAGTACTTGTATGGGACATAATGCACCGCTTATTGCATACTTACGTGCCATTATTGTTCACATTGTCTTGTAATTTAGTCAATAATAAAGTGGGACCGTGAACACAAAGTATGAATTATCTAGAGACGGTAAGGACTAGACAAGGTGGCGACGGCCGCCACATTCCTTTCACACCTTAGCGCAGACATGGCGATAATGAGCAGGCTTAGGTGTTAAATAATACTGTTTATTAGCCGATAATAATACGTTAAATGATATTTATGAGTATTCAGTCACGAGCAAGAATATTAGAAGCAGGATGTATAGTAAGAATTGTCTCAATTGACAACTTACTTGTAACTTATTGTCCCCTTTACAATGTTTTATAATAAACGGGACTCGGTATTGTAAACAATTTTATACAAATTTTAATGCTATCTGAAATAGACTAACATAACAACCTAGATCTTCAAATAAAAATGTCTGATTTACCATTTTATTCGAAATGAAAATGTCATGAAGTATATCAAGTTGAAATGATCCAATTTTTCCATTTGAGTGCAGTGCTATAACAGCTACGTATATACAATTTGGTTGGTTTGAATGGATGTGTGTAAAACGATCGTTCACCCCTCGGACAAACATGGGGTCTTCGCTTCGTTTACTGTTCCCTTTATAAGTCAATTCCGTGCGAATGGCGACTACGAGACTTGTTTACACCATGGTTTTATGTTTCTTCTCCATTTTCGATGACTTACGTATTGTTTTATCTACTGAGTGCCTTATTTCCATATACGTTTGTCGAATTACCAGTATAATTACGTATAATCGTTGATTTTTTGGTCGTTGGGTATTATGTTTTATTTCAAATAATTGTTTGGTTTTGTGATAATATTTTAGAATTGGTTTGTGTAGGTATATGACATAATAGGTCTTTACAGTCATCGCATAAGCATTGAATAGTAGAAGTTGGTTTTGACAAATATTAATTAAATTAAAATCAGAGTTTTAATTACAGAAGTAATTAGGTTAGCAATACCAATAAAAGTAAATAGAACATTTTGTTGAAAAAAATGTGAAATATGCTAGAAAGTAAAAGGCGCAGAAGTTTGTATTACAATTGCTGAGAAACACCATTAAGACAGCGAAGAGGATGGGATGAATTGTCGTAAAAAATAATTAATTAAGCGTCCCCAAATCTGGGCAACGAGGAAGGCTGGCATTCTTTTCCACATTAACATTCTTTTAGTGAATTATTCATGTGCATTTAATTGAATAGCATTTAAATTCATTAGTCTTGCTCCACTCTTATCTACGTAGAATTTGGCCATTATCATTTTGGTGCTCATTTTTCATGAGTAGGTGTGCCTTAATTCTGAAGATTACTCTGAACTTCCTCGTTCAAGTAAATGTTACTTCGAGACATTAGCTTTTACAACTAAATACATTACCACGCTCGTAGGTGCTACGTATCGCTGAAGATTTGCAAGAGACTCACGATTATACTCACCTATTGGCGTCAATTTCATTATTCAGTTTTAGTATTGAGTTTACGAGATTCGTAGAGGTGCTATAAAACCTCAATGTATCGTCTCCCTTATCATAAACATAGAATAAGTAGCTCCATCGTAGCCCCGTTCAAAACTGCCCACGTAGCCAACTAGATGGCGCTAGTCGTAAATATAACTCTTAATACTGCCATATCCTAATAAATGTCAGGGAGAAGCACTTATGATGTCACTTTACTCTTAGAAGACCTGAATTTTGCATGGCGTCTTATTCGTAGGATAATCTTATCGCAGAAACGAGCTATTTTCCTTCACATAGCAAGTTTATTTATATTGTGTTTCTTTTTTACTGCGTGTATATGAGAACATAGGTTGCACTGAAAAGGAGTGTAGACACTAGAAACTTTTTTCTTGTCATTTCAGCCAATGATGAATGAATATTGAGAACAAAGTATAAGAAATCTTCTAAAAAGTTTATCTGGTAGCTGTAGGTCCGTCTTTTATCATTCCAAGTAAACATGACAAGTGTTTGCTGTCAGCTCTTAACGAGGATATTCCTTCCATTTATCTGTTTCAACAAAAATTTTGAATTTTAGATCAGTGAGTGGCACGACGCCGCTTTTAATGGATGAATAATACCATTCTCTAGCGGTATCCCGTAATGGAGTCTCGAATATATTTCTGCATTCGCATTATTTTGACATCTTGAGTGCTTCGCGACATCGTTTCAACGACGAGCCGTAATTTCATTCTGAACAGAACTGTGATTGAAGTTACCTGTGGGTAAATACCGGCTCAAGTAATAAACTTTGAGATGAATAATAGCTAGGGTAGTTAGGAAAACATCCAAGTTATATCGCCCATCATCGCAAGTTGGTAACTTAACAAACGAAAGTTGTCGGCGAACTGTGAACAGATGTAACAATTCTATTGATCTTCTAGATTGGCGAGGTTATCAAAATAGTTAGTTATATGTTTTAATATCGCTTTGTAAGCTGCTTCGTAAAGTTTTGTTGTTTAAACTGAACTATTTTATGTTGATAGTAAATCATGAATGTAGCTAATAAATTATTCAGGTGATTTTGTAGGTGAGCATTTGAAAATCAAATGGAAATTGAAACAGACATATTTATTGAACGCGTAAAACAAAATTTGAACTATATTTGAAGAAAATGACTGGTTCTTGCATGAATTTAATTCCCAGAGATGGTTGAGAACTGTTGAATGTTTTAATTTTGGGAGGACGCATAAGGAATGTAGAGTTTGTGTTACCTACTTGTATATGTGTATGTGTAGGTAATACATATTATGAAAGATTATATAGAAATGATGTACATACAAAGTACTAGAATACATTTATTTATTACGAATGCTAGTTACAAACGTAATTGCTAGTCTTGATGTTATTCTGATTAGCTGTTTCTCCGAGGCAAACAAGTCTCCATATTTTTCTCACTTAAACGCTTCTACGATAAATATATGGAGTAAACCTTCATCTTTATAATTTTCCTGGTGAGAATTATTTACTTTGTGTACTATTTACTTACGTCAAATGTTATTATTATGAGATTTTATGTACACATTGGACATTGGTACTACCTAACTTTTTAGAGTAAAACTACCCTTAGTACGAGTTTGCTTTACGTACAGCAAAGTAATCGAAACGAGAGCGCGTTCGGCGCTCTCATTGGTTGATTCATTCGAACCAGCCAATAAGCCGAGGGTCCAACGTGCTCTTGTTTCGATTACTTTAAATGCAAAGTTAAGTCATGCTAAGGGAATGCATAGTAAACATTTTTTTCATTTCCTAATTAATAGCCATGTGATATACCTCCTGTATGTAGGTACTTATACCGTCAAGTTCTAGAGCTTTCCAGAGAATTTTTCTTTAATGACATAACAAGTGAGCTCCCTGCAGTAATAGAGTTGGGTTTTATGTCCGCCATTAAACCTGAGTCGTGTGATTTTATGAGAAAATGGCAGGTAATGAGAACTTGACCTTTTAGAACAATAAAACTGAAGAGGTTACTTGTCTAAGGTCGTCCTTGACCCGGCATCGCCAGGAGGAAGGAACCTTTGGTGAAAACTAGATAAGAAATGTTAAAATCGTGACAAATCTTTGGCACTTCGCTCGAATCACTTTGTTTAAGCTTTTGTCGGGTTATCTAAAATGGTACAAATTACTACAGTTGCTGCTTTGCGTGCCTACCGCTATTACTCGAATAACACAAAAAGGGGTAGTTTTTTTTGTTTTAAAAAGAAATAGCGTCTATTTAACTTTGGGATACGTTTAGGGAACAGAGAGTAAAGTTCCCTAAGAAAAGGAGGATCCTCCGACCAGGCGAGGTGATCAGCCTGGCGGGCTTTCTGCCCAACTGTTGTACGTTGGGATTTTCTATCCATGTTAATTCGCATGCAAACTTCATATGTGCGATGCAGGATATTTGTGACGTCATCCATTGATTTGCTCGTCGATAGTCTATGTGCGACTTCTGTCATCTGTCACTTGTCATTTGTCAATGTGTCGCCACATCACTCCCCCCCAAGACCGGAGGTCGATCCTGTTGAGACGGCTGTCGATGCTTGAGATGAGCGGTGCCAGAGCCAATGTCCCTAGTTCCAGTGAGTCGGAACTGTGCCGCTGAATGCCCAGTGAGTCGGGTGAGCGGTGCAGGGTGATACTCCAGTGAGTCGGAGTAGTGAGGCTCGCAGTGTCCCACGGTGAGTAATTGATGCAGGGTAGGTGCGTAGTGGCGTAGTAGTCTGCTTGACTCAGACCGTGTGCAGAGATGCTGTGCCTAGACGCTGATTAGGGAAGACCAGGCTGCATAATGTAGCGTATGAAGGATGCTGGTTGGCTGCGATTGATTACCGCTCAGCCTAGGTTTCTTCACGACTTTTTCCTTCACCGTTTGTTTGACAGTGGTGTCGAAATAATCTTAGAAAGTACATATAAATCTCTGAAAAAGTCACATTGGTACTTGCCGTTGGTAGGTTTCGAACCCGCATTCTCAAGCATGAGAAGCGGGTATCTTGAACAACTGGGACACGGCTGAATTGACTCAGTCTGTCGGGATTATCATCCTGTTTTACGTAATTAATTAAATAGTTAACTATTAATTTAGAAATTTCACGTCTGTTACGGAAAGGGTCCTCGTTAGTCCCTCATATTATTATTTTAGTGCTTTTGCTATATCCGAAGCCGTAATCATAAAAACCTTTATTACTATTTAGTGACTACTTACTCAATGTTTGTCGAAACTGTTGTAAAATATGGATCATATAATATAACTGTTCGTAATGACCAATGTAAATGATATTACTAAACATACTAATGACTTGTAAGCATCAAGATTATGTACTAAAGTTAGTTCTCAATTCTATGATGTGGGAATGATAGCAATCCTCATTTCTTGAGATGCGTTTGTAATGCCTAGTACGAGTATTCTGGTCGAATATTGCATCAATGCACACTTAGTCTCTATAGGTACGTAATGAGAATCCTACACGATGATCGTATTCCATTAATTCGTGGGAAGATTACCAGCTGATTGGAAGAAAAATATAGGTACCATGTTATTTTTGCGTCCCTTATTCAGATAAACATTAAAACGACCTTTGAAAACCATTTTCCCACATTCGACCGGAAAATTATAATTTGTTTTTTGAAGCTTAAAACGTTATTGTGCGATCAAATATGATATAATTCGCGTAGGTAGACGTTATTTTGGATAAACGTTTATAATAATTAGGCATGTAGGCGAGAAAGGTTCGTGTTGTTTGTTAATAAGCCTGCGGACCTACCTGCCACCAAACGGTTCGATAGATCCTTGATCCCGATCCCGATTGATCCTAGACTTATATGAAACCTTATCAATAACAAAAAGTTAATAAATCTATCAACCATATTATCCTGACTGCCTCGAAGGTCGAGTGATCGCGACTGCGACTGTCGGACAAGGGGGCTCGAGTTTGTTTCCCGGGTCGGGCAAAGTCTTACTGGGCATTTTTCGGAGTAGCATGGAGTCTGAAATTGAAACCTCTTATTACATAGGACTTATAACACAAATGGTGAAAAGCGGCAACATTTTATATTGGCATGCCGTAATGTGCACCTCTGCCTACCCCTTTGAGGATAAAAGGCGTGACATTGTCTAAATATATTAGTTAATTGTCCCATACACAATCAGAATTCGTGCACAAAATAAATACTGACCTTGCGATGAGTCGTTTAATATGACAATGACGAGATAAACGCTTAAATGACATATGACATTTAATATAATTGCAATCGTTGTAATTAGTTTAGCTTGTTAATTACGAATATTTATATGATGACTCGTTTTGTCAAGATGTGCCATTTGAAAGTATTTAAAGTGACCTTCGGTAATGAACTTCGGAGTTTAATTGTCGGGAGTTTTTGCTGATTGTCTTTTGTGTAGATCTTTTTTATTTGTTTTCGATTTGCTTTAAGCAATAATGTTGCTAATGATGCAGTTTCTTGCTCTTTTTGCTGACGATATTTGTACGAAAGGATTGCCAAAAGTATTCTGAATACTAGACATTATCTTTGTCATAAATTATTTAATTTGTTATTGCTTGAAAGGAAAGACTTATCCACGTATCGACTCATTATCAATATTATCATACATATATGGCAATATTCTCGCGCGCGCCTGAAAGTGCGCGTGATTCCAGGCAGAGGGTGCGATAGGCGCGAAACTCGAGTCGCCAATAGCAGCGCGACAATCGCCGCGTCGTGTGTCGCGGAATGCTACTCATGAATATGAACTTCTAGAATAGCTTGAAACTAGTCGAGTTCCTCGTCAAACAGTTATGTGAGTATCCGATAACGTAATCATTAATTATCATACATTTTCCAAAAGAGAAGTGATTGATTATTGTCTATCTCTCTCTTTCTCATTAAACAAGTAAATATACGACAATCACAACATCGAAATCCGTGTATCATAGCTCCCATGTATAATGCATGGCACATTTGGCTAACATTAGCTCGGCCGAGATTACAATTGAACATGCTAATGTGCATTAGGCCTAGACGTCTACTTACATGATGTGCTTTCAGCTGCAAATTATGTAAACAATCCCCAGTTATACTGCTGATAACTGAATTAAATGAATTGTTTGATTTCATGGAGAATGGGAATGAGAACCTTAAAATTACCTACTAATTACATCATTATCATCGAGAAAACGACTGGCTGAAGTCTTTGACTGCTTCATTGGTCGAGTGGACTGCTGAGTATTTTTCGGCTTTTCGGTAATAGCACGGAGTCTATAATTGCGTCCAGGTTATGGCAATAGGCTCACCGCCTATTACAGGGGACTTATAACACATATGGTAAAAAGTGAGTGTACATTATACAGTGGCATCGCGTGCCTTAATGTGCACCTTTACCCATTCGGGGATAAAAGGTGTGACGATACATCATCTTTGATTTTAACGATTACTTAAACTGAAAAGTATGTATCTACATATTTCTACTAAAGAGGTTGGCTGATTCATCACACTGACTTTTCTCTGTATGTAGTATGTGTTATGTAATAAAATGTTGTATGTCGTGTAATTTTTTACATTATTTATATATGTATATATATATATGTATTGTACAGAGTTTTAACTGAAATAACTTAATTTACTTATGCGATTAAACACAAATACAATTACTTATGCAAATTAGTTTTATATTCGGCAATAAATGAAATTGAATGCATTCAAATAGCAGTAGCCAATAGCCATCTCTTTTACATTTGCGGTGGGCACGTATTGGCCTATTGGCTTCGGTCCCGGTCAGCCGTTCTCGTTACTCGCTCAGCATTTTGCGGTTCGAACACCACTCATTCAAATAGCTAGCTTATCTGCACTCAGGGTGACCGTGTTGCGGGATATATGCTCAAACTGTAATAATACTCTATAGTTTCCAGTAGTTTAGTCTTAAGCAGCTTGAAGTTAACATGGCGTTCTATAATTAAATCGTTAATTTAAACGTTGAAGTTTTCATTTGTTTAATTTCTGCAGTACTAACAATTTATACTCAGAGTACTTTTCTACCAGATATGTGCTTTGTAGCTGTGTTACGAAGATGTAATAGTTAAGATGTGAAACTATGTGACCGTTTCCACTGATACTAAGCTATGTAGCTGTGCGAAGAAGATGCGCAGCTCGGGTATGCAATCTATTGATAGTAGGGAAGCCATCCATAGCACGCATCTTTCCATAGCTTAGCTGATTCCGTTTCCACCAGTGCTATGCTATATAAAGCAACGTAGCATAGCACATATTTGGTGGAAAAGCACCCTTAGTTTGGCTAACTATATTTGCGTGGGTCTATTGAACATAGGGATGAGCCTTCAAGCTGAACTAGAGTTATCTTCTAGCAATTAGGGATGGGACTAATGTCTTAAGTTATGACTGATGATTATGATACTTTATAGTACAAGACGATTTATCAGTGCGTAATATCTTACAGCTTACACTCGATTGAAGTCCAATCATTTCATACTAATTGTCTACAAGCGTAATATATAATTATATTTAGGTCAGCTACAGTCAATAGCGATGTAATTATTGGAATTGTCTGACATGGTCGAAGTGGTTTAGGGATCAATGCATTTTGAGTGTCCATACTTTTATGAACCATCTCTTTTACCAATACTTATTATAAAATCGTGATTTTATTTTATGTGTAAAGTTATAGTTCTAGTTTTAAGTACAAAATAAATTATTAATTAAAATTACTCCCATATTTTTCTCTTTGTCTTTTAATGCCATACATAGTTTGTGCTAGATGAATATGAACTCATAATGGATCCCTTCCACGCGTTTCCTCCCTCATACCGCGTATTCCTCTTGTTTTTGTGTAAATCCACGATCCAAACTTCGATATGTTCACCCTACTTACTTTATCTACCTGTAGTGATTTGCTCTCGCTTCATAGAGCGAAAATCAATATTAGGAATAGAGTAAGTTAATTAACTTGTGTTGGCGGGGCTTGCTGAACCTTCCTACAACTCTGCAGAATAAAGACTTCCTACTAAAAAGGTAACACAAATGCAATTTCAAACCCGATTCTGTACACCACCTAATCTGTGGCTACTTAGCCGTAATTGAAAATCGTGGCAGTAAGGAAGTTCTTTTTGTTTATGTGAGCATTACAAAACGTATCTAATTTGTATAATAATCACGCTTCTCCAAACAAAATGATGTTTTATTCTTATTTGCGAGGAGAGTAACAGCACCGCTGGCATTCATAACAAAAGCTATGGCCGCCCGTTAAGGAAATTTCGTTTAGATTATAATCAAATGGCAACGTAAACAAACTTTTCGTGCCACGTGACGAGCATCGGAACTGCTCGGGACGATTCTAATTTCACGGCGTGACGAAGAGGTCTCCTCATTTTCCTGACGGTTGCGGATATTTTCAATTTTCCCGACGGTGGCTCCTTTTTATTAGTTGTTGTTTCGCCTTGAATACTAATCGCTGAGGAATTAACATTCACGTGACATCTCCTTTGCTTATCCCAGACGTTGCGGACGGGCCGGAGTTCTCATCCATCCTGAATGGTGCGACGTTTATCTGTTTGCTCTTGATTCTATCGTTTTTCTTTCGTACTCATAAATCTATTCCTTGTTTCTCTTTCGATTACTGTTTCAGTGATCTAGTGGTTGTGAACACGACTTCTGATCACAAGGAGTTTCAAACTGTGCGATGGGTTGATATGTCATCATCAGCAGCCTGTTTTCATTCACTGCTGGACATAGGACATACGGTTCATACGTATATAATACGTACTTTTTATTTAAATTTAAGTCTATTGAATGCCATATCACCGATCTAAAACATTAATTTGAACTTAGATAATACCATTTTCACAACTTTGTCTTGAGACGAGTTAATATCCTAAACATGTATAATATGAAACCACTTCCCTATGTGAGTACAAACATGACATAAACCCGGTATCGATATAATAGTTTATCTATCGACAAGCGTTTTAATTAAGCGGGAGGTTATTACGGGCGATGTCACTTGCCTTCACAGTTAACACGTATAGATATTCTGACGATGCAACCAGTTATTAGCTTCCTTGCCAAGTTATTATGATATTCACTTTGCTCGCTTTAACTCCAGCCGAGCATATAAAGCTACGGGTTAATTACACTGTATTTATGTTCGTACTCTATTCTATAACGTACGATATTGCTTAGCTTATTTGTGTTTCTTCGTTTTTCATAAGGTTTTGTTATATATAGAGTTTGTATAACGATTTAACATTAAACTAGAGTAATTTGCATTTATAAGAGGTATGAAGTTAATGTATTTGACTATATAAATTCAATGCAAGTGCGGAAATAAGGTGACGGTTGGTTCGTGCTGGGCGCTAGACAGAATACTTGCCTCGCCGCCCGCCGCGCTAGTAAAATAGCAAGTTAACTGGAATAGTGCTGGCGGCGTAATTAAAGCTGAACTTAATCTCCTGTCACCGTTTCACGAGCTGAAGCCCGCGCCCACCGACTTAATTAGATTTTTGATGAATTGTTCCACCCAATAAAGCCTACACGCGTACTATTGTGTACAAACATGTTCCAGTCCAGTCTCTAATTAAACCTAGTCAGCCGATACATTTCCATGCTAATCACATTACTTACAAATGCATATCATGCAGCTAGACAGAGTAATTACAGCATGGCGTCTTTAAAACATCCATTCAGTTTTCTTATTTATTTGGGAGCACCTCTAATATCGAGTTGGTTCGAGATATAATCGATTCGTATTATAGTTAAACAAGAGTTCAACATCAGGATCCTATTCAATGCTCAATCGACCGTGACTCGAATGGTATTCGAAGCAACGATAAGTGGATCGAGTACTTTTGACGTTGGCAAGTAGGAGCCATCACAATGGCAGGGGATCTCCAGCGGTTGGGGATCTTCGTAGATAGATAACCTTTACTTCAATATTTTGATTGAACCGATGTAATATAACCAAGGTCGACGTCATTGTACGGCCATTGTGTACTCCGAAGGCTCACTCGACGATCTCATTCAGAACAACCAATTATACAGACCGGACCATTTTGAAACCAATCCATCATTCCGATATAATAAATAGTAGTAAACAAAGGGTCGCCATTACGAAATCAATTTCATAGCGATATATTACAAAAGGCTTCGTGCACGTGGAAATGGAACGCCCTAATTTATTGTGAAACAATGTGAAAACCTTCATGAAAGGTGACGGAAAATTCAAACGATGTCTTTAATTTTAATAGACGAATTCGCTCACGTTTTTCCTGTAAAATGTTTAGGCAAAGAGTATCCTACGATTGATTGTCGTAGATTTTTCAATTAAAAAGTACAACTCCATGAGTCGAGCATTCAAATTCCTGTCTTATATTGAAAACCTTAAATTTCAGTTTGGTCTGTCTATATTTTTGTAAATTATACTGAAAAGAGATTAGGTTAATTAATATTTCCAGTATCATTTCAAAATGTACTCAATAGTTAAGAGAGTACCCTTAGTACGAGTTTGCTTTACGTTTAAAGTAATTGGTTGGTTTATTCGATCTGGCCAATCAGAGCGCCGACCGCTCTCGTTTCGATTACTTCTGTCCTACAATTGGGTGAAATCCCAACGGTTCATTAAATAATGAAAATTATCAAAGATACCGATATGAATGATTAATAAAACACTCTTGTAAGTTACAATTATTAAGACAAAAAGACCTATTTTATTTTAAACACCTATCACTCTTATTTTCCAACACAAAGTACCACACAAGACGATTAATCAATACAATATTTCAAGATTGACTTATTGATTCACCGTGTGAGGTACACTGTACAAAAATGTGTGAAATAATACAGTAATTGATAGGTTTTCTACCATAAAAACTGTTGACACTGATTAATGACGAAACCTGATCTATGTCATGATTGTAACAACATATTGATAATGTATTGATTAAATAATAAACGATGTATAACCATTTAAAACTAATTGCATTAGAAAATTGAACTATGTCACTTATGAGTGAATGAATGAATGAATGAGTGACATTTTTAATAAACGTTTGTGTAGGCAAAGGTCGTAAGTTAAACAGCCAATTGTAGCGTTTAATTATTGCTAGCAATCTGTCGTGTCACGTTTAGTTATCGTGTGCATCAGTTCACACCTAGATGACCTTTTATTTCAAATTCGAATTTCGATGTCGTCTTCAAATGAACTGAGAAGGACGCTCGCTGTAAAAGTATTACATTTTTTATTTGAATGATTCATGCACTCGATGATATAACTAATGGCACTTTGTTTTGACGCATGTCGAACATGATTGAGGTTTGTGAATCGTTTTCGATAAATCAATGAGGCTTGTTATCTGTTCAAGATGTTTAAAGTGCTACTTAATGCGGTTTTTGTTGGATAGCTTTACACGCAATTAAAAATAAAGCTGACATGTTATTTATTAGCCGATTACGTATGTATTGAAGTATTTTTTTTACAATGAAACTGAAAATGAATGATGGATTATGTATTTGAAAATCGAAGTAATATTTAACAATATTGGAGAGTGGAGTTCCCTTTTGATGAAGACATTGCTGATAAACAGCACGCATGGTCATATATGCGAAGCAAGTCTTAGACCTCCATGCCACTCCGACTCATAAGTAACTTAATACTAACCTTCAATAACATTCTTCATAGACATTTAATAAACTTCTGATATCTATCATCGACATCTTCAATGCGAAGCTAATCTCTTCCTTAAATTCCTTTCAAAATGATTAAATAATACAGTCATTATGACCTAACCTCACCTTTAGTACTTAAAAGTCAAGGACTCAGTACATTTTATTGTTTACTAAACGCCCCGTTCGTATTTGTAGGAACATTATTTCAATTGTAGAGCAATCAATCATTTTAGTGTCAATAATTGGATGCCTCGTATTATTACAGGTGAACAGGCAATATTTTGTTTGTTTGTACGTTCATAATAAAGCTGTCAGACATTTTTGTTGTTTCAAAATGTATGTTCTGTAAAATGTTATTTATAGGTACAAGAAAATGTTTTTGTTTTATAATGGTGATTGTTTTTTTTTATAGCGAGATATATGTATAATACAAAGATTGATAGCATTTATTAGTCGCATTTTTGAAGCGTATAATAATTATAAGCTACTAAAAGTATTAAATTCAAGTTCATATATCGATTGTTCCACATCACAATTATACATTAATTATCTAGATAATTACGTATTGCAGTAGATAAAATTATCTATATAATTAAAAACAATAATTAATGTTAGTAACGAACTTTAATATCAACACGAATTCGATTATTTGATTATTTACCGAGATAGCGTTTATATATTATGTAAAATGACCCTAAGTAAATAACAGTAACCTATTATCTCATCGAGGTTAAAACTATTTTTATTTTTTAATCGTGACTAACGCATGAATGTGGTCTTAGGGCTTTAGTTCACCGTGAGTCGTGTGTAACCTCGCTCCTACGATATGACACGTAATATTCAAGACAGGGCCAATCAAATATTATTATTGATGCGAATCGATTATATGAATGCCTAATGCAATTATGTTCAGTAAAATTACCTAGCGATTATATTATTATGTGACGATATCTCCATTATTGCCAATCACTTTGTTGGGTGATGGCTTCACGCTATTTCAATTTCTTCGATATTTCTTTCGGAATATACAACGTATTTTTGTTTTTAATTGATCAATTAAGTATGGTAAAAGAGCCTGGAATTAACGAGGTATATTTTTAAGTAATGTAAATTGGTATTGGCAATATTGTTTTATGAAATTCCTATCAATTAATCTGTGACTTTATTTGAATTAGTCAATAAAATATCACGAATATAAAAATCATCTTTCTCTTTTCGATGAAGGCAAATAGAAGAAAATGTACACGACAACTTAGCACTTTGTATTAGCAATAATGACCTCAAATGAGAATCATATAACCTTAGTGCTATCTAGCCTCATTAACTGCAGTTTTGTAACTCCACACTTCCTTTAACACTGGGCTAAATGAAAAGTACATAAAGAAACTATTATTAGTCGTTTAATTGCTCAATTCATTGCGACGATAAAAGGGGTCGCTGGGGTGCTACTTTGCATACTTTGTGAAATAAGCAAGGAAGGAAAGCGGACTGTATTTTTCATCTTCCTTAGCTAATAGATTCTTTCATTCAACTTACGGTGCCGAGAATAAATGGGGGATTTTTTCGAATTAAAATTTACATAAAGAAATTTCTATTAAGACGAGGGCTAGCATGGAACTTTCCTAAGGGAATTAGTATTTAGCTTAACTGCATTAACGTGTAACTGTGCGTTATAAAGTGCTGGTTAATGAATTTTATATTCACCCATTAACGGCACATGCTCGAGTTTTCATTCCACTCTACGCTTGCTTTAAATATATTAAGTGTTTATGTAAACGTTAAATTAGCACAAAACATAAATTGTTTTACTGCTTTAATTAAATTCACTTAAGATTGTTTGGAAAACTTTAAAGTAATAATTACGGTATTAAAATTCTTTGTACTTCGTACGTTCATTTTGCTTAGTTGATAGTTAAAGAAGTATAAATATAGATGTGAAGGATGACTATTGTTCGTGAGTACATTACATGCCATGGTTTGGAAAACAGCTATATTATATCATTGTCATATTACTTATCCTTGAACCAATAGTTCAGTTAGGTCGCTGAAGGGGAACATATGTAGTTCCCGCCGCGACTTAGATAATATGTTGGCAATGTATAATTACATTATAAAAAAATAAATCAGAACATAAAATCAAAATCAAAATCATGTGAAGAAATAACAGATATTTAAATTTTAACAATTATGTTGCAATCTTATTAAGCTAACAAAATAAAACGAACTAACACACTACCTAACTTAGAAAAAGTAAGTAAAAGCAAGCTCATGTGATTCATTTAGAGTACCAAACAAAACAAGTTACTTACGTATACCTAAATATATTTACATTTCCTCTACCTCGCATACAGTTCCTGTACAAAGGTCGCAAGCTAAAGCTTTTCATCTTTTTCGTTATCTTGTATCAGTAAGTTAATCCTATTGCAAGGAAGCTAGACTGTACTTACATACATACATAGATACATGTATATAATGCCTTTGAGAAGCCACTAACGAGGAGGTTGGCTATCGACTCAAACGTATTTGCATACGCAGTGCTCAGAAAGAGGCGTATAGGTTTTAGAGAAAGAAATGCTAGTGGAAATTTGTTAAAAGTAGACTTTGAAAGGAATCATTAAGGTAGTTTTTTGAATGCAGATCATTAGATATGTCGTTTTTTCTTTGCATATAGATAAAGAGTTGTTGTACTTGATATTGGTTCTTAAGTGATTAAGGTCGCAAGGAGCAGCTGGATGCAGGTCGCTTCCAACTGGCCTATCTGGAAGTCATTGGGGAAGGCCACTGTTCAGCAGTGGACATTTTGTGGCTGACATGATGATGAGGGTTCTAGAGTTATTGCGAAAAACGAGATTTTAGGTTTGGTTCAATAGAAAATAGTATGTAGTATTCGTGTTTAATTAATACTTGGTTTACTAACCACAACTTCTTAATTAACTTTCTCTTGCATCCTCAACCTTTTCTCTTCGACTCAATTTCCACAGCACCTATCCTCAGTAAGAAAATATACCCACAGGCGTACCAAAAGCCACATAAACACTACCATTATCTACAACTAGCTAAACAGGCTTGAAGAATGTTCACTTTGAGTGTGAGTAAGTAATTGTTACGTGGCCATTTAAGGTCGAAAGTACGGCAGCATTAGTTGCACGTAACAGTGGCGCATCATTACACGAACGACCACTGTTACATGAGAACTAGGAAGAATTACTAACCTGCGGTCTAATACCCAACACCCTATAGACACGTGTGTTCCGAGAAACGACGGAAAAGGTGAAGCGAGGCGTCGTGGTTTTCACTCAAATGTAGATTGGACTTTATGCTGGACGGAATAGAGTGAATTTTCCTTTTACTGTTTAGAGTTGGTTGGTTTCTATTTTCGTGTAAATTAGGATTGAATTTGTTAATACCTAGACTGACATTACTACGTATACATTACGTCTGTTTTCTTTGAAAGGTAGAGTTGTTTTAGACATTATGTACCTACAACGTATGTTGTTATTACCTACAAGTCTCTTCAGGATTATTAAAGAAACATTAACAATTTCCCCACAAATGCACATAAGGCGATATAATATGTCCAGCTTCAGTATTTAGTATCACAAGGAACACATGTAAATGAAAGGATCCCCGGTTGGCCGCGCACGTCCCCGGGGCATTACTCTACGGCGCTAGAATAAATCATTATTTTAAGCTCTTCCCATTCATGCATGAATACACGTTAGGTAATAGAATGCTTTCAAGCAGGCACTTAAGCTTCGTTCGAACGATGCGTCTAATACTTGAATATTATGAAATACTCGTATCTCATATCTGTACAATGCAACCAATGCAAGTGGGAATAAACGAACCATAATAAATAAACGAACGAGTGGTTATGTTCAGTGAATGACAATAATGTCCTTTTAGATAGCAAATTATTCTATTCTCTGAAATAATTACGCTATGAAGACTTATATGTATAGAAGACAAGAATTTTAACCTTTAATTCTAAAATTCTGTCCACCTTTTGCTTGTAAGCTCTGCAGTTACATTTAATTTTTAACTTGTTGTATATCTGTATCAAGTTATACTTCACTTTTAAACAAGGTTTACGTTTAGGTAATACGTGTTTGTATGATGAAATTACTAATGGTTAGTGTAATGTATTCGGATTTAGGCGGCGGGCATTAGAAGATAATGCTAGAACTGGGTTAGAGCGGGCGGTAATCTAGGCGTTTATTCATCGTCACGCGTGTGACAGCGCGGTCGCATCATTATTCGTAGACATGCATGTTTCAAGAGAGCATGCTTTGCAACAAGCGGCTCTGTACATATAGTGAGGCTGTCGGCAACGCTAAGGGCCCTTAAGGCTTCGCAATTTACGTTCGCGACACGCATATGCAAGATTTGCGATGCTTTTATTAAGTGCACTCTGCATAGTTTCTGACATACATAGAAATATTCGCGTGTTAACGTTCCATGTGCACATAATTCTGTTGACGTATGTTAATGCACGAACATTGCAGTCCTTGTCTTCATTTGCAATGAATAGTTATTGAACGACTATTGTTAGTACACGTTAGTTAAGTTAGATACTGAATTGTTCAGCAGATGCTAACAAGACGGGTAAGTACTTGTACATAATATGCGGACGATCGTGTCAAAATATTGCGAAACTTGACATGTGGTACTCCAAATCAAGCGAATCTTTTGTTGTGAGTCGAGGGTCATCATCTATAGCAGCACAAAATGGTATACATTTAAAAGTTGACTGTGAAGCTTTTTGTCCGACACTACAGCTGAGTTGACAGAGTAATTCCAGGTCGGCGGCAACAACGCGGGCTGTCGCTCATACTTGATCCGCATCGATTATCCAGGCTCAATAACGGTGAGCTATTCTACCTCGACTGCCCTTTGTTGCATTCCATTGTTGGCCTGGAAGCCACGCGGCCGTATAAGAGACACTCGACTTACGCTGGAATCACTGTATATTGCGCCCGGCGACTGCGCTCGCATTGTTCGTGGAACAATCGAGCTGCGATCGTCAACTCGTTTGATCGGAGATTAGGTGTTGTGATCTGTCTTCGACTAAACAAGGCTGCAATGTTGCTGATTTTAAACTATAATTTGTTATGATTGAGTGACCGGTTATATTGGTTTGGGTACTTATTCAAATTGTTATAGCCAACTAAAGTAAGTTTTAGCATGCAATTTAAGCTGACAATGTCGCTAATTTACATACTGCAATATTTGCTTTTGTCTCGTTTACTGTGACATGTTATACCGTCACTTGTTCGTTTAGACCCGTATTAGTAAAGAGGTCACGCTGTAATTCCGTAAGCTACCTACTATGTCACATTCTGTTTTGTGTTTAAGGTTTAACACAATAGAAATGTAAACATATTGTTTTCGAGCTCATTGACACCTGGTTACACGAAGAGCATAATGTTTGAATGAGACAATACGGCGTGCAGATGAAACAAGACGGCGCAATCAATCCAATAATTCACAGCGGGCCAGCGCGGTGCAATCGCATCATAGTGTTGGGATTCGCATCAGTCCCCGGTTCATTTGGCGGTCATTATTCTGGGGCACGTCTCGTCGCCACGTCCGCCGACACCCATGTCACTCATTGCTCAGTTGTTCGCAGCCATTTGTGAAGCAGTCTCGTTAATTACGCGTGTAGAGCGCGTAATTATTACAATTTGAATTCTGAATAGAAGTTACAACATAGCATTGCAGTGGTGTGCTAATAGAATGGTTCCGAACGAAATCTGCTTATGTGTTATAGATAATACTTATAATTAATGGACGGGGATTTTCAACCAGTATTATTCGTATCTAAATTAATGTATTCATGTTGTCAGATATAGTAAGTGCATATTTCTCATAATTGTTTGTGAAATACATGTTATTACCAGAATGCATATTGAAATAAATTTAATTCCTAAATGGAAAGCTATAGTCGACAGTAAATAATGTTAGAACATTGAAAGGTTTAGTGTTGTTCGACGGATCATTAAGACTAAAATAATTACCTATGCAAATATTGAATTCAAATACAATACACATAAAATACTTTTTACAAAAAAATAAACCGACTTCACTAAAAAAGTTAGAAATAACTTTAATTTCGGAAGTCGGTGTTTCTCGGTATAATTTGTTTGCTACACCGACTTCCGAAATTAAAGTTATTTCTAACTTTTTTAGTGAAGTCGGTTTATTTTTTTGTAAAAAGTATTTTATTTCACACTTTTTAGTTGCGATACTGAATACCGCATATTACGATGCGATACTGAGTATAACTAAAAAAGTCGGTTAAAATTCTCTATCTCAATAACTACTTTATTTATTTGTATTGTCACAGTCACTTAATTAACTTTATTGTGATTTCTATGTGAGTATGAAGTTCCATTGGCCATTTCTGGTCTTCTTCATCAGTTCCACCTCTTCAAAGGTTACTTTTTGACTGTAAATGCTTCAATTCTAGATGAATATACCAAAATCACTATATAGTTCCCTATAATATTTGAGGAGTTCCCTCGATTTCTCTAAGATTCCATCATCAGATCCTAATTTGGTGACAATGGGACCACCTCAGAACTATCTACTTTCGAACAAAAAAAGAATTTTGAAAATCCGTCGACAATTGACGGAGTATTAATTAACTTTATTGTGATTTCTATGTGAGTATGAAGTTCCATTGGCCATTTCTGGTCTTCTTCATCAGTTCCACCTCTTCAAAGGTTACTTTTTGACTGTAAATGCTTCAATTCTAGATGAATATACCAAAATCACTATATAGTTCCATATAATATTTGAGGAGTTCCCTCGATTTCTCTAAGATTCCATCATCAGATCCTAACTTGGTGACAATGGGACCACCTCAGAACTATCTACTTTCGAACAAAAAAAGAATTTTGAAAATCCGTCGACAATTGACGGAGTATTCGATGAACAAACATACAAAAAAAAAAAAACATACAAACAGCCGAACATAGTACCTCCTCCTTTTTGTGAAGTCGGTAAAAACGGAGTTTATTGGAAAATCTATTGTATACCCTTCACTAGTCGAAACAGTGATGAAACATTTGACATATCACGTAGGCATACCTCGTGCCAGTAATTAATCAGTAGTCCATTCACGGATACGAGTTCGCAATGTAGGTGCACTCATAATTTTCAATGTGAGAATTTCAATTTTGAATTGTTGCTTTTGTTCTCTCGAACAACTATGTAGGTGAGGTACTATCGAGTTAATGAGGAGACGTGTTAAAAAAATGATGTATCCAGATTCACAATGGGTTTATTATTCTTAGTTTTTCAAACAGTTAATGACTCGACATTTGAAACTAAGCCAGATCAAGATATGGTTTTGGTTGGGTCTGTGGGTTAGGTGAAGTAGACTAGGTCTGTGAGTTCCTGTTTCATATTCGCACATTATTCACCTGCCAAATTAATTATGATTCCAACCACGCATTAGTCGTAGAACAAGCAATTACAGGTTAAAATATCATCTCGAATGAATGACAAAATGAATCAGAAAATGGAAATGTTGGACGCGCAACAACCCTTAGTATTTACGTTTGTCAGGCGCGTCCGTGATACAACTATAAATTGGAAGTGTTATCGAATTGAGTTTTGATTGTGTTCCCGTAGCAGCCGTATCGAAATGTAGGCCGCAGTTACACATTCGACACACGGCACCCGAGGCCCTTTACACTCGTCCGCACGTCAGAAATCATCCACTTACCCTTTATGCGGATTACAATTCAGCGTGGAAAATATACTTCGTTTATTATGAAAGGAATATAAATATGTTTATTCCGATAGTCGTATTTCAAAATATGCGTTCTTCGCACCCAATCAAACGTGAAATATGAAATATCGTGACGTCTCGAGTAATTCATCGGATTTCTATTTGGATTGCTTGTGTACGAGATTCAATTTTCTTCGGTTCAATATATGTTAGCAATCAGCAAAATGAGAGAGAAAATAAATAGCTGTGTTTGTGAGAAGCAAGTTAATTTAAGTATTTCTTGTGTTTGTTTTGAATTTCTTCGTTCGTGGTTGAAATGTTGACTGTATGAAGTTCTCAGGCCGTATAATTACTTTGAAGCAGCGCAGATTGTGGGCACATCAGAATGAGTGATGTAATAAGACAGCGTCCCGAATGCCCTCGCAATCCTTCAATAATAATCCGGGTGATTACTGCGCGTCTGATTGCATACACTGGAGATAATTTGCACCTGTGAGCGTGATAGGCAGTACACTTATGGAAATGAGCTTATAAGCTGAATGCAAACGTGCTATGATTTGATTTCAATTTTGTATATGGGTCGCGATGATTGAACAGGCCTCTGTCATTCCGTTGCCCATCTGGGTGAAATTTCGATGTCATTCGTTCGCCGCCACTCAAATCAATACCAGATTTTCGTATGTTTTCCTCGTCCTTTTATTTTTGTGATACATGTAGGCTGGATGTTATTTAGGATAGTGCTACACTACTTGATTCTGTGATGTTTTTGGATTGAATTGTACGTTACAGATGTATTTACTATTGGACATGATTGGTTTCACTTGTATGTTGGGCTTTGGAGTACACAATACTCATATTACAAATATTTGGGCCAAAATTATTGCATGTTATTTATATGGCTGCAGTAGACTAAGATCTCAGTTATAAAATATGCATACTAATAACTTGTCACCTGTCAAACTAAGTTATTTGGTAAAAAGGGCTAGAAAGCAGATATTAAGTTTTAATGCTAATTAAATCTTCAGCTGACACACTTTAAAATAAATTGAATGTCCACGTATGTAAGTTTATTTTTGCAGAGCACTGTATTCCGGTCTGTTTGTATATAAATTTTGATATCCACTAGTTGTTAGTGCATAAATCCTGGAACACATTAGTGACGTTCGTTACGTGACACACTGCCACTGGATAATTGCATGAAATATACTTCGTTGCGGACATATATACCTCTTTGTTCTTTGGTGAGAATTTAAATATAAGTTGTAAGTTCTTTGTAAATAATCAAATGTAATTTTTTTTGTATTGGAAGTGTATTAAAAATTGAATGGGTACTTCACTTTAAAAACTTTTGCTTTAACTTATTAGACACTAGTTTCTGCCAGCGGCTTCGCCTACGTTTCCGTGGGATAAAAAGTATCCTATGTGTTATGATCATAACCTACCAAATTTCATCCCGATCCTTTCAGCCGTTTTGACACATAAACTCAAAACTTTCGCATTTATAATATAAGTAAAATTTTGTGTAAAACAATCTCCAACCATGTATTTTGCTTACAAAGATAGATACGTAGAACTCAACAAAAAAAAAACACGTATTCCCGTTCAATAAACAGAAAATTCGACTGCAATCAGTAAACCTAAACGAAGCAATTTAGATTTCAGAAAATACGAAGCGCATAGTAGCACAATTCTAATAATCTCATACGATGTCTGAGTAACTGCATTAGGCGGGTATTTAGGCGCAATCTACAGAGGTTTTCCACAATTATCGGACTTAGATCGAGGCGTGGCCAAATTTATAACCGCATAAACTTTCAACGAAAATGGCTAAAGCTTGCCTTATATTAAACTACTCGGTTTTAGTGCGCCGTAAATCTAACCGCGAAACGGTAAAAAACTTGCTTCAGATGATATCATTGTGAACCTTGCAGTAAACGGCTGGAACAACCTTCCAGACTTATTGAATCACATTACCTATGTAGTTTGGGTTCAATTTGTTAGATTAGATTACTTATGGGTATGTGTTTCTTACGACTTTTTTCTTTGTGTTGAAATTTATTTGTCGATGTTAGAAACTTTGGACATAGATTGTAACATCATGTAAAATCTTCTTGTCCCTAAATTTTATGTATGTACATTTGTTCCGCTTGCCATGTGTTCTACATATTTTTTATTAATTCTTGGTGAATTCATCTAAGCTAGAATATAAAATGTAGTAAAGAATATAGAATATACTTTTTCTTATGTATTTCTTTGCGTAGGCAAAGGAACATGGGGGAGCTTTTCCATTAACACTCCATAAAATATAGCTAATGTCATTAATATCACCTCAGTGAGTCAATTTCCGAAAAAGTGAATAAAAAATCCAATTCTATCATTGTCCCTTTAATTGAAAATCATTTTATCAAATCGTTTTAATCTTCAGTAATTAAATTGGCTCCGTATTCGTTGCACGAGGTAGGAAGACTTACTAATGAGAAATGAAAATTGGTCGTTTGGATTATACCTACCTACTGTTTTTTAGTAGGATGCCTCTATTTGTGTAGGTCAGGGGTTGCCAACCACTTTTATAATTCTTATTATGCTAGGGACCACATTATAATTTTACAATTACTTTTAATTTTTTCATATTCTGATTTTCTTTTACTCATAAAATTTGTGATTTTTGGATTAATGAAATTAGTTGCTTCTCTCAGTTGTCTCATTTGATATAAGTTTTCGAGCTTTAACCGTGGTATTTATTGAACAGAGGTGTAGACTTGTTTATTATTTTATCCATTTTGCGGACTATTTTTTCTTTTCTGCGGACCACCGGTTGGTAACCACTGCTGTAGGTAATGGAATATAGTCAATCTCGTCTAAGAGGATTAGGATAGTGAGTTTTCTTTGAACTTGTATTCGTGCGTTTAGTATGTTTTTCGTAAAGGTCATTTCATATTCTTATTTATGACTTCATGTGTTGAGGAAAATAGTTTAATTGTGTATTACTTTAATTAAAGTATCTTACAGCAACTAAAAGATCTTTGGTAAAACAGTAACAATGAAATACATCTACAGTTTAAACGGAATAACTTTAAAATGTTTCCTTGAAAGTCGATAGACGACTTAATAGATCGGGGCTCGGAAGCCTGGCAGCGTCATTACGCCCACCGAGTGTCAGGTAAAGTTCGTTAATTAATTTCATTACAACCTTTCTTAATTGGATGCAAAGGGCAGAGGGGTTGTCACAATTGTTATACTTTATACTTTAAGAGGCACAATATCTGTCCGACTGTCGATACACTCCAACACCTTCATTACTAATTAGAAAGGAATTTAATCAAAAACTTTCCTCAACTTACAATGCAAATAAATTGTAGATACCACAACTTATTCCAGCTCAGTTTTAATTAAAGTCACACAACAGGAACCGTACCTGAAACAAGAATAAAAATCAATATTAAACAGGTTTAATTAAAGAAAATATAAGTCCGGATAATGAACATTCCCGGCGTTCACGGGATTCATAATAAAGTTATATCTGAGTGCAATAAAACAAATTTTACGTAAGCAAGTTAAAACAACAATAAATAAATTGCGGTGGCGCGGTGTACAGACACAACGCTGGGAATAAAACTCAATTAGAGATTATAGCGTTTCGCAGTATTACTCCATTTTAATGCACTCGGGTGTTTTTGTTCGTGAAATCGAGTTATGTTCGAATTCAAATGTTTTAAAACATTATTATTATTGGTTTGTTTTATTTACTTTTACTGCTTCGTGGTTGGTGTTGGTTTTTTTTAGTACCAACCGCATACATAAATTTTTAGTAGGAATATTGGTTGGAGTAAAATTTAATGTGAAGCGGAATGGTTCGATTTTTTGTAATTGCATTACTTATATGTATATGAACATACATAATATACTGACTGAATAAAATTGATTTGTAAAGTTTTCACTGCATTTTATTTCACCTTTTATCGTCTCTACAATCCCTGAGCTGCGGACTGCCAAAGCAGGAGTAGGAACGGGATGGTTTTTAGTCAGCCATAGTCTGACGCTGATCTCCTCGCCCGAGGCGTAGAAGTCATTGGATAATTTTATCTTCTTGAAAACAAATCGTCTCTACAATTATAGGTAACAATTTCAATCCCCTTGCAGCAACCAAACTCAAAATCTAACTAAAAATTCAGCCAGGTACCACAAAACACTAATGAAATAACAACTCTACTAAGATTAATAATAATGAATGATATTAACATCGTTCCGTACATTACTCTGTGGTCTATAATCCGGCTAGCATTTAATATGGCGGGTGCTGGAAGCTTATTGAGCAGAATATAACGGTGTCATAGTATTAACACTAACTGTGTAATGGCAATAATGCGCTAAGTTTTGAGAGCCTTAATGTGAACGTGGCTTTATGTTTGGTAATGTAGTTTTTGGTTAAACGCGTAGACTATTTTCTATATCATATTTATATATTTTTTTTAGACAAATCGAGATGGAAGACCACTGTGAACGCCCTTGTTTATTTAGTGGACATAGTCACTGTATATGAGTACTTTTACTATATGCGACAGGGAAACGTACATCACCCGATGGTAAGCGATCAGCTTCGCCCATGGACATCCACAACACCGAATGATTTACATGTGGTCACAGGATTTTTGGGGCCGGATTTTTTATTTTTAAGAGAAAACATAGGTATCAGTTAGATAAAACACTGAAGAGTAATTTCGAAGACAATATTGTACCACTTCTAATTTGTGAAGTACGTAATGTACCTATTAAGATAATGTTCGAAATTAGACAAGAAAGACACTTTTGTATACAAATATGTACTTCACTTCATCAAACTGACGAAAATAGCGAAGTAAACCAAATTCGGATCGAAAGCTAGTACACAGAGCTAATTTATCAAGACCCAAACCTTCCATTTTTAGGCATTTTCAACCTTAATCGATGCTGGTGGTCGGTATAAAAAGAAACGAACGACTCCACGTGCCGTTGACGTTAGCCGGTTAAATCCGGTTCAAATCGGATTACAGAATTCTTTCACGGGAACCGATCGTGATCCCTGGTTTAACTGTCAATAATCAACTGTAAAGCCAAAGTAGTAATTAGTGTCGAATCAGCAAGGCACACGAACCGGCCCCTATTCCGTATTTGTTGTTTTATGGTTAGGGACATTTTGGCGACATTTTTTCCGTTATTTACATTGATTGCTTTGAATGAAGAAGGGAATCTTTTAAAGTAACAATGCAATATGATAATCCTATCCACTACAAATATAAGCATATTAATGTATGATACTACGTATTAGATATTTAATAACGCATTTTATTTAAGGTAAGTCACGTCTCTAGACATTATTATTTCACCATTGTTATACAAGGTGATTTAACGAGCAATACGGAATAGCAACTACATGGCCAACGCAATAAGTAATAGGGACGTCTATCAGAACCGACGAAGCCAAAGAAATTACTTTGAACGTTAACACCGACTTGATTGCTTTCAAAGCGTAGTTTCCTGGATTCTCTTGAAAAGGACTCAGTGTTCCCGCTTGAAAACATTTCGTTGGATGCAGGCTACTAAACGTGACTACGTATATTCACTACATTATTCAGATTCCCTCTAGTGAATTACGAACTGGCTCTACTCACTAGTTATCCTTCTTATTTTAGCAATTTACGGTTGCTTGCAGAATTTGTGTTAAAAGTTGCCGTTTTACAGGAAAACTGAATGAACGCCAACTGACCCAAAATGTTAATTTATTGTGTTGAGATCTTCATAAAATAACTCATAACCAAAGGGAATAACGAGTTAATCAGTTCCGTCAGAAATCAGGACTAAAGTTCAGTTCAATATAAAAGTAATTAAAGCCTGAAACTGGGCCCGAAGTTAATAATAAAGCGCGCGACTGAAATTCAACTCACCTTGCTGTTGATTACACCGATGCAGCGATTAAAAAAACACAATTAAATTATTGAAACTCATTTTCGTGTTAATTATTTTCGGATTACGGAAAATTTATTGAGTAGTGTACACGCTGTTGCAGTTTGTGTCTACATTGTTACCGCAAGCGGCGCGGGTAGCGGGCGCGGGTATTAATACAATTTACGCGAAAACAACGTTCATAGCATTCAAATGTGAAATTGAAAACTGGCGAGCTTCGCGTAATTCGTAGCGAGATTAACTTAACTAAATTATACAATCAAGTGTGCATTCACTCTGTAGGCGAGCGCCGACGGGCCGCAAAAAATATCGCTCTGCGTCTCCCGCGCCATATAAATAAGCACAGGACCATCCTTCTCGACTTAGATATTTCATACGAGAAAAATGCAGCTTTATCCCCATTCCGCGAACCTCTACTGCACCCGGTGGACACGTTCCCCGATAAAATAAACACTAAAACAACGTTAGTTTACAGATTCCTCTCATACGGTATCATATGCAGCCGCATTATACAGCACATTTTCCAAACAAATTGTTTTATCTCTACTTCTTAAGTGGATCCGCTCCGTCGCACACGTAATTCTTCTCAGTCCGCATACAAACAGCCCCTAAGGAGGCGACAATCCTCACCGCAAACAATAAAAATGTGTATAAAATAAATTTGATAGTTCCAAACAGACCGTGATAAGCTATGGTCGGGTAGCCGAGCATATTTCATAACATGTAGCGGTACTTGTGAACTTGTCAGTGTTTTGTGAGGAATGCATCAATTCAGTTGTCAATAGTCCCATTCATATGAGCAATGGCGTCATCTTCGTGTCGAAGCAAGATGAAAATGGGGTGTGTTGGAGAAATATCTGACGCGTGTTGAAATGCTGCGTCGCGTCGCGTCTACTAGTAAATTGCATTGTACTGCGACGCAGGCGCCGATACGAAATTGGATTGCACGTTATCCAATAATTTCGATCGTGATTTTCGCCGATGATGGTCGTGACAGGTAAATTTGCAATCACGGGGACTAATAACTAAGTAACCACATTTCACCAACATTGCTAGTATGAATCCTACGTTAAGGTGTGGGAGATGAACACAGTTTGAATATTTTGAAGATACCATTATAGAGTTATTGAAGTATTGCGAAGTAATGATATTTTAATGAATGCAATAGTCTCTCAACTATTAACTACACATAAATATTTATAAAGACAGCTTTAAGTCGTCCTAAATGCATTGCACCTTCGAGCTTGAATAAGATTAGCATGCGCATAAGCAAGAACAATGAGTTATGATACGGCGCATACATCAGTCACTGATATTGTTCAGATTACCATAACAAATTGAGTCATTCAACAACTGTCGCTCGTAAGTATAACAAGTCGATCAGTCTCTTGGGAGACAGGAATAGTAGCTGACAAATTATGATCAAATTATGAAACTAATCTAAGTAATGGACTTCTAAATGATGTTCTATTTGTATATATTAGGTAATGTAAAGATGTGTTTTTATCTAATCCTAACCCGTCGCAAGGTGCAAATTGTTGGCTAACGACTAATTATTTAGCTCTCACAGCACGTGGGAAGATCTCACGACTCACATTGCTGCCTTTGATCGAGTTCACTTTTTAGTGATAAGTTACTCTGCTCGCGCATTCGCTGACCTGAGACAATAAGCGCGTATTGTTTCGCTTACTTTGACGTATTTATTCAAGTTTGTTTTGATTAATAGTACTCCGAGGTGCAATGTACTGTGAACCACTAGAAGGGTCCGCGGGTGTCATAACAATATTGCTACATTAGTTAAGCAAACGCCCTGCGCTGCGAAAAAATGGAAACCACTGTTCTCAAGGAGAATTAGCCTTTTCGTTACACTTGTGTGAGCACAGATTAATGTTCAGATTACTGTTGGTATTATACCGATTATCTAGTTAATTTCCTGTAACATGAGTAAAGGATGCGATCGTCATGTTTATGAGCAAGAGTTTTTAAGGTGTACTTAGATAACTTTAATGGTTTAATTGATCAAAGATGTTTGGTATTGCTTCACGAATAAGAGTAATTTGTAGCTGATGTTCGCTGAGATTGTTAGAGCGTGGATATACGGTTTAATGATTTTGTTGTTCATTAACAACCCTGTTGCGTTGAGAGAATGCATTCTCGTAATTTCTATGTTCATTGCAGCAACAATTTATTGATCGTTCCCACTTATGATTAACAATATTTAGCATACAATAACGCATTAAACGCAGACACAGTTGTGCTCGGTTATCGTTTATATTTGGCAACAGGTTATTACAAGCAGTTAGTAAACAATTAATAATGTTCAACGAGTCAGGTAATTGCGATATCGGCCCGGCTTTGGCATTGACGTTTTAATTGTCGCTATGTGAAACTGCGGCTGATATTTTTGGCATTTCCTATGGAAATAGACTATAGGTATTATGTACAAGTTAAAAATGACTTTACGCTACATAACGAAGTGTTAATTAATGTTACTTACCGCTTAAGTCTACTTATGTCATAAATTTACTAAACACATGCAAATTAATAGTAATAAAGAATTCTTAAAGTCGATTTTACCTAATGTACAATTTTTTCAATACCAAATTGTACTAAGAAGTAAATAGATTTTAACCGATTTTCGTATTAATATTCGTAACAAAATCTTATTGTATTCGGTTGACATTTGACTAAAAGCATTGTTACCATAATTCTTTTACGCACCGTCGACGACGCGTAGCAGTATTTTATGAAGTCTGAAAGGCATGTATTTCATGCCCAGGAATAAAATGCCTGTTATTTTTCTATTTTATTTGTATTGCTTTTGTTGTCACTCTGTCTTATTGGTGGTTTTATTTTCTTTTATGAGGATTTTGTACCAAGATTACGTAGGTGTACAAAGCAAAGCTTGACTCATCTCTGAAATGTTAATATCACAGATACTAAATCTCTTGACAATAGATCTTTACAAATCGCAGGAACTAAAGCCTTCTCGAAAACATGTACGCTCGTACCTCAGTTCCCAAGTTTGATCAAGCAAACTAACCCTGAAACGACGCAGGAAGAGATTCGTATTTCAACAAATGTTTAGACTTACGAACAAGCCGAACAAATAGCGGCGCAACTCTACAATCCTTTTGTTACATCGTGTATTTGTTTACCAAGTTTTTGAGCCAAGGATGCGGTGCCGTACGCCGAACATAAATCACTGTTGACAACTTGCCTATTTTCACAACCGTCGTCCTCGGCACTCGGCAGTGTCTCGGCAAATGCCGAACGTTCGGTATTCATCGCAATGCACAGTAAACAATGGGACTATTGCTAAACATCATTTGTTTACTTCGCATGCACGATCAACTTATTTATGTCCGAAGGGACCAAGGACTCACGAATCCCGCGAACTAATCGCTTGTCGTCTCCGTATGTAATTAATTAATTACACAATGCACCGGTGGTTTTCTTATACGCAGCCGTCTGTTACATCAAACAAAAGACGTGCTCTAGTGTTAAATACGCGATTGTTGTGCAAGCACGCTGGATTAGATGCGTTGTACAAGGTTAAAATTAATTAATTTACATTTTATGTGTTGGTCGCACGGAGGTTACTTATAATTGCTAGTAATTATCTGTTTATCTAATGTCATTTACATCATTTCACAGGCCACGACTTTCGGGCTTGCTTAAATTGGTACTAAAATTAGAACGTCCTGTTGCTAAATCTGTGAACAGTGTAATGAAACTTTTGCGATGGCAATTTTCACTTGAGGTATTGTGGCAAACCAGACAAAGATTTAAGTTATGCAGAGCGTCTGAACTTCAGCTAGCATGTCAAGTACGAAACTTCAATAAAGCCATGAAATGTTGTGGACAGTTCCCGAGCCGGAGTGGTCTAATCAGGGGTCGGGCCCGCATCGGCCCAAAGTCCGGGACTGCAAACGGCAATGGAGTTACATCTATTATTCCAAGCGACATCTGTTTTTGAAGAAGAGTATACAATGGATTCAGAGTCGAGTCTTGCCGGAGACACACGCTCGGTTGACTTATTTACACTGTTCACCGTCTAGGTTGTTACCCCGCTTCGAGCCTAGTTGAACGTCTATTAACTTTGTTTACTTATTAAATAGTTGCTTAGCTTATGTCTCGAATGTTCTTAGTAGCTACAGGATGGTTTATTGTCCGTATTGCGTTCATCCACTGTAAGTTTGATTTACGTTCGTGAGAACATAACCTATTGTAGAGATCTTAAACTTGTGTTCTTGGTTGAACACGTGTTTACAAGTTATCTAGTTTATATTATATTAAACATTAAAAACTTAAGAAATAACACCTATTGTGAGACATAGTACATTAATTAAAATAAGGTTCACACACGTGAACTATTAAGGAAAAGCTCTGCGTTCTGAAAACGTTCGCCGTTTATAAATTAGAGTCCCGGCGTGACTTGAAACTAGTAGAGCTTTTCTCGAATATTTCACACTAGTCAGTCGTATTTCAACTTACATAGGAAAAAATACAATATTTTGAAATAAGAAGAGTTCGGTTCTTAAATTTTGAAATTCTCACAAAATTATAACCTCGACCCCTATTACATGGTACACGCCCTGCTTACATCTTCAGGGAAAAACAAGCGTGATGTAATGCTTTGTTATTATTCTGTGGTATCTATCATTATATGTATTGTATTAACACAATGCTTCTAATTTGCTTGAAACATTCGGATCGGATCAGAAGTCGGGTTAGATGTAATCAATTGCTGGCTTTGAGTGGATTGCACACAGTCCATGGTGTAACGATGGTAGCTGATTTCTCGTCAAGATAATGTACTATGTATTTAGTATTATGTACTGACATATTACGGTGAATTAAAAATATGAAGGCAGACGTGAAGATGTGCTCACATTCGGTAGACTCTGTTATTATTTCTGATTGATTTCGCTAAAGGCTCGCTCTTATCGGTAGTTTTGTTTTAAAGACGAAGAATATTGTATGATTTGTATACTATTGTATACAATATACTACAGTTAGGTTGATATAAAGATATCAACCATATTTTTCCAACCAAGAGTTTTTAGCTAAGTAACACATTTAATAATTCATTTCTGATTTATGAGTGGCCAAAAAGCCGTATAAGGAAGTTTATAAAAAAAATAAAATATGAAAGACGATTAAGATAATCTAAATATCTTATCTTGATACAAAGCCGAGAATTTGGCGATGTCAATGTAGTGGAAAGTTAAGTTATCAAACTATTGTATAAGTTCCGGATTGTATAACTTTGTATTAACAAGTTCCGATAAAGATAACGAAAATTGGAACGCGACGCAAAATTAAAGTTCATACAATAGATGTTCGGGAACAATACAGATTATATCTATGGAGACGATGGCGAACCACGGCTTCAATATTGTTGAGAAAAAAAAGAGAAAAATGTATAAAGATCTCGTCGCTCAATATTTAGGTTACATAAAAAATACGTATTTTTATTTTGGAGCTGATACACCCTGTATATAATATTGTTTTTGAATTAGGAATGATTCTAGATTTTTAAGTAATGTTTTTATACTTTACTTCAGAGTAATTTCTCTTGAGTAAACTGTACATCTGGTACAATCCTTTGCCATACGAATAAGAAGGAAAATTACGGACAAGAGAGCAAAAATCTCGGACACACTTCAGAACTTTGTACAAATAGTAATTTAGGTATTAAATCAATCCGGAGCTGCGGTCTACTTTGCGGGTTTACTGGGGTTCTGGCTCGAAAACCAAGTCCTACTCCTGCTTTTCGAGCCGGTTTCGGAAACCACGGGGTGGTTTTTAGTCAGTAAGAGTCTGACACTCCATCTCGCCTCGCCCAAGGCGGGAGAAGACATTGGATACTTTTCCCCCTCAAAAAAAGGTATTAAATTAAGCGAGAAGATAAGATTATACTAATATTTACCTGATTAGCATAATAATAATTAAACAATTATGTACATACGCATTTTTTTATTACAAGTGGTCACTTTTATTTGGCGTTGTCAAACATTAGCGCGTTTCGTTGCGCGTGGGTATTTTCACTGACAAAAATTAAGTTTTTCCTCTTGACATAATTAATTAGTTGTCTATAAATATATATACTTAGCACACACAGTTTTGTATATTATCTTTTTTAATAATACCTGCAGTTAAAACTGGTTTTACCATTCTCAGTAATAAACTACACAGGTCCAAACTATAGTATTAATTTGGATTTTCCTTATTACTCTTACAATTGAATTAAATTGAATTGAATGATCATTATTATTTCAAGTCATCTGTTTTTTGCTTATGATTTAAATTAATTGTGTATTTTTGTTACTAGTTTTTTTATTTCAAAAATCAAAAAATAAAAATAAGAAATAAATTATTTATAAATAATTCAAGTCATTGTGTACCTAGATGGCGGCCTGGTGATCTGTATCACAGGTATTACCTATCACAGACCCCAGTCTCTAATAAGTGTTTAATTATTACGTGACTCAGTACAATTGATGATGGGAAAATAAATAAATAAATTATTAATGATTACTACAAAACTCTTATGTAAAAAAGAAACATAATCTAAACAAGGTATAAAAGCTGATTGGCTTCATTATAGCTTTCGTGAGACATATTAAATTAATAAAAGCCGGTAACATAATAATTAAGCTGTTTAGCGTTTGGCATTGAAGATACTAAGTCCCTTAACTATCTAGTTCCCATCACGTCAAACTGATGTAGGTTTATATTAATCCGTGATCTCTCTTATTGAAAACACGAGCAGGCATTACCTTGTATTGCCAAGATATAACGTTGTATCCCTTACAGGATTAGCAAGCATTCAAGTGTCTAACGTTGTGAATACGTATGTCTCATAAGCTCAACTAAAGGCTGTCTTAATATTCCCCCGTCTAGATCTTGTTCCTAATTTATGGGTTTGCTAATATTATTTGCTATTATCTAGTAAAGCTGCTAATAAATCAATTTTGCGTGAGCGTTACCTGGGAATCATTGTTCAGTTGATGTCACACGTGTCAAGGTTTTGAATTGTGGTTAATCCAATGTAAACATGGATGAATTGTTTGTCTGATAATTCTAACTACTGTGAGAAGGAAAATATACATGACGTTAGGCGTTCACATTTCCCGGAAAGAGTTTAGTTTTTGGTTCGATGAAAAGAACTTGAATGTAAATACATGATGCAGGTATACAGTTTCATTATTTATGTTTGTATACCAATTTATTTTCACAGTGATTAGATTACGTATCACGAACCTCGGCTCGTTTTTCTCAACAACTTTTCTTGGAAGTGATGCCGCGGGCCAGAGCCGGGGTGGAAAACGCACGTAAATTAAACTTTAATTTATCAAGCGTCTGTATCTTGACGAAAAATCCCATTTGCATTCTATTAAGTGAGATTGACAGAGCGATTTACTCGGTTTAAAAAACACATTTATTAAGCTGTCCTTAGCTGAATTACGTATACTCGTAACGCATGTTTTACACTCATTTTATTTAGGTACTAGTTTTAAAATGCGGTAATTCTGAATACGTATTGGACCGTTAATTTTATCGTGTCCAATAACAATATGCATTAAAGGATAGTACGGAAAATCGCGTTCAACGTTATAAACGGATGGAATCGCAGGTACGCGCGCGCGCCTCGCCTGCTCCCCTGTTATTTCACTCGTTATGAAAATTGGACCCGTGATGCGACCGTATAATTTTATGTCACGTTATCCTATAATTTGCAATATTATTGCCGCACACGTGAATTATCTGTCATGTTACATATAAATGTGTTTCATAATTCGTCGAGGCGACTGCGCCATAATGGAACACAGTGTTATTGTTTTTGGAAATTGGATTAAAGTCCTGGTAATATTTTAATACTTCGGCAACGCAAAGTTTGGTTTGGCGGCATCTTCGACAGCCGTTGCGGGTATAATTAATGGGTTAGCTAATAACGTCTTTTAGAAGGGACGATCGGTTCACGATCTTATGTAATTGTTGGATTAGTCATGGAGTTTCGGCAGACTGCCAATGGTAATGTAATGGTTGTGTCGATGAACTGACAATGTGTCATAACTGTTCCACTCAATCAAATACTATCTCGCCATGAGTATATGGCACACTTACAATTGACAATGACCTCGTATTGTAATCGACATAGTCACTTAATGTGATTTTATCGAATGGTCATAATAGGTTGATGGATGGCTGTAATTACTGGCGCATGAGATCGATAATTCATTTTAAGCGTTGATGACTATCAACTGTGGACTGTCTAATTGTTTGCGATTCAACGAATCAATAACTCCCATTCATATTTGAAAGATTGCTAAGTCGGATCTGTTTGCTCGATTAAGCAGACTCGTGTATGAGAAGTTTGAGTCGTGTCGTGAGATTGAAATCACATTAAAGTCGTGTAATGTAAAGAGATGGAGTCTCCAGCATCGACCGGTGGCAGACGGCAGCGATCGTATGCGTGTCATCCGTAGTCTGAATAATGACGTCGGGTGACATTTAATTTTGGATACAAAAGGCTCTTTATACTGTTTACCCTAATCCATTTAGCCCCCTCCGCCCCTATATTGACACTGAACCTTTTAACTTGTCGCTTAATTACATTGACGGGATTATCATTGGGATCTTATTTGTATCGATATGTTCGGGGATTAGTTTTTCGGTTTTGGGTTTGAAGGGAGAAATACGAGTATGTACAGGGTGGGTATGTTTATGTTAATGTGTGACGCCCTTTTTGTGCTCAGAATTTAAAATAGTATGGAGGTTTTCCTTCAAAATGTGGTCTTATTTACATTATCTACATATTCGTATGTAAAGTTTATTGATTCCGATATATTGCGTGGTGGCATCGATACTAAGCTTGCTTTCCTTTATATATCCTTTACGTTATATATGTAAATAGTTTTCGAATTATAACTAAACTGGTTATTATTATTCAGATGTTTCCGTATTTTTATGGCAAAGAAATGATAGGTATTTTTCTAAGGAATTTAAGCAAAATGTTTTAATGATTTTGAGACAATAATGTAACGTAATAAATTCCAATACAATTCCAAGTTACTGTATAAACTAATTGGGAATATATGACAAAACGTTTTGGTAAATACAAATGTAGTTTCGAGAAACCAGCGAACACAATCATGTTTATTAGCTATATTCGTGTCTCTACACATGTAATGTATCGTTGATGAAAATGAATTCCTAGAATTTTAGAATACAGTTAATTTTGGAATACATTTAATTTACGAAACTAAACTATTGCAAATTGAAATGTTTCCAATTATAACTCTAATTAAATTTGAGAAGTAAATAAGAGTACTGTTAATTAATAATTGAAACTCATTGGAATTCTCTTATAGAATTTATATCATAGATTGAATGTACTAGTACGCGAATGAAAATTAATTATTGAGATCAAAAGCGTTGCTGATTTGAATTAGTGCCGCTTTATGGTTAAACTTAATTATTTATACATTTGTTCGGGTGCTCAATGCGTTCATTTAAAGACAGGAAAACTTAAATACTTCTTAAAAAGATAATGCTTTGTTTATTAGTCTATAGTTAGTAATAATATTAAAGCAGAAAGATATCTATGTAGGAGTAAATTACAGTGAGCGATTCTATTTTTATATACCGGATATTAGGTACCAGATACCTTATTAATATTTTTATTATGGTATAAGTCGGTAAATGAGCAGACGGATAACCTGCTGGTAAGCAATCGTCACCGCCCGCGGATACGCCCGAAACACCAGAGATGTAACAAGTCGTTGCTAGACTTTTGGGGGTCAGGAATTTAAGTGTTGTTGTGGAATCGGGGATTAGGAAAATTGGTTTTCCGAGAGCTGACCCATTCATGCTGAAGCATGGCTCTCCCACACTTAAATATATGTAATAACTAGCTTTTGCCCGCGACTTCGTTCGCGTGGAATAGTGACTTCCAGCAAATTTTTGGTTTTAACCACATAGTTCCCGATCTCGCGGGATCTCTTCAAAAATGAGATGTGGAAGATATTCCAGGGAACTCTTCAAAAATCAACATAATGAGCTCTGCGTTTGAATTTAATAGATGTATACTCACTTGGGGCATTGAAAAAATAGTTTAAAAACGGACTTAAACTAACTTAAAACTAAAGAAAGCTACGAATTACGAATATATAACAATTCAAAGTCAAAGTCAAAGCATTTATTTCAATTAATCCTAAATTAGGCACTTTTGAAACGTCAAATTGAATTGTCCGTCAGTCTGTCTGTCAGTGAAGCTAGGCGCTCGTTCCAAAGTGTTGCTTCGAATGGAGAAGAACGAGCAAGAAACTCCATCGTTACTCTTTTCAAAAAATGTTTTTTACAATATCTCTGATACATTATTTGATCATTTACCTATTGTATATATATGTAGGAACAATGTAACGACAATACGACGTCAAAACTATGGGACAATAAAACCAATTTGTAAAGAATATAAAATAAAAAAGCGGGTTGTTTCAAACATAGTGCCCACATATGTACACTTACAATTTTGAAATAATGCTTCTATACAAATAAAAAATAATCTTTAATTTAATTTTTCAAATAAAAAAAAATAACTGCTTGATGCCACAGGATCCCTAGACTACATTGGAATAAATTAATACTTTAATTTAACGTGTAACTAGTGATCGTATTAGAGCATTGTCTAGTGTGAGCGAGTGTCCAGTGGAGCCGGACCAACATGCTGCCACACATTTTTATCTTCAATATAATCTGACAGTTTATAATATGCCTGTTTACACAGTTCACGCTTTATACAAGATTTAAATTTTTTCTCGTTCAGATTCAGTATGGTGGTTGGTAGTTTATTGTAACACTTAACACAAAATCCCATGAAGGATTTCTGCACTTTGGACAATCGGAATTGCGGTATAGCTAACTTATTTTTACCTCTCGTATTGAAATTGTGTCTGTCGCTTCTTTTTTCAAACAATTGTTGATTTTTTCTCACGTACATAATATTTTCGTAAATGAATTGAGAAGGCACTGTAAGAATGTTTATAGTTTTAAATAGTTCTCTCAAAGATTCGCGACGGGGCAAGTTATATATTGCTCGAATAGCTTGCTTTTGCAAAATAAAAATTGATTCTACATCCGCAGCTCGCTCCCACTGCAAAATGCCGTAAGACATTATGCTGTGAAAATAACTAAAATAAACAAGCCTTGCCGTACCTACGTCCGTTAGCTGCCTAATCTGTCTAACTGCATAAGCAGCTGAGCTTAGTCTCCCCGAAAGTGCTTTTATATGGGGCCCCCATTGTAATCTGTCATCTAATGTGATACCCAAAAATATAGTCTCCTTAACAAATTCCAACTTTTGTCCGTTCAAAGCAACATAACATTCGTTATTTTGTACGTTTGGCAAGCAAAATTTAATACATTTGGTTTTTTTCTCATTAAGCGCCAAGTTATTAATAGTAAACCACTCATAGACTCGAAGAATGGAGCTGTTTACGTCGTCAAAATTATTCGTACGTCGACCTATTTTAAAAATCAGTGATGTATCGTCTGCAAACAGAACCATTTTTGGTTCATTTTCGAATATGAGTGGCAAATCGTTTATGTACACTAAAAAGAGGAAAGGACCCAATATTGAACCTTGAGGAACGCCCATTTTTATCTCAGACCCTTGTGAATTAACACCGTTAATATGAACTTTTAGCTGCCTATCTCCTAAATATGATTTCAATAGACGGAGCGCAGTGTTTCTAATCCCGTAATGATTTAATTTCAGCAAAAGTGTCTCGTGATCAACGCAATCAAATGCTTTTGAGAGGTCACAAAAAACACCTATGGCATCCTGTGCTTCCTCCCAGGCACCAAATATTTCTTTCATTAAAGTAACACCGGCGTCAGTTGTACAACGACCTTTAGTGAAACCATACTGCTGATGGTGGAAGATGGAGTTTTTATTAAAATGATGAAGCATCTGAGACAGTATCAACTTTTCAAACACTTTGCTAAGGACCGGCAAAATAGATACAGGCCTATAATTATTAGGTTCTGTGTTTTCGCCGCTTTTAAATAGTGGGATAACCTTGCTATATTTCATAAGGTCAGGAAAAACACCGTCATCTATACTTTTATTAAAAATCATAGCCAGGTAGGGCGCTATAGTTTGAATAATTGTTTTGCAGACTTTCACCGATAGTCCCCAAAGATCTTCAGTTGATTTTATTTTAATTTCTTTAAAGACTTTTACTATCTCTAGAGGATTCGTATATTGAAAACTAAAGTCATGTTGACATGATTTTACATTTTTTTTAAGCAAACTAGCTGAGAGTGTAGCTGAAGAATTTAAATCTCTAGTTATTTTAATAGGAATATTAGTAAAAAAATTTTCAAACTCCTGTGCTACATCACATCACATCAATTAAAAAAGAAACTATATTACAACCTATCCTCTATGCTATAATAACCAAGCTTAAACTAAATAATTTAAAAGAAACGACTTAAATCTAATCTAATTAATTTATAAATAAGACTTACAATTTTATTAAAAAAACTAACTACAGTAACTACTAATAATCGATATCAAACTAAACCTACGTTAAATAGTTTAACCAAAAAACCAGGAAAACCCAACAAATAAACTTATTAATTGACAAATACAACGAAACCAATTTAGAATATACGAAACAGCAGGACCACTACAGACAAATAATCATACGACTGATAATACACTTTTTCTACGATAGTACCGAAGCGCTCGGCCGATACCCAACCAAATGAATGTAACGAAACCATAGCGCGATCTATTTCGATCCCAACGCCATCTATCGAGGATAAAGACAACTTGGATTATTTATTTATACTCCGTTCGGGCATTTTCTTTGTACTAAAAGTTTAATTATATTGATATTATTTTTTTCATACCTTTTTACTATTTATTTACTTTTTTCGATGAATTAAAACAATAACATGAACCGAAGTCGTGTAACGATCGACATAGAATTATCTATACTCCGTTAGAGCATTTTCTTTGTACTAAATGTTTTATTATATTGATATTATTTTTTTCATACCTTTTTACTATTTATTTACTTTTTTTCGATGAATTAAAACAATAACATGAACCGAAGTCGTGTAACGATCGACATAGAATTATTTATAAATAATTTATTTCTTATTTTTATTTTTTGTTTTTTGAAATAAAAATATATCTATGTCCTTTCTAAGGTTCTAAACTATATCTGTACCAAATTTCAACCAAATCCGTCAAATAGTTGCGGAGATTAATGGTATAAGCATAGAATGTTCGACGTGATTCTTTAATTTGACATAACTTTTTTATTTATGAACCGATTGACATGAAACAAACACTAAATGTAAATTTAAGCATCCCACAATATATTCGTGAAAACCGCATCCAACTCGGATCAGCCGTTTCTGAGATTAGCGCGCACAGACGAACAGACAAACAGACAAACAGACAAACAGACAAACAGACAAAAAAAAGTTAATTACATTTTTGGGTTCGACATCGACATAACAATAACCCCTGCTATTTTTTTTATTTTTATTTTCAATGTACAGACAGCACTTTTCTACGATTTTATTATATGTATAGATAGATAAGGATTTACCTCACTTAGGAAATATCTCACGTTAGGAAAGTAAGTGGATATCTACTACCTACATAAATTCCCCAAGTTTCCTATAACAATGAAAACGTGAAGTACGAGTACCTTCAAGTTGGGTGTGGGCTTCGAAAACGTTATAATTTAGTGATTTCTCATAACATTGTGCTGTCCAACCTTTAAACGTGTAACCTACGCCTTAGTTGGGAGTTTAGCTTCTGTTAAAGTTCATCTTGATTGCAACATTATGAGCTGTTAGTACATTTCTTTACAAAATTGACTATTGTTTTGGCTTTACGAGCTTTTGTTGGCCTTGACACCTCTTTGTTAGTAAGAAGATAATTAGAAACTTATTAAGTAAGTGTAAGTTATGTATATAGACTACCTTGTTGGTTTAGAGGTCGTAAGTGCGATTGCTGGACAAGGAGTCTCGGGTTTGATTGGCAAAATATTACTGGGCTTCTTTTGGGTTTTCGAACAATTCTCAGTAGTAGCACGGAGTCTGGAATTGTGCCACCCCCTATTACATGGCACTACACATGCAAATCCATATTATTTGTGTTATACACAAATAATGAAAAGTGGATTTGCATTGTATAGCGGCATTACATGCCGTAATGTGCGTCTTCGGGGATTAAAGGCGTGATGTTGTGTTTTGTGTCGTAAGTAATGTATAAGTATAAATATGCAATGTGTAGTCGACTTCAATTTACTTAAAACAATGACCACGGCACCAGGATGAAAAGAAAGTACCTTATCTTACTTCTTGATCATATTTACCTAATCATGCTTATAATGTAATTCCCGCCTTAGGGTTCAACGAAATTGAAATAAGATCTCTAAAAATAATTTACTCCAGAATACTGGCTTATTTATAAAGTTCGTGGTCTCGTGCCTACGTAATCGTTGTATCATATTTTTGTAGCAATTGCCCTGAAAATTAATTTGAACGCTCACCTTTATGAAGTGTTCTTCAGCAAGGCTCTTCGTAGTAACTGAAAAAAAATAAACATTATGTTAATCTTTGAGTAAAATATACGGGAATATTTATTTGTTAGGTTGGCGTGGATCAAGGGAGCGGTTTCTCGTTCAATTAATATTCTGACTCTGGGCACAGCTTTGGGGTACACTTATTTTTAGGGGAGCACGGAAATTAATTTTCATACCCGTGGTTGGCCAGATTGGAATTTCAAGTCGATTTTACGTAAGAACCTATCATACCCATAATAATTCAATTTGGATTACTTCTGAAGAGTTTAACAGTTTCATACAATCTTTCCATTTATAGAACCTCTCAAATTTAATACCATTTAAGTATGATTGAATAGGTTTTCGTAAAGAAGAGCATTTTCATTCAAATTATTCCAAAATGTTAACGGCTTGTCTTAAGTGAATGGTGTTGAAAGTTTCGAAGAATTAAATACTTTGATTCATTCGATTATTCAATCAGCTGGATCACGTGGCGATAGGCTTGGGGCGGGCGGCTGCCAGTGTCACAACATCGAATAATTCATGAGCTAGTGATGTGCTGTGCACGGGAACGCGAGTGAATTATCGTAATTAGATCTGACAAGCTTGATTTTAAGCTCATTTAAAATTACGCATTAATTATTTATTTATAATTACTCAGTTACAATTTATTTTGAAAACAAAAATCCGTTTATCTTTTGCCATGTTATAGGAACTAGGTAGTTAAGATCACTATAGTTAGGTACTAGATTTGCAGCAGGTTATTGAAAACTGGAAGCCTAGCCTAGAACTACAGTGTCATACCAGTTTACTATTGAACGCTCCGACTAGTTGTTACCGCATAACTTGAAAGTCAACTACATTTAAAGACAGTTTCGTAAAGTTCCGTTTTCCTATTAATTGTGTGACATCACTACTCGCGGCGATGTCAGGGCGGCGCTTCTAGGGAGGTGTTTCTTTTCGTTTTGTAAGAACGTTTCGTACCACTCAAGCCATTGTGCTATTATTATGCAAAACTCTGACTGCCGATCGCAACAAATGTTTGTAGCGAACACTGAACTACATTTCTTTGTGTTAAAAGGTTATTAGAATGTAGGTCTCGATGTAAACATTTTCAAGGTCGCGTTGCTGTTTTGGAAATTGATTATGACTGTTCAAAAGTACATAGTTTGCGTTTTATGAAATGGGGTGGAGGCTACGATTAGTTTAGATAGGTAGAGTAGATAAGAATAGTGGCATTAAATATAAGTCAACATCACATAGTTTTGCACGACAGAACAACAAAATTGTAACAAGTTAATTTTTAACTCAAAAACATAAAGAAATTTGTATCACTTGAAAGATCATCAACTTTTTTTTGAGAGAGGAAAATCATTCAAATTTCTCCCAGCTGTCAGACGTTTACCCAAACCAAACCGCCTACTCCTGAGGCGAGAGTGAGTGTCAGACTCTTACTGACAAAAAACCACCCCGTCCCTACTCCTGCTTTTCGAGCCGGAGCCCCGGTAAACCCGCTAGGTAGTCCGCAACTCTAGAAGATCATCTAATTAGGTAATTAAAATGACTCACTAGTAATTTAAGGACTAACTAGCACATCAGCTTGGTCTAGATGCTATTTATCACTGAATCCGCTGAATGTTACCTTCATAAAGTTACTTTCCTTAATGATTGATGATATACGCTAACACATGAATCAGTACAGTCTTAAAATGTTTCGAAAACACATTTAAAGCAATGAAATATCACGTAAAATTACAAATGGCTGTTGAATTCTGGCACATTGCCTAAGAATGTCGCCCCATTTCTTTCGCTTGACAAGTGCAAAATGCGTGCATGCAAGCAAGCAGATGTCTTATGTTTCTGGATGCACACGAAAATGGAATTCAAGTGTAAATAATAGAACGAACTTCTATTTATTTCTTGAAGGCTCTCTCGATGTTATTGTTTTTATTTTATTTTATTTCTTAAAGAGGACAATGCAATTTTCTTTATACTTTTGTGTACGGAGAAAAACCAACTGCTATGTGTTCGTGTTACTTTTGCGTCTTAATAATACCTTATATTGTTTGAGCATCTTTTTTTTAATAAATAACGTCGCTCCATACTAGGATTTTCTCTTGTGTCGTGGGTGCGTTTACAAACATCCAAGTTCACATGCACATATCATCCAGACCCGAAACAACAATTTGTGGATCACACAAAGAGTTGCTCCGTGCGGGAATCGAGCCCGCTACACGTTACGCGGCAGCCGATCGCCTAGCCACCGCACCAACCGTACAGTCAGCATTGAATATGGGATTTCGATTTCATAAAGGATTTTGAATAACAATGTTTACTGCGAAATGAAACATAATTCACAAGAATAAATATTTTGACATAAAACAAAATCAATCACGCAGACGATCACTCCTTTCATTTATCATTTCTAAGGAATCGATAAATTGAAAACGAGTCTAGCCAAACTTTAATAAATCTGAGACTAGACTGAATGTCTTTGGTGATTAGAAGGACAACCTTGTCGAATAAATCCTCTTTTGTAACGACATCTGTGGTAGAAATTAATACAAAGTAGTTGTATCTTCAATACTAAATTATACATAGAGTACAATTAAACGATACTTCTATTGGTTTCATTTAGTGATGTAGGTAGTGGATATGGTGTATCGATTCCGGTAAATAATTTATTGTAATCGAATACTGAAACGGTTTATTTTTAAGGAAAATGGGAAGATACAGTTTTATAAATAAGTACTTATGTAATTGGCAAATCAGTGCAGTTTTAATGTATTGTATGAAATTATTGTTTTAATCGGCCTGTGGACTTCTACTAGGAATGTATGTATAAGATGGTAATTATCAAGTAAAACAGTAAAAAAAGCACTAAAACATGTTGACATTTACATAATGGATTATAATATATAATCGATAATAGTAGCATCACTTCATCAATCGATTGTATAGAGCTTTGTAACATTATCTGATTGTAACAGTTATTTGAATTACGAATCCTGAGAGTCTAGAGGATATTTGGTAACCAGAATCGAGTAAAGTTGTATGTAAGTGCCCTCTAGGCGTACTTACTGGGACTTCGTGACTGAATAACTAATTATATACTCGTGCCAGTATGGAAACAACAACAGCACCGATATACGAGATATAAACACAGTATTCTAATGTATGTGTTGTGCAAACCATAAAAAAATACTTTTGGAATAAAAAACACATAAAAGTAAATCATCAATCATTTTTTGGTTTTCAATAAAACGAACAAAATAATTCAAATTTATAAAAATCAAAATTCAAAACAGTTAATAAAAGTGACCTAAACAACATATTTGCATTCATAGTCCTTTGATCCGGTAACCGGCTCTACCCAGCCGTTTCAATCCGAATTCGTCCAATAAATGCGTAGTCATGGTAAATGCATGTCCTGTTATTTTCGGCACAGACGAGCAGGACATCAATCTGTATCAGTTTGTTTGATTGGCACGCCTGATCCCGCGCGTCCCTGCCCATTTAGCCCCGCCGGCACGCTTAACTCTATGGCCGCTGATTTAATTATCTGTACCAATTCATTTTTCAAGCTTCTGTTGTAGGCGTAATTTGCGAGGGTCTGTGGTCTTTTTTAAAATTCAAATTTGGAATAGAATTAAAACGAAAGATGATTTATGTGGCTAGTTTTATTTTTTTATTTGAATATTAAATTTTTGGCAATGGAAAAACACGGATTACGAAAATGAAAATAAATAAAGTAAAATGATGTAACATTTTCTTGATTTATTTCTTAATCTTTGTACCTACACTTTTATTTTATTTGTTTGGTTACTAAAAATATCTGCTGTTCAAATACCTAATCAACCACAGACATAGACAAATTCCCGTCAAATATCAAAACGTATAATTTATTCAAAGTTCATTAGTAAAATTAACGGTGTTCCGCACAGAGGAACTTATGAGATATTAACATGTGTTACTAGGATTATAAATTAACAATACAATTTACATATAGTGTAATTTAGCTACTGAAACTAACGCACCGCGATGTGTATGTGTTATTCATAATCTGTGTGACGTAATCTATCTCGCGCCGTGGCTGGTTCACATCCAATATAAATTACATTGTTTTGGAAATGATGCCTCAATGACATTGCGATTAGAATATACTAACTAATATGATGAATTATGTTTGTTTAGACTATTCAAGTTATTGTCATGATAGCAGTGAAAATCATTAACCTCTTGTATATAAGATATAATAGAAAATACATTGTGTCGCGCGTGGATCTACGTTTCGGTACACGACGGGTTAAGTATAATGAAGTAGATAGTATCTCACGTTCACGTAGGCTTTTTATAAAACGCAATTTGAAAATAATGGACTACTATAGCGAGATCTTTTTCATAAAACGATTTCTTAAACTTTTATTTTATTTACTTATAAAGAATCTTATATCGACTTTCATCATTTGAAATAAACGAATGGACATCGAAATCAGTTTCAAATACATTTAGTTACAAAAAATTAGATTGCCACCTGTACTTATTATTTTTTACAAAATGAATATTAATTGGACGTTCTTTACACCTATTGCGATTGTTGCAAAGAGTTGTCGACAGCGACATGTTTCGCACTAAGAAATTAGAATACAATAGATCTTTCTTTATAGCATTATGAGTGACACACAAAACTGTATTATGACATACAAAAAAAATGTTATAACACTTCTTTTTCTTTGTAAGTGACAAAGCTATTTGTAACGTCTCGCGATGTTATTTGCGTGACCGATGATGCGAAAAAATAAATTAGCTACCGATTTGAAATAAATATAAAAAGTCCTTTAAATCCTTATAAACTATAAATTAAACTGTAACGTAACCGAAATACAAATTTGGCGTAAAATCGGCTAACAAAAAATCGTCTTAGTCTAATCGCCATTTAATTGTATCGCAATAAAAACCTTTTTAATACCTACTTTTACGCGTAATATAAGTAATTGGAAAAGTGAACATCTAGCTTATCCATAATAGACTACCTTTAGTTTTGAGAGGGGAAAATCATCTAATGACTTCTCCCGCTTTGGGTGAGGCGAAATGGAGTGTCAGACTCTTACTGACTAAAAACCACCCCGTTCCTACACCTGCTTTTCGAGCCGGAGCCCCATTAATCCCGCTAGGCAGACTGCAGTTTCTGGTCGGCTTCAGCCCTTCTGGACCCCGTCTGCGGTAGTTTTTGCGCGCGCACGGAACGTGACGCATCGGTAACAGACTACCTAGATACTATAATTGTGTTTGTTCAATATAATTATAATTTTCCGTTACACAGTTTTTGTTACCAAATAGTAGCCAGTTAGTCACAATGACGTAGAATAAAATATGAAACAGGCTAAAATAGATGCTGACATCAAACTGTGATCAGTTTGTTTTTGCTATTCAAATACCTACGTTCAAAGAAAAAAGGTACACGATTTTCCATACGTTATCGATGATAAACACTATTACGTAATGCTTTTGACCCAAGTTATTAATCAAAGTTACTATGTTTTTTGTCCGATTAATTCAAAAATAGAGTTATGCAGCTAGGATGTTTATCGAGATTTTATCTGAGAATCCTTAGAATTTGCATTCAAAAACATTGATGATTTAATAAAAGTGCATACAACAAAAACGAAAACAGATTAATAAGATGTCAATTTTCATTTATTTTTATACTAATAATTCGTTCCAATGACAGGTTATTAAATATCTTAGGCTTGGCACCGAATTGGTTTTTCTTTTTACGTCTAGTTAGTTGCTTATTTTCCTTCCCAACAAAACTAACTAGTATTATAATATAAACAATTAAGATTTTCCTGTTGGCTCTTATTAGTTCTCGTATAACGTCTACGTAGGGTCGGGAACCTAAGTTGGTAATAAAAGGAGCGTCATAGGAAACTGAATGGAGTCTTCCTTCGCCAAAGACGAAGGTTCGGCATCCGAGAGAAAACTTCGAAACAAGGAATGCTTTGACGAATATTTTTTTAAATGAAACGAGACAGTCGGAATTTGTCGTAGATTTTATTTACAGAAAATATTTCTTTATTACAAAGAAAGTAACAATACACTAGTTTTCATAACGCTATTCAATTCCACATTGAGATTTCTCAACGGCTATATTTGAAACTAACATTACTTCGTCGGAAATCGATTCATTGGAAAGTGACTTACTCGAAATTGAATTCGATTGTTCATTCGTAGTCTAATAGAATACCCTTGGAGCTTTAATCAAAAGATTTGTAATGTTTTATTCAGTCAGAGCCCAGTTTCGATTACCGAGGGTCAATTTTGTAACTTCGTTAAGTGATATATTTTATGAATTGTAATTAATGTTCTGTTTAACAATGCGAGCACTGTCAAGTCAAGTAGTTAAACTATGTCAGGTCACGACAGATGGACAAACCTTCATGGCGCTGCGCTTTCAAGGTTTATGTCAAATGTCATGACTGGAATGCCGGATCAACAGGTACAATTGCGAATAAATTTAAATAGATCGGATTAGAAGTACTTGCGTATATTTTTAGTCATACTTATTATCTCATTGCTTTGGACTGCCCGCTTGTATGTCACTATTGTAGGTACCTATCGTTCATTGTATATCGAGAGCCTTCTACTGATAAATGACTGTACGGTCCAAATGTCTACAGAGACAAAATAAATTCAATAATAACCTTACATTAATATTAATGTCTATATAACACAACGTATAATTAAGCCGCTGATATTTCTGTCTGCAATAATTCTTCAATTAAATGCTCTACATTCGTGCAAACAATGGTAGCACTAAAAGTTTAATGAACCAAATAAAACAATAAGATAGCTACTTTATTGTGTTGTTGAATTGTCTAATTGTTGTTCAGTAAGTCATTAAGATAAGAGATTAATATACAGGCTAAGATTAGCCGCCGATAGCCGTCGGCTAAGACAACTAATAAACACGCTTCGATACAAATGTTCGATATCATTGTTGGCGCTAATTTTTCAGCACGGTTGTAATATTGAGGCAGTTTGTTCTGAATCTTATTGGTGGTGTTGGTAATTAACACTATTTATTTCATATTATGGCTACTATTTTTAACGTATATGTTACAGTCAGAGTGATGAAATAGCAATTATTCATAATGACTGGTCATTATGAATAACTGTATATAAATACCAAATTCACTAGACAATATAAAAAAATAATCACTTTATCTGGACATTATTCATAATAGGAAGTCCAAGTTAGTCAAAGTAATAATAACTTGTAAGAATAAAAATTAGTCTTTAAGATCAAAGACTAATTTGTTTTGGCATAAAATTGAGTCACATAACGTTAGTAGGCCTAATGACTTATGTAGAAAATGGTGGTAGTGAACTTGTAATGCCCTATATATAATTTCGATCAAACTAATTTGCTATAAGTTCCTGTAACAATTAAATAATAATGTCGTTTAAAAATTTAATATGCTGTGCAACAAAAGTTAGTGACAGAACCGAATTGCTACAAAACCGACTCCACGTAGTCTTGTTTGTCCTACCCCTAGAGTGTAATTTAAAATCGCGTAGGCGCGTAGGACCGAGGCGGCCCGCGGGCTGAGGAGCAGGAGGCTGCTAGCGAGCCACCGTGGCTGAGGCTGGCCAACAAGCCGAAGCTGCGGTGGTGAGCGAAAGCCGTCTGCGACGGCCGCCGGAGGACCGCAGCGCCGGAGCCATGACAGAAAACCTGATGCATGCTGCATGTTTGCTTGCATGCTGCTCGTTTTATTACATTATCCAAGTCTTCGAAGATAGTATATAAAATTGCTAGTTAATGTGATTAATTTTGTGTCATTTATCACTTTATCTAAATTGAGTAGTCTTTATATATAATTGCTAGACAGTATATATAATATCAAGATTTATTACTTTGGCTGTAACATATACCAAATTAATCAGATATACAGACAATAGAATTGTTCACGTATCTAGTCGTTTGATTGATAAATAATTTGCAGTAACAGAGAAAAAGTTTAACAATATAGCTTCAAAATTAATAACTAAGTACTGGGCTGAAGACTGCCTAGCGGGTTACCGGGGCTCCGGTTCGAAAAGCAGGAGTAGGAATGGGGTGGTTTATAATCAGTAAGAGTCTGACATTCCTTCTCGTCTCGCCCAAGGCGGGAGAAGTCATTGGATAATTTTCTCCCGTAAAAAAGTACGTTACTAGAATTCTTTAGTTATTATACTAGGCCATAGTATATCACCAGTGAGTTCGGTTGGTTGATTAATTTCAATAATTAGGATTCTAATTAATCCAGTTAATGATTAAACCTGTGTATTCTGATTGACCAGTTCTTGCTTACAATAGACGATACTTATAATTATGTAACTAATGAGAATGCTAATTACATAAACGTACCTACATGCACCTATGTGTATTTGTGTACTGCAATACAAAGTCAGCTTTGTATTGTCTTGAGTTGTTGATTAAGAACAGCTTATCTTACTATTGATTATTTAGGCATTTGATCGTCGAAAGTTAGGGTGTAATCCTGTTGAATGAAAAGTCATGAAAAGCTACTTATTATGTAGACCAATAAATAAAATTGGAGTGTTTATTTGTAATATTGAAATAACTAATTTTTACTATATGCATATCAATATGATCGTACATACGTTACACAAACCGAAATTTGTTTGTCTGTCTGTTTGTTGCGATCACGTTGCGATTAACCTGAAATAGTTGGATCGATTTTGACGGGACTTTTATTGGCAAATAGCTAATATACTAAGTTGTAACTAAGCCAAAAACCCAAGTTCTCAAGTCAGAAGTAATTATTCTACATGGACGAAGTCGCGGGCGTCAGCTAGTTTTAGCTAATGGTTATCATTTCAATTGATGGGTGAAATTCAATATGATTTATTTATTTGATGTGAGAGCTGGGCTTTTGCAAATGTATATTATATTTAAATATTGTTTATTCATAACAGAAAAGCTTTAGTACTATTGTGATTTGTGCACTAAAACCTACCAACATTACGCAATCTAGTATATTTTATTTCCATAAACTAAATGACGGCTTACTTTAAACGATATTTGACCTTTTAAAATAATGACTCAAACTCTAATACGAATAAATGACTTTTGAATTTCAACGATGTCGTCAATAGCAGGATGTACTGCATTGATATTTGATATAAAAAAATCTTTTGTTCAATGAAATGTCTTATGGGCGACCTTTGAATAAACTTTATAGGCTTACTGCGTACCTTGAGTCGTGCTTACACGAAAAATAAATAACTGTGAGTAAACCATACATTTTATTATGCAATTCGTTACATCAATTACGATGTACGTTTATATTTTAATTGTTTAACATTGACCCTAGTCGAACAAATGCAGGACATGCAGCTACGCCCCTATTCGCATACAGTGTGGCAAGCTGTATGTAGGTAGATGTACTATTGTTCTAACTGTGACAATATAGCCGTTTCATGTTTAAAGCCATTGCGAAAAGGTTACATTTTTTACATTGAGCCATTACGACATAATTATGCGACATATTTTTCCGTACGAATTGCAATCCGAATAGTATTGTATTATGAATTAATATCAAAGCTCTACTTCAATCAATTCGAATTCTAATTAAATAACACTTCAGGCGAGAAATTAAAAACGTAGTCACTCAAAGCATACAAACAGGAGCACTACGCAATCAGTGGTAAACCATTGCATTGCACATACATAACCCTTGAACGCTTATCAGATACAACGTCGACAATTAAAAGCTTGGGTGCCCTTTGTCCAAACAAAGCGGTGTTTATCAAACAGTATCGATATTAATAGACAAGAAATGGCCACTGGCATATTCGTATCTAAATTAAATTCATGAATCAATTGTCCCTGTGACAGGTCATTTGCTAATAACTGTATGTACCTTGTGTTTGTTATCAACAGTTATCGTGATTATGTTTAATAACTGGCCTGAATACTTTGGGCGGACTAAGTACAGGACAGAGGGTCATTCGTTGACAATGAACTCAAACTGTCTAATGATATTTAATTGATCTGCGTACTGTTATTATTGTTTAAAACAGGTTTGAATGCTGTGTAAGTGTCGTTAGGCTTTGTTGTCTTTGTTGTTAGGAGAAAAGGTTCATCGATTGTTTAGAGTGAAGTGTTGATGTATTAATATGAGTTTAGAAATCTTTAAATTACGATTTAATACTTGAACTTTAATTCTCTACAGCCGCACTCAGAGACGTTTAATGATTACTTACACTATTCCTTAATAACAATTTTGTATCGAAAACAATTGCTAAGAACTGGGTTAAGTAAACATTAAATGATTCTAAGTACGGCGGTTAATCCTCAAATAAGTCATATTATGTATTCTACTTAAAAATATTTTTAATCTTTGTCTTGTTATTCTAATTACATTTTAGTTACAAATGACCTATTACAACCTAAACAATCTACTTAAATTACAATAACAAAAATTAATTAGACAAGTTTCTACAGTAACATTGAAATTAAGTAACTAATTTAAAACTGCGCCTAATATTTCAATGTTAACCCTGCGATCAAAGCGCTCATTGTTTTGAAACCTACTCTGATATTCTTTTGTTCATTAAAAAGGTTATAAAAGAAGAACACAATATCAAAATATCAAGGTGATTTTTGATGTGATATTTATGATATTTGTACAGGGTGTTTGATTATGCCGCCTCTCAATTGTAGATAGTTATTTGATAAACAGGGCAGTGTAAATTTGCGATTGTTATCGAACAATATAAATCAATTGTGTATCGGTGTGAATCTATCAACGCTTTAGATATTCACAATGGCGATTGGCCTATAGAGATGTGTTGATGCGGACTTGATTCAGTATTATTTTATGTTCTAACAACCTGTGGTTTATAGAAAAATGGTCACCGTTTTGACTAGTTAGTATAATTTGTCGTTTCCAAACCATTACTGTCTAAATATGAAGTCGGTATGTGTAGTAAGTGTACATATTTTCAAGTAGATAATTATGTACGAAATATAAACTCGACGATTACGAATATTTGCAATAATCACAGAGTCCTTAAAAATACGTATTTTCCAGCCCTCGCTATAATTTGAGCCCTTTATTTGTTGTCATTTCAAAAGTACCTATTTATGGTTTAATTGTAATAAATGATTTGACTTTGACTTTGATTTTAACCTCATAACGACACAAAATGTTGCGTATTTCAATCAAACATACATAAAATTTTGCTCATCTATTAATGAATGACTAACAAACTAAATATATTTTCTAATTGATTACACGAATAGGTCGAAACTGTCATGGCGTCGTGTGTTGCATCAAAATAACAAACGAGTCACGACTACGCATGAATTTATGGGATTCTATCTGCGTTGTTGACTAATTAGTCGTTTTGTTCAATATTCATTCTGTTAAAGGAATTAGTTGATGCCCTCGACTGTGTTTACAAAGGCTCTGTTTACTGATGCCCTTAGTACAGAACTTATATATAATATGTACTCATTTAATTACTGTAATACTTATTGTATCGTACTATGATGCGTACAGAAATTGCCAACATCGCTTGTTGCTATTTCCAATGCGTGGTTTGGCTTTAAGGGGGAAAAGGGTGTTAGGTTACCTGTATCCAATAAGCAATTAGAGTTGTAGGTCTATTACCGTTGTTTCATAATTATACTGCTAATAACATGCTTCTAGGAATATTTATTAAGAATCATGTATATGAGCTTTTAGAGCCCTATTTATTATAAGAATCATATTTATTGTCCTATTTATTATTTTCTCTTAGGTATTTCATTCTTCATTCCATTCTCGTTCTTCATATTCGTATAAATTGTCATAAATCTGTATTTTACTTTAGATTCAACGAAAAGAGAACCAAATATTTTTGGTAGACACCCGAACGCCTTAGTCACGATGCTATTGTGAAAAATTTATGCAATTTACCACTCGAAGTTTTCAAACTGTTTATGGAATTGAATAAGCATTTGAAGGTTGACACTCAAAAGGCAAGACCATTGAATGGCTTTCTAGTAACAATGAGGAATTGTAAAATTGGAATTCTTATTTTGACATCATATTTCCAAATATTGTTTTGCAAAAGAATATTTTGCTGTCATGATTATGAAGTAAGTAAAATTTATTCTACGAATTATGATTTCATATTAATGAAAATTCTGCTATTGACTCATTTGATCAGGACAATAAAATGCAAAATTATAACTGTATCTGCATGAAGCGAATACGTTTCTGGGTTATATTTTACAACGGAAAAAGAAGCCGGTAGTTGAAAAGCAAGTATGAAAAAGGAAAAATAACAACTGAATAAATAATAGTAAAATATTTTTGTCATTTCATTTGTTGCCATCTATTGTCAAAACGCGGAGTTATGAACGTAAAAAGTAAACAAACAGTTGAATGACTTCGATTCGTTCGCTGAGCGAGATCGGCTTGTTTATTTTTTTGATTACCTATCCATTGTAGTGTCGATCAATCGATCAAAATGTGTCGGCAAACAATGTAGTCGAGTCGGTATCGATATAGTATCGATTATAGAGGCGAAATGTTTAAAGAATTATGTAACGGTGGACCTTGAAGCTTGACCCTAATCGTGATCCGCGGTGGTGACCGCGCGTGGCCCAAGTGTGAGAGGTGAGCGATTGTAACTGTGATATATTACAATTTTTCCTTTTGACCTTCATTGCAGATTGTAAACTTCAAATCGATATTTCGTCTACAATATTGTATAGCATCCAATTTTGGTTTTTATTAAGTCATGGTTGATTTGTTCAGTTAAAAAGCGTCTATTCAGAATTCCGTATGCAACACGATGACTATAATTTTTGCAAACAATACAATGACCATTAAGTGACAAAAAAGTAATTTGCGGTTAAGACTTTTTGGGTGTCGCCTAACCACTTAAGTCCTGATTCGTATTGTACTTGACAAAAAACTTCTTTTCATGGCTTTTTTTTAAAAAGAGAAAATCATCCAATTATTTCTCCTGCTTTGGGCGAGGCGAGAGGGAGTGTCAGACTCTTACTGACTAAAAACCACCCCGTTCCTACTCCTGCTTTTTACGGTAAACCCGCTAGGTAGTCTGCAGCTAATCTTTTCATGGCTTGGACCATCTGATCAATAACTAAGAGTTACCGGTCGTGATCGTATGCATTTCGAGTCATAACTTACGTCCATGTTCAACTTCAAAGCCAAGAGTGCCGTGACAGACAACTGGAAGTGTTACGAAGGGCACACTGGTGTCCAGTAAAAGGCACGAGACAAATAATAAATTGCCGTATGTTACGGAAATCAAATTACCTTGAGCCTATTGTGTGGGAGCATAGGTAAATAGATCATTTTGTCTGACGGATACCTACTGAAATGTTACTCGATTTTATGTTCTGTGTTCTTAGTGTCATAGTTCTTTTTAAGTTTATAGCAGCTGTAAAGATGATCGATAAATAATATTATTATATTTTTGATAAACACGTTTTTTTTCGTTTCGTGGGAATTTCGTGTATCGTATGTAATATTAAGTAAAAGCTCTAGTTGTTGTCTAGTTAGTAGTAGTAGTTAGTTCTTCCTTTTTATTAATTATTTATTATTATTTAGTAAAATAAAAAGGAGCTTTTTCATACAATTGTTAGTCATACAATTGACTATGCTATAATTATGGACTTTGTCTATTTTTTCACTATCCTTAAAATAGTAATTAACGTAATGGTATGAGGAAAAACTTAGATACCGTTTATAATATGTATGCTGTGTTTGGGCATTAAACATATAATTGAATGTCTCAATTATTTTGACAGCACTTTTGTGAGCTTTAGACATTAATAAATTATACCTTTATGTTTGTACGTTTCCTCATTGTTGGTGTGCATAATAATTAGGTATAGATATTAAATAATTGCTCGCGTTACTGAGAAGGTTAATAATTAGTTCTATTCTCGAACTAATAATACTATTTAGAAAGATTAATGGTTGCGCTCTATCCGCTTTGATACAAGTACCTATTTCTATGGCGTCATAGGTTTTTAAAAGAATCGAGTCATTATTGGTACTGTGTCAATGTGTAATGAGTTTTTTAGAGTTTCATGCGATGCATTCGTGGATGACGGTATTCTTTGCTTACTTGAATAAAAAGAAAAATATATTTATTTGCATTAGACACATGTTTTTGCTGTAATTTGTAAAATCTAAAATGCTTCTGCGTATTCTGTTTGTATGAGTAATCTACCGACTTAGTAATTGAGCAACAAAGTCATTATAAGGTCACAGTAAAATACATAAGGAATAAATAAACTGTACCTACTTCGATGATATATTGGTGAAGTAGCAGCTTTTTGAGAAAAACATCCACAAAAGTGATAAACAAATTTAATAATGAACATTTCCTTGATAATTTTAAATTCTTATAAGGCCAAACAGAATATCTAACATTGTATCGTTACCTCTTTTTATCCTCGAAAGGGTAGGTAGAGGTGCACATTAGGGCAAGTAATGCCGCTGTACAATGTACACTCACTTTTCATCATATGTGTTATAAGTCCTATGTAAAAGGAGGTGAGCCTATTGCCATATACTGGGCACAATTTTCGACTCCGTGCTACTATCGAGAAATTTTCGAAAAACCGAAAAAAGTCTAGTAATATTTAGTCCGACACGGGAATCGTACCCTTTACTCGGCAGTCGCGCTTACGACTACTCAACCAACGAGACAGTATAATGCTTACAAGAATATTCATCACTTTAACTTTTAAGATCAAGATCACAAATAGCCCTTTATAGGTCTACAAGTATCAACCTATGCCAGTAGTCACCAACAAGTCACGGGTTCACATAAATCACAAATGACATTGAACTTTAACATCAAAGCGTTAAAGTCAACAATGCATTCTAGATTGTTCAATAGACAGACCAGTGCTGCACGTAGAAACGATCATGTACAATCGAACAGTCGAACAGTCACAAACATTTTCTCACGATGAAGAATAAAAAACGCTATTGGTTAAAAAATGTACCGATTTGTTGACGTTTTTGTCGTTTCACAAGTTTTGTATTACTAATTCAATTACTATAGTATGACTTACTGACATTTCCTTGAGTGTTGTACAATCAAAAGTGCAGATACTGACAGCGCTATTTCTGTATTTACGTGAAATGTATAAAAAATGGATTGTTTTTATTTTTATGGCTATTTCAGTATTGGTGTTTTTTTATGGGGTATAAGCCGGTAAACGAGCAGACGTGCAAATAAACGTTCTTATTTTTTTCTTATAGTTATTTTATTAAGGTAGAAAAAAATCCATCATCAACATTATACATACGAGTACATCTATCAGATGCGTTCGGCCAGCGCTCCTGATTGGTCGGCTCTAATAAACCAACCAATCAGGCGCCGAGCGCGCTCTCGTTTCGATTATTTTAAACGTCAAGCAAATTCATACTAAGGGTACAGAACAAAAGCCTATTTCTATCTCTTACCAATTTAAGTAAAGAAATAGGGATAACAATACTTAATGATTCATACAAAATGCAGTATCGATAAGCGATCACGATTTTTAGGAATAAAAAGAAGAAAAACTAAATAGTTATTAGAAAACCGATAAAACTATCACTTGATCGTTTACACTTTTTATTTTAACTCGTGGCTTAGATAGTGATCGCTATTTATATTTAAAAAAAAAGATTACACTTTCCAATACTTAAGAATAGTTACTTATCGATAGAATAGAGTGTGAATAATCGTACAATCTTCAAGAAATATTAGGTTTTGATATTATATTATATTCTTAGCTTATTCACTTTTACATAAGACATGTAGTTTTGGACAGATATACTTTCAAGATAAAATATTGTGGTTAATGTTTTGCAATACTAGTATTTGGTCCATTTAAGTAGAAAAATAAACTTAAAAAAAACTAAAACTTATATAGAGTAAGAAACAATAAGACTGAGCTTTGAACATGAAAACTAAATGTAGTTTAGGACCACAATCGACAGCTTTTGAAATTAAAACCTTTCAATTATCTCTGTTACATGGGACTCAAAAACTCATAAAGTAACAAGTGAAATGTGGCTGTTACATTAAAAAAGTGTGCTTCAAAGAAAACTTAATATAGGCATACAAATAACAAAGTTTTGCTAAATCTTATAAACATCAATATTATAATTGAACCTAAACATTTTATGGAATTAATATGCATGATTGAGCTAAAGGTTTTGGCGCCTCATGCCTCACTTGTTTCACGAGGCTGAGGCGAGATGACACACGTGTCGAAGGATCATCGGTCTATAGGTCGTTGGTGTGACATTAATCTAGTGTAGCAGTTCACACATTACTTCGGTACCATTTAGGATAAGAATTACAAGTGAAGTAGTAGAAATATAGTAAATTATAATTACATAATTATGTAGTGAATTAAAATTATAACTAAAATTTATGTAAAAATATATTTTTTTTGAAAAGAGTGACGATGTAATTTCTTGCTCGTTCTTCTCCATTTGAAGCTATAATTTGGAAAGAACACCTAGCTTCATTGACAGATTGAAGTACAATTCAATTTAACGTTTGAAATGTGCTAATTGCAATTAAATTTATCCTTTCAAGATAAAATGAAATAAATGCTTTGAATTTGATTATTGATGCTGGATCTAATGTCTTATAATATCAACAATTGACACATATGTCATTAAACCCACTTTATTATCCACACGACCAATTTATTAAACATCTGCATTCATACTAAGTGCTCTAAAGCTATGTTCAGTTGCCCAGGGCCACATAAATTATAATATTTAGTAGGTAACTTGTTACAGTACTATCTTAGTAATAATAGGGGTCGCGAACCGAGACGGGGACATTAATTAACTATGCAACTTACGTGAAGCTTTGTTTAACAAACGCATTACACGATTTAGACTTCGCTTTGTCAGTTAACACTTTCATATAAGTAATGGAAGTGATTATAAATAGTTTGTAATGTCTTAATTTTTCTTAGGAAAATGAATTAAAATCATGCTAATTAATATTAGGAACGTGAAAATGTGTTTGTCTGTTTGTTTTTGCGTCTTTTATGGCAAAACCGAGCAATGAATTGACGGGATATTGTTTAGTAGAGATAGGTGAAGGGTTAAAGCGGTAAAAATAACGTATGAATCTTACTAATATTATAAGTGCGAAAATTTGTGAGTTTATATAGTTTGTTATGTAATCACATCAAAACGGCTGATAGGGTCGAGAAGTTATTTAGTACAGGGTTAGATTTTTAAGGCAGCCTAACGTGATTGGTTTATATTATGAAGAAATTCAACTTTAAATTAGGATTGCCAATAATTGGAAGTAGATAACTGGTACAAAAACATTATTATTAAATACGTAAATCGTCAAGCTTGTAATACCTACATTTACTAGCTTTATAATAAATCATAATCTTCAAGAAAATGATTCCTGATGTATTATCTGTTCAGTTGAAGTAATTCCGTATTATAACAGATGTGGACGGTAAGACGCAATTCACTTTCTATTTTATATGTTTCCGTTCTTGTTAAATCCATTTATGGCAGAAGAAATCACGTCGTTAACTTTATTATTATTGTTTAGAATGTATTATTATATACATATTTATATGAAACGTAACAAGTAAATGGAACGGAAGATTTTCAATAAGTCTTTTATTGTAAGTAGGAAAAACATTAAATACAATAACGTCAATAATTAGCAATTTTACAAGCATAAACCCAATCGCAAAAGTCAATTCAAATTGTACTAGTAAGTACATAGAGAGAAACGACAAATATAAATCATCTTTATATATCTAACATAGCAATGAATCATCTTTATTTGAAATCTAAAGAGTAAAATTTCCCAATTTCCTATAAAAACAAAAGCCCCCTACTACGTAAGCGCTTCTAGTACATGCATTAGCTGTTTGGAAGCAGACGAGCGAATTAAAGTATTTGTAGTGCGCTCTCGGCATGTGTACCGAGCGCGGTGATACCTAGCTTTGACTGCGAGCACAACGCATCTCACGGCGCTCAAACTCACTCGAGTAAGGGCTGGTGTATATTGGGGATGTTTGAGATAATCATTCGTTCAAATTGTATTTAATTGATAAGTCTTGTCTTCTGTACAGGTGACCTGTTAGACCGCTCAACACAAAGTAACATTAAAAGGATTAATGTAGTAAGTTGACAAAATGTTAAAATTAAATGTCTTACGCCCGAATACTGAAATGCTACTCAATTTTAAGTTGCACTTAAAATCGTGCTATCCCTGTCATTTACAAAAAAATTGTAGGGACAAAAATATTCTTGACAGCGTCTTAAAATTGAGGGACGTTTGAGTATTTGACCATTAGCTAAGTGAAAATTAAAACGACGACGTTTTCTCTTAACCCTTAACACCTATCCACTTTATCTTATCGTAATGTTGTCACATGTCTCAGTTTTAAAGGAAATTCGACCGATAAGTGCACTAATAGCAGTCTAATTTCCAAACAACGCTTTGGTCGAAACCGCAGCAATTATAAAGATATCGATCCTGTCTGGCTTTTAGAACTTGGCTGCTATTTTTGTTCGTGTGATTAGCCGCAATTAGCTTCGCGCCAGTAAGCATGCTTCGTAAGAATAGCCGCGAAAGGGGAGCGTCAAATACCTACAAACAAATATCTGCATATTTAAAGCCTTTGTTAGTAAGATTCGTAGCAATTGACGTTCCATAGTCTCTGCCTACCCCCATCGGAGACAGGTTATGCATCTATGTAAAGACTTTTATATCTAGGTGGATTTATTTTATACAATGTGGTTTCAGATATCTAATTCTTTCTACAATAGTAGTTAGATGTGATTTGCAAAACGTCAGTACGTTAACGTAAGTTAATGATTACTATGAACGATACCACTAATGAGGTACCTACTATAAATAATCCACGAAAAACTACAAAATCAAACAATATCATAAAAATACAATACAAAAAAGAGCAGTCCAGTTTAGCCTTTTAAAAGACCAATGAGAAAAACACATAATCGCACTAAAAATAAAGCTCAATATGCAGTAACCCTTATCGATTCGGTTTTCAGTGTGCACCGTGTGTAAATACGTTTGTTTACAGGATTAATCAGGGAACTGTTTTGTCTCTAAGTCGGGTGTTACTTTACAATGCGACTTGGTAAACTTTGATTGCATCAGTTTACTCTGTCTCCTTCCATGTGTGCCGTAAATAGGGATTTATGTTGATTTGATTGTGTGGTTTTATGAAATAGGAGGTTGCTGGTGTTTATTTTGTGTTGGGAAAGTGTTATAAGTATGTTGTAATGTACACATAGTATAGATAGTTAGATATATATGTTGTTTTCACAATGGCTATAATTTTGTTTGTGGTTGGTCCAAAAAAAATTTTGTTCGTCTTGTTTGCAATCTTTGTTTGATACAAATGGTTTATATACATATAACAGTTATAATTAGTATTCACCATTCATGTGAAAGGTGCTTAATTTTTCCATAAATCAGACGTCGTGATTATCTAAGAATTGGGTACTTTATTTAACAAAGTTACTATTATATAGCTAAGAATATCTAATAATTTTCTAATAGACACTAGTCTCAGATAATGACAGTCACCGCGTTTGAGAGAAAGCTGCAAGTTTACGCGTTAATATGTAGAATCAATAGCTCAGTAGGCCGGGTGCCACTTTCTGTCATTAAATTGTAATAAAAACACTAATTATTGTACAGCTCAGATATTAATTAGCCGTTATTGTATACCCGGTAATTACATTTCCGATTTCTCTTGTTCCGTAAAATATAAGAGCTTTATTATATTTATAAATACTTATTTATATTTTACATGCTATAGAAATACTATTTCATATTCTACTATTTATAATATTTAAACGAAAATACATTAAGAAAATGTTAAGTCACGGCCAGAGATATTTTGCAAGAGGAAAAGTTATTTTGTAATATGTATCTATCACATGATATCATTTTACTTCGCCGTAGGTTAAAATAACCACTGGGAAAGTTGAAAAATTCCAACTATGCGAAGTGCATAGGGCGGGGCTACATAATAACAATATAAACAAAAGTAAATTAAAATATAGCTACTTACTTTCAAGTATAATTATAAGGCCAACACCTTTACTGACTATAATTAAGTAGGCGATAAAAGTAGTCTTAATACCTTTTGCACTCCATAAACTTGTCAAATAAATCATTACGTTGTGAAAACTTTATTACTGTACCTACTGTAACTACTCTAGTCGCAATAACATTAGTAAACCTTGAATAATAGAGACAAATAGTCTACTAAACGGCCGTAAACTGAAACAAAACTATAATTCATTGTAATTACGACACATAGTAAATATACGCGAATTGACTTTTTACGCTCTAATTACAAAACATAAATTAGCATAATTAACTTTGTTGTTAGGTCTAACCTTAATTGAAATAGTTGGTCAGGTTTGTGAATTTTTTTTAGCATTGTAAAAATATATCATGATTTTTTAACGTCCAACTCGATGTGCTTAATTTATATTAGAGTTATAGGTTGGCCTATGTTAACTAATTTGCGTTGTGTTTCGTTATGTGAGTAAAGTTCAATTACCCCCCTTTCTAAACTTCCTAATCCCCGATTTTCCCAACAACCCTCAAATCCCTAATCCCTCAAAGGCCGGCAACGCATTTGCAACCCCTCTGGTCTTTTAGGTGTCCATGGGCGGTGGCGATTACTTACCATCAGATGATACGTCTGCTCGTTTACTGGGTTATATCATAAAAAATATACACAACTATGTACAGTTTGCAACCCCTAAAGGTAATCTATTCAGTTTAAGTACAATAATTTGTTCTATTCATTTTTATAATGTTAAACATTCCAGCCGAGCCATTCCATGTGCATACACATTGTTAGATATTATAATAGTACTCGAAAACTTAGATTTACGTACGCGGTAAGCTCTCGGAATGGGTTTTATCTTGCTAATTGCACAAATGAGTTATATTCTAAAATAAACGGGAACGTATTTCACTAATTAGTCACAAAAATAAATTATGGATTAGCTCCACCTCTTACATATCATTTATTTTAGCTATGGAACTTAAAATGTTATTTCCCTTCCGAGAAATTGAAAGAGAAATTCCGTGTTATTGTGTCAAGGATCAACAAAACTGCTTTTGGCGAAAGTCGAATGAAAGTAAAACCTTACAAAGATATCGCAGCCATCTTCAGATTTGACAACATCGTGATTTCCGAATGCAACAAAGGTTATCAACGCAGTATTTACTTATTACGTTATCGAACGGACACTTGGCCATGACTCGGAATGCATCGGAAAGTTATTGACTTTTGATAATGAACGAAACCAGTTTGCGGCGAGCTGACCGAGAGCCCGCGGCCTCGTTCAATACCAGATGGACACACCATGCAACTGCCCCTACATCCAAAATAATCCTAATACCGCATACATTAACATTTCACTTAAAGCCTACCAACAATCACTACCTACCGAACACGAAATGTAAAGCGCCGTTTCAATACAACCAACTATCATCGAAACTTACCGCAACTTTGGTAAAAGGCAAGTTTATAGTAAGCGACAGGTCTCAAGTTTGCTGGCAGAATTTTGCCGTAACTTCTTTATGGAAGTAAAAACTGATGATAGGGAAAATTATAAAGTCAATTTTACTTGATAAACCGCCCGCCCAGCTATTTTATGGTCAGGAATTAACTATAACTGTTAAATTTTATGACCTCGTTACCTTAAATAGGTTACTATCTTGGTGGGTTTTGTTTGTGGCTGTCCTATATTGTTTGGTTCGTTATTGTTTATTAACGTTCATTAAGCTCAAGTGGTTTATTTTTAAGTTGATTTATTTGTTGACTTCATGAAGCTGGATTGGGACTGCAAAAAGTAGAAAGTTTGTAAGTTATGGTGTGACGTAAAGATGGTGCGGTGCCATATCGGGCTCAACATCGTCACGTATGCACTAACTCGGCGTGTAATAAGCATTTGAAATATCACCCAGTAAGTGGGCGCGTATAAATAATAAAATTACTCGACGCGGAAAGTTGTGGTTAAGCGATCACGACTAGTTTCGCAAAGCGTTCGCTTGTCTTGGACGACGCGAATTCGTTGAGCAAGAAACTAGAAACATTTTTGTCACTTTAAAAATTTCCCTTTTTTCATAACGTACGCAATAGATCACGCCCAAATTCGGCGTGGTCATTGAATTATTCGCAATAAGTACTTGATAATTTAGGCCAGTAGCGAAAGGGATTTGCGACTACGCTGAGCGGCGTACGCCTAGCACTAATTGTGGCTTAACACAGCGCCACCGGCAACTACGTGTAAATGAGTTGTCTTTGCTTATTCACTGTTTATTTTCTCTTGGAAATGCAATTAACACTTAGAATTGTGTTTGTAATTTTAAGAGTGAAAACAGAAAAGAGAAGTAAACAATAATTGGTTTTTGTTTAGTTTAAATTATTCCAAGATTTTACATTGTTTACAAACGAACCTGCTTGTGTTTTTCTTTGCCGTTAACAGGGTTTTATAATGCTTTGAGAACAATATCTATAATGGCACATCTGAGATGAGTATCGATCCAATTTGCAGCATTGTTTATAGTTGTATTTTTATTCTATTTGGTCTTCCTCATTATCACACAAAAAGAACATCAATAAGTGTTGCCGGCAATGTAATAAAGCGAGTCTCCCACTAATACGACGTTTGTAGCGTATGCGCATATCAAGTGGCGATGTTCCGAGGAGATTATGTTATTTATATAGCGAGGGGAACACACAACGCCTCACTTTCTCGCCACTCCAGGAAGGAAGCCATTGTTCTTCGCGCTAGAGGCGTCCACGCCGGATTTATCATAACGCATCATTCAGCGCGTACGCCGTACACATAACACCTCACATTTACATACCTGCACAATTTACCTAACGATGAACATAACAAGTTTGTTATTCAAATTCATGTTATCGCAAACGTTCAAGTCCAGTATACAATGCACGAAAGCTCCACTAATATATTCATAGAGGAAACTGTATTTCGTTAATGACAGTATTTGAGTTAACATCGCCGGACGGACGCTTTCGACGCTCACCGTGTAATTTTCTTCGGGCGGACAACTTGAAAATTGTCTAGTTTGGTTGGAAAAGGTATTTCGTTGAGAATTTCTCGTCTAGCAATAAACTGTTACTTGTTTAACGTGAATGAAATGAGAGGATGCGAGACGCGTTTAAAGACTGAAGATAGTTTTCTTAAAGTTGGTTAGGTCGCCGTCGTCGGCGGGCACGGGCGTGCATTAATAAAGAGATCTCCACCTCGGGGCGGGCAATCTCGGGATCCGCTTCCTGCGCCATCTAGCGCCAGCCTAACGATACTTGCATGTCAAAGACACATTCACACTGGTCCAACATTTAGTACCTAAACCGTCACATCCATCATTTTTGTCACAACGTTTAACTATAGTCAGTTATGATTGATTGATACGCTCTCTGTACATCATTTAAATATTAAAGTCATCAAAATGGACATTCAAAGTGAAAGTGGTTCCACTTGTCTTTAAATAAACGATTATCCGAAGTAATTAATTGGATGTGGGACGATTTTGAAGACAAGCTTGCATTACATACATATTAACATTCCATTTCGAATAATTTCACGTGAATACAAAATAATTGGGCGACAGTGATGCGATTGTAATGCTTGTTAACAAATGATTATCATTGTCGTGCGAAGATTTATTAGACTTTTTACTTAAATCATATTTAATGTCCGTCCAGATTTAAGAATTCTTATGAAATCTGATATTGGACCCAGCATTGCAAATTTCTCTACCTAAATCAACTTTCTCATATTAACATTATTTTAAATCTAGTATCACAAACCTTGTTCCTACGAACTAAATTATCTTACCCACGTAACCGTCTACGCCCAATGTGGACGCGGCTGCAGTAAGTCGGGACTTAACGAGCTGTGTTCCGGTAAGCAGCCTCTAAACTCCACTCAACCCTTACAAAGTTAGACAAATAGATTGTGCAGGAAATACCCAAGTCCTTTTTACCTTAGCTACGAGACATTTCCAGTAATTATCGTCACTCTTTGTAAGGAAGTTCGTGTGTTATAGTTTGAAGTTTAAGGTTTGTTTGTATGTGTTTTTTTCGAGATTTCGTTTTAGAGTTTGAAGTAATTCATCTACATTACAGTTTTAAGCGTATATTTTACTAAGCTCATTATATCTGAAATACGACTCTTTGTGTTGAGTTTTTGCTTTTTGAAATAAATAGTATTGTCTAACATAGAGTGAGATATGTAATAACATATTCTTAAGCTTGTAGAAATTAAAATAAATTACATTCTAATCTTATTTTGAATGAACGTAATCAATTACTTACTACTAGTGATGTCATAATAATTAGAATGTATTAAAGCCGTCATGTTAAACCAATCCATAACGTCCACGTCAACGTCAGCCCCATCACAATGGAATATCGATCAATCCAACTTGATTTTCCTTTCCAATAAAATAATAATCCCGTACGTCATTATACCTCCACGGATGAAATCATTCGGATTTATGATAAAGAAATCGGAAGTCCGATTAACAATGAAGTCCTCTTAATATTCACGTCAATTGTGATTACACATAGGCACGTATATATTGAATGCTTGATTGGGAGCCGGGTGGTGAGGGGAAATGCTCCAGTTTCCTGAGTACATCGATGCTGAAAAGGAAATTGAATGGTCGTTATGAACGACTACGGAGCCTTCATAAATTCGCCAATTGATAGATGATTAGTACGTATTTATAGAATGTTGGCCCATTTTGGATGAGTCCCTCTATTGTTGTTCCTTAGGAAGCAACCGCTTTGTTAGACTTGTATAGTCGAGAGTTTTTAGGGGAATATTTCAAATGTTTTGTTAACTGAGCCGCTTACAATTTATACTTGAATGGTCTGTCGAAATAACGCGAGTGGTTTTTCGAAAGGCTTGGGTTTGGCCACAATTAACCTTATTTTCTCACCATAATTGTTCTATGTAGGTGTCAATAACTCGTACGTGATTACTGGCAGTTCGCGATACAATCTAGATATAGGTACTCGAATGAGTATTTGCGAAATATTGATTGTCTAGAATTACTAGAGTGTAGTTCCAAATTTCTATCTTGGCATTGACTTTCGACGGTTTTTTATCTTTTGCAATTATTAAAGTTTTTAGAGGCAATTGGGGGTAGTCACGGAAGCGTGAATTGATACGTGCGGCGCGTGCGCATTAAGAAATCGTTGACGAAATGTAAAAAGGTAGTAAGTGATGGGCGTGGTTCGCATATTTCGTGCGTAAATAGCTGTGGTAAACGAAAGTAATTTGTAATTTCAATTTTGAATGAAATTGTCTTAATTTGAGAACGTACTCACTGTAGTTACTTTTGCTTTAAAACACTGTTGATGAATTCTGGGTCAGTGGGTAATCTTAGGGGCGGATGGATATCCTGATTTTTTTTTTCAGATTGATTCAGTTAACTACTGCAGTTCTAGAAAAGCACGCACACAGACAATCACTTGGTTGGTAATCGAAATCACATTTTGTTTTTTATTTTAATCAGACTACAAAACACTAGGCTTAAACATTATTAACAGATACGTGACCTACTTTAACCGAGTAATCAATTAAACACGAACGCTATGCACGTCCGATTCTAATAAGTACAATTTGTAAGAAGGAAATGTATTTATTCGGATTACGACCTCCATTTTAACCTTTGAGTATTATGTTATAATCGGCTTACCGAAATAATACCATAAAATCTATGTGAATTAAAACTCACGAAGGACAAAATTTCATTATTAGATCATAATACAAAAGCGGTTTTAACAAAACCTTTATAGTAGCAAGGTTTGTGTAACTATGACCTCACGCCTTGAGAAGCAGTGCTTGCGTTGCCTGCGTTCCTTCCCTTTCCTGTGTTCTACTATAATCATACTATTAACTAGACGATAGAGTGTAATCAGAGTCATTATTAGACGCCGTGAAGGCTGACTTTTCCATTTTTTTGTTCCTGAATACTCGTTTCGAACATAAAAACGCAATTTGGAGCGCAATTATCTGTTGTGGCAATATTGTTTCAGTGTTTATGAACTGTTTGGCTAGTGTACCGTGAAAAGTATACCTATGGTGTTGGTTCAACTGTTTGTTATGCCTATTCTTTGTTGTGATTGCTTACAGAGTGGTATGACATAAAAAGTATTATGTATATATTATGTAAAATTTAAAACTATTCGTTGTTTTTGTTACTACTGTTGCCTCGTTGGTCGAGTGGTCGCAAATGCGACTGCTGGACAAGGGGTCTCGGGTTCGATTCCCGGGTCGGGCAAAGTACTACTGGGCTATTTTCGGTTTTTTAAAAATTTCTCAGTTAGGTAGTAGCACGGAGTGGCATATTACATGGATTACCCCATATTACATGGGACTTATAACACAAATAGTGAAAAGTGGTGTATATTGTATAGCGAGATTGCATGCCGCAATGTGCACCATTACCAACCTCTTCGGTCATAAAAGGTGTGATGTTATTGATGTTTTTGTAATTTACTTAGACGGGAGCTTTCCAGATGATGGAAATTTCGACCGGAGATCGAAGTCTGTATTTAGATCCAGGTATACCTATGACGTAAGATTAATATAACCTAACAGGTGAAAGAGAATGTGACTTCTATTCTTATGTTAATCTCAAAACTACTTATTAGGAGATAATGATCGTATCGCATGACAACTAGTTCAACCCAAGTTTAACACATTAGACGCCATGTCGGACAACGTTGTCCGATACTAGTGAAGGAATAGCCTTTAACAGTTTTTTGTTGGCAGTGAAAGACTTAGTTACACTTTCTAACCGAATAAAAATAGCCAGTATCACCAAATATTGATACGAGCCTTTTAATATAGAATTTATAGCGATCAAAATGTAAAATGAATGTGACAAACATGTCGAAACAGTGGTTTCACGCTATTGGTGTTCAATATAAATACGATTCGTGTGTATGGGACGTGGCCCGCATTTAAACAAAAACGGACATCGGTTTAACATACTCGTTGATACTGTTTTTTGTCATACAAGCATTGTGAATGATGAACAATGAATTTAGAAATTCTGCGAATTAATTCTGTATGAATGTTTATAAAATCGTATTGTTATATAGTGATCGTGCTTTTAGGTATTCTATTGAGAATGCAGAAGATAGAGGTTTAAGTTCAAAGCAACATCACGCCTTTTATCCCCCAAAGGGTAGGCAGAGGTGTACTTTACGGCACGTAATGCCACTTTACAATGTACACCTACTTTTCAACGTTTATGTTATAAGTCCCATGTAATAGGTGTGAGCCTATTGCCATATACTGGGCACAATTCCAAACTCCGTACTACTACTGAGAACTTTTCGAAAAACCAAAAAAAGCCCATTAATGCTTTGCCCGACCCGGGATTCAAACCCGAGTCGTCTTGTCCAGCAGTCGCACCTGCGACCACTTGACTAACAACGCAGTAATAATTACGTTCAATAGTAAGCGTATTCACTTTTGTTGCCAGAATTAAATTAATTTTATTGTTAGGACAGACTTTTAATTTATTGGGGAGACTTGTAACTATAGAAAGAGATATTTCACAAGCGTAAGTCCAGTTTTCAAATTCTATGCATTACTTTTTATTATTGTATAAAATTAATAAAGAATCTATATTAACCTCTTTGACATTTCCCATTATACTCAAATGCGAGCAGTAATATATTCATAATCTCTACAGCATGTTACGTTTACATTTTAAATTGGTTTACAAAGTGACTCATTCTTATCACAAAATCTATTCTCATTATGTCCGTTCGGGTTGTCAACTCAATAATGTAACATGTGTTGCGTTTTACAAAGAAAGATTTCTCTAATGTTAGCAAAAAATGGCGGCTTGTCAAAGATTTGAATTAAGAACTTTCAAACGTTGATTGTCACTTGTTTGTGTTCGATAATTATTTTTTTGAATAAATCAATGTGATTAGTATTGTTGTACATTATTAGCTTTTGCCTTGTAGGCTGAGTGGTTGCCAAGTGCGACTGCCGGGCTGGGACTCGGGTTCGATTCACGGGTTGGGCGCAGAACTACTGGGCGTTTTACAACATAAATTATTGTGAAAAGTGGGTGTACATTGTGTAGCGGCATTACATGCTGTAATGTGCACCTCTGCCTGCCTAGTGCCTGTCTATAAAAGTCGTGACGTAATTTTTTTTTTTTGTTAATTTAATTTGCAAATGAATTATGAATCTGAAGAAGTTCTAAATAGCTATTTGATTTTAATATATTTCTTTTTTATTTATAAGGATACGGAGATAGAAGAGAAAGAAACTTCTCCTTATGTAATAAATAATATATTTATATTATATCATTTAAACGATTATCTAACAGAGGTTAAAGGTGTAAAATAAATTCTAAATCGCTGTGAAAGTTTGCATCGTTATGACTATTTTACGCAAAACTATATTGGTATAAATATTGCATTTTGAATGCCTGTCTAACTTTTTTAAATTTTATAGTGTTACTAGCTGGCCCGGCAAACGTTGTTTTACCGTATAAATTATTTCTAGAAAATAGAAATAATATCCGATTCTCAGGCCTACTGAACACGCATATAAAATTTGGTAAAAATCTGTAAAGCCGTTTCGGAGGAGTACGGTAACTAACATTGTGACATGGAAATTTTATATATTAGATTATCTTACAAATTCGACTCAAAAGTTTATTTATTGACGATATAATCTGAAGTTGAGACGATGATAGAGCCTATCTTACAAAAAAGATTTTAAATGAATCCTTCTAGTCGTGTTATTGACCACACAACACACACACACAGCTCTATCAAAAACATCTTCTAGACAAAAATATCTGTAGTCACAATAACAGCCAGTGATAAAGACGCACAGATAATAAAACTCCTTGTTAATTTTTATGACGGATCTCGTTGGTCAGACCTCTGTGTAAGATCAGGAAGGTCTATCAGATTTGTACAAGGTTTCAGTTTGTGCTCGTGCGTAAATGGGGGCTTGATGGCAATAATGTGAGATAAAACAGGTCGACTTGGTGATTCGTCACCCAAGTGTCTTAAACATTGACCCATTGTGCTTACAGAATGTTAAATTAGCAAAGAAGAGATTTTTTTCGAAGATAGTGCACTTGTCTTGTGCATTCTCTACGTAGAATAAAGATTTTTTGGCAAGTTGTTACCTTCTTAAGCAAGTCAAAATTGTGAAATTAGAACCGTGTTTAGATAAACTTAAACATTTAGCTATATCTATCTTATTATATAAATAAAAGAATGCATGTATGTATAAGTAAGTTTCGAAAATTTTGCGAATTCATAAATTAAACATCTTATATGTAAGTTTATTGCTCTGATTCTTTATTTAATGATTTACATTCAAATATGTAAATGCTAGTGCTTCATTATAATATACATCAATGTATAAACAAATGGTATCTATATGTTTTATATTGACAATTTGTTTTAATGGTTTAGCATAGACAATATAAAAGTCGTAGTACTATTAAGTATGATAAATAGAGAGTTTATAATTAGTATTTTTATTTTTATTCTTAGTATTAATACTTAACTGTGTGCCGTAATTTCTTAACTATTTTTATATGAACATTAACACAACAGTTACACATTATGTTTTATTATATTATTACATTGTTTTGTGTAATACATAAATTGTTCTCATTTTACGAATGGAGCTAGTTTCGTAAGTGACACTTTTATTTCTTTAGTTCTAGTTTTTTGTTTGACTAAAACTTGTGACATATTTGGGATAAGCTAAGTACATGTTTAACAGATTAATAGAATGTTGTTTCTACATAGTCGAGTATTTCTTCACGATTTAAGCACCATTTAAAGTTCAGACTTTCAAGTCATGTTTTCCATTATCTTAATTCGCTTCAAAATGTTATTTTATTATATTTCATAGTAATTACTTAAGCATAAGCTAGTTTAGACTAATTTGTTCTAAAGTGTACCGTATAAAAGTAACATTAACATTCCACATAGAGGTTAGTTTAAAAAACATACCAATCATGTGTGAAACGAATTTTCTTTTCAAACAAAAAGTTGTTCTCACAAAAAATGGCATCGTAACGCAAGCTAATTCTCTTTTCTACGTATGTCAACGTGTAGTGAAAGCGTTGTAATGTGATGTCATTCTAGAGAAGAATATAATGACATTTGCGTACGAGTTTGTCACATCCATGATTGCGTATAATGAACAGTTTACTTTCGCCCGAACTTAAGCCTCGGGCACACTGGATTAAGCGACTGACGACTCCCATAATGGCGCGGCGAAATTGAAGCCCCATAGTTATTACAAGATACATTGTAAATAGATATTATCAATCTAACGAGTGTTTATGTAAGAGACGGATAACATCTACACATGACTCTTCAGGCTATATTAATGTTATCATTCTTATACTATTAAGTATGATAAATGATTGTGATTGACATAGCTCGGTTTCTTGTAGAAGTTTTTTCTAAGAGATATTGTTAATAGTCTGTTGTATCTATAACAATAACAAGTCTTCTAATATCGTTAATGTGTTAGCTTGTTTTCTCTTCACCAACATAACAATATGTGCGCACTCTTATGCAATTTTGGTCATTTTGTCACCTAAACTGTATCCCATACGTTTGCCAAATACTTTTCTTTTCATTTGCCTGTTGTAACTAACACCATTTCATACGTTTATGCAAATAGTTTTTTTTTTCTGTAGAAATGCACGTGTTATGCGAAGTATGTTGAGACGCACATTATGTAAGGCAACTACGCGTGACTTTAATACCAAAACATTTGTGGTTTGTATGAAAAGTAAGTTTGAAACGGTTATAGTATAGAAAATATGCCTACTTGCATAATTAGGTGATGTGACTAATCAGTGTTTTGTGGAGAAAGTGAGAAAATTATAATTAAATGGGCACCTTGGTTACGGTTAATGCCGTGGTTGACCTATTGCCGTTCGTGCTTAAGTTAAACTAGAGTTTAAAATCTCTAAATAATAATCACTACTGTTTATGGTATGTTTTGTACTACTTCTGTTAATTAACAGTCAAACATTTTTACGACGATCCAAAAATATTTCTACTTAACTGAATTAGGCATGTATTAAGTAGTAAAACAAGACAAATAAGTAAATAAACTTTACAAATTTGTCATAAAATGTACACAATTTTACTTAAAATACTGATGTTCACAAATGAAGTCATATCACAGCATAGGGCCAACACGTAAGGACTAATTGAAGGTGATTTGATTAGCAACTTGTGTGGCCATCGTGATACCATATTGAGAGAAAAAACTTCAATTAATTCAGTTCTCAGCATTCAGTGGAGTATTAATTGCTGGAATTTCAAGGCATTCCTCACTTCGTTACACTCCACTTACGACCAAAATGTAGGTAAGTGTATATTTTCCCGGTGTATTGCACGTTACAAGTTACACGGTGCAATATTAATTGGTTTTCGTCACTTCTTCAGTTTTATCAGAGTTGATTTCCTCCGTAAAAGTTGGTTTAGTAAATTAATTTTCAATTAGAAATGATTTATTGTTTATTATTTTGATTAATGCGATTGTTTCTAGAACATTTTAAACGAAAGAATTTGCTCATACGTACGAAACATTAAGAATTGTTTTCATAATATTATTTGATCTGTATTGTATGAGTCTACCATGTAGGTATCTATCTATTTGAGCAAAAACTGAAAATATACAATAACAACATGTTTCGTAGAAATTCTAAGTACAGTCTCGTTTCTATAAAAATACAATATTATAAGTACTAAAACAAAACAAAATGTTAGGACGTAGTCCCAACAAAAGCGTCGCACTAGAGATATAGAAGCGAACAAAGGCTGTTGGCACCAACTTTGTGTCGTCGAAAAAGTTTCACGAGGACGGTAAAAGCCCAACTATTATAATGATGTGACGCAAAGAGGCCTTTAAGCCATGGAAATGACGGTATATTTAGTTAATGCTCAACTTCAATGCAACTATAAACATAGTTGTTTGGAACTGTATTAGACTATAGAAGTAGTGCTAGCTAGCAGCCTGCTTTGTTCCAAGTTTTAATGAAATTACTATTTTATTTAGAAGTTATTATTATTATCAGATTTTATGCAGTGGGTCAATGCTGCAATTTGATTTAATTAACTATTTGTTTTTTGGAATTCTAATGTAAGTTAAAAATATTTTAGATTGTTATAAATCATAAGAATCGTTTGCATACATCATGCTATACATCGACGCGAAATAAATAAACAAGTAAATAAATATTCTTTGTTATTAATGATATTTTGATAGTAAGCACTTACATCACGAACAGTTATGATAACAGCCGAATGGACACGAAAATGCGTCGTCCATATTCGGATTGTCACTTGCAATTTCCGTGTATGGTATTGAGACGGAACCCTCGACCCAACTCCTCGGACCGTTTTGTGTGACCTCGCCTTTACCGTTCAATTTTTAAATGGACACACTCGTGCCCACAGCATTATATTTGAAGCAGCATATGGCGAATTATATAACTTAAAATATTATATTTACAATTTCCCAGAATGTTTGCTTTCCTAACATAAATTTAAAAGAGAGCCTGTATATTTGTACTCGGAAAAAAACATAAATTATTTACGGGCCCATTTTTAATCTTCTTACTTTAAAGGTCGAAAAGCGCAAAAAATACAATTGTAATGTACTTAGGAGCGAGGAAAACATTTAAAACGTTGTCAACTTAGCGTTAATGCAATATTAAGTACGTTTACACGGATGTTCAAACATAATAAATCATTTTTGTTCTGTGCCCGTACCTGTACGATGAAAAAAAAAACATTTTCCTCCTTTCAACCCTTGTTGACTTGCGCGTGATGTGAAAGCCACTGCTCCGGATTTAGGGAACAACATTAATTTATGAATCGAGCATAAAATATGTGATGATTATGCAATATTTTGTAGCGAGATGTTTTTCGATTCTTTTGAAATTCTAATTCGAATTCTGTTTGCTTTGATGTGTTTGCTGTGACGTACTCGTATTTCATCGATGACATTTTATACAGTAAAATTTTACATTTATTTCGATTTATCGATAAAACACATGTACCTACTCTTGTCAGTCTTCTAATGATGTAAAAAGAATTAAGTTAATTATAGCCCTACAAGTAAGGTTCCCTATCCATATTTTAATCGTATTTTTTTTTTTATTTACATGCTTTGTCAACAATAATATAACGTTTTTTTTGACGGAGATATTACGTCGTAAAGTATTACTCTACTTGGACATTAGCAACAGGTGGCTCTTTTCTTAGAAGAGGACAATGTCTTTATTTTTATGAACGGCCCGATGTTTGGTAGCCTCAGCTTATTTTAAAAGCAATTTGTGGTCGACCCTCTTCTCACGCATCACGCTCGTTGTATAGAGACAAGCTTATTACAAGTTTTAATATTTTATCTTCGTAGAATAATATACTTTAGATATTCTGTCTGTTAAAAATATGTAAGCAGGATAATATATGTAAGTATATAAATGGTAATTTTGACCATCTTTTAAAAACACGGAGAAAAGTGACGGGCGATGAATCTTTCAGTAAATACCAAAACCAAATTGAGATAGTGCATACTTATTGATATAATGAATAACAAGAATATAGAAAATAAGAACTAAGCTTTGGAAATTCCATTTGTAACGATTATAACAAAAACACAGCTGGAAATTCCATCAAATTTTCACAATAAATTCGTCAAGTTATTAAAAGAAATTAATCAAAACATCGTGTAGGGTACTAGGATCGCAGTAAATTGTGGTAGCTGTTAATACCGCTAGTCAGTCTCAATTTGTTCGGAGAATTAACAGATAGTTTGGTTACATCTTCTGGTTGCTGCCCGACGTTGACCATTGACAGGGTTCACCCCTTCATTATTTAAGTTAATCCATCAATCCATTTGGGATTCCACTAACGGATAGATGTACGTCTTTTAATAGCTTCGGCCTTTGTTTATATCAAGCCTAACTATTTGATTTAAGTTGAGTTTTCGCCAGTTGCGTTTATTTTATCCGAAACTGCGGACTACCTAGATGGTTTGCCAGGACACCGACTCAAAAAGCAGCAGTAGGAACGGAGTGTTTTTTAGTCAGTAAGAGTCTGACACTTCCTCTCGCTTGGCCCAAGGCGGGTGAAGTCAGTGTATGTTTTTCCTCCCTCGAAAAAAAGCGTTCATGTTATAAGTTTCGTAGCAATCGGATCGGAGGTCCTTAAAATCAAGAACCCATGAAGCGAAACCATTAAGGTAATTCATGTCAAAAATACACCCGAAAAACAAATGCGACCACTAAAAAGTTTTTAGCCGACCGTATAGTTTTCCGTGCGGTTCCACGTTTCGTGCGAGCTATAAAAATGATAAACGTATGAAGTTGGAGCACACCATCACATTTCACTATGTGATATATAACAGCTATGGCGGCGATAACACAACATTATAAATGATATGCAACGCATTATGTGCATATATGAAATGTGTACTGACAGATAAAATTGATAAGTGCTGCGAACGCGACGGTACTTAGACTGTGGTGTTCTTGAGAGTTGGAGATATAAAAATTATTTGTTTTGATAGCTGTTATTGCTTTTTGTTATTTATTCATAAACGACATTTAAAAAGCAGCATTCATAACCAACATAGGATTTGGAAACATATCCGGTTTAAACGTTGCCTCACACTATGATTTTAGGATTTTCCTGTGTTGCGTTTACAACACATGACACCCAGACCAAAAACAACAATTTGTGAATCACACAAAGAGTTGCTTCGTGAGGGAATCGAAACCGCTACGAGTTGCACAACAGCTAGTTATGCAGCCACCGGAGCAACCGTGCAATACCATTAGACCCATACTATAAAAACCGAGAAGCAATTTTTAACCACAATGATTGTATATAAAAATAGTAAGATCTTTAAATAGCATTCTCTTTAAACAAAAAAATAAATGAACGAATACATTTTCATAAGTATTTTAGGTTAATAACACTCAGGGCCATTATCACGGTCAGTGATTATAATACAAGTTCATTCATATCTCGGCATTACTGAGATTCTGTACTGAACATTAATTCACTAGTAAATAATGCAAACATTTTTGTAGATAATTATTAAATGCTTCACCTTACTTGGTCGGCACGTGCTTCGGCTTTCAAAACATTTATTGAATAAGTGAATGATTGTGAGCCTTTTCGTATAGACGTTGCCTTTTTTATTTATAGAGGAAGCTTAGTGTTATTGAAGATTTCTTTTAGTATTATTAGGTATTTTAGTAACATAGTGCATCACTATTTTTAGATGAATAGAACTATATTTTTATAAAAACTATCGTGAGATATATTAAATTAACTAAAAATCACGGTTTACTCATGTATTATTAATGGAGAAAAGCTCTACTAGTTTCGAGTCACAGAAGGACTCTTCATCATAAGCAGCGTGCGCAGACGCGGCGACGTTGCTACGCTAATCTATTATATAAAAATAAGTCGGGTTTTCCTTCCTGACGCTATAACTCCAGAACGCACGAACCGATTTCCACGGTTTTGCATTCGTTGGAAAGGTCTCGGGCTCCTCGAGGTTTATAGCGAGAAAATTTTATAAAAAATAAGGGAAAAACAAGGAAAATCATTGGTAGCGAAACGGAGTTCGCTGGGTTTGCTAGTTTGAAATAAAACTGTTTAATTTTCAACTTTAATGTTCGATTCGTTATGTTCAAATATCATTCAATTACCAGGGATATGAAAATATAGTTATTATTTATATTCCCTTTGCTCGATTTGAAAACGGAACATTATTAATGACGCTTTAGATTTTGAAAATGTATTAATTTAATGGTACCTATTTATTTGAATCACATTTTAATTAACGTAGTGTAGTAAGCACATGTTATTTAGTAGTTTGAATGTTTGTAATATTTGAATTAATATCTGGATACGAATAATTTATTTACTCGTAAATATCGTCATAACGAGTAAACGGTAATAAATTCAGTATAGTAGAATTGAACTAACAGATTTAATTTAATTTCGAAATTACTTATCTGTGGTAAAAAGTGGTTCGATTTCCAAGTTTATTTTCAAGCAAAAAACAAAATGGTGGAAAGACGATACAGATAAAAAAGCATTCAAGATCCCATGACAAATAATTCGGTTCGATAATTGAAAATAAACGTGAACAGTCACATAGGTACAGAGGACTCAATGTGAAGACGTGGTCAGCGGCAATATCCCGTTTCTTAATTTCCCGAGGGAGGCTGCGTTGCTTTCTCGACAAATCGAAGTGTTCTTACGTAGGTACATGTCATAGCGCTACTCCTTATCGAATTATCTTTGTAAACAATGCTGACGTGACGTGCACTGAGCATCATATTGCTTTTTTTTCTATTCATGTGACAGCTGTCATGTTAGCGTACTGGCCACTTGGGGCTTGAAAATGCATCACACGTTTTTTTTTGTTTGTTTCTGTAATCTATGGTAGTATCTATAAAGAGGTTTTATGTATTCTGTTTGAAGTGAGGATAATTTAGTTCGAGGTGTGAACCAGTAGGTATTTAAATTGAATGGTTGGGTGATTGTGAAATATTCGAATAATTTTGTTTATTAGTTTATTTATTGATATTTGGTGCGCACTGGCCATTGGCTTTCAAATATTTGTAGATTCTCCTCAATATTTTAGTAATTAGGTGATACGAAACTGAATATATATTTTCGATTAATTATGTGTTTGAAACTGGTTTGTTACTTTGGGCATTGGTCCTAATAAATAAGATAGAACTAAGTACGATTAGAGTTATCTGAAATTGAGCAAATATTGCACACAAATTAATATTACGTTTTGTTTTACCTACGAAAGTTTACTTATCTTCGAGAAAAGTGTAAGCAACTTCTATTATATCACTTGCACTAAGTTGACTTGGCGAATAAACTAACAAAGAGAATTTCGTAGAAATAATAATTATACGAAGGAGTTGATTAAAAATGAAGAAAAAGAAAAAATAATGAATCTCGAGTAGTTAACAGTTCGTCTGTATTCCACTCAGTTCCTTGATGGTGGAAGTAGCTTCCATGCTTTGATCTCAATTATTTTTTATACGAACAAAGTACGTATAGTTCCGTGAAAGAAAAATCTCGCAATTTTGCTTGATGAGATTTTTTTTTGCCTGCGTCGACATTCTTTGAACACAGAAAGGGATCTTACCTTATGATTTTATGAACAGTAATATTATATTACGATTTTTTCTACTACGAAAATATCTTCGAGGAACTCTACCGCTATGACTTTAGGTAAAGAAACCAAAAAATGTAATTTAATAAAGAGCAAAAGCTATTTGTGTGTTACAAAAACCTGACTATACAAATCTAGGTCAGAGCATCAACAATAAAATAATTTAATAAGATATTATTAGAACTTTTTGTCATCAAATATTATCTATTGAAATAGCAGATAGACTTCAGAGTAAAAAATAGTGCAACACTGTATTTTAGTCAAAAAAACCTAATTCGTTTGGACGAGCAATTTACCCTGTCAATATAGTCTATCAGCTTAGCGTTTATGTGGCAACGGCCTATTAAGTTTTTACCGCAAAGCAAAATAGTTTTTGTGAAATACTCAACCGATTCACGCACTATTTACTTTATATGTGAAATCAAGTGTCTGATCTTAGTAACTTCATAATACTAATTGCTATATTGAATACACCATTTTTCTTCTTTATTTTCTTTCAAAAGTAGTGATTGCATGTCTGAAATTTCAATCGTCTGCTGAATTTCAGTTGAATCGTAACGAATAATTAATTTATTTGTTTCATTATGAATGTACCCATCAAAGCAAATTGAACCAAATGAATATTATCATACGTTCTGTATTCATTTCACAGCAACATGATTTTTAATGATGGCTGCAGTATTTTTTCTGTATGTCTGTAAACAAAGCTATATATATGTACACAATATACATAGCCTACATGTAGAACCAGCGCAAATGTTTCGTTCGCAAATGAATTCACGTTCGCAAAATTAATATTTATTAAAATTGCTTCACAAAACGAAAAATGTAGTTTCCCTGCAGCCATTAACGTTCGAATTAAAAGAATAATTTACGAAATCCAATTTCACCCAAAGCTTAAACGAGTGCCGTGTAATAATGAAGTCGTAGAGACGGGGGTTAATATTAAAAAAGAACCCGTTATCCGACGTTCAAATAGCCGAACACGTGTCGTGCTTAGCTGAAATCCGTTATCGAGAACGACTCTCAAAGGATTTAATTTCCTGTCGGCGAAATGAAAATCGATTAGTTTGATTTCCGCCGGCCGCCGGCGCCGGAGGGTCGATAGTTTCCGATGTAGCTCGTGCCAAATTAAATAAGACACGCTAGTTCTAACTGGGACACCTACCTTGTGCCATTAATTATGTGGACTCAATGTTAGTTCTGCTCTATCTCGAGTGCTCGTGTTGGGGCTTTAGATTGGTCGGCGAGTCGGCGTACTCAACGTGCGCGTGGGCAACGAATACAAATAAGACAGTGATATCCATTACTAATTTCATTTAGATCTTTCGCAATAGTTTCAAAGAAGGAATGCACAGATCTAAAGTGAATGAGTTTAGTAGTAGTGTTAAATAATTTGGATAGGTTCACTTACCAGAAATACACCGCGGACGAAGTTTCAGTTTATCTGTAAAAAATAAAACGCATATTAGATAAGTCACACCATTTGTTACCAAACTGAATCTGAAAATGCTATAATTAATTAGAGAGAAAGAGAGATAGGGACAGAGATAGTTATATACAAAAGGTGTACATGAGTGAGTGAAATCGAATTCGCAATATATATGAGGTTGACGTAACTTAAATGGTTCCTGATACCATACCCATAGAGTATCATAGCATGCAGTATTTCCCACAAAATTGCGCGATGTTAACTAAACATTTTCGCTCCACATAAACGCGGATAATTAACTTTGTCACTTTACCGAAATTATCTTTGCATGTCGCAGTATATCACGGTTCACGAGGAAAGTTAATATTCAGTTTAAACTGACAGGGCCTCAGGGCGTTTGAGACTTTAACGATTAACTAACGAAGATACCTCCGGTTATGTTATTATTCTCGACTATTGTGTAATCATGAAAAGGTAACAAGGAATGATAATATTTACTTTGCCCTGTAAAGAAAGATTCTTACATGTATTGTTTAATGGTATGTTACTTTCTAATTCCTTAGTGCAATGCCATACTTTGAACCGCCTTATGTATCTTTATTTCTCATTGTAATAGACGTTAAAGTATAAATAAATAACTAAATGAAAAAGGAATCTTCTACAGTTACAATAAAAATGTTAATCTGTGACGACACATGACAGAAGTCGCACATAGACGATCAACGAACAAATCAATGGATGACGTCATAAATCCTACATCGCACATTTTAAAGTTTACATGCGAATAAACATAGATAGAAAATCCCAACCATGGATAAAAGAAAGAGACTGGATTGGCCTTGTGGGCGGGCCACGCGTGCCGAGGGTGCGAACGAACGTGCATACCGTTGTCATAACGCTCAAATGTTCATACTTACCGGCTAGCAATCGCTGTCATGTTTTGACAGCGTACGTATCTCCGCAAAAATATTATATTATGCCGTCTTGCGCTATTATAACGTGTCGGAAAAGAAACCAGGTGTGTAGCATAGCACGAGAAGGAATTTCTTTTCACCGGTAAGTCCAAAAACATAAAAATACGTGTGATATTTGTAATTATAACATTAGTATTATGAAATTTATAGACAAAAACGATATAATCGCAAGCAGACTAATAGTAATACATTGCTTGCGATAGATGAGTACAATCTTGCACTACGTGAGCAATCGCGCAATGTATGACGTCCATTGCGAGAGTCCCGAGTACCGAAACAAAAGCTCATTTCCACAAAATCTATGACATCGATAGTGTTGGGCAAATTTGTAATCAATGTCGATTGTTACTATGATACAGTCTATTATAATCAATAGCACACTTTATAATTTAAATAATAAGTATTATTTATTACGACTAATTAGTAATATAGATTTTGAGTGAGTTTTATGTTTTTATTTTTTTATAGAATGTGACATATGATTTATTTTAATATTATGTTTTAGGTTTCCAACAGATCCAGGTGTAACAAAATTGTGGATTGACACAACTGGTAGAATTATTTTTTTTTTCAAGTTCCACCACACAGATTAGAAACTGCGTATATTTTTATCTCCACCATATTTATACAGACATTGGTCTTAAAAACTAAGCTTATATAATAATTAATAGTATAATAAATTATGTAGCAAGTTACACGACCAGGTTTAAAACAATTGAAATGACAAGTGGTGGGATTCAGGAACCCAAACTAGGAAAACCTGTACTATGGGCTCCTGGATTCCTACTAAATGTAGCATATTTCGTTCGCAACATTTCGATGTTGATAATTACATAATAACAAAGTCAGGGAAAAGAAACTTAAAATTAGGCGTTTATCCGCACAATATCGCAATGTGTAATTCAGTAAGTAAACTGATTTTATTTTAGAAAATTTTAAATTAGTCTCTTTAAATCAGTTTTTTTGTCTAAAAATGGCGATATTTAAAATATCATCTTTCGTAAATTTAAAAAATGAAATAATATAACCATGTTATTTCAATGTGTTCTGTACTTTATACAGATTATTGTAAATGTGAGAGCCCTGTAATTAGCTAAATTAGACTAGTAGAATGCATTTGTGTCAGCTTAGAGTTGTCATGCTCACTCAAAGGTCTCACTGGCGGTGGCACGGGCATTGGATCGTTCGATTCCCTGCAACATGGTTGAGTTGGACGGTGCTGGTGTACGTGTCATGTTGGTGAACGAGCGCTGTCAACTGGGACTGGTCAGCTCCAGACTGTATTAATTTTGTTGTTCTTAAGGTTTTTTTTCTATCGCTTTGACTGAATATTAGTTTTACATTGTTCTCACATAGTTCAAGCAATCGATGCAAAGAAAAGCAATGTTATCAAGAATTGTATTGTGAAACTAATTGAAAAAGATCGAAGAACAGATCTTCGATCTTCTCCATAGGAATCTACACTTTGGAACGAGCAAATAGCTTCACTAGAGGGCTGACCGACAGACAGACGTTATTAATATTATTATATTTGCTTTGACGTTCAAAAGTGCCTATGATTTATTTATTTTTTACTGATTTTTAACTTATTGAGTATTAAAATTGGTTTTAAAATTCAGTTGTGTATTTTTTATTTATTTTACTTTTATTACTTGGTTTCTATTTCGCATGAATACAATTTCACAATATTCAACAATACTTGTAAAACAAAAACAAGATTACTTAAATTTTATCGATATCAACAATCGACCTTTGTCTCGCCCTAGCATACATGAGTTTTTATGCGTGTTAGAGTGTACGTCAAATGCAGTCATTGCGTTTGTGTGACAACCAATAGCAAATTCGAGATTTAAATGTGTGTTATTTATTTGTGGGGGTAATCCGCTCAGACATTGGTCTCTTGCTTGTAGTGAAATTAAAGGGTGGGAGAAACGGCGACACGCGTTCTGATACAAATCAGGGACTATTTCATTTCTACTCTCTTTATATGTTCTGTGATCCCAACTAACAACAGTTGGGCAGAAAGCCTGCTAGACACGACCATCTCATCTGGTCAGAGAATCCTCGTTTTCTTAGGGAACTTTGCTCTCTGTACCCTAATAATAAAAAATAAAAAAAATACGATAAATAATACGCTGAACGTAATGTCGTGTGTCACACAAGTGTAGGTATTGAGGTAATAATATCTCAGCACATAAGTCATGCACGTCTTCCAAAAACTTTTAAGTTTTTATCGTAAGCCTTAAAAACCAACAAAAAAGGTATGTTTTGCGTCAACTTAAAAATAAACTGAGTTCAAATGTGAATGCCCTACACAAGATTCGTTGATCCCTTCTTATATATGTATTCTTTGTATCGATATAAACTCTAAGTAACGAAAGGACTTCGGAATATAAATAAATGCATAAGCAATCTTGATCCAGTATCTGATTTGCGTATATTTTAATATTTTGTAACTTTGTTTTTGAGACTAGTTTTCTGAATTCCCTAATCCTATTTCTTATCCTTCAGTTATCCTTTTTATCAAGCCTTAAAAATTCATTTCGACAGTTGAAAGAAACCCTTAATTCCTTTGAGGGTGGATAGATAAATCTGTATCTTTATAGGTTTATTCATTAATCACCCTAAACCGATTACGTTGAAATTTTAACAGACATTGTTAAAGAACCCTTTTATGTTCCAGTCTTATTGAGTGCTCTATAGACGGTTTTTTTAGCCATATAAGATCTTAGTGTATAGCTATGCATTTAATTTACGAAATTCTTTTGAAGATTTATCAAATTTATTTTAAGAATATACTTCTTTGTAGCAAATAAATTCAAATTCAATACAAAATGACTCTTCACTACAACTTGTTGCTATAAAATCTAATGAAAAAGACTTCAAGATTCATCTAATTCAGTCACTCATTGACTCGAAGAAAATGATACAAGTAGGTGTAGCTTTAATCCAAATTGGGACCAAATCTCCATTGTTCTAATAGAACAGAGTGAAAAATAATAATGTCGAAATCTTTCAGTACATAATGCAAAATTAATTGTGTTAATAAAAGTAGGGGAGGGGGAGGGCGAGTGACAGAGGGTGCATTTTAAAGTAGAGAGTAAAGAGTTGTGCGTACCCTAAGGGCGTCAAAGGTTTATCGTCCGTCTATTATCACCATTTAAATAACTTAGTATTTCATAATACAAGAATTATATTTAAGTTATGAATGTTTTAGTTTATAAAGACACGAAAGAAATGAGTGTGAAATTTACGTAGTTTTATTGTACTCACAATAAACATACATTACTCGCGTTGCCGTGGGATAAAAGTATCCTATCACCCAAGTCAGATCATATCCTGTCTCTATACTAAATATTATCGAAATCCGTTCATTCGTTTTGGCATGAATGACAGACAAACACCCAAACAAATAAAGATACCCATTTATAATAATTAGTGTAATATAACTATCGGTGCAACCCAGTTTAAAAAAATGAGCTAGTATTATATAGTTTAAAATACGGTTTCTATTAAAACAGACGTAGCAATAAAAAGGGAAACGTAGCCACAAAAGTATTTTTTCATTGAAACACAGCAACACCAAGTCCTTTCGAAGCTTGATTGCGAGTAATTTGCTGTGAGTATAATTTTCTAGTATTTCAATAAACTGTCCAACACTCAATTACTGTGTCACGAAAGAAATAATTCACGAACAGGGTAATAGAGACATTTTAATGAAACTTAAATAGACATTCAGTGGAATGGTCTCAATTGCAATATAGTGTAGCCAGAATGGCGTAATTACGCCATTGCATATGAATGTAGGTATGAAAATATTACATTGAAGGTTTTCTTTCGAGTTGTTACTTAACAGAACTACGATCTGTAACAGTGTGGTCATGCTAAAGGGTTAATGGCTGATGTACACGAATGTTTAATTTAATTACACAATATCTCGCCTTTTTCGCACAAAAGAGTCGTCAGAAGTACACATAATTACGGCACTTACTGATTACTTAAACTATTCCTTAGTAACGATATTGTTCCGAAAACAATTGCTAAGGAGTGGATTAAGTGATCATTAAATTACTATGTGTGGCGGATAAAACATTGGGAGTTAAGTTATATCACCATTGCATTGATTGATAAAAATCAAAAATAAATGTTTTTTGGTAACGAAGCAACATTTTTACACGTTTCTACAGAAGTTTTCAAAGACACGCACGACTGTAAATTAAAACAGTTTAAACCATTACTTCGGTGACAGTTTAATCAGCTCAGTAGCCCATGATACAGCCTCAATTAGCCTCATAGCTTTCACTTTTACAACGATTATTTAATCCAATCTTCTTAGACAATGTTGTTTCTCTAAATAAACAAAATGATAAGTTTCCGTGGTTGTTATCAACGTTATGCATCAATACGTAACCGTTATGTAAGTTATAGATGCTCAGGTTGTTTGGAGTCAGAGGTTACGGAGAGAGTGACGATTGACCCTGTCGCCTGATGACGTCATAGAACCAGTCCTGGCCACGACGGTAAATTCCCATTTAGTTTGCCGAGAAAGCTACAGATATTTATGTATTGTTTGACATTTTACGGTATCGGAGTATCCGGAGTTTCGAGTTTCGAATGCGATGATACCCTGGTATTATGTCATTAATCTTTTTGATGGTTCTCGTGAAATTTATGTTGTCTTAGTCGATTTGTTTGGTGTTGATTGTGTTCTTGTCGAGTGGTTTTAAATGCAATTGTTTAGTTTGACGTTTTGCCTCTCTGCTTGAATTCTGTCGTTCTTCCTATATTTACTTACTTTGATGACAAACTGACACTGAACTTTGAACACTTTTATTTACTCCGCCTTGTTAGTTTAACTTTTTGTTAACGTCTTTATCTTTCCTCAATACTACATTATAAGTGCTATTATAAGTACAAGATATTTATTTCCACTATTTATCACTTGTTACTATTTTAATTTAATAACATCCTTATATCAATAAAAAGATACGGATCTAAAAACTGCATTCACGCACAGAGTTCCGTTTAGCACAAAATTAATTAATTTCACACGTTTTTTTATACCAATTACCGCAATAGGATATGTCACACATTATTATAATAGAATACGATTGCTACGCTAATAATACCTAATTATAATAATAATTGGATTGTTAACAAATAGTTGTGATAAATTAATAAAAACTGCAGGCAATGTACCGCGACAACTTACTAATAATATGAAATTAGTTCTATTTTTTTGTTGGTCTATTAGTACTTATGTTTTGCTTGACCTAATAGTGGCTAGTGACTGAGTTATTTGCAAACGACAATGGCCCAGTAACAAAGGCGTTGATTGCTGTTAGAGAGGTCATAAGTTGTAATTGAATGAATTGTGATACCTTTCTCTAGAGGACTTTATGCGTGAATGATTATATTTTGGTATAAGCTTCCAGCATATATTTATTGGTTCATAGGTAAGGCAAATGTATGTACTGTATGACTTTGACAAGTCTATTAGGATTGATACAAGAGTAATGTTAGTATTTAAAACATTTTATAGTTCGGGTTCTTAAAATCTTACAATTTTGTATTTATATTAGCTTCCTAACATTTACAGAATTCAATAGACTAAAATGTATAATATTCTAATAAAACTTATCAGACATAAAGTTTCCTTTTAAGTAAAAGTTTCTAGTTTTCCGGAAATTATAAATTCCTAATTTCTGTTTTGGATGGAATTCTAAAAGCATCTAAGTTACTATTCAGGAAATATAATTATATCTCATTCGGCTTAACTTACGGATAAACTTGGGATCTTCTACATAAAGTATTTGTAAGCGAAGACTCCTCAGTTGCTGGAGAACATGGCTGAACTCAAACAGTTATAATACTTATGCCAAGTCCCGACACTGAACTTGTTAATTAAACTTGTTTCATTCAATGAAACTGAGAATGAGTTCCAAAAATTAATCACCGAGTGCCTATTTGAATAAGTCTGAGAAAAAGAAACTTCTAAACGGGCGGACTTTGCGGAGAAATTAAATTTCATTCTATTCGCAAAGTGAGACTGATTAGCATAATACAAGGCGAGATGAAAACGAAAGATTCACCTGACGCTCCGAGAACAAACCGACGCGACGCGACGCGACGGCGGAACGACGAGACATCGAGGTGCCGACAATTTGCACCTCTATAGCGGACAACCACATGAATGTGAAGAATAGGAATTACGAACAACGAGGCTCACAATCCACGCCAGTTGACCACATAATGTAATAATTACCTCCTTGATATATTCTGTTTACAATAACAACTCATAAAAGTAATGCACATTAAGTTTCAATGAGTTACATTTCGGTTAATATATCGCGCTGTAAATAAACGCGACGGACATCAATACCGAATGCGAAGTTTAATTTCATTATGCCATTTGCTTAATGATACGGAAATTGTAAAAGTATTGTAACTTAATTTATACTGAGTGACTTCATACCTGTAACGATGCAGCCAATAATAATAAATTTCGTATTCAATGAATAATAAAACATCGAAATATCCATCAGAAGTAAAATTTTAGTGGTTCGTACGAAATCACAAAGAAATGTAATCAGCAACAAGCGAGAGATAAAATTTTATAGATTTTCTTAAGAGAAACAGTCTGTGGGAGCATTTGGACACAGACATTACAAGACGGCGGCTGCTTTGTTAAACTTCCAAAGAACATTGCTTCAGCCGACAGTAAAAAATAAAACGAATTGTTTTTCAGAAAACACTGCACCTGTTACACTCTGCTTTAAAACCATATTCCGGTTTCGGAATCATCCATTTTATCGTGCGTATAATTAAATCTGTTGGGCAACTGTAACGTAGGACGTGCGCGGTCGAGGGACACACATGTCAGAATACTATTAGAGTTTGGTGCGATCCCTTCCGGAACATTGTGCTACTTCTACGAGACATGGGAATAACTAGACAGCTGATCGAACCCTTTTTTAATTATTGGATACCGATGTTATATAAAATGCCTTATTGTCGAAGTAATTCGTTAAAACTTGTGATTTAGTTTCAAAAGGCGGAATTGAATGGAGCACCGGGAATCCGACTTCCAGTCTGAAAATTTTAATGAGAAATTCGTATCTCATTGCTTTAGAAACAGCTATGGAGGGCGGCAATCTCTCGCGTCAATTATTCTGTCTCGACCGAAGTTTCAACTGTTTCAATGAAATTCCTTTCGGCAACATCTTATTTGTCTGTCGGGTCCAAATTAAAAGATAATGTGTTGAAGTTTGGCCGTTTTGAAGTTGTGCGGATGGTGCAGATTGGAATTATTACCTGGCCGTTAGGGCCGGCCGGCCGAGGGCCGCGACTTAATGTTAAAACTCTGCGATTTATTTCAGCGCCCAGATGCCGACAACAATCACTATGATAAATTGTTTTTGTGCGTGACTCTAAATTTTTGCAACCGCTTCCTTACAAAAAGTTTGTTTTAATGTTCATTTGTAAACAAATGGTCGAAAAGTTCTCGTCTCTAATTCTGCTACAAAAAAATATTTTTTCCAGTTTCGTAATTAAAACGTTGAAATATTTTACCCTGAAAATATTTCTTGAGATATTCTTGGCTGATAAATATGTAGTAGGCAATTTGTTATGGAAGTTACAGAAGAACAATCTTAATGTTGGTTGTTCAAATCAAATAAACTAAACGTAGCTTTGTAAAGAAAAAAAAAGCTGTCGGAAATAAAACTTTGAATGTGAACAAATGCATTAAGAGACACCACTGACAGTGACGGCTCACCATAATTCAGCTACAATCATTATAAAACCACAAAGGGTTTATATCTCTATTAAGAAACAGAGGAATAATAAATGAAACTAATTGTAAAGACGAGGAAGTGTCAAGACAAATAAGATTTTGTTAGCTAATGTTGTCTTACTTCGTGACATGACCTCACGTTTGCACCTCCGTTTTTGTTTCAAATAAACATGTATATAATATACACTTTATATATTTAGTAGCTCAAGGAACACGTCTGTCTAATGTACTCATAGTCATGAGTCCTGCTTCTCTTCCGTATTTTTAATTGGTACTTTTGACGTGTTAAATTAGCGCACGGTTGCTATTATATAATTATTGAATGTTTTATACGACACGCACGCATTTTTTTTTTAAATCCTATTACTTAATGGTATTTAGTCTCATGCCGATGCTAATGATAACAATCTTAAGTTGTTTCATTTTTATTTATCGATGACTCATATTTAAGTGATTTGGTATTGATCTTCTGTCTATCCAAATGTAGATAGACCTTAGATAAAAAATAAATTCCAAAAGCATCTAGCTGTAGGCTCTGTACAATCGACACGTTCGGATTATGACCCACTAGAAACTTATAACAGACCTGCAGACATTTAAATCCCGTAGGCGTCACATATGCGTAAAAATACATTTCTATTGTAACAATCATACTCTCTGTTTTTAAAAAATTTCAAACGATTTATAGTTAAAGTGGGTCTTGATTCAAATATATCGATTGTACGTTAAAAAATACTTACCCTTAATTACTTACCCTTAATTAAAAATAACAAGTGACAATTAAATATTTAGTATCGAGGTTGACTGTCCGAGATATTCAGAGGTACGTACTTAGGTATCGTCACCTCTGGAGGGTTTGCACTCAGCTCGGTACACATAATGAATTAATTATTTAATCAAGGTAAGGAGTAATGTTTAAGTAACTAAGTACTTAAAATTCTACCTTATTCTTTGACTAATAGATGCTACTTCTCTTTTGCATGTTAATATCAAAACTGGTTTATGCAACGTTACATCATATTAGTTTTTTGTAGTTCTAATCACATGTTCCATTCATGTTTATTCTGTTACTTTTTTAATTATCTTGTCGACTTCTGTGTCATTGATGAACATGATGTTTTGAGTTTGATCCCTAGAGTCACGATTTCAAACTAAAATCACACTAGGGCGTGACGTGGCAAAAATTATTCCACACATACACTGTGTGGAATAATTTTTGCCATTGAACTTTTTTCTTACAGATGATAGAATAGAATAGAAAACCTTTATTTTAAATTGATTTCGGGGTTGGGCATGGTATTACTGGGTTTTTGTTCAGTTTTTTTGTAGTAGCACGGACTTTGGAATTGTGCCCAGTATATGTCAATAGGTTCAACCTCTATTACATGGGACAAATTGTATAACACACACTTCATTAGTTTAACTCTAGTGGAAAATTTTGTGAAGGTGTACATAACTATTGTTAGCCACTAAATTCTATTGTGTTGCTCAGTTCAATTCCACTATCGTTTTCTTGTGCCTACACAAAAACAGTTTTTTACACTAAATGCATTAGTTTAACTCTTTCGAGTGAAGATAGGTAGTTGATTTTGTTTTTCTAATTTATAGGTGTATGTTGAATTTAATAATGTTTTGTTAATATTCACGAAAATTCTCAGCATTGTATTGCGGTCAGTTCAATTCCACTATCATTTTCATTGTGGCTACACAAAAAACATTTTTTTCTCTCTAAAACTAAATACGATAACATTCGAGTTCCACTTTCTTTTTTCCACCTTTCTTTCGAAGTACGAAGTAAGTTAATTAGCTTGAAGTTTTTTTTCTAATATTATACAAACTTAGGTCCGTATAGTAACGAATTTGTAATGTTAATGTTTTAATTAATATTCTGCGAACATATGCGTACGGTCAGCATCTTTATTTTGTTTGGCATAAGAACTATTTTTGTAACAACTATAACAGTGGATCCCAATATTTAGTAACGTCTCTATGTCACTAACAATAAAGGCGATTGTTGAGTAACTTCGTTTCAAGAATGACTTATCAATAATTAGTTCTTATTTCGTTATACACAAGGATCTGTTTCCGTAATACAAACATGTGGAAAAATACTGTTATTTCAAGTGAATTGTGTCTAGGAATAATTCTAGGCTAAGTGACAGGACAAAAGCTTAGGAATTAGTCATTGTTAGGTTTAGAGTTCATGGACATAGCTATTAGATATACAAAAGAGGTACGTGTTTCTAAAAATTGTCCGTCGTAGGTAACATTTGTTGTGGGTGGACGTTGCCTGCATTGAAGATTAACTTTTGATATGCCGACTTGTTCCGTCTAGTCTCCGCATTACCTTAAAATAATCTTTTAGAATAAGTATATATAAAAGATGATAAAATCTTTAGTATCTTGAAGAGGTAGGCAGTAGATTTATTGTTTTGATAGGGAGTATAAGTTCCGACCAATTTAGCTTTACTGGCAAAATGACTGACAGACAATTACCACAGCCAGTCACAGTTTCAAATACTTAGTTCTATTAAAAATTAAAAAATGCTTATACATTAATAAAGAAAAGCTCTACTAGTTTCGAGTCACAGAGGGACTCATCATCATGAGCAGCGTGTGCAGACGCGGTGACGACGTCGCGCAGCCTACTGTGTACTTTTTTTAGTTAATTTAGTATGTCTCACGATAGTTACAATAAAAAAATGGTCCTTATATGAAGGACATTTAAATCATCAATATGGTATGTAATTCATAAGATATAGTATGTAGAACAAACATAATTATTCCCATGCACCGGACACACCGTGCTACTTAACACTATCCGTGATTCAAGGTTTTATTTATATGTTTATCTCTTATGTTCTATCTCTATAATTATCAAATGAATCACTATTATCTATAAGTTAATGCCTTCACGGATTATGACTAAGTTTAGTTTTAGTTATGACTGACTTCAGCGTATGGTCTACGTCATGTTATATATATACATATACTTTGTTTTGTTATATTTTTTAAAGGGATGATGAGCTATGCCAAAAGCTATATTATGAACCATGTTTAAGATTGTAGGCTTAGTAGAACAACAATCAGAATTAAACTCGCAATATGTTTCGCTGCAGCTGGTGGTCTAGCCACTGTGCCAACGGTATAGTCATCTAGTTTAGTTCTCTACATGACTCAAATTTTACGTATACACTACTATTTTGCAGTGTAATCTACAGAATGTCTAGTCATTCAGTCATCTAACCAAAAAATAGGCCGTTCTAGTCACGAAGTTTTGATTTATACAAAAAATGTGCCATACTCACTTGCGCAATTAGCCTTGAGGTTTTACCTAAACCACACTGTTTTTGCTATATTTATTTAAAGATAGGTACTTGTAGTAATTCAAGCGTAATTAATTAATTGAACGTGGTAATGTAACACAAAACGCGTCCGCTGTCGTTTGTGGCCGGCTACGCAACGAGGTCGATGAATTTTAGATTTAATTAGTAAGGTCGAAAATCTTGTTTCTATAGAAAAAGTATAGAAAGACTAACAAAAGATTGAGGAAAAATTTTATATGTATGACTTACTTGACTTTAGTTCCTGTGACCTATACAGCAGGGCGTCCACAGAAACACAAAAAAAGAAATATCTACTAAATTATGTGTGACATAAAACTATGCAACCCTATAAACTAATTATATTTAATTAAAATCAATTCTAATAATGAGCTTATTTTCTAAATTACTGCCATTATCAAAAGATTAAATTAGTAGATGACTGTAACATTAAATAGGTTTTAATATCACTATTATCAGTTTTCACCTATATTTGCAGTATGTCATGACTTAGTTACCATCAGGTGAGATAGCGGCCAAATGTCGGCCCATTAAATGTAACTAAAATATCACTATAATCACTGTATTCATCTATATTTGCAGTATGTCATGACTTAGTTCTTTTTAAAGGGCTTTTAATTAGCATGCTATACCAGCCTATATGTCACGCCTTATATGGACACTGGTGTTATCAAATTAACAAAAAGTCTAAGCTTACTCAAGTTTCCCATTGGTTATTTATCAAGCAAGAAGATTTATCTTAAGTTTTACAATAACATTTAAGAAATTATACGAAGCCATTAAGAACAAAATCTTCGCTCATCTATTAGTAGACAATAATCGTAGTTTAACAGTATCCAAGAAGTTCATAGCGTGCGGCCAGCCATTATCATTAAGGCTCACAGGGCAATAGTATTTTATTGCGCAGAACTCTTCCTGATACAATTAATATATTGCTTTCAACACGATAGGAAGTGATTGCTGGTGTTGAAGCGTAAGATATGTACTCGTAAGTGTACAGTTAGTCAATGAAGTTACTTGTTGATCTAAAATATGAAGTAATGTGAGTAGTGTACTTATAATACATAAAAATCTTTTTTACTTAAAAAAAGAAAGAAGAAAGGAATGTGTTTTATTTGGCATGGGCAAGGCACCAGAAAAACAGGTTAAAGTAAAAATATTAATTCATTTTCTTCATTTTAACGGTTTTAATGTGTATGGTCTTCAAGATTAAGAGTTTGTACCAAATATCAGAATCCATCTGTCTTTAGGAAGTGGGTATAATTTCAATGATAGGTAAATGTGACTCCAAATAGACATACTAGGTAAGGTAAGTAAAATCGTTTATTTGAGTTTATTTTTGACACATACGTTTCGCTGACTTGTATCAAGTATGAATTTATATATACGATTGAGGGCTTGATAACATAGCTTATTAAAAAGCGAGTCCTAAGTTGCAAACAAGTCTTTTATGTATAAAGCATAAAATAAAACATAATAATGAAATAATCACTGATTTACCTCTCTGACTGTACACATCCATAACACAGCTTTCCACGTTCACCTCTTACGAAATTCACAGGAATTGATATACGAGAAACTAACACTACATATATACATACATACATATAATATACATATATATATAATATATTGTATAACAACTTTATACGAGTATGTTTCCTTGTATTTAGAGGTTCTTTGAGATATAATAGGTGAAGTTTCAAAAGCTGGAGGACTAATTATGTATAAGGACGCGAAATAAAGTTATATTTGGCTGAACTTGTTTCCTCAAAATATTTTGGGATAATTATATTATTTACGTGAGATTATTTACTGGAACCTTTTCTTGAAGAATGTGAATAATGTAATTGTTTCATTAAAACCTATTGTTTCACAGAAATATAGTAATATAGGTAATCAGTCATTGCAGGTAGAAAAGGGCAGTCTATTGACAAAATTACCATAATACACCATTGCCATACTAAACCTAAGACTGCAGGTTAGGATTTTACCAAATGATTAAGTATGTACAAGTAATCTCGTATATTATGATACAGTAGGTAGTTTTTAATCTTCACAAACAGCTGCAACATATCGTTGTACGGAAGAAAGTCGATCTGTTGCGTTTGCGCAGCGTCCACTAATCGGAGAGAGTTACAAGTGACACTATTTATCTAACGTCAACTTTTATACAACAAATCGATACGATTACGAGACCATTTAGTTCCGGTTATGTCATATGTGGTTTAATGTTAGGTTTTTACTGAGCTTTTATACATAGGTACATAATATACATGTTACTGTGTGTGTTGACACATCGAGTTACACAAAACCAGTTTAACATGGTCTCGCTTTGTATGACCTTTCCTCACATTCGACGGTCAGTTTATACTGGTTTTTATAGCTTGATGTCTGGCCGTGTATACCTACGTGATAGAAATAAATGCTGGTTATTTCAAAGTCAACCATTTTTATACCTAAAACAAAGTATTTGCAATACATATTCGCAAGTCACCGTTCTGTTGTTTGAACATAAAACATGTATGCTTTTCTTTGTTCGCTCGTTTCTCTGTTAAATCATTTATTCATGACGTTATTCGCAAGTTGATATTTATTTTTAGTGTTAAATGTATATGATGATTTATTTGTTGTTCATATCAAAATAAAATTGATTTATGAATACTTTAATTTAAAGTGATAATAAGCAATAAATCAAAACTAAACGATAATATCACACACTGATTCTCAAGGAATGTTGATACGAAAGCTAATTGAGAGTCATGATGCGTGCGCCGGCGCAGAGGCGTGCGTTGAACTCTTTTCCACTAGAGCGAGCGATCTAGATCGATTCGCTTTACTATGCAACGCTTTAAGTACACGAGTTACGCAAGTGTCATTGCCGTGATTTGCATTGATCAGTGCCCACTGAGTAACTCAGTAACTGAGTAATTATTGTATAACACTTGGGAAAATTCCTTGACAGTTCACTTACAAATGTCAAAGGTTCTGGTCGCCTACAGGATGTGACGTAGGTTTTGTAGTCCGGGAGCTAGATTCGTTTGTTGATAAGCTTCTCAATAAATTGAATTAAGTATGATGTTTGTCGCAAATAATTATAATATCACAATAAGTGTGGGAGGGTCATGCTCGGCACAAATGGGCCGGCTCAAGCAGAGTGATACCACGGCCTCACAGAAACCCGACTTGAAACAACGCGTACGTTGTGTGAGTGCGGTTACTGAAGGCCCAATTACCACCCTTCCCCATCTTCCCTACCGTGATTCCCCATCCACCCTTAAATTTCTAACGTAACGTACTTGTAACGTCTCTGGTGTTTTGGGTGTCTAGGGACGACGGCGATTGCTTACCATCAGGTGATCCATAGGCTCGTTTACCGGCTTATACAAAGCCATACACCAATATTAACATAAACATACCAAATTCAGAAAACATGAAGGCCATTAAATAGCACCCAGTTGACTATTTTTATTTAGAAGATATCTAAATAAATTATTATGTTTTTCGGCTTATTCACGTAACTGTTTGCGCATTTGTTTATGCTGTAAACAAATGGTAACATTATGTTATCCAACCGTCCGTCCTTCAATTACAACTGACATAATAACCCTAAAACCAATTCGATGTTACATTATACAAAATGGTTTCCGATACACTTCAATTTATTTTATTACCACAAAAACACATTCTAATGAACTCATACTCTTTATTAGGCGCCATAATTGTCAATGACTTCAAAATTGCTGCACTTAAAAAGCAAATAGGCATAATATTGTCTCGCGTAATGCACTTTAATCAACATAAAAACAATAAGTATGGTATAAATGCTCATATTATCTATACAAAAGGATTTTATACCTCGCTTTTAGGTCAAGGAAGGACAAAGGATAATATGTCCTATGACTTTTTGTCACCATTATAGCGCAATAAAATTATTTTATTGCTGCTTATAGAATTTAAATAATTCATAGAATTAATTTGTCGATATTCACTAATTAATGTTGTTCCAAAATAACACTCAAGTGCATTCAGGTGACTATAAAGTCACCTCTCTAAAAATGTATGGAAGAAATCGGGTCTGTTTTTGATAATTTTTATTTTTATTGCGATAAATCTAGTCCAAACTGCGTATTGGAAATACTTTTAATGGTAAATGTAACATAAAACAGGTCATAGAATGCCTTTTATTTTGTATAGGATGAGGTATTAGGTGGAGACACGAGTATTAAATGTACCTAATTATCGCTTTTTGTGATGCAGGTCGCTTCCAACGGACTGATCTGGAGTCGTTGATGAGGCATATAGTATGCCTTTTCTGTGGATGTATGTATGTACCGGGCCAAACAATTGACTGTGAATTTAGAACATAAAAACCTAATGATATCTAGTAAAATAATATATTTGATTAACTTAGGCTTCGAGTCCAAGATTTTTACTTCGTATGTACTTGTGCCATCTCAAATAACACGAAGCAGTCAACAAATTTAATTTAACGACGTAGTTTTACTAACACGAATATTTAGTACCAATACGTTATTGGAGGTAAATTGTTTAATCGCCGTATAAATTTTCCAATTGAGAACAAATTGCATACATATACAAGAATAATATTTATTTTTATTATTTAAAACGGAGAAGGCTATTGATTTCTATTATGTAGTTAACATTAAAAAAGAGAGAGTCGTGTAGCATAGTAGCTTTGAATAACTCGTCATTAATAGTGAATTTATAGCAGTCATTACTACCGTCTGTTTTATATATTATATAGAATTAAGAATGATAAATGACTATTGCTATAAAATTATGATCGCGTGCCATTAATTTAATATTATTAGAATATTTGGAAAACAAAAATACGTATCCTGCCTCTTGCAATATAAATAATAACAGTATTAATTTTAGCTTTCATAAGATATTTATAGTATTTTTGTGAAATAAACAAATTGCATGCCGTCTCCTAGTCTTTTGATTGGAAGTAAATTTTCAATGAATATTAAAGTGAATTGCATAAGTGTTAACTGTTAACTATTTAATTTTATTTGCAATATTTATATGTACTTTATGAGTGAACGGTGCCTGTAAAGTGTGTTAATAGTAAAACATGTAGTATTTTAAATGTAAATAATTTGCTATTATTACTAATCTAAATACCTACATGAGAGTAAATAGCCCATTTGAATATTGACTGGCAATTATAAGTCCGATAACTATAATCCGCTCTTGAACTAAATGTCTTGATCAAAGGAAGAACGAGAAAGATATATATTCTAGTTAATTTGAGAGTAAACATTGTCCTTTTTCAAGTTAAACGTTCAAGACATGGTTAATTCGAAAACGAAACTTAATAGACATGTTGCAGCTGCTAAAAGGGGTGGTTTGTTGAAATAAGTGGCCAGTTTCCTTCGTCCCGGCTGCCAGTTTTAATCAACTTGGTTACGAGGCAGAAACATCCAGCTAAGAGCTCGCACGGACGTCGAGTGCACTTTGAAAGCGGCTGATTAAGTCTCACGACGCACCAGAACCCTCGCGACGTTCCAAACTCGCTTTTTGTCCCGATCAAGACTTAAGATACAGAATTAAATAAGTTTACTTCGCGTCAATTTACAAGCAATTGTCTTGTTCTGTCCAATGGGCGATGCCATGAAGATATGCCAAAATGGTGGTAGCTCATATTACAAGGTACTTAAGATTAAATTACTGAATGAAAAACAACAATGACAATGTTGTTTTAATTGAAAAGTCTTTCCATAAAGTCGAGTATTTACGGTCTGTTTATATTTCGTTTATTAAAAGAATGTCTTGCCAAACGACACAGTTTTAAGTTCAAAGTAATATCTAGTTCAGTTGTAGTGTAAGTACGAACGTGATGTGCCAAGCATCTGGTCTATAATTACCTTAGTTCGGGTGTGCCGGACATCGGAGCAACATTCGCCTCCTTACGGTGCAACCATTCGAGATAATCACTTGGAGTTCGAATGAAATATGCTGCATTAGATGGAGCACCGGCCGATTAAGATAAGAATATTGTGGAGTATTTTCTAGTTTATTTTTGCTTTATAGGACGAGGATACACGATTGTGGAAAAGGAATTTGAACAATAATAAAGTGGTTGAGTAAAAATATTGCATTTTGTTGGAATGAAATGGTTACTTAAAATATAATTTGAAAATTGTTAAATTGGTCCAGTCATTCTGGAGTTTTAGTGAGACTATGGAACAGAAATCGATTTGAAAAACATGTGACATAATGTTGCATTTCCATTATTCTACATTAATCTTTAGTTAAACCACAATAAACTTAAAACTTGTATTTATCAAACGTATAATGTGTTAACAATAAGCTTCCATATACATGTAAACGTGGAACAATCCATAAAAACACTACAAACTACAAAAAGAACATACTATCAGTGTAAGTAAAAGTCTACAAACTGTAAACAACTCTTACTTAAATTGTAAACTAACAGTTGTTGTGTAAACACTACTAACTAGTTGTATCTTCAACAAATAAGTCCGTTAGTCGATTCCTTGTGGCTGTGTGTGAGTTGCACATCACTGTAATACTGTACATTGCGGTACTGTTGCGTTCTCCGTTATGGTATTTGGTCTTAGATTTAGGTATAGATGCTGGTAAAACTTCCTTGAGTACTTTGTATAAGTATAATGTGAGATTACGCTTATTAGAAAGAAAGACAGAAAGAAAAAACGTTTTTTTACACCACGACATACAAGTTTCTGAGAACACAGGTACACGAAATTAAAAAAGCAGTGCGTCGTAGCGCAAAGCCTTGGCTAGCTTAATGCCGTGGCCCGGGTACGAAGGCTCGAGTCCGGGGCGCTGATTTTCAGCACCAGTCAGTATGATTGAGTCTGCATTGACTACATTACTCTAACTCCAGATAACAGTATTTTCTTTAGTACTATTTACTTTACTGAATACCCAGACTAGTTCAACATGTTATCAGAATAACGAATTCAAAAGGTGTAAATACAAGCAGTTCTCTTTATTGTTTGTATTGTGGTTTACACACAGCTGTTGATTTAAATATAATCGCTAAATTAGTATAAAAGGAAAATGTTATCAAAAATAAGGTTTCTAGAAATAAAACCAACAAAACTATAAATGAAAAAATAGGCGACCGCAATAAATTAAAATAATAGTCAGATGCACAACAGGTTTTTTGTTTTTCAATGGACAATGTCAAAGGAAGTTCGATGGTTACTGCGTAGTCTTCTACACCATGAGCAATAGAACAATGTTCTCAGTAAACATGAGCAAGGTTAATTTATTCAGAATACTAGTTCGGTTAGTCATTTTTATACTTTTTGTTAGACTTTTATTGCTTCTAGGTAAAAATAACTGCCTATTCCCGTAATTTGAGCAATAAAAAGTATGTATACTTTGTTTTTGGTAAGTTAGTATGCTTTTATTATTTTGTACAATGCCTTGATGACTTTTAGAGGACGAAGTTTGGTGCATTTTTATTTGCTATTGATTTTGGTAGTTTTAAGGTTTTGGCACTGATGTAAAATTGGTGTCAGTCTAGATCATTTCTATTACTTTTTATATGAAAAAAGAGTAAGTGATCAAGTCATCATCGTGTTACACATAGAATTATAATATTTGGCGATTTAAATCTCATATACTTTTTGTTATTATAGCTTGTTAGTTCAAATGGACGCAGTGATATTGGAAATTTCACTACTTTTGATGGAGTAACAATACAATACCGCCTTTATTCTTAAGGATGTAAAGTGCAAAGTAAAATGTAAGGTAATAAAACATTGAAAAATCCCAAAAGACATTCAATAAAGCTGCATCATTTACCTTGTAAACATCAGGTCACATGTGCGACGTACTTTTATGCAACAGTTTGGAACCTGCATTGAATATTGATTTAGAGAGAGTCTTATGCTTTGCTGCTATGATGTCGTCATAGGTTGTATGCTTCCAAACCATTTAGCTGTTATTATAAATATGTTTTAGCTTTCATGTAGCGTGGAAAATGCTAGACTTTAATAATCAATTTAGATAAAATAGGTTTTCTTTTAAATATAAAAAGTCAGATAACAAACTAAAAAAGAGATGACAATTTTATTTAGAAATGTATTTGTATCTATATAATGACCTTCGAAAACTTTTTGGTTTAGTAAACTGAAAGTTAGATTTGAGAACAGAGTAATACTTTCTACTTTGTTTCACCATGTTACATTTAATATTGTTTTTACCTCTTCTTACATTTTTGAGGCAACCAACAGTTAATATTATTTTAATCATAAATACAGATGAATATACAATATGTGCACTGGATGAATTCCCTAAAGGCGTGTTCCGTGAAGCGTTTGTCGCTTTCACTGGAAAGTCGCAGAGTCCGGAACTGAACGAGCGCGGCGCATGCGCATGATCGTAGCTCACCGCATTCATAATTATCTTTAGAGCAATTGTAATTATGAATGTAGTTCGGATGTTTTCATTGTAATTTATGCAACATACATAATTATAGTCACGTCTTTGTTTCCTAGCTAAATTAATATGTAAAGTTAGTGTGATGTGAGGGTTTTTAAACAACGGAATAGGTGTTAATGTGTATTACGAAAACATACATAATATCGCCCGAAATAGAAATGGTACCTTTTTTCCCGTTCGGCATAATATGTTTGGGTATAATTGTTTGTTTGTTTGTTAAATGTTAGTTTCCTTAAATTTGCAACGCTAAGCTGTTCAAAATATTAAATTTAAAACCTGTGCAATTTGAAATCGATGAACTATGCATGAAGTTACTTAAAAATGAATACAGCGAAATGTGTTGTTTTAAATGGCTGGCATCGAACGATTAGATTCGTTTATCGTGTGTATAAAAATAAACTAATAAATAATGACAACCATACTTTACTAATCTTTAATAATAAATCAATAAACCTGATTCCATAGATGTTATAACAACGAATAGTTATTCAAACACGAAAGAAAAAGCTATAAAATATAATGCTCCTTGTAGTAGGTTAATGGCAAAACTGCAACGTCTAGAGTTCGAACTTACGACCTTTCGCTTGTTTAACAGTTCCAAAGCCATAAAGTATAATAAAATGACAGGACATTTAATAACATCGTGTTATTCTCTTTTAGTGGTGGCTGTGTCGCAATAGCAGCTTATCTTTGACTGTTAATTATTATTATTGGTTTAATCAAAAGATGAAACTAGCAAATGCCAGTTCCGACTTTTTAAAGCAAGCAACTTAAACTTAAAATTTCTGAACAATGATGCAATATTCAAAGCAGGTATAGACCGGTAGGTATATACCATACACTAAAATTAGTAGGTAATTTTTTTATATAGCATTTAAATCGAAATAAGGGAAGTTTCTTATCAAGCTATTACCGAAATATTTCAGTACTGAACAAAATATTATATAAGTTTTTAAACTGACATGGTCACTAACACTAGTATTAGAACTCGAAACGGGATATCAACGGGAAACTCATAGAAATAGAAAAATATGGTAAATATGCCGTTTCGAGTTCTAAAATATTATAGTTTCAAATATTTTCGATACTGTACACTGTTACTTCAGTCTATACCTTGAAAATATTGCCCTCAGAAAGAATGCATTACACTAGAGACGGCTGCAAATTACTCTATTTGTATTCATAAGAAACCGTATATTAGATTCCTTGCAGTTTTGATTTCAAAGATAAAACGGATTTTGAAATTGCGTCCAACCCTTTGCATAGAACAGCAATTCGAAAACCTCAGTAACAAGAACAACATAAATGCATTTTTATGTCGATGTAATAAAAACTATTTTTGAAAATTACTGTTCTGATCCTCTACCATGAGTTTGAAGTAATAGTATTTGTCGATAGTCACTAGCGACGACGTAAATTTTTGTATAACAAATTTTACAACGCCTCTACTGGTCACATGTGGACCTAAAATTTGCGATACAAAAATATTACTTACTACTACTATTGCTTCAAACTCATGGTAGATGTAGGTACTGTTCGTCTAGCTTTGAACTGACCATGTCTTAGTACAAACTGTTTGATTCTATTTTTGAAAAATTTAGTTTTTCTATGTACATTTTATGACCATGTAAACATAAAACCAGCTACAATGTATTAAAAAGTTGAAAACTAGGGTAATAGTGTCCATTCAATTAAACATGAATCGTTTGCTCCAAGTATATTATCTTCACGAAACACGCGATCTCATAAACCGTTCCACAACAAAGTAAAGTGCAAGAAGTGAAAAATATTCTCACAATATCAAAGTATTAAAGTATTAAAGTTGCTGTTCATCAAATTTAAAAAGTTATAGTGGAGGTGGTTCTGTTTCGTTTTGTTCTACTGTATTAAAACTGCATGGTTCAGGTCGAACCGTCGAACTTGTTAAGTAACGGAATGGACAGACTATGTTCTGTACATACGGGTAAATAGTTCAGTGTGCAGGTTACTTATATATTTTTTGGATTACTTTCTTTTTTTTTTTGAAAATAGACTAGTTTTGTGTTTTTAAGTACTTAACTCGTAGATAAGGTTGAGGATATTTATCTTGATTCGTATTTGAGTTACTATTATACAAAATTATAACGCATAAACAAACATACCTATTAACAACATGGATATTGTTAAATATTTGGGAAACTAGGAAAATAAAAATAAGTAATGTTTGAATGTATATTTAAAATGGCAATTACGAAATGAAATTGTAACCTTTCCTGAGAAATTATTAGCTTCTGCCAGCGTCTCGTGGAATAAGTATCCTATCATCCATGTCAGCTCATACTCTGTCTGTATACCAAATTTGATTAAAATCCGTTCTGTAGTTTCAGCGTGATTGGCGGATACACATTCAAACAAACAAACTTTCACATTTTAAATATTAGTGTGATAATACATCTGAATAGTGAATGGTAATGAATGTCGTAAATACCATTCACGAATGAACAATAAACATATTTTTATGCACATATTTAAAAACAAAACTGCATCAAAATTCCTGCACATCACATCAGTATGGCATTGTGCCAAAACATTGGCATTACACTGAAGGGTATTTGCTTATCCTTTTGGCAAAGTACAACCCAACCTTTTGGGTCACGTAAAGTGTCAATCAAGCACTTCGCACTGTCCTTTAAATGGAGATGGATACTCGAAATATAAGGAAAACGTAAATGTTTTAAATGTTTATGTTGTATATTAAGGATAAAAATTACGTCACATTTATTTGTATGACGTAATTTTAAATAAGTAACATGAACAGGTTAATCCTTTTTTATTTATATAAACCATAAACAAGTCTACAATCCATCTTAATAGAGACTTAGACTTTAACTAATACAATTTTACTGATTACAAACTCAACATTAATGGTCATCGGAAACAAACAAACAACGGCAACAATACACCCAAGAATTGTATTGTGAACCAGATTGAATAAGAGTAACCTATGGAGTTTTTTGCTCGTTTTTCTCCATAGGAATCTACACTTTGGAACGAGCAAATAGCTTCACTAGAGGACTAATCGACAGACAGACGTTTTATTTTAATATTTGCTTTGCCGTTAAAAAGTGCCTTCACAGTCTATTTGAAATAAATAATTTTGACTTTGACTATGATCTCCTAAAACATTAATGATTTACAAAATAATGAACCTGCATCGCAATTACTGTAATTTCTATAAAATTATTGAGTTTACCAGCCATATTATAAAGTAAACCCGAAATCCTTTGCTCCATAGTTGCATTATTATTAGTAGATGAATGAAGCCAAACGCTTCTATCCTATTGAAACTAATACAAAGAAGAAAATAATTATCTTGTACGCTTTCTTCTTTCTCCGTGTGTACCAAAGATCCCGCTGGCTTCTAGTAATCTCGAGTCGAGATTAAGTCTCGAACTTTACTAGGTATCGACTATCGACTCGCCATTATTTTGTGTTATCCGCTGTACAAATTGGACGCAATTTGTAACTTATTCCAATAGTCAGTTCTAGAATATGCCTTTTGTATTACAATGAAGCATCGGTCTTTGTTTATGATTTAGACGACTTTTCAACCATATTGCCTTCGTTTACCTGTATTGTTTTAATATTGAAATGTTTAAGGGTTTGCTAACTATGCAAGTTATTAGCGGATGGTTTCAGGCAAGTCAATTATAGGGTTTTTGGTAAAGATGCATAATAACTTCGAAGCTAATGTAGTTTAGTGAAACCTTTTAGATTTGTTAGAATTATTCTTGAAGAAAGGCATGTGCTATCACTCAATGTGCTGCAATACTAATAGATACATCCCACATCAACAGCCTATAAGTGGCCACTGCTGAACAAAGGCCTTTTAGTGGTGTCTAAATAGTATTAGAAAGTACATATAGTTTGGAAGAAGTCACATTGGTACTTTGCCGTTGGTAGGTTTTGAACCCGCACCCTCATGCATGAGAAGCGGGTGTCTTAAACCTCCGGGCCACTACAACATTCATCAATACTAATAAACATAGTGAGCGAACATCAGGTCAGACATACTTCAAAACAAGACAAGCAAATCAGCTTTTCTCTCCAATTCTACATCCATTTTTATATAGAATCAATAAACACTTTTACTTATGAATAAAAATTTGATAATACCATCTCTCATTTCACACATTTTTGTAGGTCAGTGACGTCTGTAAGTAAACATAGTACGATGACTAAGAAACTCGTTTTAACTCCTTGATCTTGACATAGATTTTGTATAGTATAAATCCTTCTGCGCAAAACCTGTTCACTGCTGCTATTTGCAATTGCCTATGGATATTGATGGTGACTGTTGAGGGACAAGCATGCATTATATCCCAGTAAATTGTGTTACTTGAATTCTTTATATATCCTGCCATTTCATTAGAATACCTCTAAGTTCTATTTGTTTTGTAAGTGTTTGCGTGACATAAAAGCGTTGTTAAGAACGTATTTGTGTTGGTTTTCGCGAAAACATCGTATAAATTTTATGTTTCTACGATCTATTTGGATCACATTTGGTTATGAATGTGATACTTAAAAGTTTAGGTGATTTACATGTCTATAAAATAATGTGATAAAAATGAAAAGAGAAGTTTGTGTATTTCGGTGTTGATTTGGGAAAATGGAGGTCGGCTAATAATAGAATTATCACCTTTGTTGTTTTTAAAATTGGAGTACTGTAGATGGTGGACTTGGATAAGATCTGAAATTGCCCAGGTACTAAGAGGTAGACGGCAGTATTGTCCAAAATATCAATAGCAATTTAAATGCCTTCTCCAAGGCACCTATCCAAAAGGAGGATTGTAGCAAGCTCCTTAAAAAAAGAGATCTTTATGCATCATATAACAGTAGACATATTCCAGCTAATGGAAGCTGAGGAGATGGTTTACTTTATACTAAACAAAAATGCTTGCCTAAACATTTATTTATGCCCCAATAATTAAGTAAAATCTCCAACAACTTTTCGTTTTCCAATGAACCATCTATCGTTTATCGGAAAACTTGATTCTGCTGACTTTAATAACATTAATTGAAGGGAGTCAAGTTATGGCTTCGACCTTCAAGCTTTGTCTAGTTTACACGTTGATTTTCCTCTTATTTTCTTACAAGTACCTTTTAATTATTTAGTTTTATGTTCAAGCTCGGTCAAAGACCTTATTGCTTATTTGCATGGAACGAATATAAATTATTGATTTATCGTTCATATGATTCGAATTGATATTAAAAGTTCAATGTATGAAGGCTTTTGGCTTGTGACTAGCAATAAATTTACATTTAATAGGTTTGTAATATAACTAATGTAAGGGGAACTGTTTTTCATAGAATTATGCATTTGCGATTCTAAAAGGCCTTTGTTCAGCAGTGGACGTCTCTCGGCTGATGATGATGATGATGATTCTAAAAGCTAAGAAATTTAAAATTATAAAGTTTCAATGTCATTGAGGTAATTCTCATTAGAATTTTAGAATTATATTAGAATCGAGACCTATTGTACTCAATAGTTACATTTTCAACCCATAAAACGATGAACCATCAAACATATACTTACCATTGTACATCGACAATAGTATATATTCAACAAGAAAAAGGAACCGTTGAAAACGTAGCCAATTTTCTGCCAGTGGATTAATTGCGGATTCGCAATCAAGACTTTTTACTATTTTTGTATATTTTTTTTTCCAACGTCGAGAGAGATGAGAAACTTTCACTGGCTGGCTGTCCAGACTAAAAAGTACAGCCTTTTAATGAGGAACTTCAAAAATAAAAGAAATGCGGTCGGACGATGTCGCGGGGAAGAGCTATTGAAGGCTCGCTCTTAAAGTTTTTTTGTTTGTTTGCTTAGGAAAGTAGGCGCATGACGTTGAGGTATTCCTTGAGGTTTATGCGAAGAATTGCTTTAATTTGTATGCAATATTATATTGTGTTTTTTGGTGTGTAATGTTTTTTATAAATGAAATTTATACGTCGACTGTGGCATATCACTAATCCTGTGTTCGATTACGAACGGTGCAACAATTTCCATAATTCGGTATTATACCAAGGGCTCAACCTTGGTAGCGAATAAAAATGAAAATTTTGCTTTGCGCATCCATTATAGGTACGAGAGATGAGCACCTATTAAGTATAGAGGTTGAAATAAAGTTAGCATAATGAGAACGATTAACATGGAAATGTGTTAATAATTTCATTAAATAACTACATTTGCCTAACATGATTTCACGCTTATGTCCAGATTAAATATAAATCCGACACTAAGCGATATAAATGATTGATGATTCACGTATTTGTGGAGGTTGTAATTAATATAGAGTTACGATTTGTTATTAGATAACTTTATGTTATGATATTGACGTAAATTATACATGCGAGTTCATTAAAACATGTGAACATCACGTAAATATTGCAACACATCATGTTTGTAAACATTACGTCATAAATATCTTTCCTCAAAAGAGTAACTTATAACAGTGAAAAGTAGCGACTATTCACATTAATTTATTATTATGTTATCGGCTTACTCACGTAACTGTTTGACGAGGAACTCGACTAGTTTCAAGCCATGCTAGAGGCTCATATTCATGAGCAGCATTCCGCGACACACGACGCGGCGATTGTCGCGCTGCTATTACTATTCTATGTTATGACTATTCATATGTTATTTTTTTAATTTAGGGAGCAACATGAAATTAAAAATAAACTTTAATTCTTTTAGAGCGCCTTTACACTACCGTTTTTCCAGCGTAGGCGTTCCATAAACGTATGCGTAGTGCAGACGCCGCAACTACGCGACTTTCAATTGACTCCAGAGGAAACGCCGCGACAACGCGACGCCTGCACCGCGTGGGTTGTCTAACAAACGCTCGTGTGAAGGTTCTCTTAATGCCCTGGCATACAACATACAATCTACCTCTGCTTCACTTGCTACCTCTCGACCAATCTCAAGTACATAGTGAGTATTAATTAGTGTACTTTGTAAACAAACATTATGAAATACAAAATTCACAATAATGTGCAGTTAACTAACTAATAATAGAGTGATGTGTTCCATTTGCTTTGTTTTCTATGTAGATTTCATGAGGTAATGTTTATGTAAGTTTATGGTATAAAATTTGTAAAATTATTGCGCCATTCTATGGTTCTCATTTCTGTGTTACAATATAATATCGTTGCGTTTCCTATAATTATACTGATCTGTTCCAGTAAAGCTTAAAAGGCTTTAATGCCCATTTTAAATAATGACATTAATATATTCTACATTTAATATTATACAGTGTAATATTTTTGAGAGTATACAAGGATCATTTCTCAATATTCATATTGCAGGATGCATGGAGGAGCTTGAACGTTTTGCCAAACTCTTGGCTCCATGTAAATTTCCAATTAGTCGCTTCGTCTCTAGGATACTAAGATGGCTCCGACGCTACTCAATTTACCTAAATTAGTTTGGCAGTTTTTAATTTAAATTATAATTTTGAGCCAGTTCAAGCGCTCTTCGTGAACACGGAGCAAAAATATGAAGTAGATATATAAACTAGATTTTCTATGGATTGCGGTCAAAATAATTGTGTAAAAATAGTTGTTCACCTAAATATACGTGTGAATTACACTTGATGCTGGTAATTTGAACTTTATTTCGAGTTAAAAAACGAGTCTAGAAACATATAGTAAACACATAATCTCTATTAGCATCTTAATCGCCATTGAAGCGAGACTGGCTCTCTTTTGCATAATTTTTACGTTCATGCAATGTTCGAGTAAAAATTGTACAAGTGCAGTTCTATTCTTGCACAATGTTGCTTGTTACTGCGCGTTTTCGAAGCGAACTCGCGAATTTATTCGTGTTAAGTAAGCAATAAACACTGCTGTTGAATATACTGTTGATTGATTTTATTGTCAGTTTCAAATTGATAGTCTTTATGTGAAGTATAAAACAGATATTGGTATAAGTTATCACTTATAACAGCCAATGTTTGTAAGAGTTGTATGCAGTAAGAACAATTACTGTCCAAGCCATAAAGCTATGGGCATTAATGATGGGTTTAAGAAGAAAGCTGGCAGTAACCTACCAGTAACAATAATAGCTTTGATTTCCCTTAACTTTCTTTTTTAGTAATTTAATGGTTGCTAATATTACAGAGGTCTTTATAGGGCACTTTAAATAACTTGTATGTGCAACCACACTTTTTTACCGGGGCTCTGGTCGAATACGTGTTTTGCAGTAAGAGTTTGACACCTCTCTTCGCAAATTCGTCAAAATTGAAAGTGATAAACAAACAGAAAAACTCACATATTAGTTAGAAAATCACAAGAAAAGTGACTTAGATACCAGGAGCACATGAACATTAGTAGGTTCCCGAGCACAAATTGTGTGGGAACAACGCGTCCATTGAATGCGCCCAACATTACCGTGCGCGTCGCTTTGCTGGCTCGCTTGTTATAAATGTTTATTTATGTTAATGTCCCGCGTAAAGAATGGGAATGTAAGGTTCTGGGTGCACGCGATTTCTCTTACAATGTATTTTGCATTGCATTTTATCTGCACTTACTTTTCGTTCAATTAAAGGGTGATTAAGTTTGTTGCTTTTATTTTTATTTAAAAGCACGGCTCGTTTTTGTGTACGTAATATTTGTTTGATGTTATGGAAACTGAAGTATTAGAATTCGATGATACGGTTCGATAGACCGACGTTTAGAATTTGCCAGATTTCAAAAAGCAAAGTAGGACATTTTGTCGCACAAGTCATACAGATTATATGACTTGTATGACATAAACTCGACAGAATCTATACACAAGACTTCCACGGTGAACATGGGCTGACTTGATAAGGGACCTGCATCCAGCTGCATTCTCCCTGCGACCTTATCAGATCGTCTGTCCAATTTACTTAGTAATGACCCCCATTTCAGAAAAGGTCATGAACAAGAAAGGTTTAAAAGTACATACCATTTAAAGGAATTTGAGGTCTATTAATAGATGCAACAAAGCATTTTTCCAAACAATCGTACTCGCGTGATTTAACGTTACGCACGGATTTGTTTACATTGTAATAGTTTATAATTGTTAGTTAATCGCCGGAGAGCGAAACGATAACCTGTTCTTAATTGATTTTCGTGAGAGTCGTTATCTAATTAGTGTGTGTTTGATAACATAATTATGGCCTTTGACTTTATTCGACATGCCACTGCGATCAGCAATCAGATTATAGATAGATAATCTGACACGTTGAGGTAGCCTGTCAGTTTCATATGTACCATAATTATATGTTCACGGCATGACGCCATAACATTGCGCCTTAAGTCGTTTTGGTGTTAGGCAGAAGTGTGCCTACTTATATTAAGATTGTTTACTACATAGTTCTGTTAATAATTTAATTGTGATAGAAGAGGCCTAATTTTTTTTAAGGGGAAGAAATCATCCAATGACTTTTCCTGCCTTGGGAGAAGAAGCTTAAGGGAAAACATTTTGCTCGTAACATGAGAGTCGTAACTATTACTGAGATTTAAAAAAATGAATATCTTTAATATACACATACGAGTACATTACTCGGCTTCAGAATCAAACTTGTACTTGACCCCGAAGCTAGATTATATGATTAAAAATTTAACTGTAGAATATCATTGCCGATAGTAACTGATTATGTAAATCCGCTGAATGAAATAGCTACGTACATATCACAGTGACACGTATCAATTAATTAAAGCTCACACAAAAAACACATTATCACATGTAGATCCTTAATCACAGTATTCCGAGTCCATTTAGTCCAATTAATAATTAATTGAATTAATGTTTTAATTGTATCGGTAATTGATTGCGACCAACATGATGAATGGATTTGCACAATTTAAATCGATTCGTTGCAATTTGCAATTATTTGGTAAAATCTAGGTCTTTTAGTCTAGAAACCAGTGTTTGTTAGTCACTGATTTATTTGGTACCTAAACGCGTATCGTTTAATATGTATTGATTACGATTTGTTAGTATATTTGGTGAGTGTTCTGGTATTAATATTCTCTCAATATTGGACATAATCTAATATTTTAGTAAAAAAATTGGTAGGTTTATGTCGAAAATTTTATCGTGATTGTAAAATATTTTTTTGGAAATATGTCTTGTATCTCGTAAGTAAGTTATGCTTCTTTATTGTTTTACCAAGCCATTGTTCTTTTTCCTTCGAAATCGAAATCGCAAGCTCGAATTGAAAATGCAGAGTCGAATGTTCAAGTGACGTCCCACTCGGTGTGAATGCACTCCAAACTCCAAGTCTTGCTGTTTTATTTAGTATCTAACCCACGTCTGGGACCCTTCCCAGAACTGGTTCCTAAAGATTCCCCCACACTTACGTCATCAACAAAAAACTCCTTTGTGCCAGTATAAAAACATTTGGAGGCATGGTAAAAAGTCTGGTATATAATTATTACATCGATTTACTAAGCAGTCATTAGCTCTATACCTATTTTGAATAATCGTTAGTGAAATAGTGACCCAAACAGCAAAGTGGACTGTTCCAAATTCCTTGCTAATAGCTGTATACAAATAAACTAGAGTTTGGCGTTGGGCGAACCGTTGCAGAGTTTGCTTTTATGCTCAGCATAAACATAGCCCTTTGGATATGCAAATTGGGTATACGCAGGCAATGTTCGTTCACGTCGTAATTTATAAATATAGCTATATATCATAGTATTTTTTCGTAACAACACCAAACATAAAAGTTTAACTCTCTCATTTTTGTCACAAGCGAGCCGTATCTAGACCGAGAATTTAGGACTCAAAATAGCGATCATATTTATTAGTACCTAAACGTAAATACGTACAGATATTTTCGTTCCGCTACGCGTAAATCGATCCAGTTAAATACATCCATTGTTATAAAAAAGTTATTACTTTTTCATGCCTTTTCATCGAGTATTAAAACGACAGTAAATTCTAAAACATTTGTGGAAAGTGGATATTTCGTTCGTTAATCTGAAACGTCAACGAATGAGCACACCGACTTTACTCTCTCTGCGAACTTTGTAAGACGTACTTCACAAAATAATAGAAGTTAACTAAAGAACGAAACTTTCTAATAAACTGTAATAGAGAATTCTATGGACATCGAAACTGAATAAATCTTTTGAGAAAGTGATTCCAACTTTACCCCTATAAATCGTGAAGGCAAACGTTTGACTCGCAGACGACCTACGGGTTCGTTAGGTTAAGTCGGGGTTACCCAGTCCTAATTTCATCTAGGTATTCCAATTTGGTATAATCCAGTTGTGTTACGAGAACTACTATTCTTACTCAAATATGAATGAAAATGTACATAATTTTCCTATCTTATATTCGTAGATTTGCGGTTGCCGCTTTTGGTATCAAAATATTTGTACTAAATTATGGCAACTTTATGACTTGCTTAAATTTACTTTAGAATACAACTTGTATTTTACTTGGAGCAGATATTAACATTTTCGATACGGATGAAAATTATTACAAATAAACAAACGGGTATCGTAAATACTAAATAATAATAGCTAGAATATTGTTTGTGCTTTTCTTCTCGGGAATAACTGATTTTGTATTAAGTCTTATTTACATTTTTAACCGTTAGAAGTAACTCAACTTTTGTTATTAATGTTACTGTTTATGTTTTGTAGGTTTTAAAGTTATACCTTGGATTTCAAGAAATTATTTCGTTGTTTTATCTGAATTTCCAGCTAACAATGAAGTGTTATTTCTAAATTTCTGAAAACACTAGCAGAAGTTTAATAAAATAATGAAGAAAAATCTGTTAAACCACGGCTCAACTATTATTGCATGACACAACTGTTGTATTACTCTACCTTCCCCATTGAGAATAAAAAGATGTAACGATATGTTATTTCAATAAACTTGACACCTAAACAAGTGCACATAAATGGGACACTGGGAAAACTATACATCATTTCAAACTTACGACCTATGGGCTAAAGTCTTTTGCACAATCGTTCCCTAGTCACCGTAACTCGGTCTAGATTTCTCTGGAGTACTAACATGACTTACGAAGGCAATCTAGAATATGCAAGATCACTGCATCTTGTTATACTATGGACATTTGCTTTGTAAGCTAAATGTTTCAGTGAAGACGTTTTTGACTAAAGATTTTTAAGTTTGAAGCAAGGAAAAATCTTCAGTGACTTTAAAACACGTTGAACCAAGTTTTATATTCTCAAGAGAGCAAAATTAAATAGATGTAATAAACAAATTGTCACTAACGAGTTTTATTTCATTTGGGGTGCAGTGGACATACAATTTCGGACACCGTGAACAATTTCCGACATCATACGATTAACAATTTCCTATTTTAGATGACCCTTCAAACTTTGCAACACCCCATATTTGCAAAGGTGGCCTCTTGTCCAATAGTTGTTGGACAAGAGACCTACACCAACTTTTTAAAGCGTAGTCATTTCTTTCAATGTTAAATTAGTCATCAGGTTTCATCATCAGCCACAGCAGATCAAGCTGCACCTTTCTGTCATATTCCTATATTCGATTTTCAACTTAATTACCTATTTTGATATAAAGTCGAAAATTCAATGGCAAAACTGGAAGGACCTGCAGGCTTGCAGAACAAAGACAGGTGGTACTAATACCCAGTAGGTTTTGATTAAGTATTTAGTACAAAGATATTTTGTTTACTATACTTATACAATATATCACTTATCTCAAAAACAATAGATTTGTAATCGTTTGATGAGTGGGAAGCAAAACAATTCATATTTACAATTGTGATGTGTACTCGTATGATGCAATCATTGAACAATTTAATGTCAACAGTTCAACATTCATAATCCTTGTAACTATGCAATACTTTAGTACCTTCGAAGAATTCGTACTGTTATTTGTATTTCTGAAATCTAAATGTGTCTTAAAAATGAAATTATTCGGAGTTTTTTTTAAGGGGGAAAATCATCGAATGACTTCTCCCGCCTTGGGTGAGGCGAGAGGGAGAATCAGAGTCTTACCGACTAAAAACCACTCGTTCCTTCTCCTGCTTTGAGCCGGAATTGAAGTCAAACATCGCAACAATACAGCAACACAGTTTATAACAAAACCAAGAAGTCATAATATGCCTGCTATTCTACGACCAGTGGAGACACTTATAGTAAGAAATTAATTAAGTACTTATCTTAAAAGGACATAATTACAACACTAATTATAAACACTACAAGGTAGGTAATAAGCTCATATTAATCTTTTTCTACAAAATTGTCAACTTGTTGATCATCGCATTACTTTTGACATTTATGTTACAGACTATAATAAACTTTTATATACTGTACATACAAGCTCTCGTTGAAGAAAACATACATAAAGCCACAAAATTACCAGAATTTAACACATAAAAGTATTTTTAACTTTTAAGTACACACGCGACGCAGTTTTGTACTGACAAATGTGCAGTATGTAAATAAAAGCCATTGATAATGTTTATGAGATTACTTTATGTGTGTAGAAACGAAGTTTAGTATTTGACTGTATACCTGCATTGTTTCCTAGAATAAAATTATTGTTCGAAAATTTTAACTAACTTTTGATTGAGGTGGAGTGAAAAATCGGCCAGCTTTTGGTAGATGCTGATAGCTGTACCCTTGGTACGAGTTTGCTTTACGTTAAACGAAAACGAGAAACGCGTTCAGCGCTCTGATTGGCCGGATAGAATGAACCAACCAATCAGAGCTCTCGTTACGATTACTTAAAACGTAAAACAAATTTATACTAAGGCAAGGCAAGGAAGTAAACAACTGAACAGTAGGTATCTACTACTATTTATACATCTAACTATATTTTAGAAAAAAAAACAAACCTGTCGAGTAGTTTGTTTATCCAACAGTTTCTGTTTCCTTTTTTGTCTGCATTATGTAGTTATTTAACCAAGGTGGAATGTCAAGAGCAACCGAGGAATGCATCCGTTGACTTGACCGACTTTGGTCCTAGTTTCATCTCAATATACGTATAGAACAGCAGCCTTGCGCCTTATAAGTGACTTACAGCCAATAACATCGCAGCTTTATGTCAAGAAGTACAGATTATCTCTTCATTTAGTTATTATTTAGAAGGGTCTGGTTGCAACAAATTAACCTTCGCTGTCCTTGCCTTTACATAGTCCAGTTATCGTGAGTATATGTAAGTAAAGCACGTATTTTGTATCATGTTAATTATGTTTCTATGAATATGTCTATTTCTATGTTCATGTACTGCCTTTAGGCTTCCAAAGGTTTGTAAAGTAAAGTAGTATTAAAACATGAGGTGTACTTGTACCGCTTAGGGCTAAGGTCCAGAAATACTCGTGAAGTTTTTGGTACATTGCCTGTTGCCACAAATTGCTTATAAGGGACCGTTTAATATTAAACTATAGAAGATATATGTATAGGTATCTTTAAATTATAGGTTCGTGTAATACATAGTAACACACTATAAGTTGTTTGCTTGGGATGAGTTCACTGGTTACGTCATGTGACCACAAAAAAGCTTGAGTTAATAAATGTGCTGGCGAGAAATTGAACTATTGTTTGATTATATTTCTGTAGATGTTATCGACAGAATTTAAAAATAGCAAACTGTTTGCGCGTCTTCGTTTTCCTACCACGCAGTTAGTATTCGAAGTTGGTAATAACAACGATTCACGAAATAAAATGACAAACATTTTACAACAAATATTTTCGTAGCGAATATTTTCAACGAGTTGAATATGGGAAAAATATATTATGGTTGTTGGAGTGCTTGCTTGGCCCCGATTCGTCTTTAGAACTTCAATTTTCCAAATATATTTCTGGAGTGAATTCAAAAGTTGTTCGGTAAAACCTCAACTGTCACATACATTTACGCGATATATAAGTTTTAACATTCAGCACGTGTCTAGAATATCTAGGGAGGAGCAGTGAACTTCGTTGTGGGTGCATTGACTCCCCCTCGCCAGCCGTACCTACCGTGTCCTCGAGGACGTTATACAATTTATGTCAACGCTAAAAGCGAGTGCCTTCGTCGTTTTTTCGTTTCTCTACTGGGCAATAACAAGACAGAAATAATTACGCTATAAACAAACTATGTAATTGAACAAAAGTGTTGTAAAAGACAACTTTTAACAGTAAATTACATTTCTTTTTCCATTTATTCTTGTTTGCTTGCGCTTATTTACATAACAAGAAATGTTCATTCGAAACTGAACCAAGAACTATATTGAAATGGAAGTTCGATTTGCAAAGCTTGTCTGAATATTAATTTGTTTGGTAAATAAATACGGCACATTCTGCTGCACGCTGGTTCACATTTCTATTATTTGTTTATTTGGAATTTTAATTAAATAATTCATAAATATTTATGTGATTGTCTGTCTTAATTTTATATTTAACATTTCTTTAAGGTGTTATATACTGACTTCATTAACATAAAACCTGCTCATTTCTCTTCGAAAATCCTTTACAAATGTCAAGATAATATAAAGCATCGCGTGCGTTAAGTATTACGTCGGACTTTCGCTTCGCTTTGTCGATCGCCAGGTCGATTCGTCTATTGAGGCGTTATGTATAATTAGTTGCGTCAGTCCCGCTACGTGATCTACCGGTCCCATATTCTCGCGTGCCGTGAATATGTTATGATTGCTACTTTCACATACCGGTACGAATCTTCGAACCAGCTCGATAGTTTCCGACATATTCTGATGCACAGTTTTTCTGTTGTTTACGCTTTTTTGCTGTTTCGGCTTTTTTAGATTACGTCACTGGTCTACCATGTGTAGACGGTTTTTTGTTACCGTTTTTACTAGTCTGGATTAGTAGAATTAAGGTTTGAGTTCATAAGTGCTATTATTAATGAATTAAACCATTATGTAGAGTCATTACCTAGTTAAAAAGTTTAAATAATTATCTTTTTGTTTGGTTTTATTTTGGGGCACCTGAATTCATATTTTTTGCTTTATGTAATTGCATTTTAAAATATGTGTAGTAGTTATGAATAGAGTAGTTTTTGTTAATAGGTCTACAGGTTTATTTATTGAATATAACTGGCTAGTTTTTGTTCAAAAACGTATAAAACTATATCTTTTCAGTCACGGTTAGTTAACTGCAACACTTTCGTATGACAAACGAATTAGAACGAACGATGAGCTCAAGGCTCGACGTTTGTCACTGACACACATATTTATTTAGGTTATGTAACGTAACTAAACGAGTAACGTAACGCTATGTAATAGTTATAATAACTGTTATAATTGTTGCTGACACGTTTTGATGGCTTCGATGTTTTATTGCTCAGTGAATATCATAATTGGTGTTAGATACATTATAGACAAGGGCAGAGCTATAGCTGTTGCTATTTCATAATACCTCGTTTTCCTAAAAATTGTTAAAAGATAGTCCGGAGTATATGACCAGCGTTAAGTGAGGTGCTAAATAAAAAACGTATATTCATACGTTTTAATCAAAAAATATTTATAATGGTTGAGAAAAGGTCTTTGATCTGCAGTGACCACATAAAGGCTGTTGATGTGATGTGATTTATAACGATTCTATAGTAACTTAACACATTTTTGTTCAAGTGGGGAATTTCATTTAATGGCTTCTCCCGCCTTGGGTGAGAGTGTCAGACTTACTGACTCACTTGTTCCTACTCTTGCTTTTCTAGCCGTGTTCGAAACTTCCATGTAACAAAAGTTATAATGATTATATTTACAAAGCCATTTTGGTTACTTTAATTGTGCTAATTGATGGATACCAAATATAAAGACGACTTTACGATATTTATCTTCCACCTACTATTAGTTCTAGAGGCTACTGACCTGTGGAGAGTGAGTAGGCGTTTAGTATTTAGCGGCCAGTATACGTTTGAGGGTCACTTTGTAATTTCATAAATATTACAGTGCTAATCTGTGTCTCAGACATGCTTTAGTTAAATATACTAAGTTTACACGTTTAACTAATGAAAATGAATTACATATTAATTATGTGGCTTCATAAATTAGAGGTTATATATATGTTTGTTTCTAAAACACTTCACACGTTATACTTACTGATAGGTACTTACTATGTTTTGTAGATAGTACAAAAAGTTGCGAATCAAGTCTGCTATGTACTATAATAATGTTTAAAAATAAAAGAAAAAAATAAAAACAAAAACGTTGTTATATCGTGCTCTGATAATATCTATCTACATTATTACTTATCTATTTTAGTATGTATATCGATAGTTCTTTTCGACTATCTAGAGATCGATAAAAAGTAGAGTATCTTCATCTCGGCCGAATAATAACAGCGAAACAGGGGCATTGGGTCAATGTTTTAAATTATTTTGAATCTGTTCACTGACAATGTAGATGCGAAAACGTTGACTTTTGAACTTGAAATACTTTTTTAAACTGACTTTATATTGGTTCATTCATTGTAAGATGTAATGTTTTGACTATTGGTTAAGTGATTTCACATACAACTGCTTATTTGAGTTTGGAGGTCGATACCGGAACTGAATGTGATAGCTATACTTATCTATTATTATTTATTTTTACGATTTAAGAGTATTGAATCGTGACTCAAGTGTAACATTATCAATGTTTTAAAGCGTTATTTATAATGCTGCATCTCTTATTTATTTCAATTAGTCTTTTTAAATTTTATCTTTGTTTAATCGACTTTGATTTGGAACTGGACTAATAATGTCTAATTTTCAATATGAAGTATTGAAATATCATATTATTATCCAGTATATTATGAAATTTTAACCCAGAGCTGCGGACTGCCTAGCGGGTTACCGGGGCTCCGGCTCGAAAAGCAGGAGTAGGAACGGGGTGGTTTTTAGTCGATAAGAGTCTGACACTTACTCTCGCCTCGCCCAAGGAGAAACCTTTGGATGATTTTCCCCACTCAAAAAAAACTGTATAAAATTATTAACATAGAACGCAGAAGTACAGTTCCGTACAATAAAACTATTCACTTATCGATGAGAAAATGTTTTTCAAACAGTGGAGCAAGAGTTCTGGTATTACCCGAAGCCATTTCCTCATGACGGCGACCAACGTAATCTGTGTGATCTGTTCCGATACGGCCATCATCGATTCGTGATGAAACGCAGGTTTCATCTCATAACTGTCGCAAGAGTTTCTGAAGCTGACTGTACTGAGAAAATGTAATGTTTGTGGGTTTTAGCAATTAGATTTTTTGTTGTAAAGTTTTTTGTGTTGTTTTATTTTATTTCACTGTCTTTATTGTTATTGTTGATTTGGATTTTGAAATGTAATATGTTGTAAATAAGTCGATTTTTCTATCCCAGCGTGAGGTTATTTGTATTGAGCTTACCTTTTTTGCATAAAATTTTTATAATATTTTTTTTCTTACGGCAAACTCCATAAATTATCGGTGTTCATTAGAAGCGCTACGCTATTAAACTCTTCGAATACCTACACATAAAACTTTTAGCACACATCATTAGGTAAGTTTAGAGTCCATTTAAAAGTTTAACTGGTATTTTCTTTTTAAAGTTTTATTTTTTAATTTATCTTTATTGATAATTTATTATTGTTATGAAATATAATTAAGTATCCATTATTTTAGAAATTGTAGAACTCTGAAATACGCATAAAACTTACACAAAAAAACTTATAATAACAAAATTCAACTACCTAGGTATTTATATTCTACTTATATTTTATAATACGCATAACATTCTCTACTCTATTTATAAAAAAATAAAGCGTTTGTTTCATAATTCTTTGCATTTCTTTTTCAGGATAATGCATTTTTTTTCATTTGTTATGTAAACTATAAATACTTTTTTCGTTTATAATAAACCTATTCTTGAGAATGTAGTAGCGGCATATAACCTCGTTACAAGTCATAATTAAGATCGTGTAGGTAAACTACACAAAAGTAAGTATGAAATATGGTCCGCGAAATAATAAAGATACACAAGACATCACCTAATAAAAATACTACGGTTAGCACTCAAATAAAATTTATTTAACTGATTTCCATAATCAAAAAGGAACTTATTTTATAAGACACTGGAGAAAATATTTGGGATATGTGGGAACCACATGAAAAAAAAAATAGTTGGCCTAACAAAAATGTTAAAAAATGGCGCTCTATTAAAAGAAGCTTGGGAACCCCTGCAATAAATCATAGATTATAAGTAACCGTCGAATACGATGAAGTGAGTAATTTTTTGTCTTAAAATTTTATTATTGTAAAAAACTATACCGTCATATTATGTTCATCGATCATATTAGTAGACTGTAGAGCTTATTATTATTGGTTTTGGCAGCACACAATATTTTTTATGATTTAACTGGATTTGAAGGCATTTTTGAACGTAATTTCGTTTTAAAGGTTGTTTCATTTTAAGATTATATTTTAATTGTAATTTAAAAAAGAACTTGCACTCGTATTTGTAGCAAGGTGATAGATAAATAGTACTTAGTTGATCACGCAAATGTCAAATTTTTATATAAGTACGTATAATTATAATTTAACACAATATTATCATATCCGTATTTTGTATGATCTACTATTATCTTGTAATTGTTTCATGTCTATTATTTTATTAAAATGTACACGGCACAACGCTGACTCTGACATTACTCAGAAGTTTAAAATAAAAACTGAAAAAGTGGCACATCACAAAAAATATACTACCTACTAGAAAATAAGCATTTTAGCATTCCATTTTTATAAACGCTGTTCCATACTGGGATTTTCTCCGGTATTGTTTGTTCATTTATAATACCTACGTACGTAAATATCACACCTAGACACAACACATTAATTTGTAGGTCACACATAAAATTGTTCCGTAAGGGAATTGAACTGCTCATATTCGGCAGTAGAACAAAACAGCTTGCCTTAATAATGTACCCAACAACTTAGCCCCACTTACACAATAACATATTTGCGCAAAAAATAGAAAACCTGTTCATAGTACATACGCACGTTACGTCTCATATATCACGCCGCCGACAAACAGTTGCTAACAACTGGTTGCTAAAAAACTACAAAGTACCTTACGTTTAACTCGTTGTGAAAAACGTTACCCTCCTTTACCCACGCACTCGAGCACAAACCAAGGTCTCGATACAACAATTAGTTCACTGATTAAATAATTAATGCTAAAATTGTGTCATCATTGCAAAACTACACAAGTTAAGTTTAGAAATTCATGTTTTACTATTTAAAGTTACTTCAAGTTTTACCTTCGTCATTGGCCTTTGTAGTTACTCGTCTATGAAATATTCAGAGTTGTAGGTAATTAAATAATTCGCAATATTATTGTTATAATGCTAATATTATTCTTATTCTTGTTATAATGTAAATATATACAAGATTTTTTAAGTAATAGACCTATCCTTTGTTCGACCTGAGCATATCACGGTCTCACAGAAACCCGATGTAAAAAAAACCCTTGCGTATTATTTCGTTGTATGAGTGAAGTTACCGAAGGCTCAATTAACCCCTTCCTCAGTCTTCCCAATCCCCGTTTCCCTAACAACCCTTAAATTTCTAATCCCCAAAAGGCTGGCAACGCACTTGTTATGCCTCTGATATTTCTGGTGTCCATAGCCGGCGACAATTGCTTACCACCAGTTGATCCGACTGCTCCTTTACCGGCTTATACCATAAAAAATCTATGTCCTGCATATTTTTTTAATATTAGAAAATGCAATTTTTTACCTCTTTATTAAGTAAAAATGTATAGCAGTATTCTAATAAATTTTTAAACACTCAAAAACACTAGATTTTACAAGCACTAGACACAGCCTTTGTTGGTCTATTATTTTGAACGTGCACCGTATTAGCTGGATGATTTATGTGAGATGCAAGCGAGCATAAAATGAATGACCGAATAAACGCCGCGTAAATTACGTGTGAGATGCAAGATCTGAGCACTGGTCAGCTTGTAATTGAGATGTATTTATTAAGTTTGTTTTGAATTATTTTCTAGACTTTAGTGATTTTTTCCTGATATTTGTATGCTTATTTTCGATAATTATCATTGCAGTTGGAATTAAAATCTGTGTCTTGGTAAATTTATGTCGTAGCATTATAATATTTTTTTAGGTATTTTTAAATGCTGTGTATGTCATGTCATGAAATAAAACCATCTCAAATTTTATTCAAACGCACAAACATGATATTTGTTCCGCTACAAAAAAATAAATAAACAAAACCTTTTAATTAGCATAAAAATTAATTCTACAAAAATCGATTCATCGATCACGACTGTGTAAATAGTGTTCATTATATTAATTACCATATTGGGTATAATTGTAATTGGTCACGTTGCATAAGGCGATTCTTCGGATCGTGACAGTGAGAGTATTTCTATGTTTTGTAGGTCGCGATCATTGTATCGAGTAGAATCGAGTACCAAGCGTGGGACATTTGGAACAAGTGAAAACTAGACACACTTCGCATTTTTCTATTGTATCTAATTACAGTACCTACGGGGTCGGCTAATTTTTTTAATTGACGAAATAATTTATTATTGTTGCTCTCATTATTTATTTTTTTAAGGATGTTTTTTTTAATTTTTTTTTTCCGATTTTTTTTTTTAGGTATATATATTTTAGGTTTTATTTTAATGTTTACTATGTAACTGATTAAGTAAATTTATCTTTATAAATGACAGTACTATCTAAGTTATCTTCTAAATAAAGGGGTCATGTAAGAATAAGGAGTACGTAATTTTCGTTGAAACTAACTCGCTAATAGGTCTCGATGGTTATGGCTCAACGATGTTACACATTTAGTTCGAACCGTATCGAAGTTATGAAATGAGCTAAAAAATTCATTGACTACCGATTGTTACAGGCATGCTAATTCGAACATTTCGAACGAAATAACGCAACAGTTTCGACAGCTAAACGCCACTTTGAAATTTTTCCCGAAATTTAGTTTCTATTTTTTTTCGAGAGAGAGATTTACAATTTTTTTGACTGGTTATCGAGGCCACGGAAATAATCATAACTATTTTTATAAAATGTATTGGGATATTATTATCTTCATTAGAATTATTTAGATCGAAAAATATAATTATTTACTTGTGCTATTTTTAGATTAATAAGTAGTTAATATCAATTTCGCTCTCTTTCTTACCCATATAAAAATAGTATAATTCCTTAAATACCTACGTACATTATTTTTATTGACCTCAATTTATTTATTTTGCCATAATATTCGTTAGAGATATTTATATCGTGACAGATTGATAAAATAATTAAATGTATAAAAACAATACTACGTACGTTATTAAACGCTTATAATATTGAGACACTCGTCAATCAATAGATTGCAATAAAACAATATTTATTTCCTAGTACAATACCCGTCGCAACATTAAAATAATTTATCAGCCAGTACCGGCTCGCCTAATCACAGCTTTCTTCGTCTGTCACCGGAGAGAGCGCAACCGCTATTTTATTTTAAAGAAAGTTTATTTCTCTCTACGTTTATAAGCGACCATTAAATAAATTCAACTTACCGTGTATATGCCAAACAAAACACAATCACAAAATAATCGGCACAAGAAAGTCCGCAAGTTCACAGTTCACAGGTGTAGCGGCGCGCGATCTTGACGCGGTCTACGATTCGAGGTTCTAAGTTCGTTCTCGGCCAGTGTCGTAGTTGCACTGAGCGTTCTTAACGGAAGAGCAGTGCGTGGTTGCGCTCGCGCACGCTCACCTAAAAGTAAAACCAAATACGCGCGCGTACACCGTACCGCGTAAATCGGTAAGATATCACTGTCGATCTAACACCCTACACAATGCGTCGTACGCGGCCAATTTATTAAGGTTAAGGATAGAAAAGTACCATACCGATAGTTATAGGCATAATTTTTGAGTAAATCGATTCGACATAGCGTGACTCGATTTTAGTGCTAATTAAGTTTCTGTAAGATACAACTGGAGCGTGAGAGTGATCTCGAAAGTTAGAGGTCTTAATTAGTAGGTGTATGATCGAGTATGAGTGCTTACGTGTGCTTGAGAAAATATTTCATGCTATAATGAACTGTACAATAACGTAACAATAATAATTGTGGGTTCTGAAACGTTGTGTTTTGATAAGTAGATAATGAGTTTTAAAATCAAATTCGATGTAGAACCTGTAATAAGTAATGTGCGCTCAAAGTTCCCAGGACTCCCGAGAGTAAACATTGTGTCGACGTCGAAGTCCTCTGAACTTGATGACAAAAGTGGCAATAAATTCCAATTGGGTTGTGGTAGTGACTTCAGACGCGAGGATACGTGCACTGTCAAAGCGCTCAGATAAAGTACTGGGCGGTTGGGGTAAACATTGTATCAATGCAGAGGCGTTCGCAGTCGTGCGTCTTACTAAGGAAATCATTACAAATAATAAATGTAATAGGTATCTATGCATGCATTTTCTGTTGCACCACTAACATTCATTTGTCATTCAACTTAGTATAGATATAGTTCGAGGTTGAAAAAGGTTAAATTAATATCGTGGTTTTAATTTTGAATCGCAATATAGATAATCTACATTGATACATACAAACTAGTTTGACTACAAAACATTACGTACAATTTATGAATTAGGGATTCAATTTTCAATGGATAATGAAATTTGCTTTTTTTGTTTAATCACATGCAATTAGTATCAACATGTTTTAACCTACAATTTCGAAATGTCTTAGGAGTTTTCGGATCGAAAATTATTGGATCATTATATGTAATATACTTGCTTATAAGTGCAATAGTAAAAATTATATGTACTAAGACATTATTGTCACCGCATCTAAGTGCCCGCGCTGTGGTAACGAAAATTGCGACACAAAACCGATTTTGCCTCGTGTGTGAAGAAATTCTAAACTAGTACGTTTTAATATCGATTACTTGAACAATTTCGGTTGTTATAAACTCTACGTGAACATATTTCTGATCGTAATTGACCGATTACGCAAATCTGTGCGTGGAAAATATGTTTTTATGATTGCCCGTTTATGATGGTCGATCTAATGAAAGTTTAAATTATTCGAATAGTTTAATTTCGATGTTGGGAGTAATTATTTTAATGAGTCATTAGCAGAGTTTACTATACAATTTAAATTAGGATCATATTTTGTGAAGAACGTCTGGATGTTTGGAAAGTAGCAAAAAGTAACGATTGCCCAGTTTGGTTTTATATTATAATTGAAACATATAAAATATAATTCACATGAAGCTTACCTAATTCAATTCGACTTATTATTTCAACAAAGTTTGTCCAGACTTTCACTACATCATATAGTTTCTTTTATTAAAGAAAATGTGTGACAAATTATTATTTTTAAAGCCAAACTTGCTTGTCAACGGTTTTATTTATTCGTTATGGTAAATGTTTATTTATTTCAATTATATAATTTGTGGACGCTTCAAGCAATGTTTAAGCAAGTTTATTTCTGAAGATTTCTGTTTTCTTTTTATTTTTCTGTCAAACGCTTTTTGTCTAATTTGCCTGCAGTTTAAGAAATAAAATAGTGTTACTAAATTGCTGTCACAAATTGATTATTTGACAAAGACTGTTGCTATTTACTTGCTTGGTTCCGAAGTATTTTATTTAACTTTTTAAATTGACAAAAAAGGGATTCTATTTCGTTGTTTGCTAACGTCACTACTGATTTGACGTGATTAATTTTGCATAAAATCAGGTCAAATATAAGTAACAATAATTTTCAATTTCTAACACATTTTTTTTTATAGTTTATAAAGACAGAACTTTGTGTGGTCATTTAATTACAGCATTATTTTAATTTAAATAAATAAATGATCTTTTATTACGGAAAAAAGTACACAAATATACATTAATTCGATACAAGTTATAATGTCATAGTAAAACTCTGACCTCTGTAATAGGAAAATACCTGTATCACAGAGAATTAGCTGATATAAAGTGGAATGAGTTTATTGAAACACTGCTAACACAGGAAAACATTGTGAGGACACCCTTAGTATAAGTTTGCTTTACGTTTAAAGTAATCGAAACAGCGCGTTCGGCGCTCTGATTGTTCAGTTTATTCGAGCCGGCCAATCAGAGCGTCGAACAACGAACGTACTATGGGTACTGAACTAAAAAAGTTTATTAATATGTGTCTGTAATCACCAGTGATAGGAATAGGTAGTGCTTATTAGCCTAAACAGAGAACAGAGAAAAGCAACAGAGACTTCCCTGTGCAATATTTTTTCCCTGACACCTGCTTAAATCATGTTTAAAAATACTCTAATTATACCTACATTGTTTTACCGTTTCAGTTTTTTATATAACTTATGGTTATCACCTATCCGTATTGAGCTTGCGTAGGGACCCATTCCAAATGAGATCGCATCTTCTTTTGCAAAGATCTGATACAGTTACAACCTACATAAATATTAGTGTTCATCGATCATAGTATTGAAAAGTTGTTACAGACCAATAGGTAAATGCCTAAGTGGAATATTGTGTATTTCTAACAGATGTTTTTTGTCAGTCTCAATGTAAATAGAGGCGACTATTGTTTACACAGTTCTTAGTTCATATATTTGTTTGAAGTATTAGACTCTTAATGTCTACACGTTCAAAATTTCTACTTTCCACTGTCTATAATGCTAATTTAGCTGGTTTGACCCGGAAAATATAGAGTTACGCTGTGGCCCCTTTACTTAGTTAAAATTGTAATAGAATGAGTATTTAGTTTCACGCTTTCATTTAAGCAACTATATTTCCAGATGTACGTAGGTATATATTTAAGGTTTCTTTATGTTATAAGCCGGTAAACGAGTAGACGGATTACCTGATGGTAGGCAATCGCCGCCGCCCATGTACACCCGAAATACCGAAGGCTTTATAGATGCGCTGCCGGCCTTTTGGGGGTTAGGAATATAAGGATTGTTGGGGTATCGGGGATGGGGAAGATTGGCAAGGAGTAACTAAAACTTCGGTTACCACGCTCACACAACGAAACGTAACGCAAGCGTTGTTTCACGTCAGTTTTCTGTGAGGCCGTGGTATCATGCAATAACTGTTTTGAAGGGTCAGAGTCAGATAACACCACGTTCATTTTCTACGAGTTATTTTATGATTTATGAATCTCCATTATAGCTTTACTTATTGCTATGCACTTCAGATTGAATGTTATGATATTTTTTTAACTTGAATGTCATACTTACTTCCCTTTCTGGATCCGGGCATCGTACCCTAAACCTTCTTGCTCGGTAGTTGCCCTTGCGACCAACTGACCAAAGAGGCTGTTAAAATTGGAGATACCATTTTAAAGCGTAACAACACGCCTATTCGCATCCCTGGGGGTCGTCAGAGATCTTATGCGCATAATAATTTTCCTAAATGTAATATATCTATCCATTTTTAGCCTTAGCACAGAGGACATAGACTCGTACATACATTTTATTCCAGTTTAAGCTTTAGGCTGGCTGAATAAAATGTATGTAGCAGTTAACTCAAGCTTAGGCAGTTATGCTAAATAATCAGAGTAACATAGACGACTCTGTCTCTCTCACTGTATAGACTATTACATCAACGTTATATTATGTATCGAACTGAAAATTGTGACAAGGGTCATAAATTCTATAGTTAGTAGATTTGTTATGAAAATGGCAACCTTATTTACTGGTTGTTGTACTTAGTTCACAAAAATACAGTTTAATATACTATTGTACCGAGAGATGGCGTTACTAGTACATATAACACAGTCGGTTCGCATTACATTTTATAGAGTCTGTATTACACAATGGGTGTTATACGACTGTTAAAAATGATTACAAATGTTGGTAAATATGCATTATAGTATAACTTCATGCCTTTTATTCAGAGAGGGATAGGCAGAAGTATTTATACACAATGTTCCTAACACCCATTTTTTACATGCAACTCAAAATGTATCTGGTGTATCATCATAATAGGTCATCTCCTACTATGTGTGTAGAATAATAAAATAACTAGTTTTTCAACATTTTAGTTTTATACTAAACCAACACACTTAATGAGTACGAACTAACGGCCAAAATGATTAGCTGTTTCATTAAATGGCTAAATATCTCATTCAAATCTATAGTTAAAGTGTAAAGAGATTAAGTTGAAAATCAAGTAGCTACCAAAATACTAGGTTAGAACTGCAACCCGTGCAGAAATGGAATCGCTATCAGAAATAAACAACTAACAGGATGGTACTGTAATATTTGATAAGCGAGCTAAACTGTTAATTAATTTATTGAGGTATTACATAAGTATATGTAATATATTATTTTTTGTGGAAGTCTCTCCTTCTAGATGTAAAACCGGTGAACATGGGCACCGCGACCCGCAGGAAAAACGGTTATTATATATTACATTGTATTATATATTGTTATACCATATGGGGAAACCCCTTGTGACTTAATTTACACCACATATCGTCGTTCACATTGCAATTTGTTTGATGTCAATAGAATCTATTTTTGTTTGTTTCTATAAATGATTATTTATGAAAGATTCAAAATACACATTTAATAGAACATAATAGGTTATGAAGTTTTTTTTTTCAGTACAATGTATTTTTTACTTTCCTGTAAACTCGTCATTTTTGACATAGGACTAATTGCAATATGAACGACGATATTTGTTATTATCTTGGCTGAGGATGTACGATATACTCAGTAGATAAGCCAAAAATAAATAATATTATCTTTGAGTTAATTTGGACATTATTTACTTACAAATACGGCATTACAACAGCCGCGTCGCATATCCGTAAAATTCCTAGACAACCTACAACATTACAGCTCTTCTATTGTCAGGATACATGGAGCTGTTAACACAGAGGTTAATACTTAATTATTTTAATTATTCATTTTGTTTGAAAATTTAATCTTCTTATTTTTCTGTTTTCGTTGAAATATTTAGTATTATGCTTCTGTGGACGAGTAATACTTGTAGTATCATTTAAGTCGTATGAGTGATCTCAATACTATATACATATATTACTAGTCATACATGATTATGTGACTAATTAAGCTCTCTACGACATATACATATTATGTACCTATATATAAACAATTAAAAACATTTATCCTTATTTACTGAACAAGGAAATTAGCAACTATGTATTTTAATCACATAGGTTTATATTCCTCGTATGTTTACTAATAATAATGTCATAACTATTATTTAAAAAGTATTGTAAAAAAGACGGTTTAATACCAATTAAACCGTCTTTTTTCATGAACTAACAAAAACGTATTTGGTTTTTAATTACCTATAATAAATAAATGGAACATTTTGCACATTAACGTTCTTTAGTGCTAATCTATTCTATACATGTAATAAAACTATAGAAGCATAAATTCTGTACATTAAAAATATATAAAAAAATAGTAAGGGTGTTACTAGGTAGACACCGAACCCAAAAATATGATTAACTTTTTTTCTGTCTGTCTATCAGTCTGTTTCTAAGTTCAAGCATCATGCAAGCACTACCGGTCCGATTACGATGAAACTTGGTATAATTACATATTGTATTAATACGTACGTTTTATCCCGAAAAGGCACACTGTATACGCTAAAAACTAAAATTAATTGTGTGACTCGATCCCCAGACAAACAAATAATATGTCAAATGACCTTACGCTGTAAATGTAAGGCTGATGGTCGAAATTAGCTTGAACCGCTCGCTCGCAGTACACGCGTGGCGTGGGGATCTTACTAATATTATAAACGCGAATATTTGTTACTTATGTTTGTTTCTTATTCACGTCAAAATAGCTGAAGAAAATGAAATATTTTGCAAACAAAATGCTTTTTAAATACATTTATTGTATAAACGAATGTGTTGTAATCCTTTTAGAGAAATGATTTCATTTATATATTATCCGTATACTGAGTCAGAATTGGGAGATATTTGGATTCCTATTGCATCCGGACAATTTCCACTCGTCAGCGGCCGCAAGCCACCAGGACAGATCCTTCCTGTGGCAATACTTCCTTGATTGTTAGGTTCATTCTGCATGAAGGAAGTGAGCACCACGTCGTACAGGTACAGGAGCACGTCCTCGGGAGCTGCTCCTTCCAGTACCGCGGGGACTGCAATATCCGGGCTGTTGAGATCTAGCCCCGCCACTGCACTGGCCACTGCCATTACGAGGATCACAGCTCGCATTCTTTGTTCTGAAATAATATTTTTGAATGCATCAGTAAATATTCTGTTATATATTTGAACTCTGAACTATATTTGCAGTGAACTGTGAACAGCTCCATGAACATTGATCACAGAAGAGCTGTTATGTTGTACGTTGTCTAGGAACGTTACGGACCGGGACGCGGCTGTTATAATACCGTATTTGTAAAGAATGTCCAAACTAATTCAAAGAGAATAATGCAGTTTTTGGCTAATCTACTGGGCCTATCTCGCTAATTTTCAACAGCCAAGATAAAATATGATGATAATTAATAAATGAAATAAGAGTTTAATGCGTGACTTGTTTTATTTATTATCTGACGAACACTAAAATTTGTATTTAAGTTACGTAATGTATTTAAAATGAATAAATACGTGTCTCAGGAATTTGATATAATAAGTTAATTCTAAACCTTACCTTGTAATACTCCGGGTGTCGCTCAACTGACAAAATATTAGCAGCAATTATTATTGTAAGTAGACTAAATTATAATTTGTATGTCACACGTGATCACTTTAATAATAATTGCAAGCAACGTTCTACAGGTGTTCAACGCTTGGAGTCGAATGATTTATTGTAAGTCGACTAGGATGCAACAGGAAACTTAGCGCATGAGTTTGACGTAAGCTAGTGGTGAGTGTCCCGTTTAATGGCTGCTGCTTTTTTATTGTGAACATTGTGTGTAACTTCTCTTGCCCTTGGTTAGGCATGAGGGAATGTCAGACTCTTAGTGACTAAAAATCACCTCGTTCCAACTCCTGCACCAAGCTGTGGCTGCGGTATATCATAATGGTTTATTAATGACTATATATTTAAAACTAAAAAAATACAAATATAAACCTTATTGTCCTAAACTTTATTACTCCCAACAAATATACATTTTTATATCTCTGGACCTTCTTATCACATACTTGAGTAATAGGATTCAGAGAGTCGAGATTAACGGAAAAGTTTCCTCCGGGTGCTACCTCGTTGGACGAGTGGTTGCAAGTGCAACTGTCGGGCAAGGGGTCTCGGGTTCGATTCCCGGGTCGAGCGAAGTATTACTGGGCTTTTTTCGGTTTTTCGAAAAATTTCTCAGTGGTAGCACGGAGTCTGGAAATGTGCCCGGTATATGGCAATAGGCTCACCACCTATTACATGGGACTAAAAACATAAATTGTGAAAAGTGGGTGTACACAGTGGCATTACGTGCCATAATGTGCACCTCTGCCTACCCCTTCGGGGATTAAAGGCGTGACGATATATGTTTTCTCCGGGTCTGTTGTTAAGATAATGATGAAAATGTTAGACATGTGAAAACTAGCGTGCTAATCAAGGGCGAGGAGTTGGGCCCTGTAGATTCAAATGTCCTTTTAGGTATAACCATACACGCTAAGCTACAGTGGGCCCCACACGTAGATAAGTTGTCAAAAAGACTGCAGCACATGCCGTTCAAAATATTAATATTTGTTATCTTTCCTTTTAACATAAAACATTAATTTATTTAAAAATATATTGATATGCATAACATAAACACTAGAAGTAAAAACAAATATATTATGTGGATCCCACTACTGGCCTTAAGAAAATAAGCGGTTCGTTTAGATGTCGATGCATACGCTTTTACAATAAAGTTCTCAGCCACATTCAAAGTTAGACGTTAAATGAATTTAAAAATATTATTAAAGAAAATCTTTAGATTACAGCATTTTATAAAATAAATGACTACTTAAATGATAATCGGGGAATGAGCACACAGATATAGTGTCCAGACAGGTCATGTTTACGTCTTTGCAACATATAGTTACATGTTTATACAACTTGACATAAATATAACTTATACTAGATATTATTATATAAAATATAATAATACATATACATATAATTATAACATAAATATATGTAGTACAGTACAGTAGTACAGAAATTAAATATTTTGTATATAAGAATGTGTTGTAATCATTTTAGATAAATTATTTATTTATTTTTTATGAATAGCTTTTAGTGTTACCATATTATTCCAAATTATATAACTCATTATACAATAATTCGAGATTATCCTGTGGGACTGATGTTGTATCCGGACATTTTCCACTCGTCAGCGGCCGCAAGCCACCAGGACAGCTATTTCCTGTTGCAACACTTCCTTGATCGTTAAGTTCATTCTGCATGAAGGAAGTGAGCACCACGTCGTACAGGTACAGGAGCACGTCCTCGGGAGCTGCTCCTTCCAGTACCGCGGGGACTGCAATATCCGGGCTGTTGAGATCTAGCCCCGCCACTGCACTGGCCACTGCCATTACGAGGATCACTGCTCGCATTCTTTGTTCTGAAATAATATTTTTGTATGCATCAGTAAATATTCTGTCATAGAACTTATTTGCAGTGTACAGCTCCATGTGCATTGATCACAGAAGAGCTGTCCTATTGTAAGTTGTCTAGGAACGTTACGGACCTGCGACGCGGCTGTTATAATGCCGTATTTGTAAAGAGTTTTCAAACCAATTCAAAGTGAATAATGCAGTTTTTTGGCTTATCTACTGGGCCTATCTCGCCAATTTTCGGCAGCCAAAATAAAATAAGATGATAATTAATAAATGAAATAAGAGTATAATGCGTGACTTGTATTATTTATTATCTGACGAACACTAAAATTTGTATTTAAGTTACGTAATGTATTTAAAATGTATAAATATGTGTCTCAGGAATTTGATATAATAAGTTAATTCTAAACCTTACCTTGTAATACTCCGGGTGTCGCTCAACTGACAAAATATTAGCAGCAATTATTATTGTAAGTAGACAAAATTATAATTTGTATGTCACACGTGATCACTTTAATTGTAAGCAACGTTCTACAGTTGTTCAACGCTTGGAGTCGAATGATTTATAACTATAAGCCGACTAGGATGCAACAGGAAACTTAGCGCATGAGATTGACGTAAGCTAGTGGTGAGTGTCCCGTTTAATGGCTGCTGCTTTTTTATTGTGAACATTGTGTGTAACTTCTCTTGCCCTTGGTTAGGCATGAGGGAATGTCAGACTCTTAGTGACTAAAAATCACCTCGTTCCAACTCCTGCACCAGGCTGTGGCCGCGGTATGTCATAATGGTTCATTAATGACTATACATTAAAAACTAAAAAAATACAAATATAAACCTTATTGTCCTAAGCTTTATTACTCCCAACAAACATACATTTTTATATCTCTGGACCTTCTTATCACATACTTGAGTAATAGGATTCAGAGAGTCGAGATTAACGGAAAAGTTTTCTCCGGGTCTGTTGTTAAGATAATGATGAAAATGTTAGACATGTGAAAACCAGCGTGCTAATCAAGGGCGAGGAGTTAGGCCCTGTAGATTCAACTGTCCTTTTAGGTATAACCATACACGCTAAGCTACAGTGGGCCCCACATGTAGATAAGTTCTCGAAAAGACTGCAGTACATGACGTTCAAAATATTAACATTTGTAATCTTTCCTTTTAACATAGAACATTAATTTATTTAAAAATATATTGATATACATAACATAAACACTAGAAGTAAAAACAAATATATTATGTGGTTCCCACTACTGGCCTTAAGAAAATAAGCGATTCGTTTAGATGTCAATGCATACGCTTTTACAATAAGGTTTCCAGCCACATTCAAAGTTAGACGTTAAATGAATTTAATAATATTATTAAAGAAAATCTTTAGATTACATCATTTTATAAAATTAATGACTACTTAAATGATAATCGGGGAATGAGCACACAGATATAGTGTTCAGACAGGTCATGTTTACGTCTTTGCAATATATAGTTACATGTTTATACTATTTGACATAAATCTGGGGGCACGGCAGTGCCCCCGCCAAGTCGAGCAAAAAAAAAGCGGCACGGCCGTACCATCCTTTTCTCGAAGCAATTCGGGCCTTTTTCGACCCCCTATAATTCGGTTGTGGATAAAGCAAGAAACCTGTATCTTCAGTAACTAATCCGGCATTGTATAAACACGGAATATTTAAAATTTCAGTCAATTTGAACCAGTAGTTTAAGAATGACAACTTGTTAAAGTTTCTAAATTTTGTCACTCACTGACTCACCGATCATCAAAAGTCCAAGGCACTTCTAGCAGACTTAGAAGCTTCATATTTGGAATACATATAGAGTTTAGTGTCTTAATCATGGGAAAACTTAAATATTTTGTAATTTCGGTCCAGTTTTCCAAATACAAACTGCATCAATAACTTTGTAATCCCATATAAATATATGGGATTACAAAGTTATTTATGCAGTTGGTGGTTGGTGGTGGTTATAAATTTAATAGGTGTAGATAGGTACCTACCATATGAGGCAAAGGAGGGGGTATAGGGTGGGTAAGGGTGTGTTTAGCCCATGAAACTGAACAACATTATTACTTGTAAAATGGTCGACGTAATGAAAAACACATGATTGGACATGTCTTGAAGTACGAAAATCTAATAAAACAATATATTATAATTTAAATCTGTTATATATAAATTGTTAGCGCGACTAGCCTCCTTACAGACAGACTGGCCTCTATTTTACTCTATGACTGACAAGCAAAATATACGCCAAAATGACAGAACAATGAAATGTGAATGCCTTCGAGCGAGCGGCAGCCGCAATACGTGCGAGCGCCCTCATGCTGTTCGGATGTGCCTCGAAACCTAACCTATAAGTTTGCGAATAGAGACAGGGAGTGGGCTTTGAGAAAAACTGTGGCTGAAGCTCAAGAAGTAGTACCGGAAAAGAAAAAGAGGAAGACTACATATAAAAATAAGAAAATATCATAAGACCTTTAACAAAATTCGTTAGAAGTAGATGGTATCAAAAAGAAAGGCTCTACAAAAAGAAGTGAGATCCCATCAAAAACATCCTGTAAAAACCCAAGTCTCGCAGCTCAGTCTTTCTACCGTCAAAAGTTGTGAGATCCATGTAATACCAAGTCGGTTAATCTATTTAGTGTCTACTTGAAGGACCTTCTGTCTTAAGTTATTACATAAGTTATTATCATGCCAATATTAAAAATATTTAACGTTTTAAACAAATAGATCGACTTGGACATCGCATGAAAACAAAATGAATATTACAATATTATATTAGATTCTTTAGTCTCTCGCGCCTCACGCGATTGAAACTCTCGTTCCTGTTGGTCGCTGGCCCGTCGTGCTGTGTAGTGTGATACATACTAATAATCAAATCAAGCGATGTCCAAGTCGATCTATTTGTTTAAAACGTTAAATATTTTTAATATTGGCATGATAATAACTTATGTAATAACTTAAGACAGAAGGTCCTTCAAGTAGACACTAAATAGATTAACCGACTTGGTATTACATGGATCTCACAACTTTTGACGGTAGAAAGACTGAGCTGCGAGACTTGAGTTTTTTACAGGATGTTTTTGATGGGTATAAATTATACTAGATATTATTATATAAAATATAATAATACATATACATATAATTATAACATAAATATATGTAGTACAGTACAGTACTACAGAAATTAAATATTTTGTATATACGAATGTGTTGTAATCTCTTTAGATATATATATATTTTTTATGAATAGCTTTTAGTGTTACCATATTATTCCAAATTATATAACTCATTATACAATAATTCGAGATTATCCTGTAGGACTGGTGTTGGATCCGGACATTTTCCACTTTTCAGCGATGGCGAGCCACCAGGACAGTTGCTTCCTTGGAAAAGACCTCCTTGATCGTTAGGTTCATTCTGCATGAAGGAAGTGAGCACCACGTCGTACAGGTACAGGAGCACGTCCTCGGGAGCTGCTCCTTCCAGTACCGCGGGGACTGCAATATCCGGGCTGTTGAGATCTAGCCCCGCCACTGCACTGGCCACTGCCATTACGAGGATCACTGCTCGCATTCTTTGTTCTGAAATAACATTATTGTATGCATCAGTAAATATTCTGTTATAGAACTTATTTGCAGTGCACAGCTTCATGTACATTGATCACAGAAGAGCTGTTATGTTGTACGTTGTCTAGGAACGTTACGGACCTGCGACGCGGCTGTTATAATGCCGTATTTGTAAAGAGTTTTCAAACCAATTCAAAGTGAATAATGCAGTTTTTTGGCTTATCTACTGGGCCTATCTCGCTAATTTTAATAAGATGATAATTAATAAATGAAATAAGAGTATAATGCGTGACTTGTATTATTTATTATCTGACGAACACTAAAATTTGTATTTAAGTTGCGTAATGTATTTAAAATGAATAAATACGTGTCTCAGGAATTTGATATAATAAGTTAATTCTAAACCTTACCTTGTAATACTCCGGGTGTCGCTCAACTGACAAAATATTAGCAGCAATTATTATTATTGTAGGTAGACAAAATTATAATTTGTATGTCACACGTGATCACTGTAATTGCAAGCAACGTTCTACAGGTGTTCAACGCTTGGAGTCGAATGATTTATTATAAGCCGACTAGGATGCAACAGGAAACTTAGCGCATGAGATTGACGTAAGCTAGTGGTGAGTGTCCCGTTTAATGGCTGCTGCTTTTTTATTGTGAACATTGTGTGTAACTTCTCTTGCCCTTGGTTAGGCATGAGGGAATGTCAGACTCTTCGTGACTAAAAATCACCTCGTTCCAACTCCTGCACCAAGCTGTGGCTGCGGTATATCATAATGGTTCATTAATGACTATACATTAAAAACTAAAAAAATACAAATATAAACCTTATTGTCCTAAGCTTTATTACTCCCAACAAACATACATTTTTATATCTCTGGACCTTCTTATCACATACTTGAGTAATAGGATTCAGAGAGTCGAGATTAACGGAAAAGTTTCCTCCGGGTGCTGCCTCGTTGGACGAGTGGTTGCAAGTGCGACTGCCGGGCAAGGGGTCTCGGGTTCGATTCCCGGGTCGAGCGAAGTATTACTGGGCTTTTTTCGGTTTTTCGAAAAATTTCTCAGTGGTAGCACGGAGTCTGGAAATGTGCCCGGTATATGGCAATAGGCTCACCACCTATTACATGGGACTAAAAACATAAATTGTGAAAAGTGGGTGTACACAGTGGCATTACGTGCCATAATGTGCACCTCTGCCTACCCCTTCGGGGATTAAAGGCGTGACGATATATGTTTCCTCCGGGTCTGTTGTTAAGATAATGATGAAAATGTTAGACATGTGAAAACTAGCGTGCTAATCAAGGGCGAGGAGTTGGGCCCTGTAGATTCAAATGTCCTTTTAGGTATAACCATACACGCTAAGCTACAGTGGGCCCCACACGTAGATAAGTTGTCGAAAAGACTGCAGTACATGACGTTCAAAATATTAATATTTATAATCTTTCCTTTTAACATAAAACATTAATTTATTTAAAAATATATTGATATACATAACATAAACATTAGAAGTAAAAACAAATATGTGGTTCCCACTACTGGCCTTAAGAAAATAAGCGGTTCGTTTAGATGTCAATGCATACGCTATTACAATAAAGTTCCCAGCCACATTCAAAGTTAGACGTTAAATGAATTTAAAAATGATATTAAAGAAAATATTTAGAGTTCAGCATTTTATAAAATAAAAGACTATTTAGATGATAGTCAGGGAATGACCACACAGGTCATGTTGACATCTTTGCAACATATAATTACATGTTTATTCGATTTAACATATATATAAATTTTACTAGATATTATTTTAAAATAAATATAAATATATGTAGTACAGTACAGTAGTACAGAATTTAAATATTCTGTATATACGAATGTGTTGTAATCTTTTTAGATAATTTATTTTTATGAATAGCTTTTAGTTTTACCGTATTATTCCAAATTATATAACTCATTCATTATACAATAATTCGAGATTATCCTGTGGGACTGGTGTTGGATCCGGACATTTTCCACTTTTCAGCGATGGCGAGCCACCAGGACAGTTGCTTCCTTGGAAAAGACCTCCTTGATCGTTAGGTTCATTCTGCATGAAGGAAGTGAGCACCACGTCGTACAGGTACAGGAGCACGTCCTCGGGAGCTGCTCCTTCCAGTACCGCGGGGACTGCAATATCCGGGCTGTTGAGATCTAGCCCCGCCACTGCACTGGCCACTGCCATTACGAGGATCACTGCTCGCATTCTTTGTTCTGAAATAACATTTTTGTATGCATCAGTAAATATTCTGTCATAGAACTATATTTGCAGTGAACTGTGAACAGCTCTATGTACATTGATCACAGAAGAGCTGTCCTATTGTAAGTTGTCTAGGAACGTTACGGACCTGCGACGCGGCTGTTATAATGCCGTATTTGTAAAGAGTTTTCAAACCAATTCAAAGTGAATAATGCAGTTTTTTGGCTTATTTACTGGGCCTATTTCGCTAATTTTCATCAGCCAAGATAAAATAAGATGATAATTAATATATTGAATATGAGTTTTAAGTTAATGCGTGACTTGTATTATTTATTATCTGACGAACACTAAAATTTGTATTTAAGTTGCGTAATGTATTTAAAATGAATAAATACGTGTCTCAGGAATTTGATATAATAAGTTAATTCTAAACCTTACCTTGTAATACTCCGGGTGTCGCTCAACTGACAAAATATTAGCAGCAATTATTATTGTAAGTAGACAAAATTATAATTTGTATGTCACACGTGATCACTGTAATTGCAAGCAACGTTCTACAGTTGTTCAACGCTTGGAGTCGAATGATTTATTGTAAGTCGACTAGGATGGAACAGGAAACTTAGCGCATGAGATTGACGTAAGCTAGTGGTGAGTGTCCCGTTTAATGGCTGCTGCTTTTTTATTGTGAACATTGTGTGTAACTTCTCTTGCCTTGGTTAGGCATGAGGGAATGTCAGACTCTTAGTGACTAAAAATCACCTCGTTCCAACTCCTGCACCAAGCTGTGGCTGCGGTATGTCATAATGGCTTATTAATGACTATATATTAAAAACTAAAAAAATACAAATATAAACCTTATTGTCCTAAGCTTTATTACTCCCAACAAACATACATTTTTATATCTCTGGACCTTCTTATCACATACTTGAGAAATAGGATTCAGAGAGTCGAGATTAACGGAAAAGTTTCCTCCGGGTTTGTTGTTAAGATAATGATGAAAATGTTAGACATGTAAAAACCAGCGTGCTAATCAAGGGCGAGGAGTTAGGCCCTGTAGATTCAACTGTCCTTTTAGGTATAACCATACACGCTAAGCTACAGTGGGCCCCACATGTAGATAAGTTCTCGAAAAGACTGCAGTACATGACGTTCAAAATATTAATATTTGTATTCTTTCATTTTAACATAGAACATTAATTTATTTAAAAATATATTGATATAGATAACATAAACACTAGAAGTAAAAACAAATATATTATGTGGTTCTCACTACTGGCCTTAAGAAAATAAGCGGTTCGTTTAGATGTCGATGCATACGCTTTTACAATAAAGTTCCCAGCCACATTCAACGTTAGACGATAAATGAATTTAAAAATATTATAAAATAAAAGACTACTTAGATGATAGTCAGGGAATGACTACACAGGTCATGTTGACGTCTTTGCAACATATAGTTACATGTTTATTCAATTTGACATATATATAAATTATACTAGATATTATTATATAAAATATAATAATACTTATACATAATATATTACATAAATATATGTAGTACAGTACAGTAGTTCAGAAATAATAGTAGTATATTAATATTTTGTATATATGAATGTGTTGTAATCTTTTTAGATAAATTATTCTTCTCCCAATTTATATAAGTCAATCTTGATATGAAAATATATCGAGATTATACTTTGGGACTGATTTTGGATCCGGACATTTTCCACTTGGCAGACTTGGCAAGTCACCAGGACAGTTACTTCCTGTGGTAATACTTCCTTGATTGTTAGGTTCATTCTGCATGAAGGAAGTGAGCACCACGTCGTACAGGTACAGGAGCACGTCCTCGGGAGCTGCTCCTTCCAGTACCGCGGGGACTGCAATATCCGGGCTGTTGAGATCTAGCCCCGCCACTGCACTGGCCACTGCCATTACGAGGATCACTGCTCGCATTCTTTGTTCTGAAATAATATTGTTGTATACATCAGTAAATGTAAACAGGCATACTACAAACTAAGAGATTATCTGGAAGGTAAGAATGCTTGGCAGCATGTTGGTCCGGCTCCACTGGACAATACTCAAATCTAGTCAGTAGGTAGTTGCTCAAATTCCGTTCTAGCTTTCAATGCTCAATACTCAATTCTTTCTTATGGCATCGAACATTTTAATATTATTGAAACAACAAGATTCTCTTTATTTTTTGTATACAAGCACTCTTTTAGATTGTCAGTATATATACATATGTGAGGACCATGTTAGATCAAAGGGTCCCTCGGTATATCAACGTAGTAAGTTTGTGTTACGCGTTGCAATGTCTCTACATTATTTTCACATATATGAACAATAAATTGATTGGAAAACTGTACAAGAGAATTAGAAAATATGTATTTTGTAAAGAATAACGAATGGAATTTCTCACTCGTTGTTTTCTATTCGAAGGTACACTTTGGAATTAGCACCTAGCTTTACTGACGCACAGACTGACATACTATTATATCTCTATTTGTTGATATTCCGAAAGTACCTATTTATGGTTTAATTGGAATAAATGATTTGACTTTGTCTAATTATAATTAAAACTTGGTAAACAATGTACACACTATACCCACGGGTTACTTTTAAGGAAAATTTTTAATAATTTATACTTATTAAATATATTTGCTGAGCGCCAACTAGCAATGTTACAAATATGAATTTCGATCATTATACATATAGTAAGTACTAAGGAGATATTATAAAAAAACCCTTCCACAAATGGTCAAATTGAGAGATGATAGTTTGTGTGAAAGTCCAACACTTTGAAAGTAAAATAAACAGAGTTTTATATTTTAGTTATTGACAGAAAACAAATAAATACGTGTTTTTAAAATTTCGCGTAGTAGGGAAGGAAATAGGGGTTTAACGGTGGCACGGGATTTGCATTAATTATTATCTGAGAAATACTAAACTTTGAATTTAACTTAATGAATTTGAAACTAATCAATACGTATCTCAGGAATTATATAGTTATATTCGTTAATTTTAAATCTTACCTTACAATACTCCAGGTGTAGCTAGAGTGGCAGAATATTAGCAGCAATTATTATTGTATGTCAACAAAATTATAATTTATATGCCACACGTGAAAACTATACAGTTGTGCAACGCTTGGAATCGAATGGTAATTATATATGTAAACCGATTAGGATGGAACAGGAAACTCAGTGTATGATATTGACGTAAACTTTTAAAACGGAGTGTCCCGTTTGACGTGTGCTGCTTTTATTTGATTGTAGATATTATCACATGACTTCTCTTGCCCTTGGAAAGGTATGAGGGAATGTCATACTCCTAGTGACTATAAATCTCCTCGATCCAACTCCTGCTCCTGCCCGGCCAGGCATCGGCCTTAGGTATATACAGGGTGTAAGCGGAACGCCACAAATTGTTTATGTTTTTATAATTTTAATCGTTTTTGTGTTTGTATTATTCATGCTATATTAAAATTCAGCATTAGATTCTCTTTATAACTTAAAATAAATATTGAATTCATACTCCTTTTTTTATAAATAATACTCGATTTTTACCATCACTGTTTGCCTGTTGCGTTACGTTTGGGAGGCTCAGCCTTATATATTACATTGTTAAAAAGTAAAATAGATAAATTTGAATAATTATCCTAGTCTTTATTATTCCCAAAAAACATATATTTTTAAAAGGTAAACTACTTTTATATAAAATATTTATATAGAAAATAAATGAATGAAATATTTTGCAAAAGAACATTCTTTGGTACTTATATTTATTATTAAATGAAGTAACGTCCTGTAAGTGTAAACTTTTTAGACAAATGAATTTATTAATTCTTTACGCATAAACGTCGGAATAATCGGATCCTGGTTCATCTTTTGGATCCGGGCACTTTCCAGATAGCAGCGGCTGTAAGCGACCAGGACATGTTACCCCTGTACCAATACTTCCTTGATCGTTAGGTTCATTCTGCATGAAGGAAGTGAGCACCACGTCGTACAGGTACAGGAGCACGTCCTCGGGAGCTGCTCCTTCCAGTACCGCGGGGACTGCAATATCCGGGCTGTTGAGATCTAGCCCCGCCACTGCACTGGCCACTGCCATTACGAGGATCACTGCTCGCATTCTTTGTTCTGAAATTATTTTATTGGACGATTTGTTACTGTTATAATATTATATTATTACTAGCTTCCGCCCGCGACTCCGTCCACGCGGATGTCGGTCTTCGCGTGGATGTTTTATTTCTCCATTTTGAGTAACTCTGACAATGAGATCTTAGAAATATCTATTGAACATAAATACGGCTAGGCCCATAATAATTAAGAAGATCCCTCTACTGAGCTACTGCTGTTGAGCTCGCGTTCTGTAGAATAAAACTGAAAATTAAGATTTTTTCAGGATAAAATGTATCCTATTTTATGCCCAGGATAAAATGGTATAATAATACCAAGCTTCATCGAAACCAAACCGATAGTTTTCATGTGATGCCTGAAATAGAGACAGACAGACAGACAGACAAAAAAAAAAAATCACATATTTGGGTTTGGTATCGAGGCAGTTACACCCCCTGCTATTTATTTTTCAATATTTTCAATGTACAGAATTGACCCTACTACAGATTTAGTTTATGTAATATAGATAATACATGCAGGCCGCTTGTGTCGGTTTTTCTAAACATTTACTCATTAGTTTATTAAAAATTGCATTTTCTAGACCCCTGATTACTGTTCAAAAGACGAATGATTAGTATAAATAAAATATACATTTATGCAGTAATGTTATTCAGCAGGTAAAAACACTTTTGTTTTCCTCATAACCATCATATAATTATAATGAATTTAAACTATTATTTCAATTTAAAATACATTAATTTTAAATCTTACCTTCTAATATTTCTGCGTTTATAAATTGACAAAATGTTGACCGCAACAAAATTGTTATTGTATTTATATGAAATTATATTCTATATGTTACGCATTATCACTTTACGTTGCACTTTACAGATATACAAGACTGTAGACCGAATAACATAAATGCACGTTAGTCGAATGGGGTACAACAGGAAAATGAATGCATAAAATTTACGTAAGCTCATAAACACGGGAGTTTCATATGATACAAGGTAAGGTTACTGGTTACTTCATATATGGCGTGGCTGTGGCTGCTTAGCCAGTGACTGGCGTACAGAGGCTGAGGAATGCTGAAAAATTAAATATTATATTGTCATCTAGCCAATATAATATAGCTTTTAGTATTAACGTTGCATTTCTTTTGTAACTTGCGTTGCTGAATAAAAGTTTTATGTACAACGTCTTTTTTACACAGAAAATGATAGAAGTGTACGAGACAACACAGAACCTTTTCATGTCCTTTTTATCAGAGAGTTGGAGATTGGCTTTGGCTATGATTTATTATTCTAAATTGATATAATGACTAACAGACGACAAGGCGGTGGCACCAACAGTCTCTCGGAGTTTCGAAACTTTTACCTTACCGATAATAAATGAAGCAAGTTATGACAGTTCAGATGGAATCGTGACCGTTTGTGCGTGCTGTCAACGGCTCTCGCTACGTTTCGTCCGTTGGTTTGAACAATGCAATTAGGGTCGAGTCGTATTTATTTATATTTCAAATGAAGTTTATTTTACTTGTATTTGTAGCACCAGTTATTAAAATCCATAATTATAGCGAAAAATTATATGAAGAAGTCATGGTTAAAATCCTAGTCTTTACACCTGATTCCTTAATTCTCTATGAGTCTATGGTACAAAAGAGTAAAATACACAAGAATATTAAAAAAATATTTTATTTCATGCACAGTACAAATAATTAATTCAAAGTTAATTTAAATGTTGCGTTGATATATCTATAATTATTATTATTAACTAAGATCTCTCTCATTGTATGCTAAAAATCATTCACTCACTATCAATATAGGGATTGCAGCTAAGTCTTGTAGAAATATTGGGACAAAAGTAGGCTAGATGTTTGGTTCTGAAAACATTGCAACAGTTTGGTAGTTTTTGAGCCTTTAAATACAAACAAACTATTTAATCGCTCCTCCCTATAATAATAGAATATATAATAAATATATTAACACACGGAAAATTTATAATTTATTCAATAGTATTATTATCAACATAAATAGATAGATCAGGCGCATTATTATCAGTAACATTCGTATTTCCACAGCGGTTTTTTAATTGATTACCAGGACAGTTACTTCCTGGGCCAACACCTTGATCGTTAGGTTCATTCAGCATAAAGGAAGTGAGCACCACGTCGTACAGGTACAGGAGCACGTCCTCGGGAGCTGCTCCTTCCAGTACCGCGGGGACTGCAATATCCGGGCTGTTGAGATCTAGCCCCGCCACTGCACTGGCCACTGCCATTACGAGGATCACTGCTCGCATTCTTAGCACTGAAATAAAACTGTTGTATACATTTGTCAATGTTTTGTTATAAAATTATTACTTGCAGGTCGTTCGTTTCAGTTTGCCTCAAGTGAGTCGCGGGCAGAAGTTAGTGCCACATGCTACATAATATGTATGTTACATACCCTATGTTTATGTAGATAGGGGTGAACATATTGCCACATTATACCAGACAAAATTCCCCCATGCTACTACTGTAAAAATCCAATAATATGAAAAAACTTAATAATTCTTTACTCGACCCAGAAATTTAACTCGAGACCCCTTTCTCCAATTGTTTGATATGATGACCAATAAAACCAGCCAAGTGCGAGTCGGACTGGACCATGATGGGTTCCGTAGCAGCAAGTAGATGACATAATATAAAATTTATAAAATAACATGGTTTTACATAGTGTTTGTATGAACGACAAAGTTATATTTGCGGTTTTAGAAAATGTATTATTTCCTAAAAACTAATTATGATATCTGGTTCAAACTAATTTTCGTTGAAAGCTTTCATTGTATCTACAGCATATATATTTTTTAGTTTTCTTACTCTCTTATTTTAAAAGTTACACTCATTTTTCCACTTTCGAAGTGTCTCTTTCATCTTTAAAACAATTGATTTTGACGAAAATGGTTTTAGCAACCTTGTATGTATTTTTAGAGCCCTATCCATAGATAGCAATCACGGATAGGATAGCTGAAAAATTTTTTTTTCAATCGGTTGCATGTATGGAGTGGCCCATTTAACTTTAAATTTATAATTTTTTATTGCAAATTTGAATAGCGGTTACCAGAACACACCAACCTACAAAGTTTCAACTATGTAGGCCCAACAATTTCGGAAATAAATGGCTGTGACATACGGACGGACTCAAATAAATATAATTGTATAATAATATATCATAACTAACTGACCTGGCAAACTTTCCTTGACTTAAACAAATAATTCAAGACCAACATTTGCCAAATCGATTTAGCAGTTCTCGAGTTTTAACGAGACTAACAAACAGCAATTGATTTTTTTAGTGGACTACTAGCGGACCCGACAGACGTTGTCCTGTCTACACGTCTTTAATTTGAAAGTTTGTCGGATCCAATGTAAAACATTCCAAAATCAACAACTACTAATAAATTAAAACAACTTTGTCCAGCGGACAAAATTGTGAATCTAAACCATTCTCAGATCGCCTTGAACACACACAAAAAAATTCATCAAAATCGGTCCAGTCGTTTAAGAGAAGTTCAGTGACATACAATTATTAGACCTTACACACAATGTAAATTAAATTATATTCTTACTTGGTAATGTTCCTGCGTCGCGTCGCTGTACTGACAAAATATTCACTGCAATTGCTATTAAATGTATCCGAAATTTTAATTATAAATTCACTTTAATTTTAAGGAACACTACAGTTGGTCAACGCTCAGAACGGAATGAAAGTCGAGTAGGATGCAACAGGCAAGTGAGTGTACGAGATTGACGTAACGTAGGTAAGTGAGCAATGTACAGGTGCACACAATAATGAAAAAATAACACCTATAATTATAGATACCTACCTTTGGCAGGCGGGATATTACTCATACTAAGGTTATGCTCGATGCTATCTGCGGACGGCGTGCTACCCACGGTCGCCGTCCGCAGCCGCAGACCCGCACTTACCGTGGCCGGAGATCGTCGCGCGATCCCCGACGCCCGGAGTGTCTCTCCCGGTTTGTTCCCGTACGCGCCCCACCTCCTCCTTGGCTAGCATGACCGCTTTGCAGAAGGAGGAGATGGCATCTCAGTTTCCCTCGCTCCGCACCATGGCTTGAACCAATGTCGGACGAGAGAGGCCGCCGTCACCGACCACATCAGTGCTCAGCCCATGCAGGGCACACCGCCACACTATACTCCACCGTGTCCTTCAGGCGGTCCTCGCAGTGATGACACCAGGGCGTTTCCTCCTGCCCACTTTCGACCCCATAATATATACATAATAAAATAATTTTGGCACAGTCAACTATAAAACTTTTTAAAACTCACTAGGGTTCTTCTTAGTGGTAGGCTTTTTCAATTTCAAGGTTAAAACTTTGTGAATAAAAACAAACGAAAGTAATTTCAGATTTATTTATTCATGACTGTATATGATCAGATAAATACAAGTATTTGCAAGTAGAACATGTGCTTGCATCAATCAACGAACTTTAACCACAAACAAATTATACGGAAGGAGGAATAAATACTACGGCTGGAATTTCAAAGCAACAGTAACGAGGAAACTAAAATTTTGCTGATAATAAAACCCACTGTCGGTGCTCAGGGGACGAGAATACACAATAATTAGAGGCCGAGCGTACACATAAGTAATCGGGAGCTAAGGAGCCGAGGATCACATCTATTAGAGAACGCTACTTCCCGGTCACTGTTGAATAGTAGCCGCTTAGCGTGGTCATAAAACACCTGAAGGAAGAGTTAGGGTGGTGATTCATCTATTCTAGTCTGCTATGGGTGTTATGGGTGTATAGGAAATATTATTTAAAAAAATGAGAGAGAGAGAGAGAGTGTGTGTGTGAGAGAGAGAGTGAGTGTGAGAGAGAGTGTGTGTGTGAGAGAGAGAATGAAAAAGAAAAGCTCTTAGTAATTTTAAGTCGCCGCCGCTCATGGGCACCCGAATAAACAGGGGTATTACGAGTATATGTCTTCAATTGCAGCATTTTTTTCAGTTGTATAAAAAGATTTGGATTTGGACAAGAATGTTTTAATTGTAGGCGTCCAGAACCAGGACAGTAGATTCCTGTACCAATACTTCCTTGATCGTTAGGTTCATTCTGCATGAAGGAAGTGAGCACCACGTCGTACAGGTACAGGAGCACGTCCTCGGGAGCTGCTCCTTCCAGTACCGCGGGGACTGCAATATCCGGGCTGTTGAGATCTAGCCCCGCCACTGCACTGGCCACTGCCATTACGAGGATCACTGCTCGCATTCTTTGTTCTGTATTGTTGTACACTTCTGTGAATGATATAATATTATTATTTTATGAATGTTAGTAAATAACATAGTTCGGTTTTAAAAGATCATAGAAAAAATTGCTGCGTGAAATATTTCTCAAGATTTTTCCTACCAGTATCTTGGCGATGTACACATATTCTTTGTTTAGTACCATAATTACCTAGCTACATTGATGTTTTATGTACCTTCCTCGATAAATGCACTATCCAACACAAAAATAATTATTCAATTCGGACCAGTAGTTCCGGATTATCTTCAGCTTTATAATATTAGTAAAGATTATTAGAGATTATTTAAGAAATGATAGTATTCGATAATCTCTTGAACAACACGGAAGAGACAGAAAAATAAAATAAGTTTAAACTTACCACATGGACGTGTTGTGCTTACAATTCACAGACCAACACTAGACGTTTTTACTGGGCAACTATGCGCATAATTTGTGAGGAAAATAACTTACAGCCAATTAATATTATTAGGTATTTTTAACGAATACCATTTTGCCACAACATTATAATTATCAGGCGGAAAATGTTGATGGATTAACTATTATAGATACCTTAATCTGATTAATTCCAAAAAGGTTGGAAAAGTGCCTTTTTTAAGGGGGGAAATCATCCAATGGCTTCACCCGAGCGTTTCCTCCCGTCCAATCAGAAACAAAAACCTATCGAAGCTACCATGTACGGTAAGCACCTGCGTCAGGCGGTGGGTGAGGACCCCGTGGCGCCTCTCTAGCCACTCCTCATCAAAGGGGCTTACCGCTGCAATGACAGCGAGTCCATGGAAAAGTGCGTAGTAACAAGATATAGACCCGTTTCCTACCAAAATAATAATAAAATAAAAGTTACCAAAAGTAATTAGATACTTTACTTTACCCTTGTTAGTGACTGCAAAGCTAAAACTACAGAAACAAGGAAACATGAATATGCATTTATAATTATAATAACAACTGTTTTGTACTTGTAAATAAATGCATTCCTAGATAAAAATCCAATTTGAATTCTTCTACGAGGTTAAAAATAATAGAAAAATAACCTTATTTTAGACTTATTGAACAGGGCATGTAATGAGAGCAATTACAGCAATAGAAGTGTCAAGAAATAAAAAGATTAAAAAAAAAACTTCAGCCTAATGCCTGAATAGGGGCGTTATCACTAAGTCCTACAATTACTTATTTAAATGCCTGTAATTAGTACTATAATGACCCTTACGTCGTGATCATGGGTAACGAAAGTATTTAAAGATAATCCTACCAAAGAACTTCACACAACGTTTTCCGTCACCAGAAAGATGGACAAGTTTACAATCTACATCCTTTTATTTGTTGCTTTTTGTGGAAAAGGTATACTTTTTAACTATTTTTATATAAATTACTAGCTTCTGCCAGCGGCTTTATTCGCGTTCCCGTTGGATAAAAAGTATCCTATCGCCCAAGTCAACTCATTCCCTGTCTGTATATCAAATTTCATCAAAATCCGTTCAGTAGTTTCAGCGTGATTTGACGCAAATATCCAAACAAACGAACTTTCATATCTATAATATTAGCGTGATAGTGTGATTCGTTTCATATTTCACTTAAACATGGCCATAACACAATTCCTGTATTGTCTTCAGTGTATGGCAATAGACTCAATCCTTACTTCTCTCTATGTAACTTATAACTTTAAAGTGGGTGTTACACTGCAAATGTGTGCCTATTCCTTAAAGAAATAAATAAAAATGTGTAAAATTTCATAATTTATCACAAAACATATGAAATAGTTTGAAAACTAGTCAACAAGAAGAAAATTATATATTTATTGTACAACAAAAATATAAAAATAACGTGGTATTACGTAAAGAATTCTTCTGTGATGTGAATATTATGATCACTCGCTCTTGTTACTAAACTACAATTAATATTTAGGCATTTTATCAGTTTTGGTTTTGCTATTTCATATTTGCTTGTAATTCATCAGTCAAATGATGATTGGTGAACAAATACCTTCGCGTTGACCGAAAGCTCACCACTCGCATCCATTCCCCTCATCATCTCATTGAAATTGCTGACTTATTTTTTTGCAGATGTAGTATGTAAAAGACGGCCTGTGAAAAAAGATGATGGAGGGAAAATCGTTGGTGGTAATGACACTACTATACAAACATATCCTTACCAGGCCTATCTGCTGCTCTTTGATGGTCGGGACTACTACCAATGTGGAGGTTCCATCATCAGTCAGTATTACATTGTAACCGCTGCACACTGTCTTGCAAGGTATGTATTTTTTTAAACGTTTAATCTACATTATCATCAGCTGTAATCAGGAAATAACGTATTAATTTTTTTGGTAAACACATCTAAGTGGTACTTTTTATATAATAGGTACAGTGGAGGACAGATCCGCCTGATCATTTTAAAATTTTGTTTGAACCTGGCAAAAACAACAAAGCATACCCCATAAATATCTCATTTAACAGTAAAACAAAAACGTAATAGCTTAGTGACGCAACGTATGTAATCCCTTAGTCGGTTTTAATGTTGTTCGGCTACCTGCGCCGCCGCTGGCACCGTTTACCGCCCCGCTTCATTCGTCAATTCAAGGTCGTGGGGAGGGGCTAGAGAACGTGTTCCATAAGGTGCAAGCAAACATTAACTTAGAGCTGGTCAGGCGCATGTTACCACCATTGTACATAAGCTCTATCCTTCCTTTCGAAAAATAATTTTTTTTCTGGAAATTAGGTATAATGTAATTAGACATAATGAAATAACCGAGTTAGTTTGAAATAATTTTAATCTCTTATGACGTAATGATATATTAGTTAGTTAACCCATTATGTCCATATAAGGAAATTATTGTAACTTTTATACATTTAACGCTAATAGGAAAAATTCATAATTATAATGAATAAGGATCACCACAAATAAGGAAATAAAAATAAAATTAAATATATCTCAGTCGTGTTTTCCAAGTTTGGTCATGCATGGGTCGCATAAACTGTTAGTGGTATTGCTGAGTCTATCAGAATTTGGAATAAAATTGAACGAGATTAATAACGACAAGTAATTTTATGGAATCAAACCAACATATTTGCCACTGGATAAAAGGCAATTGATGAAATCAGATTAATACGATTTTTTTCAATTCCATTGAGGATAGCTGATGTAATATTTTTATGATTTTCTAGTCAGTTCTTTTTTAACGAGCAAAAATCAGCCAATTACTTTCTCTTCCCTTAGGCGAGAAAGAGTGTCCGACTCTTATTGACTAAATACCACTCCGTTCCTACTCCTGCTTTTCGAGCCGGAGCCTGGGTAATCCGCTAGACAGTTCGCAGCTTTGGCTCATTTTGTAGTTAGTTCTAGTTTCACACAGAGGCTAGTCTCCGTAAAATAGGCAACTCATTTTCATTTATATGACGTTTTTATGTTCAGAACATTAATATCCAAATCCATCTTTAAGTGTCAAAATATCGCAAAATTTCACCTTTTACGTACCAAAGATTTATAAAATAACTATGTAGATATATCATTCTTTGGCTAAAATAACCGTTGTTTGTTTCAGAATTCAGACAATTTATGTTCGAATTGGCAGTACTAATTCCAATAGTGGTGGTTTGGAGTATGAAACGTCTATATTTAGTTCCCATCCATTCTACGATGACGTCACCAGCGATTATGATGTTGGTATAGTGACAGTAGCTGAAGGTATGAGTCTGGATGGTACTAATGCTAGAACCATTGATATGGTCGGATACGGCTCTGACGTCACCGATGGCGAGACAGTGGTTGTTACTGGCTGGGGGGCGATTAGTGTAAGTTTTAATCAGAGTTGTTAATAATAAAATTCTTAATATCTTAATTTGACGTCCAAAAGTGACTTTCACTGGTCTTGGAATAAATTATTTTGACTTTCTATCTATGCTGTGGTTCAAAATTGATTTTATTTTGTAGGAAGGTGGCCCAACCTCAGAGACATTGATGGTTACATCCGTACCAGCTGTAGAAAGAACACGATGCAACGAAATCCTTGGAGGAGGCATCACTACCAGAATGTTCTGTGCTGGTTTTACTGAAGGCGGGAGGGATACCTGTCAGGTAATTATTGGAGACTTATCTTTTGGTTGAGTATGTCGTGGTTTTGTTGCAGTTTGTTATCCACCAGTATATCAATATCTACCATTATCTAAGTATTTTTCTGGCTTTTCTTTGTTGCTCCTACCTCGTTAGTAAGCAATTGTAACGTGTAAGCAGAATTATTGAACTATTGAGCAGAGCAGAACTATTGAGCAAGATCTTCCTGATGTTTTCGAATTTACACTAGATTCTACTGAGGATCCCAGTAAGTACTGGTATGTACAGATGGAGCCCAGTAGAGCTTATGCGTGATTCTAAGCTGCGGACTATCTAGCGGGTTTACCGAGGTTTCAGTTCGAAGGACAGGAGTAGGAACAGGGTGGTTTTTAGTCAGTAAGAGTCTGATACTGCCTCTTGAATTAATTATATTATTGGATGATTTTCATCCCTTAAAAAAAGCGTGGTTTGATACTAGTCGAGTTCCTCGTCAAACAGTAACGTGAGTAAGCTGCTAAATATAATAATTAATGTATGTTTTTGTTTGTTTAGGGAGATTCCGGTGGTCCCGCGGTGACTGGCAGTTTGTTGGCCGGTGTTACATCGTTCGGTTTTGGTTGTGCTCGCCCCAATTCTCCCGGAGTTTACACTCGTATTGGAAACATAAATGTCAGGTTTTACATCGCATTGATGACTGGTATATAAGTTCACGAACAAGTTAATTCTATATTTTCTTATAATGTTTTGTTTTGTTTAATTTGTGTTCTAAGTTTTACGTATATCATAGTATTGTAAGATAAGCCTACCGTCCCAAGTGTAGGATAGTCCAAACAAAAAAATATACCTACTAAAAGTTGCTTATTTTGTTAAATAGTAATAAAAAAATATTTGCGTTATCTGGGTTATGGAAAATTTTGTCCTAGCAGTGACTGATTAAGAAATTTTTCCATGAACATTTCGAATTACGAATACTTCCAAATCGAATTTAAACGAAGAATTGATTCTGTCATCTATTAATATAATTTTAATTTGTAAAATTTTATTTATATTGTTAGCAATGTAAGAGCAAGCTATAGTTACTATGATGGAATTCAGTATTTTTTGTTTTATGTGTTATTATTTAATAATCTTAATAAAGGCACTGTTTACTTTATTCTTTTTAATTTATTGCCCCAGTGTAACTTTAATTTTATTGTAACTTTCGTGAGACATACTAAATTAATAGAGGCGACACGACGCGGCGATTGTCGTGCTGCTACAATCGCCGCGTCATGAGTCGCGGAATGCTGCTCACGAATATGAGCCTCTAGCATGGCTTGAAACTAGTCGAGTTCCTCTTCAAACATTTACGTGAGTAAGCCGATAACATAATAATTAACTCAGTGTAACTTGTAATACTTTTATAATATGTTTCTTTGTGTGGTAGTGAGTCAATAATTTCCCTATAATCTGTTTGTGCTGACGACATACAATTTATCCCTAATGTAATTTTCCAAATTCCTCGTACTGAGTGCACCTACCATTGACTCATGACATGACAAATAAAAATTCAAAAGTAGGAATACCAGCATTCGATGTTCAAATCCTAATTATTCGTTCGAACGTCAAAAAGTTTACATTAGACGAAAAGTTGCCAGCTACTGTCACATCATTTACAAAAAACAAAAAAATATGCAAATTTCGAACCAGCGTAAAGTGAGACTGGTAAAAAGCAAAACTTTTCTCTGAATGACAAAACTCGCAATGAATACTAACACGGAATCCCTTAGCATTTAAATGAACGAGACCTACCGAGTTCCCGTGTTTCTGAAACTTTTTTAATTTCGTTAATTGAAATTATTGATTACGAATAAGATGAGTTTCTGAAATTGTACTTACATCCCTATTGTCTTTGCATTGTCTTTTGTTTAAACATTGTGTAAATGAAGAAAATATTTACACACAATATACTTACAGGGTGTCCCGTATACTACAAATATTGACTTTCAGTATTTTATTATATTACACAGTCGAACTAATTAGTCATGTATTAACATTAAACTACTGGTACTATCAAATATTTATTCAATTTGTGTGACGTTGATGATATTAACCAAATATGGTAACAAACCATTTGAGGAAATTTACTTTACTTACGTGTTCGACTGTTATAATAGTATTTGAATCATAATGGTCATAGTATTTACAATTATTATCTTTCCTTCCTCTGTTAATAGACCCTTTGATTTGGTAAATCGTTTATAAGGGAATCAGTATTTACCTACCTATGAAAGGAATGTAATTTCAGCATAGTTCTTTGGCCGATACGATTTAAATCGCCCCAAAGATAAAATTGAAATTATCATCAGAACGTTTTCGTCTACTGTTACCTGAAGATCTATCCAATAGTAAGACATAGAGCTTGATCTGCAGTTTTATGCATCGAACTACTGCTTTGCAATGCGAATATCGTCTTTCCATCTAGGTAGGAACATCATATCAGCATTATAGGAATATCATAGGAACATCTATTACAGAACACATCCACCCCGATGGTTCTGACCCGTAGTCACTACAGGTAGTGCTTATCCTAAAGAAAACTATGCTTGTAGAATACAACAAATACAACCAATTTGGTGTAGGCCTCCTTCATTTCTTTCCATTTGGTTCTAGTTTGGGCTGTTAGTACCCAATTTTGTCCCACCACTTCTTTGATGTCATCTTTCCAAAAATCTTTTGGTACAGATTGTCAATATTAATTCTTCAGAACAATGTCGTTCTCTTCAGGTAATTCGGATAAGCGAATGACGAAGTTTTCCGAAACACTTCTGTTGTACGTCACGCTTTGTTTCGGAGTGTAATGTATTATTAAAGAGTAAAGAGGTTGTAGCCTGCAGTAGGCCGCGTTCAGTCGCTACTGTTACAAACTGGACAAGACGAAAGATAAATGAAAACGTAATTAAGCACAAGGAAAAGTTTTTGGAGAGCGTTAAAAAGTTCCTTAGCTTCAACTGCATTATTTATTTCTCTCTCAGGGTAATCTTGTTATTTGTTTGTTTTTCGTATTTTTATTTTTTAATTTATGCCTTGTCTGATGCAGCGTGGGTGTTGTTAACTACTTGTTGGATGGATTTTATTTGCAGAATTTCAATTTTGTTCTAAAGTTTTGTTCCGTTTTTATGTGCATTCGTAATGTCTATTCTATTTTTGTTCGGATCGATTCGATTCTTTTGTATTGCATAGGTAGGTATATTATAATATGATTCGGTGTTTGAAATAAAACTGTAAATACTTTGATCTAGAAGAAAATAAATTATTTTATCGCTTCAAAGAGTCATCAGACCCCCACAGATGGGGTATATCCCCCAGTAGGGCTGATGCCCAGCCCGGAATTGCGGATTACCTAGCGGGCTACCGGGGGCTCCGGCTCGAAAAGCAGGAGTAGGAACGGAGTGGTTTTTAATCAGTAAGACTCTGACACTCCCTTTCGCCTCTTTTTATGCAGGAGAATTTATTGACTTCCGCCCGTCCAAAAAAAAAAACACGTTGTTTATCATACTTATAATTTTTAACGTATTTTATTTTAATTTGTGTACAAATTACATAGATAGAAGTGAAATTATACCACCTACGTCTAAATATAGATAAACGAAGAAATAATCGGATAAAAAGATATCGTATTACCACACCACACCGAACGAGTAGCGTAGGGTTGAAAGTAATCCGGACGAAACAAGAAAAAGGTGGGATTTAATTGCAAAACAAAATTACTGTGTTACTAGAAAATCCGAGAGCTACAGGGGAGAATAAATGCCGCCGCAGTCAACCCTAACCCTTTTTTATTTACAGTTTACTGCCTCACATTTCCATTACCGTGTTGCGAAGTATTTTTACCGTGACGTATTCGACGAAAATGTAAACAACGCGATTAGATTGCGGCTTTTTCTACCCAAAGTACGTCCTGATTTGTTTTTGTATCTTGTTAAAGTTTCTTATACTGTCTTTCAACATTGTCAATATTATTAGGAAATCTTTTTAAAGTAGTAATACTATTAGTTTTTATTACTTCGTAAACAAAATTGAGTAATCGTACGTGATTAAATTAAATGTATCATTATGAATAAAGATTGATAAAAGATCACCCTATAAGCAAAAATAAAAAAAAAGACGATTTCACTTTACAATTTACATCTCTTATTTGCATTGTAAATGTTGAATATACAAAATAACTTACCTGTTACCTAAATACATTAATTGTTGATGTAACCACTAAGTATGCACTGAACATAGCTGCATTGTGTTGGACCTTTGATCCCTCAATAATAAATGTTAAGTTTCGCAACCAACGCCCATTAATGTTTTCACAAATCCAAATGTACTAACTTGCCAATACTTCCCACGGGTCAGATGTTATAATATTATACTAGGATGTCATCGTCATCAATTTCACCTGTGTATGGTATGTTCTCACGGCATCGTATTAAACTGTAGGTATCTTACCTTCAGTAAAGGTGTCGACGTATTCAACAATGGATATTCTAAAAATATAATAAAACTGGACTAACTGCCGATTTCAAAATATAAAAAGAATTAAGTCTTTTATTCCTTGCAATAATTAAAAAATAAATAAGTAACTACATAATTATTATGTTTGTTGCTTGGTTTTTACATGGGGGTCAATGTATCCCCCCTATAGAAGACTTCCTTCAAAGTTCTACATTTAATTTTATCTCTATTTTTTTTTATTTATATTCTACGTGTTTCAATTTCAAATCTTTTTTATATCGTCTTTGGATTTCAATGACCTACGACCTACCAACGAACTGAGAGATCTCAAACTGCTGATTTCTACAAGGCAGAGACAGAGTCTTGCAGAAATCGGCAATCTGTCTCAATCCAAAATAGTTATGTATGTATCAATTAAAATTGGTAGTTAGACGGCATTAGTTGTGTTTAAACATTTACCTGGTAGTTCTACCTATGGCGGAGAAAAATGATAAAAATAAAAAACCATTTATTCTCGTTACATTCTCTTAGGTAAAAGTACCTAATTCAAAGCATAATTACGTACCCACTTTGAAATATTTCTTTTCTTCCCACTTTTCTTTACCGTACCCGTAATTAGCCCCACGTTGCCTGTACGTATATCTTTTGAAAAGAAAGAACAAAAGTCCTTTTTTCTTAAATTTTACGATGGGTTGGACTTGGGCTAATCAAAGTCCATAATAATTATTACAGAACGGTGGCTGTAGCATTCGTAGGAGAGATTCTTGTGAATTGAAGAATCAAGATTTTGGTAATCACTTGATAAGTATCGCGTATACGTACAGGTATGTAGCTATTGGGTTTGGCAATTAAACATGAGAGAGATTTAAAGTATTTGTCACCTTTGTTCTTAAACTTGATGTGGTGTGGTGGCTCGGCAACTGGCTGCCACGCAACGTGTAGCGAGCTCGATTCATGCACTGCAGAGCAACTCTTTGTGTGATCCACAAATTGTTGTTTTGGGTTTAGGTGTCATGTGTATATGAAATTGCATGTTTGTAAACACACCCACGATACAGGAGAAATTCTTGGCAAAGTTAAAAAACAAATTGTTGTGACCTCCAACTGGCATTATTTAAAAATGACTCATCGACCTCATCGCAAATATTTTAAAAAGAATTCAAAAAAGCAAGAGTCGAAATTCACTTCTATATTATAATAGAAAAACCGTGACTCGATCGATGACTATCTGTCTACTCTATATTTTTTATATTTTATTTTTTCTATGAATGAGTGAGATTGCAGACCCTTTTATAATAAATAATACCGATTAATCTTCAATATAGATCTAGATTAAAAGTTTTGTAAACAAAATATTGGATCCTAGAAGTGTTATAATAGATTTTAGATCTCAATTCATTGTTGGCTGAAATATTTAACAAGAAATTTTAACTTTTGATTCGATGACGAATCTTTGTTGAACAAGTCTGGATAGAACTAAACTTCGTTCGAAAGTCACTAAAAGACTATTTCAGATTCAAATTGTCACCTAATAAATATTGAGAAATGAGAGCTTGGTACATTTTGTGGTATAACTAGAATTGTGAAATAAGTATTTTGTCTTACGCTAATGGAATGTCAGAAATAATTTAATTTGACTGCACGGTTGGTGCGGTGGCTGGGCAACCGGCTACTGCGCAACCTGTAGAGGGTACGACTCCTGCATTGGTTCCGTGCGGGAGTTAAATTAAAAACTCAATAACACCATGAATTTATCAGAAACTTTACATTAGTAGATGACTAAACTCTAATTAGGTAGATGTATATTATGTAGTAAATAAATAAAACAGGTATTCCACGCTGACATCTCTGTATTCACCAGAGCAATAAAACCAACAACAATAGTTCATCCTAATTGTATTAAAACCCTTGGAAAGTTAGAGGAAGGTGTAATAGGAGCGACTATCTCATTATCTATGTTGCATAATTCGTGCCAGCTCGCCGGATTAATGCCCCGAACGTTCGCCTAATACCAGAGAATTATTTGGAGGTATAAGCAAGAATACGAGACTGTAATCTACATTTCTCATCATCAAGCAACATTCTAGAATATTCAGTGTACCTAATTACGTACCTATGTAAATATAGAGTCAGTTTTATTTTGAACAAGAGATATTTTCTTTTGTTTTATTTTTTTAGGTAATGCTAATGGATGTGAGGAGTAGTAAGCTGGTTGTTTCTCCTGACCCTATTTTGGTTAAAGACTAGAATTTTATGCGAAAGTTCTGTCATATTTGACTTAGGATTCGTTTCTACTAGAGATGTGCTATGCTACGTTGTGTGGATGCGTTTGGCTTTCACCAATCATATTCATTGGTACACATAACTTAGTACTGGTGGAAACGGACTCAGCTAAGCTATCTTTTTTATATGGAAAGATGCGTGTTATGGATGGCTTCCTTGCTATTGATATTTAATCTTTAATATCAATAGTTGGTAAATGTTATTAAAAAATAGAATAATTTTATTCTTGTTTTGTGCGGAAAAAAATCATAACTAGAAAAAAATGTCTTTACGCACTCGTCTACGACTAATTAGAAAAGTTTTTACCAAACTAAATTCTATGTTTACAGGCCTAAGTTTGTGAATCGATTGCGTATCTTTCGCGAAGAAAACAAAAACTTATTAGTATTTTTTGTTCCTACGTAATACTTACTTCGGCTTCAATAAGTAAAAAGTAATTTTAGTTTCAAAAGTCATTCGCTTTCGTTTTGTTTACTTGTTTTTGCTTCCAACTTCCGAAGCCAAAGCAGCCTTTTGGTTTCAAAAATAGCACTCAGTATTGTCATTGGAAAGTTTTGCTCGAAAAGACGAAGAGAAGCCTTAAAGCCTTACATTATCCTACCTAGTCATTTAAAAATAATCACTATCGTTACGCTTTCACCCGTTAAGGGTGCCTTGTCACTAAAGATATTGCGAGGATGTGGACATAGTTTCACAGCTTAGCTAGTTGTCACACTATGTGAATGTGATCTTTTCCATTGATATTATTCCAGCTATGCAGCTGTCTTATAAAGATGAGCCAATTCGAGTATGCGATGATATACTTACGATAGATGGTAGAAGAAGAAGAACATAGCTCAGCCGAGTCCATTTCCATCTGTGCTATGTGTACCAATGATTCTAATTGGTGGAAGCCAAATGCATCCACAGCAATGTAACATAGCACATTTCTAGTGGAAAAGCTCCCTAAGATTCCAAATTCTAGGTTCCAATTCAAATATAATATATGTAAATAACCCAAAACCAAAACATTACCATTTCTACAAAAACAAAAGTTTTCTAAAACTATGAATAAAAAGGATTACGTTGTTCATTTCCACGATATTATTACATCAGACCGGCTGAGGCCCGCTACTGTCGCTTCACATTTTTCATGATAACATCATAACATCTCGAGTCTATCAAAAAGGTTGCTGTGAAAAAGGTGAGCGACTTTATCTCACTGATAAGATATTTAATTTCCTCTCCCAGCTAGACAGATGATGTAAGAAAATGACATTCCGTTTTAGCTATAAACCGACCAAAATGTATAGGGTTCAGGGTCTTTTGGAAGCTATATAACTTTAAGTTATTTTTGTTAGCTTATTTAAATAACTCAATTTAAGTACTAACTGATACTTTGTTATTGTTTAGTTCTTATTAAAATACCTCAAAATAAAACTAAACAACCAAATATTTATTTTCAAAAACAATCTGACGGGTTCATATTCAATTTAACTAATAAATATGCGATGAGAGCAATTCCTTCATTCAAATTCAGCACACAGTAAATGCCTAGACTAGACAGCTCTATAAAAAGACTGAAAGGATTTGAGTGTAAGTATACCATACTCTTCCACAAAGAGATGCAATTTGCATAATAATAAGTTTTTATTGAAAGGCTCTGGGCACGAAGATCGGTTTGTAAAGCGCGATCCACGATAGCTTAATATTTCTCACTGAATTATTATTCGAATATAAGTCTTCTACCTTTTATACCCCATTCTAAATGGTAAGTTTTTATTGTTATGATTTTATTATCAGATGAGAATTGTACGTGAACAAAATTTTATTTCTTAAGGCGCCTTGCTATGGAATTACTTAGCATGAAATTGAATTTTGATCTTGATATTCGGCATAGAAATTGGTGTAATTGACTGTTAGCTACAAATAAAATATAAAAAATTAGAGTCGGAATTGGAGATCTGGTTTTAAGTAGAACCGAAATTCTTAGCTTAGAGGAAATTTGCTAGTGCGAAATTTGCTGTTGTTTCGTATAAGAAAATTAGAATGATAGTTTCTCGGAAGTTAGGCTGGAATCTATCTTATATCCGATGTCTATAATTACCACCAATTAAGATAATTGATTGGTGTAAATCATTGATATTTGATATTAGATTTTCGTTTTGTTTTTGAGAACCTTTCATCAGAAGACTTATTTTTCTAGGGTAAAAATAAATCTTTCTTTCTTATCTTAAAAAAAAATCAATTTTAAATTCCAAATCATTGTGTGTAGTGACATTTTCGTTTTGTGTTATTGTTTCAAACAACTGTGTATTTATTTTAGAACATTCAGATTGCCCATTTGTATTTTTTGGTTTACAGTTTTTTCAATAAATAGATTATTTTATAAAATACATAAAGATTCAAGGCCACTTTCGACAAATTCATACTTAAGCATACAAAAGAAGGAGATCTTCCATTAATTTTAACCGTTTATAAAATATGCAAATCTTCAAGATGTGCTCAGACAGAGAAAAATAAAGTGGCCCGGGACTCATGTTCGAAGATATCGAGTCTATCGTGGCTCGTGGCGCTACTCCGCGCCGTGGCAGTTATGAATGACCAGCTCGAAGCGTTGCCTAAAAGTCACATTACGAATGAAAAACCGCAGGATTGCCGTAATTGAAAATTCCCTGTGTAATATACGACTTGCAATTTCAGAGTGGAGCCGCTCCCGCTTCGTCCTACAGGGCGGCGAACATTTTTCTTCCCTCTTAACGATATTATTTAACGCCACAAATTTTACCATTTTTCTTATGGCCCCCCAGAACTGCTAGCAATTTCATTATGATAATCGCGCATAACCTGCGCTATTTTATACAATAACCGTTCAAAATGGTGTTTTGAATAGAAATTTTAAGTTGGCACTCTTAATAAATTTCAAGGGATCTTTTTAGCTTACGCAGAAATTTGGAGAGGACTCATTAAGGTAAACATCGTGAAATGTCGTTTGCTAAGAAGTCAAAACGTAATAGCTTTTTCTTTGAGCCAAGGTCTCGAGTGTATTGGATAAATCGTGGAGTAACTTTATCTGTTTACTAAGAAAAAGTAATGCGATGCGATGGGGAAAGGTGACATCGGTATGTAAACAACTTAAAAATCGAAAGCAACAAGATGCAATAAACAGAACCGCTGTCAACCCTTTTTTCGCTTCCTGTACAGGTGGAATGTACTACAAACAAACCCGACAAATTGATTAGGATGCAACTGAACCGAAGTTTGTAGTAAAATTTATTAGTTCAGTTTATTTTTAGAACTTTTTCAGTTCCATTTACTCGTAGTTTATTTTATTTACATGTAGATAGGTATATTATTATTACTTCAGGTACCTTATAGGCTAGTTGTACGAATACGATAGTTCAAGAATTGTATACGAATGGACCGGCTCGACCGGAGTAATACCACGGCCTCACAAAAAAATGACATACACCAAGGCTTGCGTTTCGTTTCGTTGTGTGAGCTAGGTTACCTTACCCACATTCCCAATCTTCCCAATCGCGGAATCCCCAACCACCCTTAAATTCTTAACCCCAAAAGGTTGGCTACGCACTCGTAACGAATCTAGTATTTTGGATGTCTACGGGTGGCGGCGATTGCTTACCATTACCTGATGGCGGACGGATCACCGGAGACGGATCACATAATCCGTTTGCTCGTTTACCGGCTTAAAACTCAAAAGTTTTAACTAAAGCAAGACGAAACCAATCTTCATAATAAACTTTAACCACCCAAGTCATGGTTGCGTTAAAGTTTGGGTGGTAAAAATGTTTCCCTTGGTCTCCTTTACACAAAGCCGTAGCTTGCCGCTCACAGACATATGTATTGCTTCCGTATTTTTCCGCTACGAGATTCACTGAGTCCCATATGGTACGTACTAACTGAAATTGCGTACATTGAACGTCTTGGTACACATCACACGATTACATATTGAACTATACAGAACTAGTATATCATGGTCTCGCTTCGAACGATGTCTCCATTCGATCGACGGTCAGTTTATACTGGTATTGTATAGCTTAAAGTGACGGGCAGTAACTCGAAACATGATTATGTTGGATGTAGTGTACTATAAAGGTCTTGGTATTAAACTTGGTTACAGATTTATTGCAATTACGTTATTTAATAATGTTGTAACAATGTGTTGTTTTTCAGTTTTTATGTTTTAAAAGTAAATGTAATGTTTGCAAAAGCATTTAACGAGCACATGTTTTTGGTCCACTCTGACGCGTTAAACAGGTTATTTTGATAGAACTTAACAATATTATAATAATTCGTATATAATATATTATAATAAGAGCGCATTTGTTTTTAAATGGCAAGCAACGCACCGGTGACACTCTGGTGTTGCTAGTATCCATAGACGCCGCTGATCGCTTACATTCAGGTACTCATTTGGGGACAAATAAATACTCCATAAAAATAGGCACTATTGCATACAATGAACATGCACTATTAATTCAGACAAACCCAATCTGTAGTTCAGGAAACACTGAACATAATTTCGAAAAACTATTCCTTGGTACAATGGCTCTCTATTCAACTCGTGTAATTTCGAGTAAGATGGTGTAAGTGTAGCTAAAATTTAGAGTTAATAAGGATACGATAATTGCACTACACTACGTTGTAACGTTGCCGGTGCATCGTAAAACCCGACGTTAGTTGAATTAACTTACCTAATGGAACTCAACATTGCGCGTTTTATGTTTGAAGCGAACACTAAACTTGTAGATAATTTACAACCACGGAGTAGTTAGTAAATGGATGTTTATGAACTCGTTCCGTGTGTGTATTGTCTCGAAGAGATAGATTTGAATGATAGTATAGGGACAAACGAGCGTACGGGTCACCTGGTAAGCGATCAGCGCCGCCCATGGACACCCGCAACACCAGAGGAGTCACAGGTGCGTTGCTGGCCTTTTAAAAAAGGATACGTTCTTTTCTTGAAGGTTTGAAGGTCATACGATGCTGCGACGACGGATTTTGGCCGAAGGATTAGACAAAAGTGTACTAACTTACTTGCCACGCTATATTAATCGTATGGTAATAGAAATAAATATACTTCATCTTCATCAAACTTTTCACTAATACTGATTTAAACTAAAAATACTAGATCAGACTAAGAAAAGTGTTCATGATTTGAACACGTTTCTTCGCATGTTGACGCTCCATTCTATACTTATCCGTGTTCAGTATCCCGTTGTTCTACTTTGTATTATGGTACTATGATAACCTTATCTTGTTTTAAGTGAGATCAATGTACTCTCCTGTAATTACGTTACGGTTCCTGAAATATGCGCCTATAGTCGACTTAAATTCACTTTAGTGTTTATCGCAGTAGGGGTTAATGCAATGTTCGGTTCGATATTATTTTGTTGTTAAACACCAAAGAGCATTTTATGCCAGTTTTGGGTTTTAAGTATTTGTGAGATATTATTGTGATATTTATTTATTTGTTAAATATAATTATTCGTGTATTTTTTAGATCTTACACAACATTATAAATTATATATGATGATGATTATTATTATTCAGTTCGTTAGTTACCTAAGAATTAATTTAGTCAAACTTACTTTTTTAAACTATTTTTTATAATCTACGTAAACGTGCAATGGTATTTCTTTTGTAGGTAGAAAGGGTGAGATACCTGTGTAGTCTCTCATCAAGAGCACAGTACCACGTGCGACCGCTAGCGATAAGAATTGTTTCATGCCTTAAAACTCATAATTAGCGAGCTAATTACACAAGCGAGCTGTTGCTATGCCCTGAGATAAAATAGATGACAGAGAGGAGCCAGAATTAACCGTAATTAAGCTGAACGAAACTCTTTCAGGAGAAAGGGAAAAAACCGTTCTTAATTAAAACGGGAGACTCCTGAAAAATGCCTTATGTTTTTAATTATTACCGTTTTTTCAACACAAGTACCATTTTAGAGTGTCTAATAAAATTTGAAATACATTAATGGCACCTAAAACTCTAAGACGCGTTTTTAATTAAATTTCAAATCCTTCAAAGTTTATTGGCACTGTACTGAGAAAACATTTGAAAAGCTTATTAAAGAATTTATGATTGAAAGTTTTTCGAAAAAGAAAACAACGAAACGACCGAAATATTTTCATTGGTTCGCGTAAAAACGTTGTTCGGGAAAAAATATTATCTTCATGTTTAGTACTTTTTGTTTTGGTGTTTAACGATATCTGGGTGAACGGAACTTTTATTTAGAAACATAACACTTAATGATGCTGTATAGTCCTTTTATTGTAACGGTAAATATAGTGTCTATAAAATTAATTTCGTCATTTATGCAGCCTCATATTAAATGATACCTATAAATGGCGAAATATGGGTACCATACTATGATACCACTTATCTGATTGTCTCATAATAACATTGATCCATTTATTTAGACAGCACATTAATTGTCATGCAAAGGTATGCATTTCAAAACGGTGAATAATAAATTTAAAACTTTTAATTTGAGCTTGATGGAAATTTCTTTGGGCTATTAAAAGTCATTCGTTCTCGGTTACAAATGACCAATTCGTGACTGTAGCTGTGGGGTATCACGAGGCTTTTTAAAGCGGGGGGGGGGGGGGCTAAACTTTGGGCAAAAAGAACAAATCAGTGACGGAAATTGAAATCGTTCGTGTATAATGCTACTGATGGAATGTCATAAATAGGTGTAAGTACTTTATCAAATTAATTCGGTCAGTGAGGCCGTTCATTGTTCTATAAAGCAATATTTTATTTCAATTTTAGAAATTGAAACTTTTAGAGTTAGTTTTGTTACCTAAGCGTCTTTATTTGTTTTAATGTCGAGTCTTTTTGTTGACATCGTTATTTTTAGATAGTTCCAAGGACAGGCAATATTCGAACTGCGTTTGGTAAAAATATTTAACACTAGCTTTTGCCCGCGACTTCGTTCGCGTGGAATAGTGACTTCTGGCAAATTTTTGGTTTTAACCACATAGTTCCCGATCTCGCGGGATCTCTTCAAAAATGAGATGTGGAAGATATTCCAGGGAACTCTTCAAAAATCAACATAATGAGCTCTGCGTTTGAATTTAATAGATGTATACTCACTTAGGGCATTGAAAAAATAGTTTAAAAACGGACTTAAACTAACTTAAAACTAAAGAAAGCTACGAATTACGAATTTATAACAATTAAAAAAGAAACTATATTACAACCTATCCTCTATGCTATAATAACCAAGCTTAAACTAAATAATTTAAAAGAAACGACTTAAATCTAATCTAATTAATTTATAAATTAGACTTACAATTTTATTAAAAAAACTAACTACAGTAACTACTAATAATCGATATCAAACTAAACCTACGTTAAATAGTTTAACCAAAAAACCAGGAAAACCCAACAAATAAACTTATTAATTGACAAATACAACGAAACCAATTTAGAATATACGAAACAGCAGGACCACTACAGACAAATAATCATACGACTGATAATACACTTTTTCTACAATAATACCGAAGCGCTCGGCCGATACCCAACCAAATGAATGTAACGAAACCATAGCGCGATCTATTTCGATCCCAACGCCATCTATCGAGGATAAAGACAACTTGGATTATTTATTTATACTCCGTTCGGGCATTTTCTTTGTACTAAAAGTTTAATTATATTGATATTATTTTTTTCATACCTTTTTACTATTTATTTACTTTTTTTCGATGAATTAAAACAATAACATGAACCGAAGTCGTGTAACGATCGACATAGAATTATCTATACTCCGTTAGAGCATTTTCTTTGTACTAAATGTTTTATTATATTGATATTATTTTTTTCATACCTTTTTACTATTTATTTACTTTTTTTCGATAAATTAAAACAATAACATGAACCGAAGTCGTGTAACGATCGACATAGAATTATTTATAAATAATTTATTTCTTATTTTTATTTTTTGATTTTTGAAATAAAAATATATCTATGTCCTTTCTAAGGTTCTAAACTATATCTGTACCAAATTTCAACCAAATCCGTCAAATAGTTGCGGAGATTAATGGTATAAGCATAGAATGTTCGACGTGATTCTTTAATTTGACATAACTTTTTTATTTATGAACCGATTGACATGAAACAAACACTAAATGTAAATTTAAGCATCCCACAAAATATTCGTGAAAACCGCATCCAACTCGGATCAGCCGTTTCTGAGATTAGCGCGCACAGACGAACAGACAAACAGACAAACAGACAAACAGACAAACAGACAAAAAAAAGTTAATTACATTTTTGGGTTCGACATCGACATAACAATAACCCCTGCTATTTTTTTTATTTTTATTTTCAATGTACAGACAGCACTTTTCTACGATTTTATTATATGTATAGATAGGTACACAAACGTTCAACAAAATTGAAGACTATTTCAACAGTAACTTTGCATCCACAATTCCACATCGCGAGTCACCGATGGTAGCAATATACCTCATTTTTGATCTCGAACTGAATAAAAAAGTACTTGAAAAGTCCTCTACAATAGGCAACTATCGCGATGACATTTCAAAAGGAATATTTCCAATTCCAATTTATTCGAATCCACGCACCACCTTTTCCTTGTCTCCTTGAAATCAGTATTTCTTTAACCCCTTTCTAAAGTCTACCCTCATAATATGCGAGTTCGCTAAAACTAAGTTAAGCCTTTATTGAGATTCACTTCTGGGGCAATTCTACCCGCCCTACTTTATTACTTTTTTTTCTATGGGAAATTGCTCATCGTCGCCAAGAGAAAATAGTGAATGGAAAAGTCTCCTTGGCTTTGAAATCTTTTATTTATTCAAAGATTTAATTTCAAGGACGGCTCTTAGCACGGTTTGTTTATACTGAATAGGATTATTGGATCTTTCTTTTCATTTGACTGTAGTGTAAGAAAGTGGTTTTGTTTTTGTTGGACGGAAAAGAGTTGAAGACAAAGGGAGGTTTATACTTGAACGAACTTTTTAAGAGAAAAAGTTTTTCAAGAGATTTCAAATAATAAGATCAAGAGATTGAATAGTAAGGTTTTATTATAGTAGTTTTTGTCAGTTATTAGATTGAGTACGTTTAAAAAACTTCCTTTAGCCTTATTTCCTTACCGTAGAACAGTAGTTAGAATGTCTAAATTAACACGTGTTCCATTGTTATCTGGAACCAAATGACAAATAACTTTATTTAGAAAATGTTGCAACATTCACTTTAGCCGGCAACGATTAATATTTAGTATCTAGACCTTGGTTAGTCGAAACCGAATTTCGCAAGAGTAAGAATTTGTCAGGAGCCCATAGATCGGCAGTAAAATATAGCTGTCAATTATAACGATATCGGTTAATGACACGACTAACTGATTCGTTAATACTTATCCTGATTACTGTTACTATGTACCAGAGTGTTATTTGCAATACAAACATTACCATATTTTCCAGTCCTTGTGACTTAAGATGCTTAGTATTATCAAGATTATTAATTACTCCCTATTATTATAATATACTCAAATGAAAATTCTAATTCTTTATAGCTTTCCTCAATGTGATATGTGAGCAACAATTAAAGACCCTGTCGGACACTTGCGTAATGTTATCATCACATAAATTTATCAATTTTTGAAATTTCGTCCAACACATGCATAATTTTACTAAGAACTTACGTATAAGACTACAAAACCAAGTAATACTTTTGCTAATCTAGGAACAAATTGGATCCTCGCTCTCTCCCTTATCTGTCGATCTAATGCAGTTTTTCACATAATTTCACGATATATCAAACCATTTTGGGAGTTTAATCAAGTACCTATACCTATATAAATGTTCATTTACACTAGACAATATCTAGTGCTCAAGAATAAAGTCTAGACGAGACAGTTGATCTCCTGTAAAGTTTTACACCGAAAGTTCTTAAGTTTTAATTGCTATCGTCAATGCACTTTAAGAGAGAACGTTCTTCTGTTTTACAATTAATTGATAAGCGTACATTATTTAAGTTAATTTTTAATTAAAGTTCATTATATGTCTGTGTTCGTTCTCAATAGTGGGAAAGTTATGTTATTTTTTATGTAGTATGTTTGACGTATGTATGTATGCGTTTTTTGTGCTCATAGACTATGAACTATATGGAAGGTCGATTACTCCGTGTTTTAGTTAAGTTTAACAAAAGTCTCTGGTCTGTGCAGGCCCTTAAACTGATTAATACAAAGTACCTAGTTTAATAGGAATAACTTTACGACCGATTGTGAAACTATTCCACTAAATATTGAACCCCCCGAAGTAACAATGCACGATTTTGCACGGAGCATGCAAAAAGGAGGTAATTTATTATGCCTTTGCCGGAGGGTGCGATATTAATCGGTATAGATGGCATTGAGCTGCTGTTTTCGCCCTTAGATACATGTTCCGTTTGACTACGTTCCAAAGAGTGGTCAGGTGCCGTTATAGAACAGAATGTCTGGATTTCGATTTTTGGTTTAGGGCTGCCTAGCGGGTTACCAGGGCTCCGGCTCAAAAAGCAGGTGTAGGAACGTGATTTTTAGTCAGTAAGAGTCTGACACTCCTTCTCGCCTTACCAAAGGCGGGGAAGTCATTGGATAATTTTCCCTCTCAAAAAAGGGACTGTCTTTGGAATTTCAAATCTTGAAAGTTTCTCAGCTCTTATGACCGGTGATTAGCGATATTCTTAGGCCTAGCTTTACAAAATGATTAGAAAAATGTTTGCTCCAAGTTTCAAATCTTTGTTTCTGCACGAGTAACATTATAACTACATATTCTAAAGGGATAAGTAGAGCTGTAATTGCACCTAGTTTTCGCCAGTTATGCGATTGCCACATCAGGTACAAATAACGACTTCGGGCAACTGTTTATGTGTACAATTTTGAAATTGAAAAACACATCAATTATTTTCGCAATGCAGAAAGATGGAGTCAGGACACAGTTAGTCGATCTTGCGATTTGGACTTACCTAGTTTAGTATCATCCGATATTGGTACTTAACCCAGTCCTTAGCAATTGTTTTCCATACAAAATCATTACTAAGAAATAGTTTAAGTAATCATTAAATTACTCTGAGTGCGGCAGTTAATGTTTTAATTGAGAATTTCGATTTGTATGTTAAAAGTTCATGAACAAATATGGTCAAACGTTTCGGTGTATAGATTCAAGTTTATTACAAACCAGGGTGTGTCGATACTTCCGAAAAATTATTTCCTAAGTTATCTACAGTACAGCTGTAGAACATAGCCTTACCATTTCCGTTAATGTTCAACACGAATGTAGTTTCCTAATGTCCTGTATAAGTTGACACAAAATGATTTATTACTGCCACATAGTACAAAACCATAACAGTTTGGTGCCAGCGTATAAATTAATATTTTTTTTTTCTAACGATTGAATATAAATACGTTTTAATTATCACTTGGAGTTTTGTTATCAGATTAGCTTTAAATAACGCCTTACGGAAGAATTTGTAGTACTAATTAATTGTAGCTGTTTGTTCGACGGGCAAGATTAATTGTTTTAGTGTACTTATATATTATGAGGCTTAGATTAAAAGTAGAAGGAACTTGAAAATTCAATTTTGTTACATACTGTCATACGGAAATAGGTTCGAGGTTTTTTTTTCAACTTTTTAATTTTGACATAAATGGATGACTAGTGTGCTCGTGTTTCATAAATCAAATATTGTGTCTAATATAAGATATAGTGTATGTTAATTAATGTGTTACACGCTTCAAGTATGTTGTTAATTAAACGCTTGTAAGATTGATTATAATTTTTGAATTGAGTAATTGGTATTTTTTTTTTTATTTCCGAAGGCAATATGTGTCAACAATTACAAATATAGAGCTGTTGTTACATTTAGATACATGTGAAATTATTTAATGATTTTAGTCAATCTTATTAATTTTGACTTATTTATTCCGTTAATTTAGTAATACAAAAATATTGTATACTCTTTCCAAGTTTTTCAGCTTTATAGTTGCAAACTGGATCAACGCATTTATTTAAAAAATAACGATTAGACGGTATTAATTTCGATCAATAAAATTAACATTTCTAATGATTTATCTCGAAAATATATCAACAAGACAAGAAATATTTTCATTTTACTTAAAATCGCAAATTGAATGGTCAAATTATAAGAATTCATTTCACACAGTCTGTAAAACATCGATGGCGGCGCAGTGTTGCAAACTATGTAGATTAATATATTCAAATATCGATGAATTATTCACCTTAGAATTGCATCCATACCTTCATTGAATGCTCCATCGGAAACCGGTTTCTGAAATACTGATCAGAATTCTAATCCGGAATAAACGATTCCGTTTTAATATTTCGTAACTTTGAGTTGTTTCTGTTGTTCTGACATACTGCCTTTGAATTAGATTTAAAATATTCAGTATTAGACCCTGGTTTGAAATCCCGCAATACCGCATCTAAATAGCAAAAGATTATTTAATGAAAAAATAATATTTTTATGGTTATTGTTTTTTTTTTTATTTTTTAATCGCCACATGCATTGAGCAATCTTGATGCTTAATGCTCAAATCTTCTCCGTGCGAGAAGAGGCTTTAAATCCGCAGTGGCCACTTACTTATGGGGTGGGCGAAGCCGCTGGCAGAGTTCTGCCTATGCTATTCATATTTATATTGTATGTTGGTAATAAGTTAATAATTACCTACCTTTTTACATATTTCTCTGAAATAATGTTTAACATTCCTTTAGTAGCTAATACTTACAGACATTTGCAAGCCTTTTTGGATAAAAACCATTTTCTTTTATTCGCGTTCTTTCTATTCGCATTTACAGCTCAACTTAAGATCTAATAGAGCGTGTGGGTATTGTATATTACATTCTGAGCATTTTCTTATCTAGTAACCATTTACGTTGTAAATCATCTAGAATTCTAGACCTAGAAATTACGATGTCATAATGACTCTTTTTTGAATACTATCTCTATTTAATGGTTTTTGTTAGCAAATTCTGATATTTTGCGCTTGAGCGTCCATTAGCGCTACCAATATTTAATTTTGTATTCTGAATTCCATTCACTTTAATATTCTCTTTAATTTTACTTACTGCTTTTAAGTATGTAAAATTTATATTGGAGATTGTGAAACGTGAAATATCGGAATATTTCGTATGCAACATTTATAATGATATACAATAAACAGTGGTTCGTATTGAGAAAGAGGCCAAATAACTACTAGTAGAAAAAGTTTATTATAACTACTACGTTCCGCAATTTCGCTCCTACTACAGTTTTATTATTTTGGCACGAATGGGCCAGCTTGATCGGAGTGACACTACGGCCTTACAGAAAACCAACGTAAAACAACACTTGCGTTGTGATTCGCTGTGTGAGGTTACCGGTGGCCCAATTATTAACTTGCCGGTAACGCACATGTAGCGCCTCTGATGTTTCGGGTGTCCATGGGGCGAAGCGATAGCTAACCATCAGGTGATCCGTCAGCTCGTTTACCGGTTTATACCATAAAAAACACAACCACGTTTATCTGATACTATCATTTTTCTGTTTTACGTAAATACCTTGAGCTTGAGACTTCAACGGTAATAACATGTTAGGTAAAGGTTGCACCAATGCGGGTGACCGATCTGTATCTTATCGGTGCAATTATCATAGTCGCATGCAAGCGCACCCAGTCATAAACATCGTCTATCTCTTAATCAGACACTAAATACCTGTTTTTTTTTCTCTAATCACCCAATTAAAGACGTCGTGTACGGTCTTAACATACGATTAGAAGTTTGAAATTTCAATGTTTTTACCTTCTAAGTCCTAAGTATCAATTAAGTTTGAAGTGTGACCATAAATCATTTTAAAGGATCGGTGAATTAGATACATTACTAAGAAGCGTAATCAAGTGGCTAATGGTTAATAATAAAACCTTTACGGTTAGGTTCAACCTTCGTTGATGATAATAGATGTATAAGTGGACTTGAGATTATACGGTTCAACTTTATAATGCCTTATTCTTATGTAGATTAAGGTGCATTTTAATTTTTTTATGGAGTACGAAAGTGTATTGATGTATGTAATTAGTGTTGTGGTATTGCTGTGAATTTCTTTGGTGAGAATTGATTGCAGTTTGTTGATGTAGGTCGGTTGTTCTTTTCTGGGTTGGGTAATCTCTAATTAGGTGTCTCATTTAGAAAAACTCAGATGATTCCGAGTGTGTAGTATAAGATAAAAATTTGGGTAGTTTGGAAACTGCAAAATATGTTTGATTGAAGTTCCACTCCTCTGGTGTTGCGGGTGTCCATAGGCGGCGCTGATCGCTTACCATCAGGTGACCCGCCTGCTCGTTTGACCCCTATTCTATAAAAAAGGTATTAGTTTTTCTTCTTTGAATTTAATTAACTTCGGGAATGTAGTAAATGTTAGTCGCTTTCAATACTAACTATAGTAGGTACCTAAACTTGTTGTTTCGTTACCAAAGGCGAGGCTGTTAAATTCATAAACTATTACTACGTTAGTTGTGCTATGTTTTCACGCTTCACCTCAGGCTATTTATCGATTATTTTATAGTTCTAATTCGAAGATTGAATGGACATTAATACATAGCTATTTTGTTTCTAAACTGTCACATGTATGGACAATGTTACATTCTTTTTATTGTTGACCTTTTTAAACTAGGTTACGGTCAAGACTATGTTTTATTTTTTTATTTTTTATATTTGCAGTAGGTACTTGAAATATTTTATTGATATAACTGGGGATTAAAAGGTGTGATGTTGTGTTTGGAGAGTTATTCTTGGGCACAAACGGATCGGCTTAGCTGGTGTATTATGGCCACACAGAAAACCGGCGTGTGGTTACCAGAAGCCAATCACCTCCCATTCCTAATCACTAATTTCTATAAGGCCGTTAATGTATTTGTAAGTCCTCTGGTGCTGCATGTGCTATAGGCGGTGCCAGTTGCTTATCATCAGGTGATCCATTTGCTCGTTTGCCTCCCCGTCTCACAAAAACGTATTTATAGATACTTTCAAGCAAAAACTCAATACATGAATAGTAAAAAGTTTATTTAAAACGTTTCTTTTCCAAAACAACCTATGCGAAATAACCAACATTAAATGTCCTTATCTGTCACATTTGATAGCTGACAGCGTCAACATGACAGCTAGTGCTGTCGATAACACAGATTAAAGGTAAGCGTCCACAGGCCCGCATCGTACGCATCGCACGCATCGTACGCATCGTACGCATCGCACGCATCGTACACATTTCGTAACACGCCATCAGTACGTATCGCATGTAGGCATTGCTGATGATGCGGTCCGTACGATGCGGATCAGTGGACGCAATTGTATGAGTTTTTATACAAGACAAACTAAAATCCGTTGCGTGGGATGCGTACGATGCGGGCCTGTGGAAGCGTACCTTAAACTACCGACGTTCATTTAGTCGAACAGTGCCTACCTATTCACTTCTAACTTTTATTTAGTGACTAATGAAGTTGGAAATAGAAATAAAAATAAATCGTATACCTAATACCCTCGGCTAAGCATTATTAAGTGCTAATCAATGGTCATGAGTGAGCGTGGCATTGTATTGGGCCAAACAGTCGACTAATGCACAAATCGTGTTGCCATACAATAGCCACTAATTTAATACAAGGAGATGTTTTTTTTATAGTTAAGGAGTAATGTTTGTTGATATTTATCATCTAAAGCTTTTGTGCTAATGAATTTACTTTTAAATATAAAAGGTGGTGTCGTATTTTGCATTTAAATGCAAAAATGTGTTGACTTTATTTGATTCAAAAGTCTGTGTGGTCGATTATTCATGTTTACATCTGTATACCTAACGTAACTGTTGATTGATCTTAAAAAAAGAATGATCTGCATTTGTTTCATATATTGTGAACTTCTCCTATAGTATTGACAGTATGGTACCTATGTGTAGGTTTGGTGCTAGTAAATTGAAATTCGATTCAAAACTCGGAGATTGTTACAGGACCTACCAGAGTGTGTCCTACCAAATTCATTCAAAATTCACACGTACAAAGTCATACACCACAAGAACTGAACAATAAACAGATTCCCAAGTTATAACGAAGCTAGGAAATGTACAGCGGCACTTCAACTTACTCAAATCTTCATTTCATTCATTGGATTTTTGACTTTATATCAAAACAACAAAGTTGAAATCTAATTTGACAAAAAAGGGGTAGCTTGACTTGCATGCATCTGTACTAGAATTGCTACGAATAAATCCCAATGGTTCCCTATGCTATATTACACTCATACGTATGCCATATATGACGTTATCGAACTTATATTATTTTCTCAACTAAACTTGTCTAGTTTATTTAAAGTTTTGAGTGTTAAGATAAGAACGGGAACTCTTTGAATAATGCAAATAGTTCATCTATAACGCGTAACCTGAAAACGTCAGGAAAACCTATCCTAAGTACTCTATATCGTCAAAAGATTTTGAATTTTATTGCCAAATTGTAAGGTTGAAAGTATATTTGATATGTAGAGGTATCTTGATGAGCTGTTACTGTGTTAAGGTGTATGCCAGGCTCGTGTATTAACTGGTTCTTTGTCTGACGTGTAAACAGGGTTTAAAGTTATATTGAAATGTCTTGCGTTGTGAAGTTTTGAACTGAAACTGCCTAGTCTTTTAGCGGTGTAAGGAAATGAAGGGAAGATGAAGTTAATGAGAAATTGTTCTTGTTTACCTTAGAAGAATCTGTTAGACTTTATATAATAGTACCCTATATAAACATCTTAATATATTTAACCCTTACACATATTTAAGTGTCCCTACTGCTACCGCGAACACGTATAATTTTTTCGTTCTATTCACACGATTGCTTCTCTTTATTTAGTGTAGATTTTTTTTTTTTTTTTGGTTTTATAGGGCGCTAGGGGCTGTTTTTAACTGAACGCCTAAAGAGTTAAAATGATTTTGAGTAACTACTTACGTTTGGAACACAGTGGTGCTTAAGCTACTCAGAAGCTGGTAAAGGCCGAAGCCGGAAGCCGTCCATATTTACAATACCTGTGTCAATTAAAATCTGCTTATTCTCAAAGAATATAGGCGTGATGTTACAAGTATATATCATAGTTCGAAGTTGATAATCAAAGTCCTGCCCTTTGAGAGAATCACTATCAATATAATTCAAATTCTGCGTATAACTTCAAAATTACAATGGAAACCTATACAGTAACTAAATTAATTAAAACCCCTGTCGTAATGAAATATCTATCGAGACGCGTACATACAGATGTATCGATTTATTTCATATTAAACTTTGCAGGTAAATACCGCTTTGACGATTAATCGGAAAGTTATTTGATATCGAAACTTTCCGAGCAAAAGGGACATGTTACATGGGAATTCGATGTAGTAGAACGATAGGTACATTATGTAATTTAATTTGTTACTAACTTTTAAAGGATTGTTATTAATTTTGTAGTATTGAAGTCTTGGGGACGTCTCGATAGTTTGCGGTGGGATCGTTTATGTAACGTCGAATATGTTTTTATTGTAAAATGGTAAATTATTCGACGATATCTTTACTAGGTCATATTTTGTTGTACTCTTAATATGAGTTTGCTTTACGTTTAAAGTAATCGAAACGAGAGCACGTGCGGCGCTCTGATTGGTTGGTGTATTCGAGCCGGCCAATCAGAGCGCCGAACGCTTTCGACTACTTTAAACGTAAAGCAAACTTATACTAAGGGTACTGTTAGACTTGCATGTATGTATTTATATATATAAAATATAATTATTGAATATGCAATGGATGTCGATATCACCAGAAGATTGTGCATGGTAATTTGCTACACAACGTCCCACTCAACAGAATGTCAAAAAATCTTTTCTTCCGTAATGTATTCGTCAATCCGTTCAGATAAACAAAAATATATAAATATGCGAGTAAAATAAAAATGAATGACATAACGCCATTACGTTGTCATTTCATATTAATTCCGCGAAAAGTAAGAAAAAATATAGCAAAATATGTGATATTTTTAGATAGAATAGCAATGTGTTTGTATAACATTGTGAATTGTCGAATTTTCTTTGTCATTTGAAAGCTACAAGAAGACAGGCATTCTCATCTATCATAACAATTGAGGAATACATTTTGGATTTCAATAAGAATTTCCCCGAACGACGACGGTGTTTTTTTAGTCAATTCATTTCAGATTGACATAGACATGGTGTACGAGACGGAGAGTATTTTATAGATAGTTTGTATTTTAAACTGCCTTGTTGGATCAGTGATTGCAAGAGCAGTTTCGTTATATGTATTTCTCTGGATCAAAAAAAAAAATGCTGTGGAAGTCAATCTTCTATACAACACTTGAAAAAAAAAGGTTTGTTTCCACAAGCATTTTAATTTAAGTTGAATATACCACAACACTAATACATGACTGTCGTTCTTGGTGTGAGTGGAGACCAGACTCCATATTTAATAAGTAACAAATGTAAAATAGACAAAATACAATATAAGTTATATTCAAAGTTGTTTCAATAATAATAACAACATGACAATTATCATCTCTACGAGTGATGTGTGATTATACCACAAAATTTCATTATAAACAGTCCAGGAATTTAAGAGGCTTTGCGATAACTTTATTCGCATAAGTAACAATATTGATTAATTTAGATACTCTTACATTAAACAAACTATTGTCAAACATTTACTGTACCACAGTTTGAAACGTAGACGGTAGCAACGTTAAATGAAGAAGTAAACAGTGTTTGTAGTTAACTTTCCACAGTTAATCTCCTGAGAGAACGCTAAGTCGCCTTTAAGTAAACCCGCGCTGTTAAGTATTGGTCGATTTATTACTTACCGGACTCTGATCTCGGTTTAAAACTAGGATTTGAGTTTGTTTTTCATGAGTGTTGATATAATATCCTACCTTTTTTCTAGATAGATATTATAAATAATGTCACGCCTTTTATCCCTGAAGGGGTAGGCAGAGGCATATTATTACCGGCACCGCTATACGATGTAAACCCACATTTCACCACTTGTGTTATAGTTCCATGTAATAGAGGGTGAGCCTATGGCCATATTATACTGCATACAATACCAGACTCCGTGCTATTACTGAGATTTTTTTTTCGAAAAATCCGAAAATAAACCAGTAATACTTTGCCCAACTCGACTTGCCACCGACAAAGCGTAGATTAACTCGAACAAAGCTGCAAAAGTGTAGATAATTGGAAAGAATTTAGCAGATACGTACCTACCTACGTACAGTCTTAAGTTATTTATAAATGCAGCTTAAGTTTAATTTCGTTTCATACGCCTACATACATTTAGCTCTATTTCAATATAATATTCATCTTTTATCTGTGTCATACAATAAAAAAAAAACAGTTCTTTCAAGTAAAATCTAAATTTTAGTAAAACGAATAACCAGTTAGCCGTTGTTTGATTCTAAATTATTATTTAATGTACCTACTTACCTATTTCTTTTGAACAAAGAAAATCTACAATTGTGTGTAGAAGGCACTCAGAATATTCTATCGTTGCTCGTAAAAAACTTCATTTCATTTTAGATAGGCTCTTCAAAACTTCAATCTTCTTTCCATATTAGATTCTTTATTTTTGTTAAACGTGTTTACTAAGCAATAAAAGCACTTACGTAATCCTTAAATGTCTAGACATGCAATAAACGACAATTTGTCCTCAAAAGCTTACAAAAAAAGGTACACAGGATACAGACGAGGTCTCGCTAAAATACTGAAATAAATATTCTAACAAAGATCTATGAAAACGATGGTTTAAATTGGTTTTTTATGGGCATGCATAAAATGGACTGCCGATAAAAAAGAGAAAAGCTGGTTCTAGTAAATTTTAGTTTACGGTACAATTCTCCGGCTGTATTGGCTCCATAAACATTGGTGTGCATCGCTACGAACGGATATAACAATCGGAGTAATGTTCGGCTTTACGCAACCCCATTTCCCGCATTAAAACTTTAAACTTACCGACCAACATCAGCAATTTGTAACTCCGGGAGACACGGTTGGGTGTGTGTTAGCCAACTTATTACGTACAATCAAACTGTAATACATTCATATTCTCTATTGTGATAAATGCGTAAATAGAAAAATATGTAATTCTTGAAAAATGCTTTGGTTGACTCCTGTGTCTTGATTTCTTTATGAGGCGCAGGATTATCTTTTTAAATAACAAAGACGGTCTGAAAAAGAGAGACCTATTTATAAGTTTTTTGTAGAGTTATTAAATATTAACTTTAATATAATAACCAGTTAAAATAAAAATCCATTACATAAATTTTTCTGACACTAATTTAGATTTCCTTCTAATCATATCCTTTTTGATTTCCAAGTAACTAATTAAGTTAGTCAATCACGTCTTGACTCATAAATTCCTGTGGTTACATGTGATTACCGCAAGTCTAATTAATTTGTGCAGTACCTATGTAAGTGTGTACTTACATTGTACACATACTCAATCTAAGCCAGCTACTTGAAATATTTTACCAGATTAAAGTGTTTTTTATTGGAACTATTTAAACAAATGGGTATTATTGTGAACAATACATGGAATCAGTTACCACAGCTTAATACTATATTTTATACAGGTAAGAGATTCAGAGATTAGTCCGTAAAAGACCCGTATCGTCACGCATTTCTAACCCCAAAAGGATAGGCAGAGGTGCACATTACGGCACGTCATGCCACTGTATGTAGATTTTGTAGATATTTCAATAAACAAAGTCAATAAAAGAATTTGATAAATAAACATTAATTCTATATAATATAGAGACGTTTACATTGTATTACAGCCATTGGTCAACTCTGTAGCCGACCATTGGTTACTGTCATCATCAACATCGACTGCATGGTTGGTGCGATGGCTGTGCAACGTGTAGCGGGATAGATTCCCGCACGGAGCAATTCTTTGTATGATCGACAAGTTGTTGTTTCGGGTCTGGGTGTTAGGTGCAAGACTATGTATGGGGCAACGTATTAAAAAGGAAAAACTTAAAAAAAAGTCCGTCAGTTCGTATAGTCATTCATTATTGGACATACGTCGCTCCATGAGTAATCACTGAGCTCGATTTCCAACTCCTCATATCTATAACGTACTATTACAAACTATCACAAATAATATTCACCATTCTTACCCGCCGTATGTGAGAAACACACCTCGGTCGGCGACGTCGAGCGCATATTAAAATTGATTGCATTCTGTAACAATTGAAACCGAAGTCTGCACAAATTGAGTTTTCGATGCGCATCCAACATCTGAGGCAGCACCTGTGAACTTCTTTTATAAAACTAGGATAAGTGAGAATGTGTGTGTTTGTTTAGAATGTTTAGAAAGGAGTTGTTTTTGTAAAATGAGCGTTATTATAGTGTAATCAAAAGCGGTAATGGTATGAAATGATTGTTTATTTCTGTAAATAGTGTATAAAATAGATTTTTATATGATAATATTTAAAAACAATGTGGATTATGAGGATACCTTCAATAGCTAGTTAAGGATTTAATAGAATCATATATTTGTAAGAATATTTACTTGATCATGTTACTTATTTGTGGCTGTTTTGCAAAATAATAAACTCTACGGCTATAAAAAGACATCTCTTTTTTGCTTGTATATTATTTTTCTTGTTGGAACAAATAATATGGAGATAAGAAATCTGATATGTTTCTTTAAAACTTATTTTCTTTATGAGCATGTATTTCGTGTTTCCTAGAATCGTTGGGGAGACTGGGGAGTTGTATATTTTTCTTCAGTTAGTTTTGAAATTGATAGGCTACCGAATGGCCAGAGTTCACAACTACGTGAGAAGATATCCAGGATAAAATTTCATATCTCAAAGAAATGTTTGGAAAATGAAAACTGAGAAGTTTTGAAATAAAACTTTAAAAGAGGAAAAACACAAGTAATGAATTAGATGTGGCTTTAAGAGACACAACATAATGTGTTAATATTTGATTTATTTCTTGAAATTGCTTAATATTGTCGATCTGTTTTGTTGGTCAACGTCCCGCCTTTTATTCCTGAAGGGGGAGGCAGAATTCCACATGACGACATGATAATTCCATATGTGATGTCGTTATACAATGTACACTCACTTTTCACCATTTGTGTTCTAAGTCCCATGTGATAGCCATTTGCCATATTATATACTGGGAACAATTTCAGACTACTACTGAGAATTTTTCCGAAAACCGAAAAAACCTCAGTAATACTTTGTCCGATCCGATAATCGAACCCGAGATCCCTTGTTCAGCTGTCGCACGATGCAGTCATCACTTACCATTTCAATCTTAACATAAAGTATAAGAAGAAGATCCAGTCGACGTTATAAAGTTTTCCAAGTTATTCGCACTAACTTAAAACAATAGTGAACTAAATTCGAACTTAGTATGATCCACTGCACTTCTTACTTGGAGACTCGATATCATTTGCATAGGTAAGTTGCGTTGAACTTACAAATATATTGGTTTACCTTCGAACCCTGTTATTCTATTTCTGAGATAGTGTTTTTTGAACTAAAGTATTAATAACGTATTAGTTTTTTTTTAAAAACTTCAGACGTGGAGGTTTTCTATTTGACCTGTATGAATGTATGTTTGTGCGCGATTATCTTGTGTTTGATTGAACCGATTATGATGCGGTTTTCAGCATAGTATTTTCAGACTTAAGGAAATATATTACACGATTTAAAATGTGTTATCTGTTTTTTTCCAAGTTATATATCTGAATGATAACTATTGTGAAACATTATTAAATTAGGTTGATATATGATACACTGAATTTTTCGAGGTCACTCAACTAATTTCGAACCACATCAAGGACCTACAATCATGCCAGTTTCACGTACACTCAACTTTTTATTCTTTGAAATAAGATGCAGACATTACAAAAAGTATAGGTACATACTGCACAGGTGATAGTACGTACTATTGTTGTGTACATCATGCATGACACTTCATCAATAGCTATAAAATCAATGAACAAGAAACTATAAAATGTTTGTTTGAATGTGAACAATAATGTGGAGATTTTTTCTTCTACAAAAGACAATAGATGGCGACATATGCTTCTGCATTAGTCGTAAGTAAGGGAAAATTGAAGATAATGGATACAAATTGCGGGATTGTACGAACTAATGTACCGAGCTGTCTGTTTGTTGCGTTGTAATGTAAAGCTAACGCTGCATTTAAATAAGGATTTAAGGTTATTTTTTAAATCACGAGTTATTGATTCGTTATGGGAGTAGTGATACCTCGACCGGAGTGACACCACGGCCTCCGGGAAAACTGAAGTGATACAACTTTTTTTTAATGGGGGAAATCATCCAATGACTTCTCGCGCCTTGTGTGAGGCGAGAGGGAGTGTCAAACTCTTACTGACTAAAACCCAATCCGCTTTCTACTCCCGCTAGATAGTTGTGTTTCGTTGTGTGAGCGAGGTTACCGGAGACCCAATTACCCCCTTTTCCAATCTTCCCAATCCCCGATTCTCCAACAACCCTTAAATTCCTAATAATATTCTACAAACAAAATGTTACTTTTTGTCTTGTTTTGGAAAAACAGTTTTCAATGAAAGCTATTAGATGAAATGAGTAAATAAAATGTGTACATGTATGATGTGCCAACGAGTCCTTTCACTCATGATGCAATAATATTATAATCAAGTGATTACGCTCGTCCTATAGGTATGTCGGTTAATTGATGTGTTTAAACTAAATACTTGGGCAATTAAAAACGCCTATCTAAGCTTTTACGAGCACATGTTGGCTTTCAATTACGCAAAAGTATCGTAATGTGTACGTATATATGTATCATCAACATGTTTTAATTATTATTTATTACCCAGGGCTATGTTTATTAGAAATTCTACGTGGATTGGAAAATTTAAATCCTTATTCGGAATAAGAATTATATTCAGTATATCTCATTACATCTCTCAAACCATTGTTTATTAGATCACCAGAGCAGACCTTAAGACATAAATGTAACATCGACCTTATAATAAGAATATAAGGGTGCTTTTTCACCAGAGATGTGGTATGCCACGCATGGCTTTCCTACTATCCATACATTGCATACTCAAGCTGCACCTTCCTCACACAACTACATGGTTTAGTATCAGTGAAAACGATCACATAGTTTTACAGCTTAGTTATTATATCTTCGTAGCATATCTACATAGCACATTTCTGGTTGAAAAAGTATCCTTAACCTTACGTCAGTATGTGATAGAGAATGAGCCTGTTGCTTATCACGGTTCGACATTGCAAATTCTCTTAAATCGATAAATAAAAATACGCGTATTTTCATAAGACATCACCTATTACCAATTATTAAGGTACTAATTAATGTATATCAATATAAGTTCTCTTAACTGAACACTAAAATAAAAATCGATCACCAAAAACATTCAACACAACAGAATTACGTAACAACCAAAGAAAAATATTCATCCATCATAAATGTTAAACCCATACATGTTGCCTTAACGGAAACCCTAATAACATCCGAAAGAATGTATCTCAAAATAAAATTGAACAAAATGTCCGGAGTGGGGTATAAAGTTTAGGAGCTGTGTGCACCTGAGCCTGCTCATGGTGACCTCACAATGATTGATTATGACAAAATACACCCAAGTACATGGTACATATGGTACATTTTACATGCGCGATTGAAGATTCGTATTTAGATAAGCAAAATGAATTACCTACTTTATTAAGGATTGAGCGTTTTTCCTGTTGCCTACTCAATTTGTTTTTTTTTTCTACGTAGGCTTGTTTGTTTTATGTTCGTATGACGAGTGATGCTAATTTATTCTTTGATATGAATTTGTAAGGGAATTCGTGTCTTGTTATGTGTAATTGGGAGTGTGCGGAATGTTATCCACCTTCGGAGAATTGGTTTTGGCAGAAAAATTACAACAGATTTCGTGTTTGTATAATATTGTTTTGTTTTTCTGTTTTGTATGTTGCGATCATTATGCTCGTATAAAGAATTTTATTATTGGCCTAGTTTTTATCTTCGTACAAGTTTTGAACTTTAGGTACCAGACTCTGATTCTTGTAAAGTCTAGTTGAATTTCTCATTAGTCGATTTTTCACTACACAGAGTTTCAAAACGGCGATTCTTTATAGAACAATTTCACGAACAAACTAATTATGAACTTCGCAGCAAACCTTTTAGTGAGAGTTTAATAAAATTTCCAGCTAGAACTACATAATATCGCTTATGTAGTAGATCCAACAGTGAGTCAGCAAGTTGGTATTATCGGACTATCTGCAGGTTTGCAGGATATCAGGAACTTGCAAAGTATTGCTAGTGGGAAGTTCAATTGCTCTTTTGTTACAACCGTTGAGTGTGGAACAAGTTGGGAGCGAGAGAGATGCCATCTATTGATAATGTTCCGAAGTTATTTGTGATGTGTGGCGTTTGAAACTTTTAAAGTTGCTAATGGTACCTGGATTACAATGTGACTTCTTTTTCTTGTAAGTTTGTTGACGTGGAAATAGCGGTTCGTAGAAAGATTTAGTTGTTTACCTTCTTTATAAGTGTAACATTCGGATACCATTAAAGAAGATAAAAAGTCTTTAATATTGTCATACTGTCAAATAAATCTATTTTGTTCGACTTAGTAATGGATATTGAAACTTAATGCGCAATTAAGTTTTAGTTACTTTTTCAATATACCTAGGTTTACTGACTTTCACTAAGATAGATTATTCAGGTTAGATCTGTGTGAAAGGCGTAGAAATAATCCTCCTTTTTGTTTATTTAGATATTGCTATATGTACTACGTACTATTGAAAATTCAAAATGACTTGATATTTTAACTTAACACCGAGACTGGATTGCCTCTTGGCAAACAGAAGAAAAACTTGATACTTCACTTCTGAATGGTCGCAGTACAATATTTTACTTTTCTCTCAGAAATATTGCTGATCACAGTTTTCACTTAATGTTGGAATACTTTTTTATAAAGTTGCCCGCACTCTTTCCATTGAAACTAAATCAAAGTACCTATAACTTCGTATTTTGTTTATGTTTCATTTGCCGTAAATCTTTGGGTATACACTTTGTAATTTTATGTTATGATATGAAGCTATCTAGCTGCTAGCTTCCCGATTAAAGTCTAGATATTCTACTTATACTGCAAGTCACAAAAACAAATCGACACAGCACGACTTCACAGAAAACCGACGTGAAACAACGCGTGCGTTGTGTGAGTGAGGTTACCGGAGCCCCAATTACCCCTCTTCCCAATCTTCCCAATCTACCCAATCCAGTGTACCGGCTTATTCCATAAAAAAGACACTGCTGACATAATCTTCGGAATCAAAATCAATATTGCAATCGATGATTCAACGACACGTACATATTTCGGGGCCAACCTAAATAAGCTATTATCAACATCAACACTAAAATATCGATAATCACTCTATAAACACTACATTTAAAAATATACGATTACACTGCAGTTCAAATGTCAATGCTTTAAATGTTAAGGTTTAGCAACAATTGTTGCTAGCACCAAATTATAGGCACACCTATTTCATAGATGTACTGCGATTTCACAAATACCCTTTTAGCAGTTCACGTTCAATTTAGTATTAAATATTTATTTGGCCCGCAACGGAGATGGAAATGGGTCATCTATAAAAGCGACCTGTCAATCTGTAGGTAACACAGTCAATTATAGGCCTTAGTAACCAATTGCTTGCAACAAATTGCTTAACACTACGACTTGAATACGTGTTGACGCTTGTATTATTGGTGAATGAAGTCGATCTATTAGAATTAATTCAATTTCTGCAAAAAATGTAACAGTTTCCTTTTCCTCCAGTTTATTAGAATTGTTAGTAGGTACATAAACTGGTCAACCAAGTTCTCATACCTTTCCAATCGAAAGAAAATGTAAGGACATTGTCTCGTAAGGTCTTTGCCGGCAACAGACGTGAGATCGAAGCATAATATCACGATGAGTAATCGACGCAATTTGCATTTATGGGTGAATTATTAAAATATCGTAACCTCCGACATTATTTGCGGCAACACAAACCGCATCCTAAGATACAAAGGCTCGATAGCAAATGTGCCCTTTGAACTTTATCCCACGGCGCTCGGCAGGAATGCAGCGTCGTGACGCGCGGACAATTACAGTTTTCAAGCTCCACTTGCACGTACTCGACTAAATCACTGTCTATTAAACCCACACCAGAAAACTGTCCATATTTAGCAAGCTGGCTTTTTGACACCAAATTGGTTTGCGGTGTCGCTTCTATACACCTATCTAAATTCATACCCCGCGATTAATAAATGCGACAGCCACAATTCAAGCCACAGCGCACCGTGCATGCGAATCTCTACGTTTGCAACGAAATTAACGCTAACTCCGAACTTGGTTTGTTTGAATCCATTACGTGTCTAGAATGGCTCATAGTGTGGAAGCAATAATTCATACGAACTTATATATCTAACTACATTTCTCAAAGCTATCAAACTTTACTCCATAGACAATCCAATCGTGGGGAGAGTTCAACGTCGACTTTTGCATACAAACTTTGTCTACAGATTGTTCGTGCAATGTCAAACTGATCCAGACAATTGAACCAATTAATCGGTTTTCTCGGAGTTGATATTTGATTAATGTTAGTCGATTATCTGCAGATTGTAGAGGTGTTCGATTCTGCGCGAGAAGTGCATATCCAGTTCCAAGTGGTCGTGACTCTAGGATCTTTTAAAGTACTTAATATTCTTTCTCTATAAGTCAACACTCGCTTTATGCAGTTCGTTGCAAAAGTGGTATTGTTTAACTTGTCCAATCATCTATCGAAATAAGATTGACATTTTGCTTTCAACTACTGTCAATTAGATACGAGCTACAGTTGATAACTAGGTTCATTATTGAATGCAAAAAATCAATAATGTAGTTATAATAATAAGTAGCTGTAGGTTATTGCTAGTCGAATTAGATAGCAGTTTGAAACTGGTCTAGTTTGTGATAAGTGCATGTTGATTAACATTTTGGTGTAGTTAATTTTAGTCTGTCTTAAAGGCTTGACCCAAATATTAGTTATTAGTGGTTTAAATGGCGGCATTAGTAACTTGGAATAGTTTGAGCCGATAATTTCAAGGTTTCCGGGTAGATGTACTTTAGCTTCGTCTGACTGAAGTCCACATTACATAAAGAAACATAAACATATATTTAACAAGTTGTTTAATGCTGTAGACAACTGTACTTACCCACTTTAACAAAATAACTATTCACATCAGCCACAAAAGTACCAGGAGAACAGAAACTAGAAGTAGTTAGCACGTCTTACGTTACGTTCACCTATTTGAACTAAAATTTTGTTTGAGAACGCGTGACAATGTTGCTTATAGTACAGCTCATAATTTCAGTAGAGGTACTTTATTTGCAGTCATAAAGCGTGTGATGACGTCATAAGCTGCCTCACACACACACACAACATTGTGTGTGGTGATAAAGCAGAATTGTGTGAATTCTGTCGCTAAGACGTGGGCTATGTCTTTACAGGACGTCGTGCGTGGGACGTCCCGATTGTAAAGCAATGGATTGTTCTGTTTGGTACATATCCTAGACAAGTAAAAAATATATATATAAATCTCAAATCTTCTAATTCTATATATATATATAGATGTCCTTAGATTTGAATACATAGATAAAATTGTATCGGACTATCTTTAGGAAAAAACGTGTGGATAAATCGGAGGTAGGATAGACGTGGTGGCGTATTTACAAATATGTAGCTTTTTGTCTCGGTTGTAATTTAGTCTTTAGTTTCTATTGCTGATTACGAGAGTTGGTTACTAAAAGGGTTTGGCACATACTAAAATATTGGAATCTAAACTTAAATTAATAGAAACAGTAACAATTGATTTCAAACATGCCTCTCTATTCTAATCCTGTAGCAACAATTTATCTGGAATTACACGTGTTGTATGTTGTTGTGCTATACATCTATATACCAAAGTGAGATGTTTGGGAGAACATTAAATAAACGTTTATTAGAAAGGTCGAGGGGTTGGAAAGCGATACCCTCAACAGCGCCCTCTATCATTATGGGAACTAAAATCGCCTTGGGCAAAACGTGGGACGAAGACTCCTTGGGCTTAGCAGACGTACGTGTATATGTAGATACATATAATATGTATATGTATGTGGGTAAGTTGTGTATTTTCTATGAAACATGTCAGAGAGCTCAGCGCCTCAGGGCTGGAACGATCCAATAGAAAATCTCTTCACAAGGGTGAAAACAAGATTTTAGACTCAAATCACGTCCCAGCTACAAATCATGGAAGTCAATTTTGTTAATTAAGTGCTATATTATATTCAAGTCAAAATTAGAATTGAAATAATTATACTGAAACTGGATGGGTGTGAAATTATTTAATGTTTATACTAGAATTTTTCCATACTTTCGTTTGCGAAACATAAATAAAAAGTAATTCGATCTTTGGGCTTATCTTGTATCGAGCGTTGTTGTTTGTGCTTTGACTAAAAATCACCTCACTCTCGCATATTACTACTAATGACTTGTATTTAAAGTTGTACACAATACATTGATCGATGTAATTTTTCAAAAAAACATCTATGTAACATGTACCTAAGTACTAAGTAATAATAAATCACAAAAGGTCGACTTCATCAATCCTTCTAAGAAAGTCCCATTTGTATAAAGAAAATAAGAATCAAAGTATTCTTAACTTTATTAGGTCTAAGTTAGCTGCCTTTATACTTACAGGAGTTTATCGTGAACGTTTTATTTGATTGCTATTCGATACTGCAATAAAAACGATAGCAAATCCCTAGGACGTACAACAAAGTTCGAGGATTGTGAGAAAATATATTACTACATCGACTTTGTAACAGGATATTTTCAATTTTTCTCTCTAATAAAGGAAAAGTTTTACTAAGGAACGATGTATCGATGAATAAAATGTTTTCGCTTAACATTTTCTGGATTCTGTCGATTAGAAAGGAATGTGAACTCTTTTATAAACAATTTGTTGTTCAATATTTACAAATAACATTGTAGAGTATGTTTGTAATATTGATATTAGACAAAATTTTTTTTCAAAATTTTTCTGTCTGTTTGTTCCGGCTAATCTCAGATGGCTTAACCAATTTTAACGGGACTTTTATTGGCAGGTTGCTGATGCACTGAGAAGTAACTGAGGCCACACAGTTATGCACAAGAAATAAGCTGCGGGCATCAGCTAGTTTATTTATATTTTCTATGTTTGTCACTTTTCCTACTTCATAATAACCTAAAATGCAAGAAGAAAGAAGCCTAAAGTTTTGTAAAATTCTGCCAATCCGTAAAATCATCGTTTACCTATAAATAATACCTACTTGTAAGAATCTCCACACCTATTTCTTACACATCATAAATCCAAAGACCGCAGGATTACTTGACATACTCCTTTGTACATTGTAATATGTTATGCCAGCCTTAAAATTGAGCACAGTTCAAGTCGTGCCGATCCATAGTCACACACTCATACAATAAGACTTGAAGGATCATCAATTTTAAATCAATAAAATAGAATTATTTAATCATTTCTGAATAGGACCTTTATTAATATGAAATACTGAAATGTTTTAGAATCCATTTATCATTCATTTTAATTGCACATATTTCTTTAAGTGATGCATTCTTGTTGTAATTTAAAATGTATTCGATGAATCAGTGGATTAGATCATCTTATTACTTAGAAGATAAAACATGCAAATCACGGATCGATTAGAATTTTTCAATATAATTTTTGCGGAATTATTGTCATAAACTCGGTCCGTTACGATATGAAGAAAGGACAAACAAAAACAATTTCCCATTTATAATATTAGTATGGATTTTTATTAGTAACATGGTATTGAAAAAACGAGATAAGTAATTTAGCAAAAACCCAAGAATTTTAGAAAATAATCATCAATAAAGTACGTATTCTATGATTTTCAATAGAGATTGCCAGTGTCCGACTAAACTTTGACTAAAACAAAATTACTAGACAAAAATAGTTCTAGGCTATTTATCCTTTCAGGAAAAAAAATGTGCTCTAATATTATATTTACACTGTACAACTAAAAGTTCCAATTTAGTCTTCTCACGACGCAACGTTTGCACGCCATTGTAAACTTGTCTGGAATTGCTTTATAACGGTGTTAAACATGTTTTACTACGAACCCCCTGTTCAACGAAAGGTGTGAGTTGTTAACAAAAGACTATTTTTTAACTTAGTCACTTTTGCCAGTGTGAATAAGGTCTAGATTTGTTTAACATGGTATTCACTGTAATAGTGTATGAAACTGCTTCGTAGTAGCAGTCATTTGTTTTGCGAATGTTTGTGTGATGTAGCTCTACTAGTTTTTTGGTTGGTTGTTTTATTTTAGTGGCTGGATACCGTGGGTGATAGTTGAATTATTTTTTATTTGGTTACCCAGTTTGATTTATTAATGGTTTTGTAGTTTATTATTTTATGTTTCAGTGTACTGATTTTGGTAGACTTATATTATGCAGTTGAAGATGACAAAAATTTAAAATTGAATTAAGCTTTAGCTATTTTCAGACCCCAGAGCTGCGGACTGTCTAGCGGGTTACCGGAGCTCCGGCACAAAAAGCAGGAGTAGGAACGGGGTGGTTTTTAGTCAGTAAGAGTCTGACACTCCCTTTCGCCTCGCCCAAGGCGGGAGAAGTCATTGGATAATTATTCCTCGATTAAAAAAAGCTATTTTCAGACATCCTTATTTTCTTTTGAGTTCACGAACAACAAAAGTTTATATAGATATATAGGTACTCCAAAACAAACTCGTACACAACCCCATGACACTGTCAGCCATATCAATCCCAACTTCATCTACTCATTAATATTTGCACGTTTAATTAACGCGATCTTATCAACCCTTGCGATCAGTCATGAATACATACAGACAAACACACACACGTATAGATGGAATTAATTCGACAGTGTTAATAGTCAAACACTGATGATACAGTCGAGTATTAATTTGTAAATGTATCTCAATAGTGGTATTGTTTACACTGTGACATCTTATCATTCGAGGCAGCCGTTTGAGAGGCTGTTATTGTAAACACGACCTTAGGCTGTTTGGATAGTGATGAAATATGTTTGTCTGTTTGCTTGTTTGTTAATGTGTTTGATAGGATCTAGTGGCTAGTGTATGTTTAGACCTATGTTTCCAGAGAAGTTGGATAATATTTTGTATGTATCGGAGTACATAGTCAGATATTTAGGTATTACATAAAGATTAAGTATAGGTTCTTTGGTTCCTTTTCTTTGGTTTCCATGATTAAATATATGACACCTACAAATCCCAACTCCATACTCTGTAGTGTTGAAATTTAAATTTAAAACCCAATAGTAGAACCTGACCTCCTTGCTCTATAACGCTTGCTATACGATAAAAGGAGCTTATTACGTCTCTTTTATTATATTTTTTACATAATATTATGTTCTATTTACATACAAATTCCGTGACTGATTTATATTATTACGCGGTAAAAGTTAGATTCGTTTATGAGGTTATTTTATTGAGGTCACGAGATTCCTTTTTTGGGTTTTATCAAAAGAATTTGTTTCTCGTTTCCGGGTTTTTTGATATTTTATTATTTCCTCTTGTGATACATATCTATGTGGGTCACTAGTGTAACTTGAATTCTAGATTTAGATTCTTTATGTTACCTTGTAGAAGACGGTGTTTAGTGCTACTACGAAGCAACGTCTAAAAACCAACATTACACTCCTATCGTCCAATCGGGGTGAGGCGATAGTGTCACACTCTTAATGACTAAAAACTACCCCGTTCCTACTTCTGCTTTTCGAGCCGGAGCTCCGGTAAACCCGCTAGGTAGTCCGCAACTCCGAATCAGGCATCAGTCCTACTGAGCCCCATCTGCGGTTGTCTGATAGCTCTTAATGGCGCGGTCAGAACGCGACGCGCCATATGCACGGATCTGGTTCTGGGCGGCGAACTACCCTTGCTCGCCGTTTGCAGACCCGCACATATAACAAAGACTGGGTTCTAATTTTTTTTATGGAATATAATGCATATTATTTTTCAACTAAGCCAGATTGCATGTTAAAATATATCTCAATGTAGAAAAACACCAGAAACTACTTAATTTTCTGATCACGACATTTTCCAACGAACATTTTATCACAGTTAAACACGTAATTGAACTAACATCATTATCTGATTAAACCACTGCAAGCTACAACGAAATAGAACATGAAAGAGTTCGAGGAACATGTTATTTATTGAAAGCAAATTTAAACGCAAACAGAATTCGTAATTCACTAACAAATTGAATAACGTCAGCTTAAATAAAGTGGACAAAAACTTCTTTACTGCATTTTATAAACGCTAACTGGTAATGCATTGGCCAATGTTTGAATTGAAAATATTTCAAAGGATTTAGTACTCACTAAAACATTATAACGTATGTTTTGATCACGACATAGCTGATTTAAGAGTTGCGCATTATGAATATCACCAAAAACTTTTCGTTTGTGACTTCGCTTTCGCCTTCATTAGTCGAGTGATCGCAAGTGCGACTGCTGGCCAAAAGGTCTCGGGTTCGATTCCTGAACAAAATATTGGGGCGTTTTGGGGATTTTCGAAAATATCTCAGTAGTTGCACATAGTCTGGAATTATGTCTAGCATATGACAATTACAAACTTATAAACTTATAACACAAATGGTAAAAAGTGGGCGTACACTGTACAATAGCATTAAGTGCAGACTCCGTGTTTCTACTGAGATTTTTTTTTGAATAACCGAAAATTTTGCCCGTTGTCAAACTTGTGAGCCCTCGGCCAATACGGCAATCAGCCAATGAGTAGTTGGACTGAAGATAAATTCTATTCTGCCATTATCAAAATAACGATTGAGTAATTTTCAATCATTTTGATTGATGACCAATAATACTTAATCTGAAATATTGTGTTCCTTGTAGGTAAAACCAAAAAGTTATATGTTGTAGCAAAGCCAGTAAAAGGTGCCTACATAGAAACGGCTAGTGTGTTTGTTTTGTCCATCAGTTAAAAGCGATGTTTGTGTAGATTAACTGTTAGCTGTGACTGTGCAACGTTTACTGTGAAACTCACAGCTGGCTTTTGAAGGGTTGTAAATAAATACCTATATATATTTATTTTCTTATATTGCCGTCTGTGTGAGAGTGCGGAGGTATATCAGAATAGTTTCCTCTACTTGATTGGTAATAGTTGTAAATTGACTATTATAATGCTAAAAACGTAAAAACAAGTACAATGTAGTTGTAATGAATTATTATGTTATCGACTTACTCTCGTAACTTTTTGACGAGGAAATCATCTACCCTATTGAAGAAGCATAACATAGTTTTTAATTTATTGTAATGTTTTTCGTGTGTTCTAAGTGTATTCCTTGTTGGAGACATTTACCCAGTAAATAAATACCTAAAGAAATAAATTTTACTTTTTTTTCGAATGCCATCACAAAGTCGGCATCTAAGTAACCATATCTAGCCTACTTAACTTAATCTTTAATCTGATCTAGACAGTACATCCCACGCTAAGTACGTTTACATTTGCGGTGATTTTACTGTTTGCAAGATAATTGCTTCATGTACGAGTCTTACTTCCATTTTCTGGTAGTAATATCCGCGATAATTAGGACAGATCTCCATCTTTTTGATGTAATTGTGTTAATTAACATTTTATCCATAGAGGCATTTTAATAATGATTAAGAACACCACCAAATAAACCGATTCATTCGAGCTGCCGGAGTCACCGAGTCGACAATTCCTGAAGATGCTTCGTGGAGGAGCTAAAGATATTTCGAGTGTTTTCTTGCGTGTGTCTGTTTTTGTGTTGCACCTCTACTGCGTGAGCATTTAATTGCGGGTGGAAGGGTACCGCATGCTGAAAATATATCTACAAGCGGAATAAAAACTAAAACTTTAAAGTATTGTTAGTATAGTACGAATTTCCGCAAAGTAACGCCTGATTCTATTCTATATAAAATTTAAAACAGTATCAATAATTGCAATCGTATTTTGACGAGCTAACAAAGACATTTCATTTGATAACTCCACGTTCATCCTGGCGATAAGTATCGAAGTGTATTGCGAAGGATCGTTTTGTGTGGTGGCCCGTATTGCCCTTTGTATGGCGATGCCAGAGTGCCATAGTGTATGGCAGTGTGGCAACGTAGCCCCGCCCGTGTTGTGTAACGAGAGCAATCAAACTTGCCGACCAGGATCCCTCGAGGATCCGATGGGTTTTAACTTAAGTGTTTTGCATCTGTGTAAATTAAATCCACCTACTGGGATCGGAAAAAGAGTAATTAATGGTATTGCATTTGTAATTATATAAGGATTTAATTTCTCTGTTAATTTTATGGTCTTCAAAGATTTGTTGAAATTCAAATAATGTTTAAAAATATTAGAAAAACACAAAAAAAAACAATGTTACTGAATTTGTCAATTTTCTTTTGATCTCTCTAAACACAGTACAACTAAACACTTGGATCCCCACGAACTTTAGTTTAAAGGTAGTATGTATTCAATTCAGAACGTTTTATTAAAACATATTTGTGACAAACACTATTATATTATATTTATTAGCTGTCCGTATGTACCTATTCTAAGAATTCATCCAGCTGTACTCTAAAGAAAAATAATAAGCTTTGGTAAACCAAAATCTTTTGTATCAAACGATATGCAGAGTTTTGCTGTTAGCCAAACAATTTTCGTGTTCACAAAAAAGAAGGAATGCATACATAACTGTTTGTGGATTAATTTCGCACTCGGTTTCACTCGGTTTTATACACGACATGAACGTTTCATAGTTTAGGTTTGTAGGAAAAATGTATATTTTAAATTAGATTATTAAACAATCGTATGAATCTGGGATAATTATTTATTTTATTATAGGTAGAGTAGGTACGAGTAGTGCAGTTTTATTTATTTAAACTAGTGGTCGCCTAGTGGTTGAAATTCAACCATATACAATACCACTTAACATACGTTCAAGGATAATTTTTATTTAACTCAAACTCAAACAAACTCTTTTATAAAACTCTATTCATATGAGACGTCAATATCATCGCAATGTGTATCGATTTTGACGTTTTGTCAAATACGATCAGATACTATGCATGTGTGTGTAATGTTTTATTTATTGATTTAATGTACTTTGTAAGCATTATTTTTGAAAAATATTAGCGTTTCGCACTTCTCCTACACATAAACTATAAGTGTACCAAATTTTATGCTCCTACGTCCGCGTAATTTTCGTAAAAAGCGGTCCAAAGTTTTTGCATTACGTATTAATATATAGATAATACTGATTAAATGTTTGGCGCAGCATCTGAGTGATTGCCATTTAAGCCCTTAGGCCTACTGTCCACGTTGTGTTAAATCAAATCACTTTAATGCATCCATAGTGTAAAGTATGGTCTAAAATTGTAATACAGTAATATGTCCCAACTATGGACCCTTTTGGGAACTACTTCCCTACCCTACTAATCACCATGCTACGAATCTTACATAGGTCCTCTTTTGCTTCATCAACAGTCATCAGTCTTTTCATGCATGCTCGTCGGTTAAGGGTGCTTTATTTGGCCCTTCTTTATTATATTGCCAATCTGGTCGCTATATGTCTGTCTACGGCGCCCGCTACCGACGCCCCATTCATATTCACCTTGTTATGGAACATATTAATTATTAATACATCATTGGCAGATGAAAATCTAACATACCACAAAGACAATAATTATGGTCCTACAATTCAGATTTCTACAAAATACTAATACTTCGTACATATATTTCTAAACTTTACCGCCTGTTCTACCGTTTAAAGTCGACAATGAAACACTTGAAAGCTGTCACTAGCAGCACATAGCACATAGCTCTCTTCTTTGACACATTCATACCAGTGACGTGTGCGTGCATCAACCGACGCACAATGACGTCACAAGCACTGAATGCATTAGAGAGTTTGACGGGACAGGCTTTGATGGAACGTGCACAGATTCTGTCGGATATTTCGTGCATAAAATCAGTGTCAATGACCTGGGTATTTTTTATTGTGGAAATCATTCATATACTTTATTTATATTACGTAAACAATGGTCGATAACTATTCACTTTTGAAGCATTACAATATTACGAATCTTAAAAAATATTTAAGATTTGCTGTTTTCTTTTCTCTTTACCTATGTGCTTAAGACCCATTTTCAGTGTATCTTAGTAAGTAGCAAAAGCCCGTTGCTTTTATTACTAAACTAAATTTTACTACAAATGTGCATATAAATAAAAACAAGCATAGAGAAAATTTTAGACAGTAATATAAATAGACAATAATAGACAATAATAGAGATAAAAAAATATAAAGCACGAAATAAAAACCTATAAATAAAGCGTTCAAAAATTTTCCTATGCAGACAAACATCATGCAAAAATAAAAAGGTAAAAAAAATAAATAGCTTTTTACAGCATTGAAGCGTGTGACTGCTCAGCTAGTGTTTTGTAAACTGGCTGAATATGACGTCATAGTACAACGACCACGTAGTCGTTGTTTGAATTGACTGCTCAACTAAGTTGGTTGTTAGTTTGTTACTATTAAAGCGATTTTTGTTCGCCATGGGAGAAAATGGAACATTGTAACGAACATACGGATCACCTGAGAGTAAACTATCACCGCCGCGCATGGGCACCCTAAACACCAGAAGCGCTACAAGTGCGTTGTAAGCCTTTTGAGGGTTAGGAATTTAAGGGATATTAGGGAATCGGGGATTGAGAAGATTGGGAAGGGAGGTAATTGGGCTTCCGGTAACCTCACTCACACCGGTTGATACTGACGTCGGTTTTATGTCAGGCTATATCACTCCGGTCGAGCCGGCTCATTCGTGCCGAAGCATGGCTCTTAAGTCACAAGTCTTTATTGTTAAATTATATTTAAAACCCTCGAACGCAAAGTATATCGAGCCATTTGCCATAATCTGTACACTTCGCAGGCGGGTTGAAGATCTCGGTTAGATAGGATCAAACTAGGATCTCGGTCAAACTAAGAACTCCTAAAATGCAATATCTATCTATCGTAGATTAAAACTATATAGCAAATCCAATGAAATCCGGTGAAGCCTGCTTTTAGTTCTCGATGATAACAATAGCAGTTCAATTATGAGTGTGCTGTGCTAGGCGGAAACTAAGTTGATAACACTTTGTTGGGAAACAATCGCAGTTACCGCGCTATCTACACCCATAAAGTAATGCGCACACGGGCAACTTAATATTGCTTATTATATACATACTCTTGTTCTTATTACCGTGTTTTTTTTTTATTTAAATAGAACAATGACATGACATACTTAACATTTCAATGGTTTAGATGTGATAGAAAGGAAAATGCCGTAATAAATTCACGAGTTCATCGACCTGCCTAAGGGTTAGCAAAAGCTAAAGGTATTTTTTGTGTTCATGACACTCATGAAGCAAGTACAAAGAGGAGATCCCATAATGTGCTTGTGCACTGTGACACAAAAATACAGCCCAGTGCAATGATATTAGTAAAAAGGTGTAGATAGATTATAAGCACTCAGAAAGTGGCACATTCAAATGTGGACAATTGGTAAAGTTTTTTAGTATGAGACCGCTAGATGGAAAATAGAGCTCCTTGTAAAATGTGACATGTCCTCTTTGTATTTGCTTCATGACACAGTTAATGACGCCGAACACGCTTTCCTTACGTGCAAGATGGCGTCCACCGTGGAGCGCCCTCTGCGGAAACCGAACTGGGACAGTATTGAAATAAAAAATAGTGCATATAATTAATCTTAATTGCTTTGCACAACCAGTTCCATACAAAACGTCAATCAAGTGCCAACTTTTAAAACTTTCACATCTTATCTCAACTACAAATTGAAACATGTCATCAACTGAACAACATGTTAGTTGCTCGTGTGTGTCCGTTTATCGCCTGCCTGTCTCAGCTCAGTGTCATCTCAGTTCAGATATTAGCTTAGGATAACTTGTATTAAGACGCTTTTGCGATACGTTCACTGTTACTGTTGAACTTATCTAGTAGTTTTAGTAGTTGTAGTTTTCCTGGTTGCAATGGGACTATGATGTTATCTTATTATGTTTGTGTTTTAATTATTATTTGTTTGCTTTGATACTGTTCTGTGTTTTCTGTTTTGTGGTAAAATATCTTTGTATGGAATTGAAGCTATTTTCTGTCTATGTTAGGAGAATTTGCGTTCCAAAACTTATACAGTCAAAAGCATTTGCCACGTTAAGTATAATTTTAACTTTTCTCTTTATTGTCAGGAAATATGACTGGTTTAAGGTCCAAGAAACTTATCAATTAAATAAGGTTATAACTCTTACATGGCGAGCTGCGAGTACCCAGCGAGTTTACCGGGGCTTCAGCTCAAAAAGCAGAAGTTGGAACGGGGTGGTTTTTAGTCAGTAAGTGTCTGACACTCCTTCTCGCGTCACCAACGCGGGAGAAGTCATTGCTTGATTTTCTCCCCTTAAAAAAAGACACTTACATGACAGCTTGACACTAAAATGACAAAAAAACAATTATTTCAATTAGAAATAATTGTTTTTTTGTCATTTTATGATAAAGGGTTTTGTTAGTTATAATTAATAACTAACAAAACCCTTTATCATTCCTGTAGAAATTGAACAAGAAAGAAGTTAACTTAATATTGAATTCTAACTAACAGGTATCTTATCGATAATTCCCAGTAGTGGGAGTACCTCATAACACCTGTACGTGACTAGTAGTAGTTCTATATCATACTCCTGATCCAAACGCTTGGTGATTCCCTCTAGAGGCGTCGATCGAAACTGTTGGCTATTAAGACGTCGACTATTACGAATATTGATGGCTTATATGATACAAAGTTTGTGAAATGTAAGGCTGTGTGAATATGTTAGTAGAATCGGTCAAAATTACCGAGTTATATGAAGTTATTATCAATGCAAATGTGAGTCGGACATCAGTTTCATCGAATTTGTATTTAATGCTTCAATCGGGGTTTTAAATGCTATAAATTTTTCATTCTGTTTAGTCTTGATGTTAAGTATAAACTTTGCTTTATATTACAATAAAGTTATTGACACAATTAGCAAAAACAAATATACGTAGGTAGGTACTACCAATAAAAATATTAACACAAAGGCAATAATCGGTGCTGCCCATTTATCAAGGATTCGACCCTTTCATAATTTTTTATTGTCCTCCCAAATAATAATTTCGTATACGAATTTAAAGAGCAAGTTTTACGAGTTAATATTTAAATGATTGCGATTGTACTCACTGTAATGGCTGTCCATTGAAATATTTCAACAATTGTCGAAAAGTGTCAAATGTAACATGATGATTACTTCTGTCATTAAGTGTTTTAAAAGGTTTTTGTAACGAACAATAAAACTGAAAGTTATACCATAAACCTTCAACTTTAAAGTTCAAAACGATTTGCATTTTATTCATGATTGAATAGAACCGCTTTATATCATTTATGAAGAGTGTTATTATGTATTATCTTATGCGGAAGAGTCTAATTTTAAATGCTGAATAAAATATGTTGATGTGAGATGACAGTTTGAAAGAATTTGTGAATTGTGGAGGTGTTTATAGGAATTTACATATAACCTTGTCACTGGTTTTGTAAAATATACAAAATTCATTCTTTGCTACTGTTTTACGAATCCTAATAAATTATAACCTCTAAAACAAATTAATAACATATACCCCAGTCCGATCGATCCAGGAATGAAATTGGGTATTTTTCTTAGTCAAAAATAAATTAATTAGATTTTTCAATTTAAAAATATTCAAAAATAATCACACTTTCATTCATAGATTTGATGATCTACTTACTGAGTGTGTTATTTGACGTAAAAATCTGATTACAGCTTAGCGCACTATTTCATAAAAAAAATCAAATATCGTTTTTGACGTTCCAAAAAAAAAGTATTCAATTAAACTAGTAGGAAACTAGACCATTTTACCATCAAATTAAAATATTTAAGTGATTGATTTGTTAGTACATATTTTTTAGCAGAAATGTACGATATGTTCTGTAAATCAATTACATTAATTCTCTATCAAGGAAAAACAGAGACATATAAAGTGTAGACAAATAGATGTTTGGTCGTATACTTGGAATACAAATCAGTGAGCTATAAAAGTAATATTTGTTCCAGAACGGAAATTGAATACGTCGTGTGCGGTTACCGTTGCTTTTAGTTAGCTCTTCTGTTTCATGGAATCGCTTCGCCTTTTATCTCCAAGGGGTAGGCAGAGCTACACATTATGGCACGTAATGCCGCTATACAATGTACACCCACTTTTATAGCATTCATGTTATAAGCATTTTTAGCATTTGTGTTATAAGTCCCATGTAATAGGGGAATTCCAGATTCCGTGACTGAGAAATTTTCGAAAAATCAAAATCTTTGCCAGTACCTAAATACCTTGGCCGACCTGGGAATCGAATAAAAGACTTCTTGTCTGGCAGTCACACTTGCGACCACTCGACCAACGAGGCATTCCAAAAACGTAACATTAGGTATGTCTTTTATTCTCTAAAGGGGTAGTGCACAAATTGTTATGTAGCACCCACTTTTCTTTTCTGTGCAATTTTGTGTTTATCAAACAGTCTAATATATTTACATGAAGTCCTAGTAATGTCAAAAATAAAAGTACCAGTATACTTTGTTGCTCTTTAACCCAGTTATGTCGGTGAAGCCACTGGCAAAAATTAGTTCAAATGTCAAATTTTTATTCTACTCTAGAATGCCATGACCGAATTAAATCCAAGATTATATCATGTGACATAAAAATACTGACCCTACATTTATAGAAACTTGATTGTTATTTATAAAAAATATTTTTATTATTAAAAATGCCAAAAGATCGGTTGATAAATACTATAAAATATATGCATCTTCAACTTGACAGTTGTATAAAAATGATGGATATGTGTATAAATGGCTACAAAAGGCGAGGTTAGATGCCAAGTATATCTTAAGTATTTAAGTATATAACTTATAAAATATCCCCGATTCCCCAATGACCCTTAAATCCCTAATACCAAAAGGTTGGCAACGCACTTGTAACGCCTCTGGTGCTTTGGGTGTGCGTGGGTGGCGGCGATTGTTTACCATTAGGTGACACGTCAGCCTGTTTACTGGCTTACACCATAAAAAACTTGCATCGTTATGTAAAATCACTGCACATAATATACATATTACACCATCTAAGCCTTCCTTATTCCGCGAACGCATAGTTTTCAACGAAAACAAGATTTCATACTAAGTTTTATGCAAAGTTTTATGACACATGTAGATTTATTTTATTGTCTGGTTATGACAATAAATGTTCTGTTGAGGTTGTAATTATGTCATGCGAGTTGTAATAAATTATTTATGACGTTTTACATCTGCATTTAAGTAAGCCTTCTACAAACTATAATGTAACCTGTCATTGTTGATTGAAGTGCATATTAAATAACACCCACAACTTCAATAACACACACACCTTTACAACACAATTGACGAAAATTGTGTTGTGAAGGACAAACCTACTGGAATATAAGTACTAAGAAAAATCTAACTGTGTTGGGATAGTAAGGTTTATGGACCATACGTAGTTATCAAACGGATAACCCAATAAAACTCTGCGTTTATTAATAGTTGTATTTTTTTCTCGCTAAAAAAAGGCTGTCTATAGGATCTACTTCAATTGTAATTAAAATATATTGCAGCCTATATGTTAATTAACTTTTCTGTAAAAGCAATTAGCATTATCAAATTCGTAGCTATTGTACTCCAATAGACTACAATGTCCAACTTTTATTTTCGATCAACGTGAAAGATTACATCGTGATCAATTAAAATATTATAATTGGGCCGGTTTATTGATTTTATTGACTTACAAATTCTGTCACAGCTGGTTAGACAACCGAGGAAAATAAAGATCATGTTCCGAGATAAGCGTGACACTTACAAATTGACACGTAGCGGAAGTAAGGACAGAGAACAAGCAGAATGATGTCGATACTACAGCCAAAGAGCATGTAATACACTAAACAATAATTATAATCACAAGAATTAATGACTTGGAAACCCACAAGCCCTTTAAAGGCATGTATCATATTCCCACCTCACTAAAAACTAGACCATTTTGCTTTTCAAATAGTGTTCACATTGATCTAAAAATTGTCTGTGCGAACTTATAAAATAATTTTTTTATCGCGTCTACCGTTCACGTTTACCATTTTTAGGGCACAATAGTACACGAAACAAGAGCTTAATACGATTGATAAGGGCCCTGATGTATGAACAGGCCTCGATAAATAATTCATTCGCACACCGGAGCCAAAAATACACTTTTTGTTGGGACATTTACAAACGAAATACATTATACACTCACAAGACATAAATAAATCATTAAAGCGTGCTTTTATATAATAAAATTAAATAAATTTGACAAAAACATGTCACAGCAGTTAGTTAGCACGGAAAATGTAGGGAATTAATTAGTATTTTTAAGCGACCATGTGTGACCCTGTTACAATGGGTACAACGAGTTATGAACGGTAATTGGAGACCGAATGTTATATTTGGAGGTTCTTAAAATTTTGTCACAATAATTGGCTGTGACTTGAATTCATACATCGTTATTATTGAGTGACTTAAGTACTTGGACACTTTATTTTTATCTGTATTTCAATTTGTCGAGACTTGTTTGATTTTTACTCTTAATGAGGAAAAAAGTGGTTACTGATGGCTAGCGATAATATTTGTAGTTTTGAAATGTGTGCAGTGCATTTAGTTTGTTTATGTACGTACCTGTCTCACTTTTTATATTGAATTTTTATGGACTGAAGTTGAAAAACAGATGTACAATATCAACTGTATGCTTTAAACTAACAAAAAGTCAAAGTCAAAGTCAATATTATTTAATTCAAATAGACTAGGAAGACATTTTTGAATTTCAAAGCAAATATTAAAAATGTCTGTCGGGCAGTCCTCTAGTGAAGCTTTTTGCTCATGTTTGACATGAGCAAAAAGCTGTGTAAATTACTATGGAGAAGAATACAAACTTAATAATCACGAAATTTGGAATAAGTTAAGAGATAGCACAGATTTTTTTAACGTTTATAAGTCTCCGGCCTTTTCTGCCACCAAGCGAAGATTCAAGATGATTAATTAACAAAAATCCAATGTTCTATTAACAAGCTCACCCTTTCAACAACTCAAACATTCAAACTCAAAAAAATCTGTGTTAGAAAACCACACACATACAAACAAAAATTGGCAATACTCACAATACTCGTACAGTAACAGTTAAAAATAAATATCTGGATCGTTAGCTAGAAACTAACCGATTCACATGTTACTGAACGTTTCAAAAGTCCTGTAAACACGTAGCTAACAATAAAGCTAGTTTGACGTTTTGTCGCGTGTAATTGATTTAGGTACGTCCATGTGGATATTTACGGTTCAAACCATTGCAACCCATTTGGGCTGCTTCGTCCAATGTGGAGTGTGTTGTTGGTTTTTCTTATTGGTGCATTTGTAGTGTATTTGGTTAGTGTTTGGGAGATTTATTTACAGTGATAGGTTAGTAAAATGTGTGGCTAAGAAGAATTATTATTAAGGATCGGTTCATATCTAACGGAACATGCGTCGCATATCATCGGTCGCGTAACGCCAGAACAGACAAATGTATAAAAAAACAATTGTCCGTTCACACTCAACCGATGATACGTCAGAACGACAGATGTTACGCTCGACGTTGTTTACGTCAGATGTGAATCGACCCTTAGATAATTTATTCAATCAAGAAACTGTCATTAAACAATGTTCCCAAGTCGAATTTTGGTGAAGATACCATTTAATTTTTTTTCAACATAAATTTAACTTCAGTTAGAACCTTACATTCGATCATATTATTGCTCTTTACGGTATATTCATGAGTGTATTATTTGGAGGTTTAGTACGTGATATGCAAATGGCCCTGTAGGTCACTACGCCAAATGTCAAATGAGATTCGAATATTAATTACTACGTACCTGAATTGCATGATTATTCCGATTCCTATTTTATTAAATTGTCCTTTATTTTTTTACGAATTTGCAGTTGCTTGACATTATGAATACATGTATATTTTTTTGTTAAGATAATTAATTTACCTAGATAAATTGTATAAATACTTAGAAAAAAACATCACAGACTTTGATCCAGCCGTTCTCGAGTTTTAGCAACATTAACTAACAGCAATTATTTTTTATATACTACTTATATGTAGATTACGTATTCTATTACCAAAAAAATATTGCCGCCATGTTCGATTTCAAAGTGACTCCGTACGGTACCTAATCTAAAATATTTTACAAAGCATGTTGTTAAAGCTGTAGCGTTAATTACAAGATTTTATGCTCTCTGCACCAACATAACACTGTAATGAATATTCATGCAATCGCCGTACAATTCATACAACCTAAACTAACAAATTGTTACATGAATAAAAATTAAAATGTATGCCATTCTAAGAATGCTATTGAAAATTCTTACAACAAAAGTACACAGGACAAATTAACAGACGGATTTAATGTTAGTAGTGAATTCTTTATACTACTTCCGTTCGGACATGTATTTTAGGTGGTTTTATGAATGTAAGTGCGAATAGTTGGCGTGATTCAGATTCGATCAGAAGGCGTGGGCTATGTTGTACATTACACAGAAATATTAATGAACACATTTAGATATTAGTGCCCTGATGTTGATACAATAGGGCTTTGCTTGGAATTGGCATGAAAAGTCATGTCATTTGTGACAAATGTGCATTTCGAGTTATGCGTTCTAGTAATAGTGCTTGAATTTGTACTTATCTGTCTGTATTTTATTATGTTGAATTTGTTAATATAATATGAATTAGTAGACAAGAGGTAAGTGGAACTTTTTTTTTTACTTAATGGGATGGCGCTTGGTCACCATCTCGCCTGGTGGTAAGCGAAGATGTGGCCGACGATAGGGCACGCCTAACTAAGAGTAACATGTTCACTCGGGATTTGAATACTAGAAGTTTTTTCAACCTTTAAATTCTTATGACATAAAAATATCGTTTGTCCGTTAATCCTCTCTGTTATACATATACATAAAAATATATAAGTTTTATACGTGTTATCCCTAATTCCCGAATAAACAAAGTAACGTGTCCACAAGGGACAACGTAGTTAGTAGTTTTGCGAGTTCATCCCTTGATCGTATGAATGTATAAATTAACTAGTTATACTCTTGTTCTGAATAACCCTAAAGTTAAACTAACAAATTAACATATCGCTAATCGCTTATTGCATTGATCTACTAAACTAACTAGTTTCAATAATAGGAGTAGAGGAAATTAAATATCGTCGTGGAAGAACACGTAGGACACACGTATCTGCATTTAATATAATACAGACGCGACCGGTCCAAAAGCGACGTGTGAATTAACGGTACGTGCCCCGCGTCCAACCCAAAGGTCCACTTGGTTGAATAAGGTCTTGGACCCCCTCCCCACGACATTAACCTCGACGACTCGACTCCCACAGTATCGCTCGATATTTCGCAACATTATTATCATTGCGATTTGGAAAGGTAAGGCACCTAATATAGGCAGGATTTCCTATTATACTATTACAGTATTATCCGTCTAGATAAATCGGAAACGATCGGAAACAGCACGCCTGTTTGATATTGACAATTATTTCGTGTAACGAATGGCCTGTGTCGAAATTCAACGTGAACTATTGGCGCGCTCCTAGGATTTAAATCTCGGACTTGATTGCGTTAAAGAGGTAGGTACATGGTTCTAGATATCGACATTTGCTTTACGACCCGTTGTTACAAGTTCGCATGCTCTAAATTATTAAAACATATTTCTATAGCCTCGTGTTACTCGGTGATAATTACTGGCAGCATTCAATTAAGTGAGAGAAAAACAATTGCGTTGATTGTGGCGTCGAAGTAAATTGCAATAAAGTATTTAAACAGACCGGTTTTATATGAATGCATTTAATGTTTGGCATTTCAGTCGTTCCCGCAGGCACCTGCCGCGCGGTTGCGCAAGCGCGCGTCGCTATGCGACCGCCACCGCCTCTCCTACTTCCAAAGCACGTGCTATTCAAATTGAACGTTCCAATTTTAATTTCAAATTCCTTGCAGTAACTGAATGGCAGACAGTGATTCACTGTTGACAACTCACTGCTTTTTGTGGCGAAACTTGGACTTGCATTGCCTGGGTCACTTCCATAAACGATAAGACATACCTCTGTTTTCGGATATAAACGCTACATTAAACACAATTAACTGTTTCATAAACATAATGAGAATTGTTCAGTAGCTAATTGCGATTATCTTTATGATTGTACTTATTGACATCCGAGCCATTGTCAGCAGACTAATGGTTTAGGTTTAGGTACAAGTTCAGCATTAGATAGTATCGACGTAATTGTGGCGGACTGGTTCAGGGTAAAATTCCTAACGCCCGTGTAACCATTATAAGATCAAATAATATTATGACGTTATGGCCAACAAATCCTAAATAATTTGTACTTTGACTTTAGGCTCGAAACTGGAACAACTGGGTGTTGCGAAACCACAGCTATTAGGGTACCCAGTAGGACCCGTACAACCTTGATACTGCCTGTTACTTAATTATTATGCCAGCCGAATTTAATAGAGGTATATTTTTGTGGTTGAGATAACGTGCTGTATCTATAGGTCCCGTTTAACATTCATAGTTATATTATATTGTATTAGACATTACACGTAGGCAATGGTTCTAGAAGTCTAGACCAAGGCTAGGTGATGTGGGTATTTAAATGTTAGGTTTTATTTTCTTTGTGTTTTATGACAAGTAAATGAGATACTTATCATAGTAACTACCTCGTTTAAGGAGTGGGAGTACGGTTTGTCTTTGTTAAGAAATGACTATTATTATGGTCACACCTAGAATATGCATCTATTAATAGAGATCACGAGGAGCCATAAACTCTATAGTATGATGAATATGCAAATCAGATTTTAGTAATATTTGATATTGTTTTAATTAATATAATAACATGATTCTTAGAGGTACTAAACTGAACCTTTTTTATGTAATAAGGGGCAAACGAGCAGACTGGTTACCTGATGGTAAGCTATAAGCGCCGCCAATGTATACCCGCAACACAAGAGGAGTTTTAAGATGTTTTTGTGTGTGTGGTGTTTGGGTCTTGTGTGGGTCAAGAAACTTAAAACCTTTTTGGTCCACGGTTAAAATATGTAATCAGTATATCAAGTATGTATTTGGAACATACTACATAGTGGGCTGATCTTTTCTGGTTTGGAAATTAATTTCAATTAACCCGAATGAATAGAAATGTCTGCTTTATTGGATTTAGATTAGAGAATTGACGTCAAGCGTAGGTAATGTGGTAATGTGTGTCCTTCCAATGATGTTACATATGTACGTACATAATCTTAGGCCTGTCTCCCATAGGGGTAGGCAGAGATAATGGAGCATCAATTCCTACGAATCAAATATACGTCTTTCCCTTCATCTACAGTTATCAGACTTTTGATGCATGCTCGTCGGTTAAGGGTACATACTTTTATTTTTTGTTTAATTGTGCGAAGATAATTTGCTTTTTTATTCATCTAAGTATTGCATAGTGATTGTGACATGTATTATATTAGTCACTTTTGTTGTAAGTATATAAGCAATAATGTGGTGATAGAAGAATAGAATTCATTTGCTAAAACTTTACAGCAGATGACACTTTTCAGCTAATAAGGATGATGTATCATTAGCCTCTAATTTTTTATTAACCCCTTGACTGCCACGATCAGCTATAACCGATAAACGAAATGTACTTAAAAAAATATAATTTCTTGTTGGCTATAGCCGACCGTGACGGTTAAAAAGTTAAATTTAGGTACTTTATTTGATAACAATTTCATTTCGTTTTATAACAAATTCCATTATAGGTAAGTCGATGACCGAGCACACACTGCAACACGGTCTTCGAGCGATTAGAGCCGGCATTCACAGGTGTTCTATGTGACAAGATTACTATTGAATTATATACTTATTGGAGTGTCAATCATGGCGGGGAATGTTCAGCTGTTACTATAGGTATTCAAAGCGTAGTATAGTGACAAGAGATTGAGGTATTCACAATGTTATAGTAAAATAAGTTTTTATATGACATGTAAAAAAATCTTTTTTAAAGAGCTACGATGGAGTTTGTTCCTCGTTTTTCTCCATTCGAAGAACTATACTTCAGAACGAGCACCTAGCTTTATTGACAGACAGACTGACAGACATTGACGGAAAATAAATGCTTTGACTTTGTCTTTATGTGTTTTATTTATTTGGTGTAATACATAAGTGCTTTTTTTGTTATTTGACACTTAGTTTAAATTATGCACCTTTTCCACGTGACACGGTTAAAATGGGTAAACTAAACAATTTCGCATCCAAGATTAGTTATACATTGAGCATCATAAATTAATTTAAGTTTTATTTTTAATTAATTCTTAAAACTCAGACTACATTTCTCAGACATAATTTCAACGAACTATTTTAATTTAATTCTTTACATGCTAAGTTAGCAAATAAGTTACAACAAGACATACAAGTTACAGTTACAACTTGAAGTAATTGGAAAGGCAAATATGAAATGAGAGTATTAAAAGTTTAGTAGGCAATATTAAATGGAATCGGTTTTGAAGCATTCATAACATTTTCGTCTGAGTGTCAACAGGTAGCGCTCTAGTTGGACTTCAATTGATACTGGTTTCTTTTTTGGAAGTACTATGGGGAGTTATATAAGGTTTGTGATGTTAGAGATTTAGTGGTGATTAGACTTTTTGTCAGCTATGTGTTGACCCCTTTACAATTTTCCCAATTCACCAACAACCCTTAAATTTTTCACCCCTAAAAGGCTTTTACATACAATTTTATAGTTGTTGATGTTTTTAAAGAAATAAAAATAGATTTTAGAAATGTAAATAAATCTACGTAAATGCTTACCAATCAATAGCTTTCCAAAAACCTTTCCTTAATTCCTAGTATCAGTAGTACCTACTGTATAAGATTTTCTCTACCACTATTTCGGCTAGTAAATGCACTGCTCATCTTAGATTCCATTGTGGGAATTGTCTTGCAGCCCGCGAACCTCTCGAGACGCCGCTGTAGTCTGAGTATCTACTGACGAAACTTGCATGTCTTCGCACGTCTCAAAGTGGGCATTGATACTTAGATTTTCTATTTGTAGCTTACTTAATCATAAAATGATTGTTTATAGTGATTTAAGTACATTTATTCCGCTTGTAATTCTTTTAAATAATGTGTGTACGGTAGCTCACGGTCTCTTACGGTCCCTTACTAGGGATATGAATAGGTACGCATTATTAAAAATTGAAAACATTTATATATATTTACTTACAAAACAAAAATAGACTGACCGACAGACCACGTCAAATACATATTTTTATTAATATTCGTTCATAAGTGCCATTCCTCTTCCTGGTATATTGGGATTATATGATTTTAATAAATTCTTAACAAAATTACAAAGAAAAAACAGAATTTCTTAAAACTACATTGCTTAACCGTTTTCCTTCAAGAGCCAAAACGCGAGAGGTTGTATCGTGACTAACTAATCTGATAACGTAAATTACTGTTTTTATCTGAAATATAAATAATTTCCTGTTGACCAATAGTCCGCTGTTTTAATAAATAGAGCTATTTTTAAATGTGTTATTATTTATTGTACCTATTTCTGCTTTTGACGGAAGAATGTTTTATTGTAGGTAGTAGGAGGTTGACTTTAGTTTGTAATACAACATTTTTGTAATGAATTGACTGATTTTGATATCTTTTGTCATTTCTTAAGAATGAGTCCGGAAGTGGTAATGTCAAATAGTAGTAGGCAAGGTAGCACCCATTTTCACTCATCACCCGACAAAAAGACGCCAGATTCTTCCTCATTCAGTTGAGACAGAAGAAACCATTCAAAAGACGCTTTGTTTTTGGGGACAGAGATCAGTAATGTACTTATGGGATTCCTACCTTACTAAAATAGTTTTGACAATCACCATCAGCACCTACAAAATTGTATTGTGTCCTCTAATTAGACCAGCACTGGAACTCTAACAATGTGAAAGGGCTTCAGACGACACATGTCCATATGACGTCATTATTCTTAAATACATACAAACTATAGGTACACATGTGTACTAACCCTGGGTCTCACAGTGTCACTAGCTCAGTAATGTATCTATGACAGCCGTCATATCGTAGCGAAGGTTCGCAGCTTGGCATGCCTCATGAATATGTAAACGTTCATCAATGCTCAGCTACAAGATATCGGGTTTTCCGCCTCAAATGTTATGTTAACCATCTATGTTACTTATTGTACATTAACGATTTATTGATTTAGGCACAGGCATAGGTTTTAAGACGGAGGACTAAGGGGGAGGCCTTTGGTCAACAGTGGACATCTTTCGGCTGATGATGATGATAATAGGTCTTAAGGCAGACTGCTCAATAAGAGTAAGTAACACATCGTCGAAAAGAAAACATTTGCGACAAAAACGTAAAAATGTTTGTAAGAGTTATGAAGGCAGAATAGAGTCGTTTCCATATTAATGCACTTACTTTGTGCAAAACAGACAGACAAAATTTTTAAATGTTAGTATAACTAAGTTGACGACACAATACCTTTTTTATTAAGGGGGAAAATCATCCAACTACTTCTCGAGGTGAGAGGGAGTTGCAGACTCTTACTGACAAAAAACTACCTCGTTCCAACTCCTGTTCTCGAGCTGCAGCCTCGGTAACCCGCTAGACTATCCACAGCTCCGGGACAACACAATACTTAAAATACACATTTCTTCACTTAAATATTTAAATATAAAACTCAAAAAACAAACAACAACAAACACCTAAAAATAACTTGCAACATCGACAAACAGTAACAGTTTTAAAGGATCTCGTCTCTCGCGATCTCATGCATAATTTAAGTTAAAATATCGATCTTCTTCAAGATTCGAACCTTCGTACCACTAATAATGGGTATTAGGGAGAAATTACGAGCATGCGCGTACCAAATGTGATTTACGATAACTAAGGACGCTTTTGATGGACACTTTAATTTTGCAGACTTACTAAGATGGTGGCACAATAGCTTTTAGGCATCGTAGTGGTTTTGTTTTTGGTGGTGCAGTGTGTTTTAGGAAGAAGGTTGCTTTTAAAATTATGCCTTGTAATATGTATTTTTATCTTCAATACATTTTTTTTAAATTTCAGGTGACTGTTACATGTCAAGTTTCCATACAAGATAAGGTAATTAGTGGCTACAAATCTTATACATATGGTGCAAATGTCTTGTGAATCCTTGTTTTACTCAGATTTTACCAAACTTCATCTGGTACTTCTAGTTTCAGAATCAAAATCCAAGTAATACTCTATTCTCAAAGTCCTTATCTTTAATTAACAACTATATAAAGAACGTTACTAAGAACGAACGCAAGAAAGAACCACTTCAATATACGATTATAGAGTTCCGAAGTTCCAACTAGCCGCGATAACCGACTGACAATAATTAAGAGTAGTCAAACTTCGCCGTACCATTTTCTTCCGTGGAACTTTAAAATTGCTCCACCTTGATTCAAGCGGTCTTCAGCTACCGTTGAAAAGATTCAAAGTATGCTTCATTAAAACTGCGTTGGACATCGACAATGGCCCAGGATCTCAGGCCACGGATGTAATTAGTGCGACCTGAACCTTAATACATTGTTATTAATTCGCAGAACCTGAATAAAGCATTATAACAGTTATAATACCTCTGCCCTAAGCACAAAAGAGGAATAATTAAAAGAAAATTCTTCATACAACTGTTGATGTTTACTCTGCGTAACGTAAACAATCTTATTAATGAAAAGCCTGTATTTTTAGACGGCTGCGAGAAAATCCATGTTCAAATATTTAACGGACGGCGAACGGGCCGCTCTCGTTTTAAGCTGAAATTATTTTCAATTTAACTAGTGTTCAGTGCGCCAGCCCAGATTTACTGCAGATAACGAGTGTATGATTAATATTGAAGGCAGCGCCGGCTGCGATGACTGTGATTAACGACAAGCAATCAACGGTTCGAATAATTCGGATTTATTCGGATTATGTCGTTTTTTTATTAATTGCTTCAAAAATGTTCACAAGGATTTAATTAAACACGTTAACATCGCCGCGTATTTTAATTTTCGACCGAGGAGCCTTTGCAGCGGGAGTTTTTTTTTTAATTTTAATATTCAGCCTGTATGTGGTCGGTGACAGTTTTTGTTGAGGTTTTATCGACGTTAACGGACAATGCATATGCCTTTAAAGTCAGATTATTTTAATATTCATGGTTTCATAATTGGAATACCTTTTGTAGCTCAGATTTTGGAAATAATCAGTCAAAAGGCGTTCAAACTTCTTCAGTGATATTTGCGAAACTGAAATAGTATGATCTTTCAAATGTTACATACTAGTGTTCATTCATGTTGCCAAGCCCTATAGTAGCAAGTCTCACGAACAAGGGTGTCGACACAGTTTGCTAATCTCTTAAGCTGCGGCCACCACTGTTCTTTGATGGATTTCCTCATTGCAGACGTGATCCCACAAAGAGACTGAATTTAACACTTCTCTACACTAGAACCTTTGTTATTTATGTTCAAATTCGCTTGACAGCGTCATTTTATTTGTAGATATAGGCGCATAAACAAATGTGGAAAATCATCTTTAATGATCTAAATTTGATTGTGTGGCATGACTGCTACTGCCACATTAAGAAACATTTAATGATTACTTAAACTATTCCTTAGTAACGATTTAGTATCGAAAACAATTGTCAAGGACTGGGCTAAGTAACCATTAAATGACTGTGAGTACGGCGGTTACTATGCTAAAATTAATTGAAACATATTTTCCTTTGTTGTTTAATATTGTGAAAGTGATTTACATTTTACTTAAATAAAATAATAATTTAAGGAAAACAGATGCAGAAATAACGTTGAGTTTTGTTAATATTTTCGCCTCCCTGGGAAGTAAAACATTAATCAAGCAAATACCACGTCGCAATCACTAGCAAAATGCCTTTGCGTACAAACAATGCAAAAGACCCTTTTGTCGTTATGACGTCTCTGGCAGCTTTGCAATTTATTGAATAATGTCCATCAATTTATTTGAGAAATTCAGAGATGTTTTCGACAACTCAAGACAATTTATATCTGTCTTCGTAATATTAAGATCATCAAAATATCTCAATCCCATTGAAATTACTAAGGGAGACCGTTTTACGAATCCATGAAATATTTGGTGAAGCATCGTAACGCCGATCAAAAATTCGAGGCACGAAAATTGCATGTAACAACATAACAATAACGTATAACAGTTACTGTATCTTTTTCATACACACTCCGTGACCGGATTCGCGAATCCGGACACTTTTACCATCCAATTCGGTTCTAATTCGACTAATCCAACCAATCACGTTGCACGGACGCGGGGATTTACAACTGGAATCGAGTGGACAAGTGCCCTTGTTGTGTAACTCGAGTATTGTGTTGCGACTTTTCGAATTTGCCTTTGAATGTGGTGTTGTAATGTTTGTTTTTTTTTTTTATAATAAATGTTGCCGCCACATTAGTCTTTTAGTCTTTTCTCCTGTGTCGTGGGTGCGTTTGAAAATATGCAAGTTCACATACACATGACACCCAGATACGAAACAACAATTTGTGGATCACACAAAGAGTTGCTCCGTACGGAAATCGAACCTGCTACACGTTGCGTGGCAGCCGGTTGCCTAGGTACTGCACCAACCGTGCTATCGTTTCAATGTAACTTACAGTTTTATTTTTGTTGCTGGAAAATTATCAAATTATTTCTTACGTCTTTGGTGAGGCCAGAGGACTCCGGACTGACTAAAACCCACCCAATTCCTACTCCTTCTTCAAGCCTGAGCAACGGGAACCCACTAGGCAGCACTACTTCCCAGCGTAACTTACAGTTTAAAGATTATTTTGTTGCTGTTAAAAATAGTATTGTCCAATGTAATAATATTAAGTAAGTATGTACTTAATTATCACCTACCGGGTCGCTTTCATCGCTAGTTACTGCAATTGCAATAGACATTCTTTTACGTACGGACACAATTAATCAAATAATAGTTTAAGTAATAGTATAGGACACCTATATCATTATTTAGATATTTTTCCCGACCTTCAAATTTTTACAACAAAAGGCTTAATAATTGGTATTGAAAGTAATACTATTAATTTATTGGCAAATTACTTCCTTCCAGTCTAATTTAACAGGATATGACTCTATTAGTTCTTACACTAACTCAGCACTTGTAATTATGCATAATTGTACTTAATTTATATAGATTTATGTCTCAAAATTGCTTGAGCATTAAAATACATAATATACTGCAAGAGTAATTTAGTTTTGAAAGGAATAGTTTAAAATATTTGTTATTTAATTGTAAAATTTTATTATGTTCTTAAAAATGTTTATTTATAAAACATGCTGCAACATAATCAGAAAGTTATAGAAGCGAAAGTGCATATTAAGTATAATTTTGGTGTTTTTGTATTTCGTACCAATTTAATGCCCAGCGACATTTTTTTTTTTTTGATGGGGGAAAATCATCCAATAATTTGGGCGAGGCAAGAGGGAGTGTCAGACTCCTACTGACCACCCCGTTCTTACTCCTGCTTTTCGAGCCGGTGCCCCGATAAACCCGCTTGTTAATCCGCAGCTCCGGAACAGCAGGTATTTGGGTATTGGCCTAGATTAAATCCAACCCGAGATTTTCGGTAGTCTCGCTAGAAACCAATAGACTAATACTAGGCAATCAGCACCTATAGAATACTTACAACATAAACGTTTAAATTATATTATCCTTAACTTGTAATAACAACACTCCAAGGCATACAACTATCTAGAAGTGATTTCCAAATATAATTTCATTTCTTTGATTTATTACCTGTAACCAACATGAAATACAAATACAAAATACAGTGTAAAATAAATGTAGCGTTAACTTAAATAAACGTAAATATTTCAACTCAAAACGTTGATTAAATCTGTATTGGTTGTAAATACAAATATTTTAATATCTACCTACTACTATCAAAAGGAAATATCAGGTCGTGTATTTCTTTAATTTATTATATGAAATTGAATCCCCTCAAACCTACTGCTGTAATACATAACATTGGATACATATTCATTGTAAATTACTTCAAAATTACATTTTACGGCTCTTTATTGTTGTAATTTTTTCCACAAACCGTAACTTAAAGTGTGGGGGAACTATGTTTCGGTATGAATAGGCCAGCTCGACCGTTGTGATACCACGGCCTCAGAGAAAACCGACGTGAAAAGCGCTTGCGTTGTGTGAGTGAGGTTACCGGAGGCCCAATTATCCCCCTTCCCTAACTTCTCAATCCCTGATTTCTTCAACAACCCTTAAATTCCTATCCCCAAAAGTCCGACAACGCACTTGTAACGCCTCTAGTGTTTCGGGCGTCCATGAGCGGCGGCGATAGCTTACCATCAGATGACCCATCTGCTCTTTTATTCACGTATACCAAAAAAAAGCATAAGGTTTCAAAGATAATGTAATAGCGAAAACAACACTCTTCTACTTCACTTTAATACTCCATTTTTAGATTACCTTAGTGATCCTAATCTATAACCAACAAAACCAATAATGCATATTTGATGACACAATTCATATGAACACTCTCAGATGCATTTCGAATGAGTACAAAACGGGACACAAGCAGCATTCTCGTACATAAATAAGAATAGCCGATATCCTTTCGACTAAAACGTTCCAGAAAGCGGTAGGTGAATACTAAGGTCACGTTTCCACTACAAATCTTCCATATGTGGTATTCCAGAAACGTCGTTTTTACATTTTACTGGAGTCAAATGCATTTGTGGAAAGATTGTTTTAAGAGATTGGTGTGCTATTTTGTCTATTTGAATTTGTGCAATGCTTTTTCAAAATGTGGAAGCGAATGGTATTAAGTTTGAATTTGGTTTCTGTGGTGCTATTATCATCGGAGAGACTTTGACATTTCTATGTGATGATTACTTACTGAGCAAGATTTTAAGTTTCTACTTTTCAAGTATGTCTAAGGACATATACGTTATACTATTTACAAGCTTGTGTTAATTGATTTGATAATTTCTATATCTCTTTGTGAACTGACTGTGTGTCTACTGAGCAAGATCTTATTCCCAGTTTCTAATTTTCAATTCTCTCCTAAGTGAGTAACTAAGTATAAGCCTGTATTAACTAATTTGATAATACGTATATATCTGTCGAAAAAGGAGTGTGGGCCACACTGTGTGGCTAATGTAAGAGTACGTATTTCTTCAATGTTATACGGTTGGCGGAGTGGTTGGGCAACTGGCAGACGTTCAACGTGTAGTGAGATTGATTCCCGCACAAAGCAACTCTTTGTGTGATCGACAAATTGTTGTTTCGGGTTGTGGTGTCAGGTGCGTCTGAAATTGTATGTTTGTAAACGCACCTACCTTAAAAAGAAGTGTGTTTTCATTTTGCAGCATTTGGCATTATATATTATTGGCTATATAAGTACAGTCTGCATTCAATGTTTACTATATAAACAGGATACTCTTATTTCCCCTCCAAAATTACATAAAGTTCTCTACCACTCTTTTCCGTTCGACGTGTTTACGTTTGTTGTTCAATTTATTATTTACTACCAAAATAAAATGTATTATCTTTTTGTTTTTCCCATATAACAAAAAGATAATACATTTTATTTTATTTTATTTTATAATACTTTAAATTCATTTTGTTAATATTTTGCGCTTCGAACTTGTAAGTGGCGTGCAATTACCAAATTAGTTTTTATGTTAACAGTTAATATATTTGAAGAAAAACACAGATGATGTCATACGTATACACAAAATGTATTTAGGTCATAAAATATTCATTAGCACCGCCATCTAAGATTCAAAGTAATCTCATTACGTATTACAATTCGAGCCCCGTAACCACTTTTACCCTTCTTAGAGTTACACCTAACCATTTTAACGTTAACTATTCACTGCCTCTATAAAAGCTCGGAGCAAGCCTTAATCATATTAAAGCCACGGTTCCTAAATTATACATGCCATTACTTCGTCCTCTCAAGAACTCGCTCAAGGAAACATGTACTCGTTATAGCAACAGTTACATTTGAAACCTGTAGCACGCTGAATCCCGCCCCCCTTCACTGGAGAGCCCTACTGGGCTAGCTCCGCGCAACACCAGTAAAAAATCTCCAGCTTTAATTGGATTGCCTTTTATTAGCGTAATAAAATTGGATTTACTCAGTCGAAACCGGACGAGTTTCGGCGCCCCGTTGTTTCGTTATTCCCAAATGGAATATTTGAATCGAGAAACGGTCCTTTGAGGCGATCATCCAACGCTTCTGAATACAATCGTAATGATTGCTATTGGATTTTTTCTGGTAAATTATTTGCGGAGCAATAATTAAATGGTTGGCTAACAGAAAGGGTCTTTATTAAATTGTCTGTTCAGAGTCTATGCTGAGCTGTCGACAATTCTCAATGATTGTAAGTGCTTAAATCCGATCATCCCTATGATTTATTTCATTCTTTCCAAGTATTTTGATATTGAAATATTTTCTGAATCCAGTATTTTAATGGTTGTTTGTGTAATAATTTTATCTGCTTGCCTCAAACAACTTAATTGAATGGATGAATAGCGAGCCTTTTTTTTAATACGGGTCTTGCGCAGTAGGATTGCTTAGTTGCTTTTGAAGCGAAGATAATGTCCATAAATGAGCATCTATTTTGCAATGCCTTCTGGTAACTCAGCAGGTGGCTATTCAGCATAATCACTTTGAATTCAGTTCTAAATAAACTTAAATATAATTGTAGTATTTTTTTTCACACTTAATTATCCAAATATTTTCATAAATGCAAACTATCACTAAAGTATAATTAACTAAGAACTTTACTCTTGTTCGTATGCAGTAAAATTATTCTAACGGCAGCGAAGTTACAACGGTTAGCTCAACAAGGCTTATGAGACTGCAAGGTCTAGAGCCCTTAAAGACACTCCCTAGCGTGCTCAAGCAAACTCTCAAGTTTTGTATTTCCTTGATAACCCTTTGTCTAAATTACAAAGCTTTACGAGCCCATTTACTATTCTAGTTAATTAAGTCTCTGTTTATCATTTCGCTTGTAACTCTAGTTTATAATACCACAAGCGTACGTAGCCAACCGTTGTACCATGTAAATTTGCAACCCCAGACAGACATAGCAGTGTAGGCACACCATAAAACACCAGATAAAATCAACGAAGCGGCACTGGGCACTCGCAACAATATATCCAGTTCCACGTTCGACTCCAATGTGTCTATTTGGCAGAAAAAATATAATTGGATTGTTCCTGACGAGATAAATTGGAGGCCCGACTCAATGTTATGCATGGCTCAGCCATTTATTGCCGTGATAAAATATATGCGGAATGAATCCGTACCATGAAGGGTTTGGGAGGAATCAAATACGACCCAAACTCGATTGGCACCGGCGAAATGTGTTTAATTTCTGTTATAAACTTTAATATTATCCGAAATCGGTTTAATTCTGTTTTGAGCAATGCCGTTTTGAATACCGAAACATTATCAAACAAATATTGCTTTAAAACTGTGTTTCTGTATCAAGTGGGCGAGTTTTTAGAGATGGCTTTATGGCTCGACTCCTACGTAAACCACAATGGACCGATTAAATGTTATATATTAAACGACTGACAAAGTGCTTGTACATTTTATGTTCCTCTATTCTTCTCTCGCGAGCTCTGACAAGATGGGAGATAATGTGTCACATTTAGTACTTTGTTTAATACATGTCGTGTGTGATATGATTAACATAAAACAGATTGATGTAAGTTCTGGTTTTGAAGGATATTTTATCGTGAAAAATTCCTTTAGTGTATTTTTTATGCTTTTCTTTCTGTATGTATCCAATTTTGTTTATTATCTACTGAACTACGTATATATTATTTAAAATGATTATTAAAACGTAAAATGCCTCTACTACCCCGCACTAAATTACGCAGTGTTACGTAAACTTAACAAATGACTTTGATCCTCCATGATAAGTGTTGGTGTATTCAAAAGTTCCTCGTCTTAATTTTCCAAGATAACTGATTACACTTGATATTGTTTTTCTATAGGAAGTCTCGGGAACATTATCTTTAGCGTAGCTTCTGTAAGATTAATGATAATGGGTTCACGAGGCGCGAGGTGACGTTTACCCGGAGAGACGGCGACGGGCAAAAAGAAAATATTAATACTTTGTTAACGTTGTGCTTGCAAAGTGCTGAGGAAAGTTTGTGTTCACGAAGTTACAGCGTTATCTATCACTGGCGATAGTGTTCTTCGATAGAGTTACTTATCGTTTTTTTAATGGCTGTTCCAGTGTTATGATTTATAATGCTGTCTTTACTAAAATACTGAGGGTCTTAATGAGGGTTGGTGCTGTTTTAAGTTTGAGATGAAAAATACGAAGAAAATAAATTTAGAAAAGAAAGAAAATTTAGTTACGGCCAATAATTAAAATAGCTTGTAAAATGGGAAAGTTGGTTTGTTATAATATCAGGATAGTTCATTCGATTAATTCATTTCCTGTTTTTCGTATGTTTTAAACACCGTAACATATTAGACTACTCAGCTTGGAGCAGCGGATGAGTCAACAGCAATTGCTGTCACGTTAAATGTTGTCCCAATTACAACGACACATCACTCGAGCAATTTCCTCTAATTACGTCCAACTCATCATGTGCACCTAAATGGCCATAAAATGTGAACATAAACATAACTAAGTTTCTAACACGTCCTGTTGCATATAACCTGTTTGAACGCGGAAAATCTAGAACGAAGTAGTGAAAGAAAAAAGCTTGCGAGGTAAACTAGACGCTACTGAGGACAACCGATGACTCGAGACGTTTACGTAAATGGTAACCGGTAATCTCATATTTTATTTAATAGCTTTATACTGGTGGTAACGTTTACTTCTGCGTTAGAATTTTGTTCGTATTTTCGTTACGGACTGCTGGGAAATTTTCGGTCTTGTGCCATTTGATATTTTGTACCGATATTTTTTTCTAAATCGGATGCTGGCTTTTGTTAAGTGTATTTTTGTGTTAAAAATACTAAAATGTTCGTTGGGAAAAAGGTTTTTGTTATAAAAGCGTGCCTAGGTGCTCACCGATTCGACGGTTTGTCGAGAATACCCTAAAATCCTAAGCACGTAAAGATTATAATGCTGATAGAATGAATCTGTATTTTACTTTTTATATAACAACAAATTTTCCATATTTAACTTTTTTTGCTAAAGGATATTGTGGAAAGATTCTGATAACTTTTTCTGAAATATCTTTTCAACGATATTTAGGTCTTGCTAGCATTCCGCCCACGGTTTCACCCACGTACCTTCGATTGTATTAGTGATTTGTACTGATACAATTTGTTGGTAGCATTTTAATGTTAACGTCATCTAAAAAGTTCTCTACAGAAGAAATACCAACATTTATTTTGTCTCCCAGTCATCTCGTACACACAAAGTCACCCAAGTAAATCGTATTACTTCAACGCTCGTAAAGTTGACACGCCCATCACTAGCGAGTAGTGGTGTGCATCCATTTTTATAACAACATATGAGTATAAGAATGGTTTGTCAACGGTATGGACTCACAAACAACGTGTAACTGTACTCAACACGTTGTTACAAAGGATTGTGATGTTACAAAGGAAAGGGTTTTACCAAGGAAAGCTGTTATTGAATAAAATGTACTTTGCAGTATTTATACTTGGAGCTTTGTTGTAGAATCGGATTTAGTTAGAAATGGACGTATTTAGAAAAAAATAAAATATTTTCTTTAGAAACTACTCTTATTATTAAAATAATAAATTATGGTTTCATGGAATAAGAGATCGAACTGAGCTGTTATACTCTTCTTCTTTTTTATGGTAAGCCGGTAAACAAGCTGACGGATCACCTGATAGTAAGCAATTGCCGCCACCCATTGACACCCGAAACACCAGAGCCACAAGTGCGTTGCCGGCTTTTTGAGGGTTAGGAATTTAGGGTGGGTGGTTGGGCCTCTAGTAACCTCACTCATACAACGCAACACAATGCAAGCGTTGTTTTTAGTCGATTTTTTGTGAGGTCGTGGTATCACTCCGATCGACCTGACCCATTCGTGGCGAAGCATGACTCTCCCACACTTAGAAAATAATCTTCTCCTCAGAAAATATACAATCTTTAACTTTACCTTTTATCTTTTAATTAAGTGGGTAGAGATAATTAAATACGAAATCTTTAGCTCATTTGGCATTTATTCACCAGTCACTTTAAGCAAGCTTGACCTATCATAATTTTTAGTAAATCAGGTTTCAACAATTAAAATGTATTCTTGTAACAATTTTCAAAATGACAAATTAATTGCAAAGCGTATATTGTAGTACCTATACACTTATAATCAAAATTTCAATTAAAATTCACGTAATTCTCAGAAAAGGTACACCAAATCAAAATAATTACATTCAACACATAAGTTTAATTGAACAAGGCTTACAAGTTACCAATTTTACGACGTAATATTCGAATATTTTACCGAAATTCGCGCATGACGTAGGCTACGAGACTACTCTATATTGCATTAATAAACATGAAAACAACAAGGGTGTTTCAATTAACACCTTAGGTTTAATAACAGGTGCTATAATTGCTCGGCACGCCTGTTAGCCAAAATGGTGCCCAAGTATAAAAAATGTTCATTTGTGAAAACGTTGTTATTTGTACTTATGTTTGTTATGAGTTGACTAGCTGTTAGGATTTGTTTGTGTGTTGGGCAATCTTAAACCATTCAATTACTTTTGAATTGATTTTGATTTGGGGGTCTTCTTCATCACACAAAAGGGTTTCGTATCGTAACCTGGAATGAGGTTTCGGGGCTGCGGATGGCGAGCAAGAGTAGTTAGCTGCCCGACCAGAACCGCCGTACCCATTCGTACGGCGGATCGCGTTTCGCGCGCACCTCAAAGTGCCATCAGAACAACACAGATGAGGCCCGTTAGGGCTGATGCCGACCCGGAGCTGCGGACTGCCTAGCGGGTTACTAGGGCTCCGGCTCGAACAACAGGAGTAGGAACGGGGTGATGTTTAATCAGTAAGAGTCTGACACCTCTTTGACCTCACCCAAAGCAGGAGAATGCATCGGACAATTTTGCCCCCTCAAAAAAAAAAACCTGGGAAGAGGTTTATAGTATTATCATAACAATTATTTAGGAACCAAAGCTAAGTATATAAAACTTAAAATGCTATAAATGATACCGACGTTTACGTACATAATATACCTACTTAGGTCGATCTTGAGAGAATAAAAGAACCAAAAAAATCAATTCAATTACACCAATGTCACAACTCACAACACTGCAATTCACTTACGGTACTTCAATTAATTATAACAGTAAACAAACAGACAGTTTCAAAAGCCTATCTATTACAATTGTAATCAGAAATTAATACATTCTAACATTATATTATCAATCAATTTTATCTATGAACTTGAAATACTGATTGCCCTGTGTCAATGACCGAGTTACGGTGTGTAGCGAAAATTAAATGGTTTAAATTAATTTGTAATAGGCACATGGTCGTTTATAGTATCACTACATGTCATAATGTTACGTGTAATATTCTTTGATGGAGTAAGCGATACTCATTGCATAAACCATATATATAATAACAAAGGACACTGATTAAGTAGATTCTTCAGTCAAAAAAAAAATACTCCGAGTTTTTAATCCAATAAAATACCTATTAAAAATTATCACACTTTCATTCATAGATTTATTGATTAACTTTACTTTCGACTTATCCTAGCAAATTTTCTAGAGATCAGTCTGCTATTTGACGTACAAATGTTATGTCGTCATACCGCACTATTTCATACAAAATTCATTGAAAATGACTGTAGTATCGAATTTGACTAGTAAGAAACTAGCCCAGTTTTAAAGTTTTTAATAATAATATCTTGTAATAAGAAATTGAAACATTAAAATAAATATTTGATAACACCAGCTCGCAGCATTACACTAGAACAATATTGATCAACTGTTGTTTTTAGAAGTTAGTGTTAAGTTGTTAGGTACCTAAGCCGTTTGCCGAAGTACTAGACATTGACAAACGTTTACTTTTAGTTATTGAGAATACCTATAATATTCTAAAAATTCTAGTGACAACTTTGGACAAACATTATAAACAATACAGTCAAAAGTAAATAAAGTCTATCAAAGTGAAGCGAAACTTCAACACCAAAGCGTCAGCTCACACTCGTCAATTTTTTTTTTAGAAAAAAAAATACTATAATAAATATGGGAGACGTGTGCAAACGTGAATTGCAGCTGCAAAGCGAGATGCGCCCTCTCAAAAGCCTCCCCGCACTAATGAGGAAGCGAGAGTGAAAATTTTCCCTCTCGAAAAGAAAATTTCAACTCCAACTATCTTCCTACTAAACGTGAGCTACATTTTTAAATGCGTCCATTACGAAATATTTTTTATTTTTTGCTCCTGTACTGTACTGTAAGAACTTTAGTGGTGGTGATTTTATTTCAACCAGACGTTTAAGGTTTGAGCGTTTAAAAGATTTAAGACAATAGTTTGTGGTTTTTGAATCTGTTTGTGTGTTCAAAATTTGGTTGCAATTAAAAAAAAGTCGCTAAACTAATCTGGATAAAGAATAAAGTTTGTTTTTTTTTCAAGGTTATTACGTTTGTTTTATTCCTGATACGGGACCCAGGGGATCTCGGACCTTTGGAAAGCGTACGACACCTCGACATGCACGAGAAACTAAATTTTTATTCTAAGTGAAATGGGGCATCAGCCGGCAATGGCAGTATTCACTATGGGAATACACCCAAGGAAAATCCCCGGTTAATGAATGACTATTATGAGATATGGTAAAAAGAAAAAGAACTGATAGGGATAAGGGTGTGGGTGACTATGGAATAGTTAAATGGATAACTATTATTACCAAACGATACGGAGAAAATGCGATTCCATTGTTATTGTTTCATAATAATTATAGTGTGATGTTTTATGATGTTTCGTTACTCTAATAGTTATTCGAAGTACTCTAAGTAAGTGAAACATGATTGAAAAGACTATCAAAAAACACAAAAGCTTCAAGGTACCACTTCAAAATGGGAGCCATTTTATTATATTTTGAATGGCTCATAATACAATACAATACATCTTTAGATTGAATCAGCTAAAAAATAAATAATAGCTGCCTATTCAGCTTAGTAATGTATAACCGTCCTAAGCAAAGGACAGGCCTAAAATCTATTAATTTTACTGCCGACGTCTGCGTGGCGGGAACTTTATTGATGATACAATGAAGGCTTAGAACTCACTATGATTAAATGGTTTTAGTCGCAAATATTTTAATGATAGTTTATATCGTTTATGATTAATAATTATAAATGTACTTGGAAAAGGGTTGTTCTTGGTATAACGTGAATACTTTTCAAGGTTATGAATGACAACTAAAATCATGGTTTACTCACGTAAATTAATGGAGAAAAGCTCTACTAGTTTCGAGTCACATACTGATTCTTCATAATGAGCAGCCTCTTCAAAGTTATGAATGACAGTATTTTAAACTATTCTGTTTTTAATGGGTGAGTAACGCGCAAACAATATAAATGTGGTATGCGCTCATGTACACCTACACATCTACACCTACTCACCTACACATCTACACAAACATACATAAGAATAGTAATTTCTAAGAGATCGATTGTAAATTCTAATTCATTGATATAAAAAAATCTAAGAAACGTCTTAAATAAAAGTTCATTATTTAAGGTCCTTAGCCGTAATGTTAGGAGTTACAACTTACAAGTCTAGACCCATGATGCTATACCTATTTTTTCGAAACTGAAACCAAAACACGCTTAACTTGGAACACCTATATAAGAACGACCGTCCTTAACTGATGCCGATATACGTTGATCACGTTTAATGCAGCCTAATCCTCAAGACTAACCGCTTAAAAGGTCCATAAACTTCCATCGAGTGCTGTTAATTTTGGGTGATACTTACTTAAACATCCAACTTAAGGGTACTGCTTAAGTAGCGGTGACTTGAGATCGTAAAACCAACATACTCTGAACCGGGTAGATTTAGTGATCCACGTACCTAGCTTAGAATAAATAAGAGCATAAACTGTATATCTTAAGTACCATACGATTATGTTCGTGCTTAAGCTTGAGATTCTCAAGGAATTTCACATTTGCAGACGGTTTTCGTTGCTATGTATAAAGATAACCCTTCCTTCGCAGTTATAACATAACGCCGACCTATAGAAGTTTATATACGTACCTATAGCTACATTTTGTTGCTTTTTTCTATATATTTAACAATCACCTTTAACGCATCTATATTATTACTTTCGTGAGACATACTAAATTAATTGGCAGAAGTAGCAGCATCCAAAAAACTTAATATTACGTTTTTTGGATTACTCACGTAAACAGCCCACTGCTACTTCTGCTCAGTTATAGCCAGTAGCTCATGAATATAAGCCTTCTAGCATGGCTTGAAAGTAAACGAGTTCCTCGTCAAATAATTACGTAAGTAAGCTTGGACTACCTAGCGGGTTTACCGGGGCTTCAGCTCGAAAAGCAGGAGTAGGAACGAGGTGGTTTTTAGTCAGTAAGAGTCTGACACTCCGTCTCGTCCCGCCCAGGGCGGGAGAAGTCACTAGAGAAAAAAGCCGTAAAACATAATACTTAATAAAAAAAAAATAGACTCAACAGAAAGTTAAAACACCAATAAACACATAGCCACCGAAAACATGAACAAACAAGAGTCGATCGACGGTTGCACTTGTGGTATTACAATAAAGCAGTTAGTCTTGTCTAGGGTAAGTAAACAAAACTTAAAGAGCAATGCTAGTGTGATACACAGGTGAATGACACCTTAACGACAATGCTGTGGTATGTCGGAGTCAGACTCTCGGACTATTCTCAAATTGTACTATTTGCAATGGCGCCCGACAAAGTGGTACATGGAATAAAAATGTTAATTGAATACTATAATAACAATTTTATTATGAAACAAAATGTAAAAACTATGTATTATATTCTATTGGTTACAATTATGAAATCTAGACAGTAACATTAACGATGATCGATATATAAAAAAAAAAACATCTACTTATTATATTTATTCCCAAACTGTGTACTCGTATGAAAGAAAATTTCACTTGAAGTGCTTTTGTAATATTCTTTGCCGATTCGAAACACAATGCACTTAGCGGAGCACACAAAATTCCACTTAACAAAAAAAAAAAAACAAAAATAAAAAAGGTTACTTGTTCAGTGTAAACGCTCCTAAAGTTAATGAACCAAAAGCGGGAACACTCCAGCAGCCCGCCAGATCCGGCGTTGGCTAATTCGATCAACTGCTATTCGTTCCGAGGATGCATCTCAAAGTGATATGTCTGATTACAAAAATGTATGCACCATAATGTAATAATATGAACCGCACTGAGTCCGCCATTTTTGTCCTCGTATCTCAAACTTTTGTTGAACAGGTATTGTTATAATTTCATTTTCTTTATTGTGACAAAAAAATTTAGGAGCTTTATTTACCTCGCCCCTTATTATCAAGAGCTTACCATAACCAAAATGTGTCCTTTCTTTACCTATATAATGTGTGTAGGAATCTGACTACAGTTTCTAACGATGAAAGGCCTAAGTAGTTATGTAAAATGTTGATTTCGAGTGTATAAATTCAATAATTGATTGAACCTATATTTAAAAAAATACAACTATTGTATTTCTGTTGATACTAATGGTGGATGCTAATGTAATGTGAATGTATTGCTTATTTCGCTAAACTGCACCAAATACCTCAGGCCGCTATCTGCATATATACTAGCTTACCCCGAAGGGGCGGTTTCACTCACTTTGGCACTCGCTGCTTTAGAGAACTTCGCCAATATTCGCACAGCGCTCTCGTTAGAGGCAGGCGGTCATTTGCTTTTTGAATTTCCATCGGTTTAACATAATTTCGACGTATGATACGAGCTCTACTCCGTGATTTTATCGATGCTGTATTTTCATTGAAAATTAAATTTTTACTACCGTTTATTAGTCGGAAAGTACCGAAAATGGAAGCTTTGTGGTGAGATCCAATTATCCGACCGTACCATAACGTATAAGTGGACTCGCTGCATAATAAATGCATTATGTTATCAATATTGAGCACTAAAGCTTGCTGGTGTGGCAAAACTAGTTCTCAATTTGTGCATGGCCAGTTAGAATAACCAACTACACCGGAATCTGATCGATAGATTCAATTTGTCCGTTGTTCGTTTATTGCGAAATGTTTTAATTATGATAATTTGAAGTGTCGGTTTCTCGCGCATTAAACATTATTTCGAAACTTGTCTAGAGAGTTATGATACCGTTGACTTAGAGCTTTATCAATTTCAACAGAATTTCTAAAAACTTTCAGAAGCCGCAGACTTGTGTGTCTTCTATAATAATGTGTAAAAATATCTTATTACAAGATCATTACGTGATCTTCAAAGACTTCGGTCGCTCTGAAGGTGGTTCTTGTGTTTCAAAGCGACAACTTTGTTCTTAAGTATTAAACAGTTTCAAAGCACGTGTTCCTTTAAAAATGTTCACACAATTGTAATTTGTGTTCTCTTACTGTTTGTTCTTTTTTGTGGTACCTTTTACCTGTTCGCCGACCGACGAGGCATACATTTGAAACGTGTTGATTTTATGTGTCAAAATAACAAGAAAAGAAGGAATATAGAATTGAACAGAGTTCAAAGCCCTTTTTATTGGTGTGAGTTTCGCTGAAATGGAAAGGCAAGAAAGAACTTTCCTTAATTTAAACAGGCAACATGAAGAAATATTATTTCTAAGAAATAATTTTGAGAAAAAAAAACAATAAATCTCTGCGCTCGCGCTTTCATAAACACGCGCACGCAATCTACGCTCAATGTAATGCCTTTAGCAGGCTCACGTTGCTGGGTATATCCATCCAATTTGGAGAGATTATGTAAAACACGCCGAATTGTTTGCGTTTGTTTTATAATAAGGACACACGTCGGTGTAATAATGTCATAAATGTTACATGACGAGGGAAGCCACTGGGAAGTGTGTGCCTATATTAAAATTCCGCCATTTGAAGCGACAAATAACTGCCACTTTCTGAGCATACAATATTATGATCGTACGCAGTTAAGCGAGCGAGACCGCTTCTGTATTCTAAGTGTTATTGTGTCTGCTGTAACTAGTATATTACACTTCACTTATATACTACCGAAGCCTGTGATATATGGTGTTTAGCAACACTTCCCATAACTAAAGTTCCCGACTTGACCCTTATTATTTATAGAGAAAAGTCCCAGCCGTAGGGGAGCAACTTTTGAGTGACTACGACCTTTTATTTTTAGGACATTGTGAACGTTGGAAAACTTTGAAGACAGTGTGATTTTCTGTTCCCAATTTATTTTAAAGGTGAGTGGAATATTTTAATATGAAAAGTTCGAACGAGATCTCGATAGTTTTTCAATATCAAATACCAAATACCTATTCCAATTTGGTTTTTGATCGTTTCCATTCTCACTTTTCGTAGAAACTTGCCTTTTGCACATAAAATAAATTTTCTTGCCAATATTATAGTGTCTGGTACCCAAATAACGTCAAGCATGATAACAATCGTTTCACATTTCGTAAGATTTACGAGCTCTATGATTACGGGTTTCGTTCACCCATTAGATCGATACCTATTTAATCAATTTAATCGAGATTGATTCCGATATCTCGAATAACTGCTCGGTTAAATTTTAGACTTATCATAAGCGGTACTTAAGACAAAATTGAAGTAGATAATAAGCATAGCATTAAATTGTCTATTAATACTAACTGCTTTGGGATTAGACCGATCAATATTACTGATACCCCTTATCTAATGATAGCCTGATACTCTGAAATTGAATGTTAATTAGTACTTTAAGTTAATTCAATTGCAATACAGATAGAAATTGCCCTTGCTTTGGGATAACGTCAGAGAGTTACTTCTGAAAATCATGTTAGTTTGACAAGAGTAATCCAAAATTTCCAAAATTACCAAGTTAGGAATCGTTTGGGAATAATATGTTGTATAATTTCAACATTTTTTACGTGCCGTAATGTGTACCTCTGCTTACCCTCTTTGAGGCGCGCGCGGAACGCGACGCGCCGCACGCACGGGTTCGGGGATAAAAGGCGTAGCGTTGCTTTTTTTCTTATGATCTTATATTATCTTTGATTGATTTCTTTTCATTAAACGGTATCACGGTATTTAACAATTAATTTTTAAATTTACTTTATATAAAACCATCGTGTAAAAGCGGTAATCCGGCAAGGAGGCTGCCTACCCCTTTGGGGATAAAAGGTGTGACGTTGCTTTTTTCTTATGATCTTACTTTTAAATTCTGCCAAAAGTTTTTTCCTGCATAATAATTATATACAATCGTGTATAGGTGACGTAAAGTTCAGGCAGTATTTTGTAAAAGATTTAGGAACCAAGTAAATATAGTAGTTAAGTAGTAAGAGTAAGCTTGTGAATTATTCCGTTTGCTAAACGTTCCAAGTTTTTAACTACACGCAATTGTATGAAAAACTATTTTGGAACTATTAAAGTTCTTGGAGAATTACCGCTTGCAAATTGCCAGTAATTTTGAATGAAAATGAACTTTGAAAATTCGTGTGAAGGAAACTCCCGCGTCGGGTTAATTCATATTACGAGTCGGATGATAGTAAAATATTAAGAAGTTGCTCTGAGATATTACTCAGACTGTATTGTTTTAATAAACTTAAGTAATATGCGGAATTATTTTTGGCTACTTTGTTAGTTCCAAGCTAGAGCTTTCGAGCTCAATTCCTGGTCTAGACAGTGTCATTTTTACTTCACTGAAATGTGTATGTCACTATAGACTCCCCTCACTACATATTACGTGGGACTCATAACATAACTAGTGAAAAGGAGGTGTTAAATTGTGTTTATGCGTGCAATTCTACCTATGCTATATCGCAAACGTTTTACTTATTAGTTTTAAATTGCAAACCTACCTATGACACAAATATACCTCACACACATTACAGCCAGTGGTGGCCACTGCTGACCAAAGGTCTCTTCTCGCACGGAGAAGGTTTGAGCATTAATCACCACGCTTGCCCAATGCGGGTTGGCGATTTCAAACTTATAACTAAAAATTATCCAGGTTTCCTCACGATGTTTTTCTTCACCCTTTGTGGCGACTAAATAAGCTTAGAAAGTACATATAACTCAAAAACAGTCCTATTGGTACTTGCGGTTGGTAGTTTAGAACCCGAACCCGGGCTACCACGACATATACTTAAGCATAACTTTACTTTTTTACGAAATATAGGTACAGCTTGCTACAAAATGCACACATTTTCTTTTATTTGTTAAATATAAAACCTTCATAAATTGCTACTAATATGTATTTTTATGGCTCATGTTGTACTTTATTCCAGTTTAGGGCACAGACCGCCTGATTAAATCGATGTTTTAGAATAAATAAAAGTCAATAACGGTTTCTGTTCTTTAAATATTAGACATTAAAGTCTAAAATGGTGAATTATATTTGTAAAAAATATTGTTATCATTGAATGTATCGGTTCACTAGTTGATAATGACAATTATTAATAGTTCGTGTTTTGTAATCGGAAACGAGTCTCTAATAAATTATTACTGAACATTTTATTGCCTATCCTATTTGAAACCACCAGAAGTCATGCCGGGAAAGAAAAAAAGTACATGAAATATTTAAAGTGCCACGTTTTTTCTCATTTAGCTACAACACATTGGCCAAAAAAGTAAATATCACGTGATATCATCGCAATAATATTGCATTTATTGCAAAGATTACAACTTATCAGTTGTTTAGAAGTTAAAAAAACATGAAAACCATATCTATTAATATTTAATGAAACATCCGCGTTATTTTGATTTATTTTTCCCAAAATTATTTAGATAAAACCATAAATTAAACGTCACGTCACATTAGCGAGAATCAGACACAAAGCAGAGCACGTAGACTGAACTTAGTATTCAAGAAACCGTCTCAGAATTATTATATTGTTAAGAGCATTTCATATACTGAAGTGACACATAAAGGACATGAACTTCTGTTTTTTTCCTGATACAGTACCCTTAGTACCTACGCGTTTGCTTTACGTTTAAAGTAATTGAAACGAGAGCGCGTTCGGATCTGCGATTCGCTTTAATTGGTTGGTTTATTTGAGCCGGCCAATCAAAGCGCCGAACACGCTTTTGTTTCGATTACTTTAAACGTAAGCGCCACAAACTAAGCCTTTAAACCATTTTCCCAATACTTCATCATATAAAGAGAAAAATAAGCATAATATAACTACACTTGCCAAATATTTATTAACTAGCCCTTAATTTAATGTTAATTTTAACTTCATATTTCCTCACGATTTTTCTCTTCTCCGTAATTATAAGCCAAAACAATGAACGTAGCAACCAATTTTATAGTATTTCACTCAAAAATGTGCTTAAAAATCCTTTTTATTACGTCCAATTTGCATTTTCTCCACGATTAACTATTGAAAAAACGTCTAAACCTTATTTTAGAACATTGAAAGCAATTTCTTTGCTGACAGTTTAGTTACATAGAGCTGTCAAGAAAGTGAGGCCTTTCTATAAAGAATATAATTAATAACTTTATTCAGCTTACTGCTTCATTAAAGATATTAAGAAATAGAGTTTAGATTTTAGTTTTTACTAAAATTAATACAAATACAGTGTACTATTTTTTGTGCTGACTTATATTAATTGACTATTGTGTTTAACATCGTAATTATTATATCAGATGCAGGACCTCCACTGCTCCACATAGATCTCGTTCATTAACTAGTTGTCAGTACATATAATAATCGTATATTTTGCTTTCTGTGATATCAAAACGAAAGCCCTTTTTTATGAAAATCAAAGTCATGACTATGACTTATTTCTATTAGATCGGGTAGGCAATTTTGAACGTCAAAGCAAGTATAACAATATAAAAAAGACAGTCTGTCGGTTAATCCTCTAGTGAAGCTATGCACTCGTTCCAAAGTGTAGATTCCTATGGAGAAAAACGAGCAAGTAACTCCATAGGTTACTCTTTTTCAGTCAGGTTCACTATACAATGAATGCCAAGAAACAGAAAAAAAAACTTGTCTTAAGTTACTTTAAAGCTTTTATCTAAAACAAATCCAGTAAGCCATTACAATATCCACACTCAAATAAGACTAGAAAAAAAAAACAAAAGCATCAAATAAAACCGAATACTAAACAACTCGAACAAACAAATCATGAATCGGTGAAATGTCGCCAGATATATAAAATTATAGGCGATACCTGACTTTTTTGTATAAATTCACATCGAGAGTAACATTATCCATTACTGGCAGTCAGAAATCGTGAAAAGCTGAATTTCCACAGTGACAATGTGAAAAGACTAATGGGTTACAATATCGAGTTTTATGTCTGCCAAATATCAAGAGATATAGGGTAAACGCACGATCAAACAAGGGCTACCAAACCATCAAAATATAAAACATAAAACTCACTTTTATTCAAAAATGAACCTAAATAAAACAGTAAATTTTCCACAATCTAGGTTTTTTATCAAAATACTATAACTATTTACAGTTATTGCGATAAATATGTAGATATTTTTTCTTATTTACTTGATATATGAGGCAACCCTAACTTGCGTTGGTCGCCCGTGAGTTATATCTGCGTACTGCGTATTTTATTTTAATCTATTGACTAAAAAGATGTATTACCGAAAATGCGATTTATTGGTTTCTGGAATATATTATTATTATTAATTTATGAGGGGTGCTTTTTATCATACTTTTTGGGACTGATTTTGTTCATCTGATGTTATATTTTATCAAGGAAACTGAATATAATAATGGATATTAAACATCATGATTTATTGCCATTGCAAAGAGAACTTAATAATTTAATTCAATTTCTTTGAAATTGGTATGGATCTGTATACGACGAGTGTTAATTTGCTTCGTTTAAAGATATTATAGAGTAGTTTATATCTAAATTAAGGTCTTATTTTATGTCTACGTAAATTCAAGATAATTATATGCAATTAATATTGATTTGATTATACGTTTAATACAATAATAAAGGCGAACCATTAAAAATATTTTCTTGACTTTTGCTAATAAAGTAAAATAGTTAATCAAAATAAAGGGATTATAATGTAAACAATATAATAAAAACAAACGTTCCAAATTTCAGACATACAATTAAAATCTGTAAATACTACTAATGATTTTATTGTAACTTTCGTGAGACATACTAAATTAATTATTATGTTATCGGCTTACTCACGTATTGTTTTGACGAGGAACTCGACTAGTTTCAAGCCATGCTAGAGGCTCATATTCATGAGCAGCATTCCGCGACACACGACGCGGCGATTGTCGCGCTGCTACTGGCGATTCGAGGATCGCGCCCATCGAAACTAGTCGAGTTCCTCGTCAAAACAATACGTGAGTAAGCCGATAACATAATAATTAATATCTACTAATGTACAAATTACGAGCAAATAAACAAACAACTGTCCTAGCCAATAATTTTACCCTGTTTATCTGAAACTAAGCTGGCACAGACGTTTTACCTAGAATCGACTAAAATAGCCACATTTAAAGCAATATCAGATCCCAACATCCGACCAAACGATAAGTTTAAATAACAGTTTTAATATTTACCTTATAGGTACTCCGAGGAGAATAATACAAATATTTCTTAGCTTATCTCTGGTAAATGTAATTGAAACGTCTTGTTATGGCATATAACGTATTTTACATCGAACTTCGAAACATAATAGTATGTTAGAAGAAAGAATTACGAGCGTTTCTCGCGAGTGCCACCGTACTATGTGGGTAGGTTCGCTAAGATATGGCCGCTTGAGCATGTATGTCACGTGCCGGATTATAAAAGCTTTTTCCAATTCTCCATTGTAGGAGCTCTCGGGATCTCACGGCGACCACGTAGGCGCTATATCTTACGCTCTCTGTACGCTTTTATTTTAACGAAATTTAGCCCACTCCCTTGTCACTGACGATTACTTTCCATTGTCTCGCCGAGTGGGTGTAATACCGTATCAAATTGGGAAATATTGAAAGAAAACGTGGTAACCGATCCAGTTGTATTGCGAGCTCGGATCGCTTAGCAGTTTGTTTTGTTGACGACGCCACGAACAAGAATGTATGTATTTATATTTGCCCAATCGCTGTACTTCTGGCGTCCGAATTAACTACGATATTACCCTCCCGGGATACGGTTTTAGGTACAAAGGCATTAAAGAGAATTATTCTATTTTTATTCGGTGCCTAATCTACATATTACCTCGTATCCCATTCCGAAATACAAGCCCGACGGCAAATAAAGTCATAAAATTACTCACCAAAAATAATATTATTGGGCGCGAACGTGTTTTTTTGTGCTGTCGCATCCCCACAATAGAGGGTGCGCTGTTTGTTGTCCTCATTCATATAAATCCGGAAAAAATAAAACAGATATTAAGGGCGCCCTCACCGTCCGGGCTTCCCGCCTCGCACATTAGTATCCCCGAGAATGTCACCATTCTTATTCAAATATTTCCGGCAATTTGTTTGTCGGTTAGTCCTATCGTTCAGAACATTATACCTACAACTTATAAGGATTAAACTTTTAATACTTAAACATTAAAAAATATAGTAAACCACTCGAATAAATTTACCCAAACATCTGTGCCTGGTTCGGATATCAATTCCGACTTTTAGACATAAATCCCGTAAAGGGGCGGTTACATGGTGTATGTGTTTTATTTCGGATAGGAACACAGCACCTCATGCATTTTAAATAGGAAATTCAATTTTAACGATGTTCAAATAGGTGAGCGGTGTAACACTGACCGCAGGCCACAGAGTAAAAGCTTTAGCCACAGCACTAACAAACAAGTTTCTTGCCAAAAAACTTTGTGAGTTTATTAATGCAGTCGAACTGCATTACTTGCGCCAACCGATTCCTTTGTTCCTCAAGAAATAACGACTAAATCTAATAAAACAGTACATTGGAGTAACTGTTACTGGTTTTGGCAAAAGGTTGTAGGTAATGTACTCAATGGACGAGTCATTGTTTAAGATTATTTATTTAGATTTAATTTCTACATTATTACACAACTTGGTATGTAAAGTTGTTGTATAATAACATTATATTTACATAATATTATTTATGATTTATTTTAATTTAATATATATTTAATATTTTACGATGACATGAAAAGACTGATGACTGAAGCGAAAGAAGATTCGTTGCAATTGGCGGTCCATTGACTGTCTACACCACATGGGAGACAGGCGTAACAGAGGTTATTTATGTAGGTATGTATGTTTATGATTTGAAAAAAAAACGCTCCCGTTATCCCCCGTGTTAGTTCAAACAAAAAAATAATCCTGAATACTAATTTTAACACTTTAAACTATAAACTAATTCAATTTAAAATAAATTATAGATAGACCACGTTATAAACATTACGCTTATACTTGTCTTCATATCACTGCACCTACATATACCTTACCTTAAACATTCAATTTAACATAAGATATAACTTCTTAAGCTTACTTATAAGTAACTTAAATCAAGTTTCCAAGTAAAATAACATACAAAGGCTGACATATTGCACGAGTTCATTGGCCATTAAACACAGCAAAACCTTAACATTTTATCAGAGGCTTTGATAAAGCATATGGACGGAACCACGCCTAGTTCTAGACTTGCATGCTAATTTCTAGGAACTAGATAACAATGACAGTTTACCGACTACGCTTATTAGTTATCCTAAACGGCAGCCGGCTTTATCTTATGTGCGTAAGTAAATGACAATATTGGCCTAGAGCTGGCAAATAGAGCTACATTCTATATGTGTATATGAGTAAGGATAATTTGTGTTTGTCTGTATTGTTCTGAAGTTACTGAGTTGATTTGGAGATCAAAGTTTTTGTCTGGTTAGCTTTATTCTTATGATGTGGGAGAGCCATGCTTTGGAACGAACCGGACGGCTCGTCCGGAGTGATACCATGGTCTCACAGAAAACTGACGTGATACAACGCTTGCGTTGTGTTTGGTTGTGTGAGCGAGGTTACTGGAGGGCCAATAACGTCCGTTCCCAATCTCCGATTCCCCAACAACCCTCAAAAGGCCGGCAACGCACTTGTAACGCCTTTGGTGTTTAAAATGTCCATGGGCAGCTGCGATTGCTTACCATCAGGTGAACCGTTTGCTCGTTTATATAACATACGATAGATACAAAGAGCAGTATTGAGGTGTACTGTTTGTCTATATTAACGATTAAAGATTAAACGTGTCTTTGATACAGGACTACACCCAAACGGCAGAACAAAATTGGGTGAAAGTTGTCTACAATTTAGGGCAACTCTAGAATATAGGTACTTGTTATCGCGAAAAAATAATAATCATAAATCACTTTTACATAAATTAATAAAACAATTTAACCAGACACAATTGAAAACATATCTTCACCAATAACATTTAAAGAAACCTTTTCATTAATTAATCCGCCTCAAGGGCATTGATGCCTACGCTTACAACATACAATCGAAGACTTAATTAAAGTATTGTCATTAGCTTTCGATGTATTTGCATAAATATGCGAATGGCGATGCATGGCTGCGACCAGTTCGTGATAACAAAGAGCCTGTAGTCACGACACTATGATCCTTGGATGTCCTGTAACTAACTGTCACTTTTAACTAAGGTCTTCTGTTATGGAAAGTATTATATAGGTAGTTATTTATTTACTGTTGTTGTTAGCTGTATCATACATACTTGTTATGTTTATAAAGCTGAAGACTTTGTTTGTTTATTTGAACGCGCTAATCTCCGGTACTGCTGGTCCGATTTGAATAATTATTTTTGTGTCGGATAGTCCATTTATCGAGGAAGGTGATAGGTTATAAAACATCAACAGCTGATTAGAGTGGGTGTAATCGCGCGGAAGTAGCTAGTTACTACATATTTGTCTAGCTAGGCTTACCAGTAAAGTATAGTATTTTACTCATAACAAGTCATATAAACACATGTAAAAATGAGAAACACCCCTTTTTTGGGAAGTCGGTAAAAATACCTTAGTAATAAAATCATACAAATCATGTAACAAAAACATCGATTTGATTTCTACTGAGAATTGTGAATCTAGATTTAGGAACAGAATTGACGTTTTATATTACTGCTTGAATTTACATGTACAATACAATATAGCCAATATGGGTTACATTCTGGTCCGGTCAACAGCACTAATGTTTTTTTGATTATCCGCGTCCTTGAATCCCAAAATAGCTCAGATCCCAAAAGGCCTACAAATATTTGATTGCGTCGCGTCGCTAAAAAGGTTGTCCTACAAATATGCTTCTACAACACTGAACTCAAAACTTAGATAATAAAATAATTAGTTATGCTAAAAAGGTTTAATAATGTAGTCGCCTAAATATAGACTTTAGGCTACCTACATAAAGACTACCTAAGCATTACAAGGAAAGGTATCCGTTTTAATCGACATCTTAAGTGAAAGGTGGCTTTGACCGTGACCGTGTCGTAGTGGCCCAGAGCCGAGCAGAAGCGGGCGCTTCTCATGCATTAGGGTGCAGATTCGAAACTGACGGGGAAAGTACCAATTTGACTTTTCCAATATTTTTTTTTTTATTTAAAAAGCTTTATGCACTTATACATACATCGGTGGACATAATTCCCAAGTTATATGTACTTTTAAGATTACTTAGACACCACTGTGATGGAAAAGATCATGGGGTAAACCTGGTCTTATAATTTCTAATTATTATAAGTTTGAAATCGCCAACCTGCATTGAGAGAGAGAAAAACCACTTTTCACCAATTACGTTACAAATCTTACGAAATAGGGGATGAAAATCAAGGGATGTCATATACCGTTAAATCCTGACTCGTGTCATTAGTGAGGATATTCGAATGCCCAAGAACTCAATAATGATAAATGATATTAATTTTTGCAAATAGGTTACAAGCTAACACACGTCAATCTCTAAAATAATTAGATGAGTCCGGCAATACTCATACTGACCGCAGAATCGAACCTAAACTGTAAGCTCCGCAGGTGTATTTGACAGACAGGGAAAATTGAGCCTGAAATTGCGCCTAGGAAGCTTGATGGAGTGAGTTTAGCCTGTCTCTGATGGTATTCGGCTTTTGTATGTAAATGCTGACAATATCACTCGATACAGTCACTCTTCAAACTTTGCCTTCTATGACGTTCATGCTTTATTGCATGTTTGTAGGTACACTGGATCAAATTGCTCTCTTGCAATTCCTTTTTATAAATCCTGGAGCAAAGCAATGATTTTCAATTGATTTTCTTTGGTATTTTTTAAGGTAAACAAGCAGACGGATCACCTGATGGTAATCAATCACCGCCGCGGATAGACACGGGAAATACCAGAGACGTGCCAAGTGCGTTGCCGGCGTTTTTGGGGCTAGGAATTTAAGGGTTGTTGGAAAATCGGAGTTTAAGAAGAATGGTAAGGGGGTAATTACATTAGTAAAATAAGATGTGTTTATGAGCTCCTAAAATTACTAAGCTGCTGTTCCTGATTAAAATAATAATTTAAAACAACTAAAATAGTACTAACAAGTTTTAATATTGATATAACAAGAGTTATCAAACGAACACACAATAACTAACTACAAAACAAAGCTCCAATAACATTAATTATGAACTGACAATACCCTAATGAAAATTACGTTAAAATGCACCCAATTTGTTGCACTGATAAATGGTAGCGCCCAGTAATATTGAAGGCACCATATTTAGGTACCTTGATTGTATAATTACGATGCCAATTAGTTTTCACCTAGTTTATGTTTACTTGCAAAATTTTAACTCAGAATAAAGGTTATTATCGAAACTTGTTTCGGTACAGTCGTGAGAAAAATGAGACGAAATAGTTTAGTTTTAGCTTTATATTCTTTGCTACTAACAATAAATACGGGTTCATAAACTTAGTCTTAGTGTTAGAAATAAAGATTCCAAATAAATGTTTATTTTTATTAGAGCGTGTTCTCCGTTTTAAGACTTAAGTACTTAGATGTATGCAGTAGCTGAACAATTTTTTATGGTATTTTATTAGTCCAATTTCGTAAAAGATTTTAAATCCTAAACTATAAACACAGGGAGCTGCTCAGCTCACTGTGTTTTATTTAGATGGCTAGGTGCCTCCTTTCGTCTGGCACTTTTTGTTTTTTTTTTTCCCTATAAATGATCTTTATTATATAGTCCTTAAGAAACGTCAAAAAATGTATTGTGTTAATTATTATTTTATCGGCTTACTCACGTAACTGTTTGATAAGGAACAGCATGAGGAGCAGAGGACATACGCAGCATTCCGCGACACACGATGCGGCGACTATCGTGCTGTTACTTACTGTGACTGAATATGAACCTCTAGCAAAGCTTGAAACTAGTCCAATTCCTCGTCAAACAGTAACTGTTTGACGAGAAACTCGACTAAAGTGAGTAAACTGATATTATAATAAGTAATTTTGTATGTCTCAAGAATGTAGTAGTAGTGGTAGTAGTATATGAAAAAAAAGTGATTCAAATCTCAGTACAACTGAGAAAATGTAAGCAATCGATCCTAAGACAACGAGAAAAAAAAAGAACCAATAAAAAAGTTTTGCCTTACACGTAGTTTAGTTTCGATGCTGTCGTTACAATATAAACTCAAATCCTTACGTATTTATTACACAATTTGAATAATCGGGTTAGTTAGGAGTTAGGGCTTTAGGAAAATGTGTACCAGAAACAAGTTTGATTGCTCTAAGTATTTTAGATAACTATCAGACTTCCTTTGTACAGAGAATGGGCGTGAAGTTTGGTTTTTCATTGCTTATAATAACAGTGTTTTGTATATACAGGTAAACGGGTTAAAATAGTACCGAATTTGAGGGCTTTAGATTGATTTTTGTGTCCTAAAATACTGATTAACATCGTTAGTAAGGTTTTTTTTAGATATGAGTAAGTATTTATAACCACACATTTTATTTTTCAAGGTGCTAGTCAGTACTGAGATATTATTATAGGTACTAATAGTTCATCTAGTTTTTAAAAACTGTTTATGGATCTAGGATTCACCTAAGGATTCTTCATTCATAACAAAACAGGCAAAAAGTGGCTTAATTAATATACATTAGTATAAACTCTCTTGACTCCATCGAGAGGAAAATTGCGTGATGTTAATTTCTCTAATTACAACTTCAAAGACCGACAACCAATCCGATAAGAGTACAAATATATTTTCAAATAAAATCACGAAGCCATCAGCCAATTTCGAAATAAAGTTGTCTTTAAACGAGTACAATAGCCCGTATAAAGCGGAGTGCATATTGCATGAACTCCTTTACGCCGACAGAGGGCGGCAATGGCTACAAATTGAGTGTGCGACGTGACGCCAAGTGTTTACCAAGCTATACGCGACTCAGCGATCGATGTGTAATAGCCGTTCGTGTGAAGTGGGCTTTAGTTGTATAGACGCATTACGGTTATGAAAAAAAATTATCAAATTTTTATATAGGAACAAAATATTGAAAACTTTAAAAAATAATTTAACACGGTACAATGTAAGTGAAGTAATACTAAAAGGCTACTTTTTTAAGGGGGAAAGTGATCCAGTGACTTCTCTTGCCTTGGGTGAGGCGAAAGGGAGTGTCAGACTCTTACTGACTAAAACCACCCCATTCCTACTTCTGCTCTTCAAGACGAAGGCTCAGTAAACCCGCTAGGTAGTCCGCAGCTTCGGATCATCCGGACACCTAATGAAATAGCACCCCATTCATTGGTCAGTCATCATAAAGACAATATTTCATTTTATCGCTTTTACAATCGAATAAAATCTGAACAATCCAATAACATTAACAAAATCCCAATAGAAATATTACATCGAATATTTTAGAGAAAAATCCCACAATTATTATTGTTAACGCCAACCATTGCTTTACGTTTCAATTTAGAATTGAGAATAATGAAACAATTTATAAGCCGACGGTAGCAATTACCAATTAATTTAAAATTATGATTTGTCACACTAATTTCATGTAACTAACAGGTAGGTAAAGTTATGTCTAATAGGGTTAATTAGTTGGAATTGAAACCAATCGGCACGTGTTCACTATTACCCGTATTTTATTATTTAACAAATGATAAAGTTGACGGCAATTTATTACTCCAAGCCCTGTTCGGAAATAAATAACGTATTAATGACTCGGCTTAGAATTCAATTTTTACTCGGTTACTTTAAAAACTAAACTTAAGACAGGTTGTAGAGATAGCAGATAATAACTGTAAGTAAGTTTTGCTTAGAAAATGTTCTGATAAACTTACAAGATTTATCAATCGATGTATTCAAACCTAGCGAGCTTAGATAGTCCAATGACTATTGAAACTGGTTCCAGTAATTATAATGTTTGTCATGCTAAAATATACTTTAAATATGTGTAGTAAATCAAAGATTTCAATGCATACTATACATAGTATAATCTCCTATAAAAACTTCTTTTAGTATACCGTACTATTCTTACAACCTAATACAGTTACATCTAAGTTAGTTATCTGCATCGGAAACAGTCCATAGCCATCAAAAACAAACAATAGGCTAAGGTTTGGCACAAACTAACGTTTAAATCGTAACGAACGCCAAGATTTATACGCTTCTCAAAATTCGTAGTCGCAATACAGAGTCGCGTTTACATGGCAGATAAATTAGTTGTCTCGCGTCTGACAGATGAGGGAATCGGTCCCGTGCAGTGTGCATCTGACGGTCGATTTATGTCACGACACGAATGTAAGATTTAGCGCCAAGCTGCGACTTTAACTGCGATATTGACTAAGCTATGACGCAAGTGTGAAGTAAACTTTGAAGAGTGGGTTTTATTATTTTATTTTGGATTGAGGTTACTAAAGATATATCAAATGAGTTGGTCTATCCGTCACAATTCACACTTGATTTATGGTAACTAAGGTTTTGATTGGATGCTCTAAGTAGTTGACACATTTTATGAAATAGGGCGGCGAACGAGTAGTCAGATCACATGATGGTAAGCAATATGCGCCGAACATGGACACCAGCAATACCAGAGGAGTTACAAGTACCTTTTTTTTTCAGGGGGAAAATCGCCCAATGACTCCTCTCGCCTTGCGCAAGGTGAGAGGAAGTGTCAGACTCTAACTGACTAAAAACCACCCTGTTCCTGCTTCTGCTTTCCGAGTTCCGACCCGGTAAACCCGCTAGGTAGTTCTCAGCTCCGGATCAAGCATCAGCCCTAATGGGCCCCATCTGTAAGTTACAAGTACCTTCTCAACCTTTTGGTGGATTGGGGGATTTGGGAATGGGAGATTAGGTTGTAGGCTAATCAAGGCTGGAACCTTTTCTTCTCAAGAAAAGTCTAAGACTAACCCTAAAGTGTAGTTAGTTCTATAATAACTAGAAGTTTTTATGGTATTATTTACGGTAGTAACAGTAAAATCACAATTTGAATAATCAATTATGAGACTATAAAATGAGGAATTGTGTAATTGATTGTATTTAATGGTCACATTAATCTATTTGAAACAAGGTTTCCGATTTATTTATTATTTGTAAACTGTTTTATTGAATTTAATAGCAACTGTTACTGTTATTTATTTAAAATACTTCTATGTAACAATTTTAATAAATATGGACATTGTCTTTATTTTAACTAGCAGGGAGCCGCTGGTTGCAGGTCGCTTAGAACAGGCTTATCTGGAAGTCATTGGGGGAGGTCTAAGCTCAGCTGTGGATGCCTTATGGCTGATGTGATGATGATGATGATAAACTAGTTATTTAAATAGACAGGTTTAATTACGTAAAACAATTTACAATGATACATAATCAAACTATAGATACTATCTATTCAATGTTTATACAGATGTAAATAACATTATGATAATACATGAATATCAGAGTAGTAACACAAATCCTTAACCTTTAAACACAACATAAAACATCAACGTAAGAAAGAAGAAAACATACGTAAATACAAACCACAACAGAATCACAAAGCATTGTACTGCAGTAAAAACATATTAATGTTGCCGACGAAACAATGCGAATAGCTTTAAAACGTCACCCGACTTAACAATGGAGTTTTAAACGTTTGCTAAGTGTTGCAGCAAAGTCATGGTGAAGTAGAACAAAAGCTATAAGTTCTGTGGAGGACGTCTTTGCTGCTAACATGTGCGCTTTGAACTCGAGTGCTACGAAAAACAATGGTAGATATAGGGAGTGTATTTTTGTGAACATTAAACATGGTAAACATTAAACATGGTAAACATGGTTATTTTCAGTTATATAAACTTTTTTTGTTAAAGAGATAACCGCTTCAATTTTATTTACCGCCTCAGTTTTTTTTTAAGTCGGGTAATACCACCAAAACCTTTTCCTAATTTTGAAAAATACTATGCTGAAAACCGCATCAAAATCGATTCAGCTAAACGCGAGATAATCGTGACAAACATACATGCAAACATGCAGGTCAAACTCTAACGAAACTCAGTAGTAGCACGAACTTTGGAATTGTACCCAGTACTTAAATATAAAAATAATAGGTCACTCCTATTACATGGGACTTATAATTACAAATGGTGAAAAGTGGATAATGTACCCGACATTATGTGCCGTAATCTTTGCTTTTCGGGAATAAAAGGCGTGAAGATATGATTCGATAAGATTTAAAATAGTTTGTGAGAGAAGGTTTTTGTTTTTAAATTGCCTTCCTCGATAAATGGATTTTCCAACACAAATATAATTATTAAATTAGAACCAGTAGTTTCGGAGATTAGCACGTTCAAATAAACAAACTCTTCAGCTTTATATATTAGTGTAGATTACTGTTAATGAAACAGAATATCCGTTAATAGGAATTACATAGAAACGTTTCTCACTAAAATACTACCTATAGTATTGCATACAACACAGCCTATCTAATAGCTAGCAGTATAGTTAACTTATTAGTCCCATATAATAGAGGGCGAGCCAATTAGCATAAACCGGGTAAGTACTATTACCTATACCATTGTACATACATTTGATACGCCTATACGCCTGTACATGTCCATACCAATAGAACCTAAACTGCGGTGAATGGATTTTGACAAATGGCGCATGGAACAATTAGTCATCATCCCGCGAGTGACAGAGCCATACATTAGGCGCCCATTATAAAAAGATAAAATGTTTACAATATATTATGTTTTTATTCATTTTATTTGGTGAAGCTTGTTAGATGGTTAAATATTGTTGTTGATGTGCAAATGAACATGCGGATCAACTAATGCTACGTAATTAGCTTCACTCATGGGCACCAGAGAAGTTGATATAAAAAGGCGTTGCTGATCTTTAGAAGTGCGGAGAAATAATTTATATTTATTAAGTTTTAAGTAATTATAGTTAGGTGCTGTTATTGGAAACTTTTTGGAGGACTAAGATTAGAGATTCAAGTAAACGTTTATAAATCCGAGAGGTTGAATAGGTTTTTTTTCGGTTTTTTTTTTAACAAGAATGGAGTCTAGAAATGTGCCCAGTATATGGCAATAGGATCAGCCCCTATTACATGAGAGTTACAATACAAATCGTGAAAAGTGGGTGTATATTGTACTGTCGTAGTTATTTCGTGCAATAACGTGCCCTTCTGTCTACCCCTTCGAGGATATAAGGCGTTACGATATTTAGTTATTACTTTTTCGTCTGATGATGTTTCTTTCAAATACATAGCAAAAACAATTAAAACATAATTTATATTAAAAAATTCGTGCACCAACGTGAACAAAAAACAAAGTAAAACGTCAGTGGAGCCCGCAACTTGGCAGAGCATGTTTGGCTTCCTAAACATCTGTTGCATATAAAAAGAAGAGCTGTAGGTACTCGTGGTTTGGTACAGTTTTGTCGTTTCTTGTTTAATGTGAATACATTTGACTCACAGTGTTCACTCTCACAAAACACACACACAATCTATACATATAATAAAATCGTAGAAAAGTGCTGTCTGTACATTGAAAATAAAAATAAAAAAAATAGCAGGGGTTATTGTTATGTCGATGTCGAACCCAAAAATGTAATTAACTTTTTTTTTGTCTGTTTGTCTGTTTGTCTGTTTGTCTGTTTGTCTGTTTGTCTGTTTGTCTGTTTGTCTGTTTGTCTGTTTGTCTGTTTGTCTGTTCGTCTGTGCGCGCTAATCTCAGAAACGGCTGATCCGAGTTGGATGCGGTTTTCACGAATATATTGTGGGATGCTTAAATTTACATTTAGTGTTTGTTTCATGTCAATCGGTTCATAAATAAAAAAGTTATGTCAAATTAAAGAATCACGTCGAACATTCTATGCTTATACCATTAATCTCCGCAACTATTTGACGGATTTGGTTGAAATTTGGTACAGATATAGTTTAGAACCTTAGAAAGGACATAGATATATTTTTATTTCAAAAATCAAAAAATAAAAATAAGAAATAAATTATTTATAAATAATTCTATGTCGATCGTTACACGACTTCGGTTCATGTTATTGTTTTAATTCATCGAAAAAAAGTAAATAAATAGTAAAAAGGTATGAAAAAAATAATATCAATATAATTAATTAATTTATAAATAATTCTATGTCGATCGTTACACGACTTCGGTTCATGTTATTGTTTTAATTCATCGAAAAAAAGTAAATAAATAGTAAAAAGGTATGAAAAAAATAATATCAATATAATTAAACTTTTAGTACAAAGAAAATGCCCGAACGGAGTATAAATAAATAATCCAAGTTGTCTTTATCCTCGATAGATGGCGTTGGGATCGAAATAGATCGCGCTATGGTTTCGTTACATTCATTTGGTTGGGTATCGGCCGAGCGCTTCGGTACTATCGTAGAAAAAGTGTATTATCAGTCGTATGATTATTTGTCTGTAGTGGTCCTGCTGTTTCGTATATTCTAAATTGGTTTCGTTGTATTTGTCAATTAATAAGTTTATTTGTTGGGTTTTCCTGGTTTTTTGGTTAAACTATTTAACGTAGGTTTAGTTTGATATCGATTATTAGTAGTTACTGTAGTTAGTTTTTTTAATAAAATTGTAAGTCTAATTTATAAATTAATTAGATTAGATTTAAGTCGTTTCTTTTAAATTATTTAGTTTAAGCTTGGTTATTATAGCATAGAGGATAGGTTGTAATATAGTTTCTTTTTTAATTGTTATAAATTCGTAATTCGTAGCTTTCTTTAATTTTAAGTTAGTTTAAGTCCGTTTTTAAACTATTTTTTCAATGTCCTAAGTGAGTATACATCTATTAAATTCAAACGCAGAGCTCATTATGTTGATTTTTGAAGAGTTCCCTGGAATATCTTCCACATCTCATTTTTGAAGAGATCCCGCGAGATCGGGAACTATGTGGTTAAAACCAAAAATTTGCCGGAAGTCACTATTCCACGCGAACGAAGTCGCGGGCAAAAGCTAGTACATTAATAAACTTGTGGTGTTATAACTACGCTTCCTAAGCCGATAGGTAGTAGTACCTGGGAAGCATTTGGAATGATGGTAAACCCATGCCTAACAAGAAGCACTTTTTTTTTAGTAATGGACACATTTCGGCTTTCAAAACTTAATAAAAATCATGTTAAATATTAACCGTATTATCATCATTTCAAAAAAAAAGGTAGGATTTTGTGTGTGTGTGTGTGTGTGTGTTTGTGTGTGAATCGGAAAATCATTTATTTTTCGGTGTTTCCTTTAGGTCAGAACAGTACACATCTTCGTTATTAAAAGTCATCATCATCATCATCAGCCGAGAGACGTCCACTGCTGAACAAAGGCCTCCCCCTTGGTCCTCCACGTAGAACGACAAGCCGCCACCTGCATCCACTGGCTCCCCGCCACTCTGACGATGTCGTCGGTCCACCTAGTGGGAGGTCTGCCCACGCTGCGTCTTCCGGTCCGCGGTCGCCACTCAGTCACCTTCCTGGCCCAGCGGCCATCAGTCCTCCGAGCGACGTGGCCTGCCCATTGCCACTTCAGCCTGCATATTTTGAGAGCTATGTCTGTAACTCTTGTTCTTTGGCGAATTTCCATATTTCGGATTTTGTCGCGCAAAGATACTCCGAGCATAGCTCTCTCCATCGCGCGCTGGGCGACTCTGAGCCTTTCTAAAAGGCCAGCAGTTAGGGACCATGTCTCGGTACCGTACGTCATCACTGGCAACACACACTGGTTGTACATCCTGGTCTTCAGACACTGCGGGATTTTTGACGAGAAGACTTCATGCAACTTCCCAAATGCTGCCCATCCGAGTTGGATTCTTCGAGCGACCTCTTTCTCGAAGTTGGACCTACCTAGCTGGATGATCTGACCCAGGTATGTGTAGTGGTCTACAACTTCGAGTATATCGTTCCCAACGACAACCGGTATAGGTGCAACATGGACATTTGACATGATTTTCGTCTTGTCCATGTTCATTTTAAGGCCCACCTGTTGGGAAACGGTATTGAGGTCGCTGAGCATGGTGTTCAGCTCTTCCAGCGACTCTGCCATTACGACTATGTCATCGGCGAAACGGAGATGAGTGATGTATTCGCCATTAATGTTGATGCCGCGTCCGCTCCAGTCCAAGAGCTTAAAAACGTCCTCCAGTGCGTTCGTGAACAGTTTCGGAGATATAACGTCTCCCTGTCTCACGCCCTTCCGCAACTGGATTGGCCTCGTAGTCTCTTCCTGGAGTCGGATGCGCATGGTGGCGTTGTTATACAAACACTTCAAAACCTCGATGTATCTATAGTCGATGTGGCACCGCTGGAGAGACTGCAGCACCGCCCAGGTTTCGATTGAATCGAAGGCTTTCTCATAGTCCACAAACGCCAAGCATAGTGGCAAGTTATACTCCTCGGTCTTCTGTATAATCTGCCGCAGCGTATGAATGTGGTCTATGGTACTGAAACCTTTTCGGAATCCGGCTTGTTCGGGAGGCTGGAAGTCATCAAGCCTGCGTTCGAGACGGTTCGTGATGACCCTCGAAAACAGCTTATACACATGGCTCAGAAGTGAGATAGGTCTGTAGTTCTTTAGCAGACAGTTGTCGCCTTTTTTAAAGAACAGAACCACCACACTCCGTTGCCATGCTACCGGCGTGGTTCCCTCGAGTATGACGGAATTGAATAGCTTCTGGAGGACTAAAAGTATCGGTTTTCCACCCGCTCGCAGAAGTTCCGACGTGATTCCGTCATCGCCCGGCGCCTTGTTGTTTTTAAGCTGTTTGAGAGCCATCCTAATCTCGTACAGGCTGATGTCTGGGATATCCTCAGTGTAGTGCCGCGTCAGTTTAGCTCTTGGGTCCCGAGCTGTACCGACGATGGGTTGCCGTGTTGAGGTGTATAACTGTCCGTAAAACCTCTCGAGCTCTCCGAGGATCTCGGACTTCGACGAGATGACGCTGCCATCCTCGGTCTTCAGCCTCGTCATTTGGCTTTGCCCAACAGACGAATTCTTTGCGAAGACTTTTGAGCCCTTGTTTCGCTCAATTAAGTCTCTGACTCTTGCGGCGTTATAGGCCCGCAGGTCACGTCGCATGTATTTCGAGATTCGTCTATTGAGCTTGCCGTATTCAGACATATCGTCTGAAGACTGCAGCCTCATCTCGCTACGATCCTTAAGAAGTTTTAAGGTTCCGTCGGAGAGCTTTTGGGGCCTGTTTCGGCGGGGGTCTTGAAGAAGTCTGACCCCACTGCTCGGACAGTTTCCACCAACCCATTATTTATCTCGTCCACGTTTCCACAATCAGCTAGACACTGGAAGCGATTTTGCAGTTGGAGTTGGAACTGCTCGGGGTTTTGGATCTGGGCACGTCCAGGGCGGAGCGTGGACTTCACCAGGCGTGACCGCTCTAGTTTTACATTGATGTTCAGTGTGCCCCTGACAATACGGTGATCGCTACCGGTTTTCACCTTCGCTATCACAGAGACATCACTGAATATACGTCTTTCGGTCGCCATGATGAAGTCGATCTCATTTTTGGTAGAACCATCAGGGCTTATCCATGTCCACTTCTTGGCCGGTCGCTTCTGGAAGAAGGAGTTCATCAAATAGAGTCTCTCCCTCTCCATAAAGTCGACCAGCCGCTGGCCCCGATGGTTTCGCTGCCCATATCCAAATGGCCCTATTCTCAACTCATCGCTATTCCGTGTGCCCACCTTTGCATTGAAATCCCCCATCACAACGGTGAAGTGTGTTTCGGAGGAGTGTATGGCTTTTGAAATTTCCTCATACAGAGCCTCTACTTCGTCGTCACAATGTGTCGAGGTCGGCGCATATACCTGTATGACCTTCAGCGAATACCGGTTAGATATTCTGAGTATAAGGTACGCTACCCTGTTCGACACACTGTCGACCTCACACACGTTGTTGACGAGAGACTTGCGGACGAGAAATCCGACACCACCCTGGGATTTACGGTCTCCTTCCCGGAAGAAGAGCAAGTTGCCGGAATCTAGGATTATCGTATCCTGACCCTCTCTTCGGATTTCAGATAGTCCCAAGATGTCCCACCGCATTTTGCTCAATTCTTCCTCCAGCTCGACAATCTTCTCATCAGTCCGCAGTGTGCGGATGTTGTGCGTTGCCAGGGCCAAAGTTCGTCGGGGGTGGTAGCGCTTTCTCTGCCGGGGATTCTTAGCACCCCCTGCTCCGCCGTTACCTGATCCGCTACCTAGATCAGGAATAGCGGAGCTGCCGGGGACTGGGGGCCGTGTAATTTTGTTGTCGCTCATAGTGAAAGGGGGTGTTGCCATAATCCCCACGCTTGGCAGGCGGCTTGGGGATCGCAGTTAGGTCACCGATAAATTTTGAGAATGCTGCTGCCCATTCCTCGGTGGCTGGTCGCAGTTTTAGGACGTACCCGGGTCGGTTGTTAAAAGTACATACACCTATTACCTGAAAACGAGTGCCCACGGGCTGAAACGTTGAAAGAGAAGAATAATTAATTCTGACAGTACTGTTAATTAACTTTTCGAAAAGGTTTTGATTTCCGCAAATAAGTTTATATGTATTTTATTAAATGGACTTGCATTTTTTTACAGTTACATACAGCTACCTATACGACTTGTAAAAAGTAATAATGTTCACTATTTTTTGTTGTTGACAAAAAAGTATTTAGTTAACAATGCAAGACTATTAAAATAATGATTGTCAATATGACAAAGCTATTATAAATATTATTGAAATATTACGTGTTTTTTGTTTGATATGAGTTATACAGTTATATTGGCTTATATTTACAAACATGATTGCATAATTAATGCCTACTTGCTGTACAATTGAAAGTGGGCTGAATAATGCTATAGGCACCCACCTCCTTGTTTCTTTTAGTACATATTTACTAAAAGAAACATGAAGATTAGTATATACTTACAATAAGCATACTAAAAGAAACTAGTAGGTAGGTTAGATTAGGTTAGGGCAAAATCGTGGATAAAAACTATCACCTATAATAAAGCCTTTCACAGCAGATGCACTTACAACTACTCTGCTTATAAGGGAGATTAAAATAATGAATATTTAACATAATAATATGTATGTTAATGTAACATTAAAATTAATGTATCTTATAATTAACATTTTGTTAAATAATTTTAACATTTTATTCTTGTTAAACAAGCACAAAATATGTCGATTATCATTGGATACGAGCCATCATTGGCTGATTAATATAATGAGTGGTCAATAAGCTGGTTTCATTAATGTATCTACTCGAGATATTAATTTTATTTATGAGTCAATACTTCGTTTTATTTTAACATATAATATTTCAATAAAACCATGACAAATTCCTTCCTTTTACCAGATACGAAATACAATTCTTAATTTTGTTATTGAAAAATTCCAGGTGAAAAACCAAATTTGTCTTCCCAACACAAAAATCGAACTCAAAACACAACCGTACTTTACAACAATGTCAGTAAACAAACAAAAAACTTGAAATAAAATGACAAAAATAATATCAACCTCCGAATTTAATTCAATTAATGGCTGACAAAGGACAATAACTGTAATAAAAAGTTTGTCATCTCTCCAATCATATAAAGCCCATGCACCGGAGTACAAGAATAAAGGCTCTTATTGCAAACTGGTTCTTATCGAAATTAAAATCGTCGTACCTGAAATCGATAGACCGATAATCCGATCAGCGAGATACAGACGGATTCATTTCGGCCCATATCGAATATAATCGATTTTAATTTCTCAAACGATGCTTTAGACCGAGTAGGTTTTGCTGAACAATCGAGTTATTATATTATGCCTGGTTTGGGGAATGGAATTCGTTTCGCAGACATTTTATTCTCATCCTTCGTGTTCAGGGTCATATTTATTTAATTTTAACTTGAATTATAGTGAGGTGAACTTTAAGTGAAGTTTACTAAAGAAGCTATATTATATGAAAACCATATCAAGATTGGTAGCACAGTTTTTGAGAACAGCATGCCCAAACATGTGTAATCTTAAACAGTGTAATCTTTTACCATTAGCTTCCTCACACATTTTCTTACACAGATAATAATCAATCTTAGATTTCAATACACATAGATATCGTTAACCTTGGTGACTTGGAGAGAAGAGACAATCACTGCATAGCTGGTGGACGCACCCAGGCCTGACAATGTGAATTATAGCAGGAGTAGACAGAGGAAGGTCGACTCGTCACGCCTCGGGTTAAGGACAGTAGGGCTTGCGTAGGTCAGTACCACACAGGGAGATACACTTTGTATTGTTAGAGATTTAACGCTTAAGTAAACAGAGGTGCTGGCTGTTGTAACTCTTGTTCAACTGAAGATTTAAGCAAGATTTAAAACTATCTATTTGATTGTGATAAACAATAAGATACACATTAGGTTGACAAAATAATCTAGTTATAAGAAGATTTATACAATTTTGAATGGTATTTTTTTCGGTTATGGTAAATATTCATACACGAATAAGTTTATAGAAATATTCAGTTGAATCTGGTTATGAGTATATATAGTATGATTGTAAGAAAACTAGGAAAATTCCAGTGGGAAAACCCATTTTCTTTAAACGAATAAGTCCCATTATACAGTCACAATCAATGACAAATAAATTCCATCTTACGTACTCGTATTAGCTTTTTATTAGTTAAATCCGTCAGTTAGGTAGTGAAAAAATATATAAAACGAATCAAGGTTAACATAATAATAGAGGGAGCAAATATACCTACAAGTGACGTCACGCGATTGACATTGACATAAAAATGGAAATTAGTCATCTACCCTATATTTATACCGTGTAAATATTTTAGGAACCGTAGATATTATGATGTAGTTCGTGGAAATGATAATAAAATACTTAGTTATATTTGTCTGTAAGATTGTTAAAACATCATTTCTAGCTAATATCCGCACGGAAATCCGATTCCGGGAGAAAATCACAACAAAAACTTTTGGGACATTGAAAACGAGCGTGGGCAGAGATAATGCTTCTATTATTTACTTACAATAGGTACTATTAATATATTACATTTACAAAATTGACGTAATATCATGTTACATTTTTGACTCAATTGTTGTTACACAACTGTTGTTAGGCATGATTTTGGTGGTGGTGTAAGATGCCCGCTTCTCATGCACGCTCGTGTTCAAAACCTACCAACAACAAGTACCAATGTGACTCTTCCCAGTTATATGTACTTTGTACTTTCGAAGATTATTTAGATAGCACTTACAAACATCGCAAGGAGAAGGAAACCATTATAAGTTTGTAATCGCCAACCCTCTTTGAGCAAGCATGGTGTTTAATGCTCAAACCTTCTCCGTGCGAGAAGAGACTTTGGTCAGCAATGACCACCAATAGGTTGTTGATGAGAAGCATGTGATGTGATACATTTTCTTTTAGAAATCCGCATTAAAAACATTTGAGATTGTCCTATAAAGTGTTTGAATATGCACCGGCTTGTACAATGTGGTCACAGAATGATGGAACAATTCAATAATTAATTAAATAATACATGTTTACCATAAATTATTGTAGATTAAGCCCATTTAATTTAATTCATGGGGTCTAAAACGATTATCAGTAGTATAATTTGCATTAATTTAACTTAAATTGATAGTTTATTATATTAATCTAGAGGAGTTAGGGAACCTGTCTAATTGGATCAAACTAGTGTTCGACAGTTCTATTACATTTATTGACACACTAGCTGATGCGCGCGGCTTGGCTCGCGTGCATTACCTGCAAAATAAAAAAATAAATAAAGTAGCACTTTATTAAATGTAGCATATGTAATAAACTATTAGTTCCTCCTAGATATGTAGATGCCATTTAAACACCAACATGTGAATAACTTGTTCAATAAAATTGTTCGACTCACGTTTGAGGTATCATAAGACAAAATTATATTATGACATGGACCACAGGAAAAACAATATCCTGTGCGCAATTTTCGATTTATTAAAATAGATACAAGTAATATTATTTAGTTGAATAATTTGTTGCAAACTAATCTTTGATTCCAGACAACTTAATAACATACTTAGCCAGAAATATTATTATTTGAGCTGTCCTTTGTGATTGGCGTAGGTTTCATTTAATTTACCTTATGATTGAGATTTCGTAGTAATCAAAATAAAGACCGGATTATAGATACAATACAATTAGTATTGACATATATTATGATACATGAAATAACTCAAAATCACGGTTTATTAACGTAAATTAATGGAGAAAATCTTGACATTGTGTGGCCTACTGAAGGCGACACATCTGCGCACGCTGCTTGTGATGAAAAGTCCCTCTGTGACTCGAAACTAGTAGAGCATTTCTCAATTTTTTTTTGCGTGTGTAATCTAAATCTAAATAGATTCATTTAGAACTAAAAATCACGAACTAATAAGATACATAAAATAAATGCATGAAAATTTTAGTCACAATAACAGCGTATTGATGAAAAACTTTAAGATTTTAATTAGAATTGCTTACTCGTTAATCTAGAGGTATTTACTAAAATTAAATTATTAATTACGTAATAACGTAGCATGAAAATCGCGTGAGATATACTCGAGCTTAAAGTGAGTAATCATCGAAGCGTTTATAATAAGTAATAGGCAGGTCGGTGGGAGGCATTCTATAAGAAAATGAGAGGAATCATTGGTTCGAAAATACGTTCAATGACAACCTTTATGACACTCCTTTGTTAAGTTATTATGAATAATGAGCATATTACATAAAAGGCTAAATGTTTACTGTAATACATTTGATTTCTGTAATGGTCCCCATTTGTTATATAGGCTATAAATGGTTCGGTATTATGTCATGTGTATTGATAGCCTTAGATATGTACGTATGCTTTTGTTCTTTAATATGTTATGCCGAATATTATTCTGTCTAAATAGGCCATTAGTTATAAGGGTATTTCTAGCTCTGTTTCTCACAATATAATGGAAGAAGTACAATAGTCAAGTGGTCAAAATTAACAGATATTCCTTACTTCTTCGTAAGATATTGACTCGAGTAATTTAAGGTGCTCTCTTCTTTAGGGTGCTTTTCCTCCAGAGATGTGGTATGTTATGTTGCTTTGTATTCCTTTCGTTTTTTTCCACCAAGTACATTTTTTGGAACACATAGCTTAGCACTACTGGTGCAAACGAACTCAGCTAAGCAATGTTTTTATAGGGAAAGGTGCGTACTATGGATGGCATCTGTACTATATCATACATTGCATATTTGAGCTGCGCATCTTCCTTGCACAGCTACTTAGCTTAGTGTCAGTGGAAACAGTCACATAGTTTCACAGCTTAGCTATTACATCTTCGTAGTATAGCTACATACCAAATCTCTGGTTGAAAAACACCCTAATGGTAAGAGTCAGTGGTCATAAAGACTTGGAACTAACGATACAAGTGTTGAAAAGTTTAGTACCTAAAATACATAATTGTTGTTTACCTATTACCTAAACATCTGCACCGTATACCCTAATACAAACAATGTAGTATCTACACAGCATGTTAATATAATGTTCCGTACTAAAGTTTTAACAATGTAACAAAACTTAAACTTTAGAAGCATTTTATGGTCGTTTATTTCACACCTACATTAATTTGTTATTTTTTTTTTTTTTTTTTATATATTATATAAATTAATCTCCACGGACTCGAGTCCGTGCCCTTGTTATACAAATATACAATTAGTTATAATTTACAAAAACTAGAACTTATTACGAAAAGGATTACATGCTACTACAACCACAAATATTACAATACAACTATTCTTATATAATACATAGGATCCTATTACATAACTTGCATTACACTGGACCTGCAGGACCAACCCACCAGCACGGTGAGTGAGCCGACCTGCTCCAGCAGAAGGCACCCGTTCACGAGCATGACTTGTGGGCCAGCAATCGGTCCGATCGACCATTATGTAGGGAACGGAGCGACCCAGCCCACAGCGCCACCGACTGTAGAGCATTTAGGAATGCATGACGTCTCCGCTCACGCGGCAGTGAGTCGATTCCAGCAGTGCCAGCGCAATTTGTCATCAATCTTATAAATACAGTTACATCTACAATAATTATTATTACGGATTTTACTCATACATACATTTGCAACAAACACACACAAAGTAGTTATGTTAATATAATCGTATTTACCCTAATTTTATGTTATTACACTCATAGTGAGTGCAATAACACGACATTAAGACAGTTTTTAATAAAAAACGGTAAAGTCATCGTCCCAGCAACAGAACTCAAGCCCCAAACGAGCCCTCCCCGCCCAAAAGAGCGCCGATAACCGTCGCGTCCCTATTCCTGATGGCCATTTTCAGATTGTAGTCCCGAATCCCCTGCTCACTCTCACCCACCGCTCGTCTGATGATTTTGCTGATCGCGTCGTCACTGACATCCGTGTAGTAAACACAGCTGTCAGTGTGACGAGATATAGCTACGACGGCATGCGGTACGCTGTCGTGTATCCGCTGTCTCCTCTGCGCTGTGTTCACAACTACCACTGCCGCGAACGATAGCCCCTGGGCCTCGTGCACCGTGAGTACGCGTGAACCCGCACCTGAACCGTATCCCTGGTTTTTTAGGGACTCTTTTTCTGCCTGGGTATGTACTAGGTATAACGTGTTCGGTGAAGTTTTTGGGATCTGCGCTCCCGAGAAGCTTTTTAACTCAAGGGATCTCACATTCGACCTTGCCGAGTAAATACCTCGGTACACGGCACCAAGAGCATATGCTACGTCCATTGGGTTTCTGTGAGTGCAGAGAAGTTCTTGGCTTATAGCCACGATGTGCGTAGGGCGGGTGTAAATAAGGGGAAGAGGTTGTCGCGGTCAATGAAGGGAAGTTGATTCACGTCACCAATCAGCAGGACTTCTTTAGCCTGAGTTATTCTAGCTGCCATCACAATGGCCCCAAAGTGATTCATGAGAGCCTCATCTACCATCATTCGATGGCAGCTCTCTTGCCCTTTGAATCCATTCACCAAAATGGACGCCATTGTTCGGACCTTTGATTTGACCATCCCCCGATTCGGCAGGATAGTTTGTCTCTCAGGTCATTTGCCGCTTCAGTTGTTGTGGTGACGATTAAATCTCTTTCCGCTTCGAATTGGTCAATTATCCAGGTAGTTTTGCCGCATCCTGGTACGCCGTTTGTCCAGTGAAACGTCGGGGTGTCCCAACTCCCAAAGAGAACGCCGTCTGGCCCAGACTCAGAAATGGATTTTGCCATTTCCAAAATCCCACCGTCCAGCATAATCCTGGTGCACCTGGCAACCACCACTAAGGAGTCTTCGGGAGGAGTCCTAAATTTCACAACTCCGCGTTGATCCGACTCCTTCTCGTCCAGAGACACAAATCCTGCGGTAGCGTTGTAAGCTGCCATACTACGACTTATCGAAGCTCCTCTCAATACTTTCGACGTACTGTTGTCGTATATGACTGCTTCCGCTGCCTCGAGTCTATCATTCAGTATGAGCTCGTTACCCTGCAGGTAAGCCTGCAGGATCGTTTTGCAAGTTCGTTGATTGACTTGCTTTGTTGCTTCTATTACTGCGACAAACTCGAGGAAAGCGTTTATGATATGGTCCCTAGGTGTGGTGGCATGGCGAAGCTTCGGCGGACGGACATGACCCATTGCAGCTCTTGTTGGTGGTGACCTGGATTGAGCAGGATGTGCTTGAGCGACGCTACTTCCCCGCGAGCGGATCCGGACGCTCCCCTTTTGAAGGGTGATGAAATAATACCCGCAGCCGTGCAAATGGCTGATGTTATTGCCCACAGGTTACTTCGCGAGGTTCGTTCCTTGTGTTGCCCTTCAGCGTTTCGTTGCTGTTGTTGCAGAGCGCTCTGTTCCAAATACTTTTGCTGCAAACGCTCCGAACCACTTAAGGAATCAACGCTTGGCGGATCCTGGACCGTTTTTCTGAGGAAGCTAAGGTCTTCACCCCTGTCCTCATAAACGATGACTTCATGATGTTCGGAAGCCTGAACACAGCCCATGAGATCCGCTATCTTTCCCTTCTCGGAAGCCACCACTGCAGCATCCACGCTGATAACCCTTGACTGTACGCCCTCTACTTGACCCCACTTGCCTATACCGGACAACACCTTACATGCCTGTTCGAAGCAGGTCATCGCGTCAACGCCGGAAAACATTGCGATTGTTTTGTTGCGCGTTCGCAACAGTCGACAGCTTTGACCCACCAGTTTTATTTCTGGCAGTGCTTCGAAGACTCTGCGCCTCATGCTTGTTTTAAAAGTGCTGCCATTCAGAAGGGAGGCAAGGCCTGGCGAGATTGTTAGCCATTTCTGATGTGCGGTATTGCAGAAGGCGATCCCCAGTCTTTCGCTGCCGGTACTCATAAACAAGGCAACTCCCCGAATCCGTATACCCTTGGCACCGTGTTCCCCATGAAGGAGAATTTGCCGTTCACCAATTGTAGGTAGATTGGTTATCATTGCACGGGAAATCTCGGATACTGCCGTAGTCGAACTTGTTTGACTGTCCAGGTTGGTTGTTGTTGGGTTTCTGTTTCTTAGCGTGCTGTTTCTTTCAGCCGCCCTGCGAAAGATGATATCTATGTATTCCAGGAAGTGCGGTCTTTTAGTGTCGTCAGTTAGGATAGAGCTCAGTTTAGAGGCATCCAGGTTTGTATCGATCTGATGTGATGTAATTTGTTATTAGTTAGTTATTGTTTTAAAAGCTCGAGGCTATAAAACAAATATTATTACATAACTTACCTGTAATAATATAGTACCGTCTCTCAATTAATATTTTATAACACCAAAATTTTCTTTTTAAACTGACGTGGTCATTAGCAATATCATTAGGTTTTGCGCCTAATTGCGCCCGTCCATCCGTGATCATGGCACTTGCAACAGTGTCGAAATATCGAAAACTCACAAAAACTAATGAATATGGTACATGTTTTAAATTGTAATGTTACCAAATTTTCTCTTCTCTATAAGCCATAAGTGACATTACAAAAATCTAATATTAGTATTTTAGTTAATACTAACAATGGTTACTAACATAACAGTACTTATATTAATATATAGAACCACCTATGTAGAATCTTATGGTCATATATTTGAAAAATGAAGCTTCAATTTATTGCGTGTGAAATGCCATGCATAACCTATAGACCGCACAGCTACACAGGACACTGGAAATGCTAGGAATTTATAACTAAGGTGTGGAGTTCCTCACGATGCAGTCCTTTGCCGATAGTGGCGGCAATTATAGTGCCATATATATCGTCACTTGATATATATGAATGTGGTATCGGTTTTATCAAAATTGTTAAGAAAAGGTTGTGCTTGTTTTGGTTATAAGTGTTATTTTACCTTAAAACATAAAAATATTCAATAGTACTCGTATTTAGGAAATGAATAATGTTTTAACAATATTTTTTTTACATTTGAATGGTTTAAACTTGAAGGAAGTAAGTAGACGGCAATAGTAACTTTTTTTTTAAGTGGGTACAATCATTCACTGATTTCTCTCGCCTTGGGCTTGGGCTGCTTTTTAAGCCGGAACCCTGGTAGACCCGCACTGTCTTACAATGAATAAATATCTACGCTCTTAATTTATAACACGGCTTGAAAAAAATTAACGCTTAAATCAAATTCAATCAAATCAAAAGGCATTTATACACTAGCTTTATTTCTCCAGTTATTTAAATTAAACAAAGTCTCAATTTAAACATACCGGAAACAAATTCAATCAATACACAGCACTTGCGAGGAACTAATATACGGGGCAGCCAATACTAAAGCAATTTAGAATCTAATCGAATGACAAAATCGTAAATTATAATTACAAGGTGCGAACTTACTGTAGAATGTAAATCCAATAGAGTTGTAATAATTGTTCAGTACTAAGTGTTGCCCGCGACTTTGTTCTCGTCAGCTTAGATTTTATATCAGGTTAAAAAAAAATCTAAATACTATTCCAGATTTTTCTCTTCCCAATTCCTCCACAACCCTTAAATTTCTAACCCCCAAAACGCACTTGTTCAACACCTTTGGTGTCCATTGGCAGCGGCGATTGCTTCTGTCTGATACCGGCTTCTTATACCATTCAAAATGTGGTCGATAAAGGTGAAATTTACTAATGTCAGAGTTTTTGAAATCAGGGCCATTATCATCATCATCATAAACAAAGCGAAAAGCTTTACTAATTTCGAGTCACATAGAGGCTCTTCATCATGAGCAGCATGCGCAAATCATTTAAGTGAATAAACCGTGATTTTCAGTTAATGTCTCACGATAGTTATTATGAAAAATTATTAACTTTTCCCCAATACCTACAATGAACAGACAGCCTGTCAAAATACTAACCCTATAGATAGGCAGCAGTGTTATCAACAATTATGCAAACGCATGCGATGTTAATTTGCGGTCATCGTGTATGTAAACAACACAGGTGAATAATTTCATAGGTAAACGCGTCTGACAACTGAATGAGAGGTAGCAAACATTTTACTTGTGTTAAAGCTTATTTGATGCTAGTAATTAATGTCGGTTTCGTTTTAGTGCATAATTATTTTATTTAGTTCTTGTAATTGATTTGTAGTTGTATTTTTTAGGACATGTCAATTTATTCCTCTATTTTGGCATGACTACATTGAGTCATTTGGCTTTGGGCATGTTTGATGTGGTGATAGTATGTTTTAGTAAGTTTTTATTTTTAATTCTATAGTAACAGGAATTAATTAAACGTGTAACTCTAGTTACGTTTAGAGGAGTTTACACATTTGCATCTATATACAATCAGATCCAATTCCTTAACAATAAAGGTGATTTTTCTTTTACGTAAGTACTTACAACACATCAACTCTAGTAGGTATGTTTAATTATCATTTTCTTTCAAATTGTTATATTATTTTTTATGGAATAAAACGAAGCAAACGAGCAGAAGGGTCACCTGATGGTAAGCAATCAGCGCCGCCCATTGACACTCGCAACACCAGAGGAGTCGCAGGCGCGTTGCCGGCCTTCTAAAAATAATATACTATCGATAATTGCCAAAAACTAATCGGGTCACCCATATAAATCCAATTCTGGTACACAAGTAACACAAACAAGATATGAATGATTTGATACAGACGAGATGATGGGCGCGGCGTACGTGCCGGCCGGCCGCGTATTGTACACGCGGCTTCACAACCAGCTACACAAGACCAGTTTACCATGGTCTCGCTTTGTATGATCTTTCTGCATATTCGACGATCATTTTATATTGGTTATGCAGAACTTGATGTGAAGCCATATTGTACCAGGCCCCTATATGTAACAGTAATGTGATCAAATTTGTCACCCCCCCCATAAATCCTGTCGACACTATCTCGTGTAAAGTGGGATGAACGAGGATGTTAATTTCGTGTTAATGGTAGACCTGAATTGGAACGTGCAAGTAGTAGTTTTATTGTAGCAAATCATTGATAGAATGTTTTTATTTCATTCACATTATAAGACCTTCTAGTACAATCATATAAGTATTGAGAAAAAAAATTTCTTGAGTTGTTAAAGCACTAAAACTGCGATCGTGAAACTTTGAATTGACTTTAAATGATTTCAAGACGCAGAAAATTGAACATTTGTATCAAACAACATTAAGTACAATAAAACAACCCAAACAAACATTTAAGACACTTGTTGTAAACAAAATAGAAAATAGTGTCACGTTCAAACACCAAAAATAAGTTGTTTCAACGTGAAAAAACACGATCTATCACGGTGAAGCCTAAAAATAAATTCTCTAGGTTACACCACTTGAGGCGTCGGTGGCGTCGCGTCGCCTTACCTCTAGGAAATGTGGGGAAAGTGATAAATTTGTCAGGTAACCCTGCGTGTTCGGAATATGGAAGGGGTACAAATAGCACGAAATATTCCACGAGATTGAATCGTGGCTGTAGTGGAAATTACGCAATATGTTCCTAGCTGTCCAAGGGACGCGTCCCGTGACTGAGTGTTTATGATTATGAGTTCTGCGTGTGCTTACACACTTCCTCTTGTTCTTGTTTTTGTTTGTTCAAATGTTTTTGCTTGTAGTTCTTGTAGGACAAGTTTGATGACCTAGTTTTTTTGTGGGTTAGGCGACGAAATTATTGATGTTTCTATTGTTTTGGCTTCATCTATAGTGCTTTTTTATCGACTTTGTAGAGACTACAACATCTATACATATAATAAAATCGTAGAAAAGTGCTGTCTGTACATTGAAAATAAAAATAAAAAAAATAGCAGGGGTTATTGTTATGTCGATGTCGAACCCAAAAATGTAATTAACTTTTTTTTTGTCTGTTTGTCTGTTTGTCTGTTTGTCTGTTCGTCTGTGCGCGCTAATCTCAGAAACGGCTGATCCGAGTTGGATGCGGTTTTCACGAATATATTGTGGGATGCTTAAATTTACATTTAGTGTTTGTTTCATGTCAATCGGTTCATAAATAAAAAAGTTATGTCAAATTAAAGAATCACGTCGAACATTCTATGCTTATACCATTAATCTCCGCAACTATTTGACGGATTTGGTTGAAATTTGGTACAGATATAGTTTAGAACCTAAGAAAGGACATAGATATATTTTTATTTCAAAAATCAAAAAATAAAAATAAGAAATAAATTATTTATAAATAATTCTATGTCGATCGTTACACGACTTCGGTTCATGTTATTGTTTTAATTTATCGAAAAAAAGTATGAAAAAAATAATATCAATATAATTAAACTTTTAGTACAAAGAAAATGCCCGAACGGAGTATAAATAAATATGTAATCCAAGTTGTCTTTATCCTCGATAGATGGCGTTGGGATCGAAATAGATCGCGCTATGGTTTCGTTACATTCATTTGGTTGGGTATCGGCCGAGCGCTTCGGTACTATCGTAGAAAAAGTGTATTATCAGTCGTATGATTATTTGTCTGTAGTGGTCCTGCTGTTTCGTATATTCTAAATTGGTTTCGTTGTATTTGTCAATTAATAAGTTTATTTGTTGGGTTTTCCTGGTTTTTTGGTAAAACTATTTAACGTAGGTTTAGTTTGATATCGATTATTAGTAGTTACTGTAGTTAGTTTGTTTAATAAAATTGTAAGTCTAATTTATAAATTAATTAGATTAGATTTAAGTCGTTTCTTTTAAATTATTTAGTTTAAGCTTGGTTATTATAGCATAGAGGATAGGTTGTAATATAGTTTCTTTTTTAATTGTTATGAATTCGTAATTCGTAGCTTTCTTTAGTTTTAAGTTAGTTTAAGTCCGTTTTTAAACTATTTTTTCAATGCCCTAAGTGAGTATACATCTATTAAATTCAAACGCAGAGCTCATTATGTTGATTTTTGAAGAGTTCCCTGGAATATCTTCCACATCTCATTTTTGAAGAGATCCCGCGAGATCGGGAACTATGTGGTTAAAACCAAAAATTTGCCGGAAGTCACTATTCCACGCGAACGAAGTCGCGGGCAAAAGCTAGTTATCAATATTTTGTGTTTAACTAAGTATAATGAGAGGTTCTATGAAATCTGGTCCCACCTTCCAAAAGCTGTGTGTTACATCATTGGAAAGGTAATTTTGACCTGAATAAAAGTTAGCGCCAAGTTCCAAATCTTAGTCCGTTCTGAGTTATTCTTTATTAAACATGGTAGTTTTATCAGTAGCCAAGTAATGCTATTTTTACTTCATAATTGCATTTGTGTAGGTACTAACCTACGGTTATCGATTGCGTCACTGAGTCCCAAACTTATGATTGCACTCACACATACACACACACACGTCGAGTGTCATAGGTACCTACTTACTAATATTATATTCACAGTAACTGAACTAAAAACACGTATTTGGTGTTTCACTGTTCCAAAGTATGATACTAAACAAATTTGCTTACAAATAAATAAATAATATTGTGTTACCTGTCTATATGAGGTACGCTTGGAGCCGCACACATTGAAGATTTCCACGTAGTACCTCCAGCATGTTATCCTGGAGTACCTAGTTAATAGTTAGACGAGTGACTTATAGCAGTAAACATACTGTCGTAAGAGTCAGCTAACTTACATAATAAAGAAAGGATAATGATGACGTGTCTTTAAAAATTGGCCAGTACTCTTTGCGTAGCTACCTATAGGTTGTAGGGACGTTATGCTTATGCTATGTGTGAGTAATATTAAATGCAACTTTGTAATGTGTATTGGACAAAAAACATAACCCTTCCTTGGCAGTCGGGTAAAAAATAAACAGTGAATGTAACATAGGTTATTGCGTAGGTATATTTTGGTAGGATAAACTTTGGTATTCATAGGAATAATATAGCTTTTGTACTTAGAGGTATGTAAGATTTGTAGCAATTGGCGTTCCATTGTCTCTGCTTACCCCCATGGGAGTCAGGCGTGAGGTTATGTATGTATGTATGTAGTATTAAAAATATAGGCAACTGGGTTAAACATTTTTGACCAAAAATGATTAGACTAAAGATAATTGACACAAAAAAACACAATACCCAACAAACGTTAAACAAAATGACTACCAACATAAAATACAACTGTTTATCTATTAATCTAGCAAATTATACAGTTCGCTGCTAAAGCCGCAAACAAGTTGGAAAAAAACTTAGTAATTTTACATTTAAAGCGCTTTCTTGTTAGTTGCAAAATAATCAGCGCTTGCTATCCTTAATGGTCATGTGTCACGAACGGCTGAAGACGAGTTTGTGCTGGACGTACCTACATAATGCTGCAAGTTTGTCGTTGACAGGACTAACTAAGGCTTATTACACTGAATAAACAAGTCTAATGGCGGATACACCGAAGTTGACACTTGAATTTCTGTACTGTTTATAATTTAGAGCTAAACGCTTTGTTATTAGAGTTCTAAATAGCATATCAAACTGTGGTGTATTTGGTGTAGCATGAAAAGCCACGGCTTTATAAAGGTTTGGTTTGTTTTGGAAAGTACTAGGAGAAAACTGAAACGAATAATATCCTAAATGGATACATTTTACCTTGATAATAAATGAAAGCTTCAACATATATGAATATCAAATTATCAACGTAAAATACATGTACTATCAAAGGACAACAACATATATAAATGTTTTTTTTTGTTTGAGGGGATAAATCATCCAATGACTTCTCCCGCCTTGGGCGAGGCTAGAGGGAGTGTCAGACTCTTACTGACTAAAACCACCCTTTCCTACTCCTGCTTTTCTGAGTCGGAGCCCCGGTAAACTCACTACGTAGTCCGCAGCTCAGAATATATATTCTAGACCCACATTTTGAAGTAAACTAATAGTCTTAAGTATTATAAAAATCTTCAATAGAACCTTAAATTACTTTTTACTACAAAACTATAGAATACAATGTAAGATAGGTACTACACAAAACAGTGATAGGTATTGGAGGAAAATGGCATTTGAAAAATGAGTCGACTACTTCTATCAGTTTCAAAATGTGGCGAATGCGAAGTGACATTCAACGAATGCCCGCACTATTTTCCGTGATGTTTCTGTCGAGGCAGCTTGCCTCCTGTCTGCTACTCTGCGAAATACGTGCTTGTCTATACATTGTGTTCTAGTAGAAGCTTAGATACTATTATATAACTTACTTAGAGTTTACTTATAAAACACTAGGTACAGTATTTGTTTGGAGAAGAGTTTCTGAAATCTATTTACTTTATCATAAGAATTTTGTTGAAAAATTTATGATTACAATATTTTATGAATATAAATATAAAGAGCTGTCATAGCCACAAATTCTTTATTTGCATGTTAAGGTATTGCACAGGTCTTAATTTAAATATTATTAACAGCTTAACGGCCTTTTTCAGGCGCTGCAAATTAATAATAATAACAGATAAAGCTTAAAGTAGGTACCTATCAGTTTCTCGATACTTTATTAGGTAATACTCAGATTACTGTGAGAAACATTCCCAATCACGTTTATTACGAACAACTAATATCAATTGAATTCAATACGATTGTAAGTAAATGGAAATACATTAATATTCGATATAACATCATTCCCAGAGGACCTACTGTCATCGTGTTCAACTAATCCGATTGGCTACAAGTAGTCAGTTGCTTATTCAATTGCTATCAATTAATTAGCAATAGAATTGAGAGTATAGACGATTATAATGGATTCTGGGTCCGTTATCTGGCTTACACTACTGTCAGTGGAGCTGAATATAGCCATGTCAATTCACGCCACTTCGGCTTTCATGCAAAGTTTAGTAAATAATTAAATTCACGGAATTGGAGCGTTTGTCTTTTACAGTGAATTGGATCGGAATAGAAACGTTGCGGCTCTCTTTGTACAGAGATTTATTATTTATTGACGATAAATAGGATTTTAGGCAATTTGTCTCAGTATTGTTAAAGCTCTGAACTTTATCTTTGTCTACATCTGCGTCTGGCTTTGAAGTATTATATCTTATTATGTACTTGAAGGGAGGAAACGCAAATCTCTCGCAGTAAAATATTGTTTCTGTCATCATCATCATCATCATCATCATCAATAGCCCATCATAATATACTGTTGACCAAAGCCTCTTCTCATAAGTAGAAGGTTTTGCATTAATCATTACGCTTGCTCAATCCGGGTTGGCGATTTAAAACTTATAATCAGAACTTATAAGCCCAGCTCTGGTGTCTAAATAATCGTAGAAACTACAGATAACTCGGAAAAAGTCACACAACCCACACCATCTTGCATGAGAAGCGGGTGTCTTAAGCCTCCGGGCCACCATGACAGTTTTTCTATATTATCAAAGATTCACCCAGACTCATTTATCTCCAGCGACTTGTGTATAACGATTATGAAACAAAATAGAAAAAATTACCAAAACCAAGAAACCACAATCTGTACATAAGAAAACGTGATTATTTCCTTAAGATTTAAAATTCCATTGAAACAGCTGCGAAATATGGCAGCAGTCGAGGAAAAGGGGGCACAATGTAACTTTTGCAAGTGGATAGCGTTTATCGAATGCACTTGGCAGAGCATTTTGCTGACCGCGGCACGGCATGCATAACCAAGTAGGAGACCCTGTCTGCGGTAAACAAGTTCAGTGAGACAGAATAAATGTTCCGATGTTGATACATTGCCGACGATCGCGACTAGAATTGAAATTTATTTTGCCCCATAAATTGCATTTTTCTAGCTCGAGGGTGAGAGATGGACAATTTATTGCGTTATAATAAAATTTAGGGCCATGGTAATCGATTTTTAGAGATTTTTTCAATTTCAGCCTTGGTAAATGTTTTCTGTTTACTAACTTCAATTGACAGTTATATTTTTTTGTTTTTAAGTGTTCCCCTACTATGTTATTCTCCTGTGTCGTGGGTGTGTTTACAAACAGATGTACAATTTATTTTAGGTATTTTCGAATCGATACGACCTTAGAACAACGCACCTGTAACTGCTCTGATGTTGCGGGTGTCCACGGGCGGTGCTGATCTATAACCATCAGGTGACACGTCCATAAAAAAAAACATTTTCATATACAATGTGATAGGTGTGGGACTTCTAACCCGTTAAGGCTGAGTACTACATCTAATTTTATCGACAAAAAAGTAATATGGGGTTTGAAACCCCAATTGGAAATATTGAAAAATAGCGATTTTTTCGGTAAAGATTATTCAGAAATTATTTTTTTCTCACCAAAACATTATCAAACATATGAAAAAAGTAATGAATTAGTTAGCTAAGGTTATTAGCTACCATTTGTCGTTTTTTTTTGTTTCTACAACACATGCAGCCTTTGATATCACATAAAGTAAGAAAAATATTAAAATAGCCATAATTTTAATATAATAAATAAAGAGGGGATTCGACCCCTTCGACCCCCGACTTTTGTCCATAAAATTAGATGTAGTACTCAGCCTTAACGGGTTAGAAGTCCGAACCCTATCAAATTGTATATATATACATGACACCTAGCTCGAATAATTTGTGGTTCCCAAAAAGAGTTGCTTCAAGTTCCAAACCCATTTCATTAAAATTTTCGAATTTTCAATTCAACCATTTACAGTCTGTAGATCTAAGATTAGAACAACATTATTCCCGGACAAAATGTCAAATTTAGTATTCCTGCTTTCGATCTAGACAAAAAAGGCTGACAGCTTGGGTTAGTCTCGTTACCCGACATGCGATCGGAAGTGACTGGGTTTCGTACAAAAAAGGGGTTTCCTACCGTTTTATACGTTGCAAGAACATTTTGTTGTTTTTCTACTAATGCTGTCGACCCCTTTTTAATGTTTTAGGTAGTAATATACATATGTTTATAATTGGCTTATAAAATCCATTTACCTGGTTTTTGTTACCAATAATAATAAGCAGGTAAATCGGGCTAAAAAGCCGGAGGTGCAGACTGCCTAGCGGGTTGCCGGGGCTTCGGCTCGAAAAGCAGGAGTAGAAACGTAGTGGTCAGTAAAACATTCCCTCTCGCCCAAGTTGGAAGAAGAAATTGGATGATTTTACCCCACCAAAAAAAAAATCTATTGCTAGAATAGTATTGTTTGTAGATTAATATCACATTAATATAGCAATTTTCTTTCTATAGATAGCAAAAAAAAATACAACACAACTATCTCTAACTAACTGACTAACTCGATACGAACATTATTTATTAACCATTCATGAACATTTAGATAAATATACCTACATAGAAACTTCGAAAGTTTATTTTTTCCAAAAAGTAGCAAATTCAATTTAGATCATTTAATAATTTATATTCTGTGCTTCAGTAGATAACTTGTTGCTGATGTTCGTACTAAAGCAATTTACAACTTCAGGTGTAAGATGTTAGTTTTCAGCTATAAAACACTTTCAGTCTTCAGTACCATCAGCCTGAAAGCTACGTAAAATATTTATAGAATTTCAGAACTTTTAATGCTTATATTTTTGTCCAACATTTTCAGGTCTGCAAGTATGTTGAAGTATAGTATCTAGTTAATTGATAAATATACGATGTTACTGAACTGCAAAGTGATAAGTAAATGTTACAAATTTGACCGCATCGTATAGCGAGTTCGATTCCCGCTCTCTCGCGACTCTTTGTGTAATACACAAATTGTTGTTTTGGCTCTGGGTATCTTGTATGTCTGTAAATGCATCCACGTTACAGGACAAAATCTTAGCCTGAGATAAGGTTTTATTAAAAAAAAGACTTAGTATGGGATTCGTCAAAACATATATAATATAGCTTCTGCCCGCGACTCCGTCCGCGCGGATGTCGGTCTTCGCGTGGAAGTTTTATTTCTCCATTTTGAGTAACTGTGAAATGACATCTTATAAATATCTATTGGACCCAAATACGGCAAGGCCCATAATAATTAAGGAGATCCCTCTATTGAGCTACTGCTGTTGAGCAGAATAAAACTGAAAAATAAAGATTTTTCTACGTATTTTTCCAGGATAAAAAGTAACCTATTTTATGTCCAGGATAATAAGTTAATTATACCAAGTTTCATCGAAATCAAACCGTTAGTTTTCACGTGATGCCTGAACATATATAGACAGACAGACAAAAAAATTATAATCACATATTTGGGTTTGGTATCGATCCAGTAACACCCTGCTATTTATTTTTTCTATATTTTCAATGAAAAGAATTGACCCTTCTACAGGGGCCTTAGTCTGCTATTACAATTGTGTCAGAATGGTCGATCACTGAGCAGTGCGAGAGGGACGGAGCTATGAAGGTTGTATACCTCCGTCCCTCTCGCATTGCTCAGTGATCGACCATTCTGACACAATTGTAATAGCAGACTAAGGCCCCTGATTTATTATAGCCCGCGACTTCGTTCGTGTGGAATAGTGACTTCCGGCAATTTTTTGGTTTTAACCACATAGTTCCCGATTTCGCGGAATCTCTTCAAAAATGAGATGTGGAAGATATTCTAGGGAACTCCTCAAAAATCAACATAATGAGCTCTGCGTTTGAATTTAATAGATGTATACTCACTTAGGGCATTAAAAAAATAGTTTAAAAACGGACTTAAACTAAAGAAATATTATAATCTTTCCGAACTTAAGATGAAAACTAACTTAAAACTAAAGAATTCAAGAAAGCTACGAATTACGAATTTATAACAATTAAAAAAGAAATTATATTACAACCTATCCTCTATGTATAATAACCAAGCTTAAACTAAATAATTTAAAAGAAACGACTTAAATCTAATTAACTTATAAATTATAGACTTACAATTTTATTAAACAAACTAACTACAGTAACTACTAATAATCGATATCAAACTAAACCTACGTTAAATAATTTAACCAGGAAAACCCAACAAATAAACTTTTTAATAGACAAATACAACGAAACCAATTTAGAATTACGAAACAGCAGGACCACTGCAAAAATAATCATACGACTTATAGTACACTATTTCCACAACAGTACCGAAGCGCTCGGCCGATACCCAACAAATACTAATAATAAAAACGATAGAAAACAAATAAAAACTATTTATGTCCTTTCTAAGGTTCTAAACTATATCTGTAATAAATTTCAACCAAATCCGTCAAATGTTGCGGAGATTAATGGTATAAGCATAGAATGTTCGACGTGATCCTTTAATTTGACATAACTTTTTTATTTATGAACCGATTGACATGAAACAAACACTAAATGTAAATTTAAGCATCCCACAATATATTCGTGAAAACCGCATCCAACTTGGATCAGCCGTTTCTGAGATTAGCGCGCACAGACGAACAGACAAACAGACAAACAGACAAACAGACAAACAGACAAACAGACAAAAAAAAAGTTAATTACATTTTTGGGTTCGACATCGACATAACAATAACCCCTTATTTTTTTTATTTTTATTTTCAATGTACAGACAGCACTTTTCTACGATTTTATTATATGTATAGATGTTCCAGTGAGAACCAAGTTTTGAATTATTTTGTGAAACTGCCTCGTTATTTATCCATTCTGAATAATAGCTGCTCTGCGACATTTTTGATTGAGCTCGCTGACAGGTTATTACAGAAAATTACAAAAATAAACATACGAAAAAGCTCGAATGAAACTTCCTTTCATACGACATTCAACGTCAAAACTGCAAAAGCATCAAACCGCAACAAAATAGGTTCCCCGTGCCTGCATAAAATTGTGCATAAATTTTCGACAGCATCATATCATGGTATCTTACGTCGGCACGATGGCACATAAAAAGTAAAGGTGAGCATGAACAAAAGCCTTATCGTTTGAATGCACCCTAACAGCGCTTTTACCTTCGGCTTACATTTTAACTAAAGCGCTTTAGCGCTATCGGGCGAATGCACAGAATCCAGCCATTAAATCGCCAACAATTGGAGTCGGCCAGTACTGAAACGATTTTCAACCACTTACGTTGCGCCGGACATTTTCGGCCCGCCACTAACATTTTTCATGCAGACTTGGGATCTGGCACAATTCACAATCTAAGGTATCCTGTAAGTAACTGTGAATAATTTATTTCCTAGAGTGGGTCGGGATAGGAGATTCGTAAGTAGATAAATGTCTGTACGTTGAAATATTAGGATTAATAAGGTTTTGGGGGAAAGTTGGCCCACTTTTAGAATATTGCTAGGTAGGTAATGTGGGTTGATTGAAGAAGACATTGTTAGATAAATAAAACAATAAATTTTATCGAACTGGTAAATTAAAATTTTAATTTCAGAGAAATTTTTATTGTCTACTGGCAAAACTATACCAGAACTTGTTTAAGGAGCAGATTACCGAACTACGCCATTCCTGGTTCTTTCTTAAAAAGCTATATCACAAAGTAACCTTTAACTACCAAAAACCTATTACTTTCATTCTCAAAATCAAACACACAAAACCTAATTAATTACAGCTTGTTACATAGACCGCTGTCATAAATGCTAGCGTTGATAACGACTTGTTCGCAGACGTGACGTGACGTTGTTACAACAGAGGTGATAGTTATAGGTGCTCGTACATTGTAGATACACTCTGGATAAATGAGATTAATAATGTGATTCCTTGTAAGTGAAAATCACAAAACTGTGTAGATTATAGCCAATTGTTTTAGCATGTAAGTGTATTCTTTATTGGGAGTCTAAATAAACAAAATAAAAATAAACGTATTCTCATTCAAAATCTATGTATTCTTATGGAATACATTATTTCGTTTTTATTTTTGAAAGTCATTAGGTACTGGTTTAATTGTCGCACTCAAAGACATTTAATGATAACTTAAACTATTCCTTAGTAGCAATTTTGTATTTAAAACAAAAAAATTGCTAAGCACTGAGAGTAGCCCTTAAATGACTCTGAGTACGGTAGTAAGTGGTTTATGAAAGTAATGGGCGTAAACAAGTTTTAAGTACAATCAAAAATATTTCTTTGGGCACATCGCATAAAACCTCAAATTATTTCAGGATTAGTAATACAAACTTTGTGATACCGTCAAAAATACACGCCTCTATAAAAAATAAACAATCAATCAAAACATCAATTTGAAAGCCGACGTTGTGTCGACATAAAGATTAAAATATATTATTATAAAGAAAAATTAAATAATGTAGCTAAATTATAAGTGATTATTTTAAATTCAAAATCAATAAAGTGTCAATAGAACTATGTTGACCAAACGTCCCGTCGATGATGCGATCGCACAAAAGTTCATATGTTACGCTACTTTGATACTACTCCTAGTATACTTTATGAAGTTTTTAAAAAATATGATGAAGCGGCGATTGGCTGGAGTGAATCAGAATCCTTCTCATACGTGTTGCACGGCACATTGTCCCCATACGCCAAAACCATCTTATCAGAACCCTCCATGCGCGTCTAGCGTAAATAGCCACAAAGACGACAATAAAAAGAAAACGAGAAAGAAACGGCATTACAGATGCATGCCAGAACAATGGCTCCCTCGTAATTATTCCCACAGTTCCACTATCATCTTCGACGAATGATTATTTTGGACATATATAAATAAAGAAATAATGGCTTCTCTAATATTGGTCAAAACTAAAATTCTCGTGTCTCTGTGAACTTCAGTGTAAGCAATTAAAAGTTGTACTAATGAAAGTACAAGAATTTTTTTATGAATATTTAAACGACCTTAATTTCTGTCCTTGTAGTAAAGACCCTTTAAATAGCCCTCGTTCGTTGGATGTCCAAAGAAGAATTGTGACAAGAGGAAGGAAATTTCAAAAGTACTTGTATTATGTGATTTAACAAAATTTATTAGTCAGTGGCAACGACCTTAGTATTGTTATAATGTGACCTTATTATGACGCAATTTTTACTTATTTGTTTTTGGTGAGAAAACTTAAATATAGTAAGTAGTAAATGTATTATTTGTTTTATTCATAACTCATTGTTTTGGACTGAAAATATAGATGTTGAAGTGTGAAAAAGTGTATTCATGTAAAAACACCTGTGACACAGAACGAAACTCTAATATGTGGAAAGTTTATAAATAAACACTTGTATCGTCACGCCTGTTATCCCCGAACAGGTAGGCAGAGGTGCACATTACTGCACGTAGTGCCATTGTACACCCAATTTTTACAATTTGTGTTAAAGGCCATGTAATGGACTCCTAATACCATTATTACGCTCGCCCCCTATATGGATACTGGGCACTATACCAAACTTCGTGCAACTACAGAGAAATTTTCGAAAAGCAGAAAAAAGCCCAATAATCCTTTGCCCGACTCGAGACAAGGTAGGCACTCATACAGTCACAGTTAATAAACAATACTTACGTATAAAATATAATAGTATAAAATATTAATAATTTAAGAAACTACGAAAAATTATACTGTCATGTTGAATAAAAATAGTCAATTTTTCTCAAATACAGTGCAGATTATATTATTCCAGTATTACAGCGTGATTTATCTTGAATCCCGTCAGTCGTGACTGCGCCGTGACGGGACGCGTAATAACTTTGATTACGGTACACAGCCACGGGCTTATTTGTCAAAATTACCGGGACTCTGCCGTGACCGGTCTCGCCCTACACGTGTTATTTGATGTCGTTTACGTCATTATTGTGATAGACTAGGAGACTGACTTATAGTTCTAGTCTATTAAAGAGAAATAGGAATAAATTAATGATTAAACTTAGACTTTTAAAGTATTGGCTTTCAGAACAGTGATGTTAGGTAAACTGTTTTAAAAAGAAGGAGTATTGTTCAATAGCACGTTTGATCAAGTTGGTAAATGGCAAAGCACGAAATATAGTTCCGGTTATATTTGTCTAGTAGTTGTTGTTTTTTTCTTATAAAAATCCTCCTAATAAACCCAAAAAACAAAAAGTTCGGTTCAGCTGTTTTCAGATTTACGCTTAGGAAAACATTTAGCGATTAATTGCTATATTACAGATAAATATTTTATTTTGTAATGGTGCGGCCCATTAAATATCAAATATCAAGAGAATTTACAAATCCTACCAACGAAACATATTTTTTAATAAACCTGTAAAGCTCTCACAAAACTCATTACCCTACTTTTTATATTCCAGACGCGTACACTGCGATAGAAAATTAGTACTAACTTAGTAACAAAACAGCGAGATTGCATTGAAACCATTAAAATTGCACCCACAAAGTAAGATTTAAGTCTGTGAGCACCACAGACGAAGAAAGCTGCTCTTAATTGCCGCATACTATTTCACGGCATGTTACTTAGGTTAATTAACCTAGCTTGAAGAATGGGGCCGCGAACATACCCCACCTAGTTATAATGAGCGAGATTTGATAATTTCCTTTTCTCACGATGTGAGTTGTGAGCTGACTTTGTCTTTGAGATGTAGGGAGGTATTTTTGTACGTATATAAGGCCTTTGATCTTTGAATAGAAAACGTAACAAACAGTCCATTTGACATAACAGTTGTATAACAACTGTATCAAATGAATACAGTTGTTGCTGTTGTTCTTTCTTAACTTTCCACAGTCATCATCACTAGTTTCCAAGTCAAAACCAAAATCACATTGGAACTTCACTTTTTTTGTAATGGTATGAACCAGCAAATGAGCAGACGGATCCCCTGATGGTAAGCAATCGCAACCGCCCATGTACACCTGAAACACCAGAGGCGTTACAAGTGTGTTGGCGGCCTTTTGGAGGTTTAGGAATTTAAGGGCTGTTGGGGAATCGGGGATAGGAAATTGGAAAGGGGTAACCTTACTCACACGCTTGCGTTGTTTCAACGTTGGTTTTCTTTAAAGCCGTAGTATCGCTCTGGTCGAGCCGGCCCATTCGTGCCCAACAATGACCTCCCATACTTGAGCCCTTACTTATCAAGAATTCCAAATAGACTATTGATGTAAACCTCTCAAGCTACCTGAAGTAGGTATGTTAACCATCTTTGGTTAACATACTAACCCTTAACCATCACTTCTAAGCAACTTCTTTTAGACTTCACATACATTTTCAGTAAAACCAAACAAAGATTTATTTGGTTTAACAATAGAGACTGTTCCACTATTTTCATCAATACATCTCTCACCGAAATTCCCACACCAAAGCCAGTTCTGACTGATTGACACTAATTACATAGATTTATTTCGGATAGCCAGGCTCTCGGTCCATACAGACATAGGTACCTGACTCTCAAGACGCGCTAATCGTCCTCTAGATTGTTGTGAATCACGTTTTCCACTCACGTACTCCAAAGATTCCTCGACTTGTTGTGACATGTTATAATACGAGGTTTCGTAATACTTGCTTTATTATTGTTATTAAATGAGAGTTAAGAAATTCTATGGTTTGTTTTGATTGTTGTAATGTTGTGACTATAACTGACTTTACTGTAGTTTAAATGCTAAGCTGATTTTTATGAACTTGGAAATAAATGGATTTCCAAAGAGACTGCCAGTACTTTTAAAAAAATATGAAACTAAAGAACCAGTAAAATCAAAGGTTTTTAAGATACATGTTATTCTGCCTGCCTAAAACTGCCTCGTTTCCGAGTGTCACAAGTGACCGCCGGGTACATCTTAAGCAGTTCACAGACACAGTTGACGCAAAGTTTTATTGGGGTTACTTCGGTTTTTCGAAAATGTCTAATTTATACATTTTACAGTGGCAATTTTGTGCCATAATATGCACCTCTGCCTATACTTTTGGGGATAAAAAAATGATGATATGTATAATGGTTTAGTAATTAATAGTAAACAGAATTCGAGAAAAACAAAATAGATTTTTAAATGAAATTGTTATAGACAATCTCATCGCTCCCCATTGAAGGACGAGGAGAATCCCGCAAGGCAAAGTAGTCCAGGTGGGGCATTAATCTAGGACTGCCGCACGAAGCCCCGGGGTTTAATGATTCCCATGATCCGATTTCCCCTTTCCATCAATATTGCGAACCCATAGCAACGGAGAATAATTTAACAAGCAAGTTTCAATTTATTTTTTTCTTTTCTTTATATCCATTTCATTTTGCTACCAGCGTATCTTAATCACGAATCGTCTATGCGTTTACCTCTTCAGGGTAAATCACAGACACCAAGAACTAATATCTACCTTAAGGTTATGGTAATAGAGTTGAAAATGTCTCATACAATTTAGGCAGTTTAGGGTTGGTTGATAATAATTATCCTCTTGATGTTGTCTGCCTATTGTTAGGTAGAAGTACCAAAGTCTAGAAATGAGTTCAGGCGTATTATGATTTATTACAAAAAGCAATTCTGAGCGGGGAAATATCCAACAAATCAAGGACCATGAACATTGGTTCATCCAGGCTTGAGTCATAAATCGTGGAACTAACCCGATATTATATGTATATAGATAGGTATTGTATGTCTAATAGATTTATGAATAGATATAGTATATAAAACGAAATATAGTTTCGATTACACTGTCAAGTAAGAGATTTCAGATTGGTAGAAATAATGTACTAATGGGTCAATATCCCAAAACGCCCTGCCGCTTTTCAGATATAGATGTTTAAATGGTGGTTATGTGTCTCATTGAAAATAATGATAGTATATTTTTGTTGTTTTCAATGAGATACATAATTGTCATCTCTGAAGGCGATCCATAGCGATCATACGAGTGCGCCTGTTTTGGAGATTGGCCCTAAAGAGTCTTTAAACATTTTCAGTAGCAGTTCTTACTATCCACTTAGAACGAATTCACCATCGAATATTTTAACTGTACACCATATGGCAGATACAACAAGAAATAACTACCAAATAGCTACACAGTTCCCCATTAACACAGTCTAAGCAATATTTGATATTTGAAAATCGGTTGCAAGCAAAATGCATAAATTGAACATTACGTAACGTTCTAGTACTCGAGTTTAGCTAATTGTTAGTTACCTATGCATATTCTATTTTCAATTACTAGCATATGGTATTTCCCGCACGTAGTACTACTGTAATTACCGATATATCTAAAATTCTGTTATTCTGTTATTCTGCTATTATGAATAGATTTAAACTGTATGCCAATTCTAGTAAACTGTTTGGTTTGTTTAAGTTGATTAAACGACCATTACGGTTGTAGGGCTTTCGTTGAATTGGAATTTGTTAGTCAAATATGTTTAGGCCTCATAATGATCTGTTTATGAAGAAGAATATCATCTATGTAAATATAGATGTATCCGAAGGTTGAAAATATTTTAGCAATAATTTTTAATTATCTCTGTTATAAAACTTTTCCGTTACTGAGTGCCTGAAAAATAACGCTCAGTCAAAACGACTAAACCTCAGAAGCTGAAATTTGGCATACATATACCTTGCATAGCGTAGAGTTGAGAGTGCTAAGACAGGTTTTTGAAACGGGAAGAAATGAGAAAAACGGATATCACCTATTTGTGCGTACGAAATCACAGGCAGAAGAACCAAGAAACTAGTCACACATAATATTTAAACTTTTAGACCCAACTCATACATTTCCCGACCTACAATTTAAACTACGCTAGATAATTGTGCCCCCAAATTACACAACAGTATATTTAGAACAGCTGTCCGGTGTCCGGGCCGGACAGTGTCACTAACACGGTGCGGTTGCGGCCTAACTCCAAACCGCAACTTCTTGCAATGACGTTTGACATGAGATGCAACTTGCAACCACACTTCCTTTGAAACGAGCTTCATCTCAGACTTAAGTGCTATAATATTAATCTAACACGTTTTGGGTTATATTGGTTAAGATATAAAGTTTGGTATTGATTGGAATTAAATAACATAACAAGGGGTCCAGATAAATAAGCCAGATAAATAATATTTCAGAGAAAATTAAATTAAACGTTTTAGGATGGGCATTTAGGAAATTCGGTTGCTTAGTATTATAAATTAGTATTTATATTATAACTTTTGAGAGAAATACTAAATTAATTATTATGGCACTGCAGCACGATAATCGCCACATCGTCGTGTGTCGCGGAATGCTGCTAGTGACTATAAGCCTCTAGCATGGCTTGAAACTAGTTGAGTTCCTCATCAAACGTGAGTAAGCCAGAAAACATAATAATTAAATTATGAATTACTATTTATCATTACACATTCATTCTTCTCCGTCTACAATTTAGAAGGGCTATAAAGTTTTCTTTAGTATAAAACTAACCTAAAAGAATAATTACATAATTCTATGATAAAGATAAGGACAATAATGAGCTCACTGATTTCATTATTTACCAATTATTTCGTTAAACCTAACAAAATTAGGGCAATGTGTGGCTTTGAAAAAGAATTCTAGGTTCAGCGTAGCAAGCTAATGTAATGATAGTGGAAGGTCAAACCACTAATACTTTGACCCTCGAGTTATCCAGCAAAGCTTTATCGAGCCTGAGATAAATTCTGGCTTAGTCTTTGAATGTAACGCCCAGAAAGCCACAGGAGGTGGATCTAATTAGAGATCCTGCCGCAAACACGATTGTAGATATGAATCTTGCTATTTCCAGGGTACTAGATTGATTAATTGGTGGTTTTCTGGAACATGCGGATGTGGTGTTGGGTTTAGAATGATACTTATACACCATCATTATATCCTATTGTTCTCGGTTGAACTGTTAAGAAGATTTATTTTCTTGGCTCGTTTGAATGTGGACGAGTGGTACTTCTTAGATGAGATTTTGAAAATTTTAGGACTCTATAACACATTACATGAACCGAATTTGTAAGTATTTTGCTTATTTAATGCGCGTATTTGATATAAAGGAAATAATACGAAACCATTTTTTATTATAATACGAACTCTATAAAACTGTAAACTTCTTTAAGTAAATAATTCTCACATAAAAACGCTAGTTCTTTAAACAAGCTTTCAAAGTCCACGCAACGCTATCTGAGACAGGAGCTCAAAATTGTTCAATGGCACGAGCAATAACCGTTCCACGCTAAGATATGTAAATGAGGTTAAATTGCATGAGCCGGTCACACGAATACGGCTCGTTTTACGAAGTGCTACACCGTTTCAGAGCCATTTAACCCTTTGTAATTTACAGTTTTAAAATATTCCTTGAAATACGGTTTCATATTGAGGCGCCTTTTTTAAATATTGCTTAAGACTTTTTTCTTTTCTTTTTGTATAAAAATCAGTTGATGAAAGTTTACGCTACGCTTCATCATCATTATTGTTGTATCAGTCAATTAAATTCTACTGCTTTTTAAGAGATTAAAATCATCCAATGACTTCTCCCGCTTTGGGTGAGGCGATAGACGGACTATCAGACTCTTCTCCTACACCTGCTTTAAACTGGAGCTCCGGTAATCTGCTTGGCAGTTCGCAGCTCTGGATATAGTTCTATTGCTATCTAATAATTTTCAGTTATGCGTGTAATTGCCAATCCAGAAGGGGAGACTATTATAGATAATGTCAGTATTCATATCTTAAAATCAAAACAATCCAGAACAATAATATGAAGAAGCATTCATCACATTCTTGTTTAGAACAGTGCGCTGTGTCCCCATTTTTCTCAACATTTAATTTCTACGAGATGAAAAATCCTATTTAAAATTCCTAGACGACATTACGACGTTCCACACAACTCTTGCGAAGTTTTCTGCAGTCGCATACTTCCTATTTATAATTAAAGCTAATGTACTATAAACGGACGAGGAAATCTGTCTGATGTCACAACACATCCCATTGCTAAAATAAATGCGGTTCATATTTTCACTGTGTTCTTTTTGCGACGATGGATTTATTGTGTTTAGTTGTTTACTTGTTTATTATTATATCTTTTATTGACTAGTATTTTGTGAACTTTGCTTTTGCATTGGTTCTTTTTCATAAACGTGATATACCTTTTTTGTAAATCCTATGGATATTTGTCGTATGTGTGTCAGACAGCAGGGTATGTTGGACTCTTACTGACTAAAACCACACATTCCTTACCTGCAAACAAGAGGATCACTAAATACTCAAGTGAACGAACTAAATATACTTATCACCAAAACAGTTTTGCATAAATGCACTCGCCAAAAGACAGACCTTTTTATTCATCACTCAAAAACAGATTACTATCAACATCAAAGTAAATTATTCTATACACTTCTACAATGTACAAGTGACGTAGAATTGCATCTGTGAAGCATCTCAAAGCTTAACACTAAAATAGAGCCGAAAGCCGACTAGCTCTAATTGAATAAAGGCATAGCTCCACCAAGAATAGCTCAATCTGTTTTCATTAAAGTCCAGCAATAACATGGCCGGTAGATAGGGTCCATCAATATTGTCCGTTAGAAATCTACTGACTGCTCTCCTATCTGTGGTGTCTGCTATCCTCTATTACGGACGTTTTCAAACTTTACACAGACGAAACTATTTTTATCGTTTTCTCGTGTAAGTTTTTTTGTGATATGGTGCCGAAAATAGTGTTGCGGTTCGTCGTTTAGTGTTGTGACGAGTTTTTTTCAGTAAGACGCTTCATATAATAAAGCATACTGATGTCCATAGATTTCAGTAAGATTGAACTGATGAAATGAGAGTTTTTGGCTCTATATAGTTTCGTTAAGGTGATAATTAGTATTAGGCTCTAAAAAAAAACTCTTTTTTCCAAGGAACTTATATTGAAAATGTATCCTACCTACTTCTGCTTTTCTAAGACGAAATATCAATTACCACGACCACTTAAGTAATGTCTGCGTTAATTGAAGGTGTAATTTCGGGGTATCTAGACGTGTGATTCGCGGTTCTCTGACAAAGGTGAGTCAATTGTGGTTTTGTACATTCCGTTACATAATAATTTGAAACTAGTACAACACCAGTATAAATTGATTTTGGAATGTCCGTAAAGATCATATAAAGCAAGACCATGATAAAATGGTTTTGTATAGCTTCATGCATACGTAGGTTCTCTCCGATTAGTAATATACCAAATGATGGAATAGGTAATTTTAGTTGAGCTAAGCAGGCGACAAACTCACCTATTTACGTATAAATTAGGTTTAGATTCGTATGTAATTATTACTGCTAATTGTGTGGGTATCAATGTGCCACTTTGGTTTACCTGTATGATTATGTAGTTAATTATTGAAACTTGAATAGTGTTATGGTAAGTTCGAGGTGTGAGGTGATATGAGACAAACAGATGTCTAAAGAGTAACTATTTGTGCAGCTGTAAAATAGAACTACATATAATAGATTTTATATAGAAGAAAAAGTCGCCATCATAGACGTGTTTATCGAAATGATAGGTGATTTTACTAATTTCAAAAAATAAATGATACATAGAGCCTATATCCAATCACGGCTATTATTTTGTAAAGAGGTAAATACGTTACAGTTACCCAATACAATATTTCTTCTAGTCAATAACAATTTGAAACAACTAGCCGATTGCACTGTTGATGCGGTGGCTGGCAACTAGCTGCCGCACCACGTGTCGCTGGTTCAATTCTCACACGGAGCAACTCTTTGTGTGATCCACAAAGTGTTGTACGGGTCTGGGTGTGATGTGTATGTGAAATTGTACTAGTATGTTAGTAAACGCACCACGCCACAGGGGAAATAATGGGGAAACGGTTTTTTTTTTATAAAAAGGAAAATTAAGAAGGATACAACGCTGGATACAATCCAAAAAATACCAAAGCGTTAATTTCAAATAATCCTTTTTTTTCTTGAAAGACAACCGAGTCTCCAATCATTTAATCCTTAATTAGGCACTTTTGAACGTCAAATTGAAATGTCCGTCAGTCTGTCTGTCAGTGAAGCTAGGTTATAGTTCATAAAAAAATATGACTAATGAGACAGGTAGGTGCACAAATGGCCCGTTACATCCCACCGGCTCTTTAACCATCATGTCACAGTCTAATTAAACCAGTTAATTAAGTGCAATCCAATATTATGGGAATCTGATTTGTGTTTGACGCCGTACACGGGTATAATTAAGTACCACATTATGATTAGCTGTGATTTAATAGGCTAGGGACTATACTGATTGACTATGTGCTAATGTGATTAAAGGTTTTTTTTTAAGTAAATGATAGGTATCTTACTACTACTAAATTTTAATTTCTCTAGTTAGTTAGACTAGTTAAAACATTGGACTTGTCTGTATTTGTGGAGTCATTTCCCGTCAATGGTGTCAATCACAAACACTCGAGAGTAAGAGAAAAGGGTTTTTAAACAATAATAAGGATCGTTATGACATGACTTGTTGCAGCAAATATTACGACTATCAACGACTTAGTTGTACAAATTCAGTAGAAACAGAACAATAAAATCTATTTGAAACTAAAACAAAAAAATTACTACAAATCTTCAAAGAACTAAACTTGTAAAAGCGTGCGTAAAATGAATAAGATTACTGAATACCAAAGCTCAGTCAAACAGAATTTGATTGAAACATAAAAAAGAATAGCCAATCAAATACGTCTAGACATCATTCTTCGAATACCTACAATTCTAGATTCTCATTGATTAGTTTTTGTTTGTCTATCTCTGCAGGTTTATTTGCAAGCCGAGTTTATTTGCGAAGCCAAGCAATAGCTTAATCAGAGACCTAAAGTTTACTCGTCTAAATAATATACCGTCAAACATTACGCGCTCCAGTTAATTCTGTCGCCAACGTAACTCTATATTATATGGGGATACAAATATAACTTGAGCTCCCCTGCCTCCTCAAGGGTCGTTGAAGATAGGAGGGTGCGGAAGCAATCAGATGAAGTGGCGGGGATCAAGTTCAACGGTTCGAATCCACAGCGGTGTTTAGGTTACTAATACGCTTGGCAAACATGCTTCGTGATCCGCTTACACATAGTGAGAGTGTGGTCGCAGCGATGTGTAATTATTGAATTGCATTTCTTTTCTTATTGTCGTTTGTTGTTGTCTTAAGTCTTAATGTTGCTTTTAGAATGCTTCATCTTGTCTTGAAATGAGATTCTAGAAAAAGTTACGGAGATGTCTAAAGCCTTTAGGATCAGCTTGAGTAAAAGTTAAGAAGAAGCTAAAGAAATATGTAAGGTATAAAGCAGATGTCTGGAGCTACGGACTACCTAGCCGGTTTACCGGGGCTCCGGCTTAAAGAGCAGGAGTAGGAACGGGATGGTTTTTAGTCAGTAAGAGTCTGACACTCCCGCTCACCTCACTAAAGTCATTGGATGATTTTCCCCCCTTCAAAAATTAAGATGGCGATGAGGTGCAGATGAAACTGTCTTTTATACATACTACCTGCAGAACAAATTTAATAGACACAACAATATAAAAACAAAACAGACATCACCAAAACACCTCACACCGATGTAAGAACATTCAGGAAAAAATGTTATGAAGACATTAAATCAGGTTAGATAAAGAACATATCATTACGTAGCAACGTATGAAGTTAAGGAAACCGTTGGTCCCGACGTTAAATCCATTGTCTTACGTCCAACGGTATATTGCAGTAATAAATCTTTACCAAGAGATACAAGGCAAGAAAATAATATAAATAAAATGTTCTTGTTTTGACATTCTTGCAAAAGCTGCCTTTTGGAGTCAGCTGTCTCGCGATATTAAAATGTATGCTAACTTGACTGTCTAATGACCGCAAGATTTAAATCTAAAGCCGGTATACTTTTGTTCCAACGTCTGACTTAAATAAGAAAAGTTTCTTTTATTTTCTTTTGTTTCGCACAAAGAATGGAAACGAACTTTGTTTTAAACAAAAGCCAATAGTTTTTTTTAATTATATCCAACTAGTGATGGGGTGTTTGATGTAATTTCGATATTATGATATAAAATGTTTTTTAAAAATTAAACTGCGTAAGTTATTAAATTCATTACATTAGGTTTTTTGCGCAGCCCTTTATTTACTTACGATATTCTATGGTAACTTAAGATGTTTTCTTAAAAATAGTCAGTAATATGTTAGGGTTATTACATTAGTTTTTATTTTCATTTTTGTAAAACATGTCGAAGATCCATTAGTTTAATGGATATTGAAAAAAAATGAATATTTTTATCAACATAGTTTATTATGTAAGCAGGTGGTTCACGAGAATTATAGCCTTCTTTGATAGTAAATGGTCGTTTTAACCATCTACGAGTATGATTTAAAATTTAAAATAGGGTTAATAAAAAAAGTAGATATATTAATTTTCTATTCCCAGATTTTTCATAACTGGACCATCAACAACATCGATGTAAAAAGATATAAAAATATATTTGCAATAAAAAGGTCGCCAGATTTAACTTTATTCTTAAAGATTTCTACGAAATCCGAACTGAATTTCTTCTGTAATTAAACGTCATGATATAAATAAAATGTGTACTATTTATATTTTATGATAAATACACATTAAGTACATCATTATGTGTTATTGAAAATATAAGAATATAATAAATCCATTAATAAAAATAATGTAATTTATTTATAAGCATACTTAATATACTTGTCTCTGGCCATAACATATGTTTTAATCTTCACAAAAGAAAGGTAAAATATAAAATATGCTTTGATAATTGAAGAACTTTATACTTTTATAATGATAAAAGCATAAATTTTCTGTAAACCGTATTTCAATGGAAAGACGATTATAATACAGAGAATATAATTATAATCACATAAGAAAAACATCTGTACAATAATATTAACGGAGCAAATATACAACTTTTATTATAAACGAACAATACAAATATTTTATTACAATTTTGATTTGAAAACATTCGCAATCTAGTTTCATTAGGAGTAACAGTAAGATTGGAAGATGGTAATAAATGACACACCGTGATAACAAAGAAAGAGAAGAGTCTGACTGTACCTTGCTCGCAAAAGAATACCAGAATATGTCTCGCGATACTTTTAAAATAATTTTCTGCTGCAGGTATGCGCCAGGTCTTTTATTCACTGCACTAAAATAGAAACTAAAGCATTCACTGTTTCTCGTAACAATTCCTGCTACCTTTTTACAATTTACAGTAAAGAAATTTAAATTACACTCGGAGTCGTTGTTAATTATTCACGTATTTATATGAAAAATGTCGTAGTGGCCCGGAGGTTTAAGATGCCCACTTCTCATCCCTGAAAGTGCTGGTTCAAAACTTACCAACGGTAAGTACCAATGTGACTTCTTCCGAGATATATGTACTTCCTAAGATAATTTAGATACCACTGACAAGCGGTGAAGGAAAAAATCGCGAGTTGTCAATTTAATGTCTTTGACTAGGCTCCTAACTAACCAAATAAAAGGTCTTTTGACCTCATCTTAATCTATCATCGAACCATGCCTCACATGGTTCGATGATAAACCAATGAACGCCCAAACATGCACACATATTGCACATATTACAGGCAGCAAACAAGTCACATTTCAACTAGAATATACGAGAGTATTCTTGGTCTGTTTTGTCTATTTCTAGTTAGCATTGGTCGTTGATTTGTGAAGAGGGAACGAGTGAAACAATGGAATAGGAAAAACGAAGCCTTTCATTTTTTTTCATGGGTTAGACCATCCAGCATATTTCGTACATGTTAAGGACTTTATACCGTACTACGGAATTTTCCATTTCGTGTGGCTCGACTTTAAAAAGTTTCCGATGTATCTGCGACTCGTCTGGGGTCGGTACACAAATCACAACTATTGTACACACAGCAACGTATCGAGCTTTACATACCCAGTTCATCATGGTCTCGGTTTATATAATCTTTCTGCACATTTGAGGGTCAGCTTATACTAGTTTTGTATAGCTTGATGTGTCGTCTGTACATTCTGCATTAGTACGCAAATAAGAAAATAAAGATTGACTCAGTATAGAGACAGATCTATTCTTACACCCATTTATATGGCTTTAATCAAGCGTCATCGTTTGTAAACATTGGTCGGCTCAGTAGCCAAACAACTCTGTATTGTATCAATCTTCAGTTTTGTACCTGCATACCAAATAACTGTGCCGATTGTACAATGGTGGTCACACGTGCCTGACCACCATTAAGTTAGTTTGCTTGCACTCTAGCCCCGCCCCATGACCTTGAATTGACGAATGAAGTGGGGTCATGGACGGTGCGGGTGCCGGTGCAGGTAACCGAATAATATCAAACACACCACTGATTAAGGGATTACACGTGTTGCGTCACTAAGCTGCGACGTTATCGCTTCTCTATTAGATGAGACATCTATGGGGTTGACTTGGCTGGATTCAAGCAATAAAATTTTAAAATGATCAGGCGCATCTGTCCTCCTCTGTACTTACCTATTCTTTCATGTTTGTTAACCACATCGCCATTGTTGGAATCCTAGAAATTACTATGAGTTGAATAAAGGATAAGTTTTATCGCATAGTTTTAAATTTTGTTAGTTACCACACGTTGTTGGTGTGAATAGTTTTTGTTTGATTCCTTTGTCGTGGTTGCTATACGGTTATGAGAAATGTATGCCAATGGTTTGAATATGATACTGATGTTATGTGGTTTGCTTTACTAAAGGATTTTTGTTTGATATTGGAACAGAAGACTAGTTGTTTCTTTCTATTATTATTTGATTATGTAAGTACGTCAAATAAGAAGTAGTAAACTATTTACGAGTAATATTCATAGACAAAAAACTAGCTACTTCGTCCGCGTAACTTTAAGCAGAATTCTTTTGCTCTTAAAAATAAATGTTTACCTAAACTATAACTTTATTATTTTATCCAAATTTATTAAAATATCATCATTATTTGTGAAAAAAACCATACAAAACTGCAAATTTCGCGAGATTGGCACAAACAAGTTAAAAATTGCAACACAACACAACAAAAGTTAAGTACATAAATTAAATCTAGTTATATCCATAGTTTAAAATTACATTACAAAGTGCACAAGTTCTCATTTATAACATCGTTTGACAAAAAGCAAATTCGTGTAAAGTAAAAAACAAATACGGCTAAAGAAACAGACTTCGTATGTGCCTTCTTTTAAAGCAAATTAAATATGAATGAATGAAAATGCCACGTTTATGACCTGTAAGGGAGTGCAAGCTCGAGATAAATAATAATATGTCGAGATGAGAGATTTTGATGTTTGAATTAAGTTAAGCGTTTTAGAAAATTTCGTTTATATTTACTGATGAAAATGTAAAGCATACTTACTTTATGCATTTTGATAGAACATCTTGATGTTTCGTTTCGTTGTGTGTTAGGTTACCAGAGGTCCAATTACCTCCCTCTCCAATCTTCCCAATCCCCGATTCCTCATCAACCCTCAAATTCCTTACCCCAAAAAGGCTGGCAAGGTGCTTGTAGCGCCTGTGGTGATTCGGGTTTCCATGGGTGTCGGCGATTGTTTACACAAAAATCAATATTTAACACAAATAAATAAAAACATTGAGTTTTTAATTCTAATCTAGTGAGGAAAAAAGAGGACAAACAGTAACATAATTAAACTAAGTACATAATATTTTATTAATTTCCAAATGTACCTATAATAAGTATATTCATTGCAACTTTCATTGATTCAATATTTATTACATTTCAAATGGTATTGCTACAAATCAACATGGGGTTTATTTACACAAACATTAATACGATTGGAAAATAGTATATTTAGCAACGAAACGGCTATCAATCAACCGTTCAAAATTCGAGCCCTAACAACGCACATTCACTCAACTTATTAGGCAAACAGGGAAATATTGCTAGTACCTGTACCTGTATCGATACTGGTAAACCCGTCAATAAAGTTACTGCAACCATTCCCTGTATACATGTTGATTTATCAAACTGATACCAATCGCTTTCATTACCAAAATTGAACAAATAACATACTACTGCTACACTCCTCGCCTAAAATCCAATGGAGAAATTATTTCAGAAATCTAATTCTGGCATTTGATTTGAACAGCTCGTAATGTTACGAGTTAATTGTTCCGAAATTAATTAAGGTTGCGAATTATGGAGGCTTCTGGTTGTTCTATTTATAGTTTTGGGGCATTGTGTAACAATTTTGAGTTTTTTTAATGTGAATGGAATACAATGCAATGTGTTGAAGGAGGAAAATCATCTAATGCATTAGAGACCAATGACGAGAAGGACTATCAGACTCTTACTGATTGAAAATCACCCCGTGCCTTTCGAGCCGGAGCTCCGGTAACCCACTAGGCAGTCCGCAGCTCCGGGTCGATGCAATACACCTACGTATTGTATTACTTTTTGGAAAAAGAGATGTTAATATTATAATAATTGTGATATTAGATAAGCTGGTGCTTTAAAATAAACTTAAGATCCATTATAAAGTAGGTACGCCTTACTTTTATTGTTCTCAACAGCAATAATTTACACAGAACCGCAATCTTGAGGCATTCCACATACACTCCACATGCAGTTTGTGTCCGTCTAGTTTTATGGCCGATATAAAATTTTCCAATTCGAATGTTGGCACCCCTAGCCGCATTACTTTGTGGGGTTGGTCACAAATCAAGTTTGCCGTCGAAGGCTGCCCGCCATCTTGGTTTTTCAAGACCGTTTACCCGTGAGAGATTGAACGTTGAGCTGTGCACTCATGCACCGCACTGCAATACACTTGATCTGAGTTGCCTATTACGCGCCCCATCTGTCACAGATTTTTATACAGCCAAGGACACAGGATGATGCATTTTATTGGGAACGGTTGATTGATTTTGTCAAAGAGAAATTTGTTTATCGTAATATATTTGATGCAATGGGTGATTGTTGCTGCTGTTCTTTTTGATAAAATTGGTTCGTAGATCGAAGGTTTAATAAATGTAAGAACTGTAGATAATGTAATATGGAAGTGAAACTTAACAAGTAAAAATTAATAGTCACGAGCTTGATTCGCAAAATATCTGCGTGTTTGACTTACATATACTTATTATTTCATAAACGGATAATAGAAATTACCTAGTACGCAATATTAATCAAGTTCTAGTCATTTCCAGTACCTAATATTAGATTATGAGCGTTGGTCATGTTTATCTGATGAACTCAAACATCACGTTCAGTTTCTGAGAATATAATAATAGTTCAAACTAAAGTTTATACTGACGCCAAACATAAAGCAAATGTATCAAAACTCAGAACTACGTAATCAGGTGTTTGCAAGTTTGAAGCGGTCACTCTATCACACCGGAGTAAATATTCCATTAATGGGTGCCACCGGGTTAAGGGTGGGAGCAAGGAAATGCACTCCAAACTAACGGGCCGTGACAGTCTAATCTGATCCCTGTCATCTTATGACGTAACATCGTTAGTGACGCAACACGGACCGTCCTCCAGGGGGCGATAACTGTTTGCTATGTTTGATCTGTTTAATGTTGAGAACAGTTCCCTAAGACATGCTCTCAGGTCCATGTTCAAAAGTTTTCGAGGCGATGTATTTACCCAAAACTATTGTACGAAGTTTACATAGTAATATGTACTCTAAACTCGAAACATAGCTTCTATTTTCACAAACGAAAGCGCAACAAACGTTGCATTTAATAAAAGAATAAAAAATGTACGTAACAGCGTTATGAAATCCGACGTTTATGAAATCCAAAATGAAAGTCGGTTTAATTTAAACAAGTATCGTTATTAAACCCTTGTCTCAAGGTGCTGGAGTGAAATAAGAGCGAGATTGTTTCATCACGGGTGAAAATTTATAAAGTATACGTGAAGTGGGGAGGTAATGCAATGGTATTCGCGAGAACTAGCACGCTGTTCGTGTGAATTAATATGAATTGGAGTTACGTATTTGGAATTTATACCGTTCGTGCGAAAAGGTGAGTCGAATTCTCGGTACGTTTTTCGTTTGTTTGTATCATGTATGCATTGTTTGTTGTAAACATTTAAAATGGTAGTGATTTGTTTATTTTGAGCATGTTGAATTTTTGTTTTAAAAGAATACGTGTTTATTGTGGTATCTGAATATGTATAAAAGAATGAATTTTGTTATACATGTAACAATAAAAATGTTACTTAAACAGTGTTATCTAATTTAAAGCTTTATCAAGCATGAGTAGAGAATACATGGGTACCTTGTTTTATCTATTAGTTATATACGCCACATGTTTGACCATAGATATTATAATATTTCTGTATATTAGACATTTTCGGCACATTACTACATTTTCAAATCTCTAGTAGTCTATAAGACAGAAATAATAAGAATAAGACAAAATCTTACTCACACAACTGCGAGAAAATCAACATACACGTATCATCGCATACATAAATAATGTTAATAAAATATTGGAGTCAAATCTTATATCGCTTTAAGCAATGGATTCACGAAACGACATCTCATTGTCTGGCGGCATCGTGTCACATATCCTTTTGTCACCCTTCTGATTGTTACGAGAATAAAACAAACAACAGCTAATTCAAGACGAGATGCTTGAACATTTAATGAACGAAACTCAAAGAACATTGTTACGTTGATTTGCGAGTCAAAAGTTGATAAGAGTGTTTGCCTCGGGCTCGCTCGCTAGGTTTGTTACGCTACGGTGTGAGTGTGGGCCGATGTTACCTACGCCGTTTTCACTAGATCATTAATAAAGTATTTTCCATTATGTACTCATTGTTCTTTCACAATCTAGATTCTGGATGGTTGTAAAATGTTGTTAATACCTTTATGTAAGGTCTGAGATAAGTCTGTGAGTTATTATCAAAAGATATACACACATACGTACTTATACATAAAATCTATAGTAAGGGTTTGAGTGTTAAATTTTACTTGTCTGCGTTTTTGAAAGAGATATCAATTATAGGATTTTATTCGTTACTACAGTAATAATTGAGTTTAATTTTGCCTAAAAATCTTCTTTTAAAATAGGGGTACTATGAGCAGTTCTGAAGCAAATTTTAGGCATTATTATACTAGAATACTAGTAGTAGGTACAACCTGCAAACACTGAAGATAGTGTTCCAGCCGTGTTCGGCTTGTCGAACAAGCGGACATGCAGTTTATAGAGTTGCAGGTATTAACCAGATTACTAGCTAGTACAGCACTGTGATATATTGAGTCGCCTGCTGCTGGAACCTTCGCTGTGTAGATTGGGAAACAATACTAGTATTTAATGTCGTTTTTCATGGTGGCTAAAAGTCTTCTGCACCTTTAGTACGAGTTTGCTTTATGTTTAAAGTAATCGAAACGAGATACTAAGCCCTCTGTCTTCGTAGTAATTTCTTTGCCGAAGTATTAGTGCTAATAGTATTTTATAATTTATAGATCTGATATGGAACTTTATCTGGTATTTGGTGATGATTACTTTTTTTAGTGAAGTAAAAAATTAAGAAGTTCAGTGTGTTGTGATGAGCTCGTCTCCGATTATCGTGGATTCTATCACAAAATAAGTAGAATGTCACTTACTACAGTATCATGCGCTTTGAATTTAGTTAAACGCAACGTCACGCCTTTTATCCCCCAAGGGGAAGGCAGGGGTCCGCACTTTTCACCATTTGTGTTATAAGTCCCATGTAATAAGGTGGTGAATTTAGTTAAACTGATGAAAAAGTCACGAAGTCTACTTCATGCAGTTTTCTTTTAATTAACTGCGGGACATCATCGTTCCGGATAATTGACGTCCTTATCTAACGAGATTATCGGCTTTATGCACAGGGACTAGAGCTGCATTAATCTGGTCACCAAATCAGCTATTAGCAATAATGGCTATTACCACGGTAGTACTCGTAGCGTACCTGTTATTGAAATATACGTTTTGCTGAGAACCTCGTACTAGTATATTGTAACATGGTCATTGTGAAATAAGTAAATTAGCCCCTCACAAAGGGGGAAGTGGAAACTATCGTTTTCCTTTTCTTCTCCTCTAATAACATCTTCTGATTTGTTTTGTTGCGGGATCCAAGACAGTCATTCATTTCCCTGGGACGCGCCGGACTTCAGTGTTCCGGTGTTTTCATGTTTGTATCTACTGTAGATCCTGGCTTACAGGAGTTGCAGCGGCATGGGAGGTTGTGGCGGGCTTGTCCCATTAAAAAAAAACCCCTCACAAAATTAGTAGCTCCTCAAATAGGCTGTACGGTTGGCGTGGTGGCTGGGCAACCGGCTGCCGTGCAGTGTGTAGGGGGTTTGATTACCGCACGGAACAACTCTTTATGTGATCCACAAATAGTTGTTTCGGGTCTGGAAGTCATGTGCATGTGAACTTGTATTTTTCTAAACGCACCCACGTCAACGTTTTAAAAAATAAAAATTGGATACAATCCCAATACATACATATTGAATTAATTATTATGTTATCGGCTTACTCACGTACTATCGATATATCGATATATCGATAACATAATAATTAATTTAGTATGTCTCACGAAAGTTACAATAAAATACATATTGAATTATAATATTTTTAGGTATTACCAAGACAGAACTGTTAAGCTGATCCTCAGCAGTACTCACGTAGCATGCACCCATCCATTGAGGTAAATCATACAAAGTTCTTCCATCATAAAATAGGCTATCAATCCCAAGTAAAGCTGTTTGAACAGAACGTGGTTTTGAAAGCGTTTTTTAGAAAACATTGATTGACTATTTACATCGAGATCGACAAACAAAGACCTATGAAAGCCGAGCTAAAAGGCAAGAAATGTGAGTATCGCTAGAATTCTAAAAGCCAGATCCATCAGTAAAGCGCTTTCTGTGGTTGCTTTACCGCTGAATATTAAGCGCTGAAATAGCTCAAAGATAGAGGCATTCCTACGTGTATTAGAAAAATACGTAGTATTTGTAGTTTGATTGGTTTGTAGGTAGATGATTATTTGTTTAAATGTTTTATTGTAAGCAGTTTTATTTGAATAATAGACGTTCGTTTATCGTCAAAGAACCTTTTCGAAGATATATCCATTTGAAATATTGCGTGACGTCACTTTTAGGTACAATTTATACGTACAATATAAAAGAAACAAAATAAAAAAGTGTCTAATATTTTTTCATTACCTACTAATTAGAGTACTACATTTTCATACCCGTCATCATCCCTATTATGAAATTGTGTACGTATAGATACAGTAGGAATATTTCCTACATGCAAATCTAAAAGCTATGATCGTATAAAGCATCATATTTACATTTGCATCAGCCTTCCTTACATTTGTCGTGAGGTTAAGTGACTGTCGCGTACTGGCCACACCATTTCCGTAGTAGCCGGAACTCAAGTCTCCACTGGCTATTGTTACTGACTCTCCGGAACTTCTGCACGCCTAGTACATCATGTGAAGATTTAGACTGAGAATTATGACGATGCAGGATTGTTTTAGTGGACCGGACTTGTTGTGTGTGACGTTAATAGTTAACACAGGTGTCCTCTGACTATTGTTACTCTCAGGAACTTCTGCAGCCCTGGTACATCATGTAGAGATTTTGACTCAAAACTTAAAAAAGGGAACCGCTTTCAAAAGTTAATTCTTTAAGTCGGGTAAGTCTTCTAAATCTGAATAATCCGAAGCTGCAGACTGCCTAGCGGGTTCCCAGGGCTCCGGCTCGAGGAGCAGGAGCAGGAACAGGGTGGCTTTTAGTCAGTACGAGTCTGACACTCCGGTACGTCATTGGATGATTTTCGCTCTCAAAAAAAAGTCTGAATAATACTATGCTGAAAACCGCATCAAAATTGTTGAAGCCAAACGCGAGACAATCGCGCACAAATATGCATGGATACAGGTAAAAGCGAGAACCTATATTTGTTAAATTCGGTTAAAAATAATAATGATTAGGATTGCTTTTGTAGGTAATGTAAATCATGTTACGGATTTTTTTAGGGCGCATATAGGCGCGCCTCTTTTGTGTCATCTACATTCATCAATCTTTTCATACATACTCTACGATTGAGGAACAAACACAAGTATAACAGTTACCATTTATAACAATAATAATTTAGTTGTCAATCTTAATCAAAATGTCAAATCTCACAGTACATTAGAACATTGTACGAACGTGACTTCCTTCACGATATCAAGTTACATTAATATTCACTCGGTAAAAAAAAAAACATGATTTTGTTATCAAGTATGTTTGGGATAAAAAACAATGGTTGCATTAGAAGTGAAAAAAACTAATGCTTTTTGATCAAAGATTGAAGATTAGCAATGTCACGCTTTTTATCCTCGAAGGGGTAGGCAGAGGTGCACATTACGGCACGTAATGCCGTTGTACAATGTACACCCACTTTTCACCATTTACGTTATCAGTCCCTAGTAATAGTGGGTGAGCCTTTTGCCATATACCAGACTCTGTCTAACAATAATAAAGAAAAAAAAAAAACCCAGTAATACTTTGCTCGAGACGAGAATTCAACCCGAGACTCTTACCAGTCAGTCGCAATTGCGACCACTCGATCAACGAGGCAGATTGAAGATCTTTTGATCAAATCGACTGCACACTACAGTCATGACAGCCCGTCTAATAGGTACTTAGTCAGTTCCACAGATGGTATCTTAGTGTACAAGAAGGCTCCATGTAACTACTGATGTGTAAATCAAATAGCAAAATAACGCCACGACCGAAATTATGACGTCACAAATATGTCATACTCTTTCTAATTTCAAATGTTTGTTTTAGAACTGCTCCATTATTTTAAACATTGAAAAAAAAAATAGATATCTGCAATGGACGTCACAGCACAGAAACCACACATACATTTTTTTAAAGTAATACAAGCCTTATTACTCTTACGAATTAAGTTCAAAATACTATAACAATTCAACAAACTGAGAAAGAGCCTTTCAAAGGAGACAAAAATCAACGTCAGTAAGCTATAAAAATAATGGTTTAATTTCACACATCATTGAATAATATCTGTAACAGTTTGGTCGTTACAGAAAACTTCCTCAATACTGCAAAAATCTTACGCGTATGTCAGGCGAAGTTCGAAAGCAATCTTCGTAACTCATCCATTTATTGCATTATAACTTTAGTTAGTTACACTTCACATAATATACTTCAACTATCTTCAATACTCTTAGTAATTGAGAAGGAAAATCCTGCAAATCTATGTTAAAACTTTTTAAAAAAAAATCCGGCCAAGTGCGAGTCGGACTCGCCCATGAAGGGTTCCGTAACAGCAAGTAGATGACAAAATATAAAGTTATAATATAACTTGGTTTTACATAGAGTTTGTATGAACGACAAAGTTATATTTGCGGTTTTTGAAAATGTTTTATTTCTTAAAAACTAATAATGATATCTGGTTCAAAACAATTTTCGTTGTTAGATTCTATTGAAATCTACAGCATATATTTTTTTAGTTTTCTAACTCTCTTATTTTAGAAGTTAGAGGGGGGGGACACTCATTTTTCCACTTTGGAAGCGTCTAACTTTTAAACAGTTAATTTTGAAGAAAAATGGTTTGAGGAACCTTAATGTCTTTTTTAAAGACCTATCCATAGACACCATCACGGATATGTTAGCTGAAAAAAATGTTTTTTTAATCAGTTCCATATATGGAGTGCCCCCTTTAATTTTTAAATTTATTAATTTTTATTCAAAATTCGAATAGCGGTTACAGAAATACATCAACCTACAAAGTTTCAACTATGTAGGCCCAACAGTTTCGGAAATAAATGGCTGTGACATACGGACGGACGGACAGACAGACATGACGAATCTATAAGGGTTCCGTTTTTTGCCATTTGGCTACGGAACCCTAAAAACATTCAAGTTCCCATACACAATACACCCAGACCTGAAACAACAATTTATGGATCACACAAAGAGTTGCTCCTTGCGGGAATCGAACCCGCTACGCATTGCGCGGCAGTCGCAGTGCAGTCGAAACTTTAACTTCGAATTTCTTGCTAATTAAGGAATTCGAAGTAAAAGTTTTATATATAGTAGTTTTATACAACTCGTTAATATTATGTTATGCCAAACTTAGTGATGGACATTGAACCTCCATAGCATGACTGATGACTGAGGGCATTCACTCAACACAAGTTTATTTCTCGAACACAATAATACTTCAAATAAATTATTCCACGCTAAAATCGAACACGGAAACTAGAGCTAATAAGTATAATTTTCTAATACACGTCGTTCATCGCGATATCAAACTCTACTAGCCCTGTAATTAGATTCATTTCTTTAGATATACACTGACTACAAAGACTTAACATCACAGAAGTATCGTAATAATACATTGTTCCATGTTCAATTTCGTCGACTACTCAGCTAGCCCCCTAATAAAGCTGTTCACAGACGAACGGCACGAAACTAGCGACTTATCCGCTAACAACATTATTGACTCGTCATTTCGACTTTGTACTGAATACACTTTCGGGATCGCGTCGTTCATCTGTAAGCGGCCTAAGGCTTAGTATGAAGTGAGACAGTTATAATTAATAGCCAACCCTAGTTGCTGTCATGTCGTTATGAACACGAGCACGCGAGGGAATTACTAAGAAAACCTGGGGCTTGAAAACTATCGGTACCGTAATATATCTTACAAACTGTGGAAACTTGACGGGAAGAAAATTTGAACGGCAGCTATTGTACTCTCTTTTAATGTCGCTTTTTAAATAAGTTCTAGATATTTTTTAATTGCCAGTTAGGTATATTTTCTTTGTGTAGGTACAGTGCGTCACATTAGGCCGTTGGTAGCTGCCGTTCTATATTACTCTAGATTATATTATATCATAATTCTAAGTCTAGCTCAATACCAACACTGTGCACCACATTACCAGCTCGTTCTGTAAATAATAATTTATAATACAATGCAAAAGTAAATAGTAAAACAACAAGATTTTTCAAAACAATGCCTCAAACAAAGAAGAACGCTGAAACTGACAAAAGACCTTTTAAAACGAATTTTATCTCTCATTAATCTGCAAATGTATTCACAGACGGCGGAATGTTATTTTAAACAAATCTAACATAATCTCTTCGGATGGAATCATCGCTTATGAAAAACGCGAGAAAACTTTTTCGTTCCCGCGAAGTCCCCAAAAGCTTAGTTCGGAACTGTAATTAATTTTTAATCCGGTATCCTTACTTTGCGGCTTCACATAATAAATTAATTTTCACCAACGTTCGGATGATAATCAGTTAATTCAGCGTTCCTCTTTTGCAACAAAAAGGATTTGAAACGCGGGAATTGCTCTAATTAATTATTTGGGCTCAGGAATAAGGGGTACGCAAAGAATGGTTCTCACGTACACGTGGTTGTTGTATGATGAATTGTCGGTTTATTGCGCCCTGACTTTAATCACGTCACATAATTCAAATTTATACCTGTCGATCTAAGGACCTGATATGTTCTCTCTTTCTTATTAAAAGAAAAAACTTTGTCTCAGTTAGGATTTTCTCCTGCGTCGTGGATGCGTTTACAATCATACAAGTTCACATATACCCAGACCCGAAACAACAATTTGTGGATCACATAAAGAGTCGTTCGTTGCACGAATCGAACCCGCGAGACGTTACGAGGCAGCCGGTTGCCCGCTGCCCAGCCACCGCGCCAATCGTACAGAATTTGTGTCCTTAGATACCTATAACAAAACAAATACTAAAACAATCAAACTTTAGCATTATTGAACACAGAAATAACAATAGTCTTTTCTAGAATATAACAAACGGAACCAAACAAATAAATAAAAAAAAAAAACAGATACAAACGTGTAAACCAGTTTACATGTATGCAATTTGAATGGTCAGTTTTTGTCGCGCGATCCATTTCACGATATCACTGACGATTGATTGAAAGATTGAAACCTATGACGACTGTAAAGGTTGAGTTTGTTATCGATATATAGATTTTTGAAGATAAAATAACTTAGGGTTTCGGTACAAAAAAATGTTTCCGTGTTTGCATTATCATTATAATGAGCAACTAATTAAAATTTAGTCAAAGTCCACCATTTATTTTATGCCCACTTAAAAGTTTAGTTAGTCTATTTTTATTTACAAATGCCACTCATTAAGCAAAAACGAATAAAGGTAAAGGACTACCTTTACTTACATTGTAAGACACATAGTACATAAGGAAATATAATGTTATGAGCTTATATGGGCTTCTTCTTTTTGGGAAGTCGGTTAAAAAGATTAAAATGTTTCTATGGCTTGTCCCTCAGCAATTAATCGTGTAATGACACCGAAACCCCGTATATCCAAATTAAATAAAATACAAATCCCATAAATTTTTCGAACCCAAGTAATTAAATATCCTTTTACTTCGTACCGTGTCTACCCACAGAAGAGTTTTACCCGCAAAACGTATTAATGACGTATATTACGTGGCGGGCAACGGTCAGCGAATTTTACGATGATGGATTGAAACTGGCGCACATGGTTACCGAGTCCCACATGAATAAATTAACGCGCTTATTAAAGTCACAGGGATTATAAGGGAAAACTGACTGTTGACTTATTGCACAGTTGAATTATGATTTTAATACGTCCGTTGTGCCATTGCGTTGCGTGTTACAGTCGCGTGTTGCGAGTAGCGAGCCTGTGATTAGTGTTTCTGATCAATCGTAAGTTGGCACTTTTGTTTTTTCATTGTTCTATGGATGTGGTTGTGAGCTTTAAGGTTTTAATTATTTTAATTATTTTGCTTATTGTTTCTGTTATGTTTTATGTGCATTTTTATTGGTTTCAGGTCTTATGTTGTGCTTGTGGTAGGTAAGTGTTTAGTAACTGATGTTTAACGTATTTTGTTTGTTATATTTTATTGCCTTTGTATTAAGTTTTGCTTGACGTATAAACACGTTCATTAATTAACAGTTATTACAATTTATTTGCCATCAATGTCTGCTTATTATTTTATTGGAAAATATCTTAATCTACGTTTTTAGAGAAAGTGTCTTCAGAAATATCTAGATCATTATTACACTACTATCTAACGTAAATTAATTTTACAACAAATCAATAACTCATAAGCACCCAGTTGCGTTGTGATTTAAAATTATTAATTTCGACGTGTACCCTGTCTCGAATATCGCAGCTAACTCATGAATCAACTTAAAGCCAGGCGGTAATATTTGACACTGATCGCTAAGATAACTTTCTGTGTTCAAACTCCAATAGGTAATTAATCGTAGCGATTTATAGGGCTAGGCGAACCTCGAGACCACGTGTTGTCAAATATTTAGCATATTTTAGGCTAGTCTAGTTTATAGATACTACCGAATTAATGCACATAATACTAAATTCATTGCGAAACGACTTTAAACTGCCCACGGAAAATTGTAGCAAGCTGTTGTGAATTCAATATCTGGTTATTTTATTTAGGTTCTGTTTGTATTCAATTGCTTATCTTAGTGTAACAGACAAAGATGTAATTCAATTTAAGTGCTTACCATTAATTGCTTAGATGGATATTTACTTTGATAGATTTGTGTTCTCTCTGTCATCTTAATTTTATATAAAAAACTAGCTTATGCCAGCTACTTCGTATGCATAAATAGGTTACAACTCCTCCTATTTCTATCCTCCTATCCTCCTATTGCACTTTTACTAATACTCTCTTATTGCACTCTTACAGGAAGGAATCCGAAACCTACCCCCTTAAGGAACAAACATGATACCTTTCAGCTTCCTAGGTCCAGTAGGTTTGTCTGTCCGTTGTCTCTCCGTCAGTCACTCAGTACGTAAGAGTTTTGGTGGTACATAATTTCTTATTATAGCAAACTAAAACAGTCACCGCGTTGAGTCACCATAAAGAAACGAAACCAAATTACATACCGTACGTACTTAAAACAAAAAAACATTGCACCACCCACCTAATAAAACCTTCACAGGGTAGATTAACTACCCTAATCGAATGCATTATCGTTACCGACCTGATTACTCATATCGTTTGGACAATCTACATCCTATTAATACGTTTAATGGGTACCTACTCTGCAATGTGCGCTTGACGTTTTTTTTCCACAAATACTTCGTTAGCGACCCACTGTTATTATGCTGTTGTACTTGACATGGCAATTAGGGATTCGGAAGTTTACTTATGATTGGTCCGTTTTGAAGTTGTTGATGAGATTTTTTGTAAAGAGTGTGTGTTGATTGCTATTTTCTGGTGTAATGATAGAAGTATGTAACTATGTGTACAAACTTACTCTTAACGTCTTTTCTTTTAAGGAGGAAATCATCTAATGACTTCTACGACCTTGTGCGAGGCGAGAGGAAGTGTGAGACTCTTACTTACTAAAAACTACCCCGTTCTTACTCCTGCTTTCCGAGCTGAAGTCACGGTAAACCCACTAGGTAGTCCGCAGCTTCGGATCTACTCTAAAGGTGTAAGGATCGTATGTATTTACTCAAATTGTTAAGGTCAAAGAGGCACTCCTCTTTGACCGTTGATTTAAATATTAATACTAACTAAGCTGTATATATGTAATAACCCATACTGTATATCTTTTAGACGCAACATCAGCCAAACATTCAGGTCAATGATGACATGATATTACACTCATATCATACTTCATACTTTTAATAAAAACAATACCTATTTACAAATGACATACAAAACAAAACGAACAACATATTTCTCACATACTCAAGAAAATCAAAACGATAAATAATTTGAACACGAACTCGAGACAAAGGGCGTTCCTAATACCGTGCAATGCGTTGATGTGAACTCTACTGAGCACGTTTTAATTAAACTAATACGTTGTGATACACGACTCTGATATTTCATTCTTCATTGCTCTGTTAAGCTGCGATCGCATGTTACAAGCTGAGATTAAGATGTTATAAAGTATTCGAATAAAACTAAAGTATCTGTTGTTTCGAAATAACTATTTTGTTGAATGTTTGTTATTGGTTACGTGATACCAGTAAACAGCTTGAGTTTTTGGGCATTCGGTATTGGAAATTAATGAATTAATTTCATTAGACTTTAGACAACACAATAATACCAGTATATTTCTATATACCTTTTTTTGAGGAGGGAAAATCATACAATGACTTCTCCCGCCTTGGGCGAAGCGAGAAGGAGAGTTAGACTCTTACTGACAATAAAACGCACCTCGGTTCTTACTCCTGCTGTTTGAACCAGAGCCCTGGTAAACCCACTAGGTAATCCGTAGCTCCGGATCAGGCATCAGCCCTACTGGGGCCCATCTGTGGTGGTCTGATGGCTCTTTGAGTACGTTGGGCCGTACGCACGCCTTAGGAAGATATTTTATTAAAGAATTTCTCTAAAAATGCTTATGAAAAGTTACAAAGTAACTTACTAAATATCAAACCTACATCTCGTTTAGATAGAGAGTACTAACCTACCTAAACATCGTGCCAGATGTGTGAGCTTACAAATTAAAGCCGTTGATTGGAACAAATTTTATGAAGTAATTGTTATTACTGACAAGATTTATATTGTTTGATCGAACACGTTTTTTGCGCCATAATCATTGTCCAATTGTTTTAATTGCAAGTATGTTGAGTATTTTAATTGATATTGGATTTATTGCGTATAAAAAAGAAGTAGGTACTTCAATTATTTATTTATATGAAGTGTAAGTGAAGATGTGTTTATGTATAGTTCGTTATGTATTAGGTAAGTTTTCTATGTGGAAATTGTTGCAGTTTGTGTAATACATAGGTATTATCATTGGTTAAGTTCGTGATCTTATGTATAGTGCCCTATATTAATGTAATGAAAAACCAGACGTAATATAACGATCTACAAAACAATATTCACGTCTTTTTAAATAAAATCATGAGACATAATTATAGACGATCACATGAAACCCGAATTAGTTCTTTTCATTAATTGAGTGATTTTTAGTAAGTTAGTTAATTCACGTTTTAATTTTTATTTCAAACTTACTCATTTAGCTTGAGGTGTCTATCATTTTTTTTTAATACCTTCAACATAATCAATGCTGAATAAACCATTCTGATAAATCACATCCATCAAACTAATTACCCTATCTTCCTTTCAATAATAAACAAACAAACACCGCTGCTAATCTAACACAGACCATATAACAAAGAGATTCGTATCACTTTATCTTTTCAGTCCGTTCGCCATCTTAAAGCCGAGCCGAGTCAGTGTATGCAGCTTAATATCGTGATCAGTGTAACATATTGTATCCGCTGGAATCTCAACAATTCTAAGACACGCTGCAGTACAGCAGCATTCAGTCCAATTATTGCACTCAGATTAATGCCAATTTGTGGCCCGTTAACGATGTGGCATCGATATTATTAAGGCTATGTAATTGTAAGATTGTGCTGGTATTTCTTGATAGTTTATTGTTTTTTGAAATGGTGTTTTTGTTTAAAAGGAGCAATGTGTACATTTGTTGGTATAATATGCGAATTTATTAGGTAGTCAAGTTACACGAACTGTCAAACTAGAAGTGTTCGTTTCGGTAATTTTGAACTCTTTACTAAAATTTAAACATGTCTGAGAAACATCAGTGTCTCAGAACAGCCGTTTCCATCAGTGCTAAGCTATGTGTACCAATGATTATGATTGGTGGAAGCCAAACGCATCCACAGCAACATGGCATAGCACATCACTGGTAGAAAAGCACCCTTAGAATTAATTGTGGTTGATGTCTATACGATTGTGATATTACTTCCAAGGACAATAATGGAACACAATTACAGCACGTAACAATAAACAAGCTATAAAATAAACCACATAACAGTTGAACAATGAAACAAAAGCAATCAATTTATAACCCCAATCAATTAATACTCATACATTACCGCTCTCTACCGGAAAACATCAATGCTTATCGGCTATAAAACACGCAAGTTACATCGAACTTAGGCTCATAGTTTTCAATCAATTGTTAGCAACTCACAGAGGTTACAAAGTACATTAATAGCCTTCGAAATGGCCCTATATGCGATCATTCAGAAGATTTACAAGCATTCGACGCACGATTATGGCGTACATAAAAGGTCGTAAAAGTTCATTTTATTTTAATGTGTAACTGTACGAATGCAGCTCAGACTACTTTATATTTAGATTTCGTGAAGATTTTCGTTATTTATTTTGTTTATGTTTATTTTAATTCATACTGTACATATTTCATGGTAAAACAGAACATTGAATACAGTTGCATCGTGTTTAATAAATGGCTATGTTATCTAATTGTAAGCGACTTCGTTCGCGTGGAATAGTTATTTTAGGCATTATATTTATTGCAAACAACTATCTCAGCTTCATAAATTATAGCTGTTACCCACGGTTAATTTGTGCATTGAAAATTCGTGATAGCACTGGAATGATTATAAGGAACAATCCACACTGTTTCTATACTATATGTGTTTCCAGTTTTCCAGAAACCTGCACCTATAGGTTGGGTAACCGCCACCCCGGTTTGCTGTTTCAGAAATAAAATTCCTAGGGTACTTTTTAGATGGGCTCGCTACATACGATTATAGCAGTGGTAATTTTTGAAGAGTACTTGAGAGGCGTCACGGCGTCCTCACCTACCGCCTAAGGTACTTACCGGACACGGAAGTTTCGGTTGGTACCTGTTTCGAATTCGGCGGGAGGAAACACCCGGGCGTTTCGTCTGGGTGTCGTCATTGCGAGCACCGCCCGGAAGATATGCCACCATTCTTCCGGGCGGCATACAGGCGGTGTGCAGCATGTGCTGAGCATCGCCATGTCCTTAGGGATGTGAATGGCGACGGTAACCTCCCACGTCCGGCTCTAGTTCAGGCCATGCGGATAGGGGGATAAGGACGCCGTCTCCCCTTCTGCGAAGCAGTTATCCTAGCTAAGGAGGAGGCGGAGCGCGTTAGGGAACGATCCTCATCACGCCCTAATAGCAGAAGACACTCCGGGCACGAGGATTAGAATCCCCGGCCATAAGCGCGGGTCTGCGGATGTCGAGTAAGAGTAGCTGTCGCCCGATCAAAACCAGACCCGTGCGTACCGTGCGTCGCGTTCTGTGCGCGCAATCAAAGAGCCAGGCCACTACAGATGGGACTCAATAGGGCTATGCCCGATCCGGCGCTGCAGGCAACGTAAACATTACCTATCAAATAAGAACGGGGTGATTTTTACACTCCTTCTCGCTTCACCCATAGTAGCAACGGATGATTCCCCCCCCCCCCAAAAAAAAGAAAGAGTACTTTCTAGAACAAATGTTTTCTTTCATACATGGTGACGCAAGGTTATGAATCCTTAAGGACCATATTTTTATATATCATATTTTTATGATTTTTGTTTGTCAAATGTCTCAGCCGATATTATTGAAATACGTAGAATCTGGTTGTACTTTGTGCAGCCACATCGTGGGCGTGTGGTAAACCGCTTTTTTGCCATTCTACGCTGTAAACAAAGGCTTTCGATGGTCAATAATCAAAAAATGTTTTACTTCGTTAGTAAGACTATAGTTTTTTTGAGTATAGTTAACCAGGCTCCGCGTCGTTCGCAAACAATCCTCTCCTCCTGGCAGCGTCGTGTCTCGCACATCAGCGGCGCGGGCGAATTTTATATCGGAGATTTTAAAATGTAATATCTTCTAAGATGTTTATTGAAGTTTAGTGATTCAAAGACAATTTTGTTACAATTAAATACTCTTAATGAACGCACATTTATTATAAAGATTAATATTTTTTCGTTATATTACTCTTAAAAATAATGTAATTTCGAGTGTTTGATTACCATAAAAACGATTCTAGTAAGTTAATCCTAAAAGATAGACATATACTGTCGCGAACTTTTTTTCAGATCATTTTAAGAGGAATAATTCTTTCATACATTAATTTTCGTATTTGAACCATTTTCGCAGCGCACGCAACGGATCAAGAATTAATAATTTCCCCCGTTTTGTTACACTTTCCTTTATTTCTTCGCTTTATAGTTTAGCGTATGTCATTTATAGCCTATATTTTCGATAAATGGACTAAACACAAAAAGAATTATTCATTCGGACCAGTAGTTCAGATTAGCTTCATCAAACAAAAAACAAACAAACAATAAACAATAAACAAACTGTTCAGCTTTATAATATTAGTATAGATAACAAGTCTACTAAATTGACGATATCTTGGAATACCTTAGTCACCTTATTGACTTAAAGATAAATCTCTTCTATTTCTACAAATTCTTCTACCCGAAAGGAGTCATAGAATTCCAAACATTATTTAGTACTAAGAAAAAAATAACAATCTGTTTGCAAAAATGGCATCACGTAAATAAAATAGAAGAATTCATGGACCCTTGCGACTGAATAATTCTTTAATCATGTGCCTCATTTTCCAAGTTATGCTTAGTATATTTAATACAAATTTCACTCAGTTACGACTATTTTTATAGCAGACCATTGATAAAACGAGTAATGGAATTTCATGGAGCCATACAAAAAGCGACGAATACATTTTTGTATAAATTAAGAACACGCGAGTAATGACGACTTGACATAAGAAAACTAGCGGGCTTTGTTTAATCGCTGCATATATTTGAATAACTTGACTTTCATTAAATAGCCACTTGTTCGCGATTATATGCCAAGTATACAGTACGTGAAAAACCATACAACTTTTTTATAAGGAGTTGTTTTTGTAATGAAAATTTCCTTTACTTGTTAGCTTAGCTTACTCTATCGCTGTATTAATTCAAACACGTTTTGATACTTGTTATTAAAAACATGATTTAGTTAAAACTAACTCAAAACGTACAATTATGTTCTCAAACTAACGGTATTACATGACATAGATTTCATAAAATATCCATCTTAATGTTAGAAAAATATAGTGTTCAATCATAGCATTTGAAATGCTTACAACTGTCTCTTAAGCACAACTTTTATTAGTAGCGACGTGACACTAATGGTATGTCTCGTTTTAGTTTCTCTCGCCAACGTAAACGTTTTTCTTTTTACATTTCTTTTGAGGCGCACTAGTTCTTCACGCCATCATATCACGAACATTACGCAACGCTGAATACACAAAGATATTTTCCACTAGCTTTGTAGACGCGACCGTGTTTTCTTTTTAAAGTCTTTTAATAAAAGGGCCAGATGTGTGGATATAATCTCGAGCCGTCTTAAGTCTCCCGTTTAAGTTAGAAATGTGAGAAATTCCCCGTTGAAGTGCACTTCCATCTTCGCGGACGCTACGAGCGTTCTTTACACATGTTCTTTGCACGAAAACTCTTTTAAAACTCTGAATTATTATACCGTCCCTTGTGGCGTGACTTAGTACTTCGATAACAACCTACTTGTCCCGATATTTCGTGCAAATAGTCCATGTTAGAGCTAGGTACAGCGCACGTCTCGAATAAGATCGTCTGTTATTTTGTACCTACAACGAGTAAATGTGATAATCCAATTCACGTTTTCCATTGTTTGTTTAAGGTATTCTAAACGGGTTAAATGTCAAGTTGCCCTTCATTTTGTACCTTCAATAATAAGATAGAAACATTTTATCACCATTTTAGTAAAAGGTAGGGTAAGATGAGCGGAGTTTGTGCCCCAAAAATTGTAATGAATTCAAATAAGGCCCAAATTTTAAGATCCACTTGGAAAGTTTTGGGTTTCAATCCCAAGAGCAAAAGTAGGATGAATTCTTTTCCTCAGCCTATTTTCAACTACCTTGCTTAAAGACACTATAGTACAACGAGATGACAGTTCTTATACTTACAGACAAGCTATATCAGTGTTAGGTAGGTATGCCAGTTAGTAGGTACAATTTCGAAACTAGATTTATAAACAAAATAAATAACCCCAGTCAATGTAAAGTAGGTATATAAATAAAGTAGGAAGTAAATTACTGTTAAAAATAATAATGCACTCAAGTTTATCACTTTCAGTTAGGGATCGAAGAAGTCTAGGTATGCGTATAAAGGGAAATAAATTGTTTTAATCAGTCATCTCAAAAGAATAAGGTCTATAATTCTAAAATCTTTTCTAAAGATACTTAATATTTTTTGTTCACGTTCCAACAAGACTTTATTATAACTTTTCTGAAAAACTATAGTTTTCATTTAGGTACAGTTCTTTTTTTTTCAAGAAAGTCTATTATCATAAATCAGTGCGACAGTTCTACTAACAACGAATTTGTAAATGCCAGACTTTGAAAACGAAAACTTTAAAAAAGTTTATTTAATCCTTAATCTGATCTCGACCGCAAGATTGAGCACGATGTCTAGAATTTGATCTAGAACATGTTACAGTGTTACTAAGTTTCAAAGACTAAAATCATTCAGTCAGTCTGGGTCTAGAATGATGCTCTAAAATCTATAAGAGTTTACTGCCTCCGTCAAGTATATATATATATATATACTAGCGGACCCGACAGACGTTGTCCTGTCTACACGTCTTTAATTTGAAAATTTTAATCTTTTTTTTAATAAGCTAAAACATTCTGGACCTTTTTGGTGAAAATTATTATTCAAATGTTATGACAATATCTAACGTCATTAATATTTGACACTGCGATGGTAGCGCCGTCTGTCGGATCCAATGTAAAACATTCCAAAATCAACAACTACTAATAAATTAAAAATTAATTAAAAAAACTTTGTCCAGCGGACAAAATTGTGAATCTAAACCATTCTCAGATCCTCTTGAACACACACAAAAAGTTTCATCAAAATCCGTCTAGTCGTTTAAGAGGAGTTCAGTGACATACACACGTACAGAAGAATTATATATATAAAGATATATATATATATATATATATATTATATTTTGAAGAGGGAAGCTCTTCGCATGCATTTTCCTGTCCTGGCTGAGGCGAGAAAGAGTGTCAGATTCTTACTTGGTATACGTAGCTTAGCACTGGTGGAAACGGGTTCAACTAAGATATGTTTTTTATATGGTAAGATGCGTGCTTTGGTTGCCTGCTATGGATATTTGCTATGATTGGTTACCCATACATTGCATACTCGAGCTGAGCATCTTCCTCGTGCTTAGCTTAATATCAGTGGAAATAGTCACATAGTTTCACAGCTTAGCTATTTCATTCTCGCAGCATAGCTACATAGCACATCTTTGGTAGAAAAGCACCCTTTAAAAAAACAACATTTAGTATAATAGCACTGAGTTACGAGTCGCGCCTCGTGTATATAATATTTAATAACAAGTTTAACTTTTAACATATGGCTGAATGTGTATGAGCGTGCACTCAGGGAAAACTGGACGATAGTTTTTAATTAATATTGTATGCAGTCGCAAAACTTTTTAATTGCTGTTGTATACCTTTGCACCGCAAATCACATTACAACAATATTGTGAGCTGATTCAATATTGTTTTACTGCAAACTCATTTTACAATTATGTTAGTCCAACCCGCCTCGAATCATCTTAGTAAGTCTTCTAAACAGTTATGATATGATATACAAATTACAAGTCATAGATATGATGACCGTATAGTCTGTTCAAATAGGCATCCTTTGCTGTCAAAGTGAATGAATATATGAACACTTATTCTGTCATGAACTTCATTCCAACGCTTTCAACAACACGAGGTCAGGGTCAAGAGCAAACTTTCAATTACATATTAAAAACATAAATCTCAAATCATTATAAAAAAAGATATTGATCAGACTCCTACGTCCATTATTATCTAATCATACGAACAAACGAACACATTCACAAAACAAGTCTGTATTGACGACCTTATACCAAACAAAAAATGCCTTCAGTTTTATATAATCCATTGTATATTACATAATAGGCATCTAGGAACAACTGACATTAACATTCCTACTACATACAAAACAAATACTTGGACAAAAAATGCAAATGTCCAAAAAAACTGAATGATATTTGATTAGGTCAGTTGCGTTTGCGCAGGGCGGTGTAATGCGACGTGGCGGGTCCGTTGGAGTGACAGTCACGAGTCAAGCTCAAGGCTCCGAGCCTCACCTTAACCCTGATGCCTACAATGCTCTTATTATAATTATGTAACACGAATATAAAGCTACTAGATGTGGTATGCAGTGCGTTAGCTTAGGTGACTAAGTACAGTCGGGTGCTTTTTACAAATGTGAAAAAATTACTCCATGTTTTTTGTATACAATTGGTTACAACAAAGAATATAAAGTAGACATTCAAACATTAATTAGTAGACTCACTCAGACTTTCGATAGTCGGACTGATTAATCATAACATTTATTAACATAGGTATTGTTCAAAAGTTCAGAATACCAATTTTCAATTAATCGTTTTACTATATGAAAGGAATATCTAGTATTCAATACTCAATGAACTTGAGTGAATAATTATGAGATACAAGAACTACATTACAATTGAATTATTTAAATCCAATATAGTGGGTAGAGCATTAAATATCGAAACGCAAAGAATGTAACTTAATTTTTATCACCGATTTAAATCAGTTTATCGATACATTTGATCTCGATTATCGAAACATTCGATTATGAATTTTAAATCAATCGCCAGGTATCGTTAGGTTCGAAGATTAACATTGAAATGCCGTGAAACGAATAATCGAAATTGAGTTAGTCAAATTTATTTGATTATAATTGTTAGGATAGTCGATTATTTAAACATAATCTGTCGAGTGTTAATTTGATACACGGAAATCCTTGCGCTGAAGGTTTCATTATTTAACTATTATTAAGAAATAATTACATTAATTTAGAAATTGATGCAGGATTTATTACCAGTGAATCATGCTGTAAAGATTTGATATCAGGAACATTTATTACAAATTCCATTCATAAATAAATATTGCGAACTGTGAACGAGCAGAAGTATCATCTGATCTATGGGCACCTAAACACCAGTTGTTATATGTTGGTTTTCTGTGAAAAACAAATTTCTGTGGTCGAGTCGGCCCACTCATGTCGCAGCAATCAAACCTGCATATTATATCATATGAAAGCTCATTTCAATAACGTAGGTCATTATAATATCAGAATATACAAAATAAAACAAGAAAATCAGAAAAAATCCAAAGATTACTAATAAAGAACTACGAAAGTATGGCAGATTGTTCGCTAGTCGATCTACTTATAAACTTTTAAACAGCATAGAGTTTGTAAAGGAAGCTTGCTAAGACGGGACTGCAACTTATATATAAGTTGGAGACTTCATACCTTCGTTCAACTTAATTATTCTGATAAGAATGAAGATTTTTCTCATTAAACTTGCAGTCCAATATGTACCATGGAATAGAAAAATCTAGAATATGTACAATGTACTATTAAAACTGCTTGCCTCGTTGGTCGAGTGGTCGCATGTGACTGTCGGGGTCTCGGGTTCGATTCCCGGGTCGGGTAAACAATTACGGGGCTTTTTTCGGTTTTTCGAAAATTTCTCAGTAGTAGCACGGAGTCTGGAATTGTGTCCGGTATATGGCAATAGGCTCACCCCTTATTACATGGGACTTATAACAGAAATGGAGTAAAGTGGATGTATACTGTGTAGCGGCATTACGTGTCGTAATGAGCACCTCTGCCTACCCCTTCACTTTTAAACCATATACTTTCCGGTTTTGGATGTGGCTTTTGTACAGTGATAGTCTGTAAGATTCTATCCGATATGACTGCACGGTTGGTGCGGTGGCTGCAGCGCAACGTGTAGCGGGTTCGATACGGAGTAATTCTTTGTGTGATCCACAAATTATTGTTTCTTGTCAGGGTGTGATGATAATGTGAACAATATAGAAGAAAGTTATAGTGTGGGGCAATTTTTTTGTAAATAAGTAAAAGATCTAGGTATATTCTGCACATAAAAAATATTAAAATCAATTCTGTGGCTTTTCTCAAGGACAACCAAAGATGGGCAATGTTATGAAAAAATAATACCTTTAAATGCATAACCCGGGATCGTTTCGTAAAGCATTTTATAATTAAAAGGTGGAATGACTGAATGAAACCGAGTTTTATCGTTTACTGTACATAGCTTTTCGTTTAAACATTATTTTTTCCCAATAAAGGCGTTTTTTTACGCACGAAGCTGTAAAAAGACGATGAATATTTTATTCTGACGGCTCTTAAAAATACAAGAGCTCTGTTTTTCAAGTTGAAGCATTTGAAAATCTTATTTAGCGTAGGTAGGCCTTTGTTACGGAGAATGGGTCATGAAAAGTAGATATTTATTGATAGCAAGCACAAGCATTACGTACCTAATGTTGATTTAAATTTACTTTGAATAAAGATTATACATATTTAAAAGAAAAAAAAACCTTACAATAGATTTTTTTCCTACATAGTTATATCGATGACCATCCATGGTTATATATTATGATGCTATACCCTCCGAAGCAGCGGACGGCCTAGCGGGTTACCCGGGCTTTGACTTGAAAGGCAGGAGTAGAAACTGGGTGGTTTTTAGTCAGTAAGAGTCTGACACTCCCTCTCGCCTCGACCAAGACGGGAATAGTCATTGGATGATATCCGACCATAAGAAAAAGATCCCGCATTTTATACAAAATTTTCGAACTTCCAAATTATCAAAACCATATTAAACTTGCATAATAAAAAAATATTTTAACACCTACCTACCTACCTACCTACTAATGTACCTGCTAAATATTATACAATATGTTGTAAATAAATAAATAATATGAGTAACATACAAATTCAGGGTGATCTAACGGCGATGATCATCAATTAGCATACTTTAGTTAATAGTCATATCACAACAAATTTAAATGTACCAACAAAAAATACGGAAGATTTTAGCAAAACGCAATAAGTCAATAAACCGTTTTAGAAGTGCGAATATTCACACAATGTACTTAATAATTTCTTCAAGGAAATGCTAATGATTAAGTGTTATGTTGTTTGACAACTTTTAACAATACCTTGCTAAATAAACATAATAATGCATTTGAAAAATCAGTCACTATTAAGTCTTTGATGCTAATACTGTCGTTTCCGCTAACGTCGGTTACCGGTGAAATTCAATGTGTTAAACTTATTTTCAAATAAATAAATCATTTTTGTTTGTTACGCTTACACTCATAAATCAATATACCAATTTTTATGAACCTTTGCATAGAGATAGGTTACACCCTGAAAACAATTACAATCTTACTTTCTGGGATATCGTTGGAAAAAGGGAAAACTGAGCTATAAATATTCGTTTCATTGACACAAGTGAAACCGTGAGTAAAAGGCCAGTATGAAAATAAACAAACACACTTGTATACAAGGTCTTTGTTTAATGAAGTAACAGTTTATTCGTGACTACAACGGCACTACAAAATCACGATTGGCTTACATCAGATGGTATAATTTCGAATATCACTATTGTGATTTAACAAGCTTTTGTGTGATTTACACATTTTAGGCAACAGTGTGAATGATTAATTTATTGTTTTATGTTTGTGTTAATAGTTTTTATAGTAGTACTAGCTGATGACTGCGGTTTTGCTTGCTGGTTTACGGACTTTGTGACCAATAAAAACATACAAAAATTTTGCTTAACGGATTCAATGAGGCTTATAATGTATGGTCATAATGATTGTGTACGAAATGATGGACATTTCAATGATTCAAACAAAAAAACTCAATAAATTCGTTTAAAAATTGCGGAACATATAAAATCTAAAAATAAGTACAGCCATCTTAACGTAATAAGTACCGTACTCATAAAGATTCCAAAGTAAAAGATCAATACAATGTAATTTCGTATTTTATTTTTATTAAAACAACATAACTTAGAAACTTTTTACGACAAATGAAAAGAATCTGAAATAAACAGTAAAAAGGGGGAGTACGAGTAACATAAAACAATTCGTAAAGGTAGTTTCGTTTCATTCAAGTTTACCCCTTTCACTTTGGGGAATAATAAAAATAATCCTCACCGTAATGTCATCATAACATTTAAGAAAAGGGGGGTTTGGTACAAAACAGTCATTAAAACTTTTGGCGGCCATAGCCGTCCTTTGTTTACCACGAGGGAGACCCATTAGGCTGTAGACTTTACATACAAAGAGTGCCACCCAAACAGGAATTGAGAACAAAACAATTGTACCTACTTCCTCCTACACAGTTCTAGGTGTGAAACGTAATGTGACAATCAATAGAGTGGTGACAGGCACTTTTGTATTATCTGCTGTGTCATCGCATGCAGGAAGATCAAGTCTTAGAGAATATTTTTGTAAAATGCCAATGGCGCCCAACGTGGGCTATTGTGGTGCTATTACAATAGATAGCGGGCGTGGCTGGTATGGGGTTGATTTAATTGCTACTGGTTTGTAATATATTCAGCGTGAACGTGTGCATATATGGCGTGTTGATTGTAATTTGTTGCATGATCTCATTGTGTTAAAATTTGAACTTGTGTGGGTTATAGTAGATCAGGTGTTGATGTCTAAATTGTCTAAATTTGATTTTATTATGGCAATTAAATGTTTTAAATTGTTTGAATACTTTTTGCCGTAAGTGATACTGCTGTAAAATTAAAAAAAAAATGTTGTTATTAACGCGCCTATCTTTGTTATATAAGGAATAAGTATTTCACACCTTTTGCACACTGCACGAAGGATAAGATTAAAAAGGTATGTATTTAAGTTATTAAATACTGTATTCTCTTATTGTTGGGAGGCCTTTGTTCAGCAGTGGACATCTTATGACTGGTATAATGATGATGATGATGATTCTCTTAAGTAATAATTAGAAGTGTTGTCATGTTTACAACCATTCTTTGCATAATTGTTTCCAACATGAAGATCGAATCCCAAACGCCATACACAGCAGCCCTTTAGCAAAGGCATTTTAAAATAATTGTAATACACATCCAATATTAAAATGATGTTTAAGCACACAAATTCTAATATACCCAATAAATTAATCAAACCATTCGGTGGTTTGTGTGTTTCATGGAGATAATACCTAATATTTTTCTTCGTTACCACGCAACCGTACGAACTTGGAAGTTTCAAACACAAATAATTTAAAATTAAATTAAGACGTGTTAGATACGAAATTAATTCTAAGTACACACTTATAATAAAGTTTGGGGCGTCCCAAAAACCAAGGGAAAATTAATTAACTTCTCGTATTCTGTAACAATTAGGAAACTTCTTGCCGATACATTTCCTAAGTGTATGTGAATCTACACTCGTGGGTCGTGACAAAAGGCTTTGCTCACACACAAAACATCCTTGCTTAATTCACGAACAAAACAATTCTAAGAAACTAAAATAGTTAATTTCTTCAATTAATCTTTTCTAGTTAAATAACAAGTAAGTATTTCGTGAACGCGAACGATTTGTCGAACACGACTAATTGTACGTTTAATTCGCGATGGGAATTTTTGGTAATGTCTTTTGTTTTGTACTAAGGTACGATATTGAGTCTCTAGTTACAAACTTTCGTCATTTGTTTTAATTGGTTCGAGTTGCTATGGATATCTGTAAGTGTAATTTGTTACATTTTACTTTAACAGAATAATATTTCACTTTACATGTATTGTACATCCAGGTAATCCTAAAGGAACTGTGATATTAGTGTACCTATTAGTATACAAATACTGTGTCGTTACTTTTAAGTGTGGGAGACCGAGTGGGAGCCGTGCTTTGGCGCGAATGGGCTGGCTCGACCGGAATAATACCACGGCTTCACAGAAAACCAACGTGAAACAACGCTTGTTTTGTGTTTCGTTGTGTGAGTTAGGTTACCGGAGACCAAATTATATCTTCCCAATCCCCGATTCCCCAAAAAAACTAAAGTCCTAACACCTAAAAGGTTGACTCTAGTGTTTCGGGTGTCCATGAACGGCAGCAACTACTTATTATCAGGTGATACGAAAGCTCGTTTATCGGCATTATAGCATAAAAACGACCATTATCTTCTTCCTCAAGACAAAACTTATCTAACCAATTTAAAATACAAATCAGTTAATAACAAACATCCGAGCCAATAAAACCAACACCATAGCTATACAAAAATCAATACCAATAAATAATTTGACAGCGAATCAATCACAACCAATTACATCGTACCAAGAACCAATTTAAAACACAAAATTGAAGGAACCTCTACTGGATACTATATTAATCCGCGACACCGTCGATCAAGTGCTGATTATTATCACATTACATACATATAATAGTAATTAGTTATTATCTAATATCAATGTAATCATCTATGATGGGTTTTACATAATTTACGTGGGTAATCGAAGCCATCGCCCACGTGCACAGCAGTTCTGTTCGTAATGAGCGTCGAGCAGCCATGAACCTAAGGCCGTGACATGCGTCAGCGCAAACAATTCACTGATATATTCGAATAACTTTGAGGATAATTGTGACGACCTGGTTTTGGTTATTATATCGTTGTTCTAACATATACAGCATTGTTTATTTTATTTAAAACTTTATACTACTTCTTAAGGATAGATGGCGTGGCTGTAGTTTATGAGTACAAGGTCTTGTGAGTGATCTCTGAAATAAATGATTTGCGTTGTTCAAAATTATCAGTACGGTACCACTATAAAACAAAGTCCCTGTTGTATGTTCCTTTATATGCTTAAATCTTGAAAATTACGCAACGGATTTAGATGCGGTATATGTATAATACATGCATAATATATCACCATTGCACCCATGCGAAGCTGTGGCGGGTCGCTAGTTTTTTATAAAGATACATTTGAAGACTGTTAAAGACTATCTTCTGATTATTCATCTAACCAGGCATTCAAATGAAGTATTCAATTAAAACCATCATGTTTGATTAGCAAAATGTCGTTAAAATAATGACTTTATAAACACATTACTTGTCCCAGTCAATTACAACTGTTAGTCTAGGCACCCAATACATTATGTACAAAAGCTTCTGTAATATATAGCCATAGTTTTAACCTTTTAGCATCTATAGAATGGCATTTATCTTTTCCCATATTTTGTGAGCTTAAATGTTAGCACCGATCGTTAGTTCGATTGTTCGTGAATATTCCAAATTGCCTCATTTAGTATGCAACTGCAACTAAGTTTCACTATGGAAGTTTTAATACTGATTTGTATTGACAATAAGATATATGGAAGCTTGTATTGTTTACTTTGTTAGGTTTATTTACAAGTAAAGGATATTTTTAACACTGTTTGTTTTAGCTAAAATCACGGTTTACTCACGTAAATTAAAGAAAAAATGTTTTACTAGTTTCGAGTCACAAAGGGACTCTTCATCATGAACAGCGTGCGCAGACGCGCAGCCTAATAATTATGTATTTACGTGAGTAAACCGTAATTTTTAGTTAATTTAGTGTATATCTCACGACAGTTATTATAAGATATAGCAAAACTGTTTGCTTTTTTTATGACAATTGGATTTTTTTAGAATCAATAAATTAGTATCTTCATTTTACTTGTCTTATGTACGTCATATGTACAATCTACGGATATACATAGGCTTATCTACGGACAATCAAATATTTGTACCTACCTACTTACCATTTTAACTGCACGGTTGGCGCGGTGGCTCGGCAACTGGTTGTCGAGTAACGTGTAGCGAGTTAGATTCAAAGTCAAAAGTCAAATCGAAACACAAATGGTAGAATTTACTAAGTTAACATACTGGGACTGGACCCTTTGATCTAACCAGTGACCAGTGAGAGCACCATGCTCACATATACCGATTCCCGAACGAACCAACTCTTTGTGTGACCCACAAATTGTTGTTTCGGGTTTGGGTGTTACGGGTATGTGAAACTGTATATTTGTAAAAGCACCCATGACACAGGAAAAAATCCTGACGTGGTGCAAAGTTAACGTATATGTATAAAAATGTGATTGTGATGTGAATACTAAAATTAGGTCTATAGTTAGGCCTATAATTAGGTCTTGGAATGTTATGAAGGTTTATCACCCTCATGATCTAATGAATATAACAACATACGAGTACATAACTACCGCAAATTAGATACTTAGGCAAGTTACACTACTTCCCTTTAAAGAAAAAAATACTCACGAAAGTATAAATATCAGTCACGATATAAAAACAATATATGTACGGTATATAATATAATAAATGAATAAGACATTTAAAATAATTATATACATATAATCCAATTCTACCATTCAAGATACTATCTTTATATGCAAATCTATATATCAAAACTAATATTATACATGCGAAAGTAAGTTTGTATGTTTGTCTGTCAAACCAATCTTTTTAAAACTTTGAATGCATATAGTTGAGAGTTTGAAGAATTATATAGGCTTATACATGTGGGCAAAACCACGGGTATAGGCTCGTTAATATAAATTGATTGACATATAAAACATTTGAAGGGAGTGTCATGTATTCTGATATAGGTAGTACATTAATACGAGAGCTTTACTACGCAAACAATAGAACAATAGCTTTGTATAATTAGTTATGTGTTTGTTCATTTCCTACAAAACCTGCTTCCTTGAAGTATTTTCAATCATTTAAATAATGATCTAATTGTAGGTTGTTTGTCTATAATGTTACTGTTTGATTTGTTTGAATGTGTTATTAGTGATCATTTTGATCTAGGTTTTTGAGTTATATACCTATATATCTACTTGTATGTGTAGATAATTGTGTTGTATTTGGTGATTAAAGCACCGATTGTTTTAAAGGTTATACCTACCAATTTTTTACAAATTATTTGTTTTGCATCGGCTATCGAGTCTTTTCAGTAATCGAGCAGTTATTGTGGAAACCTAAAATAACAGAGAACATTTTAAAAGGTATATAAAAACATAGGATTACAATGTTACAATTGTAAATACGTCTGATAGTGTACGATCACAAATTGTATACCAGACTGAAACACAACAAATATTGATATGATTAAGTCTCTGATTTTATTCAACAGTTCGCTGTTCATGTTTTCGAATATATTTGTAATAAAAATATGTTATACATGCACAAACTGACACACAAATATACTTTATTACATTTGTTTCCGAATACAAATTACATATACGTATAAAATATTACAATCATAGGAATTTATACGTTTTTATGCGGAAAAATACATCATGACATCGCGCTGACATAATTTACAAGTGAAAAACTGATTTGATTTTATAACAGTTTTTATATGCTACGAATGTATTAATTCGAAATTCTTTTCCTGGACCGTATGGTCCAGGAAAAGAATTTCTTTGCGTGCTGGTATCAGCACGCAAAAGAAATCATTTTACCTAATATTCTTTAAGATGCAGAGGTGAACTTATTTTATGCTTACTTTTCTAAAAATCTTAACCTTATACCCTACAAGTTCCAGAGGTGCGGACAACCTAAGGGGTTACCGGGGCTCCAGATCAAAGCAGGAGTAGGAACGGGAAGATTTTTAGTCAGCAAGAGTCTGAAATTCTCTCGCCTCACCCAGGGCTTAAGGAGTCACAGAAAAACGAGAAAAGATTAAAAATAAACCGATTGCCAACGTACTGTACAATTTGGTTAATAACAATAACACGTCCTCTTTGTACGAAAACTTTCGTGGCAAAAATAGGGTATATTAGCCATAATATGCGACCTGAACACCAAAGCCTTATAAATAAAATGAACTTATAACATTTCGATTTTTTGCACTGCACTTACGGAGCAGCTGGTTGATCTATAATTATATTGTTACTCATTATGGCAATATCCTGTTGCACAAATATTGAACAGTTTTGACAAATGATCTACATTTCTTGTCTGCTAATCAGGTTCTTAAAAACACCTGGTTTTTTACTTTTTTTCTGTCTAACGATTGCATTGGTGATCGATTATGTGTTACGTAATAAACTATCTTAAATGTAATTTTAATTACTATTGTAATTAAGTTAATGGAATAGAAAAAGTTAATGCTTATATTTTGGTTCTGTTTTGTTTTACCTTGACATGGTAAAGTGAACACATTATGTCCACTGAGCTACAAAAATCATAGAAAAAAATACGCTCTATAGCTTAATATATTTATATCGCCAATTAAAATTTCAAAGAGATTACTTATATGAAAGCTCATCGATACATTTGTAGTTATGTGCACTGCTACAAATATTTTGAAGGACCGAAAAGCAAAGAAAATATTGTATTTTTTTACATTCTACCTTACTAGACCGTATACTAAACTATAATGCTGATCCAATAACAATAGGTATGTACTAAATCATTCAAGTCAAAATCAAACACAGCCGACGGTCTGCAATTGACTTATGTCCACAATATATTAGGTGCAAGCAACATACGGGTCGCCGATCAACATAATTCTCGTTACAGTGCATCTGTGCCCTAATATATGGCAAAACACTTGTCCACATACAGAACTTAATGGTGATATAGATAACTCAGTACTTCGTGTCAAATACAGACTGCATTCGTGGCAATAGTCGCAAATTTGCATACGGTGTAAACTCGCCCTAATTCAGGGAGGACAAACCTTTGCGTATCAGTATGCCATTTATTTGAAGATTTTTTTTATTGCTTTTCCAGACGAATCATCTTACAATTTTTTGACCTCTTAGGGAACAGAGAGTAAAGTTCCCTAAGAAAAGGAGGATCCACGTGCCTGGCGGGCTTTCTGCCCAACTGTTGTTCGTTGAGGTTTTCTATCCATGTTTGTTCACATGTAAACTTGATATGTGCAATGCAGAATTTATGACGTCATCCGTTCATCTGTCAATTGTCATGTATTGCCACCACGCTTTTACTACATTCAGTAGCAACAAAGCTTTTTTTTTTTATGGGACAAGCCCGCCACAACCTGGGCTGCAACTCCTGTAAGCCAGGATCTACAGTAGATACAACAATGAAAACACCGAAACACTGAAGTCCGGCGCGTCCCAGGGACATCAATGACTGTCTTGGATCCTGCAACGAAATAAATCAGAAGATATTATTAGACGAGAAGAAAAGAACAACAAAGCTACTGAATGTACGTGCTCCGCTGATGGTATGCTGTCACAGTAGCCTGACACTAGAAGCATTGCAAGTAATTTGCCCGCCTTTAAGCTTGTGACTACTACTACTTGTGAGACGTGTCCAAGATGCCTTCAATTTGACCATTGGTACCTGCCATGATGTCTTCAATGGCAGGTACCAATGGTTTACCATCCCTGCTCTAAGTGTTCTGCACCCATATTATGTTACCATTAATGGCAAAGACAAATGCTTGGATGTTATAAAAATTCTAGTACCTATATGCTAATTACTTGTATGCTAATTAAACTCTTTTCTGATATACTCATTTGAATACAACCTTGTTCAAATCTAGTTTTAGAAAATATGTGGTAAAGGACCATTAAAGATTGTTTTTGCTGTAACTTGATTTGCATGCCTTACCTTTGAGATTAAGGGAAAATACTAGAAAAATTAAAGCTCACTAGTATTTACAATTACACAATCTTAGAGGTACATTGCCACCACCAATAATTACATAAAATATACAGTATTTTTTAAGGGGGAGAATCATCCGATGACTTCTTCCGTCTTGAGCGAGACGAGAGGGAGAGTCCGACTCTTACTGCCTAAAAACCACCCCACAACAAAACATACCTACTCCTGCTTTTTGAGTCGGAGCCCAGATAACTCGCTAGACAGTGCGCAACTTCGGAAACTATATAGCATACATACATAATGTATAATACATACACATGCATATATAATCCGTAAACTGGATGGACACCTACTATTTATAATACTCACTCATTCATTCAAAAACAAAGAAGCATTCCCCTTGATTGATTGACGTTGTAACAAGTCCTTTCCATGCCATACAAACTTCATATAATATTTACAAACATTATAATTAACATGAACAAAACAGGCTTTTAGTATGTATATTTTGATAAATGGTTCCTATGTTTGATATTAATTTAAGAATCGAATGAGTAATTAACAATTGCTTAGTTTTCTGCCCCGGGCGTGGTTGTGTTAAACAATATTTTCTGTCGACTGGTCAAGGTAAGGTAATCGGAACTAAACTGACGCCCACGCGAAAAAAATGTTTTATGATTTTAATTGATAGTTTAAACTTATCACCTTTTTTATTTTTAACTTTTTATTTAACATATTCAGATATTAATTTTCATAGTCAAGGTAGAATACGCAGAATAGACCTACATATTATGATGCGAAGAATATTTTTTTTTAAAGTATTCTCGTTGAAATTGTTTAATAGAGCAGTACCGAGAAAAGTAAAATTTATATAGAATTTTAAAATCAAATATAAAAAGAAATATTTCTATTATGCAATATTCGTTAAAATTCAATAGAACTATGGGTTGAACTTTCAATACACAAATTTTTTCACAATTCTTATCTGTAGAAAATGTTCACACTTGACACTTGACACATAGGACTTATAACACAAAGGGTGAAAACTTGGACGTACAATGTACTGTGACATTAAGTGCCGTAATGTGCACCTCTGCCTATATAAGGTGTGACAATAGTATGAAAAAAATTACAAATATTCAAAATTATTTTTCCTATATTTAACTAGCATTAGGAAAATCAGCCCTAAGAAAAATAATTGCCGGAAAATTAAACAAACAAATACACAACATCTGTCAAAGAAATAAAAGTCCTATATCAGAGCGTGGTCAAGGAAAATCCCTTAAAAGAAAAAGAAGATCTATAAATCAATACAAATATAGATACAAAATAACTTTAAAGGGCATCAAAGGTTTGTCTTTTAATTAAATTAAATACTTAGCGCATAATTAAAATCATCTACAATGCCAATTATCCATTACATGAGTAAACTTGTATCTAAACTTAGTCATGTTTACGACGACAGCAAGAAACTGGTAGCTGGGATATGTTTTACTAGTATTTTACTCGTGGATTCACTTGTATTATGCAGGTTATAAGGTATGTTTTGGGATATGGAAAGAGCTCTTTATACCCCTTCTTAGTCTCAGAAGAATGAAGGGAAATGTCAGACTCTTACGGACTAAAATATATTAAAAATTACGCTCAGTAGTTATAACTAGTTTAATAACTAATAGGTATATTATTGTTATTATCCGGAGCTGCGGACTACCTAGCGGGTTTACTGGGGTTCCGACTCGAAAAGCAGGAGTAGGAACGGGGTGGTTTTTAGTCAGTAAGAGTCTGACGGGAGAAGTCATTGGATGATTTTCCCACATCAAAAAAAAAAAGGTATATTGTTATTGTTGGTGTTCGTCATTGTCAAAATCTACTTGCGCATGCCAAATTTTATCAAGAGTCCTAAGCAGTTTTAACTGAATTAATTTACAAACACTCAAACATACAAGCTCGCACTACTCATACGAACTACGATTGCGTTCCCCACATTTTATTAGATAATGAGTAGTATATAGTAGCCGTGACCTGAGAAACTGCCTTAAGGTATTTAGGTAAATCTCTCAATGTTTCTTCAACGCTATAGCAACATAGCTTTCTATAAAAGGGACTGTTTGTATTCAAAAAGGACGTCAAATGACTTCTTCTGCCTCAGAATGTCCATTAAAGGTTTTAAAACGCATCGTTATTTAGATTACAATTTTATGAATAAACATTGTTCTGTTTCTTTGGCGGCTTGAAGGTTATATTGATTATAAACGCTAAGTTAATGAATGCAAAATTCAGCACCTAATGGTTTAAGCATTGGATGATTCAACAGAACTTATTTTGGCTAAATATTTTACGAGTTATTTATTTGCAGGTCTGCAGACGGAGCAAGGATAGCTCGTCGACCGTGGCTAAAGGAACCATCAGACCACTACAAATGGGGCTCAGCATGGTTGATGCCGTCCCGGTGCTGCGGACTGCCTAGCGGGTAACTGGGACTTCGGCTCGGAACGGTGGTTTTTAGTCAGTAAGAGTCTGACACTCCCTCGCCTCGCCCAAAGCAGAAGTAATTTACCCACCACAAAAAAAATAGATATTTATTATGTCATTCCTCGAAGAAAAACGATATTTTTTTGCATGAGATTTTAAAAGTAGACATGTTATTATATTACAGAGCAAGCTTATTAACAACAGTTGGCTCGATTATTAATTTCATAGTAGGTACTTTTAAATTTTGATCGTAGAAAAACTCCTAGTGCTAGAAAATTCGATCTAGCCGCGAGACCAACCTTCATCTATAATTAGGTAACATTATTAAATATAATTACTTTACGATTACATAACAGTCAATATACCAATTATATTACCTAATCACAAACAAGATTATCATAACAGAAGCTATTATCACAACGAACTGATTATCAATACATCAAATTCCCTTTTCAGGCTCTGAAGCGTTGCATAGTTACAGATACCAGCACAACAACCTATCCGAAATTATCAAAATTTGTCAAAGAATTTTCAACCTTACACTTTTGCTATAAAGGTGATAGTCTATTAGATAATTTTGACTGTTTTGGGTAGTTTAATGTGCGGTTGTCTGTATGTCATTAAGGCGTATGGAGTACTAAACAATATGACAGACAATCGACATGTCGCTTCCTGTTCGATCTGATATACTACTGTGACAGGCAGACAATGGAACTCACGGCGCTGTACATGTATGTAGATATGACTCAATGAATGTATATACCTACATACAATTTTGGTATATACTCATGTTATCAATTGAATTATCAATCAATAGGAATTTTGGAAAATGTGTTGTTTTGAAAGTTATTGTTATTATTACCTGTGTCAGACATGTCTTACGTTACGTAGAGTACATTAAATCTCCATGATAGGTAATATAATATTATCCTTTATTATATTAAGCTGAAGAGTTTTTTGTTTGAACGCGCTTATCACTAGAATTACGGGTTCGAATTGAATCATTATTCTTGTGTTGGATAGTCCATTTATCAAGGAAGGCAATAGGCAATAAAACATCACGCTAGATTAATAGAAGCCGAGTAAAGTCGCTAGGTAATTATACAATTACGCCTTCGTATTGTATTCATAATACAACAAACTTTTGGCATTTCCTATGTTGAGAAAAGTGTGTAGAGATATTTATAAACAACGTCATACAATATATTGGTTCCACACCATTAACACCTATTTGCATCTTGTAAAAGCAAATGCAAAGATTAACATAATATGCTGTGACACATTGATAACAGGTTCATACATATACTTAAGTATATCCACTACGAAATCAGTTATTAAGTATAGAAGATCGTAGAATGTTTTGGGTTTAAAAATATGTTTGATCACCTGTTAGAACTCTTTCCTTTTGTGTAGTTCGTGATAAAGATGGCATAAAGAGTTTATGGCATAAAGTTTTTGTATGTTGTATAATAGTAGTATAATAAATTATGCTATGTATATGCATGTATATTACATACCTATGATTTGATTTGTATATTTTAAATTCACCTTAGAATAATAAACTCTTATTAATCAATAGCCTATAATTCTACCTACATAAAAGCATTATTAAATTACTTGATATTGAAATTTCTCAGTAGTCTGGATTCATATCCCAGGTAGTGAAGCACCTAACAAATATTCTAACAAATATTACTACGTGGAACTAATAATTCAGGTTAAACGATAATATATGAATACCAATAGATACTTACATCACATAATATATCGTCATATCAATAACCGATTTCAAAGATTAGAATTCAAACAAAAAATAACCAAAATTTCAACAAGTAACCGCTACTAAGATCTTTGGCAATACCATAAATATATTTAATTTTTTGCTATCATAATAATTGTTATCAACAATCAGTAATAAATTAAGTTTTTGCTAATGACAATAATAAAAACAGAATGTCGCGTGAATATGATCGATAAACTGTTGATTTAAGATTGATATTAATACTACCTTAATAATAATGACGGCTTCGATTAGGTACAGAGATAAATACAAATATTATGAATTAAATCGTCCAATTACATAATTTAATACATACATACATAAATACTCTCACGCATTTACAGGCAGAGGCAATGGAACGCCAATTGGTACGAACCTTACATACATCTTTCGCATCATCAACAGTCATCAGTCTTTTCATGCATGCCCGTCGGTAATATAATTTCAGAGATGTTAACTAAATTATTCACGAAAAACCAGCTCTTTAATTTCAAAACGCATTTAAGTTGTCAATTTACTAAAAATTCCGAAATGAATTTACTCTAGATATGTGTGTATTGGTTTCTAGGCCCCGGCTCAAAGCAGGAGAAGGAACTGAGTGGTTTTTAGTCAGTAATAGACTGACACTGCCTCCTGCCTCACCCAAGGCGGAGAGTCATTGGATAATTTTTCCATCCTCAAAAAAAAAGGTAGACAAACAGACGCTAAATTATTCTCAAGTAGGTAACATTAAAAAAAGACGAACTTAAAACTTAAAGTCATGGCCGTACCGAAGTTCAAGTGTAAATAAACCAGATAGTTACATAACACATGTACCTAAAACTAGTCTACTTTTTTACGAAATCATAATTGTAATATAATCATATACAAGTACATTTAATTAGTGAATTATTATAATGCTATGCGGATATTAATTTGTTAAAAAAAAACATGTCATTTTAATTGGTCTCATTTAAATTAATACTGAAAGTGATTAATGTCTTACTCGCGGAGTAATATGTCATAACATTATTAGAAATTATGTACTATTAACATAAATCATAGTTATAATTCAAAGTGCAGTTCTATTAATTAAGACGTTAGTTCGTTAGTTGCGCAGAGACATTTTGTTTTGAATTTATTTGTCAATCTTAACTTGACTTTAATTTGACAGACTGCAGCTTTTAACTTTTATCTCATTTTATGGTATAAGCCAGTAAACGAGCAGACGGATCACCTGATGGTAAACAATCGCTGCCGCTCATGGACACCCGAAACACCAAAAGCGTTACAAATGCGTTGCTGGCCTTTTGGAGGTTAAGAATTTAAGGGTTGTTGAGGAATCGGGGATTGGGACGATTGGGAAGGGGGGTGACGAACAAACATCCAAATAAAGAAACTTTCATATCGTTTATTAAAATGACTTTCCAGCATTAATTTAGCACGTATGTGCTAATTAAGTTATTAAGAAAACTGAGAAATGAACCCTATCTTAAGCTTCTAATGTTAAGAAGATACTGTTGTCTAGAATAGCACCAAACTAGTATACGAAATACTACATATTTCCACCAGCCTTAAGCTCTAAATTCCCACACACATTTCAAACAATCAATACTTAGGTACATCCCAAAATAGCTTAAACATTGTTTATTTACGCTTAACGCTCTGTAAACAAATTAAATCACATTATTGTACAAGTTAAGCCAAAGTTGAGCGTGGTAACAATAAATAGTGAACAAAATGTGCTATAGTTTTGGTAATACTAACGTGGAGTGACAAGGTTGTGTTCGCTTAGTGGCGCGTATGTTACACGATCAAACATCCGCGTACAATGCCACTGGGTAGAGAAAGCAGTAAATTAATTGTTTTTTTTTGTATTTATTATTAAAATTCTGTTTGATATATTATTTAGTAGAGAGCAGACGGATCACCTGATGGCAAGCTATCGCCACCGCTATGGATACATGAGATACCAGAAGCGTTACAAGTGCATTGCCAGCCTTTTGGGAGTTAAGAATATAAGGGTTAGGTTAATTGGGGATTGGGAAAATTGGGAGGGGGTAATTAATTTGGCCTCCGGTAACCTCAAAAGAACCTCACCTTTATTGAAAAGTAAGTAAATCTATGGTAAAATATTGCGTAAGTATTTTTCTGCATCAAAAATATCATAATTATAAGTTTTAGATAAAAAATTACAAATATTAAGTTAACATAGCTCATACTATTACTGTGTATTTATTTGTATGTACATACATTGTTCATGTACATAATTCAAATTATTTGTTGAGAAGCAATTCTCAGTTACATGCCAGTTATGACCGTACAATTCCCAAGACAATATCTTGGGATTTTACCAACAAATCACTCGCAACTTTACCTCACCTTAAACCCTTGTATAAATTCAAACAGCCCCAAAGAGTATTTCAACAACATCAGAAAGCAAATTAATTGGTTAAACATTTGAATGAAATTCAAGCAGAATATTATAATTTATAACTAAAAATAACATTTTTGTATCAAAATTAATGAAGTGAGTGATTACAGTGAATTGTTTTAAATTATTCATAGATGAATATTCGAAATTATAACAAAGTTGGTTTACTGTTTATATTTTTGTTGTTGTACAGTGTAGTACATGAAATTGCTAACTGCTACTCGTTCTCTTATTGTGTGTACCTAAAGCTGGCTTTTGAAGCGTCAGTTTCGAATTAGCTAATGAAGACTTTGGTAACTTTTTGGTACCGCACACTTTGATACTGAAAGCTAAAAGAATATTTAGCGAGCTTGTTAACATAGTGGCTTTAACGTGTACTTTGTTAAATATTTACCGTTGTGAAAATAGGTAATATTTTACGAGTAATTTAGACTTTTATAAATAAAATTGGAGTGTTTGTTTATCGCGTTTTACTGCAAGCATATGAATATGAACATATGATACATAATATACCAAAACTTTTTTAAGAGTTTTGTCGGTCTATCTGTTTCTTCTGGTTAATCTCTGAAATGACTGGATCGATTTTGACGGTACTTTTATTGGCAGGTAGTTGATGTACTAAGGACTAACTTAGGCTACTTTTATTTTAGAAAAGAATATAAAAAAATGAAACACAAATTCTGTCAGAAGTCATTATTCTACGCGGGCGTTGTCACTGGCAACAGCTAGTACCTAAATAATATATTTACGCCTGTTAAGTACACTTATATAGATGAAGATTCAAATTAGTATATTACCTACCTCTACAGTTAGTCGAGTAGTTAAAGAAATAAGTCAGTACCTATAATATCTCAGATTCAATTAATGAATTTCAAAATCAGTTCTATTGTATATCGTATTGCCAAGGAAATGATATTGACTATATTATGTTCATTGTTGTTCAAAGTTTTTTCGAAACGTAAAATTAACTATGTCCTTGGTCGACAAGAAAGTTGTATGTATCTAATTAACAAACATTTTTTAAGTGTCTAATGTAATTTAAACATACCAGATACATTCAAATTAAAAAAAAAACAATCGGAACAACAAACATAACTATCAACAAAGAAACTAATTGCAGTTTGAGAATTTAAAATAAAAAAAAAACTAGTTTACAAACCGTTTTTTTTAATAACTAACCAGAATGTCAGTTACATTGTTTTCATAGTTAAACGCAGTTATTTGACTAACATTCACACGACTACATAACAAGTTATACAAATCCATTTTATCATGGTCTCGCTTTGTATGATCTGTTCGCACATTCAACGGTCACTTTATACTGGTTATACATAGCCGTGGGTTCCTACCACCGTTATTAATGCAAAAAGGTTTGTGAACAAAAAGTTCCAAAGGTACCTATGTATGGAGTGTTCCGGTAACCTATATTAAAGTTAATTATTACATGGTTCTAATTAAAATTGTTATAAAAAGCGCTCAATCAAACGAGATAACATCTGGGTGACAGCAGAAGTGGTTTGACATGGCAGCTACCGATCCTTATCGTTTGATATTTGAGATAATTCGGGGGAATTTTCTAGTCTATTACAATTTAGGAAATAGGTTAGCAAATTGTTTGTTTTATTAAATACTTACATAAAAGGTATGATGACGGGATATGAAAATTAAAAATCTGTTAAGTCCGTCAGTTAGGTAATGAAAAAATACCCGACACATATTTATTTATTCATATAAGATAACAATACTGATAAAACGAATCAAAATTTAAGAATACGTCATTACTACGTAGGTAGAAAACTTACCTATAATTGAATCTTAGAACGTATTTGTAAGAAAGAAAAAAAAATACGTGTCTAATGTTTTAAAATAATCTACAAGAAGGACATTTAAATTAAAAAAAAAATGTCATATACCCTATTATTGTTGCCTGTAAGAAATCGCCTTGTGCGATAAGACCGCCTATTGTACACAATGCTTATTTATGTTGTCCTATGAGTTTATGTGGTGTACAAGAAAGTATTAATAAAATAAGTAAATTGTTGTGAAAAACTTTGCCCTTTGGAACGAACCTTTAAATAAAGCCAGTGTAAACAGAAATATTATGTACAAATTTTTTTTTTCGTAATTTTAGAATTAACCTACAGGTGCACATGCCATATTTTGTTTATTTGTGTTAACATGCGGTATGTGTTTTAGATTTTACAATAGAATTATTTATGTCAAATATGTATATGTTAGGGATTAAGGAATGACAGTTTTTAAAAATCTATAAAAGCAGGTGTCACAGGGATGACAAGCCCATTTTGTCCGAGGCGGTAACATCGCTCAAGGATCGTGAGACTTATATTATTCTATTCTTTTGTACTTTCTTACTAATTTTGCGCACGGGGTTTGTCCCGCACGGGTTTTATCCCGCACGGAGGTTGTCCCGCACAGGGCTTGTCCCGCAGGAGGATTGTCCCGCACGGAACAAGTCCCGCACGGGTATTGTCCCGCACGATGATTGTTCCGCACGAGGTTTGTCCCGCACGAGGCTTGTCGCGCACGGAGCTCGTCCCGCATAGGGCTTGTCCCACAGGAGGATTGTCCCGCACGGAGCAAGTCCCGCACGGGGATTGTCCCGCACGATGATTGTTCCGCACGAGGTTTGTCCCGCACGAGGTGTGTCCCGGTCGGGGTTTGTCGCGCATGTGGTCAGTCTCGCACAGAGCTCGTCCCGCACGAGGTGTGTCCCAGTCGGCTTTGTCCCGCACGAGGCTTGTCGCGCACGGAGCTCGTCCCGCACAAGGTTTGTCCCCCACGGAACTCCTCCCGCACGAGGATTGTCCCGCACGGAGCTCGTCCCGCACGAGGATTGTCCCGCACTGAGCTAGTCCCGCACAAGGATCGTCCCGCACGGAACTCCTCCCGCACGAGGATTGTCCCGCACGGAGCTCGTCCCGCACGAGGTTTATCCCGCACGGAACACCTCCCGCACGGGGACAGTCCCGCACGGAGCTCGTCCCGCACGAGGATTATCCCGCACGGAACTCCTCCCGCACGAGATATGTCCCGCACGGAGCTCGTCCCACACAGGGCTTGTCCCGCACGAGGTGTGTCCCGTACGAGGTGTGTCCCGCACGGGGTTTGTCCCGCACCGGGGTTTGTCCCGCACCGGTGTCTTTCAAATGACGATACTGACGAAGCTGATAATAGATCAGATCACTAAGGTGACAACCAAGCGCCACCTTCGGATTATATTATTATATTCTTTTGTACTTTCTTACTATTTCTGTGATTATTTATTTGCTAATAGCTTTTGCCCGCGACTTCGTTCGCGTGGAATAGTGACTTCCGGCAAATTTTTGGTTTTAACCACATAGTTCCCATTAAGCTATAGGCTGATGATGATGATGATGAGTTCCCGATCTCGCGGGATCTTTTCAAAAATGAGATGTGGAAGATATTCCAGGGAACTCTTCAAAAATCAACATAATGAGCTCTGCGTTTGATTTTAATAGATGTATACTCACTTAGGGCATTGAAAAAATAGTTTAAAAACGGACTTTAACTAAAGAAATATTATAATCTTTCCGAACTTAAGATGAAAACTAACTTAAAACTAAAGAAAGCTACGAATTACGAATTTATAACAATTAAAAAAGAAATTATATTAGAACCTATCCTTTATGCTATAATAACCAAGCTTAAACTAAATAATTTAAAAGAAACGACTTAAATCTAATCTAATTAATTTATAAATTAGACTTACAATTTTATTAAAAAAACTAACTACAGTAACTACTAATAATCGATATCAAACTAAACCTACGTTAAAAAGTTAAACCAGAAAACCAGGAAAACCCAACAAATAAACTTATTAAATGACAAATACAACGAAACCAATTTAGAATATACGAAACAGCAGGACCACTACAGACAAATAATCATACGACTGATAATACACATTTTCTACAATAGTACCGAAGCGCTCGGCCGATACCCAACCAAATAATTGTAACAAAACCATAGCGCAATCTATTTCGATCCCAACGCCATCTATCGAGGATAAAGACAACTTGGATTATTTATTTATACTCCGTTCGGGCATTTTCTTTGTACTAAAAGTTTAATTATATTGATATAATTTTTTTCATACCTTTTTACTATTTGTTAACTTTTTTTCGATGAATTAAAACAATAACATGAACCGAAGTCGTGTAACGATCGACATAGAATTATTTATACTCCGTTAGAGCGTTTTCTTTGTACTAAAAGTTGTATTATGTTATATTTTTCATTGCTTTTTACTATTTTGTAAAAACAAATTTCCAATGAATTAAAACAATAACATGAACTGAACAATTGTAATTACACCATTGCGCGATCAACGCCATCTATCTACGGAGTATAGGAACAGCCCGACATAGGAATAGATGGCGCTGTATGTCCGGAATAATTTTTTTTTTATTTTTATTTTATTTTTATTTTATTTTTATTTTATTTTTATTTTATTTTTATTTTATTTTTATTTTATTTTTATTTTATTTTTATTTTATTTTTATTTTATTTTTATTTTATTTTTATTTTATTTTTATTTTTATTTTATTTTTATTTTATTTTTATTTTATTTTTATTTTATTTTTATTTTATTTTTATTTTTATTTTATTTTTATTTTATTTTTATTTTTATTTTATTTTATTTTATTTTATTTTATTTTATTTTATTTTATTTTTATTTTATTTTATTTTTATTTTATTTTATTTTATTTTTATTTTATTTTATTTTTTGATTTTTGAAATAAAAATATATCTATGTCCTTTCTAAGGTTCTAAACTATATCTGTACCAAATTTCAACCAAATCCGTCAAATAGTTGCGGAGATTAATGGTATAAGCATAGAATGTTCGACGTGATTCTTTAATTTGACATAACTTTTTTATTTATGAACCGATTGACATGAAACAAACACTAAATGTAAATTTAAGCATCCCACAATATATTCGTGAAAACCGCATCCAACTCGGATCAGCCGTTTCTGAGATTAGCGCGCACAGACGAACAGACAAACAGACAAACAGACAAACAGACAAACAGACAAACAGACAAACAGACAAACAGACAAACAGACAAACAGACAAACAGACAAACAGACAAAAAAAAAGTTAATTACATTTTTGGGTTCGACATCGACATAACAATAACCCCTGCTATTTTTTTTATTTTTATTTTCAATGTACAGACAGCACTTTTCTACGATTTTATTATATGTATAGATTGACTGTGTGATGATTTGTGCCTTTTGTTCCTTAAATTAAAAAAAGAGAAATATTATTTTAGTTTGTAGAACGTTGTGTTTTTTTTTAAATACCCAAACTTCTTATTGCTAATAATATTATTTTAATTTCAGACCTCATTAAAACACCAAAAATTGTGTAAGACATAAAAAATATTCTATTTTTGATTTAATTTCAGTCTACATTTGTATACTAATATTCTACGTAATCATTTTACTTTAAGAATCAACTAGAAAAAAAATATAAACAGAACGAAGTAATAACTATTCCACTAAACATTGAACAGTAGATTTCCTAAAATTCAAGAAACAATTTTGTAAAAACCTGTCACAATCTATTCCTGTATTTCTAAAGAAAATATGGAATATTTTTTTAAAACCTCAATCTATTTGGGTCGCGTATAAGTTTGCTTATTTGCTTTTCTTTTTAACTTTAGACGAGACTGTCTTGATACTTGCAAAATACGAAATAAGTAGGTTAGGCGCACTTAAAATACAGCTCAGCGTTTAAAATGGGGATAGGCTTTCCTTTTCAGTGTTGTTTTCTTTACAAAGAAATCTTTTTTCTTGTAAAACATAAGTTCGTATTTTCCTGTAAAGAAAAATAAAGTTCTCTGTGGCCTAGTTTCTATCAAAGTGTTCTTAGAGAACTATTTGATTTTTTCATGACTTTAATTTTGGCAATGTCGAGCAGGTTTGTTAATGAAACGAAAGAGGTATGTGAGATTCGTAGCAAACGACGTCCCATAGTCTCTGCCTACCCCTATTGGATGCAGATGTTAGGTTATGTATGTATATTTGAGAAGGTTTATATTTGAATTTAATTTAACACATTTGCTTAGAGATTTCACAAGCTTCAGCAGAATAGGTGCAAAGTTACGTTTCAAGATAAATTATTTATTTATAGACAGGCAGGCAGTTAAAACAACTGATAACGCCCGCATCCTGTTAATTAGGAGAAATGATGTAGGTACTCATGCGTAATTGATTAGTTATAGTAATAATCTGATGATAATGGAATTTTTAACATATGACAACGACGTCATAACTTTGAATGCCCTTTCAGGGATGGCAGACATATCCTATAATAAACATTACTAACAGCGACCATTTCACAAAAATATGATCCGTCATTTACTATTATTACATTTTATATTCGCGGCACGAATGTCAACGCATCATGCCGATATTTTTGCGGCTTTTAAAAAATTTGGTCAGACTACTCTATTTTTTGCACCAATGCATTTTTAAAAGGCTTTGACTCGGAACTTTTTAACCAATCCAATCACTATATTCGAAATCGCATTTTATGTTATTTTATTGTTTTGTGTTTACTGTGTTTTTTTGGTAAATTGACTGTGATGATTTTCCAAAATACAATTACGTAGGTACCTACTAATATTAGTAATTCTAATTCTGAACGTATCCTATTTTGACCCTTATTTACAACATAATAAGACTACAGTAAAAGTTATATACTAAGCAAAAACCATAAAGAAACTACATATACTAAGCAAAAACCATAAAGAAACTACACCTAAAAACAAATTAATCACGTCTAACTATTATCCTATAACATAATACAACAATTGAATATGTTTAACAGACAGCATTGTGACATTAAACTTCCTAACATACCTCGACACACAACTGCATTAGTTTCTTAAAACGCAGTACTAATTAGAAACTTGGTCTACAACTGCAACTGCAATGCATTGCAATACTAAACCAGGCAAGTTTCACAAGTCAAAGTTTCACACATTACTGAAATTATGTTCCACAACACTTTCTTTCGTAGTTTCGGTACGGGGACTGCATTAATAGGGTTAAAACTTTTGTGTCTCTGGTACGAATATTACGGAGTTCATATTATAGGAATTACATGGAGTAACTCCACTCCTGGTTTTCTTCGACTAAGCAGACGAAAATATTATGTCATCTACCATCCGGTTACATCAGCAGCCTATAAGTGGTATGGTGGACCTCTGAGCCACCACGAGTCATACACAGTCCAGTAACATTTCTGCATTTAAGTAATCATTCCTTTGCAGGAGATTTTTTACTAAATTCCAGTCAAACCTGGCCTACTCAACAAAATCGTCCTTCACTCCTATCTGTCACGTCAAGCAACAACCCACCAAATGCATCTAATATATTTTCTCACATAAACTATTAATTTATTAACAAACATATTCCACCACGAACATCTAAAACAACTCACGGCATGGACCTACAATGCACGAACACGTAAGCACGGATTCACAACACAATTATATCACGTTCACCGTGTTTTCACGACACACCATGAGTTGCAACATCAACTGCAGGAAATTCGTGAGTACCAAGGCTGCAAATAACGATCGGGCTATGAAACTAGAAGACGCCATTATACGGTTATAAAAAACTATATGGGTAACAATTACCGGGTATGTTTTGGTTTTTATACGACCTTTCCTAAGTACTACTCGCTGGAATTGTCACTGTTAAACTGCTGGTAGGGTAAATTGCGAGGCCCTTGAACTGCGAAAATCACCCCTATTCCAAAGACGTTAAGATTAGTCTCGAATTGAAACTGGTTACCGGGCACATTTGAGTACGAGTTTATAGCTTTTGTTTAGGAGTGTTTAGTTGCATTTAAGGATAAGAAGATTACTAACTTTTATAGTTGGAATTCATCAAATTGCTCTTTGCTATTCTGATGATACCAGTCTTTGCCCTATGAAGATAGATTTGTGGCGACACATAACAGATGACAGAAGTCGTACATAGACAACCGATGAACAAATCAACCCTTGACGTCAGATATCCTACATCGCCAATATTAAGTTCACATGCGAATAAACATGGATAGCAAAATCTCTTTTTTAGGGAAATTTACTCACTGTTCCCCAAAGATTAAAAAAGAAACTACCAATTGAAATACTAATTTCTTAATCTTCCTATCACCAGTATAGATTCCATTTTAAGATCGAATGGACAAAGCCATGGCACGACCAGACATGTTTATAAACTAACCTACATTTTCAAGCTCTAATTTAACATCAAACACTAATTCTAGCAACAAATGAGTCTCACGTAACTACGCTGCACCTTACATAGTAGCAACAACGCGTGATATTTCAACAATTTTAGTATTTGCCGTTAGCACCATAATTTACTTAGAATAATGCGTCGCAAGGAATTTCATATGCAAGCAATTTGTGTACAATATGGCTCACTACCAAAACTCCTAGGAAATGTTGGATGCATAGATATTTTCAGATGATTATTTCTACACGTTGACTGGAATTTGATAACATGGTTACATTTCTAATTGTATAAACAATTATACGTAGATATGTATCCACCAACTAATAAAATAATGTGTACATAATTTTCTTTACCGGGTTTCAGTACATAGTTAAAAATGCGATGATTTTGATCAAGAATTTATTTTCGGGGTTTTATTTTTTGAGTTAATTTTCTATGTTTAATTTAGGGTGCTCTCGCCTCTGCATAGCTTAGTATCAGTGGAAACGGTCATATAGTTTTCACAGCTTAGCTATACATTTCATTTACATTTCGTAGCATAGATACATGGCACATCTCATGTGAAAAAGCCAAACTTATAAAATTCACTAAATACATATACCTAATCAAACAATATAAAAAAGGAATCGTCGCTAAATTGTTGCACGAGTAACACACAGGTAGGGATTAATGAAACGAATTATGTTCGTCCAGTATTCTTCATCATGCTCTTAATATACAAACTTGAGATGTTTTTGTTAGCAAACTTCTTACGAAAGTAGAACATAAGTTTTCTCGTATTCAGAGTCGAAATAGTACTGGAACTATACAGTCATTCTTACAATGCTACCTACGGTAAGCTAGACAAGGTTTTTCGATTATTCTTTTCTTTACATTGTTTTGTAAAAGTTTAGACAAGTAAAACAATGTATACAAAATCACAAATAGACATAACTTAGTCTATACTTGTATAGGATACTAGTTCTAGAGTAAACTTTTTACAGACAAAAACCTAAGTGTGCTTTTCCATCATAGATGTAAGTATTTACAGGATTTATCTAGGTTCTGGCTATTTAAGATATATTTTAGTATTTATGAATTACGAATAAAGTTTTATTTTTAGTTTATTATATTAAAAATTTGAATTCAAAGAAACTTTCGAATGTAGGTATCTACATAAAAAAAAAACAATAAAATAAAAAGCATGGTAAACATTTTTGGTCGAAACGTTTTTTGGGCCAGTAAACCGGTTCAAAGTTTTTTAAAAACTATCACATTTTTATGAAAGTCTACCTGGAATTTTACTGAATAAATATACATGTGCCGTTTTGATGAAAATCTTCATTCGAAGTTTTTTCAGAACCGGTCGGAATTTTTATCAGCTGATTCGAAAAATAACGATATCATTGCTAAAATTTCGTTTGTGGGTATTTTTATTCAGGTTGTATGTATGGAAGGATTGACTTTTTCTGATTCGATTTTATTTATTTAAAACTCAAAAACACGGTTTTACTAGAAATGCATGTTCGATATCTTGTCCTTATTTTAAGGAGAGAAAATCATCTAATGACTTCTCCTGCCTTGGGCGAAGCGAGAGGGAGTGTCGAACTCTTACTAACTAAAATCTACCTCGTTCCAGCTCCTGCATTTTGAGCCGGACGGAGCCCCGGTAACCTGCTAGGCAGCAAACTTTCTTTTACGTAGGTATTTTGTTATAAACGATAAAGGAATTATTTTTTTCTTATTAGGCGTCGCTTGAGAAAATAGAAAAAACCTAACCACATTTGTAATAGTAGATACAATTACACACACAATTATGAAATCAACTTAACTACATACATAAGTACCTATCTAACGTTTCATAAAAGCAATCATAAATCATATCGACATACCTATAAAAATTGGTATCATTCAATAAATATATTAATAATAATATAGATATGAGTTAATAATTATGTAACCGTATCGAATTTTGACGTTTACGATTGTTACAATTTAATGATTGTAGTTATTATATTATTCGCATTGCGCATAATTTAAAGTACATTACACATTGGTTAATGAAAACTGAATTATGTATAGAGCTATACATATATACAGAATTTAGTACCACTAAATGAAAATATCATGAATGTTATATTTTCATTTAGTGCTACTTTCCGCCAGAGATGTGCTATATACCTAGTTATACTGCGAGGATGTAATAGCTAAGCTGTGAAACTATGTCGTGACTAGTACTAAGCTATGTAGCGGTGCGAGTAAGATGTGCGATGAAGATGCGCAGCTCAAATATGCGATGTATCGATAATAGGGAAACCATCCATAGCACAAATCCACATAATTATCTTAGTTGAGCCCGTTACCACCAGTGCTAAACTATGTGTACCAATGAATATGATTGGTGAAAGCAAAACGCATCCTTCTTACCGACTCAAGTTAGTTTCTCTTCCTTCTTTTATTCAGTTTATTAAATCATAATAATCTTCTAGATATTATCACAAGTTCATGGCAATATTTCTATTCAGCTCATATAAAATTTTGCACTTATTTTATCCTCACCAATCAAATGTAAACGAAGCTTTATAACAGAAATAGATACTTATATTACTTATTTGTAATGCATAGGCGTAAGCACGTGTATATTTTTTTATTCGTTATAATAATAATACTTATTAAACAGTCAATAATAGTCAAAATTGATTGGGGAAGTTGACATAATTGTTACTGCTACATACCTAGCAATATTTATTGTACATATTCGACTGTGAAATTGATTTCAGAGACAATTTGCAAGCTTATACTTACATATGTATATTTATATAAAACATTATTATTGCTAATATTCTGACATATCATTGTATTGCCAATGCAAGTAATTTATTTGAGAAAAAAGTTAATAGTCCATTTGTTATGCTAATAGGCACTGGGACACTTAGTCCGAACATGTTTGTACATACATAGTGCCTGCCATCTATCCTACACAACCCGCATCGGGTGATCCCGATTCATGATGATTATCTACAAAAGATTCCGCATTAATGTATTATGAATAGGTACTTAACATTAAAATCAAATAATATTTCTATGATTCTAGACTACCTCAAGTACCTTTAACCAATGAGCATGCATGAAATAACTGATGACTATTAATAAAGCGAAAGAGGTATGTAAGAATCGTAGTAATTGGAGTTTCATTGAAATACTAACAATTCTACCACTAACCTAAACATTTATGCACACAATTGTCATATGAGTACCTCCGCTGACACAGCATGCGCTTGCCCTACTTTACAAACAACTGACCATATAAAATATCTAGGTGTCACGATTGACGCCCAGCTTAACTTCCGTAAACATATTGACTTATTATGCACTCGAGTTCGTAAATTAATATATGTTTTTAAAAATTTGCGTAACATAGCAGACTTCACTTTAATTCGGCAGGTGTATATGGCCCTATGTCAGTCTATTCTTACCTATTGTATTAGCTCCTGGGGTGGGGCTCCTAAAACTATTCTCTTGCCCCTGGAACGTGCCCAAAGAGCAATCCTGAAGGTCGCTAGCTTTCGTCCATTCAGATTCCCCACCCACCAGCTTTACAGGGAATGCAAAGTACTCACAGTACGCCAGCTATTTATTTTGAATATAGTACTACTCCAGCATGCTGAACTTGGTTTTAGCCCTGTACCTTCTGGCAATAGGAGAAAGGATTTAGTTTGCACTAACACTCGGACGAAACATGTATTTACTAACAGATTCTATTTATTTCTAGGACCATATTTATATAACAAAATTAACAGATTGCTAAAGATTTATAGTGTAAGTTTAAATAAGTGTAATTTAGTACTAACAGAATATTTACAGTCCCTCAATTACGCAGATACGGAAAAATTGCTAGAAGTGTTAAACTAAATTGCTTATTTTAGTAAATTATATAATAACTAGTATAGTGTATTTTAATAAATAAGGACACTTTGCCCTTGCTTAGTCTTCAATAATTATGTAATGTGATAATGATATTAAAATGATATCCGATAAATATTCTAAGCCTTGATAGCCTGAAACACAGGTTTAAAAGAACCTAGTTCGGGTAGTCCCTATATTTTAAAATTAGAACTGTTTTTTTTATTTTATTATTGCCTATATGTATTAGCCTAGATTAACTTAGTTTTTCCGATTGTTATTCTTAAGACCATTTTTTGTTTTTACCTCAACATCTGAGTCATTTTAATTATACATGTGATCTATGTTTTTAATAAATTTTATTTTATTTTTATTTTTTTATTTTTATAATCTCTGCCTTCCCCTATGGGAGACAGGCGTGAGGTTATGCTGCGCTTAAGCGGCTCCTGCCCAACCTCGGGGGCCAAATGCCTCCTGCCGGAGGTTGTATGCGGGGATCGTGCGGTCCATGGCCCTCTATGGCGCCCCAGTGTGGGCGCCGAACTTGATGCGGCGGCCAACTCGGACGCTGCTCACGTCCCAGAGGGTCATGGCCATCCGGGTGATCCGTGGATATCGCACGATCTCCGGGGAGGCGGCGAACCTCCTTGCCGGATTACCGCCGTGGGATTGGGCGGATGGAGGCGAAAGTGCTCGCGCGCGTCTATAGTCTGCACGCCGACGCGCGTCGCCGGGGCGAAACTCCGCTGCCGCGCCAGATTAGTGCGTGGCGGGACGAGCTCCGGCGCGATCTCATGGCGGATTGGCAGCAACGACTGTCGCAACCGAGGGCTGGGCTCGCTGTCATTGAGCGGTAAGTCCCCTCTTTGAGGAGTGGCTAGAGAGGCGCCATGGCGTCCTCATACCGCCTGACGCAGGTGCTTACCGGACATGGGAGTTTCGGTAGGTTCCTGTTTTTGATTGGGCGGGAGGAAACGCCCGGGTGTCATCACTGCGAAGACCGCCCGGAGGACACGGTGGAACACACGGTTGCGGTCTGCCCTGCGTGGGCTGAACACCGCCGTGCCCTAGGGAAGTTCGGCGACGGCGACCTCTCGCGTCCGGCTTTGGTTCAGGCCATGGTGCGGAGCGAGGGGGACTGGGATGCCGTCTCCTCCTTCTGCGAAGCAGTCATGCTAGATATAAGGAGGAGGCGGGACGCGTGAGGGAACGAACTTCCTCACGCCCCAGCCGACGCGAAAGACACTCCGGGCGTCGGGGATCGCGTGACGATCTCCGGCCACCGTAAGTGCGGGTCTGCGGACGGCGAGCAAGGGTAGCTCGCCGCCCGACCAGAACCAGACCTGTGCGCACGACGCGTGGCGTTCCGCGCTCGTCTCAAAGAGCCATTGAACCACCACAGATGGGGCCCAGTAGGGCTGATGCTTAATCCGGAGCTTTATACAACCTAGCGGGTTTACCGGGGCTCCGGCTCGACAAGCAGGAGTAGGAAAAAAGTGGTTTTTAGTCAGTAAGAGTCTGAGACTCCCTTTAGCTTCGCCCATTGGATGATTTTCCCCCTGAAGACTATTGAAAAAAAAAAAAAAAAAAAAAAAAAAAAAAAATTGGCGTGAGGTTATTGTTTGTTTGTATGAGTTTAAACTATAATAGAAGTCGAAATCAATAAACTATAGATTTTTGTTTTTATAAAAAGTTGTTGTAGTTATACAGTTCTATTTTAACGTAATAATAAAACAATTATATCTACAATCTTTCAAATTCTATCGACAGCAAAATCTTGTTTATACAGTCAAACATTAACACAAAAGCACTTTTATATTCCTTGCATTTTGCATCTGACTGATTAATGCGTGGGCGTTAACTAATCTTGATCGTAGTCCGTAAACCAACCTAATTTGATTTAGATCAAATAATAAAATATTATTACCTAGAAGTCATAGATAAAAATCTAATATTTAATATATTGGACATAAAAATTACACCTCTTGTTAACAAACTCGTGTCAGTTTTTAAATAAATTATAGTTACAACGATATTGTCTAGTTGCGCATGAGTTTTCTTGTGTAATTCGACCTTAATTATGTATCAAAATTACTTTCAAAGACATTTAGGTAATGTTTTAAATGTGAAATAGATTTTTATCGAACCTAAAATCTTTATAATGAGCCTTATGTAAGGAACTTTTTGTATGTTTAAGTGACAGGTAAAGTGTTAGTTTGAGAAAATGAATTTTTGGACAATCATACATAACAGACAATTACTCGTATATTGACTGATTCGACAGTCAAGCAATCAATCGTAATAAAGTATGTAACTAATGTCTGTGAAACAATTACAAAAGTGATAGTTAAGTACCTACCTATTAAGTATATGCTAGTTGAGCAAAGTCACTTAGTTCTTTGATTTTGAAATTTTTCTTAACAGCAAGAAGTGGCAAACCCGTATTTATGTTTTTTTTTTTATTTATTTAGTCGTTTATTGTAACAGCTAGCGTATTATTGGAAATAAGGTTTGTTCTATAAATGTGTATAAGTATATAATACCTCTGCTTACTTATTACTTAATACTCTACCAAGTACCTATTATAGCCACGATGTGATATTACGTATAAACTTTTCTCTCACAACCCACAAACAGTCTTTACCTAATGCAAAAACATTTCCCCATTCAAATATTAACCCTTAATTCCATATAAATTTTAAGCTCATTCAAACAACATTTTCAGCTTTGTAAACATCAGTTTTAGATATTTTGCTATTCATAGTTTATTAATAAAGTTCAATGAAAGGGTTATACTAAAACTGCAGTTTGCAACACTAAATAAAAGCAATACAACTCAGTCATGAAACATCGTTTTCAATGTATGAAAAGGTTTAAATAAAAAGTTGGGAATACATTCAGAGTATGTTGCCAACTCACCTCACTATGAATAAACACCAGCACATCAAGATATACTACTCTGTAATATAATTCTAACCTTATTCCATGATTATTAGGTTGAAAATCGGTTACATACATTGGTTGATGTGCTGAGTTATGTGCGCATAAGGGCCAGTACAAACAAGGGTATTTTATCCGAATGATTGAACTCAAGAGCATCACCAGGTAAGATATAAATTGGGTATTAGTTATAGGACTAAGGGATCTCCCTTAGTTCTTAGCCTTTGTTCAGCAGTAAAAATCTTCAGGCTGATGATAATAAAGAATAAGATAGTATATCAAAGGCTCTATAGTGATAAAAAGTACTATGTGTTGCAGTTCAATCAAATTCTTGGAGGATTATTCAAGTGTGGGAGAGCCATGCTTCAGCACTAATGGGCCGGCTCAACCGGAGTAATACCACGGCCTCATAGAAAACCGACGTGAAACAAAGCTTGCGTTGTGTGAGTGAGGTTACTGTAGGCCTAATTCCCAATCCCCGATTCCCCAACAACCCTTAAATTCCTAATCCCCCAAAAAGCCCGCCGGCAATGCACTTGTAAAACTGGTGTTTCGGATGTCCATATGCGGGGATGATTGCTTACCATTAGGTGATCCGTAGACTCGTTTAGTGTCTTATACCGTAAAAAAAGGGATCGTATATACAATATTAAATAGATTTTCGTCCCCCATACAAAACTCTCTCGTCTGCACAGACCCTTACTAGCTATTAAAGTTTGGGTATTTATTTCTCTGAACAAAAAGTTGCTTCGTAACGTTCCTGTCAAAGGACCGGATAGCGGCACAAATATACTGTGAAATGGTCTGAGAGGCAATGTCCTCTCAGATTTAGATACCATTCACGGATCCTTGTACTTTTTTTTAGAAAAAAAGGTACACAGATGTGACATTTTTAGGTATTTTTATGTTGGAAGTTAAACCTTATGTTTGTGGGATAAGTATATTATAATAGCGTTGAGTATATTATAATAATATGCTCTAATATGTTCTAAGTCAGTGTTATGTAAAATCTAATGTAGTGGATAATAATTGTCATTCTGCACATAAGTTTTAATACTCCTCTTCAATTTTGATTCCTTGTTCAGAGACATTCTAGAGGATGATTCCCCCCTCCCTTAAAAAAGATATAACAATATGGATTGTGTACAAGCGATAAATTAAAACAAGAATTTTGTGCACATTATTATTGAACCAGGATTCAAAATTGATGATTCATCTCCCTTTATGTATACCTATCAACTCAGTAAGAACTTTTAACTGTAAAATAATACAAAATGGCGTGTTAATTTACAATTGATATAAGAAACTACTATGCCAAATTGCAAAAAGGATGAAATATATTTCAACAATAACTTACTAAAGTAGTTCCTTCCTATGCCAATTACAGTATTCAACTGTTTCTCACGTTAATGCTTAGTAGATTGCTATCTTAAAAGCATTTACGTTCAGTGTGACATATTCAATAAGATCAAATGATTACAACGAGATAAAACATTCGAACTTTAATTGATACTAACAGTTATCGTTGAAGCTCAGGACTTAGGTATTTGGACGTACTAAATATTGTGTATATAGGTATTTTATATGTTTGTGGCTGAGTCCATTATTGTGCTGTTTTTTTTTATACAAATCACTGCAATAGATATTTTTGATATTCTGTCTTCCATCACTTTTAATGTCTTTTAATACTACTTTAATTTTATTTTACAATGCAATCAATTTTTAATCTTTGCAAAAACTATTTTACCCAAAAAAATCTAGTGTATAAGCTTCCTGATGTATCGGGAAATTATTATAATAATATCTTCAAAATGAATAATATTACATTTAGCCAATTTAACGCCAATCAAATTTTAAATTAAAAGATTTATTCATAAAATAGTTTGATTCTCTCAGTTTACCTTACGGAAGCACGAACAATAACCTGTTAATTTAAATGAATTATCTACAATTTAGTATATGACGAATTGTGTAAACAAATATTTTCCTCATACGTAACTGCTAGTTTAAATAATATTTCCGTCAAAATAAAAATTCGCAAATTTTTCCTTATTTAAATTAAAATCTTATTTAAAAGTATGTTTTCATGCTAAAGCATTTATGGTCATGCAAACTGAATGTATTCACAAAATTTCAACTCAATCTGTCGAAGATATCTGCTTCAAAATTCAGATACACACACACACATACATTGTATACATAATATATTAAATACCAAAAAGCTTATAAGCAACGTAAGGATAAATACACCTTTCATTCTCTTAAAGACCTGAGCAACCAACACCTAAATACCTTATTTACTTCACGAACCAAGAAGGATACACCATTCAAACGTTAATATAATTCGGCGTGATCTAATCTCAGTATATAAATCGATAGCCGTTCAACATAATTGATTATGATGACCGACTGGATTGCTCGATATTGGTTTACACCTAATCTAAGGTAACTGTTGTGATGGCGTGGGAAGCCAGTGTTGTGTACTATATGTGACTATGTAGATAGTTTCGTGAATCTTAGATAACTGGGATAAGTTGTTTTGATAATAATATTGATAAGATTTTTAAGTTATTTTAGTTGCATTTAATAAGTGACTTTATAAACAAGCTTCTAATATATGTAGCAAATGATAAAAGTCACAAGTCACCACCTTCAAGAAAAGAGCGTATTCCTTTTAAAAGGCCGTCCACGCAACTGTGACTCTTCTAGTTTTGCGGGTGTCTATAAGCGGCGCTGATCAGGTGACACACCTGCTCGTTTACCCCCTATTCCAAAAAAATATGAGTATCTATCTAACAGTTAAACAATAATACCGTATTACCAATAAACATAGTTAAATTTTCATTAAACCATAACCACTACAAACTTCATTAATCAGTAAAATCACGCTCCAATAATTGTGCAACCACATTGACCACCACGCTATTAGCACACGGGGAATCAGCAAGGCGTTGTAATCGATCAGTACCTACGTCACTTAAATCATGTTCCCTTCATACCGAACATAAGTCACGGGGTTATTATGAAAATTGATGGATTTCACAATACATACCCCGGTTCGCAACCCCGCATGAAAACCCGCACACATGCTGAATATCAACGTGTTTACTCCCATTTTCTATTATGAATAAAGCCCGCAAAGCTGCGTGATGGTATTATCGAATTTCCCATCATCGATAAACCCTTTTACCTAAATAGCATATTGAGTATTCAACTCCGTCCCAACGTAACGTCAACGGATCGTTTCCTCCTGCCGACCGGTTAAATGTTCGAGATCAGGGGAACCTTACGAGTTCACTGGGGACTCAGATGTTCTTTGAAAGTTATAACGTCATAATAGATCTCAGGTATCAGCTGTACGCCTCAAAGGGTGCCTGAAGATAACGAGAGATCTATTCATTTGGCGCACGCAATCTAAAGGTAGTATGGAGTTAATGATCGGTATCTGCCTTTCGCTTTATGTTATTCCATTTGTTGGGAAGTAAATTGAAAAGAGTGTTTCGGATAATGTGTTGTTCATAAGTTTTATTTTTATTGCTTACTCTTATTTCTTTTTTTTAAACGTTGCCGTTTTTTTGTCACATTATGATTTTGTCATGTGTCGTAGGTGCATTAACAAACACAAGCCATATACACATGACACCCAGACCCGTAACAACAATTTATGGATCACACAAAGATTTGCTCCGTGCGGAAATCGAACCCACTACACATTGCGCGGCAGTCGGTTGCCCAGCCACTGCGCCAACCGTGCAGTCTAAGTCTAAATCTCTATTTATAATATATCCTTGTCACCAAATATGGCAAAATACAGCATACATATTTTGATTAGAAGCTACATTAGATATTTAACGGACTTAAAACAATTCATATAATGTCCTATTGCTATTAACACGCCCGATACCAATCCAAAACACAAACTAATTTCAAAATTAATTAAAATACATCGAAATTCAATCGTAATGAAGTTGTAAGTTAAAGCTAAATTACATCTATTTCGAAAATAACTACACTAGACCAGCGTATCGTGTGCAATCTGCAAATGTTCCCAGTCCACATTCACTGTATGCAGATAACAACAACATTGTTTCAACTACAGTGAAATCAAATTGTTTTCTGATCTCTGCGAAATGTGCAATTATCTGGGGACTCAGCACAACACCTAACGTATGCACATTTTGCTTACCTCTATGCAGAAATAGCATTACCGAGAACTGAATGTGAACGCTAAAATGCAACTATTTACTGTTAGGACAAAGATTATTTCATATTAATGTAGAAGCGTCGTTTTAGTTGCGTATATTTAGTACCACGTATAAACAATGATCTGAGTTGTAATTTTTTTAGGAGTGAAACTCATGCAATGGCTTCTCTCGCCTTGGACGAGGTGCGATCAAGTGTCACTCTTACTGACTAAAAACCACCCCGGTCCTACTACTGAGCCGGAGCTCCGGTGAACCCGTTGGGTAGTCCGCAGCTCCGGAACAGGCATCAACCCCACTGGGCCAAAAGCTAAGTTGACATGGCGGCCTTTTTAGTAAAGAGTTTATGATCAGCATTATTATTAAGGGATTGTTTAAAAATCCTAAGTCTGGTATAAATATTCTAGTACAGATTTTCCTTGATCTCATTTATGAGAATGACGCAAATGCCTAATCCATCAGAAAATGAATAGACGTCACGTTATTACGTCTAACAATATTCGATAAAACCAAGTCATTTACTTTGTACCTAACATTATATAAAGGACCTCGTAAATAGGTACATTTTCAGGAATTCCCTAAAAACTGAGTACACATTACGACGTTATTAATATTTAATACATGTTAAGTATGTTGATGTTTATCCACGTTTTACATAAGAAAAGCGCTTACAAGTTTACTACATCAGTTCGTTTTACTCAAAAATAACACACGTTGTGTTTATTTATTTTGTTACTCAGAGCAACGTTATGGGTTTACACGAAAAATCACGAGTTTGTTTTCTTGAAAGGGTAGACAGATTGAAAAGCGAAAGTTTGCTTATGGGAGAGCCTGGATTCCAGGCTCTGGATCTCTATTAAGCAAATTTTCGGTGGCTTTATTAATGTTACTATCGTAAGGGTGCTTTTCCACCAGAGATGTGCTATGCTACGTTGCTGTGGATGCGTTTGGCTTCCACCAATTATATTCATTGGCACACGTAGCTTAGCACTGGTGGCTGGTGGCATAGCTTCCCTACTATTGATACATCACATACTCGAGCTGCGCATCTTCCTCGCACAGCTACATAGCTTAGTATCTGCGGAAACCGTCACATAGTTTCACAGCTTAGCTATTGTATCTTTGTAGCATAGCTATATAGCACATTACTGGTGGTAAAGCACCGTAAATATTGTATTCTATGAATTAACCTTCTACCCCTGCTTGTTGTGATAATCGCCATCAGGTCAGCATAATCATCAATTACCTCTTTTTACCTCTTTATCGCAATACTTTAAGCCATCAATAAATTGTCATAATATGCCTGCACGGATTACTACTACTAATTGTATTCTACCTACTTCATTTAAAACTAATCCACACTACTTAATCTTTGGACATGGTGCTGACCATTTACAGTCTGCGTTCTCTAGGGAGTCGTGAATACGTAATGTGATAAAACGATGCATAGTTAAGGGAAATTGAAGTAGTACATTGCAGACTTAGAATATTCACCCCTAAGCATGGTCGTTCTCAACAATCCGGCATTGAATTAATTATTATGTCGGCTTACTCAAGTGTTTTGACGATTAACTCGACTAGTGAATGATGAATATGAGCCTCTTGCATGGCTTGAAACTAGTCGAGTTAATCGTCAAAACACTCGATAAGCCGATAACATAATAATTAATTTAGTATGTCTCACGAAAGTTACAATAAAATCAATCCGGCATTGATTGCATCGATAACAAACTTCGGTGACTAAGAAGATGGATCCTATAAAGTTGAAGATTATGGTTGAAGGCGCAAGTGCTTTAGTTATGAATCGAGTTACGGTTAAGCTTTGTTCTGTTTGACGGTTTTGGCTATTGTGTTTTATATTGAAGATATTGATTGGTTTCAATTCAAGTTGGGTATGCTATTGTTGAGGTACCCACTTTAAAGCATTTTTTTATAACTGAGCAGGGCAGAATTTGTGCTATTATTATAAACGTGTGGTACACTTTTCCAGAGCTACAAATTGAGGATTACCCGAGAAGAGATCCCAAAATTTCACGTATGGAGGAAAGTCATTCAACGTCTTTTCGTGCGTCTAGGGAGAGGCAAGAGAGAACGTTAGACTCTAACTGATTAAAAACTACTCCGTTCTACGTTCTACTACGTTCCATCTCCTGCTTTGAGTTGGAACAACGTAGCGAGTTCGCTACGTTGTCCGCAGCTCCCAATAAAAAATGTATCCTCTTTAACACAAGACATAACAACAATAAAAATTGTTGTACTGTAACTCCTTTACCTAAACTTGCAAGGAATGAAATTACTTTATAAAATATTCTACTATACTTACAACCTAATTTAGCTCTAAGCACTAATGCATTATGTCACAAACTAGCTATCCATGATCCGTGCATAATTAGTATGTGACGTTAAGCGTACTCAGAGCAAGTTGAGCGATATTGTGCGCAAGTAACTAGCTTGAGTTATTTCATATCGTAGTTAAATGCCGGAGTTTGGCATTCGGGACACCCCTTATTTATGGCAAAGTATGGCGTAGGTCGCTTATAATGTAGCGCATAATTTGTACCCTTATATTGAGGACAATCGACCTTTTCTAATGATAAATAAAAATAGATGATATTTGGCTTAATGATCCTTCAGTGAAAGGGTAGACTGAGGAGTATATTAAATGAATTACGTGTGTCATACTTACCTAGTTTTTTCCAAATTATGTGATTGGGGTCATTGGGGGCACTGAGCCTGTTGGATCGGGATGGTTTATGTTAGCTATGACCTATAAAGCTAACTTTGAATTTTATGTTTAATAGAAACATTGATAGGCACAATTTTTTAATTAAAATTTTATTTACGAAAACGATTTAGTACCTTCATGTTATTTATCTATAAATGGAAATTGGGTGATATTTTAATTTCAAGTTTCACTGTTATCATCTACCCATGATTCACAACTGTATTATCCTACGTTCAACAGTTTTATATATAATAATAATTTATAACTATTTAAAAGAACGTACTCTATTCATCATAAAACATAAAAGTAGGTCTAATCTATAGTTGGAGGCAGGCGTAATATTTCACAGTCCTGTGGGTGATATATGAGATATTAAAATAAAACATCTAATAGCTGGCTGGGCGCCATTTTAATAAGTTGCCTGTTCCAGAATATAGTGCTCATATTATTGCTAGAAATGAAAACTATTTACTAACTATCTCTTATTCACAGCTTTGCCCGCGTCAATTTCCCTTTTTATGGTATAAGCCGGTAAACGAGCAGATGGATTACCTGATGGTAAGCAATCGCCGCCGCCCATGGACACCCGAGGCGTGTGCATACAAGTGCGTTGCCTTTTGGGGATTAGGAATTTAAGGGTTGTTGGGAAATCGGGTATTGACAGTAATTGGGCCTCCGGAAACCTCACTCACACAACGATTTCAACACATGACACCCAGACCCAAAATCACAACTTGTGGATCATACAAAGTGTTGCTTCGTGCGGGAATTAAACCCGTTACACATTGCAGTGCAGCCGGTCGCCCAGCCACCGCGCCAACCGTGCAATCAAACGTACGTACAATAATAAAGTAAATAACTAGTACCTAATAATAGCGCATTACAACGAAACATTTGTATAGTATCCAATTCGAAAATCGAAATCCCAGAACACATTTAGCCTAAGAAATCCCAAAAATTAGAATACAATTTCTTGATAAAATATCAAATCCGAACGTTTAGGCTTTCGAAACATAGATCCGGCTTATTCCTTACAATAAAGGGATCAAAAACCCGAATTCTAATAGGATTCGATACCTAGTTCAGTCAAGGTATTTGGTATCAAAATTATCTTTAAATCTGGTTTTGCTAACAACATTTATTGCTGAATGGATTTTGCTGTAAGATGCTTAATGTTGGTTCGTGAACTTTTGTTTCGATTTACTTTTGGATCATTATTGAAAATCAGATATCTTTTTAGAACTGTATCTATGTTTAACAGCTACCATCTTTTATCGTTTTATTTTTTTCGGTTACGATCCCCAGGTAAACTCACGTGGACATATCTATATTTATGACGTTCCAGTTTCTGCCAGTAGCTTCACCCACGTTCCCGCAGGAAAAAAAGTATCCTATTATCCAAATCAGCTCATATCTGTATACCAAAAATTCATCAAAATCCGTTGAGTAGTTTCAGCGTGATTGACGAACAAACATCCAAACAAACAAACTTTCATATTTATAATATTACTGTGATTTTGACATTGTACGAATAGTAACACGAATAGTAACTAGTGCTTCTATCCTCTTCCTCCGATCAAACTGGGAACGATAATAATACATGAACGAAAATAGGCATCTACTACCTATTTATATACCACTAATATATTATGTTATCTGTCTCAACGTTAAGATAAACGCCTGCCTATAAATTACTATTCCCGAGAAACTCCTATACATAAAGATTCATTATAGTCATTGACTAAGATATTACAATTTTAATGATACAACAATCTGCCTCGTATAATATTTATAAGCCGGATAGAAATGCGATTGTCGTGACAAGCAGGAGGCTGTGAAGGCAAACATCACTAAGTTTCCTCATTCCTAGATAATCTATTACTATTATGATTAATCTGTAGAGTTTTTATGTTTGTTTGTACACACTTCTAGTTAAATAGGTATATTAATCAAGATATATTTTGTAAAATAAAAATATGTAGCGACATACAGTCCTATTCAAGGCTGTACAGATTAAAAAAAATACGGCATTTTCTTAGTGAATCAGCAAAGCCTACTTTTTGGAAAAATTATGGAGCAAAAATTTTTATGAGAGAGAAAATTATAGTAGAGTCTTGCTCGTTCTTCTCCATTCGAAGGTATACTTTGGAACTAGTATCTAGCTTCACTGACAGACAGACAAACAGACAGACTGACGGAAAATTCAAATTGTCATTTCAATAGAACCTAATTTAGGATTAACTTAAATAAATGTTTTGACTTTGACAAAGTCAAAGTCACATACGACCCTATGCAACAAAGGTCACGGATGAAACCGTGTTTCATCGTGGGTCTGGTCTAAAAATATATAAGTCAAAGGTGACTGACTGACATAGTAATCTATCAACGCACTGCCCATGAAATTAAATGCAATTTAGCATGCAGCTATGGTTGTGACGTAGGCATCCGCTACGAAAGGGTTTTTATTAATTCTACCTTAAGTTGATAAAATAAGGTATAAAACTTTGTTAATTTTAAACCGATCAGACTGAGACTTTGCACGCATAAAGCTTCTGTCCCTTAAGCGGGCAAAAACTAGTTGTACATAAAAACGAAATCAATAGTAATGCAATCAAAGATCATAATGTATGATAATAATTATGTCAACCTACACATCATTACGTACTATCTATACAATCTTTTGATTTTGATAACTACTGAGTAACAAAAAATACTTGAGTTAGTTAATGAGCGATTTTTACTTTGGCTATTTTTTCTTAATGTAAAAAATATTTTAATAAGGAAATAGTATGTTTGCAATTCTATAAATAAAATATTTCAAACCTAGTCATTATTTTTCATAAAGTCAACACTCATCTATTAACAAAGGGTATTTATTCACAGGGGGATTTCAATTTAGTTTTATTATACGAAGCAATCTAAAATTATTTTTCTGTTTATTTCTATATTTTTTAATCTCAAAAGTTGATTAAAGATTTTTGGTATATTTATTTATTTCTAAAATATTTTTTATAAAAATGACTAATAGCATCAAAAAATTCGCAGCATCGGCGTCAATAGGGAAAGTACCCAGAAGAATATTTATTTATTTTTTATGTAATAGGGGACAAACGAGCATACTGATCATCTGATGGTAAGCGATCAGCGCCGCCTATGGACACCCGCAACACCAGAGGAGTCACAGGTTTTTATTGAGAATTAAATCGTAAATAAGACCTCATTCTTTAGAATACCAGACTATCAGACTTAGAAAGCGAGCCATCGCTGAATCGTTGATTAATTTATATTCAGAAACTAGGCAATCGTAAATCAAGCAATCCACGCGCCTAAAATCGAAACCAAGTCATTGAACTCGAAGATAATTTATTTTACACAAATCTAAACCTTAACAACATTATCTGATCTCAATCCCAAGAAACCACTGAAGTGTGAAAACAATTTAATCAAGGAAGGTAGGAAACCTTCGCATTAAGGCAGACAGGACCTTAATAACGATACCTCGATACCTATGTATATTCAGTAATTTTATTACCAGTAAAGCCCTTTGTCCGGAATTATTGGTGTTCTACTTAATAACACGAGAAATGTTTGTCTTAATAAGATTAATAATGTTATTAACGCTATAGGGATCATTTCTTGGAAATGGTATTCTGAGACCTAAGTTTGAATTTAGTGTAAACCTAGGCTGATAAATATTAGGATAGGGATCCCATCCACGTGTAAGCATCTACTTTGATAGCTTCTTAGAAGGTTGGAAGACTGAATAAAGTTGGAGATTTTGATTTCAAAACTCTATACATATATACCTATGTAGATAAGGAGCGTATAATCTATGTATAATATTAGAAATCCCATCAACAACCTATAAGTGGCCACTGCTGACCAAAGCCTCTTCTCGGATGGAAAAGGTTTGAGCATTAATCACCGCGCTTGTTCAAGGTTGGCGATTTCAAACCTATAATTAGAAATTATAAGCACAGGTTTCCTCACAATGTTTTCCTTCATAATTTGTCAGCGGTGTCTAAATAATCTTATTAAGTACATATAACTCGAAAATTGTCACATCGTTATTTGCCGTTGGTAGGTTTTGAAGCCGCACTCGAAAATAAAACCCTCTCTCAGTATAAAAGGTATTTTGATATGAATAACAATACTTTATAAAATAATATATCGAACAACCATTTCGTCCTTTCTGAGAAATAAGAGTTGTTTGCGCAGGTTACTGTAACAAACTTAACTTATTATATATTTTATGTACAGGTATGTTATGTATAGGTATAACAAATTATTAGTAATTTTATCTTTTGATGAAGGATTTTTCAGTGTATTTTCTAATATTTTACGCTTGACCTTTCATATTTAGTTTGGATGTTGTGTATTTACATTTAGATACATGAAAATAATGTGTTACAATTTAATTTATCATAGTTATAAGTTCATTAATTAACATGGTACTTTATGGGTACCAATTTGTATGATCAGCTGCTGCGGACTGTCTAGTGGGTTACTGAGGTCCGATTCAAAAAGTAGGAGTAGGAAGGGTTGGATTTAGTCAAAAACAGTCTGACACTCCTTCCATCACCCAAAGGCGAGATAAGTCATTGAATGATTTCCTCCCTCAAAAGCATAAAGAAACAAGCTGAGAAAAGAAATCCTAATAATTTTCATCACAAATAAAAATAACTGCGAACTTCTAGAATTGAAAGTATCAGTAAACGCTGACTGCAAACCATATTATCGTAACAGCGACATGACGCCACTTATTTGCCCCACATTCAAATTTTCATACCGACTCGTCAGCTAGAAACGTATGCCAAAGACATAGGTAACCAATAAGTTGACCCATTTTATTACCTGAACGTAATATATATTAGTCGTTTTATCGCCTCAGGGATAGGCCCCCTGACCCTTAAGACGGCAAGTTCAACGCACAGTCAGCAATTCGGATCGTCAAATCGAACGCTAATATTTACGACTACCGAACACTTCATATTTCTTTCACATTCACAGTTCTATTCATGCTACCTTTGCGATTTTTTGGGACCCTACCCTTAACTTTTGAGGACCCATATTTGCTTATAAGAGTTAGCAATACTTATTTTCACGTGACTTTTCTTTTCAGTATCCCTTTTTCTAGTTTCTATTGTAAAGAGCCTAATTATTATTTTTTTGTTTCTTATTGTGAATCGAGCCGATTTCAAGGAATTTTGACCCATAAACAGGGTCGAATTCAATGGAAAAAGCGAGTAAACAACCTCCTTCTCGATTCTCTTTACAATTCCTTAATTCTTAACTACGTTGATAGGGAAACAACACTCCATTGTCTACAAAAAAGTTCAAGCAACAAAGAAACGCCCTAATCAGCAGGTTTTTTTCCGCATATGAATGATAACGTTCGAAATATGTCTGTATGGTACGATATCAACATAAATATACACATTAGTGGAGCCATTCTCGCTAATATCTTGCTCCGCTGACAACTACCGGCATGGAACGATCACGACATTAGACACAATAGGATTCCGTAATGTGATCTCATTTATTTCATGTCTAGTCTAATAACTCAACGGCTTCTATATTCAAGGTTATTTTCTGCGAAATAATAGATTATTCTGTTTTTGTTATAGACGTTCTTAGGGAAAGTAGGTGTTAACTTTTTTTGAGTGGGTGTCTAGCTAATTTGAGATTTTTTGTGTGAATGTCTTATGATATATTTAGAACTTAGGTATAATTAAAATTCTAAAGTACGTTCTTCTATTTCTAGTATACTTAGGTATTACCTAATTAGTACACTACTGAGTTATAATTAGGCTGACTTAATATAATAATAAATTTTTTTTCTATTTTGGCTTGGCGCTGTTGTGTTCAACTCTGATGTGATAGGTTAAGTTAAACCTTTTTAATTTTTAGTTTTTAGGTTCAATATATTATATTACTATCCTCATAACTTAAGCAAAATCGCTAGCTAAAGCTAGTATTTATACAAATAAAACCATTATAAAATTAACCAAAGCAAAGTTGGTGGATAACCTTTGGAGTAAAGATAAATTTAATCAAAACTAAATAGAATAACCGTAGCCTTAGGGAATGGCCTCAATTTTCTTGTAACAAGAATATTAAAAGATGGGGTTGGGTTCAATGAGGAATTGAAGATCACGGGCTTATTCACTGAAGAAGTAGGCGGGAAAACGATGTTTTTTTTTGTGTTGAGTTGACTTACTATTAATTCATGTTGTAGAGATTATTAGCTAAGGACTTTCCTGCATACATACGTAACTGCACGCTTGTCTACTGTGTGGAAGTAGACAGAGGCTACGGAATGATGTTTGCTACGATTCTTACAAACCTTTTTTTTTCATCAACACTTTTAAATTGGCCCTTTTTATATATCGTTAATCTGGTCGATATTATGTTCATCTAGGGCGCCCCACCTAGGTACTTAATTAGATTAAATTAAGTAGGTAATTGGGTATAAGTAATTAATTTTTCATTGCCAAATAACTACTAATACTATCCAACATAATTATATCTAACACTCTCTATTTTTTATATTTTTTTTTCAGTCGACGTTTGGGTACGCTAAGTTGGTGTACTTTGATTTATAAATGAAAAACGTTCCAAAAATAATTATTTTATACCTACTAAAATTAATGCCAAATATTAACTGTCCACCGTTGACATAATGTCTCTAGCAAAAAGAACAAATTGACTAGGCGACGCAAATCACTCTTTTTAACGTGAATCGGGTGGAGGGGAAATGAAGCGAAGAATTGGGCTTCCTAAAGATGTCCTCTTTGAGTCATCCCTTACACTTACAGCCCTTTGTGTTAGGAACTAAAAAAGCGGAAGAACGCTGAACAAACTTCGGAAGGAATATTCTATTACCAAGAAAGAAAATAATATACATAAAATAATCAGAATTCTACGTATTTCATGTGAAATAGAAACTAATACAAAATAAATTCGTGTTCGAATCGACGAAAACCAATTAGATTTCTATCTTTTCCGGGAAAAGTATTACACAAAAGACTACATTGGGGAAGCGATTCCAACGAAAATTATGTACTAAATATAAGTAATATTGACATTTATAGCGTAAAACACGCGCAAAGAGAAACTCATTCATTTTGCTACACAGCCATAAAATCACTTAAACCACCTGCACCCGTTTAGTTGCAAATTAAAACCGTAATATCAAAAAACTGGGACAAATTAAACGCGCCGTTAATGAAAAAGATATTAAAAAAGTAGTTCAAATCTCATAAAAGCTTTCGTAATTTACGTTGCAAAGAGCGTTGCTATTATTAAATTGTCATTTACATTGGCGAAGCGGCGAACCCTTTTTGCACTTGTGCAGTGGGCTGCACAAACACTAACGACTTGAATATTGCCGCAGAATCTTCCCAGGATTGCGGCATTTGCATGCTAACAAGCACTGTTTCGTTTCTTTATTAATTGCTCAGTTCTACAGTCAGACTATTTAGTACTTATGGGACGTGTGAGTCAAAATAGGTTGGAAAATTAATAAACGAACATAAAAAAGCAACGTCACGTCTTTTATCCCCGAAGGGGTAGGCAGAGGTGCACATAATGGCACGTAATGCCGCTATATAATGTACACCCACTTTTCACCATTGTGTTATAAGTCCCATGTAATAGGGGGTGAGCCTATTGCCATATACCTACTGGGCGTAATTACAGACTCCGTGTATCTACTGTATTGTACCGTAATAATCAAACAAATATTAACTAATTAATTGTATGCTTCTTAAAACAAAATAAACTTTGATATTATAAGTAAAAGGTATTTTTTTGTTACTTAGGTAACTTATTACGATTTCATTTCAGTGTATGAAAGTTGTTTCTGTCTTCCGAATTAATAATGGCAATACGATAAATCGCGAGTTTGTTTATATACCTATTCAATATTTTCGCAGGCGCTATCGCCAATTAAATTCAACAAGCTAAGTTGAATTGGCGATAAAGTGTAATATTGCCTAAAAATTATTACGCGTACATAAATTTAAGTAAACATTCAATTATTAATAACTTTTAGATAAATAAATCGTCAATTGACTGCACAACATCAATGTTAGTCAACAAGCCTCAATTAAAATGTATGATAGCCCAATAAATATATCTGTTTCAAATTGAAATAACAAGGTGCGTTGTGTTCCAACGCTTTTGTTATCATTCGCCCGTTGCCAACCTCACATGGGCCACCGGACAAAGAAGATTATTTTTATTGCACTTCAAAAGGTGCAACGGACCGAATATGTGTGGAATTGAGAGTAAAATCGATATGCCGGGGCCCTGTATTTTCACTAGCCAACGGATCTAGGAAAATGGATTCCATACCAGGTTCACGTGGTGTAGATAAGGATTAAAATACTAGTTTAAGTGGAAATCCCTGCGAGGATTGGATTTATAACGGATGCTATTCGTATTCGGATTTATTTGAATTTGTTTGAATATTTACGTGGTGAGTATTTTTTGTATGGAGATATAATATTTTTAAAATTGTGATAGAGTTTTTAAATTAGGCAATAGATCCTTGTCTAAAGAGCACAGTTTTGTTTTCTAATTGATTGCCGTCTAAAAACGTTTTTAAGCATAGCTTTAAAAACATAACTTGCTTCTGGCTAAAATGCACCCTTAAAACAATTGAGGTCATTTCACACAAGCCTTTTCAAATAGTCATATTTTTGAATAACAATAAAACTAAAGTGCTCACAAACTGTCGCCGTCACCGTTGCCCTATTTATCACAACCTACAAACAGTTTGCTTAGCTGACAAATTACGAAACATTAAAATTAATTTATGTAGGTACAAATATTAATTTGTGACACTAACACCCTTGTCAGGCACACAACCTTGGGTCCTTTCCGTTGGGATGAACGCCTTGTGGTGGACAAAGCCGGAGTAAGGAAAGGGGCTACAATACCATTCACACGAATTTCTCTCGAAATCCTCTCTGTCATATAAAGTGCACTATTATTCATACAGTGGGTACTAACCTAGTTGAACTGACGTAGATCTCTACTATGATAAATCGAGAATTCCTACGGACACGCTTTTTAAATTAGATAGATTTTATTTTATGTTGAAAAAGCGGTCGTCACAATGTTATCCGGGAAATATGGGAGGCAGAAATATTTCGGTTTATGCCGTGATTTATTTTTAAATTCAGAGTTTTCAATAGTGATCTCTATAATTGATTTCAAACAGAAACAAACAGTTAAGCGTGGTTCGTTATTATAGTATATTGTATAGAAGATACATTCTTCTAATAATAACGTGTCTGATTTTCCAAAACATAAATCACCGTTACTTACACAACCCCTGTTCAGTCCTATTTTCACAACTACAAAAAACTAACATAAAACCTAAACTAACACTACGAAACGTAACTTATCGAGTGCGTAAAAACTACAGCCTTTTACAAATGTACAGGCTTTTAGAAGAATAATAGGTCTCATTTGTATTTAAGATCTCCTGCTTTTTGTTCTACATAAACGACGCGGGAAAGGGCCGGGCTTAATTCACTAAAATTGTTACTCTTCATTCCCCTTTGTTAGAACATAATGGTATACAAACGAAAACTTCGGGTAAAACTACGACAATTTGTTGCGGTTTCTGGTTACCGGTTTCATCTGTGTGTAAAAAGGGATTGCTGTGAATACTTACTTTTGGTTGTTAATGTGAAATGTCAAAATATTTTTTCTGGATAAATGGGTAAGTATGATTTGTGTTCCTCTCAGTTCTTGTCACCATTTAAAGGTTTGATCGACGACGTGTACTTAGTAGATCAGTGGTCAACTTATTCCGACGAAAAATAGTTTTTTAGTACTATATATTTTTTCGATCTATGAAGGCAATCCATGAGTGTCATAGTTTGAGCTCAAAACAATTTTCCGTAGTATAAAAGTTTCTGAAAATCATCAGATATTCCCAGAAAGAGAATAGAATGATATTTAAAAATTCCTTTGAAGTCACTATGACGAAATAAAAAGTGCACATTTTCTACACAGCCGTATTTCAAAGACGCTCGCTTATGAAACGGTCGCAAGAAAGAAAAGGTGACGTTATTGCAAGTTTGATTAAAGAGGGAAAGAGATAACTATATGCTTGTCTTGTGGTGGTGCCCACGGTAAAAATATTACCGCTAACACTTTTCGGAATTCAACACTCATTTCGGTATAACGCTAAAATGAATTTTGTGCACTCACACCGTGGTCGGTTTTAATGAAATATTTTTTCGTTAACGTGCCCCTTCTTTGAGGGATGATTTTTCAGAAACTGGCTGGTGCGGTTGTACCTATCTTTTTATATATTACGTACTATTTTAAATTAAAAGCGGGTTTAACGGGGCTCCGGCTCGAGGAGAAGGAATGGGGTAGTTTTTAGTCAGTAAGAGTCTGACACTTCTCGCCTATCATAGGATGATTTTCCCCCCTCAAAAAAAAAATTATTATACCTATATAATAATTTCCTTTGTAACGGTTCACTTTCTGTTATAGTTCTTAAATTGACTCCAATTCAATAGAACATACTTTAATTAACGAAAGGTAATTCAACTTATTATGGCTTAATTCACATAAGAAATTTGCAAAAAAATAAGTATTCATACAGTACATATTTGGACAATGAATTGAGATAAACTAATATTATTCGTAGTATGTCTTTCTGCCGATATCGAAATAGTTGCTATGGACTGGTTTATGTTAAACGATTCTGAGTACGGCGGTTAATGCTTTTGCACTACTACTGTCTTAACCCCAAATACAAAGAAAATTCTAGCACAACTTTTTTAAATGTCCTAACTTTAAGTCTGCCCTTTCTTTCGTAGTGAGTGGGTACTAAAACTGAGTAAACACTTAAATCATGTCCAGACAGCCCCTTGTGTACCTGTCAACCTTTATCGGCAGCCCTGACATCCCTTTATTTTATGCTAAAGCGTATAAAAACGGAAAATATTCACGTCGACAGAAAAAATCTGAAGCGGCTCGTTACGGGACATCACGTAGTCATGTGGAGCTGTTTATTCTATGAAGTTATTTTCAGATAGTACATGGTGGTAGACTTAAACTCAGAATTATAATATCTACACAGGTACGTACAATTATATGGGGCTCATAACACAAATCGTGAAACGCCGTAATGTGGCGTGACGATACATACGTTAACGTCATTTTAAGATTTTGAACTAACCTCAAAACAAAAGAGATTCTCAGTTGCCTGTATGTATGTGCGCGATTATCTGGTGATTATTTGAACCGATTTTGATGAGGTTTTCAGCATCTTATTTTCAGACTTAGGAGGAGGTGTTAGGAATTTATTACCTGACTTATAAAAATTTAAGGCAGTACCTAAAGAAAATCAAACTCGGTTCCCCGTTTTTTTTTTCTAAATATCTTTGTAAGTTCGAAAAAACAAACTGAATTGTACTTTTCGGTTTTTGTTTTCTAGTTTGCTCCAGAACTATTAGGCAGCATCACAATAATAACACTACCCGATTTATCCCCAACAATATATCGACAATGTCATCACCAAAGTGACGGACTGCAAGCATCCCAATTAGGTACCTCCGTGAGGGCGAGTATTGCTTGATCTCCCTTCAAACTTCAAAGCAACCTTAAAGTTGACCTGTAGTTACTGCAAGCACTTACTTAATTGACTTTACACAAGAGTAACAAACGGGTGAGCTACTATGAGATTCTAAATAATTTTAGATGTGTTGTGAAGAATCTCTGTTCCAATATTTACTTGATATTAATCAGGTGGAAACTTGGCATATCTGCGCAATCCTGAACAATAATAGTAGCGTTCCTACGTCAAACAACGTTACAAAAAACTTCAAACTACAACTTGCTCTGAACTTTTACCAAGTGTCGTTTGGATAGTACCTGAGCCGAAAGTTATTACTATATGAGGTAGATAGGTAAACAATTCTGCTTATACTAGATAATGAACACAAAGTAACCAAGGACAGACACAAAATATATAGTAAGATTGTGCAATCTTATACAAAATATATATTTTGTGTCGATCAAAACATTTACAATTATTTGGTTTCAGAAAAAGTCATTATATTACCGTTATTAAAAATTGATGTTCGTTTAATTATTTCGATTTGATTTTCAAACTAATGTCCTAATAATAGCTTGCAGTACCTACTTCCGTGTTGTCATGTCAAACCACAACAGAAAAAAATCAAATATGAAACTTAGTTTTTGTTAATTGTTGTTCACCAAGTTATAAGAATTAGTTAAACACAAAATAATTCATAAGTGAATATTTAAATGATACGGGTTAGCGTGAAATTCGTATTCTTGTTATTATGCCTGGGTCAGTCATTTAGCCATCTCCTTTTGGAAGACGTCAGCTATGCTTAATCTTTATATTACTTGATCTGGATAATGAACCCAGAACGGCCAAGTGGGCAAAGTTCATTCATTTCAATAACAGGAATACTAAATCTAAATTTCGATTTAATCTAATAAATCAAAATACAACTACGACGATGATATACTGCACATAATTTGTCATATAACCACAATATATTACATATTAGAATATACAGTAATCGAATTGCGCGTTAATTACATCCCGAGTAATCGATTAGAGCACATTGGGATTGTGTTATTAATTCTATCAGTTTAAATTATAGAATGTTATTAAATTCTAATTTGTTAGAAATCTGCATGTAACGATATTGTTTTTAAATAATTATACCTAATATCATTTGTTGATCTGGTAAAGTCCGATAGTGTTTGTGACAAATAATTAATCCAGATAAGCCTGAAACAATTATTTTTATTACTATTAAACACAAGTTATAATATTAGTAGTGGGTAAAAAAGCTACAAGTAAGTAACATGATAGATCCGAAACAACAATTAGTCATTAGTAAGAGTCTGACACTCATTTTTGCCTCACTCGAGGTGGGAGAAGTGAATAGATGGCCCCCCTCAAAAAAAAGGTATGCTCAAGTAACGACTCAGTTGAAAAAAAACACACTACAATTTTCAGAAGGTATTAATTAAAACAAACTATTCCAACGTAACTACACAGAGACATTTTAATTATTTGCCATTATTTTCATTCCAACGCTACCCTGATGGTAAATGGTCACTGCCCTCTATCTTGCCGTCAAGATGGCGCCTATTTGCGGTGGTGGTGGTGACAGATGACCATCAAAGAAAATAATTTACACCCGAACGTGTAGGTATGCGGTCAGACTGTTGGGGACGAGCCACATTCCACCGTTACCCTAAACGATAAACACGACGCAATAGATCAACCCTTTGCATTTCTCATAGGAAAAGAAAACGGATTTGCTGAATGTTAGAATGTTGTACGTTTTATTATACTATGGAATGTCCGTTATGCATGAACGTGATTTCAAATTGAATAATTAACATTAATTTTATTCCAATAAATATTATTTTTTTTATTTTCACTTCACGGATCATGATTGAATTGATATTTATGACTTCTGAATTTGTTTGATAGGCTACTTCTTAATAATGTCACTATAAAATAAAATTGAATGTGCTATAATAATTATGAGATATTATAAAAACGAGTAAGTAAGAATCTAATTCCCTTGATATTAAACGCTCCACATAAAAAAAAAACAAATAAAATATTCTACTCAAGAAGTTTGTAATCGCATACAGGTGAAAGATATTCTTGAGTCCTCATTTTGTAATTCAGAAGAGCGTGCGGCGGAGGCACAATCCGTTCCGTTGTTATCAGCGTACCATTTGACATGTGAAAAATTCTCATCGAGATATTTCGTGTAAACTTGGCACGGTAATTCCACAACGGTGAATGCAATTTGCTTAGTTGTAACCTCTTTACCACCGCCCTAACTGTCGGGAGGGCGAACGAGGGAATTTCTCGCGGGATTTCTCATTTCAAGCTCAATTTAAAAATTTGTCTAGTATCGCTATATTATTTACTTTAATATTTCTCGCAGACATTCTATAAACATACTTGGGTAACATTAACCTTTATTTTGTTCGTACACTGTGGAACTAACCTACGAGCACTTGTGAGGGTTTCTATGTAGTAGATATTTTATATAAATCGCCGTTGTAACAGGCATTATAAATGATAAATGAACAAAATCGGCCTTGTTAGCATGGGTGGGACGTCCGCACGAGTTAACTTTTGACATCAGAAGGCAGGGAAATATTTTATTAAAGTCATTCGCGTGAAATATCGGAAATGCTAACGTTAAATCAGAAATGCTGAATGCCACACGCCCCATAGGTATAATAATGAACAGCAATAAACTTGGCAATAATTCTTCTAAATGTCATAGACCACACGTGTTCTACTCTATTTGGAAGGTTTAAAAGGTCCACTAAGGAAACCTTTGTGTTTCAGTTCGTAAACCCCATTCGTTCTGCTGTCATTGTAACAAGTGTATGATTTGTGAGCGAATATCGCAAAGTCGGATAAAGTTCCAATACTATTATTTATTACTAGGCAAAGTAAAAGAATAGGTAATAATATAATCGAAAGATATCCTTAATAGGTAAACGTGGACAATTTTCCCTAGTTTGTTGTCTGGCCTAGAAATTGAAGAGGCCTTGAGTACCCACTCACGTATCAAGTATTCATAATGACTTTTTGAGAAAAAAATGTTATACAGATAGCTTAATATTAGATAATATTTGTATGGAAAAATGCTTGAATTTGTTTGGGACATTATATAAACAGAGACGTAGTTTTAATGTATAGAAAATACAATATATTATGTGAAAGCACTCTCACAGCCCTTCTGTCCACCACTTTTGAAAAACAAACTTACTTAAAAAGAGAAAATCCTTCGTGTTCCTACTTTAAACACGTCCTCTTGAGGTCCCATGTTATCTCTTCGGAGGATAAAGGTCGTGGCTTTCTTTGGGGTGAAAGCTCATTCCGCAATAAAGCTTTGGAAAGCTTCTTTGTACGGGGTTCACACCATGTAAGACTTATATTATAGAGGTCATTTTTATATGACTATAAATGGGATACATTTGTCTTAACGTTATAGTGGGGTGTCTTTACAAACATATTAAGTTCTAATTGTGACCACCCCGTCGTCGACTGATAGCTTGATGGTGTATTTATGCTTTAGACAAGGCTGACAAGGTTTTTCAAACTTTAAATATGTATTTTATTTAGACTATAATAATGACTAGTTTACCTAAATACATTTTGACTCACCGCTTCCAGCAATAACACACGATGCAGTCATATGCAAATAACTCTCATATCGAAATAGGTGTATGCGTCTGATGAAATATAACGGGCACTCACGTCTCCCATTAGGCAATAGACAGCGTGCCTTGTTACAGAACAATATCATCCCCTGCGAGTTAGCTCAGCAGCCCTAGTGATCCGTGAAAACGAACATCGATAACCTTTCACTGTCACACAAAGGGCGCATTCAGCCGCGAACGGACGAAATTGATTTTTGCTCATATTGGACTGAAGACTAACACGGGACACTACACGGTACAATTTCAACTACAAAACAAAGTTTCCTAAACAACCGTTGCCGTAGGAAAACTGACAGATTCTGTAGGACAACGGTTTTGACAGGCGACACGGCCTCTTTTAACAACGGTCGATTTTCCATTTACGTGCTAGAGCGGTATTGACACGTACTGAAGTCGACCGAAACTGTTGGCACGGCTGCAGCTGACATGGTATTTTTGCAAGCTTTCCAAAGCAATTACCTTTTGTTCTACATGTCATTTGATTATTCGAAGAAATGTCTTGTCTATCCTTTTCACAAAGATTGACATTTTTAGATTGTTAATGTATTTTCTTTTTGTAATGTTGTTTCGCGATCAGATAAAAATAATCCTGAAATAAAGAGCTGTTTTGTTCAATTTAATATTTTTAAGTAGTTTGTTTTTCATATGGATACGTCAACCCCATCGTACTTTATTATCTACTTTAAATCTAATAAGTGTATACTAAGCTCTATAAATGAAAAAGAATCATTAACTATGTAAATATATAAATAGAATCAGGAAATAATTATTAACGCTTCAAAATAAAAGCCAGCCTTTTACCAATACAATTAATAATTCAGTCAGAAAAACCAAATCGAAAAATGCCACCAACAAAACTGTCGAAAAATATGAAGAATATTATTGGGAAATAAAGCAACTTATTAACAAAAAGTCAACACATTATTCACGTGTTTAATAACCTGATGTTTTTATTACCATGCAGATGTTTTGACAATGTAAATTAAGTTCAATGAACGAATATTGATTACCAAATGAATGTCCAATCAAGCGAGCGTCGCAATTTTGTCCAATACATTTCGCGCCATCCGATTCCTGAACTGTTACGTTATCAAGTTGTTTATTACATTGTACTTTGTCACCTGGATATTTATTACCTAAGTTAACAGTTACAGCTGTAAATAATAGAGTCTAAGTTGTAAGTACTTGGAGCTGTGTACTACCTAGCGGGTTTACCGGGGCTTCGGTTCGAACGAAAGGCAGGAGTAGGAATGGGATGGTTTTTAGTCAGTAAGAGTCTGACACTCCCTCTTGCCTCGCCCAAGAGAAGTCATTGCATGATTTTCCACCCTCAAACAAAAAGATGTAAGTTCTTGATCATAAAATGCCATTGAATGTTTAAATGTCCAATATTAGTCACAAAAATTAACAACATATTGATTTGTCTCCAATTTAGAACAAGCTAAAGAAACCTCTATTGAGTGATAAGTTTTCAGAAGAAGAAGCAAATTACCCGTCAGTCCAAATGTCACAATTACCCAAAAACTTTCACACAACCCACATAACCCTAAAAATATCGCATATATCTAAAATAACATTGGCAAGGTTACTTCAAGGTGGTAGTACCGATCGCAAACTTATAGTTATTACCCTTACGAGTTTTGACCCTTTTCCATTTCAATTTACAGATGTGTCTTCGATACTCAAGGGGGTAATGTGACGGGCCCTTTGAAAAAAAGCAATAATCCGAAAAGGCTTTAAGTTCTTCGCTTTCAAAATAAACTTTAGGGATGGGGCCATTGTAGGTGATAAAAGAAATAAAAAGTTTAATGTTAAAGATAAAGACAGAATGCACTTTATTACGGAAGATTAGCCAAGAGATTGGTTTCAATGGAGCTGCTTGAAAGGACTTTTTAACCTGTTTTCTTTTTAAAGTTATTTAAGTTTTTAGCTGTTTTGTTTGCGTTTTAAAGATTAATAAAACTCGAAGTATGAACATTTTAAAACGGCACATTAAAACTTTCTAAAGTAATGTTCACTACTTAATTACTTCATACTTACAATTGCATATTTTTTTGCAATAAAAAGTTACAATACTAAGCAAATCTGTAACGTGAAAAGTCTATGATGTTTTTGATACAAGAGTTTTTATCGAACGCAAATAAATGTTTTATTGCTATCATTAAACTTAGCAACAATTCGTGATTCGGATATCTATTCAATTTCTTATCAAAAGTAAAATTTGAATAACGGCATTTGGGCCGAGTTTGAGAGGGGACTATTGTGAAAGTTCTTGATGAAACTTCTCTAATATTCGAAGTGGAAATTTATTCTTTGGCTGCCATCGAAAAATAAACTGGGCTCTCAGTGAGATTGAACCAAATTTATTGGGAAATCGAAATAAAGTATCGGCCGTGTTACGGGCAGGATCGACGAGCGAACATTGACGAATTGGGTCGCGTAATAACTCGACTAATATTCCATAGAAATAATGTCTATTTTACCGATTCCTTTATTTCCTCTCTAAACATGATTACTTATTGCTTGTTAGAAATGTAATTCTGTATCATTACGCTCTGTGAAGCTTTTCATATATAAATGTAAACGTATCTGTATCTGGAAGTATGTCAATTATCTTACGTATTTATAGAGAAATATCTAGAATGTTTTATATAAGAGTATTTATTATTGCGATGGAAGTCTTTGTATGGAGTAATGAAGTTACTTGGATAACAACGACAGTCCTTTGAAATAGACAAATAATGTTTATGAAATAATGTTTTATTATAAAACTTTTGTAGTATTATAACAATAATTATACGCCTGTTTCGTCTGTGAAGTATGATGATGGTGTTCAGCACCGAGTTGTGAATTTAACCTACGCAACGCAACGTCACGCCTTTTATCCCCGAATGGGTAGGCAGAGGTGCTCATACGACACGTAATGCCGCTTTACAATGTACACCCACTTTTCGATTGGATTGGATTTTACCTATAGGCCAAAGTCGGCAGAAGTGGCAAAAATAAGAAGTAAGGCAGTAATTATTTGCCAACCTCCGAATATTATAACATGTCCATTACACCTCTTTATCACCATCATTATCATCATCATCAGCCTGTTCTCGTCCACTGCTGGACATAGGCCTCTCCAATGGCACGCCACTAAGCTCGATAACATATCATTATTGTAGTTTTCGAACCACTAATTAACCATATTTATACTACATTAGTATTTGTGGCTACTCTCAACGAGACTACCAAATCTATATCTACATAGTTATGTACTACGGAACTAATATACTGTATAAAGCTGTAGAGTTTGTTTGTTTAAACGCGCTAATCTGATTAACTGGTGGTCGAATTTGAATAATTCTTTTTGTTGTTGAATAGCGCATTTATCAAGAAAGTTTAAAGACTATGTTGCATCACTCTATGATCAACAGTAACCGAACAGAGAGGGTGAAACCACGCAAAAGTACTAGCTACTAGTTAATAATAATTTAACATACGAAACACGTAATGGATGTACTTTTTATATGTACATTATGTAGATATGTACAAGTTTTTAGTACCCACATCCTGGCTTAATTGTGAATTTCCCACACACGAACTAAGAGTGTTTTGTTAAACAAATTTTATGGAGCTTAACAGGTGCAAAGTTTGAGGAAAATTGCATACAGCTTGCATAAGTTTACGTATATTAAAACTACTAAATTAAGGAGCGAGTTTTATGTAGAATACAGAGTTTTAGTTCAACAATGATTATACGTGGAAGCCATGTTTGTTTTATAATAATTAATGTTTTGCTTTTGTGGCTCCTGCTTTAATATCTGTTGGTTTACGGTTAAAGTATTTTGTACTGAAATTATGAGATGATTTTTCATTTTGTACTCACAAAATTACTTGTAAGGTGGAGTTGAAGTAGACTGGGTAACAGTGTACTCACTTTTCGTAAGAAGAATATAATATAATATATATCAACACTTTAAATCATAGAAACAATATTATTATTGGTTAAATATCGAGTCATTTTGGTATTCCTTTATCTCTGCACATCCCCATAAGAGACAAGTGTAATGATATGTAGAAGATTTTGTATGTTTTAAACAAGATTAAAATACATGCCAATATCAAAACTAAAATTCCTTTTCATGGAACATTTTCAAAGATTGAATATCATTGACTGTCGGATTCGATTTAGGATATCTCGAATCGGAAACCAGAATGAATAAAAGTCACATTTCTAGTGGTCTGATGTGGCGACTGAACTCCCCTTTACTGATATTTTGTATCGGAATTTTAAGCAAATGGTGCAGTCTACGAAATAACGGGTTTGCAAGTGGCATGAATAGCTCATTTGAATTTAAATGCGTCAGATGCGTGCATGGACCGACGGATGAACGCCACGTCTGCCCATTCAACGAAGTCCCCGTAATATTGAGACTTAATCACCAGTTCAGACATTTTTGTTTTTCAAAAGGATACATCAACAGTAATGTTATTTTTTTATGTATTTTGCGCTTTTAGAATTCTATTGCATTTTGGTTGTTTTTAAAATATTATTATTGCTATAACTATAAGCCGATTAATGCGCTTTGCCATTTTCAGCACATGAGTTTTTAATAAGTACTAGCAAACCTGGCGAACTCCGTTTCGCCACCAATCATTTTCCCGGGTCTCCTGCTTTTCTCTTGAATTTTACCTGAATTTTCTTTGCTATAAACATCATTGAACCCAAGACCTTTCCAACAAATGCAAAACCGTAGAAATCGGTTCGAGCGTTCTGTAATTATAGTGTCAGGAAGGAAAACCAGACTTATATTTTTAAAATAGATTATTTTTACATATTTAATGTTAAAAAAACATTTATGTTTTTAAATGTTCTCGTAGTATTGATGGAAAAACAATTTTAATTACAACAATAGCCTGCTCGCGGCTACATAACAATTTGAAACATTAAAAATAGGCAAAAACGCACCCTGATTTATGACTCGGTTTCATTCGTTTTGATTTACGGTACCGGCGCGCGAATATTAAAGATTCGTATTGATATATTATTCCTTTATCCCCATTCTCCCTCAGTGCTATTTACGAGAATTTCCCCTACCCTCATAACTTTCATCGTCCTTTTTACGGTGAGACTTGTAAAAGCAGCTCCGGGTTTTCCACATAGAATAAATACAACCGACGGTATGGTTCCCTAAAATCAAAACCGGTGATTAAATATTTGCTCTTTGTTATAGATATGATCATTATTCTTTTGTCTTTTACATTTTTTATTTTTGTACCCAATCATTCTTGTTTTTTGGTTTAATTGGGTACCGATGCTGGCTATTGACGCTTAGGGTACTTTTGCATCAGAGATGCTAAGCTACGTTGCTATAGATCAATGTTTGGCTTCCACCAATCATATTCATTAGTACATATAGCTTAGTACTGATGGAAACGGACTCAACTAAGCTATGTTTTTATATGGAAATTTACGTGCTATGGATGGCTTCCCTACTATTGATACATTGTATACTCAAGCTGCGTATCTTCCTTATTATATCAGTGAAACGGTCACATAGTTTCACAGCTTTGCTATTACATTTTTGTAGCATAGGTACATCGTATATCTCTGGTAGAAAAGCACCTTTATACTGAATTTTGTATCCATGTCTATAAAATAGACATTTTCGGTCTAAAATTTACTTAATCAGAACTCTTATTGTCAACTAAGTACATTTTATTAATATTGAGCAACTAGTAATTACATACGTTGACTATTTCCCTAAAGCTATTCACCTTTACATTTTCGCTCGTACCTATGTCTATTTTCGTAACACCTATTCTATATTTAGTTTTGGTACTGAAAGTTTAAGTGTCCACCTAGTTCACTGACTTGTTAACTCATTGACTAGAATGATTAGCACTAAACTGGAACATTTTAATACATGTATGTACATTTTTGTATAGGACCCGTAATTTGACAATGTGAATTGTCACGATACAGGTTGTATCATTAACAGTAAATTAAGCGATTCATTGTAAATACTATAATTATCTACTAAAATAACTAAAATATTTACAGACATGTATGAGATTTTATACCTTTCATACCCAAGCGCTTCTCAACCTTATCACAACGTCATAAGAACGAAAAGTGGTCAACCGTGAACATTATCGGGCATTGCCATCAAAATACATAAGATTAGGGAAATAGAGGAGTCGTGGGCATTCGACGCTTAGTCATGGACCCCGTAATAGGGCACGATTGGGATCTTTTCATTTGCAGTGAGCCATGATCAATTTCACCCTCCCACGATAGACTTATAATGAACACGAGAATTATATTATATTTCTGATTACTCTATTGTTCCAGGGATTTTGATTAAACGGGGTTCCGCGATTCCAGAATTTGTACTTAAAGCCGAGACAAATCATTTCGGATTAACAAGATTCCTTGTATAATGCTGATTAAAAAGTTTAATTCGCTCTTATTAAGCCCTCGGAATAATTAAAATACTTTTGCGAAGGAGTAAATGTTTCGCAAATAGAGTTGTTCGTAATGGACAACAAAGATGTTTATAACGATACAGCTGCGACTCTGTATAACTTTGAACTAATTCACAAGTTTTGTATTGAGTTGGTAGTTTGGTGAAAATTATTCATTTTTAATAAATAGTTACGTAAGTACATCAGGTATATATTGTTATAAAATGTAATTAATATTTCGATTCTTAATTACTACATTGTACTTGTTGGTAAAATACCTAGAACTTGAAAATGTGAAATAGTATTTTTTTAACGTTCTGTAAATCCATAGTATATAAAATGAATTATAAATAACTACCAAACTGATGAAGAATAAATCAAACTACCACTTCTAAACTAAATGCGCAGTAGGTAGGTATTTGTTTTTCTACTCGATCATGAAGTATCGACTAGTCCACTAATATGTTAACATAAACTAAAGAGAAATCTATCTAGCTTTATACTTCATATATCATCAGTCTTATGACAATATCATCAGGCCCATATACTCCAAGCAATTTCGTTAGCATGCAAAAAAAAGCCATTTTTAGCTCCACTAAAAAAGTTATGATCACATCTAGGATTTCATATTTTCTACAAGTACGTCGTCAGCGGTAAGAATTGCTACGTTTATACAATTTTATGATTCACAAATGGTTTTAATTAAAAGTAAATAGGCCTTTGGGTACATCTATTAAGGAGCCCCGTTGGTTAAAAACATGGTATAAAAAACATAAGTCTATGGACTTCGTTCCAGTCGGGTATCTACTGAATTATCCTGCTTATTCTAAGCTGTTGATTCACGTTTGAAATTGCTGATTTAGTTTTGTTGAGATTTCACAAACTGAAAATTACCTAGTTTTTATAGATTTTTGTTTTTACTGTCACTGATATTTTCGAATAGCATATTTAATACAATCTATACATATAATAAAATCGTAGAAAAGTGCTGTCTGTACCTATTGAAAATGTGTGCAGGAAGTTATGTAAATGTCGAAAAAAATAAATTAACTTTTTTTTTGTCACACTGCATTTTTTTCGTTTGTCTGATTTCAACTCAGATGATTTCGAAAATATTGCATATTTGATACAATATTAATAATAAAAAAGTTATGTCACATTAAAGAATCACGTCGAACCTAAGCTTATACCCCATTAATCATCAGCAACTATTTGACATTTGGTTGAAACATGCCTTATTATTTAATTACACGGATATTATAATATTGTATTATCCGTATATAAAATTATACGGACAAACTGACACGTGTACGAGTATCTATAGAGGAAAAATGACACTAACAATATTTATTTTTCTTGCGACATAAAAAAAATATCTCGTGGCTCCTAACGAAGGGCTTTTTGCAAAAACCTTGACGTGTTACTAGTTGCCTTATTTAAGTTAACAGGCACTTATATAGATTTATTGTGTCATACATAATGCATGTAGTCTGTATGGGTCTCGGGAACAAAATATGACCATTACAGTTTGCTTCACGTAACTATGTACTGAGGCCATTTTTTTCTGTTCTATGGACAATATTTTTTGTTAATAGACATCTATGTGTCGCTCTGTGTTTTATTTAGTAGTGTTGTGTGAATTGGATTTTTTGGCACGACTCGGATGTTTAAGACGCTCTTAATTCATGAAGGTTCAAAACCCACCAGTACAGGTAAAACGATAAGTCTAATGTGACTTTTTCGCGTTATATCGACACCAGCAATTTATACTGCGCTAACTCAAAAAGCGTACTTTACAGTAGAGGCGTTTAAAGGGAAAAACGTGATAACTTTTACATTAATTAAGATACTTTTTTGAAATTTGGTATGCTTAATTTTAATTTATTCATTGTAATATCTCATATTTATATTTCCTTAATTATTTATATTTTTTGATTTAGCGCAAGTTAGCCGTATATAAACGTAATTATAAAAAAATTTACATCTTATAACGTCTAACTAATGTTAGCGTAGTGTAGTACGGGACGTCGTAGTGCATGTTCAATCATCTGATGCATATTTCAATATTTTATAAAGAACATGTACTTACTTACAAAAAGAATAGTCAACGTACCATTACCAAAATAATTAATACGTTAACAAGGTACATAAGTATTTACTATGTAAAAGTCGCTAAGTCGTTCATTTTACAAACCGAACAAGTATACACACGAACGCACTAAACTACGCTAACTATGATTAGTGCAGTGTTGCACGGATTTTGACCAAAGTGCACACCGCGCGCACACTCCGCTAATAATAGATTGGCGTAATATAAATCGAGTGATTTCAAAAAGTACCTTTACTTAGCGTTTTATAAGATTTGTAACTTTCTTATTTTTGCATATTTCTTCTCAATTTTTTAGACGTATTATAATTGGATTTTAAGCAACTTGGCATTTAAACACGTTTTTTCCAAATTTCGAGTTAGCGTATGTATAAATTGCTGGTGTCGATTGTAGGCTTTCTAAAAATATTTAGATACCACTGACAAACGATGAAAGACACCAAACCTTCTTAGGAAATCAAACATTCTCCATGCGAGATGAGGCCTTTGGTCAGCAGTGAGCAATTTATAAACTGTTTATAATATGATGATGGTGATAATGAATTGGATTTAGAAAATTAGGCATAAGAAAACTAAGTTCCAGAAAAATTACAAAAGTATCGGGTAGGTTTATATAATACTAAATTTTTACAACCTAAAATGTGGAACTGGAACCCATAAAAAAAAAAACGATCACATCTCAATCACATGCATATTTTATACCCTAATACACAGGTTCGGTAAAAAACTATGAATACTCTATGACGTAGCTTTTTCACACTATCCAATAGACATTTTATACAATGAAAGTACCTACCAAAACAATAAATTCAACGATAGATATATACACACTCCTTTATCTCGATCAACTTTTTTTTATGAAACACGCACGGTAAACGAGCATACGTATCACCTGATGGTAAGCAATCGACGCCGCCCATGGGCACTTGAAACACCAGAGGCGTTACAAGTACGTTGCCGGCTTTTTGGGAGTTAGGAATTTAAGGGTTGTTGTTCAGGAATCGGGGATTCGGAAGATTGGAAAGGGGGGAATTGGGCCTCCGCTAACCTCACTTACACAACGAAACACAACGCAAGCGTTGTTTCACGTCGGTTTTCTGTGAGGCCATGGTATCACTCCGGTCGAGCCAGCCCATTCGTGCCGAAGCATGTCTCTTCCACAACTAAGATAATTTAAAAACAATCCTTCTTTTTCCTTAAACTGAACCCAGGGAATAGTTACGAAGGCTGTTCAGCTAAGTTGAGGCTGTCAATTACAGGAACAGGTTTCCAACTAGCTTGCCAGCATAACTTTAAACTTTAAATTATTGAGGTTTTTATAAGAAATTATACTGCAAAGAGTTCTATGTTGTTTAAGTGGTCGTAAGAGCAATTATTGAATGCGAGTTCTTTACTAACGTAGCTTTTATATTTAAAAGTTATATGTATAATGGTAGGTTTTATTCGATGGAAATCAGCATAGTTTGTTGAACTCTTACTGGCTGAGCCTATTGCAGTGTTGTTCTTTTGCCTGCGTTTGCGATACACAGATTATGTTACCAACATGTAAAAACAACATAGGTTATGTTGCAAACACATCACATACGTACATCACACTTGTCCAGACCTACTTCGACAATCTTTGTGAAAACTGGTCCAGCATTCGTCCAATTATTTATTCTTGTGTTGGTTTTTTTATGGTATAAGCTGGTAAAGAGGAGACGGATCACCTGTTGGTAAGTAATCGCCGCCGCCTGTGGACACCTGATAGACTCCTACTTTTATATTTAAATAAAAAAGGATTTTTGAAGTAGCATTTAAAAATGTAATATAATGCTTTAGATGATTTTCATTTAATATAAATTATTCATTATAATAAATCATTGTTAGATAATCATAGCCTCTAAAAAAGCGATTATGTTATAAATTCATAACGAGGACAACAATTTTAGAAATGCTCATAACACCAATGACATCTACCCATACCTAAATGATATTATTATTCGTTTACATAATAGGTACTAATCAATTAATTTTGCAAACAAAATGTTTTCATGATATCTATTGTTAATTGACTGATTGTGACGATGGCTTAATTCTATCGAACTCAAACTAATTCGTGTTTAGTTGTTTGACATTCCAATTATAACGCTAAAATATATTGTTTAATTATTTTGGAACATAATAGCTCGCGCAGGATTAAATGATTATTATATTATTATTTCAGCATCAAATATGAGTATTAAATATGTGTAAACGTTGCTTCATAGGTACATACGTGGAGTGAAGCAAATACATGGAGATGTAATAACTGAATTTCCCTTTAACATAATGCGTGACATTCTACGGGACTCACTCCTATATTCCCCTCTATTTTGCCAATATGCAGTCTCATACTACAAACACGTTGCCAATTGTCCACATTTTAAAGTAACACTTTCTGAAATTCTGAGCGCTTATAACGTATTTACATGTTTCTGGGGGCACGGTAGTGCCCCGCCAAGACGAGCCAAGCGAAGCGCAAGCGCAAGGGCACTACCTACCTTTTCTCGAAGCGAGTTGGCCGCACGGAAAGAGTTTAGAAGATTGAATAGATTTTTAAGCTCAAGCCCATATGACGAATAGCAAAAAGTCCGTGCGGCCGACTCGCCAGTTACGTCCAAGGTTTGCACGCCTACGAGATTATAGCGTAAAAACTCTGCTACGCGCTACGAACTACGCAGTACGAGCTATGGCTGTAGAATTTCCCCGTAACTTGAGTGTGAAATTAGGGCTTATCGATTTAGGTCTGGGCATGTAGGGTTAGAAACTTGGCTCTACACGGGATCTGATTACTTTTTGACAGTGCGAGCTATATGGTCTCGTCTTGGCAACATTTAACATGAAATGTTTTTGTGGGATTTTTTTACTTATATTTTAAGGTCATTGAGCAGTGCCTATTTGTTGTGTTACATTGCACTATCACATTACGACACTTTGTACTTGCTTCTTTGTGAAGATCTATTGTCTTAGCCGTTGTTAAAAATCAAAAGCTTGAAGATCGACCTCAATGCTATAGGAGTAACAGACTGATAATGAAGATGATAGGAAATCGTGTACCTATCAATATGTACTCAGAAAAGCAATAATTTACCACAACTTAGCGTTTTTCAAATACTTGTCACCAAGTGCAACTACCCAGGTATATCTCATGAATTTTTAGCAGTATGTACGTACAAGCAGTACAGATAGGCAGGTAGATAAGTGTAGGTACAGTACATATTATTTAAGATATTCCAATTTTACTATATACGTGATGTTATGTTGGTTATTTATAAAAGAAAAAACAAAAATCTACAACAATAAGACACGAAAAAACATAGTTCACTCAAAGCGTACGATACCAAAATTTCCATCCGCACTGCTTTGTTTCTCTCATTCTCTACAGCGGAACAGGGAAATAAAATCACCATGAAGCCAGTGTTGGTAATTTAAAAATAATGCAGCAAAAATACGTAGGAATGCGAATTTGGAGTAAATTGCGGTGCGGTGGGATCAGGCGCCTGATGGCACCGGATGACACCGGGCGCCCGAGGACGTTGTTATATTGTGCTGAATACATTATTAGATTATCTTGTGATGTAATGAAGTCATCTTGATGTACTTATCTGCTATATGTTGGTAATTTGTGTTATAAGGCTCATGTTATAGGGGTGAGTTTACTGCCATATACTTACTTAATGCCAAACTTCGTGCTACAACTGAGAAATTAACGAAAAACCTAAAAAAAAATTTCTCTATAAAATTGTGATTAAAGCTCCGCTGCCAAAACTTATGTGCAATCCTAAAAATATACCGCTTCTCTCGAACTTATATAATTTGTGCCAACACATAGTTACTTCCACTCTTCTCTGTCGTTACATTTTGTTCACAAATCATTGGACATGACAACACGACCATGTCGCAACATTTTCCTACAAAACTGCTTTTTATTGTTACGGGACATCACATTGAGTCAACAATACCTTCACTTTACCTAGTGTTTAGATTGTAATCGTGTTATTATACCTTACACATCAGAAGAACAACCTATAAGTGGCCACGTAGAGTAGGCTCGAGCATTAAATCACCACGCTTGCTCAATAGAGGATGGTGATTTGAAACTTATAACAAAAAATTTATAAGCCCAGGTTTCCCCACGATGATTTCCTTCACCGTTTGTCAGTGGTATCCGAATAATCCTAGAAAATACATAAGTATATCTCGAAAAATATCTCAATATAAGTTTACATCAAAAACGAATCAAAAAGTAGAATAAGTAATTATTATGACTACATTTTTACAATCAATGAATACGGCAATTCAAAGTCATAAAAAGAAACATAAACCTAAAAACAAAATAAAATTAAATCAAACATTACTTTGTACACAGCTACAACATAAATACAAGTTCCACAATTTTTCGTTGCTTCCAAATTACACAAAGCTGACTTTATATTACACTGAGGTAAACAAACATAAAGAAAGTCGCTACGACGTCAGATCTTTAGGCGGTTATAATCTCGCTGAAGCAAATTTTGAGGGAGGATAATCAGTATTCTTCAACACAGCAAAGTAAAGTAAGCAATGATTTATTATATTAAAAATCCTGCATTATCCCTTGGATGGGACGAGCTGACTCCGCTGGTCATAAAGAGTTCCCGGATTTAATAAAATTTATTCAGCTTCGTTCTATGGGGACCGACAAATCATAATTCTACCAAAATACATACTTATTTAGTCGCGGCGGGAAGTTTCAGAGCTAGTAAAGTTTATTTACGTTAGTACTCAAGAGAATACGTTGAGTGGACGACTTGAAACATAGTTTTTTAAGTAGGTAATCTGACTATTCTTTAATGCGAAGAGTATGCGACACGAAGAGTCAATTTTGGTAGAACACAAAAAGTATCAATCGGACATATTATGTTTAAGTTTTGGTTAAACCAATTAAAAATATTTTAAAGTTTGCTATGAAACATTGTGATTAAAATGTCCCGTACCTTGTTTTCACATGTCTTTTCTGTTCATTCAGGATTTTCGTATACCAAACACAACAAAAGTCCTAATTACAAAAATATGTCCAGAAAAATATTTGCATTTTTCATTCATGTCATTTTGTAAAATAGCTGATATAGAAACAATGAAGATGCAACGAAAAATGTCCAGTAATAATTATAAAAGTAATTAAAAAATATTTCAATTAAAATTAAGCCTGCCAAGCATATTGTAGTAAGCTGATTAATTTCCCCCGTGGTGGTTCCAATGACGCAATTTCTTTTGGGTTTCCACCCTTTACACAGGCTTAAAATCTCCAATTTGGCTCAAAATTAATTTAGGCTGTTGTGAAGTAATTGCTTATTAGTGTCAGCATTACTTCGAGCGATTTTAGTCTAGACTGTTTGATAAAAAAGGCTTCATTTCAAAATAGTTCCTTCTTACAAGGGTATACTAAAGTTATAGTCCGATATTTGATGCTATGCTACGAAGAAATAAGGTTAGTAATAGCTTAACATAACAATTACTGCACTAGCGTGTTTATGGATGTCGATAGTCTATCACCACTTAGGTTAGTAAATGAACTGGTAGCTATACCAGTTCATTTCCCTTAATTGGCTTAAACGTTAGCCAATTCCGTTTGCCATTACAATATTGCATAACATGCCTCTAGCTATTGTTCGACATTACTTTTTTAACCAATTTAACTTAACTATGAACTTCGGAAAGCTGTTAATACGCACTACTTCAGAGTACATCACACATCTACAACCTATAAGTGACCACTGCTGACCAAAGGCCCCTACTCGCACGCAGAAGGTGCTGAAAACAATTGCTAAGAACTCAGTTAAGTAACCATTAAATGACTCTGAGTATGGGATTTTTTCATTTGATTATTGGTACAATTTCTGGTTTCAGAATTGAGAAGGTATTGATAAAAAAATCTGTAAATTTTTAATATTGAAAGTTTTTCAATAACCAAAACTGAAAAAGTACAAACATACAAGTTCACTGAATATTTCATACAGTCATCATTTTCATCTAAAAATGATCCAGATTTGAATAGCTGCATATATTTTTTTTTTTGTTTCTCTAAACCACACATAGTAACTGAAAGCCTTTTAGTGTCAGTTTGTGCGAACTGTATTGAATATAGGGAATTTTAACCGCGATATAACTGACAGAAATAGGTCGTAGATTTAGAATGTCCCGTGATAAAATAGAATCAAAATAATAGCTTAATATGGACGCTGATACTGACACTAAAAATAAATAATTAATTGTGTTTAGGGCGATAAGGTTCAGTTTAGGTTGGTGTTTTGGAGTGAGGACATACAAGTCTGTCTTTGATGAAGTTTATTGCAACCAAAAATATATTGTATCTCTCAACTGTTATATTACTACCACATACATAAATAGAGTACATAAATGGCTTAAACAAATTAAAAATGCATAAAAAGGCAACAAAATAATAAAAGTTTTCAAGGAAAACGTTATTGGCTGTTCGAAATCATAAAATATTTACAGTTTCAGATGCTACATTTATATTATATTATCTTGCTTAACATTAGATAGTGTTCATCAAGGCATAATTAAAACAACTTTATACAAAATTCAAAGGACGAAACAACAAAATATTTCTAAAGACATTCCATGTACAAATTATTCGGAACAAAAACAACAATTACAGCTCAAGTTGATTTGCAGTCACAATAAAAACGAGCAATTTACTTTTTATTATCACTACAAATCACCTTGACAGGAGTCGTGACCACAAAGATTCCTTGATACCAGCATCTAAGCCTACAATTAACCTCAAGCAAACTCTTATAACGAATGATTTCATAAATCACCCAAATTGCCCTTTATTACGCATCTTACATCACTTAAATTGAGACAGCCGTCTCAATGAGAGGAGCGAAATTTTCGCCAATTTTCGTCGGTCGTATGAGCATTTTCATTGTGCATCTTTTATTTAATTGGTTATAATATTTGGTAACTGTCTAATATTAATACTTTGTTCATTTGAGGATGATGTGATAATTTGTTTGATTTGGAGCGATTAGATTTAGTGCGACAGCTGTCGCGGAATGCTGTTCATGACTAGTAGTTCTTTTGTCAAATAATTTCGTAGTTCACTCACGAAAGTAATAAACACACACAATTAACGTCACGCCTTTTATCCCCGAAGGGGCAGGCAGAGGTGCACATTACGGCACGTAGTGCCGCTATAATATAATGTACACCCACTTTTCACCATTTTGTATTATAAACCCATGTAATAGGGGGTGAGCCTATTACCATATACTGGACACAATTCCAGACTCCGTGCTACCACTGAGAATTTTAATACTTTGCCCGACCCGGGAATCAAGCCCCTTTTCGGCAGTCGCACTTGCGACCACTGACCAACGAGGCAGTCAATGGTTAATGAATTTGGCGCGAGTGCCAATCATGAAGTAAACAACTTTATTGCACTGTTAATCATACAGAAACCAACACGAAGACATAATCGAACTTTAATATTGACTGCAGCCGACGCAAATATGACAAAAACTTCGACATGTATCTATATAATTTATTTAGCACATTAACACACGCTTGCATATTCATATAATCCCGTCCTTCCATTTCGAAAATCCCACAAATGTTGATAGAAAATGATACAGCACAATATTCAATGTAAATTTCAGGTCACCATGTTAATTATAGAGGCTTTGCAAACTCTAATTAACATTTAATTGCGTTATTTAGAAATGATCACGTCGTATAAAATATGGTATTACGTTGTATTTAAATGGAAAATATTATAATTGTGCGGCTTTTGGAACCTGAAGCCTTTCCTTTGTATATTCAGAACGAGAAATGAACTTGCTTTGTCTCGTAATTTTGGTAGTATCTACAAATATCTCGAATAATGAGAAAGTTAGATAGACAAACAGACGATAAAAGAGGTAATATTATTTATTTGCGTATATTGTGTACCTATCTAAGATTTAAATGCAATTTTTTTATCTATTTTTATGTACTGAACTAAAAATCCTTTTTTAAATAGGAATTACCTTCAATTTTCTTTAAAGCCTCTATTTTTGAAAAAATATAGAGTCGTTTCCTTGTGTCGGGTTTCCTTCGGGTCATACCAGAAAAATTGACAAATTGTTCTCAATAAAAAAAATGAATTTAAACCTTAGTTAGCAAACTCGCACAACTCACAAAAGCGCACAAATCAAAACACATTACTTTTTTATTATTACACAATAACTTGGTGACAATGGGACCACCTCAGAACTATCTACTTTCGAACAAAAAAGAGAAATTTGAAAATCCGTCGGCAATTGACGGAGTATTCGATGAACAAACATACAAAAAAAAAAAAAAAAACTCCTAAATACAAACAGCCGAACATAGTACCTCCTCCTTTTTGTGAAGTCGGTAAAAAATGTATCAGCAATCAACATGACATTGTTTTATTTGAAACAACATTATTTATTTACGGACGCTTTGATAAATGTCGCCTTTGATGTAGGTATAAACGAAATAAACATATTTTTTGGTAGATTGTGAGAGTAGTAAAAAATTTTTAGTGGAACAAAAGCTTTTGATTTTACATTAATACAGCAATCAACAAAAAGGGAATAGGAATAAACACAGCCAAACGTAAAGCCTTTTAATTTTTTTTCGCGTTACGATTATTTTGTTTTGACATCTATCAAAAATATTCTTTTATACACCTCTTTTTAGTCCAAATTAGGACAATATTTATAACAACCATACTGTACCTAACGTAAGGGTATTGTATAATATATGCAAATAGATCCCAAACCAGAGATACACTTAAAACAAAGACACTTAGTAGCAAGTAACCTCTCATAGTCATTAAAACGTAACTTGTTAAGCACTGAACTGTTAAAGAGATGGACAAAACTCCCATAGAATCAGCAGTAGAAATAGTTTTACGCTATCACGTCCTAATATGGGCCATTAAGCTTCTGATAATGGGTCACAGGTGGTCCAACCAGAAACGCTACGGGATCTGCACCCGGTATGTTAATATGTTTTTAATTGCTTTTCTATTCCCGAACTAAGGCAGTTTCCGAATGCGCCTTCACCATAAATCACGGCGCCACTGATTGGGATTGTTATGGTTTTGAAATCGGCACTTACATTGATAAAAGGTAAAATTAGATGGCATAAATCTTTTAAATGGTACCCTAGCTTAAATGTTTTTTCAGTGGAATGTAATCACTTGCTACTTACGTTGATCGAGTACCTACCTTATGTAACAATTGATTCGAATTAGAATTATTTGTGAAAAGACTGAAAATAGATGTTATATGTCATGCAATAGACGGATGATTCAGTTGTCTCCAATTTCTGTGATTTTTGAATGGCAAAATATACATGAAATGTTTCTTATTACTCGCCACTAAAAATGTTTTCTTCTACCTTTACAAACAATATATCATTTCCAACCCCTTCCTACCAGGTATTGATTTTATTTTCTATCCCAAGACTTGAAACTACGTGTTGGGTATCAGCTGCATCTTACCCCATGTAAGTTGTAATAGGCAATTCAAGGAAATGGCTCATTGTGGCACTTGGAGACGATGGCGTCGCCATTGTGGTCAATGTTACTGCCTGGGCTGTTGTTGTATCATGTTATTGTATATCAGGTATAGTATGGAAGGGTTCAGGTGGGTAATTATGTTAAAATACTAAGTCTAAGGGCAAATGGTTGTAAATTATGACTACAAATACAAACGAACATACGTAAGTAATATTAAATTACATTAAGTTAACGAATGATCCACCTTCAAAAGCTTGTTTTCATCTAGTCTTTATTTAAATAAAAAATAAATTACATGTTTGATGGTAATTTTAATACTTTTGAAAAACAAGAATATAATTCGTAGTTCAGTTTACTTGGTTCGAATGATAAATTAAAGATTAGTAATGTAATTAAATAAACTAAGGGTTCATTTCCACCAGAGATATGCTATGCTACGTTGCTAAGGATTTGGCTACCACTAATCATTTTCATTGGTACATATACGTACGACACGGTACGACATAGCTTAATATTGGTGGAATCAGACTCAGCTAAGCTTTATTTTTTATGAGGAAAGATGCTTGCTATGGATATGTGCTATGGATAGCTTCCCTACTATCGATACATCGCATATTCGAGCTGCGCATCTTCCTCACACAGCTACATAGCTTAGTATCAGTGGAAACGGTCACAAAGTTTCACAGCTTAGCTATTAAATCTTCATAGCATAGCTACATAGCACATCTCTGGTGGAAAATCACCCTTAAACGTCTATAAAACTTGTACTTATTATCAAGTATCCAATAATAAACGTAGATCTAAATATAATTAATGAATTATCTTATGCTCAAATAATTCTTTCGTCCCCAATATCGCATTACTTCTATAATTAAACCGATTTACCAATTTTCTAATTCTATTCGGAGTTTAGACTCATTCAAGCGAAGCAAGTCTCTTAGAGTGAGGAGGATTGAGGGAGTTGGAACCGCCAACCACGACAGGACTAGGCACTCTCAACTTTGTTCGTTTCATGCGTAACTCTCGAAAGAACTTAATTTGTTTGACACATACATTTTAATGCTACGTACATGAGAAAACTTCACAATTAAATGGTTTTCGTGCCTTTTATATTTAGAAAGGTTTTATTTTTAGTTCGGTTTGAAAGGTTTTTTTTTGTTTTAGTTAGTTGTTAATGTTTTGTTGCTCTGTTTTGGTTAAGAGTGCTAAGTGCTACTTTTAGATTACGAGGTTACCTACTTTTGTGAAAAATAAAACCTACTTAAAGGCTAATGTAACATGTAATACTAATTTATTTGCAGTGGAATAGTTACAACGTTATAGCATAGTTTGGTGCAAATAAAGCAACTTTTATTATCGCTCCTAAAGTGAACAGTATCATAAAACGTTATTGTTAAAAAATACACTCGTGTTTTTGTCATTTGTTGAGAAACTGAGGCTTTTTTTATTCTCACATATATAGATAGTTGCAACTGACAAAACAAATAATTCCTCAGTTCAACAATAACTTCACGTTCAAATACATTATCAAGAATCTCAATTAAAACGTCACAAAGTCAGCTTCAGGAGCGAAATCCTGAGCCAGTGGAGTCGAGAGCCACCGACATATTAGCGGCAGTAATTCAGGGATAATGTTCGCGTAATTTCGCTCGAGCCACCCACCAAATCTATGGTCTTTAATAAACGTGAACAAACTCTATGGAAACAATTATTTAACGAAATTACTGCTTTACATGATACCCTTAATGAAATTACAAACACCGTACCCTGTACGGAGATTTAATTTGACAACATAATTAATAATTATGTTTTCATTATGTCGGTTTTGTTGAAATACGATCGTAGTGGTTGTATTCTGTGTATCTTTAAATTTGATTTTCAGAAATTTCAATTAATTAATTTAGCCCCAGCAATTAGATGTAAGTCGGATAAACATGGTAAATGTGTAAAGATGAAACCCATAATCCTCCTTGGAGAATATGATATGATATGCCTTAGAACGTATCGTAGCTGACTGAGGTAAATTTGGCAGCAAACTTATGGATTCCATCAATGATCATAATCGATTGCCATTAAAAGGGAGTAATGGGAGGGTCTTGGAGAATTTAGGCAAATCCCGTGTCGTGTCCTCTGAATTGTTGGGCGAGACACGATCTGTGTCCAAATAGTACGGGACCCGGTGAGCCCACGTTAATACGTGCGTTAATTGGTGACCTCCAACCCGGTTCATCCTCGTCCCCCTCACCCTCGCTTCCAATTCGTAAGGGTTCATCTCCCGTTAATAAGAATCTGACACTAACAATTTATCAGAATTGATTAAATTTACTTTACGCTATTCGCTTTTATTGTATTAGTGAGTTTTAGGGAGATTTCGTTTCTGGGATAAGTATACTATTTCAGTGTTGTTAAAGATATTTTGAGAGCGCTAATTTTGTTTAAACGGAAAAAATGGTTTAGGGATTTGTTTGTTAGAGTACAGATGGGTATGAAAGCAAAGCTCTGCCGGAGTGGGCGAATTGCAAACAGAGCTGACCGATCAACTGACAAAAAACAGCGTAGTGGTGATAAAGCCATCAGTCTTGATCCATCCTGACTGTCTGTGTGTGTTGCCGCAAGGGCTGACAGATAGCGTATTGTCAGCGGTGGTGGACATTTTTCCCGTCACCCTGACAAATGAAATAAGAGGATTGGTGTGACAAGCAGCCCCTCGAGTGCTCGGGAAATCATATGCCGTCGTGATGCGAATATGGGATTTGTATTTGTGCTAGTTTTATGGTAAAGATGGGAATATTTTAACAGCTTTGTCTATATGTTGCTATGCATTTGTAATTCGGTTTGTTGTTTTTGACGAAACATTTGGGTATGTTTATTTTATCATGTCACTATGTTTTTTAATAGTGTCAAATGTGTCTACACTCCCTCGTTACAGGTACAATTTTCCATGAATTTTACGTGAAAAAGTATGTTGAAAATTATTTTCTAGCTTAAATTTTATTTAAAAGAAAATTACATTTTGCAGTTCATGATCTGAGCAAGGTGATAGTGGGATTAGTGAGGATGAAATTATCCAAAGCCTCGCCTCGCTTGGCCAGCTTCAAAATTATTTTGCGGGGAGCCCAAAATTTTTTCTGAGCTCAAATGTGCTGTTGGTTTTTTCATTATTGTAGATGTGTAATGAAACTAATACTCATGTTAATTATTGTAAATATTAAGGTATATTATTTCTGAATCGGAACAAAGTAAGTCATATTATGTTTCAAAACACGATGGAAGAAAATATTTTCTTTTATAGCTGTTGTATGCACAATATATTGTATATATCGATCTGTCGACTAAATAAAAACAAACTACGTTAACACACACAATCTAACACTATAACACACAAACAAAATAATATGTTCAAAATTAAATTTTACCAAAAGCATTTGTGAATTCATAACCTCAAATTAAATAATACAACTAGCAGATTTATATAATGAGATGCAGAAACTAATTACACCTAAATTCCACTTAATATGATGCGATTAAGTATTTAAATCTGTTTATTCAGTCCTGTGAGGTTTCGCTTGTGAGTACGATAACCTTTTTAGTGTCAATGAACATATTTTTTTATGAAACAATGGGCCTCTGAATGAACGGTATCTATAAAATAAAAAAAATAACTAAACTAAGTAAGTCCACTAAAGTATTTATGTGCATAAAGCTTTAAATAAATAAATAAAAGTCAATATATTAGATTTGATATAATGACATTTCTAATCTCTTTTTTTAACTAAATATTAATGGAAATTTGTATAAGAAAATAGTAGTATTACAAATGCTGATACACAAATCATTGTCGATCCTAAGATTACCCATCGAATAGGTCAGCCTATACCCAATCTAAAGTAATGTTCAAATAAAAAAAAACTGTTGGTGCTGCCATCTTCCTTCTTTCTGTTCTCTTCTATTTCAACAAATAAAAAGTAAGTAGAACAAAAGCTACCCACTGCAGAGCAAATATTTCAATCTCCAAAGTAAACAAATTTCTTGAAAAAAATAATAAAATAATTAGATATTTCTAGTCCTTCGCTTTATTTGACAACAAGTTTTGTAGTAAAGATTGACCCAGACGGGCAACAAAATAGTTGCTTAGGAAAAATGAATAAATATTTTAGAGTAGGTCGTAAATTTTATTATAAAAATATTACAACTCCTAGTAATTGACTGTGCACCACGCTGTGACGTCATTGGGATGCTGAGGTTTAACTACTGAGCACTTGCTTTGGGTTGAATTCTAGCGGAATCCACAGTTGATTCGTACGAGTTGTATGATACAGAATCATATCACTTACTTAATTCTAAAACTTAACAAATCTTTTAAAGCTTAATATAACAGTCAATGTATGGGTGACCAAATCAAACTGAAAAATATCGTACATTAAAATTGGTTTTTACTCATAAAGCAGACAGTCTTAACTAGCTTCTACGCACTCAATAATCTATTTTGAAGTTCGATAGTTTTCTTAATCACACGTAAAACGAATTGAAAAAAAAAACATTTACCAATACATTTTCGAGGACAAACACAATAATAAATAATTAATTATTTCGGAACGATAAACTGCTCATATTCGGTATGCTTCGCCGAAGTTGGAATGCGGTAGTTGTTCGTTAATTACTGGCTTAATTAACTTCACAGAATAATGTACCTGTTAACTGCATTATGGGCCGATGTATAGGGAAGCTGGAACGTAAATAACAATTAACAGATTGATATTGAGAAACTGTTATTTTGTATTAACGAAAACTACGTTAAATATTCGTGAATTGATAATTTTGCTCTTTAGTTGTTTAAATCTTTAGTAGGTTTTGTTTGTTGCACGTGTTAATTCATTGTTAAATCAATGAATAGTACAAGTTTAAAATATATCAACAGCCTATATGTGGGCACTGCTGACCAACCAAAGGCCTCTTCTCGCACGGAGAAGGATAGAGCATTAATCACCACCCTCTCTCATTGCGGCTTGGTGATTTCAAACTTATAATTAGAAATTACAAGCTCTGGGTTCTTCACAATATTTACCTTCACCGTTTGTCGGTGGTCTCTAAATAATCTTAGAAAGTACATATAACTCGGAAAATGCTACATTGGTTGTAGGTTTTGAACCCGCACTCTCATTCGTGAGAAGCGGTTATATTAAACCTCCGGCCTACTACGACTATAGTTCAATATGTGTTTAAACTAATTTTATAGCGATAGCAATGACTATGTTATTAACCAGTTGCAGTTTAGAAATGGCACGGGCTTTCGTCGCTAAAAGGTCCGTTGTATATATTTAGCTTGAGTTTAAGTTTATTTAATTTTCTTTAATAACTAAGTATATGTGTTTTTTTTTCTGTACATTTAAAGTTGCCAGTCTAAGCTGGCAGCAAGTCTTACAAATGACCGCGGAGCGCCCGTCGCCGATATTTTTTAAGAAAGCGCGTTCTTACATCTCTCTTTTTATGATTGTTCTTCTTTTATTAGAGTACTTTTGTTTCTTAAGTGAAATTTTCTAAGTTAGAAAGGCGGAGCTTTCGCTGTAAATCCGTACTTACTCTTTGTGTCGTAAAAGTTAGACGATTGAAAAAATTGTTTCTTTTGTGCGACAAAATCGCTGTTAAGAATTGATTTACCTTTGATTCGTTATTGTAAGGTTTTATATACTCTAATGGCGGAGCAAAGTACATACTTTTGAATAATGAAACCGAACTTGCGGTATAAATTGGAATAGTTTAATGCTCCCGATAATGGGAGAGCTAATTACGGTTCGAGGTTACACGCTATTGAAGTAAAGAAAGTGGAGTAGTTATAAACGTGCGCTATGCAGAGCTTGTGCAGAAACATAAAACTGCAAGGCGAAGTGGATTGACTAATAAGATTAGCATAATTACGCGCGGCGACTGCACGCGAACCCATAGCTTTTCATAATTAGCACCCGTTGTTATAACATTCGTGAGACTCGTGTTGGAGCAGACTGTACCTATGTACACACAAATATAGCTCTTATTTACATACATGTACGCTAATCTAATAATATCCCGAATGAAATGCAAATGAAGGTGGTTTTTCCTTGAAGAGCTGTGCTGCGTTCTTCCTTTTCGTTTGAAACGTTTAGAGTTGTTAATCTTTGCAGACTTACTTCAATCAAGACATCGTTTAGCAGCTCCGTTTGGAGCATTTGATTTTAACACTAACTCCAGCTAAATTAAATACTCGGTGGAATTAAAGTTTTAACCTGTTTCCTAGTTATATCTTGTAGACTGATTGAAATCTGTGTTAAATTGTAAAAGATTTACATAAAGCCTTCTTATTTACGATGCAATATAGTAATTCCAATGATTAAAAAAATATTTTTGTTATAATAACCTTTTTTAACTTTTATAAATGCATGGAGCATTATTATAATAATTTATTCTTAAGCCACTTTATATAAGAATGAGATTCTCTGTTTGAGCTATATGTATGTATGTTTTTGCGCAATTATCTCACGATTAGCCAAACCGATTTTGATGCGGTTTTCTGAAAAGTATTTGGTACTCTTAAGATCAGGTTTTTAGTTTATTAATCGACTTCAAAAGGAGTTTTTTAACATGTTTTTTAACATGTTTACAAAATGTGTTTCTCATAAATTCGAAAATCATTTATTATTGAAAATCAAATATATTAAAGCAACAATAAAACTCCTTTCAAATCTCCTTTCTCCATCGACGGACTTCTTTGTAACCGTAACAGTATTTAATACAAACAGCACTTAACTACCGACCAATAACCACTTATAATTTCCAACATCAAATTAATACAATACAAATTAATCTGTGTAAATACATCGGAATACGCAAATAATTAATGGGGCCCTTTTAAATACTCATTGGAAAATACGGTATAAATTCTGACAACCGAACGAATGCAGCGGTTGGCCGTTGAACAGTCGCAAATCAAGGTACTCCAATCTGTCTATGTCTTTCATTGGATTTTCGACTCTGTGTGAATAGAATAAAGTTGGAAATCGCGTAAAAATGATAGCAAAGGTATAGGTTAGCCTGCTGGCCACTGTACAAATATTCAATAAGGGAACCCATGTATTGTATTTTGTATTGCACCCCGCGATTCAGTTTGCTCACTCCTCAATATACCGATATTGTTTTGGTCCTATTGAAAACGGAATCAAATAGTACAAATTGCGAAGCCATATTGTCGTATGTGTATGTGTACCTAGCTTCCATTTGTATCTTTATTTGGACAGACAGACAGATTAAGTTCACCTTTGTGAATGGAATCCATGTTTTTGTTAACATTATAAATATTTATGACTCGTTGGTCGAGTGGTGGCTAGTGCGACTGCCGAACAAGGGGTCTCGGGTTCGATTCCCGGGTCGGGCAAAGTAATATTTCGGATTTTTGAACTCGGTAGTAGCACGGAGTCTGGAATTGTGTCCACGATGTAGTAATAGGCTTACCTCCTATTACATGGGACTTATGACACAAATGGTGAAAAATGGATGTACAATTGTACATTGTATAGCGGCATTACGTGCTTTAAAGTGCACCTCTGCCTACCCCTTCGGGGATAAAAGGCGTGACGTTGTGTGTGTGTATAAATATTTATGAAAGTGTGTGACGTAGCATTGATTCAACTTGTATCGTTATTAATTGTAATTGTTAATTCAATTGAATGTGGTTAAAGTTATAATTTCATTAATTATGCGCATAATTTACTTATATGTAATAACATCGTTAAATTTTATATGAAATTATAGTCATTAATTTTGTTTACTTATTTATATTCAATACTTGTTTAATACATTTTTAAAGATTTAATAATAAAAAACATTATTATTTAAGTCATTAGGTATTATATATATTAATATATAGATATTAATGAATAGGGATGATGACGGGGTATGAAAATTAAAAATCAATTTAGTCGGTTACTTAGGTAATGAAAAAATATTCGGCAAATATTTTGGTATTTCGTCATATAAGTTTAGGAGTGCAGGCTAAAAGATCATTTCTATGTATAAAACATACCTACTTAGAAATGACGTCACGCAATATTTTAAATCAATATATCTTCGAAACTATTTGTTTCCGCAGGACAATAGAAAACGTGTGTCTAATGTTTTAAAATACACTATAATTTATAACATGTACAAGACGGACATTAAAATAAAAATCAGTTATCTACCCTATTGTACAAATTTATAACGAATACACGTATAATTTTATGAACAAAATTCAAAATAAAAAGCGAGAGTTCGTATGAAAAAACTGGTCGAAACTGAATTTACGGAGCAAACAAAACTTTTTAATTTAATTAATTTATTCTGTCTCGTATCTGGGTAAGCTCAAACTAGGACTCTCACACAAACTGGGTAGATTCAAACTGTCTAAATTCAATGTACATAATACTACAAAAACGAACTTGCTCCACACTACGATTTTCTCCTATGTCGTGGGTGCGTTTACAATTAATTTCACATGCATATGACACCCAGACCCGAAACAGACAACAACAACATAATTTATTTTCATAAATATTTTTTACATAATATTAGCCCTCAGTCATTTATCTGACTGTTGGCTGATGATGACAACAACAGAGAAATAGTCCGAATCTATTATTTTTAAAATAAATTGGCTAAAAGAAAATTCTGAAAATTCTTTTATATTTTCTATCTAAACATAGCATAAAGAATTACCATTGAAAAGCGTGAAACCAAATTAATATCTATCCGTCAATGGGCATTCAAAATGCACGAGCGCTGCGCTATTCAATAGATCCAGAGGGCATTAGAGTGCACACTCCATTCTTGTATTGAATGTAATAATGTTCTAAATTCTAGAGGCAAAATCCGGGCTTTAGAAACGAGTAAAAACGGTAACGCTGACTAATGACTTAGCCTGCTAATATCTACCGCAGACTATATAAAAAGATGGACATTAATCACTACGTATTAGGGATGATAATCGCTTGATGGAAAGCCTAGCACATCTGATATCAATCTTTACAACAAAAGATGTTAAAAACTATTACTAACTTGAGACTACTAAACAAATTAAATTCCATTAAACTTAAAAACCGTCTCAAACAAATTCGGAAACTTTCATAATAGTGTAGTTCCCGTAATTTTCAACAGGGGGCAGCACTAGAATTTTATGGACGGGACAGATGGAAACGTCAGTAGGCAAGCGGGGTCTCCGCGGTATAACATTTGGATTTATTCAGTCGTGAAATTAAACAAGCCCCGAGCGCCCTCTATCACAATTTATGTTCGCACTAGATTGTAAAGGTCCGGCGGCAAGATCTGACTGTACCCTCATTAATTGGTGGAGTCATGACTGGCTTGTGTTTTGTACTTGATTTAAGGATTGGATGATTTGAGCCTACGTCTAGTTTTAATGAGGAGAGGTCCTCATTAAGTAACATATTCAATGACAGCGTTATTCGCGTAGTACTTAATGATGGGGTTAAATGTCGTGTTACATGTTACATACTTTATACGACTCTTATATAGCACAATATGACACGTTTCGCAATGATGTTTTATTATGGTTTTTATTACATATTAAAATGGTTCAGTTTCTAACTTAGCATTGGAAAAAAAAAAGATCATATTTCAATTTACTCAAAACTGCCACTAATAAATAGAAAAATGAACTCAGTACAAATGACCCATAAAGTAAATATAAATTCAATAACAAAGATACAATAAATAACACAGAAAACTTGGTTAGAAAAGTATACCTTCGTCAAGCAAGCTGTCACTTGCACAACCCCACTGCCGCACAAACAGTATAACAAAGTACGGCCATATTGTCAATTTAATTTTATCCGCTTTAAAAAATGCCTTCAAAGGAAAACACAAGGAGTACGTATACACTTACATTTAAAGTTTAACGAGGCCCTTACTCGTACATTGTCCTATCGCCTGCCAGTCCTGTATCTTACTCATGCCCTATAATATCGCCCTCCGTGCATCATGATAAGGGTGCGTAACTTCGGGGCTGCGAGGGTGTCGTAAATATTCATTATCCTTCTAACATTGAACTCTTGTTTAAGAATAACACGGGCATCTTCTTTCCAACTTTATTAAAGGCAGCTTAATTTCCATTACTTGAAAACTTTGCCCACAAAATGGTTAATTTTTAGGTCAGTTAATGATCAAAGTATGTGCGTATGTTAAAAGTCCATTAGTAAAATTTTATATAGGCATATTAATAATATGAAATAATAGCTGGTTTCACGCAAGAATTGCGTGTTATTTTAAAATATATTACAGTCATATTTAAAAAATTTAGACATGTTCAAAGCACCCGATGACGTCATAGAATGAGTTCACTTCTTAATTAGTACGTTTTAAGTTATTATTAACGTATATGTATATCACATAAATACATTTTTATGACAACGTCTAAAACCATTATGCGTAATGGAATCAAAAACCTCAACACTGTATAATCAATGGTGGTACACATAGCCAAACAACAATCAGAACAGTCTGTAACTACAACTTTTCACCATTCACTAAGAAATTCCTCTACATTTACCTGTGCAACGAAACCAAACATAAACCCAACCAAGATAAGCAAAGCCCTAAAAGAACCCTTACGAAATTACCACAAAAAAATCTACCCATGAACAGATTTTATGAAACTAGAACCGAAATATCTTCAATCCGCAGACAAAGCTTTAGTGTCAATAGGTATCACTATTTTAGTGTCCCTATAACGTGTGGGACAAGGGTTTGTAGTTATCCTAACGCGTGAAATAAACAAATCCCCCATAGATAGTACACAGTGCCAAGTCTTTCTATTCTTGGCAACGGTTTTTAAGGAGAGTTTATTGAATTAAATTGATTATTTTTAATAGTTTTTAGTTTATACTGGTATTGGTATTGTTACATGTTGACAATAATATGATGATGATGATTTGGAATATATAGCGTTCTACATCATTCTAAATGGTGTTAGGTAACTGACCTCTTTCGAAAATTGGCACAAAGGAGTTAAAGTTAAAGATATCAAACAGTATCTCTTTCTATGGAGAGAATGGCTAATGGAGAAAACCATGGTAGTTAATTAGCACGTCTCACGATAGTTATTATAAAAGTATCTATTACTATTGCAAAATAATAAATATTATATACTGACATTAACATCAAACAAGCATTGGAAATCATTAACTCCTTGTACTATAACTTAGAATCAACATATGTACTTCAAAACACCAAGCATGTGGTTTAAAGCAACAACGACCTCCAACACAAGAATAATGATTAAAATAAACTCACCAAAATGATAACCATAAGTACCAAACACGGTATTCATAGTCCTTACATAATAACACCTACCATATCGCTTTATGACTACAGACGTAATAATTTCGCGTCGTTCCATGGAAATAAATACTTTAAGCAATAACCATAAAACAGCTATTCCTATACAGGTTGCGAAGCTAAAGAAAGAAGTGAAGTAACTAGCAATCAAACGTATTTATTGGACCATTTTAGTAAACTACAACATTCCTGCAAGTCATAGCTTCAAGGTGCTTAATGCTTGGAATAATGGGCCTTTAATACTTATGGGTGACTGTAACGAGTTTATTAATATACTGGGTGCAGTTTCGATAGTTTTCTGTTTGTTGATATGAATATTGAGTCCTAGGTCTTTTGAGTTTAAGTTTTAATTTTTAAATATCAGCTTTGCAGTATTTTTTAAAAGATTATCTTCAGTTCTGGGCAATTACTGCTCAAATAGAATGAATTATGCTCCTAAAAATGATAATTCATAAAAATCTATAAACATAAGGCTATTTCCACGAGAGATGTGCTATGCTACGTTTTGTGGGTGCGTTTGGTTTCACCAATATTCATTGCTGCATATAGCCCAGCATTGATGGAAACGGGTTCAACTAAGATATGTTTTATATACACACATCCATAGCATGCATATTTCGCATGCTATGGATGTGTGTTATGGATGCGTGCTATGGATGGTTTCCTACTATCGATATCTCGCATACTAGAATTTCACATCTTACTCGCACCGCTACATAGCTTAGTATCTTTTTTTAAAAAAACATCTTCACAGCATAGCTACATAGCACATCTCTGGTGAAAAACAACCATTAAAGTTTCTTAGGTCAGTTGTAACGAAGACTGACAAAAACATGAACTGCGACAATAATCGAATAAAAACCATAACAGACCTTAAACATAATACAAGCACAATAAAACAACAATAGTTTACAGCAGAACTTATAATAATCACCAAATGAATAGCAATCTCTCTACACCACACATAGTATAGGATAAAATGCGCAAACGCGATAAAAAGTTTCGCGTTCCGCGATCGACATAATAGTGCTGCGATTGGAATAAATAACATCAATTGATGTTTTCTTTGCTAATGTCGTCGCCGGGAGCACAGAGAGGGTAATGTGCGATGCCATTAAAAGTACATAAATACAGGATCGTCTCAATAAATGTCACGGCACTGGTAGTTTGTTGTAGTAAATAAAGTGCAGCGTGCAATCTACAATGTTGCCTTTTTATGACTCCTGCTAGTTCATTACGGATATAAAGTTTGAATCGGTTTAGTTTGAACGCTTTTTGGTTTGGTTCGTGAGAATAGATTGAATGTTTGTCTTGTTTTGATTAGACTTATGTTGTTCATTTTTATGTGGTATTCGGAATCGATGTAGAGTTGAGTGAAAACATTTTTCAATGTATTAGTGAGGTTGTTGAGTTTAATTTTTTTTTTTTTAACATAGTGAGTAAACTTTTCTTTCTCCAAACAAACAAGGGGTACAATAGAATTTGGATGTTACCGTGCCATCCACACCGCAGTTAACTTTTGTGGAGTAACAAAATGCAACACGGTAACATTCGGTAAGTATCTATGGCGTATGTGGCTTGCTAACTTTTACTATTAACTTTTAACTGCCAGATTTTGCTGAGTGACACTTAGAAGCATTGATCAACAAACAGAAACTACGGTAAAGATGCATGGTTAAGTAAAACTAAAACAAAATTGGTTTGTGTAAAATAAAACAATAACACCAACGTGATAGCTTGCTAATAATGAATGAATTATCCTACAACTTGCACCTTTATATCTACTAACCTTGATTATTGTAGACCAATAGTATACAGAAGGTTAATTCGCATTAATAAAAATACTTTTAAGAAATTTATATATTCTAATAGAAACGACACTGATGCTACTTTTCAATTTGATACAAATATGTTTAGATGTAAATGGTAGATATTTATTATGAGATACAAAAATACATATTACACAGTGCCACATGCTAAACAAACCAACGAACGTGAGCTCACAGTAGAGCCAACAATAAAGCATGGTACAAATTGTTAAAAATGAACCTTCTGTAACTACTTACATAGCGATTCATGGCTTGAAACCAACAGTTAGTAGCGTGGTCACAGTAATAAACATAAAACATGAAATTAAACTGGTGCGCGATGAAAGCTATAAAACCTTACGTATTACGAACTATAGGCAAAATGCCAGAGGTTTTCATTTCAAAGCTGGCCAATGGTTCACACTAATGTATTTTATTTTTGTATTCTTATAAGGTACAGTGTACACTGAGAAAACAATATTTTTGTCGGTTTGTTTTGAATTAAATTTTGGAAAATAAATCAGTTATATTAAACGGTTCATCACGTTTACTAATTATTAAGTACATTAGTAATATTATAAATGTGAAAGCTTATTTATTTGGATATTTGTCCGTCAAGTAAACTGAAACTACTGAACGGATTTTGATGAAATTTGACATACAGATTGCTGACTTGGGTGATAGGATACTTTTTATGCCACGAGAACGCCGACGAAGCGGCTGGCAGAGGCTACATAATATACATATAGGTACTAATAGTAAGTTGGTAATCATAAACTAACAAAATGTAACGTCATGAATATGATTGGTGGAAGCCAAACGCATCCACAGCAACGTAGCATAGCACATCGCTGGTGGAAAAGCACCCTTACACTTCTATAAAATTTCTAAAGTGTTTAAGTATATCATTTTAATGTGACAATAGTGTGTGTTATAAATAAAATGTTAAGATATTTGGTGAAAGGCACATTCAGTATGTTTTCAAAAGTACAAGTACCGGGATAATGTATTGAGATATCATCACTAATGTGTGTTGGAATGGCTTTCTTTGTGGTGAACGGTTAGTGTTTATTCTTACAAACGAAAACAGGGTACTCGTGTATGATTCACATCGCATTGGTCACAAAAATGTGTTATACCGAAAATAGTCAAGGTATCTATTGTTATTCTTTGGTAGAATACAGAACATCATATTCATATTCAATGCATATTTATATTAAATGACAAAGTGATCTTTATTATTATTTTTTTAGCATTCACAACGGTAGATAACCAATTAAAGTAACTGACATTGCACATAAGTAAAATGTAGTTAAACAGGTCTTAATAGAATTCATAAGTTCCCTTCGCAGTACTTCAGGCATTCCGATAAAATCTCCTTCCATCCAATAATGGCTCAATTTTATTTTCTTTAATATATTTCTATACAATATTTAAAAAATATTCACCAATTTCTTATCAAAACTTTCCATTTCAGTTTAAAATCCTTGCAAAATCGAATTACCATTCACATTACAGCACTTTCACCAGCCCCAGGACACTTGTGATATCAAAACTTAATTTAAAATTGTGTTATAAACATAATTTATACAGATAGTATGAACCTCGAAAGCTAAAGCATGTTCAGAATATTAATCAGTATTTCAAACTGAATTAGGCTAAACTTTCACTAAACATAAAACAAAGAACTTTTACCACCCTATTTGTTCGTGCTCATTTCTTATATTAAATTTATAACTTTTAATCTCAGCTAAAGCTAAATAGCTGTAATCAAATAACAGCACACATAGCGATAATAAAACAATATAAATTAAATGCGATTTATCGTAGCAGCTCTACGCCGTAGCGCCGTAGCTCCGTAGCACCGTGGCGTCGTAGTGTTATGCCTACGAGTCACGTTTTGTGTTTCAAAGTATAGTAAATAAGCTTTTTCTTTTATTTTAAAACTGATTTATAATGTAGTTTCGTGCGTCAAGGGTGAGCGATAGCGTTGCGTGTTAAAAACATTTTTTTGAATTTTCATAGCCCTTGCAGCAAAATGTTTCAACACCAAGTTCTAATGTGGGCAATTTTTCTTCAAAAGTAAATGTTTAAATAGCTTCATGAGTACTTAAGAATACAAACAAAATACCTGAAGAACCGTGGTCGACCGTAACCTTCAAAAAGTTCTATACCTACTAGCCCAGAATACTAAATAGAAAGTTTCGATACACGTAGGATTGTAAATCAGTTTTATCAGAACGCGATAGGTACGCGGAAAAAGTAGCTCGTAAAGATTTATTTCTCCCTATTGTTTTCTCTCATTAAATGAACAATTATGTACATAAAAATTCTATTCATTAATATTAAATCAGATGTATAGTATGTTAACATGAATACGCACAATAATTTTACACCTATTCGAACATTTCGAGAGTACATTAGTAGCGACTGAGCGCGGACCCACGTAACTTTTTAATTGTTACATGTAATTTATCACTTAAACTAGGAGGGCTCCTAACGACCGTGGCCCAAACAAAAGGCCCCATTATATCGCGTGATTCTAACTCTCACGAAAATGTACCGAAATCCAACTAATTAAATGTTTACTACGTACTGTGTATACCCTTGTTACTACCGTCGCATTATACCACATTGTTATTAAAAACACGATGGCGAAACACAAGTAAAACAAAATGACAAACGACTCCTTTTTAACCAATTAAAATCTATAAAATGTACACGTTCGTCGTATGTTGTAACAAGCAACTTAATGCTTCGTGTGGTTGTTCACGATCCCTCCAGTTCGGGGTTGCGTGAATTATGTTATAATTACCCGACGACTATCGCGACTGGAAACAGAGTGAAGTCGCGTGCACTTCAATATTCTCCCCTTCTACAATTTCTATCACATACCGAACCCCGCAAGTCCGTTTCCAAAATAAACTACATTAACGCAAACTGACGCGTTACGTAACACGAAAACAATGGCCAAACCCAAACGCGGCGCCATTATAGAGTCGCGCATTCCTTCGGTGAAAGGGGAAAGAAAATGAGTCGATAAGGGGTTTATTTGATGGGCCATTCAGCAGTTACATTTCGTCGATATCGATTTTCTAATACTTTTAAATTGTCTTTTTTTCTTATCATTCAATAAAACTGTAAAACGCAATGTGTTTGGCGTGTTTATTCCTGGTAAAGTATTTTATCAAACCATAGTGATTGATTTAGTCCCTGCGTAATACTATCAGCTTGAATAATGACGCTTTTTCGCAAAATGAAACATGGAGATGTGATTAAAGAGCTTGAGCCATGTAAGCCGGGAAACCGCACCTCGAAACGCGCCCGCGCAAAATTAATAAGCAGAATTACTCTTCTTTACCGTCTCATAAATTACATTGATGGTGGCTGGCAACACTTACAGAAGCCATAAAAGCAAGCTTTATTAAAATCAAACAACAGGTGAAATATGGCGACGTAATATTTGGAATATATTTTTATTGAAAACACTTGATAAAAGACTCAATAAATAGAATATCGAAATTAAAAGAAACAGCGAACAATAAACGTCAGAAGCAAATCATATCTTCATTTCATTCAATTGTATTGTCTTGTTCATTTTTATTGTGAACGTTTTCTAAGCTATCGGAGTATTGTCGGAACGTAAGAGGGATCCTATTGTGTACTTAAATCAACGAGGGGCGGACGCGGCGGTATGGTTAGCAGAAACAAAGGCCTCTTTCTAAAATCAACGTCGACGCCTTCAAAAGTGTCACTTCACTGGATTTTCTTTTCGTTATTCTTGCATAAAATTTATGATATTTTTTGTCAAATTTTCGTGAAAGTCCAATCATTGTGAAAATGTTGTGGTTGTTAAACTTTTCGCGTTGGCTTTCGTTAAAATGTTTCGTGAATTTTTATTTATGATGCGATACACAAAATGAAAATGGAGTTACAACAACCGATTAATTTATTTACTGTGCGTTCTTTCTTGGATTCGAGCTCCCAATGTATTTTTTATATTATTATTACATTACTTGTTGTAAACAAAGGATCTTTTAATACATAATTATATTCGCCGTAAACATTCAAATTAATTATTGAAAAACATTTTTACTTCTTATTCTAAAAATGTAAGCACTGTTTTGTTTTATTTTGTTTTTCATCAATAAAATAAAATAATTGAATGTTTCTGCCTATTCTTCACCGCTCCCTAAGTCGCTTTTTACGATGCCTTAGGGAAATTATCTATTGGTTCCTATTTATATCAGAGACCAAAATACGACCATAAATATTATCAGAAATATACTTGTTTCATTTATCTGTATAAATTAAACGTTTCTTGTAAACAGTAAAATAATCAATAGATTTTTTGACAATAATTTTAACTTTGAATTAAAAATTAATTGGTATCTAATTGTTATCTTGGAACTAACCGATCTCAATCTAAAATCTTTATATTAAGATCGATTTCTGACTTTAGTTCTAGAGTTAGTGTCAGATATGAAGATCGATCTAAAGATTTATAAATCTAAAGATAGATCAATTATTGAAATTAGCAGTAAGATTATAAGATATTCTTTAGTTATAGAAGGAAATAATAGAAAAATATAGTTTTTCCCGAAGTTGCTTTAACACAAATCGTAACTTTACGATCAAACAAATGTTCCGTGGTCAACAGTAATTAAGATAATGTTTACTTTTTAGGGAAGGCTCGTGACGTCATCGTCATAAATATGTTCAAATAATGGGCCTCTAATTAATGAGGCAAATTATGAAACTGTTTTTAAAAGTGTTACATTGCGTGTCGCTCGACACGTTAGATAAATGTTCCATTCAATTTTCTTATCTATGTTTATATACTCAGAGTCGACGTTTAATCGAAATTAATTTTTATGCTGTTATTGGATGTTTGGTAATGTTTTCTTTTGTTATGCCGTTCACTTTTAGATAGTTGAAATATGAGAACTGCAGTTTTTTTGGTTAATGAAAATTTCTGCTTCTTATAGTATTCTCCACTCGTACATAATATTAGGTAAAATAAGTATTTTGTACTGAATTTTTTAATACGGTTTTGTAATTATTTTCAGTCGTAGTAAGGAACAGATCTACACTCATATCTTATTACAAATAATTTAACAACTAGACAAAAAATTATTCACTTTAAATAGTAGGTCCTACTTACGACTCTCAGGAATAATAAAAGTTGTCATAAATAGCAACATAACACCGACAATACGATAACTTGTGCATGTCGAACGTGCAATGTTAAAATGTTAAATAGATTAAATGCTCTTTCCACATTCCCACAACAGAACTGAATAAATCGACACCAGCAATTTATACTGCGCTAACTCAAAAAGCGTACTTTACAGTAGAGGCGTTTAAAGGGAAAAACGTGATAACTTTTACATTAATTAAGATACTTTTTTGAAATTTGGTATGCTTAATATTTAATTTATTCATTGTAATATCTCATATTTATAATTCCTTAATTATTTCTATTTTTTGATTTAGCGCAAGTTAGCCGTATATAAACGTAATTTACCAAAAAAATATTACATCTTATACACGTCTAACTAACGTTAGCGTAGTGTAGTACGGGGCATCGTAGTGATTGATTAATCATCTGATGCATATTTCAATATTTTATAAAGAACATGTACTTACTTACAAAAAGAATAGTCAACGTACCATTAATAAACTAATTAATACGTTAACACATAAGTATTTACTATGTAAAAGTCGCTAAGTCGTTCATTTTACAAACGAACAATTATACACACGAACGCACTAAACTACGCTAACTATGAGTTAGTGCAGTGTTCCACGGACTTTGACCAAAGTGATCTGCGCGCACACTCCGCTAATAATAGTTGGCGTAATATAAATCGAGTGATTTCAAAAAGTACATTTACTTAGCGTTTTATAAGATTTGTAACTTTCTTATTTTTGCATATTTCTTCTCAATTTTTTTATGACGTATGTAAACACACATTTTAAGCAACTTGGCATAAAAAACGTTTTTTCCAAATTTCGAGTTAGCGTAGTATAAATTGCTGGTGTCGAAATATTCTGTACATCGAACATACTGTATTTACCATTCATATCGAATAACTCACATGTTGTTTAATTCGGTTTTCAAGCATACTGCAGGTAGAAAAATGTACAGGCGTTTACAGATTGTAATATCATAATCAACTTTCATAACAATAACTTATAAAATTGTACTGGATGTTGTTAGTACGTGTATCAATTGGAAAAAATCATAAATGGCATTATTTATTAAATAAAAAGATTGACAACATTAATAAGAAAGACAACATCATTTAAGCAATCCACACAGCACGGTGTGGATTCATTCTTACTCGGCGCATTTGTATGACCAGGTAGCCGAATGTGATGATAGCTAAATAAGTATGAACGAATACAAAGTGGCGATCGATGGTTTATTTAAGAAGCATAACCATAATTTCAGTCTTGTTTATCTTATTTCCATTAATTTTATTTTACTATTATACTAGATATACTATTTAACAAGATAGTAAACAGGTAAACGTATTGTAATCATAATAATTTGCTTATAAACACAAGAAACGACTGGCAATACCATTTGTCGATGACTGTACTGTACCAATGAAATATCATGTTGTTACACTAAAAACGATTGTCGAATCAGACAGAACAACAGCAAAACACTGGGTAAAGTGCTCTTAATTAATTTAAGTGTCAATTATAGTGTTCGCTCTTTGATGTTGCACTCGTGTTCGTTGCTTTTGTTTTTCTGTTCATTTGCAGGCAAATGCATCGTCGATCAATTGCGTTTAGAGTCTAAATTGCTGTGCATTTTTCTCAAGAGTTTTACAAGGTGTTTTTGTCTATATTATTTACTTTTTAGGCCTTATTATAAGGGTACGTATACAGATTTTATTTCTTCTATCGGCTGTTGTGATGATAAATAAGACATGTCTAAAGTCCCTTGAAATAAAACCAAAATAAGCAATTCTAATGAAATAATATTCAGTTAAATAATGAAGACATTATATAAACGACTCAGTTCCAGCACTTTACGTCACAAAACATCAACAAAGACGCTAAAATATTTTTATCTCACTTCAGCCAATTATATTTTTTCATATCTCGACCGCGTAAATCGCAGCAAACCATGACACCGATGAAAATGTTATTTTTAGGGGCGTATTTTCATTCTGTTAGTGAGTTATTAAAGTTGTGTGCGTCGTAAAACTGGAATGAATAAAAAGTCGGCCACTCCTCGAGTGATGTAGGCGCTGCATGCAATGCGAGGAAGTTGACAAATGAGACTGGCTTTCACTGTATTTTTTTATTATTTTTCCCCGGAATCCCTTTTTTAATGAGGGCGCGTTGAATGCCTTATCTATTGCGATTCATAATCCGCGATAATAAAGTCTCGCGCCATTTTTCACAAGTTGCCGTTGAGCGCGGCTTTCAACACTTTTCCGCTGTTTTGAAATGCAAAATATAATAAGACTATGAATCAACGAAACAAGGTAATTGTGTGGAACACTCCGACGCAGGATATTGCGAAGACAATAAGAATAAAGACAATAAACTAACTCAATATTTCATTTGGACAATAGTCATCGAGGCAGTTATCTTTCAATGACTTCTAATAAATAGGATGCCTTAATATAATATTGGCTGAAAGTTCGTCTGCCACGTCCCTTGAGTTTGAGGAAGTTGAAAATCTGCGAGTTTGATAAAACAATGGTCTTATTAGGGTGATTTTCCACCAGAGATATGCTATGTAGCTATGATACGAAAATGTAATAGCAAAGCTGTAAAACTATGACTGTGGCTGTTTGCTCCGATATTAAGCTATGTAACTGTGCGAGGAAGATGCGCAGCTCGATTATGCAATGTATCGATAGTAGGGAAGCCATCCATAGCACGCATCTTTCCAAAAAAAAAAACATAGCTTAGCTGAGTCTTTTTCCACCAGTGCTAAGCTATGTGTACCAATGAATATGATTGGTGGAAGCCAAACGCATCTACAGCAGCGTAGCATAGCACATCTCTGGTAGAAAAGCATCCTTATGGATGTACCAAAAATATACCATAATCATATTACCGGTACTTGAGCCATGAATACATCCTCTTCTATACACGTGGGTTTCTAGAAATCATAAATGTAACGACATATCAAATATAAATACGTTTTTATCAGAATGGAATTATTATTTCCGCCTCAGTCTTTCTGTATATGTCTTTCTGCCAATTTGCCTGTCAGCGCGTATGTAATTTGAGAGCCATTTACCTGAGTCATATTTTAGGGGTTTCAATGGAATTTAACTACAAATTCTAACTAGCTATAAAAGAGTCTATGGAATGAAACATTAATACTTAATGCTGCTTTTGATACGGTGTAATAGGAGAACGATTGAATTCAATTCGTTAAACAATTTACCTAAAACTTTTTTTAAGAAAAAGGAGCCGCCTTCATTTTTCTTTTTTACGTCGTAAAACCCTCTCCTGAGTCTAAAAAATACTATGCAGAAAACCGCATCAGAATCGGTTCAGCCAAACGTGAGATAATCGCGCATAAACATACATACGAACAGGTCAAACCAAGATTCTCCTTTTTAAGTAACTAGTGGTCGCCTAGTGGTCGAAATTCGACCATATACGATTTAATTTACAATACCACTTAACATACGTTCAAGGATAATTTTTATTTAACTCAAACTCAAACAAACTCTTTTATAAAACTCTATTCATATGAGACGTCAGAATATCATCGCAATGTCTATTGATTTTGACGTTTTGTCAAATACGATCAGATACTATGCATGTGTGTGTGTTTTATTTATTGATTTAATGTACTTTATAAGCATTATTTTTGAAAAATATTGGCGTTCTGCACTTCTCCTACACATAAACTATAAGTGTACCAAATTTTATGCTCCTACGTCCGCGCAATTTTCGTAAAAAGCGGTCCAAAGTTTTTGCATCACGTATTAATATATTTTTAAGTAATTTAATAATTTTGAACAATATTTTCAGCCTGGTTGGTCACCATGGTTCGACTTTTCCAAAACAAAGCCAAAAACCTTGGACAAATCGCAGACAATATTTGTTTACAAAACTATTAAAATATAACTAAAAAAAATCTTTATTATATTCACAATCATTAATGTGTATTTTCATGTCTGGCCATCACAGCACTGAAACATGATAGATTTTCAACCACGTTGAAAAATTTCTGTTCAATATTTATGATCCACTTTTCTCTCACAAAGCGTTGTGTTCATAGTCTAGTGTTCGCCATTTTTCCATTCCTACTTCACATTTAACGTTGAATCCATATATAATCAGAATCGCGAATGAACACTGTGATTTTGAAACTGTTATGACGATATTTTGTTTTGAAATCGGTTTTTGGTAATATGAAGACTATAAATTTTAAGCGGGAGAGCCATGTTTCGGCACGAATGGGCCGGCTTGACCGGAGTGACACCACGGCCTCACAGAAAACCGACGTGAAACAACGCTTGCGTTGTATGAGGGAGGTTATCGGAGGCCCAATTACTATTAAAGCCCCTCCAAAGTTCGATTGCCTACCACCAGGTGATCCGAATTCGTTTACCAGCTTATACAATAAAAAATTAAGATAGGTCTCTACCTTATTTTTCTAAACGATGCTTTTTAGGTTTCTTTACTTTCATACACATTGGACTATAGTTCACAGAATTTGGCTACAGCGGCTTTTATGAAACTAAATAATATTTTATTTAAGACTACTACGGAATTTTCTCAGCATAACAGCTAAAATAATGAATGTGACAGAGATAAATGGCAGAACGACAATAAAATTTGCCTGCTTTAAAAGTCTCGTACAAGCCCAAGTACATTGTTGTCTTTTAAATATTTTTTATCGTCGCCACTGAGTATGATAATAACGTATAATATAAAAGATACTAGCTTTAAAGTACGTACTATAAACGGCAATCAGTCAAAGCACATATGAGTACGCAGACAGACAATAGCGCTTACACAGGCAAAACACGGACTCCTACTTTATTCGTCTCTCTAGACGCCGTAAGATTTTTATTATTATACTTACCCTTTTTGTTGTAACACACCGTGCGGGCGTATTCCTTGTAAGGAGCGGTAATGACGCGCTGAGCGTGAAATACGCGAACATTTCGGTACCCTGGAAATGGAATGCACCTGCCTCCGCTGGTTTTATGTGAAGTTTCCTCACCTTCTTACGATCCCTGGTAAGGGCTGCCAATATCGCCGTCCTCACTTTGTGACCCCTCATAATACGAGTAATACCTCTTGAGAGGGTATTGAACGTGGGCCCGCGTCGCGCCGCCCCTAATTTTATGAGTCGGCTTGTACTACAGTTTGTTTCTTGTTGATGTTATAAGAATGTTTGGCATTAACATTTTTATGATGTACCAACTTGTTATTAAGACTGCCGAAGTTGATTTGGTAGTTTCGCATAAAGGCTATCCCTTTTTATGTGAGTTATTCTGTGTGGAATTTGTTAATAATAGTTTGCTTCAGTAGTTTTTTTATATTGCTGCGGAATGTATTGAGTCTTTGTTGTGTTGTCAACTTTGATGGCAATAGTTCTCTTTGATATGTAATCATGACTTCCAAATACTTGTGACTATTCTATGATTTATTCATTCGCGTTACATGTCATATAAAAATATAATGTATTTGTGAATGAATTATTTATTAAAGTTACTTACATGCGTTTATTATAAAACAAAAAATATACAATCCCTATTATTTTACTCTTTACCAGCACATTCGATTTATAAACGAGACTATAAAAGAACTCATAAATAAACTAAACAAACAAGTCCATAATTCAGTTCTATGAAGTTTTTAAAAGCATACCGGCCTGTAGTTATCTAAATCAACACAAAAGTTTTAATTTACGACTTTTATCCTTTTCAATATTTTTGAAGTAATAATAGGGAATTACCAGATAAAAGAACAAAATATAGTGAAATAGAAGAAATTGCTGAAATAGGTATGTAGTGTTTGCAAAAACGATTTATATGCAAACAGCTATCGAGCTCATTAATCCAGATCGCTACATATAACATAAGATATATTTACGCGACATCCTAACGCCAACGCCCCCAAGTTCACGTCCTTACCGCGCCCACGCAAGCGTCGAAGCATAAACAGTAAACACGTTCGAAGAGATTTACACATACTTCACACCCCACTATAGTCCATAAAAGCAATGAGGATAATAAACAAGAAGAAAAAAAAACAGTTTTTTTGTTCACTGAACACAAATCTTGCTAACAATCCCCCTACGATGTCCACAAAAACTGGAAGCTAGTTCACGTACGATACGACCACCAAAATAAAAACAAAATGTGGTCTAAAACCACAATATGTTTCCCCCGATATCTTTTGTTCAGTCCGCCTTTTGTTCTTTGAATAGCAATTGGGATAATCCAATTTCGCATGAACATTATTGCGACACTATTATAATATGAGTATATATTTACATAGGACGTTTTATTTCAAATCTATCGCGGTTTTAAGGGATTTTTCGTATTTTATGCGGATTTGGAAATGGATAAAGTGGGGAATATTAGATACTTGTGATCTTGTAAGTGTGGGATGAGGTTGTTTGTTACTGTTTGACTGCCATTTTGGTGGAGTATTTGCTAGCGAGTCTCGATGAGGCTGAAGGTCTACGTACGGTTTAGGATTTCTAGGTTAGATAAAGTCACATTATTTGGGTTAAATCGTATGAAAAGTAAAAGCCATCGTACCCACAATTGTGTCAAGCATTTTTGAATAAGGTAACCCACTAACTACTACGTTGAGACTCTATTTAAAGTGCGTTTCGCGAAGCATCGAGAAGTCGCCCAGCCCGCTCCTGTTTTTTCTTGAATAGTGTAAACAGAAATGAAAAATATCAACTTCATGAAGAATCGTATCGTAGGTAATAGAATCAAACCAATCGCTACACAATTCCATGCTCAATGTATAGTATAGAATAGGTTGTCTAAAAACAAATTAAGTTTTCATTGTATTTAAAAACCCAACGACCAACTTTAACGAACTAATATTTAAACGAAATTTGCAAATTAAATAATATTCAATGTGAAGTTTTTATTCTCTCTGTGCGGCGACGTTAATTTGTAATTAGTATAACAAAATTCGTAGTATTAATTATTCGAACCGTGAAATGGGTCATGAATATCGAAATTATTGTAATTTTACTTGGCTGCGTAAAATTTTGCTGTTCAATTTTAATACTGGTACAGTTACGTTGCTTATATTATAAAGGTAATTTCTTTTTACTTAATATTATCGAACACTTTGCTATGCTCATCACAGTACTTGCATCACTATCCTCTGGAACACACATTCTTAATTCCCTAGTTAAACTCATAAGTCGCTAATTGTTATGAATACAACATACTTAATTTTGAATTGATTGATGACTGATGGCCGCTGGGCCGAGAAAGTGATCGATTAGCGACCGCGTATCGGAAGATGTAACGTGGGCAGACCTCCTACTAGGTGGACTGATCGACAGACTAGAGTCGCGGGGAGCCAGTGGAACCAGGTCGCTGCCACGTGGAGAATTGACGGGGAGGCCTTTGTTCAACAGTGGAAGTCTTCCGGCTGTTGATGATGATGATGAATTTTGAATTACTACCAGTGTATGGTGAGATAGGAATAGATTCTGCTTTATAGTAGATACTAAAGAACTTTTACTAAAGTTTTGACTAATCTTACATAATATAATATTCGTAAAGGAAAAATGTTTATGCCAAGCACTAAGTATATATTTTAGCTGTTGAAAATAACAGGATTTAATACATAAATGTTTACAGTGTACGAACTTCGTACGGCTTTCCGCGCATGTCTCGTTTTTGCGTGTAAAAGTAGGATTACAAAATTTTGCCTCGAGCCGTATTTGTTTTGGACTGTTTAATCTTTATAAAGCATTTTTTTTTGTCTCTATTTACCGAAAACAGAATATAAAACGTAATAATAAATATGTATTAGTTAAATGTGAATTATAATTTTGGAAACGAAAATCTTTTTCCTTGTTACCGGGTAGGAAGTAATACGAAGTCGATGACATTTTCAGGTGAAGGTATTTTGTCTTTATTTTACGTAATTGGGAACTTGTTATACTTTTGTTTAATAGATTCCTTATTATAGTTCGTATATAGGCTGACTGGTAATTAGTGAAGGATATTTATACACGTGTTTGATTACAAACTAACAACAAATGATTACAAACAACTTTCCGAAAGAAACTTTTTTTGTATACTAATTTGTTTTATTTTTATCATAATAACAAACTAAAGTAACAAAGTTCCAAAATACCTACCTAGTTACTAGTCTTCCAATAACGCGGGTGCGGGCGCCTCGATCATGAGAAAGCACGTGCGTGCGTGCGATATTTTGTTGTTTTCTTATTGTGATACCACATAAATAATATTATGAATTATTTCAATGTACAGAACAAACCAATTCGAAGAAAACTTCTTCACTGTAAAAAGACCTATACATCCACATTCTCAACTATGTTACATATATGTACCTATAGTTTAGTTAGATACCTATATCACGTATGTCATCATCTTGTCTCTCTAAAAGCGAAACATTCCGAGATTCCATTTATTATGCGTCTCCGTATAGTTAAAGAGTTGAGCACATTCGCTCGCTGTTATCTCTGAAAGCAATCTAGATTCAACGTTAGTAGTTTTCATTACACCAAAAAAAGGAAATTCAATTTCCCCTTTTCAAGACTTGATATTAAATAGGAGTATGTGTATTTTCTTACTATATTTTTGACGTACACGTGTTCTCTTGTAAAGATTGCACCAACTTAGTATTGTAGTGTAGGCGTCTTTCAGTTGCGCACTGCCTAGCCAATTACCAGGACTCCGGTTCGTAAAGTTCGTATATAGGGTGGTTTTTAGTCAGTAAGAGACTGTGTTGCAAACTTCTCACCTCACCCAACTTCAGAAGTCATTGGATGATTTTTCCTCCCTCAAAAAAGGCGTCTTCCAGCTTGGTAGAGTGACGTGTCCACAGTATCTGGGAATAGTTAGATTTAAAGAATGGTTAGAGACTGAAGATCGAGTTCAATGGCATTCTATTGAGTTAGGGCCTGTAAAAAGAACTACAAATTCTATATGATAATGATTGTAGTTATTTTTTCCTTTACCTAAAAGATGTCCATAGTTTGATTCGATAGGATTTGTAGTATTTTCTATTCTTCAGATAAGTTAAATAGAAGTAACATTCAATGTAATTTGTTTCAACATTCAAGTATCAGTGTAGTTATTCTTAAATTAGTAATTAAACAATTTTTAAATAGTATGGCTTCTTAAGCTTGCTCTGTCTAGACGGAGAGCGTTAATTTCTAAAGTCTTCATGACGAACGTTAATTTAATAGTTGATATTCGAACTTTACATCCAATTTACTGCAAAAGATATCAAACTTGATAAGTTCTTAAATAAATGAGCAAAACTTTGAATGGAATAATAATTCGAGATTGAGGACAATTTATTTGTCATCGACCCTTTTTGTTGAAACTCTGTAGGAATTTAAAATGATGAAATTACATTTAAAATTGAACTTGAGTTTTGGTGCTTACGTTTTATGGCATAGATATTGACATTATTGACAACATTTTTGCTTAGAATGATATTAATATTCTTCACATACGATACTTATGCTATTACACTTACTTAATAGACAATTCTTTGATCACTAGGACTTAGAGTTTGTTTTGTCAGGGGAAAATCATCCATTGACTTCTCCCGCTTAGGGTGAGGCAAATTCCTGTTCCTTATTGGGCGGGAGGAAACGCCCGGGTGAAATCACTGTGCTAGGACCGCCCGAAGGACACGGTAGAACATACGGTGGCGGTGTGCCCTGCGTGGGCTGAGCACCGCCAAGTCCTCAGGGATGTGGTCGGCGACGGTGAACTCTCGCGCCCGGCACTGGTTCATGCCATGGTGCGGAGCGAGAGGGACTGGGATGCCGTTCCTCCTTCTTAAAGCAGTCATGCTAGCTAAGGAGGAGGCGGGGCGCGGAGAGAACAAACCTCCTCACCAAAAAAAAAAGGCAAAAGGAAGTGTCGGACTCTTACTGACTAAAAATAATCTGTTATCCCGGTAATCTGCTAGGTAGGCCGCATCTTCGGAAGGCAATAAAGTAATACCTTTTTTTAAGGACAATAGTCGGATATTATCCTATTTTTATACGTATTTTTTACAAAATTCAATATTTTGGACAATACATTAATTTGAAATATCGTGTGGTGTCACCATTTACTACATTTTATAGTATAACGTGTAAACGTAACGACCTCAAAATACTTTAAAACTTAACTCCGTTTATCTCAGGGCTGCGACCTTATAATAATGACCAGTAAAAAAACATACATATGTTTAATATTTTTCTTTTATCTAATTGACGAACCCTATTGCCAAATGCGATGACAACAATCGTATATTCGAATATGTACTAACACTTTAACTACATACATAAGAAGATTGAATACTCTTTTATAGCTCTAGCTTTCTCTGTAATAAAACTACACCCAAATTGCAAAGGTCCATTGACTAACGACTTAAGTAACAATTACCGAAACGTAAAGACTACTTCTTCTAAACAGCGCCCAGAAAGGCGAAACTACTCGTAAGTGGTAATAAAAATCCTTCGGCACACCATTAACGTACAGTCGGAGCCCACAGCCGACACTACATCATTAAAGGTGCTGTAATTGCTCACACGTAACACTGAAAGTATTTCCAAATTTCACCAAAGGGCTCCCGTAAATTGTGATTATCTTTAGTATAACGTTGCTACCAACAGAACCACTCGTAGTATTTTATGAGGAAAGCCATCTGGGTCCTCGTCTGGTACAATAAATTCAACGCACACTGTTATGTCTTTTTCATGGACACCGAAGATATAAAGAAAGAATTTTATTGCGTTCAAAATAATATTTTTGGGACGTAAAAGTAACAGCTACTTAGGAGTAATATACCCATTTAGGACGGCATCGGTAGCAATACGGACGATACAAACAAGTGCGATATAAATGTTTCGTGATTATTTTCTAAAAGTGAGGAAAATAGGTTGTTTTGTTGCGAAGTTGTCTTCGCACTAGAAATATGTTTTTGAGAGAGTGCCGAGGGAAGCACTTCTCTGCTAGATAATGGACGTTTATGACTTGACGCGGAGCTACGTTGATATTCACGCGGCGAAGCAACATTTCTGTCTGAATAATGTTTTTCTAAAGCCAGCCCTGAGGCGAAAAATACACAAGACCGTAAGAGAAACAGATCGTTACTTGACCTAAGCATTAATTACAAAGAAAGAAAGAATCGAGCTTCTCTGTCATCTTTTGTCAGCGATACGAAAACATGGTGAATTATAGGTAGCTCACATCAAAGGAGGAACCATTATTCACGCGTTTGGCAAATATGTCTCCAGGCGACCGCCCCACTCGGCAAATACAAAAGGAATTACTTTTATTTTTCGTCTCAACCACAGCATGTTGCCTTATGATAAATCACTTTCGCGCTACTGCAGGAGCGTTCAACAAAAACATTTGAAACGATCTAGTTCGTGGCAAAAAGGTACACATTCGTGAAACTGATGCTCGCTTTATCAAAGTAAAATCTGTGCTCTTTTTCTATACATATCATTTCCATACGAGCTGTATAAAAACGAAGAGAGTCCAGTGTGTTTGTGAGTTTCATTTTGAAAATACAACGTTATGATTATTGAATATTTTATTTAGTATCTGTATGCACGAATAATGTTAAAAGAGTAACAAGTTTCATTTTTAACTTACATACCTGCACAAAGAAAGTCAACTTTTTAATAAAACTAAAAAAGCGTGGAACCTTTTTACGTGAAGCCAGTGGCGACACCTAGTTAACTTATTATAAAGGAAATGCTTCACTAAAACAGTGCTTCCCGACTTAGAGTAACAGGGTTGCGGCAAAGTTTACATTTAGCTAACACAACAAGCAATTTCATTTAACAGCAGAATGCAAAAGACAGGCTTTGCGGTTATTGCAATACATTGCTTGGTCCCCGTAGATTCCATGCGATAACAAAGACATCGCACACAATGTGTTATCCTCTGTTATTGTGTCCAATGGGAGAGTACTAATAACATCGCGATATTGCAAGATGGAGTATTACACAATATTACTTTAAAACTTTATTAAAAAGTTCTTTAAGTGTTATTTACCGAAAACATTTTAATACGTATTATTTGAACCCATTTAAACCCTTTCCGGTATCCGAGGGTTGTCCTAAAAATAATTAAACCAAACAACCGATATCCCTAAAACGGCCTACGTCACACCAAATTAAATGGTTTAATTACGGCAAAAACACATAGCGGAGACACTTGCGAAGTTAGTTATTCAGCGAAACATATTAAGCGTCCCAAGTTCGTTGCTCGAAATATGTTGAAGACCGCACACGAAAACAGGGGGGAGCATATTTCAGTAGTCGTTGTGTTACATTCGTGTCAATTATCCGGGAGTTTTGCCCGGCGACGATTGCGAGTAACGGCCATCATTTAGCCGGTCGGGCGCCGATCTTGTAATACTGTACATTTCGCCTGCCATCAGTAATGTATGCGCGTTATTAAAGACCCGTTGAAGCGATCCCACGCTTAATGTCTCAATTAGAAAACAGATGCCGCGCGCCGGATTGCGAATTAAAGCTTTTTTATTTACGCTCAGTTTTAATCGCTCGGCTCCACTAATTTAAACATGTTGCTCGTTATACCCGGTATTACTGTAAGACGGTACTTTTTTGGAACGGTATAAAAGCCGCATTAGCCTTTATCGGTGACTCGTATATAAAGTAGTAGGGTTATCCCCCGGTCACTTTTTCAAGCATCCGATTTGGAGAAAACTGTACGTGGTAGCAATTTATGAGAGCGATAATATCGGGATATAAATTCAAAGGATAACAATAAGACCCTTTATTACCCCCGTTGTTTTCACAAAAACGATTCAGCGAACGATGTGAAGTTTTTTTTGCGAACATAAAAATTGGGTTATGTCACGTTCCTTGATATACAGATCTTTACGTCAGGAGTGTTTTACTGCTCTAGGATATACCGCTAAGTGATTTGTGCCTAGGATTTCCGAAGAAAATGTTGGTGGGACGTTAATATCTGCGTGTAACTTTATTCTGTCGTTCTCTTCTATGTATGGAATACGAAAAATATTCGCGTTAAGAGACGGACAAAGTTTATTTCGCGAGGGGCTTTCCATTAAAATTTCTGAAGAAATTATGAAGTTGAATTCGCTTGAGTGAAAATTGAAACTTAAGCTAAAAGACCCAAATATTTGGGGAACATAATAATTTTGAAGTGTGTAAATTCCACTCGTATCCAAATATATTATTCTTAGAGGTGCCCGCGTCATATATAAAGAGCACAAGGATATAATGAATTCGCTTACGAAGCGTTACGGTCCTCGGATCATTGAATATAGATGAGGGATCAAAGGAAATTACGAGTCCTCGATAAAATTTGTGCTGTGCAAAGAAATTCCACTTACTTCCTGTAGGGCACACTCGTTTGCATACCTTACACTATGTCCTAGGTTATCAATCAGCACACAACAAGACGTATGAGAAGGAAAGAAACAAAATAAAAGAATCAATTACTGTAACGACTGTGTTCGAAAAAGATGAAACGAAATAAGTCTTGGTAGACAAGAACACGGATTAACCAGTAAGACCCGGAGATGCGGTACCGCAGATTCAAATTTATAAATTAACATATAAATCGAAAAGATTTACCCTAAACAAGATCAAAGGAATTTGTCCGATGCTTGGAGAGGCTGGCGTCTGATGACTGTTTATGGTGAGGGCGTCGAGCCGACTGCGTCAGAGGTCGAGCTCTACAAATTTTCCATTTACATTTTTCTACCTTTTTGAAGGAAGAAACTTGATTTTTTCCATATTATGCAAAGCTGAAAAACTGCTTCGTTGGTCGAGTGGCCGCAAGTGCAACTGACGAGCGTGAGGTCTCGACGTTGATACTCGAGTCAGCAAAGTTTAATTTAAGGTCATTCACTTTCGGAAATTTCATTTTTAACACGAGGCATAAATGTTTCCTCTTATGATATCTCTATCTACTTCAGCTAACTCTATAAAGCATTTAATGTTTGTAACATTCGATTTATGTCTATCAAAGCATGTCGAAGTTCAAATAAGGGTGGCAATCATTTTCATAGCCATTGATGACGTTCGACCAAATGACATCGCGTGAGTTGTAAGTTTGCCAAATGCCAATTACATTTGCAACCAAAGCAGAAAATGAATTGGAAAGCCAATGAGCCTAGGGTTGCGCGAAAAGGTAATTACGATTCCAGTTCTGCAAAACAATTTACTTATCTACTGAGATTTTGATGATATGGTCAATAGGATTGATGTTGACCAACCAAAATTAATCTCAACAATCCTAAAACAGGAGATATCCTCTGAGTTCAAAATACACGATACTCAAAATGTCGCTTCAATCATGTTATGTGCTAGCTACTAGCTCGTTTCTTGATGGCTCACAAGTGTGATACTCGAGTACAAAGTATCAGATTCCATATCAGGAGAAGTGTGTATATTAGGAGTATTAGCACAGTTTCTGGAATCGTGCCCATAGACAGTTCTAATGAACTATGTAGTTCTATTGTTCTCATACGAGTATAGCCAATATAAAAGTGAATGGAGGAAAACAATCCTTAGTTCCAGATCTTTAACTATAAAGGGGTTGATAGGGGCGTGTTTGTGCATTACAGCAGCAAACAATCAATGAAAGCAATCCAATTAACGGGAGCCCACTTGGCTTTCTTGCCCAAACGGTTGCCATAATCATTACGGGCAAGTAGGTATTACATCTTGGAAACGTATCGAATGCCTACGTGGAATCCATTTTCTTCAATTGGATTGCTACTAAAGAAGATATTTCTGCATATAAATAGACCTCATTATGATATGATTTACTTCAGTTATATTTACATTTTGTTCGCCGTCTTTAATATTAATAGGTTGTGTATATAATGTCTTGCTTTCGTAACTGTAAATAAATACGTACGTATTTTTTTAAATCACGTTTCAAGTACACTATAATTTGTCTTGTATTAACGAGTTCACAGAATCTCTTAAATGAGAACACTCTCAGTTTGTTCAACATTTATTTTATAGAAAAAAATACATTTTCATTTTGCGAAGTAGTTTTAAATGATAGCACAGTACGTGTTTATTATTTTTCGAGTTATCTTGACATCTCGGCTCTAAGATTGAATGGAAATATTCTGAATAACTCACGCCTTACACGCATCATATCCAGGATTTCTTGCGGCAAATAAAGCTCTGGTATGAATACTTGTATAAATAAACCATTCCTTACAAACGCAGCAAGTTTCACCATAAAAACGTGCAAAATAAAGGGAATATACCAAGAAAAAGGCGTTTTATCCCCATCTATGATTTACGATTAAGGAGAATAGATATTTGCTGTTATTCCCTTGGATCATAGACGTGTTTCGTCATAATACACAATGGATATCATGTCTATGCGCGTCCACGTAAACATGTGTGTACATCAGTATACTTCCCATGAAATAAAATAAACTGGAATATTATGTAACACCATCTAATGCTACATAATACCTTATATACGTTGATTATAGAGCTATGTATGTAAGGCTCTATAGTCTTTAATGCACTTTCAGTCTAATGTTTGTAAATTTAAAGCAGTTTGCTTTTTCAAACCTTTGGACTTATTCTAAAAATTAACCAGTGTACAAACACGTCCTCACAATGAAATTTTAAACCGATTAGACATAGCTAATTGATTTTTAGTAGCATATAATGCAAATACAATTTGCCCAAACTAGCAAGAAATAAAATTAATCTTTTTATTTACGAGCCATTTTTTGTTGAATGTTGTTTAGGGGACTTAAATAGGCGCTGGCGTAGGGGACCGGGGACTGATTAGATGCATTTGTAAACGACATGAACGAAACTCCGAAACAGCCTCTTCACCTTGCCGTCTTGACGACAAGCTTTATGGGGCCCCATGAAGGTTAAGTACACACATACAAAGGACGAAAAATGATTGTAACATATTCATTTTACTGGCAGTATAATTACAAGAATAAGAAGGGAAGAATAGGATAAGTTGCTACAGGTGTTAGAGATTTTAGTTGAGTTTTTTGAGGATTGAGTCATTGTTAGTGCTTTGACCGATGATATTATGCCAAATACTCGTAAATAAATTGAAAATCTTACCGCCATAGTCAGAGTCATTTAAAAGTAACTTAACCCAATCCTTAGCAATTGTTTTCGGTACAATCGTTACTAAGGAATAGTTTATGTAATCATCAAATGTCTCTGAGTACGGCAATTAGCATCGGTCTATAAGAGTCTATATAATCAAACTTAAGAATACAAAATTATTATCTAACTCCTATCGCAGTTACATTAGACTTGCAAAAAGATCAGAAGTATCCACAATAGGTAAAGCCCAAATAGAGCCATTGAGGCTTCAATTTGAAAAAGTAATTCATTCAAAATACAATACTCAATATTCATATGTGACGACCTTCCCGATGAGTTCCCATTGCCTTAGAAAATTTCATTTCATTCCTATGTAAATATACGGTCTTCCTGTGTGAAATTGTTTCTATTGGGCCCTGTGATCTTAGTCTTATTGAAACGAATAAACAGTTTATACTGAAAAGGTTAGAGATTCTGTAGGCTGACGTTCCTTTGTTTAAAAAAATATTAAGCGCTGAATACTTGAAGAGCTTCTCTTTACGACAGTAGAATTGAAGATATTGTTATTTTCGTCCACAATAGATGCTGGGAATGCTTTGGAAGATTTTAAATAAAACCTACCTTTATAAGTATTCTATTTTGCGATCACAATGGATATAAATACGGAGACCTATAAATAGAACAGGAGCTTTGTCTGTAATTCTGTGTTCATATGTGTGTGTGATAAACTTTTCAACCATTTCATATAAGGTTTGTATTGAATCAGAAATAACTTCATTTTTTTAAGGAATAGAAGAATAGCTTAGCTCGGTATATAAAAATAAACAGACTACACCCTATAAATTTAGTCTACTTCCAAACGCTGATGTTGGAAACATAAAATAATCTCAATTGTAAACATCCTCACGATTACAAGAATCATAAAAGAAGAATATTCTCGACAAATCCACTTTGAATAATCTTACAGCATAAAACAGCTCGAATATTTCGAAAGTCATTCATCAAGAGAAGCCTAAAGTCAGATAAGCATTGTATAAATAATTCGCAAAATGAAGGTGCTTCCAACGTGGAATAAAGATGAGAGCACATAGGGTAAGATATTGTCCGTCTCGGGTATATCGATCTACCTCTTACAGGCCTTTATCTCCGTCAAATAAGATAGCTCAGGCCATGATTGGATGATCGTATGCACCCATTTTAGGACCAAACTACTTTATAAGCGAAAATGTATCGCAACATTTTTGAACGGGATAAGAAAAATAGGGGCTATAAAATGTGCTTTTGCTAGCATAGGAGCCTATTTTATGCAAAGGCATCTTTGGAAAATAGGCTAGGAGTTGATAGAGTAATAGTACATTTATAGTTCTACGTGTTTATCTTGTGTAAGATGGTTTTGAACCTATGAAGGTTCTTGTTATTGTGATAGTAATTATGTATATCTTGTTTAATTTATAATTACGAGGAATACAAATTGTGATATATATGAAGTTGTGATAAATTAAAAATCAAATTGGTATGGCCTTTTAACACATCAGTGGAGGTGAGAATTGAGTCAACAGTTAATATTTCACATGAACTAACTGCAATCTACCACAACCTCAGTGGTGACATGACATGTTTGGTAAAACCCGTTGTCAGATGCAAATTCCTGACTGTCCTCGTAGTGCATTTTTGAGAACAGTTTACCATTTAGTCTCTTAATTTTATTATTATTCACAATTGTTTTTTTTGCAAATATTTTCTTTGTCTTTTGAGTGGAAGGTAAATGAAGAGAATAACCATGGTATTAGATGTTGACTGTACGGTTTGTGTGGTGGCTGGGCAACTTGCTGCCGTGCATCGTGTAACTGGTTCGATTTTCGCACGGAGTAACTCTTTGTATCATCCACAAATTGTTTTTTCGCGTCTAAGTATCATGTACATGTGAATTTGTATGCTTGTTTACGCACCCGATATGATAATGGGGCAAAAATCTTATTAAAAAAATTAAGACAGTTAAACTTTTCATGGAGTGAAGTATTTCATAAAATATATGTATCTAAAACTTGATTTAACTAACTAACTTTTCAGAAGACGAAAGCTGATTATATGTGTATACGATACAAAATACTTCTCTATTGTCTTGAACCTCTAAATAATCGTTATCACAAAGCAGAACACATCGACGCTTGAGCACGTTCAATACTTTCGAGATTTTCGATAAAAGATTCCAAATTACGATAAACTGGAGATGATGTGAGCTTCCTGAATCTTTTGAGAAATTTCTAAAGAATATAGCTTTTCAGTTTTTGGATTTTCCATCAGTTTCAAAAACTTTTTAAAACAATGGGTCTATATTATTAAATTTAAAATTAAATTGGTTAAAAGAATTTGTTTCATATCGAATGGGAACAAATGTAAAGTTTCATAAAAAACGTATTTTAAGAGGTAATTTAATGACATGGGATAATAAGTATGTAGGTTTATTAATTTATTTTACAAAATACGCGTATGTTACACGGCTGTGTTAATCCCGATTAAATGTAATCAATTATTTACTAAACAATAGCAAACTTTGACCACCACGCGAAAGCTGGCAACAGCAAACATGTACAGATAAGCACATAATAAGTACATTTCAACAACTAAATCCAGAATCCAGATGTTGGTCCCAGATACACATAATGTACCCATGTGCCTACCCTTTAAGTACATAATGGTACTCTACATTACTATAAACTGTACGATATTAACTAAGAGTGTGAATATTTACGAGTACATAGACTGTACTATATAAGACAAGGATCCTCACTTTACCCTTCACGATATACACAGGGTGTCGCTCCAAAGGTTTTGCTGTTCGTCCCTTAAGATGATAAACAAGTATGGCGGCCAGTCATAAAGTGAAAGTGACATTAGCGAGAATGAAAACGTTACACGTTACACGTGATAGTGCGACCCACATGAGTCAAGAATATGACAGTTATCTGACAGATAAGAAACAGAAGAACTACAAACTGTGTGTAATATTTGAATTAGGTGGACTTGTGTGGGGACGTTATTCACTGGAGAGTTGTGTGTGGGAGTTTTGTTGTGTATGTGTTTAGTGAAGGGGAATTTATTTGTACTGACTGCGATGGTTAATACCTATGTTGTCAAGAGCTTAAATGGTAAATATTTTACCCTCCTTTTTTAATGGAGGAAAATTATCCCAATGACTTCTTCCGCCTTGGGCGAAGCATGAGGGAGTGCCAAGCTCTTACTGACTAAAAACCAACCCCATTCCTACTCCTGCTATTCCAGCCAGAGCCCTGGTAACCCGCTAGACATTCCGCGGATAATTCCCCCCTATAACTCAAATTTAAGTTAATGTTCTATCAGGTCTTATTAAGAATAGTCTTAAACTATTCATTAACAAGTCCTTGATATTTCTCAATCGAGCTCATGATGAGCAAAATCATTCACATACCAACTTATTTATTCAGAAAACTGATTCATTCATTTGTCTTATTACAGCGTTGTTTCTCCCCGTGCGTAAGCATTGACAATTCGATTCGACATTACGAAGGTAAATACAAAATATCAACAAAGTTCACCTTCTATATTCACGTTCAAGAACTTATAAATAACAGGCAGCAGTCGCGTGACAATTTTCAATTAAACATGTTCGTACGCCGCACCCAACACGTCACACTGCCGTAAACACGTATATTAAATAGCGTGAGGGTTTTAATTATATTATTTAACTTTATAAAATTATGTCCCCTTGTGTGCGTCGCCCTGATTTGCCTTCGGTTTATTGTTTCAAATACAATGTATGCTATGCTAAGTAATGTCAATTGTTACTTTGTAAAATGTTAATTTTTGGTTTAGAAATTGTAACAGCATAGTTAATAAAAGAAGTCATTAATTTCATCTCAGGTCGTGAAACAGTATAAGCGATAAAATGTAATATTCATACATTAAAATTGAATCGTAGTGTTATAAAAAAATATTAACATTAAAAAAAAAACAATCTACAATAGAACATTTGAAACAAGAAAGCGCAAACAAAATTTTAACATTGAAAAATATTTTTTTCTATACATAGTATAAAACAAAGTCGCCCATTTTGTCTGTAGTCCCTTCGTATGCATAAAACTTTAAAACTACGCAACGGATTTTGATGCGGTTTTCACTAATAGAAAGAGTATTTTCTCCGACAGGTTTTTATATATAATTGAAATACATTGAAACTATATTAGCTGAGTTATAGCGATTTATGTCCAAGAAGTCAGAAAAAAAATCTAATTGAAGATTGCATTTGTGCGTGCGCCGCTTATACCGTTGGATACAAGTAAGAACAATGTATAGCAAAAACATTGGTCTTTATTAGTTCTACAAAAAAGTCCGCGATGACATATATCCAGCTTTTTTATTTAAGTCACAAAAACTACTTTTCTGTATTAAAAAAACATTTAATTCGTTGGGTGATGTTTAACTGGTGATATAACCAATAATACATATATCCTTATCATAATAAGTAAGTTCATCATCACGAGCATTTAATTTAGATTATTTTTGCAGTTTACAGTGTGTTATTTAGACATATAGTTTAGGAGATATCACGATATTAGTATTGCGGCACGGTACGGGCCGGCCGCGGCGGCGGGGGCAGCGTCCCTATAAATAGCGCGTCGGCGGCAGCGGCTCCCCATTAGCACTTTGAAATTGGAAGCGATCGGACGCGTTTATTTATCGCAGCTCTTTGAGAAAAATAAAACGTGCTTTTCAGCGCGACAACAATAATTGTATGATAATAATAGGTATTGTATTCTAAGGTTATAGTATTAAATCGCATTTATTTTTGATATTAATGTAAAAAGTAAATAAGTTTAAAATGTAGGTACACAACGTTAATCTTCTAAAAATTAATTGTTTTAAGTAAATAAAAAGTAAGTAAAAGTAATAAAATGTAGAATGTAAATAATTTAAAAAGTAAACAAGAAAATAATAGTTAGATGTATATGTATAACAAAAGTAGGTAAGTACATAAAAAAAACAAAAAATATAAAAAAATAAATAATATTAAAAAGTAGGTACTACGACTTTGATCTATACATATAAGACAAAAAAAAATCTGTACATTACTTAAATATTTTTTCCAAAAACTGATAGGGGGGGCGATCAAAGAAGAGTCACAGAAACCAAAAAACATTTTAATATTTTAAACGCGGTTAAGGGAAAGAGAAGTTATTGTGAATTGAAAATTAGTATCCAATATGTGTTGGTGCGTTGACTGTATTTGTCGAAGTAGCGGGATACACGCAAACGAAGTTGCGCGGGTCAGCTAGTTTACAATAAACGTAATGCGAATTCAATATAGATATTAAAAAATAACTATCAATGAGAAGAGCTCGTGAAAAATAATAACCATTATTGTAAAAGACACCGTGTGCCTATCGGAGCAAACACTTTATAACGACACCCATCCAATCGGCGGAAAATATTTTTTTGCTGTGGAAACACCCTCGTTAAAGCTGTCGTTACGTTGTTTCTACGCACCCTGAAGATATTTCCGATTCATTGATTACAGGGAGTCAATTTTTAAACAATGTCACCAACATTGCTTTGTGTTTTAAGGATACTTGTGTTCTTATAACGTACACAAACTGCCGTTTTGAATTTCATTGATATCTTTTTTTCTTTTCATGTTATTTCCTATGTTGTGAGGGCCTGGACACAGATTTGTTTTTGTTTTGTTTTTTCTACGTATTGCTCTTTAGGTAAAGTATACACTAAACACACTCGAACTATAACTCTTAAGAGACTTATTAAAATGATGCTAACCTAGGGCTAAAGCAAGCTCAGTAACCGAATGCACATGATACTATAATTAGCAGATGATGCATCGGCAATTACACAATACAATAATTATTATATATAATATCTAACCCCATCTAGGTTCAAACTCAGTACTGTTCTTAAACGTGCTACCTGGCACAAGTACGCCTCCCCTGAAACTGAAAAAAAAAACAAACAACACAAAAAGAAACAATGGGCAAAACTCGTGCATCAACTATCCCCAATGCGTACACCACATTGCCCTTTTTATAGCCAGGGGTGGTTACGTGTTGAACGTAATTTGTTCATTTAACTTTCAGGGAAATTGATCCCATAATTTTTCCCTTTCAGTTCGTCCCTATTCAAGCGTCGAGATTAGGATCGCAGGATGGCCGACACACGTGGAACTACAACTTTAAGTCCCGGCACCGAATATTTAACGGCTGCGACAAAATACCTTCATGCCGTCCACTGATTTAAAGTCTAAATAAAACTATAAAGGTTTGTTTACTTTGAAGATTTTCATTCAGTTTCACATTACGTAGGGTTCGATATTTAGCCTAAATATGGAATAGGATAGGATATTTTGGGACGACATTAACTGTCATGTCATAAGTAGAATGTAGTAGGTAGAAAGAAGCAGTGTTCGATAAACCACGGTCATGATTAAGACCCCTCAGCGTGGCTTGAAACTAGTTGAGTTGCTTCTTCAAACAATGTTACATATGTATGTGAGTCAGCTGTACAACATAATTGTGACAGAAGATGATAAATGAAAATGAAATTTTAATCGGTTATGTTTTTCATTTGGATTGGTATTAAAATCTTTTATAAAACCGTTTGTTCACCGCATTCAGCGAACAAGGTAGCTAAAAATTATCCTTTTTCTATTTTAAGCTACAAAATAACATCAAGGAAGGTATGCTTTAAATTAATTTACGTCAAGCCACAAATTAAAATGTCGCTAACGGCGAGAAAATCGATTCACCTCATCGTTTGACATTGCGCTCAAGTTAAAAGGTGGTTTAATCTCATCATTGCAGGTAGAGGCAGGTCTAGGTACATGTTGCGAACTAATGGCGTACCTGTCTATCTTTATGTCATTGCGGTAACATCTACACGGGTCGTGTGAGTTATAAAAATCACACATAAAATATTTATTCTTTACGTGTTCTTATTGATAGCACGTTATAAAATTTATGAAGTTGTTAACTTTATATGGTCGATATCAAGTAGTCGGTACTCGTGCGGACGTTTACCTTAATGGCCGCCATAAAAATGTTTCTTGAGAAATATGTGATTGCGTATAATAGTAGAAGGTGATGTATACATTGTAAAAAGGTACTTACAGCTTTATCGCACTTTCTTGCCTGAAATACGAAGCCACAAATTCTGTGTATCGTTAAACGTATTCATAACTACAGGGGCCATTATGAAGAGTATTATATCCAAATATGTATGTAGTTGTAGCTACTAAATTTTTAGCCATAAATTGGAAAACGATATCACTGTATTATACTGTTATTATTAAATTGTATGCTTCTGAATAAAAAATCAACTCTTTATAAAGCAACTAGAATTAAAACATTAACCGCATCGATCGGTAACTACCCAAAATTTTCCTCCTACAAAATCATGCAAATGTAAAATAAATCAAAAACAGACCCTCCAGTTATCAGTGAGCATAAAATCTAATTTCCATTTTTTAATAAGATAAAACAATCTAGGAACGGTACTGTACATAGATCTACATACATACCTACATACATAGCTTAGATAGATATCGCTTGGAACACAAAACATAAATCTGTGCCCTTATCTGGAGGCCGTGTTATGTTATTAGTTGGCGACTTTCGCCCAACGACCCACGCGTTCGTTACAGTCATAATGAGACTAATTTATCGTTTTTGTTTATTACCCTATTTCACCTTATAAAGTGAGCTATATAGGACACACCTGGATGCTAATAATGTCGTAATGAAGCCTGGGATCTCAAGTTTGTTGGGAGACATGTGCTTGACCTAACTTTGTCAGGTTATATTAGATAGTTTAGTTAGCCGAGGCTTTTAATATTGATTTAGTTTTCGGACACAGGTACAGGGTGGAGTAAAATGTTGGGTAATCTCAACGCTAATGGAACACGTTAATTGAAAAATCGCGATGAATATACGGAATTCATTACTTTATTTTTGTTTTTTGCCTGAAATGACAGTTCGTCAGACTTCGTTGAAAGATTGGGTGCGTTATAATTGAGCGTGCAAATGAAACGAAAATTTCGCATTCATCATACACCACATTTTTATTCACTTTTTCTTTTTTACTCATCTTTATGCTAGCTTAAAAAATCTTATTTTAAAATTCGTAAAAATATTAAAATTAAAAACTACACTCCACGTAAACAAAATGCAACGAATACTAAATTGCTAAGTTACCATAACCGAGCTTTGGAATACAAAACAGCAAAATTCTATTCTAGTTCAAAAGTCCTTAATAGTAAACGGATAAAGTCTGAATTTGGTTGCGACTAGTGTATAAACACAATCATCCCAATGATACTGCTCACATTATTCAGTCTCTCCAATAAATTGCTCCTCATGCATTAAACATTCAGGTCCTCTTAAATAATAATAGGAGCTCTGTGAAGGTACTATTGTTTATTCTATTCTTTTTAGAGGCCCAGATTGGAAAGGCTTTTTACACCCGTCCCATTTGCTGGGTCTAGCGAACACATTCCCGTATCGAGGCGGAAAAAAAATAAGAAAAAAAAACACACTTTATCTTCAAATGCCTGTTATTTTCTTGAAAGGCACTATAAAAAATGTACGTAAAACATTTACGCACCATAAATTTTAACATTGAATGTTATTTGTGGCCATTAATGAAATTACTGAAAGAAATATGTTGGACATTTGGTCCCAACTGTGGCCGACGTATGTGGTACCCGGGCCGTTTACAAGGAAGTTGCGTGTGAATTTTCAATTGATATAACACGATGAAATGTTAGGATTTGGGTACCGAGTCGCGGTCGTAATCCAAATACTTGGTCATGGCTGAGGTACAGGTCGGAGTTATCAGTTTTATTAAATCCGTTCCTAACCGAACCTAACCTTTATCTGGGTAACATACACATGAACCTAACTCTTGTAACATACACATACCAGACATTTTCAGGAGTAAAATAAGTTTAAAATTTTGTTCCTATGGTATTCACCATGTTTCGCTGTTTATGATACTAATAGCTTATAATGATTGCAAATCTAGCTAGTAGATCTGTAACTGTACCTTTATACGGGAGAAAACCATAATTTACTTATGTTATAGGAGTAAACCAACCAAGTAGTTTTTATTTTTACTGAACAATAAATAGTTCGTTTGATCAATATTCTATTGGTCTATTGATCAACAAAAAAGTATATCTATAAATAGAAACATCAAAATAAAATAGATAGAACAAAACAAATAAATGTCCCGGCTTATTACAAAGTACTAAACATTAATGAAATTCGGGAAGAGGTGATTGAAGCACCAATCAAATGGACGAACGTTAAATATTGTGATCGTAAATTCTAATTTCATGGAAGACTAGAGTCAAATTATGGTCTTATGTCATTCGGAAAAACGTCTTCTTCAAGAATCAAATTTTTCGTACACAATCTTGGTTTGGATTTGGAAATAGACATTATTTATTTGGTAATCGGAAATTGGAATAGACATGTATTTATTTCAGAGAAGTGGAAACACAAATAATAGTAACTATAAAGGATATAACACACTTAACGAGCACCGCTCCAACCCAGCAATTAACTTGTCATTTAAATTTGAGCTTTCAGCATGCAGAGCGTACGTTGAAAGAGTGTGGGCCATGTGTTCACTGTTCGCCGACAGCGAGCCGGGTGGCGGCGAGCCGCCAGCCAGGCGCAAGCGAAACATCGTCGCATCACGCGCTTGCAGCTCGCAGTCTTCACGCCGTAAGCTCGCTGGCAGCTGGAGGTAGCCTCAATTCGAAACCACGCCGTGCCGAAACCGTGCTTGTTGTGTACTTTACACACTACCTATAATCCTGTTTGAAAGCCATTTCAATTACAAAATACTGTTTTTTTTAATATCTCATTACTAAATTATGTAAAGAGAATTACAACAGAAAATAGGAAAATAAAACAGATAATTTTATAAATAAAAAAAAAACATTTCTAGGCTTTTCATCTCAATAGAAATGACATTTAGTTCTTTGTACCTATGTACACGTTGTATAATTGTTTTATTTTATCTGTCTAAAACAATTTTCCACCACTTAATTTCAACCACTTTTCAAGCGTATAAAAATATTAACATTTTTTCTATTTCAATGTTTGAATTTTTTTCTCTTCTTGTTAAGTTTCAGCAGACGGAACATAGACCTAATTTAAAAATATATATTTTTTGCGTACAACTAATACATAGACCAATAAAGCAAGCCAAATTTGCTTCAGGCTCTCGCTGAAAACCCTGAACAAAGAGTGGTTTAGATAACGAACACAGAAAAACAAATAAAACTCCTTTCTTTGTAGGTACTCATTGTTCGTTGGCTATGTTTTTACTGTGACCCCATGTGACGTCACGAAAAATATACCTAAGCTTTTTTAACCGCTTACAAATTTTTTATCTGTATTTTACAAGCGTATTAATTTGGGTCGCGACGTAATGATATGTTTCCGGCATTTTGGATTATATTTTTTAATTGCTTAAAAGATAAAGGGTGTTATTTTTATCTAATGTTTGTTTTTCAAGGGTTGGTGACGTAAATGTTTGGAAATAGGTATTTTTAACTCGGAAGGGCAGGCAGGTTTTATTACAAATGTACTTTTGTACTATACAATAAGAAAACCGATACCTAAGACGACATTTCATATATGATGAGTAGGTGCGAGAAGAACAGAGCACAAAATAGGTTTATTTTGTTGCCCAAACAATGCTTTTAATTAAAACACACTTCAAAATTTTCCTCAATAGTTTCAAGCCACCAAGAAACACAAGCACCTGGTTAGTTCCACCTCCCCCTAATACGGATTGACACGTAAATTTCAAAGTTCATGCATAAACAATGGGAAGAGCTTCAATTAGCGAACTTAAGATATGAGTAAAATGTTTATATTATGTAGATAGGAACCGACACACGTCCTGAAGGATGTCACAATGTGATTACTCTAAGGATGTTACCACACCAATCGATCGATGGCATCGGTCGATCGATTGGTCTAGTAGAAACTATCGATCGACGTCGACTAATCCATTCTACCATCGATCGATGCCATCTATCGGCTATCGATTGATTGGTGTGGTAGATACTATCGATCGACGTCGACTAATCCATTCTACCATCGATCGATGGCATCGATTGGTGTGGTAACACCCTAAGATTTGTAACGGTTCGAAGGTTCTCTCTAAATATAGAAAGTTTCTAGTGTGTTTTGGATCGTCCTTGAATGTGTTTACTTGTTCGTTTGTTTGTCTTTGCTTAATCGACTACTTTGAAAGTAGTTGATATGTAGTACTTTTTAACAGAGGTAGAATCGATTATAGGACCTTTGGACCTTGGATAACATCACTCACATGATGAAATATTTATAATAATCTTATATATAAAAATGAATCGCTAAAAGTGTTGGTAAGCGCATAACTCGAGAACGCGTGGACCAATTTGGCCAATTCTTTTTTTGTAATATTTGTCGAAGTTCAAGGATGGTTTTTACGGCGAGAAAATATCAAATAATTGACGGGAAAGCCCTAAAAACAGCCCTTTTCTTTATCCCATACAAACGTTTTCTAACTAATACGTATACTCAATTTGAGCTTTATTGCTATTGGATAAAGTTCATATTGGATAAATGCTATTGGATACTAAAAAACAAATGCTATTGAATCCCTACTAATATTATAAATGCGAAAGTAACTCTGTCTGTCTGTAATTACGCTTTCACGCCTAAACCAGTGAACCGATTTTGATGAAATTTGGTACTGTGATAGAATAGACCTTACTTGATACTTTTTATTGCAAAAAATAGCGGAGAATGGGTAAAAATAGGGGATAAATGGTCATATGGAAATTCGTCATTTTAAAAGCTGTAACAGTAAAACTTTGTATTTAGATACTTAATGAGGAACGAAAGAACATGGGCTACTTTTTATTGCAAAAAAAATAATAGGAGAGAATGGGTAAAAAGAGGGGATGACTGTTCATATGTAAATTCGTCATTTTAAAAGCTGTAACAGTGAAACTTTGTATTTAGACACTTAAACATAAACGAAATAACATAGGCTACTTTTTATTGCAAAAAATAGGGGAGAGTGGGTAAAAATAGGGGATGAATGGTCATATGGAAATTCGTCATTTTTAAAGCTGTAACAGTGAAATTTTGTATTTAGACACTTAATGAGGAGCGAAAGAAAATAGGCTACTTTTTAATAAAATGGGTAGAAGGTGTAGAATGGTTGATAGAGGAGATTAATGTTTGCTTGAAAATTCGTCATTTTCGTTAATACGTTGCCTGTGGCTTCACTCGCGTTCGATTCTTATTTAAATACACATATACTTATTTAAATCGCCAATATCCCTACTACGATACTAATGTTATGAATGCGAAAGTAACCCTGTTTGTGTTGAGGTTATGCTTGCACGAATGTTTTTTTGTGGAAGATAATGATATAGATAACCTTGGCTACTTTTCATCGTGATATATAAAATGATGAATCGGCGGTCGTAGTCTCTTATGGAATACATATCTTTAAAAATCCTAACAGTATCATATTCTTAAGTAATTCACATTATACATGACATACGGCAGCATTTTGACCACAAACCATTAACACAACCACGAGGACGAAGTCGCGGGCAAAAGCTAGATTCAATAAATGTTCATTTGTACATGTCAAATATTTGTTGTTTCTAAATTCAAATTCTGTAAATAATGATTGACATTTATGCATAAACTATTTGAAAAGGGTGAATAAACAATTGTCTGTATTTTTTTTAAATCTATTGAAAATGTTGAAAAGTGCATTAAGCATTAATAGAAATTCCTCAAATATTTATGCGTGCGTTCAGAAATAATGACAAATTAGCAACAGTTACGCGTGTGTTCTGAAATTTATTTTGTGTAAATTAAAGTTTTTATTCACGTTTTCGAACAAACGATGCTCTTTCAATATAGTCTATTGGTGTGAATGACATTGACATTCGTATTGCGCGTTTTTTAAAATATGCAAAATTAAATGTATATTTTTCAATATCGAGTTTTAAAGACTAAGAAGATTTTTATTTGCTAATAAGTGTTTGTTAATAAAGGTAAGTTCACATCTTCATATTGATTTTTAGTAACTTTTGGTGACTACACAATACTACAATTTGGTATACATGGATATGCAGAAAATGTATGAAAGCTTTTTATTTTCAGTTGGAATTTCGTTTTTAACAATGCTACCAACCAGACGTACAAGCTTAGGCCGCAGAACTCGAAATACGGCAAGTCAAAGAAATATAAGAGCCAATCAAACTGATGAGCAACGCGAAGCGCGAAATGAACTTGAACTGAATCGACATCAAGATAGAAATGTTGTGTTTAATCCCCACAAAGCTGCATTCAGTTATAATGTGGCAATTGATTACAGTTCAGAGCAAATTGTTGCTATTGGACTAATGAACATTGTGTGTCTACATTGGGATTGAAATTAAAAATGAAGCCTCTGGATTGTGTTGCGCCAGCGGCCAAGTCAAATTGACGCCATTGGTACCGCCACCAGAGCCACTACATTCATTGGTTAATTTTTTGACTCATATCTAGCAGTACAATAATTGCTTTCAAATGACATCATTTGGGGCAACAAAAGTTATACGAGACAATTTTATGCCTACTTTTAGTAAGTAAGCATAATGGCAAACGCTGGCGCATAATATGTCGAGTCAGTGATGTGTTTATTTTGTAAACAATAAGACAATTACATAATAATAGTCTATAATCAAAAGACTTAATCAGCAACATTTTATAACATGTAGTATTTTATAGTGGCATGAGCAAGATGTTCTTGGTAAAGCCTACTACCTAAAGCCGCCGTGGAAGGCTGTTTAATGTCGAGGTTAAAAGTAGTTTTAATTTGAAATGATGTAAAGTATAGTGGCAGTATTTTGCGAGCCACATGGTGGTACAATTTGCTATACAATTACCTGTATACATATTTATATTCTTGCAGATTCAGGGATTCAAATATATCATCAAACAGGTTCCTTATTGCCAGTGCCTGTTACAGACTCATTTTTGCAAATATATTTTATGGACAATTCAGCAAGAGAAATCGATCAGCGTTGCGCACACAACAACTCAGTTAAAAGTTTTATTTACTTTTAATTTATAGTTGAATTAACACATATTTCATTATTTACATTAATAACTTAATTTCATTTAACACTAGCTGACCCAGCGAACTTCGTACCGCTTTCGCGTAGCAATGATGCTCTACTTTATTTTGTATAGCTGAGCTATGTATGAGTCCCTATTCAATTTGAACTGGAATCTATAATATCCTTCATATAAAAATGAATCCATAATTTCCTGATCTCACTATACCTGAAAAGGACTTTACTAATTAAAAAAAAAAACAAAATATATTTTCATAATAGTGATTATTCCATAGGATTCAATAATTTCACTAATATTTTTACAAATCGCTATTGAAGAACTTGGCATTTTTAAGTAAACATTGAGCTAAATACCAGGCTCGCTCTTTATCAATTGTTGGCGCATTAAAACGTCCAGCATTTTGTCCTGCAGGCGCCTTATCGGCTCTGATGACAATTTTGTGATTATCTGATGGCATGCGGTCTAATGCATTTGTGAATAATGCAACTAATTAATTGTGTTGATGGAAAAATGTTTGAAGTTGTTCATCACAATGGATCTTTTTACTGAGTTGTTGTGTGCGCAACGCTGATCGATTTCTCTTGCTGAATTGTCCATAAAATATATTTGCAAAAATGAGTCTGTAACAGGCACTGGCAATAAGGAACCTGTTTCATGGTATATTTGAATCCCTGAATCTGCAAGAATATAATTATGTATACAGGTAATTGTATAGCAAAATGTACCACCATGTGGCTCGCAAAATACTGCCACAATACTTTACATCATTTCAAATTCAAACTACTTTTAACCTCGACATTAAACAGCCTTCCACGGTAGCTTTAGGTAGTAGGCTTTACCAAGAACATCTTGCTCATGCCACTATAAAATACAACATGTTATAAAATTTTGCTGATTAAGTCTTCGGATATAGACTATTATTGTGTATTTGACTTATTGTTTACAAAATAAACACATCACTGACTCGACATATTTTGCACCAGCTACATGGTTTTAAAACTAAAAAAAAACGTTTACCATTATACTTACTTGCTAAAAGTAGGCATAAAATTGTCTCGTATAACTTTTGTTGCCCCAAATGATGTCATTTGAAAGCAATTATTGTACTGCTAGATATGAGTCAAAAAATTAACCAATGAATGTAGTGGCTCTGGTGGCGGTACCAATGGCGTCAATTTGACTTGGCCGCTGGCGCAACACAATCCAGAGGCTTCATTTTTTAATTTCAATCCCAATGTAGACACACAATGTTCATTAGTCCAATAGCAACAATTTGCTCTGAACTGTAATCAATTGCCACATTATAACTGAATGCAGCTTTGTGGGGATTAAACACAACATTTCTATCTTGATGTCGATTCAGTTCAAGTTCATTTCGCGCTTCGCGTTGCTCATCAGTTTGATTGGCTCTTATATTTCTTTGACTTGCCATATTTCGAGTTCTGCGGCCTAAGCTTGTACGTCTGGTTGGTAGCATTGTTAAAAACGAAATTCCAACTGAAAATAAAAAGCTTTCATACATTTTCTGCATAACCATGTATACCAAATTGTAGTATTGTGTAGTCACCAAAAGTTACTAAAAATCAATATGAAGATGTGAACTTACCTTGATTAACAAACACTTATTAGCAAATCAAAATCTTCTTAGTCTTTAAAACTCGAAGAAATATTAATAGAAATATTGAAAAATATACATTTAATTTTGCATATTTTAAAAAACGCGCAATACGAATGTCAATGTCATTCACACCAATAGACTATATTGAAAGAGTATCGTTTGTTGGAAAACATGAATAGAAACTTTAATTTACACATAATACATTTCTGAACACACGCGTAACTGTTGATAATTTGTCATTATTTCTGAACGCACGCATAAATATTTGAGGAATTTCTATTAATGCGCTTTTCAATATTTTCAATAGATTTAAAAAATATACAGACAATTGTTTATTCACCCTTTTCAAATAGTTTATGCATAAATGTCAATCATTATTTACAGAATTTGAATTTAGAAACAACAAATATTTGACATGTACAAATGAACATTTATTGAATCTAGCTTTTGCCCGCGACTTCGTCCTCGTGGTTGTGTTAATGGTTTGTGGTCAAAATGCTGCCGTATGTCATGTACAATGTGAATTACTTAAGAATATGATACTGTTAGGATTTTTAAAGATATGTATTCCATAAGAGACTACGACCGCCGATTCATCATTTTATATATCACGATGAAAAGTAGCCAAGGTTATCTATATCATTATCTTCCACAAAAAAACATTCGTGCAAGCATAACCTCAACACAAACAGGGTTACTTTCGCATTCATAACATTAGTATGGTAGTAGGGATATTGGCGATTTAAATAAGTATATGTGTATTTAAATAAGAATCGAACGCGAGTGAAGCCACAGGCAGCGTATTAACGAAAATGACGAATTTTCAAGCAAACATTAATCTTCTCTATCAAGCATTCTACACCTTCTACCCTTTTTATTAAAAAGTAGCCTATGTTCTTTCGCTCCTCATTAAGTGTCTAAATACAAAATTTCACTGTTACAGCTTTAAAAATGACGAATTTCCATATGACCATTCATCCCCTATTTTTACCCACTCTCCCCTATTTTTTGCAATAAAAAGTAGCCTATGTTCTTTCGTTTATCTTTAAGTGTCTAAATACAAAATTTCACTGTTACAGCTTTTAAAATGACGAATTTACATATGAACAGTCATCCCCTCTTTTTACCCATTCTCTCCTATTTTTTTTTTTTGCAATAAAAAGTAGCCCATGTTCTTTCGTTCCTCATTAAGTATCTAAATACAAAGTTTTACTGTTACAGCTTTTAAAATGACGAATTTCCATATGACCATTTATCCCCTATTTTTACCCATTCTCCGCTATTTTTTGCAATAAAAAGTATCAAGTAAGGTCTATTCTATCACAGTACCAAATTTCATCAAAATCGGTTCACTGGTTTAGGCGTGAAAGCGTAATTACAGACAGACAGAGTTACTTTCGCATTTATAATATTAGTAGGGATTCAATAGCATTTGTTTTTTAGTATCCAATAGCATTTATCCAATATGAACTTTATCCAATAGCAATAAAGCTCAAATTGAGTATACGTATTAGTTAGAAAACGTTTGTATGGGATAAAGAAAAGGGCTGTTTTTAGGGCTTTCCCGTCAATTATTTGATATTTTCTCGCCGTAAAAACCATCCTTGAACTTCGACAAATATTACAAAAAAAGAATTGGCCAAATTGGTCCACGCGTTCTCGAGTTATGCGCTTACCAACACTTTTAGCGATTCATTTTTATATATAAGATTATTGCATTTATGTTAACACTGGACATGTCTAATTTATGCTTACGCATAAAAGAAACGAGAGTGAAGCAAGAGCTATACTATGTTAGTTTATTAGCTTATGCACGCTACACACCTTAGGACATAACCGTGCAACTTAACTGCAAATTCGGCCTATGCATTTAAATCATAAGGTGCTATATGGATCTACCATTAAACTATGCAGTTTAAACTGTAAGGTCTGTAGCGTGTATTAATTCGCATACCTGATGCGCTTGTATACTGACAAGTATGGAAAACTGCGTTAGCTATACGAACTAAGCTAAACTAACATAGCTTAGCTTGGCTAAAGAGTGTAATGACATTACAATATCAAACGTTCCTTGTTTCTATTTACTACGTAATCCGAAAAGATTGTCACTCAACGACAAACCCAGATCTCATAAAAATAAACTCAACACAATTATAACAGTCCACTTATAAAATTTCTTAAAACTTTTGTCTCAAAAATAAGCTTTTGATGTCTTTATCTGAAGTCTGGTAAGTCTTGGCTTTCGTTCGAGTCCCCTTCGCGATAGAAGCAAGTTTAAAGATAAACCATAATTGAAATGTCAAGAGCATTCTTTCTGTAACTGCTCAGTATTAGTGGGAGTTGCCAAGTTACGATACTGTGCAGCAGCCCACGGCTCCAGTTACAACGTTCCAACAATCAATACCTATTATAAGATAACAAGATTAAAAAATGGAGACCGAATTCTTAAAAAGTTAGCTCAAATTTCCCCTTTTTTAAAACTCGAAGGAATAAAACATTTTCGCAGCGTTATTTATACGAAGAATTGATCGTGACTTTGATGTAGGTACCTACAACTGTCGGTATCTCGCACGTATAGACCTATTATTATTCATGAGAGTCGTTCCAGAAACGGCTCTAATTTTAGATAGAAGTTAAAGTTCATTGGTTACAGGAAAACATATATCATTCTTTTTTTCTCTTCTTAATGGAAAATAACAGAGACGTACAATGGTTTTCTCCTGCAATTTCCTGTTTATCTGAAGACTGAAACGAAATATGATCAACCGGAGGCCGTCCGAACCGTGCCAACCGTATTTATTTGTCTTGTTAGTGCAAATCTATTGGAAAAACGACAATAGCACAACACACAAAGCTACATAAACAACTGACAGATAAAGATTTATATTTTTACGTTTTATTTGTAGCTATTTATTATTGTCGGTCTATACTACCTTTTATTGGACTATAAGTTTCTATTACGTAATAACTTGTATGTGACAGATTCGTTTGTTTGTATTACAAAACAATATTTCCGTAGATTGACGATTTTAAATTAATGTTAATATTCCTAGTCTGTTGTAGCTGAAGTATGGCGTTGGACACCGCCTGGTGAATGATTATGCATACCGTCGCTGTATTTTGCATAATATGAAAAATATAGAAAACGTATTACTTAAGGAAAATCCATTAATTCTAAAATACTAGTACTTTGGCCGTTTCAAACTCATTAGCTAGCAATCCTTTGACCAATCCAGTAAGCAATCAAAGTCAAAAAATTCAAGTCAATAACTTTGCTTATTATCCACTATTGAATAGTTTTTGCTATATTTTATTTAAACAGATTGACCGTCGCCTCGGTGTTCATTACTTCATAGGAACCCACTGGTTGGGTTACTGACAAAATTTTACACAAGTGTCAACTAGATAATAATAAAATTAATTGTATTAATGTTTCCAGTGATACTAAGCTATGCAAGTGCTGTAGTGGTGCGAGTAGCATGTACTACGAAGATGTGCCACCACAAATTAACTGCACGAGGAAGATGCGCAGCTCAAGTATGCGATGTATCGATAGCACATATCCATAGCACACATTCATAGCACGTATCCATAGCACGCATCTTTCCATATAAAAAACATAATCCTAACCTATGTGTACAATTAATACAGGTGGAAGCTAAACGCATCCACAACAACGTAGCATAGCACTTCTGTGGTGTAAAAGCACTCTTAAAGAACAATAAATAAAACTTAAAAATGGCGTTTGACATCACACAATACCGTATCCGATTACCAAACCGCGTCACGTGCCGACACCGGCCTGTCCGGCTCCATGTAACCGCACACGGTACAAATCTTCGACATTTACTGCCGTCGCCGAACGATGAGAAAAGAAAACCCTATTTATATAATCTAAAGTGCATTCTCCAAATAGAAGTAGTGCAGTGGCTTTGTGTGTATATTGATTTGTTTATTTTTGGACACAATGCAGATATCCTGTGAGGAGTTGACGAAACAAAAATTACTGCTGATAGGTCAAGTATGGCGACGATGATCTCCAGATGAATGAACATTTGAACGGATTCATTCATTCATTACAGCTGAATAACAGTTGAGCCAATTTTGGACATATTGGAAGATACATGATGTCTATACGAGGTGTGATGTGAATACTACCTCATAGCGTTTCTTAATTGGATGGATATTGCAAAAGCCAGTGACCCTACAGTTCTGGTATTGGAACCAAAATTGTAGAGTTATAGTCAGATTTAAAAAAAAATGTAGTATCCCACACAGCAATCCAGATAAGTTCCAGCTCACGAATAAAACTGGCTCAAAGGCGGCCATGATTAACTCTCAATACGTCCAGTGTACGCACACCGTCACTCGCTCCTCGCTATAAATCAATCCAGCACGGCTTTCAACCTCAATACAACTGCTATTGATAATTAATAGACGCCGTTATTTAACGAAACCCGCTGAATAAGAAACTGCTTCATTGAAATCAAATTGGAATTGATGAAGCCGTGCCGGGTAACGCTAAGATCCACCCACACCTCACTTTACTTTGTAAATAACGTTAAATAAGATTGCTTTGGTTCTAAATTAACTTTTTGAATGTTATTTATTGGTTTCTTTTTATTTTTAGGATTGAATTGACAATGACAGATAGTATGGAATATTTATTTGGATTCATAAAAACATGTCGATATGTTGAAAACAAAAAAAAAGTTGTTTAATAATTAGATTTCCACGGACTCAAGTCGGTGTCCTTGTCATACAATTAGTTGTACAGTAAAACACTGTCGATAATACTTATTACAAAGATGTTTCATGATACATTAACCACAAATATTACTATATAAATATCCATATACAATACATTAATATCTTATTACATTACATACTTATATTACACTGGACCTACTGGATCAACCCAATGCCAGGCTAAAAATAATCTTAGGTCAGAAAATGTAGTAGAACATAAAGTTATAAACTTACCAAAATACACTCCCTAATTTAATGTGGCGCCTTCAAAACATATCTCAATAAACATGAAGGGTTCGTACCCCAATACTGCGAGGTAGCTCGTAAAAACGTATAGGTGACAACACATCCCAACGCATAAAGCATCGAATTTATTCCCGATATAAACGTCGCGACGTGAAACAACACACGGGTTCCGTACGAGCTTTGCGTTATATTCGAAAGGACATCTTCATGAAAACAGTCTCAGTATTGCGGACGCTAAATTATGTGTTTTCACTCAAAACCGTACGCTTTCTAATATGCACAGAGCTGGAAAGAACCAATTCCATTAGAGAATGATCCCTTTTCTGTGAGCCTGAACCAAAGGTATTTTGATCCGCTAAAGCATATTGTGCTGAAATGCATCGAAAATTCTTTGACGTAGCAATTCTTATCGCTGCACCGGTTCGCTTTTAATTTGCGAGAATCTTTTTCATCATTTTGCTAAAATATAAAGTCCATGTCAAAGAAGCACTTACAGCATTTCGTTAGGAATTTATGCTTTATGAATGTGACTTTAATAAAAACCTTTATTGAACGTTTCTACATTAGCTGTTACGATTTATCCAGAAAGCAAAAGCAATAATATTAGTACCTTTGATGCCAGCAATATTGAATTCTGTGGAAACTGTATATTGCAAATGCTTTATTAGCTGATTGTGACAATTAGCTTTATGGGACCTACAAATGAAAATCTTATTGAGTTACTTGTATTCCAACTTCATTACTTTTATTATGTTCGATATTGCTAACAAACACAACGTAAGACAGCTTAGTTTACAAATTAATGGAAACAAATTCAATTTGCAAATCAAAAAGTTTTAGAAAGGCGTTCGATTGGTTGTTTATCACTGGGGGCTTAGCGAAAGGCATTCGGTGCAAACACCGTTGGATCCGTAGACACCAGTGTATTGGGTTTTAGTTCTAGTCAACGGCTTCGGCAACAATGGCGGACTTCAATCCATTTCCGAGCACAAATCTCGCACCGTCGACGTTGACTTTACTCGAATATCGTACTGGATCTACGAAACGTGTTTACGGTATTATTTCTGGACCGTCCTCTGTCGGAATTGATTCTTGGATTCGGTTTAATGTTTGTGGCATTTTTAGTTTTGCGGTATTTGGTATTTTTGTGTTTATACGGTTAAAGTATTTGGTGTGAAGCTTTGTTTTATAGATAACTCTGCACGGTTCATTCAAAAAAATTTTAAATTTTAAAGTCCCTTTTCAACCTAACATTAAACTACGTCTTATTGATCTACAAGAGCGTATATACAAACTAAAATATCCTTTAAGCTTATACAACATACCTAAATAAACCATACATCAATTGATATTATACGATTTCCCTAAACGTGACGTTTCCATGAGAAACGCCACGTGCTCCGAAACCGAATCAACCCGCCATACAAGTGAATTACGAAACAATTACATAATTAAACACAACTTGGGGCCAAGAGATACACGACTATCTCAAAACATCCGGCTTTTATACGAAAAACTGTCCGTCTAATGAAATTGGACTAGACATGGGACGAACAGCCTTAAATAGATAACATCTCAAGTAAGTTCTGAGACAAGGATAATTAGTTTAATGAACGCTCCGTATTTCGAATAAAAAGGGATTGTTTCTTCTACTCGGGATTTATCGGACGCTGTTGAAGTACAATCGTTGCTATTTCGGTTGATTGCGATTTTATCTATGTACGGGAGGATGTTATGTAATTGCATCAGCAGTATTAAGGATGGATATCTCTTTGTAATGTCAAGTTTTGTTACTTAGGGGAGATTAAGCGTTGGGATTATTTATTTTTACAGTCATTCTTAATAATGCCTCGAAGTATGGTCAAATAATAAAATTCATAGGCTAAAAGTTATAGTGTGAAAAATAATTTTTAAAATGTGACTGATATGTGGTTACTAGTTCTTAAGAAATAAGTAATTAATGTTTTTTCGATTTTCGCCTGAAAAAGGTCGTATAACATTGCTACATTACTACATAACGTAAGATAAACTTGATATATGAATAGTAGGCGTACTTTAAGTACATATTTACCTACGATTTTAAGTAACAAGAGGCATGTGACGTAATGTATATGTAGGTACAAAATTGTGTTCAATTTATTTTCTTTAGTAAATCATTCTATCGAGCTGAAGTAATTACCAAAAATGACGACGTGTGTTTACATTATAAAATCACTTTGAACCTACATCTTTGATGTCGCAAAATATGTTTTTAATGGATCAGACTCATTCGTAATCTTTCCTTTCAAATATTTAGTAAATAAAGATGTAATTTAATAGGTTCCTTTTTTCTTTTCTACATCTAATTATTATTTATTTTATGTGTCATCGTTTTTGTCAGGTTATACGTACACGTGTAGAAATAAAATGTGGAACCTTTTATGGATCCTTACTTTAATTCAGGAATTTCGAAGCATACAAGAATCTGGCGTCTTTATACCAATTTTTATCACGGTATGAATCTTCTGATAAATACCTGAGTCAGTTTCATTTATTTGTTTATTTCCTAAGAATTTAGAAAATATGTATTAATTCTATCTGTCTATATGGTATGGTAGACCTTTTATCCCTGAAGTGGTAGACAGAGGCGCACATGTACATTACGGCACGTAATGCTACTGCATAATATACACCCACTTTTCACCAATTGTGTTATAAGTCTCATATAATAGGGTGTGAGCCTATTGCCATATACCGGACAGAATTCCAAACTCCCAGCCCAGCAATAATTTATAAATACGTCATTTTTACGTGTAAAACGTACCTAGAAGTAGTACCATATATCAAATCGATATATTTTCAAAAGTATTTGTTTCTGTAAGAAAATAAAAAATACATACCTAATGTTTTAAAATAATCTACAAGACACAGATTAAAATAAAAATTGGATATTTACCCTATCGTACTAATAGTTTACTGCATCAGAATGCTAAACAAACATGGCTGCGTTTCACCCCAAAATGCGAATTAAAATTATTATTTCGAGTACTTCTCTTACATTATCGGATTATCTAGGTACCTTTTAGGCCACAGCTGTTATGTTCCACGCTAAAATTACGGGGGCTCTTAACTGGGGAGCTTATTACCCGACTTAGCGAAGGTGCTATGTTAACAGGGGCCTTGCGATTTGTTTGTACAATTCTGTGACATTTGCCCGACTATAGATAGTTGTGGTTGTGCAACTAGGTCATAATAGAATTGCTTGTTTGAAGGGGTGTAATTGGTTGCGGTGAAAATGTTATTTTACTCCCAATGGTAATGATTAATTGTTATTTAAACAAAATATTCAAAATAAATCTTATGAATTCTTCCTGATTTTTGTACTTTTCAGACGTAGACAACAAACTAATAATATTTACCATATTTTTGTATTTAATCTTACGTAAATAAATGGCTACATGTATGCTATATACACGATTATTTAAAGAATAAAAATAAAAGTAAGTGTGGGACAGCCATACTTTGGTATGAATGGGGCAGCTTGATCAAATTGACACCACGGCCTCACAGAAAACCAACGTGAAACAGCGCTTGCGTTGTGGTTCGCTTTGTGAGTGAGGTTACCGGACACCCTTACCCCTCTTCTCAATCTTCCTAATCCCCGATTCCCTAACAACCCTAAAATTCCTATCCCTTAAAAGGCCTGCAACGCACTTGTAACGCCTCTGGTGTTTCGGATGTCCACGGGCGGAGGCCACTGCTTACCATCGGGTGATCCGTCTGCTCGTTTACCGGCTTATACCATAAAAAATACACAAATGACTACAACCTATATAGTATAAAAATAAATCCCTCGGAAACAAAGGAATAACGACAAAGAATTGTAAGATTTCAAGTACATTGCTTGTTACCTCAAGCACTGTTTCAAAGTGGGACGAGTAGAAGGAGCAAAGTGTAGCATTTTTATCATCAATGTTAACCGCATCGAATTTTCCATTGTTCCTCAGGTAGGCACCTACTTTAGTGGGAACCGATACTTGAACTTATTTTTATATCTTTTTAACAAATTGCAGAATGGTGTCAACATAAACTAAGTTTGGTATGTTTATGTTACAGAATCAAAAATAAGGTAACGCTTGCGTTGTGTTTCATTATGTGAGTGAGGTTATCGGAGGCCCAATTACTCCCTTTCCCAATCCCTGATTCCCCAACAACCCTTAAATTTTTAACCCCCAAAAAAGCCGGCAACGCACTTCTAACGCCTCTGGTGTTTCGTATGTCTATGGATGGCGGTGATTGCTTACCATCAGGTGATTTGTCTGCTCGTTTACCGGCTTCTAATATAAAAAAGGTATCCAGTAATATATAAATAAAGAAAATCACAAGGAAAAAGAGATATCAGTAAAAAAACAAAATTCTTTATTAATGAATTTCTTGTAATTCTAATGAATCAGATATTTAATATGTATGGTGTATTAAAATATTGTTCGTGTAGTCGTGTTATGTAGGTCGTAATATAATTAAAGTATAAATGAAACAGCAAGGAAATTGCAGAAAGCGACCGGTAAACGGTTCTTAGGAATTCGAATCGATGAAACTGTGTTGAAGAAACTAAGCAGTTTATTTATACTTATGTATTTTATACGATTGTGGATCTTTGTTTTGAAAAACAAAGTTATTGTTTTTTATTTATGTAAAAAATATAATTTGGATAAAACATTAAACACAACTATACCACACTCGTATTTTAGACACGTTTGTGTATTCCATCAAAATAAATTTTACATTTACTAAATTTTAAATTTAAATTTATTTTTAATGTTGCTTTGTTGTCATTATTTATGTGAACAAGTAAAATACATGCAAATGGAATCCACAGTCCCTGCATTCCCCTACCCGACGTCAGCCTGTAATACAATAAAAAAGCCGACGAGTAAATAGTGCACAGTGTGAAAACTAACAAACAACACGGGCCCAAAAGCACGTTTTTCAAATACCTTCTAAAAGAGAATTTTTTGGGGGGGAAATTAAGAAAAATGCGGACAATGCCACGGGACGGAGTGGCCTTAAATAATAAAACACTAGCGAAATAAAGCACTATAAACTATTCAAAACCATTTCAGCTACTCACGTGTCTGTTACGGTTAGTCGGCCTTTCCCGTACCTGTTGTGTGGGATAAAAAGCTCTATTCCTCTTACATATTAGGGCTAAGGTCCCTCGAGGCCGATTTGCATTCCGCAATCAGGTGAGCGACGAGGGTCTAAGATTCACACATCTCAACAATTCGGAGTTTGTTGTTGACTGATTTTGTACGGCGAAGCAAAATGTTGTTTTACAACAGCAATAAAGGCGCTGTAAGGAAAACTTTCGCTGGGTTTTGTTTGTACTTGGAACGGAAAATAATGTATTTGTCATACTTAGACACGGTGAAGTGTTTTATTACTTGAGAAGGGAAGATCATATTTACGCTTGATGATGACATTTCTTTAACTTTAACTTGTTTTAGTAAGACTTTCCTTATGATTAATAGTCTCGTAATTTTATTCAAATAGGCACTCAATAGAAGTTATGAATTATAAAACTTTAGTACCGTCAGCCGAATGTAAATATGGTGCATAAGTCTATTGCTAGTCCTTATCGTCAAACAGGCTGTCTACTGCAAGTAGCGTGATCATAAAACCGGTCTTATATAGTTTTAAGAGTCTCAATTTTATTAGTGCAAAGTTTGCTCTTTCGTTTTGCAGACATTTCGCAAAAATAATCTCAAGCACACATTAAAATTTTATTATTAGTGCCCGTTCTGAAATTTTGAGATAAGCCACTCGAGTGTTCTTGCTGGAAAATTATTTGAAAATATGTTGTCTATTTACTACCAGTGGAATAATCGTAAAATTCAAATTTGTATTGTTTATGGTGCGTGCGGTGTTTTAAATTCCGAACGTTCTCTGCAACGTACTCGTATGACGTCAGAAGAAAAGATGTTAGCAATCTTATTTTGTTTTCGGCAAACTTGAATAATGGGCTCTAGGAATGAATCGCCCTCATTTCTCACCCTGTATATGTTTGGGTTAGCTGCAGCCTTGGGTGTATCGATCTCTTTACCGCATCATTATGTTAGTTCAAGGTTAAAGAGGAAACTTATTTTTAATTATGAGTAGAATCAAATAATAATTAGTTAAACAAAAATGAGAACAATAATGAATACCTAGGTCTGATTTATTTCATCAAGATCTCATCAAGCCTTGTATTTTTTTTTATTGTACAAACTCAAACTAATTTTAATGATTGCCTAGTTGACGAACTGGCTGGTGTGCAACGTGTAGCGGGTTCGATTCCCGCACGGAGCAACTTTTTGTATGATCCACAAATTATTGTTTCGGAGTCTGGGTGTCATGTGTATGTGAACTTGTACAACACAACATGGGAGAAAATACAAGTGTGGGGCAACGTTTTTTTTTTAAAAAAGCGTATAGGGTACATTTCATAACTTACGACTAGAATGCCCCAAAATATTTAGAAATGACTCCTTTCTTGATGCACTAGAAGATATATTGCTCAATACTGATCACGGTTCCAAACTCCTTGCTACTATTGACGGTTAGCTCGATCCGGCAATTAGAAGTTTGTCATGCTCACTCAAAGGTGTCGATAACGGTGCTAGCAATAGTCCGTCCGAGTCCCACAATACGGTTGGATTGAGTGGTGATGGTCTAAGTTTCGGATGTGTGAACGAGCGAAGTCGATTGAGACTTGTCGGCTCTTATTGTCCAGACTTTTCCTTTAACTGATATGTTTTGAATGTTACTTTTATTTTGATTACATCAAAAAATCTCGTGATTAACTTTTAGTAGTAGCAGTAACAGTCTACAGAGTAGGGCTGCGCGACGTTGACGCGTCTGCGCACGCTGCTCATGATGAAGAGTCCCCTGTGACTCAAAACTAGAAGAGCTTTTCTCTAAGTAAACTGTGATTTTTAATTAATTTTGTATGTCTTACAATATTGTTATTATAAAAATCATTAGGCCAATCAAAAGATACAATATTGCATTGTAAGAATCCCTTACTCATCAGATTAATTATGTTTTCTAAAAATAGTTAGGCGCAAAAATAATACATATTCCAAATAGTATCTAAGCCTTTAAAAACCATTGTTATTTCTTGTACAATATTTTTGTACGTCTAAGCTGGAGATCGTAAGGGCATATTGATAAACGACCGCTTAAACGTCAAGACACGCGTGCAAATATATTGCGGAGGAAATATTTCATGTTTAACGTCTCCTCCCACATAGTATACATGGCTACATGTCATGCTACACATAACCAGTTTATCATGGTCTCGGTTTGTATAGTCTTTTTGTACATTCGACGGTCAGTTTATAGTGGTTTATGCATAGCTTAGTGTGAATCCGTGTGTACATGCTGATCTCAGATTCTTTCCTAGGTTGTCGTGTAAATAGCCACGACGAACAAAGTCAAACAAACGGTGTTTTTCCATTATAAGTTGTTTTTTTTTTTTTCAACTGTTTTTTTTTTTATTGTGTCCAATGTTAGTCATCTTTAATGCGATCGTTCAGCTTTATATCCAAACAAACCTCCAGTCTTATTTTTTTAGAGGTAATTACTGTTGTACTTAAAGTTCATTCACCTTGCGTTAGTTAAGTTCCTATCTAATTTCAGTATGATAAAGATTGGGCCTATTATCGACCGAATTTTAGACACTATACGAAAACAACTTAGCTTTTGAAAAAATCACTTTTCAAGATCATTCCCACACAAAAGTTTTTCCTTGGCTCTAGCAACCATTTAAAACAAAAATTATAAACTCATATATACACTTATGTAACATTATCATCTGTCCATTTATTTCAACCAAAAACCTTCTGATAAAACACACTTCTACCTCACTCCGATTGTATCGATTTATCGTAGCTCAAGTTAGTCCGAATCGACTAAATGCATAGCTAATACGGCCGACGGCTGTTTGCATGTTATATAATACTCTATACACAACCATTACACATACATATTTAAGCTTTCTAGCCTTCCAATTACAGTGTATAAAATGGAATTACTAGAATTCAGAAGTTTACTGTGGCTGGACTAAATCAATATGTTTTATAGTAAGGTGAAGAATATTGATCTATATTGAGTAACAGTAGCACCGGTTTTCTGTTTTTGAATACTAATGGCATTGCATTTATAAATATTTTATTTATAATATAGTAAATATTTAGAGCAGAAATACTCAGAGCCTACATCAGTTGCATTCTGTTTAAAATTCCATTAACAATACATTAGGAAAGATGACATCCGACTTAAAAATCAAACGCGACTCTTAGACTTAGTAACTATGCTACAAGTTGTAATAGCTAAGCTGTAAAACTATATGGCCATTTCACTGATACTAAGCTATGTAGGTACAAGAAAGATGCGCAGGTCGAGTACGCAATGTATCAATAGTAGATAAGTCATCTATAGCACGCGTCCGTCGCACGCATCTTTCCATATAAAAACATAGCTTAGCTGAGTACGTTTTCACCTGTTTACTAATGAATATTATTGTTGAAAGCCAAACGACGATAGACGCGACTTGCGAAGCATTATGAAAGCCAATAATACGTTAATAGGTAATCAAAAGTTCCTTAATGAGTAAAGGTTCATTCACACTCCATTTAGTATGCACATTGTTGATCACAAGCCAATACCTTCCCATGGGGCCAATTAGAGGACCGATGACTTGTCGTTCACACTGCTAACTATAGCAATTATAATTTCTATATCACATTAAAGTGTAAATAAGAACTATATTCCAATAATTATGCTATTAAAGCAAGTCAGTATGTCATGTATTAAATTGGTCATTTGGTGGACAATTGTCATTGTTGATCAGTGGTATATAATTAGGTTGGTTGGTTCGGTTGATCTTTTGACACTTCTCAGGTAAGTCCTTAGTATCTATAAATACTTAAGGAGTCAAAAACCTTACACTTATAATGAGTCAGGTATCCTGTAACTGTAAGTTCGGTAGTCGCAGTTAAGACTAACGAAGTCCTCATTATAGATAATGTAACTCAATATGTACTTATATTCAACGGCTGGAATAATGCAAAATATTAGGAGGGAACGTCGCGTAACCTCCAGGGAGTTTCGTACAGCGATAATGTTCGATTTAAGATGGTTGTAAAATATTTTACGATGCCTGCCAGCCAGTGAGCCGTTGAGACGCATTCCCCTGCCAATTATAACCGTAAACTGCAAATGTAGGTATTTGATTACAAAGAGTATTGACAATGTATTGGGAATTGAGGTAATTAGATGAGACATTTCTGGGAATATTTTGAAAATGTTATTTTTGCTTTGATGTGGTTCGAAATGAATGGAGGGCCATTTTTATAATGTGTTTGGTAGTTGGATGTTGAACCGTAAGTCTAGTGTTCAACGGAGTGTCCGTATTTCTTAGTTTGTTTACCGTACTCGAATTTACTTTGATTTTTTGTTTTGTTATAACTGTAAAATAAGTTTAAAATACATTTTTTCCTCTTCCCGACTCTAGAAATTACAATAAAGACAGATTTTCCAATTAAATAATCAATTTCCAAAAACGTCCCTTGATCTTTTGGAACGGAGTTTTTTAATTACCTTTTCTTTAAGTGTACACCAAATTACGTTGTCAAAGAAATTACTTATAAATATTAATATCATCAAAGGAAAATGTTTTTTTTCGAAACAAATTTAATGTTTGATCAAGCCATAATCGATGACAACAGGACATCTTTTTGCAAAAGACATGACTTAAAATTATAAATTAATGGAGTATTACAAACATAATTATTTTTAACATGTTAGGAAGATACGAAGGGAAATTAGAATGAATATTTCATTTTAATAGGTATAAAATATGATCTTATTTTCATCATAATGGTACTCTCTGTACTACTAAAATAATATGTTTCATATAATAACTTTCGTAGAACATGCTAATTTAACGTAATACCTACTAAGAAAAGGCATTAATTCTATATTTTTCCATTCATTGTGTTATATCCTTGTTGATGGCACACCGTAAAGTACATAAAACATACAATTAGACTACAAACGTAAAGAAAAATCTGTCAGTCAAAATGCCAATAAACTTAGTTCATTGACCTCTATGCAGTTTAAAGAACTCCAAAGCCAAAAGATTGCTTCAGTACTGTAATAAGCGTTTGCAATAATTTCATAGCTGTCAGGTACAAGCCTCTAGAGCGACATTCATTCCATTTATCTTTGCTAGTTCACACAATCCCAGTAGATGCAACATTTACTCGCTGCTTATTGCTAAATACACATTTATCATTAAATTGCAACCTCACAGTACTAAGTACGAACATTTGTTTTACTTGAAGCCGTGTATGAAAATTACGAGCAAAATTTTCGCTTTAAATTGGATTTTCTTGAGGTCATTGCACTTTTTGCAAGTCATAAACACATATGAATTGGCTACAAATATATCGAACTGGCAACTGTTCGATCTTTCATGGTATATTTAATGTGTATCATAAAACCAATAAACAGTAAATCGATAACTGCAGTCCTGTAGTTGTTTCGATTGTGTTATTGTCTATAAACGTAGACAACTTGACGCCAACTCGAGTCTCAGTCAGACTCTATTATAAGTAAATTCATATTATAACACGGACAATTGGAAAGATACTCTGTTTTAAATGATAAGAAGAAACCTTAAAGAGTGAAGTAGATAGTGTGGGAGTCCTACCTCTAAAATCGTTTGTTTTATTTCTAGTAGTTATCATGAGCACTTATATAGAGGCACTGGGTGTTCTAAATATATCAGCTCCAGAGACCTTACATTTAAATAAGTGGAAGAAAAATAATCATAATTTCATGTAACATTCTGTGATTCTAACCAAACACAAAATCCAAATTTAAATAATTTAAATCGCCAAACACACCCTATACAACAATAAATGTTTCGAATTCGGATTCGAAATGGCACATTTAATTCCACCAATCACATCAATGATAGACGATGATTATAAAGCTATAGGATTATAATTACGAAGTCAGTAAACAGGTTTACGACTGAAATGCGCCACAGAGCCAACGCTTGAATAAACATGAATCATGAACGGTTTACGGCATTGGAATTCGACTGATATCTGCCAATGTTAGGGCTGTCAAATTGTTATATTTGAACGTGGTTACGAGTACTAGAGATGATTATGTAAAATATTTATTAGTAGTTGTTGGTCAAATTTTAACTAGTTTAATATTTAGTTAAAAGAAGAAATTGCAACATTTTACTATACTTTTCGAATTCGGTATAAGGTACTTCCATATACCCAGAAATAACGTAACAACCATACGCTCGTATAAAGTGTTCTAAAAGTATCTGCCACAGCTTTAATGGGAGGTAGTATTATGTTGTGTAAAACCGTGGCAGATACTTTTAGAACATAGTATTTCTCCAAGTTCTTTATGTCACTGGCTTGTTTTTCACTAATTATTCCATTATTAGATTTATTATACCTTATATACCAGTAATTTTGAAATTAAAACTCCAATCATAAAACTTTCAACTAAAAATCAAAATGAATAATTACATCATCCCGTGCAATTAAATGCCAGCCCTAAAGGCACAGGGAAATATCTTGGATAATAGGTACCTTTAAATTTAGCGGTTCACTTGTTAATTTCGTTTCGGGATGAGTTTGAATGATGTGGTAACAAACGCGTTACGATCGCTACAGTAATTCACAAAGCATTTAAATCAAATTGTTGGGCATCTGATTCCCATTGATTGGTGGAACGATCTGATTTTTAGGATGGTAGCCAATGGTAACGTATTGTTTTTGAAATATGTATATATGTTTGTGGTTTCATGAAGTCCATGGTACGTTCATTATTATATCGTGTACCTATCGTAAAACAAATAAATCATAGAATTAAATAGAAAATAGTTTTTATATGAAGTAGGTTGATTGAAATCAAAACACTCTATTAAAAGTTCAAAAGATACCACAACTACTTTGTGAAAATCAACAAAGAACTTAGAAACTCTTATCAAAACATCTTCAGCTTAGAAATTACACCTAAACTAAACAGTATCGCTACAATTAACTCGATACAATTTGCATAGAAAACGCAAACATAAAGATAAACTAAATTCACAGCAAAAACTGGCTTCTGTCACGTAAACAATTTCGAAGCCCCTTCAACACAAATAAGGACAATCTACGAACAAACGAACAAACAATAGCCGTTTAAATCACACCGTCATGGCGTCATGTTTAACGTTGATAATATAGCCAATCACGAGTTTCGATATCCATGTTATTCGTGGTTCGCGAGACGAGAAGGCGCGTGATCCGAATTCTGGAACACCGCGCGATAACGCCTGTCGAATCAGATTTGAATATGAATAGAATATTAATGAAAAACTTGTTCCCGACTATCAAGACTCGTTGCTGATTTGTTTTGCTTTCGTATCCCCCGCATAGATAAGAGTTAAACCCGCGAGAATAGATTCCCAACGAAAGGGGAGATTGGGATTATCTCGTTGCGTGGGTGTTCGTGAAAATTTGTTGGGTTACGTAAATTATTTAGGTTTACTACGTTACATCTACGTGAGCTATAAATTTACGTTTACGTAAACTTAAATAAGTTATGAATATGACGTTCGCTTCAAGGATTTTGTTATTATGAGGATTTAGTGTGATCTCGTAGCGAAGTGAAATATACAGTTTAATTATTTATAGTTTGTGTTTTTGAATGAATTTTCAAGTTTTAACTACATTTTATAAATATTGAAATGGAAAGTAAAATTTGTTGAGTGCCACATAATAATGTTTACTCATTAAATAATGTCGTACTATTTTAAACTTCCAACCTTATTTGTGTACGGTATATTATAATTGATATGGTATAAAAAATATGTAGCAAATATTGCTTATTGCACTTTATTACCTGGAAATCCTTGTTGTTTTACAAATACATATCTCTGGAACACTGGAATAATAAAACTACATTAAAATTTAAAGGTCTTTTGAAATAAACACAAAAATATTTTAATTATTTTTATATTCCGTTTCTATGTTGTTATTAGTTATTTATTTATTTAATTGAATAGAACGGTACAAACCAATTACACTACTCAATACCTTATAAAAATTAATATATTTTTAGTATTTTAAGTTAAAAATGCTGAATCACTATCACTAACAAGTTCTATTTCTTTCAATTAAGTTTGTCAACGTAGGAGGTTATTTACACCATAAACTCTTGTGTACACTATTCCAAATATATATAAAAAACCACGTGTAAACTATCTTGTCGATTATCCATAGGTTTTTCGCTTCGATATTAAGTCAGTGTAAGCGTCTTACGTTAATTTATGTTTAAATTATTTTTCTTTAAAAACACCCTAAAAGCCAATCGTGTCATATTGGCCATTATAAAAGTATTACACTAATTAGCATAACGTCTATATTTTTTACATTTTTTACCCATAAAATAAGTAACATTTGAAGTAGTTGATAATTAAATAACAAGAATATAAGCCATTTAGATATTTAGTTATTTATGTCAATTGACCCTTATACGTTTTACAATCTGGTAGCCTACGAACCGAGTTCTCAGTTAGATCATTTAATTAATAAAAAAACACGCAATAGTTTTAACATTTGTTGAAATAAATATTGAATTAGTCTTAAAACCACTCAACTTTTCATCTTTTTTGGTATTTTCATTAAAAAATCAACAAAAAATGAGTAAGAAGGAAACTGTTACTGGTATCTTAGTTTGATTAACAAAATAATTACTTCACATCATAATTTTCTTAATAAGGTTACAAAAAATAACAAACTTATAAACCTAATAATCTGTATCAAAGCCTAAAAATACAATCAAGTGAAAAAATTACCAAAATAACATTAGGTACTAGAAATTCTTAATAAGTTTCACTAATTTTCTTCATTATCGCTTTCATTAATTGCCACAATGTCATTCGATGCTTGCAAAATTTTCATAATAACTGTGGTGTAAAAAGTTTTTTTCATCAAAATGTATATTATTTCAATTAAACCAGGAAGTGCACTTTTGATGAAAGCATAATGTATAATAATATTTTCTTTTCGGTCAGTCACATGAAGCTAAACTCGTTCCAAAGTGTAGAGCTGCTATGGATACGAAAGCAAGAAACTCCATAGGTTACTCTGTTTCAATCAGTCACAATACAATTCTTGGTTACATTGTTTCGATTGCTTCAACTATATGGGAACAATGTAAAACTAATATTCAGTCAACTTAGTTTAGAAAAAGAAAATAACCTTGAGTCAACAAACTAATGCAGTCTGGAGCTGACCAGTTTTGACAGAGCCCGTTCACGAACATTACACAGCACCACCCAACTAACCATATTGCAGGTAATCGAGCGATCCAACCCGTGCCACCGCCAATGAGACCTTATCTTGACAACTCCAAGCTGACACAAATACAAGTATCAAGTGGGATATTATGTAAATCAAGCAAGTCTTTCTTCTTGGAAGGGTGTACAGCTGATTGTAAATAGTTGCAAAATATTTAGGTCTATCGGCAATTTGCCTTCTTGTTCGTACTGGCTGATCTAAGATTTTAATATGATTTTCAATAGCATCTTCGTGCATATGTGTATGACCTTCGTGAGACAACCTGGGTATTAACATAGTTTACAATAAAGTCATATTGCTTAGAATGATCTCCAATCATCCAAATTTGATGGAATAATCACTCCTTGCATCTCCATCAAGTTTTTCGAAACACTTTAGTTTACATGTGCTCTGACATGGTCCACCTATTTGTTTCACATCTCTTAATTTTCCATTTCTACTGTTATACGCTTTTCCAGTATTTTTCTCTTCGAATCTATCCATTCATTACAATTTTTTTCTTTTAATCTTCCATTATCTCTTCTTTTAGTAAATTTTCCTTTTTTGAGCGTTGGGAGTTGAAGCATTACTTGATGAGTAATACTGTGAAACGGGGGACGATGCAGTTGCATCTGATAACAATGATAAGACTGAAGGAATAGGTTCTTCTTCACCGAAAGAACTAAGTATGATTTGACGATGGCATTGGGGTCGCATTATCAACATCGCGCATATCGTAATTAGACAACAGATCTGTATTTTTACTGAATTCTTCACTATGATGTTCGATTTAAGATTCAAAAACTTTTTCGCTTGACAGTATTATGTGTAATTATGATTGATGAACTAAGGGCTATGTGCCATGTGTGACAGATTATTATGTGTGTGAAGCTATGGGTTTATAATTGTTATCATTTCTTTCTGGTACTAAAACACAGTTTGAGTGTAAATCAGAATTGTTTTCTTTTTCGTGATGTTACTGTGGGTACACTTTTCATTGGGTAGAGGTAGTTGACTTTTACAAATTAACATGTTATAAGAGTCGAGCAAAATAGAATTTTCTAATGTATCTTTTGTTATTCTTGTTGAAGTGAATCATTTTCAAATATATCAATATTTGACTTAAACTGCAATTTATGAGTATCTCACTAGCTCCAAATGGCAAAGGAGCTGCAGACAAAATAAATCAATGTAAGATAATGTAAATATAGTAAGTTAAATAAAGTTAATAATAACGTAACTATAGTATCGTAACTACAATAGTAGTTGCAATAATATTTCAATTTGCTATACACATTAACAGGCCAAAAATTAAAAAATACTGTAGGGCGTGAGTGTATTTTTTTTAGAATATAACACGTAAAACGGCCAAAATGCCACATTGGCCGTCCATCCTAAAAATTCCTGATATTTCAGATTATTTATTTATAAAACAATAGTTAATCAGACAACAAAATTACAATTTTTGTATTCATCACTTTGCGGCCGATTGCTCCGTTTAACGTATAAGTGTCAAATTGGCAGATTGGTCCAAACTACGAAACAAACGCGCGGGAACTCCCCACGTATAAGTCTCGAACTACTCTTAGGACCTTGTACGTTTAAATCCATGTTACATATGCCGTTATACTGTAATAAAAAATCATGTTTCTATGCAGAAATCTCTATACGGTTGTTAATAGCTCACATAATTAATTACATCTTTAAGATGCGTTTACCATTAAAAACTCAAAATGGCTAAATTGTTAGTTTGGCCCATATACGTAGGAGCCATCGAACAAGTTCTATTTCTTTCAAGTAAGTTTGTCAACGAAGGAGGTTATTTACACCATAAACTCTTGTGTACACTATTCTAAATATATATCAAAAACTACGTGTAAACTATCTTGTCGATTATCCATAGGTTTTTCGCTTGATATTAAGTCAGTGTAAGCGTCTTACGATCTTGGAATTCAAAAGGAGCGTCGGTTTATGAAAGATATGCTAACACTTTCAAAATACCGTAAGCCGATCGCAAATAATATGGTGGGAATATGTAAAAGTCGAACTATATTGGTAGTTTTTCGTCTAGGTAATATTACTTTTTTCATATCGCAAAATACTTAATAATGTTCAGCTTACAATCACATGAAATTGTAATCTATGAGATGTTCTAAAATTATCTGCCACGGTCATTTAATGGGAGGTAGCGTCGTGTCAAAATATAAAATTATTGATTATGATTTTTTTTCATACAAAATAATCTACATATGAGTATATTGTGAAAGGGCTTTTTCACTGTCTGTGTCGCGACGCATAGTGCGTATTTGTCAACCACTTTGGGTAGAGTAGAGTTACTATTTATTTAACTTCTCTATGTTCTCAAATTGATTTAACTGGTAGGGAACGAAATTTCTTCACTAATGTAATATTCAAACACAACACTACCTCCCATTAAACCCGTGGCAGGTAAATTAAGAACACCTTATAGGTAATATATCTCATCGTAGATCAAATACTGAAATCTATCCTTCACTGAAGTGTTAAGTACAACTTTATAAGTTTTTCTTCAATTCTATTCACACTTGCAGCTACCGAGTTATTTGAAAGTTCCCGAGTATTTAGTGAATGCTTGGCAAAGAAAATAAAATTCATAGTAGGTAATTAAGTAGTAAGAACTTTTTGGCTCGAAATAAATTTTCAAAAGTCGAGCGGTCGACATTGAGCAATTGCCATACTTTATGCTAAGCTGCGTTTTTAATTACTACTGAGCACTTTTAAGTTCACCGCTGTTACTTAGAAGCCTTACAAGATTTTTCATGTTAAAAAATTATGCGTTTCTCCATCTTGAACAACTTTACCCACTCCTTTATATATTATTTTAAGAAATAAAGTCGAAAATACAAAATTACAGTATAATAAAGCAATTTATTATTTAAAAACAGTTTTTAAGATAGAAAACTCAATCAATTCCATTTTAAAAACAAACTTATTTGTAAATTTAAAAAGGTTTTTAAGATGTTTCTGAATTGCAAAACAGTTAAACGAATTTAAATAAGACCTAGTCCTAATTAAGGGCACAGGGTTCGCAATTTATTTTGGAAGCTATTTCTTTTATTTGCTGATGTAAAATGCATGGTATAGGGAGGAAAGTACCCCGATGCTGATAAAAAGGAACTGTGAAGTATCAGAACAGACCCTTGGCAAATGGGACATGTGAGGAGACAAGTGCCTCGAGATACCTTCGTTGTTTCTAGTCGAGTTACTCAGTATATCTGTTACATATTTATTTGAAGTTTGCGAGGGTTCCGTGCTTTATATTGAATTGGAGGGGAACTTTGTAGTGTGTCATTATATTACGTATGTATGTAGCTATGTATAGACGGGGGATGTTAAGTGATGGGTATTGTTAACTGACAGAAATGATGGAAAATATATTGATGTGCAGAAGAAACTGTGATCGTCACATGGCTGATAAGATTCATATTATGTCACGTGAAAGAGGTATACTGATAGATTTTTTATATTATATATTATGTCTTCACTTACTTATCAATTTAGTGCTTTTATATTTACTCGTACTGAGCAAAATATTTTTATACTTAACTTTAATACCTGCTATATCTCAATTAAAACTATATTTAAAGAAGCTTCAATTACAAGCATAAATACTTACTAGATACTCCATAAATAGTGTTAGTATTATAATAATAAGTAACAAATTAGCCTGGCAAATTGTAGTATACAACTTACATCTTCCAATATATCGAACGCTACGATTGTGCGTAGCACCGTAGCAAGTCGTAGCACATTCGTAGCGGTTACTACGAAACCTACTACAATGTGAATTGAACCTTAACGTCTTTATAACTAACGGCCAGTTAGCAGTAACTAACAGTTACTGTTCAAGCGTACTTGTACTGTATTACAGTTATAACAGAATCGAGCATGCGTGTTCAATACGGTTGTTCATGCTTCGTAGAGTCCACTTGGGTAGAGGTACGATACATATTATATGTTGTTATATGTATATCACAATAAAACTATATAATTATGTATATGTGCAAAGGCTATTTATAACGATAAAGTTTACTAACCATCATAGAAGAATGTAATTTCTTAACCACTAACATGTACATAATTAAAGAAGAAGGAGGACATTTTTTGTACTTTTTTATTATTTATGCATATTTTAAACAAAACTAGCTCAATATCCCACTATAGATTTACCATTTTCAGATTTCATTTAGCGCTTTATTTTATGTATTTGCAAAAGCTGCATCAGTTTCCATTACAAAATTCACAGAAAGCAGTTAATTAAAACATGATATTTCTTAATTATGTATTCAGTACATTAAATAAACAAGTAGGTTGCGAAATACTCATTGGTATTCGGTTATTCGTGGAGTACCTTCGGGTAATTTGGGCAAACATTGGCTACAAACAGTTGGCAAACCTTCACGGTGTTTCAGTTACAGTCAACAATCGAAAATTCAGTTACATTAACATATATTATGCACTGTCTTTGTGTCAAATATTGGAACAAAGGAAATGTTTGTTATATTAATATGTGGACAAATAATGCGTGGGTGTGCATGTTGGTTTTGTGACCATGCCAATGGTCAGTTTAATTTTATTTTCTTGAAAGAAGTTTTTGTTTTTCTTTTTAACTTATATTACTTTGTGTTGCTTGTGTTTGTTTACTCGATGGAAAACTATATTGTAGCTTGACATTTAAAACTTATATAATAGACAAAGCCCGGTAGTACTTTGCCTGACCCGGGAATCGAAACATAGACCCTTCGAACAACTTATAACATTATTAAAATCCAACAATCTGTATTTAGTATTTAATTTCAATAATTAGTTATTATTGAATCGTTTGTACAACAAATAAATTCGTAATAGATGCTTATCAATATAATATTATTAGCATAATTACAAACATTACTGCAAACCCTATTTATTGGCATTTAGCTTAATACGTGTAAGCCCAATAATTGGCTGTATCATGTTAATTTTTAGTATTTCCAATAACATACAATAATATGAGGCAATATTAACTTTGTAATAAACACTTTAATTCAGTGTGAAAATCGCTGAAAAACCGCACTCTAGCAGTTAATTATTAATAACTACATACATGTTAATTCACTTTGAAAACACACATATTACGTACATAATAATGTAACCCTTTAAAATCATAATGAAAATATTATATTACAGCTTAGAATTTGATAGGTGCTGTGGTTTTCTAATGATATGATTTTAAGTGTGGGAGAGCCATGCTTCGACACAGATGGCCCGACTCCACCGGAGTGATATCACCGCCTCATAGAAAACTGATGTGAAACAACGCAAGCGTTGTGTGAGTAAGGTTACCGGAGGATAAATTACCCCCCTTCCAAATCTTCCTAATCCCCGATTCCCTAACAATCCTTAAATTCCTAACACCCAAAAGGCCGGCATCGCACTTGTAACGCCACTGGTATTTCGCATGTCCATGGGAGGTGACGATTGCATACAATCAGATGATCCGTCTCCGTCGTCAGAGGATTTGCTAGAAAGAATAAATATCATATTATGTTGTGTCATATTTATAATATCACCCAATGATATATTAACAAACACACAAAGAATGAATGAATAAAGTTCTACTATATAAGAAAAAAAAATCTAATATCAAACACCGATACTACTTTCCAGATCATTATTTTCAAACAACAAACTTGATTCATAACAAAATTCAGATGTTGTTTGTAAAATAAAACTGTCTACGTCCTACTACGTATTTGTGTTAACCTTTTTAATAACAACGCTTACAAATAACAATAGAAAAAGTAATGGAAAACAAGGATGTAGGTATAAGATTGAAAGAATTGTTGAATTAATAGAATATGGACGGGCCATGAAGCCAGCAACTGTTTTATTTTTAAAATGTCGAAGAAAATTCTAGAAATAATTCCCATATAAGCATAATATGCATATCTAAATAGAAGGAAATAGTTATTCTCCTTATATTAGCTATTCAATGTTTCATCAAATACCACCTTCACTACAAACGCCATAATTATACTCCAACTATTCACATTTCAACCTTCTTGATACTTTAGAACCACCTAAAATCTATTTAAACAATAAAACAATGGCAGAATTGTACCAGTAAATTTATGTCAACATAAATAAATACGTTTAATACCTCACACGACGTGGCCACAAACCGAAGTCTAAATATTTGGTCCGAGGCGACTCTCTTATTACATTTCCGCGGACCCCGGCCCCTACCTGCAAAATTTAATTATGCTCTCCACATACGTCCCGATTCTTAAAGTTCGTGCCCCACAACTAGCGAGCGAAATAAATATGAGCTAACGACTTTGTTCACAAACTCCGTACGCTGCGTCTCCTCGCGTACTCTACTATCCTACAGTATCTCATAGTTTAAAAGCATAGCTAGCAATAGACAGCCACCCTAACACCCATACTATCCCGTATTCCTTCAAACCAACATTCATTTTACTGATGAAAATTTCCCTGTATGCGCTTTTTAGACTCGTGATTATTCGGTTTGTTCGTTCCACGATTATATTATTTACGGACCAAACAAAGCTTTGTAAATTAGTCTTTTGTCTGTTTTGTTAGATTCTCGGCTCACAGAGAACTGCCGGGACTAACCATCTTCATTAAAGCGAACGTTTTTTAACATCTTATTTGAATGTAAGCTGCATTATTTTGCCAGCATTGATTTTCCCTTGCGAGTTTTTAATTAATGCTCATACTCGTAGCCTCGATAAACATGTTGTTTCAAAACAAATGAAAGGGTCGATTTAAGTGCTTTGTTTTTAGCGGATTGAATTGAAAATGAATTGCAATACCAACAGACGGTAAACGTATTGACTTTAGAGTTCAATTTGCTCTATCACTAAATTACACACAAAAATACTGAGAGAAGTTTAGAACAGCACTTCCAATCTCGCAATAATTTGTGACGTCAATACTAGAGTTCAAACGTGAGTACATAAACTAGTCTCCAAAGCAATCTACTGAACTAACATTTGCAAAATAAACTGCGAAAGCGATGTTGCAATCAATAATACAATCGCGTCAAATATAGTTAGCAGTTCTGAGTAAACTGGAGTTTTTCGATACAGTTCGAGCATCGGAGGAGATCGGGAATCGAGTAAGCTTACCAGACTTACCTGAATTCGTGTTACTTAAGCTGCATTTCTGGAAATACATAACGAGAAATCAATTTGCTTTTCGAGTAATACCAGGACGGTTCCAATTGCGAACTGGAAGGTTTTGTGAGAGCCCATCTTCTGTCGAGAAAGGGGGGACTTTAATATTTTTGTCGAGGTCGAGACGACAACTCCGTCGCTTTGCACGAAGACGGTGCACGGTAATCAGGAAAATTATTTACTCATGTCTACGAGGCTCGTTGGAAATACTCGCAGGGTTCGCACGAAATCATTTTGTTAGCAACCAGCTTGTTTGTGAATGGGATTGTACTTTGTTCCTTATGTATTTAGTTTTGGTGTTAAGTTTTTCACCTTACGTCATTTATTTCTTAAAAGGTATTTACATACATACATAATCTCACGCCTGTTTCCCAAGGCAGAAACAATGGAATGCCAACGTAAAAGTTATTTATTTCGTGTTGTTTCTTAAAAATATTCATAGCAAACCACTTTAAGTTCTATATCCCAGACAATAGGATTTCTTGTCAAACACAAACCTAAACTTTATAGCTACAAATATCTAATTCAAGAAAACATTTTTAGCTGATCAGGGTGTCAAACACAAGACCCTCATTCTAACCAGTTGCAATTGCGACTACAACGTTTTTTTAATCATGAAAAATTCACGCACTTTTTTCCCCAACGTGTTGACATCCCTGCGATATTGCAGAATGAAGAGCCAAGGGAAATACGCTCCGGAGACGCTTTGTAAATAGTCACCGCAATGGCTTCTTGCAGATTAATTTCAAGTGAGAGTGCATCATAAGGTTGTATTGAAAGCAGAACCAACCGTGTCACAGGACTTATACCCTTCTGGTGATATTAATATATTAATTTCAAGACTATATTGCGGTGCACCACTCGTGAGGCTGTTTACCCGTTTTGATAGAGAACGTCATTAGGGGAACGATAATTAGCTAGGAATGTCTGAATGTGTTTATATTATTGTTTTCTTTATGCTGTGGTTGTTGTGTGAGTGTGGAATGTGTAAACGTTTGAAGAACGTGCGAATTAATGTTTGGAATTTGAGCTGAAATATTTTAGGTAGTCGTGTTTTGTGTTTTACATATTGGTTTTTTGTTAAACATTAGAAAGTTTTGCTTTTACATACATAGGAAGGCTATAGGTTGCCTCATTGGTCGAGTGGTTGTAAGTGCGATTGCTGGGTTTGATTTTCAGGTCGGGCAAAGTATTACTAAGCTTTTTTCCGTTTTTAAAAACATTCTCAGTGAAAGTACGGTGCCAGTGTCTGGAATTGTGCCCGGTATATTATAGCAATACGCTCACCACCTATTACGTGGGACTTATAGCACTAATGACAAAAATTATATAATGGTATTACGTGCCGTAATATGCACCTCTGCCTACTCCTTTGACGATAAAAGTCGTGGCGATATGAATATATATTTCATGTAAACATACAGAAGTAGATACAAATACACTATCTGTCTAACAGTTTTTGATTCATACATCAACATTGTAACCACTTCCATTAATATTAAACCTGACTTTACTCTGATTAGAACTAATTTTGAGTACTGTTTGACTTTTGTCTGAGTTCAATTTATACTGGTTTAGCCAAACAAAGCCAACACTAGGTTACTACTGATAGTGCTTCCTCACAATGGATTCTGTGTTGCAAATAATGGACTGGTGTGCTACTGCAGCTTTGTGCCATATGGTGCCTAGATAATAAGAGTTATACGGTGACTAGACTGGTTAAGCAGGTTTCTAGTACTAAAACAAATGCATAAATTAAATGTTTGTATAAATATTGCACATTATCATATTCTTTTGCTCTTGCAAAATTCTACACAACGTGGAAACAAGTGCAAAGAGGAGATGACTAAATGTAATTGTGCACTGTAACAAAACAAATAGGTTCTGCCGAATAATATTGTAAGTAAAAAGGTGTAGATAGGTTGTAAGTGCTCAGAAAATGACACATTAAAATGTGGACAATTGATAACGTGTTTGTAGTTTGTAGGGACTGCATATTGGAAAATAGAGAGGGACGTGGTTTGTAACGTCCCGCGCTCCCCGTAAAGTGATACACATTATATTAAAGGAAATTCAGTCATGAAATCACCTCTTTGTATTTGCTTCATGTTCTACACAATCTCTATTGTATTTGAAGCAATACAAAATACACAAAATCGGACAATAGGTCAACATTAGCAATATACTCCTTCCTTAAATTAAGACGAAACTACTTAAACGTCGGGCATCTGGTTTTAACAAAATAATCACAGCAATTTATCTTACCCCGTTTCGAGTTGAAACCAAAACTTTTGGAATCAAAACAACTTTCTTCATCCTATCGTTTTCCCGGTTGTCGGGGTCGTTTATAAATTAAATTATTTCTGTTTCTAAGCCGAGAATAATCGAAGATCCTTTCTAATGAGAGAGGTCATAAAAGGTGATTAAAAGGTTAAAGGGTTTTGATTTTACCTAACATCTTTAATTCATTAATGTTCGGAACGCAAAGCTTGTTTCTATATAGTTCTAGAAAGTACATTATATTATTACTTACCATTACATGCATGTGACTACATGGAGTTGATGACGGTAATATAGTTTGCAGCCAACCATGGTTGACGCGGTGGCTGGGCAACCGACTGTCGCGCAACGTGTAACGAAACAACTCTTTGTGTGATCCTAAAATTTTTGTTTCGGGTCTGGGTGACATATGTATGTGAACTTCAATGTTTGTAAATGCACCTACAACACAAGAGGAAATCTTCGTGTGTAAAAAAAAATGTTAAAATGAACGATTTCAATAATGGCGTATGTAATAGTCTATGACCCATTCAAGTACCTATCAAGGAATACAAAGATCTAGATAATAGCTTCGTTTTCACATAACAAATATATATAACTCGACATAAACTATCGATAGAATTTCTAATATAAATTAATACACCCATACCAGTTAACCAAGAAGCGAAACTTATCACATTATGAATAAACTTTACACCAACCTAACTACACCAATACAATTTCTAGAAACTACTATCGATTCAATTTCAATAGATGTGAGATCGATACAATATCATCAATAGAACAAACAAAACGTAGATTCGTTCGTGCAAAAGTTTAATTTAATCAGAGTAAAATGTTTGAGGAACCAGTAACTCCGGTAAGGCAGGTTGTTGCGAGCCCCCAACTTTGAACAGTGCTACAGTACAGAGTAGCCTCTTCAAACTTAGAGTATTCTACGTGATGGCCAACTATGCAGACGTTAAAATTTAATTTAAATGAACTTGCTTGTTTGTTGTCAGATAGATAGGCTGGACCTAAACTAGTATACGATTACATATACTTAGTGAAGATCATTTTTCACCTTTATAAATCTTTAATAAAAAGTGGTAATTGAAAATTAAACTGAGCGAATAAAATTGTGTAATCTTTAATTTTTTTTTCTATAATAACTATCGTGGACATATTAAATTGATGAGGAGAAGGATATGAGAATAGGAAATATTTTCTGTGTAAATATAAATAATAAACATGATACAACTTTGGGCTCCAGGTGTAGTTTGAACGTAGTCAAGTAACCTCGTCGAATAGTTACGTAAGTAGTAATAATGTACGAAATTGGCCGTAAAAATAAATCTTTATTTAAAAACAAAAAAGATACATAATAAAAATTACAATCTAAATTATACCTAAATAAAAACGGTGGTTGGATTCAAACAATATTTTCGTGAAAATGTCGGGATTTGTTACGTAATAATATAAAAATAAAACTATTATTAAAACATTAGTAGTAGCTTAGTATATAATAATGCTATATTATTATTATTAGCTATTTATTTATACATCGTCGCCTCGTCTTCTTCCTTCTTGACGGCTTGGATGAGGACCAGGGACATGACAGCATTCACAACCTGGAAAAAGAAACATATTCACTTTAAATACTTCACGCAATATGAATAATTAAGTCTTTGACTGCCAATAGAAAACTGTTGAAGGCAAATCCTCCGCTAATGTCGGTCAACGGTGACCACCACGGCGTTCAATGTGTTAAAGACCGACTCTTCTTAAAGGATAAAATGGGAGCAAACGAACAGGCGTATCACTTGATGGTAAACAATCAGCATTTGACCAACTCAACTCTCAACACTCCTAAGTATCCTGTTTAATTACTCCATCAAAATTTACTGGTCTTGTTAAATTGTAAAATAAGCAATTTCTACTATTAAGTAATGTTGCGGAATCTTGCCATTTTGTGTAAATATAGTAATTAACTTGCTTTGCTACAGTTGGTTTTTCATAAATTTGAAAACGATTGAGTTGGTTTAATACAGTACTTATAACATACCTAATTATATTTCTATAATTTCATGAAAGTAAAAGTCGAGTAAAATCACTGTTTTCAAAAGACGCTTTTGAGAAAATTATATAAAGAATAATTAAGATATACCTACTTCATACAACTACATAATTAGTTCAACATACATAGGAACATTAAATAACTTTCTAGAAAGTGCTATGTTAATGTAATTAACTGTTTTACATCAAATCTCGTCCTTGTAACCAAGATTCCCGAAACTCATTAAAGATATAACGACCAACATGTACCACAAATTATAGTTTTACGAGGACATCGTTTTATTTAAGATATTTAATGTTACCCTGGTTCAAGGGGCTGAATTTCATGGAAGCTTAAAATTATGTACGGTTATTTTACTACAGGTAAACTTTTTTATGAGAATAATTTAGTTTGGTTTTGGGCTTGATTTCTTTATCTCAAAAAAGTATAGTAGACGGTAACGTGGACATGTGTATAATATAAAGTCTACTCCTTAATTTCCTATATTTATTCCATGCACAGCTACTTTGCGGCGCCACATCTTCGTAGCACAGCTACATAGCTTAGTATCAATGGAAACGGTCACATAGTTTCACAGCTTAGCTATTACATCTTCGTAGCATATGTTAGCGTAGATAAACACCGTAACCGTCTTGTATGTCACATCACTTTATTGCATATTAATAAAATTTTAATTTATTAATCCAGGTACGTAATTTATTTTTCAAGTACCCTTACAAAAATAATTTATATTCCTGAGCAACCGCGTAAAAGGCCGTCGTTGTTACCTATAGGTGATTATGAATCCATTATGAAGCCACTTTACCTTTAAAGTGGAACTCATGATTGCTTCGTGATGAAGCTTAAAATCTGCATAATTAATCTGCAATCTAGTCTTGTCATATTAAATCTTTGGATAATGGTTGCTATGTAGATTAAGAACTCTACTGGTCAAATTGACTTATATGCAGTCAATATCCTACTAAGAATAGCCAAACTTGTACATTATTAAACAGTTCGTTTATCTTTTTCCTAGTCAGTTATGTCTCATATATTCTACAAATCATGCATTATAATTAATGGCAAGGTACCTCTAAGACTACATTAATAAAACTCTCAAGAAAAATATGAAGACTAAAGACATGAAAAACCTCTACCTCTGTGAATTGATACCACAGCCTATTTCTCTAATACTCATATTTCCTAAGACATAAGTATTTACGAAGCTCCCAATTGCATCCTCAACCACAAACAGAAAGGTTTTAAAACAAAATATTAGAATTTCAAGCTTACTTTCTGCTATACTTGTAAGGACGGGGTATAAAAGCCAAACGTGCTATTATTTTCGCTTTACTCTCGAGACAAGATAAGAACGCAGATAACTACATCATTACAGTAGCATACAAAACTATTTTCACAACAAAATTATATTATCTTTTATACTCCTTGGAGTCTTTATTATATTTTTATAGCTCGCTGTAACCGAAGTGCAGCGTGAGAATTTCAAAGGTAACTTTTAATCAGTAATATGGTTTTTGAACTTAATTTTGGGAGAACTGGCGGTTTTAAGGGAAATTAACTTAATTTTATTAAGTAAAGACACGCGTTCCTTAACCCATGGTGTACCAGTACGCAGATATACGCGAGACACAATGTATTTTCTATTGTTGTCTTATATACGAAAGGTTAAAGGTTTTCATCGAAAACACATTTCTTTGTAATGCTATAGAAACTAACCGAAAAATAACCAAGACCAATTACCACCCAACAAACTCAGAAGAAGAACGAAAAGCGAGAAGAATGGAAAGAGCTATTACCCATGTCATAAGAAGGAGAAAGAAGAGAGAAAGGAGGTCTGATCAGCAAGAGTAATAATAAATAAAGAAAAAACCAGGATGTTTGATTAGCACTCTTTCTTATCAAAATAAATAAATTAAAAAAAAAAAGGCAGATTAATAGTAACTTACAGCAATCATGCAGGAAGCAAGGACGATGCCAGCCAACCAGCCAGTCTTGCCTTCGAGGTACCAGGTAAGCTCATCAACGCAGCCGTGGAAGTAAGCGTTGCCGGTGACAGAGTCTCGGCATTCAGCGGGCAGTGGTTTGTTCATGTTGATATAGTCCATGGGACCGTCAGCTCCGCAGCAACCAATCTGTAGGAGAAAACACATTGTGTAATGAAATGGATGGTTTTGCAGTTATTTCGAAGTGGTTATAATCGCAACAACATAGAAAGGATAACGAAATATTTGACTATTTTAAAATCATAATTTCATCGGATCTTGGTTTATAGTCAAAATATTTTCTCCAAATTGATAATTAGAATGAAACAGTAGATCCAATCTTAATTAATTAATTAGGAATCTCTTGAATCTGGACCCGCTAATTAATTACATTGATATAATTTCCGTAGGTCTAACAAAAAGGAACAATGTTTAAACACTGCTGTCTTTTCCCCCCTTTAAATTTCCAAGCATTGATCACGTCAATACTGAACTTGAACAGATTCACTTTCAAATAAACCTTTAGGCAGGAGAACTAATAGAGATTTCAACTCAAAACATCGACAATCGATGTATCGAGTGTTACAAGTATCGGTTGGGATCAGACCGATTCAAAATTAATGCAAATTTTGCCGAGGGAGACTTTATGATCGGAACAGTGTGCAATCGGGCGCGCGACGTGCCACGCGGGTCTATTTGATTAGCGTCAGTATCCCAGACACTATCACAGAGGCCTACCAAGGAAAATAGAAAAACAAATTTTCTATGAATTTCTAATAGGGTACACTGCTTAGGCAATGAACTAAAGAACATGCTTAGAATTATACTTTTGAAATGAATGTTTATATGGAAAAAAATATATAAATAAGATTGTACGTAAACTAGCCGTGATGCAAAAGAAAATTCTAGTATGTGGGGAAATGGTTCAAAAAGGTTTATGGACTGAAAACAGAACTGGAGGATGAGCTAATATCGTAGATGTTACGACAAAAGTAACATGAAAAAATTTGCTTTTGATGTCAAAAAGTACATGAAATAACCTTATAGTGAAGCACGGGACGCAACTCTTTGAAGCGACAGTACACAAAGTATGCCAATAGTAGGGACCCCAAAGCGTATCCTTTCTGTGCTACAGTTTCGTCAACTGCCCATTCGGCAAATGCGTTTTGGTGTTTGCTTCGTTAGATGTGACGGTTTTGTTGCACGTTTTTGTAGCCATAGTTTGACGAGAGAAAAATCACGCCCGATATTCCTTTTTTGCGACAAAGTTTGGCTGGATGTAAATTTTTTGTTCGCCTGATTTTTCACTGCGAGGGCCAGCATCGAACGATGATCTCACTGAGATACGAAATTGGAAAACCCAGTTCAAAGGATATGTCGAACTATAATTACATTTTTTAATCTGGTTTATTTTTTATTTTTGATTGCATAGTACATAGGTAGGTCGTACAGAAGAAAGAGGTTGTAAAAAATCCCTTTGTATGAATACTGAATTGTAACCATGTCAATCATCATGGACTACAGTTTTCATGTCTCTGGCTTTGATTTAATTTATTAGTGATGTCGTTAAATACATTTTGTACTTACTCCTTCCTGCACCATCCTGAGAATCTCGCGACTGCCTTCGTGTTGTGGGTTGTTCATCAGCCTCATGGTCACGTCTCTGATCAGGGGCTGGATGCTGGAGTCATAGGTGGAGAAGTCGAGAACAACACAGGCTCCAACCAGGCCCAACACAAATGTTGCTATTTGTGATCCTATGTACTGAAAAAAAAAAATTGATTTTTAGACATTGTCTACCTATTTTGGAAATCACTCGTAGTACCACTACAAGACAATTGAGGCCTTTTTATCCATTATCACAATTACATAGTTAAATGAAATCTGAATCAATGAAGGAATCAATAAACATTAGTGCGACATACAGAGCCTGTTTGTTGGATGTCAATTACAAACGCCTTCTCTACTTCAAAAATGGCTGACAACGGCAGACAATAAAATATACAAATAAAAACTGTACATATACTTTACGACCTAGAAATCTAGTCTAAGTACATGATACATTATTTTCTTTGAATTTAGTACCAAGTTATTGTTCGACATTTTCGTTTATATCTAAAAGATTATACTATTCTTATTGTTACTCCATATTCGAAGCGTTTGTTTAAATAAGTAAGTAATACGTGTCTTGACAAGATAACACAATATTCATGTGAAAACTTGGCAGACTTTGAGTAAGTCCGACTTAGATTTGTTACTTTGTAAGTGTAGCTACGTTAATATTGATACGAATTGTATTTGTCTTATCCAAAACAGTTGTAAGTTACCTAGATAAGATCAGAATATATTCGCAATTACATACTCTTTACTGACGTCATACGTTTTCATAAGACAATCGAATATGGTGCCAAGAATCTGACATAAACGAGGTCAAAGTTATATTTCCAAAGTTGCAGAAATCCTAATATGATACAAATATATTCCTGGAACAATTCGTGACACCATTTTCTCAAACATATTCCTTCTACATTTGTATGAATCTGAGTGAATAAACTTACTAAATGATGTTTATATTTTAACTTTCGTGAGACATACTAAATTCATTATTATGTTATTAATTATTTGACGAAGAATTCAACTAGTTTCAAGCCATGCGTAGCAGCGTGACAGTCGCCGCGTCGTGTATTGCGGAATGGTACTAATGAATATGAGCCTCTAGCATGGCTAGAAACTAGTCGAGTTCCTTGTCAAATAATGACCTAAAGCCGAAAAACATAATAATTTACCATATCATTTGGTAAATTGATATTCAAAAAAACTTACAGCATATAGTAACAGGACATTTTCCATCAAAGCTGAACCGCATCCAAGGAAGGCGACGACCATGATAACAAGCGAACCAATGAGGATAATGTAGACACCAATGAAATATTTCTGCAGCTCCAGGATGCGCATCCATTCATTGAAGCCAGGCTCAATACAGATCCAAAGACAAAGAGCGAATATTGATACGCCGAATATCTGAAAGAGACAAAACATAATATTAATATAGGTACTGTAGTAGGTACTTCAGTAGTTTCTCTACAATTACCAGTACCAAAGTAATCGAAACGAGTGCACGTTCGGCGCTCTGATTGGTTGGTTTATTCGAGCCGGCCAATCAGGTCACCGAACGCGCTCTCGTTTCGATTACTTTAAACGTAAAGCGTACTAAAGGTACAGGTATAGGTACTAGGAAAACTCTCCTAAATAACCAATAATTAAGAGCACCTGTTTCTCAGTAGTTAAAGCTTTAGACATACTCTGATCCAAAACATTTTATATTGGCCAAAAAACATGGGTGTACCTATATCCAGTACCCTTAGTATGAGTTTGCTTTACGTTTACAGTAATCGAAATGAGAGCGCGGTCGGCGCTCTGATTGGTTGGTTTATTCGAGCCGGCCAATCAAAGCGCCGAATGTGCTTTCGTTTTATTTTACTTTAAACGCACAGCAAATTTATACTAAGGGTACTGAACCTTTAAACTCATCTACTTTCACTATGAACAATTGAGTTTTGAAGCTAAACTATGTTGTACTGCAATATCAAACTTCGTCCGAAAATGAGTTCCACAATTATGGAGAATATGATTGTATTTCCACAGGTCAGTGAACATTAAGCAAACATATTGGATTAACGATACGTTCAATTCTGATTAAGTTATTACTGAGAACGGCTTCTGTGGTCGCATTAACTGCTTGCAACATTACTGGCGGTAAATAATGAAGCCGATTTATTAAAGTTAATTTTGTAATTAAATAAAATGCGGTAACGATAATGTATTTTGCACTATCACTAAAAGCCACTTTGAAATTAAAACGATTAAACGATGTCGATCTGATTATTATAATTATAAATTTACTCTTGGGAAAATGGGTACGCAACGTTATTATTAAACCAACATGTTTTTATTATAACTTTCGTGAGACATACTAAATTAATTATTATGTTATCGGCTTACTCACGTAACTGTTTGTAACCATCGTCTGTTGCGGAATGCTGCTTATGAATATGAGCCTCTAGCATGGCTTGAAACTAGTCGAGTTTCTCGCCAAACAGTTACGTGAGTAAGCCGATAACATAATAATCAACATGTTTTTCTTACACAATAACAGCTACATATATTATGTATGTGTAACGGCCTTATGTAGAACAAAAATAACGGTAGTCTCTAATGGTATAGCTAAATCAAGTTAGAAGTAAATACTAAAGAGTATATATATGAGAAAACTTAAGTAATCCACGTCTCCTAATATTCCAATAAAAGTAAAATAAAACAAACAATAGTCAAGTTGAGTTCTAAAAGTTTTATAATCTCATTAATGCTGTGAAGGAGTCGTCAAGTTTTATACCAGAGAATAAGATCGTCAGATCGCTGGATTTCTTATAATAGCTTTGTTTTTGTGTTCCAAATAGCCAGAGATAAAGCTAGGGGCTATTGTCTGGCCAATATTTACTCCACCTACATATATTTGTATACAGGATGAAGACTCTGTTTGCTTTGCGAGAGATCTATGTTATCAAAGTAATTCAAATGTTTTATCGTTTTTTTACATTGTTTCGTTCAGTCAGAATGTAACTTAATTGCTGTGTGATTAAAGTTTTGTTTTGATTGTTAAAGATTTGTTCTACTATAAAATTATTTTGATTGTACTGCGTGACATATTTATAAAGGACTCGATTCATCTTTCTACCTGTTTTCATGAAAGAATTACTAAAATCAAACTTAGTAAAGTCAACATAAAGTTCAAACAATATTTGACAAAGAGGTCAAAGCAGGTTAAACTACCAAATTAAGGCAGTGATTAGGGAATGACGTGACTTATTCTAGACTTCAAATTATTTGAACAACCGACGACGTCCTAACTATACAAATATGTACAAAACTTGTTCTATTAACACATTCGAAGAAATTGCTTCAAGGAAATTCTAATATTCATTTTTACAAATGTATTTCTCACACGTCAGTATTCAAGCAAGCGGCAACGGCACTCCAAAATATGTCTTTTCAAAACGATACTCCGCGAATCAAACTCCATATTTACACTAGGTCTTTGCCGTACGGAGGCAGGACGAAAAGGAAACGGGTTGTGTTCAATGGACTGAAAACAAACGTTTACTGTTGTTTTGCAATGTTTTGTGCATTTGTTTTATTTTTATTTACAAAGAACTCGTCTCTGTGTTCCGTCCGTGTGTCTCCGCTCCCCTACGCTGCGTAAAGGACTTTTATCACCCTGTACGTAAAACATTTGGGCGCATCTATTTCGTGCCAAAGTTCCTTATTCAAACTTTAACAATATTTAACCTTTACGTCACTTCTTTGTTTGTCTTTGCTCCGGGGACATGATGAAATTGGTCGGATACACAAATAAAACAAGTACGCGAATAAGAAAGGCAAAATTGTTATGAATATTCAAAGAGAAAATATATTTGCGCTGTCGTGGACCTAAAGTAATTGACTGTCTATATTTTGTGGACATTACCATTCACCTTTTTGTACAAACAAAATAAATAACGGAAGGTTTTGACGCGACGACTATTGAATATTTGTATAGATATTTTCTTTTTACGGAAAACTTACGCAATATTCTCAGAAATGCTCGTATATCTCTCTTGAATAACGTCTACTTACTTAATGTACTGTAAGTGTTCGTGTATACAAAAATTAATCTTATTACAACAACAAAAAGGTATATATGATTAAAAATGGCATGTACATTAGGGACTAGAAGTAGAGCATAACCACGCGTCATTATACTTTGTCTGCAAAAAGCGCTGTCGAGACAACAGCCCTGTTCGCAATCCATTAGTATCGCACCAAATGATGCGGAAAGTTGACTTGTACGGTTGCTGGAAAAATCATATAATAGTGAGGCCAATGTGGGCCATTAATACTGTGTTACAAGCCGGCGATGATTAATAACAGCTGCAGATGAACTAATGAATTTACACGTGCAGTTGTAAAAAGTATACATTCGATTTAATGGGTTCGTACTTGTTGCCTGCATTGTATGTTGGCTTATATCACAGTAGGATTTTCTCCTGTATCGTGGGTGCGTTTACAAACATACAAGTTCACACACACATTGTTATTGGACCACACAAAGCTTTTTGCTCCGTGCGGGAATCGAATGCGCTACACGTTGCACGACAGCCAACCGTGCAGTCAATGAATTAATGTTATTGTTGGACACTACTGAACAATTACGGGATTAGTATTAATGTTATGAGCTCTTTTATGACAAAACTTTCGGATAACATACAAAAAACTGTATGACAGCTGTAATAAAAGACAGATAAAAATATTGTACGAAGGCGACTCCATGTCCTTATTATTTGTGTCATAAAAATGTTTTAGCAGGATATGATACGTTAATGATATAATTATAATGTCATTATTTCTGGAAACTGTAACTTAATGTGTATTATTAATTTTGTTATGTTATATCTCACATTTTATTTAATAGTAACTGACGTGCTTATATGACTAGTTGCATTATTGTAATGGAAACTAAGGAAATGCATTAAGTAACGCTCTGTAGTTTCTGAGTATTTCTTCTCCTATGGGACAATAGCATACGTTCCTGTGTATAATACCTAGAATAATACAATACTATGTATTATGTCTAGGAAAGCAGCACAATACTACAGAAGAGAAATAAGGACTTGTAACAAAAAAAATTGTGCAGGTGTTATCAAACATTCTGTCTATTACATCTGACAAAAAAATGCATTTATCTTTGGTTCGTTAACCAACTCGATTGAACCCAGGTACAATATCTGCGTAGTATATCTACATATGTGACTATACAAAGATTGGATTTCGAAAAAACATGAGTCCAACGTGTAGTTGAAGCTTGTATTCGGACGAAATATCGGATGACATCTACCTTGTTTCTTTTTTTTCGTATAGAAAAAATACCGAATTTTAATCGAAAATTCTATTTTCAGGCACCTGTCGTCAAAAACTAGTGTAGACTTTGTGTTGGTTGTATGAATGAACGAATGAATATATTTTATATTTCTCTCTCGGATTTATATTAGGAAAATATGAGCTGTTTCTTTTTGAGCTTCACTTGGTTATGCTTTCCATACATACTGTATACAAAGTATGTGTGCAAAATTTTGAGGAAATTCTTGTCTTATGAGTATTATTTTCAAGGAGTCTCTGGACAATGACGCGGTTTAGTTATCTATGAAGATAGAGAAAACCTGAATACATAGATAAAAAAGACATGAAATCTCTGTTCTCATTACATACACAAATTGTAATTTTCCTTCAAAAGTGTAAAGTGAAAAATATATACCCAACCAACTCAGTAATCTTCTGAAAAAGCCAGCAGTTTTAATTCCAAACTTTGTAACGAAAAAAGATATAAAAATAACTGTGGGTAGTAGATAATTTATATAGAGAAATGTTCCCGCAGTCGTCCAAGATCGCGGTAAGGTAATAAACTTGGAAATAATGTAAATTTTTACATTATTTATATTCATTTAGCTACAAACGAATTCAGTTATACATTTTGTAATCGCGCCAGAACTACGTCTGGTTTTTACTCTTTCTAGAGAGTAAAAAGACGTTGTTTTTTGGAACGTTAAAAATTTATAGGGTCGTAAAAACTCACGCGGCGCCCGTTTTCATGCCAGAAGTGGATTCTAGGTACGAATATGACATTACATAGTAAGTTATCTGAAGACCTAAGTGATCTGCTGAGAATTATTACCCTGTAACTATCAATTTGTGTGGGCGTGCTGCCAATAATCATCATGCAGTGTTAGTTACATCGCAAACAAAGGCATCTATTGATTACGCTGTACGTTGCTACTTGTGCCATGTACGATTTCTGGGAACTGTCTGAATGTATCACTTATCAGTAATGAATCAACCATTGACGTGTAATGGATGGAACTTCACAATGTCTTATTATCAAAGTATTTTTTCCGGGAGCTCTTTGTCTTATAGATTTATGTTCAAAACAGCATAAATAAAAATTCCATAAATCTGTCTTCGCAGAACCAAAATTAAAAACAAAAACATTCCGCTACGGGTTTCCGTTCCCACTGAATATTACGTCTCAAAATTTTCGCCTACGCTTAACTACAACCCAGCTCAAACCTTTTTAGAGCGAAAAAACTATTATTTCGGTCGCAGTGTCCCGGTTTTCCACGGTAACAGCCGTCAGTCCCGGTTCCCATTGTATCTCCTTCGAGACACCTGCAAAGCTGGAATAATAAAGAGTTTTACAACGTTTCAAAATGGGACTTTTTCTCGCAATTCAACCGCAACGTGCACTTAAGGGATTTGAATATCTTATATGGTACGTTTTATCTGTTCCACGCAACTCCCCGCTGAATGAATTCGTCTCAGCGTTTTAAGTTCTTAAACAATTCTTTTAACGTTTGGGTAAGTCAAATCGGCAGTAGTATTCATTGAAACTTTATTCGATGTAAATAGTTGATGCGTCAAAAGTGTGCGACACTTCGAAAAAATGTTGTTCACGTATTTTATTTTATATGCTTCTCCAACAATGACATGAAAAAATTAAAGCGAAATAAAAATGTAAAGCGTATACATTCTTTGTGCAGTCAAAGCATTTTTTGTTCGCTATAGTCCCGTAGTCTTTTAATCTAATAAAGCAAAATCCGAAACGATTGTTATTAGTTTATCTATCTATCAAAACAATAAAAACTATTTCGCTGCTATATTAAATGTGGGAACTCTGAAAATGGAAATTTAGTTACGAATGCAGTGGTTTGTATATTTTATTGTACTGTACCAAACCATAGCGGAAATTCAATATTCCGTGATTTTTACTTTAAATTGAATGTGGTGTAAAAAAAGGTTTACTAACAAAATGCATACTGCAGTATTTTTAAAACTTGGTATGTAAAACTGTTAAAGGTTGTGCAGATAAGGAAATATTCTACTAAAAATCTCTATAAAGTCTGCATTACGTAGGAGCAAGATACTAAACTTCACACATTTTTCGATAAGAATCTAAATTACTTACTTAAGTAAAGGTTGATCTAAGTTGTACGTGATCATTTACATGCTGCTCGTATGGAAAAATCTGCTTGTACTTAGTACAAGGATAACATAGGAAAATTCTCAATTTCTCTGTAAAGTTTTTTATTCCCTCGAGATATTGGAATAAGGTGGGTGTACGGTACAAACAGTTTTTCAGTTGTTAAATTAATTCTACGAATTTTGGATAGGTCTATTGTTTTATACCACAAATTAGCTGAGCTTTATATACCTTACTTTATTACATACTACATATAAAAATAATGTCAGGAATGTAATAATCCTTACATTTAATTACTTTATATGAAAAGTGACGTGTGAAAGTGTTACTTAGTAAAGCATTGGCAAAATAAAATCATATTTTTTATTATTATTAACCAGTTTCTGCCCGCGGCTTTGACCGCGTTCCTGTGGAATAAAAAATCCTACTACCAAGTCAGCTCGTAACCCAGCTGTATGCCAAATTTCATAAAAATCCGCTCAATAGTTTCAGCGTCATTGACGGACAAACTTCCAAACTTTCACATATACAAATATTAGCTTTTTTAAGAGGGGAAAATCATTCAATTACTTCTCCCGCCTTGAGTGAGGTGAGAGGGAGTGTTAGACTCTTACTGACTAAAAAGCACCTCGTTCCTACTCCTGCTTTTAGAGCCGGAGCCCCGGTAAACACACTAGATAGTCCGCAGCTCCGGAATGATTATATTCCAGGTACCAATAATAAATACCAGGTATTTGATTATGTGAGAAACTAAAGCTCAAGTCTTGAACGAGCTACTTTCGTTTACTATAGCAAGTTTATGAACCTATAACATGTATTTAACGTGAAAGTAATTTTTCATTTGAAGTAACTTGAGTAGAAAATTCTAGGAGTAAGTTTCTGCTTTCCGTTTGCCGGTTCGTGTACAGTTTTTAATTTGTCTGTCGTTACGGCAACTTTTATTACATACTTAGGTAACGTATTTGTTCAAACTTCATGTTTGCACTCGGAAATATACTTAATTTATGTTTTTCTATTTTTATGTTGACAGAAAACTAAAGTACTGAACAATTTAAAATATTAAACGTGTTATACTAAACAGAAGTGTTTTGTTGTTACTTTTTTAAGTTTGCTACAAAAGCTATTTCATTGAATGCCATTGTAATTATTTATTAAAACTTAATTTTTACATATGTATATTAGAATAGTTTTTAACAATAGCATCCTGACTTATCTTATTGCTTAAATATTATCTACAGAATACATCTGACATGGTGAATTTGGCTGCTTTTCCACCAGAGATGTGATTCCTAATTTCCTTGGCTGGCTTAATAAATAGTTTACGAAATAAAGTTTAAGAAATTAAGTTACTTTCTTAACTTTATTTCTTCAGTACGGTATCATTTTTACCAGCGAGCAGACAAGAGATACAAAAATCTTTAATACATTATCAAACATGACGCAAATTCAAGGTCATTACCCCGTTCCCAAATCTCGGCACACATCCACAGGGTGATACAAAGTATAGCAATGTTATCTTTATGTCCGTTCAATAAATCATTCACCCTTTCTTTTGGGTTCATCCCGTAACCCGTACATAGTCAAATGTTAGTACTCTGACGTAGATTGATGTATTTTGCTTAAACTAGAACTGCAATTTGTTACTGTTCCAAAAGACGTTGAAAAAAACACTTTTTTTCGTGGGTTTTTAACTGCGATTTACTTCTCGTTATGGTTTAAATTATTTTATTGTGATTTCAGTTTGTTTTTGAAAGAGTTTCAGCCTGAAACGCTGTAAGTTTCAGCTTAATGTTCTTGTATGCGGCTACTGAAAACGGTTTGTAGGTATAATTAAGAAGAACAAGAATATTTTGTTTTGGCTGTTTCGTCTGTAATTTGAACTGAAATGCAATTTTGTACTATTTGTTTAATTCGTGTATTATTTGGAATTTGTTTTTATTTTATATTTAGTTATTAGTTTAATGGTTTAAACTGTAGAGCACAATTGCTAAGATAGAATCCAATGCTCAAATTTAACTTACAATTATATAGGAAAATAATAGGAATGCTATAAATATTAAAACATTTCGATTCCTACTTTTTTTTTCAAAGTCATAGTACAAATAGTAGACTGCCTGTTTCACAAATTGTTACATGAAATACAAAACTAAATTTCCTTTCGTAAATAATCGTTTGTATGTTATTTTTAACAACAAAACTATTATAAAACAAACGGCGAACTAAATTGAAAACTTTATTATATTTGTTAGTGCGGCAGGGATAAATAGACACAAACTATTCAGTTGTATGCAAATAAATAGACAAGTTGGACCTTTTGTGGGCAATACATTTTGGGGTAAACAAGTGTACCCATAAACTATATTGAATAATGAGAACACTGAAATTTCGGAACGTATAAAAAAATTGTAATGTAACTACCGCATTCAAAGACATTTATTGATTACTTAAACTATTCCTTAGTAACGATTTTGTATATAATTGCTAAAGACAGGGTAAAGTAAGTAACCTTATTAAATGACTCTTAGTACTAGAAATACATTTAAGTTTGAATACTTAATCACAGTATTTTAATAGATTGCAAGTACCCAAATTACTACATTATATCAATATTAAAACATTAACACGTGTTTGTCTATTGTTGAATATAAATAGGATTTGCCAATAAACATGTCACTGGCCCCAATCTTCAGATCTTCACTTCCAACCAACAGTATTTGAAAGACCACGGAAATACTTCAATACCATCCCTGAAGGTGGAATGATTAAACCCCACAAAAGCACCCCAAAATACATTTAATTAAATCGAAAATACATTATTAATTAAATATTATCAGGAACCCGATACAAACTATTTATTCAACGTTTAATTAATATTGAGATTTTATATAAAGGAGTCGGGAGTAAAACCGATCTCGGAAACGACGGGAGCAAGTCTTGATGTGTTTATTCAATAGGAAACGATTACATAAAGTGCCCTGGAAACGTTTCGCGTCTGCTTTTTAAGACAGAGTTTGTGTAAGTGTTAATCGAGTGCAAACAGGAGGCGACGACTACAGCGAGGACCTAAGACGAGGCGAAGCTAGTTTAATTGACACAATTTTGCTGTAGTAAACAAAAATGTAGTTTACTACAGTGTGCTTACAATGTTGACCTATTAACTACATAGTTGTTACCATGAAGCAAATACAGATAGGAGATGTCATAACTGGATATTCCTTTAACTTAAGGCGTAACACTTTACGAGGAGCGCACTACTACTAAACTGTTTTCAAATACTTTATTAGGTAGTACCCTGTGTATTGTCTACTCTGTTAAAGGTAGAACATTGTAAACATCGAACAGCATTGATTTACTAATACCATCGCACTCGTATAGCAATCAGACGTGCTATTTGCGATACCAATCTGTCTACCAAACGTGAATCCGGATATTACGGAATAAGAACATTCAGACTCCCATATTTGTTGCTTCTGAATTCGGGCACTTTGTAAATATTGGCTTTTCGATACACTTTTCAACAGATGTTTACGGTATTTTTTTATCAGTAGGTTTATTTTCGTTTTGACTTTTTCATTTCTCGTTTCTATTTAATTTTATAACTCGGCTCAAATTCAGTTTTTATACTTTTTTTTTTTTTTACATTTATTGGGTCGACGTTTGACCGCTATCTCACCTGATGGTAAGTGATGATGCGGCCTACGGTGGAGCACGTCTGCCCATAAGCAACCTATTCACTCGGGCCTTGAAGACACCCAGGTTATACCCATCAGGAAACACAGACTCCGGCAAGGAGTCTAGACAATAAATAACCATAATTTTACGACCAAGAACTTGATTGAACTTCAATAAAATAGGGTACAAAGTAAAAACAAGTAGAATATTTTGATTGCACGGTGGGAGCGGTTGCTGGACAACTGGCTGCCGTGCAACGTGTAGTGGGTTTCGGTTCTCGTACGGAACAATTCTTTGTGTGATCCACAAATTATTGTTTCGTGTCTGGGTGTGTGAAATGTGTATGCTTGAAAACGCACCCACGGCACAGGAAAAAGTCTTAGTGTGAGGTAAAATGTGTAAATGGTATTGAATGAAACGTATCGATATTCACATAAAAATGTGTGCAATGGGAATTCCAAAACGTACAAAGATCTGTTCATAAAGCCAACAGCTTAAAAAATCTTGAACGAAACCGCAGCCCCACCATATGTACCTATAGTAACAAAACCCACATTCTTGCTATACCACGAGGAAGTTTAATAGCTTATTCCGCAGTATTTAACGCAGATAGATGCATTCAGCAATTACGTATGCTAATAGACACTATTACACACTAGTTAGTGCTGAACAATTAGTTTTAAATGAAGCCATTTCATATGTATTTCACAATCTGCATCTTCGTTCTCAGTATTGCATTGTTTTGGCGAAATACTGTTTTGGAGTTCTATTTTGAAGCATAAATAACAACACCACTCTTTAACCAACTATCCAAAAAGGAGGAGGATCTCCATTCGGCCGGGATGTTTTTTTTCTATATATGTACACCGATTATGTCTATGTTTATTGATAATGAATAATAATTATCAGTAAAGATATATGAGACTTTTGTAGGGATTATACTGCTTAAATAATTTGCAGAAACCAATCTCATGATTAACAATTTAAACGTCAGTTTTGTGATGTATTTTCGAGTCCAAATAATATTTATGTACGTAAATTAAAATTTCAGACAAAAATGAACTATAAAGATATTTCAAAGAAACCATTTTGGTTATAATTATAGCTTATCATCATTTAAATTAATTATGATATTTGAATACTTTTCAAATAGAAAATTTCACATGAAACCACAATCCATTCTAAGAACCTCTTTATTCTACCATTAAATATGGTGTACAGGGGAGGTCTATTCTGTTCTATTTTGGTACTCAATAGTAATCGCACACAATACGGAGCAAATGAAATGGACTCTCCACGTGTAGCCAGTGAGCTATCTTGATAATCTGTTACATGATAACATACTATATACTAATGGTAGAAACATTATGTATTTGTTTCAAAAGAAAGGATAATTATCACTCTGATAATATAAATGTGAAAGTTTGTTTGTTTGGGTGTCAATTATTGTGCAAAAAAAATACTGAACAGATTTTAATGAAATTTGGTATACAGACAGGATATGAGCTGACTTGGGTTATAAGAGATAAGATGTTTTATCCCACGGGAAAGCGAGTGAAGCCGCTGGCAGAAGTTTAGAGTTTAGATAGGTAGAAATATAGGAGGACAATTGAACTATCAAAGAAACTGTTCGTTATACAGTAACTTCACTAAAAGTAGGTTTCTTACCAAACCTTTTGAAGAAAAACGATTGAAACCTGCTTTACTATGACCTTCTATTTTTATAACATAAAAATCCTAAAAAGAGTTAAGTATACTATTTGTTTAAGTTGCCAAAAAATTATAATTTATCGACGCACTAAAGCAGTAATTTTTCACATTTACTATAATATTTTTTCATATTTGAAAGACTCTTAGGCATTAATAAATTTACTGTAACCTACCACGCTGAAACACTAAGGACTAAGTTTCAGAAAATTATTTGGGAATGTTCCAAATTGGACAAGTTTGCATCAAGAATTTGAAAATGACTAAAGTCGAATGACGCGATAGTGTGCGTCGTTGAATTACACGTTTAATTCTAGCCATAAATTGAGAAATTACGGGTAAGACAAGGGAACTAGTCCGTCCATGGTAGTGAATAATGAGAATCTTGAATTTTTAGGTCCAGTAACAACATCTGTTTTGAGCGCTTAGTGATCTGAATTACAATAAAGCTTTTTAAAGATAATATTTAAAGTATAAATAGTACTAGAAGAAAATAAAAAAATATTAGCTTAGTTCTCAAACTCAGTACTTATTACAAAACAAAAACATTTTATGAAGAACTAGTAGAACTAGAACTAAAAGAATTGATGAAATAAGATAAATATTTTGTGCACTCTATGTAGATAGATATTTCCTAAACATATATTTCCTAGATATAATTATATTTCCTATCAGATTAGTTACAAGCTTATCCAGCAAAATGAAGAACTACATAATTATCTAAAGAAATAAATACCTACAACGCCATCTCAACTTCCAAACAAAAGACAAATCAAGCTGAAATAAACAAAATCTACACCATAAACCGTGAACAGCAACCAAATCGGTCCTGCATTGACTTGTCTTGGCTCAAATCCAGAAGTCAATTATTCGATACGAAGTGAGTAACTTCGGCAATTATTTCTCATTGCAGGAACACCTTAACGAGTGCTCAGGTGTTGAAGTGGCTCTTGAAGCTGGGGCGCAGTTTTTGGCCCTGGTTTCCTACTCCAATTTATAGAGAACTGCTCGGGTGATTAACGCGGAGCTGAAGTGCTGCAGATGTTTATTGTTTTATGTAAGGGTTGGGGTTTTTTGTGGATTGTGGTGAAGGGAGTGTGGTTTTCAGTAAGAAAGGAAGTATAAAGAAGTGAATAAATAGATTTTTATAACTTTGTACATGATTTATAGAAGTAATACTTAGTGTAGAGAAAGTGGTGACATACTCGTGACTAGTTCTAATCCTAAATGAATTGCGATTTAGAAACACAATAAACCATTACAAGTCTATTGCACTTTCTATATTAACTTTAACCTATTAATAACTATTAGTTAATAAGAACTAATCGTCTCCACAAATATCTCTAAATTAGTCCTCCAAAACCTTCACAAAGCAATATATTCAAAACAAAGCAACTTACTAATCCATAGGCCGAGCTCACAACATTATTTGATCTCATTAATTAAGTGGGCTCAATACCCCTCGTGTCAAAGCAAGTTGGAGATTGCTAACTTGCAAATACAAAGACAACAGCACATCAACATATACAAACCTGTCACATTCCATTAAGCCATTTTGAACTTAGTTTTAAAGTGGTAAGGTTAAGTTTTGTTGTGAAGGTTTGTTGGGATGGGATAGTTTCATGTGCAGCCGTCTACTTGCAAGTCCAAGATTTAGTGCGGACGGCTCGCCACGTGTCGGTAATGTCTGTTACTTGCCACCAACTTTACTACTTGTATAAATTATAAACACGATGAGCTCGTGGTCTGATTTTGACAGTTTCGTGGTACTACTGAATAGTTTTAAGTCGGGAGCGGTTGCTGCAACTTCCAATGTTGTGTTGAATGTTTCGGATCTCTGCTTTGTTATGTTCACATTTAATTTATGTGTTTTTGGTTTAAAACTTCACATACTGTTTTTTTTGTTTGAATAAATATATGTATGAGGTTTTTGTCTCAGAAAATGTGGCTTAAAAGGTTTTAAAACGTTGTTAATCACTATATGAAACACTTTTTAAATTACATTTATACCAAGCGCCTAGAAAAAATCCAATATCTCTGGAACAACTCCATTCCTATAATCTCATTTCATCACTTGTTTGGAAGCTCACGTCAAAATGTCAATCCCATACGTTTGGATTAAAGATATGAAGCTATCACTAACGTCAGAAGACGGTCCTTCTAATCGAAAGGTCACTCTAATATCGGACTAAAAAAAGGCGCATTTTTCTCGAAAAATAGAAGTTACTATAGACAGTTATGTTTAAGACACATTGTTCAAATAAATGCCTCGTTGGTTGACTCGGGGTCGATTGCCAAGTCGGGCAAAGTATTACTGGGCTTTTTTCGAAAATTTCTCAGTAGTAGCACGGAGTCTGGAATAGTGCACAGTATATGGCAATAGGCTCACCCCCTATTACATGGGACTTATAACAGAAATGGTGAAAAGTGGTGTACATTGTATAGCGGCATTACGTGCGGTAATGCGAAGGCATGACGTTGCTTTGTTCAAATAAATAACAAAACATTTATCTATAACTCTATGATAATACCCTAAGATTAACGGAAACAACAATTAATCACCCAGCCTTAAGATAAAACCAGGAACAACTACGAACGGAAGCGAATGACTGAAAACATCTGAACAATTTATTTCAACACATGATTCATTATAATGACTGCATACTACACTCGTACTTGGAAAACAGGACAGGCCGCTTATCAGTAGCTGATAAGGAATTCTTTAAACAGGCCCTTTTATTTTAGGTTAGGCGCGATATCACGCTGTAATCGATATCACGAATTAAGTATTTCAGGTGCTCGGAGTTACTATGAGTTTTCATGCGTTTATAATAAATTGTTTCTGTTTTGTGATTCATCAATACACATACAAAAATGTGTTGCGGTGGCCCGGTGTTTTAAGACACTTCTTATGCATGAGATTGTGGGTTCAGAACCTATCAACAGCAAGTACCAATGTGACTTTTCCAAGTTATATGTAGTTTCTAAGATTATTTAGACACCACTGGCAAACGGTGAAGGAAAACAATATAAAGATTTGAACAAACAAAAACATGTCTGAAATTTTTATCTGTTCTTTAAAGTCAAAAATTAAAGCATTTATTTCAATTGACATTAAATAGGCACTTTTGAAACGTCAAATGGAATTGTTCGTCAGTCTGTCTGTCAGTAAAGCTAGGTGTTCATTCCAAAATGTAGCTTCGAAAGGAGAAGAACGAACAAGAAAATCCACGTTATTCTGTTTAAAAAATATAGCTGTATCATCACAATCACCAAATCCATTTTTACAGTAACCTAACCAAAACTATCTCTCTCATCAAAAGAACGTAATGAACAAAAATTACTTCATCAGCTAGGTATATAGACTTCGTTAGTCTCAGATTACTCTCTTAGTTCTAAGTACAAGCTTTAACAAGGACACTGAATATCTAATATTTTAATAAAAACCTTTTAGACGCCTCATAAGAGAAGAAATAGGACAACATCAAGGACAAAATGGCGACACTTTTGGGTCACTAATTCGTATATAATTCATTGTCTGACGACCTTCATCTACTTTGTTGTTCTAGTACACTGTGAATAGAAAGCTAAATATAGGAATAGGTTGTTATTATGTCATGGTAGTTAGTGACAACTTTGCGAAAAGGAATATTATTCAGTATACCTATGTCCATATTTTAGTGGCATATAGTATTATGTTTTGTTAATTGGTTATAGTTCCATACTAACTTCTCATTAGAACTAACAACAATGTCTGTCATATTCTATTTGTTTCCTAGTCCATATTTCGGTTAACTATTGCAACCTTACATGATCATGGAAAAAAATATTGAAAATTAGCTTCTGTCAGCATCGCCCTCGTTCCCGTGAGATTATAAGTAACCTACGTATTATTCTAAACCATAATCTACCGCTGTTTCATGTTTCATTGCGATCCCTTCAGCCGTTTTGACGTGATTCAATAACAAACATACACACAAATATATAATCTCACCAACTTGCATTTATAATACAAGTACAAAAAACGTTGCCCCAATTTTCTCCTGTGTCGTGGGTGCGTTTACAAACACAAGTCAAAACACACCCAGACCCGAAACAACAATTTGTGGATACACCTCACGAACCCGCTACTTGCAGCCAGTTGCCCAGCCACCGTACCAATCGTGCAGTTAGTAAGATAGTAATGATATGGATATTGCTGCCAGTTCTAGAATCTAAACCTTTAATTAAACAAATGGAACCATTTCCTAAGTATCATAATTGTTAATTCAAGGAGGGATAGAAGTTTTGTTCACATAGTATAACACAACAACGCTCAAGTTCTTTGTTACCTAAAACAGTCATAACCTAAAAATATAATATACAGTACCTACACTTCGACGAATTGATACAGAATTATAAATAAAAAAGATAACTGCTGGCCTCTGTATTTATTTAAAGGTTGATCGGTGAATAGAAAAACAAATTTTAATTATTTAATCACTTAATGCCTTTAGTTAAATATTTTTCCGTGTGAGGAGGTATTTGTTTAACAATGGTATAGTTACAGGCAACTGACAATGGTGATGATTATAATAATAGTCCATATAAATAAATTCATAAGCCTTCTAACTAGAAGGGCAGACTAACTAGTCTGGTATAAACATTATCATCAACAACCTATTATCAACCCCTATGGCCACTGTTTACCAAAGGCATCTTCTCACGCATGAAGAGCGAGTGTCTTAAACCTACTGGCCACCACAACATATCCATCCAAACAAGTGCAATATTTTATCCTCACTATTCATACATTGTAACATCAGTTCCCATTGCTATAAATTAGAAGTTTAACAACTGTGTTAGTAATTAGAACTTATCGCGTGTAGCCCTACAAACTATGTGAGTCATAAAGCCCTGTTTACACATTACTAAACGACTGCATGATAAATGTCTACTGGCAATACTGAACTAGCACGTCGCGTGCTAATCGTCTGCTAACGAAGTGACTAAAACATATAATTGAATGATAAATATACATTCCCGTTAACCAAAAAGCTTATTCGAAATATAAACAAAATTATTTCACAATGCCAATTCTCAGAATTCGAAAACCATTAGTAAATTCATACGTTATGACTCATAAAGTATATCAGAGCACGCTAGCTCACAAAACAAATGCGACACGAAATAAAATAATGTAATTCCATTCTAATCTTAACGAACTATTAACGTAACGATACCCAAAGTAATTTCCAAGCACGAATTCAAAAAATAAACCCGAAAATACTGACAACGTTTTCAATTTGCGCAATACTCACCCACAATACGACGTTGAAGCAAAACAGTGTGTATTTTATACAATAGATCTGCGATTCCAGTTTGCCCACTCCTGGGCCTCTCCCCTCGCCCCTGCCAGCTCCAGCCATTTCACTTCTAAACACTTAACACCACAAACAAATTTATTTGTGAACACTAAAACAGTGTTGTCTATCCACTGGCTCGATCGAATCGTAACTGCTAACTTATCAAAGCAGATAAGCGTTAGCAGGTTATCTATGTTTGCTAAGATAAAAACGTACGAAAAGATAATATGGTATGAATTGCCACACCTGTATTGTTCGGCACGCAAGCGTTCGTCATTGTCAGTGGGCTAAGCAAATTTGTACTTTGTAGTCATAGCACAATATAGAATCCCTCTTTTCTTTTCTATCTTCTCGGCTTCAATTTTCTTCCAAGTGGCAATATGTAGTCAAAATCTAGTAGATGAATAGACATTTTTTTTTCTTGAATATATAACCGTCTTTCTATATTCATATGAGAGAACGATCTCGGACATTTGAATATTCTTATTGTATCCTCATTCGTAGCGATTCTTTCCTTGGCGGTAATTTTATAAGGGTACCCGACCACGCTTATATATCAAGTCCACCGATATGGGATTCGACCGAAACGTGTTCGAAATCCGATAAACGGATTCAAACTATATACGAAATGGAAGCGGCCGGTATAAGCTGTAAACATAAATAAGGAAGATCTACTACGTTTTAGAAAACCCCCACGCACGGAACGTTCCCCGTAAATCTTACACTTGCAATGATATAAATTTAAGCATTCTCGTACTCCATTCTATAAGTGCGACTTCCGAAACTACTTTCCAGGACATTCACATGAGAAGGTTGACAAAAGTGAAAATTCTGCCATCGTCCGCTGTACAACATTCAGTGGAAATGGAATTTCTTTGTTTAAAGAATTTCATAAAATAAATTTTATTTTAGATGCCAAATCCGGTTTGGCATATTATTTGGCTGAGAGACAAAATTTAAATTGAGAAAACGTTTTCGTTTTCAGTTGTTTTGGAAGATCTCACCGTCAATCTCATTTATGTGGGAATGCGAAACAAAACCTTAGTTTTGTTAATGTAAATGAAAAGACTTCACAGTTTTCTCATAAAATGAAAATACTAAAGTGAAAAATTCAATGCTGCAAGACTTAAAAATTCTGGAATATATAAAACGGAATCGGAAAGTAAAATGATCAGTAATTGACAGCACGGAAACTCTCAATAAAACAGAAGATAGCATTTTTTTAAATCAGTCGTATAAAAGAAAATTATCGTACTAAAACAAATACCTATTTCATTTTATATTTAACAATAAACATATTTAAATCTGTTTCTATTTCAGTTTCCATACTGATATTGCATCAACAAATGTGTGCCAACATCACAAAAATAGTAAAACTTTGTCGACCATAAATCAGAGAAGGCAGAATAGAATAAAGCATCACTAATTTCATTGTTCAACATATATTCCACAAAATTCAACCTTATTGTCCATTAAGATAAAAGCGCAGGCTAATGCATTACCTTCAGCATTTTCTAAAATAAGTTTTCACCACAACGCCGCGATGAATATTGAAAATCGTCTGATCCTAGGTAACCTGAGCCAAATCGCTTTTCAATGATACTGGCACGCAAACTTTTTCTTTCCAATATTTGCCTGTGAAAATGCATTTAGGAACGAAGTAATGCCGTAACGGTGATATAAAAATACTCTTCTTAATCGTAATAATCATTTGTCTGTCCGTTGTTTACACGACCGCGAGGAAACACGAAATTTTCACTTTTCCTTTCGGGACTGGGATCCATTTCCCCGCCATAACAACGAACCTCGCTGCGGAAGGCGTCCGTAGCTTATATGAATTCTCCTACAGCGACATAGTACACACCAACCAGTGTAACTATGACTCCCCCACCCCCACGTGTCAAAGATCCACAGACGTCAAAGGTGACTCATCACCAATCTCAGCAGCTCTAGTTAAATTTGACGTATCTGTAAAGAAACATTTAGAAGTGAACTGTTATCGGTTCATTTGTTACAGTAATAAGTTGTGATCCTTCGACGTTTGATAGGTTTCTTATTGTAGGAAATGTCAATATGTGACGTGAATATGTCCTAGCGACTTTGTAGTACAAATCTGTACAAAATGAAATAATAAAATGTCTCGTATATTTCCCTTACAGTGGCGCAATCGTGTTACATTTTGTGACAATGTCCTTTGTAACAATATGTAGGTACTTGTGACGCTGGCTAATGAAGATTAAACCTTTCCTGTGTTTAATACTTCTCTAATGAGGGTATAAAAGAATTATAAACGTGAATTATAAATTGGGAGCGATCAGGGAACTGTCCAAAGTAATGTAATTAATATTAATCTGTGTTTATATCCCGTTAAAAAATAAAACTGACATGTTTTGGTTCCTTTAAGCGTCAGGACAACCCTTTTCCGAAGTTCTTTTGCATGACTTGAAACTGTTCCAGTGTTAATTTATGGATCCTGGCATAATTGTTAGTACGTAGTTATTTTTTACTTTGTCTCACAATAGAATTTTCTCATGTATCGTGGGTGAGTTTACAAAGATATAAGTTCACATACACATGATATCACTCAAGGATTGGTTCCGTGCGGGAATCGAACCCACTACACGATACGCGCCAGTCACAACGCCAACAGTGCAGTATTTTTTTACAATTAAGTGAATTCAATTAAGTGCAATTAATTTTAAAACATCACAAATAAAAAATGCACTTTTAAACCCGTTTGAGTAACACTAAAATTAAACATTTTAGTGTAATAAAATACGTGATGTAATAAAATCAGAAACATAACACATAAAAGTTGATAGTTGAATGAAAAGTTTATGCCCGTATTTGATTCAGCTGAAGCCCGGAGAAATGTGTCAAAGAACTAATAGACATTGAATCGAGCACATTCTTCCACACGTTCGGACAAGGGCTAATATCCGGTGAGGAATGTTTATAGTCAACAAACATGGACTTAGTGCAAACAGATCCGACCCGTGAACCCTCAGCGTAACTTCCCCTAATTGTTTGCTATCCACCAACTTTGTTACAAATGGTTGCTGATATTCGCTTTACGAGTAATCTACGTTCAACGCAAGAGCCAAATTAAATTATATTTCCTGTCTACAAAGAGAATAAAATGTAAGAAATTATTATAACTTAGTTTTTTGTAGCTTTATAAGGATAGTACTGATACTTCATCGTTAAAATTTACCTTTAAAGATTATATTGGAAAGATATTTTTCCAAATTGAAATAAGAAAATGCTCACAAAGGTATGACATCAATTTGATTGTAAAATCACCTTTGTCATGCCCAGCTATGTAAAAGTTCGATTTAATATTTCAATTCGATTATGTATAAGGACAATGACCTTGAAGACCAAACTGGAGGACTATAAACTTTTGGAATACATTACACCTCAACCCAAGATCCCGACTAGGAATTGATTCCCAGATTTTATTCAAACTAATCGGATTCGTATTACGAACGATTTTGCAAATTCTGAAGAAACGAATTCAAAGCCACCGCGGGACGGCTCCATTGAAATTAATACTTCGGTTAAACAGATTACCATTTTCTACGTACTTCCTGTGAAGAATATCTCAGTTGGAAATGGTGAACCGTCTTAAATTTCAATTTCTCTTAGTAAATTGAGCCGCAGCAAAAACGTTGATATCTACATAAGTAGTCTTGCTCATCGTATTTTTGCGGAACACTCGATTTTTCATCGCGCTGCGTTCTCAGGTAAGAAAAAATTTGAATTCATTTTAATATATGATTGCTTTACGGGATTTAAAAATATTGCGGAGACATGTGTCTTTTTTAATTTGTTGCTTACGATGACTGCTTACAGTCACATTTTTAACAAAAATGTGTTTCGTATTTTTATCAAAAAAAGTTAAAATGACGTTAGGGAATTCAAACGTCAATTTAACTTTTATACACCTAAATAGAAGTTGAACTGTTTATAGCGATTAGTTTCCTGTACACGCATTTTCCGCAAGTTACAACGCAATTATGCTGTGAAATGAGATGCAATTACCAATTACCGTTTTGCCACGCAAAAACTAATAAACACTTTAATCAATATCGTTCACCTCTTTTGTCAATTAAGTCGTTTTTGCAATAACAACAATATGTTTATCATAGGAAGCTTATTGGAACGTCGACGATCATAATTACTCGATGCATCCGCATTGCACCGGCAGCTCATATCCGTCGCAACAGCAGGCGCAGCCTGTCACCGGCTGTCATTAGATTTGTTATTAATAACATTTCCTTTAGTTTTATTTCACCCATTGTAACATATAACGTGTGACGGATAATGAGCAAGACAGGTGAGAGGAAAATTCTCGACGATTTTATTTTCATCGTAACTATTTTGCAGAGATAAAATATCGCTAGCCGATATTTATATCCATCCATCAAAATAAGACATTCTATTTCCAACTCCTATCCAATTTTAGATCCCACATAATCCAGATTATTTTAAGAACTAATCAGCTCAACAAAATTCAAAGTCCATCAAATTGTAACGAGAAAAAGATTTCTTATTGAATGCTCAGTCGGCTTCCATTTTATTGGTTCGTACGTCATCAAGTGGGCTCATATAAAACCGAATGCTCCATCCAATTAGCTTGGAACATCGAATGCTCAACCCAGAGCCCACTAGTACCAATATCCGGTATTGAATGATCTAAGGATTGCCAAGTGGCCTACTATGTAAATGCTAGTGAATGATGGAAACCCGACTTATTTATGGGAAATAAATATACCCTCGTCTACGAGAGAATCCTTTTAAACGGAATCAAATTATAGCCTCGAATGTGCTTGTGAGGTTTTTGTGGGATGTTCATTTTAGTTTTTTCCTGTTTTGTGTTGTGTTTGTGTCCGTCAGTGAAGTTTTTCTTTTGTGGGTGTTTTAGTCACTTTGTAAAAACATTTCTGAGTATAGTTAACAATTTGTACTGGAGAAGTGTTTGACTAATTTATAAGCGTATTTAGTTTGAGCCCACTTATAACAAGACTGTATTAATCTTAGATATTTCTGAAGAAACGATCAGTTTTCAAACAAATCTTTACAACATTGAAATAAATGAATATTTAAAAGCGATGAAGCTATAAATAAATAATATTAGAGTTTCAGAGTTCAAAGATGGAAATAATTAAGAATATTATGATAGAGTAACTTGTCGACTAGGAGCGACAGTAATTAATTCCCTCGACGGACTCACAGTTGAACGGGAAGACAAACAATTACTTCGTTGCGATTTTATTGCATTTCAACTTGGCTATGAAAACTTCATTTAAATATTTTTATGTTAATATTTTTATTATTATTATTTTTTTTTTTTCTTTAAAAAAACGTTGCCCCACACTAGGATTTTCTCCTGTGTCGTGGGTGCGTTTACACATACAAGTTCACATACACATGACACCCAGACCCGAAACCACAATTTGTGGATCACACAAAGTGTTGCTCCGTGCGGAATCGAACCCGATACACGTTGCGCGGCAGCCAGTTGCCCAGCCACCGCGCCAACCGTGCAGTCAAACTTATTAACTAGATATTTATCGGACAGACCTGGTTTTGTCCAATTTCTCAAACCTTTTTCTAATATTATGTCAAATTGGTTGCTGTGTTGGTTGAGTGTCTACAAGCGCAAATACAAAGCAAAACGATTTAAGTTTGGATTTAAAAAATGGGGCGTAAAAGTGAAATAGTAGTTCATACTACATACATAACTTCACGCCTGTCTCCCTTGGGGGTAAGCAGAGACAATGGACCTCCATAAGTTCATACTACGTTGACAGTATTTTGTTTTTCTATACTCATTTTCTTTAAAAAAATATCTATTTTCTCCGTTTAATTTATAAATCCCAAGCCATAGTAGTCTTCCATGCCATGCACAATTATCGGACTCAAATAACTCGTACTCATTACTCGTGTTTGCGATCACTGATCCAATAAAGGAGGTTTTATTACTGATAATAAAACGCTAAGGTATTCTCTGAATATTTATTTTTCTTTAATATAATATGTGTTCATTATTTTGTATTAATGCTACTGCACGGTCAGTGCGGTAGCTAGTCAACCGCTACCGCACAAGGTGTAGCGAAAAGAGTGACTCTTTGTGTGATCCACAAATTGTTGTTTCGGGTTTGGGTGTGATATGTATGTGAACTTGTATGATTGTAAACGCACTCATACAGGAAAAAATCCTAGTGTAGCGCAAAGTTTAATACAATGGTATGTTTTACATTTTGTAAAAACATTTCGTTGTCGCTAAACATCATACAGGAAATATATTAAAGAACGTGCTATTAATGAGGCCTATAACGATGGTGGTGATAACTGCTATTTTCAAAATACGATTATGATATTAATTCACAAATCATATTTAATAATGTACAATTGAAAATATTTTAAACCGTTTCGTCAACAACAACTTTGTAAAATAATACGCCATACATATTTAAAATTGGGATTAGATTAACACATAATTAGGTAATATATTATTACTCCAATATCCCAAATGAAACTCAGAGAACAATTCACAAAAACAACATCATGTGTACATAATCCTAAACACGCATTTAAATCACTATTAGCCGGAGTTCCGTAATCACTAGGGAGTTAGTTTCCTAAGTGGAGATCAATTAGCCCAATCGAATACGGCGTGAAATGGCGGGTTTGTGGGCAAAGCCCTGGTAATAGACTTATGGGAGGGACCCTGCACGTTCATCCATACGAGCCAAACAACCCGTAATGGCAAAGTTAGTCATTAACGAAGATTTTGATTGACGTTCAAAGTTCCAGGATTGGGTCTTTGTTTACTTTCCTCTTGTTTTAATCCGACTGTGACTGCATTGGATCGTTTTTCTAGTTCCGTAAGTAGTTTTTTTATTAATTGGGCTTAAGGGATTTTGCTGTTTGTATAGATAGATAGAATAGATAGATATATGGTTTTTGTGTACCATTTAAACAGATTATGCGAAATATAAGATTTCGGCAAATGTACAATGTGCGGTCTAATCGATTAGTGCGATTTCTTCCAAGCATCTTATGCATGGACAATACCTAAAGAAGAAACATGGTGCAATTAAATATTAGTGACAATATTAAGAACAAATTGTAACACACATATACATAGATATATATACGTTGTATTTGTAAGTTAAGAACAAATTATGGAACACAGAAATAAATAAAAGACCCCTTTCCATTTACGCTTGTAGGCACCAATACCAAAATAATATTCCAAAAAACTCTTCTAGCATAAAACTACCGCCAGCTATAATTACTTGGGACTTGTATTGAAATACTTTGCCGACCTGGTCGCTAACTTTAATTAGTTACCCTTTCAATTCTATAACATGGAACCCAAAAACTTGTAGTGGTCGCAGATGGGAGACTATACAAATCTTAATCTACTTCAGACCTTGGTAGGTGCTGTTTGGAAACTTAGAAACAACTTCTGACTTCTCTTTACGCGAATCCGAGCTAAAATGTAAAACATTATTATGTTTGTCTCGTATGACTCTCACGTATACGAATTAGCGATGTTTTTGACTTTAAAGAGACTGGTTTTAATCTTTGAGTTTGTCTTATCTTTGAGCTTTTAATAATTTAGCTCCTCATTAGTTGCTACAACGCCATCTTTACAGTTTTGTGATAAGTATTTTTTTAATTCATAACTATTTGCATAGCCATCTGGTTTAACCACTAAGCTAATAAAAAGAGGAGATGTCATAACTGGATTTCACAAACCACGATACAAACCACACCCCTCTCTATTTTCCATCACGCAGTCGTATAATACAAAAACTTTGCCAATTGTCCACATTTTACTTACTGACTGTTTAACTCATTCATTATATTTACCAACTAAGTATAGGAAGCATAGTTACTATGTTTGAATTTATTTTGATATGATATATATGATTTATTTTAAACCAAAAAGAAAACGATTATGTATTTTGCATCGAATAGTAAATACAAACAGCAATTCTCACACTACAAAGGCACTTTACAAAGCAAAACTTTTAAATATTGAAAAACATTGCCTTTGAAACAGAAACTAAATAAAAGCGAAGTAAAACCGTTATTTATTGTGAACTAAAGTCAGTAGAAATGCGATCGAACCAATAGAACTTCATTAGTTTGAAAGGTGCAGGTTATAAATCTCAATCTTGCCGAATCGGTTCAATATAGCATTAGGTTTAGGATCAACGTCTACAGTACAACAATTTGTTGTTTTAACATTTGTTTTGTTGTCTGTGAAAAAGAAAAAGAATTTAGTTTTAGTTAGGTTGTTTTCAAATGATATTATTGGGACATTTGGTGATTTTTGTTACATTTAAAAATAACGCTGCCTCATACTAGGTTTTTCTCCTATGTCGTGGGTGCGTTAACAAACATATCATTTCACATGCACATGACGCCCATACCCGAAAAAACTATTTGTGGATCACACAAAGAATTGCTTCGTGCGGTAATCGAACCCACTACGCGTTGTACGGCAGCCAGTTGCCAAGCCACCGCGCCTCTCATCTGTCTGTAATAATTCGTGACAATTTTCACAAGGAATAAAACTGTTCCATACCTAAAACTTACTCTACATACGAGCAGTATTTCACCAAGATCGTAATAATGCATTTAATAAGACACACTGTTCTCGTACATAGTGGCTAAGTAATAAGTTTCTAGACTAGACCTGCAGACCTCTATTTGGCAGTCTGCCCAAACCCTGTGTATGTAACCTGACTCGGTCTCCATCAATTTCGATGGCAACGGCTTGCTATCATTATCCGGTACGTGCATTGCTAATTTCTAAATTGTATAAATACTAGGGGGTGAAACAGATATACTTGAATTCATTTTTATAATCTAGTGTTTTCTGGCAAGTATAAGTTTACTATCTGTATTGTCGAACAGTTACAACAGTTAAACATAAAATTTTAGGTTCAATCGGCAATCGGCTTCGCGACAATCTATAGTGAATGACCATAGCACGCATCTTTCCATATAAAAACATATATCATAGATGAACCCGTTTCCATTATTGCTAAGCTATGTTTACCAATGAATCTGATTGATGGAAGCCAGACGCACCCACAACAACATAACATAGCACATCTCTTGTCGAAAAGCACCTTAAACTTGCTCGTTTCATAGTAAGCCTTCCAAAGTAAGTTCGTCCTCTGACGAATGACAAATAAAATTACACATACAATATGATCTAAATAATTTCTTAAAAGTCCGTAAATTAATAAGAGAAAACTAACTAATCCCCAAAGTATACATTGTATCAATTAAACGTTAACTGGATTACCAAAATCATTCATAATTGATTAATTAATCAATTAGGTTTTCGGTTGGTGCCTAATTGAATATTAATGTTAGCGTTTAGACTTATCAGAGATTAGTAACACAACTAGTACTTTGCACGCAAGGTTTATACATTATGTAGCTGTTTATTGTATTGTATCGTCACGCCTTTTTATCCCCGAAGGGGTAGGCAGATGTGTACATTACGGGACGTGATGCCACTGTATAATTTACAGCCACTTTTCACCATTAGTGTTATAAGTCCCATATGAAATGGGGGGGGGGCACAATTCCAGACTCCTTGCTACAACTGAGAAATTTCCGAAAAACCGAAAAAAGCCCGGCAGTACTTTGCCCGACCCTGGAAACGAACCTGAGACCCCTTGACCCGGTACTAGTACGTGCTACCACTCGACCAACGGGCTGTTTGATGTACTGAATAGATTTCTCCTTAAGTATTTTACGATATAACAAGAATAATATACAATAATATCACATTATATTCTTTGAACCAATACGATAAAAGTCCAGTATCGTCTTCCATTCAATTCAAACGTAGTTTACAGTAAAGAAATGTTATTATTCTGACGTTAAATAATAAATAAGAAGCGAATCTCATTCTTTTGTCTCCCCGTCGCCTTTATTGTAAAACCGAATAAAACAAAAAAAAATCTCAACATACAGAATACATTTCTCAGAGCAGCTCGAAATAAAATTCTCCCAAGTGTGTGAATTTCGTTTGAAGGAAATGTGTCTAGAAGAACTCATAGTCAATCTACATTATTGCTACTTTTGTAAAACTCATAAGCTGTAACTGCATTTTAAGAATAGTGGAAACGCAATCCAATCAGCCACACCGATCGGGAATGGGAGCCCATTGCTTTCGAATCAGAAGGATATTAGCCAGCGCATATAATCAACGTATGCAAGAAATTAAAGCAATTATGTTCACCAAGGAAATTGTTCAATATCCGTGCTGTGTTTCTCCGCCACAAGTGACGGTAAATCTAGTTGATAGACACAGCGAGGCGGACAATAAGGCTGTAATTACTGTGCATGCTCACTACTACATCTGCAACGAATGTGTACGCTATTATTGGTTTATAATGGCGCGATCCATCTAGCCAGTCCCATGGAGATAAGGGATAAACGACCTTAATAGGTTCCCTCGCAAATGGGAAAAGTTGGCAAGCTTCGGCAATTGGGCAGTTTGTACCTATGCAGGATTTAGATAAGAGTGTTATATTAATTTTAAAGTGTTAATATGCTATAATAAAGCCTTTTGCGGTCTATTTTTGAAAAAAGTATCTGGGTTTAAGTAGCAATGATGTACAAATTCAAAGTCGAAGGATTTATTTGCCAATGAATACAGTTATAGTATAAAAGGTGTTACAAAATGTCTATGAGTTCAGTATTCAGTCATAATATAATTACATGCAAAATACATATTTACCTTAAATATACAATTATGTCGGGAACTTACATTGCACAGCAGACGGTAAATCCACTTTTTACATAATTAGCTACAATTCACCTTTCAAGTTGATTTAACAAAGTTATAGTATCGTAATATAAACGTAAACTCCTAAAGATTCCTATGCAAACGAGCGTTTTATCAAACCATTACAATCTAGTATCAGCTAATCTGGAATTCTAGGCAATCATCGCAACGTTTTCTCAAGAACTTTTATTAAGAAATGTAAGCAAAATCTCGTGAGAAACTCCAAAGGACCTTGAAACGGATTCTTCTGATTATTCAAATTTGACAATCCTTCGTAAGACAAACAATTGAAACAATTCCAGCGAAAGATACACAATTAGGGACAAGTCCAGCTGTAGAATAAATATTCTGCCTTTCGGGAATATTTTCATTGTAAACTAGAATATTTTCTCTAAAGAATGGCGAGGTTTTTTCTAGCAGTTTCACCTGACAGATAATTAAACTGTTCCGTGTGAGTTGTTAGAAATACTGCAGTATTTACATGGCAATTAGGTATCTATTTGATTCGTGCAGTGCATCGACTATGGGGATAATAATTAACTGCATTATATATATGTATTGAGGGAATGTTTATTTTATGTATGTACAGCTTTATATAAATGTGTATTGGGGAATCGATGACCGTTGGTGTGGTAAGGTTTTGGAGTGGAAACCGCATCTAGGCATACGCAGTGTAAAGCGCCCTACAACTGGGTGGAGTGAGGATATCCACAAAGTGGCTGGCAGTGGTTGGATGCGAAGAGCTGAATATCGAGCTTAGTGACGTGCACGTGACGTGGAGATGCATTTGCATATGTAACGTATGTCTGTAGGTTTAAACGGGGTTTGTCTATAAGTAAAATAGTATTATAATATTGAAAGTTATATGAAAGTTATTATATCATATATCGACACGCATTCTGTCCCCGAAGGGTAGGCAGATATGCACATTATGGCGCTATTCAATCTACATCCACATTCCACATTTTATGTTGTAAGTCCCATGTAATAGGTGGTGAACCTATTGCCATATACTGGGCACATTCCCAAATTCCCTGCTACTATTGAGAATTTTTCGAAAAACCGAAAAAATCCAGCCTTGCTTTGCCCGACCCCTTGCACGGTAGTCGCACTTACGACAACTCAGCCAACGAGAAAATTTGTACTGAAAACTATAAACAATTTTCATTCATTAAGATTAAAATGAATGAACAAAAGACGAAGCAAGTATTATTTAAGGTATTTAATGTCATGAAACTCACCTCCCACATCAAAATAAACAGACACATTCTGAAAGCTACAACCCAAACATATTGATCTCCATTACTCTAAAGTTGTTAATGGTAACCGCCATTGATTTCCAAATATTTAGTCGTCCCTCGGGCCCCAATATAATTGCATTCCGCCTCAATCCCGGCCCCGCTTGTGTTGTAATAAGTGAACCATTACTTCAAGTATCTAGGATAACATCATTGATTTGTAAGTAGGATGATGTTCGGTAAGTAATTGTAGCTCTAGTTTATAAGTACAACAGAAACTATATATTTTTTTTAATATAAATATTACAAAATAAAGGTTTTACAAACAAGATTAATGATATGTGTCTTTTGTAGTAAATAATATCACTGTTATTTATGTGGTTTCTTAAAAATAAATCCTTACATACCTAACTATTATTACATTGAATCAGTTCACCTACATTTAGTCTTTGACTGCCAATAGAAAACTGTTGAAGGTAAATCCTCCGCTAACGTTGGTCACCGGTGACCACCACGGCGTTCAATGTGTTCTGAACACACCCACGTAAACAAGGCACCCTAGAACGACAATACAATAAAAAAATTATCGACCTAAATTTTCCATATTACGCAATATCGTAGGCACAAAAAAGTAAAACACATTTCTATTAAAAATATTCCAAAAACAAATCAAGTAAAACAGACGCTTTACGATAATTTCGAAACAGACTTACTTTTTAGAACGAGACTTAATTAAAATTTGTAGGTCTGTACCTACCCAAGTTCAAAAATGGAGCTGACCTAAAAACTTAATAAAGGTTTTTTTAAACAAACCTATTTTCTTTAAAAAGGTTAGTTATTACTTTCTTTTGTATTACTCCCTTAGGGCGGAATAGAATTTTTCTTCGCTCACCTAATGAAACTTAAAACCTTTATCAAAGTCTAAATAATAAACTCGTTTATTTGATCTCGGTTTTATAAATGATATTTCTTTTTCATTCAAATGAATTTTGCAGTTTATTTAAACGGATAAAAAGCCTCACCTACACTTTTTTACAGTAATTAAAACAACCCATTTATTACTTAAGGTAATTCTTCAAAAAACTTTAACTTATATTTAACAAATCATTATTGTCCCGCGTTATTAACGCATCGTGGTATGGATTGGTTTAGAGCAGTATCACATTTTAATTTATTGAAACCAAATTTTGAATTTCAATCGGCAGAATTGTTAACTGTTGGTTGAGGATAGTGACGCCGTAAACAATATAGTGTTTTTTTTAAGAATCACCCTCAAACAGCCAGATACATTTGCACTAAATAAATAAAAAAAAATAAAACACTTCTGTCAAACCAATAAAATTTAAGTTTAGAACCTCATCTTCTAGCAATTTCGAACAATGTTTGAAAATAATAACATGGCATAAAACTCTTTGGGGCATATACACGCGCAAAGGGCTGAACAAAAGGGCCTCTGGCTTAATTAAATACAATCCAGAACATTTGGACGGACATTTTAATGTTATTAACATGTTCGACGGCTACTTACCTTGCTATTTTATGATGTACTTTCGTCCAAGTGAGATTTAATTTACCCCGTTGTATAATCAAATGTGTTTTGATCGCGGCTACGAATATTTTAATTTTCAATTCCATTCTATATAAGTATCCCTTTTAATTATACTTGAGTATTGTTTGCTTTAATTTTGAGTCTTGTGTTATTGTTAATGATTAGATATTCACTTAATAGATCATTTTAGTGCGCACTTAATGTTAAATATTCTTTCAGGTATAAATCTTCTTTATTGATGTGGTCACGTTGATACTCCCGTTACAGGAACATGGATCCCACAACGAAATAAACCAGAAGATATTATTAGAGGAGAAGAAAAAGAAAACGACAGTTTCCACTTCCCTCGGTGAATTTACTGCAGGTGACAGAATGACTTAAGCCTAAAAGCACAAAAGAGACTGCACAACTGGGAGAAGTTTGACTTAAAACTAAGTGGGTTCTATGTGTGAGCTGTTATACTTGCTTCCACTATACAAGGTCCGTATAAGAAACTAGACCTGATGAAACAATGAAATTATCTAACATAGAGTAACGCTCAAATTGCCAGAGACCGCACACCCAGAGTATGTGATGGGCGGACTGTTGGAAAAAAAATGCTTATGAGTACTGAAAGTCTCAAACCATTTAGAGACTCACCTACCTAAGTAAATATAAACATTTATAGGCTAGCTCACCCTCAATATTTTACGGAGTAATATCAGTACGTTATTCTACCCAAATATTTCCAGAGAAATCTCTACAAGAACAATAGTATCTTTAAAATAATACATAGTACCAATATTATCACTTGAAAACTAGTTATCGTTTCTAACAAGCGAGCCAATTAAAACGACAGCAATAAAATACCTATACAAACAACCCCGAACAAGTTATGAAATGTCAAAAGTACACCGAGTTTCTAAGAAAATATTTATATTAATCTCTAAAATGAAATATACCTTATAGCTGAAAGGATAAGAACTAATATGAGTTAATTTGCGTGTGTAAGCGTCTTTATTATGAAAATACTGATGTATAAGGATAACAAGAGAAAAAAGAAACAAAAGGCAGAAAGATTGCTTAATTTTCTAAGTAAAAAATAATTTAAAACAAATACTATAATAACACCAAATACCTACTTTTATCTTTCATAGGAATTAATTTAGAGTTACACCTACAACGTCTTGCCCACCGCCCACGCAAAAAATAATTATATTTAAGGTTCTTATTCCCAGAGCTTGACTACTTATTCCCAAAAGTCTAGTTGTCAGTCGTATTATAAATTACCATTTCGCCAGAGATAAAGCTGGTCTTATATAGGCAGGTATAACCTGAAAATACAAAAAAACAGCCAGGTATAACCTGAAAATAAAACAATTTCCATAATTATACCATCTACAAAATTAAACACATGTATGTATTGTATCTCTAGATTTTTTGGTGGTAATTAGAAGAAAAAATATTTTGTAATTCACCTATGTTACAAAAGATTATAATAATTCGAGTAACAGAAATCTCAAAACAACTAAAATTTTTATAGATCTATTGGGTCGTTTTTGTAATTTAAGAACATTATCTGGATTCCACAATCAAATTTTGTAACAAGTTTACTTTAACTTATTTAATGCACATTTTATCAGACGTTCGCATTCTTTATAAAACACCAACTAAACGTCGACAACAGTACAAAAGTCCGATTCTTATCGCACAAGTAGCAGAGATAAGACATATATACAGAATGCATTATCAACATATCAATTCGTAAACTTCGAACGTGAAATATCAAGATGTCACTAGAACTACCTGAGGTATTTGCGAAACATTTCCAGTTCATATATTTTAAGTTAGAACATAAAGCACGTAGACAGGAGAAAATAAAATACAATTTGTAGAGTGCCACCGCATAGCAGACAATATCTCGATCCGACAACTGTGTACACAGCATAAGGCCAATTGTACAGTTAGCACGGTTATCTAGTGTACAGGTAAGAAAATAAAGATCAACTCGGCACAGAGACAGTAGCCATTTTTGTCACATTATACCACACACACTCATTATTTAATCAAATTATACAGCTGTTGGATTTCTATGCCTTTAAATAAGTTAATAAATTATACTAAAGAGCCATAATTCAATCGGCAGAAAACTGTTATTCGTAGAATAAAATGGGCATCTGATTGTTTTTGTATACAAATTATTCGTTAGATAATAATTTGTCCTTAATTATATAATTTTTAACCAAGCCACATCTATAACCATTGATACTGTTTGACTATACTAAGCAAATCTTTATTTTACCTGCTTACTAAAATACTTATGCTGACTGTACATTGGACAGTACACGTACCGCCACCTAGCGTCATAAACCAGAATATAGGCCCAACTGCTGTTTGAGATATGGCGCAATTACCCTCGTAACGACATAATATGTTAAATTCTATTAAACGCTCTTTATTTAATGAATCATCGCTACAACTCACGCATTTGTCAAACGAAAACGTGTCGCTATCGATATGTTTGATACTATCAAGTTGACATTTAAAACTAAGAATATAATGTGGTGACACTCTGATAAGTGACAGATGACAGAAGTCGCACATAGACTATCGACGAGCAAATCAACGGATGACGTCACAAATATCCTGCATCGCACATATGAAGTTTACATGCGAATTAAGACGGATAAAAAATCCCAACGAACAACAGTTGGGCAGAAAGCCCGCCAGGCTGATCACCACGCCTGGTCGGAGGATCCTCCTTTTCTTAGGGAACTTTACTCTCTGTTCCCTAATATAAAAAGTGGTTCACGATATCTTTTTAATATATTTATGTACGGCTAATAAAGGAAAAATCGTTTAATATGTAATGTCCACTACATAAATTGGAATCTATGCCATGATACACGTAGCATATATGAAAATGACTGTTGATCTAGCATACAATGGTAACTATCAAACTATAAAAACAATAATTAAAAAAGAATCCTGTCGAAAAAAAATGTGTGCCTAAACCGTACAGTCTACGGGCCTTAGTACGACTTTGACTTTCTTCACGTTTAACTAGATCGAAACGAGAAGGTGTTCGGCGCTGTGAGTGGCCGGCTCCAATAAACCAACCAATCACAGCGTCGAACGTTCTCTCATTTCGATCTCAATAAACGTAAAAGCAAACTCGTACTAAGGCCCAAGAATGTAAAACTTAATGCAAGGCAATATCAGCATTGGAGATTAAAACGTCATAAATTCGAACGTCTTGAGTCGAACTAGTTGGCAATACTTTATATATTTTATGAGTTCTCTATATGCGTGTCTTTCAGTAGTAATAAAGCCACGACGGCAAGCATTCACATCAACTGAAATGGTATCTCATATTGACATTTTGAGTCGAAATATACATACTTTACTGCAGCATACGTATTGACGCTATAGATTGTCCCCGGTCCATATGATGCGTAGTAAATAGTTAGACTTGATTTTTATACTATTAGTACAAATATTTTATTTGTTACTTTTGATTGAGTCTGAATGTTCATTTGAAGAGAAATATTGCGCAGGTTTTTAAGAGATTTGCTTTATCACACACTATAAATGTAAAAGTTTGTTTAGATTTTTATCCGTCAATCATGCTGAAACTAATAAACAGATTTTGATTAAATTTGGAATACACATAAGGCATGAGTTGACTTGGATGATAGGACAGTTTTCATCCGACAGGAACACAGCTCCTACAATCATGTCTTTAGTAATCCTACAAGACATAATACTACAGTGGCGCCAACTGTTAACCACAAAAATGAAAACCATCCATTAGCCGCTTTCACGACAAGAATTATACCAAGCTCTCCATATATTTCCTTCGTTCCTAAATCAAAATGGGAACTATTATTTCGAAAGCAGCTGCAAACCTTCCCAGGAGTAGGGTTCACAGGCCACATGATATTTTATCCGTAACTCTACTGTAAATTATATAAGTATCAAGTATAATGTATTTCTAAATACTAAGTTTTATGATTGTATTAAATGCATGATGTTAAACTTAGGTATTATATTGTTACAGGACTGTAAAATCTAAATTGTATAAGATGGATTATAAATAAAAAGCTGGATATGGTGTTGTTTAATTTGCTATGTTGTTTGTAATGTTGCCACACTCTAGATATTTTAGTATACTGGGCATACTGGGCACAATTCCAGACTCAGTGCTACTACTGGGAAATTTTCAAAAAGCCAAAAATAGCCCAGTAATAATTTACCCGACCCGAGAATCGAACCCGAGACCCCTTATCCGGCAGTCGCACTTGCGATCACTCGACCAACGACGCAAGCTCGACCAATGATGCAGTCTCGAGCAACAAGGCAGTAATTTTTACTTATATTTCACATTAAACATAAATAAATAAATATTTTGTTAAACCTACAATTGATATTGAAGTTTCCAATTAAGTAAGTAATAGTAGTATCACAATTAGCGTCATTCGTTCAAAGAAAGATTTATGTTCCAAGTTGGGTTGTTTGGGCCAGATGGCAGTCGGCTTGAGTGAAATACTGATTTCTATCCGCATTCGGATAGAGTTGGAACTGTAAACATATATTTACAAGACAATTATATAGCCCCGAAGAGTTAGTTAATCTCTATAGAATACCAAAAAACACAAAGGACAAACATTCAGAAATTTATAGAACTATAGGGCGGTGTACTATTGTAAATACTCTTATGTGATAGGTTTAGTGTCAAAAGACTTCGGTTACCGTTTAAAATTTAAAAAAATCGAACAATAATAATTATGGTCGACTAATGGGTTACACTCAAGCGAGATCTTGCGCTTACCTCATTTGCGACCACTCGACAAAAGATCGAGTTTGTTACAATACATCTAAAGGATAATTACTTAGTATGTCGAAAAACTAAACAGTACTTAATTCGATCCGGGCAATACCTAAGCTACATGCTTAGGTAATACAAGCGAGTGAAGCCACGAATATCACTTAGTCCTTCATATAAGTAAAATATCTTAACAATAAACATTAATTGGTATATTTATCTATACGAGTAGTAATTCCGTTATCCCTAATTAGCTGTTCTGGTTGCTTAGCAACGCAGACTTTACCTCGTTAGTGTAGTGAGAGGGAGCGTCACTCCTAAATGTAAGTCTTGGGTTACAATCGGATCGACTGTATTATTATTTATTAATGGCATTTTGGACCTTTCCGTAGATATTGTAGTTTTGTTTGTAAGTATGAAGATAAGTCCACTATTCAATAAAGAGTAGCTTTACTTGTAACATGGAACATTCGAGTGTGTAGGTTTTGCATAATTTTAAAGGATGTATTAACAATACATTTAAATCTTCCCAACACTAAGTATTCCCAGTGCATCAGAGCGAAAATGAGACATGTATGCAGCATACGAGACCAGACAATTTTTATAAGTCCCTGATCAGCTCCGTGCAGCCCAGTTCCTGTGGAAACTCAGCCTTAGTATTATTAGACCAATCAGCGGCAATTGTTTTATATCTAAGTCAAGAAGTACCAAGCGACACTAAAAGTTTTTCGACGATATGATATCTAAAGTGATTGCGAAAACAGTTTTACAATTCATTGGTTTACATAAAATATAATAACATCATATTTTATCAAAGTCGCTACTAGTTAAACCAATGTACCCAAATTATGACAAAACCGAAGTAGTGAAACTTATACCCTACAAAATGTAACTCGCCTAATCGATATGAACAGACGGAACCCCAGGGGGAACGCAGGAGTATTGTAAACGTCTTCCATACATATCGAAATCACAACGTTCCATTTTATTCCTTCGGGACAGTGATGTAATCATAGACCGATCTTCCGTTATATTATTTATCTTTTTTTTCCTTCTTTCATGCATCGGTAGGTGTTTGTCTCAAAGATTTGATCTGAAACATGTACCGAGATGAGATTGAATGATGTGATCCGAGTATCGGTTAATATAAATGTTAATTTTTATCTGTGTTCAATTTTATTCCTGGCTTGTAACGATTATTTTGAAATTCGAAGGATTTTCTTCTCTGTGTTCTGTCATTTCAATTCGGAATTCGAAAGATGCAAAATGTCAACGGCCTTCTGTATATACTTACAAGCAATTGTTTATTCGTAATTGAAAATTGACTGATATAATATATTCTACAAGAAAATAAGTTAAGAATTATTTGTTTTAATACAATAAAAACTTTTGCGAATACCAACTGTAGAGAAAATACTTATCCAAACCGCCCTGAAGCAATTCCATTTCAATAATCATTGATGTTAGGAATTTTGTCAGGCTTCATCACGTGATATTTCCGAAGCTAATGTCATTCCCACACATTTTGATTAGCAATACGAAACGAAAGGTACTCGTCGACTCCCAGGTATGGAGTGGGTGTATAATAAATCAATGTCATTTATTAACTCATTGAATTTCCAAAATTATCCACGATTATATTTCGGATCAGGAAAATGACCTTTTAAAACAAGCTTTCAAAACCTTTTTTGCCTTTCGTAATATGAGATATACAAAAATAAAATTATACGGAAAGAAATATCAAATAACGGTCGACTCTTTATAAATAAGTAATCCTCTTAATTGCCTGTCTACCAAAATACAATAAATAAATGCTCGGTACGTATTTAAAATCAACTTCAGATCGAAAGGTTTCCAGCGAGTCTAAAACTGGGTATTTTTTGCAAAGCAGCTGCGCTCTATTTCTACTCCTCACTCTTACATAACAAACAGATATTATTTAAAACACTTTCATTTGCTTGATCGACCGAAAGAGCCATCAGACTCTTTCGGTCGATCAAGACAGACAGATGACTGCACGGTTAGTGCGGTGGCTGGGCAACTGGCTGCCGCGCAACGGGTAGCGTGTTCGATTCCCGCACGGAGCAACTCTTTGTGTGATCCACAAATTGTTGTTTCGGGTCTGGGTGCCATGTGTATGTGAACTTGTATGTTTGTAAACGCACCCACGACACAGGAGAAAATCCTAATGTGGGGCAACGTTTTTATTAAGAAGAAGAAGAAGAAGACCACCACAGATAAAGCCCAGTAGGGCTAATGCCTGATTCGGTGCTGGGCACTACCTAGCGGGCTTACCGGGGCTTCAGCTCTAAAAGCAGGAGTAGAAACGGGGTGGCTTTTAGTCCGTAAGAGTCTGATACTCCCTGGGAGAAGTCGTTGAATAATATTTCCCCACAAAAAATGCACAGTAATAATTGAGATCACAACAAACAAACATGATGCCTAATCAATTAATTGGATTATGGCTGCTAGAGTAATAATCCCAACTAGGTTTTAACGAAATTAACACAATCGCTTCAGGGATTTTAAATATAAATACCTAAATAAATTACATAAAACAAGTCTTAGGACAACCAAGTTTCTGCTCCAGTACGTAGTTTTAAGTACTTAGTTAATTGTATTTTAAATAGCCAGTACAATTCGCAGTCTGCTCTGAGCTGAACTAAGATAAAAACTTCTCAAGAGAAAATCGCTTTCACAATATTGCCAAAAGTTTTGTAGTTTAAATAAAGCTCTATAAGTTGGTAGCTCAACGACAAGCGGCAAGTCAATAGGAGCTCGTTAAAACTTGTACCGAACTGCAATGTGTCCGAAACTGAAAGATGGAACTACCTACGAAATATTGGACTGTCATACAAAACACAAGTTTTTTATAATAGCCGTCAACTTGTGTAGGTGTTTGTAGGTAGGGTTGAAGTGGATAAACCTTTTAAAGTATTTTTGTTGATACCTTATCTTATAAATACGTAGGTATGGCATTAAATAATATCATAGGGCCTTATTCCTCACAAACAATTCCTAAAAGACCAAGACTAGAGATTATAATTTTGTATTAGATAAACACTGTAACGAAAATAAATTTGTTTTGTTTCATGTAATTGTCAGACACGTCTACTGCTGACTGTATTCGTTAGTACTAAATATTTTAACCCCAGCTCTGGTTATGATCTCTGAGTTATTTATAAACAGAAGGGTAACTGATGACTATTCTCGATCCAAAATGTTCCGTATTCCATTTGCGTCGTGGCAAACTTTTGATTCATTATCGCGAGAGTGCGGCCGCGACACGGCGCGAGCGTCAACCCCGCACTGCCTAATGGCCCGGTGTCACTTTCAAGTTTTCTCATTTTGTTATTGTTACACATTTTTCAACTTGATCCCATTTGTTTCTGTTCTCTTTGCACTTTTGTCGGGAATAAAAGTTAATAATAAAGTGGAACTAAACAGAAGTTGTAGACTTTTCGACTATTTGTTTACGGGTTACTGCGATGTGTTTTGTTCGCTGACGTTCCGTATCTAATCTACGATAGTAGTTCCACTGGTGAAACTTTTACTGCTCATTTTTATTATGTAAGCTATTTGATAGTATTATTTTTGTAATGGATACATGTTTGTTGTTGAACTAACAGAAAAAATCTAATGTATTAAACTTACTTCATTTAGTTTTTTCATCAACTTTCCTCTTTTTCATTTCACAAAAAATATATCAAATTATTATCATATTCCAAATGCTGTCTGACCTAAAATGTACGTGATATCATGACATTAACTACCACAACATTCAACCACAAAATTCATTTATTATTTAGATATAACAATCACTTTTGGCCTTTGAATTTACAACAAGAGAACGCAACTATTCATGATGAAACAGATATGGCTATCTTTGTACTAAGAATACATTGTTGTTTAGATAGCGGCCTGGCTGCTGGCTACATATCGAAGGTCAAAGCTGAGACTTGATGGATAGTGTTGGCAATGACATCCAACCATTTTCCCAAACATTTAAAAACAGCACATTTTGGCAAACTTCTCAATTTCCAACGAAAAATATGAGCGAAACTAGGAAGCAATATCTCATCTTGTGAAATAAAAATATCGTACTGTGGCTCGCTATTATTTATTAGAAGATACAGAACTCTTTTCTAACGTAAGAAAATGAAAACAAAGATTCTAGAAAGAACTTTATAGGTATTGTATTTAAGTACAACCAAGTTAACTTAATTTTAGTAAAAATAGAAACTGCAGCAGACGGTAAATCGGTTCTAGTAAATTCAGGATATTCATGCGATAGTCTAGATAGCACTAGTTTTAGTGTCGCAGAGCGGGCTCCAATCGAGTCCGCACATTTATATAATACTTAACCGAACCGAGGTATGAATGCTTGAGCACAAGCATTGTTCCAACAGTTTTATTCTATTACACGACTAAAACTTTAAAGAGGGCTCTCCGACTGGGACAGCTAAAGTACTAAATCAAAACTTTTCCGTTAGGGGGTCGCTCCTCGACTGGTTCGAGTGAATACGTTCGGGGATGGGTGGGCTTACCGAATTGTCCGTTTTCCATACAAACTCTTTGAGGAACAAGCGACGATGGGAATAGCTTCCGTACAAGTTTAGGATAATATTTTATCTTAATATTACTCGCCTAAGATGATACATGATACCAAACTACGGACTTACAAAGTCGTCTATCGGAGCAAACTGCTCTTTAATTACTTCCTATTGTTATTCTTACGTTCAATAGCCGATATTAAGCTTCGTAAACTTTTCCAAATAACAAGCAATATTTGCGAGAATAATTTCTGAGTCGAGTGAGCAACTTATTGAAGTAGAACACTAGACTGTAGATATTTGTCAAACTTAGATTCGATAACTTAATCTGAATTCGAGGCTCAGAGCCGAAACTAAGCAATATGATTAAGTGAAAGTCCTATTCTACAATAAATTGAGAGATTGGATTAGTTTCGTTGGAGCAATAAGTCGTGTAACTAATAGGTACACTATCATGGTTTCCTGACCGCGACCGGGGCTATTAATAAATGTCGCACACATAACGAAACCCTTCGTCAATTAATAGTTGTGTCGGAGACAGGATTCCTTTCGTGGTCACGCGTCATTAGCTCGTGACATTTAGAGGTAACTCTCGCCCTATTTCTTCTAAGAACTATAATGAACAACTAAGTAAGTTTTAATGATGCCAGCTTTACTTTCATCTAACATGATATTTAGCGCTTAGTGATAATGGATCCACGACGAGTTCCACTCGAAGTGTCTTTGATGTGCGCTTTTTCCTCCCGAAGTTTTAAGGGGTGGTTGACCTGGTGCGGGGCAGCGGTTCCTAATGACGTCAGCCGGCCCTAGGGTTTGGCGTGGTCTCAAAGTTTCGGAGGTGCCGTAAATCAGTCAGGCGCCAAATTAATTACTAAACTAACTGTTATTTTACACGCGTATACATTAAACTTGTGTTGATTCGTACATATTCTAACATGGGTAACGCTTTATTAATTTGTACTACAACAATATAAGCCTATGATTTGAGATCCTACACAGAGAGAGCTCATATTCCTGCAATGTTTTTATATGAATAAAAATCAGGATTAATTCAACATAACGTTCCGTAATGAGTGATTGCAGCAATCAATCAATTGATTAAAATCTCGTATCGGCTAGTAAATGTTCCCATTGAACATTACGCCGGTGTGCCGAGGGGATGTAATGAATGTGCCTATCAAGTACTCGTGTAAGTACTGCACCAGATGGATGGATGCGAATTGATTAAAAACTTTGAGTGCTCAATAATTATTATGTTTTTTATTAAACTGGATAATTTTATTGGAATTTCTGATATACATGCAATTTAAAATTTCATTACTGTGTATTGATTGACTGAACTATAGTTGTTTTTTTATGAGATAGACCGATAAACGAGCAGACAGATCTCCTGACAAGTAATTGACGTCGACGTCGCTTACGAATATCCGAATCACCAAAGAAGGCACAAATGCGTTGCCAGACTTGAAGCCTTGAAAGTTAGACTACTACAATCTAACTTAGTAATCTGTCCATTTCATTCTACATAAATGCTCTTTCTATGAATAAAAGATGTTAATTCATTTCCACATGAAAACAGCAGCTCGTGACGTATATAGGGTACGAAGAATAGATGCAGTGGATAAGAAAGCAACCGTTCTCTGAAGTCTGGTCTAAATTTAAATATAGTTCAGCTCAGACAATAGGTAAATACCTACTAGACTTAGATTTCATGTATTAGTTCATATAAAATTGTTGAACTCAAAACAACCCAGAACAATCGCCATCAAACGTTACAGTTTGGCGAGTCTAGATTTAACGCCACAATTTAAGTAAATTTGAAAAAAATATTAAAAAAAAACTATCGTATTGATAGTTATCGTAGTATCGTACAATAGATTTTTAGTCTTCATTACGCTTAATGCATAATGCGCTTAAGTAACTCATATAATAAAAACTAAAAATCTATTGTATTGTTAGTGTAGCATGGATTTCCGCAAAGTAACGCCTGATTCTATTCTATACAACCCAGAAATAAATGAGATCTCGTTCGTCCTTGAGAAATGAGGTTCTAAATTAATTTAATTAAAGTTAGGATACCCTTGTATTTTTCCGGGATAAGGCTGGTTTATGTGGGATTAGCCCAAACTCATAACTTATCTGGTTATCTACACCTATTATTATACTTGTATCTCTGCATTTCCTGAACTAAATAAGAGATCTTATGACTGTATGTCTATGAAAATAGCTAACGTGCAAATAGCTTTACTAGAGGACTAACAGACAAGCTACCACTTTTAAATTTATTAATTTTTTGTTTAACATTCAAAAGAACCTTCCAAGTCTAAATGAATCCCGCCTCAAATAGCCATCAGACCAACATAGATGGGGCCCAATAGGGCTGATGCCTTAACTGGAGCTACGGACTACCTATCGGGTTTACCGTGGCTCCGGTTCGAAAAACAGGATTAGAAACGGGGTGGTTTTTAATCAGTGAGTCATTGGATGATGATAAAAAAAAGGTCTTATTGAACAAATAATTTTGACTTTAACTTTGAATTACTCGCACAAAAAGTCATTTAACCCTATCTTACTGACAATATATCGGTAGACAATATACTTAGAGTAAAAAATGATAAATAAATTGTAAGATTCTGAAGACATTTGTTTGACCCCTCGTTTCTACGCGATCTTGCGAGCACATCGCCGGCGCCCTACTATCCCGCTGTCAGACCTATCTTTGTATCACGTCAAGAGTTATTGTACAGCTCATTCCAACGAGAAAATGATACAAAAATCTCTTATATCTAGACTTACGTTATTAAAACAACATGTGTCAGATTGTCATGTCATATTTTTTATGTATCCTTAACAAAACGCCGTATTATTATTTTCTACAGACAGGTTCATGATAATACAACCCTTTTTAAACTTCCATGAATTCTTTTAGATTTCTTGCAATGGATAGCCTATTATCAAACTCTGTAAGATTAACATTATTTGATTGCACGGTTGGTGCGGTGGCTGGGTAACTGGATGCCGTGCAACGTGTAGTGGGTTCGATTCCCGCACGAAGCAACTCTTTGTGTGATCCACAAATTGTTGTTTCGGATCTGGGTGTCATATCCACTCAATGTCCATCCAATGCTAAAGGCAACGATTTAAAAAAAAAATAAAGAAAAACAGGAACCTAAATAATGCTTGGTTTCATCCAAGAATCAAACCATGACCTTGTACTTGGCAATCAGACTTGGGACCAATCTACCAAAATGTTTGAAGTTAACAGAAAACTAAGAAGTTCATTCGTTAATTAAAAAACTTCGGCTTAACTTTTCAAGTTCATTAACGAAGTAATATGCACCAAACATTGACCTTTTTTGAGGAAACACAAGTTATTATATAAAAGTTTTAATAAGTAGCAGGAAATTCTTGATTTTAAACGTATTTTAAGAAAGGAAATCTGAACTTTGTTGAACTAAACTAATAGTGGAGACTAAAATACTGGTAGAGAATGCCAAATTGGCATTAAGTACACCTTTGTATGATTGTACATAAAGTGTAAAATAAATAAATAAAATAGATATCAATTTTTATACTATAAAATACACATCTTATTTCACTAAAAAGGTACTAGATTCCTTTTGAAAATTGTGTCCCAAACGTTCATGTCCACGGCAGAAGATATGATAAACACATTTCATATCCATCGATGACTCGACGAAAGCATTTAATAAGAGGAAAACAGTTTGACGGAGACACAGGCGAGGCTGACTCATATCACATGTTGCACGCCGATCTGTCACCGACCAACTAGATATACACCGCCTGGCCGTGATTGATGGACGGTATATTAAATAAACCGCACCAATATTACATTTCAAACATATCGGTTCCTTCAAGCAAGATTGATGGCGCCACGTTTATGAAGACACGAACAAAACTTTCATTCGACCTTGACAACTGAAGATTGCTCCTTGCAAGAAATTAAACGGTCCCTTTATTCCCAAAGAAAATGTTCCGTTGTCATCAATCAAACGTTATAAAACCATTACAATTAAAATGATGAATGTGTTAAGAAGGTATTTTAGGGAGATCCGCGGTTATCCCGGCGACGTACTTAATGGTAGACTTGTGATTTGTAAGGTCGCCCCTCCCCCCCCCCTCGCCCCGCAGCCGCAGTGAAGTCAGAAAACAAAGAAATATTTCACTCGTGTAATGGATTGAAGTGAGCTTCAAACTTTTCACATTCAGCAAGTTTTCGAACAAATTTATCTCTAGAGGAGCGGGCGCAAATACATCAAACTTGAAGCAATTTCAAACACTTGTTTCATGAGAACGTTTACAAACAGACCAAATTAATCCTCTTGTATTGCAGTTAGGACGCACTTGCGGTACTAAACTATTAATAGTAACGGCTGATAATGCCAGGCTTGCTACTATTATCTAAAATACCACTTTCCGAAGTATCTATCTACGCAGTAGCCGCAGGATTTAATTAATGGCGTTTCACATTCATTACTAAATATGATTCAGAGGAAAATTAACTTTAATATGCAAACAGCTAGGTTTAACTGTGTTTGGAAACTAAATCTATATTAATATTGCATGCCAATATTGTAACGACAACGCAATTTAAAGAGCATTAGTGAATCATCAACACAAGAGACCGTGTTGTTGTATTCAAAATATTCTTCACCAGATACCTAAAATGTTTGCTAAGATATATACTAAGTACAAAAAATGCCATTAAACACACAAATATAAAAGCTATAACATTTTCAAAACCGAAATAGGATAAAGTGGAAGACGAGTGGTCGCAAGTTCCACTGTCGGGTCTAGGGTTAAATTTTCTCATCGGGTAGAGCAACATTGGGGCTTTTTCGGGTTTTCGAAAATTTCTCAGTACTTAGTAGCACAGAATCTGGAATGGTGCTTGTATATTGCAATAGGCTCACCCTATTATATGGGACTTATAACACAAATGGTGATAGTGCCTCTGCCTACCCCAACGGGGATAAATGGCTGGTGTGAGCAGACTTGGGGATACTTTTTATCGCTCAGGAACGGCTGGCAGAAGCTAGTAAACAAATACATATTAATATTTTTATATATTAAGTACCAACTACCTACCTACCTCTAACTAACTAACTAACTAATATTATACATAGCGTAATACACTTATAGGTATCTTCAATTAGTAGAAATGGTATTGTTGGAACAAAATAAACATAACTACAGAAATACGAGTGTATACCGATGTTTCGTGACACGAAATATTAATCGTCCCAATTCTAAATTGGTTACTTTATTGTTTGACACAATAAATAACACGTAGGCTGCCTCAAACTGAAATAGAAGCGAAACTAATAACTAACAAATGCCGAAAATATTAATGCCTGACGGAATATTAATAATAGTTTTATGTAAACGCTACGCAGCACTTCATGTTTTTCAAATCTGTCGAATCTTCATAAATAGATTTGCAAAGTAAATCATCAGCCTTTAGATAAAACAACTGTTAACGTTTATTATTCCGTACGGGAATTCACCATCGACACATGAGCAGCAGTTAGTCACACCGCTTCAGTATCACAACGCAAAATTCTCAATTCACAAAAACCTATAAAACTCAGTGGTATTTTCTCCCCCCAAACTGCGATCACGTTCACTTGCAACCACTCGACCAAAGACACAGTCAAGTGAAAATAAATAAATAAATATGAGTGAGTACCCACAGTCACATAGGAGGACAAGTAAAGTACCACAAGTTATACAGCAAGGGTTTGACTCATAAAACTTTCAAGACAATAAACTTGCTTGAAGAAGTAAAGTTAGGATAGTTGATCTCGATGTGTCGCAGCCCAGTTCGTTGTAATGGGAAAGTTGTGATTTATCGCCCTTACCCGGATCAACTTGCGGTCACACTTTCTAAGAAGCTTTTAATCAAATTAAGTATTCACCTGACTAAGTTTTGTTATGAAACTGTAATTATCAAGTTTGTTTTGAGACACTTTAGAGTACATTATTATACTAGAATTCTTGGAATACTTAGATACAAAAATGTTGTAGTCGTATTTCACCTTTGACAAATACTGTCTTTGTCTTCATAATAATATGAACCTAAGCAGCGGTTGACAACCCAAAAGCCTAAATGTAGTATGTACGTACTTGAGTCTCGATAACATTGTTTAGTCCACCCAAATATACATTACATTTATCGAAAACTACCAATCATAATATAAAATACCCCAATACGTAACACTGACGTAAATCTTACTATGAAAATACATACACCCACATGATTCTTTGAGCTTCAAAAATAGTATCTTAATTGAGTAAATTTGACCTAATTTCGCAAATATAAGTCAAAACAAATTACGTCCCTACACGAAATCCTGGAAGTTAAAAATAAAAAAACGATTTGTAAAAAACGAGAGCACCTGAGGGCGATTGCGGAGGACGTCGGGTGTGTTTATTCGGTGCTTACACACGAGTCTCCATCAATCACGGGAGGGCCCAGTTTTTAGGGGCCAAACTCCCGTAGGACAAGACTTGCAGTCGACGTCCCTCGTGGACCGAAAAAACTTGCGGGCAAACCATCGGGATATGAATTAACGTATTTTTCTTTCAGGTTTTCTGTTTTGCGTTTTTTCTAGACCCCTTTTTGTCTGGACTATGTTTTTCGTAAACTCAGTGATTGGAATAAACGGGTATTGTTAAAGTTGTTAGCGAAATTTCTACAGAAAGCCCCTGATTGATGTTTGTACAAAGAAAAAAGTTTATAAAGTCAAAAGTTGAAATAAAATTTAAATGTTGCTTAAGTTTTTTTCTTTCATTAAAGTTGGAAACTATTTAAAGATTTTAAGCTCTTGAATAAAATTGAAGCACATTGTACTCTGGCGTTTGACTTAATTACTTTAACGAGGTACTTCAAAAACTATCTTAATAATAAGGTTTAGTTTGACACGAGAGAGTAATTTGTTTAAGACAAGATGTTGACCAAAAAAATTGAGGTTAATGACACATGCAGACTAAGTTAGTACTTATCATTTTAGCAACATAAGTATAATAATAGTACACCTACACTCTTAAGTGAATAACCAATTAATATATGTGTAAGCACCAGTTTGAAATTTCAGATCCAAATAGTACGTTACAAAAAATATTTACATTGATGAATACGAGTAATGTTTGTTCTATAATCTTCCTTGTTTAAGCTTAAGTTATCCTGCAATAATACATAGATAGGTATATAATACATATTTATTAATCTTTTGACTCCCACACGCCACGTGGAGGTTGTGAAGCCCAAACAATTCCGTGGGCGCTCAAATCTTGCCTGCGGGCTGCTTTAGAAGTTTCACTAAACGATTGCCAAAAAAGGTCATCACATATACATATAAAACACATAGAAATAGTATCAGGCCCATAATATCTATCTGCTAATAACAATGTATTTTAAAACTATCCCAAATGTAGTCTATGTGTGAGTATTTAAGTGTGGGAGAGCCATGCTTCGGCACGAATGGGCTGGCTCGACCGGAATGATACCACGGCCTCACAGAAAACCGACGTGACGTTGTGTGAATGAGGTTACTGGAAGACCAATTACCCCCTTCCCAATCTTCTTAATCCCCAATTCCCCAACAACCCTCAAAAAGCCTCTAGTGTTTCGAGTGTCCATGGGTCGTTGCGGTGATTGCATACCATTAGGTGATCTGTCTCCCCTATTACCGGCTTATACTATATAAAAAAACATAAACACCCACCTTTCAGCGACGAAATGGAGTGACATAACGTTTTGTTTTAACAAATCCTACACTAAAGCTGCTACTTAAAAAGTTCATAACCTTTAGTAGTTGTCCCAGCTTACTACATTTCATGTTCGATCGAAAACTAACTTCGGGCCAGGCTCCCACAGTTCAGCGAACGACTTTTAACTTTTGGACCGGGGCGACACTCGGTGACCGTTTTAATTCAAAATGGCGGACTTAGAACAAACCTTGTTTCAGCCATTATGTCAACCACATCTCACGTGGTTACAAGACTTGTATGTCTATTTGGTTGATAATAAGGTTGGTTTTTGTACAAAATTGTGGTTTAATTTGCGGTAATTGGTGTTGGTTGAATCTAAAGGTGATTTTCGTTCAACAGTTCATTTATACGCAGTTATGTTATTACCCTTTTAATCACCAATTTCTGTCTACCCTTTCGAAGTATAACCAACGTGATAATGTATTTTTCGGTATGTTTTAGTTTAAAAGTGACAATGCATGTTGGTTTACTTAGGAACACCTACCCACGAGGTCCTTTTTAAGTTAATCAATGTTTTTAAGGACCCTTATAAGCTGCTTTGAAGACCCTTCAATATCGGTTTAATTAAAATTTTAGTTAAATATATCCTGAAGAGTTTGTTGTCCCACTTCTTGGCAGATTAAACAGTAGGACGAGTTGGATTCAGCGTGGGTGTTTTCGAAAATGACGATCTTTTGTAATTAATTCTAGTACCGTTTCAAACTCATCAATTACCTTTTTTCGTTCCTTCTACTCTTGTTTATCTGATTAAATATAAATCTTTATACACTTTATATTACTGAATGATATTACATATTAAGTAGCAGAAGTAGTATTGTATTTTGAACTTATGTTATGCATAAGTGGCCACTGCTGACCAAAGGCCTCTTCCCACGCGGAGAAGGTTTGAGCATTTAATCACCACGCTTGCTCAATGTGGATTGGCGAGGCAATATTGTATCTCCTGCATGTAATAGCCTGTGTAAAGTGTAAGACAGTCAGTAAGACGTGAGCACATAAAATGAAAAAACATAAATAAAATTGTTCTTAATAATAAAATAATTATTTATTTCTGGTAAAAAATGTGAATATATCTTGGAAAATAAAAACATTGAAAAGAGCAAAAAATAACAGTTTGACCCCGACGTGATTTGAACACGCAACCTTCTGATCTGGAGTCAGACGCGCTACCGTTGCGCCACGGAGTCACTTGCGGGAGGTGTCGAAATTGCTGTGAGCTATTAGCGCGCTATTTTATACTAAATTCTGTACGTGTTTTTTTTTTTACATAGACATTCTTTATTGTTATTTCCTTCACGTTGATAATCACGAGATCAGTGATCGACAGTTGCTCTTGCGACTTCTTAAACAATGAAGTAGTAAAAATAAGCCCTCTTTTATTATAACCCGATGAATATAACCATGAAAGCCCAACCCCTCCCCTACACACAACAGTTGACGTTTCCCATCACCGAGTTAATCCGACAAATCACGAAGTACCTAGCACGAATCGCAAATCTCCATTCGCATTTCAAACTTCACTAAACTAATTCAGAGTCGACGAATTCTCAGCGGCGCGGCGCAACACTCTTCCAAATTCGTATTCATTTTCCGTAGTACTTCGTACACAATTGGAGTGGCCATTTTAATCTTGTCGCGAGGTTACTTAACAATTTCAAAAGCCCTCTCAACAATACCTGTATAGAAAAGTTCTAGTCCCCTAACTCCCCTTCGAAAATGCCCTTAAGAAAATAATTAACATGATTGAATGAAAGTTCTCAGCGGCAAGGACCACAAAGGGCCTAAAAGGTCCAGTGAATCGTTACTGTAATTGAAAAAGATTGAAGTGAGGGGAAGTGGACATTGTTCGGTGTACTACTACCTGCTATGGGGTCACGGTTCGATTGATGTGCAGCGTGACACTTGACACTCATGTGTGGGCCCGTGTAAGTAAGTACCTAAACACTTGTATCTTTAATACACACTACACACCTAACAATTTAACTGTGCAGTCAGATTGTACAGTTAAATCGTAGGTCTCAACACAGCCTACACACCTTACGATTGAAATGTGCAGATTTAACTATACAGTTCAACTGTTTGTTCTACCCACGTGTGTAGCTAAGGTGTGTAGGCGCTATAAGCAAAACAGTTTAATCTGTTTTATGATACAATTATATTAGTCTAATTTAAGTTTCACATAATAGGGTAATAGGTATAATTTATCTTTCAGTATCATGGTAAGAATAGTTCCATGATGTGTGTCAATTAGATAAAATTTAACAACTAGGTATTATATCATCTATTTTTTATGGGCAAACGAGCAGACGAGTCAACTAATGGTAAGCGATCAGCGCCGCCCATGGACACCCGTTTTCAGGTCGTATCGGTTCGGAAATCATCTCTATTATTCCTTCTACTTATAATAAGCATTGAGGCATTTCTAAGAAAAAGCCTTTTAATCCAAAAACTTTATTGTTCTTGCTTAAGGGGATTGTGTTAGCGCTCAAACATTTCCAAAGTAATTTTGATAAATCTTGTTACTTAATAAAGTATTTGGAAATCTATTAATAACTCCATCTGTATAACAGTTACACACTCAAACTTCGTAGTTTCATAGAATCGTCGTGAAATAAAGCGATTCATTATTACGAATTAGAGAGTACCTCTACCTCAATGTGTAGCTTTTTTAGCGGAACAAGCCCACCACAACCTCCCAAAAGCGCTGCAACTCCTGTAAGCCAGGATACAGTAGGTACAACTATAAACACCGGAACACTGAAGTTCGGCGCGTCCCAGGGACATGAATATCCCTGAGACTGTCTGTCTTGGATACCACAACGAAGTAAATCAGAAAATATTATTAGAGGAGAAGAAAAAAATTATAGTTACCAGTGTAGTATAATAATATTTTCTAAGTGTAGTTTAAAAGACAATAATTTTAACCAAAGAAGACTAACGACATCAATAATTTGCTCCACACACAAACCAGAACTAAAAATCTCAACAAATCACAACAACCAACATTGAAATTAAAAATGTAAAGTAATAAATACCCACCATGTTGCACTATGCAGGTCGTAACATAACGTAGAAAGCTCGAGCCATTCATTTGCTACATTTTCATTAAAAACCATTTTGAAGCAGAACACGTTCCCAACCCTTTATGAAAGCCTTAAATGATCGCCATGATATTTAATTGGACATGTTTAAAAACTATTTTAATAAATATTCCGAAATTTTGCTCTGCCATACGTGTAATTACCAGTCTCTACTTTTTTATTGAGTAAAATTTCATAAATAATGCCAGTGATACTGCAGAACTTCCATTACAATTATTTAATTGTGGTATGTAAAGTAAAATGTGTTTAATAATGTTTTTAATAAAGCTCATTTTGCAATACCCCTAATCCTTCATTACTTAGATAAAAACCAATCGATATACTGGATCATTCTACATAACATGTTCACCGTATCCCATCCCTTGCCTCCATACTCCATAGCCAATAGTAATCCATTTTAAGATAAATAAATTCAAGTAAAGTACCAAAACTACGGAAAAACATAACATAGATGTCATAACTTTGACATGTTTACGTCAAAGGTCATCGAGGATGTATCGGATGGGTTACCACGACGAATACCCTTGAGGATTCTGCATGTTGCTCCTTATCTAGGTCAAAAATTATGGGTCCACGTGCAGAAAAAAGATGCTCTTTCATACTTCGTGTACTGAGTATCTACATATATCTATGTATATTTAGAATCGTTGTAAACTTAGCAACGATATTGCTTGAAAACACCCTTGAGAGATATAAACAATTTTTGGATCATCCCAAAATCAATTTTTCAATCGTCAATAAAATACTATAGGCTTATTAAAGAATAAAGTAAATGTCTTCTAATACAATTATAAAATAATATTCAATATTCAAATAAATCCTAAACTTTGGTCTCGTTTCTCAACAATCATTTATAAAAACATCAAAAATCCAGGCATTCCAAAAAACCTTATACTGCTACAATATTACACCGGTTCATTGATTTATGACAAAAATATTATTCCATTTCTTATTTCCATTTCAAAAAAGTCACGGAGAGATTGCCTAACTTTACTCTTAAAATGCGACCAAACTCCGCGACATGAAAAACCTTTTATTTATTAACACAGTTCATCATTCGGTACAGTTGATGCAAAAGAAATAAAAAACGGGTGACAAACAGCTTTAACATGTTCGCACAAAAACGTTCATAAGTAAGAAAATAACATTTTCCCTAAAACAAAACGTTGAACCTTTATAACGTTTTAAAATAATCTCGGTCAGAACAAATCGAAACGAAAATTTGGCAACTCTCGCTCTAATATTTGAAATTTGGATTTAAAAATTTCCGATAATAGAGAGGCGCGTATTCCGATCCGTGAGCGCTCTCATCTCAGTCTCCCAAACCCGACCAAATGTCGTCATCAACATTTACTCCGACCCCTCCCGTCCGCTGCCAACCTCCGGGCATGCGCCCATAATACCGTAGGGTAATCAAATTGTGATAATATGCCACTGCACCTAAATCATCTGGTAGAAACAAGTTTTATTGGTTTTGAATCTAATTTATTTGAGTGAATAATTTAGGGACGGTGGTTTTATGCACTATTCTATATTTTTTTGTAATAATACCTATAATGATCAAATAAAATTACTAGTCTCATAACATTTTTATTCAGAAAAATGTAAACTATAAAATCAAATATTTTTAAAATATATCCGTCACATAATGACATTGTTACCTATGTCCATTGTATTTTAATTCACACTTATAAACACAAAATGTTTTGCCGCCAGCCCGGGGCTCGGGGCGCATGCGCCATTTCAAAACGACCCGCAGTAAAACGACGGGTCACGTGACTTGACGCGGCATTCGCTCGTCGCTCTTCGGCAGTTGTCGGCGAATCAGCCCGTTGAGCGGGCGTGTCCACGCGCGTCGGAACGAAACTATCACATAAATGTCAAATGAAATTATTTCGAAAAAACACAGTGACATGTGCTTCGTAATAACCTTAACATTAAAAGTTATATTCCGTTTTTAGTGTTCGGTAGTGTATATCTGCGTATTTGTCGGTTTTAATCTCTGATTTGGTGTAGCAAAATTTATTACCCCGGCTCTATTCGTGATTGTGTTTTCGCTAGCTACTAAACATTTCTGGCGGCTCGGTTTTGCTTTTTTGTAAATGACTGTACTTATTAAGAACTATCCAAGTGTTTCGTGTTGAAGTAAATAATAATTGTTTGCCGATGTGATACATGATGGACCGCGTGAGTGGCGTGTGTAGGTTCGGAGGAGTGATGTCGGCAGTAAGAACCAGAACTGGTCGCAGCAAGCGGCGCCTGACGGGTCAGAATCAGCCTGAGGATCTGCCGGAGCCTCCGCGCCGTGGCCTGGGTGCCATTCTGGTTCTCGCCTGCATTCTCGTCTACCACAACTGTTTGTACTGCGGTTTCGTCTTCGATGACATAAGTGCCATAAAAGAGAACAGAGACTTGAGACCACAGACTCCAATATCAAACATTTTCCTCAACGATTTTTGGGGAACTCCTATACATAAGGTGAGGACGTCGCCCTAGATTCGCTTTCGCAGATAAACCGAACTGTTTCTTTGATTGTTTTATTTATTCCATCCCGTATTTATCGAGATCTCCGATTCCGTTTACCCGTAAAGAGTAGGTACGGCCAGCGGCCAGTGATACATTTTTAATAAAGAATTAACAGAATAATAAACGAATCCTCTTTTCGTACTTTCGTTACTTCCTTCCGTAATTACAATTTCACGGGTATTGAATAATGTGGAGTACACGATTTCACGTCACAAGTTTTAAACATTATAAGGACATTAAAATATTGATAAAATACCAGTGTTAGCGTTATACATAAGATCATTCTAATTAGAATCAAATAGGTACATTATCAATCTTTCTCGGGCTAACTAAATTGTTAAATATTATTATCTAATCAATTTGCATCTAAAAAGGTGATTGCACCGTTCAACAAATGTTAGTGAACCCAATGACACGGCAACTAAACTAAAATTGATGTGACACGTTCGTTTGTCGATGTTCAGTGACACACATCGACGAATTCGCGTATTTCTAAAACAAATACATGTCCATACAAATATTCTTGTTTGTCCAATAGAGTACAGTTGACCTGTAAACAAAAAGTAGGTATTGTTATACAGCTATATTGATATCCGTACCTTTTCTAATTTAGATAGTAACTTAAATTCTCTAACTGTAGAATATCGGACTAAAAAATGGTCAAACTTCGGTCTTATAAAAAAAATATCCAACTGGTACCTGAATTAGGGATTTAAAAAAAAAAACTTATTCGACTGATGACTTAACTAGACCTTTAATCGAATGCATTCTAATTCTTATTAGAATTGACCTTTAGTCCAATTTGAAATCACAGTTAAGAATTCCCACTAAATACACAAAATACCTAATCAGAATGACTGCAGATCTTATCTTTAATTAGAATTTATTATAAGATATCAAATGTCCAAACACCAGCCTCTATAAACAGAACTGACTAAAGAGTGAAACAAGTTTATTAAGATTAATATCAAGGCAACTAGTTACTACTTACTTAAAACAATAACGTAAATACAGTCCAAATATCCAAATGGACTACGAACGACATAATTTTATTTAGTCCCGTTGCTGTCATTTATCAAGCACTCTCGACTAATGTATTTGCACGAACATGCAAATATAATTGGTGACCCGAAACACTGCGACACATTACTTCTGTACGAGAGTGATAAATCAACCATTTACGAGCAGGTAACCGGGAAATTTATGGATGTAATCATCATGAATGTTTCAACCTTGTGCATTATGCTCTCGCCGATTTACTATCCACTATGCTGTTTCAACTGCAAAATGATATTACATTTATCAAACTTGATTATGTGTTTGCAGTTCACATTTTGGGACTTATGTAAATTTTGGACAAACAAAACAAATTACTATCGCAGCGTGGCATGCTAATACGGAGCTAGGATATTATTTAGAGCACAGATTTTATACTGAATTAATTTAGCGCCTACGGCTTATAGCTCACCTAAACTGAAGGTAATTTGAATACTTACTCCCATTTACGTTTATCGTTGTAGTCAAATTTAAATAATTATATCAGGGTAAACCTAAAAGAGAAGTTTTGGAAAGCCAGTAGCTAGCATTGACCACAAAACATTTCCCATAGGTTAAACTTTGTCACCCTTTTCTCCCTTTCTGCCCTCCGCTCAGTCCTTAAGTCAGATTAACAAACAAGATTAAAAGTTCTATAAACACCTTACAATCTCATCATCACACAGTTTCTGTTGACTTGCTCAAAACTTCATACACAGTGAAACTATTTTTGAACAAAATGTATAGTGAATAAGTGTCCTAATGTTATTAAAATACCATCTTTTGCCGTACATAAAAAACCTAATTTTATTCAATTGAACCCTTCAAGTGAGAGAATTTCCAAAATATATTTTAGGAGTAAGTATCTTGCTACCTTTCTAGAGAAAAAATCCCAGTTCGAATTTTCAAACTGCTTAATATGAAAAATGCTATACGTAGTCAATTACTTAGGGTAAAATTTTTCGTAAGTAGGTATAAACAAGAAGATATTGTGATACCCAAAAAAATTCGTAATTTAAAAAGTTTAATGAACCCGCGTTGCTTATTCGTATCCGCATTGTGAATCGCAACAGCCATTTTTATTGTATCGGATATTGTATGGACCCCCATTTTAACAAAAAGTTATTTTTGAAAACGTCTTAATACTTATAAAAGAACAATGTAAACGTACTTCAGCTGGGGTATTGTAAACGGAAAGTGTAATCAAAGTAATCGCTCTTTCTTCCGTCTGAATATATTCTGTGTGAAGCGTTGAATGGAATGTCAGGGGAATGGGTGGAGTACACAAATGACTTTGTGAGACTCAACCACAACAGTTTGCGTGATTTGTAAATAATAACAGTAAAAACGTAAAAATAGCCCTTAACTTGCGTACTACGTTTCTTGGAAAAACGTAATACAGAGCCGCTTTCAAGCTTTAAAAGCAATTCTAGATTAATTTTATTTGCAAACAGAAACGCAAAAATAATAACGCTTTCATTTACTAACACTATCGAATAACAAATTAAAAAAATCACGAGTAATAAAACGCAAGCTTGGAATTGGAATTCAATTTAAAAAAGGCAGACGCCAAAAAAAAGGCAACGCATTTCTTTAAAATCGGATATCTTTATCAAGCTTTTTAATTTATTCATTCAACAGATCCAGTTTATTTAATGAGGTGAATGAAACAGGATCGTGATGACACTTCCAAGGGCAGGATTAAAAACGAATGACATCGATACAAAATGCCTTGTGATGTTAATTTCAAAGTCCTCAGTGAATAGGGACTGAATAACACATTCGGAATCCTTGAACCCTTTGAGAAAGTATTTTTTATTGTGCATGAGGAGTGTTAGAATTCATTAATTTGTGACATAATAGGTATAAATTAAAATGGATTTCTCTAAATGCTATTTATTACGAAGTTGAAGATATTTTTGTCAGACGTGATGAGACACAACAGGTCTTGGAAGACTAAGAATAATACGTGGAACTGCTATTTTATCTCCAATAGTAATTCTACGAAATATTTATCGTGGATCTATCTAAATCTAGACTAAAGCAAACGAAAATATACTCACCTAGATTATTACCTAGACTATTTCTTTTGCAAGTTTTCTTTAAGAATACCAATCACTGGAATGTAGTTTGATTAAATCGCTTTACTAGATCTTGTAGTGAGGATAAAGTAATTGAATGTCAAATAAAAGGTCACTCGAAGATGTATGGTGGCGACTGAAATAAGAACCAAACAAGTCAACTAAAAGTCGATCGCCTTTAGAAGCCATCCAGCGTAATTACGACTTGGGAGACAGACAAAATTGCTATTTACAGCAATCCGAGACGCTCTGTTCCTCTTTCAACATGAAAAATACAAGCAAAAAATTCAAACTTCGTTTCATTTTATTATTTAAATCCGGTGTCATTGAATATTGAATGACAAAAGCGAAAATTAATTTACGGACTCAAATATAATTTTCTATCAATCGAGGATTGTGGTTTAACTATTTCATCAACTTTTATATCCAATATCCTATCAGCTTTACCATTATTCATTACATTTTGTTTTATATTATTCCTTCAATGCAAATAAAGCTGAAATGGCGCACTCTACCTTTTTGTGTCGAATGTTGAATGGTCAACGAAAATATGAATATTAACGAAATTATCACGTTCATTCTGAATCAACATTATAACGTCGGGCATTACGTAGCTATTAATAAATGGTAATTAATGAAGTTTTTTGGTACACTGACAATTCAATGATTTAATTTTCTATGTCTTTGTGAACAAGCTGTTAAGGGCAAGGAAACTGACTGTTTTCCTCAATACAGTTTTCTTTTGATGTTGCTAATATTACTTTTGCTGTAACAATGCCTCTGGTGTTGTGTATAAGCGTTATTATACTTTGGAATAGACCAACATACAGCCAGTTGTTATATTTAGCTTTTATTATTAAAATCTAATCTACAAAAAAGTAGTGAGAAGTGTTTGATTTTCCCGTGACGACATTACATCTATTTAAATGTCCCGTAATCCTGTACAATCGAGCAGTCACAATGGGCGGGATGTTACTAAGTATTTAAATAAGAGATTAACGCCATTTTATACGTCAGCTTAGCGAAATCCTGAGTTACGTCATTCCCAAAATGCAAATAAGCTATCAAGAGGTACGTTTGCGAGAATGACTACATTAAATATGGTCGAAGAGGGAGATAATAATATATGCTATTATTAGACATGTTTGCTGCAAATGTGAAGATTTTAGGATAAGTTAATTTTACTAATATAATAAATGTGAAAGTCTGTTTGTTTGTCTGTATGTGACTCAACTTTAGAACAAGGGTAGATTATGATCTGGATTAACACAAAGGCTACTTTTTACCCGGAAAAACGCGGGCGAAGCCACTGGCAAAAGCTATTTCTACAATAAAGGTCTACTAAATAAAATTACCGTTGTATAAATTCCTGCTGTTACCAAATTACAAATAAGTATAGGTATTCAGGAGGTACCTTTAGTGAAATGGTCGCCGGCGTTAGCGCGTTCGCCGGCTACATCCATCAACGTCAACAGAGCAAGTTTTTCGTTTGGTCCCGTCGAACCGTCCGCACTGTTTTTGTTTACAAACTTTCAGCCTGCATCACTTTAAATATTAACTCTGTAAAGATTTGATTAATACCACAACTTCTCAGAAATAGTGAACAAGAAATGAATTGAATTCTAATGATCTTTGTCCTTAAGCATGCGTCGTTCATCAATTCTTTCATTAAAGAATTCTTGGTTTTTGTTATTGATCTTCTCACAGAAGCTGTTAAATCTTCGGTTGTTTTCAGGTCTTTCTCTTTAGGTGACAAATCTTAAGAATTCCTTATACGACTTTCTATTTATCAAACAGAAACCATTCATCAATTATTTTAGTGACACTGGGACTTCGTTAATCCTCGTACAAAATCCTAATACGAAAATTATGTAAATCGATGAGTAGATACCATAAACCGAAACATGTGTAATTGTTTGATTGAACACCTGGTGAACCAAGTTCGGTTTCGATGTCGACAAGGGTAACAATCGAGAGTAAATTATTCACCAGAACAGAATAACGTTTTATATTGCTTATGCATGGAATATCAGGGATCGAGGCGCTCACTGCGGCCGCTTTGTCACTCGATTATTTTATTCCACGCCAGCCGATGCCGATTTATGAGAGGTCCGCGTTCGATGATCCCCTGTTTTTTGCTATCCGATTTTCATGTTCCCTGCCACTCGTTTGTTAATTACAAGCTGTGAACTGACACTGTCACGTGTTTCATTTTGGAAAATCAAGTCGGTCCGGCCTCGGAGTCGCTTTTTTAAACCAAGGAGTTGCTCCCCGAGTTAATCTTTTAAGCTCGCTTCCTGTTCCGAGATAAATGTGTTTTTCTACGTGAGGTTTTTATCAAGGCTGCACCTAATTCACTTTTACAGAACAAAGGTGGTTTGATCTAATGAAATGAGGAAAATGTAGGTGAGTGCAAATTTTGGATGGAGTAAGGAAATATTCAGGATCAGTTGAATGTTTGGTGGGCCATTAAAATGAAGGGTAAGGGTGTTCAATAACCTTCAAAAACTACAACTATTAAGTTCGCAGTATAGCTACGCAAGTTAATAAATGGCGCGTGTTTGTCCCTATTTCTGTCATAAAAGTTTCAGTCGGGGCACTTATATGGGTGGTTCCGTATAACACGGGTAGTTATTATTTGGGGAGCGAGTAGTGAATTACAACTTGCTTATAAGCACTGTGGTTAAATAATACAACAGGTAAATATGTACAAAGAGTTTGGGGCTCGCGTGACCGGACACTGACGTGAACTTCTAATTTCTACGACCTTTTCAAGAAATTCATTTGTATGTAAGGTACTCTGGTAATTTATGTGTTCGCGTGGACTCGACTACACGAAGCGATTAAACCGTTAAAATTGTTTATTAAAGTAACGTTATGTGTAACGTCGCGACGTTATCATTTGAATATATTATGGTTATCTACGTTATTATTTACTTCAGCTTTTTCGACTTGAAGTAATGTATGAATAGTTATGAATTAATGTTGAGAAGTTGCAACAACGCCGAGCAAAGAAGGAACCTTGAATTCAATTTCTCTGATTAAAAAAGTATCATTTGGGTTTTCGAATTTTTGAGTTTTATTTGCAATAAGCAAAGAGCCTTACTGGTAAAATTTCTTTTTCACAAATTTATTTTTAAATATTTTGAATACATCCCAAGGACTATTAAAAATATCGTCAACAGTAAATGGCGTTTTCCATAACACTCCAATAACCTCATTATTACCGGGCGCTTATTACACTTACAAGTACAGATAAAATCAGAATTACAAAGACATTATCCATATTAAATTAAAACGTACGCATCAGCGAATAATAACAGCGTAATAACGAGTTATTGAAATATTTTCAATAACGAACTGCCGACAGCGTTCGACGTAGTAATAATTTTATCCTTGTAAATATTTGGCTGGAGCATTTAAAATGCTCGCCAGTGTTTAACTGAGACCCCGAATGTAACCACAATTTATGTAGCTTAACAAGACTATCTACCAATTTAAGCTGGACGTCCCTCGCAACAATTTACATACGCATTTATTTATTTTTGTTTCGTTCGCCTGCTACGTACGGGGAACAGATAATATTCTGTTTTGTTACCCATGTGTACAATTTTGATACGTTCGTCATTTTTGCTGAGGTTGGTGTATTCTGTACCCTTAGTACGAGTCTGATTTACCAATCAGAGCGCCGGGCGCGCTCTCGTTTCGATTACTTTAAACGTAAAGCAAAATCATACTACAGTTTAGTTAACGTCATTTCGATTCGTCGTAACGATTTCTTGTTTCTTTCTCACTGCACATTTGTGGAATTTTACATATTGTTTCTCTTTACCACTGCAACGCTCAATTAACTCCTCAATAAGGTTGAAATTAGCACGATAACATCCGCCAAAATTCTTATTTTTTAGAGTGGGAATAAATTTCAGTGTTATCACTCAATAATTTTATATCACAGTGACAATAGACATACATATAATATATTAGCAACAATTCGAATGTTCCAAAAACACCTCAAGTACCCTTTGAAGCCAATTAATATTTCGCAATTCAATCAAAGGAAGCCGATAAAAATTCTCATACCCTTAATATAGAAAAGGCACACTGGACGATTGCTAAAGAAATATATCTCACAAACTAAGAGAACAAAAGCAAAGAACAGCTCCTGACTCCTTTTTATTCGTGCACAGCATGCACGAACCTGGTTTTGATATTCATGTCGTATTGTATTTTAATAGGCAACCATTAAAATCTTTTTTACTTCGACATTTCGTTTTAGCAAAGAGAATATAACGCATATACATAGGTGTTTTAACTGCTCTCAACCATTAAACTTCACGTAGGAAAGCGCAATACATTTTTCAAGAGTTGTTTTTGTGTTGAAGATAAACGTGCACCGAGCAAGTCGTACGGAATTGTACGTGAAATAAATTACTTTTGCTAAACAAAAAAATCAAACTGTAAAGAATTTATGTTAAAGGTGGACCTATGTGCGGTGGTTTCATGCATTCGGTGTATTTTTTAGTTTGGTTTAGGCTTTCGAAGTTTTAAAACTCTCTGTTTTTTTGCTCATACATACAATTTCTTTGTTAATTGTCAAGAAACCACCATGCTTTAGCATGCTAGTTTAAATACTTTTTACTTTACCTATTTATTGACAGCTGAAAATGAGCACTCAAATAATTATAAATAGCCTGTGATTACCCATCCTAATATCCTATTGACCTAGTAAAAGTAATTCGCATCGAATTTACTTAAAGAAAATTCCAACTCATTTTATTTATTGATCATCTTTAATAATATCATTACGCCGTAGTTAACTCTTACATTGAGTTTATCTTCAAGAGCACTTGATTACTAGAACTCCGCTAGTAACTCCTCATGCCAGAGGAATTATTGGATTAGTACTGTCAGTTATCTTACTTGAATGCAATTTCCATTCATGCTGCCCTCCAGCTAAATATACCCATGAAATGCAATACTAACTTGATAGCTGATATTGAAGGATTTTCGAGATGCCACAAACCAATTATCAAGTGCGTATAATAGGGATGTTGATGGGTTATGAAAATTGAAAAATCTATTTAATCTAATGAAAAAATATTAGACACTTATTTTTTATTTTGTCATATAAGATAACAATACTTAGATAAATCGTATCAGAGTTTAGGAGTGAGAGCAAATACGTTATTTCACGTGTAAAACTTATCTAGAAGTGACGTCTCGTGATATTACAAATCAATATTCTCCTTCTGGAGTATTTGTTCAGGTAAAAAGGAATGAAAAATACGCATCTAATGATTTTCAAATAATCTACAAGACGAACATTAAAATAAAAATTAGTCATCTACCCTATTTGGTAGGTACAACGGGATTAGCAGATTAAATCTATAAGCCAAACTGTACTGTACACTTATGTACATTCAACGTGAAGCTTCAACTATGAAAATAATAATATAAAAATCTACATGCGGTATTTATCCATGCAAAACATCAGTAATATGGTTCGCAACATAAAATACATTTGAATACACAATAACCATTAATGTCCGGAAAACTGTAAACAACGCGCATCTCGCTTGGAGTGGCTACTGTACTGTTGACATGCACGACCCGACATGCGGCGTCATGTCACCCTGTCACACTGATGACAACTTTTTATGTTTCATTTAATTCATGAACCATTTGCATACTGGATATTTATGGCTTTGAATGTATTTATGCGGTGACTGTCATTGTTACTTGGACACTGTTGAAACGTGATATCCTACTTACTGTATCTTTTTTTTACGTAAAGAAACACAACAGCCCCGGCTGTTCGTATGTGCTGTGAAAAGAAATGATCGTATATATTTTTTGCAAACTTTCCCCTCTTCAGAAATTTGTCATAATACCAACATTATAAACAGCCAAAATAATGCATGGTGTTCCCCCTAAAATGTATTTCATTGTTACTTCGAAACTCCAAGTCATCTCTCGCCAGCAAATTTTGTTTCCTCGTTCCTGTTAAACGGTTGCAGAGAAATGAAAACGTTATTAGTTGGAGTTAGAGATTATTATCGCATCGCAGCGGGATGGTATAATCAACTCCGCGTATAAGGTAAGATAGTCCCCCAGACGAATTAGCGAACGGCCCCCGTCCCTGTATATGCGTAAACAGCAATTTCGTCCAGTAATTTGTAGTATGCATTAGAGGCGTCTTATCTTAACCGGTATTCCGGGATGAACCGGGACTTGGGAGCCGGCTGTCTCCGGGACAAACAAACGGAGACATAAATCAACGTCAGCACACCAAGTTTATCGCGCCTTCGAGCCTCGCCCCAGGACGTGGACGCGGGATCCTTTAATGTGTTTGTTCTGCTGTGGAAAAAGTTCCCCTCCCAACTTCTATGCAGATAAGACCAGAAGTTCGTTATTTAAAAGCTAATAAAGTTGCGCGTGACGCGCGCTAGTTGGACGCCCAATAACGTCATTACTTGAACAAATGGTGATTAGTGGCGCACCGCTTCACTGCAAGCCTCTATCTCTCTCTATCTTCATCAATTTCTATAGATATCACTTCATCTTCGAAACAGAACGGTACCAAGTTGTTTATGACTACATTAGTGTGTAGACGACAAGACGCTTCTCCCCAAACAATTTACGTACTCCCTATTAGTGAGGCGGTGAGATAAACAGAGAGAGAACACGTCAACAAGTTTACCATACACACAGAGATATGCCAGACGTACAAAACACACAGACGACTTCCCAAGAGACGGTCACTGTTATTGTATACGAGAATGAATAAATAGTCTAACCAGATCTCCAGATATTCACAAATCCAAGTTTTATGAAGGAAAATTAATTTCATTAATGTGCAGTCAAATACGAAAATACCTAATGAGCAAAATTTCTGCTACCTCATACAAACCAGATTATTCGGACGGGGAAATTCAATAATCTAAAAGTATTATTGAATTTGCTCATCCAGATATCTTCCCCATTTTATAATTTGATATTGAACGAATGACTTTGTTCTGATACTCGAACTAACCTATTTTGAGAGCAGAACGAATGGTACGTGCCTGTCTGAGAATTATCGAAACCCTAGTTGTACTCGTAGGTACGTGCTTTTAGATATCGTTAACACATAAAATGTTACTTGTTTTCACGTATTTCGTCCTTCGGGATTAGAACTTACAGTTAAAGCGATATCTTCACTAATTTTGTTCAGGTAACGACACTGTAGAACATGATCGAAACTTTAATACGTTTTAAAAATAGCTACTACACCATTCATCAGATGACTAGTGGAGAGCCTTTTGCTATGCACAAAGTATGTTTCCAGCCGTAATAGTACTACTGCGGACTTCCTATAGCGGGTTACCGGGGCTCCGGCCCGAAAAACAAGAGTAGGAACGGGGTAGTTTTTAGCCAGTAAGAGTCTGATACTCTCTCTCACCTCGCCAAAGGTGGGAGAAGTCCCCTCTCAAAACAAAAGTTGTAAAAATACTACTGAGAATTTCTAAATTAAAAAGAAATTACTTTCCTTTTGATTTCAGTCAAGTAAGCAACTTGATACGCGCAATTTCGCCTGGGAATCAAACTTAGAAATTTTCACCAGTCATACTGCCGCCTACTAAACTAAGGGAAAGTCTATTAAGTCTATCTAATAACAAGCCGACGTAATAACTAAGCGGTTCAAGACATTCTGTAAACAGAGATCAAGAGTAGTTCATTATAATATTAATGTTAAACAAACCGCAAATATTAGACTACAGGTTTTATTTCCATTTGTAAGCAAAGGAACAACTTGAAAGGGATTTTTACTGAAGCAAATTGAAGTACCTAATAAATCAAATTAGCTATTTCAGTTGTATAAATATTAAAATATACGAATAGAGCCAGAGGAAAATATACTTATGTATAACGAAATTTGGGGCATAACCTAATATTTCATAGGAACGGTGCGAGTTAACAAATTAGATTGTTAATTAGCAAGGTCCAATTAGTGTCTGTTTGTAATACTTAATTATGAAGATAGTAGGTGCTTTAATGTTGTTCTCTGTGTCTCAGAGTTTTTCAAATATTTAAGGAATCAGATTCAGGGTGCTTTTTCACAGAGATATGCTATGTAGCTATGCTACGAAGATGTAATAATAGCTAAGCTGTGAAACTATGTGATCGTTTCCACTGATACTAAGCTATGTAGCTGTGGGAGGAAGATGCGCAGCTCGAGTATGCGATGTATCGATAGTAGAGAAGCCATTCATAGCACACATCTTTAGTATGCATCCATAGTACGCATCTATCCATACGAATAAAACGTAGCTTAGCTGAGTCCGTTTCCACCAATACTAAGCTTTGTATACCAATGAATATGATTGGTGGAAGCCAAACGCATCCACAGCAACGTAGCGTAGGACATCTCTGGTGGATAAGCACCCTCAGACTTGGGTGAAAGGGAGAGTTGCTCTCTCGTTGTTTTATAAGTGATGTGTAATTGTTTACTCACTCAAGTCCTCGATTCTTAAGTGTAGTAACTGATATTATTTTCTTAGTTCAGTTATTAGTTTTCTAACGTATAAAACTTTCCTTTCTGTTCCAAGAAAATTATGTAGCAGTGTTTTAAACACAACACGTTTCAATACGTAGACAACTATTTTAAGTAAACTCGAAGACCGTTACCGATATAGGTATTAAAACTTTTTACAAATAAATGTTGCAGAATTTTCTAGTAGGTACATACACAATAGTATCTCTCGTCGACTTTATCAATACTTTGAATCTTAGTTCCTTTTGTATCTGAACACAATAGTGGGGACTTGAACAAAATATATTCAATTGCTAACTTTACGTAAGACAAGGTTGGTGAAGCGAGCATTGTGAACGAGGAATCTACTGAGATACTTTGCCTTATACAGAACTTGGAAAGTTTTCCTGTTCGGCTCGAAACATTTTTATCCAACAAGTTACTTGGAAGTTAATTCACTATCCCCTGTACCCACTCCATGGTGTTGGGAGAAACATCTTTCTTTACACCTAACTTTGAAGGTCTCTAAATTATTGCTTTGTTCTTATTTCTTTTGAAACCATTGCATTTACTTTGAAATTGACTATCAAACCGTTCTTGTCACGAATACAAAATCCAATCCCTTCGCCGTCCATCATTCGATTATTCTACATAAATCAAAAATATTCCTTCTGAATTCCAATTTGATCCGGAATTCTGAACTAACAGCGCTATTTCCAAATGCCATAAATTCACCTTCAGAACAAATAGAAAACGTTGGGGGGAAAAATGACATTAGAAATCCTGTCAAACGACAACACTCTGACAAATGATATATGAACGATGAAACGAGACACAGTAATCCCGGATGTGTCATTGGTTAAATAATTATGCAGAGCACAGTTGTTTTGTAGCAAAAAAAGCGACGCCATTCTAACAACATCGACATACATTCATGTACACAAAAAAAATGGATGACAATTAACTAAGAGAAGAACTTAAAGCAAAATTATTAATTGAAAAGAAATGGTCTGTAATTTTCCACGAGAGTTTTCTTTAAATATTAATAATTACACCAGTATCTAGAAACCACGCTGATGAAAATAAAATGACCACTCTTAGTACAGAAGGAGGAAATATCTTATATTGTAGGAGTATCATCAAAATAGTCATAAATTATAATATTTCTCAATGTTTCGTGGAAAGACGAACCAGTGCTGCTTTGAAACCAATTAGAAATTACTAATTTCATTTCTTGGAAGTTTAATTGAATTAAAAGTAAGCACTTAAATCAACGTTAAATTATACAATACTAGAAAGGAACTTTTCCTACTGGTGAATGTTTTTGAAATTTTGTTTTTGATGTTATTACTGTTTGGAATTATAGAGATCTAATTATTATTAGTGCTATGGCAGAGAGTGTATTCCGTTTACATTGTAATTTGTAATCTCGAGTTTGTTTACACATTTCGCAGGTCTCGTTTAAACAAATATAGTCGATGTTTGCAAATAAATCTCGTACCTGCTACTGAGATAAGTCAAATAATACCGTCATTTGTCATAAGATATTCGTACGTGTGTCTCCTTCCATCATTTGTTTTGTTTGGATTCCATGTTGTTATGTTTCGTTATTCTTAAAAATTAGGCCACTGGTGGGTAAACAGTATTTTCTGTTTACAATAATATAATATCACACTTTTTATTCTTGAAGGGTTAGACAGATTTAACGTGACTAAAACTTTCCAATAGTTGTGACTGTTATGATGAGTCCCACTGTAACTAGAGTAAAGTTGTTGAAAAAGACTATACTATACTAGTGATAGCAGACACCTTAAGTATTAGGTGCAAAAACTCAATAACAGCTCACTCAACCTAGAAATCAAGCACCCAGTTGCAATTATAAGCATTCACAGTTGAAGAATAATGATCAATATAAGTTACACTAAGAAAGACAAAACTACGAAGCTAAATATGGGGCACGAATACTCGGGCCATTATGTGGCTTAACCGCACCAAAGTCGCTCGCAGTCCAAACCTCGGAAGAAATAGATCTCTTTATTTATTTGCGATCCTGGTATCTCGGAACTTTTAGCTCGTTATCAGCAGTATTTCAACGGACTCCTGCCATTAGTTGAAACTCAGTCGAACAGTAATTTCGTGGTGGACCATTATTTACAATTTCAAAAGACAATGTTAACGTTTTTAGTATACATAACAGTATCCTTAGTACGAGTTTGCTTTACGCTTAAAGTAATCGAAACGAGAGCGCGTTCGACACTTTGGTTGGTTGGTTTATTCAAGCTGGCCAATCAGAGCGCCGAACCTAACGTAAAGCAAACTCGTACTAAGGGTACTGGTGTTTAAATCCATTGATATTGTTTGCCATTTTTATTTTTGACACATCCATTTCCCTTGCTCCCTTTTTGTTTTGTTTGCATAATTTAAATAAATCGGTTCGGATAGAATATTTGCATCGATTCCTGTATTTGCCATTGTTATATGTGCCGTGGTATTTGATTCGGTGATCGCATGATTTAGAAGTATTGATAGTAACAAAGCATTTAAAAAGAGACACTTCGAACATCGTTAAGTAAATAAAGCCAATATAGTGTTTGTAGCTCTCAATGTATTTAAAGTGACTGAGATCCAACTAGAACTTACAATTGAGTTGCGTATTCAGTATTCATAGCATCTCGAGTTAAACCTAACTTATTTCATAAGCAAATAAATCTGTTTCCATAACTTAACTTCGTAGAACGGACATAGGCCGCTCGTGGAGATTCGGATACTGCCTTAAATTCAGGGCTCGAGTCCCTTCAAGTTCCTAATTCAGAGTAGTTACCATAAATTTGATATCAAACTATATCACTGTACTTAATTACCAAGTTAGTAGAATCTCTATATCTTGTCTCCGCTGTCTTTTCCCTAAGGGCTTCAAACTTATGTCCTCACAGATGAACATCGATCAAAGTGATGATACAAGAGGCTTATTGCGTTAATTTGCCGTTAATCTGGGGATTAAAGATAGCATTTGTGCATACACGATGACTGCTAACGTGCCAATCGCCTCAGCTTATTGATTGCTGATTGTTGTTAATGCTCAGACTAAGCTCGTACTCAATAGCTTGCAGTGGATCACATTCGACTGTATTGTAGTCTAATACGACAATTGTTATTGTACCACTATTGATATCTTAACTTCTAACATATATCAAGATACAATAATAACAACATCATATTGTAGCGAGATATATTTCAAACGTTGGGCCCCACATAAATATGCTACGTGGCATCACGATCTTCAACTTAGTGAACGGAACTTGCGCGACACTTCCATGACCCACTTTGCCAGCAATAAAGGACATACTCCACAATCACACGAGCATGTATGTGTAGTGAGTAGTGAGATAGGTGACCTAGCCCCGCCCAGTCACAAAATAGGGGAGACCAGCCACGGTCCATAGCTCGCTTCGCACGGGTACCTGGTTACATGACGACACTCGCTCATGGATGGCTTGAGCTAAACTAGTTATGCTTGTGAAAAGTGCTCTACACACAAAGAAACCACGCAATGCACGATGATCGTATTTCTACAATCTGGATATTGTAGTGCAGATATTTATCGCAATATTTATTTTTAGATTATATTTATACGCAGACTTGTATGAACCACTCTCTCACGCACGCACTTAAAACTTTGTTCAGAAACAGCAAATTACACTCGTAATCGGTTCTACTGCGAGTTATTATAGCCGTTAAGCGAAGAATAATAAACAACAAACATACGTAGCCCGAATGCATCATTTCACTTGTAAAGCATTGAAATAATGGCTAACATTTGCAGCTACCATAACTCTAAGCTAACCCTGGTTCAGCCGAAATGATTCCAGATTTATCAAAATCATGATTCGCCCATTAACCACCAGAAACATTATACGACCACAACATTGGTAGCTATTAATAAACGAGGCAAGCTATTACAGATGGGGTAAATCTCCCAGTTGTTGGCGCCGAGTCACAATAAAACAGGCAGCTGTGCCAAGGCGCAATGCCAAGCAAGTTTAGCAGTGCTCCCACCCTATCGTCTAGAGGGTAGCGCAGTATGCGCGAGCGTCATGGCTCTTTTAGGTGACTTGTTCGCCAAAACAAGGATTAGATAGTACTCCGAACGAGTTAGAATTAGAAGTTGGAAAAGATGTTTAGCATACATTCGACATTAGCCTGTTTCTGCATTGAAATTCCAGCCATTTCAGCGCTGTTAGGGAACTATTTGAAAGCTTTCGTACAATTTTGTGAACTAATTCTCATTGCTTAGAATACTTACTCTCACATTTGTACCTACAAATACTGTCTAGAATCACTTAGTTTATTTAGAAAACATATCCATTTCGCTTTACCAGCCAGATTTACATCTTACTCAAGGTCAAGGCGTATATATCATTTATGATTGTATCGCTTTGCAAGTACCATTCATAAGTTTATCATAGCCACGTACAAGGAAGAGGTTCTAAAGTTCCCTGTGAAACACTATCTTCCTATTTATCGTCTCTTGTTATTGTCGCTAAACTTGCTGAAGTCTGCACGCTTTGTTACCGGTTTGTGTAACGTTCTTCGTGCTGCTACAATGGTCTTTTATTTTATGGAATGGTGAAAGGTATAGTTTGCTAGTTTATGTATGGTAAAAGGTAATATATATTTTTTCAATGAGTTAAGAATGCTGAGAACATATTGTTATAGTCGTTAGTAGAAATGAAATTATTTTAGTTCACAAGGATCTAAATAAAAGTTGACGTACTATAAAAAAGCATGAAATGCTCAAGTCTTATAAATCTGACGATAGCAAAACTTGGAAATATTTAAAACAGCTTTTAGATAATGTCGCACAAAAGACAATTTCTAGTTTGTAAATCTTGAAAATTTTCATTTTAGATAATCTTAAAAAGTCAACTTCAAGGGAACAAGTGACCTGTTTATTCCCCTAAGTCCCTTTGCCGAAAAGGAATTCTGTCCACTCGAAACTTAAGATCCGAGATTTCCTGTCCAGGGAAGATATATTGAGCTACATTTTTACGATATTTTACTTGCTTCCCTTTTCCACCGAATATTGGATTAGGCAAAAAGGAATATACTGAGGTTCCAGTTGATCTGATCCTATTTGTTTGAATATTTTTCCTTTTTGACTTTGCCTGTCTTTTGTGAGCAGATCTGAAGAACATTGTTCTAGACTAAAACAAAATATTGGAACACTTGACATACCTATAAGTAGGTATACATTATATTAATATATACCTTTATAATAATACTTACTCATATTTATGTCGATTTGCATATTAGAGTATGAAGCCACTAATGCTATTATAAGTTGAATGAACACGTTATCTGAGTGCAGAGTTCCCCCTTCTTGCAGCAACTCTATAACAAACCTTTTACCGAAATGATACGTAAATATTAACTTATCACCGTCTTCGGGGAGCCATCCCTTGCAATTATAAACTCCAACAACCCCAACTTTCTGAACATCATGGCTAGGGCTGTCAAAATGTTTACGATTACCTCCGTAAGTTGTTGAAACCACGTAACGAGTCTGCCGACCCTAATGCACAAACTACCCACATTATATTTAAGTTTAAGATTCCTGTTATTGTCAAGAGTGGCGAGCTGTTACTACTTACCAACTGGGTTAGAATGAGCCTCGTAATGCGATTCTGAAAGGCTTATTCCATTGCTATCTATACCTACTGGAGATAATCTCTTTGGCTGAGCGGATCGTCTGCAAATTAATCTAGCAGTAAAAAATGTTAAGAAATATAAGACAACAGTCGCAAAGCATTTGTAGCAATAAAACTTTAACAAACTGAACAATCAAATTCGCTTTTGTTTATAGTTGAAAAAACTAATCCACTTTCTATTGTTTCAAACTAAATAACTCTAATCAAATATTTATTGTTTCAGGTAAAAACAAGCTTCATATTACAGAACAAATAACAATAATTGTTATTTTAGTTTCACTCCCTGAAATAAACGTGAATAAGGTCAGTATAGAGTTACAGTATTTATAGCGTCCTACAGACGAAACAACAAAGTGTTACAATGAAGAATCTTCGAAGACTGTAACTCATATCAAAATAAGTCTCAAGTTAAAGTGGGTCGCGCACAACATTGTGTCACGGTCTCAAAATTGAGTTACAATACTGAAAAAGGGGAAACTTTAGTCCTTTCTGTGGGAGGTTCGAAAATTGCACATTTGCCGCGGATGTGCCGCGCCCGGCTGGATCGGGCACTCGGCGCATCACTCATTGTCAACAAAGTTTATCGCCTCCCCGCTGCAAGCGAACGGAATCGCCCAAATGTGTTTGTTGTGGTCTCAAAACGAACTCGCGGCGTCGCAAAATACGGATAAATTGCATTTGCAACTGCTAAGTTGTGCATTTCTTGTTAAATGTCAGCTATACACCGCTAGTGATAGAGCAAAGTGGCGAACAATTGGGGAGGCGTCCAGCAGTTCCGAACACCGCTCGCCCGACTTCCGAACCTCCCGAGTATTAACTCTTAAAGGTTTGCTTCGACCACAATGTTGCTCCATTTACATTTGTTAACATTTCGAAACACTATTTTCTAAAGAAAATGTTAAATAAAATACGAATCTCCTTGGCTGTAGTCGCCGTTATTAACATATCTTTACTTAAACCCAAACGCTTTGTTAAATTTACAAAACCCATCTCTAGAAAAATTACAAATTTACAAAAGGAATTTATAAATGTTGTTCTTGGAACACCAACGGTCTTCGTTCGACCGTTAACTCGTCAAAAAGTCAATTAATTTTAATGGATATTCTACAGTTTATAGACTATGCTAAAGAATTACTATAAAAACTGAAAGAAAATAAAACAGAATAAATTATTATTCTCACAGTGACTGCAGATGAGTACCGAGTCTGATTGATCGAATACATAAAACATAGCAAAAAACTAGTCGCCAGACAAGATCAAGATCATTCGGTTTGCATAAAAAGAGGCGAGTATCTTGACGCAGTGACGTCACTAGCAATCATGGCTGCTACACGGGAGCTCGTAAACACGGGCCCTAATATAAGATAAAACATCGTTTGATAGGCACACAACAAACTACGTAGATCGATAAGGCTTACTTGAGTAATGGAAAGTTGAGAAAGGAGGGTGACGTAACAGTCCTCACTGACTTCTGGGGGGGACTTCATTAAGTTGGGCTCAAGCTGACGGAGGATCAGCGCCGGCTTATTGATTGCGACGCGACCCACGGGGCTCATCCGTACGGTCCGTGACCGCATAATCTAAGGATTACGGAGGGACACGGTACAGTGTGTCAGTGTGTAAAACGAAAATTAATAGCAGCAGCACCGCGCGCGACTTGATGCAGAAATATTTGTTGTATTATAAGCTTTGTAGCGGCTTTGTCGAGTTACTCGGATTTATCTGCTGACTTTGAAACTCAGTGGCGCAATAAACATCGAGTTATTTTACAATTGTAACAACAACAAAATATCAATGTCTTAACCAGATAATATGTTGGTTAAAATTAAGAATAATTAGTAGTGTATTCAGAACTTGCAGTTACTATACACACATACAGCCACTGTGTTAAATACAGAAAAAAGGCACCATAACTTGTACTATTCCACGAATTATATGAATATTCCTATGTACATACGTACAAATTTATATACAACTCACAAAAGCCTGCGCCATAATCCGTGGACTCGATATTTTGAAACGCAATTTCAAAACTTCACCTAACGTTTGGGTTGATGCTTTGTTAAAATGAAGATATACATACATACAGCATACAACACATATATGTTGGTAAGCTAGTCTGCATAACGGGATTTATGAATAACTATTACCTATGTTGGAAAATTTTTGTTCAATGTACATATTTGCATGCACATTGTTCATTGTTTGTTGTCCGAACAGTTACAGTTCGGCAAAGTGGTCAAACAAAAAGTTATTGGATTCCGATTTTAGCAAGCACAATTCTCAGTATTTGCAAGTGTATTGGAATTATGCTGTTACGTTAGAAAAATAGATACAGTAAAACCAGCGGAGTCATCTCAATAAGCCTAATGCTACCAAATATAAATAATATTAATTATTATATTTTTCACGTAATGATGTGACGAAGAATTGGACTAGTTTCAAGCCATGCTAGAGGCTCATATTCATATTCCAGACCACCATTCCGCGACACACGACGCGGCGAGTGTGAGAGTAACAGATAAATGTATATCTACACATATAATTATTTAAGTAGTTCAAGTACCTTTTAGATAACAGAGACGGAGGTGCTAACTTCATAACAGTGCCTAAGTTCTACGCTTCTAAAAGTTTCTCAGTGCCGAACAATCGAAATTTCAGTCACGTAATACCAACTAAATTTTCCTCAGTCAGCATTAACGTTTCGAAACCCTTAAGATTGCTTATCAATGCAAAACTGGCTTAATCTCATAAACCAATGATTAACAAATCTGCCGTGTTGCATGACACAAAGTGACAGTCGGAATAATTCCCCTTAGGCCCCCATAAATGCGAGTGAGAAGCGATTATAGTAAAGATCGGTATCTATATTTAAACGCCCAAGAATCCTTGTCGCGCTCTAATCCCGAAGATGGAGTATTTGGCGTCGCCCTGCTCTCGCCGAGGCTTTATTGATAGCGGGACCCTGAAGCAAGGAGCTTCACTAGAAATAATAATTATTCACGTCTAAAGGCAGACTCTACTTACGTCCACAACCCTCTTCCTCATACAAAAAATACGATTGGATGTTTTTATCTCCGCTTTTATTTCCTTTATGTATATGAAAGGTAATATCTACATGGTGAATACTGTGTTTAAGTATAAAACCGTGTTGGTATAAGAGGTATAAAAAAATATTACGTCTGGTTATTGCACTTCGGTATAATAAAGCGACAATATGTTCTGTTATAATAGAAGGAAAGATGTACGCGAGTAGATTGAATGAGACATTGCCCAATTCTGCTTTATAGGTATTTGTGTCTTCAATTACTGAACTAAAGGCCTGAATCAGATTGCTTAGTGGAAGCCAGATAAATGATGAGCAAAACGAAGCTAAAGTTGGCTCAGGGAGCGGGGGATATACAACAGGGGATTAGTTTAATGTGACCCTGTCTGTGACATATATCTACGCGCACAGTACACAACCAGAGACCTTCGGCTTAAGCTCATTAGATACATCAATAACACAGTTGTTTATCTTAGTGCTTATTGTAGTAATTCACATTTATATGTTGTCATAAATCCAACAAGTCCATTTAATAAAAAATCAACATAAATAAATCCACATAATCAACGCAATTTCCACGCGTATTCTGCGCGTAATCTTAACAAACATCTAAGTGTAGGAAAAAATTAAATCTCGCATCGAAATCTCTCGCAGTACTATTACACATAAAACGTCCTTATTCCGTGTGACTTCGCTAAAAATATTCTCCCTCCTTCCTTCCTACCTAATAAGGGACGTTTGCCTTAAAAAGTCCCAGATCCACCGTTTGCGAGGACAAAATAGATTACGTAATAGCCTCCCGTTACACCGTAAGGCGATGTACACTGAGTAATTCTTTTTCATTCTTTTTTACAAAGCTACTTCAATGTTTCTTTATTTATTAAAACTAATTATACGGTGTGCTAGGCGCCGAGAGGGAAATATTTAGATACGTAATATTTTCATTCTGTAAAAAAATAACGACTTTATGAAATTCGAGGAAAAAAACGTAGCTGCTGTCTTCTTTGTTAATACTTTTCATGACTTTTGGGGAAATGTGTCTTGTATTATGGAACTGAAGAACGCGTTTTGACAGTTACGCATAATAAAAGATTAGTATATTACCATAAACAGACAAAAATTATACATAATCAAGCTATTAGGAAAAACCTAATATAACTGCATACATACATAACCTCATGCCTGTCTCCCATTGGGGTAAGTAGAGACAATGGAACGCCAATTGCTACAATTCTTACATACTTCTTTCGCTTCATGAACAGTCATCAGTCTTTTCATGCATGCTCGTCGGTTAAAGGTATAATATATCGCCAATCAAGTCGCTATATTATGTCCGTCTAGGGCGCCCTCTACCGACGGCCGCATTCATATCCTAATATAACTATAAAACCTATAATAAATTCCTAGAATACGTATGATATACTAAGTACGTAAGTATTCACATAACTCACGAGTCTGCAAAGGAACCAATAGGTATTCCCACTACTTGATAAGCGAGCTCTAAAGTGCCGACTAGGTCAAACCGTTCATACATTCGATCGACCCCATTTCAAAGGAATGTACGATAATAATAGAGGATGGAGGATATAATGATTTTAAGTATAAGGCTTCTATTCAATCAAACTTTATTACTTAAAACTAAACGTTTTTCTATCGTATTGGTATCTACTCTAATAGTCCGAAAGAAGTATAATAGAAACTGCTAATCTCACGGATCCAAGGTCCGGTTCAGAATATTTCTGGGTTCAGTTAAGATTCAGAAATGAAGTCTTGTGGACGTTTAGGGAACAGAGAGTAAAGTTTCCTAAGAAAAAGAGTATTCTCCGACTAGACGAGGTGTTCGTGCCAGGCTGTGCGTTGGGATATTCTATCCATTATTGCATGTGCGATGTAGGATTTATGACGTCATTTCTGACGTTGATTTCTTCGTCGATCGTCTATGTGCCACTTCTGTTATCTGTCATGACATGACTTGTGTCGCCAGAAAAATATGTTCCTTATTTCATCTAGAGAACTCAGTGTACCGTAAGTACACCTCTATCTAACCCTTCAGGGAGTAACAACCCTCTTATAATGTATTATAATATTCTAAATGTAATTTAGATAGCACTAAACTAACGAAATTACAAACTAAATCTTAAAGTACTTACATGCAACACGTAAATAGTTTACGAACTTGAGTCTAGGTAATTATGCGATGCATTATTAATGACTAACGAAATACTATGACACTGTAATGAAGTTAAATTGACTTAATTTTGTTGGGAACTTCAATTAGCGAGCGGGACGCTGTGTGTGTCGAACGTGTAAGCTTTATTTAATGGACAATCATTTTAAAATTGAATAAACAATGTTATGTAGGTCGAATATGAAGTTTTGCAATATATTGGAAATCATTTTGCTACGGTGACGTTGTTGTATCTTAAGGTTTGGTTGTTATTATTGATTTGCAACCCCCATAACGTTAGTCGGTTCTAAAATATTCATAAAACATTTAACTCGATCTAAAATTCCACGAACAAAAAAGAGCTGTGTACTTATATAAATGAGCAAACAAAGTGTCACGAACCTATCGATATAAAGTTACTGGCGCTGTCCAATTATTCTTATAGTATCACCCCAAAAGAAAGTATACAAACACGCTATTTACCAACCACCGAACAAATAAACTTAAACATTTTCAATGAATAAACGTATAGTAATTGCGGTGTTGGTAAACGCACAAAACTCAATTAACGAATGGTTAATAGTCGGATAAGTTAATGCTCACACAACATGCAAATAGCATTAAAATATCGGTGGGAAGCCAATTAAAGTCGTAAACTTTAATTGATATTCATGGACTCATAATGGGAAATGTAGCTGAAAACGCTGTCGAAAACTTCCACTTCGCGGCGCCTCTAATTATGCTTAAAACGAGCACCTGAGCCACGCTCCACGCTCCGTTATCCTTCTCGCTTACTGACTATTATTTTTTATATCCACAAATTAGCAAAATAAGCAACATAGTTAAGAATTAGCTCAAAGAAACTCTCTAAGCATCGAACTAGACTTTTTCTCCAAGGAATATCAGGACCTAATTCCTTTAAAACTCTTCCAGTCTCAACGGTAATCTAAAAGGGGGAAATAAATTGCTTTATTAACACAATTCACTACAGGCCAGGAAATCAGTTCCAAGAGTAAATCCGTAATATTATCTGCTCTTCCCATCATCCCCGAACCTTCAATTAAGGTTTACGTCGGAAAAAGTTCATCACATTAGCGAATCGGGGTCGATTTTTGAAACCCGTGCCGAAAATCAAAGGAAAAAACGAGGAACACAAGATTGTATTACAGTAGGTTTGGTACGGGAAACAACGAACGAGTCAAACATGAAGCTGCTACTGTTTGAGAGGAAACTTGCCGCTTCTTCTCTTCGCCAAATTCCGCAGTACAAACGCGTATGTTCATATTTGTATACGTAACATACTGTATTCACATGTGCACAAAGTTTATTGTTCCCTTTGAACACAAAGCACCGAAGGCGTTACTACATAAATACCGATCCGACTGATTTTACGGAAAATCGAAGGTTCACATGGCTTACGTTCCAATTACCCACTGCCTCTCCCTTCAAGTTGTTGACCTACATACCCCTGGTTTGTTTCCTGAGCCAAAACTCTCAGATCACGAACCTCTTAAGCAAATCAATTCGATCCTTATCTATATTCAGATAAGGCTGTTATTAGAAGAACAGATGGTAGCGCTCCAAACGATTAATATTCAGTAGCTTTTTACTGTTCGTACCTATCAATTTATTTAATAAATGATACTTCACACTTTTGTTCTTTTCTATGTTTCCACAATTCGTCGACTGTCATTGGCAATGCTATATTTTATTTGAATGTTTATTGCAATGAAACAACTGTTGTTGTTTTTTTTTATTATACTACATTTTTATTCTAAATGTAACCTTACTGACTACTTATTTTTATCATAAACTACTCTATAGTAGACACAATATCGTTTATTAAGTTATTTAAGGAATAACAGATGTGTCTACCGAGCGTATAATGTACCTTTCAACCACTTTCGCCACCATTCTTCAATTCAAGGTCAAGGGGCGGGGCTAGAGAGTAGATCTTATCAGGTGCAAGCAAACATTAACTTAGTGATGGTCAAGCGCATGTGACCACCATTGTACCTACACACAAACAGAATACTACCATCTTCCTTCTATAACACTTCTATAGATTAAAATGACCGTAATCAAGTAACCACAAAAACAGCAAAAATATCATTCTGTCTGTATACTCGTATCTGTAGACAACACCTGTAACATTACGTTACAACGAATCACCTTAGAAACAAAACAAGACGAAATGTTCCGCAGCTTTAATGTAAATTGCAAGTCGGTTCAGTATGAGCGGTGTTATGATTGACATGAGGAAGCGTGCAGCTTTCCTTTTACGTGTTAGAGATAAAACAATGAACATTTACTTGGCAGCTAACATTTGAAGGGATAATACCTAATTAGATGAATATAGAGCTGTTGTATACTTTGTTTCTATTCTTTTTTATTTTACTAACACAAAATTAAACGGAACGTATATTTTCAAGGTGTGAATAATAATACATCAACTAGCAATCAAAAGCAAAATGGAATCAGTCGTCCAGTCCTGTTGACTTTGATTTTGACAGTCCTGTTTCTTAACCATTTGTGGTTGTTGTAGATATTTCTGGCAATTTCCTTAACACTGCGCTGTGAAGTTTAGTGTGAGTGTCTGAGTGAAGCTGTTCTATACATCCGTATTGAAGTTGTTCAATTTGTGGCGACGATCTACAGCCCATTGGTTAATAGCGTTGTGCACTTTTATTCGCGTATCGGTTTCAACAAGGTTGCGTACATTTGGCTTCTATTATTTAATTTTATTTTGTTACCACATCTCTGATTATGACATTAGCCGCTCTAAGGCCCATTATCAAACAGATATTATTAAATACTCCCAAACTCCATCCGCATTGCTTCTAAAAATAACAGTATTATCCCACCCTGGGGTCCAAAGTCCGAAGCCCAGTGACTAGCGAGTCCCTCTACAAAGCAACCTCAGTTTAACGTATAATCCTTGTTTAACCAACCTTTGACTTTTTTACAACATTAACAAAAAGGTAATTAAGATAATTAAGTAACCGTTCCCTTTGTTTCACCTGTAATGTCTCGCAAAGGTTTCCCGCATAGCCTTTCACTTCTATCTTTTAGGTTACCTACGCTATCTAGGGCACAAAGGCCTTTGTAAACCAGTTTGTAACCTAGAATGAATGTTGATAGTTTCACTTTATTTTCTTAGTTCGTGAAGTGTAACATTATCTGTCTGTGAATTAACGTTTACTATTCATAAACTACTATACAATGTACCTATTAATAGGTCTTTTGTCTTTCACATTATAAATTCAGAGAAGATACTCGATTTAATAAATAGATAGTCCATTCAGATGCTTTTTCACCAGAAATGTGCTTTGTAACTTTGCTACGACGATGTTATAGCTCAGCTATGAAACTATGTGACCTTTTCCAAGCTGTAGCTGTGCGAGGAAGTTGCGCAGCTCGAGAATGTGATGTATCGATAGTAGAGAAACCATCCATTGTACTTATCTATAGCACACATCCATAGCACGCATCCATAGCGCGCATCTTTCCATATAAAAAACATAGCTTAGCTGAGTCCGTTTCCACCAGTGTTCAAAAAAAGTGGTGAAAAGTAATTGTTACCTAAATTTTAATATGTGCACCTATGTATGTATGCCATACCTTAACGTGATGGAAGTACTTCTTGAAGAATGTCCCATAACAAATGTTTTAAATGTGAAATACTTCCCGAAAGTATAATTAAATCTGTGGTAGGTATACATAATACCATTAGGTACTAACAACGGCTCGTCAACTCGTTGATAGTCATTATCAGAATGTCGTTAGTCGATAATTTATTTAAATTGAGGCGTAAAAGCGTTCATAAAGTCTATTTTACGAGTGATTTATTACTTTACGTGGCTTTTAATTGCGTTTAAGGTTGCATTATTATTATTATAAAGTTTTAAGAACTTTGTGTTGTCTTTGTGGTCATAATATTTTTATTATGTGAATAAATACTGCATGAAAGCTAAATATTTAGTTAATAACCTTCTAATTGACTAAAGCTTCAGGAATATAGACATACACATACACATAGTAATGCACTCTTTGCTGGTGTTTCTACATTTTACAAAATCATATAATTAAGAGCAAATAAATTAAAAAAAAAAACAATATAACTTTACCCAGTCCAAACCCCTATTTACAACTCTAACTGACTGTACCTTACACATAATAAAGAAAAACACATAACAGTCTTATTTACAACAACTCAATCTAACTCAGTTACATTAAACACACAATCAAACAAATAACTAGGTACTTCACAAAACAAGCAAAAGAATAAAAGGTAAATCATAAGTACAGAATCAAGAATCCGATATTAAATAAAAGAGTAATTTATCCCGACTCCTTAGTAATAGCAGATTCATTAATCAAGTTCATACTGACTGTAACCGGTACAAACAAGTATTTCTAGTCAATAAAGAAAAACAATCAACATTTTCTCGCTAATGAACTGACTTCCGATTATATGTGTACTGTAGCAGTAATATGTTATTAACTAGTGTTTATCCGCGACTTCGTCCGTATAGACTTTTATTATTAAGTAATTGTATTTGGAAGTTATTGGGGAAGGTCTATGTTCAAAAGTGGACGTCTTATGGCTGATACGATGATGATGATGATGAATTGTATTTGGGTTCTTGGATTGCAAGCTTTTTGTGAGTAACGCTTCTAGTGTTTTGGGTGTCCATGAGTAGCGGCGATTGCTTACCATCATTTGATCCGTCTGCTCGTTTACCGGTTTATACCATAAAACAAACAAACAAACAAGATTGAAAACAGAAATAAACAACAAAATAAAAACAAACCTATTTTTAGAACAAATCCAACCCAAAACGGTACCTAATATCTCTCCACGAAAATAATTCACAATAATAATATGTATTTGTAATTCTTGTAATATTTACACATGGTTTGATATCATCTAGTCCCTTGGGCGACCCTTAGTATCAAAATCCGTTGTTCCCTCTCCCTTGTAACTAAATAATTTCACATGCCACAAGAGATGGGAGGTCACTACTCGCTTGATTAGTTATCCTTGTGACCAGAGATAAAAATTAAATGAACATGTTACGCGTGTCGGTTTAGAAATGGCATGTTATGGCGTGTTATACTCGTGATACTGTTCATTTTGCAAGGGGGAGTTCTGTGAATGACATTCACAATGATTTTTGCGAGCTGAGAGTGAATGTTTGTGTGGTAAAATTTGGTTGGTGTAATGTAGGTTGAATATTTGGGTCAGTAGGTGGTTTATTTGGATGACACTTGTTTAGTATACGTTTATAGGCTAATAGACATGGGTATTTAGATAACCTTTGAATCAGTGAATTTTCGATAATGAAACATTCAATAGTGTACTACTGAATTTTTTTTTAATAAAGTTTTCTCCCGTGTCGTGGGTGTGTCTAAAAACATACAAGTTCACACGCTCATGACACCCAGACCACACACAAATCTAGTTGTTCAGTGCGGGCATCGAACCAGCTACACGTTGCGTGGCAGCAGGTTGTCCAACCACCCCGCCAATTACATAAACCTATTTACTTCATACGTATATACGCTCACATTAACAATTGTAATAGCACCTACTCATAAACAGAAAGCCAACCACATTCCAACACACATCAAAGAACACTTGAACAAGCATCGAAATATAATTTTAATTTGACTTCCATAAATTTTTAGCAAAATTGACAAAAGGTGGACTTAAGTTCGCGCTATAAACAAAGTTCACAAATAGCGTTTAATATTTTTTTCACGAGTCAGGTGGGCCAAATGGAATCACCATTAGAGGTGAGCGCTTCAGCATTTTATCGGAAATAGACTTAACGATGACTTTTCGGGCTTGAAACTGAATTGAATATTTATGAGCCACCCTTCTTTTGACGCTCCGCAGACAATACTTAGCTTCGCAATTCTATTTCATATTATTCTCGAAAATTTATGAAAGGATCTTAACTCCGAAGGTCTTAAGGAGTTGTATACAGAGATTGATTAGATCATCCGTTTCTGGATGGGGCTTGTTATATCTGTGAATACGTATAATGATATGCTTCAATGGTGGAGTATTTTTTCTGATTAAAACTCAATGAAGCTTCTATTTTATCAATTGGTACAATAGGGTAGATGATTAATTTTTATTTTAATGTCCGTCTTGTAAATGCTTTGAAAATATTAGATACGTATTTTTTATTTTCTTACGGAAACATTTACTTTTGATAATTTGACAATTGAAATTACAACATTTACAACATTTTTTTATTATCTAAGCTATGTTTTTATATGGAAAGATGCGTGCTATGGATGTTAGTTACAAATGGATTCTCTACTATTGATACATCGCATACGCAAGCTGGGCATCTTCCTCGCATAGCTTAGTAGCTTAGCTTAGTTTTTACATCTTCGTAGCATAACTAAATAGCACATCTCTGGTGAAAAAAGCATCCTTAATCTCGTTTATCTAGGAAACTGAATTAAACAAAATCATAGTTGTCACTATTCGTTACATTTTGGTCAAAATAACTCGTCAAATACATACATTGTGATTCGATTTTCATGTTCCTGGCCTACATTTTGTAATTTCCACGTAAATAAGTAATTGGTAGCCATTACTTCATTATTGATGGAGCCACGCTGCGGTTCTTTCCAAGGGACTGCCATGAATGTGTCGGTTTTTTGGAAATACCGCCACTTATACTGGAAATGAAATATTAACTTAATCAATATCATTTGTTTACTATGAAGTTTATATTAAGTTAAAACGTTTTATCATGTTGTTGGTTGCACCTTAATTATTTTTAATCTGCAGGATCCTTGTACACTCTTATTACCTTAAACTTGAACCTGTTTGTAACATTCTGACTCTTAAACAGCCGGACAGATTTTGAAAAGTTTTGCTCCAGGGATAGCTAAAACAGAAGATGATTTTAATATTACTTAACCCGAGGTATGTCGGAACGCAAATCCACGCGAGACACAATGTGTGTTCTATTATGTTTTATATACCAGAAGTTAAAAAATATACGGGAACATAGCCGCAGACCAATACAGTTTAATTATTAAAGTATTGCTTCTGATAACCTATTATAACTGACGGATATACATTAGATACTGTAGCAATGTTAACTAAAATACATATTTACTAGAATAGTCACAAAATATGATAAACATACCTATATACGAGTACATACATAGGTGCTATATACAATATCAAGGATAGTGTAACATCTTGAATGCCTCCATGACGTCACAGGGAGGAGTGAAGTGATGAGGGTAACGGATTTAAATAGGCTGCATAGTTACTCCTCACTGCTTTTGATATACATTTTTTCTTTGATAAAGGTTCCTGTTATAATAATCATGTAACATCCCTGGAGGAATATAGGAAGCTAGTTGGTAATGTGTATAAAGATCCCATTGTTGTTGGTGTTAAACTTAACGTCAATGACTATTGTACCCTTAGTACGAGTTTGATTTATGTTGAACGAAAACGACACGACGGCGCGTTCTGATTGGCCGGTGTAAATTAATCGACCAATCAGAGCGCCGAATGCTATCTCGTTGAACGTAAAGGAAAGTTCTACTAAGCCCTCTGATTGGTTGGTTCATTCACACCGGCCAATCAGAGTGCGTTTAAGAAATATTAAATGGAAACTGTTTTTTTTTTTTTGCATAGGCGATAATTTGAAATCTTGTACTCGTACTCAGAAGTCACTAAAGACACGTTCCTGTTGTGATGTCTTAGTACCAAAGAATAGAAACCAGAATATATGAATACAATCTTACGACCAAACTGAATACATTCATTAGTACAGAATATGCCCGTTTGAATTTACGAAATGATGGAAATATTGCCTTCGGCATAGAACCGCCAACAAATATTTTTTTCATGATTGAATTAAAAGGGGAATATTTTTTTATAATTTGCTTATCCAGTGTACCGGTTCAATGATTTTACCAATTAATTTTGGACTATTTTAGTTCGATTTTTAGGTTCAATTTATTTTTGCGCTAACCGAAATATTTTCGTTTATTGAATTAATCAAAACTGATTTTGTTTATTGCAACAGTTATTTTGTCTAGATTGGAAAATATTGAAAATGTAGATCAAATGCAATAGAGGGCGAGTCCAAAACGAAATACTTGTTTTTTTATCCTAGCTCTTTTCAGGCTTCACCTTAGGGTACATAATAACTTAGTGAAATGAAATTATTGCGTAATACTTTTATCAACCGGGTGATCGAATTCGTAGCTTTAAGTTCGACATCCAACTGCGAACATAGTCCAACATAGCTACTTCTGGAGCTATAAACTACCTAGCGGGAACGACATGATTTCGCCGCGCCCAAGGCGGAAGAAGTCTTTGAATGATTTCAACCCTCAAAAAAAACAGCTACTTAGTTATTTTTTATGTAAATACTCACACATAGATACATACACAGCACACGAATACGAACCTATATTATTGGATCCAGAAAAAAAAAACTTGATAAAACCCAGTCCTACCGTTCGTAATTATGAAAAATAAAACATAGTCTAGTCCCCCTTTGTTTATTGAATAAACACGTGCGCGCCTTCATGTACACATATACACACACATCAAGCGATACTAACCAGTATAATCTGACCGTCGAACGTATAGAAAGATCACACACAGCGAGACCATATTAAACTGGATATGTCTATTTTCATATGTACTCGATTATACCTACTTACGCCCCTTACCTTACAAGGCTAATTTGCTTCAAAATCAACTGTAACCTTGTTTGATATACGATATGAATTAAATGGATTCAGTTTACATCTACTTACGGTATTATCAATTAGTGATTATTATGTAACAAACATAATAGGTTTCCGATACCGTATAAAGATTAGGAACGTTACTTGAGTATAATTAACGTGGTTATTACAAAACTAGATATTACCCTCGGCTTCGCCCGCGTGATTAAAGTAGAATACCTATATAAGAGTGCTTTTCCACCAAAGATGTGCTATGGAGATATGCTGCGAGGATGTAATGTAATAGCTAAGCTTTGAAGCTACATAATCGTTTCCACTGATACTAAGCTACGTAGCGGTGCGAGTAAGATGTGCCGCATACGCAGCTCGAGTATGCGATGTATCGATTTGCACGCATCCATAGCACACATCTTTTCATATAAAATACATATCTTAGTTGAACCTAGAACCTAGGAATAACTTCAAAATACTATGTCACAACATGCACTGTAAGACAACATAACGATGACACTTTTATCAGTTAATAAGAAAATAGTGTTATCTTCATAGACACAATAATTAAGGTTAAACAAAGTCTAGACTTCCCATAATACGGCATAACCTACAATCGCATTCTCTAGAATGTCTCTAGAACATTCCATCCCCTGTTAGCCCGCACCCTAAAACACTCGATAAACAACAGTGAATAAAACAAATGTGCTACCTATAACGTACTCTCATTCCTGCCCCTTTCCCTCACAATATTTGCTCATACAAATAAACGTGCTTTTTATTTGGGCTACATTTAGGTTGAGTTGACAACGCTAAAGAATTGCCCGTGAAACATTTTCATTTCGCCATAATATCTGGTGCAGTGCCAAAAGGTAAATTTTCACTCAAAAGGAAATGAGTGTAATAATTTGTCCTGCTTTAACAGGTACTTAGTATGATAAAATGTGGTGTCTGACCAGATTCTAGTACGTCTTTATTAAGACTTTGTTTTATATGATATTTAACTGAAGTGTGTGCTTATAATTAACTCTGATCATGGTATAGATTGATTTGAGAGAACTCAATACTCAAGAATAGATTAAGGTTAGCTTCCTCAACAACTAAATATCCCTTTATTATAACTTTCGTGAGACATACTAATGATTATGTTATCGGCTTACTCACGTAACTGTTGAGGAACTTGACTAGTTTCAAGCCATGCTAGAGGCTCATATTCATGAGCAGTATTCCGCGACACACGACCTACCATAATATCTTCCTGCTCATAACATTAACAAAACATCTTCGCAAAATAAAAATATTCTTCCAAAGCATAAGAAATGTATGTATATAGCAAACATTAACGAAGTATACTGAGCCAACCTAATTTGGGGGACAATGTGATTGTTTTAGTTCCATTTCCCCATTAAGAACTTATTAGGGTCCATGTTATAGCAAAAAGGTCTTGCATCCAAGCGGGCATTTGTTAAGATGTAAATTTATTCAGGAATACAAAGCTCGCTCCGTACAACAAAAACTGTATGAGGTTAATGGTGGGGAGACATGACCTCGTCGGATTACCTACCGCGAATTTTGAAACACCCAGCTAATTTCACGGCATTTGTCTTTTTTGTTCATTCACGGTTAGGGGAGTTTAGGACAAATTGGCTCACTTACTTTGCTCTTTTGATTTTAGTTTTTGCAACTGAGAATTAATAATGGGTATTTGTAACTGGCCAGTTCGCCCTGTTAATTTTGTTGTGAAAAAAATATTAACCCCGTTTTTGTTTGCGAGGGATGTTGAAATGCGTCTGCGAGGGGTAACAATAAGCCGGAGGAGGGGTAAATTAAATGTAATAAGTGAGTTTATTACTAAATCAACTTACAACCAACTTCATTTAAGCCTGTTTGTAAGGACCTCAAGAACCTAAGCAATACATTTTTGTTCGCAAAATATTTATATTCATATTATACTGAACGAAATACATTATCTAACAGAATACACGTATCTAGTTGTAAACTGACGTTGGTCAGAAGAACATCAAAGCGAAACACAGCAACAACAAAACATCCGCTCAGTTCTGACCGCGCTCCCAAACTTATGTTCAAATATTTGTTTATGGTTACAAATCAATTCTCGTTTCCCGCTCACTATTGTTTGATCCCAAGTAACATAAAGCTTAAAATATTTGCGGACGCCGGAGGCGCGGTCTGCGGATGACAGTATTATAATAACCTCTCTCTCTCCGCTATTTCCTAATCGGTATTGATCCACCGAACCTAGTTTTTGTACGGAACGCTTGCCCAAACAACGGCTTTTTTTACCTGACGTTAACGTAATGGACAGTGGATTCCATATTCGTCTGATAACATAGAACATTATCCAATAAGACAGAATGAGTACATTAAAACGGATTGCGAAACCCATCGAAAAAGCTTTTAAACAAAAACCAAATTGCAAAGCTGGAAACCGGCCCTTTGTTTATTATCTAAATGGTCTACCAATATGTGAGGGGCCCGTAGATTAGGGTGCGCGGAACTTTCGATTTACGCAGTTAAGCTATAGTTTGTCCGACGACCGGGAATTTAGTTGAATAGTCAATCGATTTACGACATCCGATCTTGGCGCCCCAAATATATTTTAGACATTCTTTGCCGACTAATGTTTGAGAGCGCGGAGTTCCCAAAGATTTTAAGTGCTTAGAAATATATACCCGTAAAAGTGAGTCTACACAAATTTGGGCCTAGTACTACTATAGAATAGTAATGTAGAAGCAGGCGATCACGTTCGAGCAGGTATTTGGGGAAATAAAAATACGTAGAAAATCTTTTTAGGCGTAAAAGGCAAATTATCAAGAGCTCACTTCCCTCATTATCTAAATATTCATAACGTCTCCTTGGGCTGTATGTAGGTACAGGGAGTTCTAAAACGAGCGAACCCCTTGGCGTTCCATCTTGGTTGGTGTTTCCATTTGCAATGTTTTGTCTTTTGTTTCTTGTGAGAACTACATCCGCTTTGTCTAAGCCCGGCCGTTTGTGGAACATGCAAATATTTACCTAGCGGAGGTTTCTACTTTGACGTTCCTACATAATTTTCTGACATCGCAACCCCGGCAGCGGGTGGTTTGGCCGAGTTTACTTGCAAAAATGTTCCAACTTCGGTAGTTAAACAAATTAGTGTCTGTCTACATTTCCGCTTTATTGGATTACAACATTAATGTTTTTGAAATATCTGCTTTAATTCCTCTTTGGGGAATGTGATTCGATCGTGGCTGATACATGAGTATCAGCAAAGTTCGGAACTTAGTAAATTATTCATTCTCAGCGGTCCTGTATGTGAGTTATGTCCACCTGACGCATTGGAATTTTCCAATCTCACTTTATAGACATTGGGGCGATGTACACAGAACATGAAAATATATGATACCTTGAACTTTTACGATCTATCACGAGATTGACCAAGCTGGCGGCTATAAAGATTATGCGTAATATTGGAATTATCGTAAACACAACCACAGTTTAAATAAACTATAATCGAAATGTACCTTTTTGTATAAAACATATTTTAACCAATCAAATAAATTGTGCTATACCAAAAAGCCATTGCATCAATAAATAACGCCGTACATATAACTACTACTAAGCACAAAGCATTTCTAGCTCACAAGATTAAAAAAAAAACACATTCACGTTCCAATAATAAATGCCGTATATCATTCAAGTCCAAACATTTCCCGCAATACTCCGAGTCAATTTCTCAGCTATAAGAAATCGAACAAACTAAAATAAATGGCGCATAGTTGGAACCTCTCAGGGAGATGAAATTCCGGGTCAGCTCATCCCCTCGTCCGATATGATCAAATATCTCAGTTTGCTTATACGACAACGAACACTGACGTACCTATGTAAAGGACCTTTAAGACGTATAACCCATTCAACTCAAAATAGAAAAAGGGCCCGATATTTCCATATTTTCATGGATGAAGGAAGACAAACAAAAAGTGGTCTTTCGGCTCTTGTCCTTCGGGAGTCAATTGGAGGATTCCGTAGGTATACCTATGTACCTTTGATTAATTACGTGTGTAATAGACCGCAACAATTATGCCCAGTGGAGTCGACAATGGTATGTGGTGGACAGTGTGACATTCTATGTATGTAGTGGCAAGGTCAGTGAACTCACTTTCACCCTTATTGTTCGTGACGTAAATATATTGTACAATGCGCGTTAGAATTGGATTCAGACCATTTATTACATTTTGCCTCCCTTGAGTCTCAAGCAGACGGGCCACTTGTAGTTCAGCGAATAGTGAGTATGTATTGTGTTTGAAAACTCAATTCCTATACTATAAATATGGCACGTGTCTGCTCAATTACTGCTTGGAATTGGGGGCGTATGTATAGAGAGTATCTTGGGATAAGGGAAGAAGGGAAAAAATGCAAGTATTATAATTACATACTACTATAGACCTTTATACGCTAGGGTAGCTTAAATAGAATATATTAGTCAGACAAAAAGTATGGCAAAACAAAATATGGATTATCTGATTTGGTGCAGACGCAATTATTTTTATTTAAAGAGATTCTTGATTCTAAAATGTTAATGTTAATCTTGAATTCCTACTTCGCCGTCATTTCGTGTTTTACTTACTTGGATTGCCACATATCAGAAATAAGTGTTACCAATAATTGTGGGAACTGAATACCATAGCCTAAAGCCAGTAATTAACCATTTAAGTATATTGGCTGAAGTGTATTTAAAGTTCACGGTTACAAAGCTAAGATCAAAAGAAATATTTCAAGTTTCTTTGACATCGGAAACTGAAAAGGAAATAAATTAAAAGAGAATTAGCGTTATATCTTTAGTCTTTTGCTTGAACCATTTTTATTCTTTGTAAGTCTTTATTCTTAACAGATTAATGATAATGATTCATTATTATGTGTGAATAGGGGTCAGTATCGAGTGGCAGATTTTTGGCATGTTTTCAAATGTGACTCTGGTTTCTCTATAACCATTTTTATAATAACTATCGTGAGAAATACTAAATTAACTAAAAATCACGGTTTACCCACGTAAATTAATTTCGTTGTATTTGTCAATTAATAAGTTTATTTGTTGGGTTTTCCTGGTTTTTTGGTTAAACTATTTAACGTAGGTTTAGTTTGATATCGATTATTAGTAGTTACTGTAGTTAGTTTTTTTAATAAAATTGTAAGTCTAATTTATAAATTAATTAGATTAGATTTAAGTCGTTTCTTTTAAATTATTTAGTTTAAGCTTGGTTATTATAGCATAGAGGATAGGTTGTAATATAGTCGTAATTCGTAGCTTTCTTTAGTTTTAAGTTAGTTTAAGTCCGTTTTTAAACTATTTTTTCAATGCCCTAAGTGAGTATACATCTATTAAATTCAAACGCAGAGCTCATTATGTTGATTTTTGAAATTCCCTGGAATATCTTCCACATCTCATTTTTGAAGAGATCCCGCGAGATCGGGAATATGTGGTTAAAACCAAAAATTTGCCGGAAGTCACTATTCCACGCGAACGAAGTCGCGGGCAAAAGCTAGTGAATTATATATTTGTTAATCTTGAATTCTTAAACAAAAATGTTCATCATTGAAGAATATTTACTTCGCCGTCATTTCGTGCCATACTTGGATTGCCACAGATCAGAAATAAGTGTTAGCAGTAAAACCGAATATCATAGCCTGAAGCCAGTAATTAACCGTTTATATTGGCTGAAGTGTATTTAAAGTTCACGGTTACAAAGCTAAGATCAAAAGAAATATTTCAAGTTTCTTTGACATCGGAAACTGAAAAGGAAATAAATTAAAAGAGAATTAGCGTTATATCTTCTCTTTTGCTTGAACCATTTTTATTCTTTGTAAGTCTTTATTCTTAACAGATTAATGATAATGACTCATTATTATGTGTGAATAGGGGTCAGTATCGAGTGGCAGATTTTTGGCATGTTTTCAAATGTGACTCTGGTTTCTCTATAACCATTTTTATAATAACTATTGTGAGAAACTTATGACGGGATATTTACCATGTTTATTGAATTTGGTGAGTTTCCGATATTTCGGCACTGTTGCAAGCGCCATGATCACGGATTAACTGTTAATCCGTGATCATGGCGCTTGCAACAGTGCCGAAATATCGGAAACTCACCAAATTCAATAAACATGGTAAATATCCCGTCATAAGTTCTAATTATAGTGTTAGTGACCATGTCAGTTTAAAAACTTATATTGTGAGAAATACTAAATTAACTAAAAATCACGGTTTACCCACGTAAATTAATTGAGAAAAGCTCTACTAGTTTCGAGGCACAGAGGGACTCATCATCATGAGTCACGCAGTCTACTGACTGTCCTTTGTGACTTGAAACTAGTAGAGCTTTTCTGTAAAAATTGTTAGCATCCTAATACCAATTAATAAACCTCAAATTATAACTACAAATGGAAAAGTAACAAACCAACGTAAACATACATTTTAACAACATTTTAAGTTCATTAAATAATATAACATTCAGTAAAACCTTTCAATATTACATTTAGAGTGTACACTGCACACGAGTGTTCATTAATGATTTATCTAAAATTAATATTAAAAGGAAATATAAATCTGTACATAAATGATAATAATAGTATCAAAAACCGCACAGTTTTAGCGGCCGACCGAATTTACATAAGCAATATAATTTTACCACAAAAACGAACGCGCCCTGTATCTCCTCACTACAGAATTAATAATGATATTTTAACTAGTGTATTGGAAAATTTTATGTCTGTTCTAAAAAGCTAATATTTTGAAATTAATTTGTATTAAACCTGTACACCTAAGTGTTCTAACCAGTACCCTTAGTATGAGTTTGCTTTACGTTTAAAGTAATCGAAATGAAAGCGCGTTCGGCGCTCTGATTGGTTGGTTTATTCGAGCCGACTAATCAGAGCGTCGAGCACGCTCCAGTTTCTTTTACTTTAAACGTATAACAAATTCATACTAAAATTACTGTCCTTTAAATTTAAAGATTTACAGGACTTTAGGTTTTATAAGTCTTACTTTGACATTTCACTCGAGAACTACTTAATAAATCGATACTGAAGAAACAAATTCAATTAATTACATCAATTATACTACACTAAATTTCACTACAATCCAAAAAAAAAGACACCAAATAACATGAACAATCGTGGAATAGGTACATTATAAAAAACCTGGAAAATACAATTCTGACACACGACAGCCCTATAAAGAGTGTTGTTACAAAACAAAAACACAAGTAATAGGTCACATAAGGCTGGCACGGGCTCAAAGAGTGCCTGCCCTATCACTGTTCTTTTTGTCCTCGATGATTGATGACCTGCCGTTGACAACGTCTCAAATGACGATATTGACGCAACGGCAGAATCTTACCCTTCAGTTTCTCGCGGCGAAAGTGATCCGCCATGTCACTGTGAGAAAGTAAAGTCATTCTGCTTTGTTTGTTCGTGGTAGTTCATTGTTATTTATTTGAAGAAAATTGTACGTTTTATTGGGGTAAAAGCGTTGTTGCGAAGCGCGGTTTTAGTAGATTTCTGACTGCGCGGTTGGTGCGGTGGCTGGGCTACCGACTGCCATGCAACGTGTAGCGAGTTCGATTGTCCCAAGGAGCTACTCTTTGTGTGATCCACAAATTATTGTTCCGGGTCTGGGTCTCATGTGTATGTTAACTTGAATGTTTGTACACACATACATGACACAGGAGAAAATCCTCAAATAAAACCGTTTTTAAAAGTAAAATCTGCATTGGTAGGTTTTTGTCTCAAAATGTCTAATGGTCTTCATTATCACAGGAACGTCGTATAATACTGGAGAAAGGGTAAAAACTGTACCATATACATTGGTGACTGGTTACATTATGATTTCATCTTATACTAATTTTGAAACACAGCATAAGAGTTACTCTTCTTGGTAAGTTATAAAAGAGAGCCTTCAGAAAATGGAAATTATTATATCAAGTTAGTTAGAAATCTTATTCTTCCAAATAGTTGGAAGTATAATAATAAGCATCTTTATTAACCCCTCATTGACCCGTTGTGGACACACTCGAACCCTGGACCCCACTTCGTTATTGGCCGTCCACTTCCCTTGTTATCAGCCCCCATCGATCAATACAGCTTACTTACTATGGCAACAAAAATATATTTAATGTTTACTATCTAAGATAAGAATAGTTTTTAAATTGATTAAAGTTACATCTACTCTAATAAATAAAATGAGAGTGTCTGTTTGTAACATTAAAATAACTTTTTACTACATGCATATGAATATACAATTTTTGTTTGTTTGTTTGTTCTGGCTCATCTCTGAAATTGTTGGACCGATTTTGAAGAGTAACTTACACACACACGGCCACAAAGTCCGTAAACTATGCGAGCAAAGCCGCGAGCATCAATTAGTTAATTACTTTACTCTAGCCAGATTTTTTTAACTGTGACTACCTCACTTAAGCATGTTCATAACTCGTAAATTATTTTCTACATCGTATAGTTTGTTTACATCCACCTATAGACTTCGTATTTACAAATCTACGATACTTAGAAATTCTTCCATTTCGTAATAACCACGCCTTCCCAATGAGATTACTCACAAATTCACTCAATTCCATCACATCAGATCACTGTACAGGATTCAGAGAGTGTGCAAATTAAGCTCCTATATACACACAAAGATATAAGGATCCTTATTTACATTACATGTGTATAATATAGAAATAAAAAAATATTTTCACTTCGCGAAGTGAGCGGGTAATAAAAACTTATTACGCACTGTACATTCTTATTTTCGTTATATTGCGTACTCACAGACTGGTATACGGGACGTAAAGTATTATTAGGCCAAAAAGCTCTTAAAATCTTCAATGAAAGCTGAAACAGTATCGTCGGTATTAAATCTGTCGTCGAGTATATGTAACCCTATATTGTGCTGAAGACATGATTTATAATACTTTTATACACAGAGACCGGTCGATGTCACCGACCTTTCAGTTTGATCGATGTCTTTGTCTTTCCTCTCCGTTATCTCTAGCGAAACAATACCACGAGGCCACCCTCTACACTCGACTCCCACTGGCCTTTGTTAAAATAAAAGCATCGCTTAATTGATTTCTTCATTCGTTTCTTCGCTTTCGAATTTCCTCGACAAGTGAAAACTGTTAACTTTTCTATAACAATGGAGATCTGACGTTTTGGCAGGCCGGGAGCACGGACGTGCCAAACTACCGATGTGCTTTGTGTAGCGCAAAATAGACCACACGAGCCCGGCTTGCCGAATCGGGTTTGCAAATGAAATCACACGGAAAATCCCAAAGGTTTTCCTATTTTCTTTCACGTTATAATAGAACACGTTGTATGAAGTGAAAATTATGATTTATAACCGTTAAATATCGAGTACAACGGAATTGAATAGCTACCATAATAGTGTACGGATACCAGACATCATTAGGCGCTTCTTTCATTAATTTTAATACACAATCAACGGGCCTGTAGTACCTATCATAAAAGCTATACTAAACTATATAAACTTAGGCCGATTGTAAACCCTAACACGCGAAATGGAACAGTCGAATTGAAATTAAAACCACATGGCGTATTCTCATAACAATTTCACGCAGTACGAACACTGGCCCGCCAGATTATCTCTGCCAAATCTGACAAAGCGCATAAATTGTGCAAATTCAACAGAGCATAAACAATGCATCCGCGTTTAAACGACAAAACACAAATAAAATGCTGTAGTAGGTCGGCATTGCGCAAAAACTTTTCCTATTAACGACCTAAATACGACGAGCAAGTAGTGCAAAATGCGTACGTTATGGCGCTATTTAATGTTTATCGCCGACATTGATGTACAATTTATTATAACTTATGAGCCATAAAACCTTGAATTTAAGTTTTCAATGCACTCTTATTTATAGACCGTCGCATTGTAGCAAGTTTAATAATAAAATTCGTGCCTACCTATAGAATTTCATACAATTCGAGTCGAGCACCGAAGGACGAATATCATGTTCTGTTAATCCCATCTCGACGCAGTTCTGTAATCGAAGCCAACTCGCTATAAGTAATGCGTACCGGAGGCGTAGTAAAACAAGGACGGGGGACTTGGCAAGAGAGCGTCCCCATCTATGCTAGAAAAAGTTTTTCTATCAGCGACACGGAAAATTTATTGCGACAATTTTACTAGCACAGCATAATATCGTGACCGCTGCGTCTGCCGTCTACATAAAGGTTATTTTACTCATGCAAATTTGCTATATTGTTTGTTTTGAATAACATCCGCTGGATTTTGCGGTCGTGGTTAGTTCGAACGCGCGCGGGCGGGTCATTGATCGCTCGCTATATCGTGAAAGCGAATATACGCAATTATGTGTTAATCACGTGGATTATACACATTTTCGGATATTCTATTACGTGTAATGGTAGTGCAGATACTCTGGCGCGTCGTTAAGCTAAGCTTGTCGTTAAAGGGCTTTGACATCAATAAAACTACGGAAAACAGAGGTAAAATGTAGAGATTTTATTTTTAAACGAAAACAATGAGCAGCAGCTGTGCACATAATTAGATTAGAGGAATGCTGCAGTATGCACGCTGAGACGTTAGAGGTACTTGTTTTTCATTAAACTTTGCTAAAGGCGTTGCCAACAACAGAACGCCCTAGATATTATCCTTCTATTTTACTTTTACAAACTGTGATCAGATTGTCGGTAACTGACAGCAGACTTCGACGAGATATTTTACATTTTGTTAAACTCAAGTATTGCGGACGTACAGACGAGTGTACGAATGCACAAAAACATGTCCAAATGAATTACGGACGACGAATTCATATTTTACTTTGATTGTGGCTGGAGTGTGTACTTACTCCGTATACTTTAGAGGGCGTGTGCCCTCCGCTTTTGTTTGGCCTTTCATAAGTTACAATTTACTTTACACAACTGAGTTACTTGAGATGTCGAGACAATTTAATGTACATTACACAGGGTTTGGGTGTTATGACGCGACCCTCTGGCGCGCAGGGTCACACATGAAATACCCGTTCGGCAGGCGTAGTTCACTAATTCCTCCGCGGGCCAAAGTGAAATGTACCACTGTTAAAGGTCCCTATTAGATTTTATATAGCTATCATCGTCGCCATTACGTAACTCCTTCGAGGGAGCCCTCTCACCTTCATTAAGGTTAGTGTTGCGCTCGTACCCTTTATTCATTATTCCTAAGTATAACATTACGAGGGAAAAATGCTCGACAGTTAAGTCGATTGCTGTTTTCCATATAAATAGTTGGTAATTACACACCCTCCTTATTCAGACCTACTCGTGGCCATGCATATTTTGTTTCATCACGAAACAATCGATTGGAATCCGGTGCTTGGGTCTCATAATAAAAGTGGATGGGGAAAATTCTGAAGCGTATTATACGTCTTGATACTGTTATTACGTAACTAGCTTTGACCCTCGGCTCCGCCCACGTGGAAATAGGGGCGTACTTACGACGACTTGTTACCCTATTTTTCAAATTGTTGACGTCTTATGAATGGAATATTCTGGAGTCAAAATGCTTAGTAATGCGAGTTTTGAGTCGCTTTCATTGAGTTCTTTAGAAATAGGAAGTTGTATATGAATAACGTCATTATTTATACTTTTTGTGCTTTTGTCAACCCTTGGCGGCAGCCATATTTCTTTATTAAACTCATATAGAACTTTGTTACAGATATATATACCTTCCTTACCTTATACCTTATTGAGATAACAATATATACCAATACCAATATAGCTTCTTCGTTTTCTAAGCACGTTGCAATAGTCAGCAAACGGGTTACTACGGTGCCTTATTTGTTAAGTAATTGCTATTCTCGTTAATTCGCAAAACTTGCTATACATGACAGCTTATCTATACAATTAATGTTTATAAAGAAATGTAGGAGAAGTATCAATTAAGCCTATAATAGTTAAACCTGTACAGATTACGAACTCATCGTAAAACCTAAATTAATGTATAATTTTATATCTCGAGAGAATAATTAAATAATAAAGAATTTAAACGATAATCTTTTAATATTGTAATAACTATTAATACTTTAAATTAATTAATAATTAATGCTCTGTATGCCTCAAGGAGCAATTGTTGAACAGTTGTTTTCAAATAAACTAAGACCGTCATTATCCACGCAAGACTTTTAATTGCTCAAGCAATTACTAGACTCTGATGCGAAAAACTTTGGTCTGAATCGATTATTGTGGAGTCATAAACAGGCTATGATACTTAGAAGAAAGATTTTTTTAGAATTAGTAAAGGTTTACACTATTAGATAAGGATAGAGATGTTATGAAAGCTAGATAATCGAAAACCTCTTTTGCAAAAACTTTAGAAAGAAATACCAAATACTGTAGGTTTCATTCAATAAACTAAAACACATATGTACTAACAATACGACCTTCAATAATCCGTAGCATCACAAGTAACAACAAACAAAAACAACAGTGAGAACATTTCACCATGATTGCCACGGAAATATTTCCTTCCTTGCTCCCCATTTATTGACAAGAAAACAAAAAGCCAGCGAAACGTACACGGAAAAGAGTGCAGGCGTCCCCATATTGATATTTCCACTAAAGGACAATTTCCCCTGCGGAGTTTTTGGTAAATCACTAAAATAACACTCGACCAACAAAACCGAGTAACTAGCGGAAACGGCTGTTGAGTTGTGAGAGGAAATTACTTAAACCCGGATCTGAGTCGGCAAACAATCTCTTTTTGCTCGAAACGCTCCGCGGCTGATTCCACGACTGTCAACATCACTAGTTTAGGTTACTTCTGAATTTAACTCCGCTTGTCGAGGGAAGGGAAATTTATGGAGATTTCCCGTAATAGGTGGGGAACTGGGGAACTGGGCCGAGTGGTTAGCAACTTAAGATAGACCGACCGTTACGGAATATCGGGGCAATCCTTGAAGGTTCGACAGTTGAGCACAATAATATGCAAATCCCTAATTCCTGTGATGAGGGTGACAGATCATTCATTTATTATTACACGCATCCTTGGTCCGTTTCCTATTACACATACAAATGTAGTCTCGCGTCTCATCTTTATTCTATGGTATAAGCCGATAAACGAGCAGACGGGTCACCTGATGGTAAGTAATCGCCGCCGCCCATGACCACCCGAAAGACCAGAAGCGTTATAAGTGCATTGCCGACCTTTTGGGCGTTAGGAATTTAAAGGTATATTTATGAATAAAAATTGCATCAAAACTCTTTTAAATATTAATAGTCATTACCAAAACTATGTAGTACGTCCGTAACGGTAAAACGGGGCGAATAGATACAGAAAATGTGTGGAAAATGTTCTGATATCTATTTACCCTTTTCCTATATCTATTCTCCTTTTCAATTCTATTCACAACGTTTTACAGTATACAATGTTACCAAATTAGAACATTCAAATATGTAATTATGAAATCCATTCCTATACCTATCTAATACTCATAAACTGATATTCCGAACATAGCTGCTCATACACTTCAAATATTCGAAACATAATTCCAGGAAAGTGTTGACCTGTTTGTTTTTCAGCCATCATGGTTGCATTTCCAGTATTAGTTCTGAAGTAACAAACTACATACACCGTGTAACCAAATTCCAAAAGCACTTGCTTACTTTTCTGGAATTTTCCCAACTAAGTTTGGGTCAACATTGGACTTAACCAGATTTGGCTAAATGTCAGGACTTGAACCGTGCTGCCATCTACAAGTTCTACAAACAAGTGGGGTGATTTTATGTTTTTGGTTGGAGACAGTTACATACACAAAAGACTAAACTAAGTAATTCATTCTTGGAAGAATGATAAAAACTAAGCAAACTAACTAATAAAATCAAAGTTAAATGTTGATTAAAAAATATGTATTACTAGATCAGCTAATTCCAAATCCATTTAATTCTCATGATCATCATATCAGCCACAAAACGTCCACTGCTGAACATAGGCCTCCCCCAATGACTTCCAAATATGCCGTTTAGAAACGACCTGTATCCAGAGGCTCCCAATCCATTTACCATTAACCAAACACCAACAAAACCTACATAACTTATAAAATATGACCACCAAACGAAACCAAGCAAATTCCATTAGTGCTTGAAGACACAACCTAGTTTGGAACAACTTTGCATTCATTTTAACTTTACATTATAAAAACCACTAAGAAATGGGACTTCACAAATTGATCGTAACTTCCCCTTTTTTGTTTAATATTGTTTTACTGAGACTTTTTTTGTCTATATAAATGAATGGGTAGTTTTATGTGGCAGTAAAAGTCTTTAATTAAAGAGTTTTAGTACTGACTAGATGCGCAGACGTTTAATTACTTTACATTTTTTATGGACGCTTCTGAAGTCGCCTCTTTGATAATTATTACGGCATGCAACCCGACTTGCTTCTTTTAATAGACATGTTACATTTTAATTTTTTTTTACGTTGCGTTCGGTATAAGCATTACACTATACAAAGATCTAACTAGTACTTAAATGTGAAATCTGATGACAAAATAGAAATAGCTTGTTTTTAAAAAAATACGTTGCCCCACACTAGGATTTTATCCCTAAAACTACGTACCGTTCTTTTAAATTGGGTGCGTTTACAAACATACACATGACACCCAGACCCGAAGCAACAATTGTAGATCAAACAAAAAGTTGCTCTATGTGGGAATTGAACCCGCTTCACGTTGCACAGCAGCCAGTTGCATCTGTCCAGTTGCAGCTTTTTTTAATTACTTTTAAACATGTTTACTGTGTTCATTTACACGTCTATACCATCAATACGACGATACCACCTTAAGTAAGAATCTATGACCCTAATAATGAAATATGTAGCCAATGCGCCTAAAACTACGTTATCATAAAAACCCCTTCTTTTAAATTGAGGAAACTGTTTTACTCATATTATTCTTTTCCTTTTTTACAGGTAAGCATCGATATCAAAATGGATTTACTACCTCGAGAACACATTTTCATCTCTATTGGTAAGATCAGATTAGAATAGTTCAAACCACATACTCACACAACTCTTACTAGAATTAAAACAATATTAAAAATAGGTTGCTTATGGGCAGACGTGCTCCACCGTAGGCCGCATCATCACTTACCATCAGGCGAGATAGCGGCCAAACGTCGTCGGCCCATTTAACATAAAAAAAACAAAGCAATAACAAGGTACAAAAGAATTCTTAATTGGAATATCGAGAATCCAAAAAGTATAACACACTTCTTTGAAAATTGCACCCAGCCAGTATCTATACATACAAGCAGCTACAGGGTGCAACGTGCTTTGCTCGGCTAATTGACCAGGTAGGGCAGTGTTTACTTTGACACCGCACCTCCTCTGTTTGCTATACAACCCTAAAAAGCCAGTAGTCAGAACAAACACCTTACCGAAATGGCCACACCATTTAGTTGACCCATACGTATGTTTAGTTTTATTCAACGTATATTGTTATTTAATGTTATTTTTCACTTAAATCATTTATACTGATATTACCTTCGGTATTCAATAATTGGGCTTGCAACTACACAAGTATTTGAAAGTATATCTTGTACAGTCAAAAACTGAAACTAGTACATAAAATAGCTATTTTATTACACGTATTTTGACTGCACGGTTGCGGTGGCTGGACAACCGGCTGCCGTGCAACGGGTATCGTGTTCGATTCCCGCACGGAGCAACTCTTTGTATGATCCACAAATTGTTTGTTTCGGTTCTGGGTGTCATGTGTATGTGAACTTGTATGTTTATAAATGCACCCACGACACAGGAGAAAATCCAAATGTGGGGCAACGTTTTTTTAAAAAAAATGGTATTCCCAATAAGACTTGAATGGCTTTAACCACAATTTTTTCTTGCACTCTCATAAGGTGACAGAACAATTGCATCTATTGGAGATCTCGGACCGGTTCTGGTGCAGCGCTTAGCTAGTGTCGGTTAATTGTCCGAGTAGGACGCTGTTTGCGTTGGCGCCGCGCCTGCCGTGTTTGCCCACCAAGCCTGATTGTCGCACACACTGTCTACACCCTGTACATAAGTTCCAAGCACACTTCGCTTCTTAGGCGTTCTAGATTTCAATTTGTGTTTTATGTTGATTGTAATAAGATTTAGAATGGTTTGATTAATAAAATTAGCTTTAAAATATCGATTTGTTTACGTACGTATTAGTATTTTAATATTATTATGTAGATAGTAGCAAACTGTGTGATTAATAATTTATCTCACGTAATTATTCGACGAGGAACTCGACTAGTTTCAAGTCATGATAGAGGCTTATATTCGTAAGCAGCATTCCAAGACACACGACGACTGTCGCGCTGCTACTGAAATATCTACATTACAGTTTGAAAACCACATTAAAAATTATAATTATCGTAATTAATAGTATAATGAAGATCAGTAACAAAATAAAAAATAAACCAAAATTACCTTGAAAGTAATATCACCCACGAAATTAAACTATTCACGGAATAAATGTAATTCTACTTATCAAGCTATAATAAGTAGACTTCTTGGAAATAAAATTATCTATACGACACCAACAAAATTGATATTTCGAGTCTCTTTTCATCGTATATTTTTGGGGACATGAAATAAGATTCGAAAGGAATTACTCGAATGCTTAATGCAGATGAGTAAGGCATATCTTCTTTGTAGAAGTATACGTAACTCTGAGACATTTTGACTGAATATTCTCCGTACTCCCAGTTTATGAGGAACTCGGAAACGAACTTAAAAAGTATTTGGAATATTTTGTAAAAGTGATACTGAACGTCTTTTACGATGTACGAGCATGTTTCGTGTGTAAGTACCTTCGTTGAGTGACGTATTGGCGTGGGTCGTGGGTCGTATATACTCATGATGTAAGGTGTATGAAGTACTAATGATGTTCGATTTATAACTTTATGTCGTTTAGTGATAGTATTTCTTTTTAAACGTTGCCTTATACTAGGATTTTGTACTGTGTCGTGGGTGCGTTTACAAACATACAAGTTCACATACATATCACACCCAAACCCGTAACAACAATTTGTGGATCGAACAAAGAGTTACTCCGTACGGGAATCGAACCCGTTACACATTGCGCGGCAGCCGGTTGCCCAGCCACCGCGCTAACCGTGCATTATTTACTTAATGTATTTATTTATTTTTAACGAAATTTAAGTAGTCCTAAAACAATTCCAAACGTCTTTTTATTTTATGGATGATTCTATGTTCTTTTTTTGTGTGGTCTAAAAATATTCGACAAAGCCACTCAATGCTGTCGGTCTCGAAGCCTTAAAAACAATAGAGTTGGTCGTACAATGGAAAAAACCGCCTGTGGTAAACAAAACTTGTTGTTTTTTATGTTGTTTATTTTTAAATATCTACGTAAAGGAATATTTTCTACTAAATAATAAGGTTTCTTACCGAAAGCTTTAGGCTATAAGAGTCGAATCTTAGAAAAACCACAATACGAAGAATTGTTGAAAGAAAAATCACAAATATCAATGTATATACATTCCTAATTAAAAACTCACTTCAAATATAATTATATAGGTCTTTAATCTATCCGTATATAAAGCCATAAAAGTACTCAAAGATATAAGTACATTATATACTCGTACTTTCCTTCACGAGTGTCACAATTTGGACAGGTAAAGCGGAATTCCCTCAAACACATTAAAGCGAGTATTACTCCCAGGCGTGTTAGGTAATGTAGATAAAACATTAATATGTATGAGTCGAGCTTGTTTGTGGTAACAGCTTAGATTTTCAGACGTTCTCAATGAATAAAGAACGTTGGGCGTGGCACCCAACAGCCAACATTTGGCCCAACAGTAAAACCAACATAAATATTTGTGAATCATCATCCACGTAACGTTCGCGCAACTGGGTTGAGGTCGGTCCCAAAACTGACCAGATGCGGCTGAATATTGTATCAATACTATACGTACAACTGTCACCTGACCACTAACCCAATTGCGACATACAAAATAGAAACTAACAGACCATTAAAATTAGCTATGACTCTACCATTAAACTCTAGTATTTTTCGATAGAATCTTAATTTAACTGTGTAAGTATTTCTGTAAATAATATTCAATAATAATGGTAGTAACGATCTACCACTGCCGCTATCTCGTGTGAATCTATCTTGAAGCCAATGTTCGACGAATTAATGTTCTTATGCCACCAAGTTACCGTCCGATTCAACGCTCGCATTTGTTGGGGCCACTTTGTAAAACAGGGTTGCGTTTTGCGTGACTAAGACGCGATGCTATCAGACCAAGGGCCCTGTTATCAGCGCTCGGACCTAAACCAGGAAATAAAACGTTCACCGCACTAGTGATTACCGAATACCTTTAGATATGGTAGTACAAAAAAAAGATAAACAATGACTCTATACCAACACTTTTTAAACAGCAATTTATTTTAATGTTTCAATTGACAATGGTAGCAGTTATTATCACTAAATCCTATTAAATATTTAAAGCAGAACGAAACTTTTACTTCAAACGAAATCGATGTCAATTATAACTGTCGTAGCACGTGCTACGCTTTTATGACTCGCTACGAATATTCGTAGCCGTACTACGACATGTGTCGGAGCTATTGGTAAAGTTTTCTATTCACTGAATTGGGAACTGTCGCCGTCTAAAAAACTTGGTAATGTGATTGTATTGTTATGTAGGGACAGATAGAACTCCAAATACGTTACCAAATGAGGCCTAACGTCCATTTTGACGGTAAATTGAATACGAATAGCGGGGAATGCCGTAAGGCTCCGGTAAATAGCGACTTGTAAATAGATAGGGACGTCGAAAACATTTAGGGACTCTCAATCCACCCTTTTGCCTTTTCTGCAAATTAAATGAGGAAACATAGTTTGCGTTACAGCATTTAGTTTCACAAATTTGAATGAAATCTCTGTGGATCAAGATTAACTAACTACATTTAAGATTGTTTAAAGGTAATTCACTTTCGATTTAAGTGTTGCTTAATAGTAAACAGCATCTAGAATAATGTCGGTTGTTGAATCGGCACTTACTGCCGCACTCAGAGACATTTAATGACTACTTAAACAATTCTTTAGTAACGATTTAGTATCGAAAACTATTGCTAAAATCTATGATAAACCGTAACCATTAGATGACTGTACATAAGGCAGTTACACACATTTTTAAAACGTCAGTAATACACCCACGTAACGCCTACCACTTCCTGCCAATATAGAAAAATACAAAATGAATAAGGAATATGTAGAAAGGAACCATGAACCTGAAATATCGAGGAGCACTTTGTCACAAGTTACAGCATTATGCTTTTTACTGAACCTAAGACCTATTGAGTAATTTTCTTTCATTCCTTTCAAAGCTTATATAAAATCGATTGGATGAATGGGTTAATATATTGTGGCTTTATATTCCTTATGTATTGAAACTCAGGTTGTTTATGCCGCTTTCGAAGTATATTTAGGTACTAGCATCTGCACGTGACTTTGCTCGTTTTTTGTAGGATAAAAAGTAGCCTATGTGTTATTCTAGACCACAATCTATCCTTGTTCCAAATTTCATACCAATCCTTTCAACTGTTTTGACGTGATTGAATAACAAATATACAAACATACACACAAACACAGCAATAGTAAGAAGTAAGATAAGCTATAAAGTGCTTTTGTATATTTTTGTAAATATCAATGAAATAGCGAATATTTTTCGCGGTTTTGTGTTAGTCGTACATTTATTTACTAGAATGATTTATTCGTTCAAAATTAGACCTTAATCAAGTAAATACAAAATTGATATTCAAACATAGCGTTATAGTGAGCTACTCTCCGCTTAGATTTATCACATAGAATTCAAATACGCTAGTACATTGAATTTCAGTTTTTACACAAAACTATATTTTAGAAACGAATGCAATTTTATATTTTAGAACGAATGCAAAAAAATAACTTAAAACAAACCTAAAATGTGTGGCTCTAAAAATGAAATTTAATTGAAATAAAAAATATGTGCCATGTCGAAGTGAAAATATTTTATGAAACATACAATAAATCTCTATGTGAATGTTCGCAACATAGTTTTCAAATAAAGATAAAGGTAAAGATAATTTATTTGTTCAACATGAGTGTTAGATACATAAATATGCACATGTATTGGTGACACATGACATAATAAAATTACTTCTTCGATGGTCTCGTGATAACTTTAGGTTAGCGATTAAGACGGCTATGAAAGTATTTCAGGATCCAGGACTAGCCAAGGAGCTGCGGACAACGTAAAAGGTTACCGGGGCAGGAGAAGGAACGGGGTGATTTTGAGTCAGTAAAAGTCTGGCACTCCTTCTCGCCTCACCCAAGACGGGAGAAGCTAGTGGATAATTTTCCCCCTCAAAAAAAGGCCTAGCAAAGTATTATTGGAGTCCTTCAATTTTGCGAAAATTTTAGGCATGGAGCGTAAAATCGTATACATTGATTAGGTTGTGTTGTTAAATGCTACTCAAGATTCAAACGTAATGAGTTAGCGACTCTGTTGTTTAATAACGTTCCTAAACTCTTTGCTTGTGATAGTACAAGCATTTTCCTATGCCTCGAGACAATCGACTCAATAATTCAGCAAAGAGGTCACAATATAAACTTCTAGAAAAAAAAGAACTCCACAAAATCCTCTTTTCGAGAAACAAGGACGGAAGGGTAACTTAAGAAACTTTGAAAGCTTATAACTCCTTCCTGTTTGGGGGGGATTCAATTTATTTTTCTCTTAACTTTCCCTTTTTAAGGAAGCGTCAAATACTACCGTTTTCAAAGTAGTTAAATTCGTGACCGAAGTTTGGGAGCGGCCTAATCTTTGATGGTACCTTTAACATCAAAGATTACGTACGACGACAACTCAAATATACCTATCTATGTAACTTTATAAATGAGCAACGATATTTATTTATACATATATGTTGAAGGGTATCTGATAATTCTAGAAGGACATGTTTAACAAGTTTTAAAGATGTTTTCTCACTTACTCAAACCCGTAAATTGATTTAACTTCTTACTGCTACGTGAAACTTGCAATAGCGTAATAACTAAACATAAAATCGCACCTCAACTTCGAGACTTTCTTCCCTCATTCTCTGTCCCCTTTTAACACTTGAAAACAAAAGAGACAGCATGCCACTTAAGTGTGACTTAAAATTGAGTAGCCTTCAGCATTCGGGCGTTACATTTGACCCCAAAAATCAGTTTATAGGTCAAATAAACGAAGTCACGGGGAAAACTTATTTATGGTGATATTAAATGTTATCAGACCCTTGTCACCATCAAAACTTACGACATCAAATTCAAATAGTTATAATATGAATTAACAACAATGTTTCAAAGTAATTAAAATACCTGTTAACGGTCACAACACGGACTAATGACAAAAGTTTTTAGTTTTAACTGTTTTCAACCTGATTTTAGGCCTGTGGTAAACTAAATCTGCCTGTCTAGGTAGTTACCTAGTTCTGATTAAATGTAAGCCTAATTTACAAGGTTCCTAGATACAAAAGGGTCTGGTAGAGGATGGGGGTATTACCTAACCTTACCTTTCGGTTCGAACAAATATTATTTCAAAACATAATCTCCTATCCTCTATAGTCGAATATTCGGAAATATGACTGTTAAACAAGAAGTTTTATGTTTACATGACTAAATCATGCATGGTAGGTAGGAACGAGGGGCTGGAGCAGGAGTAGGAACGGTAAGTCAGTTAGAATCTAACACTCTCGCTCGTCTCTTCCAAGACGGGAGAAGTCATAGGATGATTCTCCCCCTAAAAAAAGGGTTCCCATAGTTATCAAACTCATAAAAAGTAGTACATTACCTGCAAATCTGTTCCTGAAATGACAAATACATAAAAGACGTCATATAACATAGTCAAAATTACATCGTAAAATAGAACACAAACCAAATTTCGACCCAAATAACATCTCTATCGATGCAATAAATTTTATGCACAAAATCCCGTGTCTACTTAAATTCAATTCGGTGCATTTGCGAGCTCGGCTTCGCGGGACTCAAGACGCGTTGGGACGGCGACTGTGTACAAGTAAATAAATAGAATTGTTTCAATAGGAAATAGCTAGCGTACTGCTTGCTATATTACGTGGAGTCAAGCTCGTTTGCCTGACTCTTATTTATTGCATTCGAGCTCAACTGTGTCATACTGTCATAGTTGTGTTGCTGTTGTTTTGATTGCAGCAATTTTTGTTTATTGGTTTTCTTGTTAAAAAGTATTGTTGTATTTATTTCATTAAGGATAATTGAATTTTAAAAATCTGCTCTAAATGACTCGCAAGTGCGACCTTAATTTCCAGTATATAAGCAGTATTTCTTCAAAAAAGTCGATCAGACTATTATTAGTAAACTAGCTTTTGCCCGCGACTTCGTTCGCGTGGAATAGTGACTTCCGGCAAATTTTTGGTTTTAACCACATAGTTCCCGATCTCGCGGGATCTCTTCAAAAATGAGATGTGGAAGATATTCCAGGGAACTCTTCAAAAATCAACATAATGAGCTCTGCGTTTGAATTTAATAGATGTATACTCACTTAGGGCATTGAAAAAATAGTTTAAAAACGGACTTAAACTAACTTAAAACTAAAGAAAGCTACGAATTACGAATTTATAACAATTAAAAAAGAAACTATATTACAACCTATCCTCTATGCTATAATAACCAAGCTTAAACTAAATAATTTAAAAGAAACGACTTAAATCTAATCTAATTTAAAAAAAAATTTGACTTACAATTTTATTAAAAAAACTAACTACAGTAACTACTAATAATCGATATCAAACTAAACCTACGTTAAATAGTTTAACCAAAAAACCAGGAAAACCCAACAAATAAACTTATTAATTGACAAATACAACGAAACCAATTTAGAATATACGAAACAGCAGGACCACTACAGACAAATAATCATACGACTGATAATACACTTTTTCTACGATAGTACTGAAGCGCTCGGCCGATACCCAACCAAATGAATGTAACGAAACCATAGCGCGATCTATTTCGATCCCAACGCCATCTATCGAGGATAAAGACAACTTGGATTATTTATTTATACTCCGTTCGGGCATTTTCTTTGTACTAAAAGTTTAATTATATTGATATTATTTTTTTCATACCTTTTTACTATTTATTTACTTTTTTTCGATGAATTAAAACAATAACATGTCGTGTAACGATCGACATAGAATTATCTATACTCCGTTAGAGCATTTTCTTTGTACTAAATGTTTTATTATATTGATATTATTTTTTTCATACCTTTTTACTATTTATTTACTTTTTTTCGATAAATTAAAACAATAACATGAACCGAAGTCGTGTAACGATCGACATAGAATTATTTATAAATAATTTATTTCTTATTTTTATTTTTTAATTTTTGAAATAAAAATATATCTATGTCCTTTCTAAGGTTCTAAACTATATCTGTACCAAATTTCAACCAAATCCGTCAAATAGTTGCGGAGATTAATGGTATAAGCATAGAATGTTCGACGTGATTCTTTAATTTGACATAACTTTTTTATTTATGAACCGATTGACATGAAACAAACACTAAATGTAAATTTAAGCATCCCACAATATATTCGTGAAAACCGCATCCTACTCGGATCAGCCGTTTTTGAGATTAGCGCGCACAGACGAACAGACAAACAGACAAACAGACAAACAGACAAACAGACAAACAGACAAACAGACAAACAGACAAACAGACAAACAGACAAAAAAAAAGTTAATTACATTTTTGGGTTCGACATCGACATAACAATAACCCCTGCTATTTTTTTTATTTTTATTTTCAATGTACAGACAGCACTTTTCTACGATTTTATTATATGTATAGATTGTTATAAACAGTACAAAAAGTAATAATATTAGACCTATTAATGTTCAAATTCATTAGAAGTTACTTCATTAGAAGTTTCTGTCTTCTACAAAAACACTTGAAGATAGATACTCCTTAGTCCATGGAGAATCGTAATACTATTTTTAACACGAGCGTGGGTATAATAAAGACTTAAAGTTTACTCCTGTTAAGTCTCAAAATAGCTTGAAGCTTGTTACTCTTTTAAGTATTTTCAGTAAAGTACTCCAAAAATTCTGTACATATGTCGTGGGTGTTAAGTTTTTAGTCATATTAAAACTTAATAAATCTAATGAGTTATAATCAGAATATTAATAGTCTATATTCTGTTAATTTTCAACATTTCCACGTCTGTCTGCAGTTTGAAATATGCTAATTGACTACAGTTTCAATTCGTAAATAAACTAAATGGGTGAGGTAAGAAAAAGCATAAAACTCTTTAACAGTCCCATAAAATGAAAAATCTTTACGATTCAGAAAGGATATTGGAATATCCAACATTCAATTGTCCAAGGACCATTGTTCACATTGAAAGGCTTTCGATAATATTAGCTCACAAAGATTTGCCTTTATCGACAGAATGGAGCCTCGAGTGGCCGCGTCAATGTCATTCGGAAACCCTCCCGTACATAGATATTGATTGCAAATGAGATTAAAACGTACGCACTGATCAAACCCTTTTGTGTTAGCTTAATTAGTTCATGTAAGCTCTATTGCCTCCAGGACGAAAGAAACAAAGGCCCCTTTTATAATTAAAATAACGGGTTTTTGATGTTTCAGTTAGATAGAATATAAAGGATTTTTAATTAACAATTCTTTACTTGTTTCGTCGAAATACACATTGGTTTCTAAGATAGTAGACGGTTAAATGCCTGACACAATAAATATTTCAACAAATAATTTTGAGCACAAAACATTGTTCTGACAGCACACAATAAAATAAATGTTCCATTCTTATTTCTCGTAAGAACTTAATAGCAGCAAGTTTTGAAAAGCAATTGAGAATCCAACAAAAGAAAGCAAAGAGCAACTAGGGCACACTGGCCGCTGGAACAATGCCTAGTACTAACACGGACAGACAAATGGAACACAATATTGCACACTTTACCTCAACAAATTCACTTTATGTCTCAGTAGGAGGCGCGACTGTGCAGGGCCAGTGCAAATGTGCCGGTCATTTCACCCAAACGCTGCACAATATCGTGTCTCCATTGACTGGAATCCAACTTGAAGCACATAAAGGGCATCGACGACAAAGGCGACCCGCTCAAGAAAGAAATCAGCTCGAAATCATAGAAATTAAATTTTGTATCTCGGAAGAAGTTCGCCCTCTCGTGGATAGCGCGCCGTCCGCTTTGTGCCACCAGACAATACCCACCGACTAGCGGCTCCACTCATATTTCATTCGAATAACAATGACCAGTCTTTTGCCTTATCCAATCTCCAATACTAGATTGAAAAATAACAACGTTCCACATTTACATACAAATGAAATGGGTATAGTTAATACAAACCGCTTTCAGACAACATTCCGCCCACATATTGCCGATTTCTTTGAATGTGCTGCGGTCGAAACAATTGCTTTCCACAATTTATTACCCGAATTAAACGACACAGGAAACCTTTCTGTACGCTGTCATTAATAACGTCTAATTTACAATGTTTAAACAAAAGATCTCGCATTGAAAACCCACGAGTGCGGCCCGAACGTCATTATCCGTTCGTCACTTGACAACAAAGGTCTGCTCGTCAGATTGCAAATTAAATTAGAACATCCAGCCGATCCTGTTTATGTACCCTCTTAAATGTGGAATTTTAAGGGGATGCTTAATTCATGAATCTTTGCTGTGTTTGACCATTCAATTTGCATTTTCAAACCGGTGCTCTGGGCTGCGATTTGCATTTCCTCACCATGTATGTTGCATTTATTCACAAACGATGTGAGTAATATGCAAGTTGAGGAAGAGAGCCGCGCAACGATTAGAGGAGTGCTGTTATTTATAGGTCAGAACTCGATCCATTGGTGTTTACCAGCAGCGCCCATTGCCCCTCGTAAATCGTTTAAAGGTTGGGCGTTCTCCATCCTCAAGATGGATGCCCTTGTCAGACTGATATATTTACTGTCCGCCACATGGTCTCCCACCCCCTATCCACTGTTTAACATGTAACTGCTGTTGCTTTAATAAATAGCCTTCATGAATAAATGTTTAAAAAAGGGAAACCTTTTAGGCAGTTAATTTACTCCGAGTTAGCTCGGAGTAAACCCTCAAATGCACAACGAGGGTGAACTTGTGAGTGACATGTAAATCTACAGGACAAAGTCAAAGGGACACAATATTTTTGTACTTGATAAGCGAATAAATGAATTATGTAACATTCCTAATGAGCACACGTATTAGACGAAGCACACACTAAAATGTGAAGGGATTAGCGCCTCTCGTACAGATTGTGGTGGAATCTTTTATGTTGCTCTTGTACGTCAAAGCGAACAAGAGAATAAACGAATAAGTAATAGCGAGTATGTGTTGGCGGAGCAAACCTCCGCGCCGGCGTAACATACGTACCTAAAGTGCGGTATGGCATATTACCCATTTCTCATCTAAATCGTGTGACTTTTGCCCCTTACGCGCGTGTAATGTAGCGCACTTTATCGTCAGTAATCCAGCCGTTACGACTCCGCTTCTTTACTTTTCGGGGACTCTGTGGAAAGAAATGAGTCGCGCACAATACAATACAATGTTTCGTGTAAAAAACAATAAATGCAAAGAGCGAGCGGCAGCGGTGAACTGGCTTTAAAATATTGAACCACTTCATTTTCTCGCGGCAATGGCTATTATGGGCTCAGCTCATAAAATCAAACGTGTTAGTGCACATAATAGTGGTGAGCTTATAAAGTCCTGTGGCACGTAAACTTTTTATTAGTTTGAAACCTAATGGATTTCCTTACCTTTTTATTATTCGATAAACACGGCAAGCGCACGGTTGATTTGAGGGATCTTTTTGGAGCGGAGAGTTCGTCACAGATATTGTTGCGCTTACTGACATCACTTAACTGTAACTGTTGGTAAGTCTTTTTTGAATAAAGCCCCGATTGTGGTATGAGTTCCCTGCCGATGTTTAGTCTCACTAGGTACAATATGGGGTACCCAATAGACTAAAAAGGGGTAAATAGGTTTTTTAAAGGTCGGTGAAACGCATGTAATGCCCCAAGTATTGCATGCATTCATAGGCCACGTTAACCACGTTAACCCAGATGGGCCGTGTGCTATCTTGACACCGTCGTAGTATAAAAAATAAGCCCTTAACATTCGTTATACCATTTCTCTAAAAACCCTTTAAAATGTTCACATCCCGTACTTTATATTTGAACTTGCTTCACAGTTTCCTGATCCTGCAAATCAGATTCGTACCCTCTAATACCCGTGTCGTTAAATATTTTCTTACACTGATTTATATTCCATTTGACGAAGTGTTGCGAGCGAATTCGGATCGAATACATTTTGATATATGTGGGTCGTGTATTCTAAATTGATGAGGACAAATTCTGTCTCGTACTATACAGGATGTCTTTGAAGTAGATCATAGGTCGGGATGGAAAACCCAAAATCATTTTCTATGTAAAATAAACTATCAAATCTTTTTTTTAATAAAACTGTTTTTGAATGTAAATGAAATATTTTATCTGCATTAAAATTAATATGAAAATAAATGTTTAAATTAAATTTATTTGAAACTGTGTTTTTGACAAGACATTACCTATAAATTGGTTTTTACATTTTATATTATAAAATTTGCTGTTAAATAAATAAAAATAATAAAGTTACAAATCAACCTACTGAGCTAACATTATTTATTTCATATAGAATTAAATTAAAGTGTTACTTATTCTTTTAGTAAAACTTGTACGACTGATGTTGTTGAAAAATTCATCCTGTGTTAGTAGGTAGGTAGATAGATAGAGGAGGTTCGTGAAATATCTTCAGCTGTTCGCAATCAGAGTCGATATCGTTCGGAGGAAATATTTTTATTATTGATGAGGACTGGTATCGCGAGATTGCTTCGACAGGGCTACCTACAAATTACTGTTTGTCTTTTCATTGTAAATGTACAATATTTTTCGGATTTTTAGTTTCAGAGTAATAAATATTGGATTGTTAAAAAATATATTTTGAAATCATGAGTTTTATTGAGGTGAATTCGATGTAATTTTTATGCATTACAAGGTGCATATTCTCCTTCAAATCACACACAATACATTTTACAATTTCGTAATTTTCTATAGTAGATCAGTTAAGATTTATATCTATATATAAAATCTGTTAGGATGTTTGTCCGTCAATCATGTTGAAATTACCGAACGGATTTTAATGAAATTTGTTAAACAGACAGGGTATGAGCTGACTCGGGTGATGATAGGATACTATTAATTATCACTCAAAAACGCGGGCGAAGCCGCCGGCAGAAGCTAATTAATTAATGATAATAACAGTCACACAGCTCACTTGAGCAACATACGATTTACATAAAAATGAAAACCATTTTTCATTTTTATGTGTACATTTTGTTTTTTCTAATATTTAAGATCGAACCGCCAAAATTCTCAGAACTCAAACCATTATATTACGAGTACACGAAACATATTTCACAACCAAAAAAAAATACAACGTACAACTCTTATCAGCCTTAATAAGTTCAACATAGCAAGATAAAGTGATATATCTACATGTGAAAATGTTACAACAATATAAGCAACGGGGACAGTATCCCTTGCTCAAGTCAACCCTTGTCACCAGGGCGCATATCTGTCCAACTTAATTTTAACACCCACCCTTCATTCGAAGCCTACGTCCACGGCTTAGTCCAAACTCCTTCCTTAGTTTTGTTGTAAGGCATCTATTTTTAGTCGCCTTTGTCTCTATTTAAGGCTTAGGAAATAGTTAATCTGGTAGTGTATTGATAGCTAAACTATGATATGTTTTCAAGGTTTATCAAAGGTCTTAATGGCGCGGTGGCTGGGGAACTGACCGCTGAGCAATGTATAGCGGGCTTGTTTCCCGCACGGAGACACTCTTTATGTGATACACAAGTTATTGTTTCGAGTCACGGTATTATCTGTATGTGAAATAAAAAAAAAACTAAACATACTTACGATATAGGACCCTAGTTTGGATTAAACCTACTCTGCGTTTAAAAAAATAAAGTATTTATTCACTGGTTTCCAAGTAAACATCATAATGATTTGGTTACAATATTTTTTAGCAATAAAACAAATATTTACCTAAAAACAGTAAACACTAAAGCAAATGAACACTAACATTAAAACAGTGATGTAACGCAAGTTACACAAATCGATATCGAAACAATTCAACTATAGTACAATCGAATTCGCAAGTGAAATGATCGCGACGACAAATTGCTACTGAATGATGCTTATCTGTTTCCCCTACAGCACTTCGGCACTCGATACATGGAGACACACTTTAACACCCCGACTTTTTGTTTGAACACTCGACGGGAAACGAGTTTCCTCTAAACAAAAGATACGACAAAAATCGATTCAAATAATCTAGTTCATAATTGGGCGTCGAAACCTAAATGTGTGTCAAGGATTTTTATTGTTTTCTCTGCCTTTGTTTTATTAGCTTATTATACTTGTATATGTAGATAATTTTGTGTTTAATAATAATGAAGCTTTTGTATTCTAATAGTCTATATTAACTTACACTCACACTCAAACAAGACTAATCTACAGTACACATATTCATAACCCAATATAGAAATTTGACGTCAGACGTCCGAGCTCTACCGACACCTGTGACGTGGCGTTATGTTATGTAATTCTGTAGTTACCAAAGCCCGTCCGTATAAATTCCGCCGACGTGTTCAGTACATAGAGAATATGGCCGGCCTACTGCTGTCAAATCGATTCAATTCGAAACAGACAGGAGCGGAGACCTTCCAACTGTAAGTGATTGCACGATCCACTGCATTGAGACCAATTTTCCCAGCCGCAGTCATACTACGGAATACGAACTATTTGAATCGCTTACCTTAGGGATTCCATTCCAATCCAGAGCTCGAATTCCCAACACCGACCGAGCTTGATCAATATTATCTTTAGCCTCCATAAGTATGTATTTGTTAGAATTTTTCGCAGACTCCGCACCGGCTATAGGTTTAATAACTGTCATCTTTACGACCTAATATTCAACATTTTTTTATATATCGAGCAACATCTGCCAACCCTCATTTCCTTTTAGCTTGCAACATTGTGGGAGGAATTTAGTCGAATGACGATGTAATAAATTTCCTCCTTCGTATGATCCATAAAGCTACGGACTGCGGAGAGACCCTCGAATACCGTCCGATATGACGTAATAAAAGCGTCTCGATGAATTAACTGATTATTTGCATACGATAGTACGTGTGCGCTGTAGCTCTCCACTTTATATTACGATTTGGGCCCCATAGAGAAATTTATTTTGAGCTCATAGCTTATGAACGTAAAAAAATATGATATATTTTCAGAATATAAATGTTTTCAGTAACATTTTATGATAAAATAAACCTAGCAAGCGCGCTTTACTCCGTCATTCATATTGTCGCGTTGAATAAAATAACTCAGAATATTGAAATAGATGACAACTCGGCAAATATAAATAAAGCTACATACGAAACTCGTATGAAATGTTGACGGACAGCATCAGCTTTTAGCTAAATTGGATTGTGTGATACCAATTGCAAGCGTATGCATTGTGAAGCCGCTTGATTATAGCGACTATGTAAATTGTATTACAATTTAGGATTTATGCGAACCCCGCTTTATTCAGCGCTCACTTTAGCTTCAGTGGAGAGCACTGCGAATTTATTAATTGGATTACTTTGCCCCGTCCCCGTTTTCCAGTCACCACTTTTTACGATTGCTATTATCCATATTACCTGCGAGTACTACAGTAGAATTGCGAACTGAGTAATAATATGAATAGGTACGTTGTCAGGTTAGTCCTTTTCAACGCTAATCCGCTGTGACAGACAAATGGCTTCAATGACAAACGTGGATCTGAATTATTTATTACCAATTTCGCTTCACTAATAATACTCTTCAGAAAAGGTATTTTATACAAATACATAATATCCTCCTCGTACCGTCGTCGTATCCTGATACTAAGAATGGTTAACAATGGGATCACTTACAAACTTAGATAATATATTGAGGCAGCATATTGGCAAACGGGAACATTCTATACTCGAAATCACTCACGCATCCAACGACAGAATAGAGGAGAAAATCCTAGTACTTTTTTATGGAATTAATAAAAATTCTTAGGTCTATTTTATCAATATAACCTCCTTTCTACCTTCGCTTCCATATTTCTCCGATAATCACGACGATATTGCAAACTTCCATCCACTTTAGCAAAGTATACTTTATTTGATCACCAAAAACGTTATTAAATATCGTGAGGAAGGCCTCGATACCTTGTAATTCAGGGATCCTCAATAACAAATTGTTAGAGTTATATCTAGTGGAGCGGCGCGCGGCGGGCGGCGGGTAGGGAGGGGTCCGCCAATTTATTTTTCGGTCGCGATCCAATTATTTTTGGGCATGTTAGTGGCGCATAAATCTGTAGACCGGCCCTTGTGCACGCACCTACACCACCTTGTAATAGTTCTGACGAGAGGGGGGCGACTAATGCGATAAGCTCCAAGATTAATTATTTACAGAAAAGCCGCGGCCGCGGTGTTTACGTTTTAGGGAAGTAAAAAATGGTTGATCCGCTGTTTGACAGCCTCGCCGTTCTCTGGCAAACTTTCAACGGGCCAACTTTTATTCACAAAAAAATTTAAACCAAACAGACTGCTTCTAATTTACCTAAAAAATAAATGGCTTCACTAAATAATGTAGAAAATAAACCAAAGGCAATCAGTGCTCTAACCAGACCCGACTTCCAATCAATACGTCAATTATCGAAACCTTTCCCAAACAAAGGTCTAACGAAAATAATTTCTATGTTCAGCAAAGCAAAGCATAGATACCTTTAGATCTAAATTAGGCATTGAATAAACGAAATAATAAAACCTAACCTAACTCACACAAGACAAGGGCAGAGGAGGTTATATTTCGTCTGTGGAGTTCATTTATGAAGAGATCAAAGTAAATTCTAAAGGAGAATATACATTATACAAGTATTATGTCTGTATAAAGATTGATTTAAATAAAGATACGGTGTGACCTTGTGTCTACTTTCTAAAGTTCTAAATACAGTAACTTTAATATCTGGTAATATGCTATGCTAAATGTGACATAAAAGTAAAAACAGGATTATATGCTATGATAAATGATATTTATTTGCAACATTTCGGTATAAAAGTACTCTGTCATATATATATACTGATGTAAAAAATATCGTAAAAAGTACGTAGTTATTCAAGTGTCATATATCATTTTCATTAAAGTAGAAATATATACTTTATTTGTTGATATCCAAATATAATTTAAAAGATGTAACATAAAAACAATTTAGTAAATAACCGCGCATTTTAACATAGATACATAAATGTTCATACCATTAACTTTACAACAAATTGCTTATAAATATTGAATTACAGATAATACATGTATCAATAAATTGGCCATTAGTATATTGAATTGTGTCCTGCAGACATTTTGAAGGGCAGGCAGGGAGCTATTGGGAAATTAGGGTCAATTCATATTGATAGATGGTCGAAAATTGCGTGCATTTTCAATACAAATAAATTATTATTTATAATGTGACATGTATTAGATTTATTGTTGTAGTGAGATTTCGGCCTCTGGGTTTTTTTGGGGAAAACAAATTGGGATTTTTGTAAGGGCTCACGTCCCAAGTAAAAAATAGCAGAAGGATTAATTATTATAATTACCTTAAAAGTTCTCACATTCATAATCTTACACGAGCTCTTGGTGGCTGTATTAATATTAAACTTTATAACGTAAGTAACATAGTCTAAATTTAATGTACCTACGTATTAGTACCTCTTTTCCCAGAGACGACTAACCTAGCCGTAAAATTTCAGGGACATGAAGAACATACTCTATATAATTACTTGTATATGTGGTTCTCATTAACTCGTTTGCTTTTAACTCTAGCGTATATATAAATAAGGCATATTTTGGATATTCTTACTTCATTTAATTCCTGTTACTGACTATAATTCAAAACAGTCTAATATTATATGTTTTCTATTTAATATTTTCTTATTGTGTTACTTTTTATGGTATAAGCCAGTAAACGAGCAGACGGATCACTCGATAGTAAGCATCGCCGCCGCTCATGGACATCCGAAACACCAGAGGCCTTATAAGTGCATTGCCGGGCTTGTTGGGGGTTAAGAATTTAAAAGTTGTTGGGAATCGGGGATCGGAAAAATTGGGGTTATTAGGCCTCCGGTAATCTCACTCACACAACGAAACACAACGCAAGCATGGTATCACGTCAGTTATGTGTGAGGCCGTGGTAAGGCATGACTCTCCCACACTTCAAACTCTGTTAAGTTACTTTGTAAAAGAAATCTATCTATTAAGTTCCTTTTCCCCATTTATAGAACAAAGTCCAAGGAAACTCGTAACTTCAAAGCTGAAACGTCACATGATCACATTCTTCACACGTACTCACTCGGATGTTCTATGAAATAATTATGTGTGCACTTACTTTATGTACTCAAAAAGGTAATTCCATTTGTTCCAGGTAAAAATGGCGGCTTTATTCGGAGTGCTCCCAGGCCAAATGTGACGCACTTATTAGAATCGTATGTGGGTCAGTGACACAGGTACACTTATACGTATAGCAAGGCAAGAAAATAAGTAATTCTTAAAGAAAATACTTCATTTTACTACAAACATTGTTGTCGTATTGGAGTACTGGAATTAATATACTAATTTATTTTTCTTTTTCTATAAAAAATCGCCTACAACTCTTGTATCGATCGATCGATTCAAGAACACAATAAAATTCAAGACCCCAGACTATTACTGATCCGGAGCTTCGGACTAACCGGGGCACCGGTTCGAAAAACAGGAGTAGAAACGGGGTAGTTTTTAGTCAATAAGAGTCTGACACTCCCTCTTGCTTCGCCTTAGGAAGGAGAACTCATTGGATGTCTTTCCCTCCCCAAAAAAAAACTATTACTGAGAATTAAGAAATATTATATCTACATAACCAACGCGTGACCCCTCGACCTTTACTCATCTTACTATCACTCGAGTAAAGAAGCAAGCTGTTCAAAAATAGTCTATATTATAAACTAAAAAAAGTAATTTAAAACTAAAAAACCCGACTGCGTCTTTATAATATTAAAATGAAAAAACCTTAAAACAAGAAAATCATCGTAAAATTTAAGCAGTCGGCACCCATTCTAGAAAGCCAGCCGTATGTGCCCTCACAAAGTCTTTATATTTAGAATGGGTCCCGACTGCTTAAATTTTACGATGACTTTCTTGTTTTAAGGTTTTTTCATTTTAATATTATAAAGAAACGCAGTCGGGTTTTTTAGTTTTTTAAATTACTTTTTTTATTTTATTTTTTTTAGTTTTATTATATTTTCATTTTGATATATCTAGTGTCACTTTCACAGTAAATACAAATCAAACGACCCCTATCAAGCGGAAATCCATCGAGTCGTTCAGGCTAGAGAGTGAGAAATATTCGAATTTGGCGCCAAAAATCCGCCATTTTGTTTTTTTATTATTTTGATATATCCAGTATCACTCTCACAGTAAATACGAATCCAACGACACCTCTCAAGTCAAAATCCATCAAGCCGTTTAGGCTAGAGAGTGAGAAATATTCGAATTTGGCGCCAAAAATCCGCCATTTTGTTTTTTTATTATTTTGATATATCCAGTGTCACTCTCACAGTAAATACGAATCTAACGACACCTCTCAAGTCAAAATCCATCAAGCCGTTTAGGCTGCAGAGCGTGCCAAACAATTATACATACATACATACATACATACATACATACATACATACACTCGAAAAACATAACCCTCCTTCTGGCGCAGTCGGGTAATAAGACTTCTAAAGACAAGTAGAAGTTATTAATCTCTTAATGTACGCGTCTTTGAACTCTGCTCCAGATATAAGTTTAAACACCTCAACAGCTCTCCTAGACTCACAACTTTCCTAACTGATGTTAATTTTAAGTTCTGTACTATAAATTTTCTCGGGACGTATTCTACATGTACTTATTTAAAATGGGTAACATTATTTACAAAATGCAAAAAAGGAAAACCATTAAACACCAGTGTAAAATGTAAAATACGTTTAGTATCTAGCAAGGGATATTTTATGGTACCAACAAAGATTTGTACCTCGATAGCCTAATGATAATAAATCCGCTAACAACCTGAAAATAACGTAACCGAACAAAATTTAAACAACCCAGTCTATACGGTCCGAAACATTTCACCGAAAGAATTCAACGTCGATTACGTCCGTACCGAATGTTCAACCTCAAACAAAAACGGGCCGTAAACATAATTAGGGGTGTAATGAGGCTACAGTTATAAATCTAGGGGTAGCAGCCCTACCAGCCCTGATGGAAACGACTACCAATGGGCCACGGCTGCGTCCTCGGTCAAGGGCCGTCATTAATTCTCCTAGCCATCTTATTACGCAAGTAATTACCTATTTATCCGCATTTTCTTACGAGTTTTCTGAAAGTGAGTAATAACATTTGCGGTAAACTGACGTCAGCCATTTTTTTAGGTTAGCTTCTTCGGAGGTGGGTCTCGTATTAGTGTAATGTACAGAAATGCTTCTTTTGGCTTGTATCATTCTAGAAACCTTATATAATCTGTAGATCAATACAAAAACACAATTAATAAGACAAGAACACGCTTACACGTTTATCGATTAAAACAAACTTTGTGTTCATCTCGAACGCTATATTCGAGAAATATGAATGTAATAAAGTAGCAACTTAGTAAGAAACTGTTCCGCTATTGCAATGAACAATTTAATTTTACGCCGGCACGTTATATCAGCTTCGCATAAAGCCCCCAGAGATCCTCTTATAAACGTTTAAACTGCTTATTTGCATGATAAACAAAATCCTTTCTGCTCAAGGACATTTGAGACAAAACGTGATGACATACTCTCCTAGTACGCAACCTTGAAGTACGGAAGGGCTCATTAAATCTTATGCGCTAAAACAATATAAATCATTCCCTTACTTTATGAATAAAGGAATTTTGAAGCTAGAATTTCATTAAGCTTTGTGAATTCTTTGTAAGCATTAATGGTTTGTTGGATTTATTAACTTGCGAATACATAATTAGTTATTTCAATGTTTGTATAATACACCCCTCATTAGGTCTGCCTTGTGACTGAGTTTAAAGTCTAGACCGAAGACAATACTGTCTCCGATCATGTCCAAACTATCACAGAAGTTTAATCTGAACATTACATCTTTATTCATATCTTTGAAGCTTATAGTTACAAAGTTCTTGTTCAAATTTAATTTTGGAGTTTCTGTCCTTCATAACTCAATTATTTATTGACTTCATTACGATAGAAATCAAGTTATTTGTTCATTTTCAAGCGAAGTAATACATGACGGACGCATTTTAATTACTGCCCAACATTTGATGCCGTATTTTTTTAATTAGGAGATAATTCAAAATGTCAATGAATGTAACTTCTTCGTAAGAAGAAACTGCGAACTGTGAGATTTAAATAACATTTTAAAATAAATTCATATTCGTACATGAACGTATAATTATGTCAGATACAACTGAGCTTTGATATACCAACCATGTAACCAAGTTGATAGCGTCTTAGCCGAGAAGACCTGCACATGAATATATGTACACATATTCCATCTCCAGTACGGAATTATTCACTGAGACCAAAATCCGCTTCCCCACTAATCCTTCAGTGGAATACGTAAATGTATTTATTATTAACTAGTTATCCGCATCTACCATTTTAATGAAATACAGATTTATGTAAATTCTCGAGTACCGCTATGAATCGTGACGTAACTACCAGATACAAAATGTTTACTTAATTATTGAAACCAAAACCCCCCACTACTTGCTCTAGGTATGTCTGTACCGTGTCTTAAATAAATACGTCAAGAAAATAAATATTTAAACAATATTTCGCGTTCAGTCTGAGCCTCAAAAGAAAACATGACATCAAACAGGTTGTCAGACATCGCGCGATATTTCTCGGCACGATATCGTGTCAATTCCTTGCGAGTTAAAAATTATGGATCGCCGTTGTTTTATTATGAGGAGGCGGAGAGTGATTTCAATGAAATAGTAGTGCGCCGTATCTCGGCGACCGTGCCCATTTTTCGACATTTCCCGTGGCGTCCGTAGGCCACGGCTACTACAATTTTTATGAGTCAGTCGTGCTACACTCGCTTTTATTTCTTTTCCCTTTACAAAACGCTGTGTGGGAAGCGGCGAGATCCTATTTTCGGCCAGCCGGCATTTTTGCAAATTTCGATTCGCGGGGAGTTAGAAAAATAAAGATTTCACACGTGCCTTTCGTCGAGTTTCAGTTTGCTTTTATTTTTTTACATCCCATCGTAACTTCAAATAATTCCGGAGGGCTTTTTGTTTCGAAAGGAACGTTTATTACACTGTACGTTCTTCTTAGCACTTAATCACAGATGAAATGTACGTAAATATTTCCTTGTAAGGTTTCCTTTTCGTAAATAGACGGGGAAGCCCAACAATTTCTGAAACGTTTCGGATCCGTAGGAACATGATACTAAGCCTCTCCAATCCCTTATAATGAAGTAATCATTTCTAAATCAGTGTTGATCTATTCAGGCGGCTGTTATTCCGAGCCTCGAAATAGTTCACATTAACGGGCTGTTGTGGTACAATAAGGAGCAGAATCACGAAACATTAGTGTAGATTACCCCTTAATATAAAGGAAGCCCTTGTTATGCATTCCGTGATTGGTGTTCTCCCGTTACCCCGCGGCTTTGTCAGCTCCTTTTACCTCTTTGAGTTGGGATCAAAATGTTTTACTCGCTGAGGATATATGTATTATGATAAGATTCGCGAGTGATTCGCTACGTCCGCCCCTAACAGCGTATTATTATTTTTTCGCTTTGATAAAAAGGTCTTCCCTTTTGTTATACGAAATATCTTGTTGTTATTGTTGATGTGCCTTATTGGCTGAATAAAGTACATTGTAGGTGAAGCATGAAATAAAATTTTCGCAACTGAACTAAGGTAACATGATATTACTCAATAAATACATAATGTTCTACTTTTTATTCATTACATTTGATACGGAACTAGGGTGTTTTGTTTCCATTAATGTTAGTTGCATACAAAAATAAAAACGTAATACATAAAACAAATTTCAATAATAACTCCCAGCTTATTGATATTTGTTTTAATCACTCTGTTTTTATTTGACTGGGTACAAACAATGTCCCGATACCATTCATCCACCTCACTCGTTGCAACAATATTTTATCTGAAAACATTGAGCTGCACTATCATCGCAATTCAATACATTTAAGGCCTATTCACACGCCACAAAACCTGATCGGTGGAAGACAATGCAACGGAAAATGAGCCTTACGTCAACTTCATTATGGTCGCGTATTTCCATCTGTTCCAATTTATCGCACAATAAAAGTGTTTGAATCCGTTGTTTTCAGAAATGAGAGATGTGGTCTCCATTGTGTATGGCACAGCACAGCGGCCATTGTGGGCCAGCACTCCCGCGCTTTCATCTCGATCACAATGGGAATCTTATCTCAGCCAAGTTTTATATCGCTACGTTGATTTAATCTTAGTGGACGCTGTAATGAACACTTTTTATCTTGGAGACATTTTTATGTAAGGCGTGTTTGAAATTGTATGGAGTTTTATTCTTTATTTTGATTTTAAATGTATTTAGCAAACTGGTGTTTATTTATTGGAGGTATTTTTTTTATTCATTAGCATAAGAATAGGAGTGTTTATAGTGGCTTAAAAACCTATCACAGTTAATTTTAAATTATGAAAGGTAAAACCTGTTACTAAAGATCTCAAAACTCGAACCTGAAGCAGATTTAGAATATAGCTTAACACTCTATGGTAGCAACGACTAAACATTTCTCTTCTAAGAAGTCCCTAAGTCCACCGTCGTGGGACTCATTTATTAATTTATATACTGTATAATATACGAAGAACCAAGTTGCAACAGCCAACGACCTCGCTTAAATAAAATGAACCTGCAAATATCAGGCTACTTTTCCACCAGAGATGTGCTATGTAGCTATGCTACGAAAATGTGATAGCTAAGCTGTGAAACTATGTTTGTGACCGTTTCTGATACTAAGCTATGTAGCTGTGCGAGGAAGATGTACAGCTCTAGTATGCGACATCGCATACTAGAGCTGTACATTCGATAGTAGGAAAGCGATAGCAAGCATCTTTCGATACAAAAAACGCAGCTTAGCTGAGTCTGTTTCCACTAGTGTTAAGCTATGCGTACCAATGAATATGATTGGTGAAAGCCAATCGCATATTTCAATGGCATAGCATCTAAAATGGAAAAGCACCCTTATACTGTGTTTCTGGAAATATGTTGAGTAACTCTTTGACTTTAGGTTGTTTTTTCCGTATACACCTAGTTCTTTCTTCTCTATCCAATTCCTAAAGGTTCTTGTGATTATAGGGACGTACCTATTTCCACCTAACATTTTTCCCATCCCCATCGGTAGCCTTTTTCCAGTAGTTACCCTTTGATGTGTTTTGTTTCCGAAATCAATGGCTTTGTTCTTTGAGTAACTAACTATTCTTTTAACGTTCTGTGTACCTACAAATCTTCCTTTCGACGTTGTTTCGGTTTGAAATTCAAGATAACATATTCTGCCTTTGGCTATCCGAGCTTCAAAGAATACCTTAATTACGACTCTTGTAAGAATAAACGTTGAGGGTAAAGTAGCTACGTTTTGGGTTCCGTACAGGATCGGCGCAAACACTCTATGTAGCGTTTTGTTATATTTCATTAATGATAATAAGCTAAATTGTTTCAAAACGGATTTAGCGAAGTATATGACATTAATTAATATTTGTTTTTTATATCGTGACGCCTTTTATCCCCGAAGGGGTAGGCATTATGGCACTGTAAATACACCCACTTTTCACAATTCATGCTGTAAGTCCCATGTAATAGGGAGTGAACCCATTGCCATATACTGGGCACATTTCCGTGCTACTACTGAGAAATTTTACAATACTTTTGCCCGACCCGAAAATCGAACCCGAGATCCCTTGCCCGGCAGTTACACTTACGATGACTCGGCCAACAAGGCAGTCAAATTACAATTATTATTACCTAAAAAATACTTAACATTTAGCTTTTAGCAATATTTCGGCTCTTTTTGCTTAACAACACAAATCTGGACGAATCAGAATATCCAAGATTATAAATGATGGGGAAAATACTGAGCACCTAATTAAGGGAGGCGAAGTTAAGTCGCCCTAATATCTTTACATTACTTTTTTATACTTTCTCCTTTTAAGAGATGTTGAGCCAGGTTGGATTCGCTGGAAAAGCTTAGGGATATTCCACTTTTTAATTTATTTAATAATAATTGTCCTTGTCTTTCCAATTTTTTTGGGAGTATTTTTAAGATCCTGGAAAAGCTTTTATGTTTATTATCACGCGTTTGGGTTTCCCAAATTATGTTGTAATCATTTTAATTTAATGTTTTCATTTAATATAATACATTCGAAATAATTTAAACAACAGAACCAGAAACGATTGTTGGAATTGAAATAATAATTGAATAATTTATTTTTTCTATCATCAACTGTTCAGAGTCACATAATAATTAAACACTTAATATAGACTGGTGTCCGTGATACCTATGGTGCAGATCACCAGGCCACCATCTAGGGACACAATGACTCAAAAACTTGATACAAATACACAATTAATTGAAATCGTAAGGAAAAAACAGAAACCTCGAAAAAATAATAATCATTCAATTCAATCACAATTACAACTGCAAAATTAGAATCAAGTAAAAGTATTAATCGTCTCCGTGCGAATGTTCTATGAAGTTAGTAAGTACTGTTTTTATTCAAATCGTACGTACATTTAATGCGCAACTCACCGCTAATTCCAAAACCACGAAAGCCTAGCACATAATTTCTTTTAACACGAAACCGCAATGAAGTTTAACGCGTGACGTCAGCGGTAAAATTTGTATGTAAGTCTAGCACACAGACACAAGATGGACGATCCGTTCGGAGGTCTCGTCCGAACCTCTCGTACTCATTCCACCATCAGCCATTAGGCTCCGTGCCAAGTGTAACACATGGACAAATTCCCTTACAAAATGCCTCAAGGTATGCCTTTCTCTCTCCAAGTTATTTATTATCTTATTTTTAGCCTACATTGCTAGCTAGTGGGGTTGGTTCAAACTATATTGTATGTAGGTTCGAAACAGTTCTCAGAAATGAAAGTGGTTGGCATTAAACCTTATTGATCGATTAAATGTGTGTTTGTTTATACGTATAAATACATATATATACTTCAATATGGAATTATGAAAGGAAAATGAGAGTCCAGAATGAACAAAACTTACAAACGTTTGCTGGTATACATAATATACTAATTACACAAAAGTGTGTTCTATGTTTATAGTTTTAGGTCACAATTTCTCATAATACCTACCTAGGCATTATAATATCGTTGCTCCACAAGGACATTAATTGAAACTAACCAGATGTTGGAACTAATTTTTCTGTTTAAAAGTTAATTCAGTTCCATTCCGTTGTTAATGTTTAAAGTTAGTTCGAGCCTTTACTGGCTGGGTCAGCGTTTTAAATTTATATTTCGAGTTCTGAACATTAAACCCGTACTAACCAGTACTGTGTACTGAATAATATTGTTGAACTGTACGTAGGTAATAAGTATTTTAAGTAGTTTAGATTTCTAGGCTATAAGAGATGGGTGGATAGAGGTGTCATTTAAGAACATCCACGTTTAATTTTTTGGATAGGGGGCAAACGAGCAGTTGGATCTCTTGATGGCATAACAAAACCAGAGAAGTCACAGATACGTTACAAGCCTTTTAAAACGGAATACGCTCTTTTCTTCAAGGTTTTGCTTGTTATAATCTTGTTTGACACTAGGAACATATTCAATGCCGCATGCTGTATGTTCACAGTTGTGACAATTCGACTAGCGAGATACTTAATTGCTGAAGTATTTATAAGAAACTTTTTGCAACAAACCGGCCGCAGTGACTACTGGGCTATTTTTATCTCGCCTTAGTCGCTTTAGAATAATCCTCGGAAACGAGTAAGCCGATCATCATACAAAATAAATTACGAAACGGATTTTCAGTTTTATTCGCTGAATATTCACAATTACGAGTAAGTTGTTTTTCGGGAAACACCGCAAAACCCTTTTTACAAACATAAACCAGAGAAAAATATTCGACGTGATTACATGGCTCTGTTTCATTCTTGTACTTGTTATATTCAGAAATTTCTCCTCAATTATGTTAGGGTATCATGTTTTGTGTATTTAATAGGTAGGTACGTAACCTCGTACTGTTTTCATTAAACAACTTTCGGGATTTATAAAACGGATGGATGGAAATTACCCCCACAAGGATCGATGCTATTGAACACCGGTAAGTTCATTGTTGCCCCGGACAGGTATACAATATTACCGTATTCCATCAATCAAAACAAAGGCTCCGAGTGCGAAAATCAATTCAGCTGTATTAGCATTTCGACAACGAGAGAAGATTAAGAATTTCAACGTAAACGAAAAACGAAGCAATTACCGATCCGCGCCAAGAACAAACTTTGTTTTACTTGAAAGGAATTAATATTCATTAAAAAATCTTTCCCGGCATCATTCTGTTGAAACTTTGTAATCAGAGTGTCAGGGCCCGCTCGGCCGCGCCCGCACCGCGCACCGCCTGCTCAGCGAATTTAACACTTTACAGACTGCAAGCTGATTTTTTCAACCCTCCGCGTCTGATTCCAACAATCTACTCGAACTTCTGTCCATTGGACTCAAATTCGTCAATTTTAAATTGAAACAGCCGTTTGTTGTAGACATTTTACTGGAAATTTTAATTACAAAAGTAATTTGGAATTCAAACGAGTGATTGCGTATAATATTTCAGTGAACTAAAAGCAAAGCGTTGGGGGCCAACCGTAATTTGAAACTTTCCGAGCGGGACCGATCATTTGTCGGAAAATTCCGGAACATATCCTCCCGAGCTCACGCTCCCGCAGGCACATTCTCTACACCTACGCTCTATCAATTACTGCGCCGTATTAGCACGTGTAATTGCGTAATAACAAATAAACAAATACGTAACTTTCACAAACGCGTTTTAAGTTAATCTAAGTTGAACAGGTTTTAGTTTGAGGTTGTCAGAGCGTCAAGAGCAGCGGTCATGTTGCGGCGGAGTACCAACTCGTCAAGTTAATTATGTGGCAGTTTAATCACGACATAAACGATTTAATTGTCTGCTTTCAACGCAAATTCAGCTTACGTGTTCTGAGTAAATCCCTCAGGTACACAAATAGATTACGTATAACCAAAGCTCTGATTTTCAGCATTGAACACCGCGTTCCTTTCAATTTGGGAATGTGCTTACAAAAGGGAATGGTAGACCGTTATTCCCTTTTGTAATGGTATCAATCTATGGAAGACAAAAGCAAGGCTGCTGGCGTTTCACAATAAATTAAATTGTCGATACCCACCATAAGTAATGATGATGCTTCGATTTACGCACCGTTTGCCTCACAATTACGTTTTTAGCTATCGCGATATCGGTCCCGAGCGATGACAGCTTTCATTACATTGATTTATTACAAGTACTCGTATTCGTTAGTTGTGCTTCTACTTGTCGTTCATTATTTTTCAATTTATTAGTCCCCGGCTGAAACATGACGTGTCTTTTACGAGCAAATACATAATAATCTCACAATCTCATATGTCTACATCATTAAATAAATCTTCGGTCGTAATGGCTCTGGAAATGAAATTAATTTCTAGTATTATCACAAACGGTTTACTGCGGGTATTCTCATTATGAAGCTGAAAGCTGGCATGTGTACGTTCCATAACATGTATTGTTCAGTTTTCCAATGAAATCCTGTAAAATAGAAACATAATACGAAATAGCTGTTGAGGGCTAATACGTATTTTCCGCCGCCGACCCTAAGCATGAAAAATTGTCGGGACGGAACGCGAAATAACTTTTTATATTATAGGTACTGAAGCCTTGAAGGGTTGAAACATCGACGGTCGGATTCGCAAACAGTACATAAAGATCCGGCGATCTCACGTTTTTTTCGGAATTAAGCTGTGAAGGGACATCCCGACCCTCCCAGTAGCCGAGAGAATTTACCTAGCGGCCGGTGCGCGCCGCGCGGACTTGGCCACTCGCGCCACTCGCGCCACCCGCGGCCGCATTATTAAGTGATTCCGCTGAAACAAATCCACCCCAGAGTATTTTAAAAATGTTACCATTGAAATATATTTTTCCATTTCTGTGACAGCTTATTTGTGAAAGTTTAATTATACGAGCAAAGTATACGCCTCGGGTTGTTTTCAATATTTTCCTACGAAAAATAAAACGTTTCCAACAAAGGGCTGTCTTTTCTTTTCATTTTTTACTGTCATCTCCATTTTTTTAAGTGAGTAATGATGTCTTTCTGTCGTATAAATCTACAAGGAATGCAAATGTCTTAAGACTTGTGGACATTCACGGATTTAGGTATCCGTTTTATTTCTTCATCGTATTTGTTGTCACTTGGTTCCTAGTTTGGGTGAATGACCGTTTAACGATAGAGTACAAAATGAAGTCCCTAAGAAACAAACAAAACCGAGAAGGTTCCAGACCTCGCACATCAATTACATGATCAACATAGCAACAACTAGAACATAACAAAACAAAAAACTCATATATTATGATGAATGTTACACAAAACAAATGAAAATATAGTGCTAACATTATTCACAGAGCCGTATTACCACATATTAAAAGAAGACAAGTTACCGAATATATGTACGAGTATGTCAAGACGTCCTCCCTTCAGGCGAGAGTGAAACTTAGCAACAGTATATTAGTCCCGTTTCCCTAAGGCAAATGGCGTATTCACATCACTCAAATCGTAGACAAGTCACTGAGGTTGCCTTTTGCTATAGTATTCACTTGTACGTCGTAACGTACGTTGAATAGAATCTTTCAGACATCTTGACTCGCTCCGAACGGGTTAGAACATTCTCCCAGACTATCTTAGGTTTAACGTCGGAGTTTTATTCCAAGATTTACGAGCGAGGTCATAACCGAGAATCAAGAGTAATCTCCTCGCAGCTAACTGTTATCATGAATGGCACCATTCAGCTCCTATCACTGGCTGATTATACTTCGGGTTTACCTCACCCTCAATTATCGCACTCACACTATGATTACGGCTAATTATAAGCTTTGGTAATTAGCGTCGATTAGAGAGTTGCTATAATTCGATTTACAGATTAATAGGCACGTTCGGTATCTATAATTGTGCGTATTACATCACTAAGTATGATTGGATCTGACTTTATAGCTATAGTTTAGAAACTTTGAACTAGGTTAAACGTCGAAAGCATTATCCCTCTGAAAGCAATTTACTCTTAAAAGGGGTCTAAAACCCTGCCAATCTATTTTTACGTAAAAAATATACGTGCGCTGCGGCGGCATGGCATTAACAGTTATTGGCGAGTATGTAATATTCCCACCAAGTCATCGCGTTTATATGTAAATAGTGGATTCATCTTATTACAATAAATATCTATTTGTACTTTATTTTTACAATAACTATCGCGCGGCGTCGCCACGTCTGCGCGATAGTTGACGCTGCTCATGATGAAGTCTCCTCTGTGACTCGAAACTAGTAGAGATTTTCTCTATTAATTTACGTGAATAAAGAGTAAAAGTGATGTTTAGTTTATTAGTACTTTACTATATAATAAAATCGTAACCTAATTACTATATTATAATCATTATTTGTTATACCATAATATACCTTAATATATTTTTTTTTTTTTTTATATTGAATGGGCCGACGTTATATTATCTAAAATAAGACCTATATTTATTTGTACTCCAACTCACTCCATTACTCTAAGTCCCCGACAAAAATACAAGTTTTTATATTAAACCTGGTAACTACAAAAATATATTTCGGTACTGTTATTATATCATAGAGAAAAAGTTCACTTTCATGATATTGAATAGAAGCCATTGCCGTTCAATTTCGAGTAGTCGTGGTGTTTTCAATATCGAAGTGAATAAAGTGAATTCAATACTGAAGCTGTATTAATGTTTGTAGCTGGTTGCTGGTAGCTGGCTCTGCCTCACATATTTTCCACAGAATAACTTATTTGTGGTCTACGAGTACATATTTTGTACTTTATAGTTTGGTTCTGTGTGTAAGCTTGTAACTCTTCAACTTTGTTCGATATGTGACCTCAGGTTGGTTATTACATACGGTACACATACGTATATACACATATAACAAAATTTATCAATAACATATCTAACTAACATTTCACGCGACCAGTAAGTGAAACATTTACATGGATTTTTATATGGTATAAGCAAACAAGCATACGGTTCACCTGATGGTAAGCAGTTGCCGCCGCCCATGGACACCCGAAACACCAGAGGCGTTACTAGTGCGTTGCCGGCCTTTTGGGTGGGTTGGAATTTAAACATTGTTGGGGATTGAGAATATTGAGAAGGGCGATAATTGGGCATCTGGTAACATCCCCACACAACGTAACACAATGCAAGCGTGATTTCACGTCGGTTTTCTGTGAGGCCGTGGTATCACTTTGGTCGGATCAGCTGCCTCTAAGCCGTTATCATCACTACCAGTAATCAATTGTATTCTAATATACTGACAGTATACATCTAAAACTCTCATTACGACAATAGATACTTTTATCAGACTCTTTTCCTTAACGAAAACAATCACCTTAAAGCATTACTCAAACCCTACTCATTTCCTAATTGAAACTGCGGCTCTCACAAAATAATTCCCGAAAATCGTATGCGTGGAACAGCAACTCCAAAGCCGCAGATGCTTCATGCCCCAAGGGACAGATTACTCCAGCTAAACAGCCAGGGTATAGATCAAGCTATACAAAACCAGTTTATCCTGGTCTATCTTTGTATAGTCTTTCCGTACTTACAACGGTCAGTTTATATTGGTTAAGTATAGGTTTAGGTGTAACCGTGTCTACCACGCAAAAGTTCAGCAAGGGAATTTATTCCGATAAACACCGGTAATAGGGAAGCAAATGTTATTGCGGCGAGCCCAAAATAAAATACACTTCCGACATAATCACGATCATGTGATTTCACTAAGTAATTTTCTTACTTAAATGGAGTCACGCAACTTTGACGTATTAGATTCCTTATAATAATATTTAATACTTTTCTTTAATGGGTGGGTGGTTTTCTTTACCTTTAATATGTATCTGATACGACCATCAAACCTCAAAGAAACGAACCTACTCCTTCTTAAAAGGCAACTTACTTGAGACTCTCTGGTGTTACGAATGTCCATGAGTGGTGATGATTGCTTACCAGGTGTTCTATCTGCTCGTTTGCGCCCAATTCCATAAAAAAAACTTCGGTAGATAAGTGCGTAATATAGTACAATAGGGTAGATGACTAATGATTTATCTTTATGTTAATGTCCGTCTTGTAGAATATTTTAAAACGTTGTACGTGGCACGTTTTTTATTATCTTACGGAAACAAATATCTACTTTTGACGATATACCTATTGATTAAAATGTCGTGTGACATCATTCTATGTACCTTCTCCTAAACTTCGATTCATGTTATCTAAGTATAGTTTTCTTACACGAAAAAATAAAAAAAATACATATTTTAATTTTTTTCACCACCCCGTCTTCAACCCTATTACGTTACTTGAAAAGACTATCAGACCAAAAACTACTATTGATTCATAGAAAGTCTATCTTCAGCTATTTTCTTAGAATCAGTAGGTCAGACAAAAATATTTATGCTTTCATACTGATTTCTCCCCAGTGTAACAATTTGCCTAAGAAGTTAAGGGAAGAATCACTCAATACCTAGATTATAAAGCTAATATTAAATCTGTTTTCTGTATTCCCAGAATCTCAGTGGCTACTGGCTACTGATCAGTCGCGGCCTTGTCTGGAAATACATCTGCCAGTATCGACGAATCTACTTCTCTCGCAGACTTCATGAATTATTTAGCGGTTCTAGAAACCGAAGATCTGCTTTTCAGGGCATCTATTTTTAGTGTAATAATAACTATTGATCAGTTTACAGTTGTGTAGACCAGATATAGGTTTCATTATTAGATACTCGTAGGTAGTGGGTACTACTGGAATTTTATTTAGTGCCACGTTTCGTGTCACAACAACAAAATAAATAAAATTACATAAACTATACAGCTTAATAAATAAAACTTTAAGAAAGGTTAACAGCTTCTAATATTTTACAGTCTTCTTTTTTTTATTTTAAGTAATATCCCTAAAACAGTCCCCTAAGTCAGAAAAATTCTATGCTGAAATCCGCATCAAAATCGATTCAGCTTAGAAATAATCGCGCACACATACGTGCAGGGCAAACTGAGTACCTCCTTTTTTTGATGTCGGTTAAAAATATAAATTTTGCATAACAGTACAAAGCAGAAAAATTTAATATAAATTTCCTTTATATAATAACCTACTTCTAAAACACAACAAATTAATATTTTAATGTAAAACACACATCAATAACCCAATACAAATACAAAATCTATTTGTATATCTAACTACATTTACACTATAACAATAATTTGTTGAAATTTCGATATTAGGCATTATGCAATATGCATATTTATGCAAATCAAACGCATCGGTAGCGCAATGCTCCATATTTAATGTTTAATAATTACCGTGTATAAATGTGATATATTTGAATAATATCCTCATTATCTAGCCACTTGTTTGTGTTCCATATAAGCCCTGTCGATAGCTAGGATTTGAAGAGCTTTAAGGTATTAATTATAGGTATCGTATTGAACACAAAATATAATATTGGTTTATTCTATTTCTAATACACAAAGGCTGAATGTGGGAAAAGTTTAAAGGTCCATTAAACGAACACCGCTCCAACCCAGCAAATAATTTGTCATTTCAATTTGAACTTTAAATCGTATGGAGTATGATATATTTCTTAACGTCCACACAAAAAAGCGGAAGGTAGGTTGCCAGCGCGCTTCCAACGTGCGGGGCGGTGGAAGCTCGCATGCTTACCGCTCGCCGACAGCGTGCTTAGTCTTGCCTCCTATAAGATTAGGCACTAAACATTTAGGTATACACACACAACTTCATGGGCTACGAATACGATACGTCATTGTTTTGCTTATGCTTGGTCTTGCCTCCTATAAGATTAGGCACTAAATATTTATCTTCTGAAATATTGCATCATAAAACATTAATTATAGAAGTACTACCACGTACTACATTAACATAAGTTGCAGTTCTTCGGTCCAATCTGATTGTCAATTTTCTGACACTGATCCGAATTTACCCAATACTGGTAGTAAGGGTATGAATAGAACGATGGAATTTTCCAACTAATACCCTGTTGGTGGAAATCATAATTTGTATTTTGCTTCCTCTTAATATAAAGTTAAGGTACTTTTTCCAACAGTGATATTTTTAGATACTTTGATATCTATTTCATCATATTACTACACTTTTTACATAGAATTCTAACATACATGATTCAAGTGCTTCAGCTTTAAGAAAATAATTTGTTCTTAAGAGTTTATTTACGTTGAAGTTTCTTCTCTAAGAAATTGAAGATTTGAGAGCTAAAATACGGAGTGGGGAAGCTTATCTACAACAATAGCTTAGGGAGGTGAAGCGAGGTCTTGTAGCAAGGGCATTGACCCTGAAAATAGAAATACTTTATTTAATTTAAAGTTGACATCATGAAGATTAAGTAATTGATTTAGCTCCCTAAGTAACAAAAGACAGAGTAGAAAATGGAAAATCACATTTATTTATTACATTTTAGGTAGTTAGTAATGAAAAGAATCCGTATAAATAAGGTATTGTTGTCTATTTTACAAGTGAATTTGTTTATCCTGTTGTGTTTTGTTTTTGATCTTAATAATAAGGTATTTGTTGTGCTTCATTTCTTCAGAAAGTTCTAGAACGTTCAAGGTAACTAAAGGTACGCGTCCACAGGCCCGCATCGTACGCATCGCACGCAACGGATTTTAGTTTGTCTTGTATAGAAACTCATACAACTGCGTCCACTGATCCGCATCATCAGCAATACCTACATGCGATGCGTACTGATGACGTCATGCTTGCAATGCGTACGATGCGGGCCTGTGAACGCTTACCTTAAAGCCTTATTTATTAAAGATTTTAATAAGATATTGTTAAATAAATAAAAGCTAACAAACAATAAGAAATATATTAAAAAATGCACACAATAACACAAAACTGTAAATAGACCACCATTTCAAAAGCCAAACACAAAGATTATTAAAAACGTAGCACGTACTTAAAGCAATCAATTCCATCATGAATCAGTTCAAAAGAAAGATGGCATTGTCCGTGAAGCAATAAAGCGCTTATTGAAATCGCTGCAAGATACCTGCTTTAATAGCTTTAACGGTCGAGCAGTCACACTAGGGCACGTGGCTGACGAAACAAAACGAAGGAATCCTTTGCGAAGCGATCCGCACAAACTTGAGCTTCAATTAAACGCGACCAAGGACGTGGACGAGATTCGTATTAAGTAGCTAAGGAAAAACTCCCTGGTATAGGAGTCTTTTTGTGTGATTTTCTTGTGGGTGACTTTACAGTCTCAAGCTTCACTTAATAGTATAGAGAGAGAACAACGTTCAGTTTGATTGCACGGTTGGTGCGGTGGCTGCGCAACCGGCTGCCGTACAACGTGTAGCGGCTTCGATTCCTCGTAGCAACTCTTTGTGTGATCAACAAATTGTTGTTTCGGGTCTGGGTGTCATGTGTATGTGAACTTGTATGTTTGTAAACACACCCATGACACAGGAGAAAGAAACTTACTTTTTTATACAAATAGTCGATTGTTAAAACTACTAGTCTAACCCCCGTACTCAGACTCATTTAATGGTTACTTATCATCTCTAAGGAATAGTTTAAGTATATCTCTGAGAACGACAGTAACTTGTGTAAGATCCGTTAGATAATTATGTTTAATACCTAGTATACCTTTAAAAATCTAATTTCCTGAGAGCTTTATGTAAAAACAGTTTAACACATACTTTATTTAAAACACCATTCAGTAGTTTCTCCAGGCACAAATCACCACTATTCGATTTGAATAATCGTTATACACACCTAAGTTTCAACCTACTATGTATACATATAGATATATCTTCAGGCATTTAGCTGCGATACCACATGTATATCTTAGTTAGTTAACAGCGTCGTTAGTCTAGGCCGACTATAATTCCCATGTGGGGCAAAGTGTTATTGTATTTTACACTGTTATTATTATTAAAGACGTTGGGTTCTCCCATGGTAACTGTCTCCCCTATTAAAGTCAAAACGATGAATAGATAAACAGTATGTACATATATGTATTGTGACTATGTGGCAATACTGTCAGCTTTCTGGGCACTTTTCCTATTGACGTCGATGTGGACGAATTTTTTGATGCTTTGTAAAAAGTAAATTAGGGCAAGTGACCCGGTTGTGGCCATCGACCCCTTTGTGGCCACTTGGGCCTTCAAATATTTATAACTAAGGCATGGACAAATAAATTACTCTGTGATGTACAGTATTTAAAATATTGAATATTGGAGACACTGATACCGTTGGCAGCTTTGATGTGTCAAACTTTACTTCGATGCAACAAGTCATTCTTTTTAGATGAGGGTGAAATTGTTAAGATCTTAACAAAAAGGCTAAGGCGAGCGGGTGAGGATTTGGTTTTTATTTTTTTAATCTTTGCTTATTGTTTGGATGTTTATGTTAATACTACATGAAGAATATATTGTCTAAGTGGAACTAAAGTTATTTTGTCGCCATATGTTTCTGAAGTGGGATTATTAGAAGGTGGCCACAAATGGAGACAAAATTATGAATTTCTCCATCTTTGGCCACACGGCTGGCCAAAACTTTTGTACATAAACGCCCCACTTCTAGTCATTTATTTATTATTTTTCCTTGGCTTTACATATCAACAAATACATATTTTTCACTTTCAGAGATGCAATAAATTGCCTTCACACAAAGGGAGGTCAGTTTACTTTGCAGCTTTTACCAACATCATATAAATGTTGATCACTTTATTTGTAAGTTAAATTCAAGTGAAGTAATAATATTTCATATTTTCCAAACTAAACGAAAACCATTGTTTCTAAAATGTCAAATTTAATTAATAAATTTTGATTACTTTTATTGTATTTTTTGATGGCCAGAACTGGCACACGACCGTGGCCAGAAATGGCACGAATCTGGCCAAAAATGGCACAAACTCCCTTTTTTTTTCTTTTTTATACGTTATTGTAATTTTTCTATTGGACGTTCTTTAAAAAGGGGTTTTCTTAGGCAAGATTAATACATGTTAAATGACTTTTTACAAGAAATATGTTCGTGATAACAAAAACGACAAGTTAAGAAAGCCTCAAAGTCGACAAAATTCTTAAAGTGGCCACAACCGGGTCACTTACGATATTTATAGTTTTCTTTTGTTTTTTAGTTTAGTTGTAAATATTATGTTGTAGAACTGTTTAATGTAAATATTCTGAATAAAGTATGTACACAATTATGTATTCAAGTATTTATTGCATCCATAATGTACACAGGTGTTAGAAAATACAGTATTTAGTCACAATTATGGACCCTGTCGGGCACAGCAAAACATAAAATTCGTAGGAGAGAGGAAGGGCTTTTAGTGTTAATTTGTATGTATAATTATATAGAAAATCTACCGTCATCGTCTTAGACAAACATTTTTTTAGTTATAAGACCAACTTTTGTTTACAGTAACCAACCTAATCGTTTATTTTCCTTTAAATCCATTTTGACCATTACGGTTTTGATTTTAAGACTCATTTTCTATCTAACTCTAATCACTCAAAGCCTTTTAGAAATCTTATCATCAAAGCTAAACACTATCTAGGATAATATCCTAAATAGCTGTAATGGTTTCCTTATAACAAACGACGAGTTTGGTCTCCAATTCGCCTGAAGGAACAAAACAATAATATTCACTATAGATCAGGAGCTATCTCAAAGGACTGTTATTCAATGGAGCCCAGTACCAAGATAACAGCCGTTAGATTATACAAGCTAATTACAACTTAATTGCCAGAATTCTAGAGTTACTATTTGCTTATCATCTGTTATAAATGAGTGTTTATTTCTGTTGCTATGTAGTTCTAAATCGTTATGTACGTATTAAGAGGAATAGGCTTTGTGGGAACTTCAAAAGGGTCTTAATAAAAACGATAGATAAAGCTTCGGATTTTCAAAAGTGAGTTCTAGGAATTAGAAGACAAAGTCTTAAATTCCTTATCTCTGGCTATGATATTAACATAATATCTGATTTAGAAATTATATAATATTTAGAACTAGTGAATAGTTCTTTGCTAAAGGACTTTACAAATTTGACTTTAAAAATTAATCCTTTAATCAATTGAAAGTTAATCCAAGTGCCAAAAGTAATCACGAAAACATAGTTCGGCGTTAAAAGCCAAAAAAGCCGAGTAATACTTTTGCCCAAAACGGGAATGGAACCCGAGACCACTTGCGACCACTGGACCTACGAAGCAACAAAGACTAAAGTCAGAGTAGACAAAGACTAAGATATTATTATAATATAAAAGATAAAAATAATTTACTTTATCTTACTTCACCCTTTTTCCCAATAGTTAATGGTAAACGAAGCACATTTTTATCTTCAAACCTTCGCATCATCAAAGTTAAGCATTCAGTCTGAGATTTATGACTGGAATAAACGCAGAGATCGTAAGATACCTATTGATTCCATTTTAGTACTGAACTCATGGAGCCAGGAATGTGAATCTTCGTTGGCATTTCTTAATTTCTTCTTTTAAATACTAGCTTTCTTTTAAGAATGTCATACCGTATTTAGAGGCCTTAAACAATTACTTAAACTATTCCTTAGTAACGATTTTGTACTGAAAACAATTGCTAAGCACTGGGTTAAGTGATCATTATCATCTAGTGTATTTGATGTAATTATTAAATGAAACTTGAAATCTTTTCTTAAGTAACATTGCGTGTCTGAAACTTTAAATACAAAGTTTAATGAAGATAATTATGGATTCTGTAACTTCGTTCTAACATTAGATACTTTATTAGGTACTACAATATATAATTACCAAGAGCTCTACATAATCCGTTCAACATTTTATTCTTTAACCCCTTTAAAGATACTTAATTCAAAATCAATAAACACTTCAATTAACAACTAAGAAATACATAAGGTATTTCCTAGCGTAGTACTTTACCGTAGTACCGTAATATTTTACTAAAAACCTTGTCACCGACACCTAGGTACCAGGATTGCAGAGAGTGCTATAATTTCAACTCAACTCGGCTACTATGCAGGGATGTGCCACACATCACTTATGTATGTATGAGCTCCCATACACCCACACTCGACCGCCACCGCCGTCCGAGCAGTTTTTGTCCCTGTTTCTGAACTGGGTCTGTTCCGCACACTTTTTGCTACAGAATCTGTTGGGAAACTCGATTTAATTAAGTTTTTTAAGGTCGTTTATATTTTATTCAGTGTTTGCGAGGTAAATACGAGGACTAACAACTAATTTGGGCTTTACAGAGCCGTTTTAAGTGTTATAAATGCCGCGTGGTAAATTAAGATCGTGTACCTAAATTCGATCTTTCTCTTTGTTTTCTCATTCTTGTATAAGTCTGGATTACAATTAGTCTTTACATGGTTCTGGTGTACGCTATAGGATTGTCTTATTATCTAAAATAGGTCTCACTCACAAAATATTTGGCAATCATATTGCACTGTATTCTGGTCCACCCCTGCATGAAATGTGGTGCTAAAAAACTATGTAGGTTTGTTGTCGTAAGCCTGAAACCCTTCAAATTGTCTAAATTTAATATTCTGCTTAATTAATATATATCTATTAAAGTTAATGGCTGCTTACTTAGCCTTTAAATGGCGTAAATATAATGTTTTGTCGTATAATTTTGCGACCTAATGAATGCCTAGTCTATAAAACTGAGGAATAATACAATATAATAATATAAGGTTTTATTATGAAACGAAAATATTCCGTAGTTGGACAGCAATAGTAGTTTAAAACTATTATTTTTATTTGAAGTTGCTCAGTAATTAGGCTTCATCATTTTGTTGATAAAATATTATAATTTGAAATACGTACCAAGGAAAAATGTCTCCTATTGCTAAAGTCAGACGTCTTGGAATCGTTCTTGGACTTTTCAATCTAGAAATTCTCAGCATTGCCTGCGTAGTTTTTAAGATGTTAAGTCTCTTAAAAATGAGTATAGGGTGAATTGATTCAACCTATTCTCGGCTATCTTCAAGGCTTAATCGTGACTACGGTCCTGGTTGGTCATTTACCCGGAAAATGGTGGCCGATCTAATTTGTATGCTAATGTCGTAAGAAAACCAACGCCAACTACACGTTGAAAGAACTAAGGAAAAATAGAAATATAAGGCAAGGAATGCGGCGGTTGCTATCACGTAATGGAAGGTAATGGAGAAATAGGAATGGTATAACTGCTAACTGATGAGGTTTTGTTCTATTGTGAGTACTTCATCCATTGTTAATGATCATAACTTTTATATAATTATATTTTCTTCAACAACGATACAACGATACCCTACTTTGCGAGAGTATTTCGAGCCTTTTCCTATTTTGGATTGCTTTATCTGAAGTATAAAAATAGCTAAGCAAAGGACCATTCTGCGAACAACTAACTTCGTTAAATGTAAGAAAGTTACGAACTAAGTCTTAGTGAGACTTACGGCTATTTATGGGTATTAAAACAGTCTGAAAAGTCGAATGTCGTAACAAATTAATGTCAAATCCGTCAAGTCTGATAACAATATATTCTCTCTGATAATAATATAACCTAAAATATCTTGCTCAGCGACAGCGTTCTAACGTTCCAAAAAAACATCTCAAGGAAAAAAGCGCCAAGTCAAATGAAACTGCTCCTTGATTAAAAAATCACATCCCCATTCCGTTTTCCCCTCCCAATATTTTCCTTTGATTAAGATAAGAACATAGAACAATACTCGCAAATTGATTTTTATCAGCACGAAAGGAAATCCCCTGAAGAGAAACGAACGCCGACAGGTGCTCAACATAATGAAAATGACCCGCTGTCACTAAAAATAACATTCTGACCTTTTCTATTAAATTACGAGCCGTTTTACTAAGTTACAGTAATTTTGGCGAAACGAAATTGGCTCAAGGCAAGCTGATGTTATCGTTGTCTAACTAAGCCGATGGCCGAACATTTGAATGTTTGTACAGGTTGCCCACGCCCCCCTTAATTGGGGGGATGCTGACACAGTTGTCAGCAATCGCTTTTAGAAGCACTCCAAAGTAATTCTGACGGTGACAATTATGACAAATCGAGACGGACGGAAATGCAAATTCTTATGTCATTTTTGTCGGATGAAGATTATTCGTTTTCGTTTTAATATTAATGAATGTTTTCTTTGGAGTTTTATCAACATTAATACACGGATTTATTTTGTTCAGTCCTTTTTAAAAAACATAAAACAAAATACTATAAAATGTTTGTATCACAAGTGTAAACAATTTTACATAAATAAGACATACTAACTACATAATTAAAATACCTTAAAAACTATACCTACAAAATACACTAATAACATAATATACCTAGCCTTAGTTCCTTAAAGCTACCTATTAACGTGAAGCTCACATAAAGAAGTTGTCTAGTTAAAACATGCTGTATTCACAAAACGTCAAAGAAACAATATACGCTGCCAATCATATCACATGAAAACCTTAACTAAAGGAAATATTCTCCTCACACTAATAAGCGAACTTGGAAAATACAGAAAATAGGGTGTACCACAATTTATAGTCCGTAGAACTTTAATAATCTTTATTTGAAAATAATGACATAAAAGAGCTAAATACCAAATATTTTTTAAAAGCGATGTAGACCTTATAAAGTTCGGCGCGTCGCGTTCCGCGCGCACCACAAAGAGCCAGACCACCACAGATGGGGCCCAATAGGGCTGATGCCCGATCCGGAGTTGCGAACAACGTAAAAGGTTACCGGGGCTCCGGCTCAAAGCAGGAGTAGGAACGAACTGGGTGGTTTTTAGTCAGTAAGAGTCTGACACTCCCTCTCGCCTCGCCCTGGCGAGAGAAGCCATTGGATGATTTTCCCCCTTAAAAGACCTTATAAAGTTTGATGCCTGTTCTAGGAAAACAGGCGAACTGGAACGGCTTAGCTTAATTTATGATGCTTAAATCGATTGTACTCGAAATGGCTGTAGTATTTAGGTTTCTTCGACTAATCATGACTATAAAATTGCTTTACCACAATCAAGTTCGATGCCATTTGCATATCAGAAAATAATGGAGGCTTATGTTTGCCTGCGTGACAATTAGTTCAACCTACATTTGGTATTTACTACTCATTTCGTCAATCTTGATGGAATATATTAGGTAGTATTACAATACTTACAATCATAACCTCACGCCTGTCTCCCATGGGGATAGGCAGAAAGATCTTACATGTATTACATACTTTTTCGCTTCATCAACAGTCATCTTTTCATGCATGCTCGTAGGTTAAGGGTACTAGGTTTAATTTGAGCCTTCTTCATTATATTGCCAATCTACAATAATTCCTAAAACTATTTTACCAACGGACATAAACATTTATTAAATTTTTAATTAGTCTACAAAAAAATATTTTTAAGTAATCATAACAAATAATGAGACGCACCCATCCATTCAACAACCTCGTATCGGCAACAGCTTTATCCAAATCCAAACAGCGATCGATTTGCGCAGCTGTTACTTAGCCACGAATTCTCATAGAACATTAAATAACACTCTGGAACCTTCCATAAGTTCTAAGGAACATATTCTAGATGCCACAATAATTACGCTAAAGCCAGTATCAGGTACACATGGCTTCTCATAGAGCGATTAATGACCAGTTTATCTTGGTCCCGCTATGTATGATCTTTCCACACATTCAACGGTCAGTTTATACTGGTATTGTATAGCTTGATAAGTAGCCGTGTGCTGTTATGGCCACCTAACTAATCGCTCTGCCACTGTATTAGTTTCGCTTTAACTGGTGCACCGGGCCACCGATTGTGTCGTATCGCATTTAGTCAGTAAGTTAAACTTGGAAATATGTTTACTGGAATTTGCAATTAATTACTGTTAACAGTTCTTTTTGTAGGGATAAATCAATGTAGATAATTATTAATAAAAGATATTGAAAAAAAATGGGAAAAAGTGTTTGCTCATTAAGTTGAAAAAAAAAGTTGTACAGATGAAAATTCCATATTTGGTTGTCACCTTAAAAAAAAATTAAAATTTTTAGTGCTTCTAAGGTAATTGTAGACAGGCCCGCATCGTACGACTCGCACGCACGCATTCCGTATGACGTCATCAATACGCATCGCATGTCGGGACTGCTAATGAGCGGTCCGTACATCAGTGGACGCAATTGTATGAGTTTATAAAATCCGTTGCGTGCGATGCGTAAGATGCGTGTGACGCGGACGCTTACCTTTATACTCTCCAAGACGCTTACATGACAAATTCTATGTGTAAACGGTCTTTTGGTTTTTACGACCATATCGAAGTCGTCGTATTTGATAGCAGAATTTTATGAATAACGATGAAAACACTAAATTCCATACATACAAAAATTAAGAATTTCCAACGTCCAATATTTTGAAAAGCGAACGATAAATTGTGAGAAATCCCTCTTCTATTTTATACTAGGTGATTTCTAAAAGCAAGGTGATTTCTCAATTCGTGCACAAATCGTGGATATATTGAAAATTATCGCGTTTTCTCCGCGAGAAATAGTTCTATGCTCCGACTGATATTCCAAGGAAACTGGGTTAACACTATCTCGAGTTCCGAAGACTTTTGCGCAGACTTGCTTATTATTACTTGTTCGCAACTTAATTATTGAAGCTTCGAAATACTTTAGAATACTGTGCTGTTGTTGTTGTAATATTATTTTCTTTAAATAGCTCCATTATAAGAGTTTGAAGTTTTTTTTTCTTTTCTTTTGAAGTTCTTATTTTGAAATAGGATTTCTTTTGTTTGCTTTAGTTTTTTATAAATTATGTTTAATTAGGTTGATTTTTTAATGTATTGATTTACGATAATTTAGAATGTTTTGAATAGCTTCTGCCAGCAGCAGCTTCACTCGTTCCCGTGGATAAAAAGTAGCCTATATGTTATTCCAGACAATAATCTACCCCTATTCCAAATTTCATGCTTTTCCCTTCAGTAGTTATTGCGTGAAAGCGTAACAAACATCCATACCCAGAAACATTCGCATTTATAATATTAGCAGAATTTAGCGTTCTTATGAACATAATGTAGGTTTGATAATATTAACGCAAAAATGTTATTATAAATACATATTTTTAACTAAAGTGCAGAATGTAACCAACAAGCCAGCTTCATAATGTACTATCTGAATCAAAATCTATTTTCGATATTACTTGTAAAATAAATTTACAAGCAATATTAACACGCCACATACAGAAGACGGGGCAAATAAATCTCCGCGTTAAAGCTGCGAGGCGATGGAAACTACTTGCATACTATGCTTTAGTGTTGCAGTTTACACGAAGATTTAAACACAACAAGAATTTATATAAATGAGTATTCATGTACTTTTACATTATTATATTTTATTGCATAACGAATACGATATGCAGGAGATAACAGCACTTTTAAAAGACAATCTCATTCAGTAATGGTACGTAACTAACTTTCATTAAAAATATCAGAAAAAAAATATCCACAGAATATTAAAGCAAGGAGGTTGTATCTAACAAATAGTATGGCTACTACTGGCCACAAATACCGAAAAAAATTAAAAGGCCATTAAATATTCTTCTTTATTTTCTTTTTAATTTCTTTTAAGGCTTGCTGCTCATTTTTTTAGCAAAATCAGCCAGGAATTTAAGGTAATAAAATAAAAACATTTGTATTAAAATCTTTTTGGTTTTTTATTGTGACGTATTAATAATTAGATAAATACTAACAATGTCCTACCTATATTTTCATTCCGTATCATAATTAGCATTATAGGTATATTATTCAAAAGCTCTCAACAAAACAAAACAAGGGCAAAATCGAACTGATTCAAAATTACCGAGTCTGGAAAAAACCCAATCACAAAAACAACCCTAATCGACATACATTTGCGAGCTTTGTTTACAGTTAGTAGCACACCCCTAACCGAGGTCTCACAAATACATGTTTGTCATAGATATAGATAGGTAGGTACACATGTGTCCATATACCAAACATTTCAAATTTGATTGATCGTATTTTAAACGGGCAGGCGTGCGTCTCCGCTATCGATAGTTAAAATTAAATACGTCACGTCGATCCATCAAAATTGTCACGCGTCGAGTCTGGTACTGTTGGCTGCGCTCAATCTGAACGTGTTCACTTCGTTCCGAACGAATAGGTACTGCGATTATAATTGCTTTTTCGTCATTAATGCTGGCCATTGTAGTGTGGTTATTATTTCCTATAATAAATAAATTTGACGTCAAGTTTAAATTGTGTCGTAGGAAATGTTTTCCTATTCTATTCTTATAGAATATTTTATTTTTATATTTCACCAGCATAGAATATTTCGCCACCTATTACATGGACTTACAACATAAATTGTGAAAAAAAGCAATACGTGCCATAATGTACACCTCTGCCTATCCCTTAAGGGTTAAATGGCTTGACGATATACCTAATAATCTATTCTTATATCGATAAAGGCTTAGATTTTCGTGTATGTTTCGGTTTAACCAATTCAGTTAGTAGAATCGTAAGAGTATACCAAAGAAGTTACATACACAAAACAACAACTTACTATTTTCTTTTAACCAGCTTGATCGGTGTTACCACTATTATATAAAAGTCTCACATACATGGCATCGCAATGAACAGTTATACTTCTAAAACGGGAAACAAACCGCAATACTTGATCGGAATGTGGATAAAGTTGGAACCGCAAGTGCAGTGAGTTGTCATTACACGTTTATTTTTATCTATGCTGGTCGCGGTGAGAGATTTTCACATTCCTGTGTTTAAGTTTATTTATACAGTTATATAATATTTAGCGCCTGTTTCACTACCGTACCTTCGAATAAGTGCCCGATTAACTTATGTGACAGATAGTGCATACAAATTACGGTCGGTTCTTAATTCAAAGTTATCTGATACATAGTGGCTATCCCGACATTGAAACAAGTTCTTAAATAATTATTGTAATAGGTACTGTACTATTTCGGTAAAATATAATAATACATATTATATTGTTTTATAACAAAGCAAGGAGGTTCGATATCAGTTCTAACAAATAAAGCATACTGGCCAGTAATGCTGAAAAAACGAAGATGCCATTAAAGATATTTTTGTCTTATAATTTTTTTTATTTATAAAGCTGTTGTCTAGTTTTATTTAATTAATTCAGCCAGCGATGAAATACATCAATAGTTATGAAACCTTTTTATCTGTCACATGATGACTTTTTCTTCTTGTTTGTATATTTTTGTAAATAAAATTAAATTTAAATATTGTAAATTATAAACTATAAACCCAATAATGAATAATCCATTAAAAACTTCCTACTAAAAACTGTGTAGTATAAAGTTTTCTTCTTAATACAAACAAAAACAGCGTTTTCAGTTACCTGTCGGCCATAATATTGTAATCACTATAAAAGCCTACACGAGAATTATGTAAATATCCGTTGAGTAAACGTAAATTGAATTAATTGAGATCATCCATCAAAGTATCTTGGATAACGTGAATTATTACTTATTCTTGTCTAAGAAAAACCTCTCATCCCTAAACATAAAGAAATATTTTAATGTCTTTCTTAATTTTGTCGTCGAAGACAATGATAAATTGCTGTTTAAAAATGTATCGAGCTAACTTTTTGTACATCTTTGTTGTGTGATACGAGTTTAGTTTATAAACATTACATTGTTTAATGAATTAATAGTAAATTTTGTCAAACTACACGAAGTTTTTCCATGTTTTTTGAGTTGGGAACAACTTAATTCGAAATCTTGATCCCTTTAGTATATGACGTTGAGCTTTTGTTTCCTACAATAAATCCTTTATAAATTCCTTACAAACGCTAAAGAATAAAAACACGAGTTTCTTAACTTAACCATAAAAATACAAGGCAATTTGCTGACGCACAAAACTTCCACCATCCAACGAGTATGAAGCAACAAATTTAAAAGAATAACAGTTTTTAATTGCGTCCCCTTATTTTCGTTTCTATGAGTTCAGCTTTTTCTTTGGAAATGAAAAAAGTTTCATTGTATTAACCCCAGGCGTCACATTTCAACAATACACGACTTTCTAAGGACCCCCGTTCCTGTTTGTTGAGGCAACAGCCCTTTAATTTTCCACTTATTTCGTAATAATTTTGTTGAAAACATCTGTTATGTTATTTTGGTCTGATTCGTTTATAAATGTTTCTAGCAGTTTCTTATTTTTTGTGGTACAAGCCGGTAAACGCGCAGACGGATGTACTGATGGTAAGCAATCGCCGCCGCCCATGGACACCTGAAACACCAGAGGCGTTACAAGTGCGTTGTCGGACTTTTGGGAGTTAGGAAATTAAGGGCAATTGGGGAAACGCAGATTGGAAAGATCGGAATCGGGGTGCGGATAATTGGGCCTCCGGTAACCTTACTCACACAACGCAAGCGTTGTTTCACGTCGGCTTTCTGTAAGGCCGTGGTATCACTCCGGTCAAGCCTGCCCAATCGTGCCGAAGCATGGCTCTCCCATACTCAATTTAATGTTTGCTTTGATGAAAATTTTCATTATATTTAAGCGTACAACTGAAATGAAATCATGACCTTTTTACAAACGAAATATCAAAGCATATGTTGCTTTTCTTGGAACTTGAAAATTTTCTCTATTCGTAGATTTTTCGAATTGAAATAATTGTTTGAATTCCAAGAATTCTTTTGATGTTATCCCGAAATTAAAAACTATGTACGAATTGTATTTATTTAGAAAATCTAATGTTAAATGGAATAACGTGCCTTTATTTATTTAAGCACCTACCTGACATTTACAGTTTCTTAACAGATGAAAATTCCACATAAAATTATTATGTTACTTGTATTTAAGTACCTGCGTTTAACATATACATAGGTATATATACATCTGTGTCTATTCAATTCTGTGTCTCTGATTATTGGATTTTTCTATATTCCGGTATTACTACTGCTGAGTACGATGCCTTGAGTTAAATGAGTCTCATGCTATCACAATGTAAATCTCACTACTAACTAAAGTCACAAACAGTATTAAAATAGGCTCAATACATATCGAATACCTTTAAGTGAAGAAGGATCACAATATTAAAAGGACAACGCAGAGCCTTTTGAAGTCCTTCCGCGTTATCAATAAAAAAGTCCAATTTTCCTGATGTCTCTAGCGACATTGAAGGAAAACTGACACATCGTTACGTGAGGGTACGATTCAACTAACAGGTATATTACAAGATGTTACAAATAGGAGCAACGGGACGAATAAACCGTCCGTTTTACTTTGTTCGAAGTAAGTGTTTGTCATACAAGTTTATTGCATAGAAAAATATAATTTTTGAAAGGTGAAAATAAAAGTTTAATACACTTTTCACAAGTTGTGTTATAATTTCCATGTAATAGAGGGTGAGCCTATCATCATATACTGGGCACAATTCCAGACTCCGTGCTACTACTGAGCAGTTTTCTGCCAAGTATTGCAAAGTATTGCCCAGCAAGACTTTTGCCCGACCTGGGAATCAAACCGGAGACCACTTGCACGGCAGTCGTACTTGCAACCACTTGATGAACGTGGCAGTTGATTACAAATTCTTACTAAAATTAATTATTAGTTAGATATTCAGACATTGTTGATGTTGCTAACGAAATAATTAGAAAAATCTAGGTCATATCTTCTAGACTAGCAATAAGGAATACTTTCCTAAAACAAACACGTCAAGTAATATCAAATGAATGAATAAATAAATTCTCTAAATGATTACTCAAGTTCAAGCTCGCGACTTGTAACATGTCTACACAAGAAAACAAACAATATGATTATAGTATATATATCTTCGTAATTGTTACAATGTAATACGTGGCTCAATCTCTGTATATTACGGGGAACTAAATTACTTTTTTTCTCTGTGCTTCAGAACCAGGGATTACGCAAAGGCAACCTTTAGCTCTGGGCGATTTTTCCGCCCCAGCTCTTTGGGCGTGGGCAATGCTTTAGACATCTTACTCCCCTCAAAAAAAAAACAACACATTTCTGCCTTCTTTGTATGTACCTACTCCCAGTGAATAACTTTTTCGACGGTTTAAGTTTACATAATTAACAGAGCAATTTTATATTTTTTACTGAAATAACACAATTTGAATTTGAATACTATTTCTTGCCTGTTATTATAATATACATTTACATAATTATGTTTTGCCCATAGATAATAAACGCTAACGAACATCGAAATGTTTTTCGTAGCTATAATTATTATGATAATTATTCATATCGTATCAAATATGTTTTTCACAATAATTTCGGTTTGAATTTTAAAAATGTACACATGTTTTCTACGAAATGAATACGTAGAAGTGATTAAAATAAAACGAAGCAAAAATAGTACTGTACATTTTACATTTTTAAAGAATTAACGAACATGTCTTACTTCGGGGCGTACATTCACAAGCCCACATAATAATAGTATTTCGCATTTTTTGTTTTTGGATAAAGGTTTCTTTATAATTATTTCCGTTATTGTACGAACGAAGGTAATTTCATTTTACGTGGGGGCTTTTAATAACAATGTCGGTACATAAATCCTCATCACAAAAAATGTTTTACCTTTATTAACTATGAGAAATGCCAACATTTCTCCTCCAATCCGTTCGTACACGACCAAAACTGTTGAAATTGTCTACCCACGCAACAAGAATTACATTTGAAGCTTTTATAGAACACGAAAACAACTAACAAATTCACATTCAGCCGCCTCGAGGCTCAGTAAGAGTCGATTTACACATTACCGGCGGCTACCGGGGAAATTGTATATGCGGACTCCGCAATGAAACAGTATACTTACTTTGCATAAACTGTACCGTTTCTGGAAGGTCTATGCGATCAATGTCGCCGACAACATTATTTTGGGCTCTCGAAATTTCCACATACTCCCGCTTATCGTCTTTGAATTGAATACGTTTCAAGTAAACAGGTTACATAAGACAACATACGCCTTATGTAAACTGACAAGCTAAACGCGCTCGTAACGAAGCGGCATATTGATAAACGATTACATTAACAAACTACTAACAGTTTCAACAAGGTCAGGAGTCAAAATTAATTTACAGTATCAGGTATCGCGTACGCAAACATGGTTTGGAAATTGATCGCTTGCGACCTTGCGCGGGACGATGTAAGGCGACCCTTATTCGAGGCCCAGTGATTCTGTCACCTTCGTTCAGCTGCTGTTATTACACGCAGACAGCGGTAGACACTAATCTCTTGAACAAATATAAGCATTTGTCACCATCTGCCTGTCGCTTTACGCCAAATACTACAGAATGCCGTCGCGAATGTAATGTTTACATTTCACTGAGGGCGCTCCCTAAATGATTTAATTTCTCATTCTATATTTTCGTCTGTTTTGTGGTGTATTTTCAGTTAGTGATTTGGATTAAACAGGAGCTAATTACAAAAAGAAGCTGGGTTGTTCGATTTTATTATGATTGGTTCGAGTTATGAAGTGTTTGGTAAACACGTAGTAAAAGTAATGTATTTACTGAGAAACAAAGAAAATATTTACGGGTCACGGCACGTAGGAGAGGTTTACTTATCTTATTTACACGTTTTATTTGGCCGGCAAGCCATTAATTATCAATTATAGCGTGTGTTTTCGTTACAAAGTAAGCGACTATTGAACAAAAACGAAACATTAACATTAATTCGTTTTGGGCTGGAGAATACATTCTTTAATATTAGAACGTCCAGCTGCATACATCTGGTGTCGCTAACCATACTAAATGGATTCCGCTCTAGCATAGAAATCTTTGTAATGCTATTTGTACACGAACAATGGAACGATACACATTAACACATGCTAAAAAATTGGCTCGATTGTACATTCTCCCCTCGCGCGTTTGCGAATTGTCACGTGTGACGTATGATATGATGGTAAAGCTGACGCCGCGGGGTCGCTGTTCCCGAGGTGTCTATTATTTATCATAACCCATCAATTTGTTTCCGTGACTGATGAGTGAACGCCGCAGACCGCAAGCTGTACGCCAGATAATCGAGCGTTTAATTGTTCCCCCGCTTTATACGAGCTGAGAGCACTGCGTGACGCGAGCGAAGCTGCGATGTACGCCATTTAAAATTTTGACACACATCCCCTGAAAGCTCTTTTAAATTTCTGCAACGCTTTTTTTCTGACACAGGAAAATGCTTTATTCACTTTCATAATTATTCCCCGGGCACACTTTTAATGTCTGACATAATTAAGTAGGTATAATTGTGCTTAATTTTATTGTCAAAGTTAGGTCAGAATGGTTTGAGTGAAAAATGTAATGTGCTCAGTGTCCTGCAATAAATTTTCGCTGACGTCACTAATTTTGGTTCCGTACCTAATAAATAACTTGAAGACAGAGAACAAAGGTAGTTCGTCGTTTAAAAATTGTACTATCAATAAGTACTGGTGAAAAAGAAGCTTACCTAGTTTTATAGGTACATTTTCCTTAGAAAAAAATAAGATTGTGTGCATTGTCATGTGGTGTTCATCCAACAATATTCAATCACATTACGTACGTACTCATATCACTCGCACCTATCGCTCAATAATACAGACTCGAATAGAACCCCCACATTCAATCACAGTACTTCGTACGACAATAATCCATGGGGATTTGTAGCAAACGGTCCAATCCCAAAGTTTACGCGCACGGATCTGGGACTCGCAGCTTATTCGTAATAAGTAGCCACGTACAAATGTTTTCCCGCGAACCTTGTTTGCGGATTTCCGCGTCTTCTTTGTAATCAGCACTCCAAATTGTTATGTACACCATAAACGTTACTGTAAATCATTGTTTTTAAAGTAATCCTATAAAAATATACCATTACATTTTACGGCTGCATAACTCTGTGAAGTTGAATTTTCATTTTGGTAACTGACAAAGTTTCCCGTTGTTAAACTGTGGCGGTCATTAAACTTTTCAAAAACCGACGATGTAGGAACGGAGCTATGCTGCGACCTCTAATAGGATTGGGGGACTTGTGACAAGTGATATTTATTAGCACACCCATATTGTTGTTTGTGATAAATGTGCTCCCATTATGGCACTACCTCTACCACCTGACATGGAATTTCATTTAAAGAAGAAGCGGCCCATATTCCTGCGTTCCACTTGCTAATTTTGTTAGGCGATGAATCATGTTTATGAGACAGCCACATTTTTCTGCGTGCAACTCCGTGCTCTATAAAACTGATTTATTTATTTATCATTTAGGCAAATAGCTCGTGTGATGCCTACGTGCGTAGCGAACTTTCGCTCTATTCATATATTTTTCACGTGAAATATATTGCTTTAGTTATCATTTATCAAATATCTAATCAACTATAGTTTCTTTGTACATACAAAGTTTTATTCACACAGTAGTAAAAAACTCACCTCTAAGTCACATTTCTCACATTAAAAGTCAACGAAAAGCGTTCTAAATATAGGCACGCCTACTTTCATGTTGTTATTATTATATCCACGAACTATCCTGTGACCGTGCTGTTTTAATAAGAACTAATGCGTTCATTAGGGCAGGCGTTACCGTCGGCGTGGGTGTTGCGCCTTCTAATCGTGTGGTTTATACATATAACAATAACTGACAACATCATGTTATATAAATTACCTACATTATTTAGAACAAGGTTATTACGAACTCATTTGTAAATATGTAACTTTGTCTACATATACTCCTTAGTATATATGAAGTAAGAGATCCATGCGCTGATCCGATTCCAATCAAGATAAAAGTATGTAGTGTATCTAAATTTAATCAAGGGTTAGCTGTAGCTCATTGATACAAAGACTACCCACGCATCACTGCCAAGTACATACATACCTTACCTACTACTTTTAAAGATGGCTGAAATGAAATAAACCTTATGACATACAGACCAAACACATAAGTGAGCTGAAATCCCACCGAGTCACATATATCTTTGATAAGTAATACTTAGGTATGCGAAACTTGTAGGTTCTCAGTAACTTGCTAAAAGTTCAGCGAGAGTACTTTGTTTAGCCTGGATATATGAAAGTCAGAGTTTCAGCTGTACTTTGTAAAGTAAAACATGTTTTACTTCTTCAACTTAATCTATTTTTCAAGCGTCGTGTTGAACGTGAGGCTCGGTTTTTAAAATTAGAATGTGTGCTATTTTTTTCTTGTCGTTGACATTTTTTTAGTCGTTGGCGGAGTAAAAAGGTTACATGTGTTTTGAAAGTTAATCCTTACTCATGATATTTAATGCTATATTTTTGCTGCTATATTTCTACAATAATAAAACACTTTGAATTTTCCTCCCCCGCTTTTATTTTGAAATCAAAGCTTTGTTTTTTGTTCTAACCTTTAAAAACAATACTGGCAATGCAGGTAATTAAAAAACATTGCGAAGAATTAATTAGACAGTCTGCGATGTTGTTCCATTTTTAAATAATACTTTCTTATCTTTGTATTTCTTTTTCTTTTCTTTTCATTGTCCTTCGTAATTTCGTATTAAAAAAACAACATGTTGTAATTTTGAATAAGCAAAAATAATTATTTATTTATTGATATGCGAAAAATAATTTTGCATTCTTAAAAAAATATTGGTTGACGAATTACTGACTGAATAAATCAACGAAATATTTTTGCGTAGATAGAAACTCGTGATCGGTTGGATTAATTAGAGATTTAATTCCAAATTAATAAAAACATGCAAATCAAATAAATAATAACCCCACCTTAGTAATCTTAAAACACAATTTTACCCGTGTTCAATGAAGTAAAATTTCTAACTGAACATTTCTCTTTATTTCCAGGAACAGTCTCACAAATCGTACCGTCCACTGACGGTGCTGACCTTCCGATGGAACTACGCCATCCACGGCCTGCAGCCGGCAGGCTACCACCTCGTCAACCTGCTGCTACATGCCCTCGTCTCACTACTATATTACAGGTATTGTTTCATTTATTTACTACTTTATTTTGTGATACTAACTTTTTTATGGAACGCGATGACGTATCACCTGATGGTAAGCAATCTGCGCCACCCATGTAACACCAGAGGCGTTACAAGTGCGTTGCCGGCCTTTTGGGGTAAGGAATTTAAGGATTGTTGGGGAATTGGGGATTGGGAAGATTGGGAACAACAAAACACAACGCAAGCGTTGTGTCGTTGACATTCAATGATTACTTAAACTATTCCTTACTAACGTTCGGAAAACAATTGCTAAGCACTGGGTTAAACTACTCTAAGTACGGCGGTAAAGTAAAAAAATAAACAAAATCTAGGTTGTACCTGGTTCCCTAGTTTAGAGGGATGTGTGTATGGACACCCATTTCTTAGTCGACACCGTTAGAGACACGAAAAGAGATCCAAAAAATACGGACCAGAATGACATAAAGCAACAGTATACTAATATTACATCTAATACCTGCAACTCTGCTTACCCTTTTGTAGAATAAAAAGTAGCTTACAAGACTACGCTTTTTTATATTTAGTACATAATCTTGTCATCCTTTAACAAAATGTGTAGTACCTAAGTAACTGACAAGTCGCCAAGCAGGCAGCTTAGCTTATACTCCCAACGAACATAATACGAATATGCAATTATAAAAGTAAGCCAAACTAAATTAGTGTAACAAGTAATTACGCCAGCGTCGCTATCGAGATTTCCCTGATTTTCATAACAACACAAACTTCCACTGTATTCGACTTCGACTTTTTGTTTTATAGTGAGAGCAAATTCCAACTTTTGATTGTATAACAGAAAATCGGCAGTGCGCGGCCAAACTCAGATCTCGTTAAAACTCCAATGACTTTACCGCCTAAATGGGATTGATTAAAGAACGCAGGAAGGCTTAATTGGATGAGAAGGGCTTTCAAATCTCTAGTGCTTGAGAGAATGAATAATTATTTCATATTTATTTACCCTCAGGGTCAAATCTTAATTGGAGGAGACGCTGTGTGCCTGGTTATTTTATTCAAAATTGATGAATACATTTTCTATAAGAACAAAATGTTAGTCGATATTATTTACCTTAAGTAGTCTGACCTATTTAGAAACGTACTCTGTAAATGTGGCCTCTGTACATAAGTACTTACCAAGTTAATTTCGTTTTGTTTTATATTTCTTTTGTAGTATTTTAGAAGTGGTTAGTATAGGTACCAATTATCCGAACCCCATCTAAAATTCAAATGTAATCGTAGTCCCAGACAACTATGTAATTACGGTCTTCTGTTTCAGTCATTGTTTTGGTGAATCAATACACATATTTATATAACGCGTATTCCTAAGCAGGCTGTTTCAAGTGAGCCTCACAATGACGTAACATTGATTAATATGAAAGACCAATCAGAGTTGACCAGCGTTGTTAACCCGTAATTGATAATTGAATAGCAAAACTTTTAATTGTAAGGACCCCATAATCCACTGTTTGAGCCGAAGTAGGCGTGGGTTATTTAATTATTCAGTACAATATACCCTTGATCGGCAGGTTTAGGGTTGTTTACGGCACCACTGAGTGATTTTTAATTTATTTTTGCGCTGTAAATTGTATTAGCGCGTTGCAGTGTGAGGGTGGAAGAAAGGGTGAGTGCTGTGAATCCCGGTCGCGTCGAGGATTTTATTTTGCAAGGTTGCTCGTTATCGTTCCACAAATTGCACGCATCGCCGTCTGCTGACGTACGATCCTGATTGATACAGAGAAATGTTGGGCAAAAATTTTCTGTTTGCACTCGTTTTTCGATATGTTGCAATCTGAATATAGCTTCACAAAATCGAGACTTTTAGATGTTAAGTGTACGTTATGGCTGTACTCTAAATAGGCCACGTTGACCTAAATCCCTTATTATAGCGAAGGAACAAACGACCTCCAATTAAGATCGCATGAAAGTTAACTGTAGCTCTAAATACATAATTAATTAATGTAAACGATCTAGCAATGTACATTTGATTCGGTTGTTATTGCTTTTAAAACAGGAGTGTAATAGGAGGGCGGTGTTGTTTTCATTAATAAGTAGTTACGATTTGGGTCAGCCTTGCAGCGCTGCCTGGGGCCACCAACTGCTCCAGTTAAGCCAGTTTTAATCAGGCACCGTACGCCCGATCCCCTTAGTTACTGCTAATTACGGATACTTGTTGTCCACCGCGAACTTAGCCTGGCTTATGCTCAATATCCAATTTGCCAGCATAATCCTATTAACGATTTTCGAGCTCTCATTATTATTCTAGTCCGGCGGACTAGTTACAGAACGTCGTGCGGTCTCCATTTGTACATATGTATTTACAACTTCCCTTTGATAGCCAGCCCATGTTAACTGTTACGATTCGATAACAAACTTCAAGTGAAAGGAAACAAGTGTAACTTTGAGTTAAAGTCCGCGACGACGGTTTCATATTTCAAAAAGGCAATACTGACGGTTGCCTTTAGAAAATACAGAACCCATACAACACCATAACTAAATGTTTGCGTACACTAGAATTGTTCCATCTAAAATGTGCCGACATTCCGAAAATATTCGGCCGTTCTTTACATAGCTCCTGGGTGGCAAATATCGCCGGTATTTCTATCCATTCGGGCTTAGTACGGGTTGAAACGGAGCACTACAGCCCGTTAACGGTCTTTACTGGCGTTTCTGGATGTGTTAAACTTCACACAAATGACACACTCAAAGCTATATCAATGTTTAAACGTTGTGATTTGTTAAAGCTCTGACTTGTATCGAAGCCTTGTATACTTGTCGTGTTCGGAGCAGGTACATGATAGCATTACGTCAACACGTTGTTTACGCCACTCAAAAGTTTTTAATATGCTTAGTGTCGAGCTCACTCCAATCACATTAGAGTATCAGGCGGAAATTTTAGGCTGCCACATTATTTGCAACTCGAAAATGTTCAACTTGAAACTTATAATGGAATTACTTTCGAATTCATGGCTCGCTACCGTTTGCATGCGGAAACCCTAATTTGAAAGTAATGCATGTTGTAATATAAAACTTCTTGCGTTCACCTGCGTTACCGGCCCTATAGATGCAAACCACGTAAACACAATGTATTACAGGACCAACTTTCTGTAAACAAACTAGCTGAAAGGGATAAAAAACTGGTTCTAGGGGAACACGAGAGCGGAGTAATTACCCGGGCAAGTAGGCAGAGTTAATAACGTAAATATTAATTAATGAAATATTCGTGAACCTTAGATATAACCGTTAAATTCTCGTCGGAATAATAATCAAAGCAACTTGAGCCAAAGTAAGGGAATAGGCAAACAAGAGAATTTGTTACATAAGACACGAAGGCTGTTTGGGCCATTCATAACGTAATGGAGCGAGAGCCGGCACCGGAGAGCGCGCAAAACTTTTTACCGCGGAGTTAAATTAGTTTTTCATAGTACCCGTACATCTCCTGTCATATAGTTACTTGCCGGCTTTGTCTTATTCGCGCATGCAAGTAATTAATTACATTTAGTAATTAATTTAGTCGTAATGCGAGTGTATCGTTATTCAGGAATAATTGAGCCATTTATTAATTAAAACTCCCTAGATACGTAATTATGGTTTGTGTGTGGCCGGGTCGCTTCGTGATCATAATGTAACTGAGGTTCAGTGGAAAACAAATCGTATGATGTCACAGAACACATGGTTTGGGAGCAAAAATGTAATCAAACAGATGGAAGGACAAAAAACTTATCCTAACAGCGCCCCCTATTTGGTTAAACCGTAAAAAACCTAAACGTTAGGTACGCTTCGCTGTTGTACACATTTACATACGCATATTTGCTTTTACTCAGTTTTATGAACTCGAAAACGTTTTAGTGTAAAGACCTTTATATTTACAAGTTTCATCCCCTTTTAGGTAAACTAAACTGCCTAGTGGCCATACAATATTATTGAGAAGTACAAGCATACAAAAACGTTTCGTTTTCGAATCAACAAAAGCGGTAACCGTTAGAAGCCGATAGTGTATAAATTCGCAGTTCTCCTTTCCTATATTTCTTACCGCGGAAGTATATATTATGTATCTGAGCACGCCACCGAGATAATTCAGACATTTGAAGTAAGTACGTGACGTCACAATCCGCTGTTAACCTGTAACCGCTCCAAGCCATACAACACACATAAATCGCCCGCGAAGATAAACCTTAGAACAAACAAAAGAGAGCAATAAATAGAAAAATATAAGAGCAGTAAAAGTTATATGACGAGAACAAAACCGCTGTGACGATTTGCGATCCCTCGGGTACCATTACCGGTACATATTCTTTATTGCTTCCGTATTTTTCTCCTTTCACGATGACGTCATCAATGAATACATTATGTCTATTTGATTGATTGCTGTGTGGTTGCTGGCAGCGTTAGCGAGGTCCAGGCGTGTTACCAATTAGGCCAATATGTGAGTCGACCAATCCGTGATTGTCGAGGGTTCGGCTACGATGACGAATGGCGCTTAATTATCGGTGGTACTCGTTCTTGGCGCTGCTTTGGTCGTGTTTTGGAAAACATGGCCAGTATTGTTCCAGTGTTTATGTCTCTCTGCAGTCAGTACTACGAAACAGAGAACTGCAAAATGTGTATAGCTATAATTTCATAGTCATTCATTGAAAAAAACTGTAGGCCTTTGAAACTGCGTGTTGGAAAGTGTCAAAAAAATAGTATGTAGTAACAGACAGTCAAGGCTCGCCTAGTAATACTTGGAACTAATAACGCAACAAAGGCAGAAGTGGGTGTAGGAGACACCCACCACTTTCGTCAGTTAGTAGGCGACATGTTTAGTGTGTTTAGGTCAAACTAGTTCAAAGAATTATTAAGGTTATATTACAGTGTTATAGAAAAAAGCAATTCATATATGTTTGTACGTATATCCATCGGTATTTTTCTATATTTATAGCATATTTTTCCATCTCAGTTCGGGAGTAAGATAAACGACGCGTTACTCCAACACTTCATTTGTCAAAGGAGGTTGAAGGGTGTGAGCGAAAGTGATGAACACCCACTTTTTCCCAGTATCTGTCGTTAATTTAAATTTGTGTCTTACACCCAACAGTGACAAATCACGTACGGAATCATTATTCAAAATATTTTGAGTAATTTGTGCGAAAAAATTTAATGTTATTATATATAGATTTTTGTGTGGTTTTTGGAGATCATATATATATGTACACTGTTCAGGATGTAAACGGAACGCTTCTGAAAACCGCTACAATTTTTGTTGTTTTATAATTTTAATCATTTTAGTTTTCGTGTTGTTCATGTAGTTTATTACTTAAAATAAATACTGAATTCCTTATTGTTTTTTAATTATACTCGTTTTTTACCATCATATGTACGCTACATCGCGGTATATTATTTGACATCAACATAACGAACATTTTTAAAAAGCCGGCCTTTAACACACAGAATGTAATAAAAAGATCGACTATTTCTGTATTTTAAACAGTTCAATCAACACTGTTGCAAAGTCATTAACGTCAACTGAGTCCTATTCAATTAATTTCCAGTAAATAAAAAGCTTTACGATCATTATTTTATATTGCTTTCCCTCTGTGAATCCGGTTTTATACATCTTAATTAAAATTCTAGGAATTGTGGACGAGTGCGCATTCCCTTTGCGTTTCTACGGTTACTTTTTGTCTCTGAACTATTTATTGAACGAGTTACTTTGTGAAGGAATATAAGATCATTATCTCGATTTTTCAATTAAATAACAATGATTACTGTATTTCTATAACAGAAATATTACTTATTTCTTTTATAAAAATACTCGTTATTAGAATTCGAATGGTCTTCCATTTTATTGCATTGTATGTGGGTTGCTACCCACATGCAAAATATTCAGTGAGTTCCATTTCGGAAATGTTAATAACCAAATTGAGCTCCATCGAGATACAAAATACCATTTCGGGTTCCTATTTCACAGGCGCTTAACAAAATCAAACTACATACCTAACAGAAATATCCTCGCACGCATTCCTAGCCAGAAACGCTTGCCAAAAGCTTTAGTAAGCCAAAAAACGAGAACAAATATTTTACAGAAGCACAGCTTTATTTCTGCCAAATTGAGAGTTATATAGAAATAGTCTGTATATGAAAGTATTAACTATTCGTTGCTCAGTGAATGTTGACATGAAGTTACTCGTACTAGCGGCAAACTGCTGCAGTTACCAAACTTTAACTGCCTGTTACCGATTAACGACCAAAAATGTACAACGTGATAGGAAAATGTGTAGTCACTACGGTAGGGAGTTTGACTGGGGTTTAACGATAACACATAATGTTATGTACCTACATACATATGCAATATCTCGCCTGTTATGAGAAGGCAGAGATGCAGTTATTTTGAAATGATATTACCCGTCAATGGATTTAGCTACTAGAGACAGAATTCTTAAATATATACAAAATTGTTAAAATTATATGTAACAATTCTGACTAGAAACCAACCCTAAAGACAAACTGGTCGTTTATCGTTTCAAATCAATCGACTTTTATAAACTGAATAACTTACTATTTCTAAGAAGCCGTCACGTTGAAATAGTAGAAATGAATAACAAAATACGTAAAAGTAGAAATCCAATCTAAAATCTATTTCGAATTATTTCTTAGGAATAGCACTTTACGTTACTGTTCTAGGAACATTAAAAGTACCTACTTTCCATTAAAATACTTGAAATATTGTGGAGAACTAATGTCAGAAACAGAGTAGCTCAACCTTTGGAACATTTCTTTGAAATCTGAAACGACTGTCAACGAAAAGCTTTCACATTTAAAAACATCACGGTTATTTCATCTCCAGAATGCAAATGACAGTTACTTCACGTAAAATACAGTTGAAACTGCTTAAGACTGGTTTCCGAATACCAAACTTGGAAACGTTTTATTTAAACCATTTAACAGAAGAGTTTCAAACGATTTCTGGAATCATGTTCGGTGTATGGTAATATGATCTCTATTACTTATAACATAACTAAACAAAAGATATCAAGCTACATTATGTTTTAAATACTAAAGTTCCATCCAATTACTACCATATCACTGTGTCTGTCAGTGGGTGGCAATAGAGCGTAAATCACACCTATTTCCAGTGCACACGCGATGTCCAATGATAGACAGACCCCTTACCTATCACAAGAAACACGATACCTTCAGGGCAACGTGTAGATTTAATACAGTATTATTCTTGGTTTTCGAATTACTAGCTTAGGGAATAGAGAGTTTCCTAAGAAATGGGGGATCCTCCGACCAGGCTAAGTGATCGTGCCTGGCGGGTTTTCTGCCCAACAGTTGTTCATTGGGATTTTCTATCCATGTTTATTCGCATGTAAACTTCACATTTGCAATGTAGGATTTATTACGTCATTGTTTGTCGATCTATGTGCGACTTCTTTCATCTGTCACTTGTCATGTATCAAATGAAATATAGGTATGTAATTTTCTATTTTACTTTAACAACGCTTATATAGAGACGGATTGTTATCATAATTATCTACCTAACATTTTATTTTTTCGGAAACAAAATAAGAACGTTAAGTACGTATTTACCTTTTTATTTCGTCCTTATTTGCCTCACTGAAGTTTATGGAAAATTTCTGGTACAGTGAACGAGTGTCTCTAGCCATTAGGGACTCACTAAAGTAAATTAAAAAATAAAAGAGACCTTGCCGACACGCCATCGCTAATCAGGAAACAGGAGACTCCTGTTTTGTTGAGACAAGCCTGACCAACATTAAAAATATAAGAAAAGGAATTGGAATAAAAATATAATAACAAAATTGAAATGACTTTTCTGTATTTTGTAATAAAGAACGTTGTTTGCTAAGGAAACTTTTATTGAAATAATTTTCTTACGTTTTGTTTGGTTTTCGTAATTAACTTAACAAAAAAATGTTGAGCGCTCCTGACATGTGACGTAAACGTATTTGCAGCAAATCACACCTATTTTTTGCGGCTATGTAATGTAGCGTAGTATACTCAGGTCACGCGATGTGTCTGATGGCCACTGGGCACTATCACCTTTTGCGAACTGCCATCATTAAACAATCCACTTCCCAAGCAATTAACTATAGTTTAGCTACCTGATAACATCGTTGTTAATTTGACAGCTTAATTCTAAAATAATTACGGTCGAATATCAAATTGTTATTGGGTTTTTCCATTACGAAATTCTCGGTAGCTCGGAGTCTGGACGGCTATACACTCGCCCTTTGTTACTTAGAAATTATAATCGTAATTTTGGTGTACTATACCTTCGGGGAATAAAAGCGTGTTCCTATGTAATCCACTTAATTGTTAGTTATATAGAAACTGGACGTTATACTAGTAGATGTTTAATTAAATAATAGATTTTGTGCTATTTCAATCTAAGGTTTTCCTATGTAAAATATTTGTGATATAAATGACTAGGCTTCCTGGAATTCAGTGTTCAAACGAACAAGCACCTTAATTATACTTATACATACATAAATTGCTGTTTGAACAATTTCGTATCACATTTTCTTTTTGATGTTTTTGTGGTAATCAGATCATTTCATCTGACTGCTCACAGAATCTGTACAAGCCTCCTAACTCATTTTATGTAGATTGAAAATTACTCAACAGTGTATAGAGTACGTTTTAATAATCGCTACAGTAGCGCTACGCAAGTGCTACGACACCGGCTACGCAGCGCTACGTAAGTGCTACACAAGCTGTTTGTACCTACGTCAGCGGCGCGACAAGCTCCGAACAGAGTGACCCTACATGAACAGTTTTAGCGTAATCGATATTCAGAGTGAACAACACTTTATCGATAGAAAAGATCAGTATAATCGAGTGTTATGGTATTATGTACAAAGGGATTCCGAGAAATAGTCGTAGGTGAGTGTCGTGGGCGACGTTTATTTCGAATGAACTGGAAGTTTTTCTTTACAAATTAATAATTAATTATTACCCAACATAGATTCTCGAAAAATCTTTATTATTAAACGCTTTAACGTAATTAAAGTAACATTCTAAATGGAGCTCTTTGATATTAAACTTCTGCGGAAATGTCTGAAATGTTAATTTTATTTTGGTGAATATTTATTTTTATGTTTGCTATATCGTAGTTGGTCAGAGTAAAAATAATCATAGTAATGAGATAGTCGGACTAATTAATGAAACCATTATGTCTGGAACGTCACGTAACACGTTACTGTATGGGACCCCCCTCCCCCCTCTCATACCATCCACTATACACCAGTAGGGATGCAATACATTAACGTATATACCGTACTCATACCATCAGTTATACTTACATATACTAGGCCAATTTACAAAAATTGGAATTGAACGAAGAGAAACCATATCGTCTTGTACTTTGTATTCTGTAATCTGTTTCAATACAAGTTCAATGGATATATCAACATAAACTTAAGAAAGAGCTGAAATGTATTAGCATTGATTGATTACTTATACATATAAATTGGCAACAACGTTATTCAGGCTGTACCGATCTATTTGCATAATTATCACCTAATTAGTAACTAATAGTAATGTTTAATGTAATTGTGTATAATTAGGATTAGTATGCAAATACGTATATAACGAACGTAGCAATAAAATACCACCAATAAAGGACTAATGCACGTCTTTATCAACCCTTCCAAATTTTTAAGAAACTAAAACAGATGGCAATTGACGTAATTTTTGTTTTTATTAATTTATGACTGTCACCTAACAGTACAAGTAAGGGGTTGGTTTAAGTGCTTTCTCACTTTAAGTAACTCTTAGTTAAGAGATGGCTAAGCTGTGGTTGGTAATACACCATAATGCCAATATTATTATCTAATATCGAAAATATTCTAGGTTATGTTATATAAATTTATGCCTATTCAAATGTGAATTAACATATTTATAGCTTCAATATTCAGAGCTCAAAAGGATCATAATTAATATGACGCACATAACATCTCCCATAAACACTCTGATACACAAACACGGAACAGAGCTTCACATCAAAAGTATGATTAAACTTTTTACAGCTAACGTTACTTCCACTAAGATTCCTGTACGTCGTTTAGTCTACTAAGTTGTTCAAGTAGTTTCATTAAAACTTTCTATATAAAACGACGAACATAAAACAGATCGTCACAATTACGAAACAAGTCGCTATCGCCGTCAAAGGCGTATCGATTGAGAGGAGCTCATTAGGTGCGCGCTTCTCGAACAAACTATCCATAAATGTTTTTTCAACAACTTCGCAAGAGATTTCGTCAGATTCGCAAAAAGTCACTAACGAGTGCCTTAATTCCGGCAGAAGTTAGCCGTCGGGAGCACCTTCGCCGCGTTAGTCTCAATTAGCCGTTGTTCCACCTCTGCGGCAAAGTTGCGGTCGCACGCCACGCGGCGGCGCCACCGGACAAACTTGCCCAATTATTGTCATTCGACTTCCACAATTCACATGGTCTGGACGTATAAACTGCACTGTATATTCCACGAGAGCCCAGACGGCGATAAAAATTGACAACTCAATTTTAAAGTGGTGTTGATAACTGAGTCGACAGTCCCTCGCGGTTTGTTGTTATTACCTGTTTCGTTTCTGTTATAACTTTCTCAATTTAGTATCTTCACAATGTTACTTTGTACTTTGTGTTTTATTGAACACAACTGAACGTTTATTTTGGTTTAATTGCTATTAACAGCTTCCAATTTGTAGGCAAAGCTAACTAACCCAAATAAACGTTTGGAAGCTGTGCGCAGTAAAGATAATGACATGATCGTCCGATCCGTGTGATTAAATTATGGTGTCGACCGCACCGTCAATGTGATGGGTGGCCAATTTATGACGCCTAATTTACTCCGTTCGCCTCTGAGAGGGCATTACATCACCGATCCCGGGTGATATTACTAAGTGACATTCGACATTAACTTGGCTTCGATCGGACATCACTTATGTCACACGTTGTAGATAGCTCCGGACTGAAAGAAGTTCCTTTCTACTTTGGAGAATCGAATAACGAATATTTCTTATTCCAAAGAACGTTTTTCACGAGAAAATATCGTTGGATAAAGATTACGTGACATTTTACTTAACCGGTGCTACTACGTTCTAAATTGATCTTATAAAGCGGAATGAGTCTGTACTACGTATTTCTCACATTACAATAAAAACCATGTTATCATGAATATATGAAATTACAAAATATAAAAACCAAATTTGTACAGAATAACAAAGCCGATAAACAGCATAAAGTGATTTCTAATCAAACTTTACCCCACGCTGTCGTACTAATCCGTTATAAACAAGTCATTAAAGTTTTCCATATAGAAGTAAACATAAAAATCCGTCTATTAAAAGTTTAGCGGGTCTGACGTGCGAGCGTGCGTGCGAAATGAAACCACAAAAGTTTTCACGGCTCAACGCTGCTTACCCAATAGAAATAAAGCGGTGGAAACGCTAACAATTACCTTCTCCAACTGTTTTTAAGGTTTTATTCTGGTGTAAGAGCTGGTCGGCTCTTATTAAGATTTTTTAGATTGCCAATTTTGAAACGTATTTTTCTTTTTGAGATATTTCTTAACAAGTTTACAGTTTACAATAAGATTACCAAGATCAATCGAATAGACAACTGTATACTGAACATTACTAACACAGAAAAATAACCCCTTACCATTGACTGCCATTCACAACAAACAATATGAAACCACTTTACAAAATAGACAAACAATTCAGACATACCGCAGATCATTGTTGTTTATGTATATTTCATTGGAATCCACGTTTCGGAGTACACCACAAACGTTTCACAAAACCTACAATCCGTTCCCGCCAAACATCAATCGAGTACCGGTTCAATTTGTAACTGATACCACTGACATACTGTTCTTGATTGGTAATAACTCCATTCGGTTATTGTAAACATCACCCCCTTTTTTTCAATGGCGTCGTAGCCTTATAAAAGGATGCTTATGGTACTCAACTGGACGTAATATCATTGCTCGAAATTGTATGCAAAAGTGTGCTTATAAAACACTTTCTTTGGTGCTGTTGTTAAACATATTGTCGAGTACACTAAATAATGAGCATAATTTCGAAATGTTTGGTAGCACTGAGAATATCGACTTAACATAATACAATCGTTCCGGCTATAGAATCCAAGTTCTCATAGAGGCCAGTAACAATGGAAAGCGGTGTACAAATGAGGCAGTACCTAAACACAGTGTACCAACAAAAACAAGACCGCGACATATTCAGCCTGTTTATCCATCCAGTGACCTAGTTATTCTGTTACAGGGTGTGTGCAATGTTCCTGCCGGAGTTCGCGAGTTTCGTCGCCGCCATCTTGTTTGCTGTTCATCCTATTCATACTGAGGCGGTGAGTACATTTTTATAGGTATAGTGTACCTTGTCAAGTGTCTATCGTGAGTGATGTGTGGCTCTTTCCAACTATGAATGTTTACTTAGGCTTAAGCCAGGTCTCGCTTTGTGAATGTACCTTTTATGTCGGTTACAGTTTTAAGCCCTTTGGATGTTTCAGAAGATGTTTTGAATATTAATAGTAAAGTTTGATACAAGAATAGTCGGTTTTAGAGTGTCAGAAATACCGCATATTATACATAAATACTGGTGTTTATACGATTACTAAGAATATACAATTTCTTATTCCCTAATATAATCTTTACTAGGTGGAAAATTTTAGTTAAAAGACGGATATTGAAACAGACATCGATCTATATCAATAAATTATCCCTCTGTTACATTAACTAATATATAAAATGACAGATCGAAAGTAAATAAAGTTAGGTTACAGATTTTATTGTATCTCTTGAGGATAAGGGCCTTCCAATATACCGAGCAGTACAACTAGATGGAGTTGTCAATGATTTATAAGAAGGCAAAAATAAGCTGGTACCATTGTATCCGAGGACGTAGGAAGGGTCACTTATTACTGCGAAAACTAGATTTCCCCATGAATTATTCACACGTCAAACAGTAGTCACTGTGCGTACGACATACAAAGGAGCTGTCTGATTCGTCAACAGGACCCTAAAAATAGTGAGGGATGTGTATCCTTCTCAAATTATTAAGATTGGGGTCGTCATGGAACCCGTTGAGCTATAAGGCACTAACTTGCAAACATACAAATATATAACGGGGAGCGTTGATCCCAAAATATGATTCCTATAATTTGGGTTCATATAATAACGAGGGTCTTCCTTTGTCTTCCCTTTAAAGGGATCCTCGAAAAGTTATTTATCGACACATTTTTCACAAAAGATGGCTTAAAAAGGTCTTAATGGAAGGCTGATTAAATTCGGTCGTCATTAAACCAATTTTGAACATTGCATGCTTTTATTAAAAGTTGCTTCATCGGTTGGAAAATTTCCTTAATTCAATCTTTTTTATCGCTGAACTGCAAATTTTTTCAGACGTTGCATATGGGTGTTTTGAAATGGTTTTATAACTTTGATCCGAGCCAATATGTTGTATCGGATGGCATTCGGTTAATATTCATTCCAGATTTAAACGTTTTGTGTTCGAAATAACAACACGCTGTGTATGACAGTATCCGTTGTGATTTTTCGATTTCACCGCATATTTGGTTCGTTATTCCATTCGCTTGTTGTTTTCATTCGATTCAAATATTGCATCATATTTTAAAGTTTTTCATTGCAACGTTAAACTCTTTCTTTTGGATTCATTTGTTGTTAAGTTATGTTTTAACGTGTGTTATACGTACAACACTCAATTATCATTTTATTTCAGACATTATATGTCTTTTCTAAACATTCACCAGACTTCAAAACCGTGCATTCTCCTAAAAAGCCCATCATTTACAAATAGCAGTTGGGGCGATATTTCCAAGAGCTCTAAAATGTCGCTCGGCCAGTACATAACGCTACATTAGGAAGCAGTCGCTGCCTCAGTAGCTAGGTATTTGTGCATTTTATGTGCGGGATGCAAGTCCTAGGCCACCTCACGTACGTTTTACGATGCCAATTTCTTTCGGTGACAAGCGCTCTTGTATTTTCTGTCTAGCACATTGAAGGTATTGAACTGAAGAATTTTATTCGCAAATATAAGATGTTCGCGTTGAAATGTTTCTCTGTTTTCGTGTAGATTGTGATATTTGAATTTCTATGCTGTGTTGAATTAATCGTTTCGTGTTAGGTAATAAACACAAAACTATTAGGTAATAAGCTTGGATAAAGAGTATTCTTTCAAAATTTGTTAAATAAAAATTACTTTATTAACGTAAACCATAGCAGGCATACCAAATTAACCCTCATAATTCATTTCAAAGGAAATACTCGAATCCCTTTTTTATGAAAATGACGGAGTTTTATAAGTTAGTAGTGGTAGTATTATTCGCTCCCCTGCACAGTGCATCTCCGGGTGAAATTAACTTTATGCCCGACATAAAAAAATACGACACGCTGACGACCGTACGTCGAGCAAGCGTTTTTCAAAACGATTCTCTGTTTATAGCTGTGCAACGATCAATCCGACCATGTTTTCGTTGTTAGCCGATTACGGATAACGTAGTTCTCGAATCAGTATTAACTTTTATAGATTAACTTTGGATAGAAAAACATTATTTTGTACATATTCTGAAATATTATTTTATTGTGTGTATCAGTTATATTTTTAACATTACTTACCTGCTATAATCATCTAGAGCTTCTTCCATTACGGGCCGATTTTCCCATATACAAAATAGGGAAAATATCTATATGGCTATTATTATATAATATATAATAATAGCCAGATAATTTTATCTGAGGAATATTTTTTGGATCTTTGACAATTTCTTCCATACTAAAAACAGATAAGATTAACTGTTCATTGAAAAATCAGCCCTAAGTAATACTTAATACCTTCATTTTATTCTCCTCCTCATCATCATTATCATAAACCTTTTCTGATCTAACTACAGGACATAGGTCTTTTACATTTTTTCCTTTATTACTCTCACACTAAAAGTGAAGCTGCAATTTGAAGGGTACATACATATGGTACCGTACTCAATTACTCATGTTTATATTTGTTTCTGAAAAACGGTTGCTGAACGATGGCTATACCTGTGGCCGTTACGGCCGTCGGTCGGTACGCTACTTTACGGCACCCGTTCTCATGAACTCGCATGACGAATTTTACGTCCTGTCAGTTGTAAACTTGACGATCTTTAAACTTTTCGTTTATGTCAGCATTGCAATTAGAAAAATTCGTTTTTATTATGTCGTATTTTATACGGCGTGACTTATTTTTACGTTGATGAAAATTATTTGAAAATACTCTCAAAACGCAGGCGCTTTATGTGTTGCATTTTTAAAGAGGATTATAAAGTATCCAATTTTAAACCTGAACCTCTCGTGCAACTCGAGTTATTTAATTATAAAGCAAGTCAAGTGTTTTATTACAGGTTTCATTTTTAAAATGCGTAGGTTTAAAATCGTTTGCCGACCCACGTGTGTTTATAAATTCCTAGAAAAAATGTCTGAGGTCATTTCAATGGCATTACTGTACAACGTTCCCAGAGTCATTTACTTTTGAAAAGTCCTCTTGTCTAAGTAAAGTTGTGAAGCTATTTCGCGAGGATCACAGAGTAGAGAAAATGTGTTTGTAGTTCGCTCAGTGTAATGAAGTCGTGAACGCGGGCCCGGTAAGCCTTAACCACGTTTGCTATTTTATAGACTGTGCCACCGTCCTCGCTATTTTTGCAATCTTTACGGCGCCTTCTGAACTTGTCCCTTTTTTCTTAGCTCGCGTTGTAAACTAAAGGTTTTACTTGGAAACGTCGTAAAAAAGTAATATTCTGGTTTGTAAGTAACAACTAGGCGTGAGAGGCGAGCTGTTGAAAAAACATACATCTTGTTTTAACCCGTACTTTTTAGTATAGGGAGGGTTCTTAAAGCACCTTTCATTACGACATATTGGGTCTAATAACACTAACAAAAATCTATTTCATTAGTCAACTTAGTTATAGGTACGTATGTATCCACACAAAAAACTATAGGTACCATTGTTCGATAGAAAGCCCAGAATCTATTCTATAAGTTTATATATTACAAATAAATATTAATATAAAAAATATTGTCGACAGGTGACAGGCGTGGTGGGCCGCGCAGAGATGTTATCGTCACTATTCTTCCTCGGCGCGCTACTGTGCTACGCGCGCGCCTCGCAACGGAGAAGATACACAGGTGACGTGAAAGAAAATTATATCAGTTTCTTTTTGTATTATATCTCTCGTGCAACTCGAGTTATTAAAAAATGTTTATAAACGTGCAATTTCACATACACACATCACATCCAGACCCGCAACAACAATTCGTGGATCACACAAAGTGTTGCTCAGATCAGTTGAGTAGCCAGTTGCCCAGCCACTACACCAACTATGCAGACAAAACTGTGCAGTTAATTTATTATTATGTATAACGACTTACTCTCGCAACTGTTTGACGTGGAAACTCAACTGGTTTTAAGTAACGCTGAGGACTTACTTTCAAGAATAGTGACACGCGACACATCGAACGTTGCGCAGTCAACTACGTATACAGTAGGTTACTTACGAGGCCGTTAAAGATACTAACTAATTTGGTATCTTTTTGAATTTTTATTTATTTGACACACAGTAAGTTACATCACACACAAATATGGAATTAAGGAATGTAAACATAAGTACAAATGCGATCGAAGTAACTCTAAACTTGACACAGCCTGTATCTTGGTATCCCAGCATTAGTTTCAGTGAAAACTCAGAGTAGAAAGGAATAATGGAACTTGACATAAAACCGAATGGACATCCTGCGTCCATTACTCCAACGTGTCAACAACGGAAAGCTGTGGGCAAACGTTTTTGCAAACAGATTACCAGTGTCAATTTGAGACTCGTTCGTGTCGTCCGGAATCATAGCACATGCCACGTAGGAGGGAGTCAGGAGTTCATATATGGTTGTTTGTGAGGTTTATGGCTTTTAAATTAACGACATTTAGGCATCTACATGGGAGTATAGCTAATGTAATCTTTAAGAAGATTAATTTGTACTACATCATAAGCCTATACATTTTTCATGAATTACGCAAAGGTTATATAACCGTACCTTCTTAACTTAAAAAAATACGTTACGCCGAAACCGTAATTTAGGCCAAACGTCCAAAATTTCTGATACATCTCTATTTATCTCTCATATTTTTGTGTACACTTCAAACATCAATATTGGATAAGTAGTCTGCGCCCGAATTTGATCCTTGCAGAGTCCTGGGTAGCGGGCCAAGCATATTTTATTATTTATTTCTTCACTCACAAGCGCAAATATAAATAACTTATCCAACGATCAGTTCTCCATTATTTCAAGAATGAATGAGAAAAGTTTTATTAAAATTCTTTTAGTTTTAGTTGTGTTTTTGTCGTGTTATTAAATAACTTCGATGCTCAATATTCATTATATTGTTACGTATACTTACTTACAACTTTACTTTTGTTATTTCAGAAATTAATAGGAAAAAATAATAACTCGATATAACATATTGTTTGCATAAAGTTTTTTATCGATAAAAATACGAGTATAGCGAAATATTGTTTTTCTTTATTCTGGATCGTACGTAGAATTTGCTTATTGTTCTACATTTATTCGAAATACGGTCAAAAATTGTTGTGGCATTTTTAATAATGTACAGTAAAAACAATATCAACCAATCTAACTGTCGTTCTCGTGCCTCCTACAATTGGATCATAGAAGTGGCAATAATGTCCATTCTGTAGACTATTTTAAAATATTACATTTTCTTACGGAAACAAACACTTTCAAAGATATATCAATTTGAAATATCGCGTGACGTCACTTCTAGGTTCTACAATTTATTTGCTCCCGCTCCTAAACTTTGATTCGTATTATCTAAGTATTGTAATCTTTTATTTTCATTATCTAACTGACATACTAAATAGATTTTTATTTTGAAACCACGTCAGCATCCCTATTTTCCGTGCAAAAAATATTTATTATTTATGCGAGACAGACAAACGAACAAATAAGAAAAGTAGATATGTATAAACCTCATTACTAACAAGATATTGGCGTTTCCAGACTGGCGCTACGTGGTGGCGTGCACAGCATGCGTGGGAGTGGCCATGCTGTGCAAAGAGCAAGGCATCACGGTGACCGGCGTGTGCGTCGTCTACGAACTCTTTGTGGCACAGAAAGTAAGTAACAGTAGTATATATACTTGAGATGTGTGGTTTAACTTCTCGTATATGTATAGACACAATAGAAAACACATTGAGTCTCGCATGGATTTGCGTTCCGGATTTTTATTCTTTAGTTCTAATCTTCAGTCTATAACCTTAAAAAGAAAAAGGGGCCTTATGAGCTAGATGATATGTAGTTTTTCACACAACTTTTTGATGATTAGATTTGGTTCTGAAGATTTCATACTTCAAAGCTATCCAACATAAGATCGAAATCTCAGTCATAAGTGTTAGAAAATATGCAAGCAGTCTTACATAATAATAAAAATAGTTGCACCAACATCCAAAACTACCACAATTTTTAAGTACCGATTTACTAAAGTAAACTTTACAATATGCAGTTGTGATAAATGCCAAAGACTATGTGGCACCAACCAGCATGTACTACACGAGAGACGAACAAAGTTTCCCAACTATTTTCGAACAATGTTGCGAGTCTATCAAGTAGACAAGTCTTTTACGCTGTTTGAATATATCTTTGAAGACGCCCGTTATAAATTTTAAGGAACACCTAAGCTGAGATAGGTGGCACTTTAGTCATTTTGGTAGTAGGTGCTTCCTCACGCTATACGGTTTTCGAGGCGGTTGGTGAACAGCAAATACTGTTTCTTAGTCTGTCCTGAAAATTGGTAGTACCTATATAGTTAATTATTTTTCACCGTATTTGCTCATAGCGAGGTAAATTATCCAGGTCACAAGACTTTACTTGTCAAAGTCTAATATAACCCACTAGCCAAAACCGCCAATTGATATAATATCGGGATTAAAACATAACCGGGATTTATTATAACAAGCTTGTATAATTTTCCATGCGGTTTTTTCAAAAATCGGAACCACAGGATTTTAACCACCACGTTACAATGGTTTTAAATTTTAATACAAAATTGAGCTACGAACTAAAGCTTTAAAATTTTAGTCTCTATTTCTATTTATGGGGGCTTTTCTACCTGAGATGTGCATCCACTTCAACGTAGCATACGTTGAAGTGGATGGTGTAAAAGGACTTAGCTAAGCTATGTTTTTTATGGAAAGATGCGTGCTATGGATGGCTTCCCTACTATCGATACGCATACTCGAACTGCGCATCTTCCTCGCACAGCTACATAGCTTAGTATCAGTGGAAATGGTCACATAGTTTCACAGTTTAGCTATTACATCTTCGTAGCATAGCTACATATCACACCTTTGGTGGAAAAGTATATTGTATTTTTATAGCATTTTAATTAACAGGCCTATCTTAATTTCCATGATTATATAATGTATTTGAATATTAAACAAACGAATATCATGTGTATAATAGCGATCTTTATCTATTCTGTTGTTTTATTTCTTTTCTAAATTCCCAATTTGTTTGTCTAGCGTCGAAGTTCAGGGGGGATCAGCCGCTGGTCGTGGGTTGACGCGTGGGGCAAAGGCTCTGGCTGGGGATGCGCGTGCGGCGAGGCAGCCCGTAGGGTTGCCACCGTGTGCTGCGCCACGCTTGCACTGCTCGCTGCCAGGCTGCACGTCATGGGCGCGCAGTTGCCAGTCTTCACGAGATTCGACAACCCTGCTGGAGCTGCACCCCCGCCTGCAAGGTAATTGTGAAAGAGTTTATTCTCATTAAAGTAAACATTTTCTTGTTTCTTTTTGTTATTTGCGTTTTATGTTGTTTTCTCATGTGTGCATTTTCTCATGTGTCATTCGCACATTTTACTTAGTGATTCCAACATGGAAACAACTTTTAGACGATGTATACCTAATTATCTATTGCGATGAGTACTTTATGCTGTAAAGTTTACGGTACGGTGTTAGGTAAACAAATACTATTTTAGTAATCAGACATACATAACATGATACTCCATAACAGTTTTAAAGCCATTTCTTTTGTAACAAAAGAGTTGCGTTTTCGCGAACATATCGTAGTCGTATTTTGTTTAATAGCCAAGCGAGGATGCCTGTGTCTTTATCGCCTAGTAATAAGGATAATTGGCTTTGACAAGCACACTAGCTGCGAAACGGCCGGCCGCAAGCTAAACCACATTAATTTTACGACCTTACTCGTTCAGATGCTATTGTTCAACAACGACAAGGATTTTCGGCTTATGGCAAAATTCACTTAAATAGACAAAACATGAGTTTGTATCGTTTGTTAAGAAATCGTTGGCTTTTTTGTTTGACAAAATTGTGTCAGTTCGTTTTGTTTTATGAGTCGGGTAATAAATTCGTCTGGCTACTGTAAGATCTATTAGTTTTTGTACTAAATCTGGATTATTTTACCAAAAACATTTGACCAAACCCATCCCAAACATTGATATGAAAATTAGTTAGACACAGACAACTTTTTTTTGCAACGTCACGCCTTTTATCCCCGTAGGAAAGCAGAAGTGCACATTACGCCATGTAATGCCGCTATACAATGTACACCCACTTCTCATCATTTATGTTATAAGACTCATATAATAGGGGGTGAGCCCATTGCCATATACTGAGCCCAATTCAGGACTCCGTGCTACCACTGAACATTTTTCGAAACACTGATAAAACCCCTTGTCCGGCAGTCGCACTTGTAGGCCGTCTTAAAATACAGACAATAGTTTATACACTTTATATTTTAATCGTGGGCTCATCTCCAATCCTAGACTAGACACCCTTAAATTCAACTAGCAATCTTCTCTTCACAGACATCTAACCTTCGCCTACCTACCAGCCCTGAACGCCTGGTTACTGACCCTACCTGAAGCGTTGTGCTGCGACTGGACGATGGGCACGGTGGCACTACTCAAGTGCTGGCGTGACCCTCGCAACATTGCCACTTTGACGCTCTTCATCATCATCGTGGCAGCCACTATACATGCTTTGAGGACTAGGTCTTCTGCTCTGTCTATGGTAAGTTAAATATTTATGTGAATCAAATTAGGTACTAATACAAAGAAATTTAAAAGCACCTGAAAATCTGAGAGCTTGGTATAAGTTTAAGAGTCTGTTTATATCTGACGGAACATGCGTCACGTAACGCCAAAACTTAGAAAAACAGTTGACCATTCACACTCAACTAAAGATACGTTAGTGCGATCTATGAGACGCTCGACGTATTTTACGTCGGATATGAACGGACCCTAATAGTCAAAGAAAAAAAATGTTAATACTGCAAAAATATGTATAGTTACACTACGTCACAAATATACATAGTATAATTTGGAGGTATTTATTTCTGTACATTTTATCTAACTTTTTTTCTCAATCTCCAGGGTCTAGCGCTACTCGTCCTACCTTTTCTACCAGCATCCAACTTATTCTTCCCCGTGGGCTTCGTGGTTGCCGAGCGGGTTCTGTACATGCCTTCCATGGGCTGGTGCCTCCTCGTGGCCCACGGCTGGCGACTCCTGGCCAAGAGGCGAGCCAAACTCGCCGCCAGCGCCCTCATATTTCTCCTCCTCGCATTCAGCGCTAAAACTTACATGAGGAATTGGGATTGGAAGACTGAATATTCAATATTTGCTTCGGGACTGAAGGTAAGTTGGAATTGAAGAGAATTTTACAGAGGAATCATATTTGATGAAAATATAATTTCATTCCTGTATCTAATGTCAATATCTTTGCAGGTAAACCGCAACAACGCCAAATTGTATAATAACGTAGGACATGCCTTAGAAGCAGAAGGAAAGTACGCAGAAGCACTAGAGTTCTTCAACACAGCAGTTAGTGTACAACCAGACGATGTTGGAGCACACATCAACGTAGGCAGGACATACAACCATCTCGGAAGATACCAGGAAGCAGAAGACGCTTATGTTAAAGCCAAATCTCTTCTTCCAAAAGCCAAGCCTGGTGAATCATACCAAGCAAGAATAGCTCCTAACCACTTAAATGTGTTCCTGAATCTTGCAAACTTAATTTCAAAGAACGCAACAAGATTAGAAGAAGCAGACATGCTGTATAGACAAGCTATAAGCATGCGAGCGGATTACACTCAGGCCTACATAAATAGAGGAGATATTTTAATCAAATTAAATAGGACGAAGGAGGCACAGGAGGTCTATGAAAGGGCGTTGCTGTATGACAGTGGGAACCCTGACATTTACTATAACGTGAGTATCATTATCAGATCGTCCTTATAAACCTATCAATTCATATCAAATTGAATTGTATCTTATTTTTAGTAGAAATCATCTAACGCAATCATTTTATTTCCAGTTGGGAGTAGTCCTCCTAGAACAAGGCAAGCCTTCCCAGGCGCTTGCCTACCTAGACAAAGCGTTGGAGTTGGAACCCGAACATGAACAAGCTCTCCTCAACTCCGCGATACTGTTACAAGAACTAGGCGCCGCTGACCTGAGACATCTGGCCAGGCAGCGTCTACTCAAACTACTTGATAAAGATGGTAAGGACATACCACAGGGACATATAATACAATTATTGCTTATTGTCACTTTAGGATCATTTAGAGATTGGACATTCAGAAATTTAGTAGTCTATCCGTGTTTCTTTTTGTCTGTCTCCTGTCTTACAAAAATACTTACCAAGAAATTGCGCTTGTCCTTTCAGAAAATAAAATGTGTGATCTTAAATACAAATAGAATATTAGAAGAATATTAGTCTGACAATTTCAACTTCAGTCTCGATAGAATGAAAACCAATATTTAAAGTTCCAAAGTAACCATGTCTTACATTTGTAAATTTTTTATTCTCCAGCCACAAACGAGCGAGTACACTTCAACCTCGGCATGGTGTGTATGGACGAGGGCGACGCGGAATGTGCAGAGCGATGGTTCAGGGCAGCTGTTCATCTGAAGCCAGACTTCAGATCTGCACTCTTCAACCTCGCCCTACTTCTAGCTGACAGGCGGAGGCCATTGGAAGCTGCGCCCTTCCTAAAGCAGCTAGTCAGGCATCACCCCGACCATGTGAAGGCGTTGGTGCTGCTCGGAGACATCTACATCAATTCTGTTAAAGACTTAGATGCAGCTGAGAGTGTGAGTAGATTCGTTGATGTTTAAAACAAACTTCAGGATCATTATGTAAAATTTAACCAAGTCTAGCTTTATTTATTTTTCTCGGTAATAGTGTATAACCTTTATATATATGTACCTATACGAATAATGGCAGTAATAGAAATTGGTAATATGGAAAATCGGACATTCGTTTATTCGGCTTCATTTATTATGTAGGTTTCTTCAGACCTTGCTATCGATGAAACTGGATTATCGAAGTTAAATTTGGATTAGAAATAGTTTGAATAACAAGGCTTGTATTGTGTGCGCAGTGTTACCGGCGCATCCTGGAGCTGGAGGCGGACAACGTGCAGGCGCTGCACAACCTGTGCGTGGTGGCCGTGGAGCGCGGCCGCCTCGCCGCCGCCGAGACCTGCCTGGCGCGCGCCGCGCAGCTCGCGCCGCACGAGCACTACATCCAGCGCCATCTAGCGGTAGTACGCGCGCGCCGCGCCGCCGCCGCCGCCTCGCCGCCCAGCGCGCCGCACCCCGCCGACACGGCGACGCCGCCGACTCCGGCGACACTAGCGCCGCCAGCGAGGTGCGCGCGCGCTGGAACTACATCCCGCAGCAGCCCCCCGACCCGCACGAGGCCGACGACTCATAGCCGACCGCGCTGTACTAGACTCCGACCCCGACCCGACGTGTAAATAACATTTCGCTTAGGAATATCTTCTTTGAACACCAAACTGAACGAACGGCCAGTCGCGGTTTATCTGCCTATCGATTATTTTTATAATTTCTTCGAACAATCAGGGTATTACCTTCTATCTGACACGGACATAATGTATTGTATTTCACCTTACTGTCGCTTTGTTTCGATTGTTTCCCTCTCGTCTTATGGAACTACCCATTTTGTAACGGTACTGAACGAAGTGTTTACGCCAAACGATGTAATAAAATTATTGATCTCGTAGGTAAAAAACTTGATTTGCATAACGGCGTTTCGTGATATTAGTTAAAGACATCATTAATTATAATTGTGTATGCCATATATGAATAGGTATTATGTAGACTATGTTTCAACGAGCTTTTGTCATTAGCCCGGTATACGGAATGTACGGACAATTACAATATTATGTGTGTATTTAAAAAAATAATTGGAAATAGCATAATAGACGTGTATAAACTGTTTCCAGTAAATTAATTATCTAAGTTTCTCTAGTCACAATGCTCGTTTCGATAAAATGTTCGGTTATTTACTATAGTTAGAGTATGAAATACATTGCATTGTACATGAAATTAAACTTGAACGACCCCGTGCTTCGATTAGGCGTGGGTGGCACTAGTGGCGCCCCGCATCGCTGCGAATCCATCTGTAATCAACCATCGTGTTTCCTAGATAAACAACCATTTGTATAAAGGATCAGTCATTGCCTGTTGAGATAACACATTCACATGCTCACCGTCCAACAAAGTCTTTGGAGAGTAACCAGTGAACACAGTGAGGAATCAGGAGGCCATCAACCACCTTTGTGAAAGAAATCGAAATTAATTAAGTTTGTTTGTAACTACTCGGAATCTTAGCAATCTGTGTTAATCTACTATTTCACTCTGAGTTCGTACTCATCTGCGGTGCACACTGCTGTTATGTTGTATAAACTTTTTTATAGAGATTTGGTACTTGATTTTTGTACTGCATGTAGGAGATGACAATATAACACGTCCCAAATGATATTCAATCTATATTCATATTCATGGACGCCGCTGCCGGCAGGATTACACAAATATTTAGAAAATAATATTTTTTAATAGGGATGTCAGTCAAGGAGCATGGAAAAATTGGGTTAATTTTAGCTAGTACCCCTAGATATGTTTGAGGTCAAAGTCATTCCCAGCCTGTCCCTTAATTACAAATTACTAAAAAAATATCGAATCTTTGATTAAGACCTCAAAATTTTGAGATATTGCAAGATTTTTCTGCCGGCGCGACGCCTATGTTTCTCAACATTGATTGGCTATTTGACAACCAATTTATTGACTGAATCAGTAGATTGGTTGTTACCTCCGGGCACATTAACCACTCCAAATAATGAGATATAATTAAATTAACTCTTTTCCCTCTCCCAATCATGTACACTGAGTGCCTAATTAAATATAATTTTCGTAGAGAATAATTGTAAGATATTGTAATCGTAATTCTTTGAGGATTGTTTTCTTTTACAAATATTACAGCAGTGTGTGAGACCAGTTGCTGTTTGTATGTATTAATCAAAATTGGTAGCTGAATGTACCTACATTTTCAAAATAATATTTATTTTCTTAACCATTAATGGTATTACGTAAAAAAAGAAAAGTGATCGACCGTTATTAGAATTAGATGTGAAAAATGTAATGTTGTTAATGTTTTAAGATAAAAAGTAACTTTTGTAAAAACTGAATTTTTTACAATGTCTTGAAACATTTCTTGTGGGAACTCTGTTATGAGTTGAATTCGTAAGGACCCCGAATATTGTAACTATTTGTCGTCAAAACGTTTATTTTTATAAAATAAAATGTTTCAAATGATTTTTTGTGTATTTTTGTTTTATTTTCACCTTTTCAGGGCCTCCAATATCTGGTAAAGTTGGAAGGGTTGTGTTAGGAAGGATGAATAAAATCAAAGACCAGTATTTGTGTAAAAGATTCACTATATTGTTTTGTACAGTGAGCATTTATCAATATCAAAACAATATCGCCCCTATTACACTAAGAACGACTTAAAATATTTTTCTCATTTTCCTTTCCACTAGACTTTAATACGACACGGTTCTAATTTCGTGGAATTGCTTAAATAATTGCTTAATCGTGTAAGACGTCATCAAAAACAAACATTTGAAAAAATAAAAACAGTCAAATGACATTTAACAATACAAATAAGCAAAGGTAGGAATATCTAGCATTTACTCTATAGACGGTAATGGGACCTACAAATTTAAGTACTATCACGGGTAGCAGTCCTTGCAGTTCTTTGTACACACGATACATACGTTACTATGTAAAATGGTAAAACCAAACGACTATCCGGCGACTAAACAATTTCATTAAACAAGAATTTACAATTCTCTACTGATCAACATAATGATCAAATAAAATGGCCACAAAACAACGCATCGAATGTCTTTATAGTATCTTTTTAATTTAAACAAGACCTTAATAAGTAAAAGAAATATGAATAACATAAAATAATCTAAGGTAAATAAAGGAATATAATTTATTTACTATACATTTTCTCATCACGAATAACAAAATCTCACTCACTCTCTTCAAACTTACATCTAAATTTTCTAACTTCAAATACTATCCACTTAATTTTAATTTTCTTTCGATGGACTCATTTAACCTAATTTTGTTCCGTACATATTTACTATTGCTGTTACATGATTCAAATTATAAGGCCCCTTGAAACCCGATCCTAAAGACAATTCACAGGTTGCTCGACGAAGCATCGCCCGCCACGCCGCCGCTCGGCGTGACCGCGACGATTGCGCTTTATGATCGCACCTACAATTAGAATATTCGACAACAAAAACAATGTCGAAACAGAAAACTAACCATAGACTAAACAACAACAAATTATACTTATAATTTCAGAGATCTCACTGAGCAAACCAATGTTTGCCAGGCAAAACCTTCCAAACGAAAAATAGAGACCTCCACGAGGGTATATTATTAGGTATATGAGAAGCAGTCGTCCGCTATCGAATATCTGTACAAATGACCAGTCGTTGTATAAAAATATCCGAGTATATAAAATTGTAGGCAAAGTTAGGGGTCGACTGTAGCTATAAGGTAAACTTTAAAATTTAGTGCACAAGGAACAGTTTGGTGTGTGAGGACTGTTGCCATGGCTGTGCTGTCGGCCAGGATCTCAGCGCGGCGTGTGGGGGAGTTCACTTGTACTCCTCCTCGGCGTCGAAGTCGCCGTCCTCGTCCACGTCCGGTACCACCGCCGCCTGCTGCTGCGTCAGCGCCAGGGGACCCTTCTTGTACGCCGTCATCTCCTAGAAACACATTAACATTTAATACAAACTCTATTATACGGTCCACCTAAGTACATAAATTGGTCTAGTTGAATTTATTTGTAACTAAATATTTAATTTAAATGAAAACATCTAAAATAATATCGCTAAAAACTATGAATTCCTTAGGTGTTCTATCAAACATAACTTTACTAAGTCCATATTATTAGGACAAAAATCTTGTTATAAAATTCAGAAAGAAGGTATCATCATAAATATAACGTGCCTTTATTAAAGAAATCTTGGTATTGAGACCGGTTTTTTATTTTCATTTCGACCAGACGTAGCTATCACATAAAGAAATGATTCGCACCTGCCGCCCGATCGGCAGGTATAAGGGACCGTCGTTTGTTACATTTGGAAATTCCTAGTGTGAATTTACGGTAGCTACCTCAAATAATATTAAATTTTGAAAAGATAAGTTTAAATAGAAAGATTATGTTTTTGCAAAGCGACCAGGTAGCACCAAAGTCAAAGACAAATAAACCATTAAAGGTACTTTTGAAATGTCAGCAAATAAATAATAGTCTATGAGTCTGTACGTCAGTGAAACTAGTTGCTCGTTCTGAAGTGTAGGTTCTAATAGAGAAAAACAAGCAAGAAACTCCATTTGTCCAGCACTCTCTGATAATTGCGGTATCTAATCCGCCTGTAAAAACTTTAAGGAGATCCAGAGTCCATTGTACTACCACGGGTTATTAATGTATTTTATAACTTCTACGACAATGCGAATGTAACGTTTTGTTTCTATTAAAATGAGGAGGATAAGTTGATTCATAGGAAACACTTTAGAGATGTAGTGCAAAAGAAAATTTGGTAGTTATTATGAAGACTGACAAATATTTAGGGAAACACGACCACGTTTTAAACACATTTATGCTATACTAATACATATTACCTATATACCTGAAGAATTTGGTGGTCCATTTATCGAGGACAGTTATATATAGGCTATAAAACAACAGCGTGATCAACAGGAGCTGATGATCATGGGAATAACTGGAAATAAATAAAAATAGTAATGATAAACTTACCCTATCATATCTCGCCTTGTCCTGCTCCGATAAACTCTCGTACTTTGACTTGGTCTCGGGGTCGGCGGCTGCCCAGCGTCTGCCCAACTCCTTGGCGATATCACCCATTGTATACTCCGGGTTGTTTGCCTTCACCTTCGAACGCTCATCATTGCAGAACCAGAAGAAAGCTGATCTGTTGATATTAATAAACATTGATTAAATAGAAACAATGTGTTTTAAGGGGTGTAATAGCAATTTCATATTTTTAAGTTGCCATTGTTTAAAATAACTGTGCCAGAGTACAAAACTCTTACTCTTTGTATATTTACGTTCTATATACATAGTCTAAAAGTGCTATTATTTAGAAAGGCTGTGCTAAGGAACGAAATCCAAACTTAGTTTCAAGTAATGATGTACAGGCGCCAAATATACAGCTAGGGAACCCCAACCATGCTCAAAGGAAACATAAGGAACATTTTTAAAGCACAGGGTGTAAAAATTACAACCGGGTTAAAGAAAAACTCATGACCATAACTCACAGCGATCTCTTGGGCGCGTTAGGGTCCTTCATCTGTTGCCGCTTGCGTCCGCGCACCTTCATGTCCTTGGGTGGCACGTAGTTCTGCATCTCCAGGTCAAACCGTCTCTTATCCTGCTCAGCCATCTCATGGAACCGTTGCTTTTCCTTCTCTGACATTGTCTGAAGGTAAGAAAAAATCATTTTGAGTAAGTTGTTCATCGGATGGGGTACAAATAAATTATTGTTGTATGCTTAATTAATCGCCATGTTTTTCATGAGGAATACAGCAGAGGAGACAGTTGAGGATTGCAAGTGGCGGCTGTGGAGCAAAAGATCTCGAAACTAATTTCCAGGTCGGTTAAAGCATTATTGGGGAAATTTTATTAATAAATATTACAGTCTAAAATTGTGTCCGATGTAAAGCAAGTAAAATACTCAAGAAACTATAACATTTGCAATTCTGCAGGTGTATGAGAATTTCAGTTATTTATGTAGGTATATTTGGCACTCAATACACTTATATTGTGCCAATATTTCAGATCATATAAAACTGACAATCAATACGATATAGCAACACAGAATATGGCCAAAGTATGACATTATGGTTTATTATCAGAGTAAAAGGTAGAAACATGTTCAGTTTTGTTGAAACCTGTAAAATCTCAGTAAATTCATGCTGTAATATCTAGATAATCTCAATATACACTAGATTCAAAATTAGTCTTACATTGTCATGTTACCTTGATATATTTTCTGAACATGGTGGCAGTCAGACATTGAATGTTATTAGAACATTGTCTGTATGTCTTATTCGAAAGAATAGTAAACTGATGAGATGACACCCCTTTATAGACTGTCATATGGTAAACTTCAATCCAATTTCATATGTTTGTAAATGCAGACACACTGATATTATGCAAATAGGAAGTCAACCTTCCTAGTAAATAAGGAAACCAACTTGTAATGATGCAGTCAAACTTAAAGCAAAGTACATTGCTGATTTTGTACAGTTGGTGCAGTAATTGGACAACGAGTTGCAGGTTCGATTACCGCCCGGACAATACTTTGTGATCCACTGAATGATTTTCCAAGTGTGAATGTTATGTATGTTTGTAATTGCAATGATAACAATGAAAATCTCTTAAGATGGTAGTTAGCATTTGAAGCCAGAATAAAAAAAGATGAATATAAAACAATTAACTACTTACATTCCATCTCTCAGCGCACTTCTTTGAGAATGCAGCAAAGACAACATTTTCATCAGGATGTTTCTTCTTGTGTTCTTCACGGCAAGTTTGTACGAAGAATGCGTAGGCTGTCATGCGGCCCCGCGGCTTGTTGTATGCCCTGGCTCTCGGCATCTTCTGTTTCACAGTGGCCTGAGCTTGAGCTAGTAGCGCCTGCTGTTGAGCCTGATGCTGCAACTCCTGCACATTAAAGTTTCATTCTATGGCTTCAACACTTACAAACTACTTAAATTTTAATTTTTTTGTCTTACTGTGGTCATGAATTAGTTTTACTAAGAAAATGTCAGTCAGTAGTGTGATGTAGTTGTTCCTGTGCTTCCAATTTATGTTTTTTTATATTATGTATTATGTTTTACACAATAGTGTAATAGAGCAAATATAAAACTTTCTCATAAATAGGAGACTATTAACCTTTCTTTGACCTTACATGACCATTTCTACATTTATAATTCATAACCTTGTTACATAGATAAAAATAAAAATATCTATTTTTACCTGTAAGGTGGCAGATTGCCGTTGTAATGCAGCTTGAATTTGTTGTTGCTGTACAGCTTGCAACTGTTCATGCAGAGTTTGTTGCTGTTGCTGCAGAGTTTGAGCAACTTGCTGTTGCAAAGCTGCCTGTGCCTGAACAATGGCTTGAGCTTGGGCTTGACTCACTTGCAGAGTCTGTTGTAGGCTCTGCTGCAAGGCTTGTTGCTGTTGTTGTTGCTGTTGTTGCTGCTGTTGCTGCTGTTGTTGTTGCTGTTGCTGGTGTTGTTGCTGCTGTTGCTGTTGATGTTGTTGCAGCATTTGCTGCAACGTTTCCTGTTGACTCTGTTGTTGTTGCTGTAAAGTTTGTTGCAGTGTACGATTATGTTGCTGCAGAGCTTGCTGTAAGTTCTGTTGCTGCAGCTGCTGTTGCAGCTGGTTTTGTTGCTGCTGGATAGCCTGGTTTTGCTGTTCTTGTTGTACTTGTTGCAGAGTCTGGTGGTTCTGTTGTATACCATTGGCTTGCTGATTGTTGTGTTCAGAATCAGGACTTGACTGACCTTGTGGCTGTAACAAGAGAAAACTTCATTTATTAGGGAATTTTATACAAATCAACTTAATTTCATTTCATAGTTGTATCAATAAGATTGATAGCTTTGTAACATTCATAAAAAAAGTTATTTTGGCCACAGGATATCTAATTCAAACAACAAAAATAGTCTAACACAGTCTGTCCAAGTATTCCACTACAATTTCTAATCCAAAACAGCTACTATTAATGTTACCATATTGGTCTACTGGTTACTATTTGGTCTTAGGGTGCTTTTCCACCAGAGATGTGCTATGCTATGATGCTATGAATGCATTTGGCTTCCACCAATCATATTCATTGGTATACATATGTAGCTAAACACTGGTGGAAACAGACTCAGCTAAGCTATGTGGAGTCGCATCTTCATAGCACATCTTACTTGCACAGCTACAAGCTTAGTATCAGTGGACACAGTCACATAGGTCCACTGTTCAGCTTAGCTATTACATCCTTGTAGCATAGCTACATAGCATATTTAAACTAGTGTTTAAAAGTGAGACAGCAGAGTATGGAAAACTTGTGAAAAAATATACCTACAATCATCCTATAGTAAACATTTACTATATTTTGATATGTATTTCAAGTCCACTTTTAACATCACAATGTAGCAATTTTGTCCCAAAGATGGTTTACACAAGAAATGTGACTTACTAATTTGACTTTCACGTGTCCTTAATTGTTACTCCAATTTACGTAAAACTTAACAAATGGCTCAGAAAAACATTTATCGCAATAATAAAACTGTATTCCGATAATTTGAAAATAATCGAAACTATTGATTTGGGAAATCTCGCACCGAATCGGGATGATCAAGAAAGAAAGTCCAGAGAAAATTTCTTCCTTCTTTTTGAACACGAATCTTGATTATTGACAGACTCCAAAGAGTTTTTAGATGAAAGAGTTTATTATTGTTGAATTTTTTACTTAAATGTTTGTGTTGATCATCGAGTAGAGATATCCACAGAATTTGTGACTTGTGAACAATGTCATTGTATCATTGAATTTGTACACCTGCCTTATTTTCGACGTCCGTCCTTGACCTGCAGTTATTTTCAAATTTTTCATCCATAGTAAATAATATTAATTCTTATTTCTTTATAGCATTTGTAATATCGGAGTATGAATTCACGAAATATAACTAATACTAACTAATGAGAATTCTATCGATAAAATCCATAGACTAACAAATAAATATGATAAAATCTTTTTATTCAAAATTCTTGATAAAATCTGCATACTATTCTATATTTTTTTAAATTCATAAATTAACTTCCAATGAATAAACGCAATTAGTATACATCTGTACTTTACACTAAGCCTCTAATTACTTATACTAAAATGGAAAATATGCTTCATTGAAATTTTAGGCTACCCGCCTCAGACTTTTCGAAGTTCAATGTCAATAACGAGAATAACAGAATGAAAAGTTAAAAATAAAGTGAAAGTTCAAAAAAAGACCGAATGAAATTAAAAGAAAAGAGTGAATGATTTTCTTACAGTTGCGGTAAGTATTCGTTAACTGCCATTTCCAAAATACACCAATGTAAGATCACATTATTAATTTATTAGAAACAGCAAATAAACTACATAAGGATCAGTATATAGATGTAACATTATATTTAAGCTGAAACCAAATGTTAATTTATGAATTTCCATATTTATTTGGATGAATCTCTCAAGAAGGTAATTAATTTATGTACTTATTTTCCAGTGCTTATTTGAATTTAACCTCAAAATGAAGGCAATTTATTTCAAGTCCTAGGATTATAAAGATACTTCTTAATACCTTTAAGATTGGTAAGTATACCCACTTGGTCGTTATATGAGAGTCAATACGTACCTAACTATTTTGTTCATTAAAAAATCATGGTTTATTAATGTGATTGTGTGGATTCTATTAATATGTACCTATATTATATCGTTACCTAGTCGTTTCTTGTAATTATCAACAACCATTTCAACGGTTTTTCCTATAAAATATGTTATTGTAAAATGACTTTCTTTGTTACAAATATGATTTTGTATTTGCCAATAAAACCATTCGTACCGTAGGTGAAGAGGTTTGTTGCGATTCTACCGATCCTGATGCGTACCACCACGGTTGTTGAGGAGAATCCTCTCTTGCATTCGAATTCGACATTATGCGGTAATCATAACTTGGAGTCGAGTTATCACCACCATTATTTGAAAATCCTCCGGTCATTTTATAGGTGTACAGTTGATGAGTTGAGGCTGCGGTACTTCTTGCGATTTCCTCATGTAATTGTTGTTGATGCTGTAGTTCACCTGCGCCACCCGGCCACCACGAGGCATCGTCGCGCGCACCCCAAGCGTCCCCCGTCGCGCCCCGATCCCCCATGTTCAATCGTAGCTTGCGGTCAACCAGTTATTTAATGCCTCTTTGGTCACTTTAAAATGTTTCCTGCGTTTCGAAAACTGTTGAAATCATGTCCTTTCTCTAATATTGCAAATACTGGAGCATAAAGCTTTAACTAATACAAGAAATGTATATTTCACTAAAACACTGTCACTTTTCTTTCAAATCCGTTTTTATCACAAAGACTTAATATGATTATGTATACCACATTATTTTTTAATCAAATTTATGCCATGGAAATCGAAAACGCACAAGGTCTCGCGTGTTGTTTAATGAAAAAGCTACCGGCTGTAAGTTCCACTCCACACGCGTACGTTTTGTCTTCGTTTGTACTTAAGTCAATAAAGTTGGCAACGTCGCAGAGTCAGACGCCAAACAAGTGCACCCGAGCGCCCTCAACGCGCAGCGGCCATTTTAGAAACGTTCGAACATATACGAAAAGAGACGAGTGTGCACGAACTGGCAACAAGCTCGTCCAGCAACCGGTCAATAAGACGATTAGCGCAGCCTCGGCTAACCATGTTCATACTGAAATTCTTTTGTTTATAATTCATATAAATTTACATAGGCATCTTAAATGGCTACATTTCATACATTTGTAAATAATGTAATAGAACAACGTGCCAAAGTGCCTATAAACATAATTTTGATAAAAAAAAACTTTATTTTATCTTAATAAATGAATTACACTGAATTGTAGCTAAAGTGCCCACTTTTCTACTTAACTGGTTGTAAAGTATTAATTGAACATAGTTTTTGTAAGCTTTGAATCGTTCAAGGTCGCGCTAGAAAGCATAATAACGTAGCTGTAGGTACCTACATTACCATTCCTGCCTGAGATAATCGTAACGAATACGCGTCATTTATACATTTCATTTCATTATTACTAAAATGAAGGAAATCTTTTCCAAAGAAATAAATATTTTTCTATCATGTTTATTCTGTAATGAAATTGATCACATATCTCCTTCTAATAGGTGGAGAAAAGAGAAAGCCAATCATAAACATTTTGACACAACTCTTTAACTCCTAGGTTCGAATACTTCTAATTAAATATTTTCATGCTCTTATTCATAAATTAGTCCTTTTCTCATACGTCGCTTATCTGGTAGAAGAACAATATTCTAACGAATTTGGAACTATGTAATTAGGATTTTTTACCGTTAGATAAAATTATAATTTCCTGAAAAATAGTATGTTCAAACAAATCAAATAGGTAACAAAACACTGTGGAGAAGTTCATATCGGAATTTCAGGGTATTATATATTGCGATTGATTTATCCTAAAATAATGAGAACACTATTTATATCTTCATTATAATAAATAATATAATTTCCTTGGTCATCCCATTTCTTAAACGGCTGCTGGAGCATTTTCGTTATATCTTTATTTGCTTCATTAATATAGGCGAGTAACCTAAATTTGTCAGTCCTCTTCGTCTTACCCAAGAGAGGCTTTTTCACTTTAAGGTAAAAAAACGTAGTCTAAACTAAATTACTAAACAAATACCTATCTGTTCGAAAATCTGGAGATTCAATTCTCCTCCACCAGTAATGTACCAATCTACAAAATAAATTACACACAACCTCGTTCTTTTTTCTTCTTCGTTCAATTTTCGAAATCTAATATACATCCCCCTACCAATAAAGTCTAATTTAATCTCAATTTAGCTTAATGGACTTCAAATTCGTATTAGCAAGATCAAACTGTGTAAAACTTATAAGTAGGTATGTATAAAGATTGTCAGGCTCTAGCGCAAATTAGTTGGTAAAGTGCATGTTGCAAGATAATGTAAAACATGTTTGAGAGTGTGAAATACCTTAAAAAGAGATATTGTCTTGACAAAATTTAAACGTATGATGAAACGTCTAAATCGGTAGTCTATACATAGCTAGTTACCAGTACCATTATTATATCGATAATTCAATGCATAATTCGCGTTCTTGTAACACTTCAAAAATTTTATACATTTTTAGGTTAGGAATACCTATATGTACGCAACATTACCATAAAAATCCACATAATTGCTAGAACTTCAATTCTTATTTGTAATACCTAGTTTTTACTTTTGAATATCATTCGATTCTGAATCAGCAACAAATTTGATCATTTAGTAGCATACTAAATAATTTTTAACATTAAAACAACAAATGCAGTAAAAGTTACACTATTTACTGTTTAGTAATATACAACTAGATACAAAAATATCCCACACACTACTAGGTATCACACGGTATCGTTTTTCACACAGTCAATGTTTATATTTGCTTATCTGTCCTTAGATATCTCTCTACATACCTTTATTTTAAAATACAATTTCAAAATATTCATTCTCACATACTTAATCAAAGATAAATTGATTGCGATGATCACCTTCGTGTCATAATGAACCCTGATAAGTACCTTTTACTTACCTATGACATTGTTATGTATACATACAGTGATATTCAGCTGTATATGTACAACATGTAGTATCTGCTGTCACATTACTTCGGCACTCGGCAGCCATTTGCTTACAAAATTAGAATGTTAACTATAAATATCGCTTCAAGTACAACACTGAAACCTCTTAATTCACACAAACAATTTATGTCACACCACTTTTTATTCTTTCGTGTAAATAAATTATTATAGAAGGAAATAATGAAACTCACCGAGTATTGTGTTTATTAAAAATGAGCACACGATTTCAGCGCTTATTACGTAGGGAACTTTGCTGTGCACGTCGTAATGAATACACGAACAGACGATGTCAGTGACAAAACATTCTGATTGGGCCAAATTAAATACCCCGCCATTTTTCAGCCAATAACTGAGCTAGTCTTAGCTTTATTTTTTGTTTATACTACAATACATAGATACGTTGTCATATTGTGTTCATACACACATTCACCGAGGAACTGTTTTCGTTTCGCGGTTCTTATCGTGTTACGCTAAATTAGGTGTTATTCTCTATTTCCATAATGCCGTATTTCATAGACGCTCCGCAACTTGAAGTCAGTGAGTGAGTGAGTGAATGAAATGACGAACTTGTAATAATAAAATTGTAATGGCGAAGCCATCAGTTGGAGTCGGTGCGGATACGAGTCACTTTTATTCAGCGGCTTAGTGAGAGTTTCCTTAAATCTCAGAAAATATTGTAAATGCGTACCAGTTGTAAAGGTGGTGTTAAAAATTGTCTAATACAAGAATAAAATATTCGCCAAATAAAGCGATTGAACAGTTACGAAGAAGCAATGTACAATTTGTTGCATATGTGCAGTGAATAAAGAATTACTATTATCCTAAAGTGATCGGTGTGCAATATATAAGCAGTCCGGCATTTGCTGTGATGATTTTCATTGATTTATTTGGTGCAAATGGTCTGTGTTGTTATAAATCATAACCTCAATCGTGTATCATTGTGAATACGTCGAACTGTTTTCAATCGCCTGGTGCGGGGTGTAATCGAAGAGTTTACTTTATTCGTTATATATGATTCAACGGGAGTATCAAATGAACAACGGGTTTAGTACAGGAGAAGAAGATTCCAGAGGTAATTCTGACCAAATATGTTGCCTTATGGATGACGGCGAGAGCTGCAGGCGACCAGCAGGCAACGCCTCGTACAGCAAGCGCATACAAAAGACTGTCGCCCAAAGAAGGCTGAAACTTAACATTGACCCTCAAGTAAGCCACACATTTTATTTATTTTTAACTTTCATTACTAATGATCATGAGTGACTTGGACAAAATCATAGTTATTATGTTGGCTAACTGAATCCCATATGTTATTTACAGGCCAGGCACACTTATATTTGTGATTATCATAAAACAATGATACAGTGTGCAAGGACAAAACAAAGGAGGCCCAAGGACTCGGAGGATGATAGCAATGAAGCAGAGATGGATTCACCTGAAGTAGACTGGTTCCAATTACAAGTCAACACATTGAGGAGGTATAAAAGACATTACAAAGTGCCAACAAGGCCAGGATTCAACAAAGCTCAACTAGCTGATGTAAGTTTTATGCCTTTATCATATTACCCTATCAACATATTCTAATTAGATCTATGATTTAAAAATATCTGTGACCAAATTAATTAACATAACTTTTCCTTATTTTTCAGGCTATCCAGAAACATTTTAAATCATTACCTGTGAATGAAAAGGAAATTATGACTTATTTTATTTATATGGTGAAGACAAATGGTAATAAATTAGACCAGAAAAACGGGATGAACTCTGACTCAGTGTAGAATAATGATATGACTGTAATTTATAGTTGAATTGTGTAGATTTAACATAGTATAAGTAGATTTATTGTTTCGAATTTAAATTTCTTCTTAATTTTCAATCTGCATTCTACAATAAAACAAGATATAGATTGAGAATCAATTGCAAAGATATTTGAAGTATATTACTTCATGCCAAATTGTACACCTGCAAAATTCTATATGATTTGAATGAGTGAATGTTTAACAATGTATTATTTTATAATTCCACACCATTTTTTCCTTTAGCATCCACATGAATTTATCTATTTATTGCCTTCTTTCTATGTAGTTGATGTAATATTTTCTGTATTATAGTTGAATACTTTCAGTGTCAAATGTTATGATTGTTTATTGACGAGGTACATGCAATGGCTAATATAGTAACTGTTAAGAGATTATAATAACAGAAAGTTCTAAAATGTAAATTTATTACATTTTATTTAACAAGTATATGTGTATTATTTCAGTCTTCCTCAGAATCTGATGATATTTCTATCCATTGTGAAGCTCCCTTCTTTGTTTGTATTTCTGCTGTTTGAGGTACAGATGCCACAACTGTTAACAATTAATAAATATGGTTAATTTCACTTTCACATTACTTATCTAAAAAGAAAAACTACCAATTTACAAAACATGGTTAATGATTTAAAATAAATATTTTAAGGCAAGGGCACTAGAATTGACAAAATAAATAACAAAGTAAGCAAGTGGTTTTTCAAAGAATGATAGTCCAATTTTTTACATGTTATGGCTGTGTAGGTCCCTTGTGATTTAAGTTGGCAGAAGATTTGCCTTCAACTTAATGAGAATGTTTAGAAAAAAAATACTGACCATCATATTTGCTAGGTTCTGGTTCAGATTCATCTTCGTCCATTTCATCATTTTCCACAGCATCATCAATGTTATAATGCTTGAGCTTTATACTTAAATCCTTTTTACTCAAGCACAGCAAATGGTCCTGAGTTATTACATCTGAGAAGTTAATCTTCGTCCTTTTTTGCCTGGAATTAAATAGAATTTTGCACTGATAGCTTACAATTGACCCCTAAAGTTTCCTGAACAGCCAAATTGTAATAGAAAATAATTTTATATAATAACAGTAATAGGTGCATCTATTAAATAGTCTTGTAATACCCACTTTCACCAAATAAAAATGAATCTTTTAATATCTAATACCTAACTAATGAGTGATTACATTGAAGAAATACATGATGATAAACATTTAATCACAGTTTTCTACAGAAAATACCGCAAATAACAAACACTAATCTTGTTTTCATTGCCAATAAATAAATCAAAATGGAAACTTAGTAATGAGAATTGCACTTTCTGCTTCTAATTAGAAAACCTTTGGAATAGAAAAAGTCCAGCTCATCTATTATTATAGGACTTAGCTTGCCTATTAACATAATCAAGATCTTACAAAAATACAGAACTACAAAACAAATATTAGATACCAACCTGAGGGTATCATCATGGACAATTGCTTTCTTCACCATATCAACAATTTCTTTGCACTTATCGCCAGCTCCGCTCAGAGCCTTGTTTAGAAGATTGGTCCCTTGTATAGCAGCCCCAGTTAAGTTCATAACGCAGACTTCTTTGTACTGGTTCACTCCAATCACTAAAAGCCCTCCAGCTGTGTCCGACTCTTCCGAGAAGCTAGTACACACTTGTTCTTCTAGAAAATTAGGATCTGATAGCAACACACTGTAAAATAATAAAAATCGTATTAGTTTGTGATACACAAATAATTAAACATAAGTGTTTTCAGTATTAATGTAGGTACTTTGCAATCATTAATTAAATTATCTTTGTTTCGTTAACTAGTTGGTTTTAAAAGTAGGTCATGTTCAAAATTAAATTTATTCAGTTACATTACAGATCATTCAATTAAAAGCAATAAAAACTCACTCATTATTGAATATAGCGTAAGTTGTGCATACAGGGTAATGGAATAATACTGTAGGAATGGGATCTCTTTCAGTAATGTCATGAATAATGACACTGTCACCACTACGAGTAACGTCAGGCCTCCTGAAGTGAGCTAGTGCAGTTATAGTAGCTATACTTGCACATTCTATTATGTTTCCATCATGGTTTAGAACTTTGATGTCTACACGCAGGGACCAGACCTGGAAAAAATTTTAGACTTATGTTAATAATATGTGATAGTACAAAACCACAACCTTTTGTTGACTGCCATTTGACCAGTCAAGGGCAAGTCAACAATTAGTAATATATCAATCTCAAAAAGATTCTGAGAGCTTTTGTGTTCTTTTTCCATATAAATGTTATCAAGTTGGCTGGTTGTTACATCAGACTGCAGTAGTATAGATGGCATATTTTAATTCAACCAGGTTTGAGAATAAAAATCTTCAAATCAAACTATAACCAAGGTAAAGAAATAACTTATGAAAACTAAGCCAAACTCATTGTCTGTATAATGAATGACCTTCTACACATTTATTTAAAATGGTTATTAACCTGTATATTACACAAACAAGTATAAATAATTTGTTTTGAAGACTATTTGCCAATCTAAGATAAATATAAAGCATTGAATCAGTATAAAAGATTACCTTTTCTTCAACAACAATGCACAAGGACTCCAGGTCAACGCACTTTGAGTCTTTGTAACATTTTTCTAGCAATCTGTTGAGGTACACTGAGAACTCAGTCTGTCGATTGGCCTCAAACTGGGGGGCTGCCATTGGACTGATCTCCAAATTAATGTATATGGTTCCTTCATTTGGTCTTATTTGTTTTGGCTGTACTACTTCACATGATACATTTGCTAGGACTCTGGAAAAATCATAATTTGTAATGAATGACTAAAAATCATCCATAAGACAGAAATGGAGGTAAGTTACTATGGTGTACAAAATTCATACTTTGTTTCTCCTAATGAAACCATACAGCTTCCATAATCCGATCCAAAGGATATGCTCAGTGATCTGCTTTCATCATAAGTTCTACCATCCAAACGCTGTGAATAAAACAGGATTGAGGTTATAACCAAACTTCGGAAAAGTATTTAACTGATTAGGAAATAAGAGTCTTACATGTCCTTCAACTACAACTTTATTTATAAAGTTCTTTTCACAATTCGATAAAAATACGTCTCTCATGATTATAAATTGCTAACTCATAGAATAGAATTAGTTTTTTAAAGTTGTGTTATGATTCGGAATCACGTTTTGTTTGACAATAAAAATGACATTCTTTTCTAGACACTGACAGTTGATAGTGACTTTTTCGTTCGTAAATCATTGAACGCAGTCTTGCAGTAGCTACACACAATATAATTTTAATTTTCATTATTTCAATAAAATTAAATAAGTATTTTATTTTACAATAAAAAAGGAATATATTTTTAACACCACTTTGTTAGAAAATCTTAAGCACAAATACCATTGTCGATTAAGGGTAACCCGAGTATGTAGGCTTTGTCCAAATTTCAAACAATATGTGGACATCTGATTGTTGCAATTATATGGGTGAAAAAGGTGAAAATAAACACGATTTGACTGCACGGTTCAACAGGTGCGGTGACTGGGCAACTGGCTACCGTGCAACGGGTACCGGGTTCGATTCCCGCACGGAGCAACTCTTTGTGTGATCCACAAATTGTTGTTTCGGGTCTGTGTGCATGTGAACTTGTATGTTTGTAAACGCACCCACGACACAGGACAAAATCCTAATGAAAAAAAAAAAAAAAAAACCGTAGGTGGGGGCGGCATTTCTCAAATTTTGCCCCGGGTGAAAAAAAAAAAATGTAGATCCGGGGCTGGTAACCCCGTTAGATTCGATTCCCTGGAAAAATTAGGTCTATAGAATGTGTCCTGCCCTCTAACTTTTAAAATAAGTGAGTAAGAAAACTAAAAAAAAATATATGCTGTAGATTTTAATAGAAACTTTCAATGAAAATTGGTTTGAACGAGATATCATAATTAGTTTTTAAGAATTGATTAAAAGTATGAGAAGGTGGAAAATTAAGTGTGTTTTTATTAAAAATGTATCAATTCTTAAAAACTAATTATGATATCTCGTTTTAAGGGTTGCTTACACCCTACCATATGTAGCTTTTGCCACAAGTTTTAAGGGGTCAAAATACAAGTATATACAAAATTACAGCTGGGTATCTCGAATTCCGAGGTGAATTCCTAAATTGACTGGACTAAGATGTCATTGTCAGAGTTACTCAAAATGGAGAAATAAAACTTCTACGAGAGACCGACATCGCGCGCACGGAGTTGCGGGCGGAAGCTAGAAAAATAAGTATTTTAACAGCACTTTCTTAATCGATTCCACTGTAAATCGAATGTCTAGGACATTTTTAGCTAATAGCGTATATCGATGTAGTTAGTCCTAATAACACAAATTGCAAAAGGAACCCCATGTCAATTATTTTTAGTTTTCGAGACAAAAAATACTAAAGTTCTAATTCGGAGTGTGGTTTAAATAGGTTTTTCATTCTTTTATCTTTAAAATAAAGAGCAATATTTAATATCCGGATTTTATCACATATATTTATGTGTTATTCAAGTTTTACAACAAGTATGAATTGTAACTAGGTACAAATTTATTTGCAAAAAATCCAACTTTAGTTTCTATTTTTGATTTTTTTATTGACATAGTTTCCGCACGAAATCTTCATGGCAAATGATAGTTAGCCTTTTATACTATGTACTTTAAAAAAATCAGCCACATAATCCGTGGTATTACAAAATTACGTACAATTGAAAAAAAACTAAGCGCCTTTATTATTACAAATAGCAAAGTCAACAATCAGCACTTTGCTTTTTAAATGATACAATCATTTTATCTAGAGAAGTCGACATTTTAGAAGATGATGATTAAAATAAATTCTTATTTAATCTACCATATAGCAAAAGTCATGTCATGATAGTTTGCAATTAAAAATCGTGTGGTGACTATTACTAGGACCTACGTAATTGAAAGAAATACACAATAAAACACGTATATATTAAACATATCTATATGGTAGATTAAATAAGAATTTATTTTAAGCATCATCTTCTAAAATGTCGACTTCTCTAGATAAAATTATTGTATCATTTAAAAAGCAAAGTGCTGATTGTTGACTTTGCTATTTGTAATAATAAAGGCGCTTAGTTTTTTTTTCAATTGTACATAATTTTGTAATACCACGGATTATGTTTGATTTTATTTAAGTACATAGTACAAAAGGCTAACTATCATTTACTATGAAGATTTCGTGCGGAAACTATGTCAATACAAAAATAAAAAATAGAAACTAAAATTGGACTTTTTGCAAATATCTTTGTACCTAATTACAATTCATACGTGTTGTAAAGCTTGAATAACACATAAATATATGTGGTAAAATCCGGATATCAAATTTTGCTCTTTATTTTAAAGATAAAAGAAAAATAAAAGAAAAACCTATTTAAACCACACTCCGAATTAGCAACTTTAGTATTTTTTTTCTCGAAAACTAAAAATAATTGACATGGGGTTTCTTTTGCAATTTGTGTTATTAGGACTAACTACATCGATATACGCTATTAGCTAAAAATGTCCTCCCCCAAGGGTTTCTAAAACACTGTGGGTAGCCCTGTCAGATTCGATTCGCGGGTTGTGCCCTGTGATGTCATCTGAATTATTGTTGGAAGTTACTTATACAAGCGTATAATGAATTTGAAATATTCCATATTTTCTTGACCTGCCACTTAAAAATATACTGGGTACCTAGGTGCTTTCTACTATTTATTTCTACTACGGCTTTATATTTTTACAAGAAGTACCATTATCTAAGAAAATTTCCTTACCTTCAAGGTAAGAACATACATTTTCACTAATTCCGTTTCTGAATAAATAAGTAAAGCTTCCCTTTGTCATAACATGATTATTCAGTTTTGAAGTTAAATATTTATAAATATGAACTACCTACTGATGATTGCACAAGTAAACATAGTTTAGTATGCAATCGTTTACCATGGTTAGGCCACCCTTTGTTTTGCATAAACAATATTTAATTTTATAATGAGAGTTATTACGACGACTACGGCTTTCTATTTGATGCACGTTCATACTAGGGATATCAAACAAACTTAAGAAAATCTTATTTAAATTATTATTTTTAATAAATACATAACGAAAGTTATGAAAATCATCTGATGACTTCTCCCACCTTGGGCGATGCAGGAGGTAGTGTCAGATTCTTACTGATCAGATACAACCCCGTTCTTTCTTCTGCTTTGAGCTGGAGCCCCAGTACCTAACCTTTTACGTTGTCCGCACTCCAGATGACCTCTGAGCCCTTAAAGTTGCCTCTCAAGGGTCAAGTTCAAACAAATCTTAAAAAAAAAGCATAAAAAGGTACCTACTAATCTAGCTTTTTTACCATCTAGTCACTTACTCTTAGAGTGCTACTGATGATGTACCTAGGTATTAGGTATTTACCTACCTACGTAAGTATAGATAGGTACTTACTCAATTGAATCTGAACCTGAATCCAGGTCTCATATAACAACGCACACGGCTATGACATATTACTGAGTCGTCGTGCTGTCACCCATTAACGAGCTATGATTATTTACCTCTATAATTTTATGGAATAGTATGGACATGCTTTTCGTGTAAATACTAAATATTTTTACCGACAGATAAACATCCGTTATAGGTGTTTTGCACTACCTTTAAATACACAGCTGGTACAAAGCTAGCTGATTATTAATCTCATTTTGCAATTTAGGTTTAAGCAAATAAGTACCTACCCAGGTCCTGAATACATGCAATTTATCTTCACGAAGGAAGAATACGATAAATGCCCGTTCTTTCATATTTAAGCGTGTTGATGGTGATCAATATCACCAAGCTTGCTCTTCACAATTTAAAACTTAATTTACCTACTTAAATAAAAATTACTGATTTCTCTACAAAGCTTTCTGTCGCCATATTATTATATCTGTGATGTCTAAAAAAAATCCTCATATTTTAGCATTAATTAGCATACAGCACCGTCAAGATGCATTGGATAGATAACTAGCTATACTCGATACCTATCCTGAATTTTGAGACCCTATCTCATCTATCTGAACTGCACCAAATTACCATAATTCCGGATAGCAAAACACGCAAAAACTCCATGACATTGCTTGCGAAATCGTCCACAGTGCATTATTAATGTGGCTATTGATTACGCTATGAATGTCAATGTTAATCCAACGTGGTTTACTGGGGGGACAGTGGTGGTGAAAGGCCATGTCAACGGTCAACGGTGGCGCATCCTCGCAGTCGTCAGTGACCACTCGCCATTCGACCACCGACCACCAAATGTGTCCTACGCCACCGTCATTATGCCATGGCCGGCATAGAACTAATCATATCGTCGATATGTAACGCCACCTTCTGCGAAGTACCTTACAATGAGACTTATCAAGGTGATTTACGGCCATCTTTTTTTATTGTTGTAATAATAATAATTTCTAATTTGTTTTGCAGTTTTATTGTGTTTGGGAATATAGAGCAATAGCTTAATTAATTGTAAAGGTTGAAATAGTTATTACGATTACGACGATAAATATCTACATAAATTTTCTTAAAGTAGGTTCTTCAGATCTAAATACTCACTTTAATTTAAATTCAATATTGGCGAGCAAAAGAACATAATGTCTATTATTAATAAGGGGACTTGTTCAGATTAATAACACTAATTATTATTTCTTTTGCTTCTGAACTTAGCGCCAGACGCATTGGCGGAGAAGGACATCAATTTCATGAGTTTGATGAAGGAAGTCAATGGAAAACACATCAAAGTTACGACGTATAACGTAAGTGTCTAACATCATTATAAGAGTCACATATTGCGAAATATTATAGCAATAACACTGTTTAAAATACTATAGTCCATAGTATTAAATAAGGGCTTGTAAACGTACCTTTATTTACTATAAAAAGCTGACTCAATAGTTGTGCCACCCTGATCCGGAGCTGCGGACTACCTAGTGGGTTTAGGGGCTCCGGCTCTAAAAGCAGGAGATGGAACGGGATGGTTTTTAGTCAGTAAATGTTTGACACTCCCTCTCGCTATGCTCAAGGCGGGAGAAGTCATTGGATAATTTTCGTGAAAAACAGCGATAACCTACATATCTTTAAACCTTTTACAGAATACTCCACTGAGTTCGACAGAATTTGAAAATGGCACGGTGGTCGGTAAAGGGGTGGCTTTCACCATCATGAATATTCTGCGGAAAAAGTTCAACTTCACTTATGAAGTGATACTACCTACAAAGAACTTTGAATTGGGAGACAAAATCAGCGATGACTCCATAATAGGACTTCTGAACACCAGCGTGAGTTCTTTTATTGTTATAAAAAAGTTGAGCTTTGATATTTCCTTTGCCATATAACAATTATGAAAAGGTTTGATGCTGAAATTGATTCTAGAAATTATCAGCACCTCTTTTAACATCAGCATATCCCTTAGTTCTTAACGATGGGCGATAATCCGCCACTTGCATCCATTGGTTACTTTACTACTGGTTACACGCGACTCTTATTATTTCCTCGGTTTTCCTAAGATAAGCGGGAAGCCTGCTCACTGCCCAAGTCTTCCAATTGGTGGTTCGTTTTTATACTTCTCTATAGGTACCTAGTCTACAGTCATAAAGGTAATTTTATTTTTTACCTTAGAAAGTGGACATGGCCGTTGCATTTATACCAACATTGCTACCGTATCGGGAGAAGGTGTCGTTCTCAATAGACCTGGACGAAGGAGTGTGGGTGATGATGCTGAAGAGACCCAAGGAATCAGCCGCCGGCTCCGGACTACTCGCACCATTTAACGATCTTGTGTGGTACGGAATTTAATATTATTTTTATTAGTTTTCGAAAAGTAAACTTTATGATTGACCTGCTCCAATGAACCTACCAATAGGTACCCTTTGTACGAGTTTGCTTTACGTCGAAGGAAAACGAGAGCGCGTTCGGCGCTCTAATTGGTTGGTATCTTGTTATTGAATTTTAATTGATTTTACTTAGGTATGTTTATAAAACTGTACGTACCTAAGTAGCCGGTGACTACGCCAAATACCTATTTAGTTAAAGTCAAAGTTAGCTAAAGTATCTGCCAATAAAGTTCGGTAACAAACAAGTTCTTCTGTAGGTCCTTATGTCTTCTTCAATACTGGTGTTACTACTGGATACGAATAACTATGTATTAGGTCCTTAGGTAACCTAAAGACATTTGTTCAGGTACCTAGTCCTGGCCGCTGTCCTAACATTCGGGCCGTGCATCACATTCTTCACCCGAGTACGAAGCAAGCTGATCACAGACGATGAAGGCGTTCTGCCCTTAAAACCAAGCTTTTGGTTCGTGTACAGCGCCTTCCTCAAACAGGGAACTAATTTGTCACCTGAAGCCAGTGAGTATCACTAATTTGTATGAAATAAGCCAATTGAGTAATTAAGTAAGTACCTCATCTGGTGTTAGAGATTAAACAAAAAGGACTGCCCTAAACTTGGCAAAAAGTGGCAACTTTAGTAGGTACCTCTATCTACAATGCCGCTTTTCCATTTAGTCGTCGAAGTATTTTATGATTATTACTAGTATTTTATGTACTTTAGTGTAGGTATTACTTATCTACACTATATCTAACTGAGAAACTACTAGTGTTTAATGTGTCTACTAAAAATATTGATCGAAATCACGCCGCAATAACACTAAGTACCTATTTACATTAGGTACGTACATAAAATTTATAACATAACCAACAAAATGACAGTACCTTCGAATATTACGATCTAGTTTCATAACTGCGGTCAATTCCTACCACAAGATCGTATCGCAACTAATGGTTTACGTAATCTATCACTTTTTGTCACACCCTTCCAACGTTGTGCCACATGGACATGAAAAGTAATCACAAATGAAAATGGTGTTAATGATGGCAGTCAAAATATTTGTCAGACCACCACGATCATTGTTATTAAATACAGCACACGATACGCCGTTGATTAATGATGTTATTCGTGTTTTGTAGAAATGCTTTTGATGTTATTTGAGGTGTCAGTGAAATGTTATAATTACTGAGGTCTATTTATGTTAATTTAGACACAATATCGAGACTATTTATAGACACTAGATATTCTGGATACTACTGATGTGTTATCTCGATACTATTTTACCTACTTCTCCCTAAGTAGATATTGAACAAACGACTAATTCTTCTTGAAATCAGATCTATCCAATCGAAACAAAGCTTTACAATCTTCTATTTTAAAGACTATCGGAGAAATATCAGTCGGTTGTGTAACAGAACTAACACTAGTCGATAAAATTAAACAGCATGCAGTTAAATAATACATCTGATAGTAGCCTAAAAGTTTTATGTTTAGGAAGATGTGCGTATTACGCTAATATCTATTGTCATATAAATATTACCGTACTTACAGGGTATTTAAGTCCAGAAACCATGACATAATAATGATAATCGTACGAATCGATTTCCATTAACGGTTACACGATTTTTCCATACCTAATGGTAATCATGAATCATGCAATTGATGCAATTAACTATAGGTCACTTTATTTACACTAGTGCATTACAAGTAATTAGGTATTTTTTGTAAAAAACGACAAATTGAATCGCTGACACGTTTCTGTCATTATCGGAGCAATGACAGAAACGTGTCAGCGATTCAATTCTAGCTAGCGGATAAATGAGGCAACATAATGAAATAGGTAAATGCAATCACGGTACAAATATATGGCATAGTTAGTAGTAGTAGAATTCTCAGTTTCATTGGTAATTTCAATACATAAACTTTTAAAACTAGATATAACGCTAAACAAGCAAACGTGCTTTCAATATCATAAATCTCATGAACACTGTAGGTACTAAAGTACCGCGGGGTCAAATCCTGGCAGGACAACCTACACAGAAACTATTGAAACTATTTTTGAAACTATTTTTGAGAATATTTAGACTTTTAGAGCGACTAACGCAGTAGTTTCAATTTTTGAAAATGCCTGTATACCTAATTGGAATAAAACATGCTTTATCTTCAACTTTGATTTGATTAATTATTTACCTAACATTAATTTATTTTTAGATACAACACGCGTCCTCTTCGTGACTTGGTGGTTGTTCATGATTCTACTATCAGCTTTCTACACGGCGAACTTGACGGCTTTTCTGACTCTATCGAAGTTCACTCTCGCTATAGAAAGTCCAAGGGATTTGTATCAGAAGAACAATCGTTGGGTCGCTTCGGCTGGCAGCTCGGTCGAACATGTTGTGAAAACCGTAAGATTATAATAACAACCTGTATACCTGCATGATGTTTGTTACCGTTAATTTGATAATTGAAATAATGAAACTTGTTTTTGTTAAAGAAAACGGTGATGATAGTGTCGATATTTATCTTATATTGATCAAGTAATAATGCCACCTTTCAGTCCACAAACTTGTTGCTCAATCAATTTTAAAAGGCACCATTATCCTATAGTTACAATAACTGAGATTTCGTACCTATAGCTTCGTGTCGTATCCATATTTTACACCTAAACTATCCTTTGTTAACCCATAGGAAGGCGAAGATCTATACTTCTTGAACACAATGATCAACAGTGGTAAGGCTAGGTTTCTATCAGTGCTTGGCGACAAAGACTTCTTGGAACACGTGAAGAAAGGAGAAGTGCTGGTAAAGGAACAGACAGTGGTAGACCACTTGATGTACAACGATTATATTTCGAAGAAAGACGTGGAGGAATCCGAGAAATGCACCTATGTCGTGGCTCCTAGTGCTTTCATGAAGAAACAGAGAGCGTTCGCCTACCCAGTTGGAAGTAAACTGAAGGGTTTATTCGATCCTGTGTAAGTTTTTGTTACTTTTGTCATCAGTATTAATTAATTGACCTACTCAGATGCTCTCGCTAGACATTTTGACTATACGGTTGGCGCGGTGGCTAGGCAACCGGTTGCTGCACAACGTGTTGCGGGTTCACACACTAGCAACTTTCTGTGATCTACAAATTGTTGTTTCGGGTCTAGGTGTTATGTGTATATGAACTTGTATGTTTGTAAACGTAATCACGACACAGGAGGCATATCTCTAGACATTGCAATGGGTATCTACCTAATTTCGAACTTGGGTTTGTCATACTTATCGTATAGTTACCTAGGTAAACCTTAGCAGAATGATCATAGTGTCAAAAGCTGTAGTAGGTATGTTCCTAAGTAAGGTATAATTTCAATATAACTAAAGCTTTACATTAATTCTATAATCTTCAAAACTGAGACTAACAACATAAAAGGTGAAAAGTGTCTCCTCTTGCAGAAAAACAACAACTGTCAGTATACTTACCAATATTTTGTCATAAATAGGTAGTTACTTACTCTTATTTATTCCAGACTTACACAGATATTCCAAGCTGGTATCCTCGACTTCCTGAAGCGCAGTGACTTGCCGAGCACGAAGATATGTCCCCTAGACTTGCAATCTAAAGACCGTAAGCTGCGGAACAGTGATCTTATAATGACATACATGGTGATGGTAGCTGGGTCTGCTACTGCTGTCGCTGTGTTTGGCGCCGAGGTTAGTTATTCAACCTTATTGCTATGTATTAAGGTGGAAAGTTTATTGGAGCATGTTGATAGAAGATTAGATTAGAGATAGAAATTTTTATTAAATAAAATATGAATTTTCCCTTGTTATAGGTTTAGAAGATGGTGATAGAAGTAGGTTGATGTGCAGATGTTTTGTAGTAATGTTTTATATTAATGTTCTGTTTTTTACTTTAAATTTTTATTTTTACACATTTTATTATCATCATAGGTGAAGTTTCTCATCAGTATCATTAATCACTAGTCATAGACACAGATTTTCCTTCGTCTCGATACATCAATTAAGATGTCTATAATTTCACAGATATTCATAAAACGCTACGTCTCCGGCAAACTGAATAAGAACAAAAAATCGAGGAGGAAGAAGTCCAAAGCCGGCAAATCATCAAGGAGCCACGATGACAGTCGCCCACCGCCATACGACTCGCTGTTTGGCAAGAACCCTAAATTCAACGTCGAGAATACACGCACGAAGATGATTAACGGCAGAGAGTATTATGTTTTTGAAACGAGCAGTGGCGACAAGAAACTCATCCCAGCTAGAGCACCATCATCCTTCCTTTACAGGTCGGATAAATAAACAATAACATAGAACCTCAATGAACACGTGGAAAATACTTAGCAACAATTAAATATAGTACCTAATTATAATAATCATACATACGTAATGAATCGACGCTATCTGCAAAAGCAATAAAAGTCAAAGTCCATTTTGACTTAGTATACCTACAAGCTGATTTATATCTAAGACATAAATAAATTAAGTAGAATAATTTTAGTACAAACGTGTGTTAAATTAGTTACACTATATAGCACTTTATAATCACTATTTAAAATGGGGCAGAACTTTAAGAAAACAATAAAGGATATCAAATAAAACCTTGTTTCAATACATATTTTTATTAATTGCGCAACGCAATCAGTAATTCATTAATCAAATCAATTCATTTGTCTACGATTATTATTTGAAAAAAGATTTTTAGTCATCTGTGGTAAATAACCAGACAGTAGGTTTGTACATATAAAAAATAAACAATCAATTCTTTGTCAGGAAAAATACGATATTTTTCATAAAACATATATTGAGCCGTGCATGACTGGCTTCATTGGTCAGTTCATGAACATAAACCATACCATAATATAACATAATCCTACGAACATAAGATACAAATTAGAAAAATAATTCATCTGCAATATTTTTAAGGGGATTATCACAAACTTGTTTGATGGGTCCTCAGTTTCAAAATGTATTTTCTGTGAGGTAAGAATCGGAATTACAAGTTTAAATATTCTAGTCATGAATAAAGTCACTTTATCATTATAAAACAATGTCCAAATAGAACATAATCATAGATATGAGTAATATTGATACTATAAAAGAAATTATCTATGAAGAAATGGTCAAAATCTTCTAAGAAATATTTCAAAAAGAATATGGTACCACAGAGAGTTTGAAGGTACGATATACCATGGAACTTATCGTAACATTTGGGGCTCATGTGCAATAACTATTCCTTGCTAAATTGTGATTATCTAACTACATTATTATTGCAAAGGTTTACCCGCAAAATGTTCTACGTCCACTGCCTATGAAATGCGAGCCATCCTGGCCACTACTACCACAGAATAAAAAGGCTACTTACAGCTACAATATTACATCACATTTTAAGTAATAAAAAGTTTTCTATACTTAATAATTAGAAATATATGTTTTGTTAAACGTTTAAATGAATTTTAGCTTAGTTTATGATGCTCAAATGAATGATGGAATTTAGTTTTAGACTAAAATTATCAATTTTAAAATGCGGTTTCATAATCCTCCTTTATCTTTCAAATTCCTTTCAAGGCAACATCACTATGTTTGAAGGCTTCGATACACATTTGAAGGGCATATACTCGCTTTGTTTTAAATTATATTATCAAGCAATACTTAACATAATTATCAAGTACATATTATATTAAGATATTACTATTTACTGTAGATAAGATTGTTACCTCGTGTTGCATCACTCACGTGGAAGATGAGGTATCAGTTCATTGACCTCATTTTCCTCGAAAATTTCCTATAGTCAATAACACTATTTATTACAAAATTAATGCCACCAAAACGACTATCTTGTGATACAAAATATAATATGCGTATTGTACTTCAGGGAACAATCCAAAATTTATTAAAAACGTTTCGTGCATTACTTGAATTCTATTGGTGCACTTGAATTTGAATCGTATGGTAAAAATTATTAAGGTCTAAATTATATTTAACATCGTAGCAATATGATGATAATCGGCATTCTTTATTAGATTTTTAATCGTCTGAGTATTGCTACGTATGTAATATAATTTATTTAGTAGTCTTGAAGACATTGAGACATAAATTAGCTATTCTAACATATAAATGTTCATATAACTCACATATCAAAGTATTCAACAACAATGTTTTGGTATAAACGACCCACACCTACATATTAGTTGTGAAAATGTGAAATAATATAAGTTTTATAACTATATCCTATAACAAGATAATCTCTAAAGTTGCCCTAGCTTTTACATTAATGGAAAAGTTACATTTTCGACGTTTTTCTTAGCAATGTAAAGTTCAATATCGCGTGGCTTAAATCTCATTTTTTAATCAGTTAATATGCTTTTAAATATTAATGATTAGTTACATTTTGTGATGTGATACTTTTTCGTTTATTTTCAATGTTTTATTGGAATTTAGGTACTCAATGCTAAACTAATTTAATTTTGATGAATTTATAACATGAATAATAATAATTTTATGCAATTAGTTATGGTAAGTACTTATTTAAATAATATGAATAATACTAATGAATGAAGATATACCTAGCCTAGGTAATGTAGCGAGATTTAAAGAATTTTAGTTACAACAGCAGCCATTTTATATGATTCGTTTACATTAAATGACACACTAGAAATTCGTGTTATGTAATAGTGCCGTTTTTGATACACCAACTTAAAAACTATCCATCTCTTTTACACATAACTTAGTGACAAACATTAGACAGAGATGGCTATATTTTTGCATTTGCGAATTACAACTTTGATAAGTCGATTAAAAGGTCTAGACATAATTAAAAATAGTGTTGTCTTTATCTAATAACTTGGGAAAAAACGAGACAGATAGTTTGATTATTGGCTGGTGTGGAAAAATGAGCACATATACTTTGGTAATGATTATAAATATGAATGGAACTAAATTTCACAGCTAATGTGTAGTGAAAGTGACGGGGGTTAGTCCATAGTCGGGCCCGAGCGTCAGACCGCGAGCCGACTGTCCAGCATAGGCGACGGGAGCAGGGAACTAAAATACAAAACTTTAATTAAACTCCCTTTCAATGCGTCTTGCTGTTTTACATTTACTGACAAATAATCCAACAACATTATAATGTCTATTTTACTTAATTTCTTATTTGCTAAATTAATTTGTTTTTTGCCGACAGACTGGGTAAGTTATTTCGCTGTGGGTCACCATGACCTCTCATACCTGAATCCTCAGGGGATGGAACTTCATTAGTTGACCAGGATCCTACTCAACTGGAGAATCGATATGGTGAACCACATTGCTATTTGGGCATAGTAAACAAGTTTTATATAGGGGCAACAGTTCAAGATTTATTAGATTTTCTGCATTTATTTGTACTTTAAAATCTGTCGGCAATTGCATATATCAATGAATTAAAAAAATACATAAATTAAATACTATAATTTAATACTTCAGAAGTTCCAATTTAGCCTCCAGGATTTAAATGCGAGAGTTAAATGTTGTACTCTTTGGGCTTTATAGGAAGACTGTCATTTGACATTTGCACGTTCTCTTACTTAACAGCAGTAATTATTGAAAATATTCGACTATTCAGAAACCGCTCTAGTGTAACCAAGATCAAAAATAAATAGTGAAACATTTTCAACATCACTGCGGACCATACAATAATACGACATCTAGTTTACTTAGTAACAGAGTGGTACTGGTATCACGATAACAACATCGATAGTTAGATAATCGGATCCGCTATGCGTTGTTACTCTACTAACCCGCACTCTAAAGCTTCTAGGTTCCACGTGGTGGCTTGCCGGGGTGCGCCGGCGCCGTTCGTGGAACACATTGACTCAGTCCTAGATCCCATGGTCCGTTGCCTGCAGAGGTACGGCGTTACTGTGGGAGAAGGCGTGCTTTGTTCCTGGAATATTGATAAAACTCGTATTATATGATAGTAGATATCTATCACCATCATTTATACATTCATCATGGATGATTGCTGTGTGCCCCCCGATAAGTACAGAACGCCAACAGGTAGGTAAACCATTGGATTTTGGACTTTATAACCAAAAACAATAAAATTGAAAATCTAATATTTTTTATAGAAATAGGTAGGTTGATCTGCCTGTACAATAAATATTTATGTAACTTTACGTATATGACGTAAAATAATCATTTTATACCCCCTCCCGTCATTTTCTGTGGTTGTAAACCACTGATAAATAATTACATAGTTACAATTTCCAACCACATTTTATCATTTGATTGGGTTACTTGCCCTCATTCTCATACAAGTGCAAGACAACATTATTTACTTCACAAATTATTCCCTTATTTAACAACTGTAAGAAACTAAATAAATATCTCCGTTAGATAAAAATACCCAAGCAAACTATTATAAATAAAAGTTGCTACATGTAATAACTATCATGAGACATACTATAATTAACTAAAAAATAACGGTTTATTCATCGTCGATATTCTGAGCTAAAAACTCTACTAGTTTCAAGTCACAGAGGGACTCCTTATTATGAGCTCGAAAGTAGTAGAGCTTTTATCAATATATTAACGTGACTAAATCGTTATTTTTAGATCCATTACCAGTCCAATTTAGTTAGGAAATCGCTAAGAGAAAGACGAACGTACGTCATACATGATATGTAAATTAAATATGTATCAATTCATTATTTTCCTATACTCGACTCGTGTATGTAATCTTAATAAATATTTGATAACGATCGGCTTTGCAGATAAATAGGAACAATGCTCAATACACAGCAACAACTCATATACGTTAGTACATCAGACTCTCAAACAAACTGATATTTATCTAAAATACTTGATTTATTGTGTAATTGTGAATTACGTGATTGACGTTTGAGTACCTATTAAGAGTATACTTAAAGCAATTGAGTAATAAAAAAAATATGTGCACGTGTATAATAAATCATGTCCTTTACAAATAACCTTGTGTAAATAACGTACAATACCTAATTACAATCTACATGAAATAGACTATATACAATATTAACCGACTTTAATATACCTAAAATAAACTTTTACCTTTTCAAGCAAATATTGTTCATTCAATTTTCATACACAGTACGTCGATTACATGTCCTTCGGTAAATAAGCAACGATATCGATTAGACGACAATAGTTGCTAATGCTTCACCAATTATTAAGAAGTAGGTTACGCCAATTTCCTTAAGTGCACCCAGTAAAAGCATTCCACTTTTCTTCAAAGACACCACCATTTTTGTATACATACTTACTGTTATATATAGTATTATATATGTACACTTATATACTAGTAAAGTCATAATCCAGAAAAAGGAAGAGGTTGTTAAAATGGGTGATTAGGATCGTGTTAGCCATCCCACCTTACGTCATACTTGTGCCATATCACCCAACTGTGAATAATAAAGTGTAATAGCTCCATAACAGTGTAGATTAGATATTATCAACCACCAATAAACATGCAACTCAATTCAAATAATATGTTTCTCTATAAATTCCTCGCGTAACTCAAGTGTCATGGCGACTCTGCTAGCTAGGTTGACTCTCTAACGAAATCAAAGTCAAATCAATTGTAAACATTTTACTATTTTTATAAATCTTTTACAACAAATGAACACAGCCTCGTTAACAAACATTTGGCATTAATACAAAATCACTTATGATTTAATGAACCTGTAATAATAATAATACAACTATATGATTCAACAAATAACTTCCATACACATATAATGTTCTATACATATAAAATACAATTAATCTAACGATTTCTACATCAGTTTTCACCAATATTCTTGATATCGTTGGACATGGAGAGGGTCGGGCTGTTCATTTCGTCCACTTTCAGTGAGACCATCTCCTTGAAAAAGATTTTATCGTACCCTTATCGTTTCTAAAGTGAAAAACTGTAATTGAAATACAAATAATACTGCTAAGTGTCTGACAAACAAAATAAAACGAAATATTAGAAAATTTTGAACACCCTGTGTTTTATTCGACATAGAAAAAAAAACGAATTATAAAATAAATAAATGATACGAGTTTGGTTTGAAAATAAAAAGCAAATAGTATAGCACAAATTCAGTTTATTATGTCCATGGGTATTTCATGAAATATAGACAAATGTGTTCGACGCTTCGTTTGATAATGGATACGTGATGATAGAAGCGTATTTGTTAAACAAGTTACGTCTATTTACTTGCATTATATGCCTTAAATTGTGCTCGCCCAGGCTTTGTACAAACAGTGTCAGCGTCAGCAGTTTCTATAATAAAGGCTATAAAAACATAACCTTCTCATTACACAGTCCCCAATTTTCATATCCAGAAGACTCGTCGATCCCCTAAATACTAGTACAACTATCTTTGGTCCTAAACATACTTTATTCAAAATCGATCTTTACACTTTATACATAATATACATAATATGTACAATGATTTACTTTAACAATTATCCCAAAACCAATTTAGATTGTAAATAGATTACAGCATAATTCATTTACAAAAAAAGTCATCCAGAGGGTCATTTTGGAATTGAACCACTTACTCAATATTATCAGAATGAACAACATAAATTTTACATTACATTTCAAATATTTATACAATTTTATGACTAAATCAGACTAGTGGTTCATTTTCAATGCTTTTAAAAAAGGTGGGAAATAGTTGGAAGATTAGTAAAGAAGGTTTGAATGTTAAAGAAACCTTGGCAGAATTGGTTATAGGACCCGATATCCAAGTTTGTACTGTTATTAAGGCGCAGTGGCTAGCTACTAAATAATGTCTTCTGGTAAAAGACGCACCTGTTGGTTGGGCCCGCAACACGTCGCGTTGTGACAGAGGTCGTTCGGTGGACAGTGGAGGGCGCAGGGCGCTTCGGCGGACGCGCCGCTTATTATCTGGAAAGCAATAAGACATTTATGTTTAGATGCACAGCTAAAAATAGTAATATAATATAATGGACTTTTCGGATTTATTGGGTACTATATACTACGTTATTTTATGAGATTGATTTTTTAATTGTTGTTTTAAAATTTTTTTCTGTAGATTACAAACAAATTATAATAATACCCATTCTCTACACTCTGTATTCTCATACGATGATGATGATGATGATACTGATACTCCGTGTGAGACTATTATACATATTTTGTTTTGATGATGATGGTACTGTATGGGATGAACTAAAGATGCAGATTTAGTTCAATTAAGCTTCAGTTTTAGTCACTTATAAATAGGGTTTGTTGAATTCTAATTTTGATATTGCATTGTATTGATTCCTATCAAGTCCAATAAAATTATTCTTAACTTTTATTGTTCTTGGTCATACAAGATAATACCATTATAATGTTGCTTATCGGCAAATATTTTTAGAATAGATATGTTTAGGATTAAGAGATAGACTAATACATGCATAAGTAGGCAGACATTATATTTAATTCTTATTTTTAAGTACGATATAAAAATGCTTTTCTATTATGCACAATAAATAAATTAGGAGCGATTGTTCCAATAGACAAGTAGGTATGGAGTAAAAAGGATCAATTAAGTAGTAATTGATTCCTTCAAAAGTACATGGATTAACACTACATAATACTGTTAATCACCGTTGTCTGCTGTCTCTGTCTACAAAACCTTATGTATGAAAATATTTAGATATTTCCAAGCAATAAATAGCTCTTAGTATTAAAACATTTAATAACCAAAGATAAGCATAAAGTAGCGACTTTCAGATAACGGAAAAATCGACTTTCATACAATCGATATTCCGATATCGATATCGTGATTAATGTAACGAATAAGCAATCGTTAAGATATTTACTGTGCCGTGACACGATAATCATGTTTGACAAATAATTACTTTATGTCCTAGGCTTATTTGATGACAAAATTATGATTTTGGAGATAAAATCAAATTGATAGCGTGTTCCACTCTAAATTAACCTTTATTTCTAAATTATCAAGGTTGATTTTTTATAAAAACGTGTACCAATACAGTAAAGTTACCTGATATTATCGTTGTATATTAGTCTTTATTTGTATAGTATTAAGAATCGTTTCTTTTTTTTTTAGGATAATTGTATATTGCATGCACGTGTATCACCATGTCATTGTATATTAGTCTTTACTCCAATAGTAGTAAGGTTTATTTTATGAAATGATGTATGTTTACCTCATTTCCACCTAGTGGTAGCTCGACGAACTCCGGCTGTATGGTGGTCGAGTGTATGCCCTCGTTGTGAAAGAACTCCTTCACTTTCTCAGCTATTTTCATGTACTCCGATAGATTTCTACACCTGTAAAAACAGAAAAGGAAACAATTAGGGATATTTTTACACAAGTTTTTAGTATACAGGCGGAAGATTTACCGCATAAGGTATATTACGAGGGGGTTTTCCACTACTGTTCGGCATTGTACATTCAAATTAAACATGATATCGTTTTGTCTCATCATTCATTTTGTCGGTACTGTTTTAGAACTTTAAAATAATGAAACACTCAAAATGTTATAAACTGTCAAAGTCTTTGTTTTTTTGGCTATAGTGTAATTGTAGTGTAACTTTAGGTGCCAATAATTAATAACAAAACAACCATAAAACCTCCAAAACAAAAACCGTACCGACAAAGTTCGATTAGTAGTAAAGTTTAATTAACTTGAGTGAGTTTAATTATTTGTAGTCAAATAAATCAATTAGTTCTTTCATAAAACTCAGTCTTCGAAAGAGCGAATCGTATTTTTTGGTCGGCCATTTTATCGGTGTCGCTTTTCCTCGCGGAGAAATATATCTTCATACTGCTATTTAATGAGTATATCTCACTTGCACACTATAAGTGTGGTGGAACTGGTGGAACGGGTGGAACAGCATGTATATTTGTCACACTGACAAACAGTTCGATCCGCCGACTAAACCGCTCTTAACAGTGGTCCACACGTGTCCATTCCTTCACATATATCCTTAATAATTACCATTGAAAAACACCATTGATAAGTCATTTTCATATATTTATTGCCGTAAAGTACGTGCTAGAGCATACAGTTTGAAAATAAGATGTTTTACAAGCGATATTCTCACACAATGACGTTATAATTTAAACAAAGAGCATTTATCATTGATTGTTATTTCAACACGCGTTAGCATTGCTCTCGTTTTAAAATATACAATGGGGATGTTTATATTTTTTTCGTTCGGCTGCGCTCCGGTGTATTTTGTTACGAGGCGGTCAAATTCGGTTACTGAATTTATTATAGAAGTGTGGATTCATGACTTTATTATTGTTTAGTATTTACAAAATGACGGTTATGCAATATGCACTGGTCGGATATAGGGCAGAGAAGGAAAATTAATATAATTATTTTTGATTGATATTCAAAGAGTGACTGTTATAGAGGATTTACCAAAAATCGACAAGGAAAGAGGTTTTAGTGGCTACTGGTTAATTACAACCACGAGGCACTAATATCTATTTTTATTAAGTACTCTATATATTTGTCGAGTAATTTCTGATCAATTATCCGCAGAGGGTTTTATTGGAATATCCTGGCATAATAATTAATTGTGATTAGTTAGTTGAATATATAATACATTTTGACCAAGGAAACTACCTTAAATATGCAAAAACTTAGAATCCAGAGTTATAGCCAGGCCCCTTTTATCTAAACAGACTTCAGTACAGCCAAAAACGAAAGTACGATTACGTAAGAAATTCATTTTCATTTGGGGTCAATAATTTAATAAAGCCAGTAAAACACGTATACGCGGTGCAAAATAAAGGCGCCAGCGCATTGGTTCATTGACATTGATTCTGGGACAAAGACTAGTTTGGATTGGCTCGTTGCCAAAAGCAATTCGTGAAACGTTTTTCAAAAACAAACTCCACTGGGTGAGCTGGAAAATCGCTTTTGTATTAAAAACACACTTTTTTTCAGTTTTTTTCACACGGTTTCACACTATTTTTGGGGTCAAACAAGTGCTTTAAAAATACCTGAATCTATGTTTTCTTTTTCATATAATGTTATCATTTGTGACATTGCGCTCAATTCACATTTTTATAAATACGCCGATAGATATATTTTTGGCACATATTGCTAATTATTTCGTGTGGTTTACAAAGCTATCAGACTGGTACTGCCGCACTTAGAGACATTTAATGATTAGGTACTTTAACTGTTCCATTGTAACTATTTTGTATCGAAAACAATTAGGTACCAAGGACACGGTTAAGCAAACATTAAATGACTCTGAGTACGGCGGTTAATTCTATATTTTCGTGTGTTCTAAAGAAAACATTTTTCTATTCTATTTTTATTAACATAGAATGCACTGATTCCATGAATCACCAACACAAGAAAAGTTACGTAGCTAAGAATTTTTGAAGCGATTTTCAGTCTTTATAATCTAGAGTCGTGAAAGCGATTCTAAGCATTAACTCAAAGTTATAGGTTTAAACATGTTCAAGTATTAATTTAACAAATGATATAGAGCGCCCTAGACACACATATAGGGACCAGATTGGCGATATATTAAAGAAGGGCCAAATTAAAAGTACCTTTAACCGAATGAAGCGAAAGAGGTGTGTAAGAATCGTAGCAATTGACGTTTCATTGTCTCTGCCTACCCCTATGGGAGCCAGGCGTGAGGTTATGTATGTATACAGCAAATTAAATGTACCTTCTACCTAGATATACACCTAAAATACATATAGTCATGTATATTGACACTGTCTCTTCAAGCGTTATCAGGCTGCACTAAAAGGCTTTGCTTATCTCTTTATTGACGCGGCTACAGGCTACAGAGAAGGAAATAATTCCGACTGTATATAATGTACTACACACATACATAATGTACTTGACCCAGTTGCAATGAACAGGTTCTTAATCGTACGCTGATTTGTACAATAATATACGTTAGAACAATATTTTGATAATGGCTTATGATAGAACAGAATTTAATTTTGATTAATTTTGAGTGAGTTTATTCGTGTGGTCTAAATAAAGGTCTTATTTTCACTTTTTCAGCAGCTTTTCAACCTTTATCAAAGCCTAACTCGAGACCATTTATTGAATCCATAAAGAAAAAACGTTTTAAAGAACCCTTTATCGCAATAAAAAGAAAGTTCGAGGAAAGAATTTCAATGGCGTACCGACTAACTGAAGTATTATAAATCCTAATTATACTACAAAATAGGCTGTAGGTTTAGGTTGCCTACTTGTAAAGTATTTTTAGTACCTAGCACTTAAGTTAGCCTAGATTTCTTTACTATTTTATTTTGTCACGTAAATAGTGGCATTGGACGGAATCGGGGATTTAGTTTACTTTTAATGTCAAGGAATATATACTACCTAATTTCCTTTTACCCTACAAACGTTTAACAATGCTTTTTCATGACGGTGTGTTCTGTAAAAGGCATTAAAAGGTAAAAGGTCATTGTCGTTTCGTTTTTTTACATGAAATAGAAGACATGTCTGTCAGTTGGACTAATTGAATTCGTCTATCCATTTCATATCGGTAAAAGCTATAAAAACTGGATAACATCGATGTTTCATTACCATCAATCATCGCTAAAACAAATAGATTACAGAGAGAGTTTTATGTTACAACTAGCTAATGCTCGCGGCTTCGCTCGTGTGGATTACGTGACTAATAAAAGTAGTCTAAGTTACTCCTTAGTACATCAGCTGCCAATAAAAGTCCCGTCAAAATCGGTCCAGCCATTTCAGAGATTAGCCAGAATAAACAGACAGACAGAAATTTGAAAAATCATTTTGGTATGTATGCATGTATATTCATATGCATGTAATAAAGACCGGTAATATTTCAATATCACAAAGAGAAACTTCAATGGTATTTATTAGCCTAAAAGTCTAAATAAGTCTAGATACTAACACTTCTTAATGAAAATGCATTTCTAGCTAGATTTACATTTCGGAAAAGCTATATAGAAATTAATTCCTTTACTCTTCCTTCCTTATTTACCTGTCATATAAAACTTTGACCATTTATTATTTCTTTACCGCAATGGTGGTCATGTTTATTTACAGTTCATGATTAATTTCAAACACAAAGAAAATGAGGAAATATGTGCGAGAAATGTTCAAGGATCGTTTTCCTATTTTAAGCACATTACTAAAGATGCTTCCTTACGGCGCTAACGAGGAAGGACTTTGTTACAAACACAAGGGATTAATGAAACACTGTACTCGAATAACATGGGACTTAAAAACACTGGTGTCTTATTTTATTACAACATGTGTTTTGTTAGTGAAACGTAGTTATAAACCAACTTAGTAATAGGCTAGTTTCCTACAAGTCGAATTCAATACTCTTATAGAAAAGTCAGAAACCATGTTTAGTATGAGATACAGACTGATGACCTCATCACATTTTTAAGTCAAATAGCAGACTTATTATTATAAACTTAGCTAGAAAAATTAAAAAATTAAGTAGGTCATCAAATCAACGAATGAAAGTGATTATTTTTTTTATATTTTAACTGAGAAAAGTATCTACCTAAGTGCCCGCGACTTCAACCGCTTTTTTTAACATTTACGTAAGGAATTAGAAAATCGAGTCTTCAGCTTTTCTCGAGATTTTCACGAGTTGTACCTCTTCGATCTTTGACCTTGCGTTGTCTGTCATATACTTAATCACCAGTAATGAATGCATTTTAATTGTTAATTGATATAATTCATTCTTATAATGATACATAAATTCACAAAGAAAATTCTTAGTAGCATTAGGTAGGTACTAAAAATTACAAGAATAGAAATAGTAATAGATGCAAGCAAGCAGTCTGGTCCACCAGCCAACCACCAACGCAGAGGTTTATTGGTGTTCCCATTTAAACTATGCAGCCTTCATTTGGCGCCGCATCTTGTTATTCGCCCTCATTTTTACTAAATCACCATTTCGACCCCTTTTCATATAAATAGGTTTATCACTATTCAGCTATTTTAAAATGTCACACTTCTCTGTGACATTCATTTCGTATGTTGGACATGTTTAGTGTGTTTAGAAGTGAACGATTTAATGGACTATTTCCCAATTTCGAGGTAATAACCATGGACACCGCTACTCGTCTTTACGCAGTCTGTAATTGCGTAACTTCATGGAATTCTTGCGTTTTTTTTAATGGTATAAGCCGGTAAACGAGCAGACGGATCACCTGATGTTAAGTAATCGCCGCCGCCCATGGACACCCGAAACACCAGAGGCGTTACAAGTGCTTTGCCGGTTTTTTGGGGGTTAGGAATTTAAGGGTTGTTGGGGAATCGAGGATTGGGAAGATTTGGAAAGGGCTAATGGGTAAATTGCGTGTTTTCTTAATTCAAAAACTAAGTGATGCATTTAGGTTAGCTAATATGTGCACCTCAATTATTTAGTCAGTGATGATCCAATACCCTTTTCGAGTAGGACTCATACTAGCGTGACTAATTCGTAACTTCCTTTAATAATAAAATTATAACCGAGATTTATCTGCGCCTTATCTTGCAATGTGTTATTGAATTCAGCGGATTATGTGACTAGTGCGTCGGATACGGTACAATGAACAATTTGTGTTATAGCTTATAGAAACTTAGAACATATTATTATAACACATTGCGTATCTATTTAATTTATCCCAGTTCAAGTAAAGCAGACGAAATGAAGAATCGTTCATATAGAAGTACAATAGACTAATTTATTCGTCTACCAAAATCTCAGGGCATCGAACGAGTATGAACCTACGACCTTGACCTGTGAAGGTCAACGTCAAAAGAATTTCATTTCAATTATTTCTTGTCTACATGTTCAATGACACAGTTGGAAAATGCTTATTATTTTATCTTACTGATATTATAAATGAGAAAGTTTATGAGTTTGTGTGTGTATGTTTGTTACTCAATCACGCCAAAACGGCTGAAAGGATTGGGATGAAATTTGTAATAGGGGTAGTTTATGGTCCGGAATAACACATAGGCTATAATTTATCCCACGGGAACGCAGACGAAACCGCTGGCAGAAGCTAGTGTGAAATAAACGTCAAGTCAGAAACTTTGACTTTGACCTTCGAGAAAATAGGGTTGTCAAAAAATTTTGCTTACCTAATATGAGCGCTGGCGATGATTCTGTCTCCAGCTAGCTGCCACACGTGGAACTCATGGACTGCTAGAACGCCATCGACTTTTTCCAACAAACGCCTCTGTATCGCATCCACCTGAACAAATAAATAACGTCAGGATTGTATAGCTTATCAATGAGCAAACAATTGTAGCACCCGTGTTTATTAACATCGTAGAAAGTGGCTCGTGTCGACAATAAATTTAAAATAACACGAGCTTCGTACACTCTGTGTGGTTTGATTGATTGTTTATTTAACGTTGTAATATTTGTTTATTTCACATGAGAATTACAATTTATTGTTTTAGTTTCTATTTACATACTAAAAATATCAATGTTAGAATAGAAAACATTGAATTGTGAACGCGTCAAGTTCATTAACTTCGCTTGTGACCACAAAACCTGGTCAGCTGAATGAGAGTACAATTTACTGTGGTAAATAAACACAGAGGAAATAGGAGTTCCGCATTTCACTTCAAACAATAATAGAATCCAAACAATGAATATTTCAGCAAAGGTAACAACACCCGAAAGTGTCAATTTTCAAGGCTTTTTTATTGTTATTTATCTAAAACCACATTTCAATTCTTTGTAAAAAAAAATGCTGTGAACTGTCAAAACATACCATTAATCACTCCAATTATCTACAAGTCTGTTAAATTGGTCAAGGTTCAGTCGAACAAATATTTTTATATTTTTTTGGCACTCCTTTCTGACAAGAAGCACGTACCAATATAATCCTATTTGCTGTTTGCAATTTACTTAGAAAGTACACATTAAATATATTATCTGATAAAGACCATTAAAATATAAGTTGTTTACAGTGTAAAGGACCTACTTAAGAAGCTAGTTTTTAATCTGACATAAGTAGCCAGTTATTTTTCTTAATGATAATTTTGGAAGAAATAAGGACATGTGTGTTTAGATCTGCGGATGTTAGGTATTAGAGGGGCTTAGTTCGGATGTTTTCATAGGTCATACCTATTTGTTTGGACTCACAAAATCAGCCAAAGTTCTTGAATATATATTTTTTATTGTCCTAGATTTGCAAGACGGGCGTTAATGTATCATAAGATCTTGGAAATTAAGAATTCAGTAGAACAATAAACTGACCTACATTTGATGAATTTAGCATAGCTTACCTGAATATGTGTTGGCACAGTTTGTAGTAGAATTAACGAAGACTCCCTGAGCAGGGGCCAGACGGACGCAAGTATCAAGATGACCAGCACTATACTGAGCGCGGGGTCGATGTAGTACTTGTACTCCCAGTCCGTCAGCCATACCACTAAAGCTGAACCAACTACAATTAGGGAACCTGGAACAACGGATATTAACATTTAGGAGATGGTTAAGATACTCAACAGGATTTGCTATTTCTACTTCTTTAAAGGAGGGAAGCAAAGTCATACGAGACGACGACTAATTGCCGATTTTGAATAAGAACTTAATTCAAAATCTTTCGATTGATCTTCATTTTTGTCATTAGTCAAATATGAGATCGATCTAATGATTTCGTATTAAGATCGGTTATTAAAATCGGCAGTAATACCATATGATACTTTACTTATTTGGTTTAGAGATTTTAGCGTCGGTTTGGACATACAAAACTGTCATAACAAATGATCGTAGAACAAACCGATATACGACAGCTGTGTTTTTATCGAAACGCTCCCCTATTAGTCTATTAGTTTACATACAAAACACTGTAACATTTTCCACATCAATAACAAAGCAAGGGTTTATCATAACATGATAAAAACCAGGTGTGTGCAACGGGTGTGTAAACCAAACGCCATGATTGTTCCCCTTCATTAGATTACAAAATTAATCGATCACAATCACAAACCAAGTACGAATCTATCTACTGATCATTCATACATGCGTTTATCGTCGAAATGTCGTAATTTCATACGTTTTATAATCTTAAACCGATGTAATTTTAACCTTCAAAGTAAAATATTTGATAACGTTTACCGATGAACAGCGCGTCTGATCAGATTAATGACGGATATGATAACACCTTCGGTGAAATTAGTACAAGGTTACTATTGTTTCGCGTTTGTTTTTGTAACGAAATAATGTCAATGACAGTCATCGACGTATCGGTAGTCATTGTCCAGGGTCTTCATCTAGCTGATGTTAAAACAATGATATCTTGTTTATGGCGGTTAGGTTTGATGTTTATAACTGTAACCTTAGTATTAGTTTGCTTTACGTTTAAAGTAATCGAAACGAGAGCGTTTTCGGCGCTCTAATTGGCCGGTTCGAATAAACTAACCAATCAGAGCGCTGAATGTTCTCTCGTTTCCATTAGTTTAAACATAAAGCGAACTCATACTAAGGGTACTGAAGAATGGTCAAGTGATTATAATAGCCGTTGAGTATAAAATACAGAAAAATAAGAAAATTAAACCTAATTAGACTTTTATACTAGTAACTTATGATCGTACGATAAACAAGGACAAGCCTTCCAATAATATTAATTGGCCTAGACGGAGACTTCGCAGACACCTTGAAGTTATAATGCTAATAATTAATATCCTTAGCCATGAATGTGGTTATCATTCAGTAATTAAAAGAAGGCTCAATAGGTAGTCTTCGCAGACACCTTGAAACTATAATGCTAATTATTATCCTTAGCCATGAATGTGGTTATCATTCAGTAAATGAAAAAAGACTCAATAGGTAGTCTAATTTATCACCAAAAAGGTAACATAGAAAATTTTTCGTAAACGAATTTTATAGTGTCTGGTGAAATACGTAAAACCCAAGACCAGCTGGACCGATTGATTTGAGGAGTCAAGGAAAATTAAATTCGTGAGCAAACCCACGAGGCCAGTCACTTTATATTGATGACAATTTTTCGAATCATTGTCAATACACGCTAGCAAACGGAATTATCTATGAAACACAAAGAAGGTAAAGGAGCATACATAAGTGGACGATTTCCTCAATTGCCTTCGAGGAAAGATAATCAGGTTGATGTGGGCACTCCAATTTTCTTTCTATTCTAGGCCAAGACATTTATTATGCACAACGCTTTGACCGAGGCAGTTGGAAATGAAACCTTAGACTTGAAAGGTCAGTTTAATTCGCAGGAATCGATTAAGACCTACAACAATAGCTGTTTATAATAACAACAACGTAGCTAGCTGAATAATACAATAGTTATAGTTTAAGTAGGAAAACTTGATGTTTAATGTTCACACTTCCTTTGAATGGACCAGGGACGAACATATTGTTCGCTGTTTGTGAACTTGCGTAGGTGTTGTACTTGCTGCTCCAAAGATGGCGGTGATATTATATTACTCGAATGAAAGTAAAACTGGCTAAGTTATATTAATTTTAACGTATTTATTGTTTGACGTAACAAATGTATTTGATATTATATTAAATTAATAAGTAATATAAAATAAGTGTCAGATAAGTAAAGTGGAAAGATTTGACTAAAACATTAATTTTAAACAATAGCTAATAAAATATTGTAATATCAACACTAATAAGTAAATAAAATTGGTGTGCCTGTTTGTAATATGTATTGAAATAACAGCTTTTACTACATGCATATGAATTTACATACGATAAAATAATATAATAAAAATACACCAAAATAATATTTTTTACAATTTTTGTCTGTCTGTTAGTAATCTCTGAAATGGCTGGACCGTTTTGGACGACCATGTTAGACTCCATCTAACATAAATACGGACAAATACTCAGACGTTACTCAATTTAAAGCTATTGTTAAACTCTCTTTTCCTCAATGTTCATTCTAAATACATTTTATAAGAAAGGAAAACCGTTATTAGTTAGATGTGCGATTGAGCTTATACCTACGTAATAATATATAGCTTTGCTATATTGCAAGTACTAACCGGAAACCAAAAGGAAGATTACAAGAGTTCTTAGAATATCTCCTTTATAATCAGTCATCATTCGAAATACCTAAGGTCTGCGATAAATTCTCAGACGATTATTTTTAGGGTTCCTTTTAACAGACAGAGCGCAGTTCGTAAACGGTGGTAGGCCGTTGACCTCACGAAATAATTGATGAACTGAATGCTCAAGTTAATAAATACTGTAGTATGAACATTTATAAATTAAAGGCTCAATAAATCTTAACTTTAAGTGAGCGACAACGACACAATTAAACGCGTTTGAAGTAATGAATCTTTTATCTGTCCTTTAATCGACTAATTTAACGGTTTGATGTTTTTTCTTTTACAATAATGTAGTTAGAATGTATTTTCACGACATTTACGACCTTTTAATTAAACGTTCAAAAGAAACAAATGATCAATTTTCTTTTAAATTGACTTGGAAAGTTTAGATTTGTTTTTTTTGTTCGCGTTTGTCACGGCTGTATCAACGATTTCCTCGTCGAGTGTATTTAGCCAATGTCAAGGCAAACTTGGCTATGAATCAAGCACCAAGGTTCCTTCATAGAGCCTCGTGTTGGCAGTGAATGGAGAGAAACAATAACGTCACAGTGTCTTACTTAGGTTAAAGGGTTTCAAATTACTATTCGGTATTGACTTACATTTTACGCAAGAAGATAATTTTGTAGGCGGCTGAAAATTATGGTGTTGTTTTTTAATAAAAACGTTATTAACACTTTAAACGCCACGGGGTCACCGGTGACCGACGTTAGCGGAGGATTTGCCTTCAACAGTTTTCTATTGGTAGTCAAAGACGTAAGTGATGACACGGCCATATAATGGAATGGTCTCGTTTTTATATTCGTTTTAAGTGTCACGACTTTTATGAAAAAAATGTCATAAAGTTACGCAACGTTTGAGTATATGGTCAAAAGTCGATTGACATTTCTATTTGCAACAAAATGTGTGTTAATTATTAAACAATTTAGGTTATATTTTCATTCAATTAAGAATGTTTTAAGCTATTATCGTCCCACACATTCTACTCTCGTTTAAAATAAGGGGTTGGATTAATATCAAATGTTATTTTTGGCAAACAAGGTTCGACGGAGATTTTGGCAAAGATCTACAATCCCGTTATGGGTACATTGATAGTTATTTTATATGCTACTATGATAATAATATAATAATATAATTAGTAGATAAGTATGTCTAATAATGGTATTTTAGTTTATCGTCTACGATTAGGTATTAGGTGAAAATTTTGAATATTTTTAGCAGTGTAATAGGTTGAGAAAGAATGCTTGTACTAGGTTAAAATAGATTACCTGTTGTTTATGATGAAATCATACTATTATAATATGGCAATATAAAGGTATTTTCCCTTACCACAAAGTCTCTTAAGAACTTGTGGTTTTAATGAACCAATTTAAAAAGAACTCATCAACTCTGTATAGATCAGAAGCATAAATAAATATTTATAATAATACACAACACGACACGAGGTAAAATCCTTCGAATTTAGTTTTGTTTATAATTAAAAATACATTTAAATAAATCATTTCCTTATTTTTGAGGTATGCTTTACAAATTCAAATGGCGTGTTACGTTTTGTATATAAACACTGCGATATATTACGTTTAGTTAGACGTACTAGTTACTTATTTACTTCTGCTTATGTATATAGAATCTATCTTGTATAATATTACGCATTAACCGTATAATGGGCAAAAATTACTCTTTAAAACTCTTAAAGAAGTACAATTAGAACTAATTTGTCATTTACTTGAGTATTATAATTGTGTAAAAACTGCTCAGGGGCCTGTGATTGGCTGGTTCCGATGAACCAACCAATCAGAGTGCCGAACGCGCTCTCGTTAAACGTAAAGTAGAATCGTACTAAAGCCTCAGTACAGCAAAAAATTCCATTCAAGTTATATTACTCCCATATAGGCATAATAGTAGCGACTACATAGCTATAATCCATACACGGATAGTAGGCAAAAAACCAATTACTCAATATCAGGAGACGTGCTTGCGATTATTAGATCAACGTCATGATGTGTTCACACAAAAAACATCTCCATGTGATAAATTACACGTACCTACTCACAGCAACGTTCACGAAAGGGCATTCCTATCAATCAATATAATTTTATACCAACAATATATGTAATAATCTCCATTCACATATACGTAATCAAGTCTACGCTACATTTCAGATGTGTAGTGTGAATCTATACTAATAAAGCTGAAGAGTTTGTTTGTTTGAACGCGCTAATCTCCGGAACTACTGGTCCGATTTGAATAATTCTTTTTGTGTTGGATAATCCATTTATAGAAGAAGGTTATAGGCTATAAAACATCACGCTACGATTAATAGGAACCGAGCAGAGCGAGTGAAACCGCGCGAAAGTAGCTAGTATCATATATGTACTGACACGATAGCTAACTAGGTATAGTTTAAACTCTAGTTCAACTAAACGTTTCTAGGTTAAGGCAGTGTTCGGTGACCTAAATGTTACAGCTCTGCTTTGATTAACATTAGGCCCGCCCCAACACCGGCTTTGGTCCTATGTTTAGACATTTAGATGAATGGTTCTATGCTCTATTTAGTATATAGTACCTATATTGCATGTGGTGTACGATGATTCACAATTTTCCTACTACCTAGTGTCATTATCTATGAGTGTGACTCGTTAACTCTCTCGTGTGCGTTTAAAATGACTGCAGTAAAGATAAAATATAATATAAATGATCGTATATATATATTTATACATATAGCATTTTGTTTTACTGACGACTAGATACATAACTACTTCGTATATAGTGATCCCTTAGACACGAGTCGAGAATAAAATATTCTGTTATTGCATAGTATAGAGTATGGATAATATGCATAGCACTTTTGCTACGTCACGCATTTATCCCCGAAGGGATAGGCAGAGGTACATACAAGCAGCTCTGTCTACTGTACACCCACTTTCACCATTTGTGTTATAAGTCCCATGTAATAGAGGGTGAGCCTATTACCATATACCGGGCACAATTTCAGACTCCGTGCTACTACTGAGAACTGACCACTCGGTAACGAGGCAGTCAAATTCTTAATTATATCAGTTATTTGCTACTAATATCATTATAATAATTAGTAAAGGTCATCTAGCGACCCTTAAAAGACAAAATAAATGGAATCAGTGTAATATTATTTTTCCTATTTATATTTATGTATATGCCATCTTCCGGCTTCGATTTCGTTCAGTGGAAAAAACATTATATTGTTTTCCTTAACACGCCAATTAGCGGAGGTTACCATAGAAATGAGACAAATAGACAATCAATAAATAGACTTAAGGAAAAATCAAATAAAATATTATCACGCATAGGTATTAATGGTATATCTAGACACACGGCAGTGTGTCCGCCAAGTTCGAGCAAAAAAACCGACACACCGGCCGTGGGTTATATTACACGAACCATTTCGGGCCAAGTTCGACCCACCTATAACTCAAAATCTATTTTATCTACGCATATGAAATTTCTAGTATCTGTTAGATCTACTTACTTATCTAAAATACAAAATTTCATTAATGTACCTATTGTAGTCTTGAGATATTGACGTCAGAAAATCGCTATTTTTACTATACACTCACTGACTGACTCACTCATCAAAAACCTACCACTTCCAATAGTCGTATTGACTTGAAATTTGGCATGGAGGTAGGTCTTTAGGTGTCTGAAAATGGCCAAGTGTGAGTCGGTTTTAAAAATAATGAAGGTGTAAATTCATACCCCTAAGGAACTAAAACAAAAAATTATCTATATCTTCCAATGGTCGTACCGACCTAAAATTCGTTACGAAGGTTTGTATTTAGTCAAAGTAAAGTAAAACCTTACAAAAATAAATGAAATCCCACCCAAAACATAAATGTGAAAGGCTGCCAAGTTCGATAATATTGGAATGCTTCGCCTATAAGCGTGAGATCTAAATAAGTACCAAGTTCCATACACAGACCTCAGTTAAAAATGATATAACTTGGCAAGTTTTAATAGAAAATTATATACTTGACTCATTGCGTTTAGTAGGTTTATAACAAAGTGTGTGAAAACTTGCCAACTTGTTATATCATTTTTAACTGAGGTCTGTGTATGGAACTTGGTACTTATTTAGATCTCACTTCTTTTATAGGCGAAGCATTCCAATATTATCGAACTTGGCAGCCTTTCACATTTATGTTTTGGGTGGGATAACTATTCTACGAACGATGACATTATTTCTGCTTCATGTACCATGGTAGGTGAGGTACATATATGTGAGTAAGCATGTATAAATTAATTATTTATACTCGTGTAGTCCCCCATTGGTTATGGCCGGCGAACAGATTGCTCTACTGTTCATCTGCACTTTCATTGGTAATTTAATAATAACCTTTTATTATTAAGTTTTAAGTATTATATCAAGTTGCAAGTATTATTTGTATTAGATATTATGTCACATTTTTAATATTACTCAATCTTTCGTTGCATTTAAGTTTAACCGTATTAAATTGTAGTTTGAGCCTATGGCCGTTAAAATCCAAAATTAAAACTACTAATACAGAGTGTATAATTAAGTAAAATACTTCGTCTAAGTAAGATTTGATTAGGATTACGAAGTTCTTAGACAAAAAGCGTAACTAAATCAATAATTATTATTTCTTACAAATCATTCCAATCACTTCACTTAACACAAGTAAAATATAATATTAGTATTCAACAGAGTGAGACTATAAGTCCTATAAAGGAGAAACAAAAAGCAACGTAATAGATTGCGATAACCACGTGTATTGCTTACGTAGTCACAGAGTAGCTACATCTAACTCAATGGAAGCAATTAAAATCTGCGCACAACTACAACACTTTCTCCTATTATTTAATTCTTATACAGCACGCAGACTTATATCTTTGAGATATTTAATTACATAGTTATAAAGGTTAGTGATATTTAGTTTGTACCAAATGGATTCTGAAATCGATAAAGGGATTTTAATTTTAAAGGTGTTACAAAAGAGTCAGACCATCACAGATAGTAGGGCTGATGCCCGATCTGGAGCTGCGGATAACGTAACAGGTTACCGAGGCTCCGGTTCAAAACAGGAGAAGGAACGGGGTGGTTTTAGTCAGTAAGAGTGTGACACTCCCTTTCGTCTCACCCTAGGCGGGAGAAGACATTGGATGATTTTCCACTCTCGAAAATAAAGGGTTGTTATAAAGGTTATATTTTATCCTGATATTTCAAATTAATTGTCAAGACTCATAAAACATTTCTATCATTTGCAACATGATCTACCCATTCGTAAAGTCAGTAATAAGTAAGTAAAAAATACGTATCAGTTAAATAAGATAATAATAAAGACGTATAAGGCACTTAATGCTAAAGAGGTTTAAGCCTGTGGGTGTGAAGTTGAGAACAAAAGAGAAAATATAATGGCCAATGACGTAATTGTGTCATCTAACACCTTTTCGATCTAGTCGCCCACAGGCTATGTATTATGGATTGAGTTTACCAGTGTCACGCATTGTATTTTCTTTCAATTTCACATGCAACTGCTAACAAACAATGAGGTAATCGATCGTTCCACGGGTGACATATTTTATAGAACCTAAACTTAGTCTTGTATGAAGATTGGAAGATATTGATTAGTAGGTACCTACGGCATTTAATTTGTTTTCTTCAGTTGCAAATTAATACAATCAACAACAATTTTGATAAAGAAGAAATACAATAAGTATTAAAATCTCCAGACGATCATATTTGGTAGACTATTATGACCGTGAGAATACAATCACACGTTGCACACGCTTGGATACGATATTTAATTTGAATAACATGCACATAAATAACATAGAATATAAAACAACACAAGAGCACTCACCTAGAGCATCAGATAGGATATGCAGGAACACGCCCTTCATATTCATGTGGCCGGGGTCGTGTGCCGCTCTGCATGGAGTCTGCTTCTTATTATTTGCTACTTTGTCAGGCTTCGGCGGGACCATCTCGTCAGTTTCTTCAGTGTCCGTAGCATTATGACCCAAGGCCATGTCAGCATTGCTGTTCACGATCTCCGTGAGATGCCTCACATTCGCTGGAGGTGGGACTCCGCCATGGGAGTGTCCATGGCCACCACCGTGATCTAAGACAAACAAATTCAATGAATAACAGAATTTAAGTCTATTTTAGGCTACGTAAAGGATCCTTCAAGACAAAAACAAACAGAAGCCACTTAAAATGTAGAGCAAACTGTATCGGTGATTATGATAAGGCAAGGCGCCCAAGACAACGAGTTTAATGGTCTAATTTTACTTCTAAGTAATAAACATTACACACTGCTAATGAACGTTTTAATTTTTGTATTGTACTGTTAGTGTCGCTGTAGTTTTGTATGCAAATGTTCTGTAGAACGTTGGCGAGTGGGAACATAACTTTTAAGCCCTACTTTAGAACTAGGCTTGCAGATATACACACAACGGTCCGCAACTGAGCGGGAACTTCAGGATTAGAAGCATCGTGCAATCTAAACTTTCTCGGAAAAGTAAACATAACTTCAACACAAACAGTACCTACATGCCAGTACAAATATTATTTTCTACATACGTATCTGCCTTATAAGCCTTAAATATTTAAACTGACCCTCCATAAAGAACCATAATGAATATTAAGCCTCCTAAATCATGCATTACAAAATATATTCAATAACTCTAACCGGATAACATTAATTCCTTGGAGGAAGTAAAAAAAAGAAGTCAAACGTTAGAAAAATTCAAAATCCGACTCGGTCAGTTGTTTAAAAACAAGCAATAAATATTTATGATGTGGGTCCACTGCTTATACTGGTCGTAAAGAATGTTTGCATTAATCTGACGTAACAGCAAGGTCGATTTACTGTAAGCTTTAATTTACTCTCTTGGACTGCATCTCGAGGTTCTTACGATTAGATATTTTATTTGTCTGACCTTATAAAAAGGCGTTTTTGACCACAACTATAATTCCTCAACAGATAGTGACAAAATTCAGTGCATGGGACCTAGGATATCCCCTTGGGAATTCCATCACAACTTTGCCCTAATACCAGCGTAAATAACATTATTTACTAATCAATCATTTCTTGGAATCTCCATTAATAAAAAATACATAATTAAAGACTGTCATGAAACATAATATTGCAATATTTTAAAATCACGAAACTGTATTGCGTGTCTTTAGATGTAGATCAATGCTTTAGTCGTAGGATTGATATAATAAAATTTAGGCGGGACGTTGCGGCACGCAGGATTATTAAACGCAGTTTGAATACAAAATCGATGTTTTGTATTTCCATTATACAAAACCGTTGAATAAGAACGTATTTTATAGCTTAGTCTTCGATTATACTCCTTAATAACTTCGTATTTATGCATTATTTTACCTGAATGATATCTGCAACTGATTGATTTATACGGGTAGTAAAAAACATGACTTGATAAAGGTTTTGAATGCTATCTACTAAGTATAGTACATTCTATATTGTTTTACGAAGATTTCAATCAACATTTTGATAGATGGCATTGACTAATCAAACATATTTTTGTACTATGAAGAAAATAATATTGTTTTCGTCTACTACTACGGCATACATAGATAGTCGGCAAATCCCTTAATCTTATTGAAAGTGCAGTTAGAAAGGTCGATGAACGATAGTATAATATTAAGGTATTACGCGATCAAAACAAGTGATTACTGTATCGTCTTTATAATAATTATAAATACCTAGTAAACTAGTATTTTTTTCGATATTTTCCTCATCATTGTGTATTGTATGTTGCAATAGCAGTGAAATAAGCTAATCTTATGCACATGACCATACAAACTCCCATAAAAATGATTCTGTTGACCGCTCCGAAAGTTTTTAATAGACAAATTGAAACCTGTTAAGCAGAAAAGATCCAACCAACATTTTATTACTTTTGGGTAAATGAATTTAACAGTGTTAATACTAGTAAACTAACTGTAAGGTAACTTTAAACCTCATTTACTCAAAAGTAATAAAATGTTGGCTGGATCTTTTCTGCTTAACAGGGTCCAATTGTGGTCACAACTCTTTCAACTATCATACAACGTCACTTTCATTAAAGTAAATCAAGAAGGACTAATATAAACTTACCGTGGAATAGGAACAGGCCCACGATGTTGAGCAGCAACCCTAGAGTACCGACGGCGACTAGCAGTCTGGCATCGTGAATCATCTCAATCTCTATGAATCTCTTGACAGCCTCCACTGTTATGCTGAAACACAGTGCCACAAGGAACACTGCGTTGACCAACGCGCCCAATACTTCGGCACGGGCCCACCCGAATGTATTCTTTGACCATTTCTTTGGCGACATCTGTGTAAAAAGAATCGTGTTTAGTTACAAATAAAGTTCATTTTCCTACTTAGTGTTTTTGGCCAAAACTATTACCTACATACCTTTTATTCCCCGAAAGCTAAATAGACCATTTCTCACGGTGCAATGTGGTTGTTTACACACCCACTCTTCACATTTTTAGATATCTTACTAATATTATATAAATGCTAAACTTTGTGAGTAAGTATGTGTTGTGTGATGTTTGTTATTCAATCAAGTCAAAGTGGCTGGAGGGATCGGGACGAAATTTAGCACAGGGATAGATTATGGTCTGAAATAACACAGGCTATTTTTTATCCCACGGGAACGCGGGCGACGCCACGGGCAGAAGCTAGTATTTTACATATTTTTTTGGGTCATGGTTGTCTTTGCCTTTTGTAAACACCTAATACAGATAGGGCACAACGATATCCTTATATTGAAGTCCACATTTAAAAACGAATCATTCAATTGCAATGCAAATATGTTTATTTGCGACCTACTTTAAAAATCCTTGAATGGTTTAGTTTTGAGTTCGGAGAAGTATTACGTGGCACATGACGTCATTGAATGTACGATTTTTAAAGTTTATTTATATGAGTCACTAGATCGGAGATGTGATACACGGGGCTTCACGTTATTTCCTAAACAGTTACCGTGATGATGTCATGACGCCATTCGCTTCATTAAATCAGTTTTACAACTAAAGTGATGTGAGAAAATATACGGGTCCATGAGAATAACTTGTTTTATAAGGAAAACCTTTAAGGAAAACTGTTTATAAACAACACTCTATGTAATTAATTATCTCTATAGTATATATAAAAATATATTTGAAGTTTGTTCTGTTTCTGACTCCTAGTAATGTTTCTTTCAACTTAGAAACAAGACATTAAGACACAACATTCATTAATATAAAAAAGTTGTTATCACAAAATAAGTTACTTTACTTACAATAACAAATTACAAACAAAAGAGTACAAAGGACTATAAAAACAATACATTCAATTGTCGACAAACATGGCAACATGGCTGTATGTTTAATATTTAATTTGTAACAACAGACAAATTATCAACATTCAATTTATGTTAATGGAACAAGGGAATGTTTGTTGGTCGCAAGCGCAACTGGCGAGGAAGGGATCTTGCGTTAAATTACTAGTTTCGGCAACATTAGGGTGTTAAATTTTCGAAATTTTATGTAAAAATATTGTCAGCAATAGTTCCGATGAGCTGATGAGCTCACAGGCCACATGACATAACTGGTGATATGTGGGTGTCTTGCTTAATAAGTACATTGTATATGTGTCCCTTACCGGGACTTTCGGGGAATAAAAGACTGTGTCTGGATTTTAATTTATAATATTAACAAAATGAGGGAACTTACCTTAACTGATAAAAATGCGATCACAAGTGCGGCGACATCACTTAACATATGAAATGAATCTGCAACTAGGGCCATAGAGTTGGTGATGTAGCCGACAATCAGCTCCACAAAGAAGAAGCTGCCAGTCAGCCATAACATCGACAATAGTCGGCATTTTTTACCCGAAAACCTCCCCATGGTATCTGTTGAAGAAATTAAATATTTTATAAAATTATAAAAATTTATCAATAAGTAACATACATTTTATCTTAGATTAAAGTTTATTGTCATAGTAATAAGGGTGTTGGTATGCTTTTAAAGAAATAATTTGAGCCAAGATTCAGACATTTTAGGGACAACTAATTAGCTTGACAGCACATTAAGACCTATAATAATGTGAATAGTTAGACAATTCTATATGTGGAGTAAAAGCAGGATTGTAAGTACAGCATAATTGTTCATTTTATATTTGCAGTTCATTGTTGTCTAGTTTATGGCCTACTTTTTATCATGTAATGGTAACAATGATGATGGCCTGAATATGATAATTTATTTACCATAATTGCCATCTTCCAGACATTTTGGGGTTTGTATGTTATGTGTATGATTAGTTCCAGTATTAGAAAATACTAGACAGTTTGTAACAACTCCATCAATTAGTACCAGTACCAAATTGAAGATCATATAATTGACATGGTTCTTTCTGCATAATTTTTAATATTTATTCTATTTCAATAGTTTGTGAATTATTTAGTTATTATAGAAAGAGTAGAAAATCAATCAATTACAATTAGTTAGTTTAAAGACAAAGATGGAAAGGAAGGAAACACAATAAATGATAAATATTTGAGGGCATGGTACCCACATTCTGATTTTAAGTATCTATTTTAACTTTATATTGACAAATAGAACCTCAACAATACACTTATTTATGCATTTCGGTGGAAATGTGTGCCAAGTTTTTGTACAATTTTTTACAGCAATTTTTGCTACATTCTTTGTCTGATTATGTACAAAATATTCTTATTTGTATTGGATCCAACTTTAGTTACTTCAATTCATGATGATTTCATTAAGTTTTTGTAAATTATCCTACAAAGCAATTTCTTTATTTTTATAATAATAAAAATAAAGATACCATGCACCTCCAGACTGATTTCTTAGATTGGCAATTTAAATTCACTTTAAAATTATTACTGAGTATTTGGAAATTAGTTTTTAAATTACCACTAGAGTTTATAATCTCTTTTGTACTAGAATTTGGTACACAACGCTACAAATAAAGGATTTTACACTTACATTACCTAATTTATTCTAAGCAAGCCATTGTTTATTCATATCAGTTGTAAACCTGACAACGAAACGTGTGACTCATGCATAATTCCAAGATATAGGGAACAAACACCATGAACAAAAAATACTCACTTGGTATGAAATTCCTTAGCTTCGGCGGCGATGCTAATCTTCCATCAGGTGCTCATAACTTGATAGTAGTACACTAAATATGCACACTCATTTCACAACAGTAGGTTCAAATGCAATATTGATTCTACTTTAGCGAGGCATAAACATAAAACACTACGAATACTTGTTAATGTAAACATCTAACACTATTGCAGAAGTCGAAAACAAATATCTTATAAAGTGCACCCGTTAATTTCTGTGAAAATAATCACATAGAAACGAAATAATGTGAAAGCTGATGGGTTAACCGTGTCGCAAGAAATTTTTGTTCACTTTAAATTTTGATGTGAAGCCAATGAATACAAGAAACAAATAAACGTTTAGTGCACCGTGGATAATGTTATTTCACTTTATTGTAACCAAATTTATGATGAATCGCTAAGTTCGATAGGTCTCAGCGAATTCCACACAATAATCTGTTTGATCCTGCTGCCTGCTGTCATTATGTCAACCAACTCAAATTCGATATCATTCGACTTCGTGATTAGTCGAGTCGAAACGAGTCGATATCGTTTGACTCGATTTAATACAAAATCGACTAAGTATCATTTAAATCAATTTTTATTTGTTTTGTTTGATTTCTTGTATACTGTTTCGATAATATTTTATTTTTGTTACATTTTGCACGTGCAATATTTAACTACATAGTCCGACTGTAAGTTAAAGCGGCCCAGTTAAATCGTAAGGTGTGTAGGCGGTATGGACGTTCGGTAAAAACTACATATTATTTAATTGTGTTAAAGGTGTGTCGCGTGCATTATATTATTTTATTTATTTATTTTTAACATACGATAGTAAATGCTGAGTTTTGGTTCATGATACAGTATCGCTGTTGTGCGCAATGTTGTTCGTTCGTTATTCGTTAAATAAATCCATTACTGAACGTACAATTTGGTTTCCTTTATTTGACGTTATTGACAGAGTAGTATTTTGATCCTTTGTCAAATTGTCAATGTCACCGTATCAAAAGCGATTCTACTATATAATATTTAATTCGTAATGTTTTCTTGATTAAATAGCTACTAGCTAGTTTAAGTTCGCATAAAGCAATGGCAATTTTGTTGGGATCTTAATATTACCTGTTTTGAAAACATAACCTTGAAATATGGCCTTCACGAGAATAATTGGTAAAACCTGTGGCTTTATAGGATATGCTTTACAAACGGCCTGTATTACACACTGCACTTTTGAGTACGTCGGAGACTTCGTTATGGTAATTTCCTTTGACCATAGTACAAACTATATTGACGGCTACGAAGTAACTGCGTAATAAGCCTGTGTTTTTGTTTCTTGCAGTGCTCTGGTCCATCAATGGAACCCACTCTCCAAACAAACAACGTACTATTCACTGAACACGTATCTCCGCGGTTGCAACGACTGCGGCGCGGGGATATAGTAATATGTCGGAGCCCTTCTAACCCTAAACAGAATATTTGTAAAAGGATAACTGGTCTTCCAGGTGACCGTGTTCGAGGTAACTTTCCCAGACGTAACCAAGTAGTTCCTAGAGGCCATGTGTGGTTAGAAGGGGATAATTCCAGTAACTCCGCAGACTCTAGAACTTATGGCCCTGTTCCCGAAGGCCTCATTAGGAGTAGAGTTGTTTGTCGTGTTTGGCCACTAGATAAAATCTCGCTAATGTCCCAATATTGAACACTTAAGTACTAGGAGACCAGTGATATTGAACCAGAGATAAGGTTTTGATGCTAAGCGCCCAAGTGATGTAGTTAAAGCTTGTGTTTACAAATGGTAATGACATTTTTTTTTCATTTAAATATAGTGCACAGAGTGTATTGATTTTTATTTTTGCCTAGTTATTAGGTGATGAAATAAAACAAAATTGTAAATGTAAATACTATATGTATTTGTTACAAAAATAAATAAATAATTTTATTTAGTCAATAGTGTATTTTTATTCTAGGGATTAATTTCTATTGTCTTAATTGATCTTGGTTCCATTATAATATCAATATATCTAGAGCTGCTTATTCTTATTTCCACATTCATTGGTCTTCTTCGTCTGAAAAAAAAAGAACAAAATAAGTAAATGTTTTGTAAAAATTTAAATGCTATCAGAAAACATTACTAATGACTAACTAATTAGCAATTCGAAACAATCTGACCTGTTTTATCAATTGAAATGTAATTTAGATATTTTATCAATCTTACCAATTACCTAATCTTAGCAATTATATAACCTGAATCGCTTGGCCAGTTCTTTCATTTCACAATAACATTATAACAAAGGAGACTATTAGGTCAGAAATACTAGACCCACTGAGATACACAGTATAAATTCCTTAAATTTAAAAACCTTAAAAGAATGCCCTGATCTATCCAAGACCACTCCAAACATAAAATGAACGAATTTAGTCCTGATTTAACTAAGTCCTTAAATTATCCCAAATTGTATAAATTACCTGTTCTGCATTACAACCACAAGATTTCCATTTGGTTTCCTCACAGCTACATTTTCTATGTTAGCTACACTTCTTCGCGACACTCGAACGCGTCGAGACCCTCTTGGAATGAACTTGGAGAAATGACCCATTGCATAGAACATAGGCTGTTTGATAAATTCATCTCTGTCTTTGTATACTAAGATTGGCGAGTCCACGAAATTGTCCACCCAGTTGGGTCCGCCTATGGGATCCAGGCAGAGATTCCAGTCAATCCATCCCACTACATGGTTGTTCAGGTCCTGTTACAAAATAGAAAAATATGTTTATTAAACAGATATAGCACCTGTAACTCCTTTAGTGTTGGGAGTGTATGTGAGCGGCGCCCATTACTTAAGATTTGTTAGGCAAGGTGGCTTCTTAATTTGAATTTTGGGTACGTACTTGTAAGATGCTTTTGACGTAAGTGCCAGCTCGTCTCCAGGATCCCAGAATGACTTTTTGTAAATTCCAAGGCATAGATCCTGAAATATACATAGAAATATTTATGTAGGTAACTACAGATATATTGTAAATAGGTCATTAATTTTATGAATTGCAAAACCAAACGATGTATTCTAAACAAATTACTTGAATGACACGCTACCGACTTGCAATAAATGAAGAAATGCGTTGAAGATAAAAACATGAATGCAATAAGAATACCTATGTAAAGTATCGTACATTATGTATGTGAGATTTGTGTCAAGTTTAAGTCCAATTATCCACTCAGTAGGAACTCTTCCGACAACTTAAAATTTAGACGTGGTAGACATCATAGAGCAACGCGGGCCTCCCGTACGAGGTCCGCGTTGCTCTATGGGTAGACATACAGTATCTTCGAGGATTATGCACGTTCTGCATAGTTTTTATGAAAAAAACTAACCAATTGTTTTAAAGTGTATGAAAATCGTGTCAACTAAACCAACGAATTAGTTAGACTGCCCAAAATTAAATGTTAAACTGTTGCCCAAACTTTAGTTGTTATAGTGGTAGACAATACCTTCACAAGCTTCTGTCGCAAGTAGAATCTTGTCAGGGTATCTGTTCTGGATAGCTGACAGTATTTGTGGCGGGAAGAAGTTTCCGTACCAATGGACAGCTACTCCGTCCATGTAGTCTATGGATTCTGGGGCTGCGAGCTCCATCTGCGAATCAGATATAATTAGATATTACTTTTTTTTAATAATTCTTTTTTTACGGGAGTTGAATCCACGTCAATAAATGCCTGTGTATTGTGTAGTCTATAAAGTAAAAAATGATTTTGAAGCATACTTTCTAAGGTGCCAAACAGAAGCGATTTTTGATATTGTAGTAGGTAGTATTTAGGCACTCATTTAATAAAAGTTTAGATAACGGGCGTTATATTTAGGTTGAGCTTCTCTGCTTATATATTGAGGAAATAAAGACAAGATATTAAACAGATATTGTTTAAAACTTACTCCTGCTAAATAAACTGGTAGGAGGTATCGTTGGTCATCAATGCCAAGGATTTTCGTCTGGTTAAAACGCGACTTCTTTATCGTAGGCCCGAGGTTATCGGCTAGCCAGCGACCCTGTAAACGTAAAAAATAGTTCCTCATCATCAACAAATCAGTTTATCGAGGTCCTCCAAGTTACCTTAGCCTTTGCCACAATATCATAACTATGTTAGGTTAATACCCTGCTCTGAGCTGAACAGAGCCTAAAGTATGAAGTCAATATTTTATTTAAGTAATAAAAAAAAATGCCTAGACTTTTACTGTGGTACACGTGAACACGCAGTCGTAGGTCTGTAGCGTACAAGTCTACACAGCCGTTCTAACGTAGCATACTACGAAACTACGCAATGGTAGCTACGTAGCATACTACGATGCTACGCAATTGTAGCTACGGGAATTCTACGTCGAGTTATTTATTGCATGCCATAAGCTATCCGTTTATACGTACCAATTCATGAGGGAACCATCCTAAAGAGTTGAACTGCACGAATGGAACAATGCCGTTAATAGGTTCGTTTGTCGTGGTTATCGCCCAAATTTTGACGTCAAATCTATCGTATTCTTCGATGAAACTGAAATAAACAAAAATACAATGTAAAAGCCATATAACATATACTTAAAATTTAATATTTTGTACATAGAAGGTACTAATTCTGATCCACGATGATATATTGACTTCTTGAGGTTTAGTTTCTATAACTTACCGCAAGTGGTAATCAGCGAAAGCCTGGTAGTATTCCTTTTTGAGTTGTGCGAACCCTGTGATCGCTTCGTTGGTTTTCATCCAAATTGGAGGAGACCAGGTACTGGCAGTTATTTTGATTTCATCTGTCGCAACGCTTTGTGCTCTTTTTATCATTGGCAGCTAAAACATTAAAGATACTTTTGAAGATTTTTTTCGTCAATTTTCATTTAGGGTTGGCAATCTACGAGTGCCATTTCTAGTGTCGCAGATGTCGAGAGGATGTGATAATTGCAGTCCAATCTTATCATTTTTCGTAGAATTGTAGATAGTAAAATCAGTACAAATATTACCTTCAAAAAGAAGTCGTGATGTGATAAGGAAAAGTTGGACAAGGTAGCATCATTCCACGGAGTTTCGGCGTATGTGTATGGATATTCGGAGAAGTCACAACCAGCAATCGGTACTCTGATCATGTTGTACTCCAGTCCTTCCGGGCCGAAGTAGGTTCTGGAATTTAAAGATGTGATATTTTAAGAGAGATGAAGTGGGAGTTTCCTTGTTCGTGTTCCACTAAATAGGGGAAGTCAGCTCAAAGCGGCCATAGGAGGCAAAGCGGCCACTCTTAATTTTTCGGTTATTTGAAATGATAGCGCAACGTTGCCTTTCTGTACGTATAACCAAACTCCCGCCCCGTGCCAGTCACTCATTTTCAAGCGGTGAGAATGAACCCGTGGTTCTAGTAACGACAAATATTTTTTTGTGCGTTTTGTTAAAATAATACGAGGTAAGTTCAACCTGTTTTGGTCAAAACTATTTATATTAAAATGCTTTTATTGCACGTTTAACGTTACTTATCTATTTTGCCTTTATTGTGTGGTATTTGCTTCGAAATATAGTAAATAATGTGAGTGAAAATATTTTTTTAAATAAAATGGTTGAAAAAGGCAAAGCGGCTCGGGCAAAGCGGCCAACTGACCGCTTTGCCCTTACTTTCATACTATCGCTGCATAGATATAATTCTTATTTATTTTGTTTAGATGGTCAATAACTACAAGAGAAAAACAGCGCAGGCTTCTTGGGACGGAGGAAACGCCCGGGTGTCATCACTGTGAGGACCGCCCGGAGGACACGGTAGAACATACGGTGGCGGTGTGCCCTGGGTGGGCTGAGCACCGCCAAGTCCTCAGGGACCTCTCGCACCCAGCACTGGTTCAGGCCATGGTGCGGAGCGAGAGGGACTGGGATGCCGTTTCCTCCTTCTGCGAAGCAGTCATGCTAGCTAAGGAGGAGGCGGGCGCGTGAGAGAACAAACCTCCTCACGCCCCAGCCGTCGCGAGAGACACTCCGGGCGTCGGGGATCGCGGGACGATCTCCGGCCACCGTAATTGCGGGCCTATGGACGGCGAGCAAGGGTAGCTCACCGCCCGAACAGAACCAGACCCGCGTGTCAAAGAGCCATCAGACCATCACAGATGGGGCTCAGTAGGGCTGATGCCTGGTCCGGAGCTGCGGACTACCTAGCGGGTTTACCGGAGCTCCGGCTCGAAAAGCAGGAGAAGGAACGGTGTGGTTTTTAGTCAGTAAGAGTCTGACACTCCCTCTCGCCTCGCTCAAGGCGGGAGAAGTCATTGGATGATTTTCCCCCTCAAAAAAAAAGGCTTCTTGGGACGAAGCTAGGTATAGGTAAAAACTCGTAGATTATGCATAGAAGATATTAAGACTTAAAATAATAGAAGTAAGTAGAACTTACATTATTATTGATTGAGATTGATAAATAAAATTATGACTGACTGTGATTAAAATAGGTAAAATGTTGTTGATTTTTTTTATGTGAATTATATGTGTTGATTTTTGATTTTGCATTTTTATTTTGTCAATCACGGTATTTTCCAACAAAAAACAATTCATTGCTTGAAAACTTTTGGGGTGGCCACGTTGCCCTTACCCCCGTGGCCGCTTTGGGCGACCACTCGGGCAAAGCGGTTTTATGACAAGTTTTCGTAATCTGCAAATCATATGATTATTATTCAACTTACGCAAATTTCAATTGGCCATTCCAAAAATTCGATAAATTCTCGACTAGTTAGTATAGAATTCTCTTTAAAAATCTTTCGTTCAATGGCTTTTTTTTAAACTCAAAGTTAAGGTGGCCGCTTTGAGCTGACTTCCCCACTATTAACTGGTACATAATTATGTACCTCTGGCAACTTTTCTGGCGTCTGCGAGCACATCAATCCCCCCAATTTGTCAACTTTAATTGATTGTGAACCTTATTGCTTTTCACCGAAGTTGACAATGAAAGAATAGGGTACCTATTTCATGTTTTAAGTTTATCTTAAAGTTGTAAACACTAGTTATAGAGGTGTTCTCCCTTAAGGGGATCATTTTGTACCACTTTCCCCTACTAAGTCTATCTACATCGCCTAGCCCAAAGCGGGAGTGGTCATTAGATGATTTTCCCCCATCAAAAATATTCTATCTATCTACATAATAATTCCATCTACATAATAAAGTACCGAAAGATTCTTACTGCATGAAGGTCTCTTGTGTGGCTTCTGAGAGTGTGCGCCAGTTTATAGCAGCCGCATCAGTGACAGATCCACCAAAACCTTCGATGACTTGGTAGCGGGTGCTCGGGTAGATACGCAAGACCACGTTGGTTAATATGTCGTAGACTGAAAAAAGGAAAAATTACACTTTTCAGGTAGGTACTTTATATTAGGAATAAAGTATGGTATTGTTTCTGTAGATGGCATACCTACTCATGCTAGTTTTGATAAAGAGTACATAATATTAAAACCATTATAAGGAGAAATGTGTTCGTTAACAAAACTTCGACCTTTTAATCAATCAATCCTTGTAGGCCAGTTAAAATAATGAGTAAGAGTTACAGTTTCTGCCACGGAAAAACAGACATTAAAATTACAGTCATTAAGTATAAAATACACTGGTAACATACGTTCAGGTCGGTCGGCGACTCTCTCAAACTCTTCGCTGTCTTCATCGTCGTCCTCATCCTCTTCATTATCATCCATTTCTTGTTTGAATGGTGGATCAGGCAAGTTCTTTAGTTCACCAGCTCCGAAGTCCATTTCTATAGGCTCAGGTTCAGGCTCCAGGTCTCCAGGGTCATCGAACCTTTGTTCAGGCAGTGTTTTGATTGTACCATAACTTTTCTCGAAACGTTTTCCACCCTGTGTTGAAATTAATGAAGATGTAGTTGGTTATGTATGAAAATTGTATGGAAGCTGTAGGTATACAGTTACAAAAATTAACCTTATAACAGCCAGTTTAAGCGTATAAATAACTAAATCACAATACTTATAAATCAATTGTAACAAGAGTAGTACAACGGGAGTTTTTTGGAACTGCTTAATGCTCTATTTTCATATGTGGATTACATTAGCCCAATTAAAAACCAAATGCTTAAAGTTGATTTTCGATATAAACGGCTAACCTTCAGTACCCAAAATATTTCCTAATTAAATTGCAATATTATAGTTACTTACATGTGTAGAAGTATAGACAACATAAGTGCCCCTTGCTGGGTTCTCTCTAGTGACGGTATCGCAGTAGGTGGAGTTACAAACACAGACTATGGACCTGAAGAGGCCAGCTCTACGTCGCTCACATGGTTTATCTTCAGCTGTAATGAATTAATGACTTGTTCAGAGATTTAATTGTGATAAGTACACAAATGAAATTGGTCGTGAAATAAAAGGACCATAATAAAAGTCCGTTAAACGGGTTTCCATGAAGGTTCATGAATGCTGTTAAAGTGAAAGTTTAAACCTGAACCGGGGCATGTGATGTCATTTGGAAGGGTATTACTATGTGCATATTACCTACATACCTACACTACACACATAACATGTAGTATGTTGTAGAAATCCGGTAGATGCGGGTTATATCGCACTTTGTCATTGTTTATGAAGGTAGGAAAGTAGATATCTAAGTACCTACCTACTTATTCTAATCTTCTTAAGGATAGTAAGATTTCGTATCACTCTGCTACAATGTGTCATAATGTCATGTTGTCAAAACAACTCCAGTCTGAAGTCTGCTAAGAGTAAATATGATTTGGCAATAGGACCTTACGTGGACATGGGACGACGTAGGTATCTAAGTGGGGATTACTGCGTGTGTCGTTTTATAAGTCTGCTCTGTCTACCCTCTCAGAGTGGTGTGGTCTTATAACTAGGTACTTTACAAATATCAATAAGTTTACTCACCAAATTGTCCCACCGCCAGTAACGAACACAATACCACCGCTGCGGCGATCCATCGCATATTTACGGAGATCGCCATCTAAAAGGTTAACGTTAATTTTTATAATTTACTAAAATATGTCTCTGATTCATGAATATCTATCTGGATACATAAATAATTTAAGATATATATAAACCAACGTAGAACTTAAAGAAAATACCAGCACTAACCTAGTGTGAGACCCTTTTAGTACCTGATACACTCTGTGTCTTATTTCATATTACCGATTCAGAAGCCTAAAACCCTATATGAAAACTTATCTGACAGGTTGCAGGTACCAAACAAACCGACCAACGTAAGCATCTGTCGGTAATTATGCGGGCGTTGATTGAGAAATATTTTTGAAGAGATTTTTGACTCCATATTTAATAATTAAAATCTACCTATCAACAACAACAATACGTGAAATTAATTCGCTAATCTATGAATTATATCGCTACTAAACATTCTTATTAATTAAGTCTTAAAACATTGATATACGTAATTCGTTATTATGTTTTTAATTAGGTATATATACCTACATATATCTTTCCTTTAATTCTAATATTATATGACTAACGAACCCTGAGTCTCGGAATGTATCAATAAAATGGTTCTTTTTTCGAGTCTCTGATTTGCAGCATTAATTCAAATTTAATACTACACAATATTCTAATCAAACGATAGTACTAATAACATACTCAGGTCCCAAACTTGTGACAACTACCTAAACATTGCATTACCTACTGCATTGCCTACACTTTTGGGGAGTAACAAGCGCAATGTTATGTTTACGTAGTTCTAAAATCTGACTAATGAGAAGCCTAAGCTACGATAAGCTGTATTAAAAGATATATCAAGTATAAGTATAGATAAACAAATTAATGTAATAAATTATATCGAGGACATGGTCATCTAAGGGCATTCAGATTTTTGAAAGAAGCGGTCCTTTTTACTAATTTCTAAGTATCACTTGCATAGGCGTAACAAATAAATGAACTAAGAACTCCTGTCTATAATTATGAGCACGTAACTAATAGAGTTAGATTCGTTATCATAAAAACACTTTCATAGGATTATCTTGAAGGATAATACTTTAGCTAGGTAGGTAAGAATAGATTTTTTTTATGAAATATGGGGACAAACAAGCAGATATATCGCCCTGCTCATGGACACTCAAACCAGAGGACTTACAAATGCGTTGCCGGCTTTTGAAGGAGTTCGGTCTTGACCCAGACCATGGGTATTCGGAGGCTAAACTAAATAACTTGAGATCACCTAGGTTCCTCTCTAATGTCTGATCACATCACACTGAGGGAGCTTTTTCACAAGAGATGTGCTATGTAGCTATGCTACGAACTCTACGAAGACGTAATAGCTAAGCTGTGAAACTATGTGACCGCTTCCATTGATACTAAGCTATGTAGCTGTGCGAGGAAGATGCGCAGCTCGATCCATAGCACACATCTTTCCATATAAAAACTTAGCTGAGTCCGTTTCCACCAGTGCATAGCAATGTGTACCAATGAATATAATCGGTGGAGGCCAAACGCATTAACAGCAACGTAGCATAGCACATCTCTGGTGGAAAAACATCCTGAGACATGGCCAGTATCAACATTTGAGAAGAATTCAGGTCTGTGTCACAACACTACTTTCTTATTTATAAAAAAACAAAATACACTTACCTTGACACACCACACGAACAACTGAATTTCAGTATTTGTTGATTAAACCTCGCAAGGGTTTTGATATCTTATCACCGAATTATTATATTATCAAATGAATGTCGATTAGAAAAATACCTAAATAGGTATCTTAAAATTTAATACACATATTGATCCTTTTATTTTCATCGTTTATTTATTGATCTGAGATTTCGAGCTCTAGTGTTATTTTAAGAAAGGTAAACTAAGCGATAGGTAGAAAAGTCACCAAATCGTAATTAGAAATCTTGAGATATTAATATCAATTCATTTTATATTCTAATACTATCGCCTTGTATATGTGAAAATCGTTATTATTTCTCAGTAATCTTGTTCTTTCCCAGATAATAACTATGTAATCATTTATTTTTATCACTATGGAACCCTAAAACTAACATTATCATATTTATCTATTGCTTGTTATAATTAGTGCAATATGTTGACTGACTTTTACACTAGAGAATTAATTAAAAAATTTAAGTGATAGTGTAATCCGGATTTTCTTCAAGATAATGATTACAAATAGTTATCAAGGCAAGGCGTCAGAACGATAATGTGAGGTAAAGGAATAATAATACACGTGATTTTTATGAAGACAATATAATTAAATTTTCATACAAATCTTTAACGTAGTATTATCTTTAAAATACTGTACACTGTCGGCTAGTATTGTAAAAAATCATTTGCCATTTCGATTGAAAATAAATCGGCAAAGAAATATTCATAAAAACTTAGAACAATATAAAGTTGAAGGTACTCGCGTCCGATTGCAAATGATTGTCTCCAACTTCGCCGACTAATTCTTTTTATATTTTCATATTGATATGGCTGATTGTCGATATGAAAGACTTGTATAGAAGCAAAAAACGCTTACAAATACTAACTGAAAGAAATGCGCTAAAATTATTTTATTTACACAACACGACCTAACGATACCTATATTGAATATTGCCATCGGCATCAAACAATTCCATGTTTAAGTTTAGTAAACTATATTCCAGTCCGGAGCCATCGCGCTGGACTCGAATAACATTGAGTTAATCTCATTTCATTGAGTACATATTTAACATTAAAAATATAAAATCACAACAGGGCAGATCTTTTTCACTAATTATTGAACACGCCGTCGTATTGCAAATAGAAGACATCAAGTTGTCGTACGGTTCTTTAACAATCGTGGAAAAAGGATAATTTCGACCAAACAAATCATACATTACAGAGTATTGGACAGAGGAATCTACAATTGCAACAAAAATTAAGTTTCTCTTAAGTACTAAATATGTGACAACTTCACGGATAAGTTCCTGAACGACTATCGCCATATAAAAAAGAACCTTATAGCTAATCACTTTACAATTTATCTAATATAACTCTATCAAATAAATACAAAAATCTCTTATTTTTATTATCTAAGATAATATTTTCCTACCTCATGTCTTGAAACTAAATACTATTTAATGCACATAAACTTAACACTGTGTAAAATTAAATGAGCGCACCATTGCACGCACGGGAGGACCCTAAATATATTTGACTAAAAGAGAGATCAAATCATTGCCACGTTACATATTCATGCAAGTATGTCGAGTACTGTGGACACTCATTTGTACTTTGAAATTGGAAGCAAAAGCGGCCATATTGCTTTGTATTAGTTTCTGGAAAATTAGAAGGATGTGTGGATGTACTGTTGAAATGGAAAACGCTGGACAGAGAAGGGTCTGGAGGGTAAAGCTGCCTCGGAACGCGCGAAGATTGACGTCCTTGTAGAGAAAATGTTCCTGATGTCAGATATGTACATATTGAGATACACGATCGTACAGGCCTAGTTACATATGATACATTTACACATTCTTAGATCTGGCAGACCGTGTGAACACATGGACACTATCAACTTTACGTACATAACAATAGAATATGTACAATGTAGGTACAATACCATACCCTAAGTACCTAGTATTTAATGTGGCAAAGACTGCAATAGTAAGTCAAATCGGCAAAACGTACATAGAAACTAAATAAAATGCTATGTCTCAAAAAGACCTAAAAGTATCAAGGCAAAATGAAATAATAATTAAAGCATAATAAAATACTCGAAAGAAAACAATAGTTGCCAAATTATTTTATGAAGATTTTCTATACTAAAGGACAGAAGTAAGTTGGACTGGTTTAAAAAGATAACTAAAAATAGCAACGGTAAATTGTACCATGAGCACTTAACTGAAAAGAATAGGTGTCGTAATTCTATATTTACTCTTATTAAATCTATTATTTCCATGGTATACTACACTAAACTTTAACCTTTTCACTTTAACATTATCTTATTTTAATTTCTCTTCAATATTTTAACGCAGTGAAAAGACTAAATATGCTCAAGTAATTTATGTTAATGTAACATAATTATAGAGGCACTGTGTGTATTCAATCTATATAATTTTATATAATGATATTTTTACACGCGAAGTATACCGAACGATATTTTGTATTTTAAGAATTATTTAAAATATTATTGTTACTCTCTTTATCTTAGAACCTTATAGACACATTTTAGAATCGAGAGCATTATGAAAAACTCAAGAGGATAGACCTACGTGATATAGACAGGGAGCCCATAGAGGTACTGATGACACCGATCAATCAGTTGCCGATTCAAGGGATCAGGACTACGATAGACAATATTTAAAATTGAGCTATGTATAATAAACACTCAGTTACAAAAATACTTGTAGCGTAATTTTCAGATCACATTTTGCTATTATAGGTTTTAATAACAAATATTTTTATTTTTGAATCTAAAGAGAAAGTACGAGCAGAGTGAAATTAGGACAGCACTCGTAGAGGGCCGCGAGGGAGCGCCATGATGGCTGTCGCGGTTACATAGTCTATTACATTAGTAGTTACTGTACATATATACTTGTTTACCCGGCGTATGCGCATTTAACTCTAGTGGAAAGGTGATTTCAATTCCATGCTTGAGGGTTAATTGTGTGTGTTGTACGCGCATGCGCCGGTGGTGAGTGGCGCTGTATAGTGATACAGCGCAGTCTGCATTCGGGTTGCGTAAGGAATGGTTGTCTCGTACAACGAGCGGGTAGTGCGGGGGTGTGCGGCGTTCAGTCTTTGACGAGCCTGTAGATGTGATGCTGCGCGCCGTGCTCACTGTTCGACACTTCAAACACAAACGCTGCACATAATAATGTCTCTTGTGTATCTCGGTTTGACACCACCTGTGGAAGATAAACAACACTTTAGAATAACTTGTTATACTATATTTTTGTTTAAATGTGGGAGAGCCATGCTAAATAAACGAATGGACCACGCTCGACCGGATGTGATACCACGGCCTCATAGAAAACTCTACGTGAAACAACGCTTTCGTTGTATGAGTGAGGTTACGTGCCCAGTCCGCCGGGACGATTACCGGCTTATTACATAAAAATACATTCAGATCTCACTAAAGGTAATAAAATTAATCACCACTCTAAGATGTAACAGCGTGAAACAACAAAACCATATATCATAGCATTTTCTTTCCACTTTAAAAGTCAAATTAACAGCAACAACCAATTAATGGAAACTTTCTTTTAGCTCTCCAACAATTAAACGACCGATACAAATTAATTTATCTTTCAATATCAAACATGGAAATGTTCTTAGCGATGGTAAAAGAAAAGAAAAACTATTCACATCACAATATGGAGAAAGATACATACATCATTCAGATTGATGAAGTCATAAAATGTAAACTATGAAAGGACATATTTCCTTTACCTAGTTTTCGCTATAAACACAGTGTAAGACCACGAATGCCACTTAATTATGCTGGTTGCGTATGCTCCACATGCTCGCGACGGATATCGCAACACATAGCTACTATGTAAGTATGTACTTATGTAGCTATAACTATGATTTAATGTAAACAATGCCCATTAAATGCAGTCACTCGTTTAATTACTGTCTGCCATTACTGGTTCTATAGTTAAAGTGTTAGTGAAAATTAACTATAGCACTAAGGTCTATTAAACATTGTAAGACACTTGGGAGTTGAATTCGAATATGAAGCTTAATCACATGAACCATTCGAGACAAGCTCTACTAGTATCAAGTGACACTGGGATCCATATATTTGGAATAGATTTTGACCCATTTACTCAAACAGTTAGAAGCACTTTTTATATTTGAAATGGTTTGGCGATTTGCCACTATTTTTTTTTAATAAACATTGCTCCACTCTAGGATTTTCTCCTGTATCGTGGGTGCGTTTACAAACATACAATTTCAGATACACAGACCCGGAACAACAATTTGTGGATCACACAAAGAGTTGTTCCGTGCAGGAATCGAACCCGCGACACGTTGCACGGCAGCCAGTTGCCTAGCCACCGTGCAGACTATTACTCCCGCCTAGTGGCAAGCAAAGACACAGCATAATAATGATAGAGCACACCTATCTAAAGAAAACTAAATAAAAATATAAAAAAAAACTGACCTGCAGTATAGTGAAGTTTTCTAAAACGCTGTTCATCATATACTTCTCAGGTAGATGTTTCAGTTTGTGTATGAAGTTGACCATGTATTCGCACATGGGGGACCGGTGTATGCGGTACACGAAGCGACCGCCCTCAAAGCGAGCATACTCCGTCTCCACCTTCTCAACAACTTGCTTGCCGAACGAACACACCTTCGTACTACACGTTATGGTCATGTTCTCGTTGCTTTCATACCTGGAAAGAGTGAAAATGTTAGTTTAGTATGTCTCGTGAAGTTTAACTATAGTTGGTAAATATACGTTAATTCAGGTAATATCCCTAAAACTAAGTCTGACAAATACTATACTGATAACAGCATCAAAATTGGTTCAGCTAAACGTGAGATAATTGCGCACAAACAAACAAACAAGCACACATACATACAAATTAAACCGGAAACCTCCTTTTTTATTTTTGAACTTGTTTAAAAATTACATAGATACAAGCTTTAAGAAAAATGTTTTTATTTTATTTTTTACATTTACTGGGTCGACTTGTTTCTAGGTTACTAACTAGGTTTCAGAGTGCAAATTATTAGCCTTTTTCTACGCAGAAGATAGGTACTTTAGTATTGTATTGAATGTTATAAGGAAGCTATATAAATCCCATACATGTATCATAACTGTACCATTGACGTAAGACATTAAATTTCCTTCTATCGAACACGTTCTAGCTACGTCACAGTTGTAAAAATAATATGATTTGGCATTGATTAGTTCCAAATCGATCGAATCGATCCAAATCGATTTCGATGATACATAAGTATGTATTATAAGTATAGGTATATAGAGTATTATAGGTATTAATGCCAAAATAGTTTATAAAAATATTTTATTACTACGCAATGGGTTTTGTAACCTACCTAATACACTAAAATAGTATAGTACGTACCTATTCCTATGTATCACCTAAGTTAGTGTTGACAGTATAAAACCACGAAAATGAATCATTTATAACTAACTAAATCGATGATTCACAATTAAGTAAGAAATAAATAAAATTAGCTTCACAATTTAATGTATTATTTAGTATATTATATATTTGGATCGTTATATTTGGTCATAAATATGATAAAAACGTGACCATATAAGTTTATAACATAGAAGACACGTCATGTACCTAAATATCCCAATGCACATTCTAATATAGACTTCGCACGCGTTAATTGTACATAACTAGTAAACTCGGCGATCTCCGTTTCGCCACTTTTCTATTTAGCTTGCAATTTTCCTGAATTTTCTTTGCTATAAACCTCACGGAGCCTGAGACCTTACCAACGAATGCAAAACCGAGGAAATCGGTTCGTGCGTTCTGGAGTTATAGCGTCAGGAAGGAAAACCCGACTTATTTATATATAATAGATATAAATCTTCCTCTTGAATTTATTTAAAAACTACATCAAAATCCGTAGCGTAGTTTTAAATAACTATAAGCATAAGTACATAGGGACAAATTAGTATTCATAGAATTTATCAAAATCCTTTCTTAGGGGATGCCTACGTCATAGTAGCTTGCAAAGTCTTAGCTAGATCGGTTTAAAAATGACAAAGCTTTGTACATACTTTGATCTCCTATTTTATATTTATACCCATGAGTGCAGATTAGCAGATGCCTACGTCATAACATCTACCTATATACGAAATTTCACCCCCATCTGTCCAGTGGTTTGGGCTGTGTGTTGATAGATCACTATGTCAGTCAGTCAGTCACCGTTGAGTTATATATATTTAGATGTAGATACTTACACACTAGTGACCCCGTAAAAGGCTCCAGGATCGTCCAGGTTATTTGTGTTCAAGTCTGCCCAGAATTTGACGAGGAAGAACGCATTCCGTGGACCTTTCTCATATAATTCTTTGAGGCCACCTTTCTTCTCTGGGAACTTATCATTAATCTGTTGTACGTCCACTGACTGGAAAAATAAAATACATGGATTAATATAATTTGATTATGAAGTGAAACAACTTTGGCTTTATAAACGATAATGGGTACCATTGCTATGCGCAACAAGTGTGATCCTCAAAATATGTTATTCAGTACCCTTAGTGCGACTTTGCTTTACGTTTAAAGTAATCAAAACAAGAGCGCGTTAAGCGCTCTGATTGGTCAGTGCGAATAAACTAACCAATCAGTGCGTCGAACTAAGAGAAAAGTTTGAATATAATGTGTAAGTTAATGTTAGGCCATTTTCTAGTGGTGTAAAGTTGTTTATTAACAACTTACAGATCATACAAATAGTTATTATGTACGCCAATCGATACGCATTTTACAGCAGTTGGACCTAACCATGCAGAAAGATCATTGTTCTGTGGCACAATATTGTCAGCGTTATTTGATAAGCCACAATTGGCCAAATAGCTTTTTAAGTACTTTCGGTACAAGTTATCTCACGGGAAACGTTTTAAAAAAGGTTTTTAGTTCTAAGAACACAATATTTACCTCTAATAAAGGATCTGCGTACGTAACGGTGCCACCTATATGCACGAATAGATGTTGCGCCGGCGCCGAACTTGGGTACTGAAAAAAAAACAAAAGGTTGACAATCAAAAGATGTCTGGTGTTATTGTTTGATGTTCAAAAGTGCCAGGTTTTGACTCTGTTTGCGATAAAAGTAACAGTAAATACTGTACCTAAGGGAGTATGACTATTCGACAATAATAAGTTTATTCACCAGGGGTGATTGTAAGTAATTGGGTTATTCCAAGTTGCAGTCTATTCCTGCTATCAAAAGCTTTTTGATTCCTGATAAAAAGGAAGGTTATCTCTTGCTCTTTATTAATTAATTTTGTAACTGGATTTGAAGTATTTAGGTTGGGATAGACTCCACGAGGAATTTATTAAGTAGTAAAGACATACCCCACAAAAATGACAAGAATTTTATGCTAGTTCCAAGGCAGAACCAAAATAAGCTTTTCAGACTCTACATAACACTACGACTTAAATATACGTAAGTACCGTGCCTAAACAGTCACAAAAAAATCTTGACATAATTTTATTCAACTAAATTATTACTCTACTTAGTTTTTTTACAAGATAAATTCAGCTATTATTTATTTAAACATGAAGTTGTAATGTCAGTCAAAGCGAGACAGTTAAATTTATTATTTCATGATATCAAAAGTTCAAGGTATGTTACTTTCAATTTGTTAGTGAACGCTGACGGTCCTTTACTCGTATTGTGTTATATACCTATTTATTAATGCTTTAGACATGTATTTATTGTTTTAAAAGGCACAAGGTAATGTAAACCGAAAGGCAAACAAAGTGAAATTAATTTAAACATGATTATTGTCCTTGAGTGAGGGGTTTTTCTCTGGTAAAAGGCAAGAAAACGTCAGAGGAAATATTGTAAATCATATCAAATACGTATTAAATATTATCCTGTATTGCATATACTATGATACTTTTATGATTTAAACTATTAGGCTTAGTTTTGTTTACTTTTGAGGATACTCGATTACTTTCAAGTTGTATTATGAGCTCCGTTATGGTTTGAAAGTAGTCGAGCTATATTCTCTCCCTCGTATAATTATCTCAGGACAGTTCTCAAACCGAAAATACTGTTTACATCAAAGTCAAAATTATTTATTTCAAATAGGCCAAGAAGACACTTTTGAACGTGTCTTATTCTTGTCTAAGGTATCAAGGTCTTACCGTTTCAGGATCCCGTGGGTGTTCAACGAAGGCTGAGAACTCTACAAGGCGTAGTTTATGCGTGGCGATGGCGCGGCCCTCCCATGGCGGTGGCGGCGCGACATCTGTCCCACTCGGCACTCCCACTCCTCCTACTCCTGGGACACCCTTGTAACCAGCACCAGGGAACGGTTTTACGCTGTAACAAAGATATCAAGTTTTTGAGTGGAATTGTTAGGTTGAGGAAGAAAATTGCATATCTGGAGGGTTTTACAATATTTTCAAAAATGTATGATTTCTTCTGTTTTGTAGATGTGTATTCCTAGTTTCAGAGCAAGATTAAAGAATATGGATCACACAAATAATATTGCCCGAATGTACAGTTGGCGCGGTGGCTGAGTAACCAACTCTTTGTGTGATCTACAAATTGTTGTTTCGGGCTGGATGTCATGTGTATGTGAACTTCTATGTTTGTAAGAGAAAATCTTAGTGTGTGGCAACTAGTCATCTAGTGTTAATAATCGTGTCGTATAGTGAATTCAGTCATTACTTGAAAGTAAGAATAAGTAAAGTTACCATAATTTTCCGCATGTTTTATTCTTCAAGTAGGTAAAGACGTTTTCATTTAGTAACAGAAAGTGAATGTGTTTTCGATCTTACAATTGACTGGTAACAATACTTAACGTTTCACAGAAATCGATCAAAAACGTATCATTAAGGATTATATTCCTTGACATTAAGATACTTACTCTTGTGAAGGTCCGGCTTGTAGACCCGGCTGCCAAAATTGCTGTAATAATGAAACAAATAATTACTAATTATTGTAGTTACAAAAATAATCGTCATAAGCTTTCATGTTATTGTATGCTCAAGTTGTTATTCTACACACATCACTTGAAGCATTATTTTGATTTGTGAAAACATGAAGATATGAATGTTTTATTCCAATGTAATGCACGCCCTGACAGTGACTATCTAATTTAATTAAAAATGATCCTTTGCAACGTTATTACTGTGTCGAATTTTCAATAAAAATTTTAGTCGTTTCCATTTACCAGTCAATTATTTGTAATATGAAGAGAAAAACAAAAATGTGAGTAAAGCAATTTCAGTATTCAATTGGTGTTATTGTCGCCTATTCTTTACTTAATACGTGCAATTTGGCAACATGCCTAAATAGTAGTGAAGCAACACAATTTAAAAAGGCGAATTAGTTTTTATTTTTTTACTAGTTACACAAAGGCATGCCTTTTGCAAGTTGAGTACCGTATGGTGGTACGCTGGGTGCGGTATACCCGCTACGATCTGTGCGCTAGACAGTGTGCTCATTGACTGCATGGCCTTTTCTTTCATCACCCCACCATCCTAAACGTCATTCATATCTATACTTTATTACACTGTATTACGCTTTCTTATCTTTTGGCACGAACTTCTTAATTTCATCTTAGAATTATTTTAAAAGATGTAGTATAACAATGCTAATTGATTTTGTTGTTGGAACACAAATACTGATATATTTTAAGACACTTACCACTTTGAGTTTGGCCTGAATTTCTCGAAGTTTCCGCCTAGCTAGCACCTGTATGTGGGATGACACTTGTTTTCTCGTGCGCGTTTTTCCTGTCCTCAATTTTATATACCTTGCTATCAGCTCGTTTCTTCCTGTAATTGAATTAAAATCTTGATTAGTTGAAAGGTTTGTAATTACAGATAAGTGTTCTTCCATTATATATGCTACCAGTATCAGGTTCCTATCTGGTTTTATGAGCTACCCGTGACAGATACGAGCACGTTCGAATCCGTGCTAATAGAGTTACTGCCGATTCTTAATTATGTATGTTATCTATCCACAAAAGTGTGCGGATGGTAGAAATTCAAGTTTATAAATCAAGCACACTATAAAACACGAAATCTTTAAACTTTTCCTTCGATTAATCGATTCATCAAACTGGTTTGTCCTTCCCTAAGCAAAACTTCTTCAACCCTGTCTCATTTCCATACCATCTAACATTTACATGAAAACAGATTTCAATCATTCAAAACCCTAAAAATATCATTCCCAAAATCAAAAGCCCTAAAACAGAAACAACAAACGAATTCTTTCAACCAGTTACGGGGCGTGATGGACTCGCGAATATCCAAACTTCGGCATTTATAATAATAACAGTATTCAGTGGGGTATTTCAATTTAAGTAATAAAGGGGTTAAAACATGTGCCAATTGGCCGCGGAATATTTAGCATAGCTGTATCAGACAAACGCGTAGAATGCAATGCAGGCAGCACTACCGATCCTGTTATGAAACAATTTTCAAAATATTTTGAATAGCTATTTTCAATCATTGAAACTGCAGTTGAACAGGAATGCGGGGTGGATCGTCCGTAGTCAGTGCAAACTGGTATTGTGAAATAATTTTCAGTCGGTTTACATTGAATATTGTTGTCGCGAAATATTTTAAATATTCTTTTTGTTTAAAGTAAATTTGTTGATGTTCTTGTAAGGAATATTGTAATGTTTATTTAAATTATTGTTTTGTTAATATGGCAGTTCATAGTTTTACGTATTATAAAAAAGTTTGATTAAAATCTCTAAGTAAGTATAGGGTTGAAGTTGATCAACGGGTCTTATGTGTGCCTCATTTGTTTACGTTTACATCCCAATAGCAACTTGTAACTTCTTGACTGACGACCAGCTAGACTGTCGTGAAAGGCATAAGTACATTTTTTATTACTTTAACCGTAAAGAGAATTAGCAGAAAGACAAACGTGTAATAGCTTTTGCAAAACACGTATTTAATTACAGGTTAACTTTAGATTGTAACTTAAAGTCATAAAAGCTAGAAAGGCAAACGTCTACTCATAAAATGAATGATCAAACTCAATTAAAAGCAGACATAACTTGGTGACGAAATTTTAATATACATCGTGTATTAATTGATGGACACGATAGAGGAAGACCCGGTCAGAGCAAAGTAAATTGAAATCTCATTGAATTCGGGGAATGCGATGGCGACGAGAGGCGGCTGGTGCGAATTTAATTAACCCCTTGCTTGCTCGTTGAGGCGAATGTGTACGTATACCGTATATACGTACTACACTATTTGTATGTATTGATTAACAGTACTATTCGGCCCGTCAATCGGCATACAAAAGACCGGCAAAAGCGTTTTAGTGCAATTGAAAATGCTTTCTACAATTGTAAAACACATTAAGTTCAGTTCCATGTCATTTCTATGAGAGAATTATGTCTCAATAAAAACGTTATATTATTTCCTACGTCTATTACTACCAATAACAACCTCCATAATAATATTCTGCATTGCGCTTTAAATATCACGCTAGAACACGGCCCCCGCTACAAGATTAAAGCAATATCAGTTATTTTTATATTAAACTAGAATGAAAGCTCAGATCTTTGGAAGGAAACTCTTCAAGACTGTTAAGTCAAACATTCTTGAAATTACTTCGAAATTATGGCACCGTCGTAAACTTTTCACGGCGGGTGTTAAGCTAAAATTAGTAAGTGCGGCCACTCTAACAAATTGCTGTTAGCACGAATTAGTGAAGTGAATATACACGTCGTATGTTATTCGTTGCGAGCGTAACTTCCAGTTGTGACATACGCGCCCGCGAATTGAGCATTAAGAGTGCTTTCACCCGAAACGTCGTGTGCATCCTTCTATAAATAGTGCGGTGCAGAGAAGGATCAAGTCGAAACGTTTCTATTCCACAGTGAATAGAAAAACAAGAGATCATTATTTATTAGTTCGTTAGTTGGCTAATTTGGTCCATTGCCAGCGCGACGCGGCCACGCTCTCGCGCACTCCGCGAGGAAATTGTGCGTGCACGCTCCAGCTACATTATGAATATTTACTATTTTCTTTTTGAACAGGTATTTGTTGTTACTATCGCACACTTGTTCTCATTGCTTTGTTTATACACAAGTTTCACAATTTTGAATAGATTTTCGAAATTAAACGTGGATTAAATATTTTTTTTATTATTCTCGAACCTCTACTTACAGCGGAGCGTTTTGAAAAGTAATTTATTCGACAACTGGGGAGATATTGGAGATCCATCAGAAATACATTAACGTCGTACCTGAGGCATGACTTCGCGATTGTTTTTGCTTATATTGAGCTTTTGCCCACAAAATATATTCTCCTCAATAATATTAGTCGTAGACCTCACTGTGTACCTACTTGTTTGTGCTTACAATAGAATAAATAACAAATTAACGTTCATATTATTTGTTACTGATCAAAAAGTCGTTTTATTGTACGAGTACTAAGCAGGTATAATGAATAAGCGTTCAAAACTATATTTCATTAACGCATTTAAGGCCAATTATCCACACCATAATAACCAGCATTAAATTTATGTAATAGGCCTACAATTTTACTTCAAAACGGAATATTTTAGGCCCATTTCGAGTGTGATTTAAACTAATTATAAACCACTACCCTACCTTAGTAGATATTATCTAAGAAAATAATTAGGGTGCCGGCAACGTGTTAATAGGAAACAACAGAGTACTTATATTATAATGATTTGGAAACAAGGTGGAGCAATACATGTAAGTAACAAGGGCAGTTCGTCAAAAATGAGGACCCTTGAATGACAAAGGTTCTGCGAAAGATATTGGACTTTGTCGAGTTACACGGGCGTCGTAGCAGAATTTCACGCTGACCCAAACAGGAGCTATGCGGAGCAAATCCTCGCGGAAAGGGTTGAGTTGCGACAGGTCTAAGGAGGATTTCTTGGGAGACAATCGGGAGTTATGCCCGAAGCGGGCGGGGCGCTAAACAACGGGCGCGGGCGGCCCGCCCCTTCTTTATATTTTCTTACTGCGTTCGCCGCCTAGCGGCGCGGCCGGGCCCCTTACACGCTCGCTCGCTCACTAATTGCGCATTCTTCGCATAGTTTAGCCCTCCCGACGAACCCCTCGCCTGCCACCCCCGGACCACGTGAAGCCGTGCGCCGACGAAACTTTCATACTCCCAGGATATTGAGCGGTTTTGAATGTCTTAACTCACGAACGTGCCGCCAGCAAAGCTGAACACTAGCTTTGTTGGCAAACTGTTCCAAACTACAGTCTTCAAGACTGCCGAGTGCGCCGATCTAAGCCATCCCACACGTGCAACTATGACATGCCGAACTCAATTCACTAATGTAATAACGGATCCTGATAGTTCACAACTGCCGAGGGCTCTACGCTTCAAAGATATCTAATTATTTCATAAACATTAAATATCTCACAACATAACTTTTATCTACACTTGACTTGTCAACTTTTAGATAAAGTTGCTTGCGGTTCATTTTCCTCAGTACAGAAAACCCCAGTAAACATAGAATACTACAGAACAAGAAAACTATAGATCGTTGGTACACTGGATTAATTTGGATTCAAAAGAAACTTTTAAAAGTAAGTTTCAGAGTTACCCAAGTTAGAAAAAGCCCATTACAGTTTTAATAAACACACAATAATATCTCCCTCGGAGAATGGATTATTGCAGCACATGACGATCAAGCAAAACAGTGTCCCATGGAACGTCACGGTAAGGGAGAGGGTGGGACGACGGTACGACGGTACGACGGACAAGGGTGACGCACTTTTACGTAGATTAAGCGGGAGGACACGTCCTCGAGTAATGTGGTCATATATTGTCCGGGCGACGCGACGCGTGTCCGCAATTATTATCCACACAGATAACCATTACCAACATCTTTTGCACGAGTAATAACACTTAGACATACTTGTTTACAAATAGAGACCCACATCTCTAGGGAGAAACTTTTATTAATACGTTTCATGACTTTTTATTGTTGACTATGTGGTGACATTTATAAAGAGGAATGATTGTGACACAAAAATTATGAACCTGAATTCCTACATCAAAGTATTTGAAAAGACAAAACGACTGAAGTAGATGTAGGGCATGGCATTTCCTCTAATCTCCCCTTCCGCAGTGTGAACTGTAAGATTTGAAGTAATTTAAACATCGCATTTCTTTACGCCTATTAAATCACTTAAGGTGGACACATCGCCTGTGGTAAATTTGTTTAGCAATTCCATTTGGCACCGCGACGAGGCTGAGCGGGCAGTCCTTTAATTAAAACCGGGACGTATAATGTTGGGCGCTTGACGCAAACTTAATGTGCGTCCGGCGGCGATGTAATGGCACTACCACCCTCTGATAATTGTCCTATGTCAATTCTGCTCCATAGCACCCGTAATATTACTTTTCCGAAAAGATTATGGAACTATTCTCCCCGGGTTAAGCATGTAGGGCTTACAAATAACAGACTTTGTAAATTATTTTATTCAAGCCATTACATCTCCGTAGTATTTGAGTCCAACCGGGCTCTACAAAGGCCCGCAGAAGAAGACTTTACGCCTAACTATAAAATACTAAAGCAACACAAACCGTTTCCTTCGGCAGTTAATTTACTGGAGGCAAAGCGTTGTTTTTATGTAGCAATCGTCACGTTCGCGTTAACGAGCTTTCTAAGTTAACAATGTAACGTGAAAAAATTTGCTCCCGCCTCCCTTTCATGAACAGAGCTTTCATTTTAATAATCGGGGCTTATTGAGAACAAATTGGGGGTTAATTTAGAAATATTTTTGTGGCGATAATAAATGGGGCATAGCTTTCATAGTTCACTAATTACCGTGGCGTTCGTGTACGCAAGTATTTATACACGTAAATTCTGAACAAAGCCACGAGACAACACATGGGTTCTTCGAATTGGCGACATGGTCCGATCGAGAGAGATAATAATTGTCGGTTCACGTCTTTCCGCGGAATCCTATTGCGCAAACGGCTTTTGTCGGCCGACTTCAATAGGTCCTACACTGGCTTTTGTCTCGTGCTACTGCCATTGTTCATTTTCGGCACAGTGGCCTTGATATCTCTCCATTATTTAACTTAAGTGACATATAGGTAAATCGATGTGTAGGCGTCCGTTATTAAACAAAATAATCGATGTTTGGTCTAATATTTAAGTTTAACTGAACTTACTTCTAAGTAAGCATATTGTTTGTAAACTGGTAATATTATAAAAATATATTATTTTTGTTTATCCAATCTTATGTTAATAAAAACGAATGTTTACGCTAGTGCCTACAAAGACTTCTAGCATGTTTGGACTCACCGTACATCTTGCCCTCGTCGGAGAGAATAATTTTGCGCCTGCCGCACGGCGGGTAGATGGCCAGGGCCTCTTGGAAGCTCTGCTCAATGTCTGGACTCCACACTCCCTCCGCATCAGCCGCGGACATATCCTGCGAACGCGCTTTGTTTTATAAACACTACTTATTTAATATCGAAACAATATAGAATCGACATAAATTTTCCCACTCTAGGTAATTTTGACGTCAAAGCTAACACCTTACCCAGGACACAAATGTTTTGAAAACGTTACCTAGGCAAAAGAAAACACAAGCCCAAAGAAAAAACATGCTTTCTCTCTGTATACTAAAGGACTGACAAAAAGAAAAGTTTGAAATAAAGACGCAATAGGAAAATAGCGTCATATCTACAAAGTTGGAGAACAATCGCGTTCCGCGAAAACCCCAATGTTCTAAATGGAGCTGTTTCCCAGCAAATTCACGCGCTCTAAAAGTTAGTAAGTGCAACTTCAGCTTTAGTGCGAAATAATTATGAATATTGTGAACCACACGCGTCTCCCATGTGTATGTCATTTGAGAGACATTATACTTCCAGATATTTATTATTATTTATAGCGGTAGACGGTTTTGTCACTTTCAATTCATGCCAACAAAACAGCAGTGTCAGATATCGTGTTCCCCATTTCCTGAAGACACTCAGTAGCTTTAACTGTATCGAAAGCTTGTTACGCCCCAATGAATCGAATCTTACGATACCATCATTAATCTTATGAACTAAATACGTTTCGAAGATAAATCGTTTCTATGTTAGCCTAGTCCACTTCCAGAGAAAACGAAATTAATTCAAGAAGCCTTAGCCATTGAAACTAAGTAGGAACACTGAACAGATGTGCTTATTATTAACATTTGTAAAGAGTTTGCTTACAGAGTGTTACAAGTCGTGGAGTGCGTCATTGTAATTAATAGACTCGCTTCTATTCTCAAAAGAAAATAAAAATAACGCGCTGCCCTCGACTTGGTCCAACAGGCCGGATCGAAAACATCGTGAATCACTGTTCCTTGAAACTACTTGAAACGTAGCTGTTTCTGGATTTGTTAACTACTAACAGTCAATATTTACTTGCAATTTCTCACAACCGCGTCTTACTAATTGTTTTTGTTACAGGTTTAAATTTATTTCGTTATCAATCAGCCGCTGTGATTTTTATATCTGCTAGTGATTTGTTGGATGTGAATGTTAGTCCAATAAATATCATTGATAATGTTGCGATCACAGAAAAACCGGTTGAAATTCACAGGAAACTTTTTTTTAGAATAATATTTCTTGGCCTATCACACGCGGGATGACTCAAGCGAGAGGTTTGGCCATAATGAAATCTCGAATGAATCTGCGAACACGAGATTCACTTTGTATATCAGTTTACACGTTATGATAATGGGTAGTAAAGTTACCCTTGTGCGACCTGCAATCGTAAATGCGTGTGACTGAACTATGCTGCACACTTTCCGTGCTGCGCAAATTGCAACCGTGTGCACTTATGTTTACACAAACGTGCACGCTTAAGTACCCTCTTCTAATCCGGAGTCCACGATTACTTCTACAAACAAAGCTCCTACCTCATGACTTACAAAAGTGAACTAAGATTTACTAATAACTGGGTAGTAAATCGGCAATATATGAGTTGACTGTTTCGTTTATCGAGGGACTGGCAACAGTACTACGTTTACTGAATAAAGAAGAAAACGAAGATTAAGCTAAAGGAACAACGTAAAATCACCAAATAGAACTTAATTTGAAATGAGTAGACAAGTTTCAGAAATGCAGTCATCTCGCTGCTAAAGTGTTGCAGACTGGCCATAAATAGCTGAAGAGGCTCGTGGGAACCCTTCATAAGGTGAAGATCGGTGTAAATATGAGCTAATATTTACGAGCCGTTAAAATCGACACGTGTTCCACGCCTCGGCTGGCGAGTGACCAGCAATGATCATTAAATTAATGGTTAACTTACTGAAGTAGTTTACACTTAACCACGTGGTAGTGTCCCGAAAATGGAATATGCAATAAAACTTTAGCGGGAGTCGGTAATAGATTAGCCGTAAAGGATTTGCTGGTTGGTGTGAATGGTCTTGTCGATAAGTAAGTAATAGTTTGAGGTGTCGAGGATGAACATTTGGATTTTTATATCATTCGAAATTATGATTAAAGAGATCAATATGGACTGGTTTATATGAATGTTTGGAGCAGACCTGATTCTTAAGTTAAACGAATTGAGGAACTATCACGACTTTGACATGAGCGATAATTAGTAACATTTAAACTTTTATTTATCCTTTGATAGATTTTTTAACAGAGTTAGGATGTCTCCTGTGTCGTGGGTTTTGTTATAAGAGTTATGTAAATCTAGTTGAATATGTGTCATATTTACCTTCTCATCGTCGCTGGCATCGCCGACGTCCAGGTGCTTTGCGTCGGCGCCGCCCGAGCCATTGGTGTCGGGCGCGCCGGCCGCCGTGCTCCAGGGGGACGCAATGGTGCCGGCTGCGAGCGCGCCGCTCGCTGAAACATTGGAAAAAGGGAAAGGTTAATTCACATTGAAACAATTAAACCAAACTTATAACATACTTGAGTAAATCCCAAATAAAAACATCATCATTAACCCTTCGATGAAGGATATACGCGAGACACAATGTCATCACTGCTTAAACTGATGAGGTCCTAATGTAGAGCAGTCAGAGGTGTAAAAAAAAAGATGTTCATCATCTTCATGTATCTTGGATTGTTTAGTTTACAGGGTACTACGAAGATTTGATGTTATCATTGGTAAGATAGCCTTCCATATTCAACCTTCATTGTAGTTTATCCCTAAAAGAAACTCCTAAAAAGCATTTAAGTACTATAAATAAAGAAAAGTTTTCAAACATACGATTATAGGTACATTACATAACGAGCAGTATCGTGCTGTAATTCTGGTGTGTAGATAATGTGACCGTGAATTGTATGACGCATCATAAACGTGGATACGTAAGAAAGGTAACAATTATGTATGTGTTTGACCGATTGAAAGTGATTATCCTTTCCACTTTAAGTCCTGTACCTTTTATCTTTATGTTTGTGGTAAAACACTTAAATGTGTTCAGTGAAATGATAAAATAGCTCTCAATTAATTGTGCATAGATAGCACTTTTCAATAGTGAAAATGAAAGGCAATATAGGTACCTATGGGTATCGAAATATCTAGACGTGAATTGTCAACGTATGGTTAATAGTTACTACTAGCTTCTGCCAGCGGCTTTGTCCGCGGTAGCCTATGTGTTATTCGAGAAAAATCCCTATTCCAGATTATATCCTGATCCCTTCAGTAGTTTTTGCGTGACAAAGTAACAAAATATCCATGCTCACAAACTTTCGCATTTATAATATTAGTAGGATAATGTAGTAGTTAAGAAATAAAAAAACAAGACGGTGGTATATTTTAGGAACTGTTCAAGGAGTGTAAACAAAGAAGAATGTATTTTTAAACTTTATAAAAATCCTATTGAGTATAGTAATGAATGGATATGTCTAGTGGCAGTAGCCGCGGCCGAGTCTCGAGTCGAGTGCGTCTGACGTCAGAGCGCTTGTTTGTTTACCGTGTCGGATGCTCGTCTTGTAAACTTCCAATCGTATTGTGGCCGATACGATAATACACCGAGCAAAGCCGCGGTTACTTCGCTACTATTTTTAAGGCATTGCAAACAAAAAGCTTTTGCGAATTGACGTCAAGTTATTAGGACTGATGTCTCATCTAGATACAGTTTATACATTTGATGTGCCAATGTTCGAAATTGATTTCTCCACATTAATCTAACTAACATTTAAATGTCGACTCATTTACATTAATTAATATTACAGCGACAATGTTTTACTCCAAAATGAGTTTCTAAACATTTATGTAACCCACGTCAAGTTAAAATAAAACTGGCAAATAAAGCCAAGGAATACACAGTTCAAATTTTCATAATACCAAATAAAATCTTTGTTCCCTCAAGATCGGGAGGCGAGCTCGTAGGCATTCCGGAAATTTTCATATTTACTGTTACAAATATGCAGGTACGAAACATTTACAATATAAATATAATATCAAAACGGAGAATTTCTTTATGAAGATCGGATCGGGAGTCGAGAGAGTAAAGTATGCGCCCGCCTGCCTTCGCGACGAGCTGTCCTCCTCGTTACTTTATAAATCCTATCTTTAGGTACCTACCTACATTCCGGATACTATATTTACATCGGAAATTTTACAATATCAATATTTTATTTCCCTTTCCTTATAGGCTAGTTTTCAAGAAAAAAATAAGTAGGTCGTTTTGATTAATTTATGCTTGTATGCTGTCATTTCCCAATAATAATGACATCGTTACAAAGGCAAAAACTTGCAACTTAGTATATTGTAATGTCAATACGGCCCACATTGACGCAACAAATTCGCATTGTCTCCGTCGCATACTTACATATTGAGAAATCGTCTTTATAAATGAGAAATTGACCTCTTTATGATCCAGAACTACTGAGAGCAATTTTGATCAATCGTATAATAAAGAGCTTATTAGTACACAAATGGCTTTGATGACTAATAAGTAGGTCGATATTTATTTTTTATCTTGACTTTATCACGGGTACATTTCCGCAGTAGAACGAGCAGTGTCTGTTTTAAATGTAGCCTACTTACCTAAGCAGAGAGACAACTCGACTAGTTGTATCAAGGATCTTCAATTAGGGCAATTATTATTCAGTAGTGAGTAATTCAAGCAGCGCTCGCGGTTGGCTGACAAAGGGCGCATCGTGGACGTGCAATAATTAAAATAATAAAGCATGGTTGTTCATTGTGCTGATATGACAAGTGCTCGCAATAAGTGGGACCCTCGCTACGCCGCGCTGGGGTCGGCTCTTGATCACATTTAAACGGGACCTATTTATTTCATGCATGCGATTTATACTCTTGTGCAATATTAGCACTGTTTGTGATTTTATTTATATGAACTCAAAGTATTCTGCATTGTTATGACATGAATGCGGGAGCTAATAATAAATATTTCTCCATTGTACAAATGGGAAAGTATCTTGGTGAATAAATAGTTAATGGATTTGCATAGAGACGAAACAGCAAGAAATATAACTGTGAATTCATGGCATAAGACGAATGTATCAAGATCAGAAGTAGGGTAGAGTCTCCAGAACATTTACAACATATAGTTGGGAGTGGGCGGCACAAAAGGCACACGCTGTATTTATAGACAATGCCCACAAAGTACGTGTACTTACGTATGTACGTAATATTAGTCACATCGAGGTAAAGACAAGTGTTGGGACACTGGCCGACCATAGTAGCTACGCACACAGAAACCTTTGTAAAGCAGATGTTTATACATAGTTTTATCAACCGCTTTACCTACAATACCACTTACTTTATGTAATGAATAAATAAATTATTTTGTTAGGACAAATATGTACGTACTTTCAAATATTCGTTGAAAGTTGATATTGGCATTGAATGTGAATTGTGAATGTCATTCAGCGGTTTTTTTTTATTAAATTCAGTTTTCAATTTGTGTTACTTTCATAACTCTGCTGCACATAGTTACTTTCAGATACCAATCGCAGTGTATCAAGTAAATATCACTTGATATTTACATACATTGTACATTATAATAAAAATATAAACAAATGGAATGGACACTATGGCCTTATATGCTAGGCTTATATAAATATACAATAGTTGTGTACATATGTGTTGCACGCGATTCCAGAAACCGGAATGCATTTAACATCAACAATGGAATAATTCTGGTAATTTAATGCTGTATGACCCTTCTATATCGCGTGTGCCTTTTAAAATCTATAAAAGCACCTCTGTTTTATGGCAGAAAGTATTTTTTTGTACTAACGCTTGCCTATTATCCAATTATACAATCGCATTCACCATTTTAAACATATTTTCATTAATTGTTGTTTATTAAAAGCTAAAACAATAACGTTACGTGTAAAAGGAAATAATGAAAAGTATTTTTTAGAGGGAATTAATGTTTTATGAGTAGTTTGAGTAAGTGAACTAAACAATTGGAGGAAATGTGACGTTAAGGAATTATTATAAAACTGCTTACTTTATTACGTCTTTTAATAACGAAAAACCATAAAAACCTTTTGCTTCCTTATATGAATATGCAAAAAGGTTTCCAATAAATATTAGAAAACCCCACGGAAAATGAGGAAAAACCTATAGGCGTTTGTCAAGTTTAATAACAATCAACGTTTCTAAAAGCAGAAAACAAAATTGCTCTCTATCAAGCAAGTAAACTCTTTTGGTACATAAAGTATTGTGACCCTCTCCTATCTAAAGCCTAAACAATGGTATTTAAAATTGTACCCAATAACTACCAACAATTAGGTTCGAAATATGTTGTCTCTCATTCATGTTTTGGCTGAAACTTCAATTATTTCGTTTGACTAGTGTAACAGCAATCGGACATCAAATTAACTTCATATAACCAGGTATTTCAAATGTACAGACATGTTTTCAGCATCAGAATAACTCTTTCAGGGCTGTCTATGTGCATTTTGACTGAAACTTTCCATTTCAGCAATAACTCGTTGATGTGTTTAATAAGATCATGATTATAGTTATTATTGAGTTAAGATCTGAGTGATATATGAGGGTAGGTTAGGTAGTCTGTCTAATATAACTACTAAATCAAAAACTCGTATCGCCGGAACTACATTGTCGGAGTTCCGTAAATCCGTAGTTAACATCGTTTTATCTCGTTTTAGTATTCGGGCGCGCGGAAAATAATAAAAAAGAATCATGAATCGTTATGGGAACAAAAAACGTTTACAAAGGTGGTAGCCCTAGTTGTTGGGGTGTGCGATGGGGGTGGGGCCCGGCCACCTGTGAGCGTACCGCGCGCAACGGTCGAGGGTTGCGCGCCAAAGTATGTTAATTAATTTTCGGTTGACCGTCCAGTGCTCTACGGGTTTGCTCAAATCGGCCCACCGTGCGGTTTTCGTATATTTTGTTTTCAACATGAAAGGTCAGTCGTGTAATCCAACAATATTGTTAATACGGTCAATACAGTAACCCGCTGTTTGTGGTTTGTTGTTCATAAATTCGTAATTTATCTGTAAAGTTTATGTTTATTAAATTAATTAATTACGCGATTATATCAAACTCGAAGTATTCAACCGTGCGTAAATACGTAAAATTATCAGCAGTAAACATTAAACAACTCGTTGACAAAACATGCGTGTAGTTCATACATAATCTTCGATTTTACCGTCCCCGTCTGAGTTTAATTAATAATTCAATAGCGTAAACCGCCGCTAGGAAATGGGGCAATGGGTTTTTATTAATTCCTCTTCAGAATATTAAAGTGGGATGGGATGATTAATGATTCAGCACGATTATTATGTTTATTAAAATCTGCGCGTGCGGTGGCACAATCAAGCCGCTCACAAAGATGTTTACTGGTCGGTCTGAATGTTTACAAACGCGACGTGTACGACACAAAGACTGGTGCGTCGTGCGTGGAGTGGCTGCCGGCCACGTGGCGCGTGCACTATGCACTGACTATGGAGTACTCTCCAAGTCATCATTACGTCGGTCACTAGCCCACAGAATGCCATACAATGCTGTAACCCTCTCGTTAGCCCAACCGTGTCTATCGCCGGCAGCCGCTGCGTCAGACGGTCAGCAATATCGTACATCGCTCATATGTAAACGTCAAACGTTATGCAACGCAATAAAATCGTTTTACTGTTTTGCATGGATTACAATTCTGCTACTTACACGATGATAATAATGTGCAGTTTTTAAATTACTTTTGCGTAAAGAATATAGAAATTACGACACTACATGCGTAGGGTTTATAACGACTTCAATGCCTGATTATTGTTGATTTTTAATGATATTTGGGTTTCCTAATACTAAACTAAAGGAAGTTAAGAACTATTAATAGAATTATATCCAAGCTACTTTGTATTTTGTCAAGAGACTGATCGGTGAATCGAGCGAGCTCATGAAATAAACTTTTTGGCACTCTGACCCTGGCAACAGATTGGGAAGCGCTTGATAGAAGGCGAAAAAAACGAATGATTCACTACTAGTGATTCAACTTTCCAAGGATTTCTTTGGATTGAGAGGCAATGAAAATATTCATGAGCTAAAGCTTCTGTTCCTCCCGAAACTGTCAAAAATAATTAAGATAACAATATGAATATTAAAACTTCAAACTACAGAATTTTTTAAATGATTGATGCCACTTTTTTATGTTTCAAAGTAACCAAATCCATGAAGACGATCAAGAGATCTCACCACTGAGTCACGTAGCCGCCTGCCAACATCGAATAATACTAATACAAAGCATAGGTATTTGTGTAGAGTGCTACGCCAATTTAGACTTTGATTCAATACGACAACAGATCGCTAGTAAGCATAGGAGATGTGAATCATCGCGCTCGCTCCGCCAGCTGCGAATTAAGACTCAGATTGCAAGTTCTCAGCAAATGTCTTTAGTCGTCTTGCAACATTAGCTGTAAATACTAAACATTATCACATTCGATGTGTACTCGTACGTGCGGACGAATTCTCGTGTTGTCGAAAAATCTGCATAATACTCGTCACAGAATCTTTTCACGCGACGTGAAATTTTTGTTACCCTCACGAAATCGCTTTTCATGTCAACGTTTCTACTGTATGATTTATTTGTAAAAGAGCTTGTATTTCACTCCACTGACAAGTGAGTGCTGAGCTACCTTTTCTTTATTTTCTAATTTGTCCATGAAGATAAATATGTTACTTGAAATCTTTGACATACCAGCCATTCCTTGCCGGTACGGTTCGAGACTCTTCCCACTATTGCAAGTGCCGTTCATATGTGAAATACCAGACTGTAGTCACTTGAGAAAAGAAACCCTCACTTTTGGTAATAATCCCATCTAACATGTGTTTGTGAAAACTTAAACAATTTTCACTTATCATGTTTAAATCCACATGAAAACATATTGAAAATTGTACATGATATATGGGTCCGATTAGATCGCAGCACCGTTATAAATACTGCAAATAGTTACTTATGCTCGATTGTCACGTGAAACGTTCGAGAATCACGAAGGGCTTCATTGCAAGTGTTTATTTTGATTTATCAAACGTAAACATTCACTTTACTTTCTCATCCTTTAAGTGTTAATAGTACCGGTGACTGTGTCGTGAGAAAAGGACAGAAGTAACTGTTTTACAACACAATTATGTATATTGACCCATAAGAAATATGTACGAGGTTCTTTGCCTTTGTTTGTTGTGCAGTTGTATAATCTAATGAGTAAATATAATTAGCGAAACGGGTTTGTTTACATAATGCACATGTGCAGCAATAAAATATGCATAAATTAATTATTATGGGCAAAGTTCACAGTCTGCTGAATTAACATTATGTGTATTATCATAGATTACTCAACAATTATAACTGGATGCTGTTACAACAAACTTTTCTCATTATTTGATATCGAATTGCATAATAAATCAGTGGAAAACACAGATAATAACGAAGAGAAAAAGTAAGGGTGTTCGATGTTTCCGCACCAGGATTAAATATCATCTTAGGAATTCTAAACTCTATTTATTTACAAACGGAACACAATATGAGGGAATAGGTAAGCAAAAGACAAGCTAGGTAATCATTTTATAAACTCGTTAGTATAAAGTAATACATAAATCAGTTCAATTTCATACACGTACAAAATCCCTAAAAAAAGTTAGCAACACGGTCCCAAGGGAAAAATGTAGGCAAATGAGTACCATGAAGCACAAAATCTAATTGGTTTTGGGTCCTCTGAATTTGACCCTTCTTGAACATATCCAATAAAGCGAGCGGGATATTACTCAAATATGATATAGATGGCTTGGTAACAAAGAGATACTTATGAAATTAAGGCGATAAATCAGCGTGGTCTGAGCGAAGCGGGCCATGAATGAGTACGGGAACAACGGCGTTATATGTAAATAATGTCGTATGCCGACGCCCGACGGCCGCTCGCCTGAATATAAAGTAATATGTCACAGGACATTACATGCCAAGTGATCGAGTACTAATAGTCTCAGGGACTTCCACCACATTATAATTGATAAACTGACAATGTAACAACACAGTCAATATTAAATTGCCATCTAGGCATCGACGTATCGAAAGAAAGTTGGACTTGAAGAGTGTTCAGGCATAAAAGGTGAATGGTACAAGACGATTGGTTTTGCAAAACGGACGTTCAAATTACTTTTCGTATGGCGTAAATGAGAGGCGTCAGCGCGGAACGTGGCCGCAACTAGCAGAGATAACAACTGACTGTAGCCTGTAGCCGACCACAGAAGCGTTAAGCGATAAATGTATGGCTTGACTACGAAATAGCCATTAAGTCGTTTGGACTTCACCGTGTTTGTTGTCTGAACGTTTTCCAGTATTAGTTTAAAGCAAGACAGGCAAATTGTAATGACGGGGTCATTAGAATAATGACTGTTCTTTGAAAATATATTTTTACTTGTCTTACTTCGCGGTCGCGGTCGGTATGATTGATTTACATCGACTATGTTTTCTAATAAATATAGCCTGGTGTAAGAAAACTCTAATAATCATTATTAATTAAAACTATCTACTACATTTTTCCCACTTGGTTATTCTATTGTTCATTTGTTTTTTTTTTCTAATCAATGGACAGAACACGACGATCTGAAGTAATCGACATGATAGTTGAACAGCCACACTAGAGCGGATATGTAGGTCTGCTACGTGCGGACTTGCTTACACCGACATACAATATTGTGTTGTACTTGTTGTTGCAGAAACAACACAATAAATACACACTCACACTCATAAAGGCAAATAAATTTTCCTCTAACTGTTAAGTGGTATCCCTTTATTCAAAGAAGAAAAATAAATTCGCTAAGTAAGCCCCAACCATGCATTACTATTCAATAATATGCATGTCTCTACATAAGGGAAAAATTCTAAAAACTCAACCCATTCAATATATTTTGATCTTTAATATTCGCCGTCCGTACAGTGTTCAAACGTGACCTGAACTCTTTCCTATTGTGGTTCAATATCATACGGCGACGTCAAAAACAATGAATTCATGACCAACTTCCAGCAGAGTGCGTGAGTTTGGAACGCCCGCCATCTGAATATTGAGTAATAGTTAGTTTAATGTACATATTAAAGTTCCCAACTGCGTCTAATGTACGTACAAGCACAAAGCTACCACGAAATGTATGTACAAATATTAGTCAGACATCGAGCCAGTTAGATCGTGTTTATTTCATTACGCTCGCAGTCTCTTGTATGTGTAGGTACCTAATGAAGGGAATCTGAGAGCTTTAGCGAGATCAAGGTGCGCTGATAATCGAATTAATTTGAACTGCACTGAAGCCAGCTATGTTGCCGACAGAGGACTTAACTAAGTTTATGAGTATGCTAGGTACGCTCTTAGCGTGCAACAAGTTTGTTGGGAACATCTTGAGTGCTTTGAAATCGGTTAAGCCATACAGAACCGTTCAACTGTTGTGTTCAATAGTTTGGTGCTCTTCACAGTGTGTAGCTGAGCGCCAAGTTGGATACTGTGTTTCTCTAATTCAGCTGTAGGGTCGTAAAATGATCATAGCCGGTGCAATTAGTACTAACGGTTGTGGTGTATAGCCCAGCTGCGATGTGATGGCGGGAGACAATTGCTGTCGACAATTCGCGAGGGTTCAATGACCACTCGGACGATGCAAGTAAGACGCGCTCAAACACGGCGATTTTCTTCTAGAAAGTCTGAGTGCTGTTGTCGTGGAACATCTAGGTTTTAGCAGTTGGCTCTAGGAAGCACTTATTGATAGGCGGAAAATTACATTTTACTTTGGTTTTTTTCCTGCGGCGATGTGAATATGCAAGTAGCTTCGACGTGATGTGATCATTCTTTGTCAATGTAACAGTGATTCACATGTCCGAGCCTATTTGAACGATTTACTGCAGAGTTGAAGAAATAAAACTTCAATAACAGGAAATTAATTGATAGTGTAAATGACATGACTATACAGTACAGCCATAGACGGGCAGGCCAGCATTGTGGTCCGTTTATGATTCTCACAGTAATTATAGTTGCCATAGTAAATCAGCGCAATAATATTTCTCGACGGTATCAGGTATAATTGGATCGCAATGCGAGTAGCATCTATGCGGAAGAACGGGAGCAACATCTCTTGTTACATTCTGTGTCTTATTCTGAGAACACCATGGGAATACATCGGCGTGCTTGAAACAACATAAATATCAACCTGCACATAAAAGTCATTGTTCACGGCTTTCATTTAAACTATCTTTTAATTTAATGTCCACACAAATTTTCCTAATTATATTCCGAGAATTAAATACTGTAATAAAAATATTTGCTCAACTCTTTCACATGCACGCAGGTAGGTAATGGCAATTCTTGAATTAAATTAGCAGTTAAGTAATTAGCTTTTGCATTATAATAAGCTGCATTAACTTAACAAGTTTTATTAGAATCTGATTTAAGAAAGGGATTTAAAAGGTTTACCTTTTTAAGGCAGTTTATAAAAACAAACAAAGTTTGTCACAATGCCTCTTTTAAACCACACCAAAATATTTCCATTTATCGACGGAGCACATGAGGTTAAGTGAAAAACTTGGAACAAAGGCTGGCGTGGTCGGCTCACTATTTAGTATGCATTTGGAAAGGAGTTGAGGCGAGAGCAATAAGTTTGAGCGCGCGATTTGCATAGATTGTGGCGCGCGGCGGCGCGGCGGCGGCGTGGCGGCGGCGCGGGCGCGTGTTTGGTGATTTACTTGGTCGGCCGCGTGGGCGACGGCCAGATAACACCTGCACTGCTATTATGATGACACCTCCGTGAACTGAGCCGTACAAACACGAACACTATAAAAACTGTACATCACTTTAAAAGGAGGAAAACCTTCACAAGCAAAAGTAGTTGTAGTTTAAACACTCCTGAAGATTCATTCCTGTTCCATAAGCTCACAAATATCAATATCATGGTTATCTAGAATAAAATTTAGTCTAGTTTATTATCTAGAATAAATAGTTATTAGAATTTAAAGAAGAAAATTTTCTATTTTTTTTTGAGTTTCCTGAAGAGAAGATCGAGGAGTTGCAGTCTTCTAAAAGATTGTTGACATTTGGGCCGCTACCTACTGGGTTAATGTTGTTAATTAAGCGTTAAAACATGTTGTAAGCGAAATTGCAAACAAATTAATCCATTTAAGGAAAACCAAGAGCTGAAACTAGTTGGTGAATGAAGAAAAACAATAGTAAGTCATAATCATAAGTGGTGTCTGCCTCGTAGGCTGTACTGTATGGCGCGCGGCGCGCCGAGAAGCCTGCTTGTGGCTAAATTACACTCATTTACCGCAGCAACAACGTTCGTGGCATGTGCAAAATGTTGCCAGCGACGATTAGCAGAATTCCTACCTCGCAATAGAACATATAAATGCTAAAAAACAAGGCCCTTGCGACACACATATGTACTTAATGACTGGATAGGTTAGTTGTTTTGTAGATTTTCCATTTACGTCCATCATTCCCTTGTGTGATGCATCAACCACCAACCGAGATAATGTTCTGTCATTCTGTCAGTTTTATTTACCTGTATAGGTGATTGAGTAAGAATCTTAATTAGTTACGGCGAAGTATTAGAAATAATAGGCATAGCCTGTTGTGTAGCTGATTTAATGATTTGCAGTTGCCATGTTACACAATAAGTTCGCTAATGGAATTGATAGCAGTAATTAGAGAATGAGCGGCTGCGACAGCCGGCGGCACGATCCATGGGGTTTCGACACAGACAATCGCAGGCACGTTTACTATGCGGGTTATTATAAAGTGCAATTGTTGCATTCAGCATTCGTAGCGCATTGGCGATGGCTAATTTTATCTTTAACACCCGCGTGTTTCAGCGACGGTGGGTTTCACTTTCATTTATTTTTAAAGCACGACTCATTGATTTATTTCTTCCAATGAAATAAGTAGACGCTTTTAAAAATAAATAATGTTTCATTAATAAGCCCTTGGAAGAGTAATTAGCATGAAAATGAATGGCTTCAACTTTCCCCGTTGTTGTAAACATATAGTGAGCGATATAACGATAACACAGTTAATTTAATAAATGGGTTACATGATTGAAACGTTGTTGTTTGACGAAGGTCGAGGAATAAAGTTCAGTTTGTGTGGTTGGCGGTTGACGGTGATGCGTGACGTCTTTGCATACAATAAAAATGTCGTCACAAGTTTACAGACACCGATGGACGTCATAAATGTGGTAACATTGTTTTCACTATTGTTACCATAAAATTTTCATTGATACAAGGACACGTAATCATAGTCACTCTTTCATGTAAGTATTTGAACTGAATTAAGAAGAAATAAGACATAGAGATCCTTTTTACTCCAGTTACGCGATGGTGCTGATTAAAATATCACTTTGACATCGTCAAAGTTACCACTACGCAACGTTATTATTTAAAATATATATTACATAAAATAAAATTCGTTTAGATAGCACAATTTTGCCTCAAAATGTTTATTTATATTACACTGTAAATTACTCATATTACATCTATTACTTGTCTAATTTAACGTTATACTTATTACAGTTTTATATAAAGTAACAAAGTACTTTTACAAATATTCGTTCTACCTAATTACTTATTCATAAACATAAACTAACAATAAGAAAATAAAAAAGTAACGAATGAATTTACTTAAACCATTATTTTTAATTACGGAGTTCACATTAATGTATCATAGGTTGTAAAGAACATTATGATTAGCCGTGTCATAAGTAATTGTTGACTATCGCGTCATCTGGATCAGTCCGACTACGTCAGCAGACTTTTAGCTCATCTAAGCGCAGATTAGAAGGATCGTAAGACGCACGTCAACTATGATTGTCCCACCAACACATTACAACAACTGAATAATACCGATGTGTATCACTATCAGCATAAACGAAGAAAGGTTTAATTTTAAACAAAGCCATTGGACGCATAAACTACGCTTCTTAATGTTAGTTGTGTCTCAAGACTCTATCCAACTTCCCAGAAGTATGACTACACAAATATTTTGAGCATTCCAATGTCGTTGAGTTTTCTTCAATCGATTAAGAATCCTATACTTAAGCCCAGGTATCCGACGGAACTTATTAATCTCAGCATTGATCACACTCCTGCCCGAGGACTTTGTGTGGTCATTTATCGTTCTTACTTAAAAATGTATTTATTTTATCATACACTTAGGATTTAATTCCAAATTCTTACAGATTTATGTGTCCACATTCAGAGGAAACTATTTTAATTAGGCTTTTTTCTGGCCATAATATTTGATAATGACTTTAAGAGAGGTGAAAAAACCTAGTTCTCTATATAAAACATTCTCGGCGTTTCTAAATAGCGTTTAAAAGATTTTATTTTAACGCATTTCCATTTTTATAGCCGTGCAAACACGAAGCGTCAATCCACACCCTTACGTATAACTGTAAAGGCGACATCGCGCCGGTCATGGGCACTGTGCCAGCGACAACGGTGTATCGCGCCGCTTCCGAATCATTGTCGTCCGACCACTTGTCCACTTGTCATTCAACGGACGCTGATAATTGGGCTGTTTACTTAATCATCATTAAATATCGAATAGAATAGAATCGCGTTACGCAACCGATTAGGAGCCAGACACAATCTAATTTATAACGCCGCGCCGTTGTGCAAATTTAGAATTGATTAAATACAGTTTTTGTGAGCATATTTTGTCGATTGGAACAATGATTTACATTAAGAGTGTTTAAATAAGCAGACAACAGTTCACAGAGCGATTCGTTTGGTGCACTAGACGCTGTAAGTAGGCCGAATCGATCACGCTTCGATTGAAGTGTTGAGCTTTTGCTCCGACATAAAGCATCGTTAAAACTACTTGTTTGATCTCTAACCTCAGCTAGTACGAGCAATGTGTGTATGTAAATACAGTGTGTGGTAGTATAGTAATTACTTACAATATGTAAATTGTTCAGTTTGAAGAGCTTAAAAGCCCATTATCAAAAATTAACATATTTAACACACAATTACCAAACGTAATCTCATAATTTCTGTGCGGTTAACTGGGTTACGTACATCTTGGCATATTATAATATGTACGAGTATGTATCATACAATAATAATACAAAGTTTTTATTAACAATAAAGATACCGTATTCTAAATTGTTACCCAATAAAGCCTGCGCTCTGTACAACAATGAAACGGTAGCAGTTGAAAACAAATTCGTGTCGATAAGGTTATTACTCGCTCATAAATATAGTAGTGACAAATAATGTTTAAGACACTTAAGCAGCTCGTATCAGCGCAGGGGACATGACGTAAGTACAAAGGGTGCAGGCGTCCAAGTTGTCAAACGAGAAGTTTTTATCGGGCGGCCTGTCGGCGTTGAATAGAAATGAGCCTTGAATAATGCATGTGTGGTGCGGCCCGCGTCCCGCACCTCTCCAAACTGATTTGTTGCAACCAACGTTGCAACAACGCGATCACGCTCATACACAGGTGTTTACGTTTATACCCAGTGATTGTACGATGTACGCCTTCGTGTACTAGTGTTCGCTTCCTCAGACTTGCTGACATCGCATTATGTGTATTAGCGAACTTGTTATACGATTCTAAAACTACAGAGACTGTGAGAAAATTACTCGCGGATTCTATAACAAGTTTATAAAACGACATTAAATATGACCCGAGTTGCACTATACTGTGCGATATACTTTGATTCTATGACTCACAGCAAGTCCATTACGTAAAACAATGTTTCGTCAAGTTGAGCGTGTAATAATCCTTCGAAACTAAACTCTGTTAAACCGCAAATACAAAATAGAAAAACATTTATTTTTCCGTTTTATAGCTAATCAAATATATGCATTAGTAGTTACTATATGCGAATAGTAAAATAGTATTTCTCATTCTCAGCTTAGTGTTGAAGCGTAGGCTTGTAAATGTGTGAGCTTGTGAAACCCAGATACTTAGCCGAGCGCCCCGAGGCTGGTTTCACTTCCTGTGCCTTAAACCCATTGATGCGGCATCAGATAGTATCTTTTTTTTCATGCAAAATAATAAAATATAGTAACTTTGTTTCTGACTAGCTGTTACGTAACCATACAGGCTAATGATGTACTATTGAGCGTTGGCGGAATGGTGCTGTCACCGACGTTTCCGCAAAGCGAAATATTACTCATTGTTAATACCACGTTAAGTTTAGTTGCTGAAAATTAAACGGGCGTACGTCGGAGATTGCTGTTACATAGAAGGAACGGTACATTAACTAGCTGCGTTCAAAGCGGGAATGAAGCGAGCCATTTGTGGCCGAGGTTCTGGTTTGCTATCCGACAAGATGGCTGTGTTATAAGTCGTAGAACGCAGGCCAGCACACATTTTTGCGCACTTACCTCCATTCTTAACTAGAAACTAACTGGCTCTTTGATTTACCGAGAATTTAAATAAAAGATGTAGCTACGCTGCACCACGATCTGCCTATAAAATGACAAGCAGACGGACTACACAGAATTCAGAGAAACTCATGAAAATTCCCAACACAGAGTGAAAATTTCTATAGTGACATCACAAGCTTGAAATCTTGGTTTCAAATATCTAATTAGTGTGATACTTACTAATCAATTATCTTCTATTAAAGTGATGTGACTATCCGCATCAACATCGGATATATCAAATTTAAGATCTCTATCTATCCGAGAGTTCAGAGTTAGAAAGTTTCAGTGGAAAGGAAAGCTGCCAGACACTTTATTAATCGGTAAGTGATTACTGAGTGAATAAGAATTAATAAAAAAAAGTATTGAACGTATCCTAAGTATCAAGTTTCCTAATTCGTGAGCGGAATTGTAGACGTTATACGATTACCTACTTTCATATATTTTGTAGGTACAATTTACAGTCGATATATATATCATCGGGCGACAGAGATTACCTGGAAGTGATCAAAGCATTAATTACTTGAAGTAATTACTTGTAGTGGTTACTACCAGCAAGTTTAGTGTTGGGTGAACTAACTCTTGAGAACTGTATTAACAGGTGATTCCTGATATTTATTCTTCATTTCCCAACTCCCATGATGAGAACTAACTCGTATCCGATTTTAGAATATAACAGAACAACGTCTGCTATAAAATCAAAATGAAGGGACATGTATAAATAGATCGGAGAACGCTTTGAAAGGACTATTTTCTTTTATGTCTACACCGGAGTGGCGCCTAGAAGTTTTAATTTCAGATTCATTGTTTTATACCTTACTGTTTATTTTGTAGATAATCTTCTTTTTAGATGATCTTTTCATTAAAGACAAGACTTACTTATGTCGATTTATTTCCCAATTTACTGTTAGTTTGTAGGCTAAAAACACTGCGAGGATTCTAAAACTGGTTTAAGAACGATTAAATAAATTAAAAAAAGAAGAAATTATGTGATTGATAGTCACGTTACAGTAAAAAAAGCGAAATTATATACTAAAAAGGCCTAAAGATCCTAAGACTGCGTTAAAACGTAATTTCCATAGTGGTCGAAAATGATATTATTATTAGATAAAGGTTTGTTGACTTTTCCTTATATTTTGGAGGTCTATTAAAGGCCATCGGACCACATCATTTACATACTTACGACGAGCATCTAGATGCTAAAATAAAAGTAGACATGCTAAAACTAGCTTTCTGACAAACCACGTGTTCAAAGGAAAATAATCTAGACCAAATAATTTTCCAGTCTCCTATTTGTAGGAAAAAGAAATATAATATCAAACTTTTATACTTATGATTGCAAAGATTGACTTTGAACAAACTAAAAACCTTAATAAGTACAGTTATTAATTGAAACTGATAGCTTAATAAAAGTAAAAATTTACACACACTAATAAAAATGCTGTAAAAAGTTTGCGGCGTTCAACCTTCGGATGCAAGTAATAACCAGAATTAAATTATGTGTATTATAATAGTAGTACATAGATGAAAATAAATAAATTTAGTGCAAAATCTTATTTGTTACATCTCTCTAAATATGTCATCATTTGAAAACTTTTTAGGACTAAACTTTCTGGTTAAATTCTAACAAACTTGTTGCCAACTCGAAGCTTTGAAATTTTATGCAGGTTCATATTTATTTTTCCTCAAAATACCAGCTTCAGAAGTCACATAAATAGTTTTAATTATGTAGATTATGCTCTTAGACATCTGATTTTATGCCTATAATAAATTATCACATAGATAGTTTTAATAGAAAGAATACTAATTTAATTGTAAATCTAGTTCCATTTCAAATAAAAAATATATCTCAAAAATAATAGCATAAGCCTTTTCAACATATATGTAGGTAAAACCGGTTGATTAAAATGTAGTTTGGTAAATAATATAATAATATATTGGCAAAATAATTATGTAAAGCGTATGCATGCCGTTAGTTCTGCAGTTTATAGGCTCCACAATAACTTCTGAGTTTCACGAAACAAATTATATTTAACGACAGATTTAATTTAGCTGCCTCCATAAAAGTGGTCATATTACGTACAATTATTGTGATATTAAAGTAGTGTAAAGCGATAAAGTACAATATTTGCGTAGAGGTCTCAAGTGAACGGATCTATTACAATGCCACGGTGAGAAAGCTCGGTGCTCGGTGCTCGGTCGTGTCGTGTGCGCCGGCGCCGCACAATGCTCACGTTTGCGACATCGCAATCAGCATCGTCAGCGCTATGTGTATCGAACTATAAAAGGTCAGGTTAAATAGCAACTCGCAATTCACTTGCCGTTTTCATTCCGCACATTTTTTGCAGCGAACAATTACAATTATTTACAATAATTAAACATATGTTCTTGTATTTACAGACTACATTAGCATAGTTTATAGATAAATGTTTCCTTATGCCTACGAACAAAACGACATACTTATCTGTTTATTTTATGAGGCATATTCTTTAAGCAGTATTCATTAAAAATAAATAAAGCATTTCAAAAGAAATAACAACAGATGTCTGAATGTCCACTGTGTATGATGACGGAAGATAAGGAACAAAATACCTAGTTAAAGAAGAGATAAAGAGGCACAATCCACTAGTAAAATTGAACAAATAGTATAAGAACACCTCTGTAAACAGAGCAGGTAGAGCTAAAGGAACTGTTTTAATTTAATATAAAAAGATCCGTAACCGCCTCACGAAGAGGACTCGACACGCGGTGAAAGGTAAATAACACTATGAGATATAACATAACAATGAAGTTTTAATGAAGCACTGTTTTCAAATTCTATTCAATGGACTTTTCCGCTATTGTGTTTATTTGGAAATAGTTCAGCTATTCAGCGTGAAAACAATTAAACGAAAATGAAACCGCACCATTAAAAAGTATGTACACATAACTGTAATTTATATTATTATTCGTCAACAAAAACGATAGTAAGTTTGTTCGAGGATCAAGGCGAAAGAAAAAGTCAAAGTTATCTAGTGTGAATAGATACTTGGTGAACACAATAAGCTCTGCCCACGCGCCGATGAATCACGCGCATGCGCCTGCCGTTGCCGCAACACACAGCAAGAACAGCAAAAACATTACCTACTTTTGAATAAGTTTCCTTTCTCTTTCTACACCTCCGAGCGTACACCATGTTCGGCGCCACTCGTTGTATCAATAAACAAATGATTCATTATCAATACATATCTAATAGGCTGACTTTGACCATGATTTGACTCAATGCCGAACTAGCCAAACTAGTGACATTGCATCATACTTGCTATTTTACCGTACACTACTGCTATGGAATTATTTTATACCCGCAGTGTGGTAAGGTCAGGAAGAAGAATTGATCGATGAGCTTTGTTAATGGGCCATTTCAGAATGGGTTTTAAGGATCAACAGGTAAATAAAGGACAAAAGCTATTAAAACTGAGCAGATCTCAATTGATACACATTTCAAAGTAATGAAGACAGTATCCGTTGAAGAAAGTTTTAAATAAAGTCCACTTCGGGATCGAGAATGTTTATATGAGAACACGCCAAATGGTAAATAAACGTTTAAAATGTTGTAAATTGCTGTCTTAATCTCGTTGGCTTGATGACAAATAAAAAGTCCTTTCACCTGGGAGACGCTTTTGGAAGTGATGACGATAAAAACGAAGATATTTAAAAATTTTGAATTATCGTATGCAGTTCGGAAATCATGTCGTATATTTCGGCAGCTGATTTCCTATAAAACATGATCGCATTTCCTGATCCCATTACGAGTACGCTAAAATATTAAAATCAATATTTTCGTAATTAATGGAGTGGACATTTAATAACGTCCACTACCCTGACTACAGCAAATGTTATTGAATTGCAGCTTTAAATTAAGAGCTCGTGTCAATTTAACCAATGAATATGCGCCGGCTATTGAGCTTGATTTCGAAATGTAAGAGCGGAAATATACAATCAGTTTTCTTTTTTTGTAAGAAATCTATTTACTTATTACATTGGACATTAATTTATTGTCGCATTAACTGACCAGTCATAGCAGCCAAAGCGTGACGAAGTCGAACGAGTGGCCATGAAGTGCGTAGAGACTGGTCGGTGTGATACGTAGAAACGGTGACTCACTGAGAGAGAACAGAAATATGCATTGCTGTGTACCAGATAAGGACAACAGATTTCAGAAAACAGGTTTGTGATTTCGAGTTTCGATCCGATATTCTCTTGTCTGTGCCAAGTAGACTTCGCTTTAGTAAAGCTGCCGTTCACAAACTCGGGGAAGTCGTACATTACAGCTTTTTATTTTTATCAGTCTTGAAACTGTTTTACAATTAGGATTTTGTTAAACTGGCCTTCGTCTGCTTCTCGATTAATGGTTGTTATCGTAATTAGTCACAGACCAGTCTCGATAACTTTCCCGCCCTGCTTTAAAACCATTCCTATTATAGTGAATTAGCAGATTTTGTTCTTTATCTTATCAAGTAAAGGTTACCTACTGAACACTTTCTTTATCAAGACATGGTCTGTGTCGTGGTGATGTCACCACTACTTCGGTGCTCTTATCTTAACGACGATAAAACGTTTGTTAGGAATGTTCTACAGACGTAAGTTAGCTAATAAAACGCGGACCCACTAGGCATCCCGTCAGCACCGCAGTTATCTCATCTAATGAAAAGGTTGTATCATACAAGCTTGTGTTATGAACACTGTTCTGCGAAATACAAAAAAAAAAACTGCATAAAACCAGTTAATATTGAATAGATGGTAGCGATATTGTATGCTAAAACGTCGGCGGCATATCAACACGTGTTTCGCGTGTGATTATCAATCGGTGCAGTGATCGCTGAAGAAAGTCTAGAGCTACACGATTACAGGAATTTTCCGACTCGGTGGAAATGATCGCGTCTCGGTGAATCATTACGTTTTTGCCTCAACGTTATACACAGAGAAAATGCACGCTCCTAACGTGTTAATAAAATTATATATCAATGTTGACGTTTAAATTGATATTTTCGATATTGTTGTCGAATGTAAGTCGTTAGAACACATCACAGAACCGACACGTGCCAAATCTGGGACAGTCGTAGTCACTGCTAATGTCCCAGTCTGTAATTTATCGATATTAGCAAACATTTAAAAATATTCAATAGTAAATCCTAATCACTTACATCAGCGTGTTTGCCCGTCAAAAAAGTACAACGGTGCCTTTAACGTTAATGGGTCTATTTTTAATGATAATAGGTTGCCGATAATTGTGTAGTAGTGTTGACGTCACGGCTAGTTGGCAACGTAAGCGGTCTATAGGAAAACATGCAAATTGGTTGGCTGATTCCTTCCACTATCTTCCAACTTGTCTGCGTTAGTATTGTTATTAGATTGCGATGCTACAGATTTATTATCTCAATTGTGTTAGCTTAGTTGTATAATTTATTTTAGTTCGTAGTTTGTATTTATTCTTTAACTGTTATTCCGAAAATATCAGCATTTTTTTCTACATAATAAGAAGCCAACAAGGAAAACATAATTGCAAAATAATAATATTTAAATAATGTTTACCTATAGGCTCGGAATTTCCACGTTAGCAAATTTATCTAAGTCACATTGCTGTATGACTAATAAGGCACACAGAGATGCTACACAAAGATGGCATTAATTATCTTTGCCTACATGCTTCAATATTTACGTAAAAATAGGTACTAGGTACGACATGTGCTCATCACGAATAACTTATTTAACGATAGCAATGTTGTAGACAATGTACTTCCTAATGTTGTAATATAAGTGAATGCAACAGATGCAGTGTGTGTCGTATCTGTGAGACGCGGTGGCTAGGCTCAGTTGCATACAAATCGGAACAAGGTATAATTTGATCGTGGTCCAACAATCGTTAAGGCTACTGTTACCAGCCTGTGCGGCAACCGGTTTGGCCACTTCCAGTGCCGAAACGGCGCCAATCATAGCCTTAACACCAAAGCCAGAGAGCCTTTTATTATTATGCTAACAACATCTCTTTACTAGATATTACTTCCACACCTTTCTTTTATCAGGGTAATAATTTTTAATTACTGACAATTAATGATTCACACTTAGATTTGCTAAAGGCCCGTAAGTTTATGGAGGATACTAGTACTGCTGATAGGAGAGATGAGGAAAGAACCAGTAACTAGTAAATGGTAAATGCGGTTGCCGACGGTTGACGGTGCACCGGTGACGCAATTATTCATCGTACTTGTTGTTCTATTAACACAGTTAAATGACAACTTTTGTCATGGTGGATTTAAATTGATTCAATGACAATACTCGAGCCGTTGTTATTAGATTTATCTTAAGGTATTTCAGCAATGCAGTTTCTAAATGTTTTCGTTTTTCATTAATTTTTTCAGTCAGATCATTAAACAATACGGAGAAAAGCGACAAGGTTAAATATTGGTTTCTTTAAATGAAGCCTTAATAAGTACAGTTCATTAATCCAATTTTCAGCAATTGGAATTGATTTGATTTAATTTTATTATACATGTAAAGTGTTTATTAGTAAGTACCATTGTAATACGATTATACAATCATTGGCAGCAATCTCTAAATCTCCTCGCAGACGCCGAAATTATCGCGTGTATCGGTGCCAATAGCTGTCTGATTGATGGCTGATCCGGCGGCCATTTATCCATTCGTGAAACAGTGTAGGCTGATTGACAGCAAAAATCAAGAAGAGGCTAATCAAAATAAAACGAAAGCGCTTCCAAATAGCAACTTCCTGTGGAGTCCCTCAAATTATACGAAAGCGTAGCAGCATCAGCCACTGGAAATTATCATGTGGCGTGCTGGAAATTGGCGTGCAACTATACGTACAATTTTAGAAATGAGTAATTGCTGTCGAAATTTAGCGCTCGAGGGTGCGCACCTGCGGGCGCTGAGATTCATTCATGAGAGGAGCGAAATAAAGCGGCGAGAGGTCGAGAACAATCCGCGGCCGATAATAACAGTTGGCTTTTCTTAGAAACAGTGTGGCGCGGAGGCTTCGACGGAGGGTGTGTTGGTGTCTCGCTCGCACGGTTGGAGAGTGAGCGAGAGGGCGTGGGCGGGGCTCAGCATGTTATGTCACGTCGCGGGCGGTGAAGGCGTCCGAAGCGGAGTGCGCGCTGCACGCTGCACTCTCTGCATCCGCTACACTTCCCGACTTTTCATTATTAACGCTTGTTAAAGGAGCCGAGGTCAGCGCGTCAGATAAATATTAAGTCAGGTGGACCCACCTCGGGACGTGGCTCCTCGCTCTCTTATTTATGTGTTAATCGGATTATCAAATCTTACGTGCAGTTAGTGTATGGCGCCGATTATTCTTACACAGCTAATAGGTTGGTATACAAAATACTGATAAGATTTGGGTGCTCACGGATATCTAGGCATAGATTAAGTTGATTGGATAATCAACTACCTAATACTTATTTTTATAAAATAAATATCGACTTTGTTTACATATCATTTTGTATGTAATAAATTTTACCACTTGATTCATCGTCTACTTAATAAAAGAGAAAATAAGATGAAATGTGTGACGTAAACTATCACATTATATGTTAATACTCTTTAAACATTCTCAATAGCTCAAAGGATTAGCATAAATGGATTGTTATTGAATAAGTTTCCATGTCATTTATCGGCATGTATAACATAAATACTCGTACAGTAACATATAATACGATCATCACCAACACCGGTATTCACTAACAAATATACGTGATTTATTCAAACTTTGATTACCCACTACTTGTCGGGGGATGAATAAAGTATTTTATGTGAAAATTACTGGTGGACACAAATGAAAACATTTTTATGCATAAATAAGGCGCGTTCGATAGAAACGGCACGATTCAGCCGCACATGGCACAATGCGACGGTTTTATTACACGAGCCAACGGTGAGGCGACGTTTATAAATCATACTTTTATGGTTATTCTTAGCGATAAAGTCGACGTTTCTAGCGTTGATGCGAACGCATGTGCGCCTACGGCAACTGGGGCGGTGCTCCATGTTCCTATGCGCCAGCGCCGAGCGCCCTGTGACGCCCGACATTTCCCTAGGACGTCAGGAAAACACTTATACCCGTTGTTACATTGACGAAACTGAAGCCGGAAAACCAATTACCAAGAAAACGTTATTTCTATGAAAGAATTAGTCACAGTAAACAACGGTAGCATTAATTAATTGGCATTAGCACACAATAAATAACAATTAATTCATTCGTTTTACTTATTTAAAGAAATATAAACATCTAATAAGTTTTCGAAGCTACTTCGAAGACTAAAGAACGAAAGTAGGTTGAATCAGACTTTCTTCATAGATTAGTTATGCTGCAAATTATTGGTACTGACCGGACTATAAAGACGGCTGGCAAATCTAATTGATGAAGTGATCAGATAATGCCGGTTGGTTTACACAACCAATTAAGAAAATGCGAATCAAGAACTGGATGTCTTATTTATTTACTACTTAATGTGTGGTTACAATTTCCTCTACATCGTCAGAAACTCAGGACTTCCCGTGACCGACACTACACAAACACATAAATGTTATTATCCTTATTACAATATTGTGAGAACCGGTAGGTACCTCCCCACCTCGAGTCTAATCAGTTCATTAATCACTAGACAAGACGACAGCATGCTGTTTAAAAAATTATCTGCCGTGTTCAAAGTAATGCTCGGGTGAATCTACTTGAATACTCGAAACGATTTCTTGAAGCTTTAAACCTCAAGAATAATATGAAAATACAAACATTCGACTTCTCATTTGTTATTTTTACCAATCATCAAATGCCCAAATAAGGCTTTTAAACCATAACTAAACAAAAACAAGCTTTTCCACCAAACAAGTGTATAGAAACTGGTGTTCAAACTAAAACGTTAATCGAAGAGGAGAGCTATTAATTTTAAATTAGCTAAATAAGCGTGTTGCCCTAAACAGTTTGGCAATCGAGGGTATTAGTGGTGTATAAATTGGCCAATCAATCGAGCCTTCCGACTCCCGCTTCGTTACAAACAACCTGACTACAGCGAATTAGAGAGGGCCTATTTGTATTTCGAGCCGTGTACACGGACTACAAATGGAGATAGCCAATATTTACATGGTAGTCGACACAACCAGATATTTTTACTACAAAGGCTTTCATCGTTTCAATTACATAACTAATGGATAGAGATGCATGTGTATTAAATATCATACCGTAAATACGTTTCGTGTGTTGATTTATCAGAATGAATTTGTGAATCAAAGCCGATGAAAACAGATTCAGCGAGAACTATGTTATTAGAAATACTAAAGTGAATATTATCTTGGATTACATATCTATGTGGGAGGATATAAATACGTTTTTAGCTAATTTGGAAGCTTTAGCAAATGCAACTTATATGTATTAAATTATCACCAAACTGGTTTTTGTTTTTAAACACTGTTGCTAATCATTAAAAGTCAATATTAAAAATGTAAATGGAAGCATAAACTACCTCTCTATTACTGTGTTAAATGCTCAAATCTAATTTATGGGTAGTTTGACGCAAATGTTTTATTTAATAGTGTTTTTCTGTGATATTGCATAACAATAATAATAACAGACATGCCCTATTTTTTATTGGTATTTAAGTACGTGTCATTATTCTAAATTGATAAGAGAAACTTCAAGAAATATCAATTTTCAAATCGTATAGCACTTTCTTTAGCCTTTATGATTATAGCTTTTCATAAAGGTGGCTGGTTTGTAATTGAACCATTAATTCATGAAAGGAGTAACAGAGATACAACTTCGACTAGTGTAAAATTGCTTGCGGAAAGCAAAGCGAAACGATGTAGTATCCCATCTCTTTAGAGGTTTATCTAAGCCTTAGATATACAATACAACTCCTTAGATTGAAAATGAAATGAATTAATTATGCATTGAACAGAATTATGTTACGTTACGGGAATTAGATTATGTTAATAAAACTAACGAGAACCTCTTTTTTGTTTTCTATTTGGATGGATGGACTGTGGATTGTTCACCATATGGTGATAGTAGAATAGAATACATTTGTACCAACACCCCTAGTCTTTCCGCGGGTATCGCAACCTTTGACAGAAACAGCGAGGAATGCTCTCTAATAATCTTAAAACTTTTCACTGCGATTTGCAACCTTATGTAGAGGAGACTCGTACTCTGCCAATGGACTGTCACAAGCTGCTGATGATGATGATGAAATCAAGATTTAAACAACAATAATATAAAGTCTACTTCGGTTTAACTTTCTACAAGTTGTTGGTAATTAATCAATGGTCTCAGTAATGAGCCTTTGTCACTACTGATTGTGTTAATCAAATTATGCTGAGAACCATCTTGCTAATTTATGTAATTATCTCCTAATCAAATGGAAATTACTACACGTAATGCGTGTAACAATTTCGTTAGATACCAGCTTTAAAGTATCCAATGTTTCCATTAGTCAGTAAAGGAAATATTGTAAGAAAAATAAGAAAATATGTTAGGAATTCTACAGTAAAATAGTATCGTGATATTGTGTAACAAAAATAAGCAAGTATCTAATCTTTCCTTCCTGCTTTCAATGAGTAATTCGAAGATACACGCGCTACCGACAAATTTATCGGTCCCGATTAAATTTCGAAGGTGAACAAATGACTAATCGACCTATGTTTTGTTCACAGTTAACCAATAAAGTCGAAAGTAAGGTTGCTTTTCCACTAGAGATGCGCTATGCTACGTTGTTACATATTTATTGGTACACATAGCATAGCACTGGTGGAAACGGACTTAGCTAAGCTATGTTTTTTATACGTGCTATGGATGCCTGTTACGGGTGTGTGCTATGGATGGCTTCACTACTATCGATACATCGTATACTCGTAGTCAAGCTGCTCATCTTCCTCGCACAGCTACATAGCTTAGCATCAGTGGGAACGATCACATAGTTTCACAGCTTAGCTATTACATCTTCGTAGTATAGCTACATAGCACCCTTAGTATCGCAATGTTATTGTAGAAATTAATAAATAAATCCGTTATCTTAAATCATCGCTAATAATGTAACCACATTATCAGATTCTACGAAAATTATAAGCTGATAAGAATTGTGTACAATATGTATCAGCGAACTCTCGTACTGGAAATTGTTGGTTCTTGCAAATATCAGCTAGATTTTTTATCAATTTGGAACACAAAAACGAGCCACCGAAATAATATAAGTTGTTATACAATATGACACTATCTCTAGTATCACTTAACTGTACATAGATTCCTACGGGACAAGTTTATTCATTCAAGCGTCGTAACGTAATACTCCGCTCTTTACATTCATAAAACATGAATGATCCTGTTCCGTTTCTCCAAATCACTTTAGAAAGTATAATTGTTTCACAATGAATGAACAATAGTATGTTTTATTTATAGGCATTATTATAATGTCGTAGATAATTTTGAATTTGAACTATCTTACCAAGATTCGCGTAGTACCCTGCTGGATGCATCGCGTCTATTGATCACCGCAAACTTTCCATTTGTCACTTACCTAAAACGATAACAACATAAAGTAAAGTTTAACAACAAAAACATTTTGAAAAAAATATCATAAAAGGGATAAATGCCAATCAATGCGATGGAACAGTGTCAAACAATATTTTAAAATGTCTGTCAGGTCTTAAATTAGTATAAAGTTAAACTTAAATTAGTATAAAAAATAAGTAGGTATAAAGAGGATTTACAGATTCAAAAAACCCATGATCACATCGAATTGCTAGTCTGCAAGACCTTTCCGTGTTAATATGCATGTCTTATTTCAAGAATACGGAATGTTTAAGTTAAACCGCGATTAAAGTTAGGGTAAATTATCTCTCCAATAATATAATAATTCGTAATGAGTTATTAGCTTATCAATATTCTGATACACTATTATATTACTTATATTATTGATTTAAACTGTACACCGATTGAAGTATCCTAGGATTGGTTAAGTAAAAATATACGAATAGATGTCTATCTTCAACAAATCCTATACTTCTTTTCTCTCATCTCATGTTTTCCATCATGTTAAATTAATTTAAATATAATATCTTAAGATCCTTCTGATTTCTGCTCAATTTTCCTTATAAACTCTTTCCTTAATTTACGTTTCTTAGTAGAGTAGTTTTCCATTCAAACTGTAGCAAAAAAATCTGACGTATGGACAGTTTTTTCTTTGGTTTAAGCTTTAACAAAACATATATTAACTTATTTTATAAATGTTTTCCTCTCAGAAGAGTACAAACAAATTAAAATAAAGTTTTTACTAATGTTAAGTCCAAAACGGGAAATGTAAACGCTTAACAGCCAACAAAGTGCTCATTGCCCCACAACGTACCTAGCGTAAATGATTCAGTAATCACACTGATTAATTTGGATATACGAATTATATAGACCGCAGAATGTACGTAATAATAACAGAACGTGCGTGCAGTAAATAGGTACAGTCGCAAGGCAATGTCTCTAACTGATGCCTATCTCCACAATTATATTTATTATCCATTTTGCACTAAAGTGTATTAAAACCAACCTTTAGAGACTACAATGTGAAAATTACTCGCGACTCGTAGTCGTTCCTTTTATTTTCGCGACCAAAAATTGCTTTCCCTTGTAACTTCGTAACACAAAGCTGCGTTTCGGTTTCATTTTTCACTTTTGAAATAGAATTTTGAATTTCCACTCTATCTGGTGTGGTTCATGCACACTGGCCGCAACGTTACGGTGAAACCCGAAATCTCTGAACATTTCGGTGGCGAGTGTACAATTCCCAGTTATTAACAATAATCAATAACCGCACATAATCTACATCAGAGCTAGGTCCGAGTGTGCGACATGAAATGGTTATCGACACAACCGACGGTCGATTTCACCTCTGTCACATAATTCTCCAGCATTATTTGTGTCCGATGTGCATGGAATATTCGGCATAGGGGCCAAAATTCATGTTGCAAGGGCTGCATATTCGGGCCGAGGCATGCGGAGGCGAGCACACGTGGCTGCCACGGCTGCCTGCCTCGGAATCTGACCAAATGCCCATCGGAGCTCGATTGTTAGCTAAATAGCAATGGCTTATTTATGAGCTGTACTGTTTGTGGTCGATGCTACAGCTACATGTTACTGCGAGCGGAAGGAATTTTCAGGATTCAGTGAATTTATTAAGTAATAAACCAGTGAGTTGAATAACAAACACAAAGGAATATAAAATTAAATTCGTACTGTGTGTATGTATGTGTGGTGGTTGTGTGCTCTACATATGTTTTCAACGTAATTATATAAAGATTTTTAATAAGATAATGATGTTATGAAATTAAGTTTTTCATAATATGATGTTTGATAGAGTAGACCGGTAAAAGAAGACAAAATGCCGACTATTGAGAGGAAAGAGTAGAAAGAACAACTAAAAGAAGATAAATTATGTAGATATAGTGTCAAATAGCACATGGTTTATGAATATTGAATTATTATTGTGTGTCAGGCCGTAAACAGTATGGCGGGTAGGTGGGTACAATGAGATTACAAGTTTTCGCGGTTATTGTATTTTCCGTACAGACCGATTTACAGTGTCAAAGAATAGATAATCCTCATAAATCGCAATTTACGTCGTGACAAACGATCTGCGTTGCGTCGCTTAGTTTGGAAATCGCGTATAATGCCGCTATTGTTAATTATACAAGTCACCGCGTCGCTAAACATACGATTTATTGTCAGTTAACTGGAACGGCAATACATCTAGCGTGAGATCTGTGCGGCAGCCGCGTCACGCCTTCGCTCAATACACTAAAACATTGAAAAATTAAGACTAATTATGATCGTCTAGCTGCTCGCAACACGGAACATGTCACATCCTTTCAAGAGATTAACTTTCCAAAACACGACATTTACTTACTAACATTTACTCATTACAAAAGCGCTCTTGAAATCGTAATGAAGCATGTAGGCGGACAGGGTATTCTTATTTAAAGTCGCATATCAATAACACTAGTTTACGGTTTGAAAAATCGACATCTTTGGTTCTCAACAACGCAGTAATGTCTGTCGATGTGCGATCGAACGGAAAGATAACAGAAATCGGGCTTCAGATCTGACGGCTACGCTTTTTGGTTGAGAAAAACTACCGGCGACCTTACCGCTTTACTTAATAAACTTATGCTTTTAACAGTAACTTATCGCGATATCAAATCTGGAGCGGCGATTAAGAAACAATAGGACATAAATAAAAACGTGTGCTAGAGCGAGGCATGAAACGTTACGATTCCATGAATTTCGTGGAATACCTAATCGGTTATTAACATTTTACAGAGAGTATGGGGTATGACGAGAAGGTAATTTAATATTAGCTAAGAGTTTGGTGAAAATAAGTGAAATAGTGGTGGTTACAGGTGTCAGAGTTGTGGAGTTGGCTGGGGCTGTATATCTCTCAGTAAGCACCGGACAGAGGGAAATAAAACAATGGAACAATGAAATACGCGAGACTGAAGCGCGCCTCCGCTAATGAACTGCCGCGCCGCCGCCTGCCGCCGCTCTCAACTCTCTTGGTATTAGACCAACATTAGTTTATTATGTTGAAATCACTCATTAATTACCTAACACCCATTACTTGTATTTACATATAATATTGCAAGGTATAATTGTTTCCCTCACTTGTTAGACCATTTTACAATAAAACGAAAAAGCGATAGTTCTACATGAATTTTCAGTGTTTTCAGAATAATATGCAGTTTAAAATTATTACTTTTTATGACGAAACGGTTATCACGGTGATTGTATAAACAGTTATGACAGTTAAACAAATCAAAATAGGACCCTATATTGGTAAATATGATAATGAATGAGTTAAACACAAATGTTATAAAAAAGATATACTAGATATATAATTTGATGTTGTGGCGAGCCGCGAGTCTCAAGAGCGTTCGTTGAGCGCGAGCGGTGCTAGATGAAAAAGCATCAGTCGAGGTCCAGCGAGGTATGCGCGGAATGGAGGGAGCATCCGGGCGGCTGCGATTGTTACCAGTTATCACTGAATGTTTTCCACCGGGCATTTTGTGCCGCTACAAAAAACCACATAAAGGGCGGGCGCGGCTCGTTTGAGACGCCGCCCCTGTGGGAAAATCGTCGCCAGAAAACTGCGACGCAAATAAATTATAAACTCTCTCGTGTGGAACGCGATGTCGCATATGTGGGCAGCTTTATGCGAAACGCATAAAGCGAGCTTTGTTAAAACTGCAACTATGTGCGCGGAAAAATAAAAACACCGCCGCAAGAACGAGATGAAGTAGCGTTTTGTGATACAAATCGTCGGCGCAATCGGCCTTTGTAAATGTCGCGTGATCTCACGGCGGCGAGGAATCATTAGCGAAAACGGAGCATCCCGGAATAGACTGACAGCGGGACGATTGCAGCGCCCGTGATGGATTACGGGAGCCGACCGGGTTATTACCGCCCGCCGCTTAATACCCACTCTCGCCGGGAATTACGATATCTTCAAACTATAAAAAATAAACTCCACGCCTCAGAGGTGAGACCCGGTCATGCACCATGGATTTTGGCATAATCTCGGCGGATACCTAGTATTTAAATCAAAACAACAGGTTTTATGTCAGCAGAGTGGAAAATTTATTATAACCTTTATAATAAATAAGAATAATTGGAATTGTTCACAAATTCCACGAAATTAATTAGCCGATGTGTATAAAGTAAAATCACAAGAAGCTGGCGACACGGCTAAGTATGAGTGCGGGGCCGCGACCACGTCGCCGTCGTTCGCATTGAAAACTTGCAGAAAATGCATTTGCGATAAGAAAAAATTCAGTCCGTCGAGCACATATAAGTGCAGCATGGCGACGGTGACATTCCATGGGGAATACTTGGCATATCGAGACTTAAAGTAACCATTTACCGATTGCAGATACGCGATGGCCGACCGAGTAATCTGGTCAGATCGCTTCACTCGCATACTTGTTGCTACACATAATTTTTAACCTAAATAAGTAAGAAATACTTGTATCCATGGTGTATTTAATGAGGTTGCGAGACACTGCGTGGCTCATAATAATTTACGGTTTCCATTAATTGGCTAACAAAAACTACTTATACAAATGCAAAAGTTGTATGCACAAGAGACCTGTAAGAAAATAGTTAAACTCCTAGTAATGAGACTAACAAATTGGAACTTTTCTATGAGTCAGCTACAAAACAAAGTTTCTCTGTCCATTGTAGACGGAACATCTTTACTTAGGCCATCATTATAGGAACAAAGTTACTGTTAACGGTTAGTCTCGTCGTGGAATAACAAAAAAGCGGTCCTGTAGTATCGTCGATCTTTCCATCCTTTTCTTGCAAAGGACTTCCATTTAGGAATGAGCAGGATGATAGTGAGTTTTAATATACGGTCTCTAATGTGAGTTGGTTTTAATTTATCGTGCGACAGCCGCACTGGTCGCCGTAGCCGGCAGGAGCGGCGCTACATCAATCTTCCGAGCGGAGAGCGTGGAGCGTCGAGCGGTACCGCGCTGTGCCGCGGTGGCTAAACACTCAACTCCACGTTGAATACAAATCATACGAGTCGACTTCCACTAATAAAATATCTGATTTACTGGATTCGCTACTGTAAATAGACATAAATTAATGGTCGACGAAATATTTTGAATAGACACATTCAAATATTTGCGGACTGGGCTTTAATTGTAGATATAAATTGGGGAATTAATTACGGATTAATTATTTGGTTTGGTAAACCGAAATTGTTATGTGTATTTGGCAGAATTCAGTTTTACCTTTTAGTAATAAAATGTAGCGCTGCCGGATAAATTGGAGATAATATTGTTTAAATTACAAAACGCGGTGTTTCGGACGACAGGGCTGGATATATTACGGGGCGGCAGCGGCATGTGAAAATCAATATATTACAATCATGTTCCTACCTACCACACCTGGTTTGTCCACTGCATTATTTATGATTGTGACATTGTTAAAAACAAACTGGTGCTAAACGACGCATATAAACATCACGCTATAAATAAACCGAAAAAGGTAAGCACCTGCTCACACTTCGATTTTGATTGTTCTTTCGAACTACAATTCAATGAGCGTAACATTAAAAAAGTTTCTATTACGCAAGAAACTTTGATATACTTTTTTGTTGTCATAATAATGAATGGAGTCATTTGGATGGAGATATGTATTCCTCAAAGCCGGCACAAGATTACCCATAAAATACGATGAATAAATTGACACGCTACATTGCGTAGGGGTGAGCGACAGAAAAAAAACGGTCGGCGAACGGGTGACTTTGTTCGAGGGTTCAGAGAGCGAGTCAACCCTACTTTTAAGCGTACTAAAATAAAAGTATAAATCGAACCTGCTTGATTGAAAATTGCTACGAGTCAATTGCGTTATATTATAAACGATAATTAAAGTAAATACACGGTGATAAATTATGTATCTTTCATCTGGTTAAGTTTGTAGTTAAAATCAATTCGTGTGTAGTATACCATTTAGCTCATTAATTATTTCATAATGTCAACGGTGTTACTGCTATAATGAACGATTTCAGTAAGCGAAGTATGTAGGTAGTTACGAAGAATTTTGATTCAAAGAGAACCAGTGGGAAATTAATTAAAGTCACCTGCTAAAATAAACAAGTTCCCTTTCCTAATTAGGTTGATAAATTAGAATGTTTCGTTTAGATTTAAACAGCACGGTACAGTCGGATGTTGCGTCGGCTCTCTGTCCGTCCGCGTCGCTAATGAAGCAACACAAAAACTTCTAATTGTTCAGTTCGACATCTGCTCCGATCCGATATTTCCATTAGACCGGAGCAATTTGCAAACGAACATTTTTGTCAAAAAGTTTTTTTTTCGCGTACTACTGTGGAGAGTTGGAGAGGAGTAACGAACGCTAAAAGTTCCGATGGCTATTTTTGTGCCGCAAGCACTGGAGATTCTTCCTAGTTCCTGATGATACAATAGTACCGATATTGTAAACCAAAACCAATTGTGTGTAGCACAGCTTTAGAATATACATAACATCGATGAATAATGAAAATAGCGTTTGTCATTTTCATAAAATATCTTCTATGCTTGCCAGTTTAATCGATGTTCTAATAATAAATTTGTAGCCAACTTCTGAGAATATAACGAGGAAACACAATACATAATAATGAACTCGAACAGTGAAAGATGAGTGTACAGTAACAGTGTAAGCGTCCATCGCTTATTCGCTTCAGAATAAATAGTCGTCGGGTATTCTGCACACTTTGTTGTAATAGACTTTGGAGCAAATTCAATCGGAAACTACGCTAAAACTACAAATTTGTACAAGACAAAAGGTCGGTTCTCTCACAAGCCGACAGACAATCAAAGCGAACACGGGCCCAATTGCGAAATAAAACGTACAAATAACAAGTTTAATTAAATCGCCAAGACCGACCCGGAGCGCGCTCCGGGAACAATTCCAACTATAACGATAGTTTAACAAGTGAACTCAAAGTGAGCTTCATATCGAATTCTACCTGCAATATGTAGTGCACTCGATCGAGAGAATTATTTGTTCACTGCGCTGTGATTTCGTTGGAACAATCTAAAATTGAATAATGTTTTCATATGCCAAAGCACAGGAATTTTCATCTAGTCGAATGAAATAAAATTCAATTTATGATTGGAACTTTTCATCGTATTTAATAAAAAATATTTAAAAGCCCGGGAACACTAAACTTTTCTCTTTGTCTTGATTTCTGTGCCAAATATTATTTAATGGTTCATATATTACATAGTTACTAAGCAAGGAGCAGACTAGCTTTTTCCTTATTGTAGATACTACACTGTTTGATTTTTTAATTTGGTACATTTTACTTAATGTATTGTGATTTGGCCTGTCACTGCACGCTTCTCTAACATTAACTTTCCTCGAAAAGTTTAAACTATTGCTTGAAACCGATTCAGTCGAGTCCAGCCGATCATGTAGTTGAAAAATAAATATTAAATAATCTAATAACATCAAACTTTCAATTATTATATCACAGAACGACGACACTACGAAGTCTTGATTAAAATACATGTTCAATATTCATTCAGGCTTAATGTCGATCGCAGCGACATCAACAGTAAATGTGAACCGAACAAATATATGAATTTTATTCAAATTTCGCTATGCCATAAAGCAATAGACATAATTTGAGATCTTTCTCAAGGGAATTAAATCCATTTGAAACTGGTTTATCTGGTTGCGCATTTAACAACAATCGATCCGTCTCGTTGGCTCTAATAAATAAATGTGTACCACCAGATCATTCCGTGTTCTGCTTGCGCTAAAAATCTTTCTTATTTGCCAACTGAGCCGCATTATATTTTATTATATCACCTACGTTAAACGTGACATTTATTACGTTAATAACCTATGTTTTCATCTTATATTTTCTAACAACGTGACAACGCAGGGAAAATCACCAACATGTACGTCGTACATCGTTAATATTGTCATATTAATTACGCACGTAAACATTTCTGGAAAGCGTTATACAAAAGTACAAGTGACACCGATTTCACACAGCCATAATCCTCATTTGTCACTTCTTTGGAGAGCGAAATTAAGATAAATAAGAGGCAAGGAGTGGGTCCTTTCGCTTCAATCCTCTTGTCGTTTGAGAAGGTCGGATGAAGCGAGTCAATGGAACTGAATTTGGACTCTATTACTTGGAAGTTACAGTTTGTTGCGCCTGGACAGAGTTGGTAGTTTCACGCGAGAGTAATCCACAAATAGGAGTCCGAGAATAGAGCGAGGCTACTGGACACTCGTCGCAATCATATCTCCAGGCGGTGCTGTGAAATTTTTAACGCTAACATTCTCCATGACTCAATCTCTGTATGTCATTTAAAAGGCAAAATGAACAATATAAAAATAAACAATTTCACTGAAAATCTCGAGCGTTATGAGGACTTTCATTTAAAAGAAATTGGCAACTGAATTGTTGTTGTATTTATTTTAAAAAGCTCTTCTGATAAAATTTTAAAAATGATAACAGGGTCTTTATGAGTCCATTTCATGATTGACGATTATAAGTCGGCACTCCAGAACCAGCTGTTATAATGAAGACACACTAATTCAAAATTTGAAGTTTATGGCACAGATTTATCAGAAATAAACTTTAGAAGAAAGACAGTTTGAAAGTTATTTTTGCAGATGCCGTTGAATATCACAAGTCTTTGTCACGTTAAAGGGGTATGTACGATTGGAGCCAGAAATACTTTTCGAAACATGGTAGTGATACAGTTGAGTGACACTTGAATACTTGGAAAAGAATCGTACAAATCTAAATAGACCTGGCGTAACAGTTGTTATGAAATTGTCAGCCGGCTTTCAGTTCCGCAAAACTTTTGTAGAAAGACTTTTAGGTGTTGAACGAACACTTTATTTTAGTTTTTATTAAACTACAACAAGAAAACAGAGATCACATATTTATCGGACTATGTTATAATAGTCCTTAAGCAGGCCACAAAGTTCTGTTAATGAGAACTTGTTAACGTATCAATAGTTTTGATCTTGTCTCGGTTTGGGATCCGGTGTCCGAAACCTCTAAGTGTGAACACTAGAATAACTAACAAGACGTTCAGATAGTTCTTATAAATCACATTCTAAATAATACCACAAACTTTACTGTTTATTCGCACATTATAACAAAGAGTGAACAAACCTTTATCTTCTTAAATATAAAGCCTAACAGTTTCACAGTTTTATTTTTGACGCCGTTTTGTTTGACGGCAGTATAAGTAACGTTATGTGCTTATATGGTATTAATCCGACGGGTTTTGTCAAAAACTGTGTGGGTATTAGGTATATCAAAACGATAATTGTTCACACAGCCGACGGGCCCGAAGCAAGTTCTGCTAAGTCCATTCGGATTCGCAACGGTAACGTCAAAGTTATACTCGAACGTATAGAATCAATTACTTGGTATGAAAAGATTCGGAAGAAAACGATACAACGAATATACGATCAATGCACCTGTGTTTGTGCCCTTAGTCTGTCACACAACATTGAATGAAATATTTCGTGGTTAGAGAGATTTTTTGGGGATTAAAGGGAGTGAACCACCCGCAGGTCATTAGAGCAGGTAGCAATAACCGACCGCTTCTGGAGTCATGGGCGCCTTTCAATAGCGGTAACTATAGATATTATTTTATGACTTTATTGAAATTTTAAGAATGAATGGGTGGGTAACTGTTACACAATAATTATGTGAAGAATAATAATAATTTGTATTTGTATTTAGTTCTCATCGTTAATTGTGCAGTCAGATAAAACGTAACGGTACGTTACAAATATTACAACGTTTGTTATAGATATAACAAATACCGTAAAAATACAAAGGCAAAGTCAATTCATTTATTCCAATTAAACCATAAATAGGTACTTTTAAAATGTCAACAAATAAAGAAATAAATAATAATCTGTTAGTCTGTCCGTCAGTGAACCTAGGTGCTCGTTCTAAATTAAAGTGTGTTATTTTTTATGCCAATAAAAGTAAGAAAACCGTATCTAGATAACCATTTAACCCTCTATTATTTACCTTTTTTCCCATGTAAAGGTTCAATAGACACACCTAATATTTAAGAATAACGAGTCAATGACTCATAAGCTGTTATCTAATTCTTTTTCATATTTTTGCTTTGTTGTAAGTTAAGTATTATTATTAAATGCGTAGAAATGACTCAGTACTGTGACTTAATATTTCCGAGTAACGGATAATTTTAAATTAATATTAGTTTTGTGTTAAATTTTCTTGTTGCTAGAGGATGTATGTAATATATTATTACTCTACCGTCGATTAGGTATTTTAGTAGTTACCTAATATGATTTATGTTGGTTATTATGTATATTGTAGGTATAGGTATATTATCTGAGTGACTCAGCAAGTATTCGGTCGATTTATTTCGAGACTTTGGAAAGTTTAAACATATATTAATTTTGTTATTTCAAAAATTTTAACTGATACTATATTTATATTTATTTAGTAGAAATTTGTTATTTAACGTTATAAACTAGTAATTTTGTTGTTGATTTAGATTTTTATAGTAGAAATTTGTTATTTAACGTTTTAAAATAACTAGTAATTTCGTTGTTGAATTATTCATTTGACAGTCATTATTGGTTAACTCTAACTCTATCTTAAATTACCATTTATAAGTTTATTTTCATAATCGTGTTGAAAACAGTCGGAATTTAAAACAAATTTACCGCTAATTAAAATAACATTCTCTTATGATTTGTTAATAAATTACTGTAATATATTGTATTGCCGGTACGAAATATTTTTAACACATCCATACATTTCAGTTTTTAAAGTAAAAAGTTAAGTATTATTTTAATATTGTATGTGTTTAGTTGTTATTCTATTGAGTTTGATTTGTGTAAACCTATTACATTTTACATATAAGGTACTTATTTATTACATATTACACTGTCGCGAGTTTGATTGCCGTCGGAACTTTATTTATCTATTAACTTTTCTTTCCCCGTCACAAAAAAACAATTTTAACATGACATGACAATGTTAATGTTGTTTAAGCACGTCAGTTAGTATTTATAAAGCATATTTTGACACAGCACCGGTGTCACTTCGATAATAACGTACCTAATTAATATTTAGTTCTTTCTTCTCTGAACATTGTAATACAATACGAGTTTGTGTAAGTGTATGGGCAGGGCTATACGATTACAGCATCCGGAGAGTGCATCAACTGTACACCAATTAGCTTTGCATTAATGTTACAACACTATGCCACAGTTTATCGTACTTTAACAAACATGAAACGGGTAATACAAGAGTTTTATTGTGATGTGTGAAAGTGTATAAAATAAAAAGTTTAATCAAGGCATAATAACCGTCTACGAAAGGGGCAAACGATTCCAAATTCAATTTCCCTAAGACGGAATACGTGATAAATCGTTGTGAATCGGCCATTAGATGCGACGCGGCGTGAGGGCCTGAAGCGTCAGCAGTTTACACGTCTTATTGCTTGTCGTGCAGCTCGCAAGTTGTCGGCTTTGCCCGCGTCGCGACGCGCAATAAAAACATCAACCATATTGACCAAAATAACTCTTGGCACCCATTCGAGAGTCCGACAGATACTGTAAGTGAAGCGATCTCGACAAAACTATATACTTACGCAGCACTTACAGTTTCAATCACTGATTTGTTTGTTCAATAAGTAATAAGAGTATTTTTGCACATTTTACAGGGACGATTATGTTTGAATTAACGCGTTTCCGATTGTTTTTTTTAAGCCAAACTTGTAATGTCAGCTATTGCCGCGAAAAACGGTCATGCGTTTCTTTTTTAGGAGGAAATAAGGTAGAGTTTACAAGTTTAAAAATTACAGTGTGGTTTATCCTTAATGTTTAACTTTTTTTTACCTAACTTTTTATAGTTGAATTGTTGACTTTGTTATACTGTTTGTTAATCTATGTAAATAGTTATTTACATTACTAGCTAATCGTAAAACTATCACAGAATATCCTAGTTTAATTGATTGCAAACATTTGTAATGAACTTAAATAGAATTTCTTGCAATGAAGATTTATAAAAAAACATTTTTAAGTAAGTATAATATTTGTAATAAAGCCATAAACGTTACGTTAACTACAAATTTTAATTTAAATATAATATTTTGATATAAATATATTGTATATTAATATTAGGTACCGCACTTCAACAATAAAATTAATTAATGCCTGTATCTACTTATCTAATTACAAAATTAAACTTAAAAGAAAACTATTAAAAAAAAAACGCGTAGGTATTCCCGCTACAAAAAAAAAGTGAACTATAAATAATAATTTATTTATAAAAAAAAAACCTATGAACAGCACTAACGGTTTTAATCAAATTATAAAAACATTTTTTTTACTACGGTAAAATATTAAAAAATATACATTTTATAAAGGCATTTATGTGAAAAAAATATTACTCATGTAAACGTAGGTCATGTAATTATCTGTTAATAATTTATATCTAAGTAATTAATAATTATGTCCTTAGGTAAAGACGTGCCGTCCGCGTATCACTCCAAAATAATTTAATAATTTTCCAAAAACGAAGGCGCGAACTATTAACCCACTATTAAAACCACGTTAAATAATCATTAAAAATAACGAAATCAATTAATTTAACTATCCACGTTTGATTTTTCACAAAATATTTAATTTATGCAAAAACTTTACCAAACTATGTTAGGAATGGACGAAAGTATGTAAGGAATTTTCTTGTTTATTTACAAATTATTTTCAATAAATACTCACGCCTTGGATAAAATTTCGAGTAATAACAGTCCATGTCACTCGTATTTAATTTCACAGCATCGATATCAATTTCACTGTCAATTTGTTTACTATTCACTCGCGCGTTACATGTAAAACGTTTGACATTTCATAAAATAAGCTGACAAGTGACATCACTGCGCGCAGAATACGTCAAATCGCATGCAGCCACCAACGCGACTGAAGTGTATCGCAGGCGAACGATACCATACCGCGTCTTTCGAAAATTGCGCCATCCCAGTAAGCACACTCAAGCGAATTTAACAACACAAAAGCACCTTGAGCACACTTCATTCCCGACAGCTTGCCTAAATGCAGCTGAATCCTAAAACTAGATAATGTTTACATCGCGAAATGCCGACACCCGAGCGACCGGAAGTCGCAGCGAAGCAAACACGACAACTATGTAAAATATTGCAGGATCGCGATCGCATTGTTGACATTCCCTAATAAAAATCACTTATATCTTGACTTGATTGTATGAAAATTGTGTCAAAAATAATTTTTACTCACCTATTATGGAGGCCGAAGATGAAGTGAAGGGACGAATTTTGATTAAATGTCAATTTAGGAGTAAATTTAAAGAATATACTCTTATTGGTATGCGAAGAATGGCACAAAGAATCCCGACAACGCACGCGACGAATGCGCACCTCGTTTGCGCATATGCTGACACAACTTCACGGACGTTACTCCCCTTGCCCCGCATTCACCCGGTTTTCTTTGTATGTGTGCGTGTCCAGAGTGGTCAAACATGAAATTTTATACACGTATACACAAACACATATACACTTAGTACCTGCCCTAGCTCCCGAATGCCGCCATATTTGAAAAGAAAGAGATAGAGCATTCTGTTATCTCGTGTTTTTGTCGATATCAGCGCCATCTGTAGGAACAAAATTTGAAGTTAGAATGTTCACAGATGGCGCTGTTTGCTATGTAATATTAGGTCAAATTGTGAACTTTTAATGTGTTTTGTTTTAGTTACTTAAATTTTTCTATTATAAATAATTAGGGTTGTATAAAAATAATAAAACAGATTTAATAATTCTTCCAGAAGTCTTTATTGTCAACGATATATATGCGGTAACATAATTAGTCGTGATACTGATGTTTACTAGCGGTGTTTCTGTTTTCTTTCTAGAAATTACCAAGTTGTATTGCACTTTTTAGTTGTTGATGTTGTGTTGTCACCACTAACACTTAGTTACTTGTATGTTGCATACTCCTATACAAATAGGTAATAGTTGATTTGATGAGGTTATTATTTTAAAGATTGTGAAACACAGAATTCATTGTCACTTACAGAAGTATATTACCTTGTCTATCAGGTATGTCACTTGCTCTTATGTTCATAACTTTTGATATCAGACAAGTAGACAAAATAATAAAAGTAATAGAGTAAGAGTAGAGTATGAGTAGAGTAAGTAGTTAGTTATCCAGTTTATTTATATACTTACCTAAACAGCAATTAGGGAAGGCGTTGCTACACGAAGGAGCAAAACTAAAAGTATACTACAATTTATTCCGAGATATTTTATTGTTTGAAAACAAATGTCTGCCCACAGACCCGGACAAATGTTATTTGCTTAGCTGATTTATAAAGTCGATACGGTAACTATCATAAATGTAAGTAATTTTAACATTCAATGAATAACAGCAAAACATATTCAGTCATGATACTATTAAATTAATAATACCTATTCAATTCTTAATCGTAGTTATCTTATTTACTTTTTTAAGTACTACTTAAGGATGAATAAAATCAAATGTGAAATCATTGGTTTATCTCAATGTGTAAACTGAACTAGACTTGAAACTTTTCAAAAAAAGAATACTTTGCCCCACACTAGGATTTTCTCCTGTGTCGTGGAGATTTTTAAAGAAACTAATTCATAATGTGATTTTGAACATTAGTTTTTTTATGCAGATTTTTTATTTCATTGTCTGTGTTTACTTTTAATATATGATAGATACAATACTTATAAATGTATTATGATATCTATTATGTACTTACTAGAATACACAATCCTAATACAAATATTAAAGCATGGAAATATAATATTAATTTCAATAAAATATAATATTAATAAACATAGGTTAACGTTAACAAACTCCTACTAGCTAACAAAACATTTCAAATTTAACAACGACTTTATTAAAACTATGTCAATATCTAATCAATTCATTGTATGCAGTTTAATTAATACTTATACAAAGTTATACATGAAATATAATACTATATTTATACATAATAATATATTCAAATGTTATACATTGTTAAAACTATAAATAATTTTCATCAATGAATCATTGAAAGTACCTAAAAATTACTTATTTTCAGCAGTTGTTACCTATTTTTGGAACGAAACCGAACAAAATGATACGGAAACTACAAACAAAAATAATTTACTAAAACTTTATACATTGTTACAACTTTCTACCTAGGTAGGTACATATTTTTCGCAAAACCTACACCGATGAATTATGGAGAGTACCTAGAATTATTTTCAGCAATTGTTGTTTGTAACGAAACCGGACAAAACATTACAGAAACTACAGGTACTTTTAGGTATTAGGTACCAAAAAGATTTGGTACCAAAATAAGTATAATTTTGCCTTAAACATGTTACATGTTTTATGATTGGCAACTCTTAAATAAAAATAATTAGGTACTCGAATAAGTATTCGATTATTTTTAGTTAAGATATGTTTAGATTGAATACATTGTAGTTATATTTAATAATAATAATTTTGGTCCTTTTCAGTTATCGAACAATTAATTGAACAAGGCATTTATTTAGGTACCTCAATAATTATAGAAATATTTTCTGAAAATGCGAAAGTAATGAACTAAAGTAGGCTAATAGTGCTTAGGCTATATCTTATTAATATTATCTTATCACTCCCTAGATACAGAAGTATAATACTAATTTCTGGAAACAAGAGTTAAATAACATGCCAACTTTTCAATTTCCCAATGAGTGCGTATCCATTTTTATTGCGTATCTTGGATTTATAGTTGTAGGCTATCAAGGCGAATAAATTGTGGATTCTCCCGTTCAAAAAAGATCAGAAATTGGAAGATCATGAATTTTATAAAATTAAAATTATGACCATTTTTCTGTGAGCCTCCACTTAAATGAGCTTCTGTTTTGGACTGCACTTTCCATTTAAGTATACAAGAACTGAAAGCTATATATATCTATTATTATTAGTTTATACTTAGGTACCTAATTAGTCACTGAAAAACAAAAACAAGCTTATGTCGTCACTATGTAATTTTAGTGTACCTATGAATCACTTACTGTCTAATTTATTTCTTAAATATACAAGTACATTCGTACATATAACTGTTGTAGCATCTACAATTTGGATCATGTTCCAGATAGATCATCAGATCTAAAGGAAAGCTGGGCTCTACACAAGAAATTTCGACGATTTCTTCGTTCAATATATTCTGTGTGAGGTAACGTTAAATAATAAGTCCATAGCAATCAACATTTTCATTTTCAAACCACACACACGAGGACATCTGAACACATTATGAAAACGATTCTACAAATACAGCCATCGATTTGTTTGTGGGCAGTGTATTATAGGTATATATGTATATTTAATATAATAATTACGCTACTATGTAATTTATTAGCCAAAGGGAACAATGTACATACTGTACATGTCTGTACAATTTTACGATTTTCTCAGCATATACACAAAATATCTACATATTATAAAATACATAAGGCAATTATTATCTACATTATTTTAATGTCTATTAGGTAAGTACTAACTATCTAATTAAGGGTACTCTTAATATCTTTCTGAATTAATATGTAAAATACCAAAATCAACTAGCAATCTATGGCTACTTGGTAAAGCTTGATCAAGGATCAAAAAATTGACGAGGAAGAAGGATCACTATTAATGTCGGTCTTAACAGCAGTTCTCTAGAGGTGAGTATTTTCATTCATTGAGAAGCATTCATATCTTAGTGTTAGATAGAGTTTAAATGCCATGAAGGCGGTTTTTATGTAAGCGTTGACGCACGCTACCAAAAATTCAAATAATAATTGGTACTGTGACTGAACAGGGAAACTCAATCCTACACCATATTTAGCAACTGTCCATATAAAATTCTGAGAATTTTAACGTGTTTACTATTAACGTACTTTATATTATACATAGCGCAGAACACTGTACTTAATATACTTACATGCATACTTATTCCTTGAAACAGACGTCAATACATCCAGCTATACATAATTACACATTAACGAATGTCCTCTTCGTAACAAACCCTTTTTTGCTGTGCTTAAGCATAAGGCTACTTTATAACTACAGGATTCGTTCATTACCTACAACAATCAAAACCCAAGCCTACACTTTTTGAATATCATTCGTTCGCTTTCAAACTTTTTCTGCGGGGAAAAAAATAACACAAAAATGCGGAAGATTAAAAAAATTTAATATGGAAGCCTCACTTTAAAGTCGTACTTATGTAAAATTTGGAAGCGAATGATCAATATTTTTTGTAATCTCGCCATTTTAAGCCAAAGTATAGTCAATCCAAATATCCATATTCCGTTACACGTCGCTGACCGAATCCATCCACAATCAAATTATGTATGTACACGTTCAGTTCGTCTTACTGTGAGTAGGACACATCACTTGCAGTTCGTGCTGGGGCAGGTCGCGGACCACAATGGCGTGGAATGCCATGTTCGCCGTCGCCAAGATGTATTCACAAATTGAGAACCACGTGAAGGCTGGAAACATAATATTGATGTGCTATAGACTATTTTCTTTCAGGCAGAAGTTAATGACCGCAAAGATGGGACGACTAATGTGATTATCGTGTTAAAATCTAAAATTCCTAGGTAATGTACGCATCTACCTGATTAATCACTTAAGGGCGACAAAAAACTAGACTAGGAAAATTTTCTCGTTTCCAGAAAAACGTAGACGAAGGCTGGAAAGCCATCATTTGTTTGCTGCTAAGAGTATCATTATACAATAGACCATTATCCCTATTCATTCCAAGTTTTACCATAGCTAGATAGAGGCGGACTCAATGCCGATGGTTATTAAATGAATATGGGATTCACAAGGGACACCATTATTGACCTTTTGCCCTTAACTACTTACTGGAGCAAATAGACCTACTACGGAGTTTCGATCAATTGAGCAACTTCGAACCATCGTTCACGCTAAATATGACATTTTATATCGGTTCATGGAAAGGTCACAGCCTAAATAAAAGAGAAATGCCTAATAAAAGGTCACAACTACCTAATTTAAGAAATCATTGAAGAATGAAGTTATGAAAAAAGCCTCTTGGAGTAATTTTAAAGACTCTAGAAATTGCTTGATTTTAAGTCTGGATCCCTTAATCGAAGCTACATAATTAAACGGATACATAGGTAAGAACAATGGAGATAAATATTAAAAAAACTTTACCTAAAGGTCGACACAGCAGCCGATGTCGCAAGAAGAATATAATGAGTCCCACGGTGGAAGCTATAGCCACGTAAAACAGCGTCCATACGAGTTTGTTAGTCCTCACTGGCTCTACGACGTCGCTTGCGATGCAACCGACGCGCGCGCGACATAGCATGTGCAACAAAGCCGCCACCATGAACACTATGAATATCTTCTCGTGAACAACTACAAACAGAATTCGGAATTAGATCGTACACTTTTATATACACCAAGATCCAAATCTACAAGAAAAACCACGATGTAATCTCAAAAAAATTACAAAATCTCACCAATTAATTGTTAAGTTGAGCAGAAAGCCTTCAAAAGAAAAGTTAGTTAACATTAAATAAAAGTAACGAGGAAGTTTACTTACAATAGTTCTCCCTATTGGAAATATATGTGACGCCTGTAAGCGCAAACAGCTCTATAAAATTTAACCAATAGCAGGCTTTTCCTAATTTAGTTGCTGTAATTCGAGCCTGGAAATACAATACATTGTATATTAATAAATAAGTTTCACATGAAATAAAATGGTAAGTTAAAACGATGGAGTATTTGTGCGTCATAAGAAAATTGAACTAGTTATATTTTAAACTTGCATTCGGCCCCGATAGTTAATTTATGTGTGTAACCTTTGAAGTTTAAATGTTAAAAGTTAAATCGTTTCAATTGGATGAACGATACTTTCTGCTCCTTCATCTTTCTGTGTTATTGTAAAGTTATTTACGTTTTGCCCGATTTAGTATACGAATTAGTATATGATAGCCCGATTTAGTATAATTATGACACCACAGTAACATTTATTCCCCAAAGACGAAAGATAAGGAGCACATAGGATACAAGGTCTCTATTATAACTTTAGTAGGTAAACCGTTTTTGTTAGCCTCTTCGTAGAGTCCAACAAAAACTTACGATATCCTACCGTGTTATAAGGTACTACTGAGAATTGTGACAAGCCTATTATTACTCTGTTAGACTAGACCATTGAGATGAAAAAAAGATATGAAATCAAACTAAACATTTATGGATGATGAAGGATGTATGGAGAGTGAAATCATACCTTTTCGTCGGTGATGTGAGCGGTGCGCTCTTTGTGGTAGCTGTAGTATAAGGAACCTATCAACAACCTTGGTCCTAAGTGGAAAGCGATGCATATTCTCCAAACGTATCTCTGTGGACTTATTCCGGTAATCGCACTAATTGATGGTACTACATTGTAAACCTGGAATAGAAGAAATTATTTCTTAAATGTGGAGAGCTAAATATTTAGCACAAATGGGCCGGGTCGACCGGAGTTTGTTGTGTGGAGTGAGTTGTGTTTCGCCATGAAATGAAGTTATAGAGGTCTATCCAATCCTCACGCCATTTCAAATCCTATTTTCCCCAAAATCCCTAAAAGACCGGCAACGCACTAAAGTCGATTGCTTACCATCAGTTGATCCGCTCGTTGCCACCCTATTCCATAAAATAGTTACAAATTAAGTTGGATCACAGTTTTTTATTACCCCTAATTACTACTGTTACGCATTATTACGTTGTGTAGGATAATACTGCTTACTGCTTAGTTTCGTGACTGGATTAAGGGTGGTCGATATGTAGGTCATTCAACTTTGACCCAAACAACGCGATTCCTGGAACCTTTCGATCCAAAAACTTTCCTTTTTAGACTTTGTTTTCGTAGCCATAGTACACAGGTATAAGTGCCTTCTACTGCCAACTTTTCTATTTATAAGGTTTGTATAAGTAGTTTAGTGTTTAGGTGCAAGGTGCTACCAGGCACCGCTGATATCATGCACGAAAGTGCAAGATCCGAAGATAGAGTACCTACTTCATAAATACTTCAGTTTCCTGCAGTCAGCATGGGCTACATAAATACTACAAAATCGCGAAGCCTTAAGTATATTAGTAGTACTAATTTAGTATCTACTTAAGTAATTACTCGTAGCCTTGTGTAATTAGGAAGTAACAGTGAATGGTAGATTTCAATGAATGAAGATTAAGGGTAGCTCTATTATATAACGGCGCTTACACTTATTTGTTTACGTAATTCAATTGAAAAAGGTAAACAGTCGACCATATTCTTTTTATAGGTGACCTACAAGCCATTACCCAGTTACTATCTAATTTACATACCAGGGTTTCGGGTCAAGTAGAATATTGAAGAAATGCAAATACTCACCCTACAATGTGTTTCGTGTATGTCATCTGCTTGAAACATAGACGCAGTCACATAACAAAATATTAGTGCACCTAATGGAAGCCAGAGTGCAGTTAAACAAATTTGCCTCAAACCACATGTCCACAGCAGTCCCTTAAAAATGAAATTGTAAAATTATTTCTCTGTTAAAATATAAGTAAAACTACAATAGCACAAAGTGTAGGTATCGACCTTATACTCCAAAACTTTAACACTGCTATTTACATCACACTTTTGGTTTGTGCGTTCGTCGCCACGCGCATCCAAATCTGGCGGCGACTGTACTTGTGCGTCATTTACCATTTTATCTTTCACTCACTCAATACTTTAGCACACGGGGATTACATAGTTTTTACTAATTTCCATATGAACAATGCTGCACTTCGACGTCACAGAAGATCTATCATCCCTAAAGAATATCGACGCTGTAACAACGCCTCCTCTGACACATTTGTGCAACATCGACGTTTCATGAATTAAAAATTACCGAAAGATTAATGTTAGCAAACACGAACTAAACAATAAAGTAAGCCATTGGTCAGCAATTTTGTGTTTATTCACTGATGCTTTTGTAGAAGTGGGTTCACAATGTTACAATTTATGTGGATGAATTAAGGCGTGGAATAGATGAGGTTATTTGGACATGCGCATTAGGCCCTCTATGGCGAGAGTTTGTACAAAGAGTTCAGTGTATAGGTAACGAAGGTTTATACCTACGATAGGTACGTACATCCCTGCACAATGCCCGTATAGACCCACATTGTACTTACCTCCCTAAATTGTTTATAAGTTACCGTCTCGTTTTGTTTGCGTTGTGTAAAGTTCCACGATTTTGTGGGACACATACAAATATTATAATTTTAAAACACGAAAACGCTACTTATCTATTTTTTGAGCACACTATTGATTACAATATTTGCATACATTTTTTTTAAGAACATAATGCATAATTTACTGCGGCACGATAATTGATTCAAAGTTCCCGCTCAGTCGTCATTCTTAAAATCTTGCCAGTATAGAAATCATGCTTTAAATATAAAATAGTCATTGGATTGGATTGAATCAAAATTATTTAAATCAAATATTTCTTCAAAAAGTTTTTATTGAAGTAGAATTGATGACAAAACTACTTAGATAAATTTTCAGACGTATACTTATCTGTCATAGAGATTGACTGATAGGTTAGTTGATACTTATTTTAGTCGAATAATATGGAATTTTTTTTAGTGGTAAGTAGTTACGGGCTGGATTGATGATAAAATCATTGTTAATTTAAAGAACAGACACATAGGTATAACATGTCTGTGTTATTCACATTATGTTTTACGATCTAAAAATATTTTTAGGCCTTCATTGATGTACCCGTTGATTGAGTGTGTACAAGACTACCGATTAAAGCGATGATTTCGGGGTTTAATTCACGGGTCACGCATATAAATCTTTTATAGTTTTTCGAAAATTACTTAGTAATTAATAACACGCAATTAGGAATATTGGAAATACATTAACTCACTATCACATGTGTTATGGTTGGGCTGAAAATTGGACTGATAGCATAATATTTTTTTAATATAAATGGGTGCTAGCTCAGCGATAATTATTTTGTGAATCGACTAAAAATATTAGTTTTACAATGCACACAACACTAGTAAGGTTAATGTCATTCTCGAAAATGTCAAATCAAATGATTTTTTTATGAATGAATGAACGTCATTTCTCGCCGCTAGAGTAATCAATCGTTGACTGTTTTACGATGATAATATTCCTGAAAAAGGAATTTGGTCGATTTCATCTATGAGAAGTTACAATTTATTTGTGAATAATATGATTTTCTAGTGTTCTCATTAATTTTAAGCGTGTAAAAATGAAGTTCATGAAGCTTTGGTGTCTATTCAGTTTTTGTACAATTCAGATACAAGGTTCGACGCATTGGATGGTCACTGAAGGAGGTCTTATCCAGCCTAGGGTATGATAACCGTTTCCCGCTTATTAGAGTTCCTTCCGCATAAATTTATTTGTCACAGACTGTTCTAACAGAATCTGGGCATATTATATTTTACACTTTACTCATTCTATCCATCTTGCTAATTAAGTCCACCTTGAAAGATGTAGTTTTTATTATTACCCACGTTAAGTTTTTTTTATACTTTGCTGACACAAAGTTGGTATTTTTCATAGTCTAATTAGTTATTCTTATTGTATAATTAAGTAATACATTACACATAAATGATGCTCTTAAAATTAAATGAATGTTAAAATATCAAACAAAACAGTGTAATTTTGTTAGGATAATGTTGTAGTTAAGGAAAATGATGAAATACTAGATGCTATAAATAAACTATTGCGTATTATTAGCTAATTGAGTGAAAATAAATTAATCTTTCCATAAATATTAAACTTTAAAAATACTGATTCCAGCTGGATTCTCCATTTGAATTGGCAAAACCTTATGACTTGCTCGCATTTCTCAATCAAGATACTCGTTGGGAAAATATTGTTAATTTACATTATAGCTTGTCTAAAAGACAACAAATAATAAGAAAACTATGGGCTGAACTAAAGAAGAATACTGATGTCACAACTATATTCAATGAAAATGATTATTGTGTGAGAGCGGGCCAATTACATACCGTAGACTGGTATACATCCTCTTTGGAAGAAGGTAAAACGAGACTTGGTACAGAAGAGTTTCCAGTCCGTAATTTAAATTATGGTGATGGTGATATTCCTGATTGTAAACGGATTTCGTCTTTGACATTTAGTATGTGTGCGTTTGAACATTTGGAGGTATGTTGCGTGACATTTTGTCTGTGTCTAAGTAATTTTGAATAATTATTTAAATTATGTAAATTCCAGAGTATGAAAAAGAGGGAAAATTTGAGTGCAAGTCCTGAAACTTCTATGCCAGAGAATATGTCACCGAAGAATTCAGATATATCTGATATGAGTGTGGATCAGTTTGGTCATTGGCTGGCTGGAGTTCTTAAAAAGAACAGTTCCTCATGGATACATTACAATATGGCTTCTTTGTACTGGAGGGTTAGGGGAAATGCTCCTAAGGCTATTGAATGCAGCCGAAGGGCAGTGCATTATGCACCGAGGTAAATTATATTAGAGTTACCAGCTTTAATGTTCTTTACATTAAAATAGTTTTGATGTGAATCTAATATATTTAATTATTTCAGGGAATACAAAGACATTCCTCTGTTGAGCATGGGATTGATACTTCATCGTAGCAAAGTATCCGATGATGCCGTAATAGTACTCGGTGCAGCAGTGGACCATGATGTGCACTGTCCCATCAACCATTTTATACTTGCCAATGCATTTGCAGTAGTCGGTGATTTCAATAGCTCCGTGAAGCATTATGATATATGTCTGAAGTTAAACCCTACATTCAGCTTGGCTGATAAACATAGGAATGCTGTTTTGTGCAATGCCTACTTCATGGGGAAAATGGAAATTGTTAAAGAGTGAGTATAGTATTTCTGGAGTAGAAATATGATCAAAAAATAGAATTCCTTGACAAGACCTAGTTAAACCAACTTTTATTATTTGGTACATGGGACATGTTTATTATATAGGTAATAGTTTTGTCTGATTCTTTTAATAAAATGTTACAGTACTCTGAGCAAACTCCGAGAAGAATTGACAAAGTATGGAGAGAGAGAATCTCTGTGGATGAAATCACAAGCTGCTTTACTTAGGACTATGAAACAGACTGAGGAATATGGTAAGACAAGCAAACAATTATTTATAAATGCAAATGTTTATGAGTTTGTGTGTTTGTGTGTATGATTGCTACTCATTCATGTTGAAATGTCTGATGGGATCGGGATGAAATTTGGGATTTATGGTCTGAGATGTCACATAGGACACTTTTATCCCAAGGGACCGCGCCGCAGGGTGGGGGGAGGCGGGAGGCGGGCGAAGCCTCTGGCAGAAGCTAATAAATAACTAAATCTATGTCTTTGAAATAATTACCAAGTCTGACATGGTTTTTACTTTGTTTACTGGGTCGCAATGCAAAGTAACATGATGAATAAAATTAGCGTTATTATTTATTAAGATGTAAAGTGTAAATACATTTTGTAAATGTTTTTGTAATTAAATTAATCATTGCCATTTCTCAGATTACAGGGATGCCAACAAAAACTTTGATAAAATTGCGGAATTAACGGGACTGAATATAAAGGATGTAAAAGCTGAAGGGGATAAATATTCCCTCATACAATACTTCTTAGATGGACCGACATACAATGAGAATTGGTTGAAGGAAAAAGGTGTTATGATCTATGACTCAGCAAACAGTTTGCAAAGGCTGGTCAAACATATAGGCAGGCATGTGAATATTAATACAGAAAATTTGCCTCCGGACGAAGAGCTAAATATGGCTGATGAGGAAATATTGAAGGAAATCGGCCCCATACCTACATTCCCGGATTTATTCCCTGACGTTATTAAAGGTAACTTTTTCCTCTATTGAATGTTCAGTAACTGTTATTTGTGACCACCAAACCAAACCAAACAAATTACCACAAAATTACCTATGAAGTTATAAGTGTTCACGCTTAAATAATATTTTGCGTTACTTGCCATGTACGCAGCTTATGATTATGAGCCCCCGATGTGACTCGAAACTAGACTAGCATCCTTGAATTGTTTACGTGAATAAGCTATAGTTATTATTTAATCTTTCCATTTCTGACTTAATGCTTCTCCGTGTAAGGAAGAGGCCTTAGCTCAGCAGTGGGCATTTATAGGCTATGTTTTCATAACTATTAACATACAAAAACAGTAACAAAAGTGTATCTGTGACCAAACAGATTATTCAACCAATACAATAATTGAAGAGGAGCTAGAGGGAGTGAAAGTAGAGAAACCAATAGAAATAGAGCCTCCTAAGGCGCAGATTAAAGAGAAGAAGAAAGAATCGCCGCCCGCTAAGAAGGCGGCGCCTGTAGATATTGAGGAAAACATATCGGAATATGATACAGGGATTATATTGTGAGTATTTTAGACAAGTTTTTAATGGAGATGTTGTAAGATATGAAAGAGAAGAGTGTTTGTGATGTGAGATGTTTTATGGGATGGGAAAGTAGTCGCATCTTGCGATGAGTAAAGTCTGGGTTAAGGGCAAAAATATCCTTTTGGTTTTTTTTTACGTTTTCGCGTTTTACCTATCAAATATGAACTCTGGGTATACAAATAGTGTGTAATGTGTATATTATCATAGTACCCTTAACCGACGAGCACGCATGAAAAGACTGATGACTGTTGATGAAGTGAAAGTGGTATGTAAGATTCGTAGCAATTGGCGTTTCATGGTTTCTGCCTACCCCCATGGGGGACAGGCGTGAGGTTATGTATGTATGAATGTATGTCAGCACTTACTAATTTGTTAAATAGGTCATTATGTTTTGTCTAAGGTTTATAAATACTTATTATCTAATGACCTCTTATGGTTTCCAGATACCCAACTACATTAAAAATAAGCAGAAATACAGAAGATTTTGACACAGATTCGGAATGGCCTACGAATAAGCAGTGCAAAGACCATTCGGACATTTTCCCTGAGAATTTAGAGGCCGTTTATCAAATATTTTTACCTTTCGAGAATAAGGGAATAAGGTAATTATTTAGTTATACAGTTTTACAAAATACTTATACCACTATACGCAGACAGTCATTTAATGGTTACTTAACCTAGTCCTTAGCAATTGTTTTCGGAACAAAATCGTTACTAAGAAATAGTTTAAGTAATCATTAAATGACTCCGAGTGCGGCATTTAGTGTTTAAATTACCTAAATTAAATATTTTGTAGGAGTCCTGGCGGTAACATACTTCTGAGCTATAATTGACGATTCGAAAATAATGTTTGTTAAATATTCACCTAATCTGACCTCCAAAAAAAATCTTTCAATATGATAAATATTGCTAATTGTTGAAAGTTCGTCGAACAATGTAATAACAAACTAAACATAGTGCGCTACTGTCAATTTTTTAATATTTACTAGAGGAAAAAATAAAATGCTAATTATAATGTATTATTATTTCTGTTTTGCTTTACAGACTAAAAACGTTACTGACTGATAAAATCGGGGTGCCGGCTAATGTGGAACATGAGCTGCCGTGGCATCCCCCGACCTGCCCCAATGATAAGGAAGCAGCTACCTTCACACAGAAGAAATCACAGAAGTAAGTATTTGCTAGAATTTATTGCTCTGTAATTATGTTCTTCAGATTTACTAATTTTTTTTTAAAACAGGGAATTTTACTTTTTTTTAGATTTCCATAACGTGCCGTAATGTGCACCCCTGTCTATCCTTTCGGGGACAAAAAGCGTGACGTTGCATTACTTTCATGAACAATTTTATGAGTTAATAGTTTTTAGGATTTCATAGAAAACATACCTACGTTTTTCTTGTTATCCATCTATCTTTTAAATCTGTATGTATTGTATTGCGAATGGTGTGCAATACAGATTATTATATTCTTTTTATCTTTGAATGTTGAATGTATTTGCTTATTCTCATTCCTAATCCTAATTCTCGAATAACCATTGAAGATCCTTTTTTAAACAAAATAAATTAAAGTCCTCTGTAATAAAGAAACGGATTTAACTTCCAGGCCGCAGATATTTAGCGATGTAATCGTAACGAAGCACCTTCGCGAGAAGCTCCTGGAGTACGTAGCGAACGGAGACACGGAGTCAGTGCGGACCATGCAGGACGCTGAGGTCGGACAGAGGATATACAGTGCCATGCAGATGGTGAGATTGTTATGGATAAAATTACTACTTAAATTAATTGTGTTGCAAAATTATATACAAAGTCAAAGCATTTATTTCAATTAATCCTAAATAAGGCACTTTTGAAACGTCAAATTGAATTGTCCGTCAGTCTGTCTGTCAGTGAAGCTAGGCGCAGTTGCTATTTTGTCAGTTACAATTTATTTTCTCAATGTAATATGAAAAATTGTTCAATTTGATAATCTGATGTAGTTTCCATAGGAAATGTGTTGAAATATGCATCAATCAACGAACTAACAGCAACTTAGTATGAGATTGTCCTATAGCAATTATAGTAGTCAAATTCTAAGTCACAAATAAACAAGAGACTTTAAACTAAATTAACTAAAAATCACTGTTTACTCACGTAATGGAGAAAAGCTCTACTAGTTTCGAGTCACAGAGGGGACCGTGAATTTTAGTTAATTTAGTATCTCTCACAATAGTTATTATAAAAGACTTTAAACTCCACAATTTCTATAAAAGTTCCATTTCAATTCCAGAAATTAGCTCCGAAATGGCTGCTGTACACTCTATCCTCGTTATACTGGCGGGTGCGTGGGAACAATGTGAACGCTCTACACTGCATTCTGACGGCCAGTCGCACCGTGGAACCACGGTTCAAAGATATCGTGCTTGTTTCCTTAGCGTCTATTTATCTGGAGATGGGCTACTTCGATGAAGCCCTCGGAGCTGCCGAGGAGGCCTTCAAATTGAGTTTGTATGAGGTGAGTTTTTGATTCTTAGATACCTATGTAATATAATATAAAGATAGAATATAAAGAGAAGATAATGTAGAGAGAAATATAGTTTTTGTGAGTTATGAGTCAAATTTTACAGAGCCTGTAGTCATACTTCAGACACTATCTTGTTGATACTAGAGATTATCGTAAATCGACATGATTTTAAGATACTTTGTCTTATTTGAGAGATACTACTTTGTTCGACGATTACGCTTGCGACCAGTCTATCTAATATAAGTAGTCTTGAAAACCATGTCATAAGAAGCTAAATAAAATGTTTAGACACACAAATAAGCACATTTCAATATGGTGTTTGAGATATTTTCTATATATTAGATTTAAATATTTTATATTGGATTTCAGCCATGACCGTTCCACTGTAGAACAAAGGCCTTCCCACCCTCCTTATACCACTCTCTTTGCAAAGGCCTTTACGGCCAATCTCTATCATAGATGTCGAGTTTCTAACTATAAAATTCAATTTTTCCAGCCGTCAACAAACTTTATTCTAGCGGAGTTGAATATGATAAAGAAACACCGCAACACACACATGTTCCACTTGAAGCAAGTCATTCGAGTGGAGCCCGGGTTCATGGGCGGACTCGCCCGTTCCATGCTGTATGGGTGGTCCTGTCTGTTCAAACAAGTTAATGTGCTGCAAGACATAGGTATGTAGCTTTCATTTTATTTTGATATTCATGTCTTTGTGATTAAGGTGGTAATTACATCAGCATGTATGGAACAATGCTCGTATTTTGCGCAATTTTGGTGAATATTTGGGTGAGTTAATGCTAAGTATCATTATAATATCTATCAAAACACATTGTTTTAGAATTCGGTGACGGCGAAATATGCACACAGGTAGAGCCAGGAATGAGTATGGTGTGTGAGAAGGATGGCACAAACTGCCATCTCACTAATATACAATGTTATAGTGCACAAGAAAAAGGTTAGTATTATTACAATAGAATTAGAATAATATAAGTAAATACACTGCTGAAAATATACGCTTTTTACTAACGATTCCTTGTCAAAACATTGTTTAATTTTACTGTCATTATCTACTTCGTTATTCGTACTACTTGATCAGTCGAACATAAAAATATTGTTTGCTCTGTTCCTAATTAATTAAATGTAAATTATATATGATTTATTACATTCAGTAGTGTAAACTACTAGGTCATTTATTCAAAGTTACCAAAGTTAATTGTTTTATATCATCGTGACATGCAAAACCTACCTTTGGGCTGAAGCTAATTTCAACTAACACTCATTTCGGACCGTGCATAACATAATCCTTCCTAATTGTCGCAGAAAGCAGCACTTTAGTCAGAATGCTTGAACTAAAAGACGATAATATCCAGGGTGCCCCCGTTGAGGAAATGGATGATGGAGTATTCGACCGGTTCCAAAGAGATATGCCGAAGGAAAGAACCGATCGGTTGGCACACCAGAAAAACTTTGAAGCCATGATGAAGACTGTTGGCAAAGAGTTGAAGGGATGCGGCGATAGGGGCTGTGCAAGTAACTTTTATTTTGGTATCGCTCACTTTTCATACTATCCATTTTCTTTTTCGTTTTTCTATGATTTTTTCGTGATTTCGATACTTGGATATTCATTTAAAATACTCATTGTCATATATTGGTACCTTTTTAAATAAATTCACCTTTGATTCCATGTATATTAATTTCAAAAACTAAGGTGGCCTTTTAAACTTCATTTTTTCTATAAAACCACTTGACATTCATTCATTTTTAGTTCTGAGATTATTCTTGGAAAGCCTCATTTATAACCTACGTATTTTTTTAAAGATATTCAGGCAGAAGACTTGGAACTCACGGAAGAAGATTGTACGTACCAGCATTTGGAACTGGGTTATTGGCTGCATATTATCAGTTTTAGAGAACTGCTCAGTGATGCTGATCCAAAGTAAGTACCACTTAATCATAGACATTTATTATCCTCAATTGATAAATTCTATCAAACTACATTTTATTATTTTCGCTTTTTCGAAAATTTCTCAGTAGTAATACAGAGTTTGGATTTGTGCCCCAGCTTCGTATTTAGATAGGGTAACTGATAATTGGTGAAAGATATTTAAACATGTGATTGTTTTTGTGATTATAAAAATAAAACTAATGAGTATACCAAAAAAGTTTCTTTAGGAAAGTTGTTTGTAATAATGAGTACAATCACGTGTTTAAATATCGTTCACTAATTACCAGTTAGTTACCCTATATAGGTCGCAGGAAGCCGCTAGATATATGTAGATTCCAACCGACTGATCTGGAAGTCATTGTGGGAAGCCTATTTTCAGCTTTTTAGCAGTGGACGTCTTGTAACTGATATAGTGTTGATAACATGTCAATAGGTTCAACCTTCATGATCATCATTAAGTCCATTAATCAAGTTATCTTATAATTTGTTTCCAGATTACCATCAGACATACTCTCATTGACCCCATCGAATAAGAAGACCCCAGAATGTCGTTTAGACGTGGATCCTTCAAAGGATTTCTTCCTAGAACGGTTCATGAGGGTTGATAGTGAAGGTTGGGAGCCAGTACTGAGTCTCATGCATCAGTTTGCAGACGTTTTCAATTATTATGACTATGTCACGCTTGGAGCGAAGATCGCTAGGTATATGGAGTTGGTGAGTATGGGGATTTAATAAATAATATAGCTCGGGGTGGTTTTAAAGAATTTATTATTTAGTATAAAGAAACTGATTTAAGTGTGAAGATAAATTAGCATATATTTAAAATAACATTAGTTAAAATTTAATGTGTGCACTCTGTCAAGCAATGGTAGGAATTAGATATTAATTATTCCATAAGTAGAATTTTGAAAACTAACAACGTTATTTTGTTTGTTGCGATGCTAATTTTATTGGACTTCATTTTAACTATAAATAAGAGTCAGGTGTTAAAAAAACGAATGTTTTATAAATAATAAGACAACAACACTTTTGATTGCCGAAAGTGGCGTTTATTTTAGTAATAAAACATATAATTATGTTTTCCGCAGCACCCGACGAGCTGGGCGGGCGCGGCGGTGGCGGGGTGGTGGTGCGGCGCGGGCGGGCGCGGGGGCTGCGCGCGGCGCTGCCTGGCCGCGGCACACGCACGCACGCCGTCTGCGCGACCCCCGCACGCCGCGCGCGCACTCACGGCACTGCTGCACATGTAAGGGAACATACAATATTATTATTACTCTATCCTCTATCTATCCATTTAACAGTGAGAAAAATATACACAATTAATGAAAACTGGACAGCAGCACTCTGATAATTCTGAACCATTTAAATTACTGTGTTCGACCTGCCTGCCAAACTTAGAAATCATGACAAAACCCTCTTATGTAGAGGAGGCCAATAGTCCAGCAGTGGACTAGCACAGCCTGGTCTTGATGATAATTTACAATTTTATTCTATTGTTTCCTCCACCCAAAAATGAGTTTTGTAATACAATTTGCTGAAACTAAACTTATTTTTTTCCTAATTCGCCATTCTATTTTTGTAACAATGCGTTTTGAACTGTTTCACACATTACATTTTTGTAACTATGTCCATAAATAATAAAATATGATATAAGATTGTAAATATGTCGATAAATAATAAAATGTTATATTTGTTTACACACCCTCAACCAAATCATAGAAAAATATTGCGAATTTAAGCTCCCATTATACATTGCGTTCATTGATTACTCCAAAGCCTTCGACAGTCTCACCCATTCCTCCATATTCACAGCCCTACATAACCAAGACATTGACCTCACATATATTAACCTTTTAAAAAATATATATCTCAAAAGCACCGCAGCCATTAAGCTACACAGGTTAGGCCAATCCTTTCCTATCCACAAAGGAGTCAAACAGGGTGACCCGCTATCTCCTAAACTCTTCACAGCGACTTTAGAAGAGGTATTTAAAAAGCTTGCGCCATGCTGGAGCACGAGAGGCGTGGTCGTCGGGGAGAAAAGGTTAACAAACCTTCGATTTGCCGACGACATAGTGCTCTTCTCCTCTTCAGCATCAGAGCTAGGCAGTATGATCAACGAACTCAGCAGAGCGAGCCTTGAGGTTGGACTGAAGATGAACATGTCGAAGACCAAGCTAATGACCAACAGCTTAAAACATAGTTAGAAGTAGATGGAGTAGAAATCGCATACGTCCAGGAATACATCTACCTGGGCCAATTAGTCTCTTTCCAGGCGAGACAAGAAAAAGAAGTTGCTCGACGCACCGAGAACGCCTGGAAAAGCTATTGGTCCATGGGAGACCTAATGAAAGGCAACCTCCCATTAACATTAAAAAGGAAGCTCATGGACGTGTGTATTCTGCCCATCCTAACCTATGGTGCACAGACCTGGTCTTTGACAAAACATCAGAAGTCCACACTCAAGGTTTGCCAGCGAGCTATGGAGCGCAGTATCTTAGGAGTCCGATTATCGGATAGAATAAGGAACTCTACGCTGCGCTCCAAAACTCAAATCGCTGACGTTGGTCAGAAAGCCGCAAGCTTAAAATGGAACTGGGCTGGACATGTCTGCCGCATGTCCGACGAGCGGTGGGCAAAACTCACTACTGAGTGGAGCCCACTAAACGTCAATAGACGTCGCGGCAGGCCCAGAAGGAGATGGCGGGATGAACTCGACGCCTATGAAAAGGATTGGCCACAGAAAGCTCTGCACAGAGACGAATGGAAGGAGGGTAGGGAGGCCTTTGCCCTGCAGTGGGACGACCATGGCTGAAAATAAAAAATAAATAAATAAAATAATTTGTTTCCAGACAAAACAAGATAAAAGATGCGAAGGAAATAGCCTACCTCTCACTGTACACGAAACCTAAGAGTAGAATAGAATCGTTCCTGGTGGCTGTGTCTCATACATACTTGGTAAGTGGAATGTTATAGAGAAATTATAGTAATGTTTAAAAAACTAGAAATATTTAGTGTAAGTAGTTTTTTACCTGGTGTATATCCAATATGTTGGGTAAACTCCACTGTTGCCGATCTTCGCTTCTCGAACCTCCTCAACTTTCTGATGTCATCTGATGCCATCACCTGAAATCAGTTTAAATGAATATGTGAATTAAATTGTAATAATATTTTAACCTTTTTCATTAAAGGGATAAAATTCTTCTCAATTTACTTGATTTTTCAAAATATAATACTTTGAAAATCGTTTTTAAACGATATAGATTATGTAATAAGTTTATCCATAACCATGATATTATACATATTTCCTTTGTCTTTCTGAAGTTATCAAACGGTCACATATATTATTCAAGTGTCATTTACACAACACATACCTATTTCTAGTCGGAATACGAGCCTGCAGTGTGGATGTACCGCTACTCTCTCACCTTTGACGAGAAGTTCCTCCCAGCGAAGGCATGTCTCCACGCTACCATGTGTCTGATGCTCTTCGGCGACGCGGCGAAAGCGAAACCTAAGGAAGACTAAACATAGACAAGCTTTAATATACCGGGCATTATCAATTTATAACGACTGACGCTTCGATAAACGATCAAATGATTTACCAATTAAAGTCTCAATTTCAATAGCAGTTTTGGCTTGATTTTCTCTAATGGGCTGTCTCCACTATCTGTGTATTTGCTTATTAGAGAAGGAATTTTGACATAAGCTCAATACAATATGTGTCATAGTTCTATTTCTAGTAAGAAAATCTTAGTATAATATGAAGATTATTGCAAATATCTGTAGTTCGTTCCTAATTCGTTTTATAATATAATTGGCTTGTAAGTTTTAATTGTTTTTTTTTTTTATAAGCAAGCTTTGTATATCTATGTTGATTCTATCTACTTGAATACATAATTGTCACTTCAGCCTATGTTTGTTACTATATAGGGATACTGAGTATCTTCTTTTCCTACAATACTTCTCTGTTTTTTTAATACATAGTTGAGAAAATCAAGCTAAAACAGCGCAATTTTGAGACCTATCTTAATCATGTAGTATGACAACAGTAACATAAGCAGTACTATTCACTATTCAGATTGATGTATTAATACAATTATGTAATATTAAATTATTTCTGTATTCAAATAAATAATAATAATACCTATATACTCTTCGTACAGCTTTTAATATACATATAGTTGCATTTTTTATATTTCGATGTATCGTACAGACTATATAATGACAATATTATACGAATAGTAGCCACGTGTTTTGATAATTAGTTGAACCCATGAAGCAAATACAAAGAGATGTCATAACTGGATTTCCCTCTAACATAATGCGTGACACTTTACAGGGAGCGCGGGACTTTACAAACCACGCACCTCTATTTTTCATCTAGCAGTCGCATACTACAAAAATGTGGCCAATTGTCCACATTTTAATGTGTTTACTTATCATTGAACAGAGCCGTTTTTTTGTGTCATCGTGCACAATCTCGTCTTTGTACTTGCCTCATATATGGTTGTACCTTTGTTTTGTTACTAAGGCTCAAAACTCTTTGATATATTTTCTAATTTATCGATCAAATTACTATGTATTTTCTGTACCATTGCGCTATAAAAAATTTTCTTTCTGCTTAAGGACGATATTTTAGTTATAAGTAGATTTTTTTCAACGAATATCGCTCGTTTTTATCTTAGAAAAGAAATACCGACTGTCTGTATGTAGGACTGGATTTTTCTGATATTCTTATATTTAAATTATGTCATTAAAATATACAACGATAATTATATAGATAAGTAAACTTATTGCCCCATGTAATCATAGTGCAAAACGTTAGTCGAGTTTTTGTATTTTAGTTGAATTATTTTCCGCCTAAGTATGTTACGTTGAGTCATTCCTATGTTGTCGTGCTCATGTTTTTAAGAATAATACGAAACACTTTATGGTTTCTTTATGTAACTAGTCATATGTTGAAATAAATTAGTACTAAGAGCATAATTTGTTTAAGCCTTTCTTGTTGTCTCTTTCCAGCACTTGTTTAAAACGATTGCGGGAAAGAGACGAAACAAATGAGCATCAAACAAATAACGTTCTAAGTGACATGTATTTATTTCGACGTTATTGCCCTTATTACAGGGACATAAGATTCAATTTTGTGTCCGTAAGAAAGTTTTTATAAGTTCCAGAAGTACATTGGTTAGAACAAATGTTTATAATTTACCTGTTACCGTGTATTTACTATTTGTTGCAGTTACATTTGTTTAGACATTTAAGACTGACGTGTTTTTCAATTCCAATAAACTTTCTAAATTGCAATTTTAGTTTTTTTTTATATATAAATAATACCTACGAGTGTCTGGTCGCCGAAAGTTATACACCTATGCTATTTTTTTTTATAGAATAACCGAGTAAGCCCGTAAACAAGCCGGTAAGAAAGATCACCGATGTTAAGCAATCGCCGCCACCCATGCACATTTGAAACACCAGAGGCGTTACAAGTGCGTCGCCGGCCTTCTCCATATAAGGCCGTTAGGAATTTAAGGGTTGTTGGGGAATCGGGGATTGGGAAGAGGGGTAATTTATAACGTTATGATCATGATAGAGTGAATCTTTACTTTCAGAGTTTTGGAGTCTTGTAGATATGCAAATAGTTCATTCACACATAAAACAGCAATACGCATTAAGTATACGCCGTAACTACACATAATATTATGTAGTACATAAGTATACATAGTTAGGAATACAGCAAGAGCTAGCTCAATTACTATATTATTGAGACGTACACAAGTTTTAAAAGGTTAAGGATAAGTTGGAGGCATACATTACATAATATCACCATTGGCACAATAATAAATACATAGAAAACAGGAAATTACACAAGCATACAGGTAATAAAGGTTTCTTTGAATTCATATAATAATAAATTGAAACGATTGTGTTAAAAACAAATTAATATAGAACCTCCTTTTCTATAAGTTAACCGTTTCCGTGCGGATGATGCCGCACAGGCACCATGTAAATCTATTGCGTATGGCGTATGGTGCCCGAGAGGATACAAAACTAAATCATACAAAACTCGGCTTAAACGACATTCGTCAAAAGAGCCCCCTAAATAAAAGTGTCTTTATTTGTCACCCTTATCATGCCCACAGTGTTCGTTTTAAGTAATTTCGCAAATTAGCTGACATCAGGGGTTGTAAACCAAGTTGCCGACACATTTTATTATTGATTATAATTCTAACAGCCCACTTTCTGGAATGTTTCTCAAAAATCAAATGCTTTTGTCGTAAGGTTCATTGTTGCCTAAAAACGTACAAAGAGTGCGCTGTTCGCCGGCCCTTCGCCTACGAAGTACCGTATTTCCTTGCGTATACGGTTGATTATTGTTTAAAACTACGCCGTTCATAATTGTTTGCGCCGGCGCACAGTATAATATTTTGATAAACTAGACGGACAAAAGTCAATTTAGGACATGTCTTAAATGATCCTTCTAACGCCAAAGAATCATGACAAGCTGCTTTGCTCTGGTATTGGTACAAAATAATTTTGTCCCGCTAGTTTTTCATACTAACTGTGCTTTTTTACTGTGCTGTGTTTTTCATACTCAAGTGGTACGTGTATAAATTCTTTACAACACTTGAATAAATAAATCCATGAAATAATGCAAAAAGGTTTACGACCCCTAATATAAATTAGTCACTTACCTTCCATTTCCATAAAAACACACAGATCGTCACTTTTAAACGCACTGAACGAATTTACTGACTGCCTACAATAGATACACAATGTCAAATGATTATTTTAGCAAGTAGAAACACGAAAACAAGCTAAAAGTGACAATTCATGGCGGATGATTCCCCAGGGGAATCATCAAACTTTCTGGCGCTTGGTGCCTCAGAGGCATCACAGAATTTTTGTTTGACGCCAGGCACTAAAGATTGCTAAAAAGACTTCCGCACGGAATCGGTTAATAACAACGCAATCGTTCCAAATACTTATTAGGAGCACTTTTACATTAGGGTTACTAGCCACAAAAATCACAAAGAGGGGTACACACAGTAAATATTTACAATTTTAATATAAATCCTCGTCGCAGCTCCGGCGCGCGCGCACACCGTTGACTGTGAAGCTCCGACAACAACTATTAGAACACGCACAAGAGTATATTCGGGTAACTAGTCCTGTGCAGTGCCCAATAGTTGTTTTGGGCTTCAAGCTGTGTCGTGCTGTGTCGAGCTGTGCTGAGCGATGACTTTACAAGCTGGAAATAACTTTCATGTTAGGCAAAATAAAAAGAAAATGTAAAATAAATAGAAGACATGTTTATCAAGTCTAATTTTTGTTTACAAATCAATATTGGATCTTATGACTAAGGAATTACAGTTTCTAGAAACAAGTTATGGTCTTGACTAGTTATGGTCTTGATTTTGGTTGAATAATAGTATATCTTTATATAAAATAAGATTGAAAAAAGCACAAAGCATCTACACACTTGAAGAAGAATCCAAAGTTCTATTTATAAATACTTTTTAGAAAGCGACTCACTATCGTTCTTTTAATCGCGTCACGTGACATTTTCGTAAATTAAATTTAAGTTTGGTGAGTTGTAGATAGAGTACCTAAGTAAATGTACTATTTAAATCTGTATAATCCATATATTTAAAACTGAACGATTTATAGGATCGTGTACAATTGTAACGAGAAAATGTATTGCGTACTACGTCGTAGCTCTCGTAGCAGTAAAGTATTCCTGTTATCTACTATCTCACAAATATCATTTTTAATGAATAAATTAACATTTATGTGTAAAGTTATAAGATCAAATTCTTACCCTAAAGTATTTATGTTGAAATCTTCACTATGAGTTGCGTTACAGAACGCGTAGTCTCTTCGTAGCGCCATGCTTACTACGCCGTAGCCGTAGCGCATTCGCTTCCCTCCGCCCGCGATTTTATCGCAAGCTGCAATTTTGTGTTTGTGTAGGAACAAATTACCATTATCTAGGTATTTCCTTTGGGTGGTTAAATAATTTGTTTTAGTGTATTTATTTTGTATATAGGTAGTTCAAAATTGAAAATTAGGTATCTTTGGATTTAGCTAAAGCATTCTGCAGTCGATAATGAATCGCTTTCTAAGATGTTAGTTATGTATAGGTACATATTACACGTATCTTTGTTTAATTTTACTTACCATTTTATTATTCTGTGATAATAATTAATTGTAGAATGATATCTATAAGTTTCACAAGTGCTTTGTATAAAAGCATCAATATGCTCTCAGATCATTGGTCTTTATCATTGCCGTATTACTGTTAGGAAAAACAAAAACAACTCAATATGAAAATTAAAAATAATACCCACGTAAAGCTGCTAAAACACAGAACTAACCATGCATTTACTGAAACATGCAATTACTGGTAAGTTTTCTTGGTTGTGTTGGAAGATGATGATGAAATAAGTATACGTTGTTACTAGTTGCAGACGTTAGTACTTTTCTTCACCAGAGGGCTTAGTACCAGTTTAGAGCGTATTTGGTGTTCTGATTGGTTGGTTCATTCGCATCGGCCGATCAGAGCACTGAACGCACTCTCGTAATGTTTTCGTTCAACGCAAAGCAAACTCGTACTAAGGGCACTGTTTTCTATTACGTTGATATGAGGATATTTCGTGATGATAAATTACTTTACTCTGATAATCTCGTCACGTATCCTTACTAAAATTATAAATAATATGAAAGTGTGTTTCTTCGCCATTCTTTCACGAAACAACGGAATATTTTTAAAGGATGATTTTTTGGAGGCAGAGAGGCTAGAGAGTAATATAGGATAGCTTTTTCCTGTAACTATCATGGCAAAACTTCGAGCGAAAAACAAATGTTTCCTTTAATTAAATAACTTGTTGTAAATGCCTTTATTGATAATTCTGAAGTCAGTAATAAGTCTAACAATTTACAGTACCTAATAATTATTTTTTCTTAATTAAACTTTATGCAACACTAATTTAATGTTAATGGACTACTACTTGATTATTTTACCTTGGGAAATATATTTATGGGCGTTAAGAGACCAGGGTCGGAGACCAGCTCGGTGTCCCTTATCGATACTAAAAGTGCCACCAGGCGGTTATAGTGAGGTAAACCTCCCACATTCTCTAAAGCCTTTTAAAGGTTTCTCTCATCTGCCTGTCTTATATGTTATACAATAGTTTTTGTTCCTTATTTGGTTAGTTCTTACTTTAGTTAGCTACTTATTTGGTATATTCGGTATACTGTTTATCAGAACACATATCTAGCTAATTGTTTCTGAATCATTGGCTACTTGTCTTACTTTATATTATATTTTTACTACTTTGCTGTCAATTTATCAAAAGGTCTATGAAAAAGTAACAACATACCTATGAATAATATAGTTAAGGCATGAACTTAGGTTCTTTAGTTCCGCATCACAATTACCAAAAATGTACACTTATTAATGAAATTAGTCCTGGCAGTAGATGTACTCGAAGTTTTATTAGATTGAATTTTGTTCATTTGTAACGCATTGAACATTTGTTTCGAGGTGTTATTAATTGGAAAGATGACCTTTATATCCAATTAACTAATATTTGACTGTGTGGGATGACAAATAAAAGGTTTTAAAGCAATGGCTGACGTATTTCTTATGTTATTTTGTTTGTGATTAATATTTCCTGGTTTTGGTCAGTGGGTAGTCTTAGAGGCGGATTTTTTTCAATCTCCTACACTTATGAAGGAAACAAAGAATACGTATGTTAATTTTCTAAATTAAAGTATTTGTTGTATTATTTACAATGTCTATATAATTATATAATAAAGACAAAACAAGTAAGAGAAAGGGTGAAAATTAACTATTTTCTTAATTTTTAATATCTTTTTTACTTTATTAGAAGAACGAGAGAATTATTACAAAAAATTTTTGATGTACGATATGATGATAACTGATTAATTAATTATAAAACTTACTTGAATGCGCTCCGCAGGTCCATGGCAGCTATGAGCTATTTGCTCAACACAATACGAATTCAACAAAAAATAATAAAACACAAGAAAACAAATTAAAAATGATTTATCGAAAGCCAATCAATTCTTTAATTCTTACCAATAATTTGAATTTTTAAATTGTTCTATAGTTTATTTTTAATAATAATGTTGTAAACGGTAATATTAAAAGAAATAGAAAAGAGTTTTTATTTGTTTCGATATTATTTAATTTTTGTAATTTGATTAAGCTTCCGATAAAATCTAAAATAAATGTTTTAGATATTATTGCAACAAATAATAAAAAGAAATTATTAAAACATTTACAAAAAAACTATTCAAAGCTTCTATAAACATGCAATATCACTTACTTTTAACAATTTAATTTAAAACTGAAGAAAGAAGAATGAAAACCTGAGTAAAACGAAGTATTGATACTATATTTCTAGATTATTGAAGCTCTAGGTAGTTACATACGGACATAATAATATTTTCTCTCTTTAAAGAAAACTTATTCCATAAAATGAAATATTGCAACAACTTCACTTTACTCAGATTTTAAATAAATAAAGAAAATACACATTTTACTAAACTTCAGCTTCATGCAAGTAGGTAAAACCGACAAAGAAAAACCGAAACTGTGAGCATCTTAATGCTTATCATTACAATCATTGTCATTAAATAAAATTACCTATTTACAACATAATTCTTTAGAAGTACTTTTAAACTAATTCCAAAGAACCAATACTAATTGTTTAACGCTACAATGTTAACAGAGAAATACCAGACTTGATAACAATATTGTAAAATAAACTTAATCATAGTTGTTCAAAATCCCTAAGTTCCTAATTCCTTTGTAATCTTCCTTATTCCCGATGCAGTTCTCTTGTACTTCGAAGACAATGAATAGCCCGCAATAGCCGCTGTCACACGCACAAGAGTATAGTTCTAACTAATCTTGTGCAGTGGCCAGCAGCTGCTTTGGGCTTCATTTCACCAACCATACCGAAGACTGAGAATATCTTCTAAGATCGACGAAAGAATCACGACGAAAAACAATGCAACTTAATAAAACTAATAAACACAAAAAAGAAAAATAAAACCTCTTTAGTTTAAATACACAAACAAAAAAAGAACAAAACATTCCAAATTTAAATTGGACCATCGACATTAAAAAATAAAGTTAACGAAAAATGTGATACAAAATTAACAAAGCAGAAATAATAAAATATATTTTTTACACGACAACACGGTTGGAGTGTTCGCAAAAAACTAAAGTGACTAAGGTATCAAGTGGCGATGTGAAGCCCCACGGAGGAAACCATACTACCGGCTTAATGCAGGCACATCGGAACATTCGATACTAATGCCTTAATACTCGGGATTCGGCCACGTCATTATTGGAATTTATTTTAAAAAAACTTTTAAACCCCTGTCGTCCCCGAAAGTGAGTATTTTTTAATGCTGATAGAAATTCAATGAATTGAAAACAATAGTTAATAAATTAACAAAAAATACGTTAAACTTTTCAATGTTAAAACATTAATAATGTTTCAATTTACTAAAAGTAAAAGAAATATTCCCACTTACTCTAATTATACATTTTAGAACACATTGCAGTGACTAGATAAAGTTTTTAAAAGTTACAAAGAAACCGTTGCAACGAATTGGTACCTTCTTAAATATTTTTTGAAATAATTAACAAAATTGAACAACGAATAATCTAAATAAAAAATAGGATTATTAGATCTATAGAGAACCCATTACAATTGTTTTATATAAGTAAGTATAGGTAACCAAGATCTTTTAATTGACAGAAAATTAAAATTAAACACAAATATTAATACAACAAACTTGTAAAAACAAAACGAAACAAACAAAATACTTACTAGAATTTGTAACAAAACACTAAAATATTCAAATGAAATTGTTTAACACTCTTTTACAAACAAAGAAAAAACTTTTCTATTAAAAAAAAAAACTATTTGGAAGCGACGTCTGTCGTCGGGGTAGGTCGGGGTGCGAATGATCACGGTAGACTACATTACAGGTAGGTGCACGGCCCTATATTATGTGTTGCCTCCACCCCTGGTTGGCTTGGCGCATGTCAAAGGCGGCGAGTTGAACGTAAGTAGATAATGCGTAGGTAGGAAGACCTAGGCAAACTTCATTAGATAGATATTTTACACGATATAGAAGCTGCTATCGAAGTAAGAAGTTGTTAAGTATTAGATATTAAGACAAAATTTAGTTCTGAAGACCGTAATTCTAAACTCCCTGTTTTCGTTAAAAAATCGTAGGATATCTGTGCCCCACTACAAAAGGCCTCTTCTCATATAGAGAAGGAATGAGCTTTACCGCGCTTGTTCAAGGCGGATCGCAATGCAACTCGGAAAAATTTACATTGATACTTGCCAGGTTTACCGGTGCTCCGGCTCGAAAAGCAGGAGTAGGAACGGGGTGGTTTTTAGTCAGTAAGAGTCTGACACTCCCTCTCGCCTCGCCCAAGGCGGGAGAAGACATTGGATGATTTTCCCCCTCAAAAAAAGGCCACCATAATACTAACTTAAGAAAAAGTTATAAATAATTAGGTATTGACCTAGTTAATTATAACTTAGTTATTAAAAAGTTATTATTAACTAGGTATTTACCTCGTTAATTATAACTTTTTCTAAAGTTTCCAAGGTAACTCACACAATGATTTGAGAAAACCATGGAAGCTGGAAAAATGTTTTGTTGTTATTTCAGTCCCCTGAAGTAGGTGCTGACATTTACACAATTTTCTATTTTTATATGTCAAGTGAGAGTCACAAAAGCGATGACGTTATGTGGACGTAATGAAATGCCTAATTTAGAACCCTGTACCAAAATAACATGGGGAAAAAAACAATAATTAAAAAATGGGATATTAATTTTATAACTTTTCTAATAATGTTGGGTTCTTTCAACTTTTTATTTTATCTTAAAGATGAAATGAAGATGATAAAAATTGGAATAGTGTGAAATAATAAAGCCAACATAAGTATTTGCGTGCGTCTCGGTTGCGCCTTTAATTTAGACCACAGGATTAGTGAAGATGCGCCTTTACGGTTTTTGCGCCAATACCGATGATTGCATTTTATCAAATTTTTATAACATTATTGATATTATTTTTTTAGTTAAATTTTATCACATGTTCTTAGAAATATGTTATTAATTTATTAGTATAATTTGTTTTTTTAAAAGACACTGGACTCAAGAATGAATTGATTAAATAATAATATGTATATTATACGAGTACCAATTAAATTTTTTAGATAACGAATGAGTGAGTTGATCTTTAATGTACGAATGACCGTATTTCATATAGTAAATAATGTATTTAAAATTAGATGTTATATTAGTTTTCCAGCATACCTACCTATTATACGAGTCTATAACTTAAAGGGAAAATAAAATACATAGAAATGTGACATTATCCCGTAAGTAGTGACAGGTCGGCGGCGAGGCCGGTCGGAAGCCCTGCAAAGGAGGTCGGCGCCTCGCTCATTACAGGATTATGAAGTAACCACCACAAAGATTTAAACCGCCAAGTCTATTCCAGACAGACGTTTACTTCGATATATTTTATTAAATAGATAAGGGAAATAGAATTTAACGAGACTCTAGAAAATAGGGTATTGGAAATTATGGTGGCCTGGAGACTGCGTGGAAAGGTGAGATGCGAGTTTGAAAGTTGATATTACTGTGACTCTATTCGAATTACATGATGTACTTTTATTTTTAGACATAGATTTAAGGAAACCTGGAGTTGTTAATTCAAAATGCTTTGAGTCTTCAATCCGCATAGTGATTTCTGCTCGTTCCTTCTCCTGCCAAGAGGCCTTTATTCAGTAGAGGGATAATTACTGGCTGATAATAATGATTAGGGATTAGAAATATATTACCACGACTTGTTTTAATCCCTGAAGGGGTCTCCGGAAGTACCCATATCCCTAACTTTTCTAGTTTCCATATCATTTGGTTTATCACAAGCCCATGTAATGAGGGTGACTCTATTATAATACACATACAGAAAAATCACAATAATGTTTTGCCTAACCCAAGAATCGAAAGTAAGATTTTTCACGCGGCAGTCAAGCTTGCAATTATTCGATCAAAAAAATATATTCAAAATCTTTGTAATTTCCACAAAAATATATATTTTCTACTTAGTTCTAGCTTCATGTGTTTCACAGAAGCCCCACATTAGAAAGCGCTTTCCTTTGTTCCATAGCACGCTAAGCTGATAGTGTCAGCTAACACTACAAGATGGCGCTATTTGCAACTTTTAGAAATAAAACATTAATTTTGGATAACATTAAGTTATAGTTAAATAACTTTTGATTTAGGTACCTTTAATAATATTAATTAACAAGGAAAACATACTTAATGCCTGTAGACTGAAAGTTTAGTTTGGCTAAATTAAAAAAAAAACTCAATTAGCGATTGTATTTTATAAGGTTTAAATTTACCACAGACCGCTTCTTTTTTAACAACTGTATAATCCTTTATTCTTTTTTTTTTTGAGGGTTGAAAAATCAATTATTTTCTTCTCCCACCTTGGGCGAGGTGAGAGGGAGTATCAGACTCTTACTGACTAAAAACACCCCCTTCCTTGTCCTGCTTTCCGACTTTTCGAACCGGAGCTCCGTCACGCTAGGCAATTCGCAACTCCGGGTCGGAATCAGCCCTACTGGGTTCCATCTGTGGTGGTCTGATGACTCTTTGTGATACTTAAGATTCCAAAGGAAAGACTAGTTGTAGTTCAAAAATGTATTTTACTTTAATACTCACAAATGACATTAAGGAAAAACTATGATTAATTTAAAAAATTGTCTTAAACGTTTCAATTCTATCCTCATGATTCACGTGCTATCTAATGAAGCGACACCTATTAGTAAAGGTCTAATGGTAATAAAAAAGGACAGGTAGCATTAGACACCGGAGCTGAAGCCCTTGTGAGGAAGTAGTTCCTGTCACCTGATACCGGATCGCAGCGAGGCGTAATGATACGAGGGCCGAGCAGCACGCGGCCGGACTAGTGTCGAGTTGCGCTACGTTTTTTGTTTTAATTTAATTATTTTTGTTTACTTTTTTATGTGTTTTTTTGTTGTTATGTGTTGGGTTTGTAATAAATGTAATGTAATGTGTTAAGTATCAATTTATTTGTTTAATAAATTGATAGTAATATAAAAAGATAATCCTTATAAAACACTGCCCAATCTCAAAATCTAATCTGAGGCTTTATGTATAATAGGTCTAATGTGGTTACTATGTCAGTGAGGCAGACAGTAAATTAACAGAAATATTTATGTTTAAAAAAAATTGTAAGTACGGTACACATTATGTGTCTATTGCCTCGTTGGTCAAGTGGTCGTAAGTGCGACTGCCGGACAAGGAGTCTCGGGTTCGATTCCCAAGTCGGCAAAGTATTTCTCAGTGATAGCACGAAGTCTGTAATTGTGCCCAGTATATAGCAATAGGTTCACCCCCTATTACATGGGACTGCCTACCCCTTCGGGGATAAAAGTCGTGCCGTTAAACGAATGAACATTATGTTCCTACTAAACCCCGGCTGCATTACAGGCGTCCTTTCGTTTATAAATTACTATTATAAGTACACACATTTTGTGTATAATAGGTATGTATGAATAGTAGCCGATACTATAGATCACGTCTTACATTTGATTGATAAAACATTTTGAACAAAGGACCAGAGTTACACAACTCAGTAGCACTATTGTATACTACCTAATGATATAATAATTGACAATACCACTTATATCCACCATCTAAAAATAAATATTGCCCCATAATTATTGCTTTTTATAACCGAATCAATAAAATCATTGAAAAGAAAGTTATATTTAGTAAGTTCTTTTTATAAATCTGAGAATGGATATGGGCTCTAACAATCCGTAATTATTGTACGTTTGGAGTCAATTATAATAAAAATATTTAATCAAAATTATCTAATATGAGTAGAAAATTCGGTAAAATATAATTTGTTGCATAATTAGTTATACTAGTGGTCGCCTAGTGGTTGAAATTCAACCATATACGATTTAATTTACAATACCAGTTAACATACGTTCAAGGATAATTTTTATTTAACTCAAACTCAAACAAACTCTTTTATAAAACTCTATTCATATGAGACGTCAATATCATCGCAATGTCTATCGATTTTGACGTTTTGTCAAATACGATCAGATACTATGCATGTGTGTGTAATGTTTTATTTATTAATTTAATGTACTTTATAAGCATTATTTTTGAAAAATATTAGCGTCCTGCAATTCTCCTACACATAAACTATAAGTGTACCAAATTTTATGCTCCTACGACCGCGCAATTTTCGTAAAAAGCGGTCCAAAGTTTTTGCATCACGTATTAATATATAGATTATACAACATAGCAACGCGTTATTGTGCGTCTGATGCGGATTCCGCGGATGGTAAACAAGGGTAGCTCGCCCCCGGCCAGAACCATGCCTACGTGCGTACGGTATTTCAAAGAGCCATCAGACCATCACAGTTGGGGTCCAGTAGGGCTTATGCCCGACTTGGAGCTGATGCCTACTGGGCGGGTTACCAGGGTTAAAAGCAGGAGTAGGAACAGGGGCTTTTTAGTCAGTGTCTGACACTCCCTTTTGGCTAACCCAAGGCGAGAGAAGTCAAGAAGTCGAAATTAGATGATTTTTCCCTCTCAAAAAAGCACCGCATCTTTTAATCCAAAAATAATTAATCAATATTTTTTTATATTCTGTAAGTAAAATGAAAATATGTCTTTTATAAAAGAAATGAAATCATAAAGGTCGAAGTTCAAATGAATCTTCTTTTGACCTTAATACTAACTTCACCACGATGAAAGCCAATGCTTGTCCTTTACTCTAAGTAGAAACTAGGTATAGTCACCTAAAGTACCTATATACCAGAATATACTTTATATTAAATAAAGGAGAAGCCACGTTTCATTGAATTGTATCATCAGCATCATCATTATTATCAGAGGCCCGTGTCAGTCTTCTGGTGAACTGTGAGCCTTCTCAATCAAGAAGAAGAAGGAATGTCATAATTTTAAGAAGGTTTGCCATTACCGACGCGCTCTAGGCAAGCGAGTTGGTGTTTGCAGTCGGCATTTACGAGACCCATACGAAGTGTAGAGGTTGCGACAAAAGTCAAAGTGTTTTGTTCTTAAAAAAATATTTTTAAAAATAAATTACTTGCGGTCACAACACGGTAAGATTTTTATAATTAATTCACGATCATTACTAATTAAGTATACTCCGTTAATGACCTCTTATTATAAGAGAAAAGTCATTGTCTTAATCAAATCTTCACACAGTATCATCATTTCCCTATATTCAACTTGATACAAACTCTATAATAGATAAGGTGACAAAATTCCCAAAGCATTACATCGGCTCGGCGGTCGGTACGCGTTTAGCCACCTGCCGCACACCCCGCTATAAATAAATCGACCTTCAGTTTAAAAATAGACGCCGATCCCATCCGAGCGAGGTCGGGAAATTGGGTCACTGGAACAGCTATCTCCTTCACACAGTCACCGAGCTATACGAGTAACAAGGACGAAGATAGGATCTGCAGCGTTCGTGACGTAGACGAGCTCGTTCATTGAATTTTACAGGCTGAGACGTTCAGCCTTGGTGCATCGCGTTTACTTATTCTTAATTTCTTGGCTTTATAGGGGTTGATTGGGATTTAATTATAGTTACGGAAATTGCTTTAAAAGTATTTTTTTTTTATTTAAATTTTATTTTGAATTTCTCTATTTTTACATAACAATTGATGAATGATGACACTGCTACGATCAGTAATAATCATTGGTAAATCACGTTAAATAATTACGGTTCCTAAAGTACGATCTAGGGTATCATAGAGGCTGCTTTCAGGAACAATGCTCTATATATTTAGTTCTGGAAGCAGTGGTGACGTCAAACGCGGGTGTGGCAGAGACTCATGACGTCACGAGGAAGCTCTGACGTCAAAGCGAGCCCCCCCTTGCCCCGCTGACACAGCCCTGCAACCCGCACACGAATTGCTTGTACAGCTTTATGGTATTGTTTCTATGTGATCTCTGCAGCTTGCCTGCAGTTATTAGTTATAACATCGCAATTATTATGAGATGATTTTAATTACCTTTAGTAGGTAAATAACGAATGTTGGACCATGAATGGCAATGGTTGGATTCCAAAGAATGGGGATGAGCTCGGTGACTCGTGGTTGATATTGGTGAGGCGTTCGGTATCGGAGTATAGGACGGTGATAGGACCGATGACAATGGAAAATGAATATATATATTCTAGGTAAAATGGTAACAACAAACGAAGCACAGAAGTATATGTGTTCGTCGTTTGTACCGTCATGGGGACAATCACGATACGTTTCTTACTTAGAGTAGCCTGTTTTTTTATTGAATTATTTAATCAAAAACATGGCTATTTGGTGTGTTATTGAAGAGGCCTATATATAACAGTGTGCAGTGGACTAAAATGGTGATGAGGATGATGATGACGATGTCATATTTTACATATTTTTTTTAAGAGGGGAATATCATCCAATGGCTTCTCCCGCCTTAGGCGAGGTGAGTATTTTACATATAAAACTATGCCTTTGACCTAAACCTCACTCCAGAGAAAAAAAACCTCAAAGAGACACCTTCATCCTTCAACCCTTACTTTAGCTATTAACCAAAATGATTCATTAAAAATGTTAACTGTTAACGCAGATGCATATCGCGCAGATATTTTATGCAGGTGCATATATCGATGGACGTTGAAACAGCTCCGCTGGGCGAGCCTCTGACAAGTCATTGACCTGGCAATCGATGTTTGATTCGTGAGGCAAACACCACTTGCATAATATTATACCTGCATTTGACGCGTCCTGTATCTACGTCATAACTAGCTACCAGTTTGCCTATAGTACAGTTACTGTGTTTTCTCAATAAGATAATGATGATACAGTTATTTTATCGCGTATTTAATTGAAATAAAGCTCAATTATGCAATTATCTAAAGGTTTATTACCAACATTGAAGGAATATACTTTTGAGATGGCCGGTTTAAGAATATAAGCTGACAATAAGTAGAAAGACTTATACTTTTTGACCACCTTCATATAACTACCCGATAAACTTATATGATAGTTCATACAAATTACGTTCTTAATTATTATTTTTTCTGGGAAATAGCTGCTATCCAGACTTTGTGAAATAGGCCCTAAATATGATTTCTTGAATAGATCATATTAGTCAGTAGCCCTTTGACACAAGTTAAGCTCTTAGCTATTGAGCTTATCTGAGATAAAACTCAATGTTTGTGATTGACACTGACATTAACATTTTGGCAACTTTTATGTCACGTGTATCACAGTGTCATGGTCTATTAGAGGACCTGGGGCCTCTTACAGGTGGTGAGGGTGATCACCAGGGTGGTTTTAGTGAGGTAAAAATCTCCCACCTTCGTGGCATCTTTAGAAAATCTCCCTCGTCATAAAATACCTTCATACCATTTGCAACCATCGAAACGAATGTACTTGGTACTAGTTCTTAATTATAGAGAGGAAAAGAAGCTAATACTTGACAAAGACCAGTAGCAGTGCTTTCTGATGAACCCGCAACCTTTACACTGGAATCTTCGATCACCTGCTGCGCGTGGAGATTTTGCAAAACTCTTATGTGGAGGAGACTTATAGTCGAGGAGTGGACTGGTACAGGCTGCAGATGACGATGAGAAAACATAATCAGTGTTGCAAAAATTGTTGACCTCCTCTATATCTGATTTTAAAGTATAGATCTTAAGACTTTTTATCTGATAAGTCACTGTTACTTTGTTCGTAAGGTAGACTACAAACAGGTGGCCATGCACAGAGAGTTTTTAGGGGCTTTAAGCGCGCGAGATTGGTAGAGCATGATCACAATAATGTTCCTAAGGGTTTTTGTTAAACATTTCCCATTGCAATCATTTACTTCATGTAATGGAATGTCCTTGAGAAATATTGATTAACGAACTTGGGAAAAGAATTTTCGCGCGTAATTTGAGTTTCACCTTAAGGTGATGTTGAAAACACCTAATTTAGGAGTATACATGCGAAAGTCGTCTTTGTGGTAAATATAATAAAAACCAAACTTGAAACAAAAGTTGAATAAAGTCCCTTCAAAATGGGTGGGTACTGAGATGCGTTTCCAGTACTTTCTTCAACGGGGTACCAAATGACCTTGGACAGTAATAAAGGAAGACGGACAAAGACTTTGTTGGTTTATAGGAAGCTTTTACTTGCAGAACTGATTGTAAAACTACTTTCCAAACTATTTTCATGACTTTTGTAAGAAGTTTACTAAACTTCATTTACAGTATGAAGACATGGACATATTTTTTAAGTTTAACTCTTGTCACTCGTCTTAAATGTGCTGATACAGCATTGTAGTTACGTATATGTGCATCTTTTCTTAGCACTTCGAGGATTAAAAGGTTTATTCACTAAGAAGCGAACAGGGCAGAGTAAATAATTTATATTCTGCAGAATCAAAATTTCAATATTTTTAGTGTTAATTAATGTATTGTTCGAGAGATTGAACATGAACATTAATTCATAACAAAACCGATCAAGTTGTATGTAAAGGCGATAACGTGCAAACCAATAAGGTAAGCCTTTCGTACGTAACAAAATAAATATTTAGGCACGTTTCGTCTGTAGGGAAGTTTCAAAGCGTGGGCGAGTCTACAGAGCTACGAGCCAGACAGCGCGTAGGCGGCGTAGCATCGTAGCGTAGCGCTCGTAGACCCAATACACGTGCTCTCTAAGTTAAGCTGCGGATAACTTAGAACTTCCGTTCCTTAATCCAGCAAGTTCCTGTAATTTTAATCACTCACCTATTCCAAAGTATTGAAGACAGGTGATCCTTATCGAAAATCATGCCAATTTGATCATTATTTAGAAAGTCTATTTATTACAAAAACTTAGAAACTTTAACAAACTTTCTCCAAACATAATTTTTTGTATCCCGATACAAGACCGCGGAGAGCTACGAGGTACACGGCTGCCGCCATCGCGGCGATCGTCCGTCGACTGCTGCTTTCATCCCGCACGAAATTCCCTTCAGGAGTTAGGCTTGAATGGATCTGCGCTGTGATTGGTCGGGAGCGAGTGACGTCATAACGAAAATCACAACGGTATGGCCTCGCGGCCGTGTGTTGGGGTGGTGTATGTGTGTGTGAGTGGAGGCCCATGAATGGGCGCCTGCTGCCGCGCCCGCGGCGCGCCTCTCCAGCCCCCTGACGTCACCAAATGCCAGCCTCTATTATGCAACCCAGCATCTGAAATAGAAGCGAGATGTTATTAATAACTTTCAATGCATTCACATACTTAGGCCGCCTTTGCTTAATTTTCTATTCATGCTTGAATTTGTTTTGAATACCACGTTAAGTAATCACGACGCTCGAGATGGGAAGTAGACTACGTTATGCTGTTGTATATGCTTGATTAGTTTAGTTAAAGATCATAACTAACTTTAAAATTTAAGTCAAAGTATTACTTTCTTTATGAGGAAAGTCAAAGTCATAAGATACTAATTTATGCACCTGTTTTGATTAACATTTTTGGAAATTGTAAAGTGAAAAATAGTAACGTATCTATACTATTACATACATTCTATACCTGGATACGAATAAAGGTCCAATTTTTAAATTATAATGTTAATTGGTCTTTAAAACTAAGACACAAATCGATTTAAAATTACTTCCTTATTTATACCTGAGAATCTTTTAAAAATACATTAAAAATTCAAACAATAAATCATACATCTACATCAAGATTTGACCTTCGAACTTTACCCATAGAGATCTGTTCTTAAAATAGGTTGGATGCGACAGGGTGCGTCCAGTGGGTCGTTGACCGATGCTGGGGGATGGTCCCCCGCGCCGCCCGCGCCCCGCGCCCCCGCACTGACCCGGTCACGGTGCAACAAGTGGAGGTGTATCGACTCTGCCCGTTTGACATTTAGATGGAAACCTCGGCTAGGCAACCTGAAATAGATTGGGTACTAGGTGCCCTGGCGGTAATGTTATTTTATTAGGGCGGGGTCAAATAAGATTTTCTATTTATAGATACGAGTAGTTAGTTAAATGCAACATTGCTATTTGATTTTGCATTTCCTCAAAATAAAATATACCTAATATAGTTTCAGGCAAATTTTCATTTTCGAACACCATTTTTTATATGAAAAGTTTTTTTCTTGGTTACAGTTTTAGGGAACATGAAGTACAAAATATAGACGCTTAGAAGGTCGTAAACGGGACCGACCTTGAGGCCCAAGGTCGCGTTGTAATCCCGCATTAGGCGAAGCATTCTCATTTCTAAATAGGAGTAAGTACATAAAGTGGGTGACTGTAAATATACTGCCAGTGTTTATCAGCCATCTTGATTATAAGTTGATAATATTTCACGAATCCTGCTCTTTCCTTGAGCATCGTATAAGGGACATTTGATAGAAACTGATGGATGAACTTAAACCTTTTAAACTGCTATCTCTAACCGACCTTCGTAGCATATATCCTGGAGATTATAGCAAACCCTCTTATGTAGAGAAGGCTCATATTTTAATAGTTAGCATAGCCTTTATTTAAGCTTTTATTAGTATCGAAAAATATAATTTTAAAATAGGGCAATGTAAATCTAGATCATGCCAGTAAAGGTTAAAGGTAACGCGTCGAAGGCTAATTGAATACGGGAATATGGAAGCTGCGTTTCATGAAAAATGTTCTGCACCGATAACATTTTCAAGAGTTTATTAAGAATAGAAAAAGATTGATTGAGAGAATAATAGAATGCCATAAATAATAATTTCCAGATCGATTTTTGATTCAAGTTTGTGGTTCAAACTTCCAAGTTTTTGTTTGCCCCTTATTACAAAATCATAAGGTTATTGACGATAGTAAGTATACCCTAATTATGAGCACACCTTTGCTTCACCCTTTGAGCTGTGAAAACTATAATCCCCTGAAAATATCTCCTAAAGCAGACATCCATATACATCAATATCCCACGCATGGCAGCCTACTTCTAGACTATGTTTCTTATCTACTTAAAAGGTTTGGTCATAATCTCCACGCTTGTCAAACAGGTTGAAGATCGCAGTATAAAAGTACCTTAGTATATCAGAAAGCGCTAATACCTCTGAGACTCTGTATAATGTGTTCCAATAGTCCCTTAGTTAGCTCTCCAGACATGCATTGAAGACTGGGAAACATTTGTCACTACTATGACAAATGTTTTTCAGTCACCCACTAGCGCTTCTGAAGCATTTACTTAAGCAAGTATTGCGTAAACGCGCCCAACGTAAATTTCATCTCAATATCGTATATTTGAATTGAACCCATGAATGAACCTTAAAAGTTATATTTAGATCCTCATTTGTTACGAGTTGAGAAGTTCAAAATGGCTCCACAACTGCCTGGATGCGTGGGAAGTGTACCTTTATTGTCACAAAAAATATGTACCAACAATATGTGACGCAATCCAGGTGTTATACTCAATCGCGTCGTTCTACAACGTCAACGTTTATTTAAGAATGATTATATTTAGGAGTTTATGACGTACATATTACATATTGTTTTGCAATAATCCGGTGATATTTTTAAACGGTTCCAATTGTGAAGTGAAAGGTCACGAATTTGAGTGTGTGCAAATTGTACAATATTTACTTAATAAACGTAAAAATAAGTCGGAAGATAAAGGTATTGATATCGAAGGCTCTTTAACTTTTTTAACGAAATTAGATATGGTATTAGAGCCTAGGTCCAATTCTAAACTCCTTGTTAATACAGAAAATTTCCATTTTATTTTCAATTTAAGTAACTTTTTATATTCTTCATTTAAATCAGATACTAAACCATAACTTAGGTCATACAACGCAATGTCACCAAACACCAAATTCCACTAACAAAATCGATGTAAACCGTTTAAACACGGGGTGTTCTATCATAGTCCAGGGTGAGCCCATTCACCGCCAAGGCAAGTACGTGCGTCACAGGCAACAAGGACATTCTCCCAGCCTTGCAAGTGTGGGCCGTACTATTTGAACGCCCTGTATTTTAGTCTAATAATGGTGTTAAAGTTGAAACCTTCGCGGGTATTTGGTATGGTCTATATTGGAACAGCATGACTCATCGATTTGCGTGAACAATGAACAATGTGGTGTTAGTTGTCCAAGGCCACGGGTGATGTCTTGCTTGTTTATAGGCATGTTAGGTGCTGTATGTTGAGCTTAGAAAGTGTTTTGTTGTGTCATTAATAACCTTATTTGCTGCTAATTATGTTAGAGAATTAGTTTAATGAAAATCCTGTTTACATTCATTCAGAAAGCATTATATCGTGTAATTGAACATTTTAATGTGTAATTAAAATATTTTTGTTGATTCTATTTATATCTCAGAACTAGCTTTTGCCCGCGACTTCGTTCGCGTGGAATAGTGACTTCCGGCAAATTTTTGGTTTTAACCACATAGTTCCCATAGCTATAGGCTGATGATGATGATGATGATGAGTTCCCGATCTCGCGGGATCTTTTCAAAAATGAGATGTGGAAGATATTCCAGGGAACTCTTCAAAAATCAACATAATGAGCTCTGCGTTTGATTTTAATAGATGTATACTCACTTAGGGCATTGAAAAAATAGTTTAAAAACGGACTTTAACTAAAGAAATATTATAATCTTTCCGAACTTAAGATGAAAACTAACTTAAAACTAAAGAAAGCTACGAATTACGAATTTATAACAATTAAAAAAGAAATTATATTAGAACCTATCCTTTATGCTATAATAACCAAGCTTAAACTAAATAATTTAAAAGAAACGACTTAAATCTAATCTAATTAATTTATAAATTAGACTTACATTTTTATTAAAAAAACTAACTACAGTTACTACTAATAATCGATATCAAACTAAACCTACGTTAAAAAGTTTAACCAAAAAACCAGGAAAACCCAACAAATAAACTTATTAATTGACAAATACAACGAAACCAATTTAGAATATACGAAACAGCAGGACCACTACAGACTAATAATCATACGACTGATAATACACATTTTCTACAATAGTACCGAAGCGCTCGGCCGATACCCAACCAAATAATTGTAACAAAACCATAGCGCAATCTATTTCGATCCCAACGCCATCTATCGAGGATAAAGACAACTTGGATTATTTATTTATACTCCGTTCGGGCATTTTCTTTGTACTAAAAGTTTAATTATATTGATATAATTTTTTTCATACCTTTTTACTATTTGTTAACTTTTTTCGATGAATTAAAACAATAACATGAACCGAAGTCGTGTAACGATCGACATAGAATTATCTATACTCCGTTAGAGCGTTTTCTTTGTACTAAAAGTTGTATTATGTTATATTTTTCATTGCTTTTTACTATTTTGTAAAAACAAATTTCCAATGAATTAAAACAATAACATGAACTGAATAATTGTAATTACACCATTGCGCGATCAACGCCATCTATCTACGGAGTATAGGAACAGCCTGACATTGTTCAATTCCGTACTATAAGTACGAAATTGAACAATAGATGGCGCTGTATGTCCGGAATAAATTTATTTTTTATTTTATTTTTATTTTATTTTTATTTTATTTTTATTTTATTTTTGTTTTATTTTTATTTTATTTTATTTTATTTTATTTTTATTTTATTTTTATTTTATTTTATTTTTATTTTTTTTTATTTTATTTTATTTTTATTTTATTTTTATTTTATTTTTATTTTTTTTTATTTTTTTTTTTTATTTTTATTTTATTTTATTTTTATTTTTATTTTTATTTTTATTTTTATTTTTATTTTTATTTTTATTTTTATTTTTATTTTTATTTTTATTTTATTTTATTTTTATTTTATTTTTTTTTATTTTTATTTTATTTTTATTTTATTTTTATTTTATTTTTATTTTTATTTTTATTTTATTTTTATTTTATTTTTATTTTATTTTTTTATTTATTTTTATTTTATTTTTTGATTTTTGAAATAAAAATATATCTATGTCCTTTCTAAGGTTCTAAACTATATCTGTACCAAATATCAACCAAATCCGTCAAATAGTTGCGGAGATTAATGGTATAAGCATAGAATGTTCGACGTGATTCTTTAATTTGACATAACTTTTTTATTTATGAACCGATTGACATGAAACAAACACTAAATGTAAATTAAGGCATCCCACAATATATTCGTGAAAACCGCATCCAACTCGGATCAGCCGTTTCTGAGATTAGCGCGCACAGACGAACAGACAAACAGACAAACAGACAAACAGACAAACAGACAAACAGACAAACAGACAAAAAAAAAGTTAATTACATTTTTGGGTTCGACATCGACATAACAATAACCCCTGCTATTTTTTTTATTTTTATTTTCAATGTACAGACAGCACTTTTCTACGATTTTATTATATGTATAGATAGATCATTCATGCGTCACCCGAGCGCAGGTGGAACCATGTTCGATTAACAAGTCCGAGCAAGAATGAACGAGTGCGCGTCACCCTGCGTGCTTCGATTCATGAATAGAGGCTTGCAACCCGGGATGACCTAGTTTTTGACTCCATAGCCTCATCGTACAACACCATAACGCTGTAACAGCCAAGCTTCCTGCTACGGGATTCTCGTCACTATTTGATCACTTCTTGCAATTGTTATTGCGTGCATGTTAAATTGGAATATATACTTGTTGGGTTCGAAGGTATGGTATGACGTCAGTCGGTGCGGGGAGGGACTGCAGCGGTGGAATTAGGTCAGTTTCATTCTGAAACAGGTTCGGCGAGAACGGGGTGAGGCGAGGCCGAGGGGTGCGGCTCCGGCTCAATCGCGAATTTAGCTGCCACTAATTATTATAGGAGACCACTATCAGGGAAGTAAATTTAGATTACACGGCCATGTGGAACTGATTAAAGTTTTCATTGGTAAAAGGTTTTTTTGAAGGCTTTCCAGTTTAAAAGGACTCATGAAACAATTGATAGTTCTACAGATTCCTGTATCAACAGCCTGTTATTATTCCTTTGTTTAAGCATACGAATGAATATTTCACATACATATTTCAATCTTATTTACAGTCTACTAGGTAATATATTTGCATCCATCGTTTTCATAAGTTGTAAATCCTAAGCTCTCGGGAGTCAGGATTAACCTAGTTTCAGTTAAAACCTTTGCTGCTTCACTGCAAGGTACCTACGTAAATGCCACGACTGTTGCGCGCAGTAATTACTGAATCTACGATGTTTGTTAGATATACCTATTGCCTCATTAATCGAGTCACACGTGTAATTGCCGTGTTTTGTTTAGTATCTATGTGGGATTCGACTTTAGAATGGTGCAAGTTTACACTTTTGCGATTTTTACCAAATTAATAGTAATCGACCTCAATGCCTAGTGGTATGCCTATAGGCTTGCTGTACCTAATTGACTGCACGGTTGGCGCGGTGGGACAGCAACTGGCTGCCGCACAACGTGTAGCAGGTCCGATTCCCGCACGAAACAACGCTTTGTGTGATTCACAAATAATTTTTTCGGGTGTTTTGTTATGCGTGTGTGTTTTTGTGTTGCACCTCTGCTGCGTGAGCATTTATTTGCGAGTAGGAGAAGGGTGGTGCTACAAACCGCATGCTGAGAATTAAAACTAAAATAAATATCTCATTGTTAATGTAGCATGGATTTCCTTAAAGTAACGCTTCATTACCTATACACATTTCATAAAGACGAGCTAGAAAAAAAAAAAACGATTTAACAATTTTCACTGTACGGTTGACGCAGTGACTAGGCAATCGGTAGCTATGCCAGTTCGATTCCTCGGGTCTTTGGAGTCTGGGTGTGATGTAGTGTGTGTGTGCACGCATGATACAGGAAAAATCACAAAAATCTTTTTTTAAATACGAATCTATATTTGTCATGTTTGCTATGTAGAGAAACCAAGTAATCAGTTTGACCCCTGCAGTATAAGTTTATCCGTTGACATTTACCGCTCATCTGCGCGTAGTTACAGTTTTAAACTGTGTTATCGGGGCTTGCAGCTCAATCCGCAGTAATCGAGTTTGTGTCATGGCCGGCCTGACAACAGCACTTCATTAATAGGATTTAAAACGACATAACATTACATAATGTCTATCATCACGCATTTTACATAGGGGTACGTATGTACATGATATATTATGACTCTTCTGGTGTTGCGGGTGTCCAAGGATGGCGTTGATTGCTTACCATCAGATGACCCGTCTGCTCGTTTGCCCCCTATTCCATAAAAAAAAAAAACTATTATGTTAAAAGTTTTTCCTCAAGTGAATAGGTTGGTTATGGATAGCTGTGCTACATGGTTGGCCACATCATCGGTTACCACCAGGCGAGGTGGTAATCAAACTGATTGACCTAATTATCATCATAAGCCCGTTCCCATCCACTGCTGAACGTAGGCCTCTCCAAAGTAATAAACTCGATCTTCAGCTTTACGCATCCCACCAATGTCTACCATCTTGCTAATATAGTTACTCCAACTAACAACCCTGCGTTCAGCCTTATTAGTGGCCACTGTTGACAAAGGCCTTTCTCACATGTAGAAGGTTTGAGCATTAATCACCACACCTGCTTACGCAATTCAGGTTGGTGATTTCAAACTTAAAATTAGGAATTAGTGTCTAAATAATCTTACAAAGTACATATAACATGAAAAAAATCACATTGGTACATGCCGTTTGGTAGGTTTCCAACCCGCACCCTTATGCATGAGAAGGAGGCGTCTTAAACCTCTGGAGTAGGAGATTGCAGCAGCTTAAATGGTTTAGTTTATCAGAGAATGAGTGCAGCCTAGTCTCTCTAATTCTAAAATCGGCTCTTATAAATGACACATGTCTTGCTTTGTGTATTCTAATCCGTCATTATCACAAAAATGTGTGTATGTTTCTTTTTTTACGGTAAACGAGCAGACGGATCACCTCATGGTAAGCAATCGCCGCCGCCCATGGACACCCGAAACACCGGAGGCGTTACAAGTGCGTTGTCGACCTTTTGGGGGCTAGGAATTTAAGCATTTTTGGAGAATCGGGGATTAGGAAGGGTATTAATTGAGCCTCCACTAAGCTCAATCACACAATGAAACATAACGCTAGCGTTGTATCACGTCGGTTTTCTGTGAGGTCGTGGTATCACCCCGGTTGAGCCGGCCCATTCGTACTAAAGCATGGCTTTCCCACACTTAAAGCAAACTTCTTAGAAAAGAATACCTCGTAAGTACAGAAGACTTCAGCATTAGATTACCTTAGGTAATATAAAAGCCTAGAAACAGCGGCCACAGTATGGCTTCGTGGCTAGCAACGGCCACATAATATGATGGATTAGTATATAGTTTATAAAAGTGTTTCTATATGAAGTTTCATACAATTAAGTAATTCCATAGCTAAAGATTGTGCGGCAACGCAGCTGTGACTCCTCTGGTGTTGCGGGTGTCCATGGGTGGCGCTGATCGCTTACCATTCGATGATCTGTCCGCTCGTTTGCCACCTATTCTATAAAAAACTTCAACACTTTTTTGGGAATAAATAAAAAATTGGTATGACGTCAGTTGTAGCATGAGGTCTAAACTCGTGCCCGGTGGACGACAATAGCCTCAATCACTATATTACATAGCACTCATAATGCAACTGGTGAAGAGTGGGTAGTATATGGCAGGTATAGCTACACAAAGGCAAAGGTAACTTACATTGTGTACCTGTAACTTACCAGTCGCGTAACACTTAGGGGATTGAAAGGTGTTACATATCTATATGTCATAATATGACGGCTTTACAATGTTGTTCAAAATCTCACAAAAACCAACCAATCATCGTTCTGTACTATAAATTCAATCCATAAGCTTTAAAACCAATTCATCAATTACGAGCACTCTGCAGCATTCATTAAACAAAAATATGTTATACCTGCACTTGTTTTACTTTTTTCACAGAGTCCTGTGCGCTGTGACGTCAAAGTGCAATATCCCGAAATAGGTGACCCGGATAGTGTTCCTCTGTGCACGCAGTATAGGAGCGTGACGTCATACCCCTCCCTCCCCCCTTCAGTACCGCTAGAGTTCCTCTAGGACGCCTGCTTTAGCTACAATGTTGAAATTTCAAAGATCGAACGCGGGCTGCAGGATTATGCATAGAGAATTGTTTGTTCGTTTTTATTTTTCAAATTATGTTTTTTTTTGTTCTTTACGTGGACACTAAGATTATAACTTCATTTTTACCGATTGGCTAGCGGTTTCTATCAACCCTTCACTTAGGAAAATAGTACCTACTTACTATCCCTTGCTTAGCAGTGCTGTAAAGTATTATATTCTGAAGTTCAATCCTATAGTTGAGAGTCAAGAAATAAGATTTACAAATAAAAATAATATATTGATCTGTCCCACCGAGTGCAAAACACACGATGGAGTCTTAAAAAGTGCCCGGTGTGTGGTAAATGAGCTCTGTATACCTACTGTGTAACTACATTCTTACTTTGATATAAGTACCTACATATAAATAATTATTTCACGATGCCCACCAAATGTGCTTATCTCTAGAAAACAAGGCGTGAAGTTAGAATAAATAGCAATGAGAGTACCGCTATCTATTGGCGTAGGTCAGCTACAACGCGGTTTCTGTTTCTACCGTAGCTCGTAGCAACAAAGTTTTCAGCAGTGACGTCATACGGTGAAAATTGTTGACTATAAACGTTAGGTGGCGCTATGTATGAAAAAAGTATGATATTTAAGAACACATTTGTTGTTGAGTTTTGAATTTTTTACGTATTTTAATTTGTTTTTATTTCTCCTATAAAGCTACAAATGTTTTTTTGCGAACAACGCCATCTTTTGTGTATTTTCCGTAACACAGGAAAGCACGATGGCGCGTTACGTTAGCCGCAGTAGAAATAACCACAACGCTTCGCTACAAAAGTTCCCCTGTTTTAACAGAGATAGCAATACTTTAGATTCCTCGATTACCACAAATTCACCACGAGATACAGACAACATACGAACTAAGTGAATTTTTAACGTTAATAGATGAAGACGTCGTTTCAAAGATGGCGTCGTTGTCAAAATGGTGGCCTTGAGCGGGAAAATCATTCTGATTTTTTCAATAAACAGGTCCGTTTGATTGGAACAAAGAGTATGGTAATTTATGAATATCACCACTATCATTTCTGAATTAATTTCATGTTGTTCAATGGGAATGAAACTGATTTTATGAATCGTTGTGTTTATTGCATTCTGTACATTCACTGTATGGGCAACGATATTGTTTGGCCGTCGAAATTCCTTTCAATGGTGGTATTTTATGGCGCTGCTTTTGAACTACGAATCAATGAAATTTTCTGTATGATTTACACCACTTTTAATATAATAATTCAGCGACCAAACAATGAAACTTTACTGCAATGATGAAGAAATTAATTTATTTTACTTACTAAATCTTTATAAATAGGTACCTTGTAAACTAATGGCTCCAGGAAATTTTCTATAATTAATTTAGCTAAAATATTCAAATTACAAATTATCCTGTTGTTGGTAGCGATTCATATTTATTTAGCATTGTACCTATTAATGGAGGCTGGAAGTTAACAAGCTCTCGAAATTATTAACAGAAGCGTGACTTTCCATTGAATTAATTAATTTATATTAATTTTGTTAACTGAGCTGAATTTTAGTTTGTTCGGGAGACAAGTTATATCACTAACTTCTTCGTTTACATTGTTGTCATGCGTTTTAACAACTTCACAATGTTCATAGCAAATTGATTGACTCGGTTGTGGAATAATGTTTTAGTGCAGTACAAAATAACTTAGAAAATCTTTCGATACTTGTATGGCGATATCATGTGTTTGTGTAATCAATAACAATGCTGTTTATGCATTTGTCTTAAAATAAACGATGCGCTTTTAGTAACTTACGTTCTGACTCACGTTTCATTTCTAATAGCTACTCAATTCAAACTTTCGAAATGAACTCGATCGCGTTCTCGTCCATCATTGGTCGAGATTATTCTCACAACCAATGACTGCGCAGGCCGCGATGAAGTGATTTTTGAATTGAAAGTTACAGAATACCAAATGCATACTATCTGCCTATTTCCTCGGGGATTAAAAAGAGTGACGCTATGTGTAACTGTGTTTATGAATTTGTAGGTATATCTACTTTAGGAGACAGTGAGTGACGTTCCCTAAGAAAAAGAGGATCCTCCGACCAGGCGAGGTGATCGTGTGGGGCGGGCTTTCTGCCCAACTGTTATTTGTTGGGATTTTCTATCTAAGCTTCATATGTGCGATGTAGGATTTATTGAGTCATCCATTTATTCACTATTGCACCTTCTGTCATACATATGTCGCCACATCTTCTTATAATACCAGTTATCTACAAATACTATAAATGTTACATTCTGCAGAATTACCTCATCTCACACACAAAACATTTCAATTTAAAACCACCTTTACCTCGTAAGACAAACCAACAAAACACGACTCAAGTCTACTAAAATGCCTGGGGAATGTTTTTGTAAAATACACTAAGAGGTAGATAAGAAATGTTGCATTCTTGCATCCTCATTCGTTGGCATTTTACAGAACACAGTGAGTCACAAAGCGGTGAATAAGTAAAGATGTGGTGTGCAGACATTTCTTACTTGAGCTGTAGTAGGGATTGTGGGGAGGTAAATTAAATTTTTGTTTTACTACTCATTCTAAGAACGAAAGATGTTTTGTGGAATTAGGTTTTGAAGTAGCTTGAGTGTTTCTTAGTAGTATAGTTAGTGCCTGTTTATGTCGACGTCTTTCTTGTTTTTCTTACTTACGTGTCCTTATAGTAGGCTTTTCTCCAGACACGTGGACGCTTGTAGATTATTACCTAAACACAAATATAACAGCCAACTCCTGAATGATAATAATTTGTGGATCATTGAAATAAATAATCAACGCAGCTGTGATTCCTCTGGTGTTGCGTCAGGTGCCTTTTGGCTATTTGTCTGCTCATTGGCCTCCTATACCATCAAAAAAATCGGAGCTCTATCTATCATATTTTAATCAATCTTCAAATTCATATAATGATTTATGACTACACACATTATCCAGATATGTTATAGGTTAACTTATTTTAAATGCAAAAGCAAAAACATAATTTCATCTTCAACAATTTATCACTCAAATTTTCCAGTACCTAACAATCCATAAAGAAAAATGCATTCAAACGTTCGAGCACGTCTAGAACAGCACACAAAGAAAACAGCGCCTGATTAGCCTTACGCAAGAGTTCTCCATATGTGATTTTCGGTTCATCTCCCGCGAATAATAGCTCCATCAATCTTCCAAATCCATGTTTATATTATCCCTTCTCTTTCTCCGTGGGGGATCGTCATTATATTACAAGAGTTCGTTCAATTTTCATAAATCCTTATTTGTCACTTTATTCCTCTGTTAGCATGTGCAAAATGTGTTTTGTTCCCAAATTGGTTTATGGTAATTATGTTTTGTGGCCCTACATTAGACTGCTCATTTACATGAAGAATTTATACACGAATTTATTTTGGAAGACATATACCTTTTTGTTAAAGTAGGACCGTGATAAACCTTATCTGAAGCCTTTGAAAACTGTTTACAAATGATCGCCTAATGCAGGTAACTTTAAACCTAAATACCTGAAATTTTCAGAAAATAATAGACGTGATATGTTCAGTTTTAGTTTTAACATTTCTCTTTACATTCAAAGATATTTTACATGACATGGGTAATTTTTTGTGTCGTAGAAGAATATACGATATTTTTTGTGCTTGTAGGTATTACCTAGTAATTTATTGTGACCCTAAATATTTCAGAATGTTTTCTCTTGTGTGATTAGTATAAGTATAAAAGGTATGTTAGGTATTTATTTTTTGCTGGTACAGACATAAACAAAATTTTATCTTTCGGAAAAATAATATCTCCATAGAAAGAGCTTAAAATTCTTGTGTTTTCTTTTGTGTGATAATCTAAAATATTTCAAAAATAGGCTATCAATCTGAAGGGTATCAATCAATGGATGAATGAAGTATGTTTTTAAAAATCGTTCACGAAATCCCGGTATCAGAACGGATATTGCATATTGGATTAGGAGCGTGTTGGTATAAGATTTTGGAGGACGTTTTATATGCATAAGAGATACCTACTTTATCTCGGAAATCAATCGTTTTCACGTTACTCCCGTTACTTTTGATGGAAAATAACACATTACATAAAAAATATATGACATCATGTCTGTTTTGCGCAGAAATACGCAATGTGTCTATAAGATGGTACAAAAATATTCTGATTTCTGTATTTTCTACGGGAATTGAAACTGCCTTGTTTGTCCATTCCATTCCATTCAAACCCATTGAGATTTCTATGAAATTATTTGTACGTGCCATGGAATTTAAAATACATATTTTTAGGACAGTATTCAAATGTAAAAGATATTACTGGGCTTTTTTCAGTAGTAGCACAGTGTCTAGAATTGTGCCCAGTATATAGCGAAAAATGGGTGTACATTGTACAGTGCCATTAGTTGTCATAATGTGCAGGTGCACCTCTGCCTACACCTTCGGGGATAAAAGGCATAACGTTGTATATTCAAATGTTTGTTAGAAAAATGTGGCATATTGCTTTTGTCTTTGATTGTACTAGTTCTTATAGACATGTTATTTATTCCATTGACTGTTTTTTGTTCTTCCAATCATTGCCGATGTTAGTATTTGATCATGATATATCTATTTCATTGAGGCCTTATCCTCAGGCGCTTTGTATTATCCTTCGTTACTTGCTCACGACTTTTCTGAGGACCTTGTTCATTTTTTTTCTTTGCACAACATGTAAATGTATTCAATGGGAAGGTTGGCTCTGAATAATAAGGAGATAGTTTTTAAAGGTTTGTAGAACAGTTGGTATCGCGAATATTTCGGTGTTTTCAGATTATTTGGTTGTGTCTTTGTATGTATTAAAACACGTCACTGAACTTTTAGAAATCGATTGTAAGTTCCCACATATCGACACCAGCAATTTATACTACGCTAACTCAAAAAAGCGTACTTTACAGTAGAGGCGTTTAAAGGGAAAAACGTGATAACTTTTACATTAATTAAGATACTTTTTTGAAATTTGGTATGCTTAATAGTTAATTTATTCATTGTAATATCTCATATTTATATTTCCTTAATTATTTCTATTTTTTAATTTAGCGCAAGTTAGTCGTATATAAACGTAATTCATCAAAAAAATTTTACATCTTATACACGTCTAACTTATGTTAGCGTAGTGTAGTACGGGAGGTCGTAGCGCATGATCAATCATCTGATGCATATTTCAATATTTTTATAAAGAACATGTACTTACTTACAAAAAGAATAGTCAACGTACCATTAATAAACTAATTAATACGTTAACACATAAGTATTTACTATGTAAAAGTCGCTAAGTAGTTCATTTTACAAACGAACAAGTATACACACGAACGCACAAAACTACGCTAACTATGAGTTAGCGCAGTGTTGCACGGATTTTGACCAAAGTGATCCCCGCGCACACTCCGCTAATAATAGTTGGCGTAATATAAATCGAGTGATTTCAAAAAGCACCTTTACTTAGCGTTTTATAAGATTTGTAACTTTCTTATTTTTGCATATTTCTTCTCAATTTTTTTATGACGTATGTAAAAACACATTTTAAGCAACTTGGCATAAAAAAACTATTTTGCCAAATTTCGAGTTAGCGTAGTATAAATTGCTGGTGTCGATATGTACAACAGGTAAGTGATCAAATAATTTATCATTGGAGTTTAAAACACTTTGAAACGTGCACCTAGTTTCATTGACAGACAGACTGACGGACAATTCACTTTAACGTTGTATAAGTGCCTAATTAACAATTAATTTAAATAAATGCTTTGACTTCAAATGTAAGTTATCAAAAAGTTAAAAGTTATTAAATTAAAAATGTATTATAAGTAAATACTTAACGTTAAAAAAAATGTGTTTTTTCTTGATACGCGTCTTCTTATCGAACGTAAATACTGTACACCTGAGTGCCTCAGAATAATTCTCATAATTTTTAATAGTCAATTGGAATTCAGTACGGTAGCCAAACTATCAAGCATAACAATTCAAAATAGAACGTTAACTGTCACTTACATGTCAACTGTCAGTGATTTACACTGTTTGCATTACAGTTGACAGGTGACAGCACTATCGTAATCTCGAGGGACTGAGTGTCTGTCCAGCTAATAAACCAAAATGAATGAAACGACAGATTATTAATGTGTAATAAAATATTTAAGTTTCTTAGTATTGTTACTGTTACCTGTAAATAGAGAAGGTACTCAAATGATCGTTAAAAGGTGCATGCATTCTTTTTATGGAATAAGCCGGTAAACGAGCTGACGGATCACCTGATGGTAAGCCATCGTTGCCGCCCGTGGACACTTGAAACACCAGAGGCGTTACAAGTGCGTTGGCGGCCTTTTGGGGGTTAGGAATTTAAGGATGGTTGGGGCCGATTCCGCACGGGAATTGGGGGATTGGGAAGAATGGGAAAGGGGGAATTGAATTGGCAATAGGCTATGATAAATTACTTGCTTAACATTTTGCTGCACCGGGGATGAATATTTAGTTGTAAGTGGTTTGAGTATATCCACTAGGTATCTTACCTCTGAGAGAACATGGGTTCCTAAGTGACGTGATATAAAGGCATCTACTCGATTCAACAATTTTAATGGACGTAATATTTCAATCCGAACCATTTAACCAATAAAAAGACTAGCTCAATTCATCTACGACCCAATGCACCAAAGGCTGGGACAATTTAATTAGTAGCACAGTCGTTAACTATAGCCCCTCTACAATCTAAAGGCTATTTCCTAAAGAAATCTCGTACGTTTTAATTTAGATTCGATCTTGAATGGGAGTTCACAATGAATCTTGTCGCTCTTTGTTCTGTTAGAGGGGGTCCTAGCTTTATCCGTTTTGCAGACGTTGCAACAGTGACATAGTAGTGTTTCTCTGTTCCTACTAAGCTAAGGCCCCAATCTATAAAATGGTTTTATTGGAGTCTCTTGTACGATTTGAAAGGGATTTTTCATTGGAAATGGTGATATGAATTGAACTATATTTAATTAGCAGAAAATATAAATAAAAGGGATAACAGCATGGCTGAATAGTTAAGTATTTAAAATGAAATGAATTAATTAATCGTTTTGAGATATATTTGTTTACGTATTTAAATTATATCCTATCTGGTTTTTATAGTCTACTTAACTATCTAAAAGTGTTACAATCAGTTAGTCGTCTCAGTAGTAACTGCAGGTGAAACAATCATTTGCAAAAAAATGTTGGTCGAAATTTCAAATGACCCACGTTTTCACCACGCCGAGCCGTGATTGCAACATTGAAATAAACTGTAGATTGCACTATTCGGAAAACCCCGAAATTGTTACGTCACCTCAATTTTACGTCACGTCCATTTTTGTAACAACCCAATTACATGGGTCCGGATCTGAACATTTTAAATCGAACTTCGGAAATATACTTAAAATTATCGCTGGTACAATGTCGATAATTTGCATAAAAGGATTCGGGGTTTTGTAGTCATTTGACGCAAAAGTTGAATTAAATTTAAGCTTATTCAATTCATATAAAGCTTCTCATAAGATTAACTGTAATAAAAGTACATTTTGACTTATATGCAACTACCGTGTTAATTTAAGGTGTTTCAAAAATACTTCTTACCTACCTACTTGAACTATCAAATCCGAATGTTTGATAGTTCATCAGCAATGCAGCTAATCTAAATTTTTACTATTTAAAACAAATCGAGGTATTATAATAGACTTTTTTTTAAAACGTTGCCCTAGAATTTTCTCCTGTGTCGTCGCTCAATTTACTAACATACAAGTTTACATAGACATAACACTCAGACCCGAAACGACAATTTATGGATCACACAAAGAGTTGTTCCATGCGGGAATCGAACCCGCAACACGTTGCGCGCCAACCATTTTAAAATAGTATTCATTACGTTAAAAAAATATGCACATTGTGTCTTGAAACATGAAAGTAAAATTTTAATCTTATTATTTTCTTTTTCTAGGTGCCAAAAGTAGGTTATTTTCCATCGTTACCGAAAACATTCCTAGTTTCTATTTGTGGTATACTGTGGAACCGGAGTAAAAGTTCAGTTGTGTGCAGAAAGAGTTCTCGTATTCACAGTTGTCGGTTCTATTTTTGGCCAGAGACTATTTTAATACTAGTGCGAATGAACCAACTCACACATGTACCTGTACTGTATAAAAGAAAGATGTAAAATGGTTGATTTGCAGAAAAGTTCGTTATTTATTATGTGCTAAAGTTTATATTTCATTTTGTATATTTCTTTTGAAATGTAGTCTCGATAAGAATAGGGATGATGACGGGGTGTAAAAATTAAAAATCTAATTAGTCCGTCAGTTAGGTAATGAAAAAATATTAGACACGTATTTTTTTATTTTGTCATATAAGATAACAATACTTAAATAAAACGAATCAAAGTTTAGGAGTGGGAGCTAACTACGTCACTTTTCAGTATAAAACGTACTCTAAAGTGACGTCACGCGATATTTCAAATCGATATATCTTCGAAAGTATTTGTTTCCGTAAAAAAATAAAAAATACGTGTCTAATATTTTAAAATAATCTACAAGACGGACATTAAAATAAAAATTAGTCATCTACCCTATTTGTTAGTTGCGTGTCTGCTTTGATTTATTCAATAAATGATCAAGATGTATTAGCCTGTACATAAAGCCTATGTATAAGTCTACTCATTATGTGTAAACTATAATGTACAATGTAAAAGAATACATTAGCTAATCGCATTAACAGATACAACGCGTGTCCAAGAATTTAAGCGCGAAAATAAGTAAAAATAGATATTTTACATAATTTGTGATTCTGATTTTGTTCCACCAAAGCGATCTGTCGTTATTTTATATGTGTCTATTTTATAAACTTATTAACTTCAGCCTTAGCAATAATTATTAGCATAACAGCTTTGACAAATAAAATAGTACAAGTAGGTAAGTAACATTATGTAAAGAGAAAACCATTGATTTATCTATCATGGTTATAGTTATGAGGAAAATATAAAATATAATCTACTTATAAAAGCTTATTGCTTATAAAAACTAAGCTTTTAGCATTTTATTTTATAACTAGCTTTTGCCCGCGACTTCGTTCGCGTGGAATAGTGACTTCCGGCAAATTTTTGGTTTTAACCACATAGTTCCCGATCTCGCGGGATCTCTTCAAAAATGAGATGTGGAAGATATTCCAGGGAACTCTTCAAAAATCAACATAATGAGCTCTGCGTTTGAATTTAATAGATGTATACTCACTTAGGGCATTGAAAAAATAGTTTAAAAACGGACTTAAACTAACTTAAAACTAAAGAAAGCTACGAATTACGAATTTATAACAATTAAAAAAGAAACTATATTACAACCTATCCTCTATGCTATAATAACCAAGCTTAAACTAAATAATTTAAAAGAAACGACTTAAATCTAATCTAATTAAAAAAAAATTAGACTTACAATTTTATCAAAAAAACTAACTACAGTAACTACTAATCGATATCAAACTAAACCTACGTTAAATAGTTTAACCAGAAAACCAGGAAAACCCAACAAATAAACTTATTAATTGACAAATACAACGAAACCAATTTAGAATATACGAAACAGCAGGACCACTACAGACAAATAATCATACGACTGATAATACACTTTTTCTACGATAGTACCGAAGCGCTCGGCCGATACCCAACCAAATGAATGTAATGAAACCATAGCGCGATCTATTTCGATCCCAACGCCATCTATCGAGGATAAAGACAACTTGGATTATTTATTTATACTCCGTTCGGGCATTTTCTTTGTACTAAAAGTTTAATTATATTGATATTATTTTTTTCATACCTTTTTACTATTTATTTACTTTTTTCGATGAATTAAAACAATAACATGAACCGAAGTCGTGTAACGATCGACATAGAATTATCTATACTCCGTTAGAGCATTTTCTTTATACTAAATGTTTTATTATATTGATATTATTTTTTCATACCTTTTTACTATTTATTTACTTTTTTTCGATAAATTAAAACAATAACATGAACCGAAGTCGTGTAACGATCGACATAGAATTATTTATAAATAATTTATTTCTTATTTTTATTTTTTGATTTTTGAAATAAAAATATATCTATGTCCTTTCTAAGGTTCTAAACTATATCTGTACCAAATTTCAACCAAATCCGTCAAATAGTTGCGGAGATTAATGGTATAAGCATAGAATGTTCGACGTGATTCTTTAATTTGACATAACTTTTTTATTTATGAACCGATTGACATGAAACAAACACTAAATGTAAATTTAAGCATCCCACAATATATTCGTGAAAACCGCATCCAACTTGGATCAGCCGTTTCTGAGATTAGCGCGCACAGACGAACAGACAAACAGACAAACAGACAAACAGACAAACAGACAAACAGACAAACAGACAAACAGACAAACAGACAAACAGACAAAAAAAAAGTTAATTACATTTTTGGGTTCGACATCGACATAACAATAACCCCTGCTATTTTTTTTATTTTTATTTTCAATGTACAGACAGCACTTTTCTACGATTTTATTATATGTATAGATGAGTTAATTCAGATAATGAAGTGCCCAAGCTACTTACCGGTTACTTACGGTAATGGTGAGATTAATAAGTAATTGGAAATGTCTGTCTTATATTTACATTTAAAGTTGAAAAAAATATTCGTTTTGTAAAAGCCGAAATGTTTGGTATATGTCTCATCCTTCATCTGCCGTTCTTCACGTTCCTGTATGTGCCATAACTTTATAGGTTCATGGTTTAGGTAACTGTTTATCGAGAAAATATCAATGGCCATTTTTGCTAGCCACTTCTAAACTAAAAGTTGTTTAATAGTGACGTGGTGCTAGTGTCAAAGATGAGCTGCGGATTACCTAGCGGGTTTACCGGGGCTTCGATTAGAAAAGCAGGAGTAGGAATAGGGTGTTGTTTTGTCAGAAAGAGTCTGACACTTTCTCTCGCCTTGGGCGATGCGAGAGGAAGTGTCAGACAAATCATCCAATCACTTCTCTCGCCTTGGGCGAGGCGAGAAGAAGCGATTGGATGATTTTCCCCCTCAAAATAGTTGTCAAAGATAGATTGGCTTATGAGTTCCTGAAAATTTAGGAGAGGTTAGTCAAAACGGGTATTATTTCACCTACGAGGTTAAACAACTCATGATATAAACAATAATAACGCACAGGGTAAGCCACGGGCTACTACTAGTTTCAGTCCATTCTGAATTATAGCTGAAAAGTATTAAATGAAAATGCTTCCCAGAAAAACATTTGCTCTTTTACACCAAACGTTTGTTGGCAAAACCTACAAAGGAGCATTGTTTTATTTCCTTCTTTCTTTTAGTTCCGTCGTTTTAAAATCTGTTCTGAATAACTTAAGGTTTTTCTTATTATTTCTCACTGTCTTGATAGTGTAGTGGCCATTAGCATTGCTGTTAAATGAGAGGTTCTGTACTTTATTTACAGGTCAAAAACTATTGAATTGCAACTGGAATTGAAATAAGTAAATAACAAATATGAAGGAAACCCAATATGGCGAAGTCAAAGTCAAAATCAAATCATTTATTCTTACTAAACCATAAATAGATACGGTACTTTGGAAAATGAAATGTCAACATATAAAGAAATAAATAATATTCTGTCAATATGTGAAAGTCTGCCTAAGCCCTTTCGGAATGAAGAAGATGTTCAAAGAAGCAAATTACCCATTAGCACCTCTACTTCATTTCTTCTGACAAAATGACCGTAGCATGTTGTTGGTTGGGCGAATTAATAAAGTAATCGTAATAGAACATTTAACTACGTCACCAACTGGTGTCCAATTGTCCATAAAGATAAAGGGTTTCACACCATAAAGATTTATACGAGGGTGACAGATTGACGGGTATTTTTCTCTTAATAATTATGTTCAGTTTTTCCAGAGAATACAGTATTAAGGTTTACGTATTTGTGGCTACATTACAGATGCTCGGATGAATCAGCCCTGTGGTGCTCCGTGCTACACACAGTATCTACATGTCTGTTATTTTGAGACGGGAGGCTTTCCATCTCATCACGATCATCGCCGCAGTTTATTTCCCGAATTTAGGGATGTACCCCAAAACAAGAACTCAATACTCAATTCTTTATTGCATTCCACAATGTAGGCTAAGGTGGTAAATATTTGGTAGGTAACAAAAGTAGACCCTGTCGGGCACAGCAAACATATTACAAAGAACTCTCAGTACCTGAGAGTTCTTGTAAAATAATCGTGTGTTATGAAAAAAATACGTCATAAACTAACTTTTATTTCTATATCATATGTAGACCAAGTGGAATTCTTCAATCTCTTCAGATGAAATGAAACGAATGAAAAATTACCAATGTATCAGAACAGCGGATGCAAGCTCAACCATCGTATTTATTTATTGCACAAAGCCGGGATCCAAATGCGATTACGTATACAAACACTTCGCGGAATAGACATACAAATTGACGGTATTATATGTATGTGTACCGCTCTATACATATATACAACTCTGTGTGTGTGTTACCACAAATACAAGGCAGAATGTGAAACAGAGTTGGTTTTCCCGTGTTTTATTGCCAGATATCTGAAGTCCTAATTAGTTTTAAAATGTAAAGTATTTATACAAAGGGAATAAAATGTACAAAGGTATCGAACGACTGTTTTATTGGTGGTACCTAAGTGTGGGAGAGCCATGCTTCGGTACGAATGGGCTGGTTCGATTGGAGTGATACCACGGCCTCACAGAAAACCGACGTGAAACAACGCTTGCGTTGTGTAAAGTTATGTGAGTGAAGTTACTGAGGGCCCATTTACTCCCATTCCTAAACTTCACAATCCCCGATTCCTAAACAACCCTTAAATTCCTAACCGCAAAAAACGCTGGCAACGCACTTGAAACGCCTCTGGTGTTTCAGGTGTCCATGGGCAGCAGCGATTTACAATAGGTGATCCGTCTGTTCGGTTAGTGTTTGCTTTGATTAACAAATATTAAAGCACTGTAATTAAAACATGTGTCATCATTTAACAGCTTGCCAAATGGTACACATAGTCCTCATACTTGTCTTATTTCGATACTAATATCTATCCTTTGTCAAGATATTTAATTTTGTGAACACACACCGTTAGATATAGCACCGTGTAGGCGTTATAACTAAGTAATAAATATATGTCAAACAAAAAACTTAATACAATAAAGCTAACCGAAAGATTTCATCTGAAAGTTGCAATTCCTCCTATTCCTATTTTTTAATGCTAAATAGTAGATTACTTGACCTACTTTTAAAAGTATAAGTTTATCAGAAACACCTTGAACAATATCGTCTCGTGTGAACGATGCTAACTGGTCCAGGAATAGCCGTGCAGTTAATCAGACCCGACCGAAATAGTTATCCGCTGTAACTACAATACGTAAGCGAATACTCTTGTATCGTCGCCCGCGCAGCTTTACCGTATGACGTACGATACGTTGATGAGAGAGTTCTTCTTTCAAAATTATATGAACATTAAGGGTTTTTCCATGTTATTGTTTTAAAATTTTGTAGTTATGACAGTAAAGTGTACCGAAGGTACGTTTAATAAGCGAAATTGCTGAATAAGTTATTGATAAAATATTTGCACGTAGATAGATTTGAGATAACACAAACGATTTTAATAGGTATGTTGTATTTTAAAAATATAAACTACATAGTTTTTAGGTCCACAAACTAAAGAAATGAAAAGTTAAAACTATGTTTTCAAATATAAAGGTATGATACAAAAATACATTTTGAATATTTCAAAAACGAAATAACACGTGAACTTTGAAACTATCTCTGCTATTTTAATGCCATGTAACAGAAGATTCATAGCGTAAAATATCTCGGTACCCATTGTTTGCCACAGCCTAACTAATGTAGGCATTATACACGAGTTAGGCGCTATCTACTGTTTTACTACTAAAGTTTCGTTGTAAGCAAATTTATAGTCTGTGGTTTTGGGTGCTGTTTGCTAGGTTACGAGTCATGAATGGTGGATAATGCAAGTTTTGTGTTACATGATTATGTACCTACTTGTATTGACTTAAGGATTTAGGATTTGAAATACTTGCTTTCAGTCATGGGCTATTCGGAACAATAATTGTTTTTTTTCAAACGCTACAATGATATGGGCTGCATACAAATATCTCGAAAATGTCTATAATTTTACCTTCAAAATTGCATAGGTCTCCTAACTTTTATATAAGTAGGTACTATATGAACCACCCTATGTTACTTTAATTGTGATTTTGACGTTCATATGGTTCCCACGCGATGGTTCATTTAGTGCATTGGTTGTGTCGTGAATTCCATTAAAAAATATCGTTCTTATTGTACAACGCGTCTGTGAACCCGTGTGAACAATACTCAACTTTGTTATAGCTAACGTAGATATAAATAAAAAAAGTTATTGAAACCTGAGCCAAAAGCTGCTGAACAGATTATACAAAATTTTGGCATAAACTTAGATTAGTTATACAGAAGTAAATGACAATAAAATTGATACGATATCAAACAATTATCAGTCTCATAAACTTACTACGATAAATCTTATACTAAACACGATCGTAAGCCGCTACAGTTTCTGCGCTAAACATACAAATTAACAAACTTGCTGCTTTCAATTATTCTCCGCTGAAACCTAAGTCGCCAATTGGCGGTTAGCGGTCATGAAACTACGGCTCGGCTTTAGTTTCAGACTTTAATGAAATAGGTATTCTAGACAAAATAGATTGATCGAAAGTGCAGTTTTGTGTCAGGACGAAGTTTGTTGTTGTATAATTAATTGATTGGAAAAGTCGATTTAGGATGTGTTTAGAATTTTGACAAATGATTTAACAATTCAAATTGTCATTACAGTACAACATGGCCACACATGTCGAGTCTGCTTAGATATTTGCATATTGCATTTGCATTGAGATCCAAATCATTATAATGCAGTAGTGTAAGTTTTGTATTTGACCTGGTTGTATCTACTGTAGATGCTGAAAGGAGTTGGAGGGGAGGTTGTGGCGGGTTTGTCCCAAAAAAACTATAGATTACAAAATGTTTTCAAACAATTTACTTCATTGTTAATTTATCCTTCGAAAAATAGAATTTTACGTTCAAACCAGCTGTTGAAGCAACACAATTTGTTTTGAATGTACTTCAAAGAAAAGTTATAGCGCTTTTAAAAAAGTATATAAAAAGCAAGGCTTAGTAAAATGTCTTCATATCGATAAATAAAATGGTGCAAGCAGTAACCATTGGGTCGAGTTGTAAACGAACGCTTAGAAACCGTACCAAGAAAAAAGTCTTGCAATTGAATAGAAAAACCATTTTCTTTATTTTCTATAAATAGCCTTGCGAAGATATTTCCCGTAGCTAAAAATGTATTGTGTCTGCATTGTTGGTTTTTTGTTTAACCTGTGGAGAGGACCTTAGGTTAGATTAGTAGGTAGAAAACAGTGTTATTTTTTTGTAAAATCTTCAGCAGTATTTTTTTTGAGGTGGGGAAATCATCCTATGCCTTCTTGGGCGAGGCGAGAGGGAGTGTCAAGCTCTTACAGACTATAAAACCACCCCGTTCCTACTCCTGCTTTTCGAGCCGGAGACGGTAAGCCCGCTTATTAAAGTTTTAACTTTACGTGGTACAAAGGAGACTAGTAGGCATCATCTCTTTTAGCTACCAGGGACTCATTACAAAACTGTACTGTTCTGGCAGTAAAGGGGTTGGTGACCAAACGCAACATTATTAACGTTAAAAAAATCTATACATATGTAGGTTATATATATCTAATATGTACACTGCAGCTACGAAGGCGAATAAATGGTGTGATATTGTATTTTTACTCTTTCCTGTAACATTAAACGTAAAATGATATATTGTTATCTCATTCAACTCACTGGTCTGGCTGTGTTGTTTCGATAACAACGTTAATGTGCATTGAATTTTTCTACTTTGACCCTGGGAAAGAGGAAAATGTTTCTTATAATGTTTTTACATAGAGTTTTTATTTCAATAATCATTCGTTGAGTTGTGTGTAGTCTATAATAATAACTATTATAAAAAACTCGCTTCTGCCAGCAACTTCGTACGCATAAATTGATGATTCCCGTTTTTTCCTGTTCCCCCTGTGCTACCGTCCTTAAGGAACATACATGCTTCAGCCTCCTAGACCCAGGAGTCTTGGCTATGCGTTGTCTGTCTGTCAGTCAGTCAATCAGTCAGTAACGGAAGAGCTTTGTACATACAGATTTATTGCATTCAGTGCCAGATTGAAGTAAAGAATTTTGAAAGATCACTGACTGTAACCAAATCATACTCTATAATACTATGTTAAGTCAATTACTATCTGTTCAGTAAACCATTCATGTAGTTTAGATCTTCTAATATATTTTTTTTAATATTTGATGGGTCGACGTTTGGCCGCTATCTCACCTGGTGGTAAGTGATGACAAGGAAGCTTGAAGCGAAACGCTTCGTGCGAGTGGGTGGTACAAATAGATCTTCAAAGTGATGTGGCCAATTCTATTTGAGGTCAATGTTAGAATGGGTTCTAGAAATCGAGCAGATTTTGTTCTTCGTGTAGAGGTCATGAATAGCTATCAGCGTTTACAGACTAACTGCCGTACTCAGAAATATTTAGTGATTACTTAAACTATTTTTTATTTTTTTATCTTTTATTTAAGGGGCTTTTATTCTATGAACATGCCAGCCCCGCTGATTCATAAGTAAGCAATACAACCACACCTTATATACTTACTTAAACTATTCCTTAGAAACGTTAAGTGACCATTAAATGAGTTTGAGTACGGTGGTTAGTAATTTTTTGTCCTCATAATTTAGAATCCAGTACTCCTAAAAATATTGCGGTGAACATTGTTTATGCTAGATAGAACATTAGGTAAAACCCAAGCCCGTTGGAGATAGCGCAAAGCCGCGTAACCAGGCACAGAGAAAATTCGCTCACAAATTGTAGTCAATTTTTAGTTTTTAATTCCTCGCATAATCAAACAATTTACTACATTTGTCAGATATACGGTTTTGCACTACCCCATTGCCTTTGAGTCTATACTCATATTCATCACATGCAATTCCGGACTGTGTATACTACATTTCAAAAAGAAAATTAAAAACGAAATCTCATTCGACAGTCACATTTCACCGAAACGACAACGAGGAAGTTTTCCTACTACATTTATTTTTATGGAAAACCGATTCTGTTTTTACTAACTAATAACTACTTCTGACGTCATGTTCATATGTATTGAGAGCTATATACATTGATGACAATAGTTGTTTACGCCAGCGAACCAATATCGGATGTACGGACAGAACATTGCATGTACATTTTATATTAGTATATGTCTGTGTTTACCACTGCGACAACGTCTCTTGGCGTTTTCTATTTGTTATTTATTTTTATACATATGTTCTTTAGCTCTTCCCTATGGTAAATGTGTGTTGTGTTCTTAAGACAATAATAATTGCGTATACGAGTACTAGGTAGGCTTTAGATGTTACATGAAAGTTGAAAAACCCTAATTAAACGAGAAAAAAAAAAATTCTTCATCTGTATCCATAATAAGTAATAATTTAAAATCTTTGGTATTTTTTTTTTATTACAAATTGTGCATGCTAATATTCATCTAGTTGTAAAAGTTTTGAATTTAATTCACAATCAACTCTTATTGTAATTATTGTTTTACTTATGCAAAGGAATAGAAACGTAGTTAACGACCTCATTCCTTCGTTGTTCTTTCTATTTTTAATTTTAGGTCAATATTAATGATAATTTAATATGAGATCTGAACGTGTCTGGACTTCATTCAAATATGTACTTATGAACTTTCTTCTTCGTATTGAAAATCCAATGACGAGAGGGAGTTTGTCATTGACTCAGTATACTGACTATAAACCACCCCGTTCCTACTTATAACACAAATGGGATAAAGCCGGAGCCCCGTGTAAACACGCTAGGTGGTTTGCAGCTCAAGGTAAAAAATCGATATTGGAAAGACTTAAACCATATAATTATTAATTTAGTAGAACTATATAATATTATTTTTGTCAGTATTTATGTATTATATTTTATACGAAATGTGGTTTAGTTGACGAAAGTCATACATACTATTATATGACTACGTAAAATACAATCTTTGAAAATCAATCCCTAAATGATGAGCATTCAAAGTTTCCTCCTAAACTTCAATAATTACAGCAGCAGTGTCGAGTTTGTTAGGGGCAGCTAACTGAACACTTTCCAATCCAGGCTACAGTGTAAAATTCAGTCTAGTTTTAATTGGTACGTTGTTCGTTGGACTATAAACTTTACTAGGATAGCGTTATATGAATCTTTATTACGTAGTGAAACTAAGGGCCTATTAGCACCTCTGAACATTTGCAATTTCTAGAAAAAAAGAAAATAAACAGCATGTATCTAGTCAATTTCGAAATTAAAAAATGCGTTCAAAAGAGTGGATTTGTTTTTGATTGTAGTATGAGTATCGATCTGTGTGAAGCATTTTGTCTTAGATTTAATATTTGTTTTCTTATATGGGATTTTTATAATGAAGATAATAACATTGTAATGTTCAAATGCTCAAAAAATGTGATATGTATGGGAACTATAATATAATGATTTTTTTTGCACTTGCCAACACATGGCAATTGTGGTATACTTTCTAATACAGACACAGCGGTTGCTTAAGATGATGTTAAAGACCCTTTTAGTAAGGAAATACAATGTTTTGTGCGATGAATTGACAATTGTCGATTGATTATTGGCGCCACGTGCACCCAAGAAGTGCCAAAGTCTTATCGACTCAGATGACAAACAGATAATTATCAACGAATCTATAATTAATTCAAAACAAACGTGATTAACATATTAATTACGTTTGTCTTCCTGGTTTTTGCGATATTATTCTAGGTATATGATACTCTTACGGTTCATTCGCATGCACACTGGACGTTGGAATTTCACCTACTTACCTAGTTGGATGGGATCAAAATCTTACTAGTTCCAACTAACATATAATTGAGAAAATTATCTAAATTGATATCATTTACTTGCTCACATTTACGTGTCCATTATATTTATTGTTTGTTTAATTGCGTTCGTCGATGAACAATTCCAAGTTATCAATGAAATAACTGCTGTGGACACTTTAAATGGAACGAGACATTCTACCGCGCCGTATGTGGAGCACAAAATAAAATTAAAGTCACTTTATGTAACGTAGAATAGAGCTTTCAATTCTTTACTTTATGACTTTATCGGAAAACAGTATAGCAAGCGTGTAGCCGCTCTTTCGATTATCTTTTGTTCTTTTTATAGAATAAATTCAATGTACGAAAAAGGTCGTGGGACAGGTTGTTTTAATCATAATTTTAATATTACAATGTCGGTGAAAATAGTTCGAGAAAACGCACATGGCATCAGTCGGTCAGATATTTACGAGGCATCCGAGTAGTTCAAACTGGAGCTTACATCTGATGTTATTTCGGTGTTGGTGTCAAAACGACACTGCTCTAAAAATGTCTGGACTGAAGGCGTGCGCTGGTGAGCGGGCGCAGAGTTTGCAGGAGCTCGGGGCGGCGGGGCGCGGGGGACGGGGTGGTGCGCCTACGCGCTGCCCGCCGCACCTTGCCGCCCGCCTCGCACCAGTCAGCAGCTGTGGCTCGTGTTGGCTGAACCATCTATAGGGCCATCCTCTTTTTCTTTGCCTTAGGTGAGTTTTAGTGAAAGTTTAAATATTTTACTAACAAAACGATAATCTGACGGAAGATTAATGAAGTGCATTTAACGGTCAGTGAAGTGATATATCAACGTCGTGGTAAATCGGAACACTGCAGCGTGATGCATCGTTCCCGAGATCGAGTGTGTGGACCGACAAGATTTCCGTGTATCAATATGTTGCCCTCATAAGTGACCGTCCGTAATATTTGATATCGAATGTTCTAAGTTCTGTTATGACGTCAGCGATAAGGATGTTAAGTGTCGTCATCGTCTGTCGATCGTGCTTGACATAGACATTGATCTGAGTAATGAGTGCAGCGTGCACCCCTATCGGTGGACAGTTGTATTTTCATTTCCTGGGTCACGTTGCCTTGCTGATAGGATGTCCGTTGCATACTAAAACAAATAGTCTGACATGACACATTTGTATGATCGTTAACATTTAAATCATAAATTATATACCCTGCCCACTTATATTGTTTTCTTAATTGATAATCAAAACAAAATCTTATTCATGATTGAAAGAAAACTTTGATATAAAAATTAATTTTATTGCAAACGTCCAGATTACTTTCGGTTACAAATAGTTTTTTTTTAAAGATAAAGTAATTATTGTTTATTATACGAGATCAAAGAATATCAGTTTACTTGCAACGTCACAAACACCAGTCTGTTTTGCATAACGGCCGAAACCCGAGTAAGCAAAGCTGAGCGTTCGCGCAACCAAATTAGGATGCGGTGTATGCGAGCCAACCTATTTCAGTCGCCCGCGCTCGGCCCGAACTTAGCCGACTACACACGAGCACGCCCGAACCTAATTGTGGAATTTTCATTACGTTGGCAACAGTTATTACACAGATTCTTTTACGATCTTCATCGTAACCATTTTCATGATCTAATTTTAGGTTTTTTTTAGATTTTTTCGGAAGCGAACTTGAACTAAGTAAGGCGATGAGCAATTAAATATATCTAGTATGCGTTTAAACAATATGAATGCTTGGGAAATGCAATAAATTGTCGTTTCAATATAGTGTAGTGAAAATAGGAAAATCTTTGGTGGGAAGCCGGATTTCAAGTATCAAATGTCGGTATTTACACGTCGACGTCTTGGCTGCAGCCCAAATAGTTTCAAATAACGATCTTGTTTCTCACGACTATGGCCAAATACGTTTTATTTATTATCATTTACTAAGTATTTTGTTGTACTGGCGACAGATTAATGTTATATTGTACCTTGGTGTACTAGGTATTTGCACTAAATGCCAAAGATAACATATCTAACTAATTACTTAACTGTTAATTTGCTAGTCCTTTGCCAACATCATTAGATAGTTAATTACTTACAGATTTTGTCCTTGTTGAAAAGTATGATAGAGATTTCATTAATATTTTCTTTTAATAGCACAGACTAGTTAGCTATTGATGACAAATTGATTTAGTCCTGCTTTCAAAATGTTTATGAAGAATATCTTTTCTTTTCAGGACTCCTAGACCAACAAAACAATCACAATGGCGGATGATGAAGTAAGGTAAGTCTTTCAACACAGAATGAAGCGATTTTTTTAACAATATTGCCATTTTATCAGCAAACGACTTATAAACTCTTTACACAATTTTTGTTGACAGGTAATACAAACTCTTTCGTTTTACTTTAAAAATATTAAATTCAAACGTCGAATCACCTTCCATCCACAACCAGTCACAAAATTATTCAAATTTCGAATCAATTGTAAAATTGATAGGCAGATGTTTCTCTTTTTAAATGAGAACATGAAATGGTGAAGTTTCTTGTACCTATGTTAGTTTTACACAAAAAACAAATTCATATCTGAGTTGATTTTTCTTAGGATTATAATCTAACATATTTCGTGTATCTTTCTTCTGTTTCATTGTTACTTTCCGTGTGCCCTGGGATTGTTCTGCGACCTTCAAACACTGATGCGGATCTTCGTTCAACACATAGTATTGAAAACTATGTCTCCTCGAGACTCAGGTAATTGTTTGAGCTTTTCTAACAACACAATGACATGTACATATATACAATACACATACAGACATTCCTATAATATTCATTATCAATGAATATGTACACACTACACACAATACACAAAAAAACTCAATTGGCTCAATAAAAAAAAATCGCAAAATTTTGACAGATTAAAGAAAACTTCAAAAATTATGACAGATGACATATTCAAATACTTGTCAATGTGTCAAATTATTTCACTTTGTTTATGTTCTTATTTTCCAGTATTTGTTACAGATATAGGTATCTTAAATTATACAAACTTTTGTAAGTCGATGAAATAAATATAATATGTCGACTTTATATGACTAATTATGCAAACGATAATATTTTAATAATTAGTAACAATTAGCTTTCTTTACTTAGCTTATAGGTTTTAACGCACAAGTTTTAGAATAGAAACAGCACCAAATACACTTTGGTTTTTTTAGTTCCAAGCACTATTTTGATACTATGCACTTAGCTTTTACAAACACTTTTAATACAATAGATTTAATTTTATAAAAGAAAAAAATATATTCAACTCTAAAAAAATGTAACCAGCTTACGCATAAAAAACAAAAATGCTTACTCTTTTAAAAAAAGAACACTATTTATAAAAGGAACTCTTTTGTTGCTCCTCTAATTAAAAAACGAACATTACTCTAAAGAAAAAATGGCAGAAAAATATCACTGGCCAGTTAGAAACATTTTTGTAACAAAGAAGGGCAACAAAAACATTAGTAGATTATAAAAAAAAAATAAAACATTTAAGCTTTCAATGAGGTTATAACTACAAATACTATAAAAGAAAATAATTTATGAGCCTAGCCATTAATAATGACTATATAATGAAACTATAGTAGTTTTATATGCTTTATATACTCATTAGTGAGCCCGCACTATCTCTCAACTCAAACTGCACACTTTGATTGCATTTGCACAGAAATAACAGACCAGATTTCATTCCATTACCATACACTGCAGTGAAAAAACATGGAAATTCTTCTTTGGAAAAAAGTAAAATGGAGGATTTTGCTAGCAGTGTACTGTAATTGAATGTTTTATTACGTTATTAGCACAATGTTTTGACAAAGTAAAATTATACTTTCGGCAATCAACTTAGAAGTTATTCTTCCTTAGAATTTTTGTTGCCTACATTGTGCTAGTAATTGCAGTACACACTTTAACTGAAGTAATTTGTTTAGCTTGTTGCTGTGTAACTAATGTATATCTTTTTCTTTTACAGAAAAAGCGTCTCGAGGAGGTAAAGTAACGACGGATCAACCATCGTCAATGGACGATTTGTACACCATACGTATACTTTTCACTTTTATTTAACACACACATACACACGAACACACACACACACACACAGAGATAGCAACAGATACACGCACACAAAGAAAATCTTTACACTTTTTGACAAACACACAGAATAGGACCGAACACATACATGACACAATACATACAATACTCAAACACTTAATAAGTAAAAGTACACACAAATAGGTACAACATATACAAATACACACATTTAAGTATAGGTAAACACATCTACACACGTAAACAGTTTTAGGTACAAAAATACATACACACATACATGCGCCTCATTACAATGTTCACAAGCATAATTAAAGCACAAACAAGATTTAATACACACATAGAAACACTAATCCAACATGTAGGTGTGTTGTAAGTACACTAGTTACCAATGTCCACTGTCTCCAGGCGAAGAAGGCCAAACAGGCCGAAATCGACCGCAAGCGTGCTGAGGTGCGCAAGCGTATGGAGGAGGCCTCCAAAGCCAAGAAGGCGAAGAAGGGTTTCATGACACCTGAGAGGAAGAAGAAGCTCAGGGTAAGTAACCATTCCAACGAACACACCTTTTCCCAAAATAGCAGAATCAGTATACTCAGTCCCCGCTCCCACCATCCTACAGTTGCTGCTGCGTAAGAAAGCCGCTGAGGAACTGAAAAAGGAGCAGGAACGCAAAGCGGCCGAGAGGAGGCGCATCATTGAGGAGAGGTGCGGTAAACCCAAGAACGTTGAAGATGCAAACGAAGGTAAATATCTGTTCAACCCCCGCTACATTGGCACCCATACTCTAGAGTTAAACATTCTTCACATGTTATATTATAGCCAACAAGTGGACATATGTAAAGAACCCATAGAATATACCATCACACACTTCACAACACGACCGTGTTCATGTTCGTGTTCCTCTCACATAGGGCTCCACCATAAGCTACATTTGTACATGTATTATGTCGAATTATAGATGCGCTTGTGAGGGTTTGCAAAGAATACCACACCCGCATCGGACAGCTCGAAGACGAGAAGTTCGATCTGGAATACATCGTTAAAAGAAAAGATATGGAGGTAGAGAGATGAGCTGCTGTCAACGAGCAGCTCTCTTGTGTCGACTTACAAAACTTACAAACACTATTTACTTCATATTAAAATGATTAACGTAACTTGTGATATGTCAAGTGGCGTGTTGTTCTTACTTCGTCAGCTGGTTTAACAAAGACTTTAACGGTGTGTCGGCCGTCAATCTCAGGCCTCTCTGTCTAACGCGTTTCTCTACTTCTTCTAAACTTCATTTGATATCGTTGATCTGATCTGCGTATACTCACTACCTTCTACTTCCGTCTTAAAATTTCTTCCACTTACACTTGGCTAACTGATGGTCGATGGCGCGGACGCCACCCCGGCGGTGGGCGCGGAGTGCGGGTGTACGGCCGCGTACAACCCTCGGTACAGTTGCGAACAGCGCGAGTAACTCTTGGTTGATGTTGTAGCGGCTCTCACGAGCATCATAACCGGTTACCATCAGCGTATCATCAAGCTAGAAGAGGAGAAGTACGATCACGAGATGGAGGTGGCCCGCCGAGCGCTCGAGGTCTGACCTGGTTTGGGAGCCACGCAATTTATTACGCTCTCGTTTGAGTAGTTCATGCCGATTATGTGACTAGATTTAAATATTGTTTTGTTTTCGCAGCAATATCATAATTGTCGATTTACGGAGCTGAAAATAAATTATACCTTTCAACCTTAACCGTGTGGATAACAAAGTAAATTAAAAAACGCTGAAATAACAACGACCCGTTGTAGCACATCCGAAGCTGCAATAGATTCTGTAGATACTCTCATCGAGTTTTGAGTCAATAACAACATTGGTTATGTTTCAGTAATAGTCCATTTGATACCCACCTCAATACTGATCATGTAGCTTCGCTTACGCTTTGATTCCACCAGTCGAAGGTCCCCATGTCGAGTCCACTACACAGCATCAACACAGATTCGTGAGACAGACTTCGAAGCGACGAAAATTATTCAAAACTTAAAATGTGATTGTTTTTCTTTAGCGGAACTCCAGACCATTTGTCAAATGTACTGGCACAGAATATACAACCTTGAGGGGGATAAATATGAACTAGAACGAGCGATCGAAATTAGGAAAATGGAGGTAAACTACATAAATTAGGAATTGGGAATGCATATGACATGATATGAGTTGATTCTGATTTAGTTGTTACGACATGACATGATAGTTGTACGGCTCACCGCACACATGCACACGTCGCTCCACGTCGTCAGGTCACTCACACCGATGCCCATGCTCATTCTGCTGGCTCAATAATATGTCTTTCCTTTTTCTATAGCAATGCTCAAGAGAATAATACAGGAGTATTATGACCGCATGTATGTGTGTGAGGGCCAGAAGTGGGATTTGGAACATGAAGTCAGGAAAAGAGATTATGAGGTATTGACCAATACTTTATAACCATTGTGAATATCACAGTCATCGATTCTGTAACAAACGTGCGCGTGTGACAGTTCGTGTTTATACATTGATAACGCTTTGTAAGTTTTCGGTTGTTTGTTGTTGAGTTGTAAATAACGGTGGAAGGCCGGTTCGTTAGTGGTGTACTTGTAGAGCGCGTGTGATGTGTCGTAGTGGGGAGGGAAGCGCGGGGCTGCGCGGGCGCACTCGCCCCGCCCATGGCAGGCGTGCGGTGCAAAATCGATCTCCGCCGATCGCGTCATCTGACATGGAGCTTACACCATTAACTACACTAACTACAGTAACCGCCACCGGCGTAACAGTAACACTGCACTCACTACTGGCGCAGGGCCCGGCGCCTCGCCGCTGCATGCCGCGTAACTCTCACCTTGATGTATTACTTGTTCTATGTATCTGTACTCGGCTCAGAACCGCGGTCACGTCTACGTCTGTCCTGACAATCTCTATGTCTTATGTATCGTCTATATAATCTATTGATGTTTCGTGTCGGTCATCTGTCGATGTGCTTCTCATCTTCATCCTTACTGAAATCATCTCGTCACCAAACCGCTTACCAGCTAAAGCTTCTGCCTGTTGCATGACATCTATATATAATATTATAATTATATTGTAACAAATATCCCTAAAATACCTTATTAAATCATATCTAAAATAGTATGGCACTTTGATAATAATAATTTAAAAGTGTTCAAGTACCTACATAATCAAGCATAATAAAATGATACTAGCTGCATCCGCCAGTGTGTCGCTTCATGTGTGGTGGCGAGCTTAGAGGCCTTACTGAATTTTCTCTTTTTATGATAACAATGATACCGTTGAGGTGTAATTGGAACGCTGGACTGGTTCCTCTATTGGCACACGCAAGTGCATAGTGTAAGTGAAACTTCTTGTTCCAAATCTCCAACTTTTCACGTATGTGCCGTAATATTTCGCGCGACATGTTTGCGTGTTCGGTTGCTGAACTACCCCACAAACCTTTTGCAATACCTGTATACACCGAGTGTTAAATTGAAAGTGCCATGCTCTGGTCGATGTTGCCCGCCCCCTCCCTGCGCCCGAGCCGAGCGTATCGGCCGCTCGGAACGTTTGCATCACTATCCGGGACACGGAGTGGTATACTATGCTCACTTGCGAGTCCAAAGACACACAGTACCCACATCTGTATCTACATACATACCCACATTTGCAAGTCTGGATCGATTTTGCACCGTCACTCCATGATACACATTATCTGCAACGTGGTACTCATACATCGCCGATGTATACAGAATTGATTCCATCGCAACATACATATATAAATTAACTCGCATCACGACAAGCGCTCAATATGTTACAACTTCGATCACTGACTAGACTAGTAGAAGCACTGTTGACTCTAGACGACGCACGATCTGATCGCGGCCGAAGCAGTACAATATTGTTAGCGCTCGTGTTATATGTTGCACATGTATTATATTCTGCACATGTCTATGTACATTTGTGAATAAATCTAGTTGTTGAGACACAGGAGCTGCAGGCGGCCAGCTACCAATCACGAGGCACGATAAGTAGATCTCTTGCACGAATATTGTCAGATGTACCTACATAGTATAGCCCACGTTCACTAGTGTATTGTCTAGGTAAAGAGCACAGGTTTAAGATATATAGGAGGCCGGATACTGGAGCCGGGATACTAGAAATATGTTCCTACAGACCACAGATATTAAGACAATACTTCAGCTCGCAAATAACACTGCCTAATCTTGCTCAGCTCTATATCTTGTTCTGTGCTTTTCTAGTATTAATATTTCGATTTCTTTTTCATTTAATCTATGTTCTGATTGTTGATTTTGTGGGGATTTTTGACAGTTTGTGCTTCAAAAAGACAAATCTAATTTTCTATGTGCATTGCATGTTTGAATAAGACGTTGCACAAGTTTGAACCTTATGTTTGGAGTGCGTCAATACTTAATTGATTAATGTGTGCACACACATTTGTTATTACAGTGCTTTTGACTCAAACTTGTGAAATGATTTCATCAAATTATTTCATTGGTAGTCGGTATTGTTGCTTTGTAATAGTCAGTTCGTATCCTACATACTTATTTACATTTGTAATAAGCTATATCTATCTATTTAATTTTATTCTTATTTACTCTATCATATTTATTTTCATCACAAGACGACTAATGTATTGGTTCGATTCCTTCCCTTACCTGGAATGAAAATTCAAGCATTTATTTTAAGGTTTTGTAGCCAGTATAACATTTCCTTACGATTTTTCTATATTTGCTTTTATTTTATTAACTTGGCCGTTTGTTTGGAATTGGGGTCTAAGACTATGTTTATTTTAACAGATCTCGGACCTGAACTCTCAAGTCAACGACCTTAGAGGCAAATTGTGAGTATCTCATTTTTATTAACACTTATTCATTCATTGAAAATGTTGAATACCGACCTTCATATATCCTTTGGTTTAGTTAAAGTAAGGTGCAATTTTTATAGGCAAAAATTTATTACACATGATTGTAAATTCAGTTTTATGTAATGCAAAGTACACAAACTACACACATATATACCTAGTATACAAATATATAATATATATTTTGGAAATTGTTGGAACTTATACTCATGTTCAGACACTGGACAATATTTAGAGAGCATGTAACGAGAGCCACCGCGATTCTCTTTGATACAGTCACATTGTGTAGTACCACGCTATTAAATATGAACACATGGGTACCTCGAACACAAAGGACTTTGTGTCCTAAATTCTAACTTCCTAAGTATAAAGTTGATAGCACGAAATATAAATGAAATAAAGTTACGATTTAAAATCTAATCTGTTCTTACCAAATGATAGGCAAGCGGTTTTACAAATAGTACTAATCATTATTCAAAGAAATTGTGAAAGTGCAATAACTAACTGAAAATTCTTTACTCCAGCGTCAAACCCACACTAAAGAAGGTGTCCAAATACGAGAACAAATTCGCCAAGCTCCAGAAAAAGGCGGCCGAATTCAACTTCCGTAACCAGTTGAAGGTCGTCAAAAAGAAGGAATTCACCCTTGAAGAAGAAGACAAAGAGGTAATTAACAATACTCATATTTACGTACTTCTAGAAGATAATCTTGGTAATTTAGATGGAGAATATAAAGACAAGGAACTTATTGTACTTTTGGATGTCATAGCTAATATTGTAGATGGGTTTGATAATAATAACGTTGTAGTTAAAGCCGTAGAGGCTGATGTAACTGTAGAAGAAGAAACTAAAACTATTGCTACTGTAATTCTGAAACGAAATAACGTTTTCGGAGAAGACATGTTCGAAAAATATCGAAATGATTTAATAATTGATACATACAAATGACAACAAAACACGAATTCTTTCTACACTTGATACAATATTTCGCTATATTTTATTTTCAATATAGCATCTTCTTCAAAATTACGATGATAAAAAGATATCAATCGTTCTCTCTAACATTCAACTTGTAGTTTATTGGCTTTACTACTTTCTTCTTCTTTCTTTTTATCTTTTAACTTAACTTCAATAATTCTATTTACATAATTTTCTATTTCAATTTTATTTAATTCATTAACTTCATTATTTTGAGTTGCTTCTACTACATCTTGTACATGGGTTCGAGTCCCAGTACCATCTGAGTATTTCTAAATGCTTATGTATTTTAGTAGATGTGATGTTTAATAACCAGCATCATTGACCTAATCATCTTCTACAGGCCAAGAAAGCGGAGAAAGCTGATTGGGCTATTGGAAAGAAGTAGACCATGTACTAAAACTAACAGTCAATCTCTTACAATCATTCTCTGCTGTTGAACAAATGATGACTTATTTTTTAATTACCCATTAATTTAATATAAAATAAATCATTCTTTTCTACGATAAATCTTTTGAATTCCGTATAACATCCAAACCTGATAAAACAAGGTGAGAAAGAGTTTGGATGACGCGTTAAATACAGCTTCAACTTTTATTTAGATGTGACTTGCAATCTTGTTATTAACATTTTACTTTAATTTCTCCCCAACCAAAGGCTTACGCTCTACATTTTAACTACAAAGAGTTTATCTCTTTATTCGGTTCTCCCTGCAAAGCTTCGCCGCTCCTCTGTTCTAGGAATCTAAATTAAATACCAAAAGCTTTTTCTTCAATTTCTTTAGTGACTAACTCTTTCAAATAAATCTGCAAGTAGGTCTTTTAAAATTTTGCTTAATATGTGTACAAGATCTTCAATTACTTGTCAACATTATATCTACACTTACACTCATGACATATCAGATACTCGCATTGTTCCTACATACCGATTAACAGACCTAATCATTCTACTCTAACTACGTACAAAGGTACGTGCAAACTTCAGCAAACTTTCAATACTTTTAAAATTGTAGCAATTTTCATAAATGAATTACTAATACTTAAAGAAAAAATTCACCGGATTGAAATGAAGGGGTAGCAGTAAATAAAATAAATGAACCTTAGTTATTGCCGAGCTAGTCAAAGTAGAATAGAAACGAAAATAATATTGTTACAATATCATGATGCGATGTTTCACAGGGTGGCGCTGCAGGCAAGGTAAATAGAAAGTAAAGCGACAACGCGTACAGACACGTTTTAATTTAGACGTTGCTCATACACGCGGCATGTTATATTTTCAGCACAGCTATGAGACCGTTAGAGTGGCTACAATTACCTAGTTTATTTTTTCACTGAAGCTGAAGATCTTTGCCAATTCAAACACATTAACGATTGGCATCAATTCGTATTGTATATTTCATCCGTCCACCTGTGTTCAAGGGCGTTGGAGTTTGTCGCTCATTAGTTCTCCTTATTGATTTAGTTTGTCTCAAGGAGAAATAATGAGGACAGTTGCGATTACGCTGCAGTTTGGCCCCTTAGCAGATTTATTGTATAAAGCTTTGTGTGATACCAACATGCGTTCCACAGTGCAGACACCCCACACTTGTATAATATTTTATGCGGTTATTTTAGGTTGCTCCACAAAACGCTTCGGTTTTCATAGTTATGTTTTCTTAGATGTGTTATACCTTCGAAGCTTAAAGTGTGTGCTTTACACGATTACAATTTGCGAATAGTAGGTACGCCTGCAATTCGTGAACCTATTGTTACACCATACTATATGCCGTTATGAGGCGTGATACCAATTTATCGCTCATACATTCGGCGTATGGTGCGGTGAGTCTGCCGATAAACGAGCACAATTGAAAGCTTATACCAAGAACCGTGTGAATTTTATTTGAAAAAGCGAAAATTTTCATTTGAAATAAAAATAGCTCCACACATTGCCTTGGTATTATTACAGCAGCATCTGTATATATTTTACGAGACCTGCTTCCATTGTTCGAGCAGATTGTTGATCGCAGGCGTATTTAGGAATATAGCCGCGATGCGCTATCGGCTTCCAAGTGATTTAAGTAGGGAATATTTTTTAACAGATTTCTTTTTGTGTCCACAGAAAAAACCAGACTGGTCCAAGGGCAAGCCAGGAGATCAGAAGGTAAAAGAGGAAGAGGTTGAGGCATGAACTGTAACTCACCCCCACCTACTGTAAGACCTGTACTCTAAGTCAATTGACAATTGTTATTAACTATCAGCACATTGTGATATGCCTACCTTCCAAGGTCGTCCGTGCCCTACGGACGCAATCACCCTGTAGGTATCTACCAACAAGTTCCTCCATTTGTTATCTGTGTATTGTCGATTGAACACATCCATTTCGAACATGTCAAATAATTTTTTATAATTATTTATTTATTAAATAATGATTTTTTGTAAGATAATACGTTTAATAAATTAATTTTCTGTACTGTATTACACTTAGTGGATGTCATTTGTGCCCCGTTCCCTGTCCCTGTGTATTCCTTTGTTAAACTTGCGAGCAAAGCAAGCAAATGGCCCTTAAATTATTTCAGATATATGTAGTATATACGTATAGTACCTACGTATATATAATGTGTGTTCCAATTATTTATAGTTTCGTAAGATCCTGACTATATGTTTTGTTGTAATTCCTTGTCATATTGTATGTTGATATATGTTAAACGTTACAAACAACCTACCTCACTCATTATACAAATAGGGAATTATCTACAGTTTTATATAGAAATACGTGAAAGTATCAAATATGACACATCGATTAAGGATAATTATGGATTTTATAATGTCGATTTTAAACATAAAGAAGTAAAGTTTATGTTTGATTCTACATGCTATTACCAAAACGAGATAAATTTTTTGCAAAGTGGTTATTTAATGAAGCTGTACAGAAAGTACTTGGGACAATGAAGCTTTGAAACGGACATCTTAAGAATCCAATATAACTGCAGCCTTAGAAAAGTGCAGTATAAAATGAGAATCTCAATGGGACTGGAAATTCACTTCTTTCTTGAAAACTTAATATGAAATGAACAGATTTTGCTCAAAAAGATTTCACTGAAGACAATCTGAATGTTTTAATATAATTTTTCTTTTACTTTACATGATATTATTTCCTTTGTTTCAATATTTCAACTCGGAAAAGGGAAAAGTAACAACTTTAGTGCTTTTCCCATAAAACCTAGACAAACTTATTTTACAAACTGTCTAAAGAAACTAGTCCGAGCCTCAAAAAAACAAAGAACTATTTATGACTTTCCATTCTTCTCATAATGTAGCGTATAATTTGAATCTGGGTGTTGCCACCACATAAAATATGAAGCGTATTTTTTAAATGGCTACACTTCATACGTTCGTATCCCTCTCTGATCCTTTGAATCCCTGGAGTCCCTTTAAATGGTGTTGTTTGAAAAAAGGTAGCACACTCTATGTTGTTTGAATTGTCTATGTAGATTAGATTACCTCTATAGACAATGTGATTGTTTTTTTACCTGTGTTGTCCATGGAATGCGTGTGAGAATAGGCTGCATAGGTAAGTACGTGGTGGAGTTTTCTACAAAGCTTGGGTAAGTAAATTAAAATACATACTTTGATAGTTCCCAATCAAGCTCATATATTATCATTTACCAAACATTTTCTAATACGATTTACAGTACCTACCCTTAGTATGAGTTTGCTTTTGGTTTGGTTGATTGGTTGGTTTATTTGAGCCGGCCAATCAGAGCGCCGAACGCTTTTCCTTTTCTATTACTTGAAACGTAAAGCAAACTCGTACTAAGGGTACAGACCATTTACACCAAAATGATTTATTTACCACCTAAATAGGGAGTAAACAGAAAATAAACAATAGCCGATAGTTTCTCCAATCAAAGTTAAGAAAGAAAACCCAAAACAAAGGAGTTTACGATTCCGTATCTTATCTTAAAAATAAAGGGTCCCATGGGTAAGGATACCTTAAAGTTGACAGTACACTGTCTACAGATGTTACCTTTTCTAACTTTGAATATGTGGGTACAGCACATCAATATACACCAATCTATTCATTTTATTCAATCGAATTTAAACTCTATTTACAAAGCCTTAAAGTTAATAATGTACTTAAGTTTGATAAAAGGAGTAGGTTGACTTGCTGCCGTCAGTACCAGGGTCGCAAAGTCACGAACAGATCACCAACTTAGATTACGCTGTCCGTTTTGATTTGTTATAATGTGTGTGTAAACAACATAGGTACTATTTGCGACTTTATGTTATAGTATTACAGTTCAAATTATCTTGAAAGGGGTTTTCAATTCCAAGAATATTGCTTTTCTAAATTAATTTTCTATGACAGTTCGGCTTCTGTCTACTAGATGGCGCAAAATGATAATGATGAAAGTAAAAGTGGCAGAACTTTATCCGCATAGTGTAAAACAAAAAACAAATCAGATAAATTTAAAAAAAATAAGTACATTAAAATCAAATTCTAAAGTCGTAAAATCACGTGATCTTCAAGAAACAGAAATTCTCTAAGCTGCGACGTTATATCTGTTCTATTAGATGGGGCATTTATGGCTTAATGTTTTTGCTTAGTTCAAGCAATAAAATTTTAAAATGATCAGGCGGATCTGTCCTCCTCTGTACTCTATTCCTAACTGATGAGTCTGAAGAAATATAGAACTGTAGTTGAAAATGTATTAATTTGGTTTTAAACTCGAAATGAAATAAACTTACCTTCGCATTCTAAACCCTTTCCTTGGGCTCGGCATCATAATCAAAGAGTTGGAAACTAAGTCCTGTGTCTACTTCATACGCAGCTGTTTGTTTCTTCAAGTTCGAATCCTTTCGGTAAGACTTGAAAACTCTCGGTACGTCACGAAAACTTTCTTCCTACTATGGAGTCCCTGTCTTTGACTTATTTACGTAATTTGCAACTGTTTCTACTTTATTCTGTTCATTATACTTGTGGTTGATGAAAGGTAAATTTCGAAGGTTTTGTATTTTAAATCAGTTGAGGTTTTAGTAAATTAAAAGGACTTGTGTTTCTAATTTTGTTGAATTTGTCTAGAATAATCTACCTTTTAAACTTATCGAAGCAATTAGGTACCATAAAATCGGTCTCTCAAAAGAAAAATAATGGATATACTCGTATGAAGAGAAGTAGTCAAGCTTCCTTGTGCGAACTGCTAGGGAGTGGAACTCCTTGCCGGAGTCTGTGTTTCCTGATGGGTACAACCTGGGTGTCTTCAAAGCCCGAGTGAATAGGTTGCTTATGGGCAGACGTGCTCCACCGTAGGCCGCATCATCACTTACCATCAGGCGAGATAGCGGCCAAACGTCGGCCCATTCAATATAAAAAAAAAAAAAAAAAAAAAGTTAACTTCTCAGCCAAAAAAATAGCCTAACTAAAAATCACGGTTTACTCACGTAAATATACTACGAAAAGCTCTACAGTTGGCTTTACCACGTCGCTGCGTCCGTGCATACTGCTCATGAGGAAGACTCCCTCTGTTACTAGAAGCTAATAGAGTTTTTCTCAGAATATTTACAAGAATAAATCGTGATTTTAGTTATTTTGAAAATAACTTGCTTAGCTCCAACATAGAATTTAAAACAGCAAATGGCAAAGTACATCACGCTCCTACTTAATAGACCTAAAGGATTTTGGCAAAAAATACTTATATTACCTACCAAGCTAAACGATGGCTTATATTCTAAAAGGCAGTGCCCTGTAAGTATCTGAAAAAAGTATACAAAATTATACAACCTTCTATTAAAGTAATCAATATCAAGCCAAACCTAATTAAACAATGTAATATTGCCACTTAAAAAGACACTAAATTAAAAAACTACACGAGTAGAATACATAATATGAAAACAAAATGAGCTTAACGAACACAAATTACTTTTGTAAAAATCGTAATTACAACTGTCTCTGATTAAATTAATAATTTCTGTGTCCATTATGGATGTCATCAACTTAATTGAGACTGATAAACATTGAATTTTAATGGCAGGTTCGTAATGAAACAACCGACATGTTTTTAGTTTTACATCGTGATTTATTTGTATGAGCATACATACGAGTATATTGGGTTGTGCTAACGTAATGTGAGGATTCGGGAGAACGTGTTACTTTATAATTGTTAACAACATTCATTTGTATTCATTTTGTTAATGTTATTGAGTTAGCAAAAATAATGTACTGGACCTAGTTTGGGAGCCCAAAATTTTTTGATCACACATCTAAGCGAATCGAAAATTTTAAGTGATTAGGGACATATCATCTTTGTGTATACGAGTATATAAAAATCAGTTGGTGTTCGCAATTATCAATTGCTGTTAGTTAGTCTTATTAAAACTCGAAAACGGCTGGATCAATTTGGCAAAAGAGTTCAGGAAAGTGTTAAAGGTTGTGAAAAGTAATGTTTGAGGCAGTATAAAGTTTGCCTGATCAGCTAGTTTGTAATATTTTTTTATAAAATAAGGTTTAAATTGGAATTGACATAATAATGTATTGCTTCCCATTTTTCCACAAATAGGAGAAGTTTAACATAAACCATTTTAAAATGTACTGTATGCACATGTAAGTACACATTTAGTTCTACTATCATGATTGTAAATAAAATGTTTCGAAATTCAGCTTCATACATATTGCTTTGAAAATCATACGCTTCAACTCTCCAGGGTGTTATATAACTAAAATAATGGCAGCATTTAGTCAGTTTAAATATTCAGCATCATTTATCATTTTGTTTTCTGCATTATTCTTTATGAGCTTTTCCTATCATAACTATTGCTAATAGAAGGTTTTAACTTTGCTAAGGATTTTTACTGCAACTACAAAACTCAGAAACATCTAGTAATTAGTGGAATGTATACAAAAAAGTTCACCTAATTATGAAACTGCCAGCAATGAAAAGACGACCACATAATCTACATTAATAACAGCGACGGCGAAACAATTAGTGGTACAAGTAATAAATTGTAGTTTCGGTGGCTTTTTCTCGTCCACGCCTCATTTGTCATACCTGCTTTAAGAAATACTACGCTTTGTAATTAATACATGGCTTCCTATAGTAGCAATGTTTTTGGGAGATGTTATGAGTGATGTGTGATTGCAGGAAGGTGAGGCTGGTGCTGCCCCTGCGGAAGGGGCACCTGCTGAAGGGGCACCACCGGCGGAAGGGGCACCACCGGCGGAAGGGGCGCCGGCACCTGCAGAAGGGGCGCCGCCCGCGGAAGGTGCGCCTGCAGCGCCGCCTGCGGAAGGAGCCCCTGCAGCGCCACCAGCAGATGGAGCTGCTCCAGCGGCGCCTGCAGAAGGTAATTTGCGTTTTGATTTATATCCAATGTCGTTAAAATGTGATATGCAGATAAGGGTAGAATTCCGGACCTACGGACAACGTAAAAGGTTACCGGGGCTCCGGCTCAAAGCAGGAGAAGGAACGGGGTGGTTTTTAGTCAGTAAGAGTCTGACTTTTTCGCCTCACCCAGGGCGGGAGAAGTCATTGGATGATTTTCACCCCTCAAAAAAAAAAAAAAAAAATTGTAGATAAAACCAATACCTGTGAAAAAGATATAGATATATCTTAATAGACGTAAAAGGCCAGATTTTGTTGCAGCATACCGACTGCCATAATTTCAGCTAATATCTCCTCCCTGAAGCTTCATCTGCAGCTTATGCTTGCAACACTTAAAGAAAGCAATTATTATCTTCAAGCACGTTTCTTCCGACTGTATGGGCAGAATTCCAGACGATACTTGCATGGCTGTTGCTGTTGGCGTCTCTCCAAATGATTAGCAACAGAGCTGGAATTAATGTTCACGCTTGTACTGTATAAGTGGGCAGACAGATTAGTAGCATATTTACGTTGTTATAGGCTGAGTGAATATTAGTTACGGGGCAAATTTACTGAAGAAGAGAATTCGTGGTACAATACCATTTTTATTCAGAAAAAGTGATGACTGTTCGAAGCTATTGTTAAGTTAGCAAGAGAATATCAGAAAAAATGCTACGTATACTTTTTTATTTATCTCTACGCCTTCTCCTAATGAGGCATATGTAGTATCGGTACCAATCCAATTTTGATACTCGAAAACATTTAAATATAGTATAGTAATATATTAATAGCACAGAGAAAACTCAAAATGGTTTAGCTTCACTGACGGACAATTCAATTTGACGTTTCAAAAGTGCCTAATTTAACATTAATTGAAATAAATGCTTTGACTTTGACTTTGATGGAGGAAATGCTCTGGAAAGCTTTTATCATGTTCATGATGAAGGTAATGTTTAAGATGATATAAAAGGATATCTTTATGTTACAGGAGCACCTGCGGCAGCACCAGCAGCGCCTGCGGAAGGTGCACCAGCTCCCGCCCCACCAGCAGAAGGTAAACTCACTTTTTTACATTTTTTTTTAGTATTGAACGTTAAACCAGTTACGTTTTTGGATTAAAAACTACACAGTTGGATCTTCTTTGGTTTATTAGCAGCACCAACATGTGCTTCGCTTCAGGCTTTCTTGTGCGAACTGTTAGGGAGTGAAATTTTTTGCCGGAGTCTAATTATCGTGTCTAATTATGGGTTTAGCCTGGGTGTCTTCAATGCCCGACTGAATAAGTTGCTTATGGGCAGACGAGCTCCATCGTAAGCCGCATCATCGTTTAGATGGTGGCCAAACATAGACCCATCAAATATCAAAATAAAAACTAATACATAATAATATTGACATTATAGGCGCCCCAGCACCCGCGCCTGCGCCAGCGCCGGCAGCGGACGCCGCTGCAGCCCCCGCTCCCGCACCTGCAGCAGAACCAGGTACAACAAACTTATTAACTTTCAAACGTAACTGGTCTCATTCAAATTATTAGAACTTATGACGGGATATTTACCATGTTTATTCACTTTGGTGAGTTTCCGATATTTCGGCACTGTTGCAAGCGCCATGATCACGGATTAACTGAGTCACAAGTTCTAATAATAGTGTTAGTGACCATGTCAGTTTAAAAACTCATTCAAATTATTCTTTACTTTGACTTTAGTTTATACAGGAACATCTAGAAGGAATGCAATGAAAAACTTAAACACATCTTATGTTTCAGCGCCCGCCCCAGCACCTGCGCCGGCGCCGGAGGCACCCGCTGCTGCACCCCCACCAGTCGAAGGTATGTTCACTTTGAATATTTGTAAACTATTTCTCACATATCTACATAATACAGCAATGTCCTTTTCGCCAGCTAAAAAAACACCCCGTAGGTTTTAATTTAAAACAAAAAAAAAATCGAAATATACTTTGAGGTTGAATTAAGAATTTAAAATCAGAAGCTTATTATATTTTTCTTTTTAATTATTCAGTTGCACTCACAATATCTAGACTGGTAGAGAATGCCCAAGACATTAAGTCCGCCTTGTACTATATTATGTGCAAAAGTATTAAAATTAAATAAACAGACCAAGTTATTATTTTGTTTTCATAAGAATGTCTGAATAAAAAAAACTGTTCTATTTCAGCGTCCGCCTAAAGAGTGAAGGAGATGGAGTCTACAAAGGAGTCATATTATTTAAATTGTTACATCACAAACAAATTACATACAATAGCGTTATCCCGGCTATATGCCTGGGCCCGCTTATATACATCCACCATTTATACAAATACAATATAAAAAACATATACAATAAAATAAAAATATTAATTACTTTAATTTCAATCTCAATATTACACGCACTACACAACGTCTTTGTTATTTTTATACTATTACGTCACTATTGTGTAGATAAGTTTTGTATATTATATACGTAAAATAAAGGGAACGATGAAGAATTATCTCCTAGTTTCATTTAAAAAACCCTCGTCTGTTAGCATGTGTCAGCCAAAAACTCTAAAAATACTAATATAAACAGTTTTTCGTAAAGTATTCGTTTTCTTATATGTCTGTCACTGCAAAAATAAAATTATGATTAGTTTTATAGGTAATGTACCATCACAGACTGTTGATTAATTTATTACGATTTTTGATACTTCTGTTGAAAAATTGTTTTCAAAATTACTTCTATTTACAACTTGTAATGTTAATGTTAGGTAATTGATCTCATCTTGTTATATCTCATTTTTCCTTATTGTTCATTGTATTAAGTTATTTTTTTTTTAATTTTGTTATTGTAATTTAAAGTAGTATATTTCTAAAAATTCATTCATATTTCTCTTAGTTTTAAGTTATCACTTAATATTAAATGCTGGTTAACCTATAATTGGCGACTGTATAAGTCTAAAACTAATATGTATTTACTAACACTTATTATTATGTATACAGAAGCTGTTGGTAAACCTTTATTAATAAATAAATAAATAAACAATGACTACAAAACAAAGTCTTCATAAGAACTATGTACTATGTATATTACCTAAACAAAATTAAGGCCAATACTACAATTTAATCACAGGCAAACTAATCCGAATATCCATCCCATACACGATTAACGAGTTCATTACATTTCTAGTTTTATTGTGAAAAGCCCAACTAAATTAGTTGGTCCAAAATAAGCCGAAGTCATAGAACGGACATGTGTTACAACGGCGTAGTGGACCGTAATATCTCAACCCTTATTAGGGGGGATACAGGACTGGGTAATTTGGACAACTCTTTGAGGTACACTGACCAGCGCTCCCTACAATGTAATGTGGGGCTATTCCACTGAATTGCCCATTGAAGGGACTCGGCTGCGAGATTACTGGGTATTCTTTGTAATTGATATGTTAGATTTACTTGTTTAATTAAAGTAAGATGGCCAGTTTTACATGAAGCTTTATTCCTTCTTGCAAATAGAGAAGAAAGAATAAAAGTAGAATTGTGGTAAGTCTATTTTGCGTTGGATTCGAATGCAGCTAAATTTATATGCTGCAGTTTTATCTCTACTCTCTATTGGATAAAACTAAAAGGGGACAAATGTGTCTGGAGAATCCAGGAAAAATATTGCCCCAAATACAACCAGAATAAACGATTCGAATTAACCCGTTCCTCGCCAATGATGACTCAATTTGACTTGTTATACCTTTCCCCAAGTGTCATCTCTAGATATTAAGTCCTCATTACGTATTCCAAGCAAAGACTGCCATTACCCGGATCAACGTTAACTTCTCTTGTCCAAAGTTCCTGTGTTCACATACCTAAGTATTTGCGGAAAGGAACATTAAAAGGGTTCAAATTTCCGTGCGAAATCACCGGTGTGGAACGGCCTTAATAATTATCTCTCATTCGCTTTATCTTTAACCTTATGTAGGTAATTAATGGCCGCATTAAGTTTAATTAAAATGGGCTTACTGTTGCATTGTAGCCTGTAATTTTTATTCCGTAAACAAACAAAGTTTCGTATTCTTTCATTTCGTTTATCTCACCTGTGTTTAAATAAATTCATTACATTTATTTCCCAAGTTTTCTTTGTACATTTGAGTTTGTACTGTGTGCACACAAAAGGGGAAAAGTCCTGAGTTTTCGTCGCACATGACAATGTAACAAATCATGCAAAAACATACATATGTAGGCGGCACGGCACGCCCGCGTGACGTGATATGATCTCAGTTGAATCACGAGCAAATAAGCATTGAATTGTTATTTTTACTGAGATACTCGTGTTTTATTTGATATCATAAAAATGTTATTCATGCATGCAGATTTTATTATACATTCATATGTGTTTTTACGTTTATTCATAGTGAACATGTATTGTTTTTTGTAAAGTTGTTAAACTAAATTGATTACGCAGGTGTTACTTGCACTGAATCTTATAGGTACGGTACTTGTAGTCAAAGTTATATTTACTTTTGAACTAAATTTTTATTTTCATTTCCACTGGGAAATCGCTAAAGGACGTTAATTTTGGAAGACTGAATTCATCACTCAGACCTCGTTATGAATAACAATTTGTATCGTAACTTTAAAGCGAGATTTTAAAAGATTTACTGCCGCACTCAGAGATATTGATAATGATTTCTTAAACTAGATATTGTAGCACCCGTATTAGCTCTAATCTTTAATAACTGTGTCGATCGTGGTGTGTTTCCTGATCTCATGAAGAATAGTAAAATAACTCCGTTATTTAAATCGGGTAGTACTTCTGACCCCACTAACTTTAGACCTATTTCAGTACTACCTACATTCAGTAAAATTTTTGAAAAAATTATTCTATATCAGTTGCAAAGATTCTTTAATAGAAATAAATTATTACATGGAAACCAGTTTGGTTTTACAAGGGGTCGTTCAACAACTGATGCCGGTGTTGAACTTCTTAATAACATTTATGATGCATGGGAGGACTCGGCCGACGCATTGGGTATTTTTGTGACTTATCCAAGGCGTTCGATTGTGTCTCTCATGAAACACTGATCAGGAAGCTATCCCATTATGGAATACGGGACAGCTCTCTGGATCTTCTTATTTCATACTTGAGTGATAGGATTCAGAGAGTCGACATTAACGGAAAAGTTTCCTCCGGGTCTATTGTTAGGATGGGTGTTCCGCAGGGGTCAATTCTCGGCCCGTTTCTCTTTCTTATTTATATTAATGATTTACCTTACCTTGTGAAGGATAACCATGGGATAGTACTATTTGCTGATGATACATCTTTATTGTTTAAACTCAAACGTGGACAATTAGTCAGTGATCATGTAAATAGTGCTCTCTCAAAAATAGTACGCTGGTTTAGTGCCAATAATTTATTACTTAATGAATCAAAAACTAAATGCATTAAATTCACAACACCAAATGTTAGACATGTGAAAACCAGCGTGCTAATCAAGGGCGAGGAGTTGGACCCTGTAGATTCAACTGTCTTTTTAGGTATAACTCTGGACGCTAAGCTACAGTGGGCTCCACACGTAGATAAGTTGTCGAAAAGACTCAGCTCTGCAGCATATGCCGTTAAAAAAATTAGAAATTTGACCGATGTAAATACAGCGCGATTAGTATACTTTAGTTATTTTCATAGTATCATGTCATATGGTATCCTCCTGTGGGGAAATGCTGCTGACATTCAGTCTGTCTTTGTGCTGCAGAAAAGAGCCATTCGATCAATTTATAATCTTAGTCCGAGGCACTCTCTTAGGGAACTATTTAAAGAAATTAATATATTGACTGTTCCTTCTCAATACATTTATGAAAATGTAGTGTATGCTCACAAAAACATTAATTTATTCAAAAAGTATTGTGATATACATAATATAAACACTAGAAGTAAAAACAAATATATTGTTCCCACTACTAGACTTAAGAAAATAAGTGGTTCGTTCAGATGTCAATGCATACGCTTTTACAATAAAATTCCCAGCGATATTCAAAGTTTGAGCCTGAATAAATTTAAAAATGTTATTAAAGAAAAACTGTATAGTAAAGCTTTTTATAAAATTAAAGACTACTTAGATGATAGTCAGGCTTGGGAGTGAGCCGCTATAATGTCCACACAGGTCATGTTGACATGTTTGTAACACAAGTTACATTTTTATACAATTTGACATGATATACATTAATATCATTAGATATTTTTTTGTTTTCACATATTATTTTTAAAATTGTTAGTTTGAGGACCGTGCGAGAGTTTGCCTAGTCATTTCACTTGTAGTTAATTATATTCTGACAGTGTGAGCATTTGTGTGGCCTACCCAAATGTTCTTTTGGTAGGTATTGTTCGTCGGATCATTCAGCAACAGCCGTCAGCTGAGCTCATTGTAAACTGACACATGCGTGCTGCCATCTGAACAGGTCCGCTCAAACTGCTGTGGTTCTTTCCTCAAAAGACCACTACAGAATAAACTTGCACGGTTCTCCGACATCTTTAATTGATTTTGTCTGGACTTTAAAAGAGACTATGACCTCTGAGTTTGTTTCGGCATTTCTTCTCAGAGTAGTCGGATAGGAAATGCCGGCCTCATCTAGCTATTTGAAATATTGACGTGTAAAAGTGTTATTTTATAATCTATTTACAGAAATAAATATCATTTATTTATCATTTATCCCTTAGTAACAATTTTGTATAGAAAACAATTGCTAATGACTGGGTTAAGTAACCATGAAATGACTCTGTAGTCAGTCATTTTATGGTTTTCGGTGAAGAACGGTGAAGAAATTAATATTAATTTTCTACTTATAATCTCAATATATTTTACAATTATTAGTTTCATTACTCCAAAAGTCCGAAATATACTTAAGTGCAGGCGAAATACAAATACGTAGTTAATTTTTTCTTGGCCTCTTTCCAAAAACTTTAAGATTGGCATTTAGTCTTAACTAGACTTCGCTGCATGGGCCCAAATAAAGGCCATTTTATTGGATTTTCAGGCTTTGTAGTAGAAAAGTTAAATGTAATTTGAGCTACGAAATAAGAAAAAGTCATGCAATGATGATTATTTTTGTATCGATTGGTTATAGAAGATCCCAGAGCTGTCAGACATAGGTATCTTATTTTTACAAGCATATAACCTTCGGCTTACAGTAGTCTTGTATATACTTTTTAATGCCTGAATGTTTGTAAAGCTTGCCGAGTGACACCTGTACCAGGTGAGAAAGGTAACTAAAAATTTGTTTAACTTAAATTTTTATGTCTGATTTTTATATATGTTTTGTAGAATATTACTCTGAAATCATATTAAAAAAATCAGACATTTTCCATGGACCAAAACTTTTATCAGACGCTTTAAAGCTCTAAAAATAGTGCGCCTTACAAAATTGTAATAGCAATATATGTGAGGTTGGAGAGAAATATCTTTTCGGCAAAGCAGTAGCACATTTGTAACATTCACGATGGTAATCACGTTCGTGCAAATTATCTGGTAAAACTATGATGATTTGTACTACTGTTTTGCATTACAGGGGCACCATATATTGCTTACGGCGAGTCGCGTACCGCGCATGCCTCAAAGCGCCAGACCACCACAGATGGGGCCCAGTAGGGCTGATGCCTGATCAGGAGTTGCGGACTACGTAACAGGCTACCGGGGCTCCGGCTCAAAGCAGGAGATCCTGACACTCCCTCACCCAAGGCGGGAGAAGTCATTGGATGATCCCCACTCAAAAAAAAAAAAAAAACCATATATATATTGCTGCATATATTGCTATTGCAATTTTTAAGGCGCACTATTTTTTAGAGCTTTAAGCCGTCTGATAAAAGTTTTGGTCCATGGAAAGTGTCTGATTTTTTTAATATGATTTCAAATTAATATTCTACAAAACATATATAAAAATCAGACATAAAAATTTACGTTAAGTGAGTCTAATTTTTAGTTACCTTTCTCACCTGGTACCTGCGCTGGTGTCACTCGGCAAGCTTTACAAACATTCAGGCATTAAAAAGTATATACAAGACTACTGTAAGCCGAAGGTTAAATGCTTGTAAAAATAAGATATGTCTGACAGCTCTGGGATCTCGGACCATTACAATACAACCAACTCATAACAAGAAAGTCTTGTATTAATACAAACTGTAATTTAAACATCAGATATTACTTTTAAAGCAATAAATAAAGTTCAATGCAGTGCTATATGATGAATTTCGGATAATATTTTTATTTTCGACCACTTCGTTGTGGTCTCACGTCTGCCGGACAAGGGGTCTCGGGTTCGATTCCCTGGTCGAACAAAGGATTACTGGTTCTATTTCGCTTTTTCGATTTCTCTGTAGTAGCACGGAGTCTGGAGTTTTTCCTAGTATTGGGATACATAGGACTTATAACACATATGGTGAAAAGTTGGTGTACATTGTATAGCGGCATTACGTACCGTAATGTGCACCTCTGTCTACCCCTTCGGGGACAAAAGGCGTGACGTTGCAATTTTAATTTCATACAAGTAAATTGTTTCCAAAATAAATTTTATTTAAAGCTTACCTAAAAATAGACAAGATAGGCCACCATTTTCATCCTTCAACCTGAAAATACAAGGTTTAGAGGCTCTCATAATGAAGGGTACGCACATCCAAGGCATAAAGAAGTCTGTCCGTGTGACGTAGGAACGTGCCCCGATTTTTATGCTAATCATGTCCCACAGAATTGGGATTCTGGTATTCCAGATTTTTTAATAAAACTCCATAAATTTCCGTCCCAAACGATGTAATACTCGTATATTATAATAAAAACTTCACTCTGTATTGAATGGAAGAGTCTGGGAACATTTTGTGACATTTTTTGCGAAATTTATGAAAGTTGTGTACGTGAAAATAGGTGGAGTTTAATGTTCAGTACCCTTAGTATGAGTTTGCTTTACGTTTAAAATAATTGAAACGAGAGTGCATTCGGAACTCTGATTGGTTGGTTTATTCTATCCAGCCAATCAGAGTGCCGAACGCGCTCTCGTTTTGATTACTTTAAACGTAAAGCAAACTCATACTAAGGGCACAGTTCAGATTTTGACTTCTAGTTTATTACCAAGCATACAATTCCAGAGCTCTATTACTAGAGATCTATTACTCAGAATTTTGAAATTCAGTTATAGGTAGTTGTACTAAGCCGTTATCAACAAGGCCGTTGTATAATATAATGTATGATGAGATTATTGGGAAATAGACATAGACATTTAATTGATTTGACAAGAGTAATCAGATTAATTATTATGGTTATCGGCTTACTCATGTAAATGTTTGATGAGGAACTCGACGAACTCAAACCATGCTAGAGGCTCATAATCACTGAAAAACACCACGTTTCTACTCCTGCTTAACGAGACGGAGACCCGGTAACTCGTTAGGCAGTCCGCAGCTCCAGGTTGGCATCAGCTCTACTGAGGCCTATCTGTGGTAGTCTGATGGCTCTTTGAGGCGAGCGCAAACACGCCGTACTCACTGGAAGCCGATATTATAATGATTAATTTAATATATCTCACGATATAATAGTTACTATATACTGTATAATAGTTATATTACTGTGATGAAATTAGCGAAATTAACAGCAGACACTCACTAATTATAATGTCACCAGATCACAAGTGTTGGTAGCTGTATTAATTAGCATATCAATCTAATGACAGGACTAATCAAGTACCAACACAAGATAGTAATTGGAAAACTAATGTAAATGCCCTTGACTGTATAGGCTGCACATCAAACTACCCGAAATGTGAAATTTCTTCAATTGACTTTGAACCTTATGGTTAGATAATTATACAGTTGAAAATCCTGTGTTTAGTGTAGCACATTCTCGTGCAAAAGGGCTGGTTAAGGGTTGTTACCCCGGGGATCGGCAGGAGCTTGTTTGTAAAAGTGGTTCGCCAATGTATTATTAATGAACTGCTGAAAAGAGCACCTGTTCTATGAAGTTTTTTTATTTATTTATTGTGTTTGCTATTGTAGATAGGTACTTGTAGAGGTAATAAAGGTTTTATTCGATTCAATGTTCCATTTCGCTTAATTACATGCACATACATACCTTAGGTTAAAAGTAGTGTAGACAACCTTCAAATAAATGGTAGTGACGATATTCGTATCAACACAAATCACGACCACAATATGTATTTGTATTATCAGTAAATTAGATATATGTAGACAGATGTGAAATGTTTAATAAATACTATAAAAGCATCCCATTCTTAAGGATTCTACACACACCATTTTCCAGCAATTATAAAGGTTGGCAGATAACTTGGCAAGATTTTGTTATAATTTTTTTCAAGAAAATTCTAAAAATAAACGGTCGCGGACGTTCAATAGTCAGTGCAACGTAGCCGCGTCTGCGCACGATGCTTGTGAGAATCAATCCCTGTGCGATTGGCGGAACTTTCTTATTATTTATAAAAAAAAATGCCAAGTTACGTGCCGAAGACTATACGTTTATAATTGGTGAAAATAAGTATTATGTATTATTGACCTGTGCAGTATTTTCTGACTAAAAATACATATCTTTACTATACTACTATACAAATAACCCTATTTGTTGGTTGGTTAAAGTATCATATTATGAAATTCACCTTGAACTTGCTGAACGAGCGCCAATCCACAGACTATCGAATTGAATATCGTCGTACATGTAAATCACGTTCGTTATTTTATCGTCTCTCTTAGCATGAAATAGGAGAATGTCAGCCATAACATATAAGTCAAAAGTATCACTTTCTTAACTTTAACACGCTCTGTGAATAGCTTTTCGTATCCGAGGTATTTTCCTGTTACAGCTTTATTTGTTCATGATTTATGAATGAGAAGTGATTGTATTTTAACGTACCTATTTGTATCAATTTCATAAGTCGTTTCTTTAGAAAGCTTTTGTGATTTCTTGGTGGTAAATCAATAAGAAAAAGCAACAAATATAAAATCAAATTCGCGTTCGTCTGTCGGAGCGGTGGCTGAGCAACCGGCTGTCGCGCAACATGTAGAAGGTTTGATTCTCGCACGGAGCAACTCTTTGTGTGTTCCACAAATCATTGTTTCGTTTCTGCGTGTCATGTATATGTGAACAGGTATGTTTGTAAACGCACCCACGATACAGAAGAAAATCCTAGTGTCACAAGAAAAAAAAATATCGCATTCCCTTTAACCAAGTCAAATGAGATAGTAATACTATTTCCAGATGATTATATAGCTTTAGGAAATAGGTACACTTTACAGCACACCCATCCCAAGTTTACATTCAATATATTAAGTAGTACTTAGAACCCCGTTCACTAAACACTTAAACAGACGAATGGGCCACTTACACGGCTATTCATTTCCTGGCCTATAAGAGCAAACCACAACATGTGCGGAGCGATCATAAAATATATATATTTAGACATAACTTACCAAAAACCTTTTCCCCTTATAAACATATCATCGTTCCGAGCGATCTTTCATTTTTAGTGGCATTCTTTATAGCAAAAACAACATAAAATGATGTATTAATAGTTCAGTGAGTGTTGCGAGGGAAGGGTTGAGTAAAAGAGGTACGAGAGTTCGATCATTATGTAAGATCCTTGAAAGGAAATATCTGTCAAGATATTTATATTTTTGTACTATCGTGTGACATACTAAATCACGGTTTACTCACATACATTAATTGAGAAAAGCTCTACTTGTTTCCAGTTACAGAGGGACTCTTCATCATGAACAGCGTGCGCAGACGCGGCGACGTCGCCGCGTGATAAACCGTGATTTTTAGTTGATATTTATGTTTTTATTTATTTGTATATTCTGGTTTATACCATAAGTATTGTACCAGGAATGTGGTGCAAATATGTGTAGCAAGCAGTATGAGCAAAAAATATGAAACGCTTTGGATATTATGATGAGGAAAACAAGCAGTGACAGATGGTTTGTCATGCGTCATGTTTTTTATTTCCCTAAAAACAAACAAGTAGGAACTGTTGTTACGTGACAGTTTTATACCACTCTACTACCTATTGGGTACTAAAATATTTTCTTTGCATAGTTTCTTTTGCAAAAACAGACTTTTCAATACACATTAAAAAAACTCCATGTTGGCTTGCAAGCAAGCAAATAGCATGCATAATGTAGAACTTGTCAAATGTCTTAAAATTAGGTTCTCTCGAATTATTTCTTCTAAGTAGTCATCACGAGTGTATTAAAAAATAATGTTATAATAGCTACATATATTAAGATTTATGTCATCATCATCAGCCGGAAGACGTCACTGCTGAACAAAGTCTTCCCTCATCTCCCTTAGTCTTCCACGTAGGACGACAAGCCGTCATCTACATCCAATGGCTCCCCACTACTCTGACGATATCGTCGGTCCATCTAGTGGGAGGTCTGCCCACGTAACAGGCTGTATGTACCGTTTGACAATGGAACCACTACGGCATCTTAAGACGTAGCCTTTGCAACTCTTCGGAGCTGCGGATTACCTAGCGGGTTTACCGGGACTCCGGCTAGAAAAGCAGGAGCAGGAACGGGGTGGTTTTTAGTCAGTAAGAGTCAGACACTCCACGCTTCGCCCAAGGCGAGAGAAGTCATTGGATGATTTTCCCCCCTTAAAAAAGCCATTGCAACTCAATTCAAGAACAAAATGGAACAGTTTAACCGATATAAAAACCTTTTACAAAAGCCATATAATAGCAATAAGCTGTTCTTCCATTGTGACCTAAGACCTAAGTTATTGTGAAGTTCCATAACTGCATGTTATTGTTAGCAAGGCTTATTAGTTTGCACGTAGTACCACTACCTCGGGGTAACTGTTAAACCCTCGGGGCAATGTTTAGCTTAGTAGAATAAAATCGCTATGTATGAACTTAAATCTTTTGAGATTTAAAATGTATACAGGAGTTTAGTGAGTTACATAATGTATACGTGTACTGATCATCACAAGATCAAATTCAGTATTACATCACATCAACTGTCTATAAGTGGCCACTGCTGACCAAAAGCCTCTTCTCACACGTATACGCTCAATGCGGGTTGGCGATTTCAAACTTATGATAATTAGAAATTATAAGCCAAAGTTTGATGTTTCCCTTCATTGTTTGTCAATAGTGTCTAAATAATCTTATAAAGTACATATAACTTGGAAAAAGTCACATTGTTACTTGCCGTTGGTAGGTTTCGATCACGCACCCTCAAGTATGAGAATTCAGTATTTCTATACGTAAACAGAACTCTGTATTAACGAGAAAGATTATAGGTACTAATATTTCTTTTTTTGTTATTTAATTAGCATGAACTCAGGTTGAACTTCTCAATTAATTTAGTCAATAGAACAATAGAGAAAGCTAAAAGTTTAGATAAAATAATATAAGTACTTACAAATATAATAATTTTATTCAAATGTCAAGTTATTTTCGGTTATTCTCTGTTAAAGAAAATGTTAAGCTTCCCACTGTTTTATATTGTTTAACAAAAATCAATACACTAGCTTTTCGCTTGCAACTTCGCCCACGAGGATTTTAAAAGTCTTTGGAGTAGGTTCCAATTCTGTAGAATTATTGGGATAAAAAGTATCCTATCTTGTTCTCAGAAAAATAAACTTTGTAATGGCAAAAGAATTTGTAGTTTTTCTTGAACATCGAAAAAAAGAGGTGTGTGTAAGAATCGTAGCTATTTCTTTTATAAAACGTTTCCACACACTAAGATTTTCTCCTGTGTCGTGGGTGCGTTTACAAACATTCAAGTTCACATACACATGACATCCAGACCTGAAACAACATTTTGTGGATCACATAAAAAGTTGCTACGTGTGGGAATCGAACCCGCTACACGTCGTGTGGCAGCCGGTTGCCCAGCCACCGCACCAACTGTTCAGTCAAATATCTCTGCCTGGCGTGAGGTTACGTAAGTCGCAAAAATACTGTGAACATCAGAAAATCTGAATCATCAACATCAAATAAAATTTTATCCGCAGTCAAAATTGTACACAAGCAAAGCTGCTAACTGAAGTTAGTCTAAAGCTAAACCCTTTTTATCTCCCACTTCTTGAGCCCCGAGCAAACTTGTAGCGAGGCTAACGTCTCTTGCTGAAAACCGTGAATAGAGCTAAGTTTTGATTAAAGTTCACATTAAGCGCGATGTGACTTTTACAACTTGTATGAGATGAGTAGAACGTGAAAGGACTATGAGCAGTGCCTAGCTGACTTTAATATTGTACTTCTAAACTTCTTTCTAGTCTATGGCTGTTGAAAAAAGTTAAGTCAACAATCTTGTTTGAATTTGGAATTATGTGTCTTGTTGTTGGAAGTTGAATGAAGATTTTTTTTAAGGTTTTTTGAATAAAGAATGTTCTTTTCTTGTTTGTGCCAGTCTTAATAGAGTAATTAATGAATTGGGAGTTGATTACGTTAAATTCTTTTTTTGAATAGCAATGTTGACTTGTTGGATTTCTCATAAACTAAAAGGTTTAGTACAAAAAATATTGTAATAGCTATTTTCAATTTTGTTAGGATAAAATTGTTGACAATAATGTGAAGCAAGCATTGTTTTTTTACTGTACATATAAAAAAACACACAGTATTAATAAACATTTTCATACCAAGTTCCTTTACCAGAAACTTCTCAAGACAATAACGATTAATTCTCACGAAAATCACACGACGTTTATGGTAATAACAATAATTAATAGTAAAGGAACAGAGCAAATTAATAGCAGAACTATTGTGTCATCAACTAATAGAGTATCCCTGAACCCTGTCAGGACCCATGGGTGCCGTTAGGGACAACTAATTGCTTATATTTACGGGTGAGCCAGGAGATATTTACGGGTCGTTATAATAATAACTAGAGATTACTGTTGTATCAAATTGTTGCTACATTAGTTTGGCTTCTTGGAATATTGTTTGTTGAGAATTTATGGTATGCATAGATTAATTGGTTAGACGTGTTTTTGGGTTGTAGTGTTAGTGCAATGCCTGGGCGATTGCTATGCAATGTGTTGCAGGTGTAGGTTTGATGCATAATATCTGGAGGCAATTAACAGATTCTGGAAGCAATTAAAATTAACAATAAAACAATTCAACAATAATAATACATAACTATAAGTAAGTACTAGATTTTATAAATGAGAGTAAGTGTTCTATTAGTTCTGCAAACAGTAAGTACAATAATTATTACTGTATAAAAATTACTCTCAACCCAATGCACATGAGGCAGTTTTAATGTTTAATGAAAAATAAATATTATAATAGCATCAGAAAAGCATGGACATATCTTAACATTCCCGCGGCAGTACACACAGTGACAGTGAGACAGGTGGATAGTTGTTATCAGTAGCTGTATTCATAACTTTACACCTACTTTCATTTCATTATACACTTGAATTTACTGGCATAACTTTGCAAAAGTTTTTTTCATGTTATTGTTGTTACGAAGACATTATTATTTTCCTATGATAATAATGTTGTGGGCAGCCTTACTTAATGCAAAACGATGGTATCGTATGGGTATAATAATTAGATAAAGTGAAAAAAAAAAATGCAAGCTCAAAATAGAATTTAGGTTGAATTTTTTAAATGTTTCAAATCCTATCGAATTAAATTTAATCTGTAATGATGATTCAATTACAATTGAAATAAATAAATAAATAAAAATCCTTTATGCGGATTTCATTTGAATTTTAAGCGTATACTAAAAAGCTGGCTTCACGAAAACAAAATTACAATGGATATTTTTTCAAATTTATATCTGGCCAGTTAGAAAAAAAACATTAGATATGATTGATTTTGTTTTTAATTCCGCACAACAAATATTTTTTTAATCTGTATTTTTTGTATCGTTTCTGCTTTAATCCGACAAAATTATTATATTATCATGTTCTATCAAAATAGTTGAAGTAAATAAATAAAATTAAATATCTCTATCTCTTATTGGTTGACAAACCTACATCGTATGTTGGATCTCTGCTCGTGACATGTTTTCTATTATATATCTGAACCACATACCCACGTTTGCTGTTATGCAATACGGAATATTGCCGAAGAGATGTGAAGCTGTGATATTTCGAATATATATTTGGAAAATGCAGTCTATATTTTAAAGGTGCGGATTCTATATATATTGGAAATGTTTTAGATTTTTTACATAATAAGTATCAATTGTTCAAATAGATATCAGATATGATAGCCAGGTTTTTCATTTCAATTAGACAAAAGTAATTAATTTATGAAAGTCAAACAAACAAAAAAATGTCTGTTACACATACCTATATTAGTTAGGTCCAGGTTTGTTACTAGTCATGCGAGAAGAACTTAATCATAATATCAGTCGTATTACAAGTCTGCTTGACAAAACAAAAGCCTCACAAGTTTTATAGGTATAAGGTATGATGGGGCTTTTTTTTTTTTCACGAGACACCGTTTCGGAGATATCGCAGTGTAAAAACCCCGTTGTAACAGTTGCAATTATCATAAAATGCACACGTTTCCACGCCACCTATGAGGTAGTGTACTTATCGCGTTTTTTAGAGTTCCGTAGCCAAATGGCAAAAAACGGTACCCTTATAGATTCATCATGTCTGTCTGTCCGTCCGTCCGTCCGTATGTCACAGCCATTTATTTCCGAAACTGTTGGGTCTGAGGATAGTTCGAAACTCTGTACGCGTTGCCTCCTATTTAACTAGCATAACCGCTATTCGAATTTTGAAGGAGGAGACGGCATCCCAGTCCCCCTCGCTCCGCACCATGGCCTGAACCAAATTAACGCGAGAGGTCGCACGTCGCCGATCACATCCCTGAGGGCACGGCGGTGATTCAAAAAAAAATTTTTTTCAGACCGCAACCGTATTTGTTATGGATGTCTATGGATAGGTCTTTCAAAAAGACATCAAGGTTCCTAAAACCATTTTTCGTCGAAATCAAGGCCGTTTGAAAGTTAGACGCTCCTCAAAGTGGAAAAATTAGTGTCGGGGTGACACTCATTTTTCCACTTTGGAACAATGAATGAGAAAAGTATTGATATATTTTTTATAGATAATTTAATGATCTACAATTTTAGTCTGAGGTATTTTTCTGATAAAACTTACCGTTTTGCTGAAAATCGCGAAAAACTCATTTTTTTGACATTTGACCTTGAATAACGTTTTTATCCACACACGGGAATGATGGGGAACTTTCAGCTATTGTTTATAATCGTGTTTTGAACAATTGTACCAAAATTCAGCTTGTTGCGAATTTATGTAATTTCACCCTAATTTTTTGGTCTAATTTGACCGGACTACAGTCTCTATTTTAAAGGTGCAGATACTACATATGTATACTGGAAATGTTTTAGATTTTTTACATAATAGGTATCAATTGTTCTAGATGTGAAAGCCAAGTTTAATAGAAATTAAGACATTCATAGTAATAAGTAATAAATAATAAATAGTAATAAAAAATAATAATTTGGGAACGTCAAACAAACAAATATCTGTTTGTCGGTCAGTTTTTAGTAGACATACCTGGCATATTGACATATTCTGACATATTCTGGCATGACCAAAATTATATTAGTCATGCTAGAATCATTTTAATTATGAAAAATTTCAACTAATCGTGATATCAGTCGTATTACAAGACAGACTGACATGACAAAAGCCTCAGAAGTAGTAGTAGTAGTTTTTATTTGTAAGTATATGTATATGCCATGTATATGTATACTTGGGTTTGTAAACTTCTATAAGTATACCTGAGCCTGTAAACTCAAGCCTAGCGCAGTAGCTCAGCGACAGGATATTTTATTAGCGTGCATAATGTAAACGCGGAAATTGAAAGAACATAGTATACGAGACGGTAATAACAAGCAAGCAGAGAACCTTCACTTCACTGTGTATTTATTACTTAAGAAATGCCTTTACAATATAATATAGTTGGGGATAATGAGGGTATATTATTTTAATAAACGCCTGGAAACTGTTGCCGTCGCGGGAGCTGAAAATCGTGTTACATTATTGCATTTCATAACTTGCAACGAATTTTCAAACATGCTTTAGAAGATGTTTAGAAATAATTTTCTTCCATAAACAGTAAAATACAAACTTATCAGCTACCTTTGTGGAAGGCCTTGGAAGGTTTAAAAGGGCAGAAAATAATTTTTTTAAGGCGAAACGAAGTTGTCCGGGAGTTAGTTATTTTACACATATGAATTTGTTCATACATACATATTAATTTGTGGGACACTGGGGACTTATATTTCAGGACACCACGGACTACCATTGCAACATTTGGTTGTGCAGAAACATATTAATACATACGAGTATATAAGTACATACATTAAAAAATGTGTTCTTGAGGAATTCGAATTTTAAATTATAAAAACCAGATTCTCACTTTTTCTTTAGTTTTGATAACTAATCACGAAATAATATTCCAACATATTATTTCAAAATACGACATTAAGCATTCAGTTCTAGAGAAACAGTAAATAGAATGAATATTATCCAAAGAAAACTCATACAACTTTCTCTTCAATCTTTTGAGGTTTTTAACTTTAGTCATTCAAGATTCAGGAGGCGATGTCTTCCAAGTTTTATAACTTTTCGTTTGATTTTTTGCATCAACCGACTTTAAATATGGAGGAGGTTTTTATGAGACGACATTTTATGTTTTTTGCTTTCACCTTTTACAACTAAGTAAGTTTTTAAGTCTATTTGGGACTGCCACACATATCTGAATACTGTAATAGCGTATTATATAAGCCCATTGTCCCCTACTACATGGGCCTCGACAAATCGCAAACCCGCATTGAGCAAGCGTGGTGATTAATGCTCAACCCTTCTCCGTTAGAGAAGAGCCTTTGGTTTGCAGTGCTCCATAGTATGCTGATGTGATATGATGTGTGTGACATGGGACACATAACAGACTGGTAAAAAACGACTCTTACTGCCGAACTCAGAGACGTTTAATTATAAGCTACTTTAGCTGTTCCTTAGAAATATATTCCGAAAACAATGGCGAAGGATTAGGTTAAGTAATCATGAAATTTCTCTCAGAACGGAGGTTACAATGTAAATGTGTTCCGAGATTACGGGTGCTTTTCCACCAATGATATGCATTATAGCTATGCTACAAAGACGTATAATACCTAAGCTGTAAAACTACTAAGCTATGTAGTTGTGCTATGAAGATGCGTAGCTCGAGTATGCGATGTATCGATAGTAAAGAAGCCATCCATAGCACGCATCTATCATAAGCTATGTGTACCAATGAATATGATTGGTGGAAGCCAAATGCATCCGTATCAACGTAGCATAGCACATCTCTGGTTGAAAAGCACCCCAAAAGGCGTGACGTCATGTCATGTAGATGGTTCAGCTACAAAATTGCGGTTTTTGTTGCATTTGTCACCTGTCAGACCTGCGAAATACTCTTTTAACAAATATTTTTTCTCTCCTTATACACATCTGATAGTTTGTGAAACAAATGATGAAAATTCTAGGTCACAAGAGGTATTAAAGTTTTCCATGTTGACAGGATCAAGATGAATGCTTACCAAGAAAATGTCTTCCATCTTCGTATCATTATTCATTATTTTCCCACGTTAGAAGTTAGCATTTTACGTCCCTAAGGTGCTTGTTTTTTTCAGTTATTTTTGTACAAAAATAACACTCACTTTTTATTTTAAAACTAGCTTTTACCTGCGACTTCGTCCGCGTGGAATAATGACTTCTGGCAGCATTTGGGTCCCTACATCCACTCCTGCACCCGCACCCGCATTATACTGATACCTTAGACCTACGGCTACTCCTACCCCTTTATGTCTCTGTTGTGCCCAGGATATTAAAGTATAATTATACCGAGTTTCATCGCAATCGGACCGGTAGTTTTTGCGTGATGCGTGAACATACAGACAGATTTTTTCAATCACATTTTTGGGTTCGGTATCTACCTAGTAACACCTCTACTACTACTACTATTACTATTTTTCTTTTTTCATATTTTTAATGTATTTTTTATTATATGTATAGATTTGAATTGACTGATGAATTTTCTCGCTCGGTTTTACAAGAAATCATTACTTAGACTAAAGTTCTGGCGAAGCACAGCTGGATATATGGAACTATCAATTCACACTCATCTAGCAATAACATCAAAATAAAGTATTCCCATATATTTTTTCGCACCACAAGCCCCCATACAAGGTAAAATGCATGAAAATACAATAGTACGATACACCCCATTGCTTGTTCTACCATTTTCCTTATCTGAGCCGTACGAGGGGTTATCACGAAGGTACACACAGGTACACATCAAGCTATAAAAACCAATATAAACTGACCCTTGAATATACGGAAAGATCATACAAAGCGGGACCTTGGTAAAGTGGTTTTGTACAGCTCGATGTGTAACCACCTAGAAATATAGGTGAAAGTTGTTCTTCGGTTTGCGTTGTGCGTGGTAACCCTATTCAGGGTGCAAACGAGTTGAGAAGTATGGAAATAAGTCACGGTTGAGAACTGTGTTGCGGTTCCTTCTGCCTTATCTTATGCATGCACTGTAGAGGGTTGCCAGATCCAGACTGATCATTTCCTGGACATTTCTACGGCCACGAACGGAATCTGAATTTTGGTGTCCCATCCGAGACTAAACTGTAAAAGTAGGAATTAAGTATCCTGCTTAAAAAGTTATTTTTGCAAGTAACTTTTTAAGGACTATTTACTAGTAAACAAATACTAATAAAAACTAGTATTTTTTCATTCGGGGACAGCAAAGTAAAATTACTGGACACGGGACAGCACACAACATTCCAGGACAATCCCGGAAATCCCAGCCATTTGGCAACCCTAGCACTGTTGTGGTGGAACTGAGTACCGTGTTCTGTGCATTTGTGGAAGAATAAGATTGTATTTTTTTGTTATGTATTTACCTGTTTGCCCTATTATTGAAGTACGTACGGCACATATTGCGATTGTTTACTCAGAAAAACCATTTTAATTGAAGATATTTCGAGTCTGTATAATCAAAATTTAAATTAAACAATTAAAAGTAGAATTTGGTATTACGGCAAACGGCAACCCTTTTTAAAGTCAAAGTCAAAAGTCAAAGCATTTATTTCAATTAAACAATAGGTACTTTCTATTTAGACGGAGGCGTTTTCTGGACGATAAAGAAAGTAAGTACCTATTATTTAGATAAAAATCAGTCTAAAAATATACTAAGATTTATAAAGTAAATAAATAAAAAGTTCTGTTGATAGTCGCAAGTTAATGAGTATGAGAGCTGGAACAAGACTTGCAAATGACTTAGTCGGAATTAATTAGCAATTTAGGGCATTAACGTTGCCTCTAAAGACTTGATTGATTGCCAGACTTTTTTTATTAGCGGGCCGGAGCGCTTGTTTGCTTGAATTAGCAATTTATCGTTTTTAATCTAAAAATAGTTTGACGTAGGGCCCATTGTAAGTAGCACTTAAGATACCAAAAATGATTCAATTATCATTTTGCTTATATTTAAAATCATTGTCATTCAATTGTCATGGAATTGTCATAAAAATCGCTGTGGGGGCAAATCATCCAATGTCTTCTTCCACCTTGGTTAAGGCGAGAGAGAGTGGCAGGCTCTTACTGACTAAAAACCACCCAGTTCCTACTACTGTGAGTCAGAGCCCCGGTAACTTGCTAGGCAGGTGGTGGTCTGATGGCTCTTTGAAGCGCGGGTGGAACGCGATGCGCCTTACGTCCAGGTATAGTTTTGATTGGGCGACCTACCCTTGCTCTAGCTCTTAAGATTGTCGCGCGGTAAACCTGTGACTTGCGAATATAATGTTGTACTGAGCCCATCAGTTGTACATACTATGTATAAACTAACGTTCACCGCGAGAGACCGCCGCAGCTGACTGCATTGAAATCACTTCAGCTGAACATGTCTGTTTGTTTGCTGAATAAAATATAGCTTGATGTTGGTAGTAAGATTGTGGACACGCATTTTATTTTGTTTATGTTAGGCGTTTGTAACGTTTCAGTTGTAATTATCGGATTTCATTTATGACTTGTAAAGAATCAGTTACTTTGTCAGTTTTATAAATGAGATAGTACCTATGTACTATGACTATTTATCTGTATTAGGACTATCATACCTAGATTCGGACGAAGGTGTTTAAAAATGAAGTTAAAAAGTGTGCTATACATATATTTTTATATATTTTACTATTCTTTTTGAGATATTATGTCACGTTGTTATAGGACTTGAGGCAATTTTGATTCATCTCCTTTGTTGAATCTAACATCTAACAAGATCATAGATATGCGTAATAAATCAGTGTATTTATTTATCTGTCCACAAACATGAGAACGGTTTTAAACTTTATAAAATCCATTACAGTGTCACTTGTTGCGTGGCTTGGTGTTGTTCCAAATAGGTCAGGGGGAAACATCTAAATACTACTCAGACATTTCTATATAGAAATTCAAATTATTTATTACTAGCTTTTTACCAGTAACTGTCTGCAATCCTTAAATCTTTCTGAATGCAATAGATTAAAACACTGTCTACTTCCAAAAGCTTCATCCAAAATCTGTTCAGTAGGTTTAAGTTTAGTGCAAACATATTGCTAGAAAGATTGTTGTAGGTACTTGTTAGATAACAAGGGAAATTTAAAACATATCGGAAAAATTAATATGTTGCTGCTGTTTTAAATAAATACTATACGCCTCTATGTAAGTACCTACTCTACTTCTATCACAATGCTAATAAAAATACAATATTCTCTGAAAATTACAAAATATGGAATAGGGATTTTAAATTCAAAGAACACAAAAGTAGAAATTCATTGAAATTCATTCGACGGGCAATAATAAAATTACATTTCGAGTTAGCAAATGAATAAAAATAAAATAAAAATTTTCTAATAAACTCACTTCAATATTTTGTAGTAATAAAATCAAATATTTTGTACTAAGGTAATGTACAATTTTACCAGGAATTTTACTTATATAGGCGTGATAACTGTAATATGGAATAATATAATACAATTCGTTGATTTCTGACTATCATTCAAGACAGAAGATTGACAGTAAACAGATCCTTTGTAATCAGATTCAAGGAACATTCGAAGAAAGGAAATTTCTTCGAAACAATAATATAATCGGTTCCTACTTCCCTTTCCTAGAATCCGTAATTAATGATAATACCCCCTAATAAATCTATACATAGCGTTCCATTTCATATTTATTACAAAAAGCGGGTCTTGAGGCATTATCGGGAAACTCAATAAAATTTCCTAGATCGACCTCTTTTTCGATAAAATTTCATTCTAGTAATAGCATCTTGAATGAAATTCATGAAAGTTTCATGGTAAAAGGAATCCTGGAATGTAATGTAATTGATTTTATTAAAATAAAATTTTCTTTTCCTTTCCTCCTCATTCTCATTGGTTTCCTGTAACAATCTATATAAGTAGGTAAATGAAATGGGGGAACAGGAAGGGAAAATCAGAAAGTACTGTTATCTCGATTGGACTGTAGCGATATCCCCCAAATAATCCAAAATTAGAGGAAAACATTGAGAAAAAATAAAAACAAAATGAAAGCAAACGTCTACTTTATTTGCATAATGCATTTATTTAGCTTTCTTACCGACTTCCTTATGGTTCAAAGTTGTGTAGAATATACATTGTTATAGGAAAAGGTGTAGTCATAATATATGAATTTAATGTTCTTTTTCTTCACTTAATGGACAAACGATTTAACGTATAAATATGATCACAATATATTAAATGTAATACCACGGCCTCACAAAAAAACCGACGTGCAACAGCGCTTGCGTTATGTTTCGTTGTGTGAATTAGGTTACCGGAGGTCCAATTACCCCCTTCCCAATCTTCCCAATCCCCGATTCCCCAACAACCCTTAAATTCCTAACCTCCAAAAAGCCAGCAACGCATTTGTAACGCCTCTGGTGTTTCGGGTGTCCATTGGCGGCGGCGATTGCTTACCATCAGGTGATCCGCCAATTAGTTTACCGGCTTATACCATAAAAAATTGAAGAAAATGGAAACTAACTAAGTAGATACAGTTTCAGTCACAAGTATTAAATTAATTAAGAGTACCTATGTACGTCTTTCATAGAACAAAGTATTGGAAAACAAATCAGGCTAAAGCATTTTTAATAACAGCGTAATAAAAATTAATCGTCGATATTTCCTTAATTTCTTAATTAACGTACAACGGTACCAATTAAAAAACGTAATACTGTATTCAATAAATCAATTCAAAGTTATTTAATACTTCAGAAGCCAGCCAACAAGAAACGGGATCTTCAGAAATAATTAGAATATTGCATTAATTTATTGGCATCGGAGAACAACTGGGATCCTGTTGCTCATGGATAAACGTTTTGTATAATACACTTGTTTTATAGAATCTAATTGTAATTAAAAACAATTATTGTTGTATCTATGTCGTTCATTATGTAGTATTTGCTTTTCAGAATGAATAAATGATAACCTGTAGGACGTTGGATTTTTTAATTTTTTGTAGCATTGGGTCTGGAATTGTCACTCCTATTGAGCATATGGATCTCCTATATGGATCTTATGACTTTTTTGGCGAAAAGTGTGTGTCATTAATATGTCCACCTCTTCGGAATATAAAAGTTGTGATGTAGTGAAAAAGTATTTTTTATAATAACTATTGTGAGACATACTAAATTAACTAAAATTAACGGTTCACTCAGATTGAATTTATTGAGTAAAAGCTCGAGAAGTATTCGAGTCATAAAGGAAATCTTCCTTATGAGCATATTCTTCTTCTTCTTAAAATTTTATCAGTTATTTATTTTGTACGTGTTAATATAACGGGTATAAAACCGTGTTTGAACAATAACAATAAATAAATATTTATTTTCTACAATATAGAGGTCTTAAACAAATCGATATTCAATTCTATCTCTGTTTTGCAAAAAACATTGAAAACATTTTGTTGTAGAGTGGAGAGCAGTTCTCGAATGTTCTACCCGTAGTTATCTTATTTTGTTTGTGTCTGACACGGCAAAACACTTACGTTGATCCTTTGCGGGTTGCCCTTACTTTTGTGTTACGTTTTAGTGAGCTAGTCCTTTACTCTAAACGAAATACTTTGAACTTTATTACACCTAACTATTTGGTACAAATTCTTTTGACCATTCAACTACAGTACAACTAAAACATTTTTACTTAATCAGCAAATTGTTTAACAAATTTAAGTTCGTTTTCTTTGTGATGAGAAATTACTTTAATATGCTTTTGGACTTGTTAATTATACTGTATCTTATATTTTTAACAGACTTTTTGGTTTTTGTAATTAGTTACCTCTGGGATTTTGCGAGCCTGTAAGCTAAAATGTATATTTCAAGGCCTATGTTATTTCAATTTAGCAGAAAAGCCATTTTTCGTAAGTAAAATAATAAAATAAATCGTGTTCTTGAGAGGCAGTTTATTTCTAAAAATGGTTAAATAAAACAATATTTCATAGGCATTATAATAGGCACTTTAATCTTCAACGTAAAACAGTTAGTAGTTGTTAAAACGTCGGCTTTCAGAGCTGGCCTAGGCTGAAACTCGCTAATGAAAAAGTTTTCAGAATTTAACAACATTCCCTCGGCTATAGTGCTCTGTAGAGTGGTTCACGAGCAACACAGAATGTTTTGAATGACTTTAATTATGAAATTTAGAAAGAACTTCACAAACAAAACAACATTGCACAGACATGTTTTTTCACATGGCAATAGGCTCACACCCTTTACTTGGGACTTACAAAACAAATATTGAAAAGTGCGTGTACATTGTATAGTGGCATTACGTGCCGCAATGTGCACCTTTGCCCACCTCATCGGGGATGAAAGGGGGTTGATATGATATGTTTTTTTAATATTATAACCAATTTTTATTTTACTTTTTCTTTACTTTAGTTTTAAGCTAGTTTTTATTCCCTTTTTTAGGTATTTTTAAGTTTTAAATAATGTGTGTAATCATAATAATTTACAAATTAGTGTTCAATTTAATTATTTATTATTATAAGTATCATAACCTGTTTCATAATTTTGTCTAGTGGTTACAAGCATAACATTGTGATTGTACTTGGTCAGAAAGGTTACTATTGAAGTTATAGATTTTAAAATTTCTCGTAGTAGCTCAAAGGTTCAATTTATACGTTCAGTGGACGGCAATAAGCTTGAGGCTTTACTACATGGCACTCTAGATATTACGTAAGTAACTGTATGTACCTGTACCTAACTAAAGAACATTTTTGAGAACAGAATTTAATATGTATGTTAACAAAATAATCTCAATCTCAAAGAATTTAGTAATAAACAGAATTCAGCGGAGGCCCAAATCCCCAACAACACTTAAATTCCTGATCCCCAAAAGACCGAAAACGCACTTGTAACATCTTTGGTGTTCATGATTGGCGACGATTGCTTACCATTAGGTGAACGATGTGCTCGTTTACCGGTTAATACCATAAAAAAAAAGCGGTCGGCACATTTAAATTATTTAAAAAATAATGACAACTGTTTATATTAGTCGCAAATATAAATGATTAGAGTGCCTCACACGTCATGAAATAATTAATGATAGCAAATACATTTTATATCTCCTTGACATAAAAAATAAACATTGATAAAATAGAATCTCAGTACATTACCAACTATTTTAAATTAGACGAAAAGTGTGACGTACTTGTGCAATCTTGACATTGCAATTTGGACCTTATATGTTCAGTGTACAGATTATTTTATGTTTAATGTGATGTCGTGTGGCGAATATGCGGTAGGCGCCATAGTGTTTTCCGCATTCTATTTGCAGTTGCAGCTGCCTATCAAATATTTCCACGTATTGAACTGAAAATATCATTTTATGCACTAATGCTCTTACGAGTACGTACGACATGTTCTCTAAGTATTTTAAAGTAATATGCAATTTCAGAATCCTCTTTTCAGTACCATTTATGAACATGATTTCAGTATGCAATTGAGTAAAATTGACAATGTAAGAGAAAATGATTTGTATGCATCTACATTTAGAAATTATCAACCCATTTTTGGTTGCTGTGCCAATTTAAAGAAACGTTGTAATCTATAGTAGAATTAAGTAAACTCATTTAAAGACAAAACCTTTTTTTTCTTCATAACCATTAATAGAGAGCAAATAGAGCACAACTAACTAAATCTAGTCAGATAAAGCGTATAAAAAGCCTTTACAACCATTTTTGCACGCTTATTTCTGTATACTTGACATTATCCTCTCACAATACGCTGCACCAACACTTTTCCAAAACACAACAACCAGAAAAATAACCGGGCGCACGAAAACAATTTTTCTAATTGTCCAAAATGGCTGCTCGATTCAATTATTCTGCCACTTCCAGTATTTAAATTAGAAAACAAAGGCAAAGAACTGGCGTGAACACATAGACAATTCTCGAATTTTCATTTCGTGTATTTGAATTGAATTAAAAATGTTGATACCTAAGTGGAATCACAATGACGGTTGAAAATAGGCATGTCGCTGTTCTAATTAAGTAAAGTTAGACAATTTATGCACATCAAAATATACAAAACTATCTTCATTGAAATTTGAATTTTAGCACCTAATTAAAAAGTTGATTATCTATTAAATACCTATGTTTGTTTGTACACAGTCAGACAATAGGTGGATGCTAATTATTTTAAAGTAAACCAGCACATCAAAATACCCTAAACTATCCTCGGTGAATTTTGAACCTTCATACCAAGCAAAAAAAGTTGAATATCTATAAAAGTTGTTTGTTAGTAAGGTGTAGTGTGATGTGCGTTTGCACAAAGTCAGACAATAGGTGCATGCTAATAATTTTCATATAGCCTTACCTTCATTCAATTTCCAACCATACTAACAAACGCAAAAAGTTGAAAATCTATCACAGAAGTTTGTCGGTTAAGTGTAGTTTGATGTGCGTCTCTACAAAGCAGCTTAGCATGAGATGAGAGTGAGATTAAATAATAGTTTAGTGTAGTTACACGGGTCATATTCTCCGTTGGGGATAGTGAATTGCATCCCGGTAGCATGTAGTGTTTTGCTGAACAACTCGTTAGCCGGGACAATAAGTATAACATGGTTTTCTATTGTAGTCTATTTACATAGACATACGTTACTATATTTTGTATTTCTATTTATGTAGGTACTTATATGGTTTGCGTAACGTGTTCTAGAGTGGAAAAAAACCTCTAACCGATATCCGCGAAGTTTTTTTTTGTGGGGAGAAAATCATTCCACCACCCCGTTCCTATTCCTGCTTTTGGAGCCGGTGGCCCGGTAGCCCGCTTGGTAGTCCGCAAGGCAGTAGTTGTAGCTGAAGATCGAGCTCAGTGGCGTGCTATTGGATAGGCCTATGTCCAGCAGTGGACGAACTCGGACTGATGATGATGGTGATGATATCTTTTGCATTCAATTTAATTTGTTTTGATGTCAAAACAATCGCCGCTTTTGTCCCTTTATTAATTAAGTAAAATATTGTTAGTTACGATTCCTTTGATGTGCCAGTTCTTTGAATAAAAGACGGAAAATAATATTGAAATCTATATTTAACGAATTGTAAAGATTTCCACAGTCTAATTAGGAAGCTTTTCATTTTCTCTTTTACTTTTCTTTTCTTTTTAGTTTTAAATGAATGGACCCTTTGCTATCACACTAATATTATAAATGTGAAAGTTTGTTTGTTTAGATGTTTGGAACTAAAACTACTGAAAAGATTTATATAAAATTTGGTATACAGACAGTGTATGAGTTGGGTGATAACATACTTTTTTTACGGGAAACTGCTGGCAAAAGCTAGTATTATTAAGAAATTCAGAACAAACAAAGACAAAAAACTTAAAAAAAAAAATCCTTTCACAAAGTTTCACACGAAACTTGTCTAATTCCCATTTACTATTCTTATTTAGTCAAAGTCAAAATCAATTATTCAATTAAATCACGAAGGCACTTTTGAATATCAAACAAAAAAAAGTGTCAGTCTGTCTTTCAATTCTCTCTCTATTTGCTTGTTCCAAAGCGTACAACTCCTAGTCCAAAACCTCTTGATAATAACATAATGAAAATATGGCTGGGTAAATAAAATACTATAAAATATGTACAGGCCACTTGTTCGGGGATATTGTAAGAGATAACTAAAGAGAATGGCTCGTGCGGTGCTCTAGCCACAACCTCTCTTTATTTATGGACCATTGTGGTTTTATAACCAGTTACCCAGCACAGAATCCAACCATGCAACCTCTTTTGTAGCTTTCATTTAAAAAACTGGCAGCATAACATATTTTATGATATATTTGGGTGTTTGTCAAATATGTCATCTGATATCTGAGAGGTATGGTAAGTCTGAAATGAAAAGAAATCACTTTCTTGTAGGTATTTATATTTCATCATTTCGTAGTACCACGTTAGAATCGAACCTGCAGCTTATTGCGAAGCAGCCGCTCACGAAGTTATAACGTCAACCGTGAAACTGCGAAATTCAGACAAAATATGGCGTTAAATTACAAAATTAAGATACTTATGTTACGTAAAATACATGCATAATTATGAAATGATTAGAGTAAAAGGGTATCCCTTTCAACCCTGGTATAAAAAGCTTATTTTAAGACTATCCCGTAGAAGAGAAAGCTGAAATTATAAAGAAAGTCGGTCAGAGGGCTTAGTAGCAGTTTGTTTTACGTTTAACGAGATCGAAACGAGACTGCGTTCGCCGCTCCGATTGGTTGGTTTATTAGAGCTGGTCCGATAGGTTGGTTTATTGGAGCCGAATCAATACTCTTAGTATGATTTTCCTATACGTTGAACGAATACGAAACGAGAGCGCGTTCGGTTTGATTGGCCGGTGCGAATGAACCAACCAATCAGAGCGCCGCACGCGTTCTCGTTTCGTTTTCGTTCAACGTAAAGCAAACTCGTACTAAGCCCTCTGTATCTTACTAGCGATAGATTTCGCTAATGTTATGTTACGACCTCAGTTGCCTTCTTCAAGATTTGTCATATAACTCAGGCTGTATTTGACAGGTGTATGTGAAGCAAGTTTTCCTTTTTCTCATTATTTTTTAGACGTAACGTAAATAGTTTTGTTCTTATTCTGATAAATAATTTAATTGTGTTTACATATCTTGCTTATTTTCCTGAGAGGTAATATGGTAAATAGATATCATAGGAAATTCTATAACATTTCCTTAATCGAGGCACAAACTCAAACCCAAAGTTAACACTGAAGTACTAAAAATAATAATTATTAATAATTGGATGCAATAAATACTTAAATACTTGTACTCAATAAGAATCGTACAACAAAATAATTCATTCTCTCTTATGATAAGATAAAACGTATAGCTATAATAATCTCATCTAACGTATCTAAAAAGTCCACCCCAACCGTCGGTTCTCTTAAATCCATATTACTAAGTTGACCTAAATCCGTCTACGCGTAAGTAATAGACAACCACGCGAACGTAATTACTGGAGGAGGACAGTCATCCTCAGATTTAATTATAGCTAATAATTTCCTCTTTATAAAAAGTCTCTTTCAAGGCTCCCTTCTTAATTAATTTAGGGTACAACTAGATTTTTGGTTCACTGAGTTTTGTTACTTTGAAAATTCTGATTTTTGTTGTTGTGTGGGAATTTGTGCCTTGTTCTTTCTTACTTAATGTCTAATTTATGATTTGAAATATGAGTTTTGATTTCACAAGGTGTGTTTCTCGGTGTGAATTCCATAATAATGCTTTTAAAATATTTAAAAACTTGGATATTATAATATTTTTTATGTTGAAACTTGAAGTAATATTCCACTGAGAGCAGACTTGATTTATCTAAGATTGTAGATTGCCGCCGTTGCTAGCTCGCGAACTTCTTTATCTTCAAAATCACTTTCATTAGAAAGTATGAAAACAAATACGTCTTGTAAGTACTACCGAGTTCAATAGAAATTAATTTTGAACTTGAGAACAAAACAAAAACAAGAGATTTCTTAGAATTCGTCACTCACTTGTATAACAAAATTGAGAACAGCCCACAAAAGGGCTTTTGTTTTCCTCGATTTATCGCGAGTTCACGTTTGATGGGAATTTGAATTCTAATGCTTAATGGTTAGAATAGAAATATGAAAACGTAAATACAATCGGCTTACTGGAATGAAGCCCGAAATGTAGCCGAACCAAATTATTCATAAGTGAAATGAAATTGAATTGTTTTAAGAATAAATATCACGGTTAGTGTTCAATTACTTGAAGTTGTGAATAAATTATCATGTGGAATCGTTTATATTGGTGAGTGAAGCGCCCTTCGTTAAAATAGCTTTGGAGTCGATAAGATTTATTTCGGCTAAAAGATTAAGTTTTTGATCGTTTGTCATTTTCAATATTAAAATTCGAATTGATCGATTGAAATAAGCTCCAAACAAAATGTGTCAAAATTGTAGGTCTAGTAAGCAAATCTACAGATATATAGGTTATTGGAATTGGCCGTAAGCGCTGCCGCTGAGTATATTTTCGTAAGTAGGTTTCCTTAAAAAAGGGATCTTATTGTTTTAGCATTAGGATTCAGTATGAATCAATTCAGTACCTAAGCACACATATTATATTTGTTACCTACATTTTATAGAACTGAATACTATCCAGAATATATCAAATCTTATTAAAACTTTCGTGAGACATACTAAATTAATTATTATGTTATCGGCTTAATCACGTAACTATTTCACGAGGAACTTGACTAGTTTAAAACCATGCTAGAGGCTCATATTCATGAGCAGCATTCGCAAGCCTATAAAGCCGGGTCCAGACGAGTGTAACGTGTAATGTAATCCACCGTGTAATGTAACACGAATTCTTCAGCGCGAGTGTTACATGTAATGCTCGTACTGCCGTCCATAGAATTCGTGTTACATTAAATTCAATATAATAATTAATATATAAAATTCTTGAAACATCATATCTCCAAAATTCAGTTTTCGAACGAATAAATCCACGACTCCTACAGGCCTATCTAATTAATTCTGAAATCGAAACTACACTCATTATAATAATTTCTACTTAACTGAATGTTATTTCTATCCCACTGAGCAACTCGACTTCTCTACCAAAATGTTTGCTTTCCATATTTTAAACTCTGCCCAGAGTAGGAGAGCTCCTAACTTTTTGCAAAAATTATTCTGATATTCAAATTAGTGAATATTTAGACGCCTCGGTACGGGTATGAGCGGTGGGTATTGGGTTAATTTATCTACAAATAACTTTGTCTAGGAACCCTGTTATCCTAGGAACACTAAGATCGTATCATCATTGAAAATATTAAGGTATACGCCAAAGTTGGGATGCAAAGGATAATCTGTTATCGAACAATTTCGATATGAGGATATTTTTGCAAGATTTGGAAAACAAAATGTAGTTAAGGTTAAGAACACCTTCATATGAGTGACCGATAAACTTATGTGACAGATATTTCATACAAATTACATTCTTAATTTAAAGTTTTCTGATACATAGCGGCTATCCAGATATTAAAAAATAAGTCCCTAGATAAGGAAGTAAAAATGTAGCAGAAATTTTGTAAGAAAATAACTGTCAAGGATTTGTTCTTAAAGAGGTTGTCAGTGACTACAATTAATTGGCCTAACTATAACTTCCAGCTGTAAGAAGTTGAGAAAAATTACTTTTTAATATTCAAGATAAGCAAACGAATTCAATATCTTAGAATTCACATGAATCGAAATCTAACTTTGGCTACAACCCTATTACGCGGCAAGCCCGTATATCAGTGCTTCGCGCACAACCCTTGAGTGGCGTTTCCACTATTCGATTTAATACTCACTACTGGTAGACGGCGCGTCGTCAAAGAGAGCGATTATATCTACCAAGTTGTAGGTACGAGTAGTTCAGAACATTTACGTCGTGTTTCGCATTCTGAGTGAACACAAAACCAATATAATGTTCGTGTAATGTTTGCTTATATTTGCTTCAAGAAATTTTAACCAAAATTAAGGCCATCCTACGTTTGTCAAGCGTGAACTCACCTAAGTATAAAGAGCACGTGTAAATTATTCCGGTTTGTTTTCTACAAGAAGACTAAATGGATTTTTCTGGAATTTTTATATCATTTGCTAGTTTGCTGTTTTAATTTTACACTTTTTAACAAAACTAAAATATTTTTAACTTGTGGCAAAACATAATGAATATAATAGGTAACTTACATTATGACATCTGTAGTTATCATTATTATATCAGTCACAAGACATCCACTGCTAAACGCGGGTCTATTCCAATGACTTCCAGATCAGCCGATTGAAAGTAACTTGCTTTAAGCGACAGCTTTTTGTAAGAGTAGCCCGTGATAAATATTATATTCTACCAAAACTAACTCTTATAATTTCACTTCATAATCCGTTCTCATAAACAAAGTCAAGACGCATATTAGACAAAGTAATAGCAAGTACATTGTTCGCTGGATCATTCGAGCCGGTCGGTACGTCTCTAAAGCCTGGGGACTTGGTGAAACTTCAGGCATCGCATTCCTAGGCGGCTCGTTCAGCCGGAATGAAGGCGCTCGCTCCACGGATCCCGAGTTCCTCGCTACCATTCTCAAGATTTAAGCCTCGAAATGAAATCGTTGCTAGCAAAAAGGCATTTCTACCCAGTTATTTAATGTGGCTTCATAGTTATTTAGTTTCGGTTTGTCTGTGTTTTGTTTTCAGTATGATATTATCTTTGTTTTATCTTGTGTGACTACTAAGATCAAAATTGTGTGTTCAGTTCAAGACTTACAATTATGTTTAGTTAGCGATGAAATAGCTGATACGGCAGTATTAAATTAAAACATATTACGCTATCCTCACGTACCCAACTAGCGACATGAATAGAAAGAAAAGTCTTTCAAGTATTTTATTTGACATCTAAATTGAGCATTCATTCTGCTTGTTATGCCTACACGGGCTTCTAAAAGGATTCTTATTATGATGCAAAACGAAGTTGGCTTAATAACCCTATCTACATGTCTGCAAGGAAACCCGACCAGAATATTGATTACTGACACTAATTTATTTACGTAACTCCAAATGGAATAAGACGAAAAAGAAACAAAGACAAATCCCATAAGTTTACCTTGAGGTGGGTTTATTAGAAGCTTTCCGTAAATTGAGAGAATGAGCGCTGTGTCAGCGGTGGGGCTATTCTCAAACTGCAAGATATATATAATCGAATAGGGTAGATGACCTTTCTTTTATTTTAATGCCCGTGTGTAGATATATCGATTTGAAATGTCGGATACATTTAATACGTAGTAATGACGTAAATACGTCATTAAACGTAACGTCAATGACGTAAACTTTGATTCGTTTTATCTAAGCATTGTTATCTTATGACGAAATTAAAAAAAAAAAACGTGTCTAATATTTTTTAATTACTTAACTAACGGACTAGTTAGATTTTTTAATTTTCATACGACGGGGTATGAAAATTATAAATCATTCCTATTTTCTGGTCTTTCACCCCAAAAAGTTTACGATATTTTCCCTATGACTAGTGGAATACAAATAAACAAGAAGTCTGTTGTCATTATCTATTGTTATTGTTATCTATACAATAGTATAGCTTTCCTGTTTTGCTTAGAATTATAATAATATGTATGGGAATAGAGGTTATTTTTGCAGACGTCCTTTTTTTGGCACCAGTTTTTACGCTAATGGTCGGAATCGAAATGTAAGATACATTTTAGTGGAGATGTTTATGGTTGAAAATATATAATAATAATATAAGTCCGCAAGGCAGCTTGTGGCGAGCTGTTGGGCAGTGGCGACCCCACGGACCTGACTCCCGGGAGAGGCCCTACTTTTTAACTCCGGTTGGTACTCGTGACTATCCGGAGTGGCCTCTCCTACCTCACTCTTGCCTTAACCGGCTGGTTTGAGTGGAGATTCGCAAGAGTGGAGTTGCCTTCAGCTCCACTTGGGGGAAGGACGTATCCCAGTAAGATGCTGGTAGGGGTCTTGACCGTACTTCCGGGATTGCTCTGATAGCCGTGGGATGCCTCCCCTTCCTCAAGCAGCTCAACGGATGTTGCTTCCCTTGTCGCTACATGCTAGCGGCCGTTTCCGGGGGCCCACTATTGAGTTTGCGAGTCACCCCCTGCCTGTTTATCCGTATTTTTCAATATTGGTCAGGGGCAGGGGCCATAGTCCCCATAGTTAACCGGTTAACTATTCCACAGCCACCCACACCCATATCCCTATCATTTCCTTTTACCATATCTCACAATAGTCCTGCATCAACCGGGGATTGTCCTTTGGTGTACTTCTATAGTGCATACAGGGATAATCGCCGGCTGATGTCCCCTTACATTTAGATTAAAATTGTTCAACGGGCCTCTGCGAGTTGGCTTCGGCCCCTCGTACGCCTTCCAAAGGTCCGGGACCCTGTGGTCCCGTGATTATGTAAAGAACATACATAATAATAATAATAATAAAATGCTTTATTTGTTTTTAACAAAATTAAACATCAAATAAACCCACTAATATTAATTTAATATTAACCTAATATTTATTTTATATAAATTCATATTTATTGTCTGGGAAAATATCTGATACAAAACCGGAATGCTTTTGTTGCAAATGTGAATGTGGTGTTTAAAGTAGATGCCTATCGCTGGTATGTTATTATAGTTCGTTTCTAAGTAACACAAAAATAAAGCTCTGCTTATAATATTGCGACATAAAAATTCAAATCATCCCAAACCGTTCATTTCATTTTCAATAAGTTATGTGATGTGTGTTGTATTGATCACAATCTAATCGAAAACAAAATAAACTTTAAACAATCTACATAACTAACAACACGAGAACAAAATTAACATTCAAAAAGCTTCTCCCACTAATAACATCTGCGCAAGAAACACATTATAAAAACTAATTTCCTTTTAAAAATTCAATGGCGCACTAAATACCCACTAATTTGTTTTTATGTCGCCAGTCGACAGCGAACGTTAAGAATAGCCCCGCGCTCGCTCACGTTTGTGAACGAAATTACCGACTTCTTTTCCCTAGCATGCATCTTCTCAAAACCCAGTAATATCAACCACGTTTCAGCATGATTGTCCAACTAAATCGACTCTTTTATCCTGAACTTTCTCGTACGTCTTTAAATGGCTCGCTGTGTAAGACCACTAAAGAATGAACTTATAAATTCCTGCAATAAATTACAAGCGCCTCAACCTTCAAGATGGAAAGTAGTTGGCTAATACTAAGAACTTTAACATTTTCATAAACAATGTACAAGTTTGAATATTAACTGCAATACGAGACTTGATTAATATCGCACTCAGTTAATGCAAAATAAACTCGATATCGAATACAATTCTCCAGTAAAATCCTCGTAATAAATCTTTGTCGATACAAAACGGGATTGTCTTGCTAATAAATCACGTAGGTACAGATTCAACATTAGTCCGATAGACTTGAATACATAAACGATGTCATTACAAAATAACTTACTTATATACATACCACCTTATAAAGTACAGCTCATCTAAATAAACGAACTACTTAAGGCGGCCGGCTATTAGGCTATCAATGGTCTATAAGTCGTCATATATAGAGCCGGTCTATAAAAGAGCAATCGTTTTGCCTTATAAGAAATAGATGTATAGGACAATTGCGGCACGATTACCATTGTTATGGAGTTTTCACCAGTGTAAGTTGACCTTTGGTGTATAGAACAGCGTCTCATAATAAATCAAGATCCTACTTAGAAAGGGGGCGGGGGCGGGTCAATATCGCTGGCTTTACTTGCACTATATTACGACACGGAAATAGAAGACATAAAACGTAGCGGGAAACGGCATGCCCGTTTAATGTTACCAAAATTATGGCAAAGTGGGTAAGTGTAACTATGAAGTTGTCGCGATTATTTATTACGACTTTGCCAGCCAATGTTAGGTATTTGTCATTCTGTTTTAGTATGTAGTCTCTATTGAAGTATGTATTTTGTAGATGTACTTTTCAAGAATAAGACTAGTATTTAGCTAGTTAATAAGACATATATATGATTTTATTAGCATCATTTATTAATTACAGCAGCATTTATCATTATAGCATTACAGCAGCGTGACAATCGTCGCGTCGTGTATCGCGGAATGCTGCTCATGAATATGAGCCTCTAGCATGGCTTGAAACTGGTCGAGTTCCTCGTCAAACAGTTACGTGAGTAAGCCGATAACATTATAATTAGGCTATATATGTATGTATAGGTCATTTTATACGCATACTTATACATAGTTGTATACATAAACATTTGTGTAATACATAAAAACCTACGCGTTAATATATAAATGCCTTACTGTTCTAAAAAACACTTTTTTATAGTTTATGCCGACTCTCACAAGACCTGATTAAAATGTACAAGTATTATGTTCTATTTACAACATAGCAACATAATACTCTTACATTTTGACTCCAAATTATTCCCGTAATATATAGAAATGTTTTTTAATATCACAAACACAAACGTGCAGATTGAAAGTTGGTGGAGCGAGCTGTAATATCCGGTAGAAGCCGACTCTGATTTCAGTATGATTTTCAAGATGGCTGCCGAAGTATTCAAATTAAATAAATGTGTGATTTTATTATAGTTTTCTCTTTAGTTTAAGGTTTAATTTGTCTAATTTGATAACTCATTTTAAAGCTTTGCTAATGTTCAGAGAAGTTTTAAATCATTAAACCCAACCCAAACCCTTTTGAAGGCGTAAGGCTGGAAGTCGTCCAGAGCTGCGGCCTTCCTAGCGGGTTACCGCTGGGCTCGCTGTCATTGCAGCGGTAAGTCCCCTCTTTGAGGAGTGGCTAGAGAGGCGCCATGGCGTCCTCACCTACCGCCTGACGCAGGTGCTTACCGGACACGGGAGTTTCGGTAGGTTCCTGTTTTTGATTGGGCGGGAGGAAACGCCCGGGTGTCATCACGGGGTGGTTTTTAGTCAATAAAAATCTGACATTCCCTCTCGTCTCGCCCAAGATGAAAGAAGTCATTTAATGCTTTTACCCCCTCAAAAAAAAGGCTGAAAATTAGTATTAGTTGGCTTAGTAATAAATATATTCTATATTTATAGTAATAAGTCTATAAAGTTTTGTTTATTGTTATACCTATGGTAGACTTATCATATGCTCATTTGATGTGCTATCTATTTATTTAAACGTGCATTCGAATAGTATATTTGGAAAATCTAATTTAGCGACAAATCGGTTTAAATCCAGGATTTACAAATGTAGCAATCTTCTTTATTTTCTCTAAATCTTTTAAAGTAATGCAAATGTAAACGAAACAAAGTAGAATTTTCATACATATTAGACTCGCTATTGATTTCTACACAATTTTCAGCAATCGTACCTTTTTTCAAGAATAATACATGACCTGGAAACCCAGCTTCGGGCAAACGTAATGCCTCCCATTAATTTCGGCCTGAAAATAATTTACTACATTCAGGTCTAAAGAACTTCGTTAACTTTACAGGGAAAGGAAAGTAATGTTTCAGGTTTCAAAGTTTCAGGGACCGAAACGAATTCCATTCGATTTCAGGGAGTTTCATATTACACGAGTCTCGGTTGTAATTGTATACTAAACTATTACTTGGAATGTACTATTAATTGTAGCTTTTGGTCTTGACTTTGCTTGCGATTAATTTTGTTACCATAGGAAAGGCTTATACATATTTACTGATAAAATAATCGCAATTGATTCAGCTATTTCTAATAGTTTCGCATTTGTAGTTGTTAGTAAATAATGGAAAGAAAAAAAAATAATCTTTGGTGAAAAAATTAAGTTAGGTGAACTTTAATCTTTCGTTTTACATGGCAATCTGGGGTTCCTATCTACCATCATAGGCTCCGGTTACTGACATTTAGGAAGATATCCAGTACGAAACAAAGACTCTCAATTCGCCGTTATTAAAATTATTTAAATGTAGGTACACTTTGATGAAATACTTTAGTACTTTGTGATAAAATTCTTCTTGGTACCAGAACATTTCAATACTAACATTTTCCCCGACTATGCATTTTACTTGGAAATTGAGCAAAAATGTCTAATACATCCTCTGCTGAGAGTATGAAGTATGATGCCATGTAATTTCGTATGCGGTTTTAGATTAAAAAAGGGAAGTTCTTTTAGTACCTAACATATTGCTTTAAGTGCTTCGTAAGCTCGTATGAACTTAGAAGTTTTCTCAACTCCATTAACCTGGAGAATCTTTATCTATATTATATTAGTTGTCTGACTGCCTCGTTGGCCGAGTGGTTGCAAGTGCGACTGTCGGGTAAAGGGTCTCGGGTTCGATTCCTAGGTCGGGCGAAGTATTGCTGGGCTATTTATGGTTTTTCGAAAATTTCTCAGTAGTAGGACGGAGTCTAGAAATGTGCCCGGTATATTGGTGAGTCTATTTCCACTATCGTACCGTACTGTGATAGTGAAAAGCACTTGAGATAATCAAATTGTGTACTTCCCCGCACACTAACCAAAATGTATCCGGTAAAAAACCAAAAGGCTTGCTTGCATTTGCGCCTGTGTTCGAGGCTTTGAAGCTTATTATACGTCGAGTATTTGCCTTAAATGTGCAGTTAGTATTCCACTTCATTCAACTTTAAAAAAATCTGTAGTTACAGACATTATTACTTAACCTATCTACACAGGTAAAGAAATAGGTTCTATTAAGTTCCTTATAATCGGATTATAATAATATGCTATCACACATAAAATGATTACCTGCTTAGTATAAATCTCAGCTTGTTATTGCAAACTAAATAGAGTTTAATTAACAGCGTGTAGTGTAGAGCATTTGACTATGAAGTTGCACTAGACCAGGAAAGTTTCAGTGTACAGGTATTTCAGGTTTAATGCATGTTGCTTGATTAAAATACAACGCTCCACCGACGGCGCGGCGCGGCGCCCGGTGTAAACTTAACGTGATCAACTCTCTTGGTTCTTGTTCTTTAGGGTTATTATTTATTTTGTAGTCCTATAAAGATGATGATCTGACATGTATACTAAAGTTTAAAGTCTGATAGTTGACTTGTTTGTAACGAGGTGTCGTATAGCATTTATTATATATTTAGTCTAATGGTTGAGCTACTACGGTGTATAACAAAATTTAAGTTGTCATAAGTTGCAAGAATTTTCAATCAGAACTTAAGGGCACCCAAGTACACAAGTTGGGAAACACAGATCATAAGAAAAGCAAAATAGCAAACAATCATTTAATCCAAATATGACAAAACATAATTCTTCTACCAGGCGCATGGCGTATGGTAAGCAATCACCGCCGCCCATACTCGAAACACCAGAGGCGTTACAAGTACGTTGCCGGGCGGGAATTGGAGATTGGGAAGATTGGGAAGGGGAATAATCGGGCCTCTGGTAACCTCACTCATACAAAAAGTTGCATAAAGTTTAATTTAAATATCACAATTTACTACATCATGCGTTCAGCAGTTTAGTAAAGAAAACCCTAAAACGTCTAGTATTCGATTAGTTAAAATATTTCCCAGTCGAATGAACATGAAGCCTGGATTTGTATTTCATTTTATAGCAACGTAACATAATATCTTACCTATACCCTATGTATCAATATTTGCACGAAGCCTCTAGAGACCTTACTAAGGCCATTACTTGTGTTAGTATATGAGGTAGGCCTATGTACAGATTGTACTGGTACATATTTACTTATGGTTAACTTCGATTTTGGAGCTAAGTAAGTTATAAATTTATCTTTATAGTAAATTATATCGGGAATTACTTAATGTCGACAGAGATGCAGTGAAGTAGCATACTTGAGTGATTATGAGTGAGACATGAGGCCTATTATTACACCACACTTGATATATTCTAGATTAGCTATTTCCAAGCGGTTTCTTTCACTTTGTTTGGCTATTTTGGATTGTAGCGTGATGTTTTATACCCTATAAACTTTCTCGATAAATGCACTTTTAAACACAAAAAGGATTATTCAAATCGGACCAGTAGTTCCGGGGATTAGCAAGATCAAACAAACAAACTCTTTAGCTTTATAAATTAAAAAGTATAGATTTTTAAATAATAAAAACATATAAATAATACTTATTATAAATATATCTCCGGAACTGAACTATTTCATGTTTGGCAGTTGCACTTGCGACTATTAAATTTGATGTCGACGAATCTAAATTATGTCTTTGTGTGGTCCCTATCATTAACCATCGTTACCAAAAATACTCAGTTCATAAATTCCCTTCTTAATCCACATTACTCTCATAACTTTCATACAAAATAACTATATTTTTCTCCAAATCTCATCGTAAAACGTATCAATAAAACAGAATACTCAAGATAAATAAATAAACATATTTGATTGACATATTCCCATGACTGCATATCTAAACTATCCTACAACAATCGTATACAACTCCACGACCAGTCATAAAGAGCTGTGTACTTTCACATTGAACCTCTTTTGTTACCCGCGAGTAATAGAGATGCGGGGGACGGGGAAGGTCAAACTAATCTGGCGATTGGCTTCTCTTTATATTGGTAGCTGGAAGTCGTTGGGACAAGGGCTGCCTACGCACTATTTCGAAACCTTATTTGCCCATTATAGTTTGTCGAACCCAAACAAGTACTACGCCCAAACAGTCCCGTATTGTACCGTGATACGAGTATGCAATTATCATTTGGTGTTCTTTTATAGAATTGATTATTATACGGGGCTGCCAGGTAAAAATAAAACCGTCCAATTAATCAGTACCTTTTTTTTTCGCGCAAAGCATGCGTTCAAAAGTTAGACAGCAACTTTAGGAAAGTTAACGTCTATAATACCCCCCCCAAAGATAAATGGGCCCCCAAACATTTTTTATACGGGGCCCTGCCAATGCATGCTATACGCCACTGATTGTATTGTACTTAGTAAGGCTACTTGACCTCTTTACCGACTTCAAAGAAGGAGGAGGTTTTTTTAATTTCGCAGTGCCTTGTAACGTGTCATGGTTCAACATACTAATTACAAGTTTTGTATATTAATCATAGGTCGTTGTGCGTCATTTATTAAAAAAAAAGTATTCATTTGTCCGTTTCTGATGGGCAGTAAAAAATATTGTATTTTATTTTTACATCTCTAGATGCTTGCTTAGGTACAAAGTCTCTTAATTTGAATAAAGATGTAGTAAATGTTATTGAACTTTATTAATAGTTACCTCATTACTCAATTGTCACTTCTATCCATATCCATCCATAGGTGGCGCTTACGACTTGCCATCAGGCAATCAGGCAATAATTTCAAACAAAACCCTGAAATGTATACCTTCTTTAATATCTATCTTTTGACAGATAGTAATATCTTATATATAATCTAAATAGATTTAGATTTAGACATCGTCCCACTGCAGAGAATAGGCTTCCCTACTCTCCTTCCACTTCTCTCTGTGTAGAGCTTTTTGCGGCCAATCCTTGTCATAGATGTCGAGTTCGTCCCGCCATCTCCTTTTGGGCCTGGTCCACTCAGTAGTGAGTTTTGCCCACCGATCGTCTGACATGCGACTGACATGACCAGCCTAGTTCCATTCGAAATGGAACAACTAAATAACCTTAGTTCATCTATCTACATTCATACATAAACACAACTAGGTACAAACAATACCAGTATCTATCTATCTACCCATATAATTACAATACCACGTAACGGTAGAACGTAAAACTGAATTTCATTGCTCTACAGTTCCCCTATCCACTTTACATTCATAGCATTAGGATCGAAAACAAACAGTATAATAACTGTGAACATGATCTTTTATTTACATGGTGATGTACATACATATAGGGGGGACTTGGGTATGAAACTACATAGTGTTATATGGTGTAAGAAAATGGCTATTATGACCTTCAAGGAAAGAGCTACATCATCATCATTATCAATAGCCTATTACATTCTATTACATGTTACAAAAGCTGCTGACCAAAGCCTCTTCTCACACAGAGAAGGTTTGAGCATTAATCACCACGCTTGCTCAATGCGAAAGGGCAAAGGAAAGAGCGTAAGTACTCCTATTGTAAAGGCTTTGCCTACATAAGTGGTACGGATCAATTACCATCGAGTGCTTCTTGAAAATACCAGTTACTATATTCCTAATAGTCCAGTTCCTAAAGATTTGATTCGTGTGTATTTATCAGATCTACACCAACTATCCCTCTTCCCAATCTTCCTAATCCCCGATTCTCCAACAACCCTAAAATTCCTAACCCCCAAAAGGCCGGCAACGCATTTGTAACGCTTCTGGTATTTCGAGTGTCCTTGACACGGACTTGACAAGTGATTCGTCTGCTCGTTTATCGGCTTATACCATAAAAAACTACATGAACTAAAAATATAACATCTTACGATATGATCAAATGTTTGTTTATCAATTATTTTTAATATCTTAAGAAGACCATGTTCAATAAATTTGAGTAATGATGACTTACTAAACGCACACTTAATCACAGTCATCAGACCATGATCTAATTAACTCTTTTGGTCTATTAATAGGAAACCATGAGTAACTAGTTTTTAAAGTTAAAACGATACTCAGTCTATTTACTAGTTACTCATTATTCCTAGAAAACAGGTGATAATAGTTGATTACTCATTTAGATTCGTGGATTTCCGAATTCTGTCAAGGTCATTGAACCCAAAGTACATAAACCGTACCGTAAATTGTTAAAAAACTATGAAAACCATATTAAAACGATGTGCTATTTTTTAATTATGTAACAATTTTTTACTGGACTCGGTAAATAGGTTACTTACTACGTATAAATTGTTATTATTTTGACAACCAGTGGCCCGCGGACCACTAGTGGTCCACAGAAGACAAACAATGTTCCATGAAATGAAAAACAAAAATACACAAGACAACACTTCTATCCAATAAATACCATATTTAAAACTCGAATCAAAGTTATATCAAAGACAACTGATTTCAATAATCTAAAACACTTGTTTAATGAATAAATAGGAATGACACATGAATAAAGTAATAGTGGTCCCTTACTTTTAACTAAAATGTTGTAAATGTGGTCTTTGACCCGAAAAAGGTTGGGAAACCCTGATCTATAGGAATTGTATGAGTATGAATGAATCACAATGTTTTTGCAACTAGTTACTAGAAAACGTGACGTCATCACTCTATGATAGACTGATTTCCGGATGAAACTACCTACCTTATGTTTGATCATAAACATGAATGCTTTATTCCGACGAATGAAAAAATTCTTTAAACATTGCAATAAAACAACCGATAAATTCTGAATAAAATATTATAACATACATATAACAACTTAACTTTGGTGACATATTTCAAGTGAAATACGAAAAAATAATACCAATTTCAAAACAATTGAGATTGGTACAGAAAGAAGATGACTTATCAAGAATCAAATTACAAAACATCACTCAGAAAAACAATAAAGCATAAAATATAATACAAAAGTATTATTATCAAACGTAATAAGGATCCAATAATTCATGACAAGCTAAACATTGACTTCCCTAAACATTTCTCTTGCAATCATCATTTACGAAAAAATTATGAATGGAGAAGAAAATCGGTTTTCATTTCAATATCTCCAACCCTTATTAATAACGAGGGGAAACGTCAAATATTTCAAATATTGAGATCCCATAGAATGAGGGGTCTGTTGTTGATGAAACTTGGGGAAAAATAGAGGTCAAACTCATTGTAATGTGGATGTAGTTTGAAGACTGATTGAGGTGTAGATTTTGAAATTAATGATTTAGGATTTTAGGCCTTATTGAATCAAGAACTGATAATACTATAATCAAAAAGAGACTATTACCTCTGAGTTTATTTCCGCATTTCTTCTCAGAGTAGTCCGATAGGAAATGCCGGTCTCATCTAGTTTAAGAGATTGACGTGTACCGAAATGTGTTATCTTGTTACTTGTACTTGTACTTATTTGCAAAAAATAATATCATTTATAATTTTTACATCACCGTCCACTCGGATAGAAAACAAGCCTTTTGATTAATTTCTAGTGAATTAATTGGGATGAGGTGCTTAGGTAAATTCGTAAGTTATGTTATTTATTACTGTTTTTTTTTAATATGTTGTTCTGCAATTAATCGCCAGAATATAATTAGATGTGTTGAAGTGTCTATATTATGTTATTTCTCAATAGAACGTTACTGCTTAATATGTTAAAAAACTATTTTGTACATAATTACATACTTCCATAACTCAGTGTTTAGAAAATAACAACTCTATACGACCTGAAACTTTACAATCGCCCTTTATAAACTCTACAAACGAAACATACAAACTTGTAAGAATTAGATAACTATTGGGTCAAACAAATATCGGTACAATAAGAAACTAAGTCAACAATAAGTACGATAGGAGCAAAACACCCTCTGGAGTTCAGTACCCTTAGTATGAGTTTGCTATACGTTGAACGAAAACAAAACGAGAGCGCGTTCGGCGTTCTGATTGGCCGGCGCGAATGAACCAACCAATCAGAGCGCTGAAAACGCTTTCTCCTCGTTTTCGTTGAACTTAAAGCTAACTCGTACTAAGGTTACAGAAAACGATTACGTATACACAATTATAACGAAATTTCCCCCACACAAACATATTAATTTTCTCGCTTAGCTACATATTTTGTTGATTGTACGTAAAATAAAGCCTCCATAATTACATTACAATATTTAATGAGTTACAAACCAAAGCTGCAGGTTAACAAGCTGCTTAAGTATCTTATTTAGTTCAAAAAGTCGTTGGGAGTGTATGGTACGCGGAAGCCGGAAATTATGTTTACTTAGTTATGGTTAGGGTATGGTAAAGTGGTTATAATGTGTTACTGTTGAATGTGAGATCTTTAGTTTAGTCAGTATATTTTTTTCACTAGAAGAGTAATTTTTCTATTATAACTTTCGTGAGACATAGTAAATTATTGATTATGTTTTTCGGCTTACTTACGTAATTATTTGACTAGGAACTTTACCAGTTTAAGCCATTCCAAGGGTTCATATTCATTCCGCGACTCACGACGCGGCCACTGTCGCACTGTTACTCTACTACGTAGGTGAGAAAAAAAAACAAAAAAGATAATAATGAATTTAGTATTTTTTCTTATTACGACACTTGTGTTCGTTTCAAATAAAAGAAATAAAACAAATGACTGCAATAATGTCTTTTAATTTTTCATATTTTTCTTAAAAGTCGAGATTGTCAATCAAAATAAGATTTCAAACAATTTCTCCGATAATTTGGAACAGAACTTACACAGGTAAATCCATCGTAAAAAGCTAGTTTATAATAAGAGTGGGATGAGTTACATAGGTACAATATTCCAAAGATCAAAAGTCATCTCATGTTAAATTAGTCATCGTTTCTGGTATATTTTATTCCATGATTAATTTTATTTATATGTACCTAATGAATATGTATGTAGCTACGTGCAGTATAATAATTACTAGTTTACGAGTATTAGTGTCTAGTGAATAGGTATCTAGTATTCGCACTTTAAACTAACTTTTTACTTTAATACGCTTTGAGTTTTGAGGTGCATATCAAAATTTCAAGCACACATTTCATTAAATCTGATGACGTTTTATGGAGCAATAATTAAGTATCATTTAAAATAATTTATTAAACATCAATTAAAAGTGATCGCAAGTGCGACTGCCGGACAAGGGATCTCTGGTTCGATTCCCGGGTCGGGCAAAGTGGGTTTTTTTACGAAAAATTCTTCCGCAAAATTTCCCAGTAGTGGCTCGGAGCCTGGAATTGTCAATATCAGATAAAAAGTAACTACATATTATTTTGAAAACAGAATGAGATTTAAGTCTTGGTGATTTCTGCTGTTTACCAATTCCACGCACATTAATTTACCAACACGAACACTCCGATACTAATCTTTAGTTCTGTTTATTACTTCTAACTTTAGAAGTGAATTGTGAAACTTCATAAAAACATCAAGACATTCCTTACGGGTATAAACAAAAACCGTTTAAAGTAATTTCAAAGTTACAAAGTTAATTTATCTTTTCTGAAGTTGCAAGTGCCATATAAACTGTACACGCGGGAGAAACTAGGCACGGCGTCTCACCAAGCTATACACCACCAGTATAAACTGACCGTCGAATATACGGAAAGGTCATACAAGGCGAGACCACGATACACTGGTTATGTATAGCTTGATGTGTAGCCCAGTAGGGAACCCTTCACCGGTAACACTTTTGTTATTTTAAACTTTATGAACACTTGAGACAAACCAGTCTCCCTCTATATTATTGTAAAAGATTCCTTGCCATGTCAAGTGGGCATTTAAAGTTGTAATTCTTTTAACACATCTCTTGAAGCCGCTTGGGTTGGTGTTTTGTTACATTTCTATTTAGGTGAAGTGGTTTTCAAGATATGTGATAAGATTTTTACTTTTTGGAAAGAAATTTCGAGACCTGCAATAACACATTACCTAGCTCCGTATTCTGTGTTCGGAGAAAATAAATTTTAACAATTCGTATGTGATTTATAGAAAAAAACATTATTTGTGAAAGAAAAAATATTATTACACTATCACAGGTAATTAAATATTGTGAAATGGATTTCATTGAGTAGTTCAGATGAAGATATGTCTTACAGTAAATTATAAAGCAGAATCTGTTTTATTCTCCATGTGTTCACAAAATATTACTGATCTGAGATGTATTAAACATAACATTTCAAGGACATCTCTACATTAAGAACTAGCTTCATATTCTTATCGAATCATTTTTCAGTCAGTAAATAAACACAATAGGTATTTTATTTACTTACGACCAAGGTCACAGAGAGCAATAAGAATAAATTTTATGACTAGTTTAAGATTTTATTCACCTAAACTACTTAGAGCGGAGCTGAGGCAGGAATTAATTACTACCTTTTACCATTCACGTGTCTGAATCAACGGTAAGACTGAAACAGTCCACAATAGGAACAGCCCGAAGCAACCACTTAATCTCCCTCAGCTGAAGTTGTTAATTTAACCCAACTTGTTTTACATAACTCCTCCCACTTGCTGAAGGACCCTGAAGGCTGACGCTGTAACAGCCCCTTTATAGTTTCGAAGCAAGCTTAGCCTTTCAGAATTAGCTCGAATTAGTGAACCAAATGACCAAGCTGAGAACTGCCGAACAGAAACTACAGAACCCGCGTTTTCCTACTGTTGACAGAATACTATCTACCACTACGTCAACGTATCGAAACTAAGAATTTTCTCAAAGAATCCATTGCTTGTTTTACGTACCTCAGTTTAACTTCAGTGGTTATGAGCGAGCAATGTATTGCGTGTGGCGCGATTATATCTCTGGTAAGTGATTACGCGGCTCTTGAGATGTTTCGTGGTACAGGCAGAAGTGGAGCTACGCTAGTAGTGAAGCCAGTACGGCGGCAACGCTGCGAGTGTTGACACGTGCTGTAGAGCCACGACGCTCCGCTCTGCGATGTTTTTCGCGCCGATTTCGAATTACTATTGTGTATGCCAAATGTTCCTTTAATGTGTTTTAGTTGAACGTTGATTATTGGGAGTTGTGTGATAAGTGGTTCAGTGAAGTTTTGTTACAAAATAAAACATATAAACTAAGAACTAGTGGATAGTTAGCAATAAATATTGCTTAAGATTTTCCTTGATTGTTAGGTAAGTGAAAAATTGATAAGCCTTCCCAATGTGACATCTGAATGTTATACATTAATACTTAGGTCCACACTTTTATTTAATACTAAAACGTTAATAATTAAAATAAGCATGGAATAAATCACCGCAATACACATTTTGATAAGACGAAAAAACAGAGAAGACACCACTCATTATCGACAGATAACATTGAAAAAAATTAAATATTTATAAATCCATAAAAAATCATTAAGCCAAAAATCTTTCATCTCTAGTTAAAAGAGCCATAAAAATCGAGAGCACCTATAAACGTTGGCTTATCTCTGTTATATTTTAAACTCATAAAAACGTATGTGTTTTGGTGAAAACATCTTCGTGGAAGGTTACGTTGGAATAAGATCTTCCCATAAATGTAACGGATCATCAATGCTCGGCGCAAATTAATTTCATGCTCCTTGTAACTTGGGACAGATGCGTGAATATTTCTAATACCAACAAAAACTGGTCGCTTAATAAAAACAGTTGTATTTCGTTTATAATCGTGCACAATTCGTGATGGCCTTGTATGTCTGTGAGTATTAAGTCACCAAGTTGCAAAGTGACTCACATATTCTGCCCACAAATAGGAAACTTGTGCCTTATTAGTTGCTAATAGAGATGCTAATTACAAGAAACGTGTTATATAATGCTTGCAATTGCATATGACAAGAATATAAAGTAAATAGTCATGTATATAAACAATTTAATGATCGTTATGTAATTCAATGTCGTTTGTGTTGTTTGTTTTTTTTTATCTGTTATGTATGGCCGCGTTACAAGAGTAATTTAAGTAGGTTGATATCGGTAACAATCGCTACATATTTTTTTATTGTTTGATATAATATATCATATTATATATGCTAATATTTAGTGTGTAGTAACTGTTCATATGTATGTATTGTTGGTGTTTAAACAATTGATTTTGTTTTTATACTGTGTAGAGTTATAATGTAATACAATTTAATGTAATAATAAAATTCTCACGATAATTTCCATAATAATAGCAAATATAAATATTTGCTTAGTGTTTTTTCAAAACATCTTCTGTAATTTGGAATTTTCTGGATATTTTTATAACAAATGACACCTTTTCGCAAAAAATCGTTTTCCCACCGACATAAAAAGATGACAAATATAATGCAGTAAAGATCCATCCAAAGGGTCGCCTTTTGAAATAAGGGTTCGCCAAGTTTGAAAGCCTTTCATAATTATGGGTACTTATGTACTAAAATCGAAATGAAGGGTGAGAATCTTAAGGGAAATCCCATTCTCCTTTGAGTAGCACCGGTGTGTAGAGGCTGGATTTTATATTAATTTCTATCTATTTTTGTCTTTGAATATCATGAATTTATTTTTAGAATTGTAATTTCGTAGTGTTTCAACTTGTACGACATTAGAGAAGTTCTTAAATAAATATCTATTAGATATTTAAAGATATCGTAGATTTATAAAAATTTAAATTCGATTAAAATTAAAAAAATTAAGCTATGAATCATACTTTAAATTATGATTAGATATTTAAAGCTATCGTAGTTTTGTTTAATTTAATTTAATATAAGGTACAAAAAGTTATTATTAATTTTATTTGTTTTGCTAGATAAACAAAATAACTTTAGTAATAATAACTAGCTATTGCTCACGATTTCGTCTGCGTAAAATAAGTAATGACTTCTGACAGAAATAATGTTTCTAAAATAATGTTAGCCTAAGTTACTCCTTAGTACTTGCTGTCGACCAATAAAAGTTCCATCAAATTGGTCCAGGTAATTCAGAGATTAGTAGGAACAAACAGACAGACAGATAAAAATATATTATTTTAGAGTATATATGTGTCGTATGTATTTCAATATTACAAACAGATACTCCAATTTTATACATTCGTCTAGATTTATTTTTAACGTACAAACCATTTTTTCTATCAATCCAAATATAGCTCTTGCTCAGCTGTTTTGCTACGGTCCATTAAAAGTAAATTATTATCGTAGTACACATATTCACATAAATTACATTTATGCATCAGTCACAGGTCATCAGCCAATCAGTTGCTCAGTCATTATTCTCAGTCAAGTGTACATTCAGTGCGATCAAGCGATGCGTCAGTTCAGCGATGAAAGGCAACTGAATTTCTGTAACCTCAAGTGCATTGTGCGTGCATATGTATTTAGTGTATAATTGAATATGTTATGTATTATGTATGTATGTAGTTATATTTACCGACAGTATGCATGAAAAATTACTGTCGATGAAGAAAAGAGTCTTACATACAGATTTATAGTAATTGGCGTTCCATTGGCTCTGCCTATCCCCATGGGAGTCAGGCCTGAGGCTATGTATATATATTATTTAATGCACACGACACTTCTGGTGACCGAAAGGCTGCTTACTACCTTGGTCAAAGGTTAAGCATTGCCATTCAACGTGGCAATGCTGCCAGTCTTTTGGGCACCATACCTCACGACTCCGATAAGGACAATTTATTCGACGCTTTAAGTTAGTTTCTATTTATTTAACTTCTTTTTGTTCTTTTATTTTTTTGTAAATATTTTCGTCATAGTTATTATTATTATTTAGTTAATATAGTTTAATATAATTTATAATTGTAATAAGAAGTTGGTTCTCAAGGTTAAAAAAATTGCACTTAAGAGTTCAAGGTAAATACTAAATGTTTTTTATATATGTTCCAACGTAATTATAGTGTTTATTTGACTGCGATACTGATAAGTTCAGTTTTTGAGGATAAAATATCGGGTTCTATTTTCAGGCAGGATACGGGTTTTAATAATTTGGAAAACAAGTTGGAATTACCTCAATATATAGGATTAATAACGATATAGTTTATAGTCAAGACTGAATTACGAAAATATATGAAGCACTACTAATGATTTGAAGAAGATTAATTTATTTGTATTAATTTAATACTCTAAATTCTTTCTATTCTTTCTAAAACTAGATAAATCTACATGAAATAAAAATTTCAATAAGTAATAAATAAATATGTTGTACAACTTACTATAATTTAAAACTAAAACAAAAAAAATAAATATATATTTATTTATTTTAAGAGATATTAAATTTATAAAAAATATAATTCACTTTAAAAGCATTACAATTAAATCAATTACAAAAACATGTTCTTTTAAAGACTAATTCTAGAACAAATGAAAGTGACATTACACTCAAATTATTCGGTCTTAAAAAAACTTTTACAGTTTTTACTGGCCCTAAAAGTTTATTGTTTGAGCCTCTTATAAGGACAAAGTTTGCTAAGCCTAATTTTATTTCAATTGGCTGGGTAATTTACACGTCCAGTATTGCTTAAGTTTATAATGTGAATTTAGATGATAGATTTGCTTTAATATGGGTACTAAAATAAATTAATAAGCCTGTTGCATGTTATGTATCATATCTTCAAAAATTATATTTTCTTCTTTTCTCTAAACAGCTTGGCATAATACCCACGCTTGGCAAACGGGATTACAGTTTTCATTGTCGCGTTGAAATCGCTAAAACTGCTGTCCAAACGTCAATGGCTGTTTGTAGTTTCAAAACATATCCGGTTGTGTATTTTTACGAACCATTAATTTTGCTTAAGTTTGAGATATTTCCAGCCCACAAAAAATATACTAGTTAATATAGTCAGAAGATTATAGTCACATGGATGAGTGCGAGTGAAAACTTATTTAAGTTAGATTGAAAATTCTTAATTTTTTTATTAAATCCCAAGATTTTGCAAAGTAAGAAAAGTATCTTCATAAAAACACACACAAACAAACATATTAGAATTTTCTATTCAGCAGCAAGATTTACGTTGTTTTCTTGTATCTCAGTATAAACAGGGACATCTATCACTGGGCTCGGGGTCAAAAAATATATATTTATGACATTACTTCTTCAGTGAAGATACTTTTTACGATACGTCTTGCTGAGCTTGAAGAGTTTCCTTCCTTTTTTATATTTATAAACATTTCCACCAGTACCGAAGTTTGAATAGACCCGCCTCCAAGAAAGTGTGTGGAGTTTTTATAACAATGGCTAGTAAAAATTGGCCTATGTAAAAGTTTCAAAAAAATTTGGCACTAGTTTTCCGCCCACAGTTTTGCTCACTATACGCAATCGGTTTCGATTTATAGTCCTAAAAAGTACTCCAAAATTTGTCTACCTATCACTCAAAACGGCGGAAAAAATATTTGCGATTTTTGAGATAACTGCTTACTACAACAAACAGTCAGAGATGCAATTTTTTTTAGGTAGGATCCAATGACATGACATCATCCGATGACTTCTCCCGCCTTAGGTGAGGCAAGTGGGAATGTCAGACCCTTAGCTAATAAACCACCCGTTCCTACTGCTGCTCTTTGAGCCAGAGCCCGGGTGACCCGCAACGTCGCAAGGTAGACAGTAGAGATTCAGTAAGTTAGAGTTATAAGTCACTATAATGAGAGAGTATCTCTCAGTTATTTTGATCTGGAAATATATTTATACTTGAATACTTGAAAGTAACTCTACACACTAGACACATTCTTTGAGTACTAAAAATTCTGTTCAAATTTTGCGAGAAATGTGATGTCTAGTATGGAGTAAGGATACACAATAGAGGCTAACGTATTTGCTTTCTCTAGGTGGCGCCTCTATCGAGTGAGGTCCAGTCAATTCAATCACTGTTGTTGTCATGTATTTACATACGAACTGGGAGATATTCTAAACGTTCTACAAAACCTAAATCAAATATTGATATATGAATATGTGTTTGTATTGTTTTATATCAAAGTCCATCTCGTTTACTGTATCATCTTGTCATCATCCAGACTAGTATTCAGAATATTAATTTAGATACCATGACAGATATAATAAAAAGGTTGACATGAAGTTAGTGAGAAACATTTTCATTTCTGTTTTTATTGGTAAAAGGTATCTCTGTTGTGTTTTACTGATATTTTTATCTCATAAACTGCGAACAATTTTTTGCACGCCAAAAACGTTAATCTAAATACATAAAGATCTTCCCATCTGTCCCATGTATGAGTCGCCAATCAGAAACGAAATTTTTTAGTCATTCCACGGGGTCATTCCATTCCATTCGTTCCCTCTACACGTTGTAGTTAAGTCATCCAACGCCTACGAAGTGCACCAACTATGCAGTCGCAATATCTTCAATACTATATTTCAATTTACGTCAAGTTTATGAGCTAAGTATCTATTGTAAGCAAACGAATGTTAAACACTTATTTGACGTTAAACCTTCAACTTTTAGTAGTTATGTGCATTTCAAATTAACACATATGGCGATGCACAAGGTCTGTGCAAATTTTGACCTTTGTTTTGACACACTTAAGTATCTACTGGCTTTATATTCGTACATTACATGTACCTATGTACATTTTCGTTCAAAGGAGTTCAATGCACATTAATTTGGTCCTTAAATATTTAATAGGCATGTCAGTTGTATAAATTTGATAACGTAATGTGATGTGATATATAAGATAGAGAATAATTACTGTAAAGGTTGATAAACTTTTGATTGATTCCTAATCACTCCAAGGAAAGAGGAAAGATACAAAATGCCAAGACTATGTTCATGTATCAATTCATAGGATTTGCATAAGTTCAAGGCCTGCCAATTACAACTTTTATCAAAACTATAATTATGTCTCATAGAAAAGTAAACTTTATTTTAAATTACATTAAACTTATAATTAATCGAAATTCAACTTTAAAGCTAATATCCGGATATTAAGTAAATTCTGACAAAAACAAATACAAAATGTAGTTTCCGTGGCTACTTAATTAAAATAATCTTGAGTTCAATTCCAAGAATCGAACGTATATCTATACAGTAGTTTAACTGCAAGATTATATTATTACTCTACAGTTTTAACTATTAATCTTTATTGCTGCATTTTGAACCTTACTGAGACGGGTTATGGTGGTATTTTATTTTAAGTAAGTTAGAGGTGACCCTGTTTCGAGAATATTTACTGAACATTCTTATCGATAGTGTAATTGTAGAGTAACCTTATTTGGAGTTATCGCTTACTATGCAACACACGAAATAAACAGTTGTAAAAATGTATGTATTTCTGAATTGTAGATATACTTATATTGGGGAAAACTGTGAAAAAGGCACGGTACCAATTACATATAAGAGATGCTCTAATTTACCGAAAATTGCATAGACAATATTGCCAGATTTGCAGGGTGACAGTGAATGCACATGGCGTGCTGTCGTTCGGCGTGGAGGGTTAAGGAAGGCTTTTGTTCAACAGTAGACATCTTCTGGCTATTGATGATGATGATGAGAACAGAGCCTGGATAGTCTAGAATTTTGCCTGTTAAATATGTATACGACAATAAGCTTACCTTCTGTCACATGGTATGGGTGAAAAGTGTATACTACTCCAATAAATGATGAAATAAATATACCTACTTACTGAGAAGCAACATATGATACTAGCAACATATAGAAACTTCAATCGTACAACTAAACACAATCTTAAACCACAGCAAATTGAACCTTCACTCCTTTTAACAAAAAATATTTTAACAAATACGAATAAAGTGCCTTTGAATTAGGCCGTAGTTACTCTGAAGCTGTGGAAGTTTTACAAATAAAATCTTTTACAATTTGGGTCAGATCTTGTTAAGACGTCTTCGCAACGTTTTGCTTACGAATTTATTTAACTATTCCCTTTATATTACCTAGGTACGTGAAATCTAGAATTATGTCTAGATTTGTATGTGTAGGAAAAATCTTTTATCTGATAAGTATGCGTGAATATACGCTTAAGATTTGATCTTATTGTGTTTCAATGGCTTCTTTTAGCGACATTATTTTAGCCGCTATTTTAGCTACCATTGCTCTAAGACTTGTGATGTGAATACGTGTGTTGTTGAATAACTTTGTAAGAATTAAGTTTAAAAACTTTCAGAGTAAAGTGCTCTTGTTAATTATCTGGTTATCACTGGCAAGGCTTCGCCGCCCGACCAGAACCAGACCCGTGCGTACTTTAAGAGATACTGACCAGAATGACTGTCGGGTTTACCAGGGCTCCAGATCGAAATGCAGGAGTAGGAACGGGGTGGTTTTTAATCAGTAAGAGTCTGACACTCGCTCTCGCCTCGAGAAAAGTTATTGGATGATTTTATCCCTTGAAAAAACCATCAAAAGCAAAATTTACCATATTAAATGATACTAGCTAGTATGTGCCTACCGGCTGCAATTACATTCAAAAACATTCCATTAAATAACCCAAGAAATAAAAATAGAAAAGGTAATTTTACACTTAAAGCACCTCATTCTCATAAATCAAGACTGTACCTACTGAACTATCTGTCACTAAAAAAACTAGGAGTCTCTTTTAATAAATGGAATACCTACTTCTTGGAAACTATACGGCGAAGACAAATAGAAAACAAAAGACGAATGTACATTTTATGTGACAGAATCCGGAGACATTATTAATAAAATCTTCTATCCAAATAATCCGGAATATTACATTATTTATCTAAGTATTCGAAAAGTAAAATAGGACTCCAATATTGCCTATTGTAATTCAATTTCACAATATTGCTTTTGGTCTAATAAAATTAGCCATTTCCAATTGTGATCGGATTTCAGTGAGTAACTAGATATTGGATAAAAATTGAATAAATAATACTCGTAGAATACAATATAATAAAGTATCTGTTACTATGTACCTATTCATAAAAAAGCTAATGTTTCTACATGATCTTCTAGTGGTTTTAAGGGAAAAAATTGTAAGTAAATGAATAGAAAACCCACACATTTATTTTTATCATTAGATATTCATTATTCTGTTTGAACGGAACCAGAGACATTACCATTTGTATATCATTATAAACAAATTGTTGTTATTGACAATTTTTAAGCTCAATTACACTTTATCTACTTACTAGTTTCTACCAGAGGTCTCACCCGCAGTCGCGTGGAATAAAAATAAACCTATATGTTATTCCAGCCCATAATCTACCCCTGTTTCAAATTTCATCCGATTCCTTCAGTCATTTTGACGTGATTGAGTAACAAACATCCACATAAACTCGCATTTATAATATTAATATTAGTAAGATGGATCTCAGAATCAACCCCTAGGCTGATGCCTATAGTGATCTATAGTAGCTATTAAAAACCACAATTAGGCTATACAAAACATATTCATGCAAAATACTACTGAATCTGAATCAAACAAGACAAACAAAATGTTAAAAGTGTGACGCAACGTCTTTAACAATGGACGGCGTTATCTTCAAGTTTGGCAGACGCAAGTCATGACCTGAACGACTTTACCTAACAACTTACACGGCCATTAAAAAGTTTAGCCTTTGTAAATACAAAGTTTAAGGGCGAACTTGCTGAGGCTAGGAGTTAGTGGGGCTCAATATCAGAATAACATGGAATTACGCTTCCTCTTCATTCTTGAGGCTGTTGCATTGTTGTTGTGTAGGATATTGAAGTTAAGAATGTATGAGAAGTAGCTTCTGCTAGCGACTTCATCCGCATACATAAGTGATTCCTAATTTTTCCCGTTCCCGTGGGTATTTGGGGTAATCCTCTCTTAGTGCTCTCCTACACTTTAAAGAATATTGATGCCAAGTCTCAGCTTCCTAGGTCTAGTAGTTTTGGCTGTGCGTTGTCTGTCAGTCAGTCATTAAGCAACAAAAAAGTTTTATATAAACAAAAGATAAGTAAAAGAGAAATCGGAATGGTCTTTTTTGAGATTATGCTCAATGTAAATAGACCAAAACGTAACTTAAACAAAGCTCAAGTTTATGGCCTCGGCGTGCTATCAATAGTTTTAATAATACCTTCTAATAATTTTGAACCCACACATCAGTCATTATGCCTACTACCCAACGGCTAGCTTTTACTTCAGTTTACTGCCACTAAACTAAAAATAAGTTAGCCAATGCTTTACTGGTAAAGTCGTTAAGTTACTGTATAAGGAATGCGGAATTTGATGTTTGATGGTTTCATAGGTTTTGTTTTGCAAGCGTGGCTGAAATAAAATGAAAATTGAATTTGACTGCACGGTTGGCGCGGTGGCTGGGCAACCGGCTGCCGCGCAATGTTTCCCGCACGGAGCAACTCTTTGTGTGATTCGCAAATTGTTGTTTCGGGTCTGCGTGTCATGTGTATGTGAACTTGTATGTTTGTACCCATAGTACAGGAGAAAATCCTAGTGTAGGATAATATTTAGAAAAATGTTAAGTACATTCAAATATAAATAAATGTTTAACGTATAATATTAACTTATTCTCGAAGTTTGATCAAAGATTTCTAATCGTAACTTAACCTAACTTTCCTTAAAATGAGATCATAAAAGACTTTAGTTTAAATAGTTATAACAAACAAAGTCATTGATTTTACTGTAGAACATAGTTCACCCATACATGTCATGTCGTAAAATCATCGTTTGCAGTTAAACACTAAAACTTGTGCTTGTAACACGCTGGAAACACTTCAACAATTTTACCGTGTTGTTGTTTTCACACATAACCTGTTAGACAATTTCCTATAATATTATTGGGAAAGGAACGACATGTAACAACATGTTTGTATCAAAAACTTTGTCTTTGTCTTGTTTTGTTTTGTTCAACTTATTTCCAAAATAAGTTATTTCAGTTACTTTTGGAGTTTCTTCAGCTTTCATATATCATTTTTGCGGCAATTTAACCTTTGGAACGACAAAGATAGAAGAGTCTGTCTTCACAGACTAGGTATTTTTGTCAACCCTATGTAACATCTACAATAAATTAACGTGACATAATGTAGAAACATTTTTTTTTTATAATATATTACTAGCAAACCCGGCGAACTCCGTTTCGCCACCAATGTTAAACGTTCCCAGTTTTTTTTACTATAAACCTCACAAAGCCCGAGACCTTTCCAACGAATGCAAAACCGTCGAATTCTGTTCGTGCGTTCTGAAGTTATAGCGTCAGGAAGGAAAACCCGACTTATATTTATATTATAGAATATTAACTCATACTGTATTTAATTATGGTAGTTAATAGAGGAGTAGATCAAATAAAACCCCTTTTCAATTAACGAGTAATACCATGATACACGAAATTATACCACAGAGGATGAGTCAGGGTTCGGAGTGAACTTTAGGGAAGATCACAGGGTTGTCGCTTTGATCATAATTTATTTTCACGTCTCACGTCTAGCGAGGTCGCTCCTATTTTAGCCGTTGATATCGTTAAATTATATATTTATTATTATTATCTAGCCTTGTGTGACATCCTTATATTAGTTCATAGACTATCTCAAAGAGAAAAGCCTTTGAAATTTTATAGTTTATAATTAAATTATATCGTCTTAAAACGATTAAGCCTATCAAGAATTTTCATCAGAATGTTAAGAAGGACGTATATTTGTTTCATATTGATAAAATCGTAAACGAGAACTTATAGAAAAAATAGCAAAACTGGGATTTCTGAAGGAAGAAAGAAAGAAATGTGGAAAATACAAATTAAGAACATAGCCAAGGAATTAAAGTGAATTGATAGAGTAAGGTTAGTACCTACTGCTATCAGACATAATATCCATAAATCAAACTAAATGGACAATATTCAACAACTACGAGTACCTAACAACAAAATCTCAAACAGAATTCATTCAAAATAAAGTCTTTCAATGCAAATTCGAATGTCACGCTTAAATATCGCGACGTGATTGGTAGCTCGAGCTAAAGAGATTGATAAGGGAATGAATAATGCAATGTAGCCGTTCCTACAAAGATTTACGAAATGCAACGTTAAATGCATTGAGTTTTGGCTATCGTGCCGGAATGCCGGATACGGATCGAGGTTGGCCGTTCCGCTTTTCTTGCCGGATAACGATAAAAGTGTGAATGTCAATAGTGTCGTGCAAGAAAGTACTTAGATACTTCGTGATGGAGTAAGATTAAGTACCGTTGCGATATTCGGCCAATGATAACAGACCTCTTTTTACTTAAAGGGTTAGGGCAGGCGTTTTGTCTTCACGCTTCGCTTGTTGTGTTATCAGTTCCATCTTCGTGCGTAAAATTAAAATTTGTATAACTTTAGATGTCTTCAAGACACGGTTTAATAAGTTGGTTATGCGTAGATGTGTTGGCACGTGCACTATCAGCTGTATAATTGCTAGACACGAAAGCCAGACACTTTTTTTGAGGGAGGAAAGTCATTCTATTCTTTCTCCGCGACTCTCAGACTTCTACTGATTAAAATCCATTCCGTTCCTACTCCTGCTTTTCGAGTAGACTTGCAGATTACCTATCGGTCATCTGCAGCTCCGGATCAAACATCAGCCCTACTGGGCTCCCTCTAAAGTGAGTCGCATAGGTCATACATTCTCATTGTATTTATTATTTAGTTAAACTTTCAACAAAATATTACAAAATACATTATTCGTATCAAAATAAATTTTATTACAAGACTTGTTACATTAACTTCGACGCCTTGTAACAAGTATTTCTATAAAGATTGTCCCTTTGTTTGTTGTTCAGTAGACAGAAAATGAAGCGTCCTCTTTGACAAACTTCGCGACTTCTTGTACCTAGTTCAAGCAATAAGTCCGTAAGCTCAATATGAAATATTGTTCAAGTACGGAATCTTATTTAAATAGAAATGGCAGTATGGCTGTGATATATTGCTATTATTTAATATTCTTGTTACACTTAGTTATTGATATGAACATACATTTGAGTTTATGAGACTTAGTAACAAAGTACCTACGTATTATAAGTTATCCTCTTATATGAAACGTTTTGCGAGATGGCAAACGTGTGACTTACATTATTGGTCTTTAGTTGTTTAACTATAAAATATTCGTTTTGTACGTAAAAGTGTACAAATTGTTTAAAGAATATTTTGGCAGTTAGATTTTAATAAAACGTGGCAACTGTGCAATCCCTGTATTGCGAAGTAGTTCGACGTTTCTGCTTCCATTTTGTATTGGAAATATGTGTGACATATTTTGTATATATGTTTTATATATAGATGTCGTGGTGGCCCGAATGTTTAAGACGTTCACTTCTCATGTATGAGTTGAGGGTGCGCGTTCAAAACCTGACTTTTTTGTGTTATATACACTTTCGACACCACTGATAAATGGTGCGGAAAACAACGTAATCAAACCTGGGTTTGCGTGAGCTAGCGTGGCGATTACTACTTAAAACTTTTTCGTGTGAGAAGAGGCTTTGTCAGAAGTGGCCACTAATAGGTTAATGTATGTATATAATGTGATGATTTTGAATACGTGAAATTATAAAACTTATATACAAACATCTTCAATTTAATTATCCTTTAAATAGAAAGTAGCATAACACACAGGCGAAGCGAATATTATTTCACTCTGGTATTAATAAAAGTTTGAAAACTATGCTCTAGTATGGAGGCGACTGTCGAAAAGATAAAGCATAAAACTTTCAATGCAGGGAGAGATTTAAAATATGAAATGAGTGAGTTTGTCAGAGTTTTGAACAAGTTTAAAATTAATGAAATAACTTCTCTATTGTTGTTACTAAATTAGAATGGTGAAGGATCTGATATTGTTGTATTTTGGAAGCGATCCGTCTTCCCTGTCTACTTGTAATGGATCCTATTCGCGCAGTTTGTTTTAAAAGTCCACAGAACGAGATGTTTCGACTGTCTTGCTAAGATAGAGTATTGAATTTTTGTAATGGGAGTATTTGTCGTGGTTTTATTGATGTATAAATGCGTAAAAGTTTCCTTCAACTAGAGAACTACTACAGACTTTTTGCCCAAGTAAGGTCTTAGTTACCTTCCTAAATTATAAAAAGATAGGACCAAGGTAATGAAAGATAGATAATAATTAATATTTACAATTATTTTTGTGTGTAATGCTAACGGATTATTATCAGTTCCTTATTATCATATTTTTTGTATGTTAACAATTAATTAGTAGACAATAATCAATAATTAACATAATAACATGTCACATAACGATCACTCAGCACTTGTGACACACAAGTTCACACACTTATGAGCAGAGCAAACATTTTGTGTCAAGTTCAAAGTCTTTGACTCGTTCTTCGGTCACATACATGTAGCATAGTAATACGAGATGTTAGTCTCGCGTGTAGGTGAGAGCTTTTACCGGATTTAGGTTCTACTAATAACCTTACAGAGAGATGTTATGTTGTCCAGGAAACCATTTTTTATAGATACAATACCTTGGTGCAAAGGTCGTTAACGTCAGAGGGAGAAAACATATTCAAGTTCAATTAAGATAAGACGTGGTCTCAGTTATTGAGATCTATTGGTTTAGGTTTTAGTTTATACTTATATCCTTTTTTTGCTTATATCCTTTTTTTGAAGAGGGATATTTATCCAATGACTTCTCGCGCCTATGAGAGGGAGTGTCAGACTTTAACTGATTAAAAACCATCCCGTATCTACTCCTACTTTTAGAGCCTGAGTCCCGGTAATCCGCTAGGTAGTCTGCAACTCTGGAGGCCGGAGCCCCTGGTAAACCCACTAGGCAGTCTGCAGTACCAGATACTTTCTATCTTGTCATACTGTAGGGGACGATACTAGGTTAGGCAGACACAAAATTGCTGGATAACCTTGTTTTAACTATCGCTAATGAAATGAAAATGAAACATGATTCAATATTACACTAGCAATGTTCCACTTTCCTCAATTTCCACGAAGTACCTACTCTCGCCTTATATTTCAATTTAAAATTTTCACTCGGATATTTCCTAAGGTCACGTTACACACATGAGCGCATCTGTGCCGCGTGACGTCATCGCTCTGCCATCTCCCACATGTCGGAAAATCAACATGGTTGATAATGTACACGAACATAAGATACCTTGTGTGGATATTAATCGAGTAAATATACTTTTTTGATAACTAAAGAAGATTTTATTTAGTGTTTAGGTAATGTAATCTAAATAATTTATGTCCTATTTGAACCCACTTTGTCAACAATATTACAATATTCGCTTACTACTAAGAGTGGTACTCAGTTTATGACTATAAAAAGTTAGGTACTGAAATAAATAATTTCGATGCCCATTATAATATCTCTATTACTCACTCATATTCATGAGCAGTATCAGCATACACGACGCGGAACTTTTCTATAGTCATAAACTGAGTACCTACTAAGTTTATGGCTATAAAATTAATTAGATGTCTGAAAAAATAAATTAGTCTAAAAATCTCGTATATATTTTAAACTTAGAACAGGCTAAGGACATAATTCTTGTGACTTCCAGCGTAATCTATCCCTCTCAAGAACCTAATTATATGCCTATCAGCTGTAAGAACCAAGGAGACAGTATCTATGTCACAAAAACAAGTCTTCAATTATCAAGAACTGACTGGGACTAAATGTAGGAGATTTCAGTTAAATTCATGTTCCAATATTCTCCATAAATTACTCTGACTTAGCCTGTAGGCAAATCCTGAAATCCTAGGATTGCTTTATATGTATGTAAAGTGAATAGCTTTAGGTAAAGCTAACGTATAAATTATTTGTGACATGTCGAAGATTTAATACGCATGTATTAATCTACCTATGTAGCGTAGGTGGGACATATTTGTTTTGTTATATAGGTACATACTTGTATATCTACAATAATGTCTGTGATGAGATTAAAACAATAAAATCTTTTACCTTTATGTGTTTGTGTTTTTGCATTACATACTAAAGAAAATAATGCAATTGATACAGACTAAGTAATTGCTGGACCGATTTTAATTATTCGAATAGTTAATGAATAGTTTGATAGTGAGTAATACTGCTTCAATATATAGGTAACATACATGCATATTTTTTTATTTAACTTTATTTTTATGAAACAACAACTAAAAGCGAGCAGACGTATCACCTGATGGTAAGCAATCGCCGCCGCCCATTGACACTTTATTTAACTTCTTTTCTCTTCTTCAGCTTATGTCAGTCATTAGTCATTAGCAATATGAATAAAACGGAATTTCAGCCCCTTCTGTAGATTACAAAACAAAAAACGTATCTCAAAGGTGTATACTGTATACATATACCTACGGATATACCCATTTACATCTGGCATGGGCACGTGTGTCCGCGTATAAAAATAGACGGACGCCTTGAAAAGTGCCCAGGGCTTGCTCTTGAACTGACTGATTCATAAATAAGTACCAGCGTCCGTTTAAAAACCAATCATAATGTACTGATTTAAACTCATACGTATAATATTAATCATTCTTGGTCATGACGTGTTTTATAAACCTTTCTGTGAAAGCGTACTGAATCATAGCCGTTTATTTGAAAATTTTATGGCAAATCATAAGTGTAAAAGTATGCCTTTTTTTGAGGGGGAAAATTATCCAATGACTTCTCCCGCCTTGGGCAAGGTGAGAGGGAGTGTCAGACTCTTACTGACTAAAAACCACCCCGTTCCTTCTCCTGCTTTTCGACCCGGAGCCCCGGTAAACCCGCTAGGTAATCCGCAGCTCCGGATCAGTAGAAGTATGCCTACTAGTTATTCTGTGGCTTTGAAAAAACAAGATGGAGTTATGAATTTTCACGAGAAAATAATTAATAGTTATAACTGTTACGGCTACGGCTACGTTTATTATTGCAGCCTCTCCGTCAGAGTTTAGGATGGAAATACCGTTCGAATATGTGAAAGTTCTATAGCTTTAGAAAGAAAGCGTTAGAAAAGCGTTTAATACCTAACTGAAAACAAGTGTCCCTAAACTAACAGAAATTAACCTTAAATTAGTTTAAAATGTAATAACTCGCGGCTAGTTGTCTAATGTCGTTGGCAGGGTTCACTTTCACACCGTCAAGGGTATACAATAATAACGAGCATAGACAATAATCGTACTACAGTTCATAATTAAATACTAATGCAAAAATCGAAAACTTTTACATAAAACTTGCAAAACATTTGCTGAAAGATTGAAAGACCTCATTTACATATATTTTAAAATCTCTCAAATAAAGTCTAGTAGATATTGAAAATCAGCATTAAAGTGTCCTTTTATACTTTAGAGAAAAAAGGTTCTTAATACAATCACTTTACTTTTATCACCTACGAAGTTCTTACTGAGTGAAATCGAAGCAAATCCATTATAAATGGAGTTAGATCTTCAACTTTCTTTTTAACTTAAGTAAAATAATCTCTTTATCTCATATTTCTAACCACCTAAAGGTCCTTTTAGCATTTTTAGACTCGTAAATCAAACTTTGATTCTTTCTTGACGTTCAATTATGAAAATGGAAAAATCTTTGCATTTTTGTCAAATTGACATTCTTTCACCAAAATTATGTTAGGTCTCGTTCTTGTGTCATAATATATAGTTCGTTCACCAACAGCGAGATTTTGAGTTAGATTTTGTATGTTTTCCATAATATATTAGAGGTTAGGTTATCTCTTATTAACATAACAATATATTCCATTTTAAGTCTTTGACTGCCAATAGAAAACTGTTGAAGGCAAATCCTCCGCTAACGTCGGTCACCGGTGACTACCACGGCGTTCAATGTGTTAATCAAATTACAACCTAATAACACTCAAAAATAAAAATACTCCTAACATAAACATTCGTCTTCAATAAAATTCAATATTGTGGGACAGCGTCCCCTGCCATTTCGTCCACAATTTGTTTCTTCAAGTGGTCTCAGAATCGACCTAAGTCATAACATTTTGCAAGTCAGCGCGATATGGGGGCCGATAGTAGAACCTTTTCACCCAAGGATCACTTATACGGACTTAGAGGAGTTACATCGTGGTCAAACGAACAGCCATCAACCAAATTGGGTATGCTCTGAAAAGGCTACACCCTGTAAGCTGACTCGCAATTTTTATTTGCTCTAAAGAGTGTATTTTGAGTTATACAGGTGGTTTATGTTAGTGCGTTATTTGACACGATGCCAATGGAAGAAGTACTTTTGTAGAGGTGAAAATTTGTAGAATATTCTCTTGATTATACCTAATCAATAAATGTTTAAGCGAGTTAACTTGATTTTGCTTCTGTTATACGTATTATTTGGAAAAATAATTTCTCCGAAATATTATCAATCCCTTTTTATGTTTATTTTATCGGTCAATCATTACGTTTAAAATTAGACTAAATAAAACATCGCCAACGCACATATGAAAGACACAATTTTCCACCAAAATATGAAAACAATTTAAATTAACATACCAATATTAACAACCTAATATTTATCTGCGCAAAATAAAGATCTAAATTGGGCAAAATGATCAATGACGCAAAAAAGGTTGGTGACCAAACGTTGTGAAATTATTTATAGGACTATATTGTTACCTTTAACATTTGAACAATCCAAATAAGGCTCGACAATCTGGCGACCCTAGTTGTTGTTGTAAATTATACGGAGCCTTTAGCAAACATTTTTTACATTTCCGACGAACACAAAGAATAAGCAACAAAGGAAACTAGTAAAAGAGTGGAAAATTAAATCTGAGTGTTTTAGAGGTATTGAGGCTTGGGAGAAAACGTCTACTGTCGGGTAAAATATTAGCTGACTGGCTTAGATTGGAGAAAGGAAACCCTTTTCGTTCGTTCGTTTGTTCTTTCTTTCTTTGTCTTTTTCTTGTTCTTCATTTAACTGGATGGAGGCTAATGTTGAATCTTAAGCGGTGTCAAAATACTGAACTACCTATAAACAATGCAAGTATAAGAATAAGAACTAAAGATATTAAACATAATTCTCCCGATCGATTTGTTGATCCATCGTTGGTGGCCAATCTGTCTTACTTGACTAGCCTAATACGCAGGAGATATTATACTGCACAAGTGTGTGCGCAAACACAGGCGTACTCTCTGCTAAAACCGATGTGACGGCAGACCGACACGACCGGAAGAAGTCAGGCGCAGGACCAACGGTTTACGTCCTTCACGAGATGATAAGTCACTCTGTGAATGTAAGTGGAGGCTTTTGTAAACCATCTTTATAAATTACAGAGAAAATTAAATACTATAGTGCTAAATAAAGGTGGCAATAATGCATTTGCAAATGTAATCCTTCATACAGAATTAAATGGTTTTCCTTTACAACCCTCTTCCCCTAAAAGCCATTCTTGGAATTAATTCGGAGAAGGCCCATCTACTTACTTTTGTCCTATCTCTGTCACAGACTAGCTTGATCTCTCGCTGTGTAATAAGACTTCGTGTTGAGAGTCCAACTTATATTGGTCGTTGTTTGTCCTGTGTGTACCTGAGAGCTCATTAATACGATTCCTAGTAGCATAAACATGTTTGTTGGCCCATGTAATGACCTGGACATACATTTATGTAATGCCTAACTGTAAGTAAGTAGATAAAGGTCATATTTCTTTACTATTCAGAGTTTGTAGCCATTTATTCATGGCATAATATCTTACTTTGTATCTTGTTTGATTGATCTGGAAATGTGCCCGGTATATGGCAATAGACTCACCACCTATTACATGGGACTTACAACATACATTGTGAAAAGTTGGTGTACATTCTACAGTACAGTACAGCATTACATGCCATAATGTGCACCTCTGCCTACCCCTTCGGGGATAAACTGGGTGGCGATATAAAAAAAGAATATCTTACTTTGTCATAGATTTTCTTTACTTTCGTCCAATGCCACTGCTAATTAAGCCGTGGGTCTTGGTATTGACAGCAATATAATTAAAGACGAAGTCGATCGCAAAGAAGTAGTATCGATATTGTAGTTGGTGATTGTTAATTATATGATCATAGCCTATTCCAGACTGTGTCTCGTTTTAACACAAAATAAATCTAAAGATAATTAACAGAAATCATTACTTCCTACAAAACGCATAGAAGAAAGGCAAAGAACCTTTTAAAGTAAAAGCCTCATCCAATATGCGCTGATAATACTAGCCACAAGCTTCAATGACAATAGGTACCTACGTAGAATAAATAGACGTCGCCGTAACTTAATTACCAGGTATATCCTCGGTTAGTTCGGTCGGTGAACGTTCCAATTTGTCGAATCACGTCGCCGTATCAGCCAGACGGAAATTCTTCAATAAATATTCAAATGAATGGAAGAAGGTACATTGTGGGAGGGCCTGGCCAAAAGATGAAGGATGCTCAACAAATCTTCGTGACATTTTGTTATGTATAAGTTATATCTTGGATAGTATAAAATTTGTCGATGTCACGCAAAAAATATGAAAGTTTTTTTAGCTAAGAAACTTGTGTAAGTCTTGTCGAGAACCTGAATATTGGAACAATTCGCTTCTGCGCCAGATATTTCGCTATTATTCTCTGTCATTGACGTCTATCAGAACAGTAGTGGCTGTTTTTTGTGCGATACTTCGGAGGTCACTTTGTTTCAAAACATTTCAGTTACAAATTATTCTGAAATAGATTAGGTACTTTAAAAAGCTAAGCCAAAAAATATTGATTGTATTCATGAGGACGATGCTGTTTACTTTATTTATTTGATGAACCAACAAGAGAATCCATCAGACGACATAAGAAGAAAATAATTATTTCTATACTTATTTATATCACGTAAAGGCTGACATTCTTAATCACACATCTCGCCCACGTTGTCTCAATCTATACTCATTACCAAAAATACTCGTCATTAAGATGACGACGACATAGAATCTCCAAATCCATGATTATTTATCATCTGAGCTGTCAAGATGCGTTCCAAGTGAACCACTCTCGCTAATTGGTTGTGGTGCAGATACCTAATGACGTAATGGGCTGGTGACGTCGGTACTAATTAATTTGTGAGATGGAGAGACATCACAGGAATCACATCAGATCATTTGCAAACGGATTCCTCTGTAGTGCACTTGATTAATCAACTGTAGCAAGAAAAAAGTATGAGTTTTAATTAGTGAAGTGAAAAATGTATAGGCATTTTGAGGATATCGGTGTTTTAGAGTTCCAATTAGTGATTTACTAAAAATCAACATTGCGTTAAATTGATTAGAAGAGAACAGAAAAGTCGATAAATGAATAGATGTAAGAAAAGGACTGTATGAGGAGGCAAAACAGACAGTACGGTGATAAAATGGGACTAATCCAGGAGAATTGAAGAAAATGTATATTGTGTTATCAGAGATAGTGCTTAGAATAGAACTAAACCGTTTTATCTTTCTGTATACCTAAAGAAAATTATAAAAATCTTCTTCATTTATTATCCTTCATATCAGGTATTCGGTATAAAGTCTCCAATATGCCAGCAGCTAGGATTTGTAGCTAGCGAACGGATATAACCAAATGACTCGCTATACGTCTAGAGTAATATTGTTCGGCAAAGATGCATGTACAAACGTACTTCCTGACAAAGAGATATTCACCTCCATTCTACTTCCCGAGACACAGAGGAAATTCGGTCCTAACTTTATTGATGAAACAGAAATATGTTCAATATAACTTCTACAATGGTTACTCAAGCATGAAATGTAATATCACACTTCATACTCTTTGAAGTGGTAGACCTATGTGGTCCAAGGGACGCTGTACTGTCGTTTTAATTGTAAGAGGGCCATGTTTCGGTACGAATGGGGCCCTTGACTGTAGTGATACCACGGCCTCATAGAACACTGAATTGAGGTTACCGGAGGCCCAATTATCCCTCTTTCCAATCTTCCGAATCCCCGATTCCCAAACAACCCTTAAATTCCTAACCCCCAAAAGACCGGCAACGCACTTGTAACGCTTCTAGTATTTCGGGTGTCCATGGGCGGCGGCGATTGCCTACCATCAGGTGATACGTCTGCTCGTTTACCGGCTTATATCATAAAAAAAATCTCTTTTGTGTCACATATGCACCAAGCAAAGTTTCATAATTTACCTTTAGCATCATTTAATATTAATCAACCTCCAGACTTAAATAGAAGTCAAACTAAAGTGAAAATTAGACAATCTGATAATGAACTTACCAATTATGTCAGCGTACTTAAACAAGGGCACCAAGTTCTAGGAACCTTAGGTCCTTTCAAAGTCTGAAGATCTTTGATAATTTCCAGTCAAACTAAACTGGTGAAAGTGAATACTTAGTAAAGTCTTTGAGTTCTTTAATTGGTTTCGCTAGTGTTTTTAGGCAGGGCCAGAAAAGCTGCCTCGTGGAGTAAACGGTAACAATCGCGATAATTTTATTTATAGTTTGGCATCTTTTGCAATAGAAATAACAACTGTTTTAATTTTTCAATATGGTTCGTTCAATTTTGACTTCTTCACCTTTTTATTCTCATCCTAGATCTGATCTGATCTGATGACATAGCCCAAAAAAGGGATTAAATATCCAAAAAGTGAGGCAAGAACTTGCTATTGTTCCGAAACAATAGTTTGTCTAGTTCATCGAAACAACAGCGTCCTGTTGCAATTAATTAATCATAGAAAATACGCGGTGACTAGGCGATGTGAATCTGAGACCGAGAGTATCTCTAAGAGGCTTTGTGGCTGAGAATAATTAAAAGTAGTTCGTATTACTGCGGTGTTTGTGTTTAATTTCCATGAAACTTACAAAACAAGCACTATTTAACAGAGTTAAGATTCATTTTACGATAACACTGAAATTGCTAACAAGTTTTGTAAATAATTATGTTGTACTCATCATTACACTATTATATTTCAATATAATTATTTGCGTATAATTTTAAGCTAAAGCTTTCATAATACTCATGATAAAGCAAAAAATAATAGCATTAATATTTATAAAATCGTGCGATACATTGAAATAATAAATAACCTCTGTTATTGAATTAAATACGAGACCCGGACTTGATTTATAGCGAATGTTTAACTCTGACCGACCGAATCAAATAGCAGAATTATTTGGCTCGCAATATATTCGCTACCCCACTTAGTTTCATACTCTCTGCTGTATAACGAGCAGTTTTTGTGTTTGTTTGTCAAACATTCGTGACACGATGCTTCTGGCTCGTTCACAGAGCCGTCCCTGCAAAACACCACGTTTCTCTCTCATCTATTGTTATACATCGCTTTTTCCACAATAACTTTCGGCCATGACACTGATGAAAGACCGCAATGGAAGACTAAACGTGTGAAGCCGTCCTTTGAGCTTGCCTACTTTGTAAAAACATAACGTCCATGTCTTACATAGATAGCTCATAATTTTCAATGCAACAACGTGAAATATGCCGAGTATTAAAATGTGACTGTGACAAAATTTCGCAAATCTGTCATACAGAGTTATAAAAACAGGGGAATTGTGTCACATTTTTTTTTCTCTTGTTTATTTAACGGGCACAAAATCTCTTTTTAAGTCCTCTGGCTTTGTATTATTATTTTTCGGTCGGCGAACAGTTATGGATAGATTTTATCAAGAGGTCAAAGTAACAAAGTCTTTGAAAGTTCTTGTGGTTAAAAAGTAACGCAACTTTGTGCCTGCCTTTGATCATTTAGCGATAAGGGGCGAAGTTTTGAAGTATTTTTTTCTTTTTTGGAACAATTTTTCTCATAATCTATTTGACGTCAACCCGTCTAAAGAATATTGCAGTCAATACAATCTGTGGGGAGACGGTGGCGGACCCGATGTCTACTGAGGACGGAACAACGGAATTGCCTGTCATCTATCGGCAGCAGCTTGCGAGATATTTTCTTATAGGACCGTCTTTACTTGCAAGTTTGTTACGGAACTAATGTACTTAGTAATCGTCTGTTGGGAGAGATTATTATTGTATTATCATAATCGATACTCATGTTGAAAGAGGACGTGGTACTAAAATAACTATTGGAAACTTCTCTATTTTATAGAACAGTAGGCAACTATACTTACCACAGTCAGAGTAACACTCTGAAAGGACAAACAGAGGTTTATAATAAATATATGTATGTAACTAGATTTCATTATCATTTTTTTACTAGTAATTTAAATTAAGTAATGTGTGGACCAATATCCCCCCAACCTCCCTGAATATGCTGCAGAATCCAATAATTTGTATTACTACATTTATACATATTATTATAAATATACAGAAAATTATAATACATTTTGAATTACGTATATTTTTCCATTCCCGTTTTAATTAATTTTGTGCGAATGTAGGTTTATTTTAAAATATCTTTTTCAAGATATTTTGTAGTTGTATTTGTTAATAAAAATTAAATAATTTTGTGTACCTACTTTTTGAATTTCACTAGTTGCCGGTTGCTCAGTATAGGCGGGGTGTTATGTCTCGTCGACTTTCCCAGTAAATAATTATGTCGAATTTTAATTCTTACATGAACAAAGCCTGATTTTAAAAAAATATGTCTAATAACCATTAAATACTTAACAAGTTTAATCGAATACTGTACTGTAATAAACATTAATAAAATCCCAATAGAACTTTGATTGCTTTGCAAAAAATACAAATACATAACCCACATTATTTATTCATAGCAAAATATACACATGTAAAGAGTTTCATTTTAAATCGAAACAGAATATTCATAAGCGGTTTAGTATAAAATTTTAAATAGTACACAGCTCGTTCTATCGACGTATTGACGGTGCGTATAACTGACACCCGCCCACGTATACCACTGTACTACAAATAGAACTTGTTATTGGTGGGATATTGGTACTATAGGCTGTTGGTAGTAAAATTGTAGTTTGACTTTTGACTTTAAATCGATTTAATTTAAGGTTTAGATTAGATTTGTGATAAAGACATTGACCAATATTTACGTTTATGTGTATTTTGTTTTTAAATCTCTAACAAATTATTCATAAGTGTATCTAAACTCAATCAGTTAATTTATTTCTTAACTAGCTTGTGCTAGTTGCTTTGAGTGTGTTTCTGTGGAATAAAAGTGTCCTATCACCTAAGTCAGCTCATGCCTGTCTTGTTGTCCTGTTTTCTTTCCAAAAGAGATGGATCATAATTGTCCCACGTCCTATAACAACGTGACATATCTCAAAATAAAGATAAAAAAATATAGCATACTTCGTATCTTCATATTTTTACACCTTCATAAGAAAAAACTGCTATGAAAATAGTGGTACTGTTGTGAAAAAATCTTTCGTTTCAATATTTATGAACTGAAACCAAATTAATAAAAAAGTAGATATTTCAAAAGTAAATCTACCTTTAAGTAGGTGTAAACTAAAACAAAACAGCCCAATCTGTCGGCACCAGGCAATGAGCGCGAACGGTCTCCGGGGAAATCTGTTACTGTCTTACATTGCGCTACCAATTTAATCGAAACAAAATTTCGTTACTAAGTAATAGGTATACAAAAAACATTTTAATAAATCAACATTTTGCTACCTTACAAGGGTTAATGGGTAATTTTTAGTCATGTTATTTCTTTTCCAGCATACAGATACACCTCATATTGTTCATATCTAAATAGATATCTGTAACTCTAGATTACCTTAAAAAATACATATGGATGCACTTTTTGAAGGTTAGCGAGTCGACATATCACCTGATGGTAAGCAATCGCCACCTCCCATGGATATCCGAAAAACCAAGGGCGTTACAAGTCCGTTGCGGGCCTTTTGGGGATTAGGAATTTAAGGGTTACTGGGGAATTGGGAATAGGAAAGATTGGATCGTCCAAGACGGGAAAAGCTACTGGATGATTTTCCCCCTCAAACAAAAAATAACCTTACATTATTATTTCTCATGTCGTCCAATCACACATTGAGCTAGAAGAACAAATTGTTAAAAAGAAACTAGCGACATGTTGCACAGTCGATTATCGCATTATTGCGCAAGAAACCAGCACGTATTACGCCGAAATTTTGTTGATACCTTTGTTAAAATATAGGATAATATGATATGCTTATAAAAATTAAGATAATTGGGTACCCAAACCTCTTTTAGTCGAATCATTCTTTCACCCATATTAACCATACTGAAAATCCTGAATCCTGAAATTCAGGTAGCTAAGCCTCAACGAACAAAATTAATAACGCTGTCTAAAGAACTAAGCGACCAATTTGTCAAACCGGATAATTTAGGCCTGAAAATATTGAATGGTAGGAAAATATACTTTCTATATACTTTACATAAAGGAGTAAATTGCACAACGGTTCATTTGTCAAAAGGTTAATGAGCACATCATTTTTGTCATAACTTAAAATTTATTTTGCCTGAAAAGATTTGACAGAAGTATTGAGTACTAGCTTCTGCTATCAGTTTCAACCACATTCCCGTAGGATAAAAAGTATCCTATCACCCAAGTCAGCTCATACCCTGTTTGTTATATCAAATTTCATCAAAATCCGTTCAGTAGTTTTAGAGTGATTGACGGACAAACATCCAAACAAATCACGATTTTACGTATTTAAAATATTTACATGAAAGTGTAAATAGATATACTACGATTCTCAATTAAATATCTATTTTTAAACGAACATTATACAGGACAAAGTTATGTCAAACAAAACAGCAAAGCAAAACAAATTAAAATACTAGGGAACTACACAAAAGCAATACAATCAAATCTCAATTAAAATTGTGCAGTACTGAAATAGCATTTTTCTGTATCCAGTGTTTCATCTCTTTTATACAAACCGGCTGATTAACCTACCCCTACGAATCAAATATTTTTAACAGATTTTCAACCTAACACTTTTGTGATAAAGTTGAAACTCGGTTGTCAAAGTTCGGTATTTTGGATACTTTGATGTGCGTTTATTTGTTCAAATGTTTCGATTCTCTATAAAATGAAATGTTCGATGTAAAACAAAACACGATCTAGCTATAGACAGCTGGCATTCACTCGTCACTATCCAATTTGTTCGTTTTATAAACTTTTCCGTGGCTTTCAGTTTCGACCAACAGATTCAAAAATATGATTAAGAGTCAATATTTGCTCTGAATTCTTCATTCCTTTATGAATATTTGTAGATTTTGTTGTTGAATGAAACACTTAAAAGATTAAAGATTTTTTTATTCATGTTATTGCTAAGTATATTCCTTAATTTTTCTGTCAGTTGGAATCAAATAAAAAGGGCCATCATGTCTTGTCTATACATGAGCACAAGGCCTTGGAAAATATACTATATTCCAAAGCAATAATCGGCAATCAACCTAAAGCTAAAATTTATTAAGTAAAAAAGTTTGTCAAGATAAACTTGATCGTCGTTCCTTTTCCTCCAACCCAATCAAGTCTTTTAGAAATCCGTGGGTGGTATTCTATTTATTTTTCTAGTTATAACGTCTTTTTATTAGGTTACAATGTTTACCTAATTTAATATTGAAAGTTTAATAAAAAACTTGAACAATAAAATTATTATATTAATGTTACAAAACCTAATTATAAGTTTTATTAAACAAGACTCCAATATACTTTGCTACAACTATTTTATAAGAATTCTCAGAAATCATAGTACAGAAAAATAAAAATAAACTTAACATTGTTTCAAATAAATATCATAATCAATCCATTTATAACTTTTTTGATACCAGGCGACCATAATCAGCTGCAATTTTAAACAAACGAATGCTTTACAAACGCGAATAGAAGCATTTTACGTTCTTTATTCAGGTACCCGTACTTCAAAATACAGAGTTATGTGTACATGAAATTCATGCGAGCCTGGTAGCCTATAACTCAGTTACCAGGCAAACATAGGGCCATAACCGACTATAGTTTTATGTCAGGCCTAGTTCCACTAGATCAAAAACTAAACGGGAAAACTTCCACTGCGCCTGTCAGCTATCCCTCACATCTATCGCCTCTAAGTCTTTTTGTACATGGAGCCAGGGAGAGCGTGAATATGGAATAGGTTTTGACAGAAATTGGTTTTGTGATTTAAAGAACGAATAGAATGGATAGATAATGCTGTTTCTTTCCAACTCTTCACAGTTTCGAACAGAAACAGCGTCAACAAAATAATTACACACATAAGTACGTACTTATTCAGACCATTGTGAAAATTGAAATACCATTCGCTTACCAAATTACATATACGAGTAACCTTTCATACAAAATGCTCTCATTTAAATCGTCGAACAATATCACGCAGCTTGACAAAATGTGTTTCATAATTATACCCACTTCACACTCCCGTTCACACATCAAAGTCAAAGATAAATTAAGAGTACCTAGCACCTCGGTACTGCCTGTTTAATTGGACCCTTGCTTTCAGCTCGAGTGCAAGCTTCCACATCGAGAAATCGAGTTCAAAGTGATTCATTTCCGAGTGATAATGAAACTGTACTAACATTTGTTTGCCCACTGTTCGAGGTAATTTGTGGAGCTCTGTGCTAATAGAACACATGCTTCCGTAATTAATGAGAATTGATAAGCAATTAAACAAATACGGGGCTTTACACTACAGTGGTGCTATGTCGTTGTTTGTATGTTAATTTAGATAATTGGTACCTTAATTGCGTATTACAATGTTTCTCTATCATAAACAATTAAATATGCAATTCGACGTAAGGTTGCAAGCGCGACTATTGAGCTAAAGGTCTCGACATTTTGAAATTTTGTATAAACATTTTTGTGTCTGGTACTAATAGTGTAATCTCTATTTACAGGTAAGCACGAGATTGGCAAATACCTAGAGAAAATTGAAAACAGTAAGTACCAAATTAAATAGAATCCTCCCAAGGCATGTACTGCTGTTTCTATAGGTAGTAAAAGAAAATAATGTGATATGAACCACTAACCTTTATTACCTGGGCTGTAGAAACCAATTTGCTACTAAAGCACTTAGGTACACTATGTTCAATCAGCTGTTACGATACAACCGCCATAGTCGTAGAAGTTGAGCGGTTCACACTTGCCAAGTTTTCAATGGCTAGAGTAGAGCAGTATCATATTGTGAGGACGTTATACTGAATGGTATCAACCTCGAAATAGTCTGCATTACAAATTATTTAGGTCCTGTACCTCTATTGGCTAAATCAATAGACCTATAAACCTTTAAAGACAAGAGCGTGGTCCTTTTTAAAAGACCAGAAATAAGCACTTGTAACTCTTGTGGGGATTTGAGTGCTGGTGGTCTACTCATATATTTGCAGGCGTTGTTAATGTCTTATAGTATAAGCTAGTAAACGAGCAGACGGATCCCTAATGGTAAGCAATCGCCGATTATGTTTGACAGTCGTTTTGGGAATTGTTGCCACATTAGGAAAATATTATATATTGTTTCTATTGGATTCTCAGCTTATGAGGGACAGGTGGCACCCGTTCCGTATAAAATGCTGATATTAAACCGAATTTGTTTAATTTGCACAGAACCTTACAATTGGCAAAAGGTCACATTCTATTTTTGTATGTTTTTATTTCATTTTTTATATTTTCCTTTCTCGAATTGGGTTTACTGCTGCATTTGATAAGCAAAAACAACCCTTATAACGTCCGCCATAAAAATACAGTAAACACAGAACGAAAAACGCTGACTCTAATTAATACCTACCCTTTTGGTAAAGCTTTAATAAAATACATTTACATTATTATCGCAATTCACGAACGAAAATTATGAAATGAAAAATATTAAACGAAAAATTTTCGTATTTATGGAACTGAACTGTATTTGTTCATAGATTAAAATAATTGGCAGAAACAGATGTGTGACGCAGAAATAAAGAGTATGTTGCCTACACTATTAGTGGGACGTGTGTTCACGGTCTAAAGGCTGGAATGTTCGGGCTCCACTGGAGGGCACTAAAAAAGGGATAACAAAGATATATATTTAGAGGTCGTATTTTTTATTAGCTATCACATTATTCTCTCCACAAAACGTGACGGTATTAAAATGTAAATTGAAATAAAATTGTTGTAGCTGTTATATTATCATATTTAAATCTGTTGCTTTATGATAAAGACAGTGGTTGGATTTTTGTACTTCATAAGATTAAATCTACTTGGTCAAATATTTTAAGAGCCGACTGCTCTACATGCGTATACAGTTTCAAATACGATCCTGCGCTGCCGTTCAAATAAACACCGTCTATTTTCACCATGACAGTAACGTCTTATTTCCTCATTGCCTAATTTTGGAATCAATTTTGAAGTTGTATGGCTAAATAAAGAAAAATATTGTACACAATGTACTGATTTCTATCTAAAACAATATCCCCGCTTAAAGGCAATAAACTAACCTATCTCTCCATTACGCAATAAGTGTTCACGACATATTACGTCGTTTTAAACTAAATAGCGCGGAACGTCTTTTGTGTCGTGATACTTACAGAATACATATAGGTGTAGTAGCGGGTTCATTGTGATGAATGGCTCACTAATGTGCAGGTAACTACTCTACTACAGCTACGCATGATACAGCGTATTGTGACACGTGATTGGGTAATCAATGTATGCCCGTATTTCTTTTCGGACGTTTGTTACATAGAAGATATTTTTAGAAAAAAGGAGGAAAAAAAACTTTATTCGCTTTCTTGATACAAAAGAATAGATATGATATTAGATACTATATTGCACGTAAAACAACTATCTGTCCCTCTATTTATGATAATTATTACTCAGCTGTCCGAACCAAGGACGACCCAACGACCTAATTAGATAACTAGAATGCTAATGAAATCTAAAGAAACCGTCAAATGGGACCAATTCCGATTACTGTCGATATTACGTGATCACAATGCTAATGCGGACGATCAATGGAATAGACAACTAGTTTCTCGGCTAGACTCGGTAGTAAAATGGCTGACGAAACAAAATGAAGGTCTGACAAAGATAGTACACATAGATCGTACGTAGGTACTCAAAGGATCCTTTTGTGTAGCGCAGAAATTCAAGGAGTGAATGAAAATGGAAATATCTTACTTGAAATATGTTTGATATCCGCACGAAACCTTTATAGGTCAGGTCGAAGTTTCAAAGGAAACAAACTTCCGAATATGAAATCCCCAGGTCACAGATTACATCTTTCCTTGATCCCGAAAAGACGTCGTTATTAGAGACGTTCAGGAAACGAACATCAATTCAGAAATCGGAAGTCAGAATTCACAAAATGTACCAAAACTGTAATGTAAATCGACTCGATTGGATTAGGGTTGGGAATGTCCAACGTTTGACTGGATTCAGTTCGACTCTGCCGACGAGAGCGCTTGTAAACTTGTGAACCGCGACGTACCGTCCAATTTAGGATTTCACAATGCCTTTGCGAGTCGTCTGCAAACGTGCAACCCGAGACCCAGCTTAAATGAATAGCAATCAATCAAAATTCGGCCAATATTGCCGATAAAATACATTTTGACTGTGTGGAAAACATCAATATCCCAATATTGGAACGAAGCGATGTACCTGCCATATAAAATATTTTCTCCTCATATCAATTTTCGGGTATCAACGGAAACCTTTTTCCAATAGCTTCGGGTCTGAGAGCTAACACAATGCAATATTTTAAATGGAGCGTGCAGCTTGGGATGTTACTGTTCAAATATTCTATATTAGAAATTTTGGCTCCGAGTTATTCTTCCATTTTCTGAAAATATTGCTATCAATATCAGTGTCTTGAGCGACCAACTTACTGATCTTATCATTTGATGAAACAAAAGTTTACGGATTATTCTTAATCTAAACTGCTAACATTATTCTTTGGCCTTACGTACGTACGTACGTCATTTATCTTCACAATCCATTCTTTGTGCGTATTTTAATTGAAACGTCACTGCCAAGACATGACATGTTATTCACATATTTTTTTCAATCCTCTAGGACGTTTTTGTATGGGTAAATTCAATTAAGTTGTTTGAAAGCTATTAGAGATGGGATCTGGCGTAGCTACTTATTTGTAAGACTGACTGGAATATCAAAGGTCAGGATCATTGTGGAATAAATCAGTCTGCAGGTCACAAGTTGATATAATTTTACCATTCGGAGAGCGGTGGTCGAACTTCACCGACTTATCACACGATTTACGAGGCAAACTTCCCGGCGATGTTCATATGCTTCACATAGGCCTCCCAACCATATATCACCTAAGTTTTATTGAAGGAATCAGAGCAGTAGTTTTGAAACGAATAAAGTAGAAAAGTAGTTTCTAACTTTAGTTATTTTTGTGGAAAATAGGTCCTACTTTTTCCTTACGTTATGAATATTTTCAAAAATATTATGTATGTACGATGGCTCTATTTTAATATTGCATAAAAATTATACCAGTTAGTGGTAGAGCTGTTTGATGGGACATAACGCCTTGGAAACTTTCAGATTCGAAAACTTAAATGTCAAATATAAACAACCAAAGGAATTTAACAGATAGAAATACATATTTTACTGCGCATTTTTGTTAATTATTGTTACATGAGAGCCTTCACCTAATTATAACAAACCCAACAAATAGTCGGACGTCGGTTCAGCATTTTAGCGATTCACTTTAATATTATAGATGTCCACTAAACACAATACGCGTCCATATCTAGTTGTGTGTAAAACACTTTCAATTCAATTTAGAGCCGACCCTCCATTATTTTTTATTGGATGAGTACCGTGTACCGCGCTAAGATTACGTGGGCTATTGTATAAACAACCTAATAAGTACTATCGATTGAATCTCTTTTTGAATGGGAGGTGAATGAGAATGTGATATGGAATAGCATGCATGTCTATGCAGTTTTGTAGTAAGGTACAATCACCTAATAAGACTCACCTTATTACAAAGCATCGCAATAACTTCCAGATTGAAGTAAAGAAAGAGCATATTGGATGTTGTAATATACCTAGCGTTTTGGGCATATTAATACTTTATTAGGAACTTTACCTTACTTATGTTGATAATTTTAGCTTTTTTGTGCCCAAAGTCACGCTCTATTGCAATAGGATTAATATGAGTAAGATAATTGAGGAAAAGCACAAATATAGCAAACAAACTTCTGCCTATCCCTGCGGGAAATTACAGCTATGATGCGCATTCACTACTTGTTCCTTTCTCATTAACGTGTAGAGTGCATACAAGTTCATTACATTGGTTTACCTCTCATATGTATTCATTGGTACTCAGATAAATACCACTTAATCACTTTTAGCTATCATATAATAACATACTCATATAATTATATCATACTTATAATAATAACATGACCGGGCGTGACCTCGCGGCTCCGAGATTGATCATCTTAACCCGCGAATACTTCAATATAAATATAAGATATATTTGTATGTATTTATCATTCATTACTTATTCACATGTTGTGTGTTATTTAAAACAGTTTTTTTCTTTTCATACAATTATACTTGTAATAATGAATAGCATGATATTCTATGTATAGAGGGTGACAAAAAAAATATTATAAACTTGTAGTAAATATTATAGAATCTCATCATTTAGTTTTTTTGGCATCATTCCTAGTGCTTGCCTGGATAGAAATAAATATCTGAAGCATACCACACATCCATAGCACGCAATAAACTGTGTCCATTTCCCCAGTGTTAAGAAATGTGTACCAATGAATATGTTTAGTGGAAGCCAAACGCATCCACAGCAACATAGCATAGCACATTTCTGGTGGAAAAGCACCCTTCACCTCACGTTAACATGTGAAAGTCCAGGCTTTGGGCTGAATACCTACAATGCATGTGGTTGTTATAACCATTAACGTTTGCCATGTAAACATAGGCTTAAACATAAATAACTAATATTAGAAAAACTCAATCACAGTTAAGTACGTCACACATATATTTTTAAGATAAAAGTGTTGCCTAACTATGTATATTGGTGATATCTAACTACTACTACTACAGCCGACCTAACCTTGTACTACTAACCTTAGGGGCTGTATCTATACAGTACTGTCTGTGTGTATATGCGGGTCGTTCTACTAAACCACTCAACTGATTGCAATTCGGTTTCAATGCGACTTACTAAAATATTGGAGAAGGAAATCCAATAAAAAGTTACGATCTCCTCGATGTTCGGGTTATATTTACATAGATAGTGTTATAAACGAAATATTACAAGATATATAGGCCATAGGCGTTACTGAAAGGGTTGAGTATGTACTAAGGTTATTTTTGAAATGTGGTATGAAGACTTTATTTGTTGGTGTTAGTTCATAAAAACGTTTATTATGCCTTACTCTGCATTACTCTGTGTATGCCTGTGCCTTAATTATTAAAATTATAGATAAGCTAGTGAGTTCAGAGTAGCGTGATGTTTTATTTTATTTTTTTTAGTTTTATTTTTTTTTATTTTGATATATCTACACGTAGAGATTGTTTAAGCCTTCCTCGATACATGCACTATCCAAACACAAAAATAATTATTCGTATAGTAGTTCCGGAGATTAGCGCGCTCAAACAAATCAAACATACAAACTCATCAGCTTTATACATTAAGTATAGAAGTATAGATGTAAATATTTAACCAATTTAACATTAAAAATAACTTCAACAAATTAAGAGTTACTTTACAAGTATCTTTTTTTAATTTAAATATGAAACCAGTTCACTAAACCCAGTACACAAATTCAATTACAAAAAATCATTCGTCAAATCCTAATCTAGTTTGCGAGTGCTATCCAAATATTTATATAAAAATCCACTGGAACTTGTAGTCGTACATAGCGCAATGTTTACAATGCTGAGTGGTTGGTTATCGCGAGTTTTGGCCTGAAACTAACGACTCAGTTTTACATATGAAAATCCGCAGTAACTAGCATATGAACTCAGTTTCCTAGATAGAACTTGCAGCGCAAACGACTTTACTTTTTCTTGGTAAAAAGTACAGTTGGAGAATGTCGGTTACATAAGGTTATATTCTGGTACGGTAGTGAGTATATTTTAAAATAAATTAAACTTAATCTAGTATGTTATGTCTTTAACTACCGTCACCACTCGACTCTGGCAGTATAGTCGACAACTTTATGTTGTAGCCTCGGTTGCCACCAAGAAGAAAAAAAAGTATTTATCGTTTTACTTAACCAGCCTCAAGTGATAGAAAACGTTCATCTATATCTATAAATACAGATAAATATTATGTTTTCAGTTTTAGTTGTAAACTATGATACTGTATTTGGTACATACGAGTTTTGAAAATGTATGCATTAGCTTATTTTGATTTTAATCTAACATGCTAACTGCCGCACTCAGAGACATTTAATGATTACTTATTACTAGTGGTCGCCTAGTGGCCGAAATTCGACCATATATGATTTAATTTACAATACCACTTAACGTACGTTGAAGGATAATTTTTATTTAACTCAAACTCTTTTATAAAACTCTTTTCATATGAGACGTGAGAATATCATCGCAATGTCTATCGATTTTGACGTTTTGTCAAATACGATCAGATACTATGCATGTGTGTGTAATGTTTTATTTATTGATTTAATGTACTTTATAAGCATTATTTTTGAAAAATATTAGCGCTATGCACTTCTCCTACACATAAACTATAAGTGTACCAAATTTTATGCTCCTACGTCCGCGCAATTTTCGTAAAAAGAATTACAAAGTTTTTGCTTCACGTATTAATATATAGATAAAATATTCCTTAGTAGCGATTTTTTATCGAAAAGAATTGCTAAGGACTGGGTTAAGTAATCATTAAATGAATCTGAATAGGGCGGTAAGTTTACTATCACAACGGCAATACCAACGTAACTAATACAAAACTGTACAACTGTACAGTAAGTACAGGTAATCCCATCAGGGAATATAAGGTGTGATGTTGTGTATGCGTATATTATTGCGGATCCAATATGTTTGTAACTAGTGGCTAGGGAAATAACTCCTGACACACCTTATAAATAAAGGCCTGTAAATATATATGTGCCTACAGGTTTGGGTAACTTGTAAGGCAATGTACTGTCTTATTACTTAATAAGTAACTTTATATTTTCATCTAATAATATATTTTTGTCTTCTCCCGCCTTGGGCGAGGCGAGAGGGAGTGTCAGACTTCTTACTGACTAAAAACCATCCCTGTTCCTAACTCGCAACTGCAGTAAGCTCCGGCAGCTTTTCGAGCAAAGCAATAGAGGAGTCCCGATAAACCCGCTAGTTAGTCCGCACTCCGGGTCAGGCATCAGCCGGCAGCCCTACTGGGCCCCATCTGTGGTGGTCTGATAGCACTTAGATGAAGGCGACGCGCCGTATCCCCGTCCTTAACCGCCATATACAATGTTCGTGTTATGTAATATCCGTTAACTAAGTTATCCTATAACTTGCTATTTATCATAACAAAGGAAATAAGTTTATGACCGGTCTCTAGCGTCCCATCTATCTTAATACCAAATTCATCAACATTAAATCAACAGTTTAGTGGATATTTGGATTGACTAACAATGATTATTACTCGTATATACAGAAAATTAGGAACTGAATAACAAAAATTTCCAGAAACCAGAATATAATTTTATACTTAATACACGAAAAAAACATGTTAACCTTACAATTTTATAGAATAACATAAATGATCAATTTCAACCATAAAATACTCTCAAATTCACCCGAAAATAACGTCTTTCAAATACGTTACGGTTTTTTACAATAATCCGTCTTGTGGCGTCTTACCGGATAACATCATACGCATGGCAGGGACGGTACCTTTAGGAAACTGGGAGGAAACTCATTTGACGTACCCTTAGCCCATATGTACCCATAAGGAAATATTCCAAAAAGATTTTGTACTGTGTAAATCTGGTAGACTTTTGTGTCTATGAAAGACTTTGTAAGTCTGAGTTCGAGGTTTATTCCCACTTGGTATTATTATTACTAGGCCAAACGTCAATAAATTAAATGTAATCGGTATATGGGACTATGGGACTTGGCAATTGGCATAGGTGGATTCTCGTGGAAACAGACTAGAAACTATTATTATTCATAATAACTATCTACTACGAATCTTACTGCCGTACTCAGATCAATTTAATGGTTACTTAACCCAGTCCTTATCAATTGTGTTCGGAACAAAATTGTTATTAAGGAATAGTTTAAGTAAGCATTAAATGTCTCTGAGTACGGCAGTTACTATACATATTTCGCTTCATGAACAGTTATCAATTGGTGGTCCATTGTCTCCTGCCTACTCTCATATGACAGGTGTAGGATGTGTAGATATGTATACTATACCTGAAAGAAACTTCCTCTAAATAAACTGTAAAATGGACTTCTCCTACACACCACAGTAGGGAGTACAGTAAACGGCGCGTAGCTTCCGCGCGCGCCTCAAAGAGCCATCAGACCACCACAGATGGGGCCCAGTACTGATGCCTAATCCGGAGCTACGGACACCTAGCGGGTTTACCGGGGCTCCGGCTCGAAAAGCAGGAGAAGGAACGGGGTGGTTTTTTAGTAAGAGTCTGACACTCCCTCTCGCCTCGCCCAAGGTGGGAGAAGTCATTGGATGATTTTCCCAAACGTTAAATAAAAAAAAGAACAATTCCTAAAACTCACTAACTAAAGCGAACCAAACAAAATGGTTTAACCAAAAACACACCTTTCTTTTCAGTTTCCAATTACCTTTAGTTCCGTTTATATCCCACAATTTATAAATAGTGTGTTTAAGACAAAGGCGGTAGTAATTACTATAGCTTATTTACCTTACTCGACTACAAAACGATTCCACATCGAGCTATACAAAACCAGTGTAAACTGACCTCTCAATATGCAGAAAGATCATACAAGGCAAGGCCATGATAAACTGGTTATGTATAGGTTAGTACGCAGCCGTGTGTACCTCTAGTACAGGGTGTTTATTTATGGAAGGCAGCTTGCACTGTGAACGTAACGCTCGCTTGCTTATACAGTTTTGGTACATCCTTGTTACGTGTTACGTTCGTGTTATTATTGTTTTGCTTCTCTCTTCCGGAAGGTTAACGGAGAATGTACTTTTTTGACGTAGGTACTCATGTAATATAAAAAACAATATGCTTCTCATACTTACCTTCAAAGCTTCAAGAAAAGAGCATACTCCTTTTTAAAAGGCCGGCAACGCATCTGTGACTCCTCTGGTGTTGCGGGTGTCCATGGGCGGCGCTGATCGCTTACCATCAGGTGACTTGTCTGCTCGTTTGCCACTTATTCCTATAATTTCCAAAGAAAGAAAAAGCAACCAAACAAAGCCACGATCACAAAACGAGTATTTTATAACCCTCCATTTCATATTGCCATCGTTTTCTTTAGATTTGCAATCATTATTTCACAGCGGAGCGCCCATTCACGTAAAGAACCACCTGTTAATACCAAAGAGGGGGGGGATCCCATCATCATTACCATTATCCACCTTCGTTATGGCGATGTTAATGAAACATCTTAGTAAGTAGCAGGCCGATTGTATCGAGAATTTCTCTGCATTAACCCGTAACGGAACATCGATAAACTCCGCTGAGGTTCCGATTAATCGGTTTGAGGATGAATGAATCGATTCATTGACATTCGTAAGTTAATTATTATAATAGAAGATTTAGTGTGATTAGTTCAGTATGAAAACAAAATATATTTCATAATTATCATTTAATTTAGCATATTTTTTAATGATATAAGCCGATAAAGGAGTTTACTGATCACCTGATGGTAAGCAATCGCCGCTCCCTACGGACACCCAGTGCGTTGCCGGCCTTTTGGGGGTTAGGAATTAAGGATTGTTGGGGAACCGAGGATTGGGAAGATTGGGAAGGGGGGTAATTTTGCGTGACAGTCAGCAGTTCCGTGTTTAGGTAACTTGTACTCTTTACCTTAAAGTGTAGAGTTCAATATTCAATGGGTAGTTACGTTTGTGTAGTATTTACTTAACATAGGTATAATCTATATATGCAATGTACCTACCACCAGTTCCCGCACGGAGCAAATATTTGTATGATCTACAGGTAGTTGTTCTAGATCTGAGTGCGAACTTCATGTTTGTGTTCGTATGTAAACGCATTCATGATACAGCAGAAATCCTCTTAAATTATCGAACCATTGGAACTTATAAAACAAAGAAATAATAAGTTTGGAAGAGCCATGCTACGGCACGAATGAGCCAGCTCGACTGGAGTGATACCACGGCCTCACATAAAACCGACGTGAAACAACGCTTGCGTTGTGTGAGTAAGATAATCGGATACCAGATTCCCCAACAACCCTTAAATTCCTAACCTCCAAGAGGAGAGCAACGCACTTGTAACGCCTCTGGTGTTTCGGGCGTCGGCAATTGTTTACCATCAAGTAATCCGTCTTATAACTTAAAAAAATTATAGAAAAATCAAAGCATTTGAAAAAGTAATAATAATATATTGATTGATTTCAGTTTTACAAGATGGAGTATCTCGACACCTGGGAGTTACTTAGGCTTTTCAATAGAAGATAAATTATAAAGTAATTACCAACCATATTGTAAGCACCTGTAGTGCATCACTAATGAATACCCTAACTATTGTCTGCTATATCGGCAAAGTAATTCATCTTGTAAGCCTAATTAATATTCAATATGGATAATTAATTTTGAACTATAACACGTTGCTCTAAAAATCATTTTACATTGGAGGTATGCTACCTAGATTTAAATTATGAAATATGAATTTTGAGGTAGACTAAATAGTTTATAACTATGAATTAATTATTGTACATTTAGATACTGCCTTCTTGTTCCTCTCATTGTAAATGGAGACAAAAATAAACTTTAACTGTAAGACAATTTAGCCTTTGGTTTACGCATCATCAGTTTTGATCAACATTGAGTCACTAACATTACAATAAGATTTCAATACGTAATGTAGCATGGATTTCCGCAAAGTAACGTCTGATTCTATTCTATATACAACTTTGAGCCGCTGGCAAAAAATCATATTAAACCCCCTGTACCAAAGAAATGAAAATTAATAGTAACAAAAATCCCGTTTCAAAAAAATAATACTGCATCATTTATTAAAAACCAAAACATAGGGTGCGAATCAAAACATGTCTAAAACATTTTTCCTCAAACAGCGTAAATTAATCAGAGAGTAGAGTGGATTCTGTCTTCTAACAGAAGAGCCGTATTCACGGCAAACTGAATAGTTTCCACGTTCACAATACTGAACAATGGACCCTTTGTACGTGCAGAATTATCGACGAAGATTTGCAAAATGTATTGAGATAAGACATTGGATTCATTTCGGTGTAATCTCAGCGCGCCGCGTGGGAATACCAACTTACGAGTGTATGATTTGAAGTTCGGAGTTAGAGGGGTTAGGCAACATGTGTGATTGCTTAGTCGGGTGAAATATCAGTGTAATGTAACTTTATGTGTGACTTATTTACTATATATTATGTACGTTTTGATTTTGGAAATCGTCAGTGAAGCACGAAGGTTTCGTATAAGCCCATTTAACTCCAATAGATTAACGATGTATTGTTACATAGATACATAATATCGATGTAAAAATATTATCCTTCGCCTCCCAGTTTGAGGAAAAATAACGTTCTATTGTAGCTATGCTTCAATAACAAACTTCAAAGGGGTCAGTAGAGGTCTACCTATATTTTACCCTTTGGGACTCATCATACTGGCTCCTCCCAGCTGTCCTTTACATATTCTGATTAATTTTGTTGTGGGATGCGGGTGACATGTTTGTCCATGTCCCTCGCTTGCATCGGGTCCGTACCTTTCTGATGGTTTGCTGAAAATCTAATGGTTGGGAATGTTAGATGAGGATGATGAACACTATATCAACGTGGTTAACTACCATAGTATACATAAGTATTTAATTTACATTCAGTCAAATAATTAATACTTAGCATTATTAATGAACAAACAAACATTTTTTTAACAAAATTATGTTTATTTTTAGTTTGTGAGAGAGCAGAAAGAGCACATGACTTTTTAGTAGTGAAAATCAACCAATGACTTCTTCCGCCTTGGGTGAGACGAGAGGGAGTGTCCAGACTCTTACTGACTAAAAATGGGCACATGTCTGGACTTACTTCTACCATAACCGAAATATCGCGCTTTACAACCACTGGACCATAGAGTTACTTAGTAAATAATAAAGTAGACATAACTGATCTTTATCAAAAACAAGCAGAATTCACGTAACTAGTTATTTTATTGTGTAGCTTGACTGTATAACAACTTGATTGATGATGAACTGACGATAACCTCTTTTGTATGAGCGACCAGTACTAATTATGATTAACGTTACCTCCTGCTAGGATTTTTGCTCATTATGCTGGTGTATTTGCAGATGTTGTTTTGTGACATGACACTGAGTCATGGTCACAAGTATGACTGACGAAAAAAGCGAACTCTTCTCAAAAACTTTACTTTCACTTTCTCAATTCTCAAAAACAATTAAGACGAAATTTGTGTTGCTCGTTGTTAATTATTATTCATTAAAGTATTTCATCGCGTTAAATAGTAGACATAGATAAAAATAGATCAATTCCGAGACATTCCAACTTAGATTTAGATAACCTTCTTGGTCTAATGGTCACAGACGTAATTGTCATGATGATACATCAAATAAGTGGTTAAAATGTAGAACTACAACTTACCTTTGTTCGATATTATTAAAACAATAACCAAGTATAGCAATCGACACAACAAATATACTTTAAGACTTTCTCTTAAAAGAAAAAGGTAACAAAGAAAACAGACTCGTATTTTGACAAATTTAAAGCAAAACCAACAAAACTTGTTGAGCTAGCTATTTACAATGGTCCGTACAAAATTGCTTGTCATATTATTTAAAGAAGAAGTTAATTGAATAAATTACTTGTTTCACCAACCGACTTGTTTAAACAGCCATTGGAGTCCAAAATTAAAGCTCTTGAAATATTTTCATCAAAACAGGAGTGTTTCTCTCCAGCCTACAAAGAGTTAACCATAACATCGTAAAACCCTTTGAAAACAGACCAGTATTTCTTGAGCTTCCCCTCTCCCCTTGGTCCTCAGACATTTTATAGTTTAAGGGGGTCTAGTTAAAGTTTCGAGTTCCTTCTTGGTTGGTTGTTAATAGTTCAGTGGTGTTATCGCAGTGATTGAGCAAGCCAAGGCCACTGAGGTTCGTGCTCCGAATGAAATACAAAATGCGTCTTACTGTAAACATCAATGTTTACGCGTTTTGTATATAGAACGGATCGAGATTATACTATTCATTGTTTATTGATTGTAGCTCTTGTATTTTAATATTGTGCAGGCGTATGCTAATTGTATTATGCTTTGCATACGATATTAAATATCTTATTGATTTATAATTTATCGAATGAGTGACTGAGTGTTTCTTTTTTATTATAATAATAATAATCTATTTTAGGTCACATTGCGACAATGTATTATCACGGAGAATAATTAGCAGTAATTTTTTATATTCATTCAAAAATATTCTCTCAACTTTACATAATATTCGGACAATTATTTCATTCACTCTATTCAAAACCAAAAACCAGTTACCACGCCATTTACACTTACACACAACTTTTCCTAAATATAGGAAGAAAGTTCACACTGCACTACGCAATGAGGCATGCATGTAATATTAGAGGGAGCTTGGCAAGCGCTTGGCGGAATCCGGGAGACAAATTGCCGACGAAGCTCAAAAGTCTAGTCTGGCCTGTGTGGCAGTATGGCGGACGTCCCAAAGTGATTGCGTCGCCTGTCCTTATACTGGACGGACTCGACTCGCTGAAACTGCAACAGGGTCCGGTAATAGGGTACAAATGTGGCAAGATTTGTAGAGTGTTTTATCATATTTGGAGAAGTATTGTCACGTATTATTGAGCTATATGTGTATGCGTGTTATGTTTAATTACAAATTGAAACACAAAGCGTGGAGATATTATTGCTCATTTAGTATAGGCAATCTTATGAGAAAGAAAACAATGCTATAATTCATTTGTCTGCATCATTAATTTATTAAGCATATGTAAACGTTAACCAGTTTAAGAGAATAATACTTATACGATATGGAATATGGATTGTCGGGTTGTTCTTTAACGGAGTTAAAAAAAGTATAAATGTAGAAACACAAATGAAATCTTTTAAACCAAGGGCTCCCAACCTTTTCTTGGTCAAGGATAATTTTTTAACATTTTTATTAGGTCAGGGACCACTATTACTATTACTTTTTTCATGTGATCCCACAGGATTTTCTCCAAAATCGTGAGGTTTGTTCTCATAAAAAACTAGTTGATCCTAGCTAACCGTGGTATTTTTCTTAGGTGCTCTCTTGTTGTATTTTTCTTGATTCGTGGATCATATTTTGCCTTCTGAGAACCACAGGTCCACGGACCAGTTAGGAACCACTGCCATAAACCAATCAGAGTTTCTATAACTGTTACATGATCTACCTTAATCATAAAAGTTATATTGTTGGCCCAGATCCTGACAACCAGGGCATTGTATTTCGTAGATATCAATAGAGCAGATTAATTTAGAAATTGCTTATCCCAACAGGCCTGTAGGTAACTTGTGTAAATTATCTCCGTGTCTACGTCGGAAACGACCCACGTTTCGCAAATGTCGGTTTAGTCGCAAACACGTTTGCGTTTACGGTTTTTGGTGTTAAATAGAAATATTACGCGCTATTGTGTGGTTTAATAACATCTGTGAGGACTCTTGACTTTTTTTACGTGTCAAAGTTTTCTGAATTGACAATAATATAAAAATACATCTCGTTTTGTTGTAATTTTGCACTGTTTGTTACTTAACTACGCACTGAATGGTTTCGGGTAATAAAATACAATTTATAACATAAGAACCAAAGCAACAGTCGGTACTTACTTTAAAAAATGGAGAAAGGTCAAAGGTCAAGTTTGGTCTTTCGGGTGTCCATGGGCGGCGGCGAAGCTTTCAAGTCTGTTGTCTCCTCTTTCAGATACCTAGGAAAGTTACCAAACTCCTACACATTTTCCAAGCAGCTGACAGCGAATGTAGTCGCGGAGTACAAAGGAATTCTTTCCGTTGTCATCATCAGACCTTCCATTGGTAAGTCCCTTAGGGTGCTTTCCACCAGGGATGTGCTATGCAGCTATGCTGCGAGGATGTAATAGCTAAGCTGGGAAACTATGTGACCGTTTCCAATGATACTAAGCTATGTAGTTGTGCTATGAAGATAGCCTATTGCCATTTGCGGCGACCCATCTACTACATGGGACTTATAACAATAAGTAGGTAGGTACACACACTCAAAGAGATCTAGTCCCGCTAGAGATCCATGGAGCGACACTTGACGGTGTATGGCGGTAGTAATGTGCACTCGAGATCTCTCCAAGTGACCCTGATTGTTACTAAAGAAGTACTTCAAACGAGACGGATGCGCTCTCCAAAATGTCCTTTTTATAACTTTTTGATGTGCCTTAAGATTCCCTTTTTGGTTACTTTCGCCATAAGAAGTTTAAGAGTCACCGCCTGTTTGATGTTTATGAGGGAAATTAGGACTAATGCCCGAATACTTGAAATTTTCAAATACACCTGTCGATTTCGTTCGATTTAGCGATGCCAATATTTGGAACTTTTGAATGAGACGAAAAATATAAAAGATAGACGTATTTTAAAGGTAAATATTTATTACAGTATAAACTTATTAAGCTTATTAATTACCGTACTCAGAGTCATTTAATGGTGGCTTAACCGAGTCCTTAGCAACTGTTTTTGGAACAAAATCGTTACTAAGGAATAGTTTAAGTAATCATCAAATGTTTCTAAGTGCGGCTGATTATGATTTTAACTACCCCGGACTTTATTATATTCTAATAACTTTTTAAGCTTAAGCTAAGACTAGAACAATATAACGATAAAGCTAATAACAATCTGTGTGTATAGGCTGATTGTAACATAGGCCAGAGTTACCCATGAACTAGTTTGGTTATCATGTGATCTGACGGGCTCAGGTAGGCTCAGTATTGTTAGCTTAAGCCATCCTCGTCTAATATTGCGGGGAGCGCCTAATGTCGGGGTATATGAAGTATTGATACCTATCGCAATATTACAAACTGATCCTATAAGCTCAGAGCTCAAGGACCTGGTGTGTTAGTTTAAGTACTTAATTAATATTCAATTGTGCACTTTACATTAATGTATGTATTATTAGTCCTTTGGTTTATCATTAAGCATTACATTTAATACTAGGACTGAATTAGGTTTCAGTAAAGTGTAACGTGTCGCTGTTTTACGTACGCTGCTATTAAATAAGAGTCCCGATTTGCTTTGAAACTAGTTGAGCGGTTCTCGAATATTTCACGTGAGTACGCTATATCTATCTATATGTGGAGATTTGCTACTACGTACGATACACTGCCATCTATGGGATTGGCTGCAGTCGTAAGTGATGATGACAATGACATAATATCCTTGAGTCAATAGTTCGGTTAGGTCGCTGAAGGGGGCGTAGTTGAGCCCGTTGTGTTGACACGGTTGCTGAGATGATGTGTCATGGACATGGTGCGACGGCCGATGGCACGAAACCGTGCATTGATTCTAATTCATAATCAAAACTTAATTCGCGCCGTGACCGTGACGTGATATATAGGTATATATATATATCTATATATACGTATTTAGTAGAGTTATTAAAAGTTTGTTGTTACGACAAGCAACTACCATCTGCTTTTAAACGAAGGGCGATAGTTAAACTTTTGTAACAACCCTGTATCAACTGTTCTATTGTAATTTGAGGCACAAAGACAAACTTACTAACAAATTCTAAAGCTAAATATAAAGTAATGTAGGTAAATCTATATAAATACCAAAATTAAATAAATATTTCAAAAATTCTTGTACTCAGAAAACCGTAAAGTTTCATAAAGGCACTTAATTAACTTTCAGGGTAGCCGTACCTTTTAGTAGCCTTATTAATTTCACTTTCACATAGAGCCTCCTAAAGATAATTTCTAATAAGAAAAAATTAACACTCCTTAATGTTTTGGAACTTCTCATTTACTGTGTACACAGAAATGAATACAGTCTTTATAGATGAAGACAGTCTTTCACTACCTATGACTTTTATGAGTAAAGAATTTTGACGTCTAAATTAAAAGCATAAGTTTCGAAATCCTCTGTACCCTCCACCATAATACCTACTCCATATCGAGTAATTATAGTGGGCTATTGATTTAGTTTCTTTTCTCACTAGTAGGTAATATGAATACCCCTACCAAATCTTGCTCCTACCCATGAGAAAACAAGGCATACACTGTTTATGTGTAGATATTATTTGACTCTATATTTTATTATTTCCACACGCACACACAACGTCACGCCTTTTATCCCCAAAGAGGTAGGCAGAGGTGCACGTAATGCCACTGTACAATGTACACTCACTTTTTACCATTTGTGTTATAAGTCCCATGTAATACAGGGTGAGCCTATTGCCATATACTGGGCACAATTCCAAACTCCGTGCTACTACTGAGAAATTTTCGAAAATCTGAAACAAGCCTAGCAATACTTTGCCGGACCCAGGAATCGAACCCGGGACACCTTGTCCGGCAGTGACATTTGCGAACATTTGACCAACGAGGCAGTCATTTCAATTTCCAGTAAATGAGAAATACTCAACTGTTTGATTCTAAACCTATCTAAACATGTTTTGTTTAACTCATCGAAATTAACATTCTGAGTCAGACATTTTAATATAACCAACTTCTAATTTGATGAGTGGAGATTAATAATGAAGTTGAAGGTAAATATTTGATTTTCTCTGTATAGGGATACCTTTTGGACGGCTTGAAAAGGATATATTTTGTTTGTGGCCGTCCGTCCGGAGGCGAACTTTGGGTTATATTGAAATGGGTCTAACGGGTATCAAACATGACTTTTAATTAGACTCAAGCGAAACTATCTATTCGTTATAACATTGTTTTGAATGAATTTTGGAATGAAAAAGGCAATTACTTATACTATCTTTGCTTGTTTGAACTCACAATACCTTTCTCGCCTGTTGGTTTGTATGTAGTTCAACCGCTTTCGGTTTTCGGTAATTAAGCAGTTCCAATTACAGGTTCCGTGACGCTATTCGGCATTTTGGTATCGACAAACTAGTAAAACTGTCCCGAACTTCCTAAACTAGGACCGGACCAAAATTACTCTTGCTATTCTGTACTATAGCCAATACCTCTGTTGGTTAAGTTGCAGTTAAACTAGCGTAGTATGACGATGATTTTTTTTAGTTTTTCCGTGTCTATCGTTAAGCTACAAGAACTTATACGACTATCGTGCAATAGTGCTAGAATTAGGAAAGCCTAATTCTAGTCTATGTTGTCCTGTGGAGCTGCTGACAACCTAACCAGGTTATCAGGGTTTCGGCTCGAAAAGAAGGAATAGTACCGGGTGGTTTTTAGTCAGTAAGAGTCTGACACCCCTCTCGCCTCAAACAAGACGGGAGCAAAAAAAGTCAATGTCTCTATCTAGGCAGAATTTCCTTAAAGATTTTGAATACAAATTAAAAGTCTATCATCCATCACAGTGATAAAGTAAACAATATCAACCACTTCGATACTTAACATACATTTAATTTCACCCACAAACGTAATGTAAACATACAACAATATGAATAAAACATTCAGATACCAATTAAAGCGAACGTGAGGCCCATCGTATGGTGATCGCAATCTAATCGGAGACGAACAAAGTGCTTACGCGACCCTATTATAATTTTGCTAACGTTTACAACCCTGAGCTTGAGTTTTTTTTTTCATTATTTTGCCTGTTATTAAAATGAGAATCGATATACCTACGGAGGGTATGGAATGGATAAGAGCTGAGTGTTCAGTATTGTTGATAAACGAGGAAGAACTCTTCAAGAGGATTTTTGTTGATTTTGCCTCTGAGTAAGGCTTTCGAGATCACCCATCGCATAATTGAATTTTAGAAGATTTTTGCGTATTTGTTGATATTTTTAGACAACTTCAATTATCCGTATATACCTACTATAATGTAATAAACATATAGGATACCTAGGTATAATAAAAACAGAAAATATGTTACATAGAAAATGGATTTTTATAACAATAGCGATAAAGTTAATATTGGAACGCAAAAATATAGTTCAATAGCTTATCGGGTGATTGCTTCTCTTGCTTGGTACACTGATAACCCTCAGTAAAGCGAGCAGACTCGCTATGATCGAAGCGACATCTGCATGCATAAACAAACAATTCCCTTTAACCCCGTTTTACGACACAAAACCCTACCATATGAACTTTTAGAACAAAGGATAAAAAATGTTTGGAACTAATAAAATTTTACTGTTAGAATTTTCTATGTATTTTTTAACGACTCTAAACTATTTCACTAGTTTTTGAAATATTCTCCTGAAATGCATTTTATACAATTATTATAAAAAAGATGTATTATAAAGTTTATATAATTTTAGTTTTTGTTTTAATTTTTCATGTTTTTTCTTGTGTTTTGTTTTTAGGTGCATCGTGCACGGTGCAATTTTTTTTAATTGTAACCGTTTCGATTCTTATTCTTCCTATAATTTTATTTCACTTTGTTCGTGGATCACCGCAACAGCACATATTACTTACGACCTTTATGTAACCTGTCATAAACATTTTCATTAGATTTGATTTGACCACTCCTAATAGCTCTCAAATGCAATGCAAAACGTAAGTGTAAAAAGACATTCCACACTGCAATTGCATAATTGATTTCCTAATAAAACGTGGTGTCAATCGTAAGCCATTTTACTGCTTTTTAGTCTGTTTTAAATGACTATTACGACTATTAGGTTATCAAAACTTTTGATCCGAATAAAATCTCCGAATTTACGAGGTGACACTAAGCTGAGTAATGATAGTAAACAAAACTATTAAATAAGGTGACAGTGCTATCATTTATTTCCAGAAGATAAAAATCAAATGATGTCTAAACCGACGAGATATTTTTCGCCATCCGATTTTGCGAGTCCGTGAAAAGTCTTGCGTCATACGACGACATTTAATTTCGATCTCAGCGACTAATTTGCCGATTCTTGCCACGAAAAATAACTTGTCTGCTTGTACCTAAATGTGTTTAGCGTTAATAGGGTAGATGACAAATTTTTATTTTAATGTCCGTCTTGTAGATTATTTAAAAATATTAGATACGTATTTTTTTCTTACGGAAATAAATACTTTCGAAGATATATCGATTTTAAATACCACGTGACGTCACTTCTAGATACATTTTATACGTAGAAATGACATATTTGCCCCCACTCCTAAACTTTGATTCGTTTTATCTAAGTATTGTTATCTTATACCTATGACAAAATAAAAAATACGTGTCTAATATTTTTTCATTATCTAACTGACGGATTAAATAGATTTTTAATGTTCATACCCCGTCATCATTCCTATTGGGTTTAGTGAACTGTGAATGGTCCTAATCCTTCACCAATCACCATTATTTTTGATCGAAAGGGAGATAAATAGATTATCTTCGACCACGTTTATAGGCTAAGATAATATTAATGATGATTGATGCGCCATAGAACAAACCTCGATTCGGACTAGGTATTAGATTCTATTCAGGATTCTATTACTAAAAGAAATATATTATTTATTTATGTTAATAATATTTATTATGTAGCTAAGTAGGCCTGAACTAGATAGTCTTGTAAATATAATATTACCTTGAAACCTATCTGGAACATTTCTAAATATTCATGTCTAAGGTAGACACTACCTAAGATTTCTGTCTTCAAAGTTCTATTAATAAATTCCAGGTAATTCATCATTTCAATTTCATCTGAACATCAAAAATATTTTTCGCTGGAATTAATTTAAAGGTAAGCGTCCACATGCCCGCATCGTACGCATCCCACGCATCGGACAGATCGCATTAAACCGATTAATTTTTCAGACTGCGTCCACTGTATCGACAGCGATCGGATTACCGATACCACTTTCGCTCGGATTTTTGGCATCGGCATTACGCACATGACGTCATAGGTACGCATCGCATGTAGGCATTGCCGATGAGCGCTCCGTGCGGTGCGAATCAGTGGATGAGAATATGTGTATAGTGTATGAGTTTCAATACAAGAAAAACTAAAATCCGATGCGTACGATGCGTCCGATGCGTACGATGCGAGTCTGTGGACGCTTACCTTAAAATTACTTTCGTCTATATGTGTGTGTATTTAAGTAGAAAATAAGAGATCTCATATAAAGTAAGATATTTCATTTACTTACCTAGTTAAGGCGTATGAAAGAGAGGTCGAAATTTTATTTACTTTAATGCAGTGGTTCCCAAACTTTGATCCGTAGAAGGCAAAATATGGTTTGCGAAATACACAAGACAACATGATATATATTTTTGTTGTCTAACTACGGTTAAAGTTTAAATAAAATGTATGTCATAACTGAGAGAATCAACTGGTTTCAATAATCAAATTGTTCATAATTTCATGAGGACGAACCTCACAATTCTGGAAAAATCTAATGTGAGACCATATGAAAAAAGTAACAAAAATTAAAAAAAATGGTCTTGATCAAGAAAAGGTTGGGAACCCCTGCCTTAATGTGAGTATACAAATACAGCGAATGCCTAGAAGACAAAAATAGAACAAATTCGCCTAAAAAAAGGTACAAGGTTAAGGCATAAACATTTCATTCCGTATTTAAAGATATTTAATGATTAAGTACTTAAGCTATTCCTTAGTAACAATTTTGTTCCAAAAACAATTGCTAAGGACGGCGTTAAGTAACCAATAAATGTATCTAAGTACGCCAGTACGTGTTTCTTGAATAGAAAACAAGATGTTTTGTCTGTGAACATCAGACCACGGGTCGACCGGGATTTATCACAACATTCTTATTTATTCACACGTTTCATCCACCATGTTCTTTGCCTAAATCCTTATAAAACACTGACCCAGTTCTTCATTTCTTTCACTCCTGTGTAATTCGACACGTTTGCCCCTAACAAACCTGAACCAATATAACAAAATACTCGTAGTGTTACTATCTTAAAAGATGTCACATTTCTTTATTCCGACATATATCGGAGTAGGAAAAACGTTTTGTCATTCTGATTGTTCCTATCTTTGTTTTATTGTGTCACTTTATTAGGAACGGTATAATCCAGTACCTAAACTTATTTGTCATCTTCTGAAGTAAGCTCTTGATCAGGGATATTTATATCATTATGTCATTTGAAGAACAGTATTAGTTAGTGATTTTCAGTACTACTTTCTAAGATCTTTTACCAATTTTACTCAATAAGTATATTTAAACAAGTGTGAATAGCGGTTACCAGAATACATCAACCAACAGTATCGGAAATTAATGGCTGTGACATACGGACGGACGGACAGACAGACATGACGAATCTATAAGGGTTCAGTTTTTTGCCATTTGGCTACGGAACCCTAAAAATGTGTTTCAGGTACACTGCGCCTTTTCAATCAAACATCCTTAACTCAATTTAATCATTAATCCAATAATCATAATATTTAAATTGACAAACTTTCAACAAGTCGTAACTCTTTATCGAAACTAACGCAGTTAGCACTTTATTGCACACTAAATAAAGTATAAAGTGAATTGACACGATTGGCGTGGTGCCAAGATATTGTCAGTGATGGTGACTTCATTGCGTTACGCAGCGATATGATAAATGGTCACCTAACTGCGTCAACTTATTATGGTATTAGTTACCTTATAGACAGTTTTATTGGATAAAAATGTTATTTATGTACGTAGGTATAAGTAATATTCAATAAACATATTAATATGTATTTTTTGAGGAGGAAATTAATTCAATGTCTTCTCAATTCAACGCCTTGGGCGAGGCGAGGGTGTCAGACTCTTACTGACTAAAAACCACCCCGTTCCTACTCCTGTTTTTCGAGCCAGAGCCCCAGTAACCTGCTAGGCAGTCCGCAGCTCCAAGAAACATTAATATGTTACGATTGTATTGAATTTCAGGAAGGATTACTTACCTAATGTGTTAGTACCGGCTTAGTATATACTAGACTGTTTTCGAGCTTATATTTAACATTTCATAATATATGAGTTTGCTAAAATAACTATTCACCTATGTTTTATTATCGTATTTACTATATTATGTGATACCCATGTATCTACTAATCGACATACTATTAAAATAATATAATGTCCAAACCCATAGGATCACTGAGTTTTGCACGAAAACAATTGCCGCATGAAACAGCCCTCGTTGCCAAAAATAGGTATCCCCAAAGAATAGCCTTATTTGAATTTCAATTGTCAGCATATTCGCATTTTTGCTGTTACCTTTCCACTGTTTTCACATAATTGAGTTACCCAGTCTCAAAACCATGGTAGCACATCACAAAATACTTTTTTACAAAGTCATTATGTTAATGTATAGTTACCATGAAATTAAGAACTTAAATGACAAGCAATAAATAAATATTTACAACTTAAAATAAACTAAAACTAAAGCAAGAAAAAATCCTCCTTAAATGTCAAAGTACTCGTCCGCATCGCTGTCACTGGGGAACGTTCCCAGAAGACTGGCCGCATTGCCACGTTGAATGGCAATGCTTATTTTCTGATCGAAGAAATAGCCAGTCTTCTGGTCACGTGTAGAGTCGATAAGCTTTCAATCAATTTCTTTTTTTTAAAACATTCTGGGAAATAAATAATTGGTTCATATCTAAAATATTGCCTTGTGGGATGGTAGAGTAGATGGGACAAATACTTCTATTTCCCATCCCTTCTCTTCACCCGGGTGTTATAAAAGTTAAGTACGGGAAAGAGACCGATCCTTATAAACTACGATCTCTTTTCGCCTAGCGTTTTTGTCAAGCGTAGATATCGACCAAAAGTAAACTCTTCTTTTCTAGAAGACCCATAGACAGTGGACTCGCTACAGTCTGTTGAAAATGATCTAAAAAATATCAATAATAAATTATTGCAAAAGGCATCGATTTTGAAATAAATAATCTAGGCTCTGATAGTGTTATGAAACATGGATACGCCGGCCGTCCCCAGAGAGACACATATTCATTCACACGAACCAATCTTTTATACCCCCGTTATCGAATTTAGTTACGTGTGAAATATACAGTTAGGGACAAAAAGTTGCTCCATTTTATTTTTCCTGTACTATCCTGGGGACGATACTGGGTTTTAAGATTCAGGTTGGTGTCAAAATTTTATGAGGATTGACTACGATGTGATTTTGGAAAACTATTTTAAAGAAATACACTTTTCTTGATTAGAATCTGATGAGATTCAGTCTTTTAGTTAACTTAATGTCTTTGAATTTTCCTTAAGAAACCTGAAACTAGTCCAAAAATCCTGATGCCCAAAAATCAAAAATGTTAAGACCTATATAATATATACATATACCGAAACCTATGTATATTTTATTCGTCACAGCCGTGTGTTGAATATTTTTAACAAGATATAAACAAAATCCTCACAAACAGCCTTCCGTTAACATAAGTATTTCATAAAAATGTGTAAAACCTTCAACTTAATAATAAAGTAATCTCAATGTTAATGCAGAAATTCCCAATTCTAACTAAGTGTAACTTAATCAATCAAGTATACATTTAGCAATTTTCTAAAACATGGCAAGTATTGTCCGAATTCTCCGGTTGGCTGTAATAGTGCATCGTACATTATACACATAATTTTATTTAGTACTTATTTATACTGAGCAGGTAATTACAACTCGTCTCTCTTCCACCCTTTTAAAGTGCGTCCAATTGGTAAATGTGTGCGACCGGTGGCCAGCCGGTAGTAAAACAAATAAAATGCAATTTTTGCTCAACGTCCTCTGTTCTAGCAGACATCACACAGGAACCTTAAAGAAAAGTAATTACTTAGTTGGAAAAGTATTTATTTGCTGTATAATTAAAGATGAGTAGAAAACTAAGGTTAGTTATATTTTAGTCGAATTATTTCTATTGATTATTTTTTTCATGAGAATGGTAAGTGCTTAAGATTAAGAACACATTTCATACTTACCTATATGAAATGGTATGAAAATATTATAATTTTAATCAGACATTTTATTCGTTTAGGTACTACAAGTTTTTTACGAGCAAACTTAAAATATGTCTACAGAACAGAAGATTGTTGAGAGGGTTGGGACCACAGAAATATTCTTCATTTATTATATCTATGGTCGGGACAAATTTTGTTATTGCTCAAGTCTTCATTCAAACCTCTTGTAAACAGATCCATTAATATTGCTTTAAATTAAATAAGAAAACGCTTCAATGCACTAAATAGTACGAATTTTAATTACTTAACTATTCATTAAAATTCTCCATTCCGCTCAAATGAAATACCTAGAAAGAGACACGTCCAGTACTGAAACGTCCCTCCTATTCTATGACTTAAAAGACTTTTACTCAAATTGAAAGCACTCGTTCTATTCAGGTTGAGATTGGACGTCTGAAGAAGAGATAGTATTTTTCTATATAAAGAAGGAAAAGTATAAAACAAATAAACAAATCGAAGCGGGTATTCCTTACGCCGCAAGCCGTCTGCCATTTCTTGTGTTTACGTTCAGCTTCTCGTACAATCGAGGACAAACCACACATTGTTACAATCTGCCGACGGATAGCAGAATCCTTGTTACCTCACGTGTACCTTGTACCTGTGATAAGAATCGAAATCGTGTGTTTTGTTTGATTAGAGAAAAAGCGCCTTCTAAACATTTCTTTTTCAAAATAAACTGGAATCGATGATCAAAGTAGGCAATAAAATATTATTTAAGTACTTTTTTGCCCACAGAATACAGAATCTACTATTTATTCCATGGTGGCCCCACACTAGGATTTTCTCCTGTGTCGTGGGTGCGTTTACAAACATACAAGTTCACATACACATGACACCCAGACCCGAAACAACAATTTGTGGATTACACAATGAGTTGCTTCGTGCAGGAATCGAACCCGCTACACGTTGCACGGCAGCCAGTTGCCCAGCCACAACACCGAAGGTGCAGTCAAAAGTACTACTTGAAAGAAAAGCTAAAAAAATATACAGAAATATCTTCTTTAATACTGTTAGTTTTCCATCCTTAAATTTTAAAAATAATTCGTCTAATCAATCACAACTACCCAACTATTGTCTCATAGAAATCAGTGTCGGGCGCCATTCACAATAAATTGACTTCAATAAAAGTCTATAGCACACTCTGGGTCGCCTTTTACCGACCATAGGTATTCAAACCCCCATAACACGTAAAGTTTTTACTACAAACTCTGTTTACGATGATCTCTTAACCTATTTAATGGTGGCAGTAAATTGTTATTAACTTTAGCAGCCATCAGCACTTTTATATCGTTCGGTTTCTACCAGACCTTGTTTTGGCATATGGTTTGAGAAACAGTAACCAGGAACATTAGATCTCTTTGTATTATCTTGTTGTTTACTTTGCTTTTAAAGGTTTTTCAACTCAATAAACATAAAATTACGGTTTTATTTCGCATATCCACATATATATATTTAAATGGAACGTCTACTTTTTTCCAGTTTTTATGTTAAAAGTTCCGTTCAGGGTTTTAACTTCAGTACCAATGACATCTACTTATAACCAATACTTGTTAAACAAGTCAAAACATAACATAACAAAAATAAATTAATAATGTGTTTTGTCGCACCTTTGTTCCGTTTAAGTACATGACTATACATATATATATTATGTATGTATGTTGTGTATACAGTGAGCAGTTAGCAAAGTGTAAACCGATTAGCTAATCAACAGGTTGCTTGCTAAGCTGACATGTCAATGGCCGGTCGAACGAACAAAAAATGATAAACTATGCGATCGTTTATTAAAACTCTTTACTCGGTGTGCGCTTGCAGATTTTATTTTTTGTAATATTGATATGTCCTAATATTACATATTCAAAGGTGTGTTTATATGTTTGGATGTATGTATGCACAAAAACAATAGACAGGATAAATAAAATTTTGCTCAGAGTCTGGAACATACTTTTTTTATTGTATAAGCCGTCAAACGAGCAGTCAGATCACTTGATGATACGCAATCGCCGCCACTCATGGACAACCGAAAAACCAGAGGCGTTACAAGTGCGTTGCGTTAGGTTGGGTTGTTTCACGTCGGTTTTCTGTGAGGCCGTGGTATCACTCCAGTCGAGCCGGCCCATTTGTGCCGAAGCATGGCTCTTTCACACATAAAACCTAGGTTAGCGTTTATCACAATAACTTGGGTAGAGATGCGTGCAAAAATCAGTAATATAAATTACTATTCAATAGTCTAAAAGTCTAACAAAATAGATAGTTACTCGATTGTAGAAATAAGTGAACATAGTTCATCTTACCTGGATAGTTAGTGGTAAAGTTAAGTATCCAGGTTGAAGTATATGTTGCTGAATGAAACATGCCAACAGCTAACTCACTGACGCGGTAATGCCAGAATGCTAGCTTTGCGGTTACTAAATCGCTTGGATACAGCTGACTACGAACGGTTAGCGAGCTGAGATTTTGTACCAGATTTTAGAAAGGATTATTTAATACTTACCGCAATGCTTTACAGATATGGAATGACCATTAAAATGTTATGTTTTTTTTTGTCAAGGGTATGATGGTGATAATGATCTGATAAACCAAGACCTGAACTACGCCACAATTTAGGCACTTGTAAAAATCTGGTGTCGTGGTAGCCCGGAGTTTAAGACGCCCGCCTCTTATGCACAAGGGTTAGAAACCTACCAGCAGCAAGTACCAATGTGACTGTTTTCGAGTTATATGTAATTTCTAAGATTATTTAGACACAATTGACAAACGGTGAAGGAAAACATCGTGAGGAAACCTGAGCTTATAATTTCTAATTATAAGTTTGAAATCGCCAACCCGTATTGAGCAAGCGTGGTGATTAATGCGCAAACCTTCTCCGTGTGAGAAAAGGCCTTTGGTCAGCAGTGGTCACTTATAGGCTGTTGATGTGTGATGATATGAGAGCAAAACACTAATAAGACTAATATAAATAGCTCCTAGTAAGATCCTTTGGTCGTACTCGTAACCCTAATCTCTTCTCAGTCGGAAAATGAAATGGAAACGTACGTGTAAAACATTAGAGCACTAGATATTTCATCTCATAACTTCAGTGACGTAAGACACAATATTTATTTATTTAGACTTTTTAGGTAGGTACAGAAAATGAAATATGATGTTACATAAAGACGGGCTTAATGCCATATGGCATTCTCTGGCAACCAACCATATATTTCTATCAAGTAAAATTACAAATTGATTATATTCTACAGAGCCAATACCTATTATTATAATTGATACTTACATTATGTTTCGTAGTATTTTCTAGATATCATCCATTATGTCCTATTTACTTACAATCTACTCAGCAAATATCGATACAAATAATATTTTAACGGACAATAAACCATGAAATATTGTATAAAAACATAAACATTAAGTCTGATTTGTGTCGATGAAAGTTTCTTAAATCGTAGTGGGCAGTGGACACAATATTATCTCGGGCAAGCCAGTCTATTAATGCCCGGGCAGGAATGGGCAAACTTTATAAGTTATGGGCAGCTGAAAGCAAATTAGCTTTTCTAACACTATGTATTGGTTAGCTGTTGACAAGTTTCCGTGATGGAACGGCAAATTGTGTGAGTTCTATTACGTAAACAGTATGGGCTATTTTAGGCTGACTGGCTAAAATAAGAATTAGTTTTGGGTTACTTTGGTGACGGTTGATCTGTTATGTGACGTTTTATTTTTAGTTAACACATTTTACAGCGTGTTTTTTCAGTAAATGAGTGTCATATTTTAACACTTTGATGTGCGTAGTGGGTGTTTTTGTCACATAATGACACTTTACCAGCTGTATTATTTGATTTATATCAGCTACTATGCGGTCAAAGATTTATAGATTATCTGTGGAACGTTGATCTAAATACAATCTACTTACAGAACACCTTTCTAGTACGGATCTACACATTGTATTGTATAAGGACCGTAAATTAGCATATTAAAGTAAATATTTACCATAACTAACAGACAAAAACATAAATTATTATATTATCGGCTTACTCACGTAACTGTTTGATAAGGAACTCGACTAGTTTCAAGCCATGCTAGAGGCTTATATTCATGAGTAGCATTATACCGCGACATACAACGTGGCCATTATCGCGATGCTACTGACAATCGCAATTAATTCAGTGTGTCTCAAGAAAGTTATAATAAAATTAAAAATTTAAAAAAGTTTGTTTTTTTGTTTCCCGCGGTGACACAAAAACTTAATTTCCCTTTAAAAAGTAAAAAATAATAAAAGAAACTTAATCTTAAAGTACCTAAGAATGTACTAATAATTCTAAAAAAATTTGTATTTTACATCGCGTTGGGGGATATATTGCTAGAATAAAGTATCTGAGGCAATTGTGATTGTAATGCGAAAAGTTTTCGATGTCGAATTATGTTTTCGGGAATATCTCAAGTTAGGCCGATGAAAGATATCCAATGCAAAACAATTTTTATGGTCGTACGCTCTAAGATAGAAAAATCGTTTTGAACGTTTTTTTCTTTATGTATTCGGGTTTTTAATTTTTTTAATAACGTGTTATATTACCGTCATAGATGAAGATATAAAAATTTTGCCACACAAAAGAAATTATCCTGTATAGCAGAAGATCTGCTCAAATTAATAATGTGTGTATGTATATTTATTCTTATATTATAACAACAATACCATCTATAAATAGATACAAGCAAATATCTTCCAATCTTTGAATCTTAGTTCGTACATATTATTATCTATGTTTATTTAGCTCATCCGCCTGCGTGGGATAGACGGCAATCATAGAAACGTTTGCCTACATTGATTAATTTCTATCATAATCTTCATTATTCAATACAATACTTTTTATACTCAGTCAAAGAGATTTTGACAGACATCATAAAAAATAATACAGGTTATTTTTTGTCAATTATTATTGTGGGAGTCGACGAGGTCATTTAGGTCTGAGCTTCTCTTACGCTAAACAAAAAGATTATTCATGTTTTTTTTTTATGGAACATAAACGAGCAGACGTTTCACCTGATGGTGAACAATCGCTTAGGACACCAGAGGCGTTTACGTAGGGCTTATTGGGGAGGATCGGGAGATTGGGAATTAGGGATTGAGAAGATTGGGCCTTCGGTAACCTCACTCATACAACGTAAGCGTTGTTTCACGTCGGTTTTCTGTGACGCCGTGTTATCACTCCGGTCGAGCCGGCCCATTCGTGCCGAAGCATGGCTCTCCCACACTTCACACATGTATCACAAAAGACGTTCCTATGTTCGTCGCGATAATCTATGTTGTCCGGATATTGGCATTTGGCGAGCCCACTCGGCGATAGATCACGTTCAAAGCGCACACTGACTTCATACAAACGAGCAAATTGGTGACTTATTACATTAGCCAGGTGTAGCAGTTTTTAATATCAGCGTGTTAAGTAAAAATAGATGTTAAGTAAAAATATGATAAGGTAAGTGATGATGCGGTCTACGATGGAGCACGTCTGGCCATGAGTAACCTATATTATTTATTATCTATTTATTAAGCTATATTTTTTATCTATGATTGCTACAACTAACCACTTAGGAAACATGGAAAAAATGACAGATGTGACCACATTTTCAGTGCTCCGTAAAAATGATGACGCAAAATCTATAAATAAATTATGTGAGATTACTTCAAAGGGACCAAGTTGTGGGTCGGTGAGCCTGTAAAACGTTTAATAAAACTTTTAACGCTGCAGCCGGGTATTGTAAAAAGTTCTGTTGTCTCTAGATACCTACTCTCACAAAAAAACGTGACTTATAATCCTCGAGGCGGAATGAGAAAATTCGAAAAGTTGAAAAATTTCCGGGGTAATTAATATCAAGTAGAGTGTTAACTGCGCTATGGTGGGTCAATTAAGCCAGTGGCACGGTGAAAAAATGCAAAGGTTTTAGGGAGAAATCACGCTACAGCTAATTAACCCGAAAAAAACGAAGAGGGTTGGAATTAAATGAAAACAAAGGTCCTTTTAAATTTATTCAAAGAGCACTTTTTCCGCACCGACACTGCATTGTGGCTCCGTAGATGTGAAACCATCGATTATACTCGTACTTCTACCTACAGGGTGTTTTATTTTCTATGTTCCCAGAGGTTACGGAAGTTTGGAGCGACGCCTCTTCCGCTCCGGATTATTCATTAATCTTTCCTGTCTTCACGTTAATTTTGTCGTAAAAAACAGCTTAGCGCTCGAAGCTTTGGAAAAACTGAGATCATTTTATCATAATGATGTATTTATAGCCAACAACTTCGTTGACCAAGTCGTTATGTTTCTGGTAGATTGAATGCTTGTTATGATTATAATTGTGGTTGTTAACATCATTTACCATCGACTGTGCTGATAACTGCATATCACTAGGTTCGTCGAGTCACTAGTCGATTAACGATTTGAAACAAAACCTACTGGGATTTAGAAAAAAAAGTTTGTGTCTGGAAAATCTGGAATCTTGTCAGACATAAATAATTATACCTGGAATCTAATCAAATATAAATTAACAAAAAACATCTTAAAACAGAACCAACCTTCACACACCACAAACATTAACTCAGTTTATTTTTAGAAACTCCCCATTAAAAATAAGACAAAATATCCTAATTAAATGATTCCCTTATTTTGTCCTTCCTTTATATCAACACCTAAACACCGTTGTTCAATGTAAGCTCATCAGCGACCGCAATATTCATTAACTGACCTCAAATGGCCGGTGCCCGTCACGAGAGCTTCTCCCACAAATATACAACCTACGCAATGGTACTCCCATTCTACATTATTTTACTACAGTTAGGTACTTAGGTAATAACTTAAATGGATTAAATGTCGTTGTATTTTAAGCTATGAAAATTGGTAAAAGTTTGGTAAGTGTAATGAATAACTATTGCACTGCTTGCAAAAACCCTTTATTTATTTATTTATTTATTTTATTAAGAAAACCAACAGCGTTACAGTAGGTAAAACAACAATATGGATACATTTTTATGGTAAGGCTAATAACAGGTTTCCCTTAGTATAACATTACAATTAGGTATAACTCGGCTTATAAACGGACAGTAAACAGTCACTTATACATTATTAGATTGCTCTTAAAATTTCTAATAGATGTCAGCGATGCAAATAAAAAACCGCAACCAAAGAATTTATTTATTGTATCATATAAACGTATGACTGGTCCAGTACATGTCGTCCAGTACGGCATATTAAAGCACCGCTGTCATCTTTACAATATATATATATATATACATAATATTTTAAACATAAATACTTACATAAAATAATATATTTTTTTTTTTTTTTTAGATTTTATAATTTCTTGCATCAGGTTGTTTGTCTATCAGAGCTTTTACCAATCGAGTTTTAAATGTTTTTTTAGAATAAGTAAATATGTCTATGTCTTTGAAAGTAGTATTGTGAGTTCGAACAATGCGCGTAACAACGTTATTTTGTGCGTAATTAGTAGCATGAATTGGTACGTATAACATTGGAGTGTGGCGAGTACGTCGTTGAGGTGTGTTAAATTTTACCTGTGATAACAAGTCCGCACAGTCGAGATTTCCATTCAATATATCATATAGCAGACACATCTCAAGTATCTTGCGACGCTGTTCAAGGGTCAGCATACCATGTGTATTACAACTTTGTTGGTACGACATAGGAGGTTTGCGGAGACGGTAGTTGAGGTGATTAACAAATTTTTGTTGAAGTCGTTCAAGTTGACTTACGTAAATAATATAAAACGGTGACCAAATGGGGCAGGCATACTCAAGAATACTGCGTACATATGCGAAATAAACTGATTTTATAGATCCAACATCTTTGAAAATTTTACATGATCTTATAACAAATCCTAGATTTTTAAAAGCCTTAGATGTAATGAAATCAATGTGTTCTGAAAACGATAATTTGTTGTCAAATATGACACCCAAATCACGTACTATTTTTACTCTATTTATAATGATACCGTTAAAGTTATATTGGAAATTAACGGGGTGTATTTTACGAGAATAACTAATGCATTGACATTTATTAACATTTACAGTAATTTTATTAGTGTTATAGTACTTCGTTAAGTTATCTAAATCTGCTTGCAGAAGTTCACAGTCACTAATACTTTTAATTTTAAGGAATATTTTTTTGTCATCTGCATACATTAAATGTTCTGAGTTTATGAAAGATTCATGGATATCAAATAGATAAGCATTGTAAAATAAGGGTCCCAAATGGGATCCCTGGGGAACACCGCTAGGGATTTCAATAAAATCTGACCGATAGCCACCCACTACTACCGCCTGAGATCTATTATTTAGGTATGATTTAATCCACCGCAATAAGTCGCCGCGTATACCCAGTCTGAATAATTTGTTGAGCAGGATGACGTGATCCACACGATCAAAAGCTTTCTCAAAATCGGTGTAAATCACGTCGACCTGCCCACCCCTATCAGTGTTTTTGAGAAGATAACTTGTGAAACATGCCAGATTTGATGTAGTTGATCGCCTACGCATAAATCCATGTTGTGTATTAGGCACTCCAGTAGCAATATACGGATAAATGCAATCGTATACTATTTTTTCGAATAATTTCCCTAAAATGTTTAAAATAGAAATACCCCTGTAGTTTTCAACATTGCCACGCGTACCTTTTTTATGTATGGGGACGATATGGGCTCTTTTCCACGCCTCCGGAAAGATGCCTTCTTTTAGTGAGCGATTAAAAATAATGTGTATAGGTTTCGCCAAAGAATTCGTACAGCCCTTCCAGAAAGCTGCAGGAATTCCGTCGCAGCCAGCGCCCTTATCCACGTTAAGGGATTTCAATGATCCTTCCACAGTTTGTAGGGACACCTGCAGGCTAATGATTGTGTTACAATTTGTATCATTACAATTTTCAGAGCTATCACTGTAACTACTATGCTGAGCACTGAACACACTGTGGAAAAAATCATTGAATGCATCACAAATTTCTTTGCCATCCGAATAACAAACGTTTTTGTATGTTAAACGTTTTGGATAGCTAGAACTACCTCGCAAGGCTTTGATATAAGTCCAAAAATATTTAGGATTGGTTTTAACGTTAAACTCTGCCGCTTGTACATAGTTATTAAAGCACTTCTTTTGTTCTAAACATTGCCTTGCTCGTAGTAATGAAAACTCATCGTAGTCTCGCAAGTTCCCATATTTTTTTCAACGTGAATGTGCCTTAAACTTTTCCTTTATTATATTTATAAGTCCCTTACTGTACCATACAGGATATTTCCGATTACCTGACCGTCGGGTTAATGGAACCAACTTATTGATACCCTTTTGTACAATATTGTAAAATATTTTAACAGTTTCTTCGGTTGAGCCCGTACCCAAGGCCGATGGCCAATCAATATTATCATAGTATTCGTTTAACAGGTTATAGTCAGCTTTTCGATAATTATGTTTAGGTTTGCACAGTTCCGTAAACGGAGAAACTGTTAAGTCAAGAACTTCCAGAGTAAATACAGGATGTGCTAGATCAATTTTTGTTAGAGGAAATGAACATTCATTAATTTCTAGTGGCAAACTAGAAAACGCCAAGTCCAAAGTATTACCCTTATGGTTCATTAAGGCGTTGTATTGCACGAGACCTAGAAATCCTAGTTCGTTTACCAAGCGCATACTTGCGTTTTGTACTTCTAAAGAGCCCTGCTTCAGGAATATCGGCATACTAGAATGCCAGTTTATACACGGGAGATTAAAATCACCAAGTAATAAATACCTACATCGAGCATTTTGGGTAATAGTTGCCGTAATGATTTTTAAAACAAAGTCTATGTCTAAGGGTATAGTGTGAGCATTTGGCGGGATATAAACAGCACTAACGTAAAGATCGGAACTTGCGGATACCGCTTTGCCCGGAATTATTATTGTTAAGATTTCTGTAGTTGTACTTAGGTCACGCGGAACACTCCATGCGCCAAGACTGTGTCGTGAGAGAATCATAACTCCCCCACCAGTAGCCTTGCCAGTGGCGGCTAAGTCTCGATCATTACGGAACACGTCATACCTAGTATCACATAATTCCCCGTCCAAAATACCGTCATGTAGCCAGGTTTCGGTGATAATGATTATGTCAAAGTCGTTACTTAATAAATTTTGTTTAAATTGCATTGTCTTGGACCTCAATCCACGACAATTCTGATAATAAATATTTAATTTATTCGGAGCCATTTAAGTTATTCAAATCTGTAATAATGTATCATTGAGTCAACGTTAAAATAAAATATTTATAAATATTGCCATTTGCCCAAAAACACGAGTATGTATTTGTTTATTATTAAGAAGTAAGTAGGTGTGTATATAATGAATATCTGCATTTTACACCGGACAATATGTATATAAAAAAAACAAAACGTCCAATTAAAACCAAGTACAATAATATCCGAATCATCAAATGGAATGGATGAAATAATGTTGCACACGGGTAGGTGATAAAAACTTATTCTGATAAAAGTGTTTCGTAGGTATCTCGTTAAAAAGTCGCACGGCGAATACCAACAACAAATATCTACTAAAACACCAAACCCAATACGCTTGATGAATGTGCACCTAAATGTTGTATAGCAGTAGCGTGCACTCCCAGTAGCAACAGAGTGCATCATAATAATTTTAGAAAACATTGGTTAGTTATATTACGGCAGTTTAATTAATACTTTATAATATCAAATTAATATAAGTTTAAATTACGATGGTACTTTTGACAAAGCAAACCATGTTTAGACATGGTTGACTTTGTCAAAAACAACAGCTTTAAAATGGTATGAGGCACTTTTGTTATAGTTAAATAAGGCGATAGATAGTTACTTAAACAGATATTCATCATATCTATGGTGTACAAGTTACTCACAAAAGATCGCACACTCATCAGGCGAACTGACATTAGGTGTAAGCATCGACCATACAAAGATATTGCTCGAACAAAAAATACGACATAGACCTTAGAACGCTTAGATAGGACAAGTAGTGTTATATTAATGTTAGTACAAACAACCTGTATTACTACAATATGGAATTGATATGCAAAATTGTTAAATAATATTTTTTGGTGGATAAGAAAAGATAAGTAAAAAAATACTAGAAAAAAATACAATACCAAGCTAGTTTTACCGTTTTGCTTTAGAATTGTTGAAGCTATACAATTTTTCTTAAATCCTCTTCTTCCTTGATTGGGATCGCAGGCAATGTAGCAGCCTTCCTTACGAAAATTCTGCAGTTTTTTATCCAAGTGTATTGATATTCCTTCAATTTGGCAGCTTCTTTAGTTTTCTTTAGGAGACTTTTGTTAGAAACTGTCAGATGTTCGTTCACAAACACCGGGCTGACTTTGCCTGGTATATTTAAATCTGATGTTGTTACGCGGCATTTTCGAGTCTGCGAGATTAGATTGTCTTTTAGTTGACGAGTACTCAATTTCGCGACTATATGTTTCGGTCTTCCATCTTGCTTCGAGATAGGTGTAACTCTGTTAACCCGTACAATATCCTCAATTTTTATATCTAAAGATGTACGTTTTCCCAGTTGCAAAATGATTCCACTTAGGTCTTCGTCTTTAAGTTCGGGTACTCCAACAATTTCTATGTTCAGCAATCTATCTCGCTGCTCTCTTTCGTTCAGCTCAGACTTCAATTTATTGTTTTGACATCTTACATCTTCCAATTGTGTGCTAATGATTTGTATATTCTTAGCGTGTAATTCTGTTTTTTTCTTGAGGTCGTCTTGTTCGTCGCTATGATATTGCATAGATTTTTGTAGCGACATTACCTCTTTTTGTGTATCATTCTGCTGTATATCTAAGTTTTGTACAGTTTTTTGCATTCTTGTATATTCTTCTCTAATATGGTTTATCTCGGATTTTAATTCATTGGTGGTCTCGTTAAGATTTTTTAAAGAATCCTTTATCTCAGATATTTCTTGAGTGAATTCCAATTTCAATTCGTTCCATTTCTCAATCATTTTGTAGCTGAATTGGTCCAAAGCTTCTGTAAGGTCGTCGTTATAGCCACGCTTGCGACGAGTAATATTCTCCGAAGTAAGGTCAGGAACTGAGTTCGAATGTTCGCCTGGTGTTCGTGACATTTTTCAAGTTCCGAGTCTAGTCCGTACAGAGGTCTGTGGTAAACCCGATAATACAAGAATGCGGCAAATATTTGTTTGCACTGTGAATTATTAACTTCAACGTAACTTAACTTTAACTTCAACGTAGTTAAAAATAAGGTATAAAATCTAATAGCCGGGATATTAATTCTAGTTAATATTTTAAACGAAACAGTTGAATACGTCCGTTCGCACCGAGAGCTGGCGGTAGATGATAAAGTCGTGAGGTAGGATGCCCAAAAACGGGTAGCATTACCTCTGTGAATGGCAATAAAATAAATCAAATCACCTGAAAGTACCTAATAATTTTCAGGTAAAATACAATTTTCGATCAAAAGGACCTAGCTAGTCCTACCAAACGAAATTACCAACTTTTACCGATTCTAAGCTACAATACTAATGAAATACGGACGTCACTTAAAGTAATTGAAGTATCTGGTACTTACATTGGAAAATAGAATTCAATCTTAAGGCAATAAGTGTCAATTATGTTCAATACTTGACTGCAAGTTAACGAGGAACCAGTAATTCATACTTAGTCCGACAGGTGGCGCTATTTATCACATTCTCATTACATCATACTTATACACGTATAATAATTTATTAACAATGCCTAAGCAACAAAAGCAAGCGGTTTTCTTTGTCATTTAACAAAAAAATCACGTTCAATGTAAGTATGATTTGAAAATTAATTGAGTTTTTTTGTTTTGTTTTGACTACATTCTATGTATTCTCGTAGATACCGAGTTCTTGTTTTGTTTGCGAAATTGTGGAATTTAGCATGAATTATTAGTGTTCTAAAATATTTACATTTCACTCGAGAGTACGTACGAGCATACAATGTTATCGTACAGTTCTAGTTTCAGTTCCAAGAAACTTTTTTTTTATCTTGGCAATACTTATTTATAAAAGAAAACCGTGATACAAACAAAACGAGTTAACTCCCATAAATTAACCAAGCGGCAGCCGTTTATTCCTTACAAAACGAAATCCTTGAATAAATAATGCAAACATAAAACCATCAGCCGCTTTCAACATCAACCTGTACATAAAAACACTTCGGAGCGCTTATGTATGTATTTTATCAGAATCGCGAACATAAACAAATGCCTGTTTCGGTTCAAATACGATTAAAGTAGGATAACATATTAATAGCGACGATCCAACCTGAAACCTTTCTGAAAACGTTACAAGATCCGCCCACTCGGCAAAGGGATAAAAGCAATTCTTTTTTCCTTTAAGACGATACAAGCGCCATCTACGTAAATTATTTCCAACCTCATTCGATTCAACTCGCAGTAACCTTTTACTTGTTATCACTTTGAGCAATCTACAGTAAGGAGACCCTAATTTCCGGTAAAGCGTTCTACACTGAGGATTCTTCAGAGCGTTTGCCAAAAGTTACCTTTTTTTTAAAAGCCATTTCGTCAAAGGAAATACTGGCCTGTTGGTCGTGTTACGTAACGCTCAGCCCCCATTCTATTTTCATCATGCGCGTATAAATCGGATGACAAATGATTTCCAGACTTCAGCTCCGGACTTTTGTTTTCTATTGTTTTTTTGTTAACGTGAGTATGATGTATTAGAACGATTATACGTGATATTGGGAAACAAAATAACATTTTGTTACTTCGTATAAACATTTAAATGGAAACGTGACTTTATTTATCTATACTATAGACACTGATATTAAAGGTAGACTAACAACCGCACTCATTTAAAGATTATTTAAACTATTCCTTAGTAACGATTTTGTATTGAAAGGAGAATGCCTATATTTCTATGGACAGCCGTTGCGCATAAAAATAAGTTGTATGATAGCAAAAATTGGAGATAAAAGAGGGGAAATGTCATATTCTCCAAGGAAATAAAAATGATATATTTATTTTGTGGGGTTTTTATTTTCTTTGATTTTCTATTTAAGTTTGATTCAATTCACACCACTACCACAGAAACAATGCAACAATAGTCTTCAAAAATATATCTTGTTCGTGCAGGAATCCGAAGACTCTACTGGACACGAACTCGACGTAATAATAAGTTATTTGTTCTCACAACAATCTCAACAACTTATCAAGAAAAACAAAAATTCGCTGGCGCGCCAACACGATGCTTTGTTTGACTTGACAGTGACAGTTTTGATGACAGACCTTGACAGTTTACCTTTTATTTGCCTGTGGTAGTGTTACCAACAGTTAATCTAAATCACCCTGACCATATCTGATTTGACAACCAATGAAAGATTGTTAATTAGTAAAGAAATATTTTTTTTAATAATATTAATTAAAAACAAAAATATGAATCACGCGGGAATATCTAATATTTTTAATATTTATTTAAACTCAGTGTCTGCTTGTACTTTTCAGTTAAAACCGATTACGGGGAAGTTCTTAAAGTTGTCAACACTGTTATCACTTAAAGACAGCCATTTTGAAATATTGCAATAATACTCTGAGTACTACAATAAGATATTTAGAATAGCTTGAATTATAAACATGAAATCCTTTATCTTTCATATGTATGTTTCTTTGAAAGAAAATATACTACAGAATACATACAAAGAAAGCATTGAAGTCTAGACAGAGACAATCGCAATCAGTGATCTCGAACAAATTATTCGGTCATTGAACTCGGAAACTATAATTGCCATACTTTGCCAATATTACTTTATCTACATCTATCTATTAGTCAAATCGGTATGTTATCGTTTTACGATATTTTAGTCATTATTATTACAATGGAAGGAACCATTTTCCCTTACAATATCTCCTATGAAAAGGTGAAAGCTATTCATATTCGCATAAGCACTCTTAACCGTTCCGCCATTGTAGGGAAATATGAAAATGAAGGTCATTGTTAGATCAAAAGCCGCGTATTGTTTGACGATCTAATATTTTGGAATATAAGGCCGTGTTTATATTTCTAGAAGATATTCTAAGGGTCTTTTATTGTTAGGTTTATTAGTCTAGACGTTCCTCGTTATTTAATCAAGTTATTGGCTCTTAATTAAAATGATCGAACTCTTGGTTCGAGCCAATAAGTAACTAAGTTTAGTATAATTTTTGTGTGTATTTTACCAAATGAAGCTTTCAGTTTTTGTTACTTCTATGACATCATTTCTATTTTGTTAAATATCTGCTACGTATTTATAAGTCAAGTGAAACATTTTACTGCTGAAAATTCATGAATCACACAACGAAATAAAACAGAATGGAGAGAAAGAGAACATTATTTATTTTCCATAAAATAAACCTTGGAAAGTAATGCACCGGAAAGGTTGTTACAAAGCGACTAGACAAAGGCAAACGGCGTCATGTGGCGCCTTCCCGCAAGGAATGCCGCTTTTGAGCAACAATAGAAACCGCAGCTTGTTGATAAAATAATTTTATATAAACAGCTTGCTAATGGTGGTTACCGCACACTCTGCAATAAAAATCAACTCTATATAAATTATTAACATAAATCCAAACGGAATCCTGCTAAATATGAATTCCGGACTGTTAAATCTTCTGTTCCATAATTGAATAGCGTGTTTAATCATCGCACTGGCAATCCCTGCATGATTATTTAACTGGCAATTTCGAGCTCTGGACACAAATTACGCCAATGCTGAATTGTAGTCCTCCAGTAAACCATTATGCGTGGTAATTAATTTACTTTATTCTCCAGTATATAAATCCTGATTCGTATTCCATGAGACGCACATAAAACTGTGACGTCACCCGCGATATCGCCGCGTCACGCTAGGGTTGTCACAGCACTCCATGGCGCTCCAGTTTCCTTTAACCCGAGGCTATGTATCAAAAATGTCGGGATTATGCTAATTACTCAATCTGTTCCGAGTAGCAGATGCCGGTGAAACACGCTCTGCATACCTAAGCACTTACAAGGAACTTCATTTCACAGTGATGAAATACGCGCTAATTTCACACCAAGGCACAACCAACAAGGAAAAATAAATTTGCTCCCTTAAATTCGTCAACTGAAAAGTTAAGAAATTGACCGTGATTCTAACAGTCTCTTTAATTCTTTAAAAAGGCCAGCGCTATTTCTTTTCATAAAAACACACGAACCGTTACAGAGGAGTGCCTATTTTCGACAAAAAAATGCTCGTGCACGTTCCTCCATTCCATTTTTGTCTTTGCAACGATTCATATGCTTTTCTGTTTTATTTTTTTATTTGGATATGACAACCCTGGGGCGCGTCGTGCGACAAGTCCCGTCGTGGCGCGTCGCCAACTTCCTGAAACCACTGAAAAACTTTCCCCCAGCACTTCATAGCTGTCCACTGTGTACCCGTTGCACACTAACCCTGATTTTAATTAATAGCATTTCAGTCATGCCAGATTTATGAGCAAGTTATAAAATGAAATAAGATATTGCAAGATTTATTTTAATGGATATAAGTAAATGATTTCTTAATGCTCTTTACGTCGACATGAATAAGAAACTTGATTGATTTTCTAAAATTATTAGAATAATATGAAGAAGACCCAATATTGGACATAAGCCTGATTAAACAATAAAACAACGGTTTAACATATCATTAACAAAAAAAATTAAAACATATCATAACATAATTAAACATATTTTACTTAACAGAAACATCAGCTGCTACGAGCATAAAACAAGACCTAATAAGGTCGACATTACTTAGTTCACAGTACGACGTCACCGCTTTTTAGTTGCGACCGCGAATGGGGCTCAACTAGACCGGGCTGGACAGAGGACATCAGCACCAGATGCCGCCCACATCTGGGAAATACAAAATGAGCCACTCTTTGAGATAATACGTTATGGATCCAGAGCGCGTGCTGCAGACAGCCGAGCGAACGAAACTACCGCAAAAAGTATAAATCCCTTCTAAGGGCGTAATAAATTGGTGTAACGAGCGACGGGAATCTTGTTAGGTCGAGACAGGCCGTAAACCGACCAGCGTCCCCGCTGACGTTCCCCATACGAAGACGACATCTCTCCTGAGGGATCGACTAACGGACAACTAAAGGTTAAAGGTTGGGACACGGATACTTTGCGCGCCCTAATGTGTATTTATGCCGTCTGCTGACAGTAAAATTTTATGCGCGCGCCACTACCTCCTAGTACTTGTCTATTATACATATAGAACCGTGCACGAATGTATTTTTTATTTTTCCCTTATTCTTTTTTTAGAGCACTCCTGTCTTTTATTCTTTTAGATAACCGTAAAAAGAGTCTGTAAAACCCTTATAAAAAACCAACTTTACATGAAAAGTTCGGTTCGGTGCGCAACACAAAGTTTTTACTTTGTAAAATTGAGTGTGAATAAACAAAACATAAAATTATGCGAAGCTGTCCCTGTAATATTTAAAACCGTGCACTCAGTGTCGCCAGTTGATCCAGATTAATATTCTGACGGAATAATTAAAACAAAAGCGGACAGAGATTGAAACACGTCTATGTATTGATGGATAGGTATGTCCCGGGCAAAAACAAAAGAGCCAATTATTCTTTCAACACTCGGCGACTATTCATAAGGCTCACAGCTATTGTTTACTCCCTCTCCTCTCCCTCTTCCCATTCACATTCGCTTGTTACAAAAAATTCGAACAATTTAATTTCCTATCTCAAAATTTATACTGGAGCCATTTAATTTGATACATTGTGTGAGCCATTTTTCAATTTTAGTTGTTATTTTTTCATTCTTTCTTCCGGGTTCCAATATTCTGAAGAAAAAGAATTTTTCGTTATTCTTTGGAAATTCTTTGGTTAGGAAAATTAATTTTAATTATATATACAACAAAGAATCCATGCAAAGGAGTGCAAAATGAGAACCGATCACATAAATACCAAATATAGATTAAGGTAAAGATTTTTTAAGATGATATGATGACGCTTTGCCTTCAAACCGTAGAGAAAATAAAACACATCCATAGTAACATTTTTAACCAAAAACAAAGATAAACTTTCTTTACATTAAAGTAATCTGTACGAATTTCCATTAACACAGACCTCATCAATAACTTTAACACATCACATCATTTTGTCACCAATATGTCAAGTTCGCGACAAATTCTATTTGAACTCGAAAACCCTAACTTCTGTAGTAATATTTATAGTAATTCCAAAACATAAACAACCCCATTTTCTCGCTGTAAAACAATTCGGCGTGACACGAGCCACTATTCGTTTCGCGTTATCTAACTCGATGAGATTTATAAGCTAGTGCGCGTTCCCTTTTTTTGTATTCCCGTTGTCCCGCCACAAATATTGCGTCCCGTCTGATGCGGTCGCCATTCCGGACAGTTGTGTTCTTGTCATCTATTGGTTTATTGCTCACTGAGCCACTTAAAACCCTATTCTTTGGATTGATTTGACTTGCTTCATGGGCTTAGTAAAGAAGACAGTTTATGTCAGTATATGTCATAAGTTTTAAAATTCAGCACGATGAACTTTTACGATGTAAAAAAACCAACGGCACTTTTAGAGCTCACAATTTTTGCTAAAATATGGAAATATGTGACATGTGACAAGAATTATTTATCATGGATTTTTTGTAACATAAAAAATGCGTGACCACGTTCCAGTTTAAAATGTAAATATTAACACTGGCTAGTAGTAAATAATTTTGGCGAACTAACCGATTTATCGATGGCATCCAACCCTATTTTCTCTTCGTGTTTGAATGGGTTCGCCGATATCAGCCGCTGGTAAATATTATTTTGCCTCCATTGTAAGGGATTGTTTGACGGATATTGGGACAAATAAACGAATATACCTCAAAGGATTATCTCCAATTCGACTTCAATTTACAAATCACTCGATCGCCCAGGATTCACAAATAGAGGTGGAAGCAATTCCTTGAATTTATCGAGCGGGATAAGTCTTTGTGGGATTATTGTTTATCGTCCTCCCCACAATTTTAGTAAATATTCCATCGCCATTTTTGACGTAAATCGACAGAAAGGGGAAAACATAAAAGGGTTAACGTTTTTGTGAGTAAAAAAGATCAAGTTACAATAGGGGACTGATCTTTTGAAACGAGAAAAAATTGCCAAAACACACCACAATGTTCACTATCCTACTTTTGGGTAAACTTAGTCTAAGTTTTCATGTGTGTGGAAATAAACACATTTATGACTGTCCATTATGCCTAATACCTATACGAATTCAAAGTTTCAAAGGAATGCCTAGTGTCTCGACACTAACATAGTTGCTTTTATATTATGATTTTACTGTAAAGCAGCGATTTTTTTTTTGACATAATCATCAATCACATCATCAGCCTTTAAGTGACCACTGTTGGCCAAAGGCGTGGAACAGTAATTACCATGCTTGCTCAATTTCAAACTTGTATCTAGAAATTATAAGCCCAGATTACCTCGCGATGTTTTCCTTCACCATTTGTTAATAGTTTCTACAACATAATAAGAAGACTCGGTCTTAAACCAACAACACGTTTTTCCAACACTTTTCATGGAATCATGAGCATGCAAAATATTTATTAAGCATACAAGAAGAACTTACATCTATCTATAGAACTGACTTAATTGTTCATTATATTACACACTGAAACTCTATAATGTTCATGTTTTCATTGAGTACATAATGACTTCCTAATTCTGAACTCATTAAATATTAACATAAACGGTTGCCTCCGTGAGATCAGATATTACAAATATTTTCCTTAACGGTGAGCTCATGTGTTCCTAGCTACCGTATATACGCGTTTATGTACATGGTATGATATATAGAATACATACGACGACCTTGCCTGCGACTGAAGTCGTAGAGCACTATTAATTCTATTGGTTCACGCGAATAGAGCTCTAATATTTCACTTTAATATGTTTTTGTAGAATTCCTCGTATAGTAGAATGTTATGTAGTTCTTTTGATGTAATATTTTCTTTAAATGCAGTCCATTAAATATGAGTTACGGATAGGATACTTACTGCCGTACTCGGAGACATTTAATTATTATTTAAACTATTCCTTAGGAACGATTTTATACTGAAAATCATTGCTAAGGACTGGGTTAAGTAACCATAAAATAACTCTGAGTACGACAGTAAACACTTATGAAATAATTATACTGAAAGTCAAACTAGTAATCTTTATATTTCCTTAACTAAATATCACGGCATAGAGAAAAACTGTACTAGTTTCTAGTTACAGAGGGACTCTTTATCATGAGCAGAGTGCAGATGAGACAGAGGCGACGTCACACAGCCTTTGTATTTCCTCCAATAATTTCGTCATTACAATAGCGTGGATATCAAGATCGAATCGTACCTTAATGTTATTGATACTAACTATGGCAAGGATGCCATATTAAACCTTAAATGGCGAATTTTTAAATTAAACAACCAAGGAAACTTCATTCAACTCAAGGCAACACTTTAATTAAACGGCTAAACGATACATTAAAAGACTAACAACCTTATCTAACTAATTGAATTCCTGTGGGTGAATAACTGTGGTTAATTAATGTCTGACCATCATTCCGATCAGACTCACTGACCCTGACTGAATGTAGAACAGTTCACTGAGCTTCTTGTTATACCTAAGATTATATTATTGATTTAATTTCGTTAGCCCACAAAGGAAGGGTGCGTTTTGCGTTGAATTTGTAAGTAGTTTCGTGTTATAGGGAAATACGGATATTGTTTTAATAAGTTCTATTTTATTATATCATGGCTAGCTAATCTTCATTTTCAGCATCATCAGCTAGATCAAGTTCACTGGTGACCAAAGCCCTTCTCTATGATTCCCAAGTCATCCGGAGCTGCGGACTATCTAGCGGGTTTACTGGGGCTCCGGCTCGAAAAGCAGGAGTAGGAACGGGGTGATTTTTAGTCAGTAAAAGTCTGACACTCCCTCTCGCCTCGCCCAAGGTTGGAGAAGTAATTGGATGATTTTCCCCCTTAAAAAAAGCCTTTTGGGTCCGAAGCTGTAGACTACCTCGCTAGGTAGCTTGCAGCTTCACCGGGGTTTACCAGGACTCCGGCGTAGGAACGAGTAGGAACTGGGTGGTTTTTAGTCAGTAAGAGTCTGACACTCCCTCTCGCCTCGCCCAAGACGAGAAAAGTCATAGGATGGTTTTCCTCCCTCAAAAAAACCCTTTGTATCATGGACTGTTCTGTGCAGATTCAGATTTTTAGTATTCCTAAATGAGACCTGTCTTAATTCTGGTCAGGAATAAAATCTTGTTGTCACTAGACAAGACGGCGACAGGAATACGCGTTACGTCGGTGAAAATTGTCAAAAGTGGGGTTATAGGTTAAACACAATACTTACCATTACCTATCTCTCTTTGTTAAAATAATCTGTAACCAGAATAGTTTTTAGTTTTAGTCTTTTAGTCTTTCATTCATTGCATCTGGATCAGGTCAATTAAACTGTAAATCCAAGTGCTTACTGTTAAATTGGATTTTTAATATTTTTGCATTTTTGATTATTATTTGCCATAATAAAACAAATAACCATTGCTTTTAATTTCCTAAAACCAAAGATATAAAATGAAATCTAACTTAAACGTTCCGCTCGAAATGCCTTTAATCTCAAAATGGGAACATTTACCTACGGATTATGCAAATACTAATAAAGATCAGAAATAACCTTCCTAATTAACCCTAATCTTTCTCAAACAAAAGTAAATTAAAATATCTCAAACCTATAATTCGGCCTTTGATCAAGAATTTGCGTTTCGAGAATAAAGTTTGGAAAGAAAGATAGATCCCCTGAAAACTTTGTGAAAACATCTTAACATTAAGAATATTAATTATCTTCGTTGAATTTTCAATCAACGGCGGACTTTTTTGCTATTATTCAAACTGTTGGAGCCATTCCGCTAATTTTCTTTTAAAACTTAAAATGAATGAAGTGGTGCTTAAATGAAATAATTCTTATATTTAATCCGATTTACGTATCTTCTGGAACGGGCTGGCAGAGACAGGGGGGACACGCAAAAAACTTTGGGAAAGGCTTAAAATTATCTTGAGTGTTAACGTCCCCATTGTACGCTTTCTATTCGCGAGAGCTTTGTCATTCGGAAAATCGACAAAGATTTCTGAAGACACGATTTGCCTAAGAATCGCAGAAAATGTTATTTGTTTGAAAAGAAAAACAGTGTTCAAATCACTTGGTATTATTCGCTTACTCGGTGTAGGTACTAACGTACAAACAGTTTTAAAACATTACGATATTATTTCGACCATGCAATGAAAACAAATCCGTAGATTTCCACAGCGTATCATTTGCTTTTACAGCTCAGTTACAATAACTTGTACAAGTCGTGTTAAAGTCGCTGCACTATTGTACGAGTACAAAGCAGAGCCGGTAATAAGCTCCTCAACATTACGACCATAACTATAGTTTGCTGTGACAGCTCGCCACTTCATTCTAGCAGGAGCGCTAAGTACTGTAATTCCTTCGAGAAATTTCCACACGCTGCTAGAAACGATAAGGAGGATGCCTTACGTTTTCTTTAATTTGACGCTTAGTTTTAAGTTCAGAAACCGGAGCAATGCCAGCTCCAACTTAGACTAATCCTGCACGCTTTTATTCTTTCACAGACGACTAAGCCTTGAAGAAAATTTAAGACGGTTAAATGTCTTGGCTTAAGGTTGGTTGAGTGAAATTCAGAAAAGGCAATCTTGTCTACTAAAATGTTATATTTAGACATTTCTGTTTCAATGTTTGTTCTGAGTACTCTTATTTTTTGGTTAAACCATTACACACGTGAATCATTTTGAAGAATAAAATCTACTTTTATGAAGGACCATAATGAAACCGTTAAACGTTTTACGACACGATAAATAATGTCTCTTGAGGGAAGTACACAGAACAAAAACCAGGCAGAGACAATATACGTTTGCATTTCATTTAAACTTCGTTTAATGGTTGCTTTAATCATTTGGCAACAGAGTAAAAGTGCATTCGGCTGACAAATTATACGGAGGCGGCGTAACTGAGCGGCAAATTGTTTCCAACAAGAAACAAACGTATACGTATAATTCAACAAACCTTTTTGTTCAGACTCTCGGTCTATCGGAGGCCCTTATCTGGAACAACGATATAATTTACTATACGTACATACATACGTTGTTATAAAAACAATACACACAAAAGTTAGCCTCCAACCCAAACGAGCCAAATGTTTTCATTCCAACAAAAAACAAACGCTCGGAAACAAGCAATCTAGATGTGATTTACATGGTTTAATTTACGTGGTATTTCCATGGATGTTTGGACGGAAAGTTTGTCTTTCATTCAAGCACAAAATTATAGGCATGAATAATTTGTAGTAGGATATATTTTAGTATGAGATAATCTGTCATTGTGATTGAGAGGCATTAATGTCACAATAAGCCCTTGAAAAGGACAGATGCTGTCAACTATTTAAACGATTAGTTTTCTACTCAAAGTACCGCTTAAATTAGCAGTATTCAAAGTGCAAAGTGCAACGTTTTCCTCAGACCTAACTAAGTTTTAGTTGAAATTGTGTGATTCTGAGGAAACTTGTCAGTAACATGCACTTTATAGACGTCTACCCACACGTCGCAAACTGCTCTAACTAGCATTCCCACGACTTTTCTACTTCACCGACCGCTGACATTTCCATAATTTGGAGCATTGAAGATGTTTGCAATATAGGAAAGTACTGTAAAATATCTAAAATGTGCTGAGTCTGTTCAAATGTAGTACCATGTCCATGTTCATCGTATGTGTAGAGGGATCAGAATAGACATGATGACGTGGTATAAAAATTTATTAAGTCAAGTCAGTTAAGTAATGAAAAATTTGTCATATGAGATAGCAATACTTAGATAAAAAATATCAAGGTTTTGGAGTTGGGAGCAAATACGTCATTTCCACGTATAAAATGTACATAGAAGTGGATACAAAATTCAGAGGATACAAAAGCTTCTTGGATTTTTTTATTTTTCTTCCTAATGTAGACATCAGTCAGAAAAATGTTAAAGGAATACACACTTTCGAGGTGTCACGTCTAGACTTAACAAAATAAGAAATACAATATAAGATCTGCCTTAAGTTATATAGGAGTTAAGTACTGCGTATAAGAAAATAAATATCCTCAATATTGTCCATCCCTTATGTGAACGGGTGATATATTTCTCACGGTAGCACCCCAAAATATTGTACTTAATCAAGTAATTATTGTTATGATTACTTTTTTCGATTCGTAAGTACTTTCTACCTTCGTTCGTAGCACAATTAATCTTAGGTGAGTAGTAGGTAATGAATGGGCGGTCGCTTCGTCGCCTTCCGCCCGTTCATAATTGTATTAATGATCTTTCAAATTGTGACTAAGTATTATTTTATTAGCTCGTTATTTTTGATAGCTTGTAAAGGGTTTATATTATCACTTTGTTATTTATTGGTGTTATTAACGCTAGTTTGATATACGGTTTAGTATGGTCCTTGACCAGATGGGGCCTATTTATAATGCCTTATCCGGAACTGCGGACTATCTAGCGGGTTTACACAGGGATCCGGCTTGTAACAGGAGTAGTAACGGGGTTTTTTAGTCAGTAGAGTCTACATCGCCACTTTATTCGCCCTGCCGAGAAAAGTCGTCGGATGACTCCTTAAAAAAATGGTCCTGACACATATTAATAAAACTTTTAAGTTTCTAAATGATACACTGTCGCTCAATGAGTAGCGCAATTAAAATTAAAAACATTTTCAAACTTCAATCTCTAATCTAAACCTTCAGAAACAGTTTAAAATTTCAAATTATTCATTGGAGTTGCAATTAACAATCAAAGCAATGTAATCTCCTTCAAATAAGGACTGATAAAGTTTAGAAACCACCCGCTAAATTATTTTAACGGGCCATTACATTCCACTTATAACAGTTATAAGTAGATAACATTGCCCTTTATTTAGGAATCTCTCATAAAGTTAGGCTAAAAGGCAGTTAGAAATGACATCTGGCACTTTAAGATTCTAGATATTTCTTATCTCCCAGTTGATTGCCCGCTTCAGGAAAATACGAATAGTTTTGTGTCTCTTAAATGTGTTTTGAAGTACGAGTTGATAAAATGAAATATAAATAAATTGTAAAGCGTTGTTGATGGAAGAGCTTTAGATAAAAAGACAGGCCGTTTTAAAAATAGATGATTAAAGTTTCAATCTTGTTTCTGTCTCTGCCGATCGTAGGAGGGCACGTAATTTTCTTTTACCAACTTTAACTTTTAAAAAAGAAAACCTCATCACGCCAAGTTCAATTCCTGATTGAGCCAAGAGTTCGAAATTCGGGAATACTTTTATTTTGTCTTCTTTTAACTTCAACTAGCCCCCATCTCTTTTTTACAGAGTTGCACAAGTCAAGCTTTTAGCAAATGACTAACGAAAAAGTTAATCGATGAACAAATAATTTACTTGTAAACGGCAATAAATCAGTTACATGAGACCTCACTTAGTTAAATAAAGCCAACAATAGGCTCATAAATAGTTTTAAACGCATTACCGTTGACACTTAACACAATTGTTAAACTGAATTAGCTAGCACACAATTGAATACAATGGGTACAGAAATTGTAATTAGAAGCAACACATGGGTCGAACATAATATTTGTATGCAATTACAATTTTCAAAGACCAACTTTTTGTCGGTCATATCGTTAGTGTTAAACAATCGTACAATATATGAAATGGAAATAGTATACAGAATAACAACAAGTTGCAAATAAAACAAACTGGTAAAATATGTCAACTTGATTGTGACCAATTAAAATGCAATAATGAAATCCGAAAACATATATTACAATAAAATCCACCACATAGTAAAGCATCGAATATCCCAATAGTAAACACGACTTCATACAGTTAAACTCAAAGTAAATTAACAGTATTAATCAACTACTCGATGCGGTAATTAATGTACATTTTGTATTCACCAACGAAGAGCTTTCAGCCAGTTTAATTTACTGTATGTCAAATAAATAAACTAGCCAACTGTAGTAAAACAATAGGATAAACATCAACAAAACTTCGGAATAATGCTTCCAATTCAAAGGGTTCCCCAAGGAGCGATCCTTGGACCGTTATATTTAACGATCCATAAAATTTCTTCAAAACATTTAGCTAATATCCGTATAGCAATTTCCAATTAGGTTAGCATCTGTGCAATTTTTGCTCTAAACTAGGTACTTGAGAAGGCCATTTGATGCAATACACGGCACATTGCCTCGAGAGAGTCGCCTTCTTGCGAAGTCAGTTCATGTCGTTAGTATAATGTCCTATTACAGAGGACACACTTTAAGCAGCATGCATTATCGGTCCCTCTGGACTACATTCTTTTATCGTCTTAAAATCAGCTGTTTCTAGGATGATTATTTTCTTTTCTTTTATAATATATCTATGCTAATATACGTAATAGGAATATGGGAAGATTTGAACCTACTAAAACCTGTATTACCTATGTTTACACAACATACAAAACATTTTTAGGAGAGTTTATTAAATCAAATAAAAACATAATAACAAAAGTAATTTGTATATGTGTAAGTACAATGTATCTGCCTTTGTCTCCGATCTGTTTAAGCATATCATTATGATTGTGATCCTTATAAAGTATGCACGTTGCCTTGACGACCCTTTGTATGTCGTTACGCAATCAGATCTCCAAAATAAGAATGTAATGAAGACTTTATTTGATGTAAGCAGAGTTATATTGCCGTGTAGTACTTGTAAAATGAAATTGCTGCCTTGATTAGATATGTTATTATAACTGTGTATGTTATTTTTCTTAGAAAAATTTAATTGGAGTCTGAATAAATTTTAAGTTCAAACTACTGTAAATAAATAGTATGTGATGATGATGATTGAAGATTTCTTTTTTAATTTTTATAGTTAACTAGCGTTAGTTACTTAGCGTTAACTTAAACAGAGAAAGGACGTTCATTTAAAATTCCTAAGTATATTTATTATTGATCTTAAAGCCCTGGCTTCTAATTGCATGTAGCAAATTGTATGATAAGGGTACAGACACGAGTTCGTAGAGTATTACCAACTTAAGTAACGGATAAGTTTCAGAAGTAGCAGCGATAGCGATTACCTCTGTAATCAATAATGAACTTATGAAGAACCTTATAGAACCAATACAATTGGCAGTTTTTATAAAAGGTGTAACTCCTGCTCAAACTACAATCGTACATATACAGGAAACAGTAGGTATTATTATACGCTACGATGTAAACAACATTCACAAAGGCATAGGAACTTAAAAACCAATCAACGAGACAGGGCTTCTTCAAGAAGGTCGAACTTAAATTAAATAAAGTCCCCATTCCTAGTAAATCTTATTACAGTTAGGATAGAGAGGCATCCTTCCAAAATAAACAACGTCTATAAAAGAGGGTTACTTTGTAAAAAGTTTTCTGTTGACGACCAATTTGATCTCGTAATAAAATCAAGTTGGGATAACGTCGACCATTTTATTGATGTCGTTCCTACTGACAGAGATATGGAAAAGATGAATAAACAAAACTTAAGGCTTATATTGCGTTGTGTGTGAATTTTGATACGATATTTCGGAGATGAAAGTGAATCAATGATAAAGGGTAAACGGTTAAACTTAGGCACTGAATTGGCTCGTCAAATAAATTCTGAAAGAGTACTCATAAACCGTATTGAACACCGGTGCATCGTTAAAAAGTGCTTTAAGATTTAAGGGAAACCTACGTTTTTGTCAATCACTTTTATTCGATTTGTAATTCTTAATCGAGTTCTTGAATATTGAATATTCTCCTGGAAACGCTTATCAACGCTAAACGCTTTGACTTTGACTATGAAAATAACACTTTGGTTTTTCATACTCATTCCATGCAGTTGGTTAAAATACATCATACAACTAAATATAGATAGGTAAGTACACCATTCCCTCACAAGTACGGAGCTCGTTCAATGAACCACAGTTATTCGACTCACGTAACGTTAATTACGCGAACTAAAACGAAGGAACGTTTATTTATTTATTGACCCATTCTGAGAGGAAGCGCTGCAACAACCATTACTCAATTAATGTGTAATGTCTGCTATAAGAATACGATTCTCCGTTTATATCACACTTTTTTTGAGGGGAGAAAATCGTCCAAGGACTCCCATCTCACCACACACGGCCAGTGTCAGACTCTTACTGACTAAATACCACCCCGTTTCTACTCCTGCTTTTTTAGCCGAAGCCCCGGTAGCCCGTTAGGCTGTTCGCTCAGTTAATACTATACTATATCTGTGAAAGCTTGTTTGTTTGGATATTTATCCGTCAATCACGCTAAATCTCTTTAACGGATTTTGATGAAATTTGGCATAAAGACAGGGTATGAGGTGACTTACATGTTAGGATATTTTATTCCACGGGAACGCGGGCAGAAGCTAATCACAAAATATAGCCTAAGTATCGTTATTTGGGCTAAGAATAAAAGTGATGAAAGTCCCAATAACATAAAATAATTAATGTGAAGATCTCGTTGGTTTGTTCAAGTTAATCTCCATATTGACTCTGTTTATTGTATCATATATCCCAATTTTCTGTGATGCTTAGAAGCTAATAACTATTAAACTAGGGAACAAAATATCACCTACATAGTGGGTATTAAATCTGTGCTCTGGTACAAAGTGTCGGTAGCGGGATTGTCAATAAAATCCGCGTCCATGAATCACTATCAAGTTGACAGTGTCACAGGCGAGCGGACGACAGGCTATGCAAGTTTGCAGAGGTGGATGCAACTTGACTGACACTGTTTGAGCCGATATTGACGAATTGATGCTATTTGTACACCTATTTTATATGTATGTATATACGTTAGAAACAATATCAGACAACTTGGTGTTTATTACCCGAGTGTAAGCAAGATTTGTTTCGTATCAAACCAACGAACAAGTGCAGAAAATGTTAGCTATGTATTGAAAGTAATATAAGTATAGTATTGTATTGTAAGTAAGTTGAGAATATACAGGTGGCGGCTTGTCGTTCTACGTGAAGGACTAAGGGGGAGGTCTTTGTTCAACAGCGGACGTCTCCCGGCTGATGATGAAGATGATGATTGAAAGTTATGCTCAGATTAGTAACAAACATTGCTGTTAGCAAAGCTTAGATATAATTATGGACATATGTACCTACGAATCTTGCTAAGTATCTACATTTCCATGTCCAAACACAAAACATATCGTATCGATATTCGCAACTCGAACCCACAAATCGAATTGCCGATTTGGGAGTTACTTCTCTCCGGTATACATATTCGACCTTTTTATTCGTTCGACACAATATGAATATGAGAACAAAGGAGCATGGCGACCTATAACACGGGATACACAACTTTTTGGTGGAACCTCCGCGTAATCGAATTTCCGATCTTTAGTTTTTTTTACTCTCTGGGATTTGCAAATGGTTTCCTGGTATATTTCAATCAATGTTTTGTCGTTCGTGACCAAAGTCTCAGTTTTAGAAAATACTACTTTTTGATATCACAAATTCAACCTAGGTACTTGTCAGTTTAAAACCTAATCATAAAATAAAAGTAAAATTCTTTATTTACTAAATTTTTAAAGAAAATTTAGATCGCTTACCATCAGGTGACACGTTTGCTCGTTTGCCTCCTATTCTATAAAAAAAAGAAGTTACAATATTACCTGACACCTGACTATGATCAGATTGAAACCAATCAGTTCACAACTATTTTAATCACATTTATGTCTCAAAGGGAATCCTAAAACAAGGAGATACACCTACCTGCTACTCTGAACTAAATGTGAATGAAATTAACCTGCGTCGTTCATCGAGCGCTACATTAGTGTCGGCAATGGAAAACTGAATTCTAATTTCGATTCAGTGGAACGTCAAAGCGTCATCAATTGCACTGAGCTATTATGAATAGCCCAGTGCAGTCGAAACAGGGAAATCATGAGATTTTCCTGTTTTGCCATTGGTCACAGGATCATTAATACAACATTTTCTTGTTTGTCCTATCAGGATCATTATTTTCTAAATTGTACACAGATATGCATCAAGTTGCATTTAAACGTTTTTTTTTTTTAGGTACTTAATCAACAGAAGGACACAACTTAATTGACCTTATTCTAATGTACTATTTTATAATATTCGATTTACTTCTGCTTCTGCCAGCGGATCTGCTCGCGTTCAAGTGAGATAAAAAGATATCCTATCATCCAGGTCAGCTCATACCCTATCCGTTTACCAAATTTCATCAAAATCAGTTCTGTAGTTTCAGCGTAATTGACGGACAAACATCCCCAAATAAACAAACTTTCACATTTATAATTTTATAGTGTGATTAGCCGCCACTAACCTATAGCCATGGCTTAACCAATTAATCTTACTACTAAGCTATGTTAGCCACAAACGGTCCGAGGATGGTTCAACATTGTTAACACAGCTCTCGTTCCAACTCCTAATCTCATTAGGGAACAGCCCGTGATCGGAAGCTGCGAAGTTCTGATTATTGGCCCAATCAAGATTGTTCTGAAAGTTACGTAGTTGTTCCTGTACAATAGTGACAAATTGTCTAGTCTAAAGATTGAATTAACCTTGAATTCAGAAAGCATGAATATTGAATGGACCAAAAAAACAAAAAAAACGTCCTGTCTTTTATCCCCGAAGGGGTAGGCAGAGGTGCACATTACGGCACGTAATGCCACTGTACAATATACATCCACTTTTCACTATGTGTGTTAAAAGTCCCATGTAATTTCTGTGTAATATCACAGTTAAAATGGGCATCTGAATCTACCATTCCCTTTGGTTTAAAAATACTGATACAATATTTTTGTTTAAAATTTAAACTCAAACCAAAACATGAACTACAATATTTCAATCACAAAACAAAATAGTTTAGAGTTTTCAGCTTTAGCAAGTTAATGAGAAAAGCAATTAAAATATATTTTAATTAGCAATCTGCCAGATAGGTATGACTGGCTTTTAAAGCGTGGTTTGTTCATCATCCGTTGAAATCATTGGCAGAGCTGCAGTAATTAATGTTTGAAAGCGGTTCGCGTTAATTTACATCGGCTAGTACTTACAACAGATGCTGTGAACCCATTTCATACCATTAAAGTTTTGTGGTGCATCTAAGTTCTTGTGGTTAAAAATTGCATCGACTGTTGAATTATCGATTTATATTGTAAGTAATTGATGTTTAAAATCTTCGTCTTCGAGCTAAAACCTGCAAACATTTACAAACATAGGTATGTATATTGTTTTACAAAAAAGGAAATTATAGAACAATAGAAATGATGTGTCCATATTATAGTAGATACATTACATACTATTATGATACGGCCATAAATTCTCATCTAAAATTAAAAGCCATTAAAAAAAAGCTTTTGATATAGAAAGAAATTTCACTTTTTAAATAGTAATTAGTCAAAATGTCCTGAACAATGGCTTTCCTAATAACTCAATGCTAAGAGTAGAAGTACAATATTTTTATAGAACCATGATTTAAAATGAAGTTCGCAATAGTGCACAGACTAAAAATAAAACAAAATGGCGGCAAATAGTGACAGATGGCGAACGGATTGCAGCCAGTATCAAATACACTGTTATTTCAGGAGCGCAATTACCCATTGTTGACTTTCCTAGCGCACTCGTACAGTCGACTGTTGATAACATCTCACGAGATAAACACGATTCTATACAAAACAGGACTTTTTGTTTTCTAATCTCAGACTTAATTAACTTTTAAATTACTTTGTTAATTTTTATACCTAAGTATTAGATTTTATGAGAGAAATGAACGACCACATCAGTGTAAGTGATTTTTCTTGTTTTGGAAACTTATTTAGTTACTTTATAAGAATATATAAAAATCTCCCAAAAGTTTTCGATCACGGTAGCCAGTCTATCTATCTGTCTAACTAGACTAGCCCACTAAACAGGAGGTATTATAGTGCAAAACCAACTCTTTGTTCCCTCACTCTCTGAACCCGATGGGACGGCAGACCGACACGACCCGAGAGAGGTTATAAGAATATCTAAGAAATGAGCAAACGAAATGACAAAATTCGTATATTTCCAGCTTCGTTTCTAATTCTAACGTTGTCTTTTCTTTTTTCAGGTAAGTTCAGCTCAACGTATAAATAAGAAAGGCACAGGTAACTCGGACACCAGTATGTATCGGTTTAAGCACCTAATCTTTTAAGTAAACCTCGCTCTAACGTATCACGACTAAATAAACAGTATCTATGAAGATTACCGCAGATTAAAAAGGTGCTAAAGTATCACACTGACGTTATTTCAACTTTTTATTTTACTATAAAAAAAAGGCCGAGTGCAAGTAGATGACATAATATAAAAGTTGATGTAGTGAAAAAAATAACTTAGTTTATCATAGTGTTTGTATGAACGACAAAGTTGTATATGGCATACGGACGGACGGACAGACAGACAGACATTACGAATCTATCAGGGTTCCGTTTTTTGTCATTTGGCTAAGGAACCCTAATAAAAAAGTAAAAAATGTATTGAATATAAGGTTTTTTTTATTTCATCTATAGTTTTTATAATTAATTTCTCTTATTTTTTATAACAATATAGTGTATAAGGCAACGACTCACACAACACGTATGTGCTTTTCCCAGTCCTCGTACGACAAATGTAAACAACGACAATAATTCAAAAGTATGTTCTGTTTAAAAGTGTGTACCTTTTTAATTAGACTAGAGCGCCCGCTTAGGGGAATTTCGCAGGAAAAAATGAAGAACATTTTCATTTGACGGTAATCAGTGAAAACGTGCATAACAAAACGAGTACCACTTTTTCATTCCATCGTGACGTTGAAAGCGTAAACCTCTTTCTCCATTTGTTTTCTGAGAAACTCTTTTAGATTTAGTTTTTCAAGGGATATGAATAGTTAAATTAGTTATTTTGTTCAGATTTTAGTTGTAAGAAACAATGAAAATTACAACAAATTATCCTCTTTTTGAAGGGGGAAAATCATCCAATGTCTTCTCCGTCCTTGAGACTCGCCTGCGAGAGGGAGTGTTAGACTCTAACTGACTAAAAACCACCCCGTTCCTACTCCTGCTTTTCGAGACGGAGCCCCGATAACCCGTTAGGCAATCCACAGACAACAAATAATCTGCGAATAGATTATCTTCGTACATAATTTTATTGGAATAAGTATTTTTAAAAACAAAAGAGTTGCTACTAACATATAACTTACATTATATACTAAGCGAGCACCTACAGCACCTACATTGACCAGACACAGGTACATACCCCTAATTTGCATTTACATTCGACGTGACTGACAGTCACCTGTCTAGACGTCTACTGTGCTAAAGTCGGACAGTCACGTGCCAAAATTGTATTAGGTATCTGTGTGGCGATCTACCTATACTATTACTAGGGGTAAAACATTGTAGGCAACTGGGCACATAGTGTCACAACAGTAAAATTACTGGAGGTAAGTAGAGATACACCTATATTGCAACTACTGTACAGACGTAATGTGTAATGATAGCCAATATCTTAAATTAGACTGTTCCACTAGGATTATCTTGACAAGCCCGCCACAACCTCCCAAAACCGCTGCAACTCCTGTAAGCCAGAATCTACAGTAGATACAACCATCAAAACACCGGAACACTGAAGTCCAGCGCGTCCCAGAGACATGAATGACTGTCTTGGATCCCTCAACGAAATAAATCAGAAGATATTGTTAAAGGAGAAGAAAAAGACTAGCATTATCTACAATAAAAAGATACAGATAGAGACGCCTGTATGCCAGCAAATACAGGTGTACTCTCTATCCCCTCATTCCCATAATCCGACGGTATGGAAATCCAACAAGGTTTAGCTGGAGACATGCCAGCCACGGGACGGGCTTTACGAGCTTTGAAACGTGCTTATAATGGGACATCACTGGTGAAAAGTGAAAACTTTAAGTACCATAACCCTTCGGATTGTAATAGGGATGTTTGGGATTCATTTTTCATCAGATATGTTTAGTGTAGCTAATGTTGATCCTATTATACTACATAGATACGTAAACCGTGAACAAGACTGTATTTATTTCTAGAATATTCTGTACAGCTGTTCGCATAATTGTAGGTAACTAAATACTGCAAAAGAAATGCATTTTCTTTTATATTTTCAACAGCATGTCGGCTTCGCTAACATTTACCCTGAGGGCATCGCGACGATACTCTAATTAAGTTTCTGTTTTTCAATTTACTTTAGCACTTCTATTCTTCTTCGAATAATAAAAATGTTCTAGAGTTTGTAAAATGCATTACTAATTTACAAATGACTGCACTGCAAAAATACACCATATTGCTGTAAACACAAGTCTTATCTTACAACAACATCAAGCTCATACAAGGTCCCAAGTCAGCCATAACAGTAAATACGCCTCCAGAGAAATTACCATTTCGGAATCACTTTTCCAATTTAACGTTAATCCGAGTTTAATGAATTAACATTGTGTCTCCGCGAAACGAACCGAAAGATAACACTTTATGGGCTAAGTAAACTGCCCATATAAATATATTGTAAGCAATAAAATGTCCTCAAAGGTCCCGTTTTCGGGGGTTTAAAGATCCGAACGGGACTGTTTCTCCGAGTTAGCGCCACAACCGCCTGTTAAAACATAGATCCGCGGGTACTTGCCCGTATTATTTCAAAAACAACTCGATCGTGCCTTATTATACAATGGTTTTGAATTTCCGCGGATTATCGTAAAGCAGGATGAGAAATAGGGTTTAAAACATCTTCATCTGCTATAGATTTTAATACACATTGTCAAATCACGACAATTTGCACTTACTTGAAACTAGAATTGACATAATCACAATACAATTCTGTATTGTGATTATGTCCAAAATTGCTTTGAAAAGCAAAGTGAAAATTCGTGGTTACTAACTTACTATCAAAACTATGAATCCAATTACTTTTCCTAGAGATAAAAGGTAGATCTTGAAAGTACTCGTTTAAAGAATCCGTGGCTCGTGGAATTTATCCGGCCGTTAGTATGGAGCATGTTGCCTGTCCTGTCTCAATACATTCCGAGAAAACTTTTCTTTAAACAAGATATTAAAACTGCTTTTTGTGTCCACATGCTAGTTTCCAGTTATAACCAAGACAGTTAGCTAATGGAAAATATTCATAACATTGTGTTTTTCATTCTAGTTTAATCAGCTGAGTGCAGATATTCAAAATTCTTGTAGCTCTTTTGTTTTGAAACGATGCATTTATTTAGGGAAATCAAGTTGTATACGAGTAGAGGTTATATTGGAATCAATTTCGATGTTTTCTGTAGACGTTGTTGATAAAAATATCTGAAATAAGGCGAAATATGTGACATCCAAACATGAAAGCTGATTCAATTATTATGTTATCGGCTTACTCACGTAACTGTTTGACGAGGAAATCACGACACGACGCGGCGATTGTCGTGGAATACTCATAAATACGAACCTCTATGAAATACTGCTCATGAATATGAGACTTGAAACTAATTGAGTTCCTCGTCAAACAGTTGCGTGTATAAGTCAATAACATAATAATTAATTTAGTAAGTTTAATTTTGAAGGCTGATGAAACATCACCTCTACAGACAAATTTCTATTGACTAAGTAATTCCTAGCCAAACAGAAGACATGATCATGCAGACGCACAAGTATCTAACATGGACGCACAATATATTTTCCAACTTTATGATTTACGTTCACCAGTTGCCATAAACAACACAAATATTTTTATATCTCGACATTCACAGGGGTCGTTGTAAATGAACATTAACAAAATTACGTTACCTTACTGCCTTCTTTATATTGCGTTCCTGGAGGTGCGAGTACCTTGTGTTTTATAATACCTATCTGTGTAAAATATGCCCATGCGTCATATAAATATGATTATTGATCTAGACCAGATAAAATTGATCAAATTCAATTCATTGTGGAATTCATCTCTACTTAAATTTATTTTTTCATACTTTTCCAGACACATCCTCTTTAAAATCCATTAAAGAATTCCACTTATTTACATCATTAATGCCCAATTCCCCTACCCAATCCTCGATTCTCCAACAACCCTTAAATTCTTAACACCCAAAAGACCGGCAACGCACTTGTAACGCCTCTGGTGTTTCAGGTGTCCATGAGCGGCAGCGATTGCTTACCATTAGGTGATCCTTCTGCTCGTTTACCGGCTTATTCCATAAAAAAAACCTTAATTAGACATGAAAATACTAAAATACCCTTTAAAGCAAATTGTGGAAAACTCACCCAAAAGACTTCACTGAATTTGTAAGAGGTACTCAACGGACACATACCTAAGTAGGGAACAAAAGTAAGTAAGAACGGAAGTAACTTCGTGAGCTCAATTAAGTTTATGTATCGTTGAAGGTTCCGTGAAGAATGTTAAACGTGTTTGGGCCTCAGAGCCGAGCGACTCACATTTTTAAGTCGAGGCTTGACACTTTGTTCCAAGTTGTCGGCAGTTGGTTAATTCTAGCATTCATTATACGTGGTTGAAAACATGGTTGATTACGATATGATAATGTAAAATAAGTCAGTGTCTTAAAATATTCTACAGAATGTATCTAAACTAATTTGCATCAGACTTGACACGACTCATCATCAAGATGATAGCCTTCAATTGACATAAACCATCATAATTTAACATACAGCCCCCATATTATTACAAAAATGAAACATAATAATATATCCTTTAGCCTTTCGCCCATAATATTGCTGTAAGTCAAATATAAAAGACGAGTACACACATTTCACATTACCACATAATATCACCAAAACACATTTTCGTGGCGCACGATATTAATGTCACTCGTTGCAGAATGCGCTCAATGTCAACTCATTTTGATTTATGCCTAAAATGACAAATGGTTAGAGCATTTACGTTAGACTAATAACGCTAAATAGTAATAAAAGTAAATAGTATTGTTGCTAATGTAATAGAAACAATGTTGAATATACATGCAAACCCAAAAATTTGACAAGAGGTCTAACCAAAAATTTGGTTTCACCCTTACTGTACTTCTTCAAAAAGTCAAGTCATCACTCTATGTAGAATATTGAAATTCAACCGAATCTAATCAAGATTCAAAGCCAACTTTCTTGCTTATATCCATAATGAGGAAACGGCTATAGGAAAAAAAAACATTCCACTAATTGATATTTCAACGACTTTTAATAAAGTTTAAAGCATACAAATGAAGTATCATCGAGCAAGTGACAATAAAATATGCTTTCACTCCTACCTTAATTCGCTTTACCGTCTTAAATTCAGTCTCACTTCTCTCGGCACAGCTTCCATTGTCTAACAAATTGAGTTCCATTGTAACTGCTATCTAAAGTTTCCTCATTGTGTGTTCCTTAGGTGGTGTGTCGAAATAAATCTTCACCAGCAATCGATTAAACTTTGTAATAAACTACGGCGAACCAATTAAAAATGTCGACAGGAAGCGAGAAGATCATAAAAGAGCAAAAGTGGTATAGAACAGTTTGTTGGATGCCTTGAGTGCTAACAAGGGAACCGATTCCAATTTAAACTGTATCGCCTGGGGATTTGTTGCAATTGCATCCCGACATACTGACTATACAATCTAGTAATTGGCACTCAACCATCCACAACCTCATCCTTTCAAAGCTATATGAGAAATTCTTTTCCAAAAATATTTTAGAATTAAGACCACAATGAGGTCATTTCCCATAAAAGTAATTACATTTTCACATTAATGGACAAGTTTTATGAAGTTGTTCATAAAACAGTAATTAATTGGATGCTAACGGCCATTTGATGCTAATATTCTTATATTCGCCACATTGTTATGGTTACACCACTAACTGTTATGACCAGCTTATTGAATACATTTTATTTGCCACAGTCCGCTATTCTGAAGAAAATTTTAGACATAGAACTTCGTTGTATGGCTCCGGAAAAACACACGGCACACAAGTGACGTCATTGAAACAACTTGTGGCAAATGTATTTTATTTACATAAACTTCTGAGTTGATCGTGTTCAAACCCAGTTTTACAATTCATATTACCAATAAATCCCAATTCGACACTTCTGAAGAATTCATTTCCTGAAGAAATGAAAGAAGAATTTTCCAGAATACGATAATGAATGCTTGAATTATTCATACATCAACACCGCCTAGGGAATCAGATACGTTTGCCTCGGAGTTTTGTGTAAGTAAATCGGCGATTAGGCTTAATTATCAGCTGAGATCACGCGATGCTCCGACACCTACGGCTCGTTTACACTCCATTGTGGCAACAGCCCCCCTCCCCCTTTTATTACCAGCCTTCCCTTGACTCGAACCACCCGATCTTTATAACATCGCCTAGTTACTAGAGACCCAAAATTTTATGTCTCTATTTTATTACTCGCTACGTCATATTTTATCAATATATCCAACGAAGTGATTCTCTGAAGCCCGTCGCTTGTCATATTAAACTCTAGCAAACATTATTTTGCAGTTGTCGGCAACTGTGACGTTGTTAGTGTGCTCACAAAATTTCTCAAATAGAAATAGTTACCCACTTTGCCGTCGGCAAAATGGATTTTGTGGAACAGTTGCAGTGTAAAATTTATGACCGACCCTTCCGTGTAGCCTCAAGGAGTAAACCTTGGTTTTCTTTGATTTCGTGTTCGAGATTTGTCTTTTAAACGAAAATCTTTACGGACTTAAACTTCGAAAATCTCTTCTATAGCCATTACTGAAATAGAATCGAAGATAAAATGTATTTGGGTAAAGTATTTTTATAAAGTAAACAATAATTTCATGAATCTTCCTTGTTATTCTACCCTGGTTCGAATTTTGTCGGAGTCAGCACCGTCGACTGACCAAAATGCGCGTCATCTTTCCGACTCAACTGTTACTTAGTTAACCCAATTTCTGTTTTATCTGTTTGTTCTACTTGTGTACCACGAAACTAATCAAACTAAGCCTGCTTCATCATCAATTTCATAACCTAATACAATCCAATTTACTATCGTAGCGAGTTCGTAATAGTAAAAATGTTATTTATTATACAATACAATAATAAAAAAAAATTAAGTGCGATATATTAAAAAAAAAACGGAATAATTATTCTAAGTGATGTAAAACCCAGAAGTTGTAATTTACTAGATTTTCTTTCTTTCTAAACGTGAACCAAACAAAAAGCTATATTGGACTTGAGTTTATACAACCAGCCTAATTATTACAATTCTCTGAAAATAAGTATTTATCTGCAATAATAATATGTTTTTACTTTTCAAGCGTTTTGGCTGTTGAAATGCAGCAAAAAATTGGCGCTGATACTCCGAATAACCGAAACCAAACACTATACAAAATGATTGAATTAAACACTCACTTAAACGTTAATCTAACTCCTGTCTAGGCTGATGAACATTTTCCATACAACAAACATTTTCCCGTAACGAAGTCAGAAACGTCACTAAAGGAACGGATGTGACTTGTATACATACATAAATGTATTATAAACATGGTGTGTACTCGCTCCACGCTATTTATGCATAAGGGCAAGGCTACAATACTCGTACTGCGTTGCGGAACCGCACCGTAGATTGATGTCGCACTGCTCTGCGACACAAATGCATTATGCGGTATATCGTGATTTCTCATACGCTGCCGCATAGCCCATATGAAAAATGTTTAAATGATATCAAAATAAATTGATGAGGTACAAAGGAGCATTTTTACTAGTCAATAATAAAAATGCCAGTATTTCCGACGGTCTGACTACTCTAAGAAGAAGCATTAATATGATGCTTAACGTATTTTCTCCATCAGACCACCACAGATCGAGCCCAGTAGGGCTGATGCCTGATTCGGAACTGCGGACTACCTAGCGGGTTTACCGGGTCTCGGTAGGAGTAGGAACTGACACTCGGGTGGTTTTTAGTCAGTATGACTATGTCGTATACTAAAAAATGTTAGCGTTGCGTCATCGCACACCAATATTGCTGTGCGGCGTTGTTTTTTTAGTGCGTCATGACAACGCAGTATTGTCGCCTCACCCTTATTTACGAAGCAGAAGGCACGTGTCGCTTCCTTACTTATTACAGTTAATTATGGACATATATGTCGTCGCATATTTTCTCCGCTGTTGTTCATCATTTTGGTAATTCATTCTGAATTATGAATTATTTATATTGCTCCTGGAATATTTCTTTAAGTAGCTACTAAGTACTTTCTGTACCAGACTACCTACTACTACTCTACTTTACCAAAAAGTTGTAAAATATTAAATTTGAGGACTTTACATTGCAATTTTCAGTTTTGAAATTACTAAAGTTTATTAAATAAACGTATATTAGCTTTGTAAAACTAAGAAAATATGTAAACTCTGATTACGAATAGATTATGTATATTTTTTTATTTACTTATTTAATTAGGAGGATTAACACAATGACTAATCCTTAACTCAAACTATGCACAAAAAGTACTTAACTATTAATATTTGTTTAAAACTTACACTATCTAAACTATAAATATACATTTCAAAAACTGGGGAGTAATTATAGCAAAAACATATATTCCAACATAAACTTTGCAGCGACCGAAATTACGTATTTGTTATGAATTCCCAGAAAATCATACAGGCCTATACATACATAAACTGCCTGAAATAATGTATTCGAGATGTAAAAATCTTTTTTCGTATATTGATGGGCAATATGTAACGAGCTAATTAATAATGATCAGCATTAACAGTATGTTTGATATTTATTCATACAAACAGTAATTCGATGATTCGATTGTTCAAATATTTCGATGTGGTAATACATATTTGACATGCAAATGTTAATCTGATGCCTGTTTCACTGTACTGAAATGAACATATTAACGTCATACCAGGAATTAATATTTTAGTATTTTGAAATTTAATTAAATTAATAACTAGCTGATCGAAACAATTTTGTTTTGATAGTAATTAGTTTGTGAAAGCTACTCTAAATAAATACGTTGTGGCGGCATATAACAAGTGACAGATGACAGAAGTCCCACATAGATGATTGTCGAGCAAATCAACGGATGACGTCATAAATAATACATCGTAAATTAAAAAAGAATATCCCACGACCAAAAATGGAGAAGTGGAAGGAGGGTAGGGAGGCCTTTGCCCTGCAGTAGGACGATCATGGCTGAAATCTAAATGTAATGATTTTCTTATAAATGAGTACCCTAAGTACCATTCTAAACTCTTTTACAAGTATATTACCAGCTATACTAATCTCGAGACAGCTTCAAATCTAAGTATCTGACACTACTCTAACTAAGGAAACTACTTTAACAGGAATATCTTATAATTGATTTAAAAAATACAATAATTAAAAAGAACACTTTCTATTATTGAACAAGATCTAACAACAATGTTTTCTTCAACATTTTCCTTTATACCTTAAGTCAGTTTATGGCTTTAATCTTTTTGAAACATAGAGAGTCGTTGTCCAAGTGATATATTATAGTGTCAGCAGAGATGAATGAGATACGTACAGACAAACATTAGTGAAGGCTGGCGACGTTGGCCGACATTTATTTTGATTTCTCTCGAGATTCTTACATTTTCTGTAAAATATAAAACATTGAGTAATTTGTATTGTAATTTGGGTGAATAAATCTGGCTATATTTTGAGAAAATGTGTGTAAGAAATATTATAGTTGATGTTGATATACGTATCTCTAGGTGTACACTGCACTTACATTGAGACTGCTTTATCAATCGATTCCGAAACGCAACTCCTATGCAGACTTTTGAGTCAGAATCCTGACTTAGGTTAGGAAAAAAAAATTATATTATCACACACATTTGAAATGAAAGGCTTGGAAGGATTGGTACAGCTATCAAAACCGTAGGTCATTGGTTGCTTTTCCCCCTTAAAAAAAGCAAATAGCGTATATACTAATGGATGATAAATCTAATAAATCTTTGCAACTCACATCACAGCAAACCAAACATAACCAACCAACTAAAAAAAAAACCACGAGTCAACGACTAAAAACTAACATCAATTCATTTGCAACTCTAAAATAACTGCTAAAAAATTCAAAATCAATTTGGCACCCGATTTGGTGCGTGATATTTTAAGCTGTTAACGTATAGTGGTTTTGGTGGGTTCAGCGTGCAATCTGCTAGTACGCATGGTGTGAATTATGTGCACTCTACTTTATAGTAATCCTGATATAGCTGACTACCGTTATATGTGTATCGTACGACAAGCGCGGTGGATTATAAATGTGTGTGGGTAACGGGAGCATATGGCTTGGAGTTTCAAATTTCGCGTATGAGTTAATCAAAGCAGAATTAGGTGTAAGCTAAAACACTTATACAAATAAAATAACGTATATCGATATCTTCATTAACTAAACAACAATGGCTGCTTTACCTGATAAAAACGTTGAATGGAGACATCATTCTGGACAGTTGAAGTTAAAAGAAAAACATTAAGTTATAATAAAACATACATTTTTAAATTCACCATACCATAAAGAATGAGGATCATCATTCTAGGCAGTATAAGTTAAAAGAAAAACACCGCAAGCTACATTATAAAAAAATATCAATTTTTAATTCATTCAGCTTACACCATAAAAAATAAATTACAACCAACACTCACCCTGTATGTTCTACTAGATATAATAGATAGATACAGGGTGTTCTCACCACGAGCTACGAACCAGCAAATTGCCCGCCTACTGTGATACATTATCCTGTTTTATCTAGCCACGGTTAAAATATACGCTTATCTAACATTAACTCTAGGTAGTACATTACTTTGACTAAGGTAAGGACTAGTTTATACTGAAATTTTAAACTAGTTACAAAATCCGTCAGAGTTTTTGTTGCTATATATCTATTTCCATAATCGCTTAACATCAGACATCATGTCATACTTTGTAATAGGTTTTATTGAACATTTTGAATAATTATTATACAATGCAAGTAAAAATAATACTAAATACTAGTGCACACACATTTCTACGCCTTAGTAAAAAATATCAACCTGTAACTTTTTTTTAAAGGGGTGAAATCATTTAATGCCTTTTCTCGCTTTTAGCGAGGGAGTGTCAGACTCTTGCTGACTAAAAACCACCCCGTTCGTACTCTTGCTTTTCGAGCCGGAGCCCCGGTAAACCCGCTAGATAATCCGCAGCTCTAGATCAATCTTTCTATTATGTAAGTAAAACAAAAATAAAAATATCATGATAAATAATAATCATTAACATCCCAAATGTTGACGCACACACAACCGATGAAATGTTCATCAGGACAGCTAGTACCCATTAACCATTTTAAGCAACATTTATATTGAGATATGGCGACTATTTAGAGCCGGAAACACTATCCACTATGTTCTGAGAATGCCCTTTGAATCGCTTCGCTATACTCGTACTAATCTATTTGCGGAACGACCACACAGCACGGCATTACTCCGATTCTAGTACGAACTAGGGAATAAAAAGGGTAGATAGTTACTAGAAAAACTTAAATAGTTTACTAGGTTCCTTTTTTGGGGTTCTGTACCTAATGCGGCTAAATGTACGGTAAGCTTTTTTCGCTAAAAGAAAATTGAATATACTATGTTGATAATTGGAGCTATATTTATTTCTGTCAGGGTTACAGGCGACAGACTGACGGACAATTCAATTTGACGTTTCGAAAGTGCCTAATTAAGGATTGATTGAAATAATTTGACTTTTCTCGTTAAACAATAATATAGATGTTGTAATACAATACTATAATAATATATACATAATATAAAATAAAGGCGAGACCACCAACGCTATAAATATTATCATTTTCACCGAGTCAACCCCGAGAGGGAGAGACCTCCCCATTATGAAATATGTTCATGTTTTCAGGTAGTTATCAAAACTTAGGAAAGTAAAGGGTAAAAAACTAATAAAATATCTATTTGGTTACTTACATATATATTTTAGAAACAGACCATCAAACCACACTGAACTGGCAGTAACTTTAATGTATTCTCAACTTTATCACTTGTGTTATAGAATTGAAAATACGTAAACGAGATTGGGGACATATTGGGGAAGTTTTCAGTACTGAAATAGTGATAGTTCCATTGATCGATCTTTAGAACCCTGTGGCTAGTGGCCATATTATTTTTATTCACTACCGAAGGCTATTTTCTGAAGACAGACTCATTCATCCACAAAGCTGTCATAAAAACTTTAGGTTATAAAAAAATTGCGACCGAAACTCCGGTTTCGAAAAGTTTGAAACTTAAAAAAAAATTCAATGGAAATCGTAAAACGTGATTTGCATTTTTATCGAAAGCACTCCCCCACTCTGTACTGGCGCTAAGTTGTCGCCCACATTTTGAATACATTTTAATATTACAATGACTAAGAACTCAAGATTTTCACCCAACATTTTATTACAGTTCATTATCTATATTACTATTCTTTGATTAATTTGCACATTAACACAACACACAGAAAACCGACGTGAAACAACGCTTGCGTTGTGTGAGTGAGGTTACCGGAGGCCCAATTACCCCCTTCCCAATCTTCCTAAACCCCGATTCCCCAACAACCCTTAAATTCCTAACCTCCAAAAGGCCGGCAACGCACTTGTAACGCCTTTGGTGTCTCAAGTGTTCAGGGTGGCGGCGATTGCTTTCCATCAGGTGATCCGTCTGCTCGTTTACCGGATTATTCCATAAAAAACCAGTGATAATTGAAGCTTAGGGTTTAACAATACTGGTTAAGTTGTTATTATTCTCTGAAATCTGGTGTTAATCATAGAAGAAAAAACTGTCACGTAGAAGACAAAGTTTTACAGTAAAATTTCATATCAAAAATTCTTCAACAGACATACAAAAAATACACCAATTCCACGTACATAAATATCTTCTACATACCCCTAGAAAATAATAACATAATTATAAGTAAATGAGAAGCTTATCCCTCCTAAGCAAATTCTCGTCCATATAACATTTGATCTCATTAATTAAAGTCTAATTTTCGCTTGAATAATTTAAAGCGACGAGATATCTTGTAATAGAGTAGAACAAACATGACTGGAAGGCCCATACCTACTTACGAAATCCCTTTTTGGTACCAAAAGTACCAACGTACTGTAAAAAGGGTCACAATTTGTCTCTGAACGACTGACCGCACATTTTTAGAGTACCTTGTGTTTTTGCTACATCCTGTACCTATATTATATACCAATGACTATTGCCGATGTGTGTAAAGTACCGCGGTAATGTATTTCTTTATTGTTTTGTATTTTTTAATCTTATATTCTGTTTAAAAAAATGTATAAGTTTTATAAAAATGAAATTAATACGTACATGATATTTATTTTACCTTTACAAATACCTCATTTTATGTTTTTTTATAAAAGCTGCACACTGCGATTCTTGGAGTTTTATAAATTTAATTTTCCAAATTCAACATTCAACTTTTATTTTTCATTCATTTTATTATCAACAAACGTGTTCGAATCAATCTTAATGTAACATTACCTAGACACCTTACAAGACCCACTTAGGTCAAGTAGCTGCAAGTAACAGCAAGCACTACATTACTGCACTCGAACTAAGCACAAACATATTGCATTCCTCCAAACGTGACGTGTCATCCCGACCACACATAACTCCGTAGCTAGCACACTTAAACCCGCCTCGGTAGGTTACGTGTTAAAACGAGGGTCGTCACTCGTGCAGGATTTAATTAATCTCATTGCGGATTACTGTTCCTCTCCCAATAACCGGCGGAACAGCCCTGTGATTGAATCCCAACCCTTTATGCCCTTGTAACTCGTTAATCCCTCGTGACACCTGGTTCACCTGCTGCAGAAACAAAAACGAAGGGAACTCCAACACGAAATACTAATATCAATAAATATCCTAACTTTACTTCTCTTCCCTAACTTCTGGTGAAAATGTTCGAGGGTGACGTTTTTAATACCTCTCCCGTCCTTTAAATAACTAGCTTTTGGATTTTACTTCGGTTTTTCGGTATAAAAGCATGTTTTATTCGCTGACGGTTCTCCGCCCAGCGGAATAGTCTGGTAAAAGAGAAAAATTATTGAGAAATATAAGTGCTTTCCCGTTTCTTAGCATCATAGCTATTTAAAGTAAGATTTTAATACATATTTTCTTAACAATGCTATTATGTTATCGGCTCACTCACGTAAGTGTTTGACGAGGAACTTGATTAGTTAGGTTTCTCGAGAAAGTTATAATAAAATGCTAATAGTTCTGTGACAAACACTGCTTAAGCTTTCATAATGTAATATTCGTATGTATAGAGATTAGGAATCTACAGTTTGGAACGAATAAAAAGCTTAACTAGAGGACTGACCGACAGACAGATATTTTTAATATTATTGTATTTAATTTGACATTTAAAAGTGCCTTCCTAGTCTATTTGAAATAAATAATGTTGACTTTGACTTTGACTTTTGAGTACATTTCATAACAATGTACTAAGCACGCTACGACGAATTTCTGATACCAACGTACACTTAACAACAAAATCAACCGAAGCACACTAGAAAACTCAATTATAACACATTCCTTTGATCCCGGAGCAATACTTTCCAATAAAAGCAAGCCATCTGCAATGCCTTGCTAAAAGCTTTCTCTACGCAAATTATTATCTATTCACCATACGCCCAGATTGTCTGTACCGAGTACTGTCAGCAAACTACTAAGCCGACTAAACTCCTGGAATTTACATATTTTATTCAGTAAAAACTTCTGCTGTGTGTTTTATCAGACACGTTGGATAGAGTAGCATTAGTGGACGAATTAAGTTGTAATTTGCTAGTTGTATTTCCTTACCTTTTTAGTATGCCAAATGATGTTTAGGTTTTCGGTTTCAATCTCTATAATTTAATTCTAAATGATAATTTTCAGAGGTCTCGATTCCCATTTTCCATAAATTTAATAATAATTATAATGTAGTATGTTTTTTAAACTAGACATAAGTGTTAAAAACACAGGCTTAAATCATGAAAGTATCAACTCACATCAAACCAATTAGCGAAAAAATATGTTCAATTGAATACGTAACGAAATTATGTTTGAATACAATTATCTCTCTATTTAAAGAGATTTTTTATATATTATTATGTTTAATTGAATACTCAACGAAATTATGATTGGATACTTCTTCTCTCGTATATATTGCAAGAGGTTTTTGCACTCCCTGTTAACTCACGTACTTTGATAGAAATTTAAAAATAAAACATATTACTCCAACTAACACAGTACTGTGCGAAACAGATATTTATTACTTTCCAATTTCAATACTAAAGTTCTTTAAAGTTCCGACTCAGTGGGTCCTGGTTCGCAGCTCACGGCACTTGAGACACGTTCCTACGATCAGCATTCGACGTTCACATATTAGTAACACCGGCTTTTATTTAAATGTGTTTGAAAGGCAAGTATAAATGCAAAGCACTTGTAACTAGGAAAATTAATAATACGGTAGTTTTATTGTAACTTTCGTGAGACATACTAAATTAATTATTATCGCCGCGTCGTGTGTCGCGGAATGCTGCTCATGAATATGAGCCTCTAGCATGGCTTGAAACTAGTCGAGTTCCTCGTCAAAACAGTACGTGAGTAAGCCGATAACATAATAATTAATTTAATACGGTAGTTTCCTACTAGTCAAATTTAATACTTTTATCGAAATGTCAAAAACTTTGATACACTATTTTCTATGAATTTTTAACCCCCGACGCAAAAAGAGGGGTGTTATAATGTAGGAGATCGCAACTTATGACGTCATAATTTTTTGCGTCAAGTATCATATTTATTTCTCTAAAATTAGCTAGAAAAATTAAATAAATTAGTATATCGTCAAAATAATGAATGAAAGTACGATTATTTTGAGATATTTTATTACATTGAAATGTCAAAGTAATTTATTTTTGACTTAGGAAACTACCCAATTATACATAGGACGAATGTTAGGTATATAACAATAGGAATATGGTTCCCACAGTAAAAAAATGGGTTAAGTTAAAGTAATAAAACTCGAATACAGAAAGTTTGTAACACTAACTACTCACTATCCCTGCCAGTCACGCTCGCCAAGTAAACAAAACACGTTCCTACAAATTGAGGGTAATATTTTATTCTCTTTACTCAAACTGCTAAAAGGACAGGGATGACGCAGTCATAACTTGCTAGTGTATTTTACAAACCGCACCTACATCACACACGCCAAATGAGGGACAAACAGACAACGCAAAAAGTTTCACAACAACTTTGTACAATAACGAACCCCGTTAAGACTTAAGTTTTGCTGCCGACTGTACACAGAACTCCGTACCACATGTGAGACGAAAGCAAATTGACGACGAACGCAAATCTGTCATCCTTCAACCAGAATAGGGAAATTTTGTAGCAAGGACACATTTTAAATTTCAATGGATATATATTTGAGTCGCTGGCTTCGATGCTGTACGTTTCCAAATGTCAGTCATAGGAAGTGCCTTAATATTTCAGTCTCTGTACAGAGCTCGTATTGGAAAATACATCGGAAACGTAGAATTCATGCATTTCTAGAATTGGCCCGGGAATATTTCTTAAAGCAACGTCATACGACTAGATTACTCTACTATCTCTATTGACTCACAAATCCTCAAAAGATCTCGAATTGCTCAAAAACTAAATTTGAGGAGTGCGCTCACCATCCAATGAATATCGATGACTCGCAAAAAGCTCGCAGTATTATTGAATTATTCATCGATTCTCGTTTGCATTCTGATCGCTCGCATTCTCCATAAGTCGGAACTAACAGAAGTCACTGGAAGCCCCACAATCCTTGGGACAAGAACAGACACCAACTATACCACGGGATTCTCAGCCGACTACATATTCGGAACAGATAATCTGATTACGTGCACTGTGCACTTGTGGGATCCTACTGTCCGTGTGCACTCATGTTTTATGGAACACCGAAAGTGGCCGACTGCAGCCGAAGGTAGCCGAAGCTACAAGACTTGAGCTCTAACACGCTCATGTTAGAAACTTGTTTAGTTTGTTGAAACAACACGCGTATAGTAAGACACAAGTTAGATTAGTTTTTATATGTAGGCTCCACAAATACTGGGCACATCAAGATGAGATGGTACTTTGTATGGTGTTAGCTTTCTTTACTTTCACAAAGACGATAGTAGTCGACAAAACTCTTGTTATGCTATGCAGATTATTTGTTTATCTGTATTCTGCATGGCTAGATACATTATGTGAATCTCATAAAAAATATTGGCAAAATATAAACATGAGTTGCTGGTTTAGGCAGTAGTGTTGTTCGGGCTATTGGTTTTTAATAGCGGTCTTGGGATATATGTTTGTGGCGTGCTGCAGTGTAGCAAATTTGACCGTCATCAGTTCCATACATTCCAGGAAATGCCTAGGTGGATAATTACCTAAATTGGAGGTATAGTACTCTTCGTGTTCTCCGTATACATACAAACGTACCTACACTTTGTAAAAAAATATTATGTATTGTGAAACCAGCAATTCTTTGTCGAATATTTCACTTTTAAAAAAAAGGTTTGTACATGACATCTACATAGCTTCGTGTACTTTGCTATTAAAATAACTTTACATACCAATTTGGTATCTTGTCGCGTTTACAACATGAAATAAATTACTCGCTTCATATTTTCAGCGTTCCACTGAAAATGTTTGCAGTGAGTAATGGCATGGTAACATGACACTATTAGATGAATTCACGATCAACCATTTACAGCCAACGACACGACCACGACACGATATCTGGTTGTACAAATCATCTCTCTTATCTCAACGAACTAGTAATAAGAGTATCAAATGCACAATCCAATTGTGCAATAGTTTTCGGTGAGGACAATTCTTTGAAAAAATGAGACAACCATTAATCGACATGTTTCAAAGCCGGTAACACACTTACAAACACTGGTGTATAAGGCTAGGTTAAGTTAAACAATAGTTCATTATTAAACGGCCTGTAAGATTTGTTGCTACTTACATAGGTACTGTGTGTAAACTGTCGATTTCAACAACCGATCTCAATCCAAAATCTTTAATTTAAGATCGATTTTTAACATTAGTTTCTCAAAAATAGAGATCGATCCAAAGATTTTACAATAAGATCGGTAATTGAAATTAACAGTAAAACAATAACTACAGGGTGCTGCTACGAATAACGGAAGGACCGATTCTTCTTTAGCTTCATCAATTGTGATACATTTAGCCGTATACTAAATGAGCATAACAACTCCACACCTGTAATGGAATCTGATGAGATAATAAAAAAATGAGGTGGGACGGTAATGATGTCACGAATTGCCAGGTGTAAGCTATTAGCTGCCAAGGTCTAACCTCACCCTTCCATGTAATGAAGGCCACATGCAAACCAACCCAATTACTCATCACTCTAATAATGTTTGTACAATCCCATTTTTCTGGAAACTTAATTGAACCATTTATGCTCTTTAATAAGTGCCTAGTAAAGTATTACTGGGTTTTTTTCGGTTTTCCGAAAATTTCTCAGTAATAGTACAGAGTCTGGAATTGTACCCAGTATATGGCAATAGGACTTATAACACAAATGGTGAAAAGTGGGTATACATTGTATAGCGGCTTTACGTGCCGTAATGTGCACCTCTGCCTACCCTTTCGGGGATAAAAGGCGTGACGTTGCTAAAAAAAAATAAGTGCCTACATTAATAGACTCGTTGCTGATATATTGTGTGACATATAAAAACTTGAGAATAATGAATTTGTATGTCAATACCTTTATCATTAAGATACTTTAAATACTAAATAAAGCAGTATCGTGCCCACAAAATCAACAAGCAAAATTAAAATTCAACTCATTGTTCTGTTTGTGGCTTAAATAACTCATCAAAACAATATGGCTACACTATTCTAGCTACAGGCATAATATTTACTCGACCAAACTTTTTCAGGGACCTAAAGAGGATCAATACACGTGGCTAAAAACATTCAGAGGTCTGAAAACCGCGGCAGTAACAAAAGCCAACCCTTTACGTGAGCAGAATTGAATTAACATGAAGTTAATTAAAAACAAAAAAAAACATTACCCTTTGTTGAACAAAAAAAAACATCCTGTATCCACACCATTATGTCTGCGTTTTACGCGCCATTTTTGTTCAGTGATGGTGGTGAACAAGGGATATGCAAGTAATGATTCGAATATTTATTAAGGTTTATTAAAAACGAAAACAAATAAATTAAGTATTTGTGTATTATTTCTGGAATGGTCTGGTTAATAAATAAGTTAACTAGTAACTTTAAAAAGTAAGCCAGCCACGCTGCTCATGATCAAGAGTCCCTCTGTGATTCGAAACTAGTAGAGCTTTTCTTTATACGTGAGTAAACCGTGATTTTTAGTTCATTTAGTATGTCTCACGATAGGTATTATAAAAGGAAAGCTATCATTTATCAATTAATGCTTTCTCTGGAAGTAAAAATCGAAGACTGAAAAACCTCAATAACTATCATACTCAAAGCAAGCTTACGGCACTAGCAAATACACCTATTAAATCTCAGAGGAATGATAAAAATAGCTCAAAGCCTTTAAAATGCATCGGAACGCAGTTATAGTGCTCAGACTATAAGAGAAGCTACCACTCTCCTGGGATGAACTGTTCACAGGTAGTATGTACCACAGCTTTGTTCAGTGTTAACAATGTAGTGTAACAGTATAACTACTTTATGGTGATCTCCCACGTGTGAGCAACTATGTAGAATTAATTTACTGAAAGCACTGGACACAGAGGCATTATAAAACTACGCTCGTACGAGTATGAAGCAGATAGACTGGGAGCAATTCAATTTTCTACGTATTTTTAGATGATAGTTTTATTTGAAATTTTGTAATCCTCAGAATTTCTGGAAAATTGAATTTCTTTGAATACTTGCAGGTACTCGACGATGCAATATACTTTTATGATATTTTGAAGAAAAAACTCACACACCTACTTACACAAATAGAGTCGTTTCAGTTCAACATTAGATACTGTGTCTGTGTGTAGAACTTTACAACGAAGCAAAGTTTTTTCTACGACCACATTTGTAACAAAAGCACTAACTACGAGTACATATCACTTTAGACAACTAAAGCAAACTGTATTTCACCCCTTTAACAGCTCCTAATGCCACGATGCAAGGGTGCTTTCCCACCAGAAATACTATGTAGCTATGCTACGAAGATGAAATAGCTAAGCTGCGAAACTATGTGACCGTTTCCACCGATACTAAGCTATGTAGCTGTGCAAATAAGATGTGCTATGGCTATGAAGATGCGCCGCCGCAAAGTTACTGTGCGAAAAAGATGCGCAGCTCGATTATGTCAATAGTAGGGAAGCTATCCATAGCATGCATATTTCCTTAAAAAAACATAGCTTAGCTGAGTCTGTGTCCACTGGGGCTAAGCTGTGTGTACCAATGATTGGTGTCAAGCTGTGTGTACTAATAAATGGTGCTAAGCTGTGTGTACCAATAATTGGTGCTAAGCTGTGTGTACCAATGATTAGTGCAAACCAAACGCATCCACAGCAACGTAGCATAACACATCTCTGGTAGAAAAGCACCCTGACTATCCAATAAATTGTAAGACTGTGTGTAATGGTGTAGGAAATGCAATAGATAGCATTAACTTGCTCGTAACACCAGTCGCAGATGCATAGTGCCAAGCCACACAGTCAACTAAAACTGTGTTAAGATACTGCTTTAATGGTTACAAGCCAAATTATGTGTGTTAATTAGTTGACTGTGGTTTACAAGGAGTGAAGATTGTACGATTTCTGCTGAATGTTAGCCAGCATAAGAAATTACTATGACGAATGGCTTAGAACAAGATAATTATTCTAGTCCATCAGAGTTACTCGGAATTCTATACAATCTATACTAATCTATACTAATATATAAAGCCGAGTTTATTTGTTTGATTGTTTGTTTGATTGTTTGTTTGTTTGAACGCGCTGATCTCAGGAACTACTGGTCCGAACTGAATAATTCTTTTTGTATTGGATTGTGCATTTATCGAGGAAGGCTATAGGCTATAAAACATTACGCTATGACCAATAGGAGCCGAGCAGACCGGGTGAAACCGCGCGGAAGTAGCTAGTACTGTATAAATGTAGGCGAGCGATGCTTCATCATGGATGGGCCGGCTCGACCGGAGTGACACCACAGCCTCGCAAAAAACCGGCGTGAAACAACGTTTGTGTTGTGTGGGTTATGTTACCGGAGGTCCAATTACCCTTCGATTCCTAATCCCCAAAAGGCTGGTAACGCACTTATAAAGCCTCTCGTATTTCAGGTGTCCGTGGGCGGCGGCTATTGCTTACCATCAGGTGATCCATTCGCTCGTTTACCGGCTTAAGCCATAACAAATACACGGATTGCTTCCAGTAGGTATGGGCCAAGGGCAATCAAAGTATATGCATAGATAGATAAATCATAATGAATACTTTATTACTTTATCTGGCCACTGCTATAGATATCTAGATAGGTACATCTCTTGGAAATTGAAGTTATACTTAATTACAATTCATAATTACTAAGCAACATTGTAACTAATTAAGATTTAACAATGTATTAAGTACAACCATAACTCATGGTTATTACAATACAATAGCTCTAGCAGTAGATACTAATACAATTGTCGACAATGACACATTAATCTGTTAAGATCTGTATGTATGTACCACACAATGTGCTAAACAACACTCTACTAAAGTCGTAAATGTGTTTTAATTTATTCTATTGAAGTCGGGAAAGCAATTAGTAAGAGGGGGATAGTCCTAACAAATTAGTGCTCCAAGGATCTAGTGCCAAAGTAAGGGTTGTCACGGAACAGAGAACAAGACTAATGATAGTTCTGACACTGATTACTTATAACGCAAGTGGCAACCCTGAAACATTGAAACAATGGAAGCAGGTTTAGATGTTCAGTTCGTAATACAAATTGTTTTCTGTATGTCGCGTTAAATGTAATTTGTCTTTATATTCTTCAAGTGTGCGTTTATTATGATGAATGAGTTACGATTATGTTTTTGTTCTTTTACCTGAGTAGGTATCTATATGTCTTTAAGTGTCTCAAATTGCTTAATTACAATACGCATCAGTAGCTTATAAGTAGTTCCGATATATACCTATGTAAAAAAGGCGGTGACCAGTAAGTGAATGTCATAAACCGCAACTTATTTGGAAAATAATTTTCTTGTAGTACATACAATACAATATAAAATTAAAACAACGGAAACAATTAAATAAATCGCCTTAAAGTCATCACTGAATTAAACACAGAGTGATTGCGATCTGTACCCTTAGTACGAGTTTTCTATGCGTTTAAAGTAATCTAAAACGAACGCCGAACGCGCTCTGATTGGCGAGCTCGAATAAACCAACCAATCAGAGCGCCGAACGTGCTCTCGTTTCGATTTAAACGTAAAGCAAATTCGTACTAAGGCTACTGTCCCACTCTACACATAATCCTACACTTTCAGTCAGACACATTCAGACTTCTAACTCGTAACAACTGTGACACAAAAACCATTCTTACAGTTCATTAAATAAAGTTGGTATTAGAATGTTGACTGAGTTGTATACGGGGTGTATAACAAAGCCATTCAGATTCACCCGATGTCATTACAATGGCGAACTATGCTTGCACGACTTCCGTACTCCATAAATAAGGTTGCGTGGCACTGAGTTGAGGGTAAGTATTGTGTTCATTATGGTAAATGTAACTTTCGTTTCCATACAATATTTAAGGCAAATCATGCTATACTCAGACTACTAGAACAATACAACATTACTCACAGGTTTTATGTTGGGAGCAAAAATCGCACCGTATAAATATGCTAAGTAGTTGCCATCAGCATATAATCTGACCAATATTATGCCGAAAATCGCATCAAAATCGTTTCAGCTAAACGTAAGATAATCGCGCACAAACATCAAGAACAAACTTTGAACCTCCTTTTTGAAACCGGTTAAAATAGAAAGATACTTAAAAAAGCTAAAATCGACAACATCATCTAAAACCAACACAAACCAACAACGAAACACTACACACACATACACCATCTAATAAGGCTCATTACAAGATAAGACAAGCAAAGCTCAATAAAAGACCGTCTGCGGTGAATGACAACCATTACAGTGGCTGTCGAACCGTCTCTAATTGCTAGCAGTTGGGCGCCATCCAACAACTGATGGCCATCTTACCCGACGGTCAGTTGAACTAACTTCACGTCGAACGAACTGCAGCATACCTTCAACGGTTCAGCCCACTCGAAACATTCCAGCCTTATGTTGAACTTTTTCTGGATTTCTCCCAACTAGGTTAGCGGTAATACGGTCTTGAAGTCAGGTAGCTGAGCGGAGTTAATGCCTGATTTTCGAGTATTGGGATTTTTCGGTTTTCAAATTTTTTTATGTAGTAATGGCACGGAGTCTGGAATTATGGAGCTCTACATAATTATATGTATGACGTGAACTTTTTAAGAAAAAAAAAATAAATGGCAAAAAAATATTACTGGGATTTTTCGGTTTTCAAAAAATTGTAACATAGCACGTAGTCTGGAATTATGGAATCTCAAACCTCAAAAAGAAGTTCACGCGCTGTTACGCAGAATTAATATTACCGTTATAATATTTAAAAGTTTACACTAAAACCTTTTCTTATGACTGGTTTTAGGTTTAATCGAAACTTACTACTTACTATGAAGTGAATTTCCAATGAACCACGTTTTTACTAGCAAACCAAATATCTGTATTATTCACTATATTATTAATGTGCACAATTCCGAGTTTAAACACTAATCTCCGCTATATTTAGAAAGTAAATACTGTTCATAATTAAGTACTTGACTCATTATTTGAAGAGGGAAGCGTTAAATTTCCCTCTCGCAACGTACAACTCATATAAATTGTTACAAATGTGTGTAATTTGTAGTGCAGTCTAGGTTTATTCTGTGGTTGTTCTGACTTCTATTTCTATCTTCATACTTCTAGATTAAGTTTAGTATTTTCTATTAATTTTACTCAAAATAAAACATCAGACAGAGCTTTTTTGATACTATATTTATCACGTCAAAGTAATCAGGGTGCAATTACATAATTCGTTACTCTCTGTCACATAAACTAATCTCCAAAACGGACGTACCGTAATGGATTGCTCATTGAATAATTACACAACGCAACAATATCCACAAGGAGACTACCTGACGCTGACGAATCATCCAAAGCTTCATCAGTAATCGCATTGAATAATCACCACAGTACCAACGCAGCAATGGACATGTCCCTTGACGTAAACTTGCCTAATCACCCGGGCTACCGACAGCTCCGGCCAACGTGACACAATTTGGTATTCTCAAAACTGTCTCTAGGGTATTTTAACTTCAAAATTTCGATTAGTCCTCTCATTTTCACGTTTCCCGACCATTTACTTTATAAATGAACGAACTAAAATCACCGTTGTATAATTTAACGGGAATCCTGAAGTTTCATTGAAGTAAAAATTTGGCTATTCCCTAGACGAAATAAAATATATCTTTAATGTAAAATTATTCAAACCGCGAGCTTGTTAAACAAAATAAGGCTCCCTCGGCTACAGATTTACTCCGAGGGAGGGTAGTTCGATAATGTTTGTTGTGCTTAAAAAGTTATTTTTGGTCGCGTTTTTTGACTTTGCCACACCCGCTGGGGAGTCTTTTGATGTTGTGTATTGTTCCCGCTCTGGCGATCAACAAAGCTCAAGGCTGGGAACCTGGCACTCAAATCTACAATAACACCGCCGAATGAACATTTTTATGGTTATTATATTAAAAGAAACAAAAAAGCACTGTGTTGTACAAAATTAAAAAGAATGTAAGTACAAGTATTGTTAGGGAAGAAAAGAGCAATCCAATTTTGATTCGCGTCTATATTTATTACGAATTTGATTCGTTATTTGTGTAACAAGGATTATTTACTTAAAATATTGTTTTGACATATTCTATCTATATTTTCATAATACATACATCAGAAACCTCATTACAAATAACTATTCCATCATTAATGAACTCTACAAAAGTCATAATAAAATTAATAATGAGATCCTTGAAATAAATGCACGGTTTGAATATGACCGCACCACCGAAGCGTGCATAATGTGGTAACCATATTTGGTTCATTATTCAGAATTCCCAATCACACGTTGATTGGCTTTCAGTGACAATTGGTTCAGGTACATTTTACATAACATGTGACCAATTTCCATAGTGAAATAAATCCGATTTTCCATATATATAGATGTACATATATACCTTTATAGATTCATTTCATTCTATGCGAAAGTTACTAGAAATATTATTGTTTTGTAATAGTTTGAACAGGGCTTTGTTTTAGTGTGGAAACTTTGAAACGTATTGCTGAATGTAAGGTTGTAGTTCGTTTTATATTTTTATAGATACAACTGACTGCGGGATTGATTCTTCTTTCGTAAATATGACTGCGTATAGTATGGGTAACTTTCGTTTAAGGTTCTGTAATGTATTTTATGCGCTGCGCTGACCAAGTCAAATCGGCTACGGAAAACCATGTAACAGACTGCGCCAGACAGTCCACAAACAAGGGGAGATGGCGGGAGATCGTGAGAAAAGCAGCATCCACCTCTAATACAAATACGGCCGCCTTAACGGAACCACGATCACTCTACAATCAAGCGACTGAGAAGAAGAATGTATCTGATAAAAACGATATTTTTAATGCAAGAGCAATATACTAAACGAAATTGTTTTACGAATGTAACTTAAAACCTTAAAATTTTTAGAGAGAAAAGCTTAAAAAATAATAATCAATTGTTATTAACCACTTACTGGGGCTGCTTTGATCACTTGTGTTATGTAAATGTAAAAGACTAAATAAATAACTTTTTTTGTATTAGACGAAAGACTACCACCACATAAATGTATTATTTTTATCAATGAATGGAAAACCAATAAAAATAACCTACCATTTTCTTCTTTCAGGTAAGACCATTGGTTCAATACACTTCTAGCCACATAGCAAAAAGGTTAGTACCTACATACATTATGTACCTAAGTCTGAGAAGTGACGCACGCGATCCATTTGAACACGATGCAAGGATAAAACGCACGGTCGACGGAACCCTTTGAACTGCGTCGATGTAATGGACCATTAGGACAAACGAGAACACATAGGTACTACGGATCCCTTCTCATTATTGTACTTACTATATACTTCAAATTAATTGTTCGATCTGGGAATGAAAACATACATAATTGAACCAGCGTAATAGTACCTTGTATTCATTTTGATTTAACTTTGTGCAAATCGAAATCATATGTGACGTCACTCGTATATCACATAATTATAATAATTTACTGTACCTATCTGCTTTTATCATTTACTCTTTCATTATTGTTTCTTTATTTAACTAGAAGTATATCTTCTAGTGGTTGTAGCTTGGTGGAGTTTAAATTAAGAATTGATGCTATTTAACATGACCAAGCTGCAACCAGGATTGGAAACCTTAGCAAAAACTTACATTAATAAAATCCAATGCTGATACCATACCCATATAATTAAAATGCCATTTTCTAGAAATCAAACAGGAACGTAGGATATAACGCATGGTCGGCAAAACCCTTTGAACTGCGTGTCGATGTAATGAACCATTAGAGTAGACGCACACATCGTACGGAACCCTGTTCATTAATAGACCTTCAATATCCTTTCTATTGATTGCAAGCGATAAATTAAATGCGTATAAAAAATTTAAAACACTTTTTCTATTAAAAGCTGCAACAGTTTCGTCAAAAGAAGTTTGGCTTCGATGTACATGAGGCCAATCTAAAGTCAAAGTCGAAGCATTTATTTCAATTAATCCTTAATTAGGCACTTTTAAAACGTCAAATTGAATTGTCTGTTAGTCTGTCTGTCAATGAAGCTAAGTGCTCTTTCCAAAGTGTAGCTTCGAATGGAGTGCCTAAATATTCAGTTTCCAAAATAGAATATGATTTATACTAAGTAGACTATAATCTTTATTCTATGTAAACATAAAAAGTTTTTGAAATTATACATACCTATAGCCATAGCAAAGGGTGAATACTTATTAGTGTTACTAGCTTTTGCCCGCGACTTCGTTCGCGTGGAATAGTGACTTCCGGCAAATTTTTGGTTGGTTTAACCACATAGTTCCCGATCTCGCGGGATCTCTTCAAAAATGAGATGTGGAAGATATTCCAGGGAACTCTTCAAAAATCAACATAATGAGCTCTGCGTTTGAATTTAATAGATGTATACTCACTTAGGGCATTGAAAAAATAGTTTAAAAACGGACTTAAACTAACTTAAAACTAAAGAAAGCTACGAATTACGAATTTATAACAATTAAAAAAGAAACTATATTACAACCTATCCTCTATGCTATAATAACCAAGCTTAAACTAAATAATTTAAAAGAAACGACTTAAATCTAATCTAATTAATTTATAAATTAGACTTACAATTTTATTAAAAAAACTAACTACAGTAACTACTAATAATCGATATCAAACTAAACCTACGTTAAATAGTTTAACCAAAAAACCAGGAAAACCCAACAAATAAACTTATTAATTGACAAATACAACGAAACCAATTTAGAATATACGAAACAGCAGGACCACTACAGACAAATAATCATACGACTGATAATACACTTTTTCTACGATAGTACCGAAGCGCTCGGCCGATACCCAACCAAATGAATGTAACGAAACCATAGCGCGATCTATTTCGATCCCAACGCCATCTATCGAGGATAAAGACAACTTGGATTATTTACATATTTATACTCGATATAGAATCGATCGAACGATCGACATTAGAATTATCTCTACTCCGTTAGAGCATTTTCTTTGTACTAAATGTTTTATTATATTGATATTATTTTTTTCATACCTTTTTACTATTTATTTACTTTTTTTCGATGAATTAAAACAATAACATGAACCGAAGTCGTGTAACGATCGACATAGAATTATTTATAAATAATTTATTTCTTATTTTTATTTTTTGATTTTTGAAATAAAAATATATCTATGTCCTTTCTAAGGTTCTAAACTATATCTGTACCAAATTTCAACCAAATCCGTCAAATAGTTGCGGAGATTAATGGTATAAGCATAGAATGTTCGACGTGATTCTTTAATTTGACATAACTTTTTTATTTATGAACCGATTGACATGAAACAAACACTAAATGTAAATTTAAGCATCCCACAATATATTCGTGAAAACCGCATCCAACTCGGATCAGCCGTTTCTGAGATTAGCGCGCATTGGAGACAAACAGACAAACAGACAAAAAAAAGTTAATTACATTTTTGGGTTCGACATCGACATAACAATAACCCCTGCTATTTTTTTTATTTTTATTTTCAATGTACAGACAGCACTTTTCTACGATTTTATTATATGTATAGGTATAGATTATAGTAGGTAATAGGTACGTTGTGGATTATTTTGTGTAGCTTGTTAATTAAATTAACTACATTTTATACTCATGTACCTACTCATAAATACAATAGCTTTCAACTAATTGACGTGTATCATCGGTATTAACACACGAAGCCTACTAATTCAGTAATTTACACTGAAATTTAAGTCTGAATATCGACGAATATGCCAAAATAAACCTTCATTATAATGTTAACAAACATTATTTTACATTATCTCGGGTAAAACCGTCGAACGTGCTTGCATTTTAATCTCCGTAATAACGATCAATATTAATCTTATCAAATCCTCTCCATTATCATTAACACTGGCTTTTTCACCCGTCTTTCCTCGTGAATGCGGCGGTTATTTTGTACGTGATAATACCACAAACAGCAATTTAAGTAATGATGCAGTTAATGAGAGATGCTTTGTTTAAAAATACAGCTTAAAACGAACAATAATACTTTACCCCACTCGAGAATTTAACCTGAAATGCTTTACATTTTGAAGTCACACTTGTGACTCTTTGTAAACGCACCCACGACACAGGAGAAAATCCTAGGATAACGTTAGAACATACAAATTTTCGCCCAACGAAGCATACAAATAATAATGAACATATTATTTTACAACAAAAACAAGCAAATTTTATTCACATCACGTTACATCGAGAACGCTTTATTTATCGACATCAAAATGAACAAATCATTAACCACATTGTGCCTGGTAGTAGTATGGATATCGGGGCATTAATTCAAATTGATTGCCAGGTACAGTAACAAATCTGTGCTGAAATAAATTCCCTTTTCAGCATCCACGCCACTAATGAGGTTACACCGGCCGCGCTAGGGGCCCGATACACAAATGTGCGTAATTAATTTCGCCGTACACTGCTATTGGTGTAATACTTGTATCTACTCGCTGTTTCACTTGCATTCCCTTTGGAGCTATATGCTAACATGCCTCCTGCAGAAGTTGGAATTGTTTAAATACACCCCCATCTTATAGCCATGTATGTCTGGGCGATGGACTGAAACCAAGTTCTTGTGCTCGACTGGTGCTCTTTGCTATAAAGGTATTTATCATTCGACGAGTATGCAAGAAAAGAACGATGACTGTCGATGAAGCGAAAGAGGTGTGTAAGATTCGTAGCAATTGGCGATCCATTGTCTCTGCTTAGCCATGGAAGACAGGCGTGAAGTTATATATGTGTGTATTTATCATTTTAGAAAAATCTAAAGGCTCATGTAGGCGACATCGCAATGCTTTTTAGGTAAACCCTAAGTGTGTAAGTTACTTAAAAAAGTCTGCGAAAATGAATTTTAATGTATTAATGTACCCATTCTCTGCTTAATGCATTGTTTCTAACTAGTTTTAAATAAAGTTTTAAGTAAAAACAGGCTTTTTAAACTGGAAGAAACTTTTAAAAGCTTTTTTGAACTTAGGTACTTATTTATATTTTAAAGACAAAATAACAATGTTATATACCTCTAACGTCTTGCTAAATAAGTACATGAGACCTAACTTAAATAATGCTACAATCATCTACATAGAAATTTCTACGCATTACTTTTTCAAGCTATAGAATTTGGGCAACTAAATACGTAACGACATCCCAGGGGAACTGTATATTTTCCCGAGATCAAAAGGTGAAAAATCAGTAGACCTACAGATTTATATTCTTCTAACTTTACTCCTTCATAATATTCGTATAGAAAATCGCATCACATCGCTTATGTGCAATCATTTTAAAACAATGTTCTTCCATCTCCGCCGATAAATACAAATTGGAATCGAAAACTCAAATGCATTCAACATCGCGCCATTATGTAAAGAGCGAAGCATTCCCGCCAAGAAAATGTTAACAAAAGACAACAGATAAAATAAAATACTTGTTTGACACACAGATAACTTATATTGCCACTCAGAAAAATAGCTCATTCTGTGCGGAAGAAATGCCCCAAGAGTTTCTTTTAAACATATGAACGTGCTTTGAAATGAAAATATACGATGAGAGAACTTTTACAGTTACATTATGAAAATTTAACAAAGAGGTTTGTCTTCTTGCAAGTCGTATTAAATCTGTGCTCAGTCGACTGTTAAAACGTTGTCTGTGCCTGTATTTTACTATCTGTCAAAAATTTGAATAGAGAAAATTGTTTGACTGAACATAGTGTTGTGAACCGTTTTACTGAAATCTTGTTCATTTCGTGGATTGTTTTAGTTATTAAAGGTCGTTCAACGAGTGGTCAAGGATACAGCTACTAATAAGTCTATTAGCTCTTGCATAGTTTTTTTAGCCGACTTACCAAAAAGGAGGTGGTTCTCAATTCGGCCAGTATATTTTTAACAGCAAAACTTTACATTATTAACTCTTAGTCATAAATAAAATCCACTTAAACTTGAAACACATCAAAATACCAAAACCTATTAAGTAATTAATCATAAGCCCGTATAAATTAATGACGGTAACTTCTCAGAAAAAGGCACACTCGATTCCTACCGGGATTATGTGAAAATGAGTAACAGCGTTATCATACTGACCGCAACCGACGCCTTCTCATGCAAATTAGAAGGTTTTCGGTTCCTCACAAAGCTATGTGATTAATCCTGTATTCCCCCTTTTTCCTCCACTTTTCTCTGAGTTCCTTCACCCTCCCTATTTGCTCAACTATAGTCAAGTCGATAATTGTTTAGAAAACTTTTGTTTCAATTGACTTCTCAAACGGCAGTTGAAGTTGCAAAGAGATTAGGAATGTGACGCGCATTGCCAATTCTGAGCAGTCATTGTGACTTGAATTTTTATAGTAGGCTCTTCTATTTTGCTTTTGGTTTCGTGTCTATCTTACAGAAGCTTTTGCTACAAATTTATTGATAAATACTACATGATAAAAAACAAAGTTATTGATGAAAAACATTACTACTTAAACTTACTAATAGTGTAGCTTTGCAGAGGTAGGCTTCTAATTAAAAAGGTGTTTAGACACGTTTGAATTTAGAAAATGTAAGAACAAAATATACCCATAGTTGTTAACATAAACAATTTCTTACTTCATTTACACAAAAATACGATTAACATGTCGCTCAGTCAACATAGTATCTTCAAAAAGCATTATAACTTTCAAAAAGCACACTCCTATTTTCTTTAAAAAACAACAGTTCCTGGCTCTATAATAACAACATTTCTACAAATTCCTTTTAGTATAAAGCCAGGATCGTGGAGATAAGACAATTTTAAAAACGTTACGTCACAGGGGCTCTGTGCCTTCGGAGGATTGGTCGAAGCCATGTCACCTGTCCCCTGTCGACTTCCGAGTTTCTTATCTGGCGCAGGATATAATCCCTTGAGGTACAAGGGGAATTCAACTGTCAACAGCTTCCTTTGGACCGTAAGTAGCCTGCTAGGAGTAGGTAGTGAGACTTTATCGATGTGCAAGTGAAGTGGAAATAATATGTCGTTGTTTTTATTAAAATATTTATGGTGTATCTTCTCCGATAACATTTCAAAAAATGTATAAGCACCCATGAGTCTCTCTATCTCTATCTCTGTCATGAGCAATGTTGTTGAAGAATTTTCAAAATACAGTGCCCATTTTACCTTGAATACATTCTTTCTATCCTAAAATACATTACAAATATCCTATTGTATCTCGTTCTAATAATAAATGGCTACAATAAGATGTTTAGATAAGCACTATATTGGAAACTAGATTTAGATCAGATTACAAGACACAATATCTCAGAAATATCTTCAACAACTAGAAGACGGACATATTACACCGGCAACAAAACCCGACCGACTCCCCCCACTATCTGATCCAAATTGTCGAGACTCCAGACGGTAACTTGAGGAAAGAAGCCACGAAATCAACTCACAATTTAATAAGGATTCTATTTCTAGAAATTGTAATATCAAGAGCTACGATAGATACAAATATAATTTATTCGCAATTTTCAACCTATTTTTGACCTTTAAGTTCAACGCTAATGTAAAGCAAATGGCGTCTCTCGAGACTTAAAAACATTTTTAAGTAAAAATAAATCTTAAAAGCAAGCTTATGCTGTATAAGTCGGCTTTATTTTCAGTTTGTTAAAATGGAAAATGTAAGCCTATTTGAGGTTGAGTGAAACTGTGATGTCATTATTATATTGGCCCGTATGACTGTATTGTATCCAATAATCACAGGGTACGATAGGCACGAGAGCGTGGATACCATTCCCGTTATTTCACTATTAACTAGATCAGTGACGTCACACGCTACGCCTGAAATGCTATTATTCATTTTCCATTCCAGTTCGATTTGCAATAAATATACGAAAACTTCCACTTGTCGTTTGAAATTACTCCCTTTTATATTTCAACAATCGGCGTTAAGCGGCACTTTACCCGAGCCTGGGGCGATAAAGCGCGCCTGCGAGATGAGATAAGACGAAATCCGCCGATAACATACCACCCCTTTATCGAGGTGTTCACACGGATTTATCTCTCTCCAGAGTTCCTCCTGCTCGCAAATGACTCGCATTACATCAGAATGGCTTCGTTAACCGACTCCTCAGCCCACCTCGGTTACCGACAGGTTTGCAATACGTATTACGTATAAGACTTCATTACATATAGACGACTTACTTAGTGCCTTATTACAAATTCTAAATTCCTACCTTGCTCAAAGAGAAATACGTCAAAGGTTGAGTCCACTCGTTCCATCTTTCCGAGGACATTCTTAATGATTAATCTGAAAATAAAAATATTGTAGCACAAACTTATTCGACAACTTCACTAATTGTTGATTTTGGTTCACTAAATATCGGTTATGTAAATACGAGCATGTATAAATCTTAACGACCTCAAATTTCTGAATATTCCAGGAACCGCGAGCGAGTTTCGGTATTAATTGGTAACAATTATTATCGCAGCTTCCACCCCAAGTACACGCGGAACCACATTTCAGTGACGTCAAACATATTGCTCGAGCACTTGAACAGCGTCATCCAACAAAGCGGCTAATGGTTGAACCATCCGTTGCCCCTAACTGATCTCAATCTTAACCGAAATTGTTCCACGTTCAGCCGAACGCATCCATAACTCATTATTGGGTCAACAAGTCCAATCCCCGGAGTGTGCACAAGGTATAACATATTGCCCTGCGGCACTCCTTAGACAAGCAATGAGTCTGATATTGTATGCGCAAAATTTGTGAGTGTTTTAAATAATTTCCCTTGGCGTTTAAGAAGGCAATTTGTCAACGTCGCTGAGTGGAGGCACTTCATGTGATGCCGAGCGAATTGCCCTGAGGCGCGCCCACCACAAGTAACTTTCTCATTGAATACACTTTTTATTCAGCCCCTTTCCATTTCATCTACATTACCATACGTATTAGCTGATTTACTGATTACTTCCTTCATACGAATTTCTAAATAATTCACTAAATCCAAAGGGATCCTCTTGAAAAGCTCTGAATGTGCTGGAAAGAGAATACGCACTTCACATGTAACTCTTCAGACAGAATAATGAGCGGCTCACATCCTGGAGTGTCATCGACAGACCCTTACGTGATATCAATCCTCGGAACAGTAAAGTATTAATAGAAACATGTGAGAGAATATTTAAATGATGAACTCAAGCGACTTACCTTTAAACATTTTAATGGGAAATTTCTAATAAATTCGTTCATTGACCATTCCGTTTCTACTATCTATGAGAATTTCCTTAAATAAAATAAATTCTGAAGATTGACCTGTCGCATAGTAAACAGTTCTTGGAAAACGTTTAGGCGTAGTAAACATTATACCATAATTTCGCTCATTTAAAAGGCTGATGAAAAGTAAGGCAGGCATTTTATATCCCTGTATCTATACGAAACTAAAGTGTAGGTAAACAATAAGAACATTCCACACATTTCACGGCATTAAATGAAACAGCTGCCTAGTTTCTATTGTTCCTACGAAATAGTTTTACTGAAATTTTCCCGCCACGCTTTCTAATTGATGTTCGGTTGTAGCCGGCCTCCGATTTTATCTACGTTAGTTCCTATTAGACGAAGAAAAATTTTATACAGACCAGAATGGACATTACAAAACGCTTGAAGTCGTAGAAACGAAGAACAACGATAAGATAAGTAAACAACATTACTGCGCATAAAAATGGAAAGAATACACTTTTGAATGACCTAACAAACAGCGAGGGTGAAGTACCTACAATTTACTATTCACAGCTCGTGCAAAAGCACGTTTCGCGACCGCATACGAACTTATTTCAATATTTTATTGTACGCACATGCTGAGTAACAGAGCACAAAATCCCTTCACGTACAACAGTTCAAGTAAATATACTGTAAGATTATAATAAAACATGATATTATAAAACAGAGATCAAAGCAGCTTACTTTGAGAGACAAGAAACATGAGCAGAATGCCGCCTTGGCGCGGCAGCGGCGCCAACCTCTCGTCCTCTTTAGACACGTACTTTTTGTCCGTAATATTGTGTGTAAACTTGACATTTTATATGACGGCTGCATGTAATGACTGAAAGAATTCTGAACACATTCTAATGGTCAGAAATACAATTTGTAGGCGAATAGCCTAACTAAAGATGCAACGATTTTCTACTAATTCTTGTAGACCTACACAACGTCCCAATATGTTAACGTTTATAACCGCATCATAGTCTACTTTTATGCATTTTTTTTTTTTTTACATAAACACTTTAGAAATGAAGCAACAGCTCTTAACTTTATGTTTTAGTTGTTCACGAATAAAAAAGCTTCAGCACAATTTATTGAGCATACATTAACAAAATGACTCTTTCCTCACCAAAATGACCATAATATCTGAACAAACTGCATTTTCTGTACAAATTATTGTTTTATTGTTCGTCTAACTACGCCGAGTCGCTGTAAAGCCGTAATAGTGCATTTGCAGTTTACGCCAGAATGCGCGCACTAATGACTAGACGAGTACGAAAATTATATAAATAAATACTATGCAACGTTTACTTTGAATAAGTAAATGCACAATAAAGAAGTATTTTAACTCATGGTGAACGAAATAAAAGAACAGGTACAGCGTCTAATTGTGGCAGTATAAATCCTTACGATGGCCGCTGTGAAAAGGTTTGTGAGGGTTACTCAAGCACCGGCGTGGCCATGTGGTTCGTATTTACATTACAAACTCAATTAGCTGGCCTCACTTACCACAACCTGTAACTATTTAGGGTTAAATAAGCGCACAAACGATGCTACAGATGTGAGCGAACACTTCACAGGCTACGTAAAGCAAGCGGAGTATTCCGAACGCGTAAATAAAAAACAACTTTGTGCATATTTTTACAAAAGTAATTTTCTGTATAGCCCAAACTATGAGTGGTATTAAGGTGAGGCGTCTGTTTATTTTCATGGAATGCCGAGGCACACATTCCGTGTAGTTGAAAATATCGGCAGGTAAGGGCGGCGTGTGTTCGTCGGTCGTCCACCGCGCCGCGCCGCCTGCCTCTTCAATCATGCAAGTATTCGCGGAATGGCTGAAGGAATTTTTCGATTAAGCCGCCGACCTGCCGGCAAGAACTCGCCGTCATTGTATTAAACATGACTCGACAACACCTAGCTTCAGGGTTACTTTTTCTGGGATGAAACTCGCCTCAGTAATTCACTTTTTGTTCATCCATTTGGGTAGACAAAGTTTTTTAATTTCATTAAAGTGTCTAAAGTAAGAAGGGAAGATATATTTTGTTCGTTCGTGGTTTCACAATAGAATTGTGGAAGATTTGGTAAAGTTCCTCCAAGGTAGGAATAATGTATGAGTTGCTTCATTTGAACTCAAATTCCTTGCGAATGGATGATTTTATTGAACACGAATAAGAACCTTGACCCGGTTGCTAATAAACCGGATAAGAGGATAAACGTGATAAAAGAAAGAATAAAAACTTTTTAGTTTCTGCGAAAGTTCATCGGAATTGCGGTTGAAATTCCCTTAGTTCTAGTTGGGCACGTGCCAAATGAGAATTGTGCACAAATTAAATACCCAAATAGACGAATTTGCTCTTTTATATAACTGGTAAGAATGACCATTTGTGGGAAAATTGTTTTCATAAAATGTAGTCATATAAGTTTTTACTTTTATTTTTACATTTTACTACAAAAAGGGTATTTTTCCTTTGTTACCTTTTGTCTGTAAACAAAATTAATAGTGATGTAGGTATGTACATATAATACGGTGCTATTATTCAGCTAGACACCACACAGCCACACCATTATATTGTTGCTATCGGAGCCGCATACAATTCAAATTATTCCCTAATCGAGATCCTGTGTCCATTATACACAGTTAATTATTACGTTATCTTAGTTAGATGGAACACCTTTGGGAAATCACGGGGTCAAAGCAAGATTACGCAAAATGGAAAACAACTAATTTTAAAATAATTGCATCATTTTAAACCGCAAATAAGAATGGAAAAAATAAGAACAATTGGTAGATGATAAATGTTTCTAAGACATGTGTAATTTGTAAGAAAAAATAACGTTTTAGATATGGAAAGTGAAACGATTTGATTCATGTAACCCGAGGAGGCGACGAGGACGTTCCCTGTCTCATAAGTCAAAGCAGCCGTCTGTCAACCACACAGACACTTCTCGTTTGATATCGACTCCAAACAAATCGACTACTTTAATTCGTTCTGTCTCCACCGCCCTGTTCTATAAGAATGACGCATTGCTATTTTCCACGCTGCGAGCTATTTTGTATTGGAAAATATATCACTTCCACGGTATGCGTTTGACGTTCCCTATCGGCCGGAATTATACGTAGACATTGTTTCCCAACTTACAAAGATATGATGTACGAGTTTAGTTTTTTAGTGTCCCACGCTAAATTATTAGTTAGGCCCAACTATTCGGGGTAGGTACGTGGGTAAACTGCGTGAAAAAACACAAACAATCGAACAAAGTAAGTGAAGCGAGTCGTGACGCGCTCGGCAAATATCTGTCGACAGACTAATTGTATTTGTAGCGAAACCCAATCTTCGATAAAATACGTATAACATTTAATTACAAGGAAGGCCGCCGAGAGCTATAAAACTCTAGGGTCTTTATAAATGTGATGTATAGCGTAGTAATTAGGAATAAAATGGGACAATTCCAGTCCGCAGATATGGGCGTGTGGGCGCAAGCTATGAATATTAATTCGTACTACTTTAGGAGCACACTGGGAGATACCTTTGTACGCTTACATTATGTATTAGTTTCGTTTCGTAACGTTTGTTTTTACTGGGAACATAGTTGGCCAGTCTTTTGTTCTACGAAATCATGATACTGCAGGGGATTACGAATTCAGAGAAGGCCACATACAAGTAAAGCTGAGTATATCATAGAGGGTTTGAAGTTTAATAATGTAAATGAGTCTTGGATGATATCGCTTATTTTACACGATCCTCTTGTAATAAATATAAATATCTTTAAAATAATTACATCATCGCCAACGCCCGGACATCGTATAAAACGGAGGATAATCTAATCGGCAATCTATAAAATGGAGATTTCATTTCCATAATCCTGGTAATAAACGTTTGCTTCACAATTTTCTTCTGGGATTCGGAACAGTATTTATTCCCTTGGCCAAATGAAATTGTTTCGGAGGTACCCAAAGAGAAATTCGTTTCAAATCTATGAAACTTCAGACTGAAATTGATAACATGTTAATTAAAATTTAAATTAGTTTTATATTTGTATTAAAATGTTTTAGTATTTTGTTTTGGGTAAACGATATGTTGACTGGAATTAAAATTCAGCCTCGATTTAGGTACTCGTATCTTGTAATTTAAAATTTAGATTTGGAAATTAAAGTTACCATCTGTGTGCGTAGTAAATTGATATTTAAAACGATTTCAGCCGAAGCCCAGAGATACAAATTATTTTATACTCATTTAACTTGTTCCACAGTTAGCTACATTACTGTCCCTTTTACAAACCAAAATACATATGGCATCAGTAATATGGTTTACGAAAACATGTTTTTGGAATTTATTAATAAAAGTGGTTCATTTATTTTAAATCATTCATTTATTCGTTTTATTTAACCTTAAAATAATCTTTAAATCAGATAAACATCTGGAAAATCGATACAGTAATTCATAAACTACATATAATTGAGCTTATTTTACTACTTGTCCTATTTTAATCGTTATTAAAATTTCCAAAATACACAACAACATAGCACAACGTCACGCCTTTTTATCCCCGTCGGTGTAGGCAGAGGTGCACACTACGGTACGTAATGCCGCTATACAATGTACACTCACTTTTCACCATTTGTGTTATAAGTCCCATGTAATAGGGGTGAGCATAAAGCCATATACTGGGCACAATTCCAGACTCTGTGCTACTACGAGAAATTTTCTAAAAACCGAAAAATACTTTGTGAGCACTGTACTAACGAATTATCTTTTAATACAATTACTCGCTCGTAATAAGAGAAAATAAAGAAAATTACTCATGTTCCATCATCACCGGCCACAATATAATTATCTCTACGGATTACTGTCTTATTGTCTTACAAACCAAAATAATGGAACTGATAAATCCATTTATATAATATTTGTTAATCTGTATAATAAAGCTTATGTTGTCAAGCGAAAAATTTAAGAAGAACTAAACAAGTTCTTTTTTCCTTCTTCTACGTAATTTTGGAATAATAAGTCGACATTACACGCTGCGGGTCTACGGCGAGCAAGGGTAGCTCGCCGCCCGAAAATTACGGCACGTCGCGTTCCGCGCGCGCCTCAACGAGCCAGAACCACAGATGTGGCGCAGTAGGGCTGATGCCTGATCCGGAGCTGCGGACAATGTAACTAAGGTTACCGGGGCTCCGGTTCAAAGCTGCATTGGAACGGGGTGGTTTTTAGTCAAAATCTGACACTAGTCACCCATAGGCGGGAAAAGTCATTAATTTTTGCCCCGTCAAAAAAAGCGACATTACACGCGGCCCCTAATCTTGTAGTAATCCATGAAATAAAGAGCGCGGCGTGTCTCGGACATGCCGCGAACTCCGCGCAGAAGGTATAAACTAGTCGCGCGGCAAATTTGTGTCCCGCGAATGCCACGCGTAGCTGCCGCGCACTTTGCCGCGCCGTGTTTGGACACACCTTAAAAGAAATACTACCGCTCTACTCAGTTGACATCATCCAAAGAAACCACTACCTAAGTAACTTCTACGTATATTACAATATACCTTCATCTATTAAACCTACTACTACAGTCACACAGTCTTTGTGAGCACTGTACTAACGAATTATCTTTTAATACAATTACTCTCTCGTAACAAGAGAAAATAAAGAAAATTACTCATGTTCCATCATCACCGACCACAATATAATTATCTCTACGGATTACTGTCTTATTGTCTTAGAAACCAAAATTATGGAACTGATAAATCCGTTTATATATTTGTTAATTTATATAATAAAGCTTATGCTGTCAAGCGAAAAATTTAAGAAGGACTTAACAAGTTCTGTTATTTTTATTTTCTTCTTGTTTAAAGTCGAATCAGCTGTTCTTGTGAACCAAAATTATTTTAAACAGAAAACTACAAATATATATCCGACATAACTTGATTAAAGATCAACAAAATCCCTAAATTCATAACATAATTTTTACTAAGGCACTTAAAGAACTAATCTTATAATCCAAAATTATGTGGAAAGGCGAACTCATAACAGAATTTATGGAGACTTAATAAATAAGGCAAATCCTAAACAATAGAATAACTTTAACTCTCGCTAACTTGATTCGCGAAATCTGGACGGCTAACAAACTAGCTGTATACAGTCGGCCCTAATGATCTCTCGTGGGATAAGATCTCGGCAAGGATCCACATTGGGATCAACCGAGAACACTGAAGGATCTTGACCACCGAATAATTGCTTACATAACTCAGACTAATGCACACTCGCAATAACACTACACTGAGTTGAAACAACACTCATTCTTCTTGAGTAATGTATGTCATTAATGAATAAAAAACATGAAAATCATTTTCCTCTGAAGGAATAGGCAGAGGTGCACATTATCAATTTATCACTAATGATTTTTCATTAGTAATACGAATATCATCATGGGTATGGACATCATCCCATACTACATATTACCAGTATGTAGCATCATGAGTAAATATCTGCAGTTTTTTTTTTAAATGGAACTTCCTAATATTAGCTTCTTTGCTATTCCCACTCGATTAACGAAACAGTGAACTAAATCACACTCGTGATTACGTACACTGACTTGATACCTTGATACAATACTCATTGACGTCGACTCAAACGAACTGTCGCTAATGAGTACGCTACGTTAATCGCAATCGCGAGTGTTTCAAGTGTGTTCCTCGCTTTAGACGACATTTCTAGTATAACTGGGGCCTTAGTACGAGTTTTCTTTACGTTCACGTGATTAAAATGAGAGCGTGTTCGGCGCTCTGATTGGTTGGTTCATTCGAGCTGGCCAATCAGAGCGCCGATCGCGCTCTCGTTTCGATTTCGTAAAACGTAAAGCAAATTCGTACTAAAGGTACTGAACTTTTACAACGATACATCGCCACTAATAATCGTGTCACACGGAACGATACACATCGCATTAGTAAAAACGTTTTGCGTACGAATTCTTAAGATAAAGAATCTGGCATACGGAATAAATGAAATGCGAAACGTAGACATATCACAGCTCATGTTTTATCTTTGAAAAAATATCACTTGTGAACGTGTTTGCAATGATAATTTCGGGATGTTAGGAAAATTTGAGTCAATAAAATGTTATTAACCTCCATATGAAATAAGTATTCTTTTCTCATCTTTTTAATGTCCTTCAGTTTCTACTTAGGTACTCGTATGAAAATAATACAATATGCTAAGCAAAACATGTATTTTGTGGAGAAAATACATTATCTGTTCCAGGATAAGGACTCATATATTTGTGACTATAGAAATAATTACACGAATAATGGTGCAGAACGATGGAAAGCTGCGTTCTTTAGGTTCACATTTGGGTGCATGTTTAATTAAGAGAGGCACACGAGCAGCACGGCAGTGTTCGACAATGCTGGAGTTTCCGTCCAATGAATGAGATCTCAGTCATGTTCAGGATTTGACCGCGGCTTGTGGTTATCGGATTTCAAGCCGATGAGCGCTTTGGTTAGTTACTTCTCATTTTAGGAGCAACTGTTGTGATTGGGGCCTTGTCTTGTACTCTATTGAAATCAGAAGTCTGTGTCCAATTAATTTTAAGGGATTTAGGGGTTAATTTGTTAAGCCTGTAATTAATTTTGCCTGTGTAAGACACTGAACTGTGTTTGAACTAAACAGCTATCTATAGCTGGTTACAAACAAGGATTAGAACAATTTCGTGAGGTCAAATTTAATAGTAGAATTCAATATTTTGTTGGCCTAATTAAAACGCACATTGAAAACTACATATATAGGCGAAATGAGACTCAAATCGTTAACAACTTTTTAAAACTATCATGACGTCTCTTATAATTTTCGTGAGACAAACTAAATTAATTATTATGTTTTTCGGCTTACTCGCGTAATAATTTGACGAGGAACTCGACTAGTTTCAAGTCATGCTAGATGCAAGAGTAGCAGCGCGACAATCGCCACGTCGTGTGTCGCGGAATGCTGCTCATGAATATGAGCTTCTTCCTAGTCAAATAATAACGTGACTAAGCCGAGAAACATAATAACTACCATGATATTAATATCACTTCATGTTATCCTTGTGACTACCGTAATACTCTCTAATTTTGTCAAACATCCGACTGCTGCAAGCAGTTTACGTTACTGTATTTGCTCAAGCTAAAGATCAAAGGAATCAAACTAAATCCTCGCGACCTTTCAATTGGAAATCAATGTTCGTGGCCGAAGGTTATTTGACACTCGATTTATCACAGGACACGTCGCATATAGCTGTAAAGCTGTAAAACATCCTTTCAATTTCATCATGTTGAAATTTTTTTGGGCACACGTTTTGTATAAACATTTTTACCACGCGAACTATTCAGGCGTGCAGTCATCCCGCGTTTTTGCGCCCTCTATCAGATCTTAGTCTCCTTTCAGTACCCTTAGTACGAGTTTGCTTTGCATGTACGTTCGGCGCTCTGATTGGCCGGGGCGAATTAACCAACCAATCAGAGCGCCGAACGCGCTCTCGTTTCGTTTTCGTTCAACGTAAAGCAAACTTGTACTAAGGATACAGAATTGCGTTACGAAGAAAATATTTACAGTACAGATGCCAAACTACTTAATTTCTTTCGACCTTATTACAAATCAATAAAGTTCAATATCTTTTAAATATTTGACTCGATTAGAGGAGTGTTACAAAATAAGGGAGGATTTTTCTTTCGTAACGAAAACGCTGGTGTACTGATAATATCAGGGTGGCAGCCTGTTTATTCTGCTTTGATTGTTTGCCTTCCCGGTATACTTAACGAAGTTTAGACTACATTACTTAATGGATGGATACAGTCACGATTACCGATCTTGGGAGTGGCGAGGTAAAATATTAAATATCTTAGGAAAAGTTTTAACAGGAAATGTTCACTGTTTCAACCGTAATATTGATTGTGATACGTTTTTACTTTACCAATACAAAGTTTTAGGTCCAAAAAAGGATGGCCATTTCACTAATGTTTACAAGTATTTTTAGGAAAACGCTACGGGATTTGGGACCTCCATTCCGCAGAGGGTCAGAGCAATACAAAGCCATTTCCGCAAACAATTCGCGACACTGTGACAACTGAAGCGCGTTTTTCATTTCCGAATTAGTTTCCCCCAAATAATGGTCTTGGTCAGTGTAATTTTTGGTCGTCATATCTTATACTAGCTTCTACTTGCGGTTTTGCCTGTGGTCTTGTAGGATAAAAAGTGTCCTATGATTTATTCCAGATCATAATCTACCCCTTTTCCAAATTTTATCCCAATCCCTGGTACCATTTTGACATGATTGAGTAATAAACATTCACATTTATAAAATTAGTAAGATACATTATCCACAAGAAAAATTCTAAATTGAGACAATTTAGTAGAAAATCCACACACAAATGTCATCCAAGACTGCAATTAAGACACTGTCATAAGTAGTGAAGATTTGTTACATTTAATACATAAACCTCTACTCGTATCTACCCCAAGAATAAAAGGCGAGATTTCAAAAGAATTCTAAACAAGTTTCTTCAAGTTTTCAACCGCCACACCCACTTCATGTCCACATGTGTCCAACTACATACAAGGACTAAATTTTGGATCAACTTAAGCACGTGCCGGCTGCAGAGATGCACTTCCTTTGATGTATGTTTACTTTTTTAAAAAGGAAGAAAACGTTCTTGACTTTTCCACGCCACTAATAGGAAATCCTAGCATACTTATGGCCGTACTCAGAGTCATATAATGGTTACTTATTAACCCAGTCCTGAGCAATTGTTTTCGAAACAAAATCGTTACTAAGGAATAGTATATGTAATCAATTCTCTGTATCTGAATAGGACACTCAGTCTGTTTGATAGATTAAAAATTATCTAGTATTTGTAGTGATGCCTAATTGATGGTGCAAGTCAGCTGGTACGAGCTAATTTTCAAAAAAATATGCGTTTAAGGCCAGGTGATGTAAACTCTAGATGTTTTAACACCACTTTCGACATTTTTTGGTCTATCGATAACAAACATTCAAAAACAGAACTATCCAATTCTGTACAGTCGTTGCTAAGCTCCGCGCCCACAAACATTTTACCATTTATTTTTTCTTTACATAAAGTCAGCAAGCTACATTACACCCGCATACTAGATTAGAGCTCATAATCTCAGAGAGAAAATGTTTAAACCCCGTACCTAATGTAAAGTAAATAAATACGATAATTCATTGTTCATTTCCAAAACAACAAAGGCTAAACATGCAGAAGGCGGGTCTGGGCTGAAGTCTTAAGGTTTATTTTGCCCAAGCCGGTAGAATCTGTATGAAACGGCCATCGACCCGCCTATGACAATGAGACTTATTGTTTCAATAACATGTAAGCCGTTACAATCCCCGTCTTCGAAGGGATTCGCTTTAGAACGAAGGTTTTGAAGGTAAAAGCTAAATTCTATTTTAGCAGAGTTGTTGTGTTTGATATGCCATTTAAATACATCCTGCTAATACTATAAATGTGTGTTTGTTACTCCTTCACACAAAAAGGACTGAAAGAATCGGGATGAAACTTGAAGCAGGGATAGATAATCGTCTGGAATAAGACATAGGCTAATTTTTATCCCACGGGGACCCGGACGGAAGCGCTAACAGAAGGTAGTAAGATCATTTTGTAATAAATAGACAGAAAACATAGAACAACATAAACCTAATTTATATTTAGCTAGATCTGGAAACAAAACTTAAAGGCAGCCTCAGTCACGTAAATATACATATTTCGGACCATATTAGACTACAAAAAAGACAATCCGAATTAATCCCAAACCACACTTTAAGCTTCGTCATCCTTATATCGATATTTCTCATTATTCCTGTACATAATGTTTAGTAGGACAAATAATACAAACTTCATTATAATTCTAAATATAAGTAATATATTATTTTATAAAATAACGATCCAAACTAATTATAACAATCAAGTAGGTACTGTCTACGTTACAAAATTATAACAAATTATAAAAAAACTCTTCTAAGAAAACTAAATTATAACTTTACAAGCGAGCTCACAGTTATTAAAGGAAAATGACAAAAATAACATGAAATGAAAGATGTACCTATTACTTAGGTAAATTGAAATATAATTTGATCTTTGCAAAGGGAAGTTTGACATCAAGTAATAATGTATTAATGAGAATACGAATTAATGTCCCTTTGATAGTACAACGTCGCCGATACTGTTACCTAGAAGTTTATCTATCTATACATATAATAAAATCGTAGAAAAGTGCTGTCTGTACATTGAAAATAAAAATAAAAAAAATAGCAGGGGTTATTGTTATGTCGATGTCGAACCCAAAAATGTAATTAACTTTTTTTTTGTCTGTTTGTCTGTTTGTCTGTTCGTCTGTGCGCGCTAATCTCAGAAACGGCTGATCCGAGTTGGATGCGGTTTTCACGAATATATTGTAGGATGCTTAAATTTACATTTAGTGTTTGTTTCATGTCAATCGGTTCATAAATAAAAAAGTTATGTCAAATTAAAGAATCACGTCGAACATTCTATGCTTATACCATTAATCTCCGCAACTATTAGACGGATTTGGTTGAAATTTGGTACAGATATAGTTTAGAACCTTAGAAAGGACATAGATATTTTTATTTCAAAAATCAAAAAATAAAAATAAGAAATAAATTATTTATAAATAATTCTATGTCGATCGTTACACGACTTCGGTTCATGTTATTGTTTCCTTTCATCGAAAAAAGTAAATAAATAGTAAAAAGGTATGAAAAAAATAATATCAATATAATAAAACATTTAGTACAAAGAAAATGCTCTAACGGAGTATAGATAATTCTATGTCGATCGTTACACGACTTCGGTTCATGTTATTGTTTTAATTCATCGAAAAAAAGTAAATAAATAGTAAAAAGGTATGAAAAAAATAATATTAATATAATTAAACTTTTAGTACAAAGAAAATGCCCGAACGGAGTATAAATAAGACTCCAAGTTGTCTTTATCCTCGATAGATGGCGTTGGGATCGAAATAGATCGCGCTATGGTTTCGTTACATTCATTTGGTTGGGTATCGGCCGAGCGCTTCGGTACTATCGTAGATATTGTATTATCAGTCGTATGATTATTTGTCTGTAGTGGTCCTGCTGTTTCGTATATTCTAAATTGGTTTCGTTGTATTTGTCAATTAATAAGTTTATTTGTTGGGTTTTCCTGGTTTTTTGGTTAAACTATTTAACGTAGGTTTAGTTTGATATCGATTATTAGTAGTTACTGTAGTTAGTTTTTTTAATAAAATTGTAAGTCTAATTTATAAATTAATTAGATTAGATTTAAGTCGTTTCTTTTAAATTATTTAGTTTAAGCTTGGTTATTATAGCATAGAGGATAGGTTGTAATATAGTTTCTTTTTTAATTGTTATAAATTCGTAATTCGTAGCTTTCTTTAGTTTTAAGTTAGTTTAAGTCCGTTTTTAAACTATTTTTTCAATGCCCTAAGTGAGTATACATCTATTAAATTCAAACGCAGAGCTCATTATGTTGATTTTTGAAGAGTTCCCTGGAATATCTTCCACATCTCATTTTTGAAGAGATCCCGCGAGATCGGGACTATGTGGTTAAAACCAAAAATTTGCCGGAAGTCACTATTCCACGCGAACGAAGTCGCGGGCAAAAGCTAGTATTATAATAAAACATAACGAGATACAATGACAAGCTTTATTTTTTTGTTATATTTGGAATTTTATTTACATTTCTGAAACATATAAGGAAATAAGGTATGATTTTGCTCTGAATATGAGTTCTCAATTAGTTTTTAGTCAATTATTGTAATTTTATAATTATAGTTGGGCCATTACAAACTTCCGAACTGCCACGTCAAAGGAGTGTGATAATGCCGCACAACTCGCATAAGTGTGAACGAGAGATCTGTTAAAAATTAATTATGACAATTTGCATGTTTTGTAATGACCCAAATATAATTATAAGATTACAACAATTGACTAAAAACCAATTGAGAAATATTAAAGATACGCATATATACACATAGGTAGTCGATTATATATAAGCAGTAGAGTAACTTTACATCACTTAAAATTATTTTTGAACCAATTAATAAAAATTACTGTAATAAAATTTTCTCCAAAAATTACACCAAGTAGCAATAACAATTGACAATAAAATGGCTAATTTCATCCTTTTTTCATTTCAGATAACCGGCTGAAAAGGAACAGGTCAGTATTCAGCAATTCCAGCACTAATCTTCGGACAGTTACAAACCGGAAGGGACTTGGCTTCGCTCCGGTATCAAACGGCAAACCCCGGAATACCCGCAGACCCTTTTTGATATATTCAGGGACCTTCAAAAATGTAGACTGAAATTCTCCTTTGCACGGCTTTGAAACATGAAAAGTCTCTCAAAAGGTCGCGCTTTTAATGAGATGAATACGTTTTATCCGGATCAGCCTCTCAGACGCGCACTGCCGAATGTTCCACTTACTCAAGTCAAAATATCCCTTTGTCGGTCTTTCTAGGTTATCTTTCAGTGACACTACCCGTGGAATACGTATCTAGTATCTACCTTTAGTGCTTATCCCTTTTAGGCAAGACTAACTTTACATAATATTTGAAGTTTAAATAAAAAGGTTCACTGTAATCTACAAATGAAATGAAACACTGGATTTTTATACATGGCGCAACAAAACTAATTTTCATTTCCGCATTTTTCCAAATATACACGAAACCCAAATAACTACCCCAAACGATAACCCAACAATTGAACAAATGGCAATCAACAAGAGTGTAAGAGATAAAGTCATTTTAATGGAATAATCAAATTATAAGTGGTACTCGACATGGGCTTTGTTTCCTGACGGGATCGTGAAATCATTGTATTATCTGTGCCCATCAATCTCGGGGCCTGACAACCTATAATGAATTCCCGATTAGAGATCCCTTGTTCACTTTTTCCTTTCAAACTAATCGTTTGAGCCTGTAAACTTTATTTTTAGCTTATTGTTAGGAATTGTCGTTAGATTTGACATTTTAATACATTATATATTCAATTTACATACATACAAAATTCATCTATAAACATAGACTAGACACGTCTAGATAAGATGCAATGATGACTCTGTTTGTAAGATGAATTAAATAAATCATATCTACATTGAAACTCAAAAGCTTTTCGATTGAGTAGTTACAAATGTAACTCGGGGACAGACGTTCCTGTCCTACCCAAAATATTTGAAATTTCCTTTGCCATATTCAATACTCCATACTTTCAAACAATATTCTCAGTAATACAACAGTTTGAGCTGTGAAACTGTGAGAAACTGTGCTTCATAACTTTTTGCTCCTTATTACAATGTCAAAATATACAACAATTTATCGTTAAAGTTGAGTGAAATTAAAACAATGAATGACCTCGCGATATTGGATAACAATAACATGTGTAGCCGAAACTAAATTTGGGCACCACTTCAGAAGTTAGTACATTAATCACGAACGGCTAAGTCACGCTGTAATTACACTACCAGGATTTTCATTGTTGAATGTTGCTTACCATACTTGAGACATGTGACAAAGGAGTTATTCATCGTTTAACATATAAGAAAAGATTTTAAACAAAAACTGAAAGCAACAAGCTAAAAGACTGACAAAGATTACACTTCTTTTTAGCATGACTGCTTCGCAGTGACTGGAATGCCGTATCCTCCATACGGCATTCCAGTCGCTCCGCACCATGACCTGAACCAATGCCGGACGTCGTCGACGACCACAACCCTGCGGACACGGCGGTGCTCAACCCATGTAGGGCACACCGTCACCCTATGCTCCACCGTGTCCCCCGGGTGGTCCTCGCTGTAAAGACATCAGAGCATTTCCTCCCACCCTATCAGAAATAGATACCTCCCGAAACTCTCATGTCCGTCTTATAGGTCTACGCCATTTAAAAAAAAAACAAACCGACAAATGTTTTGCAAGAAAACGCTGTCTTACATACACGAATGTAATTGTCGCCTAACAACTGCATTATCTACACATAAACGTAATGAGTTCTTAATTACTCTGCTCACCCCAACTTAACTGAACAATGCTCTTACTTAAACGAAGCTTGAAGAACACATAAAATCTTTACGACACTCGCATACGTACCATAAGTTGAATGTAATTTGCATAAAATAATTCCATTTCAAAGCAACATTATGTATGTAACCTTGTCTCTTGAGACTACAGACGTTTAGGCTCACAGTCTCGCAGTCTCACTGAACTGAATGAACTGAAACTTTGTGTAAGACGTTGTTAATAGTGCTTTTTGTATTATGTTTTAATGTACCGTACATAGTATATTATATGTGCTAAGTTTTACCTATGGTTTTGCCCGCGTGAATAAGCTTTATGTACTTTTTCGTACTCCAAAAACTTTCTTATCAATGAAGTGTAATTTTGGCTTATTAATAATTCGGCCACCCGAAATTACGCTACGTGAGACAAGAGAAATATTATAAGAATATGTCCAATTATATTATTAATAGGCCCAATTGCCTTCCACCCCAATCTCCCCAATCCTCAAATTCCTAACCCCCAATAGGCCAGGCCAGGTTACGCACTTGTAATGCCTCTGGTACTTCGGCTTATCCCATAAAAAATAAAATAGTAACAAATGTATTCTACTCTTCCATAACTACAAAGTACAAACAATTAAAAGCTTCATCCTCCAACAAGATGTATTCAAATCACTACTAACTCATTTTAAGTGGAAAACTGTGACGTCAGCCATCATCTGTGTAGCCTTTATTACGGAACTCCAATCGACCTCGCCGCGACGTCTGCGGCTCGTAACAAACTTTAAAGTGCACTTGCTAGCAAATGTTACAGTTGTACCGAAACTTTCAGCCCGTCGCCTCCTCCCGATACACTTTCAACGCCGGCGCTGAAGAGCAAAACCATACAGTTTGGACACCCGACAAATTATAAGAACATCTTTCAACTTTTCTGTTAGTTCATGTTTTGTTTTGGGCTGTCTTTTTAGCTAAATCACTTAATTAGGAAATCTGAAATGTAAGTCGATGTATTAACGTTCAAATTAACCAAACAAACTTTTAAAATGAAGGAGTTTCCTACATGGCTTCCATACTTTCTTGTATTACCTAAAGAATATAATTACTCTATCAATGTCCCAAACTACAGAAACTTAAAAAAGAAATACCAGAAGATACCGATTCCTTAATAAAATACGTATATTTCACATTCTTGTTTGTGGAACAAACAAAATCATACAATGGATCAGGGATCCGTAGCCATTCATCCGAACGGGCTGAATAAATCACCTTTGGGATACACCCCGTATGCAGTATCCACCACTCTAGTAACGTAGCTATGTTCCAACAAATTGTTATCGAAATCCAACATTTTGTATGCAGATCTAATTCCCACATGAATCCTTTAAATCAAACGGAAACATCAAATATGAAGAACTGAGAAATATTTTTACATAATATTAGGTATTTTATTAGTAATACGTATTTATTATATTTGCTTGAGACTTATAAATAGCTGGCAAAAGACGTACTCCCTCGGGGCGTATTATTGTTATGTTAGAGATAACAAGATAATAAGCTCACATATCATCTATTTACCTAATGCGAGTAGGTATTACTAGAAAAAACCAAAGGCTTTACATAGATGTATGTTCTAGTAAATTATTATAATAATGTATTAAAGAAACAACATAGATGCTACGAAGACAGTTTCCACAAAGCGAACTTGAAAATCTCTGTGGCTTGAGGATATTCAGAAAATCTTGCCTTCAGGGCTCTGATCTTTACACCTACCACATTTATTTAGAACTTAAGACTGCGCCTTGGTCGAGTAGTCGTAGCACGGAGTTTCAAGCTGAGTAGGGATTTATTGAATTTTTAAATAAAAAAAAAGTATAATTTTCTATTTATGGTTTAATTGAAATAAATGCTTTTACTTTTTTAAATATAAAGAAATAAATAGTTTGTCAGTGTGTCCGTTAGTAAAGATAGGTGGTCGTTCCAAAATAAATATTAGTGCCTTGTCGCTTTCATCATAACTGGTAACAAGTTGGTGCTGCATTTGTTCCTATTTACCTCATATTATTGGCATGAACCTCCTTCTTTCAATAATAAATTGATTCTCTAAATGTCCTTTACCGTTTTCATTTTGCTCAAACTGCACAAAATATCAAATTTGTTTGAAAACACACAAATGAAAACAAAAAAAGTGTATAAAATCTATTGTATTTCTACGAATCAAATTACAGGTTTTTATATTTCAACGGTCGCGAGCACTTTTCAGTGTTTCAGTGTTAACGTACGAGGGTACTTGACACCCGATTGTGCCGCTGTTTCAGGCTGAAACCGACCTTTACTGTGCGTTTGATTATTATATTTTACTTTGTTATTTTTTTTTATAATTTTTACTTTTACGTACAAAGCCGTTGTTTTATCGCTTTGTTGTTTGTTTGTTCTTTTTGTTGTTCTTTTGTAAAGTATATTTTGTTGATATTATTTGACTTTCCCTACCTTTATACAAAATGGTATATTTATATACCGCCACCTGTTCGAAGTAATTGACCAACAAACTAAAATGATCGGGTCGTAATACTCATCAGTAACAACGCGAAAATATCTGCGTTTTGTGTCGCGAAATGCTGCTCATGAATATGAACCTCTAGCATAACTGAAAACTAGTCGAATTCCTCGTCAAACAGTTACGTGAGTAAGCCGATAACATAATAATTAATTTAGTGTGTCTCACGAAAGTTATAATATCTGTTTAGTACCTTAAATACATAAATATCGTAGCTTATCAACACGTTAAGTTAGTTTATACAACCAACTGAGTTATAAAAACTAATGTTATTATTATAAAGGAGCAAGGGCTTACCTATCTGATATTAAGAAGTACCTACAGAAAGGGAGCGAAGCATTTTAAATGTAAATGAAAAACGTTACCTTACACAGGATCGCGTAATTCACTTTCCTTGCTTCCACTCAAGAGTCACAAGGTTACATGAATGAACTTATTCGGTAAAATAAAGTCAATAAATAAAAAGCAATTACCTATATAATGTCGTGATGGTATTCTGGCGAGTTGGGCAGAAACCACAGAGTGCCAGTTTTCTTCTTTTATGAAGAGACCGTGTAATACGCTTTTGATTGGACACCACACTAATAACTTCTCAGTTATTAGGTATATAGATGTTTATAGAAGAAGGATTTCTTTAGAAATTAATTATGTTGGTATTTAAAGTTACCAATAGATACTAAGCGCCTGTTTCACCACCTTCATAAAAGTGCCCGATTAACTTATGTGACAATTAGTGCATACAAATTACGTTCTTAAAATTCAAAGTTATCTGATACATAGCGGCTATCCAGACATTGTGAAACAAGTCCCTAATAATAATATTAAATAACTAAATACGCTAAATTAAATAAGATTATATATAATTTTACATTTTTACACACATATTTAAATATTTATAAAAAGGTAAAAACATTCAGCAGTTTAACCGAGAATCTTTTCTCTTGTGAGCTCGTTTCAAATGGTTTAGCAAACAAACGCGAAACGGTTCACGCTTGCCTCTACAAACAACACTACGCCTCGATGAAAATAGAAGCTATCGATCCTTCTAACGTTTTGATTTAGTATGCAATCACACATTTATGAAGTGCATAGTCCGATCGTGCCGTGCCTCTAAATACAGGAAAGCGAAATAATTAGTGTTACCACATCACTATGGAAACTGTTGAGGAGACATTAGAGCAACCACATCTAGTACTTAGATACATTTTTGAGTATTTCTATAGTAGTTCAATACTACTGAATAGATGATGAAGAATTTCTGTGAAGTTTTAAGTAAGTAAGCCCCCGAACAAACCTTTTTTTGTGTGCTCCATTAAGCTTCGACAGCCGATTATTTACTTTCCAAAACTAACAAGTTGAAGCCTCTTTGGAACACTCAGCCAGTCAATTGATAGTATCTATTATGTAACCACTTTAATTTACTTTACTTAGTTCATAGAACTGCAAAAATATTCCTAAATAAAGATGGAAAATACCAGATATATCTTGTCAAATATTGAAAGTTAGCTACAGATTTCTAAAACACATAGACGGATCCACGCCAATCGCTGCTGTTGACAGTGTTTGGTAAACATTGCCAAGACAGAGTGTAAACAAACACAAACAAGTGTCGTCATCTATTTATGGACTAAATCTATACACTTGGAAGGAAAATCTCAAATGATGAGCCTTTCCGACAGCCTGCCAGAAACAGTATGCAAATCAGCCGTGTTTATCTACAATCAACCTAAATATTATTCTGAATAAGATTGATTATTAATTTCTGGTATCTATGCAGATATCTCCTAAATAAACACAAAACCCCTAAAGTAATTTAAAATGCATTATTCCAGAACTTTCTACCTGCTGCTAGTTTGCTTGGGTAGAACAAATTCAACCGTTTAAGACGTAGAAAATCGACGAGGTCATTTAAAACACATAACAGCAAAATGTCGCGTCGGAGTCAATTTCTGGAAAATTCTTGTCTATAAAAAGATGTTAAACTACAATTTTTCAAACCCTGCACGTCCTTGTGATATTTGAAACGTTGTCAAATATTGGTTTTTCAAACTTAATATCTACAATGTAAGAAAAAATAAAAATGAAATCCCTATTTATGCAAGTGTATATAAAACTTTTCTCAAAAAAGGTAACCGCCTTAAATTTTCTTTACCGCCTCAATTTTTTTTTTAATCCGGTAATACCTACACGTAAAACGATTCCCAAGTAAAAAAAATACTATGCTGAATAACCGCATTAAAATCGATTCAGCCAAACCATATACCATACATACAAACTGAAGACCACCTTTTTTTTAAATTGGTTAAAGTCATACGTCAAAAAATAATTCATACTTTAAAAAATAAAAATTAAGCATGCATTACTGCTTTGATTTATTCAAGCATTTCATAGCAATTTATTATTATGAATATTTCATTAGAAATCTCGAGACTGATTCGTCTTCCTTGCTAATCGAGGAACAAAAGAAAAAAGTGTTACTGCCTTGATGGTATTTAAAGTTGTATCGTAATCTGTGGCTTTGGAAACAACTATATCCACAATGTCAGATTTTCAAAATTCGAACATTTTAACTTTTTAAAAGGTTTGGCGTCGTGGCTCTTGCTGGTAAAATAGTTACTGGTGAAAAACAAATCTGGCAAGCTTCGTTCCTTTTTTAAATCATGATGCACTTCTGATTACTCTTTCACACAATAAAATACATAAATGGCCTCTTTTAGCAAAATCAATAGCCCGTCGATTCAGCTACAATATTTTTAATCATCGCTTTGCTAGTCCGTAACAATGGCGTCATTTATAGAGGGATACAGCATTCATGCTTTTACTGTCCTATGTTCGAAGCTATTGGAGTTCCATTTCCGACTGACATTTATTAGACTTTATTCATTCTTGTGTATTTGTGTTATGTATGCTATAGGCTTATTTGTATGTACTTTTTTATGTGTGAAAGACTGCATGGTTGACGCGGTGGCTGGGCAACTCGCTGCTGTGCAATGGGTAGCGGGTCCGATTCCCGTACGGAGCAACTCTTTTTGTGATCCACAAATTGTTGTTTTGGGTCTAGGTGTCATGTGTATGTGAAATTGTATGTTCGTAAACGCACTTACGATACAGAAGAAAATCTTAGCGCGTAATAAAAAAAGGATAGGGAAACTGAGCAAAATTATTTTTTAGATAAATTACGACACAGCTTTATCCATGACCACCAACCTTATGAAATCATTACAATCAATTAAAAACAAAACAATCAAATGCTTTCAAAGTAACAAGGTAATAATAGCAAATGAAGCTTTGTAGTAACTACAATGGGCTTCACAAGATGATCTCAGTTCAGACACGACACTCCAAGACAGACGTCTGTGTAGCTCGGCAGCCAGACCCAATCTGTCGCTGTCAACTGCAGATGTGCCAACCCTACCCCCGACTTACTTCTCCATTCAGTGCTAGGGTTAACACACGAAGAGTTCTTTCTTATATGAGTTCTGAAGTTGTAATGAAATGTACTAAGTTAAATTTGTTTGTTTTTAAAGTTAACATGTTGTCGTCTATAAAATTATCCTATCCCGAAAGTGTATGTAGTTTTTAATTAGGTGGAGCTAATTACAGGTTGCACGCGATTCTCTATTATTAAAATCGATAGACTAGATTATATTAAGATGGTACTAGCTGACACGGCAAACTTCGTGCCGCCTCAAACTTTCGTTCTCACCTTTCAAACCTTCCCTGGACTTCTGCAAATAATTCAAGACCAAAATTACCCAAATTAGTCCAGCCGATCTCAAATTTTCGCGAGACTAACGAACAGCAATTGATAGAAATTAATTACCTAACCAGTAGGTAGTCACGATTTGTCTAATTTAGTTACAACTTCCAAAGATAAAAATAACCGCGCTATCTAAGCAATAGTTCCTAAAAATAAATGAACGTAGTAAATGAATTCTCCTAAGCCAACGCTATATATAGACTTGTATAGAAAACTTATCGGAAGCAAAGCGGCAGCGCCTTTAACTTTGTTCATCTTGTTAAACCCGATGAATGCTGGGTGCAAAGCAATCGTTCCAGAAGGTTGTACGGCCGGCAATTAAATTGATTCGAACGAGCCGGCCAGCGCTCGCAGGAGAGCTGTTAAAGCAATTGCAGTCTGCTACACTTCACACGCTAATAGATTTCCATAACAAACTTTTGCCATCTAACAGTTTAGAGTTTAGATTGTAAAAGATACGTTAAATGGTGTTGTTATTGCCTAAGTGTTACATAATTTGGGGCAATTATCCAAAGGTTTTGGGTTCCATTGCCGCATTCGGTTAAAGTAATCCTGATTTCTTTCGGTTTTCTTTTTTGAAATGTGCCCGGTATATGATAATACGCTTACCCCCTATTACATGGACTTTTAACACAAGTGATGAAAAGTGGGGGGACATTGTACAGTGGCAATACGTGCTATAATGTGCACCTCGGGTTATCCCTTCGGGAATAAAAGGCATGGCAATATTTATTTATTAATATTTATCTTACACAATTAATCTAAAAGTACTACTACATATTAATAAATAATATCTGTAGTTTCAATAAAAAAGTACTACATATATCTGTACGGAATCTTAAGCATTTACTTAGGTATTATAGGTATATCTAAATCTTGTCCTAGATTCAATCATTCGCTATCTCTAGACTTTCTCAATGTCAAGGCATCCCTTGTTAGATTACATTCCGTCACCAAATTAAACTAGAACGCTATGCGGGCCTACTGTTTGACCAATTAAGTCTCCTGACAAGTGTCTCCGGATTTCAAGAACTCGAATTACCGGTAATAAATGAAAATTCGGTGATAACTACACAGATTGTATTCTATAATCTATATTATTGTTTCGCATTAAAGTTCAATTCTGATATTTTACTAAAAAGAAATAATTATACCTCTGAAGAAACGCTGTAATTATAGTCCCATCAAAAAGTTTATACAAAAACTTTACAAATAGATCATTGACTTGCAACCCTGAGCCTCTATCATCAGCAGCCCGTGACAGTCCACTATGGATCACTGTATACTTCTACTTTCTAGTCTTTACTAAAATCATCGGTCATCGTTTAATACATACAACGCCTGGGACATACAATGGGGACCAAAAGTGACCGGCGCTAGCGAAGAATTTTCTGTCTTCAACAGATTTTTGCTGGCAATCAAAGTCTTAGAGGTACGGGTGTAGCAGAAAAACTTACCGTTTGTCGGGAAGAACCCTACTAAATTCGAACAATCCGAAATTGTGAATGAACGTTGACTTTAAAGGAACACATTTTTTATTAAAGGTCAGCTTCCGTTATTTACATGTTAAGATGACGGACGGTAATAGCGTTACATTAATTAATTAATGTGTGTTTGCCAGGATGTCTATAAACAGAGTCTAAACACTTGTTCCTTCCTCGTCTGATCAGCTGTGTAGTCGCCTGTCAATTACGGATGATTGAAATGTTGGGATCGACGTTATTATATTTACATACAGCCTCTGGTTAATTCAAAACTGGAGGGACTCTTCAAATATTTCGAATTACTGAATGTTCGAAATATAACATTTGAATTTGCCTCAAAGTATCGGTAGGTACTAATCTCTGGTCAAATTCTGATATCTTTCTGTCCCTTTCTCTCTGTCACCTCAAATTGTCGAGAGTTTGATTGGTTTGATGCCGATAAGTTCGAATTAATGAGTCAATTGGTTACGTAGAATTGATTTTTTCGAAATACTAAATGTATGTAAAATGTACCAAACGTATAAGTTTTTTTTTTCGAAATATTGATAAAATATGGATTTTCTAGGGACCTCGTGATAATTTCGAATACAGAGAGGTTTGAATTATGGAAAGTTTGAATTAACGAGAGTGGATTGTACCTATATTTATTTGTAAGCTTAACAACATAGATATTTATTCAACGTGGAGGTCTAAGGGGTTTTGTCCAGCAGTGAACGTCTTCCAGCTGATGATGATGATGAAGCATATGTATATATTAAAATAAAAAATACTATACTTTTGGCTTATTTGAGATCGGTTTGACAGACATTTTTATCTGCTTCAAAACTAAGGAACAGAACAGAAGGAAAATTACATAATTTTTCTAGTACAACCTTGGTAACTGGGTGTAAAATATAGCAATGGGCCTGACAGCCGTGAGCCGCTGTCCACTTCGGTCAGACGGGCGTGGGCGGCCATTGTACAACGTGCTCTAACTGATGTCAGGTTCCAGTACCTAACACCTTTTTCTTTTTCTCAACAACTTACTTAGATACCTTTATAAATTATTATATTGTCAAAGTAAGGAAACCAATGATAACTAAGGACATTTATTTTAGGCATCTCTTCTCTTCGCCTCTTTTTTATATTTTTTAACCCCCGACGTAAAAAAGGGGTGTTATAAGTTTGACGTTCTGTCTGTCTGTCTGTCTGTCTGTGGCATCATAACTCCCGAACGGATGCAGTGATTTCAATTTAGTTTTTTTCGTATGAAAGGGGAGTTATTGCGAGTGTTTTTAGACATGTTTGATGAAAATCGGTTAAGCCGTTTTAAAGTTATGGGCGGTGAAAGTGGGGAGATTAGCCGAAGGTCTGCAAATATACTGGGATGGGGTCTCAAATTAAACCGTACTGAAAGAATATATTGAAAGATATTATTTTTTCGTATTAACGAAAATATAAATAAAAAATTAAAAAAGAATAAAAATTAAGTAAAAAATTAAATAAAAAAACAAATATATAAAAATTTTAATTTAACGTTTTATTATATACAAAAAATCTTGCACCAATGTAATCTTTAGCCTACTTATAGAAACAAAAACTAGTAATTAATAAGTAAAAAAAATAAAAGCGAACGAGCTTGACCTTAGATGTAATCTTTACCTTAACAAGAATCGAAATTATAGTAAGTATATGTAATATACTAAGCCTAACTTAACCTAACCTACCTATAAAAAGTATAAAATAAAAAATTAAATTAAAAATTTAAAAAACCCCCGACACAAAAACTTAATTTCCCTTTAAAAAGTAAAAAATAATAAAAGAAACTTACGTATTTTTTCTAGTACTACCTAAGAATGTAGTAATAATTCTAAAAAAAATATACGTCGCGTTGGGGGACCGCATGAATACGGACTGCACACCGCCGCCCGCGCCGCTATTGTACAACGTGCTCTAACTGATGTCAGCTTCCAGTACCTAACACCTTTTTCTTTTTCTCAATAACTTACCTACTTAGACACCTTTATAAAACATTTCTCAAAGTAAGGAAATGAATGATAACCAAGGACAATTATTTTAGGCATTTCTTCTCTTCGCCTCTTTTTTATATTTTTATAAGTATCTTTAATGAACCAGAGTAAACTCAGTGTTTGTTAGATGTTAATGACTTTGATAAGTAGCTATTAGGAATTGTATATGAATTATACCTATCTCAAAATTTTCTCATGCTCACAAATTATTACATTAATTCTTATAAATCAGTACAATAATCAAATCAAATCATAATCAGTATTCCAATAAGTCACGACCTTGCCTGATCGAAGTACTAACTACAATGAAAGTACTTAGAACAATGGCTAAAATCAAGGCCTAACGTCCTAAAGATTAATTCAAAATTATTAATTCCGAGTAGGCAAGTAATGAAGTTTAGATTAAACACTGCTCAGCAATATATTAAAGGCCCAGAAGTTAACCAGACAACGATTACAAATTCTGACAAAGTCAAACAAAGTAGTTGTGGAGCTTCAAATTTCGCCTTCCTTTAACTTCAATATCTGCTTGGAAACACGTTAATGAGTTCCTTCCTTCTTGCCTATACTCATATATTATTATGTTATTATGGCGGTAGGTACGGTAGGCGCAGTGGTTGGGTGATCAGCTGCTGTGCAACGTGTCGCGGATTCGATTCACGGGCATTTTCACATCAAACTACTACTCTCTCCGATCGTGTCGGTCTGCCTTCCAATCGGGTACAGAGGGGATCTGTTTTAATGTAGCCAATTAACAATAGCGAACCTATTAAACATTTTAATGTAGATTCTCAAGAAATCATCTTGAGCGTAGACAAACTATTTTAAGCTAGAACTAAGCTAATGTCTATTCTTAAATAACTTCTAAGAATATATTTAAAAACTCTTTTGCGAAGAGCATGGGTCACTCTTAAGAACGTAGTGACCGTACCTACTAGAAGCTGATTCTCAAAGTATAAGGCAAGGCAGGGCAAAGCCCGCGATCCCCACACCACACGCCTTAATACTCATACCAAGTGCCCGCGGAGCGAAATAAAATTTCCACCGCAAAGATTTACGAGCGGTTAACAGAAAAGCCTCTTTGTATTCGTTTAAAATTTACACAAGCTGAGACTTTAATTAGTTTTCTTTTGTATTAAGATACGGCCTATTCCTTGACTTTTCAAATAAATATTTTATTCACTTTTCATTGAATATTTAGTGTGGTTTGCTCTTTTGGCAGGACTTAAGTATAAAAATATTTTTAAGTTATGGAGCAAATTCTCAGCGTGGTCTAATTTTGGAAACAATTAACATTTACAATTTACCCTAACCACTTGACCACTAGAATATGAGACACATTAGAAAATACTTACATTGTGTGTTTTGTGGATTCGCATACAACGGGTTTACGGAGCTGCGGACTACGTAACAGGTTACCAGGGGTCTAGCTCAAAGCAGGAGAAGGAACGGGGTGGTTTTTAGTCAGTAAGAGTCTGACACTCTCGCCTCACCCAATGCTATTGACCCAGAAGACATAGGGTGACTTTCCTCCCTCATAAAAAAGGTATACCACGGGTTACAAAAACAAATAACCCCATAAATTATAAAAATACTTATAAAGCCATGTATCAGAACACGCTCAATTTGCTAAAAATCTGCAGTTTACACGTTGTTCCAACAATTGCTTAAACAGTAACCATAAATATCATTGAGCGCGTGAAATTTTTGATGTAAGCAGCATTCGTTGGCTCTGCTGTGGGGTCGGTTAATGGACCATTTGGCCCGGAATGACCACATTTGGCAACCGAACTGAACTGAATCAAGTGCTCGTCGAGGCCTGGTAGCTTTTTCTTTACTCTGCTTTTTGTATGCACTCGGGAAATAAATTTAACTATCTGGTCAAGAAGGCAGCATATTCATCAGTAGTAGCGCGACAATAGCCGCGTTGTGTGTCGCGGAATGCTGCTCATGAATATGAGCCTCTAGCATGGCTTGAAACTAGTCAGGTTTCTCGTCAAACAGTTACGTGAGTAAGCCGATAACATAATAATTAATTTAGTATGTCTCATGAAAGTTGTAATAAAACGAATCAAGTTTAATTAAAGTAGAAAATGGACACCCACACTTTCCAATTTCCTTCCCTTTTTAAAAATTATGGGAAAGCAGCACATTCAAACTTTTGCAAATACGAAAATCTGCACTTTCAACTGCAAATAGCCAAGTTATTTTCACTTTAATTGACTTTCGAGCATAACTTACAAGTTTTGTGCCAACTACTCTCAAATCTGCAAGATCAACGAAACACGAATGCTCTAGTCTTACCAAAACTTTTGGACTTGGCATACAAATCCTACGTCAGTTCTTTTACTTTATGTTGTTTTCTAATTAGCGAGTATTTTAATTGTTTTTAAATTAATAAGGTCTTCTACTTAATTGTATTATTATACCTACGAGTTCATTCTTTGAGAAGGTGCCATCAACTTCATGCGTCAAATAAATGGAATAAGCAAATTGACCCGTGGTATTCCGGAACGATGATCTACACGATTCACAATGACTTTTATTTTGTGTCTCCTATATTAGCATGCAAGAAGATAGTAGTTTTTTTTATTATAACAATGTACCTATGCGTATACTACATTCTTAACACTGATTTGAGCTTCCTTTTTCTCAATTTTTGCTATACAGCCATATAAAGTTCAGGCTACTACTACTACTACTAATCGAGAAATTAAACAAACTCAGGTAGTAATCTCGCCCAGTTGTATGCGACCAACAAGCCCGTCAAAGTACTACATATATGAGTTTATTTACTCCAGTAAACCCAACACTAAGAACAAAGATAATAACATCGGCGTTAACATAAGCTGGAAACGTTGTTACTGTAGAGTTCAACAGTAACTTTATTACATGTGGCATAACTTTCAAAGCTGCACGATGAGGACACTTCACAAAATACTTTGCTCATAGAACAAATTATATGTATAGTTCTAACGCGAGTTAATATTTCATATATCCTAGTAAGTCAGTATTCCGGAGCTGCGGACTACCTAGCGGGTTTACAGGGGCTCAGGCTCGAAAAGCAGGAATAGGAACGGGGTCGTTTTTAGTCTGTAAGAGTCTGACACTACTTTTCGCCTTGCCTAAGTCGGGAGAAGTGATTGAATGATTTTCCCCTTTAAAAAAAAAGTCAGTATGTATTTCAAATGTTGTTGTTTATGTTTCAAAATATGTCACAGTCACAAATAACATATGGTTTTTGAAGATAAAAACTAAAGAGAGTGTGGGATTTTCTTAAATCGGGACAAGCCCGCCACAACCTCCTAAAACCGATGCAACTCTTGTAAGCCAGTATCTACAGTAGATACAACCATGAAAACACCGCAACACTGAAGTCCCGATTACTTTAATCTTAGCACCGCGTGCACCGGGCGTTGTATGCCATTTTATTTTCAACTCTCCCCTGTTAGAATTACGATTGAAAATGAAAAAAAGTAACTACATACCTATTTACTTTGGTCCTAGTTACCTAACAATTTATATCCGCTTACTACCAACAGTACCAACAGATATGAGGAAGTGGTTTCCGAATTCACAGTTCACCGGACATTAAATGGAAACCGCACACAGATATTTTGTGTACCATTTGTGGTAATTTGTCGTTTTAATATACGCTACCTGCCTACCTAAATATTATTTTGACATGATTAATGATCGCTTCATATTATCATTAAGTTATTTGTCGGATTACGTAGGTGTAATGGTCGACTGGGAGAGAGGCATTTTTTGTGTGTCATGTATTTGTAACATAATATTTACCACTAAACTATATGACTTTAAAATAAAAGGAATCTAAAAAATACTCAGAAGGCTGGCAACATTGTCACATTGTATGGCAATGCTTAGGTCAAGGCATTAAATCCGCCTATAAAGTTTTTATAATAATTAAATAAAATAATTCTGTATTTCTTCTAGTAACAGATTATAATTTTCTTATCTTCGTTGTAGGCTCTGATTTTTCACATAAAGTCGGAATGTATATCAAAAAATATTGTTTAAAACTTTCACGTCACGTCATTATTAGATCTAAAATTCTAAAGCTAAGTGTTTACCGGTCCGGTTGGTACACCAACCGCAGGTCATCAAATTGTGGGACACGGGACAGTGCGGCAGTTGTACGCGAACTATTTTAATTACTGTCACCACAGCTGAGGACCCCTGCTTATGTAGTCAACCCTTTAGACGCTTACCTGGGTATTACTGACCACACTGTAGGTACCTGTCTTTTACAATTTTTTAATGTTTAGCTCGGCTTAAATTGTCTACCTATCTATCTATAATTTAAAGAATGTACTCATATTTAACAATGATTAATAATTACACTAATTTTAAAAGGCCGGCAACGCACGTGGTACTCCTCTGGTATCCAAGGGCGGCGCTGATCGCTTACCATCAGGTGAATAGAAAGCTCGTTTGCCCCATATATCGTAAAAAAAATATTACACTACCCTAAAATAAATCTCAATAAATCAATAAATCACTTACCATCAGGTGAGATAGCGGCCAAACGTCAACCAATTAAATGTAAAAAAAAAATCTCTTAGTATCTTCTATGCTCTTCTTCTATTCTCGTATGCACAAAGGTCTAAGCAAAATCGACTCTAAATGCTACCAAAACATGCACAATCTCCTTGCAAATAAGCATTAGGTATTTGCAGTATCTATTAAAAAACTTTTCTATCTAAATACAATATCAGCGAGCAAGTTCTCCGAACCCGAAGCCTTTTACTCAGTAGATAGGTAGGTACTTACCCATCTAAAGTATTCAAGGAAAACCCGGCCAAAGCATTCCGTTTCGATTGAATAAAACCATTCATCCCTGGACCCTCCCAGTTTTACTAAAAGCTTATAGATATACCTACCTTAGTAACTTGGGAGATTCTCCTTTGAACAACACGGAACACACGTTCATTCAAAAAAATACTTTTATAATATGAAATAAGGAGGATTTTTCATTCACGTTCAACCTGATCCCGAATATCTGTGGGTCAGTAAAGTATTCAAAGGTGTTTGATCTCTGTTCTTGAATATTTATTATTAAAATATTAGTTGCCTTTGTTTCCCGATGGAATAGACAGAGGTGCGCATATTATGTAACGGTCACTCTCATGACTCCTATAGTTTAGTTCCTAAGTTCCTACATAGATATAAAAAGAGCTATGCCTAGGTATCACCAATATTAGCACATCGAGCAGATATTTTTAAACTCCTTACATACTACCATTGAACGAGAAATATCAAACAAATACCTAATTAAATTAGGAATCGACCTAAAAACCTGTCACTAATTTGTAAAAACATATATTATTAACATAGAGATTCAGCGACCCCACAGTCAAACTATTAAAACGGTTTTGTGGGGCTTATTATATTGTAATGTAATTATATGGAAATTGAATAAATAAATAAATAAATAATACCTAGACAACGTGATTACCTACCTAGTTGAAATTTTAAATACAGCCTTACCCTTTTAACATGAAAAAAAAGGTAGTAAAAACCCAGAAACTCTTATTCCTACTTAGAAATATCAAAAGGTCTCAAAATAGGTACTTACTACCTGTGTCTTTAAATATAATTATCCACAGAAGAGTCCTACATACAGGCTAAAAATATCTAAGCACTTAAGTATTATTTCTACGCCCAAGGCGGTAAAGTAGCTAAAAGCTGTAGGTTGAAGAGGTACCAAAGTGTGTAGGTACGGTAACTTAATGTTATCCACTTATTACATACTTACTGTAGCTATATTGGTATTGGTACTTATTGGTGCTACGAAAAAGTTACATAAAAAGTAGTGCCTACGTAGGAACATCTAGGTGTTTACTAAAAAGAAATATAAGTACATATATAAAGATAAGTAGGTATTTAATAATACTTTATGCCCAGACTGCGAGTCAAGTCCCGTCCCGTATTATTAAACGTGACAAATTATTGTACATAGCTAATTTATGTGTGTTTATGTTTAGATTATTAGATTTTACATAAAATTTACTTTTGAAGAAATGAAACTGTTATTTTCACCCCGTAAACAATAAAAAAATCACAAACATTATAATATTTTGGAACAGCGCCATCTTGCTACATCTATGAACAACTTGATAAAGAGTACGAAACAGCAAGACACGTTTCAGTTCTCTACTCACAAAACCTGTTTTACCATTGGTTGGTTGTACCTTGTTGCGGATTGTACTGCAGATAAAACGTTATACTTCATTTCTATTGGTTGATTACTGGACACGATAGTACCGAACCAATGACAGGTCATATTTATATAGTTGCTTGCCACGTAAACGAGAACAAGGTGTAACGAAAAACAAATTCTTTGTGATCTGTCAAACAGATGACTGTTCAATCGGTGTATCCGCCTTGAAATAATTATTTTAAAGTGATTCAAGTAAGTAGAATTATTTTTATACTGTAGTTACAAGTTGTTCGTTAATGTAATTATGATATTTGTACATTTTTCTCTGTGAAAAAGTGGTAGTTTTCTTTGAATACTATTCGATACACGCTCTCGAAAATTGACGTCATTGGTTTGATTTCCATCACAAAACCAAGAGATTTTACAATATATTGCACTATTTCTGTAATGTCTTTTAAATATTCTGTAAAAAATAGTACAAAACATATTCTTGTGCTAAAACTAGCTCATTACGTCGTACTACTTTTGTCCCCCTAATGAAAACAGGTATTCCTACGTTGAATATTGTCAAGTATTGTATTGTTATTGTGTTTTAGCACAATAGGACGTGATTTATAGCAATATTAGTCCGATTTTCTTCAAAAATCTGTCGTAACGTACCACATTCACCCGTCGCACATTGGGCAATTAGGTTTCAACTATGCTTAATTAGGGGCTATTAGGAATATGTGTCAGCGCCTTCCAGTGTGCGACGCCCTAAATCGTACAAGCGAGTATTAATAATAATGAGAACAGTATTCGCTTGAGAATTGATATTATCACATAATATGTGCATACTCCCTACTTTTGTTGATAACAATGATAAGATAGTGTGTTGTTAGTACTTTATGTTTCAACCTATTTTTGTAGACTGTGCTGGCTTAATGTAATCTTTGAAATTGTTTTAGGTGAGGGGTCCCAAAATGACGACCCAAGTACAAGCTCTGTATGACTTCTCAGGGGAGCCCAACACCACGGAAATGTCAATAACATGTGGTGAAATATTAACATTAATTAATACTGAAATTGGTGAAGGCTGGTGGGAAGGAAGAAATTCTAAAGGCGAGACTGGTTTATTTCCTGCTGCTTATGTACGTAAACTAGCACCTGAGGAATCAGTTCAGACTAAAGCAGCACCAGCAGCTCCCAGGTACGACCAAGCTAATGATGATTGGGGTGATCAACAATTTAGTGCTGGAGACAGCAACTTCCAAAGAGGCACCTCCCATGAAGAAGGCTGGGACGATGACTGGGATGATGATACCTACTCTGAAATAGGACCAGTCCAGCAACAAAACAAAACTCAGTACAACCAGCAGCTGACCCCCCTGCCGGGCATGCCCATTAGTGACTATAACCACCACAATGAAGATACTGCTTCGAACTATGGATCATCTGTAGGAACAGTGAAAAAGAATTCCTCTTTCAAACCTTCATCAAAGGTTACTGGTGAGAGTTACCTACTTGCCACATTAAATGTAGAGGTACCAGACTCTGAAAAAGTTTACATAGTTCAAGAAGAAGATAGATACGAGTGGTGGCCAATAACACAACCATACACTGTCACGGTGGCCTCTCCAAAGAAAGAATCCAAGTTCAAGGGCATCAAAAGTTTTATTGCTTATCAATTGACACCATCATTCAATAACATTCAAGTCTCTAGAAGATACAAACACTTTGATTGGCTACATGAAAGATTACAAGAAAAGTTTACACTCATCCCCATTCCACCATTGCCAGACAAGCAGATCTCTGGCAGATATGATGAACAACTAATAGAACGTAGAAGAGTACAACTTCAGGAATTTGTAGACTGGATGTGCAGACATCCAGTGCTATCCAAATGTGAAGTATGGCAACATTTTCTCACTTGTACTGATGAGAAAAGATGGAAAGCCGGTAAACGGCAAGCTGAAAGAGATGCCTTATTAGGTCTAAATTATTGCATATCAATAGTAGTACCTGAAAAAGCTTTATTGCAATCCCAAGTGGACCATATTGCTGAGCAATGCCATATGTTCATCAACAGTATGGACACTTCAGTCAAGTCAGTCGCTAACATGTGTATGGCCCACACTAAGAAACTTCAAACCTCCTACAAGGCAGATTGCCAAAAAGTTGGTGAAGCTTTTTGTAGCCTGGCAGCCTCACTAAGTTTAGATGAAGGATCACTAGCGTCAACCTCGAAACTAACTACTGCAATCAAAATGACTGGTAGTGCATACATTGACATAGGCAGAATGTATGATGACCAACCAAAATACGATTGGGAACCATTAGGTGACAAATTTCATCTATACAAAGGAATTGTGGGAGGTTTCCCTGATGTTCTAAATACACACAAGAGTGCAATTCAGAAAAAACGTGAGTACGAGAGACAGACGGCTGAAAACAAGATGCAAGTAGCACAACTTAATGAAGTAATACGAAGAACCGATGTTGTATCTTATTCACTTCTTGCCGAAATTAATCACTTCAAGGCCGAAAGAACAAAAGACCTGAATGCAACAATGCAGAAATTCTTAAGGCAGCAAATCACTTTCTACAAAAGAGTGGTTGAGAAGCTAGAAACTACTCTCAAATATTATGACGAATAAGGAAATGAGCCAAGGATTTGATAAGTAACTGATAGCTTGTAACTAAAACCATCACAGAACTCTTTACAGAGAAACATATTAGTGTTACATAGTGCCAGGGTAAGCTTATACAATCTGACAGTGGGTAGGGATGTGATTACTTCTCCTCATCGATAATTTAATACAAATTGTCGCGAATGTAAACTACTCAAACAAATGAGTAAGAACTAGGTGCATTGTTTTATCAAATCCGATAAAAGTGTTTTGAAGTACTAATAAATAATAAAAACAAAAACTTGAGTAATCACTTAAATGTATTTAGACATTATTCTAGTAGAAAGAGGACACAATGGTGACTCCTGCTGTTCCCTAACACTTCTTGCCTTCATGGGAAAAGCATGAAAATATTACTAGGTGGAAATAAGTAGCTTTTGCTTAAGACAGTTACATAAACTAGATTAATATGAAATATGTTGCCAGGCAGTGTGGTCTCTCTCCTGCTTTCTACTTGTGTAATCTACATAAAAAATATTGGTATTTATTTAAAAATAATCAAATGTATTCTGTAATTGTTTATTAAAATTCATGTAATCCCAAGGATTATAAGGCAGTATTGAAATTAAGGTTGCATAGAATGAATTTACATTGTGATGAACTAAGGGACTGAATGAAACTGTAATGATGTTAATCATTATTGCTTAACTTTTTACAAACTCGATTTTCCTGTATATATTTTTGCACTCTTACAAGGTCATAATACAATTTTTTATGTATACATAGTTTTATTTTATCAAATTTACTAACTGTGGATCAATTATTTTGAGACGTTTTGTTGTATAATTATTTAGATTAAGTGTTGTACTATATTCCACTTTTATAAGCTATTTTAGGAATTTAATTAAATAAATAAACAATGTAATTCGTTTTCTTGTTTTTCTCTATAATTCACCTTTTGATTGGTTTCTGATAAATGTGTTAAAATTGTAAGTATCTCAAAGTACTTTTAAAATTAATTTGTAATGTTTTCTTTATAATAATTTGTGTCTTTTTATACTTTTCAGAATTGGAAATGGCATGAGAATAAGAGAAATTAGGTGAAGAATAATATCTCTTGACTGAGGCTGCTTAAAATGGCTGAGGAGAAGAAAAAGGATGCGAGTGCATTGCTGGCCAAAAAGAAAAAGGTGAAGCCACGCAAGTCGAGAGACGCAGACTGCTGTAGTGTGAACTTCTTGAAGTGCGTCCTACATATCTTCAATGTGGTGTTCCTGGTAAGTTTACAACTTATATATTACATAAACTAACGGGAAAATGGGATAAATAAAATTGGAGTAATCGATAGTCAAAGAAGAGACTCTTTTGTACAACTTCTATTTAATTATTATCAGTTCTTTGTCTCACTTATTCCTTTAAATCTATTTATTCCGTTTTATAGTACTTAACTTTCTTCTTCATAAACTAACATACAAGTCAAGTTCGTTACACTATTTTTGAACCGAGAAGCTAAGAACTTACCATTTATCATACTTGATTACCTACAATACGACTTTAAAAAACCTGTAGTCAAATCGTTTATATTTTTTACTAGTACAAAGGTCATCAGGCTAGTAGGGCTATGTTTAAGTTTACTTGAATCCTTCAAAAAAACCTTCATTTCATTAAAAAAAAAAAACTTGTAATAGATGACTTAACATCTCTGTAACAGCTCTAGATAATATTAAACAAAACGTTTTTATCTCGTCACACGAGATTAACTATCAGTTTCCTAATAACTAGGAGAACAAATTCATAAGTGTGGCTCACTGGCTCTTATCTTGTTTACGCTGTTGGTAATAAACTGGGGATACTGATATCTTTCTTATTCTTCTGAATTTTGTTACGGAAATCTGCACTAAATAATAAACAGGAAAACTTCTTGTATTGTAATCTTGACTTCTAAAGGTGTGAACTTGACTTTCATATAGGGTGACTGGTAATTAGTGAACGATATTTAAACACGTTGTTGTACTTATAATTGGTTGATGAAATATTGTTCTCTAATAAAATTACCAGTCACCCTATATACACATAATCACGCCTTTAAATCCCCAAAGCCGTAGATGGAGGTTACAATATCTAGATAAAATCGACTTAAGTTTAGAAGTGAGAATGTCATGTTACCTTATAAAATATAGTAAGTAAATCGTGACGGTACACGATATTTCGAAAACGAAAAGAAAACATACGTGTCGAATGTTATAAAACAATCTACCAGACGGACACTATTTTATTATTTTTAGTATCTTAAAATAGGGTTGTCCCTATTATGTGAAAGATTTTAATTGCTAAATATTAGCTCGTTTTGTCAATAAAAGGAAAATCGTAAAGAAAGTAATGCATGGAAGACGCATGACCGCTTGACTTTCATTTTCGTTTCGCCTAGTAGTCATGGTACATATAATTTTGCCCTTACGGTCTATTATTCAACGTTCTACCGTGACGTTTCACTGTAAAGAATCACACGGTTAATTAGTTGATACTTGAAAGATAAATGCACCTTTTATGGACAGCAAAAGCGTTTATTTTTCATATTTCCTTTGTTGCTTCTACATTACATAAGTGATGCGCTTTAGGTAACCAATTTTGGTTAAGGGAAAATCAGTTATGATTATAAATAAACAGTATTACTACAATACCTATTTTACTTTATAATGAGTCCACCAATACAAATTATTAATATTGAATTAAATAAATAAATAAACTCGTAAGCATAGACATCATCCAAATACAACGATAAGTTAGGTGTGGAGATTCAGTTATGACTTTAAAAGCCTTTTTATAGATAGAAGAAAGCCCAGCCTTGGATTGGAGCCAGTATTTTTTAAAAGAGGAACGAATGGAGTTTCTTGCTCATTCTTCTCCATTCGAAGCTACACTTTGGGACAAGCACCTAGCTTCACTGACGGACAGACTGACAGACTAATGCCCGAATACTCAAACACTACTCAATTTTAAGACGCTCTCAAATGTAGTACTGTCACTATCAATTCTTTATAAAATGACAGAGATAGCACGATATTTAAGTACAACTCAAAATTGAGTAGCGTTTGAGTATTCGGGCGTAATATTTCTATTATCTGAGATTTGACTTTGAAATCCTCAAAAGTCCTCTGGCATAATGGCACAGTTCTTAGTTTGTAACTGAACAAACATTGCCGCCATTGCCGGTGCTCCGAAATGGATGGCTTGCGGTATTTAGCTCCCATATCCATGTCTCTACTAAACGGATTACGTAATACGTAGGCCCAAACCGACTTTAGTAGGATTATGTAGCCGTTGGAGTTCTAACGTCAAAATCTTTTCAAGGTCGCAATGACGAATTAGACCAACAAGGTACTGCGATGATTAATTCTGCGGTGCTAGTATTTATTCAATTAATTCGCTTTTAAGCTTTACGAAGATAAATCGGTTAGTCAGCAAACTGTTATCTCTTATGTACTGGTAGTAAATAAACATGAGTTAATTCCTAAACTAACGCTGAAACAACAATTTGTGGATCACACAAAGAATTGCTCCGTACGGGAATCGAACCCGCTACACGTTGCGCGGCAGCCGGTTGCCCAGCCACCGTGTACAATTGTAAAAAAAATCTGGTAATATTTATCTAAAAGTATAAAGTGATGATAACATATTATTGTTGACTACGGAAATTCCAAATTCCCGCTTATTATATCGGTATATTATTAGCGGGAATTTCTAGAATCTAAAAAAAGAACATTATAATAAAGGTAGGTAAGTACCTACCTATAGTAGATAATACATTAACTAATGTTCTATTTCAATAGAAAGCTATTAAAAGTTTATCAATCTCGCACCTCCCAAAATGGCATTTCTAAAGCCAGCGTAATGACGGCGCTGTCTCTTATCCTGATGCGTCATTAGTCATTAGTAGCATTAATACCATTGAATTGAAGGGCTTCATACCAATAGTTCAGTCACTCAATTCCGGTAATTGTTGCTATTATTCATACTTACTTACCTATTTGAGTATTTCTATTCCTGTCTCGTTGCTCATAAATACGGTAGGTAGTATGGGAATTCCAAACCGTTTTCAATTTAACATTTACTGGTATTATAGCGCCTCCTAAATAATATACCTACTCCTAGTTTATAAATCTAGTTTGGATATAGGATCCATTAGATAATTAAAATGTGGAGCTAAATAATTTAAACATAGTCATTGGAATAACCAACCAATATATTTATTCTTGTTTATTAACATAATAATTACCCAGACAATTAGGGAAACTGCAAACATATTCAATTTGCGCGTCCAACAAATACTTCAGCGATAAATATCCACTTATGTACTTATATTAAGTTATTTTGGGTGTACGTATAGATCAAAGTTAATTGATTAATCTACAGAACACTGTCAACCTTATCGCTCTGATAACAAGAGCGACAACACCTAAAAAAATATTTCTGAAATTATCACACTCCGATTATGACCCGGAGACCCATACCTTGGCTTGATCTACAAAATAATGTTCAATAGTTTTTCATCAGCACTTTTATATCCACTACTAGACCTAGGAATCTACAATAAATAGCCACTAAACTAGATCAATGAATCTATCTATCGATAGAAGTGTGTAAGTACCGTGGCAATTGGCGTTCCATTGTCCCTGCCTACCCCCATGGGAGACAGGCATGAGGTTATGTATGTATGTAGATCTATCTGCTGCGGCTACACAGCGCACATCGTCACCCCACATAGCTGGAAAGAGGGCACCTACCTACGCATACTCGTGACACACTACATTTACTCAGGACGTAAGGTTATAAAATCAATATTTTGACACTAAAAATAAACCTTCACGGCAAAGTTATAGTTATGTGAACTACAATACAAACACAATGATGTTATTATGGCTTAATGTAGAACATTCTTGTTGAAGAGGTATTATTTGTAGAAGTGTAATCGCATACGCTATCACATTAAAATACAACGAACTTAATTTTTTTACAGATTTATCAATCACTTTTTCTTTAATCAATATCCTAATTTGAACGATTTCTTGTTATGTCATCTCCACAAACATTTGTAAGCACAGACGTATGTTAATTTCGTTCACATCATGTAAATAGTTATAGGTCTTAATATATTAGTTATTTATAGCTTTATAATTTCAGATGACTCCAATTTAATTTTCATAACATTTCAACTTTACTCGTATATTACTGGTTTTGTACATAAAATGTCTAATGTAAACGGTATATAAGTGAATGTAATTATAAATACAATAGATTAGATGATTACATATTTACTTATAAGCTAAATTGCTGCGCTCTAATACTGTAGGTAATCTATGTTTATATATGAACATTGTGCATAAATAAATACATACATAAATATATAGGATAAAAGGTAAATAACATAAAATGGATCAATACCAGAAATTCGTATTAAACAATACTGAAAGTATTTTATAAACGACAGATAACGTAATCTTGTATTATATCTATTGATAAATCGGTGACTCAGTTCGCAGGCGCGGGAGTGTTGGGCGTGGGAGCGTGGACGGTGACCTATCGACATCGATACGTGTCCCTGCTACCGACGCCGACTTACCCGGCTATAGCGTACCTGCTGATCATAGCCGGGGCTATGGGCGTCCCTCTATGCGCTCTAGGCTGCTGCGGCCTCAAGACTGAGAACAGAACCAGTTTGTTATGCGTGAGTATTATTTTATTATCTTGGTAAATAACTTATGAGTGAAGTGTCATAGGTTTATCCGACTGTTGTGTATCTATTTGTGATTATTACCAGGGTTGTAGGAATACCCTAGTATTACTCAAGGTGTTAAGCAATAATATTGCGTTTTCTTATTTAGATTCACATTGCAAAAAAGTTGAAAAAACATGCTTATCTTATTGATGACCAGCAACATTTGGGTCGCCCCAGCTCTGAGTCTGGTATCAAACACACCACTAAAACTAAGAATATTGAAATTGATAAAATTAACATGCTATTTTACTTCAAAATTGAACACGATACATCGCCTTGCGACTACTCGATTAAAAAAAAAGTAGCTATTATTCAAATGTTGTAATATTACAATAATCCGAACATAACAACAGCATCTAAAACTAAAACTAAACACACATAAAATGATAATTGAATATCCTGTTTCCAGTACACATACTTCCTGCTGATAACGTTTATACTGGAGGTGGGCGCGGGCGGACTGGCCTACTACTACGAGGTGGCAGTCGAGGACGAGCTACGCGCCGAGCTGAATAACACATTCCTCTCTAACTACGCACTCGACACCACCGTCACTAATGCTGTCGATAAAATGCAGACTGAGGTTGGTACAACACTAGTTGCCTGTAGCGTTCGTAATAAACACTATCGTGTTTGTAGTATGAATTCACCGCTAACTGATATACATATTTTAATGCGAAGTTCCTTAGTAAAGATTTGTCCTGAACACTATTGCTAAAGGTACAGGGTTATACCCTTACGGTGTTATTGAAAACTAAGGCCAAAATAAAGTATTTGCCAGCACCAAATGAAAAATGTTTGATGTCTACAGTGCTTAGTCAAAAGGGTGACCTCATACTACTAAGTCCCATCTGCCTTATCACAGTGGTCCTCACTACAATATTAACTCTGAAAGAATTTAAAATCTATGTTTGTGTCAATATAATGTGCAAGTAATCGAATCAAACTAGACACCAATATATTTCGTTAGTATAGCATTGATTGCCTGTTAAATATGTGCAGACGTTTCCAAACTAAGATCAAAAAATATTGAAAATATTTGATTACAAAGAAAAATACTTATGTACTTACAATCAAATGTATCATTAGTAAACTAATCTACAGTACAGACAGGTAGGTAGGATTTCCATGAAAAGAAAGCATTGATATTAAAATACATAACTGAAATTCCTTTCAAATGACTCAGTGTAAAAGTTGACTCATTCTAGAAGTCTACGTTAGTCTTGTCCATATCAAACATAATAATGTATATTAGGTATATCAAGTGTTAGTATTTCCAAACAAAGTTTAGTTATTATAGTGTAGTTATATAGGTACGCGTTGATTCATAAATCTTGATCAATTGCCTATCATTGAGTAAATGCTCTTCAATTGATTTTATTGTATTGACTCATGTATTGTATTGGTAATGGGTTTTTATATTTGCTACCGTGTTTTTGAAGACCACTGTTCAGTGTTGTTCTTAAATAGCTTTTGTTCATAGTTATGATACTAGACAGAACCTCAATTATGTACTAGTTCATTGAGACTTGCATTACATGAGCTTTGCATTTTTTAGAAGACTTAGTAGTAGTAACAAAACCAGTATAAACTGGCTGTTATATCTACGGAAAGATCATAAAAAGTGAGACCATGATAAACTGGTCAAAAATAAAATTGTCGTCTAAAAATGCAAAACTCGGTCCTTAAATTGTAACACTTCAATGGACTATATGTATATTTGGTTTCCTTTATGAACATTACTGCTTTAGCACGAGTAAATAAATTATAAAATCCCCTTTCTACCAGTGAGATCACCAAATTATCATACATCTTGTCGGTCAATAAAATAAAAACATACTAATATTATTTTATTGATTATATTACAAAGAAATAATACTTAGATAATAATGAAAGAAATCTCATATACCTACAGATAAACAGGAAAATTGGAGATATAAGTATTTATTTTTCCTTATAACTTGTCTATCGATGCGTAGGTAACAAAATAAGATACAGATATAGAGGTAATAGTACCATATCTATCAGTAGATAGTTACACTATCTACTTATAAGTTTATCTTCTATTGAATGGTCATTGAACCGCATTGTTCATTTTTTACTAGCTCTAATATGTCCTTGTCAAAGCAGACTTAAAGCAAAAAGCTGGTAAAAAAATATGTTTAGAAGGAATAGACGGACTCAATGTTTTTGACAACGTACCTATTTTTAACCGACTTCCAAAAAGGAGGAGGTTCTCAATTCGAGTTTAGTACTTGTGGCATCGACTTCTAAACTATCAGTGGGTAGGCACAGGATGCAGTACAATGAATAATAGTTATTTTTTAGTTTTAAATTTTTGGAAGTCGGTTTTTTTATGAATTAATCCAAATACTTCTGTAACACTAGATGTACACTTATTATGTTGATCTACCTACCTACCTGATATTAGGTAAAATCCTAGGATTCTACCTAATATCATATACAAATAATACTAATGCAATAAGATACCTCAAACAGTAACATCTTCAATAGATGTGGAATATTCATAACTATGAGCCCTTAATGTGGCTCGAAACTAGTTGAGTTACCCCGTTACCTCAATTAGTTTCGAGCCACGTTTCAATTTTGTGTAAGCCACAAATCATAGATTACTTAATACGTCTCACGAGGACGATAGTACAATACTGTGGTTTCTAGTATATGTTAAATAATGTGTTTGTGTGTCCTCAGTTCAAGTGTTGCGGTGCAGTTCGCTACTCGGACTGGCGCCACAGTCCGTGGCACGAGCACGACCCGCGCCTGCTAGTACCAGACTCCTGCTGCAAGACTCCTTCCAACCGCTGCGGCGCCAGGGACCATCCCTCCAACATATACTATCATGTTAGTATTGTGCATGCTATTTTGAATCATATTGGAAAGAATATAAGGTTTAATTTTAGATAGTTCAAGTTGCATCCTGGTTCGAAGTCAAGGTTTCAATGAGTGTTATCCCAATCCCATTAATAATAATGACCTATTTTTTTTTTACTACAAATATATTCTAGGAATTTACAGTATTTTCTTGAAGGCAAGTAAAAAATTATAAATTCGTTTTATAATTTTATTCCAGGGTTGCATACGACAGTTCACGAATCACATACGGGACCACCTGATCATCTTGGCCGCGGTGGGGGTGGGGATGGCGGTGATCCCAATATTCGGGTTCCTGTTCTCGTGCGTGCTGTACGTGAAGATAAAGCACGTGATAGACTGACGGCGGGCCGCGCCGGCCAACGCTAAGAACCGGAAAGTGTTCGACAAGTCGGCGCGAGGGGGCACGGGGCGGGGCGCGCCCCGGCCCCGCCCTCAGCCCCGCCCCCCGGCCCCGGCCCCCGCCCCCTGCCCCGTGCACCCCTCGCTCGCCAAACGAGCCCCCATCTCCACCATCAGCGACAACGTCAGCATATAAACCACCAACTCAAGTCCGTGACTGAATGTACAGTGACAAAGTGCAATCTCGATGTAGACTTAGATCATGTGTTCATCGATTACGACAATCGATTATTATACAGAATTAATGTTCGTGTCTAATTATAGTGAAGTAGAAACTGTGACCGAATTTATATCAAGAGAGCCGGGCCAGCAGCTCGGTAGTGACTAATGTAAGATGGTGCTATACTATTTTGTTATGGGATCGCAGGTAGCTAGCGCATCTAATGGGGGGGAGAATCTTATTGTTTAACGAATGAGCCATTTGGAATTGCGAGTTAAATTTTAAAGTAGTAATTGTATAATTAAATGTTTTATCCGTGTTAAAACGTCTGATTTAATAGCTTATCACTGACACAATGCGAGTGTATCGTATATCAAGTAACATTTCACGTAATTTTATAATTGGTACACCTGCATAATTTATAACCTTCACCCATACATTTATAATTGCTTGCAAAGGTAATTTTTCTGAGAGAAACAATGTGATTATTACTGTGTTGATGACGACATTGACATTGGCCGTTCTGAGTACACGATGATAGTACGTGAATCGAATGAATTCAATTACGGATTCCTTTGGCGAATATAGTCAATGAGCATATGTGTTGTTGGTATAAATCGGCACACATGCCGCATACTAATTGGTCAGTTTGAATCATTGGCGTACCATTCTGTAATTATTTTAAATACCTACGGAAAAACCTAGTCAGTACAGTTACGAGGAATAATGATGCAAACACTGAAATACGTGACTAGAATCCTCGGTTTTTAACATATTAAAGTAATTAAAATATCCATGTTTGAAGAACATATACTAAATGTTACCTACTGTATACCCTTAGTATGAGTTTGCTTTACGTTTAAAGTAATCGAAACGAGAGGCGATCTGATTGGTTGGTTTATTCGAGCCGATTTGGCACTCTTTTCGATTACTTCAAAAGTAAAACAAATTCGTACTAAGAGTACTGTTGTATTTAGATCACCAAAAACCGTATAATCAATTATACTTAAAATCAATGTGCCTTATTACTTTCTAAGATTGTATATAATAATGTAATGAATGTAATTTAAACAACAGTTTAAACTATAACTAAGTTATTCGTTCATATTTTAATATTTTAATGATGAGTTATGAAAATTTTGTCCAAAGTTAATTTATAATAATTAAAATTTTTGACTGGTGACACACTTCAAATTCCGTTTATAGAAATCTAATTTCTGAAAAGATTGCATAACTCTGTAAGGTTATAAACTCCAAAACTTCAGTCAAAGTGTAGTAAGTTTGTAATACTTATTGCGGACGAAGTCCATTAATCGGTAACTACTGATTAATGGACTCCAGCTCGAAAAGCACTTACTTAGTAGCGTACTTCATTAGTTAATGAAGTACGCTTTTTATCAGAGCTGTGGACTGCGGGTTTACCGAGGCTCCGGCTCGAAAAGCGGTAGGAATGAGGTGGCGGAAAAAGTTATTAGATGATTTCTTTGTTAAAAAAACACTTTATATATTGAAAATAACGATTTACTCGCGTAAACTAACTGAGAAAATGTCTACTAGTTTCAAATCATAAGACAACTTATTTACGAGCAGCGTGCGCGAGCCAACGGACGCTTTCACTTTTACCTTAGATCAAATATCATTGTCTTTTTAATTTCAAGAAGTTATCCATGCATAAATAGGTATAAATGAATTTAATCAAATAGATACCTATGCATTAACTTGATTCATACTTGATTTATATACATGTGAGTTAGATAATGTATGCAAAAACGTGAGCTCAGAGATGCGAAATAAATAATTCACTATTTATTGTTATAAACAAAGTGGCTACATATGTAACCTTTATTTTTATAACTTGATCATCCTCCTTGCAATGTCTTTCAATATGGGCTGTCCTTCTAAACTTGATAGGGCAACATTTATGGATAATCTAAAATAATAATTATCTATATAGACGTAATTTACCAAAATCGTTCTTAATTATCGTGCAATCAAAATGCAAAATTGTTTCTTTCAATCAAAATTCAGTTATTCTCTACAAGGTAAATTATTAATGTTTTTTTATTATTTAAAGACCTTTGTCCCTCAAAGACCACATCACCTAGTTTGAAAAAAATCAAAATTTGATAACTTATACTTAGATCTTAATAACAGCGAAAATTGATAATAAAGAATCAATGTAGACCATGTAGCAAATATACAATGTAGAAACACAGAGAGAGAGAGAGAGAGAGAGAGAGGCAATAGAAGAGTACACACACACACACACACATGCGATCTTATTCAAAGGTCAACTTCCCTCAGTTACGAATGAATGCAGAAAACAAATAATACCTTGGTACAGCTAAAATAGACTCATCGTTTTGCTATCAAGAAAAACCGCAGTGTTTATTTGTAAACCTATTCCCGCTAATTTATCTTTGAACGGTGTGTCACCAGTCATTTTATAACCGCCATATTGGTGTTGGTGTTAGCACACTTCAAATATGTACTCTGCTACTGTGTAAATGAGACACAAAATTGATTAAACAAATATTTGATACTTGTCTGTATTATATCCTACTCAATCCTAGGCGTTAAATAATAACCTGCGCCCATTTCACCCGATCGATGCTTATGTCCTATAATGATATATAGAAAGAGAAATAGCGATAAAATATTTGGATTATTTGCCCATATATATTATTTATAGGAATTTAGTAACACTGGCTTCTGCTAACGACTTCATTCGCACAAAAAAGTAATAGTTACACGTTATTTTTACAAATCCTTTCATATTTAGCTCTTATTATTATACTCATTCTAGGTCCAATTGTTTTGGCTGTGCATAGTCAGTCAGTCATTCATTCATATGAATTTGCAATTCATAGTAGCAGAGTAATTTGATGTGTACTATCCGCCGTACTCAGATTAATTTAATGGTTACTTAGCAATTGTTTTAGGAACAAAATCGTTACTAACCATACTCAGAATCATTTAATGGTTACTTAACCCAGTCCTTAGCAATTGTTTTCGGAACAAAATCGTTACTAAGGAATAGTTTAAGTAAAAATTAAATGTCTCTGATTGCGGCAGTAAGGAATAGTTTAAGTAATCATTAAATGTCTCTGAGTACGGCAGTATAACTTCTTAACGAATATTTAAAGCCAAATGTATATTAAGTAATTGTTTTGTACGGGTACTTAATTGCTGTTGCTGTGTCTATGTACTTACTAATTGTTTCCACTTCATTTACTATTTACTTACCCGTTATTTATACTTTATTATATTCTATTGAACTCGTATATTGTAATTGATTGAATCTCGAACAATCTCTATTCTTTCTGGATAATTTAAGATTTTATTTCACAATATTTAATATGGTTTTTATAGTATTTATGTAATACTTCGTTTTTGTATCTTAATCTGATATGTATTCTTATGTTTGTTAACTCAAAATGTCTAAGTAAATAAGATTTATTTAATTACAATATACACTTTCTGTTAAATTTATCTTCACATTCTAAAAGTCTTGTTAATTAATACAGTTTAACTAAAACTTTGCTTGTTTTATTTGTACCAATATCATATAGCACACAATGTGTCTACATGGCACACAAAATGAGGAAAAACATCAACATTAGGTTGTAATAGGTACCTGTTTCCAAATGATAGAAATCTAGTTTTTTGTAGTCAGTAAACTTAAAAACTGGATTCCTGTTTATTGCACCTGTCAACTCGACATATAAGAAAAATTGCACGTGTTTGCAAAAAAATGCTTAAAAAGAGAGTTAGTTTCATGTATTATTAATAATCCTAGGACCTTTGTGGAACTCTAATTAATAAAAATATTCGTCTGAGGACAACGTATTTGTACAACACAAACACATATTATTCACATTTTGTTTGACGTAACACATAAAACGTGATATTAATATTAATGTGTTAAACTATTTTATCGATTCCAAAAACCAGATTCTGATATTATTTTTCTGTCGGTCGCTACGTTAAATTATTCTTATTTTAATATTTTGTTTATGGAAATCCCCTAAAATTTATTGGCCAACATAAAATAGGCACAAAAAGAATCTAGCACTAGTCGTTAACTTAATTGATTTAGTAATAAAGTACTTATTTAATTATATTTTAATGAAATGGGCTATAATGCAGTCAGTGATAATTTCTAATTCCCTTGGCGTGGATGCGTTACAAGTGTAGAAATGTTTCTCCGTGTAATATTAGTGTGTACAGTAATATCGTGTGTGTTCTGCAGTAAACTGATCCATCCAGACCTGGGATCTATTGATGATGTGTTAGAAGTCATTGAGAAAGTGTCCACAAAAGCTCCAGGCCCAGGGCCTATTGACGATGTACTGGATATCATTAAGAAGGTGTCTACAGAATCTCCTGAATCTTCGAGGCCCATAGAACCACCATCTCCTGCGCCACCACACGGAAGGTCATGGCCACAAACCACAGACTCACCCTTCTTACATCCATCAACCAAATACAATTTCAACAATGCAGCCGAATCTATATTTAAGAAGATTTTTGAGGGCATGCAAAATATTTTTTCGTCTAATTTCTTCCCATTCATGGGGATGAAAACAGATGGAAGAAATGGTTTCACCATACCCAATCTGAATCAAGAAATGTTCCAGCCATTTCAACCTCTCGGTGTGTCGACCAAGAAGCGACCTCCGAAACATAACCAAGGTAAACAGAGTGTCCACGGTGGAACGAGTTTTTCGAAGACGCCTGCGAATAACAAACACATACATGACCAAGGTATCGCGTCAATATCTCACGGAAGAAATACTAAGCGACCTAAACAGGATCCTAATTTATCAAGTAATGGTAACAATGATCATGATTACGAATACGATTTTGATCCCCGCAAAGATAAAGATAATAAAATAACCATATAAACGATCATGGAATTTTAATGCAGTGAATTTAATAAATACCAAAGTTTGAATAAATTGAGTGCGAATTGCGATTCCAAAAATTAATGTTAATTAAATTCCTTCCGAACGTCACAATCTCATTTTTTAAATAGTTCTTTGAATCCGTTATAACAAAAATATCAAGCAAGGAAGTAACTAGCCAATTGCAATGTGTCGTGGTATTATGGAGACAAACATCTTCAAGGGGATGTCTCAGTTTTGAATAATTTTTCAAATAAACTTGTCTGCGAGAACAGGTTTACAAGAGAATAGCAACCTTATAATGAGGATGACGACGACCGACGATGACTTAGCTGTGCACACGTCGTAAGCGAACATCGCACTTAGTCTGGCTAGGGCGAGCGCATCTGCTCCTCGCGTTTTATTAAACACTCGATTAAAAATGAAGTTCTATTTACTAGTGTTTGTTGTAACCGTTCTGAACGTGCAGTGTAGAGCTAGTTTGTTAAAAGGTTTCTTGGGTGGAGCTGTAGAAGTCAATTCTCAAATCCATAATGCTGCGCATGGCGTTGCTGATGCCATTTTGGGGGGAGTTTCTCAAGTTCTGCACCATAATCACAGACCGCCGCATCGACATGAGAAACCTGAGACCGTAGTAGTGGTGGTGGAAGAGGGACCCGACGACGACCCGCCTGGCCCAGGATACGGACGACCCACTCAAAATGGGTACGATGCTCCAGTGTACGACAACCGTCCTCCGAATAAACCTGGACCTCCTCAGCAGCAGGGACATTATGGCAACCAAGGTCAGAATTTCAATCAAAACGGTAACTGGAATCATAATAACCAATATGGAAACCCTGGTAACCAATATGGAAACCCTGGTAACCAATATGGAAATCCTGGTAACCACTATGGAAAACCAAACAACCAATACGGAAATTCTGGCAACCAGTATGGAAAGCCCAACAACCAGTACGGAAACCCTAACCAGTACGGCAACAACAATAACCCGTACAACCAACCACCCAATCAACAAGACCATGGTAATAACGGGAATAAACCAAATAATCAGTATGGAAACCAGAACAGCCAATACGGAAAACCAAACAGACCGTACGGAACTCCTAACAACCAATACGGGAATAACAATAACAACTACGGCAACACCAACAATCAAAATGAATTTCCCAACAACCAAAATGGAAACCAAAACGGAAACTTCAACAACCAATTTGGAAATCCTGGCAACCAGGATGGTAACTTCAATGACCAATTCGGAAAGCCTAATCAAGGGAGTGGGTACAACGATCGACCAGTTTCTGAGAAACCGAACCAAGGAGGATATCAAGACCAGAGCAGTTACAAACCCGAGGTAACCAAGCCTACCACAAAACGACCAACAGGCAGTTATGGATACAGCAACCAGAACTCAAACAACAATGGCGCTGATTTCGATGAAAATAGCCCAGAACTGTCCACGAAGAAACCCATAAAAGATGATGAGTATCCCCTATTTGTGCCACTTGGACCTAACGACTATGTATACGGCGGTGACAAAATACAAGTCAATGCCCCCAAAAGAGAAACAGATAACAGTAAACCAACCGATGAAGACGAAGATCTGCCTTTAGATGTAAGGATAAAGAACCCATAAACTTAGAAATAGTTTTTAGATATACTTAAGTCTTTTTTATATTTATTTTATTGAGGACAACAAACAGCTGTACCTATATTAAACATAACATAACACATGAATGAAGTAAATTGATTTAACAAATACACTACTCAGAACGTTGTCACAGATTACCATACACATGCTTAGCAATAAGTCAAAGTGTTTACTCAAATAAAAAAATATATGTGAATTATTTTAAAACTCGTTTCATTAATAGATACATTAAAATCTAAATTTATAAAACAATAAAAATAACTATGTAGGTATCTGCCTATATTCCGTATTAGTGACGTCTAAACGACATTCGTATTCCATCTACGAATTAATTTAATGAAATACCTACTCTACAACCAACAATAATATAATCAAAGGTACTTAAACCTTTGTTGGTTTGTTTTTTTACTACATTCTGTATACTACCTTCAAAGTAGGCAGTTATTACGAAGACAATCGCCGTAGCTATAATATCTTGTCAGTCTATAAATAAATCCGTGATTAACCATTAAGGAGAATACAAACAGTAGGTACGCAGTTTTATTTAAAAAAATATTGTCATTTAGCTGTACCTAAGTACCTACCAAGTAGTATTATTATTTTACTTTATTATATCGTTAATGAGTGAACTATCCAAAAGTACTTAATCAATCTTTTAGTAGGTCACATGTAGTTAATAAATTAATTATGTTAAGTATTAGGTATGTATAGATGTATCCGTAGTAGTGTGTCACCTATAGCAATAGTGTTTTTTTCCTGTACACATATTATAGTAGGTATTTAAATCTATAGGTAGGTATTGGCCAAGTTAACATGTGCACGGTTAAGGAAACAATAAACTAATAGGTGTGATACTATAAATAACACATGTAAGTACCGACCTATAAACTGCATAAATAAGTACTTTAAATACCCACCTAATTAAAATAATAGCATCATTCATAACAAATTCTTATCATGGAAACGTCTCGCCTCGTCACGACGACAGGTGAGACGGTGAACTGGAATTTCCGTGTTTATAGCCATCCGTTGACGAAACCATAATTAACATTTTGTCTTGGCCTTAAGTGCAAAAAGCGTGAAGCCAAATGAACAACAAACATTTATTACGTCTCCAGCTGTTTCCCAACGAACACACTATTCATTGTTCATCGGCTTTAAATTAAAAGTGAATCTGTTCTTTTAGTGAAAATCCCCTAATAGTGCAAAATTTTCCTATCATGTGTGACATGAGTGAATTAGTCATTGTATTCGTATTGTTAGCAGTAGGAAATATCCACGGGCAAGGGTCATTTGCAGTCTTGCCACCAGTGTTAAACGTACGGCCTTCATCGGTGCCCGTGTATAGTAACAGACCGGTTTCCGTCCGGGAATACGTCGGAACTCGGACTTCACAACCACCACCGCGACTCTACACGAATCCACCTCGACCAGCTGATCGCAATCCTGACCTTCCGCAAAAAGTAGAAGCAAGTGGCAACCTTAACCTTCTGCTGACGACCGTGAGAGAGAACCAACCAAAACGGAAGTTGTTTGTTTCAACCAAGTTACCAGACAACATGAATCGACCTTTGAACGAAAATGATCCATTGAATAACACAATAAATAAAAAAGAATATTTGAGTAACGATGTTTACGAAGATATCGACCATGACAAGAACAGGACTCCAGAACGTGGTGTGAAACCTTTTCAACCGAATACAGCAAAAAGTGAAAATGTGTCAGCAGTGAAACCAGTTAATGTGGATAAAAATGCAATGCAAGATATTGCAATGCTTCCGAAAGTGAGTTTAGATGAACGATCATCTTTTAACGGTGACCAGTGTCCCGAGGGTTACGCCAAAGTTAACGGAATGTGTGTGAAGGCAGACTGATTGAACAGTTCGTGATGTGAATGTAGAAGATGGAAGTGTCCTCGTGAGAAACACTTCAGCCCACCTAAGTCCTAAGCAGTATTAAAGTGTAATAATTCCATAAATTCGTGATATGTACCTTTTGATACAGGTACGTTAGCATGTAAATACATTTTTGATTGCAGTTGAATGATAAATATAATTATTATGAATGTTCTTATGATCGTGTAAAAATACTTTAAAAATGTAGGTAAGAATCTACGTAAATATTAAAAAAAGGTTATTTTGTACCCTGTTTATTTGTTTTTATTTCAAGTTAAAAACTTCCATTTCAACTTTCCATTTAGGTAATCGGAAATAACCGAAGTAAAATGTACCGTTAATCAACTTTCTAATTTAATAAAAAACCTCAGACGTCAATAGGTAGGTGTTAAACGGCGTGACGATAGTTGTAGATAGTTCACCTCACGCTGTGGATGACGTTTTTAATGTTTTATTTTCTAGAAATCAGTGCCGGATTAGCCATGTAGCAGGAGGCAGCAAATGCTACGGGCCCCGCTCCATATGGGGGCCCCGCGCCTGTGCGCAAATCCACAAAGAAACCGACTCAATGTACCAAGCAAAATAACATCGTTCAACAACTTCACGAAAAGTTTTTTGTAAACTGGATTATTTACATCCTAATTTTATTTCAATAGACAATGTAACTTTAGGGCCCTGTGTTCACAATTCCTACGGGCCCCACGTCGGTTATATCCGGCACTGCATAAGAGCTATTTTCCGTGACTAACATTTTACTACTAGGTGCCTGAGTACTTGTGACGTTTAGGACTTCACGTGAAAACCCTAGCACAAGGAATAGGTACTGTACTAAGTCCTAGTTTACAGTAACGACTAGATTACTTAGGTATGATGACGTTGCGCCTTTTATTTATGCCCCAGAAGATGACACAGAAAACTGCACGATTGGCATAGTGGTTGGCAACCGGTTGTTACGAAACTAGTCAATGACGCCGATGACGCGGGTTCGATTCCCGCAAGTTACAGTTCCTTGTGTGATCCACAACTTATTGCTCCGCATCTGGGTGTATCATAGTAAATGACATTGGTAAAACTGACTTCCAAATAAGGTACCATAATAATTTTAAAATTCTATTTAATTAAATACCTACCTAATAGAAGGGATTTGAGAGTGTAAGGAATTATACTTTTGTAACTTATACCAAACGGATCAGAGGTGCACATAATTTCGTTGCATGTGCAATGTAGGCGTATTCTGTTGTAGAAGGACAAATCCCAATTACTTTACCCGACTCGGGCATCGAACCCGAGACCTCGTCAATGGCACTTGCGACTACTCATAACTCAACTAATAAGACGAGCAATTTGTGTAACTTTAACCACGCCACGCAAAATCATCTCTTCCTTAAATTCCATACATAGCAGCGGCTGCCAACCTCCTTGATCGTTATAAAAATAGAATACCGGATTGGACCTCGAGCTTGATGAACAAGGCATAACTTACATAACTACAGGACTATCATGCCTATTCATGTCCTAGTTGAGTGCCATGTTGGCCTCGGAAATATTCTAAGTTTAACCATAAAACAGGCCAAGTGTGCGTCATACTCTAGTATACGATGGGTTCCGTAGCGCTATACAAATGACGCATGGCGCCATCTATTGACAAGTAGTAAAACTTTATATTCATACAATTTTTCCATGGTCAAATAAAATGTGGAGCAGCAAGCAAGTATTCACTATTCAACTTCAATTAAATAACATTTTTATCTGATTTAATGGAAGATGGAAAAAGATGAAATTATATTTTACTTTATTAATTAATTATGCGTACGTCTGTGAAATAATACAAAACTATAATTACTAATTTTATTCATATTTTCCATGTAGACAAGAAGACGAGTTAGCTAATTGCTAAAAATAATTGGAAGTCTACTCCTCTACGTTCTTGGTTTGTTGATGATTTCGGTGGACGAAGGGTTTTAGAACTACTTAACTGAAATAAATTGTTATAAATTATAATTTTATTGAAATATTTGAAGTACGAAATTCTATTATAGAAATAGAAACAACTGATATTTTTATTTACTTTATAGTACTGTTTTAAAATTTCAGCTGGTATCCCCAAGTGACCCAAGTCCCTAATGTTTGTATAAATATGGTGGCAACACTGGTTTAAGTTTGTCAGTGTCATTATAATAGAACGTGGAGTAGCCGGCGTACCTCTTTTTGTAAAATATTTTACTATATTTTCGAAATTCTATTTTTGAGAATTTACCATTTACCACGCCGAGATTACAGAGAGAATAAATTACTCACATGGAGGTTATTATTTAACTTTACAACAACTTGGAAGAGTTTAAACAAACACCACGTGTGCGAGTTTGTTCTACAACACATACTTGGATCGTATATCAGGCTTCAAGTTTCCGAAAAGTGAGTGGCACATAATATACAGTGCCACAAATACTCGTGATTATACATACGCTCCACGTCCTATAATTCCAACGTGCCAATAAAAATGTCCAGCAAAGGCGATGTTGATCTTCGCGACGGGCTCTCCGCAGCGCAGATCTTCGAGAACCGCGAGGGGTTGACTTACAATGATTTCCTGTTGCTACCCGGATACATAGATTTCACCGCTGATGAGGTGGATCTAACATCGCCCCTTACAAAAAAAATTAACCTTAAATCGCCGCTAGTTTCCGCGCCCATGGACACCGTAACTGAAGCCGACATGGCGATAGCCATGGCTCTTTGCGGCGGTATCGGTATCATCCACCACAACTGCACTCCAGAGTACCAGGCCAATGAAGTACACAAAGTGAAGAAGTACAAGCATGGCTTCATCAGGGACCCTGTTTGCATGGGCCCTGAAAATATCGTAGCTGATGTTCTCGAAGCTAAGAAGAAAAATGGTTTTACTGGCTACCCTATCACTGAAAATGGTAAACTGGGAGGACGCCTCATTGGTATAGTCACTTCCAGAGACATTGACTTCAGGGAAAATGACCCACAATTAAGTCTCAAGGAAGTTATGACTCCCATTCATGATATGATAACTGCTCAGTCAGGTGTCACTTTACAAGATGCCAATTACATTCTGGAAAAGAGCAAGAAAGGTAAATTGCCAATTATCAATGGAGATGGTGAGCTAGTGGCCCTCATTGCTAGAACAGACTTGAAGAAAGCTCGCAGCTATCCCAATGCTTCCAAGGACTCTAACAAGCAGCTTTTAGTTGGAGCTGCAATTGGAACTCGTGAAACTGACAGAGAACGCCTTAAGTTGCTGGTCAACAATGGAGTAGATGTGATAGTCCTAGATTCATCACAAGGTAACTCAGTATATCAGATTGAGATGATAAAATTCATTAAGAAGACCTACCCAGAGATACAAGTTATTGGTGGAAATGTTGTTACTAGAATACAAGCCAAGAACCTTATTGAGGCTGGTGCTGATGCCCTGAGGGTTGGCATGGGTAGTGGCTCTATCTGCATAACCCAAGAAGTAATGGCATGTGGCTGTCCTCAAGCTACAGCTGTGTACCAAGTTGCATCTTATGCTCGCCAATTCAATGTTCCAGTAATTGCTGATGGTGGTATCCAATCTGTAGGCCACATTGTTAAATCATTAGCATTGGGAGCTTCAACTGTCATGATGGGTTCTCTACTAGCTGGAACATCTGAAGCTCCTGGAGAATATTTCTTCTCTGATGGTGTCAGGTTGAAGAAATACAGAGGTATGGGCAGCTTAGAAGCTATGGAAAACAAAGATGGAAAGGGAGCTGCTATGAGCAGATATTTCCACAAGGAATCAGACAAACATAGAGTAGCGCAGGGTGTGAGTGGCAGCATTGTGGACAAGGGCTCAGTCCTGCGGTTCCTGCCATACTTACAGGCTGGCATGCAACACAGCTGCCAAGATATTGGAGCTCGGTCAGTCACCATTTTACGTGACATGAGCTATTCTGGAGATCTGAGATTCATGAAGAGGACTTACTCAGCCCAGTTGGAAGGAAATGTACACAGCTTGTTCTCTTATGAAAAACGGTTATTCTAAGTTAGTGTCTCTAATGCACACTACACACCTTAGGATTTAACTGTTGAAGTCAAAGTCAGGCTGTACAGTTAAAACTGCACATTTAAATCTTAAGATGTGTAGAGCCTATAAGGCAAAAAATAACCCAATATAATATGTATATCTGAATATAAGGAAAGATTTAGTTAATTTTTGAGGGAAAATCAATTTATTATATTTAAGACTTTGATTGTAACTAGGTGTTAAAATATTAAAGTAAATATATAAGCATAAAATATGTTATCCACTGCAACAGAGTATTCCATTTTATATGTTATATGTGTGATACTTGGTTTTTGAGAAAAATCAAGTTTAAAATAAATAAATAAATGAAGTGTGAATTAAAATAGTTGTTCATTTTTTACCCCATAAAGAAAACTGGCAAATTGCTGAAATACACAACAGAATTTAGTACACCTACATACCAGCATGTGTTAACAAGATTATTCATTTATCTTGTTAGCAGGATATGTTACCTTATAAGGCTTCTTGTCAAATCAAGTTAATCTCTATATTTAATATGGGATAATAGTAAAATCTTAATCTTGTTCCTAAAGTAGGTATTTAATAGGTATTAGCAATTTAGCATAAACCAAAATCTCACGTCATTGTCCTAGGCATTAATGTCAATTTCCAAAGAATGGTGGTAAGCACAACTATTTAGCAAAAATATTTTTTTATGCGACATTTTTTAAACGAGCTATAAAATAACATAACCTTGGCCTTGCCTGGATTGGACCCAATCATCAACTTTGAAAACTAAATCGACGAGCACGAGTAATTTTTAAGTACTTTTCTAAATACCAGTAGACAGGCTGGAAAATCTCCAAATCTAGAGATCCTAGCTAAAATTTATCGAAATTTTCGCACCCTCCTGGGCGTACACCCCAGAAATGGCATAATTGCTGACTGAAGGATGGGGTGAGAGTGACCATGGCCTGGAATAGGGCCAATTTACATAATCTCGAGGTACTAATAATTTTCGAGGATAGGATATCATAAGCTTGTGACCGATCTTTCTTTATCCGCTTGAAAATCTTGGAATACTCATCTCGAAATCTAGAGGTCCTAGCTAGAATATAACGAAATTTTCGAATCCCACCAGCGAAACCATAGGTACTTAAGTATACTTACTGAAGAATAATGGTCTGGCAATGAACCCATTTATAAAATATTGTGACGTCAAGACGTCCTATTTAGACTTGTTTTAAATCGAATTTTACTGCCAGACGACATCGTTTATAATATTGTGTTAGTTGTAAGCTCAAGTGAAATGTGTATATTATAGGTAAAGTAAGGTGATGAATAAAAACAACAAATATTCTAATAATCACAATTTATTGGAATTATAAATGCACAAGCTGCGCAGGCATGATTATTTTAATTTGACAATAAATATCATAAAAGTGCTAAATAACTTAATAAAATTATATGTGCTACAATCTATGATTTAGACTGGTGCGTCCAAAAATGTTACTCTTAACATTTTAAACTGCATCCTAGCTAGCAATACTACCGCTGCTCGTACTATTATCGTTTTCAATAATACTCCTTTGGCTTAAAACCCAGAACTCATTACATTGCAATACTGGTGAATAATATAGTTGATCTGTAGAGAGCGCAGCCACCACGTGATAATACAAATATATCTTAAATACCTAGCGATGATATCAAGTCAGTATTACACTGGTCTTCAACAAGATCTCGGCGTCATGTTGGCTGAGTTACTATTCGTATCGATTATTATAATTGTTAGCCTCAAAGTGCTTTAAGTTGATCTTGCTGACTATATCAAGACAACCCAGCTGATAAAGTCTACCCTGACGAACCACAGATAGACGCAGGAAGCGACCGGCTAAGTCTCGTTTGATAACGCGGTTATAAAAAACTACCAAAACTACACATTCCTTAATAAGTTCAAACTATCAAAGCGATAAGTTCGATGCGGTTATCTGTTATTATTGAATCAAACACTGAGTTGACAGACTTAGCAGGCCACAGTTTCCGATAAGCACACTCGTAAAATCTGAGTCGATGCTGTAACGACGTCTGTGTCTTACTTTCTCAATCCTAACGCACCAGTCGGAATGCACGAAGTCAAGCGACCAAAGCGTATAAATCTTACTGAGATTACATCTTAGCTGAATTCAGCACGTTTCAGCGTGTTTTATAATATTTGGAAATATTGATATGGACTTACAACTAGAGCAAAAAAGTCGTGGACCTAGGAAACAGTGGACGCCTCTGTATGAATACGAAGCATGATGGTGCAGATGCGATTAGCCAAGTTTGTTCAGTAGATATGTCTGCGGAGGCAATACGGTGTTGGTATGAATTGGGGTTATCCACATTTTCTAGGGCCATGGAAGCACGGGAACTCGCTCAAACGTGCTGATGTGGATTACAACGCTGCACGGGCATGAAGCGCCTACTCCTTGGGTGCGTCTCCTTCGGCCTCGTCGTCGTGCTCGCGCTGGAACTCCGGTCCGTGGGTCACGTCGTCCTCGAACACGATCTCCTCTGGGTCGGGGGCGCGCGGCAGGAACTCCTCGCCTGGACAGATCTTCTTGAAGATCTGCTCAGCCTACGACAAGAACACAACATATGTATTTAACGTATACCTTATTGTGTACATACTTAGAATTTTGTGAGGTCGTCGTTGCTATTTTTATTTATTTATTTGTCTCAGGTATATTAATTTACCCATAGCAAAATATACAATAATATAATTCAGCTAGATTCTCGTTGAGGCATTAGTTCGAGCCGAGCTAGTCGGTTCATTAAACATTAATAAACTGGCGTGTTCTCCGCTTAGCTATTAAGTGTAGAACATAAGTTTGTACTTGTTAAGTCCATGACAATAAGAATAAACAGAAAAAACATCAAGTAACAAAACAAATACTATACATACATGTCTATAGCTATCACATGACTGGGTATATAGTATTAAACTACACATAAATCTTATTTCTTCAAACCCATACTAAAATCTTTGTTCTGTTTTAATACAGGGGCGCTATCTAAGAATAAATTGCACCACAATTTCATTGAACCCACCACGTGTTCAGTATATTAATCTATAAACAATTATAATTATGTTTACATTAGTCAATCACTAACTGTTTTTAACATTTATTAGAAACACGCACCAGATAACACATACCTAACTAGAGATAGCAAAAAATATCGGTAAGTAAAAATATAGCAACAACAAACACACAGGAGCCGTGCCGTGCAAAGTATTTAGGTTCCGTAATAAATTAACCATTGTTTTATGCTGCAAACAACGTTTACCAAACTTTCTTCTTAATTTTATTTTCATAGTTTATTTTTGGTAAATTCGGGACGAGATATATCTCATACAGAAAATTGGGTTTATGCGAACAGTGTAACACTTCAAGATTGACTGATTTATATAAATAATATCCTAAAAATATAAGTCTAGTTAAGAGATTTTAAAGCATAGCAAATAAACAGATCGTAATTCGTATTAAAATATGGTAAGACAAGTCCTTCTTAACACCTGCAACACTTGCTGGTAACTAAGGCTCCAGGGAATGTATCCTATTTTTATGGAATAAGCCGACAAACGAGCTCACGGATCACCTAATGGTAAGCAATCATGGAGGCTTTACAAGTGCGTTGCCCGCCTGATTGGGAAGATTGGGAAGGGGTGTAATTGGGCCTCCGGTAACCACAATAATCTATACAAATCCAAAAATACTATGAATTTTATGCACTAATCTTTAGAACTAGGCATTGAAACTGCGTATTCGATACAAAACCAAGTTTTTACGTAATGAACCCTAAAGATAGAGCCACACAATCTATTGAATAACGAAAAACAATAAACAGAGGTATCACGATTCATGTTTGACGGAAATAATTTATTATAATTGTGTTTTGGGTTACTGTAGTTCGCTTATCATGTTTCATTCTTTGATAAGAAAATTATTAAGAGTTAGGTGTTACCTAACTAACATAAATTAGTATCAAAATAAAAGAAACAATTTTATTTGTTTCTTTAAGTACATAAGTAATCATAATGATTAATAACATTAGCATTTGTCAATAATCTTCAATACAGACTATACCTATATAGTGTTTACAACTATTACATTACAATATTTACAACTTACTTGTCTATAAATAACAGACATTGCAATTACATAATTAGTAACTAAGTAATGTGTTACGATGCCTTTTGACCTAATATTTCATGTACATTCATAAACCTTTGCAAAACGTTGTTTTACTTTGGATAACCGTTAATTAGTAAAGGAATAAAATAACGGAACATAATAAAATAACAATAGAATTTCTTTTTCAATGGATTAAAAGAATTTAAAACAAAAGCATATTAATGTTAAATCAAATCAATGTTTGTGTGAAATGTAATATTATTTTGATTAACTGGCCCAGATAGGAAAAATATAGTAATAAGGCAGACTTAGCTATGAAGGAAGAAGGAAAATCGTGAGCACTACTGGCAACTAGTCTAAAGAATGGCTCTAATCAAGTAATTAGGCATTATGAATTGGTGTCATGGGTAAACCTTTAAGTATTTAATTACAGGGGATAATTGACTAGGATTTACTGCCGATTTCAATAACCGATCTTAATCCGTCTGTGGACTGCTATACCTTAAGCGCTGTAACAAGGTGCGGCTGACAGATGCCAGTATGACATTGATGTCTCTCTCTAGGGATGGACATTAGAAAAATCTTTTTTTATCGCTATCGATACTCGCAGCATACATTTAATTCTCTTTAATTTTTTTATTAAATGTGTGTGTTATTTAGTTGTGCAGTCTAACTACGTGTATATACTTGTCAAAATAAATATTTTATGACCGAGCCCTGAGGTATTTCAGAGTTTCAGTTTTACAGAACCGTGAAGAAAACAAGGGTATATAAGTTTGTATATGTTACATTAAGTACCACCACGCATTATCAATGGCGCCGGAAATGTCTAGAAAAATGCCTACTACATATTTCTGCTCAGATAATGTCACTGTGGTTCGGGCAGAGAGAGCCGCGTTTACAGTGGATTTACCCACATAATTAAAGGTTTTTTAAGAATGATAATTGAACGACGCACGATTTTCGTTTTTTATTCTAAAAAAACATCGACTACCTATTCATCGTAGCCGTACATCCCATCACTAAACACGACTATGGCTTTACGTTATACGCATAACACTTTACTTTATTTTTCATTTCATTAGATTTTAATTAAATACTAGAACATTCCGGTTGGTTTTAATTTAATTAACTACGCTTCCGAATGATTTAACATAATACGAATGTGATACAGCTAAAATATTAAGGCATAATTTTTAAATCGTAGCAACTTTCAAGAGTGATACGAAACGTTACTGAATCTGTCAGCCGCACCTTGTTACGGCGCATAAGTTATAGTGGTCTGCAGAAGACAAATAATGATCCACGAAATAAAAAAAATACAAATGACACCTCTGTCCCAACTAAAAATCACGGTGCACGCACGTAAATTAATGGAGAAAAGCTCTACTAGTTTTGAGTTCGAGAGTCGAGTCGGCTCATTTATTAAACTATTGTTGAAATATGATTGTAACATCAATATAAATTATAAAAAGCGAAAATAGCCGAATTCTATTGAGAGACTACCGTTATTAATAATACTAAATTGATAAGACTTGTTTTACAGTTAAGAATATTAATTTTATAAAACTGGATTGCTGATACACACAAAACACTGGAACTTGCCTCTGCTAAATATTCGAAAATAGCAATTTAAGCATAAAAAATAGCAATTTGAGCATATAAATACAGCTAGCTACTTCCGCGTATATTTATCCTCTGTGCTCTGTTCCTATTGATAGTAAAGTAATGTTATATTATTTATAGCCTATCACCTTTCTCAATAAATGAACTATCCAACACAGAAATAATTGTTGAAACCGATACGGTGTTTTAGGCGTAAAGAAGAAACAGAGACCTGAGTTACTTTCGTATTTATATTCATAATCCAATTCCACTGCTCGGCTCCTATTGGTGACAGCGTGATGTTTTATAAATGCAAGTGAGCCTCGATAAATGCATAGTGCATCCAATACAAAAATAAATATTTAAATCTGACCAGTAGTTTCTGAAATAAGCGCATTACAACTCTTCAGCTTTATATATTAGTAAGTATAGATATAGATAATAGTATTTCGAAACCGGAACACATTATCATCATCACCTACAGCCCATGATAGCTATCCCATCGCTGAACTATGGGCCTCTTTTACATAAAAAGCGTTTGCCAATCTCCAAGCCTGGCAGGCGAGTGAGAGATCGGAGTTTGATATATATTATTCAGGTTTATCCGGGAGCGCCAGCACGTACAGTTCCGGATTGGTGACAAGTGTATTGTACTCGGCGAACCCGAACTAACCTCAATCATTTTTAATACATAATATTTCACAATAATTATTATTTTTATCATATATTTTACCTAATAACGTTGCTATCCGCGTGGCTATCGCCTTACATGTGTAGCCACGTGACTCAGATGCTCAAGTACACAGCCAGAGGTCAGGTCAATCACTCTAATTCAATTGTGTAAAAATAAGGAGGATGATTTTTTTTAAATAAATTATTTTCCTATAACAAATCTACTACTTAGCTAGAGAACCTATGTAAAACAAATGTTATAAACTGATTAACTTAAAACCTATTTTAGTATATTGCAAGATAATTTATTTTAAGGGAAACAAGTATGACATTTCATGTAAAAAAATCAGCAAACTCATACAAAATACATAGAAATGTATCATTTTTGAAACGCCTAGGTCTTCAAATATTAAAATACGCGATGTTATTGAGGTCACAATCCAATCGCTCTAATTGAATTGTTTCATGTTGGCCGGTAATAAAGTTAAGTAGCAACAACAGTGAAATTAGACTCTAATTACTTAGCTAATAGGTTTATTCTTCTATCTCGTATCTACAGGTGTTGACACAGTTTCGTTTTATGAATATTATCTAGTGAAATGGATCGATATGCAATAACAGGTCAGTGCAGAATTTAGGTCAACATTTGCAATTCGGTAAAGACATTTTGCTACTGGTGTAATTCACATTCCAACGTTATTGTAATTAATTCGACAACACGATGGCGTTATTTCCCAAAGGGAAAAGTACAATAATTATGGGAGTTTTGGCCACATTGTTATGTAATGTATAATTCTTTTGTACCTAAAAAAAACATCGCGAGGAAACATGGGGGCCGTCTCGGGTTCTCGAATCCGAAGTTTCGTTTAATTTTCGGCCGTGAAATGAAATAACGTTTTATTTTTAATTTCACATCAAAAGTTATTTATTCATTCATTTCATTCGTTCATTTTTGTTCACGAAAGTATGCAATAAATGGAATTGTAGTATACAATCTGAGAAGTTTCGTCCGAAACTTCGTTTTTCGTTGAATTAGATTGGCCTTATAATTTTTTATTCTAAGTTTAAAATCGCCAACCCGCATGGAGCAAGCGTGGTGGTTATTACTCAAACCTTCTCAATGTGAGGAGAGAGAGGCCTTTGGTCAGCAGTGGTTAATGTACATAATATGATGTGCAGAGTGTTATGTAATCAATATCAAAAGATATCATTATAGAACTATGCCGTGTGATAATAAGAGCGTACAAAACAGTTGTCACCAAGGTCTACTCTTTCCTACATATTTTATAGAACAAACGGGCACCAGATTACCGGTAGCGATATCCAGCCCGCCTGTCAAGCGAAGAAATGTCAGCCAACTCCGAACTCGCAATATATTCCAATATATTCTGCCTGTGCGGTTTCCAATTGAGCATTAGAATGTTTGTCCCAATTCTTGAAGTTTCGAAAATATTAATGCATTGAATTGCCTACAAGCTATGACGGTAGCTGGGACTAGATTTGCTGTGTAAACCTACCATCAGCATTCAATTGGAACTATTAACAAAGAAAAACGATACCGTTCCATTGTAATACGTCTGTACATATGACGCCATCTATTGGTATACTTTGCGAAATTAGAGCGTTTACGTTCTGCGGCTTTTCATAGAAACTTATAATTCCCTGTTCATGAAAAGGAATAAACCTATTTTAATTAAATTTGGTATGCTATGTTTCACATAACTTTCATGTAAAATAGATACACTTCTGAACTGCTACCTAATGGTATTGAGTGGCCTGTTTGCCACGCTATTCCATAAAAAAACCTCCGATCTCTGATGCCCATCTTTACCAACTCTTTATATAAAATAATGTTGTATCTTCCACCTAGAATCTTATTGCCAATGTTAATAACAATGAATGAATTTATCTAAAAATGTTGCATTGTCTGTAAAATGCCGCTAAGTCTTAAGCACTAAAATAACTCTGTGACCATAATCTGTACACTTAGTTGCAATAAACTTGACTTTGAACGAATTTGATAAAAATAATAAACAAGGAGAAATGTGTTACCTGTTCGACTGCGCGGTCGAAGTCGAGTCCTGCATCAGGTCCGGAGCAGACGTGCACGCAGTCCGCCACGCTGGCCACGGCCGCGCTCGTGTCCTTCACGTTGTAGAACAACGACCACAAGCACTGCAACAACAACATACATGTTACTTCAATATTCACTTTTAAAAAATAATTAAAATAGCTGAGAGGACACAGGACTGTCTCTCACCCACTCCATTATAGACCTTATTTCCAATAATTACAGACTAATTTTATATGAACTAGTTCGGTTACAGAATGGAAACCAAATTCAAAACACTGGCCTAATGCGAATTAGCTCCGTAGTGATACAATATATGAAAGCTAACGCCATCTATCGACAAGTAGGAGAACTATATAATATAGCATGATGGGCAAGTTTATATGGACCCTGACCAAATAGCCAATCGTAATGTATAGCATATTGACTAGAACCTACAGGAATGGAAATAAAACAGTTTTCAGTCAGTCAGATTAGAATTTTACAAAGATTTTTCAAGTGCTTAAAGAGAGTGGTTCGGCGTGGTTCTTATTTTCCCTCTATGCTTCTTTTATCTCTTCCTCTTCTTCATTTAGATTTTATTATTTTAAAAATGTAGTTATTAGAAAATCTTATTCGAAGCTTTTGTTAAATAAAAGATTATGATAATACCTTAGGTTTCTCAGACTCGGCAGTTTGGTCGCCGCCCGACATGTCGAAGATCTTCTCCGCGATGCCCATCAGGTCGGACTCGGCATCCTTCACCTTGTTCGTGATGAAGTACACCACAACTGCAACGACAAATTATTTATTGTTGTAGATAAAATATAATAATATCTTCAAAGTAGTTATAATACATACATACATACATAACCTCACACCTGTCTCCCATGGAAAGCCAATTGCTACGAATCTTACATACTTCTTTCGCTTCATAAACAGTCATAATAACAAGACTTGTAATGTTTAGTTGATATTTTTTTATTATTATAGGAAACCTTCTCTTCATCATATAGGTGCATTTACAATTTTTTCAAACACAGATTTAGCCTTTACATAAATTAATGCTTAAATGAACGATTTACAGATTACAAGAAAATGTTGTTCGGGTATCGAACCCGCCACACTTTAGCCAGTACAAGGTTAGCAGCAGTTAAACTGTAACATTTTTATAATAAGATTGGTCCGGAAACGAGTGCAAATACTCTAAGATAAAACTATGTTTATTATCATTCCTGTGTAATCAAAATAAATGAAAATGTCATGAAATACGATCTTTTCCAATTCTTGTTGTTTATGTATCCGCCTTGTTACCGTCCAACTGAACAAACTATTAAATTCAGCACGATATACAACATCATACATTATCATGTATAGAATGTATATTTAATATAAAACACACATGTAGATTATAGCTCCAGGAACTACTTACAGCATACTGGCAAAAAATTAGGTTAAGTCAGAGACCATTAAAAAGGAAACAAATCGAACATCTGGACCGACGAAACTAGACGGGAATGACTCATATATAACTTGGACAAAAAGACTCAAGTACTACGTGTTACCGAGTCGCGCGGTTCAACAAAAAACTCGAGTAAAAAGTTAAATTAGCTAGTGACCCTGGACGAGTTTTGGTAGCATTGTTCGGCAGTCGCAGTCCGCCAGTTCGAGGCATTCGACTTTAACCATCGCCAGTAGAGCGCTCATGATTTATCTCGTCGTAAAGAAAAGTACCACCAATGATTCATGCGTGGCCAATTAGCTGATATTTCGCTTTCAAGGAGCCAGGCCGTAGAAAAATGTCTCGAATACCATCCAACATTAAAGTACCTACTTCATTAATAGATTTCTTTTTTCTGACACTCCTTTGAAGTATAATATGAATAACGGTACTATCCCCACAATACAGGCTACTTACTAAAGTACGTAATGGTTCAACGATCGTTAAATTATAGGTCCCTCACTACCGGTTTACAAAGCGACACTTAAAATTGAAATATTTCGAATAGCTTCCACTCGTGCCTCTTCATTTTGTTTCATCACGTCTTGTCAGTTGAAATGTTTCACAATTATGGAACGGAATGTTTATTGTAATCGTCGTTTGTGGCTCAGAGTTGCGATACTTACACAGTCCTTTGGGGCAGGAGCCGGTGGCGGGCCCGACTTCGAGTACGGTGACGGCGTGATCATCATCAGACTGAGGAGGGAAGCGGAGCAGGGTCAGCGGCTCCTTGTCACTCTTCATTATAGAGCCATTCGTTATGAACACCGCCTTCGATATGTCGCTGCTCTCCGCCGGCTCCGGTGAGATCAAGTCCTTAGGACATTCGTTGATACCGATCACCAAGTGGTCGCAGTTCAGAGTCTTCGACTTGCTGTCGATCGTGACCACAGTCTTCCCTTCATCCACAGTCTTTGTTTGAACCTTGTCGATCGGCCGGTTCAGACAATACACGCCGCCGAAAACAGCGCACAATCTATAAATATAACATAAAATTTATTAAAGAATGCTACAGTTTTCAGACAACGGAAGATTTTGGAGCACCCGTCTCTCGTCACGTCCATAAAACGTAGACATTAGATATTTCGAAGAAAACTTCCGCTGTTTCATTTTTATTGCCTACAAAATGCATATTTTAATCTTTACCGCGAATATTTCATCTGATTATAATGATTGAACCGAGTTTAGTTGCAATTGTTGAACTTTAATTATAAACTTCCTCAGTGAATAACCTTGTGAAAAGCGCAAATAAACTGGTTCAATAGTTGTATGAACATAAAAATTTCAGCGTGCCTATAAAAGTCTGTTTATTTTTTACCCGACCCACATGGTTTGTCGTCTTCGTTTTACTGCCGAGACTAACTCCTACAACAACAGAGTTTAACGAGGGTCAGCCTAATGCTATTCACACTCACATTTAAATTGCAATCATTACTTTTTAATTACTTTGACTTGGAATATGTTGTTTCGATCTCATTTCAGGAAAACGAACATTTACATGCTTACTTGATACCACATCCAGCCACTGAAATACGACGGAATTTGTTTTGATATTGTGGTCGGCTGCCTACCTCATAACTCACATTCCATGGAATGTTTTGTTTGCATAAATACTTAATGGGGGTTTAATAAGTAAAACGGCGAGTGGAAATCCCTCCGCATTCTCTCATGCCTGAAACGACGACGGTGAGCGACGATGATTCACCGAAGTTTTTATAGAATGAATACAAGAATAGCCTTCATCGACCGGCATGTTGTAAAATATTTGAACAATTAAGATATTAGAATATAGGGTTAAGAACAACAATTTTAACAGATAATGTTAAATTTTCTTATAAAAATTAAATAACAAGATTTAACTAAAAAGTTAGTTTTTAACATTACGATATCTTAAATCGTGCAGCATGCAACATTAGAAAGTTGCTTCATTTTTGTTTGCGTAGTCGAGCTGTGCACATTTGGGTCATTGTACCGACGACCATCGAGCCGGCACTTTCATGGTGCACTTTTTTGCAATAACAATTGATAATGTAACATCAATCTATCTATCTATCTGTAGCCAGTTACAAAGTAAGACAGACTCACACTTTTAAATGATCATTCAAATTGACATGAATCGGTTTTCTCACGTTAATGCGAATTAATCTCATAAAAACAAAATAAAACATTCGTGTCGAATTCAGTGCTGAAGACTAATCTACAGCAAATTATACACACAGGTGTTAGATGAAACGATGCTATAAAAACCTAGTAGTATCCCACTTGGTAAACAAACAATCATTCATTCATCGACCATGATGTTTTGTATCGGGAGAACCGTGGTCTTACGTACCTGCAGAAGCACTGGGGTAGTTCTCCACTGCCGTACATGGGCCACAGGAATGGAGTGTTGCCATAGCGACCGAGACTCATGAGGAACTTCTTACATTCCTTGACGCCCTCCAAGCAAGGCATGTTGTTGGTGCCGCCCGCGATCGCGTACAGTACATAGTGGATCAGATTGGGAGTCAGACCCTTGTGTGCTAAGTACTCCTTGAAAGTCTTGTCATTCCAATCTAGGGGTTCAAATAATTATGTATCAACAATGTGGCCGTTTTCTGAATATAAATTGAGCAGATTGGTAACATTTAAGAAGGAATAGACATTTTATCTTATTTCGACTTTACCTTTAAATTCGTTATTCATTTCCTCCTCATTGTATCCAACGATAGATGTCAACATCTTCATGAGTTGACGTTTCTCGACGATGCCCACAGCTTCGGTCGCGAAGACATCAGCTCGGGAGCAAGGTACAGGCATCAGACGGTCGTTGAGCCACGTCAGGACTCTGGTGACGCATCGGAACTCCGCGTAACGAGCGATGTTTGAGGAGATCAGGAGCTCGACGAGGGGACCGCGAGAGAACAGCAGCTATTTGAACGAAGACATAGTAGTGTAGGAACAGAAATAAGGTATTTTCTAAGCAAGGTTCATTTTTCTTTAGTGTTGGTTTACGTTGTAACATCTGAAAATTGGCCAACTGTAACTACGCATAGTTAAACGAAAATTTGTTTCAATCTCTATTATTTATTTATTTTCAGCCATGGTTGTCCCACTGCAGGGTAAAGGCCTCAATCTATAAACACAATAAAATAATCATTGTAGTATAATTTATTTCCTTACCTTAGGTGTCATGTCAATGTTAAACTTCCTATATTCTGCAGAGAAGTTGGCCTGGCTCCATATTTTCTTAGCTGGCTCTGCCTTTGCCTCCTCGGGTTTTTCTTCCCCACCCTCTTCCTTTTTCTCATCTTGTGCTGATTCCCTTTATCAAATACGAAAATGGTTTAATAAACCAATAGAAATCGTGTGTAATCTGTATTTTGGATATGTGCTGTGCTACTTATAGCTTCTTAGTAGATAGTAATATTGTATAGCACTAGACCGTTCATCCATAAAAAAAGGGAAAACGAAAGGAATTCAATTACACAAGTGATGAAAAAAAATAACTAATTTAATCCATTAATCACTATGTTCCATAATTAACTCAATATAATCTAGTAAACCCAATGTAGTTTACTTCACTTATTTATTAGAATAATGAACACATACTTACTTTTCAATATACCATTTTTCAGCTAAATTGTAGACCTGCAGTTGTCTTTTTGGATCAGAGTTGACTTCTTTGATAAATTTCTGTAGACCGTCAAAATTGTATGAAGCCCATAGACCTCCATAGTGGTCACTGGAGTCTAGATGCAAGACATTCTTTCCTATTCTGCTGCAGGCGGCAGCCACTATGGACTCCACCATTCCTAGACAAACATATACCAGAACAACTTAGAAAATAAGAATTGCATACAATAATGAGTAAAAGCTTCTGTCCGTTCCATGCCATCAAAAAAATAAAATAAATATAATGTTATTGGTTTTGAGGATGGATATATTATTTTAGTCATCATTTTTTATTTTAATTACACTAGATGATGAGCCTATTATCATAATGCAGATATCTATTGAATTGACCCTTCTTAAAGTTGCAACTACTCATTAAATTAACATTATTATAAAAACAATGTTATTCACAATAAATCTGCCATCATTTCAGGAAGTCCAGCTCCGAGACACACACGACGGATAAAAGGAGTTTTCTAAACCACCTTTTACTAAAAGAAATCTACACAATATGGATTGAAACCTTTTTATTCACTTCTAAGTAGATTCAAGTTTTTTACTTTGCTAACTGCAATAGTATCACAAAAAAGGTTTTGTATCTTGTGATTAGAGTTTTACTAAATGGAACCTTGGGACTTATCTTCCTTGTTTCAGTTATTTGAACACCTTTTTACCTACTAGTGTATTTTTCCAAATAGGATGTTTGGAACATTTTTATTTTACCTATTTTATTTTGTATAATTATTTCAATATAAATTGATTGATATCCTGTAATTAATTCCAATTTCTACTGCAATTGCATGTAAAATAAATGTACTGCATATCCTCCAAATAACTAGAGCCATGTCATGTTAGTAATATAATAAAATTATTTATGAATCAATTATGTAGGAAATATACAGTTTATTTATTTGAATTGATCTTGAAAATAATATTTAATTTTTAAACAATACTATTTCAATACCATTAATATATAGGTACTCACATTATTTTACATAATACTTTTATGTTACAATATCTATAAGTATCCGTTTTAAGTATTATACCTTTTATCAAGTATAGCACAAAACAAAGGAAATCTATTGAATTTCTGTATATTAAAAGATTCACAAGGTTTAATGTAATCATTTATTTAATACAGGATATTTTTCCTATTTAATTAATTATTTCCATTATTATCTCTTATTTTATATAATACTATATTTATTTCATTATATGCCCTTGATAATAATGCACTTTATACTAAGAGAAAAAGGATAAATTCTGTAAATGCCAATAAGAAAATAATCTTGCTAGAATTTACTACATAATAAATTTTAGATATAATTTTCCTCAATGCTAGTAATAAGACCATTAAGACTATAATAAATTCTTATAAGAATCTCATTCACAGTTAACTAATTGATTTCATTATTTTCCATCTAAATATTTCATATAAATGCATTAAGTTTCATAACTAACATTCTGAAACCGACGAACGTATTCATAAATTCAGTGTAGCCAGACAATGACAGCAGCTAGACACTGCAAATATTTAATTAATGACTAAGCTGCAGTATAGGGGTGTAGTTTGCCGTATAATGCAATTATATATACGTAAAATACTTTCAACTAGTACAAAGACTTGTGCTTTCCCAACCCAGGATATCTTAAAGCATTTTCTAACGCAAAATTGATGACTAGACAGCTATGAAAAAAAAGGATCGATAAGTAGGCTGCTATCGCCATCATGACCGGTGCAGTATTACACGGATAATATAACTTACCTGTCCCCACAACGATGACCTGGAAATCGGTCGGTAAATCGTCGTCCATGATTTCTGCTTATTTTCTATCCACGAAAATTAAAATATATGAAATTAACAATTACAAAACCGAACAATCCACTCCTCTTCCACTTGACACTTTGACAGTGTCTGTCAAACGGACGATGACATTTGATGACAACTAAGCAGGCTCGTTCGAAAACATGGTGAAACATCGATAACATTTTGTTCAGAATAAATTAACTATAACTTTTATATTTCAAGTTATTTTTTTATTAATATTCTCAAATTCATAAATAAAATTTAATTTCACTTTAAATAATTTGTCACAATTTTGCTAATCCTATTTCACGCGCTACCGATTTTATTGTAGCCGCGAAATTCAAATGTATTGAGCAGGTCAAGGCAATTCAACAGCTGCTTTTTTGTGTTTCTCCTTTGGATAAACAATCGCTTGTAGTGTTTAATGTCGTTGTAGAGATTATAAACAACACCAATAGAAGTTCAATTCATTTACTTACCATTTGTTCAAGATGATATTTATTTTCCATTGATAGAATTTACTACGTTAGAGGCATTAATACATTGTTTATTATATAATGATTAGCTATGTTGTGACGGACAGAAGAGAAGTACCGTAGGTATCCTAATCCTACCTGATCTATGTAGCAGGTTTTTATAAAAATCGACTATATGGAAGATATCAGTCCCATATTGTGAACTGTCACGGATTCTAGTTGTTATATTAGATGTGATCTATATTATAGATACATATCCATTGACCTACAAATAGTGGTTATTTATGAATACGAGATATCACGAGGAAGTCGTTTGCAAGGAAATCCGTTCAACGTCATTCGCATAACTACATAATTTCCATTGATCTGTTTTTATGTTGGAGTAATTTTTACTTTCCACTATATACTTACGAACGATGATGATGGTTGTAAACTTTTAGTATATGGAGTTAGACAATAGCCTGAAGGCCTGTATCTAGATAATCCTGAATCATTGAACATCGTAATCGTAACATGTCTTCTTAATAAACTTTATAAGAGTTATTTTAACAGTAATCTAAGTTGAATTCGATTTAAAATTACTTTACCTTTCAATTTTAAACAGACATTTTAATTTAATTCGCTAAATTAATTCATTACTTAAAATCATTACATAAACAAATCACCTACTTGCAGGAGTTCGGAATGAAACAATAAATGAGTTGTGTTTTATATTTACAATTTTTTACATACATTTCAACATTTTACAGACTACAGGGAGCTCTTTTTAATTCGAGCAACGAACATTACATAAACTAACACGTAAATCTAAATCGTAATAAAAACGACTTATGCGTAATCAATCTACTGGGCCCGCGTGTGGCTGTGGCGGGATCGAAACACCCAGAATCAATAAAACCCCGGTGTCCGCGTAACATCGTTACTAACAAGAGCTTACAGTGGCAGTTTACTTGGAAAATGACATTGGTACGAGCAACATCTTAGGCCGCTTCCAACTTCATATTTATTGTTCAAAGGACGTATTGATGTTCTATGCCCTTGTTTTCTAAGTAAAACTGTAGTTTACAAAACTAATAAGTATTATACAAATACACATCCGCAATTGACTTGACTGACGACTATCTACCCTAATAAGTTAATATCTACATTGTACAAACACCATGTGAGTCGGCAATGCTTTGGTTAGATCATCAACCGCACTTTCAGTGGGGTTGGCAGTTAGCCCGGTAGACTTGAAAACTTTGTAAATAGAGTGGCAATTTACAGAAGTTAAAAATTCGTCGAAAACTATTATATTAAATAATTACATTAATTTAATGTAACTACAAATGACTAATTCGGCAAATCTTTACATATTACTTTTACATCGAATCGAACACTATGGTGAATGAACCAGATCTGATGAGTATGCGTGGATAATGTTCGTTATTGTATTGATCAGCCGTTAGCAAAATAAATACACATGAGCAAAACTTTAACTAATTTGCCACCTATGTGTCCCTACACATACGCAACATATACAAGTAATTAGTACATTGTTTACAATTTCTCCATGGGCTGGGAACATCAACATTATGAAACATCAATATATCAACAAAAACAATCTATTTACAATAATTTCCACATATTAAAACATCGACACATTTTCTACTTCTCGTTAGACAAATTAAAGCATAAATGCAAGCTAAAAACAATATGAAACCTTGCCTTCAAGAAGCTGTTAGCAGTTTTATATTAGGTAATGTATAAAGTGCGTTAGCTTAGTAGAATTTGAAGAAAATTTAGATTTGGTAATAAAAACCAAATGATATGTCAAATTTTATGATATGTTAAAATACAAATAAATAGTTATTTAGAAATGGAAAATGTCGATATTTTAATATGTTTAACTAACATTAAATTTGCCAACAGTTACATCACCATTTGGCATAGACTAGAACAACGTTTCTCTTGAATGTGAAGCACGATCTAACCGCAGCGGCAGTGGTGTGGGACGACTTGAAAGCTCCGTACACTCGCCTACTAATGTCGCTTCACCACCTCCACTATCTGTCGAAAACTGCTCCACCTCATCGTCAGTGGAGTCCGCTTCGTCCTCTGCAAAAACTGAATCCGCACCCACGGACGCTAGTTCACACTCTACCGCATAGGACGGGCCTACGCTACCCACTGACGCGAGAGGGGCAAGTCTCTCACTAGGACAAGGCGATAATCGGCGTTCTGGCAAAGCACACACTACTGACGACCCACGTCTTTCCAAGTAAGAGCTCCCGGAACTAGAACAGGTCGCTGAGCTCAGCCGCCGGTCGCGGGGACCAGCTGACGACCGACGCTCTGCAAAACGTAAGGCTGAACCAGGAAGAGAGTCACCGCGAGCGGTCGATAACCGGCGGGGCGGTGTTAGCAAGCTTCCATAGCCACCTCCATATGACGCAAAACGTGCTGTTCGCGGCCAAGGTGGCTCCTCGCTTATTGACGGTCGAGAGCGCGCGCGCTCTGACAGCGCTTCCTCAAGCGCTGCAGTCAATTGCCTCTCCTCCTCGACTGCCTGTTCTTCGGCGACAACAGCTTCAGCCATTTCTACTATTTTTGGATCGTTTAAAGCCTTCACAGATTTACTACGGCTTTTATAAACGATCAAAAATACCATTAATGCAAAGAAGCCGCCCAGGGTGGCGGCTATTCGTACGCCCGTCATGACGTCATAAGTAGCATAGAACTCGATGCGGACCCGGTCGCGTTCCGCGGCCCGGGAATTTTCAGTAGAGTTTTCGGCCGCAACCGACTCTCCGCCACTCCATCCATCTTGGTGATCCATCGCGCGGTCAAACGTTCATCGCCTGCAGACAAAAGAAAATAACTGTTAATTATACTACATAATTATTATATTGCTACAATTTGTATTTAATTTTCTACACAAAAATCGTAAGGTTTTAACATTACTTTATACGGATTAACTAACTAAATTAACTGTTTCGATGGTTCGGTAACGGGATTATTTGAGCTTTTTTTCAGGTAAGAGGATTAATGCTTATCAGATAAAGCCTATCTATGGGAGTGACTAACATTTTACCTGAAACGAATTACCTATATCAATATATTTAGTTAGAGATAAACCCACTGGTTCTCTAAATTGTATTTGTTAAAATCAAACACCGTTATGAAAGTAAATTCTGCGCTAGTAGAATCCAACGTATCGATCATGTGGATTTGATTTATGTTAGCAGCTACTGCGTACCTACTTCATGAGTCGAACAAGAGAGACCGCACAACAATGTTGTCGCTAGGCGATTTCCGTTCGCCAGTTGCATCGGACTACACTCCCGACATATCTGGGACACGGCGTGCATATTGTGAAATGGTTACATTTCAAATTTTCATTTTAATATTAAGTTTTAACACATTTTCAGGGTTGTGGTGTTTACAGGGTTAAAAGCTACAATAGTAGCTACGGTTACAAATATTAATTTGTAATCTACGGTACCAAGAGACTTTTTACGCAGAACATTATTATTTTTGATGAGACATTTAAGCAGCTTATCCCTTCAGAAAACAAGGAATATAAGAATTAAAAATAAGTTTATTATTATTATAATACAAAAATAAATTAACAGAATCATGCGGATAAGGAAATCATAAAAGAAATGCAAGTTTTAACAAAACACCAACACCGAGAAAAGTGCAAGAAAAAAGAGTTGTCTTGTTTGTAGAAAATTGTGGGTACAAAAACCAACAGCGGAAATGTTACAAATATCTGGTTGGACAAATAAAATATACTACGAATATTCTAACAAAGTTTCTAAGTTAGACGTTGTAAAAACAAATATGATATACGCAGCGTGGAATGTATATGAGGGCATAATATCGGTCGGTTTAGGTGTTGTTCACGTTTCTAGACACAGCCAACCCAAATTTAATATCGAATTCCATTTGATCCTTCAATCAAGATAATATTCGGAAAGCACTCAGCCCACAGGTGCGATAGGTAGATCTATCCAATAATTGAATTTTCTTCTTGTTCAATCTTTTATATTCTATTCTATTTTCTATTGACTTTATAAATAGAAACGTCTCAAACTAAAAGCCACTGTCTGACAAGTTTATGAGTAACAGAATAACACAATAGTTCGACAACATTAATTTTGATTTCGAGGATTCTCAAACTGAAGAAAAAACTACCTGTCTTTATGTAGGACAAGTATTTAGCTCTCATAACAACGGCTGAATAAAACAATGAACGGTTATTCACGAAAGAGGCTAAAACCGACGAGGGTGCCTGTCCCAATTATGTACACGTACTTAATCCAGATAGCCATGAGAAACGAAACGTTATCAAAGCTTATGAAAATAGACACAAGGACCTTTATTTTGTGGACTTATTGTGTTGTCTACCAAGTTCAGTGCAATGCAATATTGACCTTTAGATTTATTTTACTACGTTAGAAAATGGGTGTATGTTCCTGAAACATTCAAACACTAGTAGTTTTATATATTAACTATTATAAAAGGCATTTAAAAAGTAAAACGTCGTATTTTAGTTCATATGCATCATCCTCTGAATGTTGACACAGTGGAAAAGTGTTCCCATTTTTCACTGACTAAAACAGATAAATTAAAATGTAATAGAATCATCAAGAGTATCTGACAATAGTCTACTAAAATGTCCTCCTTCTTACAGTAGTGTACTAAAAGGTTCTCGCACTGCCATATGAATTTTTTTTAGTTAATCAATCTTTTTGGAATTAAAAATTGGGCTCGAGTCTCACACTTGTTTACTTTTTGCTTTTATAATTATACAACCGTTGAATATGTTTCTTAATAGCGTAAACCTAATATAATATTTCCGCAGTTACCGTTAGTTCTCATACAATATTAGAACCATATCGTGTACATACACAATAACTTTATTAACGTACACATAGGTACACAACGCAGTTCTAAATTGCACGGCAGATCGATGTATTACACCCAACACACAATGAAACTAAATATAGCGACGCAGGTGGAGCACTCGGTCACTCATGAAGAAGTAACAGCTCAAATCATTACCCACAATATGGGCGATGTTTGCTTCGTTAACAACTAACCGTATGCACCAATATAACAAAGGAAATTCGCAATTTTATTAAACTTTATGACGCAAAAATTCTGGACCTAAATATACATTTTACGAACGAAAGAAGCAGAGGATAGGAACAGGAACGTGAATTATGTTCCACGGAATATTGAGTTTTATAATGGCGAGCACGGCTATGCTTTTGTAATAAGACTATAAGTACAATTCAATAAGAAACGTAAAAGAAATTTTGTTTGTTAGAACACAAAGAACGATAATGTCGATTAACTTGAAGATTACATTTATAAAAGGAACCCATAACAATAAGCAAGGGTTGCCTTTAACCAACACCTTCGACTCGATTTGAACCATTCAAGCAAGGAAATGCTCATCGTGTTGTTTTATTATAAACGTTTATGGTAACTTGGTGCAAAAATCTAATTGAACCCTTTTATGAGACTATTAGGACAAATAAATTAGATGGAAATGACAATTTTCAAAACTATATTCATAAGCAAATTCATGGTAGGAAATTATGAAACACACAGTGGATAACATCACAAGTTGAGTAGTATTTAACTTACAATTTGATGAATTAAAAAACTTATTAGAAGGGATTTGCAGGGAGGTATAACAGGTACCTGTAAATTGAAGTATGTTAGTGGCCGTACAATAACTAGTAAAATTCAGTGAAACTTGGCAAGCGTACAAGAAAATATTAACACAGTGCATACCATGCGTATGGTGAAGGAATTACAAACGTGATTCATAAGGTCCCTTGGCTTTATTAAAAGGACCTTAGATACCAGATTTGTCTTTTTACTATCAGACGGATATGCAGATTTCAGGATGTTGGAAAGCCTTTTTTACATGGTTAAGAGTAGTATTAATTACAAAGGCCCTATGGGTTCACAATAACTCCCATCTCATCAGACGAATTCTAACCGAGACCTAACATTGGCTGTGAATACCTGTAAAGTTGGCAATGTAGCAATAGTTAATCGCATGTTCCTGTAGAGTAGAACCCATTTCGTTTACCTTTGAGACTACACGGTAAATGGCTTACTTTAATTGAACGAGTTACCCAATCATGTAACTATCGGGCTCCAGTTCACTATGAAAATCGATCGCTTTTCCCTAAACCGTCGTGTTTATTAACGAAATTGCGGTTTGCGTTTATCTTGGCACGGCAGTAATGGTCATGTCGTTTTCGTGCTACGGCTGCTAGTAAAATGCTATGATATGAGTAGATTTCAACCTCTGGAGATTTAAACATGTGTATTATTATTTTTTATTAGTTCTCTACTCCGTTTTAATACATTATCACGATAACGCTTTTATAAATATTATACCGATACATCGTTGCTAACGTTACTGTTCCGAGAAATCTACAAAGTTCCTACGATACATTATCTGAATGGATTTCTACCGATCGACGTAATTCCCAAGGCATTGGCTCATGTTGGTCGGTCCGCGTGTCAAACGGTGGGCAATTAGGAACTCAAGATTTATTGCTTGCGGAATCCCTGCGAGACACACTTTAATACGATTTTGCGGCTAATTTTGTGCCCTATATATTACAGTCGTTTGTCTAGTTATTGAAAAAATAAATTTTATCGTGTCTAGTTATTGGTGAAAAGGGCAGCTGATAGATGTTTCATTTACGTACCTATGTACCTATAAACTGTCGTCTGTTTATTTTTTAAGTTCAAGTACTTGTACCAGACGAACGCTGACTGTTGACATTACGGAATTGCAGGTCTGGTCTATGTTCAGTAAATATTCAGTTTCAACAGTTCAATTTTTAATGGAATAGTAATCACTTGATGACTAGCAATCAGCGCCACTCATTGACACCCACAACACCAAAGGATTAAATAATTAGAACGCATTATTCGACTTTTGGTGGCCAGGATTGGAACTTCAATAACCTCACTTACACGGCGAAATTCAACGTTAACGTTGTTTCACACCGCTTTTCTGTGAGGGCGTGGTACTCCAGTCGTATTGAAGTACGGCTCACCCACGTGACTAGGTACTGGAGCCCAAATTGCACCTGATCCCCAATCCGGCAAAACATTTGTGAGACTCCTTTAATGTGTCTATGAGCGGCGCCGAATGCCTAGCACCAGGTGACCTGGATGCTTGTATGTCACCTCTATCCCACTGGCCTTTTTTATTATTTTAAAAGATTAATATTCAATAAAAAGGCTGTACAAAATTGATATTAACTACAAAGTTAGAAGTTTAAATGGTATTTGCATGTAGCCTTGAGTACCTACAAGTGTTAAGTGTGTTGATCCAGGCTGATAGTAGCTACAGCCATGTGCGCTGCTAATGTATTCATACTTTAGATAGCCTGCGCCGATTGTAGTGTTCAAGTGGCTATGTAGCCCTGAGTGCCATGACTTAATTACATTACCTTATAGGCTGCTGCCCACATTGTAGATATTGAAAATTATGAACCATATCAAATATCTATAGGCTCAATGCACAGCAATATAACTTATGGTCAACTAGTGGTACTAAATTTGATTTAAAAACTTTATTTTTTCTGTCACTTGTTGTCAGACTATGTCCCACACACAGGGTGAAACTGTAATGATAAAAATACTGAAGTTGCCAAGTCATACCATTACTCATTAGGTCTGGAATAACTATCTTTGTCTCATAGACAAAGGAAGTTGTTGATTAATCTGAGTTCTTTGCTCACAAATATTTTTTAGATTGCATTTGTAAATGGGACCTTTGGTCTCATTCATTTTAAGAATCCTATTGTAGAATAAAAATATTCTTTTTTCCCTTCTCTGTACCAGAAGAAAGTGGCAGTGACAGTTCAAATTCTCATTACACATGCATTAACTAAAAGATTAGATTTAACCCGTTGTACGCCGGGAACGCAGATCTCTGCGAGACACAATGCATTTTCTATTTTGTCTTATATACCTGCAGTCAAGTGGTTAAAGATTCTTTTAATTTGCATGTTGTTTATTTATAAACAGTTCACACATTCTTACTAAAATCAGCATAGAAATATTGTAAGCACAATGTGTCACTTTTCAACATTTTAAATCTAAAATTATCATCTCCTTTTAACCTCTTGTCTGTCGATATATGAGACACAATAGAAAACACATTGTGTCTCACATAGATCTGCATTCCGACCCACCATGGGTTAAAGGAACCAGTGACATTTAACAAGATTATTATAGTACATAATAACTCCTAATAATAGTTCTACCTTTAACAGGAACAATGTTGGAGACATGTTGATATTTATAGCACTAATGTAAAGCTTAATATATTGATTAGGTTATTGAGCCTCATCTTTAGACAAATAGTGAGTAACTGTGAGTTACCACAAGAGTTCTAATACAAATGAGTCAGTATAATTTTTATATATACCTTTTTAAAAAACAAACAATAAATCTGTAGGATATTTAAAATAAAGCATTTCTCTATTTAAAATATCCTACAGATTTACTGTGAATGCAAATCAAAATATGATAAAGGTATGTTAACAACAAAGTGCTAATCTGAAATAGACAGGTTGGGCTGAACTAGGATGAATGAAAAACTGACCATTAGGTTCTGATCTAAAAACATACAATGACAAAATTAAAAAAACATTGTCTCAGTATCAATGAAATTATTATAGAGACAGCCAAGCTGATGTTTCAATTATTAATATTACTGAATGATGATTATAATATTGATGTATATCATAGTAATAAGACGGATTTAATGTTAAATGATGAATGAAATTGGTTCTGATAAATGTGGCAATGCAAGGTAAGACATCACATATTTATCGAGAATTATAATCAAACATATGAGAGATCATGGAGAAAATATAGGCTTAAAAATAATATTTTATTTACCAGCTGAATAGCATGATTCGTCGCCCGCAGGAATTGAAGAACTTCGTGAGTAACGATGATTTATTATGTACATGTCCTTGGCAAATTATTGAAAAATTCTATACACCCATTCATTGAAAACACTTAAAATAAGAAGAACTACATTGTGTATGATTTATAAACGTTAACATTTAGAAAATTTATCGCACCAATGAATTTGAAAATTAGTACTACACTTCACGTTACTGACATTATTTCAATTAAAGTAAATAAAACACCAATTGTCAGTCATTTTCTGCATGATATTTTAACGAACAGTAGTGTATCTTATAAATTATTTAGCAATTTTATAAAAAATGATATTTCACTAAAACTCCTCCTCCAATCATTTACAAATGACACAAAAAATTAAAGAAAAAATGTAAAAAAATTATGACTTTTTCAGGGCTGTTCATTTTACCGTCACCAATGTTAACTGTCGGCAGTATATTATAAGACTGGCAACACCATCCCTTCAGCCACACCTACACACATAATGTTCCTTTTTTAAATTATTTTATTTATTCTACTTTGGAATAAATTAAATTAAAGTACGTAAACCAAATCATTTAATTTTATGCATTTAAACAGTAAGAAAGACCAACTTATCAATGATAGTTCCTTAATTTTTATACAGCTGTAGCGGAATGATACCGAACTTTGACATTGACATTTGACGTTACAATAATCGTCGAACAGACCGCCAAAAATACTTCAGTTCAACCAAAACATTGATTGCAATTATTTGCAAAATATTTTCCCGTGCGTACAAATTCGTGACTATCACCACTTTATATCATTTAAAATAAACTGTACCACAAATTAAAGTTTTCTAGCATTTTACATTTGATTTAATAGCTCCAATTGTTTAGAAAATGGGAGATTCCGATGAATGGATGAAGTATGTTAACGACCCAAGAACGGTCTGTAAATATACAAGTAAATGCTATCAGAAGAATCCGGAACACCATAAACGGTTTAAGCATCCACCACAAAAGATTGGCAAAGCAATAAACCGGACTAGAGGCCGTTTATCGCCATACGCAAGGCCTTCTCCTGGTCGATCACCTGCACGGCAAGAGAAGCATGAGCCACCGAGCAGTAGCAGTGAGGAGGCAGCGGCGAAGACTGATGATGTCGCCAGTGATAACAAACCTGAACAATCAGATGAACAAGAAACTGAAGATCAAGCAGTCATAGATCTTCCTGAAAAAATAACCTTTTATGACAAAAGTACTGATAATAATCTTCTAAAAGAATTGTTCCTAGTAGAAATGCCTGATGACTTCTTTAAATTTTTTGAGTGTATTAGTGAGTGTGGTAAATCATTTGAAGACACATTGTCGAGTGTGAACCTGATGGCTATTGGTCCATTTGAACTGTTGATGGGGAAGTTACCTAAGTTAGATAATAAAGAGCTGTATTTAGTTCATTGGCGATTCTTCTATGACCCTCCAGAATTCCAGGTAACAAAATATTCAATTTAAAATTAGTTATACACATTTATAATTAATATATAAATTAACAGCAACAAATAATACAATCTGTTTCTTTACTCTTTTTTATTTTTTATTCATAACTTCTTTACATGACAAATTTTCAGGCAATCCTGAAGAACAAGAAGAAAGATAGCCAGTATCACATTGGATATTTTCGTGATGACCCCAAGGAGCCACCAGTATTTGTTGCAAGTAATGATAGCGAGAAAGACTATCACATCACTCCTATGGCCTACAATTTATTTGGAGCTGTTTAGTAAGTATAAAATATAAAATCTATTCAAACCAACTAGTGTGTGAATATTAATAACTCTGAATCATCTATGCTAATACTGCCAACCTTTTCCTCCTTGTAGTCTAGTAATTGTATTTGCTGATTTTACATATTTTTTATTATACCCTATGCGCCGTAACAAGGTGCGGCTGACAGATTCAGTAACGTTTCGTATCACTCTTGAAAGTTGCTGCGATTTAAAAATTATGCCTTAGTATTTTTAACTGTATCACATTCGTATTATGTTAAATCAATCGGAAGTGTAAGTTAATTAAATTAAATCCAACTGGAATGTTATAGTCTTTAAATAAAATCTAATGAAATGAAAAATAAAGTAAAGTGTTATGCGTATAACGTAAAGCCATAGTCGTGTTTAGTGATGGGATGTACTACTACGAAGGACAGGCAGTCGATGATTTTTTAGAATAAAAAACGAAAATCGTGCGTCGTTCAATTATCACTCTTAAAAAACCTTTAATTATGTGGGTAAATCTACTGTAGACGCGGCTCTCTCGGCACGAACCACAGTGACTTTATCTGAGCACAAATATGTAGTAGACATTTTCCGGCGCCTTTGATAATGCGTGGTGGTACTTAACCGATTCCGTGCGGAAGTCTTTTTAGCAATCTTTAGTGCCTGGCGTCAAACAAAAATTCTGTGATGCCTCTGAGGCACCAAGCGCCAGAAAGTTTGATGATTCCCCTGGGGAATCATCCGCCATGAATTGTCACTTTTAGCTTGTTTTCGTGTTTCTACTTGCTAAAATAATCATTTGACATTGTGTATCTAACGTAGGCAGTCAGTAAATTCGTTCAGTGCGTTTAAAAGTGACGATCTGTGTGTTTTTATGGAAATGGAAGGTAAGTGACTAATTTATATTAGGGGTTGTAAACCTTTTTGCATTATTTCATGGATTTATTTATTCAAGTGTTGTAAAGAATTTATACACGTACCACTTGAGTTTGTCGCGAGGTGATATTTATTTATTATTATTTATAATACAGTGTTTTGTAGGGAAACAATTTTAACTTCACTATTTTGATGATAAAATTGTTTCTCTACAAAATACTGGATTACTGTAGAACATTTAACTGAATGGGAAGTCCGATTCTAATGAATCAAAAATATTGTACTCGTAGGTACCTATAAACATTTACATGATTTTTAAAATGATGAAATTTAAAATCACGGAGTCCAAGTGCACAAGCGAATGTCGTCGAAAATATAAGCAGTAAGATCACGTCACGTCTGTTTACTAAGGGCAGCAAGACAGAAGTGCGGGGCCCCGCCGCCCCGGCCGGGGTGAAATAGTTATGCACAGTTAGTATGAAAAACTAGCGGGACAAAATTATTTTGTACCAATACCAGAGCAAAGCAGCTTGTCTTGATTCTTTGGCGTTAGAAGGATCATTTAAGACATGTCCTAAATTGACTTTTGTCCGTCTAGTTTATCAAAATATTATACTGTGCGCCGGCGCAAACAATTATGAACGGCGTAGTTTTAAACAATAATCAACCATATACGCAAGGAAATACGGTACTTTGTAGGCGAAGGGCCGGCGAACAGCGCACTCTTTGTACGTTTTTAGGCAACAATGAACCTTATGACAAAAGCATTTGATTTTTGAGAAACATTCCAGAAAGTGGGCTGTTAGAATTATAATCAATAATAAAATGTGTCGGCAACTTGGTTTACAACCCCTGATGTCAGCTAATTTGCGAAATTACTTAAAACGAACACTGTGGGCATGATAAGGGTGACAAATAAAGACACTTTTATTTAGGGGCTCTTTTGACGAATGTCGTTTAAGCCGAGTTTTGTATGATTTAGTTTTGTATCCTCTCGGGCACCATACGCCATACGCAATAGATTTACATGGTGCCTGTGCGGCATCATCCGCACGGAAACGGTTAATCTGAAAGATCGTGGTTGCTTTAGTAACATATACAAACTAATATACACTTATATTCTTCACGGTTCTGTATAACTGAAACTCTGAAACACCTCAGGGCTCGGTCATAAAATATTTATTTTGACAAGTATATACACGTAGTTACGCTGCACAACTAAATAACACACACATTTAATAAAAAAATTAAAGAAAATTAAATGTATGCTGCGAGTATCGATAGCGATAAAAAAAGATTTTTCTAATGTCCATCCCTAAAGAGAGACGTCAACGTCATACTGGCATCTGTCAGCCGCACCTTGTTACAGCGCATAGGGTATAATAAACTTACCATTTGAGCACACTCAGAATTTGACTAGTGAATGAACAAGGGGCATTTTGTGTAATTTATTTATTCGTTTATTTCAGGCTTCATAGGCCCATATAAAATACTATAAACTAATACATTAAAATTTATAAATACTATACATACATTACAAACAATATTACACATAGTTGTGCTTAATAATTATTATTAATAATTAGGTCACACGAAGAGACGGCGTCGTGTGTCGCGCAGTGTCCGGTAGCCGACCTCGGAACCGTCGGTAGACTACCCCTCGCGGCCAAAACTCCTCCTTCATTAAGGTCGACAGATGTTCAGTCGGCACCCTGACCACATAGGACTTGAAGTCCACTCTGTGTTGAGAGTGCAGCTGCTCGACCTTTAGATGAAGTTTTGCCTTGATCTTGATGAACTCCACAATCTCCTCCGCCTTTGTGGAGTCATGCAGACGGGACACGTAGAGCAGCGTCGCTGGTACAGCAGGACGCAGCAGATGGTTATGTCCTGTCAATGCGGTACCGCACTGATTGCGGCAAGTAGGCTTCCTCTTCTTCTTTCTTTCGACAAGGGTAAAGCCTTCCTTGTCATTCTGGTTCTTTTTAGGAACCTCCTGATGCAGATCCACGCGAGGCTTTTCGCCCTGTTGAACCTGCTTACCCCCCTTTGCAGCGATGTCAGCGTAAGCACGTTTGGGGGTCGACGTACTCACACGTGTCGTAGCCTGCGCCGGAGACGCTAGCCGTTCGGCGGAGTGACTCACTGCAGCGCCCGCACGTGGCGATGCCTGCGCCTTCGCCGACTCAAAACTGCTGACCGATGCATTGGCTGCACCGCGGCATGTGTTTGCGTCGGTGCACAGTTTCGGTGACCCACTTACAGCAACTGTGTTGCGTAACGCCATCAATTCCGCACGGAGTTCTCCAATTGTATTCTCTGAAGACATCAGCTTGGATTGTACCTCAGCCAGGCTTGTCTTCAAGGATATGATGTCCTTGAGCAACCTGGTAACGTCGACGTGATCAAAGGTGACAGGGGGCAGCTTGTGCAGGTCCTTTGCCACGAATGCAGGCACGTCGTCGGGATCTGTCACCTTCAGCAAGGTGATTATATCCTGCACACTTTTCTCCGTTCCGTCTCTTCGGCGAGCTGGCATCTCGTCCAGCTTTCCAAGACATTGGAATAGCAACCTTTTGCCGCTACTTATGTCTTCTTCCTTGAAGTTAGATTTGCAGATTTGCAAGATGCTAACCTCATCCATCGTGTCGATAGCATGTTGAATGAATGCCAGCAACTCATTGGCTATGAGTGGTTGGGTACTCATAGTAAGGCAGGCAGCGGCTAGTGCCGCGCGATTCGCGAGTTTTGTAAACACGACCGTATACGAGCGCGCTTCGCACTGCACTGCACTCTGTAATATGTTTACCTCTGCCAACCCATTTGGGGCTTAAATAGTGTAATATTGTGATGCCTGTAGTTCATACACTACTGAATTAACTAAATTATTTCCTAACATTTTTTCAGTAAATACTTGCAAAATGAGAAGAAACATTCCCCATTTACTTCAATGGCATGCCAAAAAGTAATGGATAAAATTAAAGCTTATGCTGAAAAGAACAATATTTCTTTAGAGGAATTTAATATGAAAAAAAGATCAGCTAGTGTGGTGACTAAATCGTTCCATGGTGCAGGCATTGTGGTACCTTATGATAAGAAAACTCAACTAGGGTACAGACGATTGGCGGAAACTGATGGTAAGATGTTTTTTTTTTGACAATACATAAGCTGTAGTCTTGTAGTTGTACATGGAGGACTAAGGGGGCGGCCTTTGTTCAATAGTGGACAACTTCCAGCTAATGTTGATGATGATGAAGCTGTACTCTGTATAATTTGGATATTAGACAAACTCATCAATTTGATGAGATTAATTGCACTACATTATCTCATCAGTCTTTCTTTTTTCGTAAAATGTATTCATGAACCATCAGCATAACTTTGCCTAATAACAAAATATTATTTTATTTCCAACAGCTACCCTGAAAAAAATGTTTACAAAACTAGAAAATGCTGTAAGTAAAACAGAGAAAATAGAAGTACTCTCAGAATTACAGCCTGTAATAACCAATATTAATATTGCCCTGGATGAATCAGACTTTGGAACTGGTATTGAGGGTGGCATAGCCCTGTTTTGCTCAGGTTTACAAGAATTGGCACAACCTGCCATGAGTAGCTTGGTGTCTGCATACTCTGTGCTAAATAGGAATCCATTTGGAGACATAATAAAGGTAATATATTTAAACTCTTCTACTGTCAAATTTTGTTATTAATTTTTCAACTTTATTGTTTCTAAATAAATTCGAAATTCCAATGAAAAAAAATTGTGCATTACACCTTAATATATTTTTTTCTTACATGTTCAAACTTATTTTTTCAGGCGCATATTAAGTATCGGCGTAAAGGACCTAACGTTTCGCTGTTGCACATGTCTGCTCCAAAATAACAATTTGAACAAGTAACTGAAGATCAAACTGTCACATATTTAGGAACTAAAAATTTTGAAGCTGACTTTATTTGAAGCCAAAGCTGACTCTCATTTGATGTATTAGGTTAATAATGTCTCAAGTAATATTTGTGACTAATATAATGTGTATTGACTACAGTTTGCATGATATTGCTTTCAAAATGTAATTTTGTAGCTTGATAAATATGAAAACACCCAAACAGTGCCTTTTTCAATTATGTGTAAGTATTTATTATATAGTTTATGGACAGTTAAATAAATTGAAGGATATAATATTTAAAGGGAAAAAATATATTTTCCATTTGATACATTTATAATAACAGTTCAAAACTATAGTGTAAGTAGGTAGGTAATATTTTTGTATTGTTTTTTATTTAATTTAATTATTTAATACTGTAATAAATCATTTGATGCTTTTTAAATAAACAGATTGTTTTTATTGTTAGTAACTAGTAATTGAAATGCTTAATAAAATATGTAACTAATATATTAAGTTGCCAAGCTCTGAAATTGAACACATGACCTCAACCCACAAGCAATGAATTCTGTAGGTACTGTATATTGCTATAACAATGGGTAGTATAAATTTTAGATTTATCATTTGGAAAAAATGGAATTAAATTAGTTTTTTTTACAGTACAAGTAAATACTCTATTCATTAATAAATAAACGAGTACATACATGTTCAAACAAGACGTACACAAAATGTGTCATATATGTTTTATCATGCGCGATGTCGTAAGCGAACGAGATTACATACTTTAGAATCTCTATTGCTATATACAAAATATAGTACGGTATAAATCCAGTTTGCATGATACAACCTTGAAATATTGTGTAAATTAGGGTGACGCCAGCACACATTTGCATTACACAAGTGCGCTGAACTGTCTTTGTCAAGGCGTAAGAACCCGGACGCTTTAGAAAACATTACATAAACGTTATCAATATAGTTTGTTTTAACCTACCTAATTATACCTACTTTAAGTCTGAGATTAGTGGTGTTGATAACGATTTTATATATCACTAAATGAACACTAACATTAATTGATATTTGCAATGACACTAGTAATAATTTTGGAATTGATTGTTGACAAATTCCACTTTGATTTGCTCTACCATATCAGCTATGGCAAAGTACTTAGACTGCCTTAAATTTTGCTCTGGAATATGATGTGCGGCTACTTCACCCGCAGCAAACTCACCCGCCTTTTTTTGGACAGTTATCCGCGGCTCGGGTCGAGAATCAGCCTTACTATGCACTACTTGTGCCTGCGACATGCGGCTAAGCGCGCGAAGTGCGTCGCACTGTACGCTGGGGTCTGGTATCTTAATCCCACTCTTTCCTCAAATAGTGAAATTTCATAAAATTAATTTATAGATAAAAAAAAAAATTAAATATATTCGAGTAACATTTTTATTCTAATCAAGTGTCCTTCACAAATAAAAAAAAAATACAAAAATAATAATCAGAAAAAAAAATCAGTTCAGATCAAAATGCGTTTCAAAAAACATGAATATTCGAGCAAGTTACATGAGAGTCATTCTTTAGGTTTGTCAGCAGTACTAAGATGTAGAAATAGGGATAAAGGACAGTGATCACTACCATACACCTTGTCTCTTATAACATTATCGCACAGCGCCGGTAGCAACCTTTCCGATATTATGAAGTAATCCAAACGCCTGAAACAATCAAATTTTATGTTGAGAATACATCAAATCCCCTCGCCCAATCTCAATCTTCAAATCGCCAAGCGAACATTTCATGAATTTCATACACCATTTCAAACATCTTTTGCTTAATGTCAAAGCAAATACAACTCATCATAATAATATGTATCAAGACTTTTATTCGAAAATTTGACACGCAGCAGTGTACTTAATTAGACATTTATAACTATGTATAGAACCACGTCGATTATTTCAGTGTCGAGTTATAGAGGGCGAGTCTATTAATATACACTGGGTATAAGTCCAGATTACATGCTACCTAATTTGGAAACCCCAAAAAATATTCAATTATTACTGTGCCCAATCCGGCATCGAATCCCTTGTTCGGCCTCGTTCAATTTGTTTGCGGAAACTTGGTATTGTCCTCGGGAGAACTATATTACCAACCTAAATAGTGAAACAAGCCTTACCATCCTACGTTTTTCGCCCGGCTGTTCATCATGTAGGTCCAGAAAGTATACGCTCCAGTTTTATCTGGGTACAAATGTCGATACGTATCGACGAACCCATCTCCTAGTAAATCTGTCATTCCAGCTCGCTCCTCGTCAGTAAAACCAGCATTCTTTCTGTTTGTTTTAGGATTGGTTAAATCTGAAATGATAGTTTTATTTATATTTTCAATATATTTAGTAGATAGTTGTCTACTATTCCAACATTAAATTACCATGTCAAGTTGTAATACATACCTATTTCTTTATGAGAAACATTCATGTCGCCACAAATTATCACAGGCTTCTTCTTATCTAGTTCCTTAACATGTCTACGAAATTCTTCATTCCATTGCAGTCTTTTCGGAAGAGTGACTAGTTTACGCCCTGAGTTGGGCACATATGTACATACTAAATAAAATTGCTCATATTCCGCTGTTATTATACGACCTTCGCTATCCAATTCCTCGTTCTGTAACCCATACACGACGTTCATAGCAAGTTTCGTTGTATAAATTCCTACGCCTGCGTAGCCATCCTTGTCGCCAGCCACCCAGTATGCGTGGTAGCCAGGTATGTTAGCAATTTCACTCGGTAATTTATCTTGTGAACATTTGGTTTCTTGTATACAGAGTATGTCAGGTTTCTCATACTTGAAATAATCAAGTCCACCCTTGGTTGCCCACGCTCTTATACCATCTACATTCCAACTTGATATTTTAAAATTCCATTCTTTGCCCTGACTATTAGTGGAAGTATTCGAGAAGTCAATGGATTCATAATCTGTTAGAGATTTATTTTTGGGAGGAGCTTTCTTTTTCGTGTCTCCTGCAGATGCTGAAATACATTACTATGATTTGAAACTGAACATACGACAAAATATTCGCCAAAAAAATTAAATGTATAGTCGTAATTAAATTGTCGTATGTTGTCTCATTTATCAGTGAAGACATGTGACAGTGCATTATCCCATCCTTATACTTTGAATGTTATGTAAGCTCTTGTAAGCCCCAATGTAACATGCATGTGGATTTTCACAAAAACTAGTTTCATAATAGACGGAAGCACACCTTCCAACTAGTAATACGACAGAATTTCGCAAAACAGGATCATTTTACACATTTCCACTTTCCACAACTTATAAACTAAGAACCTCTAGTAACCATACAACATGTTAACTATCATGCTAAAGTTAAGAGTGTAATAAGCCTATTACACCAGTGGTATTTGGTATTAAATTGTTAATCAGTCACCTTGTCTTAAATCTAGTTTTAGTAGTAATGTTTGATGCTACCTAGAAGTATGTACCACAATTTTTCTATTCCCATCTATGAAGCAAATCCGATTGTTAGAAAGTTCCTATTTATGAAAGTAGTTTATGAAGCATACCAAGTAATTACTTAAATATAATTTATGTCAAATCTATTTTGTATATACTTGAGAATATAGAAAGGTAGAAAAAATAACAAAGCATTGAAAATATACATTTGGAAAAGTTTTATTATGAATAATTAATGATAAAACACACTTAATCATAGTAACACAAAACAATATTTGTCAAATGCTTAAATTATAATCAATATAGTACTAGTTACCCTTTTCATCAGTTGCCTTGCGCCGACGTTTCGTCGTGGGCTCATTGTCTTGTGGTTCCTCATCAGTTTCTGTGTTGACTTCTACCACTTTCTTCTGACCCCTCTTACCTTTGGCAGGTTTCACTTCTACAGCTACATCTTCTTCCTCATTCTTTGCTTCAGCTGAAAACAGAAGTATATTTTATAAGGTCAATTATTCTAGAATCTTTAGGTACCAAATTAATCAATATTATCAAGATGAATTGAAATTTACCTTTTTTGGTTACCTTCCTTTTTTTAGAGGATGGTGTTTCATCCTCGTCTTCATCTTCTGCTTCTTCTTTAGGTTGTGCTTTCTTTGCCTGATTTTTTCTGCCTTTTGGTTCCTTTTTCTTAGGCTCAGGTTTGTCTTCCTCTTTCTCAACATCCTCATCTTCATCTACATCATTTTCTTTTTCTTGCACCTTAGCAGGAGCCTTCTTCCTGCCCTTTGGTGCAGGCTTCTCTTTTATCTCCTCCTCAGCAGTATCAGACTTCTCAGCTTCAGGGTCTAATTCAACTTTGGCTGCTTTCCTTCCCCTACCCTTAGCAGCTGACTTAGGTTTCTCTTCAACTTCGTCCTTTGTGTCTTCACTCTCTACCGTTTCTTGCTTGGGTTTTCTTCCTCTACCAGACTTAGGTTCAGCTTTCTTTGCTGGTTCTTTTTTGGCCTGCTTCTTGCGACCCCTACCAGAACTAGGTGCCTCTTCTGTGTGACCATTACTTTCTTCTACATTTTCATCACTCTGTTCTGTTTCTTCAGTTGGGGCTAATGACTCCTCTTCCGCAGATTGATCACCATTAGATGCTTGTTTGTCAACAGAATTTGAGTCATCAACATTTTTCTTACGACCTTTCTTAGCAGGTGGCCCTACTTCTTCAACTTTGTCATTTACTTGTTCACTAGAATCATTAACAGCCTTTTTACCACGTTTGGTTGGTTTCTTGTCATTGACTGGGGCAGATTTCTCATTCAGTTCAACATCTAGTTCAGGGTCTGCCACATTTTTTGCTTTTCCTCTGCCTTTTTTGGGAGCATCATTCTCTGATACTTTAACATCAGCAGCTTTCTGCAAAAAATTATAATCTATGCATATATCACTTTCTCAGATAAAGTTAATTGCCTATATGAAAAACATTTGCATATACTAAAATTGAACTGATTATATGAATAAATATTGTAGTAGGTCGTTAACCACTGCTGGATATTCCTGTAGCACTATACGTTTTATGATTTAGGTGTGTTGTTAAATGAAATCTTTATAAATAATACTTGCAATGAATAGGCAAGATTCTAGTACAACGAAAAGTGGCGCCAAACGCCGCCAAAACCTCTGCTAATGCCTCAACATGTGTTCCTAAAATCGGTCAGACTGGCCGAGCCCGGCATCAACGCGAAAAGTTGCACAAAGTTCACGTATTACAAAGAGCAACGTAAAATATAAACTATCATTTCATTCAGCATAAATTGAAGTTGAATAAGTCTGACACTAGCACTCAAGTGGTCATCGATAACAATGCTAAACCCGTTTGTAAATTCAATGCAAATATGCAAGACTTCAAGTGTTTAAAATAGCGAATTTAGCATACCTTTGCTTTAGCAGACCTTGGCGCCATTGTCACGAGGCAATTGTTTCAGAATATATCACTGATTCCACAATAATTACAAGCAAATTTCTGCTTCAACCGTCTGAAAACGCGTTGTTGAAAGCAGGAGTAGCGGGCGAAGTTTCCGGTAAAATGACAGATCTTGCGTACCGCCACTGCCGCCAAATTTTTGCCAATTTTTTTTAATTTAATTTTTTAAATGGCAGTCTAGTGAACCCCTTTTATTTCCCACATTTCCAACTATTCTCTATGGCATACAGAAATCATTAGTATTGAGAACGAAATAGATAATTTACAGGAGCAATTTGTTGTTAAAGTTTTAAGTTACGTAAATAATGGGGACAATGAGGATTAATTAATTTAAGAAGGTTGATTGCAAAATTCTCCAAATTTTGCAATCAACCGTCTTAATCTTGTTTAGTGCACATTGTTGTTGTGAGTGGCTACTTACCTAAGATAATTTTTAAGCCATAATTTTACTAGAAAATAAGCTGTTTATTTTAAAATAACAAACTGTAGTCAGCTTCTTGAATGATTTGACTTCAGATTGAGGATTATTTTGACAGTAGTGACAACTTCTGCGTTAGACATTTGACACAAACTGTCAGTGTCGTGGCAACGTGCACATCGGTTGATTCCTTCCTTCCTTCCTTTCCTATTAGGAAGAATTTGTGCATGAATAAAATTGCTGAATAAAACTAAAGTAAAATGGTAAGATTTCTGAATCTCATGGATATGTTAAAAGCTTTTTCTATTTTACCGTTGGCTCTCAGATTCATTTCTGTTGTATTCGTTACTTAATGAGTTGCCTCAAACCGGGATTTTTATCGCATATGTTGTGAATAATTATGCTGCATTTATTTGTATTTCAGGCTGCTTTAGATCGGAAAGGCACCTTTAAGGTGGAGTATCTGCAAGATATTGAGAAGAAGGTTCAGGCCAAATGGGATAGTGAGAAGATATTTGAAATGGAAGCACCAGATGATGGGAAACCTCATGAAAAATTTATGTGTACTTTTCCTTACCCGTATATGAATGGCCGATTACATCTTGGTCATACATTTTCACTATCAAAATGTGAGGTAAGTTCAAACTACCTAATTGTATGTTTACAAACATCATACTAAAGATAAATGAGGCCCGTATGTACCTGCATATCACTATGATGCAATAATATTATTAATACATAGTACTACTAGTAACAATGACACTATTCTTCTATACAAATGATTTGTCTTTTCCAGTTTGCTTCAAGATACTACAGACTAAAAGGGAGGAAAGTTTTGTTCCCATTTGGTTTCCACTGTACTGGCATGCCAATAAAAGCCTGTGCTGATAAGTTAAAAAGAGAAATGGCTCTTTATGGTTGCCCTCCAGTATTCCCTGAAGAAGAAGAGGTTGTAGTCAAGGAGGAAGGTGACATTGTGCCTAAGGATAAAAGTAAAGGGAAAAAAAGTAAAGCAGTAGCAAAGGCAGGAGGAGCTAAGTATCAATGGCAAATCATGCAGAGTCTGGGAGTTCCTGAAGAGGAAATTAAACTTTTCGCTGATGAAAGCCACTGGCTTGAATATTTCCCTCCATTAGCTGTAGCAGATCTGAAGAGAATGGGTATTCATGTCAGTATTACTATGCAGTATTATTACTTAATTAAACATTGCATTCTTCTAGTTGTTATCAATTATTACATATATTATACATATGTATAATTCAGTTAGTGATGTCTATAAACAGGTAAAATTAAAAACTGTTATAACTTCACAGGTTGATTGGCGTAGAAAATTCATCACCACTGATGCAAATCCATTCTATGACTCATTCATTAGGTGGCAATTCTACCATCTCAAGGAACGCAATAAGATTATGTATGGAAAACGTTATACCATATTTTCACCTTTGGACAAGCAGCCATGTATGGACCATGACAGGAGTACAGGAGAGGGGGCTGGTCCTCAAGAGTACACACTTCTGAAAATGGAAGTGATTGAACCTTTCCCAAAAGTTCTCAAGTGAGTTATCTTTATATAGCCAACTATTTGATTCACCATCCTTTTGATTCAATGAATCTAACTGTCATCATTATTTCAGGTCTCTACAAGGTAAACAAGTGAGTTTAGTTGCAGCAACTTTAAGACCAGAGACAATGTATGGACAAACTAACTGTTGGGTCCATCCTGATATCAAATACATTGCCTTTGAAACTGTTAATGATGGCATATTTATATGCACAAAGAGAGCAGCAAGGAATATGGCTTATCAAGGTTTTACGGAGAAGGATGGAGAAGTTAAAGTATTAATGGAAGTTGTAGGACAAGACTTAATGGGTACTGTTCTCAAATCCCCATTTACTTGTTACCCAAAGATATATGCACTTCCTATGTTGACCATCAAGGAGGATAAAGGCACTGGAATTGTCACCAGTGTACCCTCTGACTCTCCTGATGATTATGCGGCACTTGTGGACTTACAAAAGAAACCAGCTTTCCGTGAAAAGTATGGTATCCAAGATGAAATGGTAATGCCATTCAAACCTGTACCTATTCTAGAAATTCCTGAATTTGGAAATTTATCAGCTGTACATGTATATGACAAACTGAAGATTCAAAGTCAGAATGATAAAGATAAGCTGACTCAAGCCAAAGAGATGGTTTACTTGAAAGGATTCTATGATGGTGTGCTACTAGTTGGGGAATATAAAGGGAAGAAAATTCAAGATGTTAAAAAGAATTTGCAATCAAAACTTGTTGAGGAGAAGGGTGCTGTGATTTATTATGAACCTGAAAAGACCATTATGTCACGGTCAGGGGATGAATGTGTGGTAGCCCTGTGTAATCAATGGTACTTGGATTATGGTAATGAAGAGTGGAAGAGTCAGGTGGAAAAAGCTCTTGCTGCCATGAATACTTATCATGATGAAGTCAGGAAGAATTTCCAGGCCACTCTGAAGTGGCTTCATGAGTATGCTTGCTCAAGGCAATATGGATTAGGTAGGTTATGGATTTTAATAAAATACATCAAATATATTGTTCTTTATGATACAAATATATGAAATATGTTTTTCTTCAGGTACAAAACTGCCTTGGGATCAGCAATGGTTAATTGAATCTCTATCAGATTCTACTATTTACAATGCATACTACACAATCGCTCACTTTATACAGGGCGATACATTTAGGGGCAACAAGGAAAATGCCCTTAAAATTAAACCAGAAGACATGACCATGGCTGTTTGGGATTACATTTTCTTCAAAGATGCACCTTTACCGAAAAATACGAAAATTCCCAAAGCATCTCTGGACCTGATGAGGAAATCATTCCAATTTTGGTAAATATCCTGTTTTTTTTTTTCAATAGATATTCACAATATGTTTTTTCATTTGAAATCCTAATTTGTCAAACTTTTTATTTTCCTAAAAGGTATCCAGTTGATCTGAGAGTGTCAGGAAAGGATCTCATTCAAAACCATTTAACATTCTACATCTACAATCATTGCGCTATATGGCCAAAAGAAGAGGACAAGTGGCCCAAAGGCATCAGGGCCAATGGCCATCTTATGTTGAACTCTGCTAAGATGTCGAAGTCTGATGGCAACTTCTTAACGCTCACTGAGTCCATTGACAAGTTCAGCGCGGATGGAATGCGTTTAACTTTAGCCGATGCCGGTGATTCAGTGGAAGATGCGAACTTTGTTGAGAACACCGCCGATGCTGCGATTTTGAGACTGTACACTTTCATTGAATGGGTGAAAGAAATTATTGCGACAAAGTCGACTCTGCGCACAGGTTAATCTTTGTTTCTTTATCATGTAGTGTGTATGTGTAATTTGTGTATACTATTATATATAGATTAGATAATTACAATTGGTTGTGATAATTTGATAAACTTATCTTCAGAACATTATGCAAAAATATCGTTATAAACGATATTTTTCGTAAATGATGCTGTAATCAAAATTATTCAGGCTTCTATAGATTTGACTTATTGACAATAAAATCTTTAAAATATATATTTTCAATGTTTATTCACAGGAGAGCACAACTTCCACGACAAAGTATTCGTAAGCGAAATGAACACTAAGATCAATCAGACTGACGACAACTATTGTAAGATGCTGTTCAAGGAGGCTCTAAAGACTGGTTTCTTTGAGCTTCAAGCAGCCAGAGATAAGTACAGGGAGTTGTGTTCCGAAGGTGGCATGCACGCGGACCTTGTGACGCGGTACATTGAGACACAGGCGAAGCTCATGTCGCCTATCTGTCCACACGTTGCTGAACATGTGTGGGAGCTGTTGGGCAATGTAAGTTTTCTGAATGAGATAATTTTTGCTCGTACTTAATGTACTATCTACTATAATTTCTTACTGAATATATTTCGTATTGATAGAAAACAAGTATACTTCACGAGCTCTGGCCCGTCGCAGGCGACATCGACGAGACTTCAATCAAAGCCAGCAACTATTTGATGGACGCGGCGCACTCCTTCCGTATCTACTTGAAGAACCATTGCGCAGTGAAAAAGCCGAAGAAAGGAGAGGCCCCGAAACCAGAGAAGAAACCAAATAAGGCTGTTATTTGGGTGGCCAAGGAGTACCCCAAGTGGCAACATGTTATTTTGACCACTATGAAGGAATTAAATGGGGTAAGTTACTGTTATTATAAAATCCTATATGTAGTTTTGTTCTTTTCTATCAACAATACCCTAAATCTATTTCACTTTTTTGCAGCCAAATGGTCTTCCTGACAATAAGGAGATATCCAGCAAGCTGGGTGCTATTCCAGAACTTAAAAAATACATGAAACGAGTTATGCCTTTCGTGCAAGCAACCAGAGAAAATATGGAGCGCATTGGTATTGAAGCTCTATCTGTGGGACTGCTCTTCGACGAAGCTGCCATTCTCTTGGAAAATAAACCGTATTTACTTAACACTTTAGATGTAAGTGTAATCTCTGTTTATTGGCATTTTTTTATGTTAGTCAAATGAAAAGAAATATTTTAGTTCTATTTGGTTACTGCTAGTATCTTACTTATTAAAACTCTCTAATTGAGTAAAATTATTTTCCAGCTGGACTCAATAGAAGTTAAATATACGGATGACCCAGAAGCCCCTGAGAAGACGAGGGAAGACTGCGCGCCGGGTCAGCCTCACGTCTCGTTTAGCGTAGAGACAGGAGTAGAAGCCACGTTCATCAACCCATCACCCCACAACGGCCTGTTCACAGTCTCCGCTACACTCGCTGATGGCGACACCATCGAACGAGTGAAGGCCAAGATCGCAAAAGAAGTAAAGGCGATAAAAGGTAAGAACATTTTTATAAACAACTGATCTTTTTATTCAAATTTCTTACGATACACAATTCATTAACAAATAGCATAATAATGACTAATATTTAATAGTTTTCAAGGGGCAAACATTAAACAATAATAACTGATAATATTGGTGTACTTTTATTAGGAAACTGAATTTAATGTAATGACTTTTTGTCTTTCCAGATTTGAGCAGCCTGAAAGTGTGGAGATATAAAGACCCTATTGTAGGCCCCAGGACAATCCCTGTTCCTGGTGACCATGAGAACAAATGTGTAGTGTTAGACAACACAGCAGTGTTGAAAGTGGATGTAAACGCAGTCACCGTGGAACTAGTCTCTAACGGAAAGAACCTGCCTGTTGGCACCAAACTAATTTACACATATGAAAAATAATTCTGTTCTTATATAGGAATAAATTATTTATTGTCATTTTAACGTTGATTTATTATTGCCATCAATTTAGAATGAAATGACCCTGGTTTGTATAATAATCTATGCTATGGATTGCATTGATTTTGTGTAAAATAACAGTTGCGGCGTTGTCTCGCTTAATAAGTAAAAAAAAACTTTAGTTGCAGTAATACTTCCTGTATTGCTGCAGCGAACGTTTTTGTATGTTCGAGTATAAATAGATTTATTACATAATATTGTATAATGACATAGTAAAATAGTCAACAAGAAGCAAGTAGCTAGCTAAGTGGGTGCGCTGGGTGCAAACAGTCGTTCTAGCCCGGCGCCCTCCGGAGTGTCGATGGCACTGCGCGGCTTGTCCTTCACAATGTGCATTGTCGGCAAGTCCAGGATATACACTTCTTTCTTGAACAGTTGGCCCACATTGCGACCGATTAGCTGAAATATTAAGTTTTGATTTTAGGTCTCACAAGTCCACAACAATCGTAAGAAACACCATGTCTTAAAATGTACACAGAACTATTCAAATTCTATTATGTATAAAGCAAAGATGTAGATTGCTATGACATGGTTCTAAATGTACTTACCCTAGAAGTGATTTTCTTGAATAAGTCACGTTTGCTCTTATCAATTTTCGAGGGCTTTGTGTTGTGCGAGTTGAGTTTCTCGTCGAGTCGGTGGAGATCGTGCGCGTCCACGTCGGGGATGGCACGTAGTACTGCTACTATGCCGGGGAATAGAGGACGCAGGATCTCGTATGTCTGTAGATATAATAAATATATTAAGTACGTGTAGTTTTGTTGAGTTGGAGAGCATGCGAAAGTTTCGCGTTCCGAAGCCGGGACAGAAAAATTGATACTACATTTTCGATTTTACAATTCTCAGTAGTAATGGTATTTGCTATTAAACTGAATCCTTACATGGGATACATAAAAGAGATTTTTACTACAAGAATTTTTTCTATATCGTGAGTGCGTTTATAAATTACCCACTCAATACACCCGACCAGATCATGCCAAAACAGTGCTAGACATGTCTATCTTCTCTGAATTTAGACCCAATGGTATAGCACTAAGATATAAAATATAGTAGTGTACCTGTACAGCCAGTGCGAGCAGCGCGGCCTGGTTGGCGTCGTGTTGTCCGTGCAGGCGCAGCGCCTGCAGCACGGCGGTGAGCGCCCCGTTGGCCTCGCCGGCGCCCACGCGCCCCGCCGCCAGCGCGCCGCGCAGCGCCGGCAGCGCCAGCGCCGTGCCACGCAGCGACGACGGAGAGTCGTTCCATGTTAGGGCGCGGATCACCTGTAAAACATTACAATTAAGCATATTTTGTATTAATGTGTAAGACGTATAAAGGTAAAAATCTATTACTAAAAGATGTAGTAATGCTAAAAAAACTACTTGAAGTATTCACATAAAGAAGTCATGCTTCACGGCCTTACAGAAAAGTTGTATTTCGCAGTGTGAGTGAAGGCTAATCGCCACTCCCAAAGTCCGGAAATGCACTTATAACTCTCTGGTGTTGCGGGTCGTTTCATAGATGGCGCGGGTATCGGTTGCTTACCATCAGATCTTATCCGTCCGATCATTTGCCGTGCTATTCCACAAAAGAAATATTCTGTCTCTCACCGTGTACAGTACAGCAGGTCCGGCACAGGGCTGCGCCAGTACGAGCGCGCCGAGCTCGGAGACGTGGTCGGGCGCACGTTGCTGAGCGCCGCCGCTACCCGTCGTAGTGTCGTCCTCCATCTCGTCCACTGTACTCTCGATACTTAGTCCGCCGTCTACTAGTGATATCTGAAACAGAAACAAAATCGTAAATATTGACATGTAACTTAAAAGAGATTTTCATATAAATTGTAATCTATATATTAATACGTGATGCAAAAACTTTGTACCCATTTTTACGAAAATTGCGCGAACGTAGGAGCATAAAATTTCGGTACACTTATAGTTTATGTGTAGGAGAAGTGCAGAACGCTAATATTTTACAAAAATAATGCTTATAAAGTACATTAAATCAATAAATAAAACATTACACACACTACCATGCATAGTATCTGACAAAACGTCAAAATCGATAGAAATTGCGATGATATTCTCACGTCTTATATGAATAGAGTTTTATAAAAGAGTTTGTTTGAGTTAAATAAAAATTATCCTTGAACCTATGTTAAGTGGTATTGTAAATTAAATCGTATATGGTCAAATTTCGACCACTAGGCGACCACTAGTATAATTTAATCCTATTTATCAGTTTTAGAAAATTCACAATTGTGTATTTAATCGAAGCCATGTAAGTATATGGCTTCGCATGACTAGGAATTACAGTGCAAAATCAAGCAAGCATCTTTGGGGAAAAAGGATTTAATCTATTGTTATGCAAAACAAATAACATTAGAAGAACAACCTGTTTTTTAGTTTAGAAAATACTCATAGGTCTTTGTCCTAATATAGTGAAATCTTATAAAGAACACTACCTATACCACATAAAGTACCAACCTTAAGGACTTCAAGATGTTCTCTAGTAAGATTCCTGACGAGGATGTCTTCGAGTACCTCCTGTGACTCACTGCCACCTTCCTCCTCCAACTTGCCAGATTCATAGAGAGACGAGATATAATCCCAACGCAGTGAGAGATGGGACAGCACTGAAAATAAATTAAAATATTTTTAATATCTACATAACAACACATTATCACGCCTATTTCTCACTGGGGTAGACAGACATAGAACGCTAGAGAGAGAATTTCGCATTCCTCTTTCGTTTTATCTACATTCATCAGTCACTTCATGCATGTTAGTCGATTGAGAATGCTTTCAATTTCTATGAAATATTTAACTATACTAAGTAAACATTATTATAACTCGACTACTTACTGAAAGGAGCGAAATGTTCTAGTAAAGGCAGGGCTACATCTGCGTAATGAGCCGGTGGGCAATGATGGAGTAGCGGCTTTAATGCGTTTCGTACGATGGGTCGCAGCCAGTGGTCGGGCAAGTATTCGAGTCCGTAGAACAGTGAGTCTATGAGGAAGTTGGCGAGGCCGGGCACTGCGTACAACTCGCGGCCGAGCGTCCCCGCCGCGGCGCCCACTAGGTGACACACGTTCTCGTGTAGCGTGTGGAGAAAACTTTGCATGCGTTCCTGAAAAGATTGTGTGTGATTAAGAACTTGAGTAAAATTATTAATTCATGTTTTACTTTTTAATGTTTTAAAAGATTTTGTCTGCTGTTAGTATATTAGCTAGGTATTTCGCCATAAACGTCAATACGTAGGTATGGATGAGTACTACTAGTAGACTGCGATACAACATACGTAGTCATAATACGCAGTTCATGATTAAAGGATTTCATTAATGTTTAAAGCTGGTAGAACATCCCGATAAGCCACATAACATTGTGGCATAATAATGTATTTTTCTTGTACATTTGTATATTTGTATATAACAAAAACAGACAAAGATTTGAATGCTCTCGAAAAAATTTTAGGGTTCTCCCATACCTGTGGGCGAGCATGTTGCGTGGGTTCATGGTCCCGCTGTCCCAGCAGGTTCCGTCGCTCGGAGGCGGGCGGCGCGAGGGCCCGCGCGTGTGCGGGGTGGCGGAGCGCGGCGGCGGCGGGCGCGTGCAGCGCGTGCGTGGCGCGCGCCAGCGCCAGCGCGGCGGGGAACAGCGGCAGCACGTGCGCGGCGCACGGGTTGCGCCACACGGGGTTGCCGGCCGCCGTCACGCCGCCACCGAACCCGCCGCGCGCCGCCTTGTCCGGGTCGCTCGGGACGCACGTACGCTTCACCACGCCTGCGTATCATATATCGTTACGTAAATATTCACTGTATTATAACTCCTAGTCAGTAAAAAATAACAATACAAAACAAAATGAAAACTTTACATTCATGCTCTTTAACAACATAACAGCTATTTATTTTCCAACTTCCCAGTTCCCACTAATTAAATATTAAATACAAATACTCAATACTATACAATAACACACATAACTCTAAACAGAAAAATAAACAGTTTTTAGCTGGTTGCTCCATAACTATTTACATTTTGAAACAAGCACGTAACTTTACTGCCAAACAAATTTATTTTAATGTACCTAAAGTGAATTAATTTTCGATAAAATAAATACATTAACATACCCAATAGTAATGTAAGCGCGTGTAAGAGTGTGCGTCGTGCACGTCCACAGTCATCTTCGTCTTCTGTAGGCGGCGCGTCCAACCCGACCAGGCGAGTCAAACCTTCCGCGCTAGCTAAGTGGGGGCTTAGACTAGCCCAGCGCTCACTGCAGTCACCCAGGACCTACAAGTAAGCATTTTATAGAAAAATGTAACAAAATACATTTAATATCCTACGGATGTTGATTTCCCAATATTCACTCTAATTTTACATTAAAAAAAATACTCGCTTCGCCCAGATTTTTTTAAATAGGAGTAATAGGAACATAGAAAGAATATATCTTGTTTGTCCCATTCTTTCCCATTCTATCATGACTATGTATGATATTTTTTTCATTACATTTATAGATGGCAAATTACAATGATTCGGATCTCGAGTGTGATGTGTAATGTGCATTTGTGCAATTACACTTACCCATGACACAAGAAAAACACTAATGTAGAGCAAAGATTAAAAAAAGCAATTTGAACATACCTGAGCCACCAAAGCGCTCTGTCTCTCGTAACAACAGAAGTGGTTCGAGACGAGTAGTAAAGCCTCTTGCAGTGTTACACTCTCCACTGCACTGAGGTCCGGCCGGGCCAGCGCGGCGCGACACAGCTCGTGTAGGCGGCCGAATACAGGCAGTAGCAGTAGTGGGTACTGGAAGAATTAAAATACATATGTTATACTCATAACTTTTTAAAGACTTTTCAGTGATGTGTTTTCCAGGAGAAATAACTACCTTTTGAGCGCCACAGTCGGATGAAGATGAGAAAAAATTATGTTATCTTGTTGGCTACGACCAACAGGGATTGGGCTAGTTTCTATTTGCCGTTTATAGCGTAGCAACCAAAAGCCAACAGTCAGCATTACGCTATGCTTCTCAAAAATATGATGCTCTACCGTGGGTTGAAACTAAACGAGTGAAAATGAAAATGTGTACCAAATATTTAGACTTACACGTTTCTTTCGCTCATTTGCTTTTACAAATTTAAATATTTTTTTGTCTCAATACAATACAAAACAAATTAATAGTTTCACTTTGATAAAACTAACCTTGGATCCCAATTTGACGAGCAGTCCAGCTGCATGTCGCCTAACATTCTTGACGCTGCGCGAGCGTCGGTTGTCGGGCGGGGTGCCCTCGTACACTAGCGCTGCGAATATCTTGTCCAGTACTCGAGGGAGTAAATCTGCTCCCGCCACACCCACTCCTGGACCTGGGGGTAGAACAAATTATTAGGGAATGTCGACACAGTATTATGTATTTTTATTTGTTTTTACTAGTTTCTGCCAGCGACTTCGAACACTTTCCCGTGGGATAAAAGTGTCCTATCACCCAAGTCAATTCATACTCTGTCTGTATATCAAATTTCATCAAAATCCGTTCAGTAGTTTCAGAGTTTGACGAACATTCAAACAAACAAACTTTCATATTTATAATATTAGTCTGATAATCGCGAGTCAACCGCCGATGGGTTGAAATAAATGTTTTACACGCTATACTTTATTTACCACTAGTTTAAGGGCCTGTTTCACAATGGTTGGAGAGCCGCTGTGTCATAAAAAATACTTATATGAAGGTAAAATAGGCACTAAGTCATAATAAAATAAAATCTCGTTATACTCACCAGCCAGTTGACTATAAGCGCAGCTGAGGAATACAAATAGCGCCGAAATAAAGGACAGCAACAGCGACAGTATGAGTGGCGCGGTCGGGGAACATACTACGCAGCGCTGTAGTAGCTGCAAGCCTTCCACTACGCTCGGCCGAGGATCCGCTTGGAGGAGCCGAGATAGTACCATGTCTAACACCTGTGTGGGAAGCAAAATAGTTTTATGGTTTACTTACGCTGTGACACTAAAAATATAAACTATAAAAAGAACTTGCATCAACACTGCGCAAAGTTGTTTAAGTTGTTTGGCGAGATAGTTAGACTCGACAGCTCGACTAAAGTGCGCGCGGACCTAGTTGTCAGCTCCTTAGGTGGCCACGACGTAATGATGGGGCGGACTACCTACTGCTTGCAACCCATATGAGATGTGACAATGATGACCAATTTCGAGATACCGTGAACAATAATTGTTTAATGTTTGAAAATAATCTATATAAGACAAATTAACTGTTTTTTTAACGCGAGCGGCCAACTATAGTTTCATGTTAATAGTCTCCAGCTTTATTGAGTGTCGTTTGTCGCAATATACTGACTGTGAGTCCTTTGCGCGGCTTGAATTTGGTAGAGTTACCTCGTCAAACAGTTAGGTATGTAAGTTATTTATAAATCTAAGTGAACATTACCTGAGATAAAGCCTCCCATTCTATATACATCGGATGATGCGTGTCCATCTGTTGCGGACAAGTATCGACCTTGTCGAGCGCTGCACGCGTCCATTGTTCCACGTAACCCCAAGTTACTAGTGGTGCTGCTGTCATGCAAAATCTGCAAATATTTTAGAATTTAAGTTTGTCTAGAGTAGTTCTTGATGCCAATAGAAAGTTACGACACGAAAAGATAGCCCCACTTTTTTAAAGGGGAAAATCATCTAATTACTTCTCTCTCCTTGGGCGAGAAGAGACGGAGTGTCAGACTCTTAATGACTAAAACCTACTCCGTTCCTAGACCTGCTTTAGCCGGGACCTCGATAAATGAGAGAAATGTGAACGAGACGAATGAAAATAAAAATGTGTTATACTTACTTAAAACTTTCTAATATTTCAGTGCGACATCGTGAAAAGAAAATGGCGAATTCCTGTTCACTGTCATAGTCCATACAAGCGTAGGTAACGGCATCATTTGCATTGTTCGCACGTGATGAAGGATATGATACCTAAAGGATAAAGAAATAAAGTTCAATTTTACCCTTTTACTTATTTTCAATGAAAAGTGGTTTTAAAAGATTGATATTCATAAAGTCACGTCTTATTACCTGATGAGGTAGGCAGAGGTAAGGTGATATCAAATGTAACATCTAGTATTCATAAGCTATTACATGGGAATTTTTATAATAGGGCTAATCCTATTATGCAATAAAGGATTCCAAGTTTATGATTGTCTTGCGGGAAAGTCAGACATTTAAAAATAGTGAACAATATGAATAATCCTCTTACCTTAAGTACTTTAGGTGCAGACGCCTGCAACCAGCGAGGTACGATGGCTAATACATATGGCAGCTTAGATATCTGTTCATGTTTCAAGAACGCTAGCCACACAGAGTTGGCAGTATGCGCGAGAGTTAGTGACGGATGTGACGTCAACAACAACATGGTTTCTAATATCACTGGCAACCAAGACTCCGCGTCCGTGGCGTACGACCATAGAGATGTTAGCTGTTGAGCTAAACCTGCTAGGACCTGTGTGGAGAAAAATGTTATTAAGATATTTTTTTAATATTAAAGAGAGTATATTACTAGGCAGTAGACACTAGTCTAGGATTTCTCTCATGCTACTGCAAGTAAAAATTGTTATTCTGCACTGGAATCGAACCCGCGAGACGTTGCGCAGGAGTCATTTGCCTAGCTTCGGCACCATGACAACCGATCACAATAATTACTAACATTTAGAGATTAATCTTATTAATTAGATAAGGTTAGATTAGGCAAATTGGAATGTCTGCCTTTGATAATAATGTAGTTAATCTTAATTGATATGAGGTATCAGCGGCCCATCCCAGTTTTACCCAGATCCTATTTCCTGATGTTTCCGGTTATTAACCAGGGATTATTGGACACATCAGTGTCCAATCATTCTTTCATGTAAACCTTGTCTAAACAATAACAAATGATGCTAATGGTCTATTTATCAAAGGCTAGCTATCACCATAAACCATCACAGTATGACTATCAGGGGCCGAGTAGCAGGTGAAATTGTGCAGAATTAGCTAGTATAGATAGATAGGTGTATAGTAAAGAATTTTACCTGTGAGAACTTTTTCAGGAACAAATAGTGAGCCTCATCGACAGTATTGATGCTAGCGACCGCAGCGCGGTGCATGCACGTAATGGCATCTTTACTAAATAATATAACGAGTGGTTTCTTTTCCTTAGTCTGAAATAAATAATTTATTGATGTTGTTTAGCACTATTTAAAATTTCACGTCATTAAGAAATTGGAAACAACAAGATAGTTTAGAAACTAAAGAGTTTACACTTACAGATCCTTTCCTATTCACGATTTGCAGTAGACATTCAGCAGCAGGCAGTTGGAACACATCATCTTGCAATAAAATGCAAAGAATTTGTAACAAGCGGCCATTGTTCATGACTACGTGATTTATGGACACCCATTCCACATATCCAGTTAGCGTTAGTAACACAACCTACAAAAATAATACACATTTAAAACATGGTTCAATTTATACATAACATAGGGCATAACATCAAAATTTTAAAATTGAATATGTCTGCCTAATCCAGTACCCTTAGAATGAGTTTGCTTTACGTTTAAGTAATCGAAATGAGAGCACGTTTTACATTCTGATTGGTTGGTTTATTCGAGCCGGCCAATCAGACCGCCGAACGCGCTCTCGTTTCAATTACTTAAAAGTAAAGCAAACTCATACTAAGGGTACAGGTATTAAACCAAGACGACATCTACAGTTGCGTTTGTGACTTCTAGACTAAGAAAGCAGTAAAATATTAAACGCCAAATTACTCGTTTCTCTTTCGCCTCATCTCCACTAATCAAACTCCTCACAGAAGCTGTTTTCTTTAATAATAATGTGAAAATAAAGCTCATTACCTGAACCACTTGTCCATGACTAGCAGCGGCAGCATAATCGCCCGCCGTGGTCTTCTCTCTAAACTCCTGCACGTGCATCTCAATGAGCCGCATGAAGAAGGCAAATATTTCAGACATGTTGCTAGTTAGACCCTGGTTTATATCCTTTCGTCTCTGGTGGTTTTCTAGGGTCTAAGGAAGAAAGAAAAAAGATTTAAGAAACATATTGGTATTGACTGTAAGTCTACATTGATGTTAAATTATGAATAAATAAATTACATCAACGTCACGCCTTTTATCCTCGAAGGGCTAGGCAGAGATGCACATTACGGCACGTAATGTCGCTATACAATGTACACCCACTTTTCACCATTTGTGTTATAAATTCCATGTAATAGGGGGTGAAATAAATTACAAGCTTCTACGAGCGACTTCAGTCGTGTTATGGGATGACAATTAGCTTTTGTGTTAGACATAATCACAGGTTCATCACATCACAAATCTATATTAATATAGAAAAATGAAGTTTTTTTTAACGCTTTAATCTCCGGAACTATTGATCTGAATTGAATAATTCTTTTTGTGTTGGATAGTCCATTTCTAGAGGAAGGTTATAGGCTACAAACATCACGCTACGATCAAAAGGAGCCGAGCAAAGCGGGTAAAACTGCGCGGAAGTAGTTATTTATTTATATATCTCAATGCCTTTAATTTGGATTAATTCAGTAGATTTGCGTGAAAGACTAATAAACATAAATTCCTACATCCAGACTTCCTCCTCGCATTCTTTCGCATTTAAAATAATAAGTAGGTTAGTAGGATTTCTCGTCCATTAAAATTATTTGCAAGTAGGTGTTTGCGATTGCAATGAAATTAAGTGCAAAGATAAGGCGTTAAAATTTTAATTCAAATTGTAACAAATTTCTATCGTATGCCTATGCGATTTGAAATGGTCAATCTGTTTATAAGAATTATATTTAAGGTTACTATGTAAGAGCTGCTCCGAATTGTTTGGATTGTTGATTGGTCACGGTTTGGTTTTATAGTTTTTATTAAAATGTGATTGAGTGATAAAAATTAACAGTATATAGGTACAATTGTAACTACTGGAAACTACAAGAAGGCGATTAAGGAAGGATAAGGAATTAGGTACAATATGTAGATGAATTTCCAATTTTTACATAGGAATGGAAAGGACCTACGAGTAATTCACGCTTTCAAAAAAGGAAGGATGATAATATAGCGCTATTATGACCTTAAGAGACTGGTTTAGTTTGATTACGATTACATTTTCGAAAAATACGCAGCTATTGTAAACATTTTATGTGAGCGACAACTGAAAATCGACTTCCAATTAAAACCTTAACTAAATAATTTGTGATGCTTAAGAAATTGGTCACTGAGTGTAGCATACAAATCTATTTTAGATCTCAGAAAACAAGGTGTGACATCATCTATGCAGTTTGTGTACAAATATTACGTAGTTATAGGCAAGTGTTGAAAACGAATCAATGACGAGTTTCGAAGGTTAGTCGTGTCCTCACATTAACTATTCATTAGCAAATGGACAGATAACAGCTGTTATCTAACTTCGAAAATGGGTACTTCCGTAATTAATTGAAAAGATTATCTTTTTTGTATGTCATTCTTTTTAAAGAAAGCCAATAATTAAGGCCTAAAAAATAAATGTTCATAATAAACAACATTTTCAAGAAGGTTAGAGGGAGTTTAGAAATGTCTTAGAATCAAGATTTTTAAAATAAAAGACTAGATGGACTAAAATACCATCATAATAAAGAATTTAGACTATTTACTAAAATTATTACTATTACTCAATGAAAAATAAATCAATAATAAAATATGAAGATTGAACTCACCTGTAAAATAGCTACATCTTCAGCCAACCTCAAGAACACATGCAGTACTATCTGAGTATGCCTATGTCCTCTGGAGCATGCATCACTCAACTCTGCCAGCAAAGTAGGCCACTGCTGAGGCCACTCACGCTTTATCATCTCCACAATGACACGGGCAAGTGCATCATTCAAGTGGCTGGTGTCCCAACCACCGAGATATAAGAGTTTCATGGCATTTTCCTGTACAAATGTAATGTGTTTTTAAACTGATATGGCCACTAACACTAGTGTTAGAACTTAAGAGGGGATATTTACGATGTTTATTTATGTGTATGAGTTTCAGATGCACTGATTGTGATCATAGGAATAAATAAACATGGTAAATATCCCCTAATATAAATCAGTTCTAATATAAATGTAATGTGATTTAGTATAAAGTGCAGTATGGAAGCAAGCACGCTAACTTCGGGTCAAATTCTTTTAACAGAATTTTAACTTTATTTGTTTTGAAATATTGTTGTAAATCCAATGACAAAGTAAACAGATTGGACCTGTTGAAGTTGACTTCCTTGTAATACAATAGCTATTCCAACAAGATTTTTTTATTGTGTTTGAAATCATGAATGTTACCTTGATAAATATTTTTTCTGCTTGAGTAATTTGTGTCCATCTATACTTGACAGTATGTTCCATTAACTGGAGACCAAAATGTTTAACTCCAGGGGAATGCTGATTGCCACTGGCCAGCAAGAGACCAGCCTGGGCACACCATGGCGAATTCTCTTTGAAGCTAAAAATTAAAAACAAAACATTCTTTTTATAAAACATAATGACTAAGTTTTGTCTCTGAAAATGATGTTGCAATAAGTATGAGGTATTCAAGGCCAATGAATAAACCTTTTTCACCTACCCTATTTTCAAAGTCAACAAAAAATATAATCACCTTTCACACGCATTATAGGCCTGGCTTCTTTCTTCATGGGAAACAGTGGGGATTAAAGTAAGCTCAACTGCTCGACTGAGTTCTTCTACTAGGAGAGCCACCTCCCCAGTAGGCTCGCTACCTACACCCACTACGTTCATTGCAGCTCAATACTACTACACCTAGAACAAAGTATTATTTACATTAAACATATAAAATATTAATATGCCAACATTTATTGACGATACTTAATTATTATGTAGCTAATTAGATTCCTTTGAGTTTGCATTTAGTACTTAAATGCAACATTGATGTCATGTTGTTTATATTTTGATAGTAACCTCTGCCTCTGACACATTTGCCTTTGTTTGTTTTTTCCATGGCATAAGAAATAACAAAGAATTAATTGCACTTTTTTTAAATCATCTAATGCACGGAACATCTGCCTAAATTGCTTTCTTTGTGATGTGATGCAATTTTCCCGCTGGTTATGACAAAGTTATTCAAAATGAAATATAGGTAATTTGAAATTTTTTGATGCAACATGGTAAAACTTCAAACTTACCAACAATATTCAAGAAAATAAACCCCATAGAATATTTTTCACTTCATATCCTTTTTCTTGAGTCTGCAAGTTAATGAAAACTTTTAAATTACAAGTGTTAATTATTTAACAACTGCAAATATATTTTTTCTTTTCGTAAAACAAGATACGAATGCACCCGGTAGGGCATGGTAATAAAGAAAAAAAAAACAAAATGTATCAACGGTAATTAGGATTTCAATTACATTTTATAGTTAGGAACTATAATTGCGGTAATTATACTCAAATATCTGGAGGGAATTATTCAGAATTTCCGAAATAAAATTCAAAACATTAGAAACACCTCGTGTCCACTGAAAATGAATCGAATATCGGCCACAGACTAAAATAATAAAGCTAGAAATAGAGAGTGTTGCCTTTTTATGACAAAAAATATCTTTTCACAGCTGATCCAAAAAAAATAGTTTAAACTAAAAGTAATAAATATCATTACTATATATAAATTATCCATAGTAATATTGAATAATAAAGTATTAAATGATTTCATTTTATTCCACAGGTTCTTAGTCCTCAGCAATGTGACTGATTGACTGACTTGACTTTTGAACACTATGGTTTGACTTGACTGCAGTTGACGTCACTGTTGATGTTGACATCAGTTTGATTTGAATTCTCCATTTCGGTTTCCCAGGATGGAAAATAAGTTAACTTATCTTGAGCCTTCTTTAGAGAAGCAGTTGAAAGGACATCGAAATGGGATTACAGCATTATATTTTAGCCCCAACGAACAGCAAATTGCTAGCAGTTCGTTGGATAATAGTGTTCTGGTAACTAAGCACTTTTACAAACAACATATTTTGAATTTCTTATTAGATTGAGGCTTATCTTGAAATAAAATTATTTGTTTACACCGTAGTTATGGGACCTTCGTGGTACTATGAGAAGCTACCGATTCCAAGGACACGATGAAGCCGTTATGGATGTAACGTTTTCACCTTCGGGCAAGTTTATGGCTTCCGCATCTCGTGACAAAACAGTTAGACTATGGGTGCCCACAGTAACAGGGAGCACTGGCATGTTCAAGGCTCATTCACAGACCGTGAGATCTGTGCAGTTCAGCCCTGATGGGACAAAGGTAATTATTGCAAAACTAAAAATCAATTTAATGCTATATTCATATTTTTACACACTTAATGAACGTTAATATCCCTAAAGATAGACTTAGTAAACTATAACACTAGTTCTACCTATAACCATCTATGTATCTATTGTGTTTATGCAGAAATGATGATTTTTGTTTATTTTTTTAGATTATCACAGCTTCCGATGACAAAATAGTGAAGACCTGGTCTACAGATAAGCACAAATTCATATCTTCTTTTGTTGGCCACACCAACTGGGTGAGGTGCGCCCGCATCTCAGGTGATGGATCAGTAATAGCTTCATGTTCAGATGACAAGTCTACCAAGCTTTGGAACTTGGATAATGGTGAATGTATCCACACATATAAGGACCAGAAAGGCCATGGGCTCTGTCTGGCTTGGCACCCATCAGGGTGTTATATTGCTGTTGGTACTTCACATGGAAATGTGAAGTTATATGATGTACGGACACATAATCTTGTGCAATATTATAGGTAAGTTATTTAATATCATAACATATACAATTGATTTTAATATTTTTTATTAAGTATTAATCTTTTTGTTTTATTTTTCCAGTATTCATAATGAAGCAGTGACACAGATAGCTTTTCATCCCAGTGGAAGCTACATTCTGACTTCAAGTAAAGATGGAAAGATGAAAGTAAGCATCATCTCAATCTCATAAACTGCCTAATAATATTTTAAGTAAAAAGAAATTGATAGGCTTATAAGCACAGAAAGTGGCACATTAAAGTTTAGATAATTGGCAACATGTATGAAGTATGGGACTGCATGTTGATAAATAGAGAGGGAGTGGTTTGTAACATGCACCATTCCCTATAAAGTGTCACACAATATATAAAAGGCTTATCCTGTTATGACATCTCTTTGTGTTTGCTTCATGGTTAAATCAGCAAGAAATATATATACACATGAGTTTGTGCTTGACAATGGTGCATGAATTTTAGTGTATGTTTTTTATTCTAAATGTAATTTTTGTTTCAGATACTTGATTTATTGGAAGGACATCCAATATTTACTCTCAGTGGACACACTGGGCCCATTAATGCTGTTAACTTCTCAGCTACAGGGGAAACTTTTGCCTCAGCAGGAGATGATAAATTGGTAATAATTTCTTTCTAAATTACCTTTTAAGATTTAATATAGCACTAATGATTACAAAATTGTCTTGTAATCATGAACAACTTATTTCTATGCATCAATTTGTTCTGAACTTTATTGTTTTGTAATAAAGTTGGTAATTTATTGAAAGTCAAAGTAGGATTATCTTCATGTACTCTTGTGTATGTTGGTTAATATTTACACAAATGTTTAATTGTTTGTTCATTACAGGTTTTCATATGGAAGACTAATTTCACTGAACTGGCTGGTGACTTAAAGGAAAATATAGCAGACAATGCTTCAACTATACCCAAAACTAACTCACAATCTTCTAAACTGACATGTGCATCAAAAGATAAGAGTCAGGTTGCTCAAAAAAGATAGTATTTACTTAGATGTAGTATGTACAGTTCAGTAGCAGCTTTTAGTAACTATAATTATATGTATATAAAGTAATATTGTAAGTATAAGTATGAACAGATTATATATTATTTACAGAAATCTAAATTATGTATAAAATTCTAAACCCATTGCTTTCCCCATTCAGGACTATTCATTGAGAACTGTTTCAAACAAGTACATGCTAGCATTTCAAAAAATTGAATTCAGAGAAAACTGCAATCATAGCTATGCCTTAAAACGTTCTTCTTCATACTGAATTAGAACTATGAGTCCCAAGTATTAATACAGTTTTCATCATCCATAAAATAGGGCACAAGAATTTGGTACCAATGTTATCACACAAATAAGATTCCTGCTGTTAACTTTGTCCACATGGATGATGCAAGCCAGTGTAACCAATCTGTGAGATTGAGTTGTTTAGAAGAACCCAATAGCAACAGTACTATGATTGAACCAAGATTGTGCAGCCAAACTGAACCTTGTTTAAGAGGTTCATATTCAATTGTTAGTCCAAGAATAAATTCTGTCAAAACTGTCCAGCCAAGGTGTCCAACAACCCGTTCAGAATGTTCATCTGGGGATTGTTCTCTCAACAGTAGTGTTGGACATGCTAGTCATATTCCTCGTGTCCCACCCAGCCCTGCAACTTACACAGTACCCTCAGTAATGGATAGGTCCACAAAGAGTGTTTTTGTTGGGGGCCAAGGCCAAGGTGACCTGTTTGGCATGATCAAACTTAGAGACAATGATGTTTGCTACACTAGTGGAATTATTGAGTGGGTGGGCAGGAAGAGAAGTTTCCCTTTAAACAGTGGATTCAAATTAATTAATGAGGAACTTGATACACACCTGAAGAAAGTGAGGAAGTTGAATGCCACTTTCAATTGTGACTCACAAAGAGATAAGGATTGTGATTGTGCTGATGTATTGCCCACAGTTAATGCCATAGTTGATCATTTAAATGCTCTGCATGAAGCTGTTGATCTTGTGGACCTAAGACTGAACACTTTGGAGGATGTTTTGGGCAAGGAAAGATGTGGAAAGTAAATATATTTGCATTAATTTTATCTATTATATGAATATTTATTTTTATGTCATTGATAAACTTGTTATAATAAAAATGTTTTATTAAAATACTGAGTCGTAATTACAATCTATATATAGGTACTTAGTAAAACAACATCAATTTATAAATAACATACATGATAAAACTATATAATATTGAAATATTGATAAAACATTTTTCAAAATCATTATAATGTCAACTTTTGGCTCACGGCAGTCTCTATGCATTCTTATCTGGAGAGACTATAATTGATAATATAATATAAAACAAATATATAGATTGATTGTACAAGATTATGCTGGTCTTGAGTTCTATACCTTTTCCTTTGTCAAAGATATCAAACTATTGTGTGCCAACATAAGTTGTTTTCTTCCCAGTTTTCTTTATAACATCCAATAACTGGTCAGCACTTAGTGAAGATGTGACTGATACCTTTTGTTCTGGCAAACTTATAGATACATTATCTACTCCCTGGCCCTTTAGTCTGTTCAGTACTCTTTCTACAGCTCCTGAGCAACCCTCGCACGTCATTTCAACGTTGAAAATGTGTGTCTGGAAATAGAAAACATGATTTGAACACTTATAATACAGGGAGTTAATAAGGATGATTGAGTTAGATTATTGAGATAACTTACAGATGACATTATTATTGTTACTATGCCCTTTAAATTCGTGTTAATCTGGATTGTCTACTACTTGCGAAAGTCCAAGTAACGAATGATAATAGGTTTCTGCTTATCAGTAGGCAGCTTAGATGAATTGAATTGTGACGTTGTCAAAAATTATTCAAGTAGAATGTTTCTTTGCCGGTATTTTGATGAAAAATAAGACATATCTGAAGGAAATAAGAGTTATATTGGAATTCTTGTAATCGTAATCTAAACAGATCTTTCTAATATCGTGTTGTCATTGGTTGATGTCTTATTTGACAATTTTGACAATGACAAGAGTAAGACGTAAAGTCCAAAGAGTAGTGAAAAACGTATCAAAGAATAGAGCAAACTTGAATTGTAAACAAACAATAGTAAAAATTCTCTAAACAATTATTGACGTAAATAATTAGAAAAATTAGCATTCATGCATTTGCTGTTGTTAAACACTACAGTAACATAGGATACTCTTACTACCAAAGTGTGAACTGCTGCCCCATTGCCACTCTGTGGGTATGGATATTCTAGGCTTCTGTATTTTCTGCCATTGGTTGATACCTAAATGTATTAAGCAATCGACCAACGTATGTGTTTTATGTGATTATAGGATCAGCATAGCTATCGTTTCAATTGAATGTAATGATGTAATAAATAGTAATCATTTAATAAAAAAACATTGATTTTATTACTTTATCATAGACAAATCTTGAAGCATGTAATGATAGGTATTATTTAATCTGTGGTACACTTTGCCGTACGTAGCTGTCATTTGATTGATGGTGGTGCCGTATGTCTCGCGAGTTTTATTTTTAATTATTTTTCTTGAAGTCATGTTAATTTAACCATTAATGAAAACATGTCACTCAGGGAAAATTTATGTGAACTTGGCTGGTAATTATATTTTCGCTGGAGTCATTGTTTTACTGGAGAATCTGTGAATATCCAATGTGAAACTAATATTTGGTTTTTACAGGCATCTAAGTGAAGAAGGTCTTGATATTGTTAGTGAAAATGGTCAAATAGAAGATATTAATATTCTTACTAAGAAAGCGTTAGATGTGAGTGGCTAACATGACTATCTTTATTATTGTCAAGGTCTAATGCTCAATTGGTTCTGGTTGTATTAATTTCCATTTTTATTGTTTTCCAGTATGATTTAAGAGATATAGGGGATGCTGCGCTTCCTGAAGACTTTACTAAGGAGCCATCGAAGTTAGAGAAGCCAGTAATATTGCAAATACAGAAGGTCAGAAATGTGTCAGCTCCGAAGGCTAATGAGGAGTCTACATCTGCCCCTCGAATGCTTAAGTTAACGTTACATGACGGTAAATCGACATGTACGGGCCTAGAAACTAGTCCTATACCGAGTTTAAGTATTAACACTCCGCCGGGTACCAAGGTGTTGTTGAACAATGAGGGCCTAGAGGTGTGTCACGGTGTGGTGTGGTTAGTGCCTGAAGTCATATCAGTTTTGGGTGGAAAGGTTACTCACATGATTGAGAAATGGGAACTCAATAGGAGTCTCGCTAAGCATACAAGAGGTGAGTTGATGATTATTTATTTTTAGTATTATTTCCCCTTATTGGACAGGTCAACAGACAATGTTTAAATCTCCAATTGGTGATATGCTGTTAGATTGATGTTATGCCTGTAATATGTAAAATTATTATTTAAGTAGTTACATTTTTGGGTTCCATATTAAGTTTAACATAAAACAGTCCTAATCTGAGTTTTCTGTGATGTTTTATAGTTGATTTTGTTCAAATCTGGTTAAGATTTGATCATTCCTAAAAACTATTAGGATAAAGCAGACAGAAAGAGAAACACATTAACAAAGCAACTAATTATGAAATATTTAAAGCTTATCAGAAACTCATTACCAAATAAAATTAATGCCAAAATAATTTTAATTTTAATGAGTTCTAAATGTATTATTAATTGTCATAAGTGTGCTTGTATGCATAAACACATTAGGGAATGCATAATTATGAATTTTTTATAGGAGGCATTGGTGTTGATGGTGGACCCCCACCATGGATCCCATTTGGACAAAGACTGGAAGCTCTAACATTAGAGAAAAATTACAAGAGTATAACAGAAGCTGCTAAACAAGATAATGCAGAGTTTGAAGCTCAGAGGAAAGGTGCCATCGCTGAAGCTCAAAAATTATCATCCGGTGTTAAAAAGGTAGGTTTACTTTTATTCTATTAATGTAGTATAGTATGTTTTGTGATAACATCAGCAGTAAATTGGAAAATACAATAAAAGTGAAACATGTTTCCTCAATTAAACATAATGATTCATTCTGTATTGATTTTAATAAGATTAGAAGTACCTAAGTAGTAAGTTTCACTTTTTTTTATAAGATATTTTTTTGTGCACCTGGTAAAGTTTATTACAAATTGCGTTCTAGGTCTTTGGAGGAGGCACTAAACCCCTGCTGGATGCAAATGTTCAGAAGATTGTTGATGCTGGCTTCTCAGAGGAACAAGCTGAGAATGCTCTCAAATATACTAAAAACAATGTAGATAGGGCTCTTAAGATTCTACAGAAAAGAGACAACTCTGAGAGCAGAAGTAAAGAGAAACAGCAAAAGGAACAGGAACCACCCAAACGCAAGGGACGAAACAAAGATAATGATGAGGAGATACAAGTAAAGCCTTCAGGGAAGGTATCATTATTTGACTTCTTAGAAGATAAACTGCCTAATGTACCTGAAAGGGACAGAAGTAATCGCCAGAATAACTCACAAGAGGATAGGAATGATCGGAATAACTACAGGGAAAGGAATAGTGGCAGAAATAATTCCAGAAACCAGGCAGCTAGGTTTGATGGTGGCAATAGACAAAGATCTGATGGAAGAGGGCATTATTCTCATGACAATCATTCTCATAGGGATGACAGAAAGTACCAAGCTCAGAGTGAGAAACCACCGCGGTTCCAGAGGAAACTAGAAGAGAAGAATAAGCAACAACAACAGCAGCAGTTTCAACATCACAATCAGAATCAGTTCCAGGCTAACAACCTTAACAACGTGAACATGCAATATAACAATTCATATCACAACTTGCCACCGCAGCAGCAGAGCCACTACAACGACAATAAAAATATGCGAGGCGAGAGAAATTACAACAACGACAATAAAGCGCAACCACCGCAGAACTACCGCAACAGTGCGCAGAGCACCATGGAGAGCTTAGTGGACGCCACGGCCGGCCTCAACCTGCTGGCCACGCAGCGCGCCGTCGAGGAACTGCAGCAGCCGCGCAACTACCCGCCGCTCGAACAGGTCTACGCCAAGCAGCAGCAGGCCGCCTACCTCGCCGCGCAGGCCATGCCCGAGCCGCCGCCCTTCCGCCGCGGCAGCGACCTGCAGAAGTACCAGGAGCAGCCGTACCAGCGCCGCCAGCAGCCCAACGGCTACGTGGAGTCACGGCAGAGCGGTATGTACGGCGGCGTGGCCGGCTACATGGGCGGCGCCGCGGCTGGGGGCTTCGCGGCGGGTCGACAGTACGGGTACGGCGCGCGGCCGCAGGACTACGGCGGCGTGCGCGGCGCACCCTTCCTGGCCAACTCCCTGCTAGGCTTCCAGAACGCTGCCGTCAACGAGCAGGCGCGCGCCATGCTCGGGGTCGCAGACATCAACTGGAAGGTGGGCGACCGCTGCCTCGCACTCTACTGGGAGGACAATAATGTAAGTATCTGCACTCATTCACCATCTCTCATCTCATCAGCATGTCTATCCCTCAATTATTTTTAGTCTGTCATACATAAATTAAAGCAACAAAATGTTTATCATTTCAGTTCTACGAGGCCGAGATCACGGGCATATCGGCCAAGACTGTAGTTGTCAAGTTCTGTGCCTACGGTAATCACGAGGAGATTCTCAAGACCAATTGCCTACCATTCCCCAACCAAGGTGCGTAGTATTATAGTGGTCGTGTCGCGACATCTCCAGCCGTAGGTTAAAGAAGAAGAAAGAAAACGTGGTATTTTTTATTGAGTCCGTGTCCAGCGCGCGCGGGTAGGTCGGCGGTGCACGTCGCTGTGTCGATAGTCCATTGAGGTGGCGTGGTCCCGCAGGGTCTGCGGCGGAGGGCGCGCAGTTCCTGGCGCAGCGCGGCGTGTTCGCGGCGCGCCGGCCCTAGTGCTGCGCCGCGGCTCCGCCCGCGCCCGCGCCCGCGCGGCCCGCCAGCTGACGCCGCCCACTCCGCTAGCTGAACGTGCATCCGACCGACCTGCCACACCCACACACAACCCACACACCCGACACATCTGACGCAACAGGCAGCTACATGGACTTTCCTTAGATGTATCTACCTATCGAAGTAGTTGCAAACATTTTAAGGTTGGAGCTGCGATTTCGTTATCGTTACTGTCATTATTTTATAAGAACAGACTAGGTATCTAACAAGTGTGCAATAATGCCATGTCAGGGAACTTGTATGTATAACTAACTTTGTATAAAATGCTAAACGGTTAACATAAATATCGAATTGTAATATTTCCTGACAATGCATTGCAGGTTCAAGTGAAATAAGTCTGTTGATTCGGTAAGACGCTACACAATAGTTCGGTCTCGTACCATTAGAAAAGGCAAATCTAATACCGTATTTTCTACAACTTCAAGTTTAACTGAAAAGACTGAAAATATAAAAGATTTTCCACAAAACATCAAACCGCTATTTCTTGCATAATGTGCGTTTTATTTCGTTTACTCTACGCAACGGTAACGATTACATTTGACACGCGATTCGCGCTCCATTAAATGAAATACTTCAGCCACCAGCTACATACACGCCAATAGATAGTGAGTTCACTCAATCACGGTCTCTGGGTGGCCGGTATGACTCGGTTGTATGTTCAGCTCCATTTCTAGTTTGGGATGAGTGAATGAAGTTGAAATATACTTGCGATCGAAGCGTTCGGTAGTCACACTGAAGGTTCTCTCTGGCAGTCATCATTATAATACCTCCTTACAATGTATGTAATAATAAATAATAAGTACGTGTTAAATGTTCATATTCAATTCCGTAACACACGCGGAAGTTTGTGAGTTTTCAACTTTCTTCACTTAATGTATAAAGGGAAATGAAAGGGCTCACACGCCGCTGCGTAGCTTCTTATTTTATACTTGTACAAAGGTTTTAATACATGCGTATGCATATTGAAGAATTATAATCAAATAATTTGCATTTATTTGTTGTCTTCTTTTTAAATTGTATATCTATTGTTGTTTCATTTGATTTGAAGAAAAAGCAGATATATTTTAGATATATCTAAGTAGAAGTAGTAATTAAGGCATGCTTTTATAAATTACTGGACGATTAAAGTTAGGTTTATAAAGAAATGTGAGTTAAATTATAATAATTATGCACTTGAAAGAGATTGGTTGCATGTAGCATTGTAAGCGTTACGTCATAACACTTATGCCCACACAGATGTGAATCATTTTATTGTATTTATTGCATCAGCTCTTGTCACTCGTATTAGTTGTGAACCAGAGGTTCGTAGTGCCAAGTTATCGAATTATGAATGCTCTTCTATATTTTTATTTGTTTTAGTCTAAGAATCGGGAATCGTTAAAAAAGTATTTATAAACTATTAGACCATGTCTGAAATTATAATAATTATTATTTATTGTTAAGTATTTCTTTGTGCAACATGTATATTCTAAACTATGAAGTCTTTGAGGACTTGTGAATCTCGTTCTAGGTTCTTAAACGGTAGCTTGTTAGCTAGCCTCCTTACATTGAACCGAGTATTTGTATCTATATCAGTTCATGTCAGGATGCTCGACTAACCTACTATTACATTGCTTTTAGTTCAAGAGTTGAAGGTCTTGTTTATTATTGTTGGATATACGTGTTGCACATTTTGTCAATCAATTTCTAAGAGAAGCTACGCAGGTCGTTGTGTATCTAGGTCTAATTAAAGCGTTCTTAATGTTTAAATATAGGTAATGTAATATTAAAAAAAGATGTAACTCTGATGCGTTAATTTATTGTCAGTCCGTATGTAACCAACAGCAGTAGCGGGTTGCTTGTATAAGTGTATTTTGTTGTAATTTTAGCGCAAAACATGTAATATATTATAATTTCAGTTGAAATATTGTTTGAAATGTATTTGTTTTATTTTATATCCGTGTCTAAATAAATAGATATAAATAATTGTACCTACGAAATCACCTACCGTTTACTGCTTCGTGTTTATATTAAGTTAACAACAAATGAGATGTATCTATAGTTTTTTCTATGATGGATTTATATGCGACACTAATAATTCGCACTTGCTACTTATTTTAACGAAGATTTAAACTCATTAGTGATAGCTGTGTCAGCTGGTAGCAGGTGAGAATATATTGTGGGATCAAATAGGATCTGTGAGTTGTCCCGAGGGACTCACGCTGGTACACTATTCATTATCGATTTCTATTCGATATCATGTTATATTTCACAAGTTCAAAGCACTGGGTTGTCTATTTATTGCATAGTTTCACATACTATGACCTTCGCGCGATCAGGGAGGAACATGTAGGTCTTATGCCTTAGGTTTTGTTTAGACTTATTCAAAGATTTGTATAAGACGGGTATTTTTGGTCATACATATTATGTATAGTTTTTGTAAGTGTAGATAAATATTATCTAAATACTCGGTGAAGTGTAACGATGTAGTATTGTCCACATGGACGCAGTGACGTCTTGTGGTCTGCCTAAATATTCTTGACGAACGGCCTTATGTTCCTATCTTTTAGATGTTTATAGATTAACGTTTAAGTAGAATTTAAACAATTTGACGCCACTTTTGTTCGTGTGATGTTTGCTTGGTCGCGCGCAGGTCATATTCTCTTGAGTTTTTATTCTAAAACTTATTTACTAAACTGATTGCAATATATCAGAATATAATTTAATGTAAACCAAAGCTCAATGACATCTTAGTTGTTAGTAGACGCAGGAATGCTCATATTGATGTAAAACCGCGTTGAATACATTTGTACCATCACTTTGTAATTATGTTGAGTTGAGGTGAACGTTTATTAACAAAAAGCTAATAAAAGAAACCGTGACACACTGTTGTTTTATTTTAAAGTATAATAGTTGCTTCTTATTCTTCTAACTAGGTGATCTGGTTGATGGAGGGTGCATAAAAACATAAAGGGTATATTAACAAAGAACAATACGATTTGTTCATTGCCTCATTCGTCGAGTGGCCATAAAAGCCAGTGTCGAACAAGTGTTCCAGGGTTCGACTACCGCACAAATTGCCGGTCAGTGTTTATTCACATTGTATAATGTGGTTCATCCATAATCAGCCTTAAATGGTGTACATAATAATTAATATGCACTTAAGGAGTATAGGTAAGAGGTATAAGGAATGGAATAAGTATGCGCTCTGCTTGAGCTACGAATGATGACAATAATGACAGCTGTATTTGGAGAATATACTGTTTCAAAAATAATTATTTGTGTAAACTTACTTTGATAAAAAATCCATAGTAGTGTGGTGTTTCTGGTACTCATAATCAAGTACTTACCTACCCTACAAGTCCTACAACACCAACAGTCGCCTGATAGTGTACAGTTTCAGAAGATAGTTTAATCGGTTATTTCAAACGATATCCGTTAAGCGACGCCCAAGTTTTATGTACTACCAGATTAAGTACCTAAATTAAAAAAATAAATAGAAGGCTTTAAATTAGACTATCTTTAGCTTCCGATCTTCAATTGTAAGTAAATAAATCGCAGCACTACACGCAACACCTGACCTAGTTGCAAACATAAACACGTTATAGGACCCTTCGAAGGCTGTCCCATTCTTCCTACAAGCTGGTTGGTGGGGCGTCGCCCGCGTGCTTCACTCAAACCAGTTGACTTCGTACTACCGGCCACGACGCACTCGCCGTCTCAAATAACAAACAATTTGTGAATGAACCGAACAAATTAACGTAACTGTAGTGAGAAGTAAGAGTTATGGTAAAGTGAAACTGTTTCGACTAACGGTTTGTACAAGACGATATCGGAGTTCGTGATTAAATAAATGTAAGTAAACTCCATGACGCGACTAGGTACTACCACGACGCGCCAAACAAAATTTTATGTTGATGTTGACATCAATCTTTTCAAACTTTTAACTTCAGTTTGCACGTTTTCGATGATTCCTGTGTTATTGTTTTATATTAAACGTCATACAATGTCACTTTCACTTATAAACATCGCTAAGAGAATGGATTAGATGGACCTTGTGTTATCCGGGGTATCACCTTGAGTGTTTGCGTCCGAGCGGTTCGCATAGCTCCTCTCTGCAAGTGGTCGTAATACAAGCATACATGACATACATAGCATTATGTATGGTATGTACACACATACATACATAACACAGGTAATCAATAACTTATCTAAACCTAGAGAAACAATAGGCAATAACTTCGAACTTGTTGATTATTTTTAAATGCTTCGTGAGTAGATTATTGATGATAAATTAAAAGGATTCTCAGATTTTAACATAGGTGGGAATCGAGCTTTCTCAGTTTGATATAAACTATTAATTCAATATAACCTACCTAGTTACTGTTATTTGTTAGTGTTTAGAGAGTCACGTCACAGGTACTAGAATTGATTGTTGTTTTTAACTCCAAACATTCCCACACACTTATAGTACCTAATAGAGTAGTTTGAATCACATAGTTTATTTACTGTTGGTAGTTGTAAGTAGTTACCTAGATACAACAATAACATTGATACATAATCAGTACATAAGAACCTGCCTGAACGCACCTACCAGGCTACTACTTAAGAACAAAACATTTGTTTTCAAATTGCCATTTAACGTAGCTTACCTACCTTGTAACTTGATCATGATATTTGTACACATACCCACATTAAAAACAAAATTAAATGCTACAGTACCAAATGTCATTCAACACTCAATAACAAACACAATAAAATGATAAATATACGAAATAGATTTATCCATTTAACATTTGGGAGACAAAATAAGTCGACTTATTGGAGGTGAGAACTCTTTGCTTGCCAATTTATTTATCTATCTGTTCGATATATCGTAGCATACTGGATTATACATATATCTGCCTAAGTATGTACTGCAATGTCGACCACATACTGACATTAATATGGACCGTATACAAGCTTAATTAATTCATATGTAGCAGGTACAATCTTGATTAATTACACCCGAGTTTTTATTCTGCCATTGCATTGGTTACATGACAAGGATTTTGTCATATCGTTATGTTGTTCATTAGTGTACGATATTGTGATAGTTTTTATGTATATATATATTGTTAAAGATGTTTCCTTTATTGTAGTCATGTAGCTTACTGAAATCTGTTTGGAAAAACCATTTAAATCCGTTTCGTGGGTACTTTTTGTGTGAAAGAAAGAAACAGGTAACATTCGATTTAACCCGCTATAAACATAGTCTTTAGTTGGATGCTTACTCACTAAACACAGTATAGGTATTAATTAATTAGGTATTTTATACCTATGAACATTATGAACTGCTTCAGAAATAGATACCATTCAGTCCATTCTGATGCACAATTTGTTTTTTACTCTATCGTAACGTGTTCGCCTCAAGAATTGACCACTAACATTGATTCAAGGATAACATAATTTGACACGTACCTTTACACCCACACAAAGATTCAGACAGGTCTTAATAAGTATCAAGGTACAAATACAAACTAACAGATAATCTTTCTCATTAGATCTGTAGACTGTGGTTTCTATATCGAATATCATATTCATAACTGTCTTCTCTAGACTTTTGATCAGTTTGATAATGGCCGAATATGATAAACAATCTTAATTCAAAATCTCTACTTAGTACCTATATTGATCTACATGTACCTATTGATAGTAGTTCAATAGGACTCTCTCTATGAGTAGAGAGAGTCAATCATCAATAAGACCAAAAAGAAAATAATTACTTAGTTCACTAAGTTATTATTTATGGCAGTCGTAAGTGGGTAAAGTCATGAAGCAAATACAAAGTATTTGCGTGTTAACCTCACGCCTGTCTCCCATGGCAGGCAGAGATTATGGAATGCTAATTTCTACGATACTTACCTCTTAGAAAGAGTTATTTATGTAAAAGGCATGTCCTCCTCTATAAAAACATTGCTAGATAAATTAGTTATTATAAATCTTTTCCTTAAAATCTATAAACGGGTCTCTAAGTGATCGTGAGACAACAGGTCTATTAACGCCTTCGGCAACTGCGGTTACTAGCAAGGTTATCTCAATGCTAAGGTTAAGATCACATACACACATTAAACTTTTACTCTCATTAGAGAAACTAAGGCATGCATGCAAGTACTGTCCCACGTACGTGAGTAGATTGCTAACAATTGGATTTGGTGTAATCAACTTTCACTGTTTAGAGCTAAGTGAGGTTGATAGAAGTAGGGAATGCGTGTTAGGGACAGGGGCTTAAAAGTATGAAGTAATAGTTATTTTTGTGTGTTTGTATTTTACATATTTCATTATTTATAAAACATACCCTTAAATAGATGGGAATAAGTAGGTACATATCTTTATATGACATGTAACAACAAAGTATCTATCGCACCCTTAGAATGAAAGTGACTTAACTCAAAATTTCTGTAACATTCGATTTTATCATAAACTGGCGTTATAAAATATACTCTACAACCAAAGAACTAATCCATAAGAACTTGCAGTTTTTGGATTCGGTCACTTTCATTCTAAGGGTGCGCTATATGGTCGAAGCATGTAGGATTATTAAACAGTAATCTAATTTGACTAATTTTGTAAAATACATACAATAATTAGTAAGTAAGTATGACACAAAACACAGGAACTTATCGATCACACTAAAGAACAATCTATCATTTTAATAAATTAATGCACCTGCGTGTTACCCTTGCACGTGGCTTATTTTGGGGTGAAACGTATTTTTTAATGACCCTAGGGGAACGAAGAACAACAGAGTAACGGCCACGTATTCTTTTGTTAGTATAAAACAAAATAGTAAACGTGACTATGTGTATTTTTAGTTACTAATGCACGCCAGCAAATCAACCTACTCCTATCTGTGTTTATTCTATTTTTAACTTTATTGACCCCACGTTAAGGTACAATTCTTTTAAATAAGGGGTTTGATGTGTTCAAAATTAAAAAAAAAAACACGCACGTCGCGTGCGTTTCCGTCATAAAACTTCTTATAGGTGTCCTGCGTATTATTATTAAATAAATTACATCCAAATCCGTTCAGTAGTTTTTGCGTTTCAACTGTATTGGGTCTTTGCATGTTATAAAATGATTTAAGTTTTATGGTGTTCGCCCTATTCCTATGGCACCCTATTCCTTTAAGTCACGGCATCAAGACTGAACTGGTGGATAGATCGATTTCTCCAATTCCTTGTTTTTGTTAGAAGCACCCAAGCGAAACTGGGGCAGCCAGTCTGTTTGCTAAAAATTTAAACTAATATTTTTTCTAATAATATTCTTTGGTATCAATCCGCAGATTCGCGATGGGAATGGGAGGTGCAATGAACAGATGCGGCCGATGCATGAAGGTCTCGCTAATATGCATCAACGTAATCACTTTTGTAAGTATTCGTCAACAACAACCAATAATACTATAACCAATATACCAATAACCACTTTAAATTGATTTTTATAATGAAGATGAAGAGTCCTTTTGTGACTCGAAACTAGTAGAGCTTTTCTCTATTAATATACGTGAATAAATCGTGATTTTTTTAGTAAATTCAAATTGATTGGTCACATTGCACAGGGATCAATCTAACCTAAAAGCATGGTAAATTTAACAGTAGTAATCGCGACGTCGCCGCATCTACGCAAGCTGCTCATGATTAAGAGTCCCTCTGTGACTCGAAAGTAGTAGAGCTTTTCTCCAATAATTTACTTGAGTAAACCGTGATTTTTAGTTAATTTAGTATGTCTCATGATAGTTACTATAAAAATAAGACCATGGTCTTTTGTAGTATTTTGGGGATTGGTTAGTTTAGACAAAGAAACAAAAACATTAACATTTAAATGAGCTAGAGGTAACCTTAGATATTATCTCTGATTACTCCTTTCTGCTCCGAATGGAACATCCTAGCGATAAAATTAAGCAATATTTCAATTCAAACACATTAAGAGAACAACGACTATGAAGTAATTTAGATTCTATCTTAACATCAGACGGACATCCACCGGCATTTCTGAGGGAAAAAATGGCCGAAATAACAATAAAAACGTCGTTGATATTGAGTTAAAGGTCCGGTTACAAGTAGATGTCTGTTTAAGTGTCGATATAGGGCAGGGTTTCTTAAACTTTTTGCAGTCAGGGACCACTTTCACAATATAAATAATTCTATGGATCCCTATAAAAGAATATCTTAACATTAAGTAAAGAAAACAAGCGAATTAATATTGAAAAATCACTTTTATTAGTTGGTAGCAATAACGGCACTACTCATTTCTAATTTAAGTAGTCTGTTTTTAATTAACTCCTGTTTCGTGACTGTTTTTTAACTGACCTACTGCGGATCCCTAGTACACATGCTACGGACCTCCTAGTATCCTAGGACCCTTTAAGAAACCTTGATATAGAGTGTATATAGTGATATACCTAGATTTAGCTCATATAAAGATAGCACAGCTTTTAAAAACAAGTACACAAAGCAACGGTAATAAGTATACACCCAACATAACTATAACTATGCAATACCTTTACATGTGTGGGTAATTTTATAATAATGTGCATAAAAACAAACGTAATAGCCAAACGCCTATTACGCACACATTGGTAAATACTATAATTTTTGTGTCGGTATACGTATTTTTATAATTTAATACATGGGTAAGGTTAATAATATTTACAATCGATGATATCAATAAACATTTTCACTTGAACAGACGTAGTGCTCGTGGACGAGTGGTTAATGAACCGGTTTCAAACATCGTTTACGACAATGTGGGTTCGAATCTAGCCAAAAGTATTTATTTTCTTTATTTACTATGTTGTTTTTCTTTGTTTTGTTATGTTTTGTTTTTGTTTTCTGTATAATAAAATCAAAGTATGAATGAAATAGATTCTGAATAAAACAACATTATTTTTTATTGTAAATAATTTATTATTTATGTGTTATTATGTCCAATAAATAAAAAAACATGAAAAAATTGGATGAAAAAATATCGTGGTGCAATTATTTAATACAGACACGTTTAACATTCACAATCTATAGCAATTTAAATTTAATTAGGCTAATACGAGTGGTGAAATGAATCAACATGTTAAATGGAAAGAAATTATGACAATTTCCAACATCTTAACAATAACATCACTTCACCGTCTCCTTTAGACTTTCGATATTCCTAGTAATGGACAAAAAATCAAATTGCGATAACGTGTGTATGCAGTTATTATTAAAATTTGTTTTTGTTCACATTGCTAAACAATTATGAATGTTATGTCAGTATAAATAAGGTTTACAATTACTAAGTAAAATAAATTCAACTGATACATTTATGTTTCCACTAGTTAGAGTAATTCGTTCACTATAATCACTCCTGTTAGGCCGCCCACATTTCTACACCATTATATTTTACCCGCATCCAACTGATCTAATGTTTTAGTAAAATTACAACATTATTTTCTAAATTAAGATCAACCTAGCAGATTGTAATTGGTTTTGTTTCATCGATGAGCTATTATAGATTTGTAATTGTTATGTTCAGCGCTGACTTGCTGCAACGTAAAACAGCAGAATGAAGGTGATATCACAGATTGCAGCATAGGCGCGCGTTGTTACGCGTGTGGAGAAGAAAGCATTGGAAGTAATCCGAATCAACCTTGCGTTCGGGCACAATGCCGTGGTGGCTAAACGAAGAGTTTATCTCTGGATTTACTTATTTCACGTCGTTAGCGTGATTCTATATCCCATGTTTCCAGAATTTCCATATCAGCCGACCCATAACTGCATTTCTTATTTCTCCTCTGTGGATACAAAATAAATGAGTCAATTATATAATAATCATTTGGTCTATATGATAAAAATAACTTTGTATATTTAGATACTTAGGTTGTTATAAATACACTTATAAATAACTTGAGTTAAATTAATTAATTTATAAACATAAAACTCTAATAATAGATAAGCATAAAAAGTGAAGAACAAAGAATAAAATTAAAATAGTAATTTGTATAGGTAAAGAATACTCACCAATATTCTTAATCGCCTTACAATATTAAATAATTTATATGTTCTTCTTCCGCAAAACATCGACAATGTTATGTTTATATGTTTAACTTTAACTTTGTATGGATAGATATAAATTAAGTTAAACACGACTATGAGTTGTGGATAATTATTAATAAATACTCGTAGACTGACAACTAAGAATACAAACTTTTTATCATGTGGGTTGTGTGAGAAAAATATTGCGGATTGTCGGTAGTTACTTCATAAACGGGCCAAATAAAATAACCTGAGAGTTCCGTGGTTGCTTCAAACATTGTAAATTTTTACTTAGTTATTGAAACATTAGAAAATTTGCATTCAATAATGTTTAAAAAATATTACAAAAAGAACGCGATGCTGGGATCGAACCCGCATCTCATCAGTATATCCGCAAGCGATAACCATTGCGCCATACGTGCAATTGAAGGGACAATCTAAATATCGTATCTCATTCAATAACATAAAAAACGATGAGAAGATATTATATTTATATGGGTATAATTTTGTAACTCGATCGTTCATTATTTGATTTATTCAATGTTTGTTACGTATTGTTTTTATGTTTACCCTTGTTTTTATTTATATTTCTTTAATGAATTAATACGTATACCCTCACGAAAATGATATTTAGTATAAGTGTATGCGTGATGAAACTGTGTGCGTAATAGGCGTTTGGCTATTACGTTTGTTTTTATGCACATTACTATAAAATTACCCACACATGTAAAGGTATTGCATAGCTATAGTTATGTTGGCTGTATACCGATTAATGTTGCTCGGTGTACATACATATTTACCTATTTGATACAAAACTCAAAAAGTCCAGACACATAATTAAAATAGGTGATCATACGTTGACTACACACACACTAGTAAGTTTTTATTTGTTACTAGCTTTTGCCCGCGACTTCGTTCGCGTGGAATAGTGACTTCCGGCAAATTTTTGGTTTTAACCACATAGTTTCCGATTTCGCGGAATCTCTTCAAAAATGAGATGTAGAAGATATTCTAGGGAATTCTTCAAAAATAACATAATGAGCTCTGCGTTTGAATTTAATAGATGTATACTCACTTAGGGCATTGAAAAAAATAGTTTAAAAACGGACTTAAACTAAAGAAATATTATAATCTTTCCGAACTTAAGATGAAAACTAACTTAAAACTAAAGAAAGCTACGAATTACGAATTTATAACAATTAAAAAAGAAATTATATTACAACCTATCCTCTATGCTATAATAACCTAGCTTAAACTAAATAATTTAAAAGAAACGACTTAAATCTAATCTATCTAATTAATTAATGAATTAGACTTACAATGTTATTAAAAAAACTAACTACAGTAACTACTAATAATCGATATCAAACTAAACCTACGTTAAATAATTTAACCAGAAAACCAGGAAAACCCAACAAATAAACTTATTAATTGACAAATACAACGAAACCAATTTATTTAGAATATACGAAACAGCAGGACCACTACAGACAAATAATCATACGACTGATAATACAATTTTTCTACGATAGTTCCGAAGCGCTCGGCCGATACCCTACCAAATGAATGTAACGAAACCATAGCGCGATCTATTTCGATCCCAACGCCATCTATGGAGGATAAAGACAACTTGGATTATTTATTTATACTCTTAGTACTATTGTAAGTCTAATTCTAAACTATATCTGTACCAAATTTCAACCAAATCCGTCAAATAGTTGCGGAGATTAATGTTATAAGCATAGAATAGTGTTCGACGTGATTCTTTAATTTGACATAACTTTTTTATTTATGAACCGATTGACATGAAACAAACACTAAATGTAAATTGAAGCATACCACAATATATTCGTGAAAACCGCATCCAACTCGGATCAGCCGTTTCTGAGATTAGCGCGCATAGACACACAGACACACAGACAAACAGACAAACAGACAAACAGACAAAAAAAAAGTTAATTACATTTTTGGGTTCGACATCGACATAACAATAACCCCTGCTATTTTTGTTATTTTTATTTTCAATGTACAGACAGCACTTTTCTACGATTTTATTATATGTATAGATGTGTGATGACCACATAATCATAACATAGACTTAGTCGTCCTAGGTACTGCGCATCCGCAGCATGTCTTCAATGTCATAGTATGAATGCATGGGTGACCTTTAATGCGTGACTTAAGTTGTTGTTTGATGCCATTTACATCAATCAAATACCTTTAATGCATAGATTACCTGTATAAGTTGTACATCACGCTAATGTAATCAACATTACAATCGCGTTTATTGATTTATTTTGGTGCATTAATATTGTTGTTGTGTTCTTTTTTAGATCACTTTTTGGTAGATAATAATCATTTTAAAATGATTACAATAAGATAATGTTATACTTTTTTCTAATTTGTTACAACCTCCTTACTTATTTTTATAGTTGTGCAACGATTACGTACGGCCAGTACGTAATCAATTTGTTGCAAAAAATATTTAGATGCCATATAACATTTTTTTTATTACTTTTTTTTGTACGTAAACGGCATCTTACTAATATTTTCACAAAAATCGGCTAGCCTTTAAAATAAATAATAAAATGCAAACTCTTTTTAAAACATTACAAAATATAAAAATATATATTTTAATATTATAATTAAATTCTGGTAAGGAATATGCACGAGTAATTACCGTCGTGGACTAGTTGGTTTGTAATCATTTCTACTAATTTCATCATGCATCTAATATTATCTTTCATTTCGAATTCCAGCTTGGCGGTGTAATCGGATTGGCAGTCGGCCTGTGGATATGGATATCCCGGTCCTTCTCCAGCACACTGATGAGCAACAACATGTTCATAGCATCAGTGGTGGTAGTGGTGGCCATGGGAGCTGCCCTCATGGTGCTGTCCATCCTCGGCTGCTGCGGAGCCGCTAAGGAGGTCAAATGTATGCTACTCACGGTGCGTTTGTATTGGTACGGGTCGGAGTGATTAGATAACAATGATGAGCTAAGAAGTGCATAGTTAGGATTACTTGGAAAAAATATTGAGAGCGTCTAGTTAAAGAAGAGATGTAGTTAGAACTGCTCGGAACTGAGGTAGTATGATTTTTATTAATTGTTAGCTAGTTTTATACAACCTCTTTGGTAGCCACATAGGCACACAACTGTCAATAACTGGCTACATGACGTCAAAAAATTGACGGATGCCAAATGTTTGTAAAAAAATATTTGCTTCTTTTTTTTGTTATTATGGCATTTGTCATTTTATACCAGCCAGCTACACATCAGCAAAAAAATAATAAACCTCCTTATGAGTTGAATCTCTTTGTTCGACTGATCGTGGATCACAGGGTTTACTGGAAAGCATGAGATCGAACCTCGTGACTTCAGATTACCTACATAGTAGAGGATCCGATTGAACATCGACCTTCACCGATCTTTTCAATGGATAAAAAATATTCGATACGGATTTTAGACCAACAAAAGCTCTGTCCATAATATTGGTAACCTATAACCACTGACTCAACTTTTTATTTTAAAATTTCAGTATTACATCCTGGTATTTATAATCTTCGTGGTGATGCTGATTGGCGGGATCCTGCAGTTTGTCTTCCGAGAGAAGGTGATGACAACACTAGACCGGGAGTTGTACGCATCCATACCATACTATGGAGTCAGGCACGAGTACACCAAGTCCTGGGATGACACGCAGACGTACCTCCAGTGTTGTGGCGTCAAAGGGTACAAGGATTGGAACGATAATGTGCCAGAGAGCTGTTGCCGAGAAGTGTATCCCGGAAAGGTGGGTTCCTATATTTATGTAACTAGCTACTTCCGCGCGGTTTCACCCGCTCTGCTCGGTTCCTATTGATCGTAGCGTGATGATTTATAGCCTATAACCTTCCTCGATAAATGCGCTATCCAACACAAAAAGAATTATTGAAATCGGACCAGTAGTTCCTGAGATTAGCGCGTTCAAACAAACAAACTTTTCAGCTTTATAATATTATTATATATTATATAGTAAGTATAGATTACAGAAAAAAATACTAGGACTAGACTAGACATTCACACATGATTTATGAGACCGTAGCATGCTGCCCTAATCGGGTTTCATGTTAAAACTAATCTGCTTATGTCTGTAATGTAATGGTAATCTGCTAATATGTATGTACACATGAATGCAATAAATTATTTGAGTTTGAGTTTGACTCTACTCGTAAGGCGAACCCCTGTTCGTCATCGGTTTTAGCACGTTTCTATTTACTGACGAATATAGACATGGCCTTTTAATATCTTGACTGTAGGTATGTAAATGAGACACAATAAAAAATACATTATGTCTCGTGTCAATCTATGTTCCGACCATACCATGGATTAATAGCACATTTTAGGTACAGGTTAGTCTTCAGTTAAGATTAGGATTAGTCTAAACTGTAGTTCTATGTAAAATATTTAAATAAGGCTGATACTGCTAACACGTGTCACTAAGTCTGTTGATGAGGATGCTGAGGATGGAAAAAGTTTCGTTCAAAATGAGATCCTACGTATACGTAATAAGCTTTATATTCGCTCACTTTTTGAAACTGTCGTTTTAAAGTAAGTTTATATGAATGTTTCAGAGGATGGACTGCAAAGCGTCTCCGAACCCGACCACAATGTATGTGGAGGGTTGCCTCACCAAGGTGACAGACTTCTTGAGGGAAGACGCCGTGTACGTTGGTACTGTCGCTGTCATCATTGCTTTGATAATGGTAAATATTTTGTTTATTTTCACTTTAACTTAAATAAAGCATCGCACGTTTTAGTTCCCTTCTTGGCAAGACAGAGATGCACTTATTAAAATAGAGTACTCACTCGTCACTAGTTTATGATTATATTATAGCCTGAATTAGGGAGGATATACATACACTTGTGATCCCTGACAGACATTGCACTATCAACTGTGGACTGCCTGGTTTACCGGAGCTCCGGTTCAAAAAGCAGGAATAGTAACGGGGTGGTTTTTAGTCAGTAAGAGTCTAATACAGCCTCTCGTCTCGCCCAAACCGGAAGAAGTCAATAGATGATTTTCCCCTCCATAAAAAAAAAAAAGTCTTTTCCAATAGAAAACTGTTGCTCTACTGATACTGATTTCAGGCGTTTTCACCGAAAATCGTAATTCTCCTTTGCCCAACCCAAAACAGAAACAGAATCTCTTTGCTCAGCAGTTCCTTTGACTTTGATCAAGATTTTAATTTTACAATCTGTTAATTCCAGATATTGGCCCTGATACTATCATGCGGATTGTTCGTGAAGATAGAGTGACGACGTGGTGACGACACGAGGTGATGACTTGTAAGGAATCGAGTATTCATTGTATGATTATGAATGTGTAGCCATTTGTGATTTGATTTGATCGTGTGCCTTCGGACTTTTCTATTTATTTATAAAAAATAATTAAAAACGTATTTTTGCAATAAAATTGTGATTGCAGCTATTTCAAGTTCTTTTTTTTATTTATTTGCTCATGGCATTTAGTAGTAAGCTGGGTAACGTGTCGTGAAAGAAAAGATAATTATGTCAGGTGTTATGTTTTTATAAAAAATAAATCATACAAAAAAAATATAAACAAAAACATTGATTCGACGTAAAAAAGTTACAGATGATAGTGAATTCAATTAAAAATACTTTTCAGATACATATTTATGAAACACACAAATAATCAAAAAGTATGTTTTTTGAAAATTTGTCTCTCATCTCTTTTTACGTCTAGGCGGGAACTTGATGGTGTTAGGGCTGCCTTCTTTATACCGACCGGATTTAGTGAACCAACCACAGGAGAGTATAATGCAATCCGAGGTAGTTGTGCCTAGAGGCAGCCCTAGCGCGCTGATACGTTCAAGTGCGGGAGCTGGCCCTGCTATAATCTGAAAGATAATGTTAATTTTACTGTGAAACAAAAAATACATAGTTATAACGAGGTACCTAAAGTTGGTAAACATCACCACGTTGCAAGTGCGTTGCCGGCCTTTTAGGGGTTAGGAATTTAAAGGTTGTTGGGGAATTGGGGATTGGGTAGATTGGGAAAGGGGGTAATTGGGCACCCGGTAACCTCACTCACACAACGAAACACAACGCAAACGTTGTTTCACGTCGGTTTTCTGTGAGGCCGTAGTATCACTCCGGTCGAGCCGGCCCATTTGTGCCGAAGCATGGCACTCCCACAATACGCCACTTAGTTTTATCTTCAACTCTTCGAGTTAGTGTAGTAGTTATATAGTCACTGCTCTAACTAAATATCTCAAATAAATACAAGATGGTGTTTAAGTAATGACCAAATAAACTTACCCTGCCGAAGACCACGTGTCTCTTATCAAACTGTGGCAGCGGTTTGAATATGATGTTGAACTGACCAGTGGCTTCACCGTCCGGAGTGATCACCATCGAGATTACACCTGTTTTGAAGTTACAGGAGCTTTAAACGTTAGCTAAAGTACGTTAAGCTGTCTCATGTAATAAGTACAATAGCCTATATACCAAGTTCAACAACACCATATTAAGGTAAGCGTCCACAGGCTCGCATCGTACGCATCGCATGTAGGCATTGCTGATCGGACGGTCTGTATGATGCGGATTAGTGGACACAGTTGTATGAGTTTCTATACAAGACGAACTAAAATCCGTTGCGTGCGATGCGGGCCTGTGGACGCTGATTTTTATGAGCTAATTCTGACATTTTAGAAAATTAAAATGTTTTTTTCTCCATCAAGTCATTCGTTACCAGTAATAAATATAATGCCAATGTTATTAAGTTCTTAAGAATATATCAATCACCTGGTACAGAATGGTTCAAATCGAAGTTTTCGAAGAACAAACCGGGTTGACCAGCGTTTTCTCCTTCCTTGTTCGGGGTGTAGGCACCGAAGCCATTGTCCTTGGCTACATCTCCGCCGCGACAATATAGGTCAGGGACAATCCTGAGTAGAAAGAACAATATGTACATTACAAAGTGGTATGCGGAGGGGCACGTACGAAATATAACACTAACTTATAACCACGTTGTTGCTAGATAATACAGCACATCTGTTTTACCTGGTGCAATTTTTTTTCCACAAATAAGTACTAAGACCATTCATCATTATATAATCATATCAGCTATAAGACGTCCACTGCTGAACATAGGCCTCCCACAATGACTTACAGATAGGCCGGTTGGAAGCGACTAAGACCATTGAATACTAAAAACTAAGAAATACTTTCCCCAAATATTATGTAAATCCCTTCTTTAACATACTAGCAACAACAGAATATTAAAAAAAATACTATGTCTGTCTGTCACTATACCAGGATTTTTTTACAGTATTCTTCAGTTAGGTACAAACCTAAAGAATCTGGTTCCAGTGTAAGCATGTCCATACGAATCTCCTCTGACGAGGTTCAAGAAGAATTGACAAGTTTTAGGCACGACGTCGGAAAACAGCTCGATTAACACCTTACCTATCTTCGAGCCACCTCGAACCCAGATATCCATAGACACTCTGAAACAGAAGGTACTTTAAGCTAGAATATAATAGTAGGTAAGCTACAATATTAAGCCTGTAATAGTAGCTACTATGGTAAGCTTCAGATATTTTGTTAAACGTTTAACATTGGTTATCGATAACGTCGCGCAGATATGAGTGGAAAGAGGTTGGAAAGGTATAATGATATGATCACGACTAACATTGGTTGTGTCTAACCAGTCCTTCTAGAAGTAAGGCTACGTTCACAAGAAAAAGTTCTGTGGTTGATAATTACGATTTTAATCATTATATGCCTGTACCCTTAGTACGAGTTTGCTTTGCGTTGTACGAAAACTAAATAAGAGCGCGTTCCGCGTTCTGATTGGTTGTTTTATTCGAGCCGGCCAATCAGAGCGCCGAACCCGCTGTCGCTTCGATTACTTTAAACGTAAAGCAAACTCGTAATAAGGATTTAGCACTTTCGAAATTTATAGTCATTCGTAACTTACCTAGGCCGATTAACGTTTAAAGGTTTATCCAACGCTGGATCTTTTATATCCCGATCAATTGATCCTGTTTTGAATAGAATAAACGGCAATCTGAAAATGTTTAACAGGTAATTAGAGTAAATAGGTAGTACATTTTACAAAAGCTTTTGAAGAATATGAAAATACCCACGAGGCTCCTAATATTAATTTGTGTTTTGTGTCCTTCCACGCTTCATCCAATTCTTTCGTTAGTAGCTGCTCCGATCTCTAAAGGTGGACATCATAAATTAAAATGTTAAAATTATCTATTCTTACAAGCACAGTTGGTGAAAAGGTGTAGTTTTAATCACATTGTATTAAAAAACAAAAGACTGCCTCGTGGGTCAAGTGGTGGTAAGTGCCATTGCCGGAGGGCTTGGGTTCGATTCCTGTGTCGGGCGAAGTATTGCTGGGCTTTTTTCGGTTTTTCGGAAATTTCTCAGTAGTAGCACAGAGTCTGAAAATGTGCCCGGTATATGGCAATAGGCTCACCACATATTACATGGGACTTACAACATAAATTGAGAAATGTGGGTGTACATTGTACAGTGGCATTACGTGCCATAATGTGCACCCCTGCCTACCCCCTGCCCCCTGCCGCCTTCTGGGATTAAAGGTGTGACGTTATAAAAAATATATAAAAAACAATTTTAGATCACAGGGACAGTGATGAAACCAACATAGAACTACCTATATTTGTTTCTTAGTTTCGTTATCTTATTAATACAAACGTAGCAGAGAGAATTTCATAAACAATATAATTTTAATCTCACTCTTTTCAAAACTCGACAGATTATAGATAAAAACTTACAGCAACGAGCAGCCTAGAGTAAAAATAGAAGTTAGCCTCTTGTATTTTGTTCAGATCCCGCTGCCGTTGTTTGCAGAGTAGCTGATTGTACTTATTGTTTTGTTCAGGCCTCCAGCAGTCCACGAAACCCTGGAAATTGTTGGCTATTTTATGAAAACATATTATCGTAGAATTGTAATTTAGAAACAAAATTGAGAAGAATGCTTAACCTCTCGTATGCCGTCTATAAGACAACAATAGAAAACACATTGTGTCTCGCGTGGATCCACGGTCCAAACATACGAAGGTTTAAAACCTTCTTCTTACTCCATCTTCCTAAGCTTTCGGCAGTTCCATTACCTTGGATGAGGTCTTGCAGAACCAAAGTGCCACACTTACCACTTTAAAATTATCATACCCTTTCCCCATACGCGTTCGGCGCTCTAATTGGTTGGTTTATTCGAGCCGGCCAATCAGAACGCAGACACGCTCTCATTTCGACAACTTTAAACGTAAATCAAACTCATACTAAGGGTATTGATGTCAAAATTAGAACGTAATCATCTTACTCCAGTTCGCTGTATGAGATTAATCCTTTTAAGAAGTTCCTTATTGACATTCATAGTCTCTTCCAGTTGCCGAGCGTAGAAGTCCAGCCTTCGAGGCTTTAGGTACAATTCTGGGAACAGTTCCGGAGGGCTATCGTCCACTTTAGGCTTTGCCATTTGTAACTGTACATCACACAATATATTAATTTAAATAAACTTGCGAAATCTGTTAAAAGAAGAATAAGATTGTTGAACATTTTACCTCTTTCTGATGATTAACCCAGATGGCATAAAACGCCTTCGGTACCAGAGGAAATCTTGGAGGCTGAAATGTAATGCATAGGTAATAGAGTTCAAAATTGAACAACTCATCAATATAAAACGAGTAGCGACAATTACCATTTTGAACTCCCTTGGCTTCCGTACGCGTGGTACTCGCGGTTTCTCGGGTTCTGGTGGTGGAGTTTTGAGAAGCGGATTCTCTAGTAAATCGTCGCATCGTCTTTCGCGTACTGGATGCATTGCTCATGTGGTGACTGTTACTTTTACCAGAAGTTCATTAACAGACCGGTTTACAGAAGGAACTAGAGAAACGTAAGTATAAGTTAAGGAGTGTTGTAGCGCAGGCGTTGGAGGTGCTGTCTTGTGGTGGTTTCAAGTCTACGGTTATGCTTTAGTTATTTGCGGCATTAGGAGGGGCATAAGGGAGGTTGGGTAAGGTGGGGAGGCTACTACTTAGAGGACCTAGTCCCCCTTACAGGTGCTCATGGTCAAAAAAGGGAATAAGTATCAGATACAATATTTGTTCGGCTGTTTTTTCAAAGATAAATAGAATTAAAAGTACCTTGTGTTTTATTTGTCTGTTAAATATTTAAGTAATATGTTGCTGCTGTTCCACATGTAACATTTACTATTTCATTAAGTTTATCAATTTTTCATAATTCACTTTTACAATTTGTTTTCTTACAAACCATTACAAACACTCGCTAACGTCATACTTCAGAAAGAAGATGTCAGTAATGGTTTGACTTTTATTATTTGCATGACAGAGTCATCTGTATTCTTTTATTTTTTGGGATTGATGATGTTTATGGCACTATGTATTTGTAGGTTGAATCACATTTCTTTAACATAAAAAATAGCCTATCATATACAATGTGATAGGGGTGAGACTTCTAACCCGTTAAGGCTGAGTACTACATCTAATTTTATCGACAAAAGTCGGGGTCGAAGGGGTCGAATCCCCTCCCGTAAAAATTATGGCTATTTTAATATTTTTTTTACTTTTTTCTGATATCAAAGGTTGTATGCGTCGTAGAAACAAAAAAAAACGGTAGCTAATAACCTTGGCTAACTAATTAATTACTTTTTCCATATGTTTGATAATGTTTTGGTGAGAAAAAAATCATTTGTGAATTATTTTTACCGAAAAAATCACTATTTTTCAATATTTTCAATTAGGGGTTCAACCCCATATTATGTTTTTTGTTGTTGTTGTTATGAAACAAAAGATTAGTTACAAATTGGACGAAACAAAAATATACTTAAATCATAGTGCGGAAGGTTTGTGTCAACATTATACGCGTAAAGAATGCAAACGTTTGCTTTAAAAAATCAGTTTAATCTGGAAACTGCACTGTTTTATTTTGGAATAAGTTATAAAATAAAGGTGGAATAGATGTTTGTAGAAATATTATTTAGACTAACTAGATTTTGCCAGCGGGTTCACCTACGTTCCTGTGGATAAAAAGTATCCTATCCCTGTCTGTATTCTGTATATCAAACATCAAAATCCGTTCAGTAGTTTCAGCCTATCATCCGTCCGTCAGACAAACATCCAAACTAACTTTTACATTTTTAAAATTAGTGTGGTATAGGATAAAAAAGTTGTAAAAAATAAAACACGCTCCCAATTAAAGGATAATATTCTTTAAAGCAACGCTTAGTAGCATTTTATTCATTAAAATTGGTTGTTTATTTTGATTAAAAAATACTCTAATCTTTTTTTCAATGTATTTGATAATTGTATAAAAGTTTTAATTACTGTCAGGTTTTGAAAACTTTGATCTTCTTGAGGCTTTGCTCTCACAGCCTTGTATCCGCACAGCTTTGCTTACAATTTCATAATACGAGTGGCTGTTTTGCCACAATTTATAAGAAATCGTCACCAGACTCGTCTGGGGACTAAAAAACACAGTTGGATTTGATACTATGTTATCAATCTTCACACCCACGTAGGTTATGACGTAGCATGGTGGTACCTACAAGAAAATATTTTTACAAGTACGTATGACATTATCCTTGGTTTTAAACGGGTAGGTAATTCATTGTTAGATTTGTTAGATATAAAATGTAGAATAAATCAGATAAAAGTTTTTACACAATATATTGCAAGTGTCCATTGCTGAGCGAAGGCTTCTCCTCCTACAAAGAAGGTGTGTATTAATGATGAGTATTAATCCCTTCTCTAGCTCAAGGTGGATTGGCGATTACAAACTTCGCATTCGCAACATCGCCAACCCGCATTGAGCAAGCGTAGAACCTACTCTGTGCGAAAAGAGGCATTTGGTCAGCAGTGGCCACTTTTAGGCTGTTGATGTATGATGATCTTTGTAACTTACTCTAACGGGTATTTGTTTAGTCCGTTCTAAAAATCCTACAGAGCCGTCAATGTACCCGACAAATGTACTTTCTGGGGTATTTTTATCTCCGAATTCCCAGACATCACAGAATACAATATGTGCAAGCGATAGGATGACACTGAATGTGAGAGACTTATGGTGTCCCATCGCACTACCATACTCTGATAATATCCACTAGTAAATGCAATCAAGGTTTAGAAATCTTTACAAATTAACTGTCAATGTCTTTGCTACGAACATTACTTTGATGTTTACAAAATGTCACTTAAGACTGAGTAGTTTTACACTCCCCTAATTGAAAACAAAAATTGATTCGTGTATTTTTGGCTTAAATTTGTTACGGCGGTGCAATAATGACGATATACCTGATTAAATGGTGTTCTATGCTACATTATAGGTTTCTTATCTGGTTTTAGCTTCTTCGTTATAGCTGTTTATTATATATACGCATACCAATTAATACACAAGAATATTTAGGTAGTTTTAAAATTATTCTTCAATCTAAACAATGTCTGTAAACTTGCATCAGTGACTGGAAATACTAATCTCTGAGGTTATAAAAAAAGTATAAAATAGCAACTTAAGATTTTATTTCAATTTATTTATTTATTTGTGAACACAGGTTAAGATAGATGTTACAAAAAATACATTTTGTCCTAAAAAAGTTACAAAAAGTTGATTTGATTATAAATAATAAATACAATTGATATAAAAAAATACAAAATAAAATATCAAATAAATATTATACAACAATAAATAAATATTATTAAAAAAAAAACTAATAAATATTTTACATGTAGTAAGTATCTGACTTTTGGAGTTATTAAATGTGAATTACAATAACATTTTTTCCTTTAAACGTATTTTTAAATCTGTAGCAAATCGAATTGGATCAGTTGATGGTAAGCAATTGGTGCCATCTATAGACATGGACACTACAGGAGTTATAGGTTCCGGGTGATATCACTCCAGTCACTCATACGGATTTCAGGTCAGTTAGTACAACCCATTTTCCAAAGTCCTTCTGCAACTATATCGTATGAAGAGAGGCTATTCTGAAATGTACCGTAATGTATTGTCACTACGTTCGTATTTGAATTGTAAAACACCTCCGGGGTTGAAATGATATTGACCACATCGACTGTGACGTGCGACACCATGTAGCATTTAGGTATCTGAAATAATAAATAAGAGTTAAAAGATGACAAAGTGAAGACATGGTAGGAAAACTTGGATTGCTAATGAAAATAAAGTCTAAAATCGCTTAAATCTTCTTTGCTCATTTCATTTTTGTTTGAGATTAGGTTTATGTCTATAATTAAGATAGATATAGACTGCTGTACGAATCACTACATAGTATAATACAAACTTGCTTCTTCTGTCCCTATGTACCTTTGTATGCTTAAATCTTGAATACTACGGTACGCAAAGGATTTTGATAGTTACGGATTTTTTTAATAGATAGATTGATTCAAGTGGAAGGTTTATATGTATAATACATGCATAATATATCACTATTGCAACCATGATAAGCTGGGGCGAGTCGCTAGTTTATTATAAGATAAGATTATACATATATATTTAAACTTACTTCAAGTTTAATATTCTTTGTACGTGTGAATAGGCCAACATGTCCCTTGTGATGAAGCAATTTAACACTTCCTAACGAAGGTTTCCCAAAATTCCAAACTTCCCCAAACACATTTTGTATGCTTAACAGTAATAAACAAAATGTACTGACATTGTGAAGTCCCATTGTCCGGGTTGGCCATAGGGAAACCTACTGTAACCAAATCCACCAATCCACTACGCTTATATTACACGTGAATTAAAATTTAATTCTGTAATTCAAATGTCTTACAATAATCTGATTCATAGAACAAACCTAATATGTGACCGTGACTGCTCGGTTGGTGCGGTGGCCGGGCAACTGGCTGCCGGCTAAAGCCACAACGTGTAGTGGGTTCGATTCCCACACGAAGCAAATCTTTGTGTGATCCACAAATTGTGGTTTCGGGTCTGGGTGTCATGTGTATGTGAACTTCTATGTTAGTAAAAGTAAAAAAAAAAACAAGTCGGATAAAGTTTAATACAAAATTGGTCACATACCTATTTAGACAGACCAATCAGCTTCTTTCAGCGGTTTCAAAAAATCCTGTGACAAAAATTTCCCCTTGTGGTCCAGACCAAATTCTCGTGACATTTCCCCATGTTTTCCAGACTATAAATAATCTGTCTCTGTACCAACTTTCATCTAAAACCGTCCAGTACTTATTTCTTGATAGAGTAACAAAGATACATCCAAATGTTCTCACAAATTTTCCCATTTATTTAGCTCCTGGAAACGGCTTCACCCACATCCCCATGGTATATAAAATAGCCTCTTTTGTTCCAGACCATAATCTAGTCCTGTTCCAAATTTCATCCCGATCCCTTCAGCAGGTTTGACGTGATTGAAGCATATACATAAACTTTCGCATTTATAAATATTTTTTCTGTAGCATTTTATGTTCTGTTATGTTAACATTATCGAATACAATAACATTATCGAATACTTAGGTTTCTATTAATTTTTGTACATGTTATTTGTTATTAACTACATAATTTTACTCAAATATTAAAGTCCTCGACATATTGTAAATGCACTATGATTGGTAGGAACCATCCTATCGAGGGTGAGCAGACAGTACTTCGTACCGGAATACTTGCTCATCCTTTAGGAAGCATAAGACTAGTCCAAACCCACACAACAGTGGAGATACTACTTCTCTGTCTTTGGGATGTTTCAGCTAAACACCAGCTAGAAGCTCTCAATTCTATCAAAGGAGATGCCAGGCAGGAGGCTCATCAACGATGATGAAATAGTGGATGCCCGTTACAAATAGGCGACAAGTTGATCATTTATCAGATACATTTCCGAAGAATTGAACAACTTAAATCCTCCCAGTTCATTTCATCATCGCTCATCGTCACACAATTGGTTACTACCAAGCGAGTTAGGGTCAGCTCACATCGAGGACGCGACGTGACTATACTGGAAGAGGCCAGTAACGTTGTACTGCGCCACGAGTCGCATCCTATTGCGTCGGAGCATTGTCGATCCTTTCCCCAATCCTCAAAAGTTCTCCTACGCATTTGTCTAGTCACCTCTGGTATCGCAAGTGTGTCCATGGACGGCTCCGATTGCTTACTATCAGGCGATCCTTGTGTTCATTCATTCAGTTTTTTAATTTAGATAGATATCTAAAAAAATAAATATTCCAAAACAAATTAATATGCACTAAAAAGTAAAAGAAATAATTGCGTATTTTTCAACAACTTAATAGATCAACTAACTTTACTAACTCATCACACACATTATAATGTAAGTAGGTACAATTACTGTTATTTCTGGAGTCGGTGTCAGCCAACTAAGATGGGTTTGTTATTTACCTATTATCATAACAAAACATTATAGTTTTACACCAGTTGCAAGTAGGTAGTTAACCACCACTCCGCCCGTGCCGTGCCCGTGCCGTGCTAGTTGTTGGCGTTTCCTAGGCTGACACCGACTTCAGAAGTAACAATAATTGTACCTACTTACATTATAATGTGTGTGATGAGTTAGTAAAGTTAGTTGATCTATTAAGTTGTTGAAAAATACGCAATTATTTCTTTTACTTTTTAGTGCATATTAATTTGTTTTGGAATATTTATTTTTTGAAGTTGTTTTTTTTTTTGTTAAAATTGTTTTTTATTTCTTGATTTTTAGTGAATAACTTATTTGAGTATGGGTCGACCTATTAAACGCGCTGCTCATATGAGACAGTGCCGTTTAAATGAATAATATTAATATCTATCCATATTGACGCATAATTAAATTATTTTCAAATGTATATTAACCTGATACCCTTACTTATGATCTGCTGAGCCGACAGCTAACAGTAACCTGTTCATAAGCTACATACATAGTCAGTTGTCAAACACACAAACAGATTAGATACCCACATAGGTATACAGTCATGTAACTCAGACAGCACATCAAGCTACCCATCATTCTATACCAGATATGCTACTATCTGTCCTGAATTTTATGGCTACTGAGAAAGATAAGCTAGTATGCATCACTTCAACGTAAACGCAGAGCTCATTCTGCTCATTTTTAAGGAGTTCCCTGGATTATCTTCCATATTTATGGTCAAACTTTAAAAACAATTATATGGAACCACACTGCCATCGTACTCTTTCAAACACAAAAAGAATTTCTCAAATCGAACTATAACTGCCAGAGATATGCATTTGTCAAACACAAACAGATTAGGTACCTACATACACATGTAAATCAGACAGCACATCAAGCTACCCATCATTATATACCAGATATGCTACTATCTGTCCTGAATTTTATGGTTACTCAGAAAGATAAGCTAATATACATCACTTAAACTCAAACGCAGAGCACATTCTGTTCATTTTTGAGGAGTTCCCTGGATTATCTTCCACATTTATGGTCAGACTTTAAAAAAAATATATATGGGACCACACTGACATCGTACTCTTTCAAACACAAAAAGAATTTCTCAAATCGGTCTATAACTGCCGGAGATATCGATTAACATACATAAAAAAAAAAACGGTCGAATTGAGAACCTCCTCCTTTTTTTGAAGTCGGTTAAAAAATAAGTTGGGGCTGGCTTCAAGCTCCGACATACTCATGCATGCATGCATGGATGAAAATCGTATGACTTTAAAAATTGGCTCTTCCAGTCTTCCTCTTTCGCGTTCCTTTTCATCTTTCCATATTCAAAACAAAATTTACACGATCTGCTTTCCTTCTTAAAATTATACCAATACATTAGAAGAAAAATACAACACGGATCTCATAAAATAATAAAAGACAAAATAAAAAAGTCTATTTAATTTCAAGTGTGCCATTTCATACCTAGTTACCGTTTGAATTCTATTCTATCTCCAGTAAGCTGATCTACAGATAGAGAGTAATGGAAACTGGTGTTAAAGATATGACTGGTACTCAATATTGTCGGTATGAGCCATGTTGGATAGGTCTTGGCCCTTGTCTGCCCTGTGGAGGAGCTTGCTGAGCAGGTGGGAGTTGCTGTTGCCGTTGCACATTGCAACCGTTCTGCACCACTCCCTTCGCAATAATCGTGAACCTTGATGGACTTAGTTGCAGTAAGGAGTAAGTGATCGTCACGACGTGAGTCTGTGTGTTGTAGTGCACTTCTGGAGTAGAGAAGAAGTTATTCACTTCCACGTTGACGTATGTTAAAATATGGCATGGTGGTACCTGTAAAATATTATTCAGTTAATACTTCATTGATTTATTATTGTTCGCTTTATTATTCGCTTTAATTTTAGCAATGTTAAGATATTACACTTTTATTTTCCAGGGGGATAATCATCCAGTGGCTTCTCCCACTTTGGGCTAGATGAGAGGAAGTGTCAGACTAAACACCATCCAGTTCCTACTCTTGCTTTTCGAGCCGGAGCCCCGGTAACCCGCTAGGTAGTCCGCAACTCCGGGTCAAGAAATTACATCTAAGACGAAACTCTGAAGTCAGAATCTTAATTCAGTTTCTTTATTTTTAACATAGTGGCTTAAAATGATGTTGATTTTATTGGGATTTCTACATAAAACTGTCAAAAATACCTATCAAAATTGGGGAAAACAACTTTGAAACAATGTAACTCACTATTAATTGTATTTTTTGTTCTTTTTGGAATAACGTAAAACTGCCCTTAAATACAGAGACTACAATGGCTGTTGGTAAGTTGTCAACTCCAAACTCCCATATCTGAGCGTGCACTGCTTGTACAGCTGAGAGGGCGATACATAACAATATCACTTTAGATCCCATCGCACAATCACACTATATCAACAAGTATGTCTTAAACTGTCCAGTTTGTATTTTTATAAAGGCCAAATACTATAATAACAGCTGTGTATCCAATTACACATTCACAATTTATTTCTATTATAAGCAAGTGAAATTGATTCGTTCGATCGCGATCGTTTACTAAGAATAAATTGTGTATTTTATAAACTTTATAAAATGTAATTTGTTACACTACGGTGTAAGTAATGTAATGTTGCTTTACAATACCATTTTATTTGTTTTCTTTGTCGAAACAAATCATATTTCACTTGTATGTAATCAATGGATATGTATTCTAGGATATTTTTCATAAGAGATTTTATAGAAGTAGGTAGTCTATTCCAATTCGCATAGTAGATGTAGAAGCAATTTCAATTCTAAGTCAAATCTTAAAATGTATTTATCACAAAATTGATCAAGAAAAATGCTACAGCTATACATATACAAGAGAGTAGGATTACCTAAATGAATCGAAAGAAACAGATTGCACAGTAACTTTTAAGCCACATGTCATGTCCACAAAGAGAACAAGAATAGACATGCTACAATTGCATTAAGCACCGATTTTGAATAAACATTAATTATCAGTAGTGCAAAGACGAGAGATGATTATAAAGTAGTGCAAAGAAGAGGAGAGAGGTTGAAACAATAGCTACTGTCTCCGTACTAAATCAATCTTTATTATCTCACCTGCATAGGTACCAAATACCTTGGCTAATAGGCCTTGCAAACAGCATACGAGTAGAATACTTTCTTCAATCGCAAGAAGAGTCTTTCCAAAACGATATGTTGGTTGATGCTCCCTATAATCTTCTACAATCATGATTATAAATGCATTTAGTATATATGGTCCGCACCTCGAATCCACGCCTGCGAGAGTGGCAACGTCATGTGAAGCGTGCCATGCTTCTGCTAGCTAATTCTTCTTCTTCTTCATATCTGTCATGATGACCAAGATCTGCTCTCATCTCTGCCAAGTGTGTAACGATTAAGAAGAAGAAGTATTTATTGAATGTAGAAATATCAGCAGGTTTCCAGTCAAGCCTTAAGTGCAAATGATTTCTTGGTGCTATAAAAGTTCCAGTTAATTCCGTAATCCATCTCATGTGTGTTGGTAATTCAAGATAATTCTCCATACATACTGTTTGGCTATTAGGCAATTTGTAACTGTAATTCAATTATGATACGCCTGTGTACTTGCTGCGTTATTGCTGCTTTCATTGTAGTCTTCATAATCATGTTGTTTAATGAGATGACTTTGATTGCTGATCATGAGGGTTTGTTTGATTCAACCACTATTAACATCTTCATCATATTGAACCAAAGTTTTGTCCAGATACACATTTTTCAGCTTCGGATTTGTAACTTCATACATTAAACTACTAACATAATTATGTAATTTTTAGAGAACTTCAAGAAGAGATACAATAAAATAACCTTGAAAATATTCCCTTGAGGAAATATTAGGGTACATTGGTTATTACTGGAAGGTCCGTCCATCAGAACACATTGGATGATTTTCCCCTCTTAAAAAAAGAAAAAACTCATGTCTTGTATTTTCCAAAAACTATCAGCTGCATGTCTACGTACAACCAATACGCGATATAGGGGTAAGCACACACGAGTGGTTCGCATTGGGAGCGAAAAAACCAACACCACCCGCACTGAATACTGAAAATGTTACTAATTTAACTCGTGACTTGTATCGAAGGGAGATCCTATGTTTGTACCGGGGATTTGGATGCGGCATTAGTATTGGGGCACAGGGAAATTGTATCTCGTTCGTAGTTTTTTTAAAGTTGCATCCTGTTGAATCTTGATCTGATATGACTATAGAAGCTGCATTATTTAAATTATTTTTGTGTTGCTTAACTCGCCTTAAGAAATATTTTTATTAAAGGAATTTATCAAAATCCTTTCTTGGGGGAAGGAACCTACGTAACGTTAAGCCTACGTTTTACAAGCTTTATGCATTCAAAGTCTCAGCCCGATCGATTTAAAATTGACAAAGTTTCGTACAAAGTTTTATCTCCTATTTAACCCCTTGTGGATAGAATTAATCAAAATCCTTTCTTAGCGGATGCCTACACACAGTGGAACATACGGTGGCGCTGTGCCCTGCATGGGCTGAGCACCGCCGTGTCCTCAGGGATGTAGTCGGCGACGGCGACCTCTCGCGTCCGGCATTGGTACAAGCCATGGTGCGGAGCGAGGGGGACTGGGATGCCGTCTCCTCCTTCTGCGAAGCAGTCATGCTAGCTAAGGAGGAGGCGGGGCGCGTGAGAGAACGAACCTCCTCACGCCCCAGCTGTCGCGAGAGACACTCCGGGCGTCGGGGATCGCGCGACGATCTCCGGCCACCGTAAGTGCGGGCCTGCGGACGGCGAGCAAGGGTAGTTCGCCGCCCGACCAGAACCAGACCCGTGCGTGCGGCGCGTCGCGTTCCGCGCGCGCCTCAAAGAGCCATCAGACCACCACAGATGGGGCCCAGTAGGGCTGATGCCTAATCCGGAGCTGCGGACAACCTAGCGGGTTTACCGGGGCTCCGGCTCGAAAGGCAGGAGAAGGAACGGGGTGGTTTTTAGTCAGTAAGAGTCTGACACTCCCTCTCGCCTCGCCCAAGGCGAGAAAAGTCATTGGATTTTCCCCCCTCAAAAAAAAAAAAAAAAAAAAGCGGATGCCTATGTCAACATCTACCTACCTGGTGCAGTAGTTTGGGTTGTGCGTTGATAGATCACTATATCAGTCAGTCAGTCACCTTTGAGTTAATATATTTAGAAGATATCACATCCAAAGTACTAGTAACTGAATGTGATTGATGCACGTATGGTCAGTAAACGGCGTGTGTTTGCTCCGGGGCTGGCTTTTTGTCCGTCCGTGCGTCTCACGGCACCTACCCACTGTTTAGACCAAAGAACGAAACAATGTCAATATTCTTAGCAGGGGAACTATGTATTTGGATTATTTAGGTGAAGTTGCTGTTGTATTCAGGCTATAAATATACTGAGAGAATAATAAGGGATATTTTTCTTAAGAGAAATATAGGTAAGGCAAGTCGTTGTAGTTACCAAACAAATAATTAGTGTTAAAATGCTTTTATAAAATTCTAGTATTCTCGACATTGGTTTTGGTATTAAGCACAATAATGTTTAGGCAATCGACATTGCAGAGCTTTTCTTAACAACGTGAGAAATTATTATAGGTACAACAAACGAAGATGAACGTCTGAACACTTTAAGTAGGTCAGACTCAGCCAAGTTCTGCTCAATAAGAAATGTTGCATCATTGTTCATTACAGCAGCGTCTGAATCACACAGAATTATACAGGAACACAACAAGGCAGAAGGCAACGTTGCGGAAGGTCTGCCGCGCGACGTCAATGTTGCACGCGTCAAGAAACGCGCGACAATGAAATTGTCCCGGCGAGTTCGCTGTTCTAGCAATGTGTGAGTAATTGTGCAAGATCATTACTGTGCCTGAGATTGTTCTAGTTTCAAACAGCTTACATTTAAATGTACATACAATATAAGTTGGTTTACAATGGACTTTGTCGCTTGCAATTGATAGATAATGTTTTTTCTAGAAGTTTATCTAGACCGCATTTTACTGTTATCCTTTCACCAAACACTTAAGTTCTCTTTGTTAAAACCCATAAATACTGTATAGGTAATGTACTAGAATTTACATCATAATTTATTTTCGTCGGCAATCCATTAACCGGCACTTCAGGTAAATTATTTGGAACGTAACAATTTAATATATTTGAAGCTGTAGGTACGGCGCCGTGGTGCAAGTGCGCGGCTTGTCATTGTTCCCACACGGGCTCATCAAGTATGCGCCTCTGAATTTTGAGCGGCGTATTCAAACATGTCCCTGTAAGCCTCTACAATACGTATTTTATTGACGCTTCACACGATATTCCAGTAATAAATCATTTACGCACCTATATTTTGAAATGTTCTAATTTAACAAATTAAAATGTCTATGCTCTCGATTTTGGGTAATTCTAACCAATAAATTATTATGTTTATTAAAATTTCTGTGAACTGTAATTAATGTCAGCATCAAATATAATCCTCATCTAATAAATTAAAATGAAATATGAATAATTAATTCGGTACAAACAGTTTTAAGTAAGCTCAAACAAAATGCGTCAAATATAAAACATTGCAACGTTAAAACGTATCGAAAAACTAAGCACTAAGATTTCCTGACTTTTCCATTTACGAGAGCGACTAGAATCGTATTTTAAAATATAATACGCTTTTATTTTGGAAAATTCCGCGAGTGGCTCTGGGGAGAGAAAGCTAATTTCAATTTCATTTAGTTCTGGCGCCATTCCATGTGCCGACCAGAGACCAGAGACTATGGTACCACAACCAGACCGGATTTTTCCTACCAGCAATACTTGAACAACTTACTTGCCCAATGGTTATTGTTATTAGCGTATTATTTGAGTTTCTGATCTAGGTACATTTACAGTAATATGATTTTTTTTAAATAATAACTCGTCTACTTATATGTTTATCAAAGTTGCAGCCTTAAAAACATTTTTCATAGTTTTTTTTGATCAGTTGTTAATACAACTGAGACATCTCTATTGCCAAAATATTCTTTCTCAAGTAGGCATCTACAATAATATAGTACGAAAATATTGAATACGAGTACACTTTACGTATCTAATCTATGGTGGCGAGTGCAGCTAGACGCGGAACCCTCGGGGACGTTTGGGTTCCGTAGGCAGATTACACCCCGTCTGAGCCCCAATACGCAATTTCATTGCAGAAGGATTTCGCATTTTTATCGGCGAATCTATCCGGTGTCTTTACTATTAGAGTGCCCTCGCTCGAGAATGTTTAAAGGTCTTTATTGATAGTTAATGTAAGGGGTTGTGCTTGTACTGTATTATCAAAATCCGATGCTGTTCCGTTTGTTTGTGTGTAGTACTTTATTTGTTTTAATGTTCCGGAGCGGTTTTATGGTAAACTTTAGGACAGTCTGATTTCACAATTTAGACACGAGTAGTTTACGTTTCCTTTAGAATAAAAAGTAAATTACCTTTTCAAACAAGTTGTTAAAACTCTAGACGGCTGAATCATACAATAAAAGTAAACTCAATTTCACTTTCGACTAACTACTTCTAGTTTTCAAACTGTCATACCGAAGAAATAAGTACCTACGAAACGAAAAACTGCTAATGGAGTCCCGTTCCCATCTCATGAAAACAAGTCACTGATAAATAAAATTTATTTTTGTTTCAACCCGAAAATATGGAGGAAAGTAATAAAAGACTGGCAAATAAAGGGCATAAATTACTTTAAACTAATGTTCCAACTTTGTTCGCGGTTCGTCAGGGTGACGCGGGATCCGGGGACAATTTAAACCGTGCTACATTCCGTGCCAAGATATCAAACCTCCCTTACGGTGGATGATTCGTATTATTCTCCTTCAAGACTTGATTACGCCAACGATATTGTAAGGCAGAGAGCACACGGCGCTCACACCGATATTATACCTCGTTCATTTTGTAAACGGTGGCTCGTGTTCGTGTTTCTTGGAATTAAATGAAGTTGTCATATTTTAGTCCACCTTGTTCCATTGCCCAGTTGTCATTCATGTGAATTAAAAATTTATGCTGGTAATAGAACAGCATATGTGTACCAGGTTTTACTAGTATAATTTTATTCTATGTATCTCAATATACCTACGTGAAGAAATTGAATACATCCTCCCCATTATTTCTTCTCCGTTACAAAACACTTCTGTCCACCTCGAGGCAAATAGGTCAATATAACATTTTGCAGGTTCTTATACAAAAAGGGTGCATGTTATTACAAAATGACGTGTGAAATGAAAACACGTCTTATTTGCATAATAAGGAGCCCGACGGCTCCCCTAGGAAATAATGACAAGGAAGTTTTGAGAACGCTATGGGCGACAAATGAAAGCTGCTTACAAGAAGTCGAGTAGAACATTGGATTTTTTTATCCTTGCAGTTGATTAAATACCTACTCGTACCTAACTCATCGATAATTTTGAAATAACAGATAAATTAACCTATATTATTCGCTAACTTGAAGACGAATTGGAAAAACACCTATTAGTAATATAAACATTGAAATGGTTGTCGGATTGACACACAGAAAACATCGTTCTTATCTTTTTTTTTGGGACAAACCCGCCGCAACCGTCAATTTCTTCACGTATTATGAGATCGGAATGAAATTATACTAGTAAAACCTGGTACATATATACCGTTCGTTTTTATCATGAAGAATATTTCCCAATTCCATATCCATCGTCGCATATTCGCAACAACAGCGCAGTGTGCAGGCGTCCCATTTGAAACCACCTCGTTAGAACTTGATTAGAGAGGCCACAATGCGATAACAAGCTCGGCTTACAAGCCAAAACTTCTGATTATCTCGTTTATGGGTTCTGTAAGTTTTTAAAGAAATGTCTTCGCGAATTAGCTGTATATCAGGAAATAATGCCCGGGGCGGGAGGAGACGAGGGTGTCTGGGGGAACAAATTGTCAATTTATACCGTATTAACAGTCTGTTGCTCGGAATTGCTTGTGTTTGAGTGCAGGGGTTTTTAAAGCTATTGAAAGTTAGTCAGTTCATATGAAGTGTGTTAGTCATACTTGGATTTCTGTGTGTTTGAAGTTTATTTGAATTGAATATAATCATACGCTTTATTTCATGCAAGGGTGAGTTATCAGTCCTGTGTAAAATCTATTGACCTTGTTTATTTCCAGTACAAACAGTTATAAGCTCGATTTAATAATCAATTCTTTATTTATTAGGTTCAATTTGGATTTAATTAAACAATTTCTTAACAAATCCTTCATTTCAACACATCGTAGCTATCTACCACCCATACAATCCGGAGCAACTTCAAAGTTAAAGTAGACAGTTGAAAATTGGCATATTACTCGACAATGGCTGTGCAATCACAAATGCATTAGTCCAAGAGTGCTGAAGTCACCCGGCTCTCTGGCTGACCGTATGCAAACCTACTCGGTAATCGAACCGGCGTACCGTCTCAAGTGATTCTATACTGGGATGTGGAGAGGAGTCACTTGAGATCTATTTTGGATATCGATTTTTCTTTAATATTATTGGTGATGGGAATGGAATTACTATCAGATGGTGAGTAAGTTTAGTTGAATATGAGAAATAAAATTCCAAGGCTATCTAACTTTTTTTTTATTACGGAGAGAAAAAAGTGCGCTAAGCTTGTTGCAGAGAGAGACTAGGGAGTGTGAGATTTTTATCTTACTAAAACCGCCCTGGTGGCCACCTTCAGCACCGATAATGGGCACCGAGTCCTCTAATTAGACCTGTTCCGAAGTCCCTCGAGTGCAACGCCTATTACGGCACCTCTCTAGAAGGGTTACCTAACCTACTGCCCTTAATTAATAGTACCTAGTTGTAGGCTTGGTAGTCGCACTTTCAGGCAAATTTTTCTTACGCCGCGCCGCTGAGTTGGTAATTAAGCCTGATGAAAAACTATTAACGTAGCCTATCACTAGAGGCGAATCTTTTTATTAATCTTTTACTAAGGTCATCATGTTGAAAACTATGTGAATAACTTTTACCTCTAATAATAAACACAAAAGAGTCAGTATCTAATGGTACGATAAAAGATCAAACTTAAAAAAAAACTTGTACAGTAAATTGTTAATTACTCCAAATTTATTCAAGAATTTTATTCTATATTTAACCTATGTTTATAAATAAATTATTTGATTTGATTATTTGTTCCAGTAATATTGTATAATAATCTCATTGACAAGTTTCCCATAAAACATACTTTAAAAAGCTTAATTGTAATTCATGTACGGAACCCGTTTGCGCCCGTATCAGGGGCTCGTAAACTGTAAATACAAGTTAAGAACGATAAGACAAATGGACCATCTTATCCGCACCGTACGAAATCAAGACTAATATCTTCACGCTTGCAATCTAAAAGGGTGAGCCAGGAAGACTTTGAGACTTTAATGAAGATCTCCTAGTTACACGAATTAGTTTTCGAAGATAACAAAGGTGATTTTTAGGTTTGAACGTAGATTTCGTTGTGTGAGTGACGAAACGCCATGTTCGCAACTAAATGGTTCCAATTGGATGATCATTTTATGTTTATTTACGTTCGATGTTTGAAAAGCTGAATGATTAAAAATGATATAAAATCACGAAGCAAGTTTGTATTTGCTTCATGTATAAAATACTTGTGCAGGGAACAATTTCTTAACTTATAAACTCTTTAATTTGAGGAACTTACACTAATTATAAAGAATTAAAGTTGGCACGAATCTTGACGGCTGTCATCGTCGATAAAAATTAAAAAGTAATAAATATGCAAACGAACCGAGTCTCCAAGTTGGACGATTGGCGCAAAAATCTTCGTTTAATAACCCTTTTTATGAGCTCGATGTCTTTAACGATGTTCCGCGGAAATATTCAGGCAATCAAACTTGATTCTGTTTCATTAAAATAATTATGGTTTTTGATTAAGCTGTGTATAGCTTTGGCTACTGTTCTGTACTAAATAAACGAAGAAACTGTATGTAAACAGTAAATATACTAAACAAATAATAAGAATCAGTTTTTTCAGAGTGCAAATAGTTTTTTACAGGGTGCCTAGCTTGCTACAATACGAATGGGCCTGTTCACAAAAACGATATGAAACAACGCTTGCGTTGTGTTTCGTTGGTGTGAGGTTACCGGAGGCCCAATTACCACCCTTCCCAATCCCCGATTCTCCAACAACCCTTAAACTCCTAAGCCTTAAAAGGCTTCGATCCCAGCAAGGCACTTGTAACACCTCTGGTGTTTCGGGTGTCCATTGGCGGCAGCGATCGCTTACAAGCAGGTGAAAAAAAATCGATAAAAAAAATATGTTGCACAAAAACTTTGCATATTCAACTGTTTGTGTACTTACCAATAGCAGCAATAACAGTTCAATTGTCTCTTTATACCTAAAACAGTCGCGGGTGTACTAATATTTAAACTACAACGTTCATGTTGACAAATACTGTAGTAGGTAGGTACTAGGTATCATGTGATTCATCATTACGTGTCAGCTATGTTTTATGAGGCGGCGTCGCCTGGCTCTGCCCAATTTCACGCACCAGCGCCCCCTATATACGAGGCAGTATATCCAAATATGCGACCAGTTAAACGGTAGCCGTGTTAGAACGGACACTGATTTTCACGGAACGTATAGAATGATTTTTTTAATTGGAAGTTGTGTTTACTATTTGGTTTGTTTCACATTTATTTATTGTCATGTTTGTTTAGTTTTTGTATGGTATAAGCCGGTAAACGAGCAGTCGGATCACCTGATGGTAAGCAATCGCCGCCGCCCATGGACACCCAAACACCAGAGGCGTTACAAATGGGTTAGCTTTTGGGGGTTAGGAATTTGAGGGTTTTTTAAGATTGGGAAGGGGGTAATCGGGCCTCCGGTAACCTCGCTCACACAACGCAAGCGTTACTTTACGTCGGTTTTCTGTGAGGCCGTAGTATCATTCCGGTCATGCCGGCCGAAGCATGGCGCTGCCATACTTAAAAAGTTTATATTTACTACAAACAACTTCAAATATATTTCAATGTTGTTTGCCGATTGATCAAATGATCTAATTAGTCTCTACTAAATTCTATGGAAGTGGTATAAGTACCTTCACAAAGAATTCAGAGACCCCTTCATTACCCATTGGGTTCTTCTCAACCCAGAAACATAAATCTGCCACAAGCCACACTTAAAGCTACAATTAACAAATGAAACATTCAGTTAATTACGGTACCTAATTCTTTCATACGACAACCCAGCAATTCAAACCCACCAAATGTAAAACAGTAATAATGAAGTTCCACATTGAGCTCCATTGCACCCTGCGCGCCAATAAAACTGAGGTCTAGATTTATGTGAACATGCGATAATCATAAGCGGAACACAACACGCGTTTTATTGCCAGCCGGCATTCTACTCTCAGGTTTATTTGCATATTATTCCTTTATTACTCTCTCAGAATTCATATGCTAATGTCAACGACGATATTTTCGATCCCACGGGTATCCTCACGGATGTGACCCTAAAGATTTCGACACGTTTTATGTGTGTTTCAGCGGGTTTCATTTGAATATGTTTTAAGTTTGCGAATTTATTATGTGCTGAGTTCTGGTCAGATTTTTTCACGATTAATGCAAGTTAGTTCATTTTCTTTTAAAAAAAGTAAAGTTGGAACGTTTGTCTAGAATAAGATATATGATAGGATTTATAGACATTTTTTTTTTAAATAATCTGGGGAGTACCTATGTATATCGCTGTGGTAAAATACTGATGATCAAAACTCTATTTCGGATGTAAAACTGGTTCACAAAACAATAATATGCAATTGAATTAATTACAAAACTTCAACTGCACCGAAACTGGAAAAGTTTTTATTCGTCCATCTCGTGGATTTAACATCCGTGAAAACGCAACAAAGTACAGATAATGTACGGGGCCCAGCCACCCATGTAATGGTTTTATTCCGAGCGACGCGACGCGGCGATACCTCCGCCGTCTTGTTCGACGCACCTGTGATATCCCGGCCTTACTTCTAACCCGCTAATTGCTAAGAGGATTTCAGTATTAACGAGAACAGATCACGTTTTTGCGTTGAATACCTAATTTAGAATTGAGATGGATCGTCTTTTGTACTGAGTATCTATGGTAAATGTTTACAAGGGAAAGTGTTGATGCCTTGAAAATTCTCAAGAATTAATGATATAGAAGTGTTGCTACACCACGTGAACTATCAGTGTTGTATGTTTGTTCTGAAATACATTTAAAACGATAAACTATTATTGATAAAACGCATGAGTTTAAAAACGCTATAGCATGGGGTCAGAAAATTTTGCGATCATAATACCAATACGATATATTTAAATAAAAAAATCATTGCAATTAATTTGAAATAATAAACGTGAATAAAACGGCCAGTGTCCAGTTCACAAACATTGGAGCGACAATTGCAACCAACTGGGCGATTTTAATTTGTAATCCGGTGTGGCGATTAAACGTCGACCGGTAAATACGATTGCCGGATTAAAAGTCCACAGTTCATTTAACAGCTGCCTCAGTAATACCGTGAAAGCTTATTTTAATTCGGCTAATTAATGTCCAATTGTTTCGCGTATCGAGTCGCTAGTAAATTGTTTTAATAATAAAAAGAAATTATCGCTTGTTTTGTTAATCGTCTACATTTTATGTCATCATGTCTTCATGCTTTTGTTTTTAATTTTTAAAATTGGAATGTAAAGAGAACGGGGTCGTGTCATTTAGAAAAGAGGTCTGATGAGAAAAAGAAAACAGGCCATAGATACAGTGACGTTTGACACCGTTTTGATCCCGCATTACACTACACATTGTGTCACTACGAGTCTAAATATGAAAGGCTGTCCTTTTTCAGGCGGGTTTTGGTACAATACACAATGTTTGGAAGTAGGTTATACTTTTATATTATCTAGGTTGCGATGCGATTTATTGTTATATAAAAACTTTATTTATGGACATACCTAAATAAAGTTGTGTTCTATAAAAAGTTTTTACTTTTATACTGAAATTATGCGTCTTCAATATCAAATAATCATTATACGACTACGAGGATGCCCGATTACTTTCAAGCCGGTATGGCTCCCCTAAATAATATACGTCAATGAGCTGTAAAAACATTATACATTTATGCCCCAGTACATATCTATGTCCTACGATAGATATTACAGAAATACACGTTGTTTATAAACTACAAGTTTCCAGGTTGCATTTTCATAGAAAGATATTCTGAGCCACACGATGTACGTCGCTGAACTTTGGCTCACACAGGTCAGGTTGAGGAAGGCTCTATTTACATGGAATATCGATGTTTTAGCACAGCCCAAAGGCCACAGTTTCAGTACATGAAACGTAGGTACTGAAGATATTGTCCAATCTATTTTATTGAGGCGTATCTGTCTTCTGTCGTGTAAGTAAACTTATGCTTCTGGTTAATTATAGTAACTGTACTATTAAGATGCAGGAATTAATTTTGATGGGCTAGTAGGTATTAATTTTGATAGGCTAGTGGCTGACCATGGATCATCAGTTTGAGGAAAAATGTGTTCGAGATAAGATTTCAGGGCGGAATTCGAACCATTACGTGGTATACAGTACCAAGGGTCAAAATAATCTTGATATACATAGATATCAAAGAAATGCTCTACTGAAGTCAGTCTTTCCCTTAGACTGTAAAGCGTACAGAAATACTTTTAGTATGTATTCTAATGAAAAATTACGGAAACACTGTAAGTTCGGTGTACGATTGACATGTTCACGAAAAAAGATTGTAAACTACTGTAGTTTTTTTATCACGTGGATTATCAAACTATTTTCTTTTTTCGTAATAGTGGAGATGATGAGGAATTGTGTTGGACTCTAAAGCCGTGTGCTTGCCTGTCGTCGTAATACCTAACACAAATGGTGGATACTCCGTACCATATACTACTTCTAGAAGATTATATTTAGTAATTTAATTAAATATTTTAATATGTACATATATTAAATATCTATGTATAAAAGAACATACAGATATATTTATCAGTATACCTTGCAGCGAAAACTCAGCTCGCAACATGTCAAGTACGCTACTGCACACGCTGTTCAGACATGGTGACTTGCTGTGAATTTTATCCAGATTTTTTATTAAAATAAGACGTCCAATATTCTGTCGGTTTATCATCATTTTAAGTGTAAATAGTTGCGTTATTTTTTTAAATTTAAAAGCAATTTTTAGACTCGGGTAAAAAGGTGATGGTATTTTTAATTGACAATGTTTATAGTTTCAATAAAAACTTATATTGAAGCGTATCCTAGATCTCATACTAACCGATGTATGCTAAATCTTTTTTATAGAGCGCTTAAGTTCTTATAATGCCAAAATTACAAGTGAGCTATGATAAAACAGCTCTAAAACTAACAGCATGAGCCTCAGTGTATGCACAGAGCAAATCTCAAGTGTGCCGGTTACGTAGCAAACGAGGCTCGTACGTAATTGGTTGGAAAATTCAGAAGGCTTACCCGGTTGGCCAGCCTGTATCGACATGCTAGTGCCGTGGAAATATTTTGCCTACACGCTTCTCTGATGCTATTAGTAGCAAATTGTAAGGAAAATTGGTGGCAAACTGCCGAAAATTCTGTGCGCCGAAGTAAGTTTGTGAGAAATGTTTTTTTGCTCAACTTTTTAACAATTTAGTCATACTTAAGATTGCTTATTTGAAAAATGTTGAATATTGTGTAGATCCGAACAATTACATTACACATAAATACCTTACTTATTTAAACTAGATGAATCACATTTACACAAAACAAACTTGTTTAACTTTCAAGCAAATAACGCCCTTAAGAGCCTTTAAAAGCTAAAATAATTAGGTGTAATCACTATCAAACTAGAATAAAACACTATACAAGTAAAAGTTAGCTATCTAGCGGCGTGGCGTCGTTTGTCAAAGCTCTTGCGACCAAAAGTTTGGCTATTAACTGAACCTATCGGCTTCAGCTTAACTAGTACTTAACGTGACGGGATCATAATTGATGCGCTTAACTTGCTTTCAGAATTTGGATTAATTAATTATTTACTTATTGATTCTATACGTTTATTGAAATAAAGATTGGTATAAAATCAGCTTATTTATTAACTTGCTTTTGTTCTGTTTTGAAATAGAAAAATGTACCTTGAAACCTGCAAAAAAGTACACTGAAAATTATAAGAAAGTATTACCATAAAATAAGCTACATGCTATCCTTACACACTCATATTTCTCTATGCATAGCCAAATATAAATGCAGCCCCACCATAACCCTAAATGAAAGGTGTTAACCGAGAAATACCACCTCACTTCCATTCGCGACCAATTCGCAGTACAAACTCTTTTATCGGTTTAGTCCCACATTAAAAAAGAAGGATACCGATATAAAATTAAGTCAACAAGCTCCTCCGAAAAATTATTCATAGAAAAAGATCGCGAGGTGAAAACTGTGGGGTGGGTTTGGGTAAGGGATGAAGAAAGGGAAAAACTTGGATAACTGCCTTCATGAATTGGAAATGTAATTTGGTCGGGTAGGTGTGTGTGTGGCAATTGTTTTCGTTCTATTGCCGGATTACGACATTTCTGATTGACGACGCGTGTGCCGTGCGTCGCTTGGGCGGGATTGCCGCTAGTTTCCTTGGAAATGGAATAGGAGTATCAGTTGCTTGTCGTCGTTTCTACTGATGGAATATTGAGTGATGGGGACGTGACTGTGAGGGACATCTCTGTGCCCTATTTGGTTCACATAGTGGACGGTTTTTAGGACTGAAATGTAAACTGGTATAGAAGGTTACAAAGATTTTTCATGAATAGTATACATTTAAAAATCTATAGATATGTATCTAGTGCAGAGTACACACTACTTGTGTGTAAACTCATATATTCTTTGACTGCAAAATAGTCCCAAAAAAACTTCCCTCAAACTTCCACAAATTCTACTCAAAAACCCATGCAATCACAATGCCACTGTTGAAACAAACTCAATTCCTCCAAATAGCCCAGTTACACCTAAGCTCCTTACAATAGAAAGTATCTCCGAATTCCATCAGCCATTTCATCTGCAGCGCCTGGCAGACAATCTTGTGACAGACACGCAGACAACAGAGGGTCTGTCTAGCCTCGTAAAACACACGTTTTACCGACTTATTATACGACAACGTTTTGTAAAAACGACTTTCTCCGAGTAAAGGGAATCTAAATTGGCGTAAATTTTACGAGCACTATTTGAAGTGAGATGTAATTTTGTCAGGAGCTGATGGTAGTTTTTTTCGTGGACGTGAGGACGCCATAAAATGTTTGAAGGGCGGTTTAGCTGCCGTTAGCCGGGGCCAGTGATAAACAGGGCGGGCATTAAACGTCACTGTTATCAGGTAACGCTGCTATGTTTGTTAGTAAGGCTCGTAGAAAGTAAACACTATAAAAACAATATCGAAAAGTTAGAGAATTTAAACTAAATAAATGAACTAAAAGAAAAGAAAAAGAATCTAGATTTTCTTTTCAACTGTTTATCAATACGCGTGTGTAACCTTTGATATGGCTAGCCCATAGTGTCGTCCATCTTAGGTAACTCACGTAACTAAGATAGATGGCCCGAACGGCCGCGCAAGCTAAGGGGCATAAAAGGTTAGCCTTAGGACATAATAGAAAATGTAATTTACAGAAAAAGTGGCTGTAAAGGTACCTTTATCGCTATTTTTATAGGCAGTGAATAGTTTATAAGTACATATATTACAGGGCACCTTTAGAAATGGACTCGAGAAAAAATAATAACAAATATTGTGGAAGAAATCTATGACCTCTTATCGATAATGTTGATTTTCTTTGGCAGGAAAAAAAAAGAACTGAAGAAGTCATACCCATTTTACCAACTTTTTTTTTGCTTTTTTGACTAAGTACTCTCTATAAAGTCACTTACATTTAATATACCTAAAAAGATCGGAACTCTAACAAGCACGGAACATACACCTATTACAAAATAATTCCAGGAAACACCTTTTATTCCCATAGAATTAAATAACAACATAATTAAGTAAATGAAGCAACACAAATGATCAGTTCGTTCCTCTGTTTGACTTCATCCCATGGGGAGCGCGGCGGCTGGTCGCGGCTGATAAAATGCAACTCCAAGGAGACCGCTACACTCACACGCGAAGATACACTGCCGGACAAACTTATCTGAACACAAAATATTAAATAAAAAACAATATTTTTCTATAATATATTAAGTATCAGTGTGTACTATCCTTATAAATCATACAGTTTGTTTCATCTATGACGAAGTAGGCTAAAATGCTTCGTTTTTCTTTATGGAATATGGGGCAAACAGGCAGTCGGGTCACCTGATGATAAGCGATCAGTGTCGCCCGTTCGTTATTCCTTGACTGCCCGTGCTTCCGAGCACTGGCACCAAGAGTAATTATTATTCTGGTTTTTTGAACGCCGAGGTTAACTGCCTACCACAAACGCTGGAACCTGCGTACCTGCAGTTTGTGATTTCGTAGGCTTGTTAAGATATCTATGAAAAAAGGTTTTACCATACGTTATCGCAAACTTGTAGAATACAATATTATTCTATACCTCAATCCGATTTATACAGGTCAAACTATTTTTAGATGTTCCGTGAAAATACAATACTTTATGCACGAAAACTCACCTTTCAGTTTTCAAAGATACAAACTGTGAACAGCGCCTCAACAGAAAGTAGTATCAAGTTCGACTGTGCCAATACTTTTGTCCCCAATTGTAAATATCTCCCTGATCCTATACACTTAATTCTATTTTTAATTAAAGTTCAAGTTACCGTGAAAAACTTTTCCCGATGCAAATGAACGCATTTACCTTCCGAAGACTAGGTGTGCTTTCCCGTACAACTTCAGATATTACTTAGAAATAATTAAACAACTTATTTTCTTTGATCTTTTCTTATCTTTTTCCTTGTGGTTTGTGTTTTCTAAAGTTCATAGTTTGTAATTAATTTTGTAGTAGGATTTTATTTAATGAGAATGTGTTTGTGTAAAGTTGAACAGATTAACTTTATCGTAAAATTATGCCTTATTAAAATTAATTACTGATTTTTCGTCAGTTATGTAATAGAGGCGAGTCTAGCGCCCTGGGTTCGAATTTTAGAAATATTGTAAATCGGAAAGTGCAGTCGTGATTTCTTTTTATCTGGTAATCGAACCCGACACCCTTTCTCTGCAGCTTTCTTTACTACCACTTGATCAACCACATTTTTTTACCGTTGGTCCACACAAGGCTTTTTTCCTGTGTCGTGGGTGCGTTTACAAATATACAAGTTCACATAAACAATAAATTGCAATCCTCCACTAAGCAAAATAACATATAAACTGCAACCTGAAATGCAAACACATTGTATCGTATATAAAGCGGACATTCACGGCAAGTTTAAAATCTAGTTGTCTGAAAGCCATTCGGTGGTACCTGACTAAAGCTAGGTCCAAGCTACTGCCTATGGTATGACTCTGTAATCAGCCATTCCGATGCAAATTCGCTCGCTGAACCAACTATGGCTTTATATAAAGGGTTGCATTCACGTTTGTTACAACGTATTTGATTCTTTTATATGGTTTTGTTATTAATATTTTACTGGTTGATCAGTGTCTCTAACGATAAAGGATTTTTTATTTAATGTAGAAAGTTCAATAATAGTAATGAATTTCTACACGGTTTAATATTTTTTCTTTCTGTTTAAAAAAAACATCTGAAATATTTTTCAAGCATCTTTTAACCTCATATACAATTCCATGATGGTTATTCCATATGCTGATACAATTCAATGACATGTTTAGAATTAAAAGTAGATATGCAATTATATTTCTGTGGTCAGCCAAAATAGAATCTATTCTGCAAACATTACCGCGAGTGCATCTCTATCCCAATGTTTGGAGCCGCGTCCGCTATAGGAGTAAGTGAATTTTCCCCTTTATGCAGCCACTTGACTCTGGCTACAGAAGGTTTTATCCTTTGATTACACTTGGAGAAAGTTGTGAAGGAACTCAATGAGCCCCCGGGCGCGACGATAGATGAGAATCGTTTCAAAACTTTTGTGTTTACATGTCAACGTTACTCGATCCCGTCTAGATTGTTCTCGAACATTCGAACACGGAAGATGATCCGCGATATTGCTTTCTTAAGAAAATGGTGCTTTCGTGCTTTCATTGGATCTTTTCTTATGAACAAAGTAACTCAACTTTTTTAATGAGCGTGTCGATTGAGGGTACTTTACAATGATTTTCTCCACGTCGATACCAATTCTGAGCAATGAAAATAAGTATGTAATAAAAGGTAGCCTTTGCGATAATCTTTGTGTAATGAATTCCATGAAGTTGTTATTGAAATAAATTGTAAAGAAATATATATTGTAAGCAGACGTTTCCAATTTGAAGGCTACAAATTGAAAGATTTATTTTAAATACCTATTGGGACTTGCCTGGTTTAACTGGCTGTAAGCTTGATATTTGATTACCATTGTTACACGAATATGATTAAATGTGTTATCTAAAGCACAAATACAAAGGAACTGGTACCAACATCGTATTTACTGATCTTCTATTCAAGTCACGCGTCTTGTGGTACGCCACGAAACCAAAAATTGCAGCAATGTCGAAACAGTCTTGCCAAGTGACTTCATTAGGAAAAACTTGTGTTGTCAACTTTCTGCCTTCGGTACTCCGGAGCCAAGGCAAACATGACTGGTGTCGGTTTGTGATTTTGGCTAAAATATCCTAACGAAATGTAATTTTAAACTTTAAGACTCTTTGACGTTTAAAGACAAAATATTTGAACATGAAACCAAAATTGGCTGCCATTTGTTAGTTCTAGCGTTTGTGGTAAGCACATGTACAACAAATTCTAAAACATTTGAAAACTTTTGCAACAAAATAAACTTAGAGCACCTCCTAAGTCACGAACTTGAAAACCGACCGAAACTTGATGCACTAACTGCGTCTAATTACTATTTATGATATAGATAAAAACCAGTTACTTGGAATTTGTAAGTTGGTGAGAAACTAGCGAAATGGTTACAACTTAAGCCATTCATTACTAACTTAATCTTAAGTACAGCAAGCAAGTCAAATATTGACAGGAGGGTGTCTGGTAGCGGGAGTGATAAGCCGTGAAGGGTCCAGTCTTATTGGATGAGCACACAGACAATCACGGCCGGACACAACCGCCCAACTGGCCGTTTCACTCCCGTGACGTGTAACAGCGTAGATTAAGCCATAGATGCGACAGTTTTGATAAAAGCTCTTATGTGACTAGATTGAATATGAATGTCGTCTAGAGAAGACAATAGTTTTGGTAATGAATAGAATTTCGATTAGAAAATTTTGTCTGTCATGACTTAGTCTTATAGTATCGCCCCTATATCTCAGACGAGATGTGTACAATAAATACACCTATTTATTTCAGTGTTTCTTATTTTGAAGTTTTCCTTAAAATATTTTAACGTACATCTAACGTAATTTTTAACTGTTTATGTTTATGTCTTTACATTTAATTTAATGGCAAGTTGTATCTCTTTTACAACACAAAACATATCGTACTATAATTAATCATGTATATTATCAAACTTGATAAGTGTTCTGATTCGTCCTTCATTCGTCACAACTGCACCGCTATTTGAATCTTTGTCGAACCTTTGGTCCATTTATTTGCATTGGTAATTCATAATAATGTTATTATTGCCAACTCAACAATGTCCACCTCCCTTTGATTGTCGGCCCCTTGTAATCGTGTTTGTGTCTGTCCGTCCAAACTATGTTATTGATTTTTGTTATTAAATAACACGCTTTACTTGTCAAGGGACATTATTGACCTTTCAATTTTGTTTTTCATCAATTGAAAGTTCCTCGTTTGTTTAGTATAAACTGTAAAGGTTAATTGTAGAGAATTAGCTCCGTGGGCGGTTGAGTACTTACTTGTTCTGTCAATTACTTCAATCGGGAGGCAGGTTCTAGGTAATTTGTTATTTCGACACTGTTTAGCTAGCTAATTTTCTTTGAAATTTTGTATGAATAACCAGGTTGTTTCCACTTACGAAATAATTTGTCCTTTTGATATTACTAGAAGAGCAAACCACTCATTTCCTAGCCTTACATTCTGCCTTTTATTCCAAGAATAATGGATCTATTTCTCGATTTGACATAAGTTTCTCTACTTTCTATAGGGAAAATCGTTTTAGCAGGGGAAAATTCTTCGATTTATGACATCCCTTTTACTATTTGTGAGAATCAATGTCTTTATTTATTTCTTATCGCCCCCTCCGTGACACCAGTAGCTGGCGTCCGTTTGTCTCAAAGACAAAGCTGCTTTTCTTGTCTAAACCTCCAACGATAAATCCATTGGTGTCCAGTGCAGCTTATGCGGAACCCCGCTGCTTTCCCCGCCAACACCTAGGTCCTATAAACAAATAAATATAACCCTTATGGTGAAGCTCTAAAGTCGTCCTCTCTTGAAAACTTATGTTTGTATGGGTCGCATAAAGCAATACATTTTTTGAGGTTGAATCAATGAAATATGACCTTTATGCAATTGATTTAAAGGTTCGATTGTCAGAATAAACAATTTGAGATTGTGTCATGCTTTTGATCAGATTGAGGGCTTGTTTATCTTTGCTTGCTCCGTGTCGATTTTAAAGCAAATATGCGGTAAAAATATTTTTAAATATTATCAAATTGACTGTTTCACAATTCTGATCTGTTGATGGTTGGTCGATTAAATGACACCGATGATATGATAGGTTTGTCTAGGCCAAAGGTCCTTTACTCTTTTAAAAAAGAAGTTTTTTACAATTTCTCTGATACACTATTTATCTATTGTATATATATGTAGGAACAATGTAACTACAATACGTCAAAACTAACGGGACAATAAAACCAATTTGTATTTCAAACATAGTGCCCACATATGTACACTTACAATTTTGAAATAATGCTTCTATACAAATAATAATAATATATAATTTAATCTTTCACATAAAAAAAATATCTGCTTGATGCCACAGGATCCCTAGACTGCATTGGAATAAATTAATACTTTAAGTTAACGTGTATAGTGATCGTATTTGAGCGAAAACTTTCTTTGCCTTTAGTTTGTCTCATTGACTGTTCTTGTGACGAACAGATCACTTTAGTTTATTCTTATCCATCTTTGTATATCAAAAAGCGACCACAAAAATGGTAACATTTTTATATTCTCTTTACTATATTGTCATAACAAAATATTTAACTTCCGTGGTAAGCCCAGCCAGGCAGCACACTCGTAATTAGCCGTAGGGCACTATCCATTGCGGGCGACATCAAATAGTTAGGAGGCGTGACGGCGACGCGTTTGTGATGCTACATTGAGCACGATTTGCGAGCGGCCGCTCGGGCGCGTTCGGCTTCGCTCGGCATCGCTCGGCACACCGATTTAGGGGCAAAGGAAAATTTTAGAGACATTTTTGCACTAGATTTGTGTTATGATTTTCTTGGTGGACTGAATACATATGCGCGATTTGACACTGGCTCCAGTGAAGCGTGATGAGAAGGGTACTTCTATGTTTTGCTTGCCATGGGAAAATAGAATGATGCTACTTTGAATGCAATGGTTATGGCGCTGCACACTGCACACTGGCGGAAGTTGCTTTTAGATGAAAAGTATTTGTGGCTACTTACGTCCATGAAGTCTTTATTTACACCTGTTTTAAACTATTACTGACACCAAATTAGTACTTTAATAATTATTCTTTTTGAAACTATTACTTGAATTTCTTCACTGCGCTTGCAGCTATTTCACACTTTACATGATCGTATTCCATCCTCGCCTCTCGAAACGTTACACACTTCATTTTCAAAGTTAGACAATACGTTTGTTACATATAATTTGCGAGAAAACAAAGCGAAAGTTGTCTGAGTATCTGTTTAGCATCTCTGCAGAAGTTTGCGCCATCGGAGGGAGTATGATACAGTAGTACTGTGGCGATAAATTAAGAGGAACAACAAACTTGGTGCGGATAATTACTACACTTGCGTGTCCATTCACTTGTACTTTCATTATTCTTGGTGCGCGTTCACATTGTACTGTCGTACACCTTTGTGATTTTTTTTGTTGCGTCTTTTTTCTCACTTGCAAGAACTGATTATGTTTCTTGTGCTTTCCATGAATAAGGATCAGTTTTAAAGATATTCAACTGATATCTATAGATAATGAATTACCTTTTTATTTGCTGGTTATAAAGCTCAGTGAAAGAGGGGTGGAGGACTAAGAGGGAGGCCTTTGTTCAGCAGTAGACGTCTTTCGGCTGATGAGGATGATGATGATGAAAATGAAAGCTAGTACTACTAGTTTCTAAAACAAACACAATCATTGTGAGTATCAATTTAATCAAATCCATAAGATAACTAGCGGACCCGACAGACGTTGTCCTGTCTACACGTTAATTTGAAAATTTTAAACTTTTTTAATAAGCTAAAACATTCTGGACCTTTTTGATGAAAATTATTATTCAAATGTTATGACAATATCTAACGTCATTAATATTTGACACTGCGATGGAAGCGCCGTCCGTCGGATCCGATGTAAAACATTCCAAAATCAACAACTACTAATAAATTAAAAATTAATTAAAAAAACATTGTCCAGCGGACAAAATTGTGAATCTAAACCATTCTCAGATCCCCTTGAACACACACAAAAAAATTCATCAAAATCAGTCCAGTCGTTTAAGAGAAGTTTAGTGACATACACACTTACAGAAGAATTATATATATAAAGATTTACGAACTACAGCTAACCTTGATACGAAACTATTTAGTCATCCAATACCGTGTCGTGTGTCCATGGAGCTACACACCAGTAGCGTTGTACCAGCAGTAGCACGTGTACGTAATGACTCCGCGAACTGTTTGATTTAAAGTCGCAACAATTGTTTACGAGCTTACGTAGGACACCCCTGCCTACCCCGTCCCCATGCCACGGGAATTAGCACTACCGATGATAAAGCTACATAAGTTTTGTTAAATGGACGGTGTTTTGGAACTGGTGCTGTTGTGATGATACTCTGTGTAGTTACTAAGGGGTTGAATGTGCATAGGTATCGATTTGAATCGATTATGTGAAGCTGAAGTAGCTGGTCTTTATTGAGGAGTTGGTTTGTAGCGATCGAATTAACTTTTAATGCTAGCATTCATAAGAGGACTCATGCTAGTTATTCAGGATGAGTCGGTACATAAAATGTCTTTTTTAATAAAATTCAAGGTTAAAATATGTCTTCTAATTTTGAGAGTATGAACAATACAGTACGTTCCATTTACGAGTACACTATCAGGAACTATAGTAACAGAGATATAATGTAGAGGCCCTTAGACTACAGGTGGCTACCCATTTCAGTAGATCTCAGGGCAATAAACAGGTATTTGTCAAACAACTGGTGCGAACGGAGGTAATGCTTCGTGAAATACCGAAATGAAATATGTATTAAATCCAGGACCACTGAGATTAAGCTGACGGGGAGATCAGATATTAATGAGGGCGAATAACCAGTGGGAGAACGAGACGAATGCGGAAAAATGTAAAATGTCAACTTGAACACCCAAGTTTAAAAATCATCTTCTTTCTGGTTCTACTCACAGAACTTTACTGCGTGAGATCTAAAAAAATGGAGTTCTGTATGTGTTTTATCATTTATGTATGCTCAGTAAACTAAGTCTAGATTTCGAGTTATACTTGATATCTATCAGTAACTTGATAACTAAAATATATAAAAAACATTGCATTACCCATTTATGTGTTGTATTTTTTCTTTCTTTTCTATAGAAAGCATTCGCTTCGCTCCCAGTGGACCTTAGCTAGGTGTGCGGAAATCAAAGAATTTAATCTACAATGAAAGAAGTGGGAGGTTCTTTGTGCGTGTCACCCGCCTCGACCCTGTGGCGTGATCTTACACATTCAGCGCGGAAGTGCGGTTTTGAGCAGACATGAGAAATAATAAATCTAATCACTATTTATTCTAATTCTGAATGTTAGATGTTTAGTAGGAAGTTTGCTTCTATTAATAAATACCCTAAAATCAAGTTTTTTTTTGTATTTTTCTTGTTTGTTCGATACTGAAAGCGTGAGTTATAATTGTTACCGTTGATTACCGCCCCTATTATAGGAGTGAGTACATCTGACTGGTATACCAAATATCAAATACTACCTATAGTAAGTAAGTTAGGACTTACTTCCCGTATCTGCAGCCTATCATCTAGTATTTTATTTGATAAGCTGGAAGCTCTTGATAGAATTTAAAAATTGGCCAACCTACTCATCGTTTCCGTAGTGTAGCGGTTATCACGTGTGCTTCACACGCACAAGGTCCCCGGTTCGATCCCGGGCGGAAACATTTTTGCAAAAGAAAACTTAATCATTGTTTCTTTAGGGTTTTTTAGTCTTTTGATAGAAATCAAATTATTTCATTATTGAGAAAAATATGTTGAGGTACTAGTACCAACATATTATTATACCTAGCCGAATATGGCTAAGAGTTAGGTTTGCTTCGTGATCATCTGCTCCACTTCACGCTAAATAAAATATCAATTTAACTAGAGTTGATACTTTTTAGAAAAAAAAAACAATAAATCATAAATAAATGCCTTATCCATCAGATCTCAGATCTGTGCCACCGTTCCTTACAATTCAATATCATCCCTTTGTTACTGGTTTTCTCTTTAATAAATGCGGCGGATCCCCAATTTTAGCTCGAATAATATTGTCACCTCACCACGCCCGCCAGTATTAGTAGAGAGGGTAGTTGACTTTCATAGGCTCTTTGTAGATTTTTGAATTGAGAAAAATGCGATTTGAATAGACGTGTCTTGAAAAAGATTGGCTTCTGTAAGGTTTTGTGGCTTTTGACTCCGAAGCTAACTGTTTGTTGGATGGGGTCCGATGTTTGTGTGTTCTTTTTTTTCATATCAAGGTACCTTTTCTCTGGTAGAAGGGCAAGAAAGAAAATTTTGGCTGGTTTTTGTAATGCATATTTTATATGCAATCGGGTTTTATAATATAAATAATAAAATTATTTAGAGTGTAAATAATAAAATAAGCAATACAAATATGATTTCTCTTTAATTGATTTATTAAAATTAACTAAAAAATCATGGTTTACTCTACGTGTGTAATAAAATAATAAAGTAATAAAATAATAAAATCATGGTTTACTCTACGTGAGTAAACCATGATTTTTTAGTTCTCTTTAACAGAGAAAATCTCTACTAGTTTCGATTCAGAGAGGGTCTCTTCATCATGATCAGCGTGCGCAGACGCGATTTCTAAAATTGGTTAATCCAAGATAAGGTGGAGTATTCTTAACAATAAACAGTACTTAATTTCACAACCTCGTCTACATTTCAAAAATCAATATAATTTAATCAATCCGACCGCAACACAGCCGACCGTAACAGTTTTAAAGTTAAAACAAGAGTTTTGTACAAGTTAATTAAAATATGGAGAGAGGTCCAATCAGAGGCATTGAATGAGCGAACTTGGCTACACTGCTAAGTATCGCCTGACGACTTATTAATTTGTTGCGGTATTTTATGAGCTTGTTGCCTTTTGCTGATTACTGGATTAAAAATTTTGATAGGAAGGGTTGTCTCAATTATAAGAGGTGGAGGTTTGTTTTGTCATCTTTAGTCGTAGAGGTCGGAATACAGTGCTGTGCCTGGCTGTGCCAAAAAATGGTCACACAGGAAACCGCCGTGAAACAAAGCTTGCGTTGTGTGTGAGGTTACCAGAGGCCAAAAAACCCACTTTCCCAATCTTCCCAATCTTCGATTTCCTAACCACCCTTAAATTCCTAACAGGTCGGCAACGCACTTGTAACGCCTTTAGTAACGCCTTTGGCAGCGGCGATTGCTTACCATCAGGTGTTCCGTCTGTTCGTTTAAACATACCATAAAAAAACCATCCAGTAAATAATGTTGACAACAACGATTAACACATCATCGGATAAAAGCACTCGATTATTTTTATATCGATATTAACAATTACCGTGGGATACTAATTTCGTAGCCAATGATACCTACATCAATCCTTGCTGAAGGTAGATTAACTCCATAATACGAGGCAGTCGGTGACATATTGTATCATTAATCTGTGCCGAGGGGTGGCCAGTATCACCTGGCTGTAGAGTATACAGTATATATATGTGGCGCTGCACTATTGTATACTGAAATTGGAAGTAGATACAACCGATCAGTGTGGACTCAAGGCTATTGGCTTGGCTTGACGCAGGGACTGTGTTGATTGAATTCGTCTGGAGAAAAAGAGGTAACGTTATAAGCAATAAGCATGTTGGTTGAACCTGTGAGTTAGGTTAAAAGGTTACCGTTACTACTACTTTACTAGTCAAATACAAGAAAGTTTCAGGTCTATATGAAAAGGCTAATGACTGTTGATGAGGTTATGTAAGATTCGTAGCAATTGGCGTTCCATTGTATCTGCCCACCCCCATAGGACAGGGGTGACATTATGTATGTATGCAAAGTTGCGTTTCCAATCAATTGTTAATCTTATAAATATTGTATGATAAGTACGTCTCAAAAATCGTTGAGTATGCCTTTTAATATCGACAATAGCGTGTTGAGTTTCCCACAGGGTTTATATATGCAGATGCGATCCGTTCAATCTAGGGCCGCGTAGGCTAGACGTACGTTACAATATTAATTATTCATCGGATCGAGCGAATAAACCAATTTCACGGTTCTTTGGTCGCGAATCGCAGCGAACCGCCGCGGCTTATACAGCGGGCGTCGAAATACCTTCGGCCTGCAAGTGGCAACTTGTTTTCTTTTTAGTGCATCGCCGATAGTGTTTTGTTGAACCTATGTAAACAGAGCAAAATATACAAAGTTCACAAAAGAGAAATCTTGCATTAAGTCATGTTTATAAGTACTCATGTTGCTGCACAGTTGCAAGGCCCACGATTTATAACGCAAACAACAATAACCAAGCGAGTACTTAGTTACCTTTTTATACAAATAAATAAAAACTTCCTTCATAAAAAGTTTTTATTTTTAAAATGTTCTCCTACAAGAGTAGCTATTTTAGTTAAAGCGAGCGACAAACACAGTTATTTCGAGGTGGCTCGGAATTATACTTGGAATTCTAGAGGGTAATTTAAGAAAAGTTAGACTATATAAAGATACGACTATTCTAACGTTATCTGTTACACGGGTTTTCTTATTTTAAGTAAACTTGGGTAGGCATTATCTTGAACGAAAAGTAAGTTTGTAAAAAATGCTTAAACACTTATTACACCAAATTAACCAAATTAATTCCATTCAATAAAATAATTATAAATTCATTATTAGCAAAAAAACGTACATTTCGTCAGCATCCTGTAGAACAATAACTAAACGTATCCGTTAAGCCGAAACCGCGCGATCAAATTTGCAGCGTCAGCGCACACGCAACCGCTCGAGAGCGAGCCGTGTGACGTCACAGTGCAGTACATACGATGACTGAGCCACAAAGATTTTACTGAACTAATTGAAGCTGCACCATCAATCAGTGGTTCTAAATTAAATGTGTTTATTGGAAGCCATCTCTACTAATGGATCCGTACTAAAGTTTAGATTAGGTCATAGACATATATTGTGTCTTTTAATATTTAATTTTGGTAAAACTAATTAGTCAGAACTAATTATTTCTCACCTAGTAACAATAGGAAAATATCCATGAAACAAGTAATTAAAATAGTGACCTATTCTATTTAACTTTAACGACTAATTTAGAGAACCAGCCACATACATGTACCTGGGAACCCAAACCTAACTTTGGGGAAGGCTCCGTAATTTCACCGTTGGACAGACCCCGAAAAGTTACGGAACACCTCACACTGAAAATTCGGCACACGCATTTTAATCACCAAAATAAACAGCCCCAAAACTTCTATACATTCTATTAAATTAAGCCTTTCGGTTTGAATATGATAATGCTCGTTAATTTTTATCCGCTCTGCCGAGCCTCAATTACCCGGGCGGGTGGCTCCAACGTGATGCGATGAGAACCGACCCACCGGGTGTCTTCGTTTTCACTCTTCGCTGATTCTCTGACTTGGGTACCCTGATTTAGACAATTAAATTAAGTTCTGCGCTAGAGTTTCGATGAGAGAGTGAGTTGTCTATATGTCTGTATGACCGTCTGGCACGCAATGTTGAGCTTAAATATTTTTTATTTCGAGAAACATTAAAATATAGTATTTTAATTGTCTCGGATGATTGATTTTAATGATATGATTTTTACCCAGAAAATAAAAGTAAAATATATTAATACGTGAAGCAAAAACTTTGTAATTCTTTTTACGAAAATTGCGCGGACGTAGGAGCATAAAATTTGGTACACTTATAGCTTATGTATAGGAGAAGTGCATAGCGCTAATATTTTTCAAAAATAATGCTTATAAAGTACATTAAATCAATAAATAAAACATTACACACACATGCATAGTATCTGATCGTATTTGACAAAACGTCAAAATCGATAGACATTGCGATGATATTCTCACGTCTCATATGAAAAGAGTTTTATAAAAGAGTTTGAGTTAAATAAAAATTATCCTTCAACGTACGTTAAGTGGTATTGTAAATTAAATCATATATGGTCGAATTTCGGCCACTAGGCGACCACTAGTAAAAGTAAATACGTATTATGAAATTAAACGCCAAGCATTCTTCAATAAAAAATAGTCATTTGTATTTGTAATTTAAAATGAAAAGGCTAAGCTACTTCAATATTAACTCACAAATACGTAAACGTGAGCAAAGTCCACCACTGTGTGAATGATTTGTGTTCCTCAACTCATGCGCAGCGGCGCGTGAAATCGTTCGTAGCCGGACGAGTACGTGAGCCCTAACCTTGCGATCCTTACAGCATGCAATACTCTCGTCCGATATGATTTATGTCTATTTAGGGGATGTCTGACCATTGAAAGGACAAGAAAATTGAGACATTGTATATTTTTTTACGTAGATAAAAATTACAGGATAAACGTACTATTTTCTTATTAGATAAAAATGAGTTTGCAAAGCAACAGATTGTAAAGTTGCCCCAGGTTCAAACAGAGAACTCGTTCAAGTTGAATTATCGCATTATTCTATTGAACACCTCACAATTTTTATAACTTATTTGAACATTTTGTGTCTCGAATAATTTTTCGGGTTAAGAAGCGTGATTATATTTTATATTTTACCGCAACATGTCCTCAAAATATGCATGTACTTTGGCCAAAGTTTTACTAATTCTGTAAACTACATATAAGACCTCTCTACGATATAATGTAACATGAAATATCCTTACCCAAAGTTGCCGTAAGCCGTAATAATTTCCCCGAAATCCGTAACAACTCTATGAGTAATTTTAAGGTTTCTCGAATAGGCAGCGTCCGTCGGTCCGTGCGTCCGTGCCGCATTTAATACTATATTTTAGTTGACAACTCTGAATTGAGTTGTGCATTTTATGGTTTTCGTTAATTTTGTCCGTCCCTTGTTCCTAGTTGTTCATTTATATTGTTTTAAACGAATTGGTGCTGGGATATTTTCGTACATAAGGGTTTGTTGTTTAATTTGTTAGTAGTGGTAAGTATATCGATTATTGCATACCATTGTAGAACATACAACATGAATATTTGGTACATATTGCTGCGTATGCACTCAAAGCAAAGGCTCGTTGCTTTGTACTGCGAACGCAATTAGTGTTGCTCGCTTGTATCATACATGCACCATCGCGCATCGTGTAAGTGGCAAATGGTTACATCTAGATTTCTAACTTGTTGAGATTATTATAAATTGGCATGTAATCTGAAACATGAGTTTTCATATCATTTGACCAATCATAACTTGTTCTGATTAAGTGAACCCAATACCCCAACATAGAATAGAATAGAATAGATATATAAGACATTATTAATAACTGCACGGTTAGGTACGGTGGCTGCGATAATCGGCTGTAGCGGATCGATTCCCGGGAGCCACCCTCAGTGTTCACAGAAGCAACTGTTATTACTGTTCGACTGGATATCATGTATATGCGAAATCTGTATGTTTGTAAACGCATCCACAGCACAGGAGAAAATCCTAGCGTAGGGCAACGTTTAAACAAAATTAAAATAAATAAGTGACCACCTAATTTCTGGAGTAGACAGAAAACTATATTACAACTCAACAAACCATATTAATCACACAATTAAACGCGTTCTATCTCATAGAGGAACCCCTAATAACAAAGAGTAAGAGAGAGAGAGAGTTTCCCATACGATAATCCTTTGTAGATATAGCTAGATATAAACAACAACAACGTAGGTGTTACAGCTACAGTTAAATAAATGCAGTGTCAAATGATAATGTTAATCCGTCACATGCAATGTGTCGGTGTCGCGTCCCACGGGATTTATTGGGGCGCGCAGACGGGCGGCTCGGTGGTTCGAATAAACGCTACATTATGGAAGTTCAATTTTATTGTAAGTTTCGTGAGACATACTAAATTAATTATTATGTTATCGGCTTACTCACGTAACTGTTTGACGAGGAACTCCACTAGTTTCAAGCCATGCTAGAGGCTCATATTCATGAGCAGCATTCCGCGACACACGACGCGGCGATTGTCACGCTGCTACTGATGAATATGCGCCTCTTTAAGTCGAGTTCCTCAAGCATTATGAAAGCTGATAATATAATAATTAATTATGGAAGTTAATGTATTAGATCTTGTTGGTGGACGGTTGGCAATATTTTATTGGTAATTTAGGTTTTTGTTTAATGTTTTTAAGTAATATTATAAAGATGATAATTATGTTTTATTGTTATGTTTTTCGGCCTATGCACGAAACTATTTGACGAGGGGTGGCTTTTTACTGAGCGGAGTTTCCAGTTGCTTGTATATATTTTTTTTGTGTTAAAGCAAAATGAATTACTGTTTCATAATTATAAAATTACATATTATAATATTGTTTAATGTATATTAGTAAATATCTTAATAAGCAAATTAAAATAAAACGCTCGTCTGCAACTCACAAATCAAAGGAAAATGTGGAAAAGGGTGCGAAATGACACGTGTCGCTGTGTGCTGATTGGTCACATCGCACCCCCGGGTGTCGGGGCCGCGTGCCAATTATATGCAATAAGGGATAAGCTGATTTCGCTATGTGTCCAATTTCTATTTTGCTAGGTAACAAGTATCTGATTTATAATGATGCTACTTCGGTTTTTGTTTCATAGGGTGATTACAAAGTAAAAGTCAAGGAACTAATGTATAAGTACCTACCAACTTTGTATCTCAATGTTACATACACAGGTACTGTAAGGTTCGAAAGGGATAGGGATTAAAAAGAACTTTATTGGGTATCTATTTAAACCATTCCATTGTAACCGCACTTGATTTACATTAGGAAATAACTTTAACAAGGCAGATTTAAAAAGAATGGGACCTTCGGGACCCATTCTGCAATCCAACCGCATTGTTTATCGAACCGAAAAATGATGTCCGAATGGCCTAACTATTCTGAATCAAATACTCCGTCCGATTAAGTTATCACAAAATGAGTATACTAAATCCAATTTTGTTTAAACGGGGTAAAATGAAGGGCGAAAAAGAGCAAAAGTCCGTCAACAACACAGGAGTAGAGGAAGGGTCAATTTATTTACGTATTGATAAACCCTTGGACAGTTGACAATGGTGACGGTCGAACGGACCGGCCAGTGTAATTGGACCCGGTTTATTTAGAAATCGAACGTAATTTGAGCTTTTTTGTTTGCCTTTATAATTTGATTTATTTTTATTAGATTTTTGTTGTGATTGTAAATGGTGTGTCAATGTTACACGTTAGTTTGTAATTAGAGTGACATGAGCTGTGTGTTAGCTGTATAAAATTTTATTAATGATGTTTAAAAGAGCATTTTGTTAATAATCAACAGACATATTACAATTATAATATATTTTTGTTATAACTTTCGTGAGACATACTAAATTAATAATTATGTTATAGAGTAACAGCGCGACAATCGCCGCGTCGTGTATCGCGGAATGCTGCTCAGGAATATGAACCTATAGCATGGCTTGAAAATAGTCGTGTTCCTCGTCAAACAGTTCTTTGCGTCAAGTCTTTTTCTACATCAATAACCAGACAAATGCGATTCAAGACCAATCAATATTTATCGATGTAACAGTCAAATACCTTGTAAAACTTGAAAAGTATAATTTTGATAACAACGCATTCATAAGCGCAACACAAACACTAAACGAGTTATAAATACAAATCTATTAACCTCAACACGATACTAATGCAATAGATACATATAAAGAATCTTATTTAGTATTTTCGCATGATAAATCCTCAGAAGGCCAGCGTATACTGGCTTCAGATACCGAGTATAAAGCGAGGGTTCAGCCCCAAGAGGTCCCATTGATACTGTTAATGAAATCCGTGACCTTCCGCCCGATAAGTGCGTCTTCTTCATATATTTTTATCTCCGTTACTTTTGAAATAATACTCCAGATAAGATGTGTAATTTAATAAGATCCTTTTTGTATATGTTTCTGAGTATTTATGGATATGTTTACATGTTTCATGTAACTGTATGTCGATGTTGCCCTTTGGTATTTATTTAGCAACTTTAATTCAAATACATTTTACAATATAATATGTAGAAAATACATGCCTTCAAGTTTCGTTACTGCTTCCCTTTTTATAATCAGGTAATATCCCTAAAACCTTCTCCTAAATCGCAAAAATACTATACTAAAAACCGCATCAAAATAAGTGCGGACAAACTCGAGATAATCGCGCAGAAACATTCATACAGTTCAAAGTACTACCTCTTTTTTAAACTGTTAAAAACAATTAGATTCAAGAAAGGTTTACCAACAAGCTATATCAATATCACAGTCAAAGACACGTCACTATCAAACACAGCACGAACTACTATCCAACAGCTAACCTATCTGACAACAACTGCAATCAGACACCATTAAGCTCATTGAAAATCGAAATGACCATAGATTAAATAGCCATGGAGGACTAAGCTATAGATTCTAAAGCAGCTTCCACACTATCGAGTAACTGCGTTCGGAACATTACGCATTCAGTGCCCGTGCGATATGAAATGTGCATTTACACATAATGTGGACTAATTGTAATGCAAACGGTTACGTGGCAAGTGGGACTGGCTGATAATTGGCTGCCACCTACGTGCCCATTGCGCTCAGCGAAAAACACGACAAATCGTTCGCTCTGATGTGAATAATAATCCCCCATTTCGTATAATCATGTTATCGGTGTAATGACTTAATTTCTGCATTTAATTTTGTTTATAGTAGCATTCATTTAATTTTAAATTAAAATATACATATTTAAATGTAAAAAAGGTTATTGAAATGAGTTCTATCAAGTCTAACGCTTTCACAAACAAACGCTTTTTTTGTAACAATAAAAAATATTGTCACTATCATCATCAAAAATTGTCACACTCACAAAAAAAACTCCATTTAATAGTCACAACTGATATTTTTATGTTTAAAATAGAATGCGCATGTATTGCCATTATTGGCCAGTTTGCGACAAACAAAGGGTGCGCGTGCAAAAAGTTTGACAGCTCGTTAGGAAGGACGGGAAGCACACTAATTGGCTACCTAGGGGACATTTTGACTATCAGTGCTTGTGTACTTGCTTTTGTTTGTATGTTTAAGGTAATTCGAGCTCGAAAATTCTTGGTTTTTATTCGAATAGACAGGCTAGTCCGCTGTGTTGATCTTTTTATACTACAAAAAATGTTGGAGAAGATTTCTTCTTAAACTTTTAAGTAAGGTACTGGAATGGGTCGTCTGCTATTTTGATTAACTATCATACCTACGTACATACATAAAAATCTAAGCATTGAAATATCGAAAATAAGCCTTGATTTTCTCAAATCAGCATTTGAGTTGTAAACTTAATTAAATTAAAAAAAGAAATCTCATAAAACCCAACACACGAGAATAAAGCAATGAATAAAAAACCTCAACGACTTGAAAAACTCTAAAAGCACTACTTACTTATAACATTAAACGTACAAGGTTTACATTAAGAAAGCCCTTACCGGCAGCTATTTAATCTTGGTAATTGCCCCGAAAGCTTATCAAACTTGTTCCGAAGTTTGCTTATTACGATTCAGCGTACGAGGCTTGGTAGGCCACTCATGAAATTAAATTACATCGAACCACGCCGCTGGTGCTCCGTACAAAACTCGCCATTTTAAAAAGTGGCCATAGTTGAATTTTTTTCAGGTATGTGCCTATTTTGTGCCTGTGTGTTGATTGCATCTGGGAAGGAAGGGTTCTTTTTTTGAACTTGGTGTTAGATTTTTTGTAGCTAGTTTCAAATTGTTGTTATTTAAAGGAACTAATATATTACGCATGACTTTTCTATAATTACTATCTTGAGACATGCAAGTTATGGCCTAACTACTATTGAAGGCAGCGATGTCGCCGCGTCGCGTACGCTGCTCACGATGAAAAGTGTGACCGGGATTTGAAACAAGTAGATCTTTTCTCAATATATTTACGTGAGTAAACTGTTTTTTAAAATACATTTTACTTTTAAAATTGCACGATAATTGTATTACAAACTAATTAATTGACTGACATCCATTGAAAGTTCAGCAGTAGATGATCACGAACTGTTGATTATGATACTAATACATTTGCTAGTATTTTCAAACTAGTCACAAAATATTTAATTTCTTTTCTACATTAATTTTAAAATCTTTGACGTATAGGTAATACATATTGCCAAGAAAGGCAAAGTTTCCCATGCACCACGCTGCGTTCAGAAGAGTGAGTGAGTGAGCTTGTTTTTTAACAAATAAACACGCAACGTTGAACGACAAACTTTTAAAAAGTTACGCATTTACCATACATGAAGGAATATTTTACATTTAAATAGAGAGTACTCTTGTTAATGTAGTTGTTTAAACCACAGAGTGTGAGTTCTTTGAATTAACAGTAACATTTATTGATGGCCTTACACCTATTCCGTATGCATGAACATAACATAAAATTAAAGATAAAGAAAGATTTTTGTGAATTTTTAAATAATAATAAAAACTAACCAAATAGACGTAGTTTATCATCCATCTCTTTCTATTTCTACAAAAGTATCTTCAAACATAATAATGCATGTGACAAAAGTTCCATGTAAATTTTTCTCACTCACTGAACGCATCCGTTTCCAAACGAAAGCGCGCATTCAATAACAGTCGCCAATCATGCGGCGTTCGAAATTTAAAAAAGCAAAATGGCCGATCACAACCGTCACTAATTTGACACGCGACATCACATTTTGTTCTGCGGCCGTGTGTTCAGCCAGTCGTGTTAAAACTGAAAAATTAATTGGCCATGTAAAAAATAATGTTCATCTTTTGCTTCATAATTAGAAACATTAGTTTTTCTTACTGATTAGGCAATGGAACACAATCCTTTCCACATTATAAAAAATATCTATAAGCGTAGTTGAGTCGAAATTAATCTGATGATGATAAAACATAAGAAATGCAAATACAAGTCAAAATGTAATCAACCACACTTCAGAAGAAAACACTAAAAAGTTATTGTAATTAAATAAACCGATTCCACGGTCGAGAATAAAAATAGCCGTAACAGCCTTCAATTAGGCCATTAAGGTTAAAACGTCTGCACACACAGCCCAAGTTACGTGAACGCTACCAATATGAAAAGTCAATAGGGTTACACCAATTATTACCAGTTCGATTCAAAGTGCCTAATGGAATTTTAAATGCTTGCTTCCGTACCGTACAATGGGACAGTGGGAACAACCCTAATTGTTACTTTTTTAAGTTTTTCATTGTCACTTAAAGTGTCAAATTGGCTATTGTCGAAGCGCATTCATGTGGATGTAGGGCCGGTTACTTTCATTCTTTCTTTTTCATGCACAAAGCGAGGCAGTGCGTGTAACGAGCATTCCTGCTTTGTTGCAATTCTGTTTTGATTAAGCGTGTCACAAAAATTGAATGAAAACTGCGTGCTTGTGTTTTAGATTTAGTTTTAGTTTTTGGAACTGTACCTACTGATACAGTTTGCTTATTACCTAAGCTTTAGATCGGATTTATTGCTTTTATCGTAATCTATATGAGATGTTACTATAATATTATTATAGTCAACTAAGCCGTTAATAGATATTTTCTCATAACAATTCACAATAGTTCACGTTCAATATGTAATATTGTTTTCAATAGGTGATTGACATGTTCATTAAACTTATATCGGATTATCATAGTATCTAAAATGGAATCAAAGCACAACATGGGATGGGGACAGATTAATTTTATCAGTGATTTCTATTATGAGGGTCCCTAAATGTATTCCAAAATGTTTTATTAATAGAAAAATGGCGCTAATCAAGTGAGGATTGAAGATAAGGGAGATGATGATACTGAAACTAGACAAGATAAAGAATTAAATGGATAATCTGAAGAAGAATTTAGAGTTTTGAAGTCAGTTGCGGAACACGGTGGTGCAACACACGAGTTAGTGCAACGTCAAACGAAGGCAGCGCAAACAGACGTCTGAGCTTTGAGGTCTGATAATACAATTTGTGGGCGCGCCGCGACGGCGTACGTTACAATTAACACGTGCGAAAAACTTTGAATTTCATTATGACTATGCAAATGTGGGAAGGAAACATAAATATTAAGCTGATTGCGAGGAAGGGAAATGGGATTAATAAGTGTTTTTTGGATTTTTTGTAGCCTACAAGGCACACCTCCCTTGTTTGGTTTTCGAATGTGTCCTTTGTAATATATTAACGTAGGTACAAGGTATACGTTTAACAAAGTGACACACTTAAAAAGATAGCAAAACACGAGTGAAAGTGATTTTTGTGATCAAATAGTTTTACAAAATGATACTTTTGCTTTGAAACAGATAAATTGCTTAAACATTTACCTTCACAAATAATAACGCATATTGACAGTATTCGCCAGTTTAAACTGAATGTTATATTCAATCAAACGTAACAAATTGAATTGTGCGGAGTCGGGTCCGAGTGGGATGGAGTTTCCAAACAAATGGTGGACCAACGAACCGATGGCACCGTCAGCTTCCTTCAATATTTCTTATTTACATTTTGATTTATATGCGAAAATATTTGTCTCAGGATTATGGCATGAAGCCTCTGTTTGTACTGAAGTGTTCTATGGCCATGGTATCACCATATTATTTTAGTCAATTATAAATTGAATTGAATGCTTCTTCTTTTTCAAGTCATTTTCATCATAAGGTGATTGATAATATGATTTTTTTTTGTCATTTTGATTTTGTGAAAAAGTAATTGTGACACATGACATGTGACGGATGACAGAAATCGCACATAAATAGACGATCGACGAACAAATGAACGGATGACGTCGTAAATTTTACATCCCACAATTTATATGCGAATAAATATGGATAGAAAATCCCAACGAACAACAGTTGGGCACCGCCCGCCGGACACCTTGCCTGGTCAGAGGATCCTCTTTTTCATAGGGAACTTTACTCACTATTCCCTAAAAAGTAATACTAATCGGGACAAAATCTCTATAGGAATTATACTATAGACCTTATTTACTTTACCAAAAAAAGTTATCTATGAAAATGAACAAAGACTAGGAAAAAAATGACGTGACTAAAATAAGAAAGCGAAGTATCAAATCCACGTTAAAGATTACAAGCTACTTTCGCTCGGCAATAAATTACTCGTCACGACATTGCGATACGGGAAAGGTGAATTAGCGTGACGTCACTTCGAAACTTACCTAGACGATAATGACGAAATTTTACGAATATTAAGGCGAGAGCTTAAAGGATAATAAAATGCTCTAGGCCAGTCCTTAAGCATTATTTGTTGAGCGCAGTTTAATGTAGAGTCTATTTTTAAGATAAACTTGAAACTTAAGATGTTTTTGATAAGCTTTTTAAAGACGATCAGACAAAAATGTTTGTCAATAAATTCCAAAAGTATTAAGAAAACTTTAAACTTTCGTTTATAGTTTTTATGTTTTATTGAGACAACTTGGTAGAGATGATCAAAATTAATTTGATGATTAAATAGAGATGCAGTAAATCATTTCGATAAATATTCTCTTTGCAGGAGTATTTTAACAAAATTTTATACCATAAACTCTAAAAAGCATTGCATAAAGTACACCAAAAATGCTTTTATTCCCGCTTTCAATCCGCAACCGTAATCGGTGCAGTTTTAATAAAATACATCTCTCGTTTAAATCGCCACAAAACTTAAACATTTATTCGTGCGATCGGCATTGACAAATTAAATCGTTATTAATTTGTTCGCGTTCACCGTCAACCATTCGCCATCGCTACTTGAATGCATAAACACTGATTGTCAAACATGTTGTGTCTATTGTTTTGTCTGTTTTATTGTTTGGTCATTTACACGTGAGTTGAGATTGATGGTGAAAAACACCTAATGATATGAATTAAATTATAATATCTACTCATGCTTATTTCAGTAAAATCATGGAGAATCATGAAGTGATTTTTCGCATGTTAAAGTAGATACGTCTCTTGTTAACTGAGATAATTTGATTTTGAACAACACTATTATCAGGTAATAGGTAAATTAGATACAACAGCTTCCCACGAAACTACAGCCCGGAGCAACCAACAATAATCTTCTCACCATACCAATTCCCAAACCACAAATTATTCTAACAATCCTTGCGGCCCAAAATCACAGAATATGCATAATTTAGATTTTCGCAGCGCAATCTAGTACGTAGACAAAGCAAAACAGTGTGTAATGATCAAAGTTATACTTGTTCGTCACAATCGTCAGTCGCTACGTATATTTGCATACAGCCGGAGGGAGCGACGGGACGAGATGGATAGTTTGCACTTAACTACTTTCATTTACAAGTCATGTGTGTCTCAGAGATGGGAGTTTTTCGAATGTGTGCCCGTGCTCATTGTTATTGCAATCTACACTTGATTGAGAAGGTATGGGGAAATGTAGATGATTATTATTATTTTGAGGTAAACAAGACATTACACTAAAATAATGGTGAATATTTTGCTACATATTCTGGTGCCAGAATAAAAAACAGTTTATATAATTTCGACCTTTTATTCATACTAATCCAACTTAAGGACTCGACAAAGCAGGCAAAAAGGTCTTACCATAAATTTCACAAAAACACATTCACATAGCGGCTTAACTGGATCTAGTCAGACTTGGCAATGTGGAGACACATTCAGTCAATATTGTCAATATGGGGTCCGAAGCTCTCGTGTCGCCACCTGCCAGGCAGTTCATCAAAACTGTTTATATACACAGATCGATGTCTCAAAAGATCTTAGCTGCAAATAATGCAGCGAGAACTTAAAGATACAAAATACGGGATTATGTTAATTTTAAGCTACTTTACCATTCAAATCCGATCTCGGGGTGTCTGGATTCGGCTCTCAGAATTCGTGAGTTTCCTACCTGTCGGTTTACTCTTAAGAATATTGTTGGGTATCGGGTGTTTACATTGCTTAAGATATACGGGGATGCTGGCAAAGCGATGTTTCAATAGACAGGACTTAGAAGTTTCACGGACTTTTATTAGATTTAACTGAACGACTTTGAAATAAAAGATTTTGTATTCCCATTTTATTTTCTCCCCTAACGTTCTCAGTAACATTTTTAAACGTATTTTTTGTCACTCCGGCTATAATAATAGGAGTGAGTAAGCATTTTAAAGTAATCTAAAAAAGCCCGTGCCGTAACTGATGGCATTAAAAAAAACTTATTTGTTGACCCCTTTAATTTTTTCACATGGGTCCGCCGTTGACCCGTGCGAAGGCGCGCCCCTGTCCTGAGGGTTGGGTGCTATGGTCACCGCGTCACCCCGTCACTGCTAGTTATACGCGTCACTTCACGCATTACAAGGGTTGCTGATTGGCGACGTTTCTCCACAGTTCCGTTATTTTATTTAGTTATTAACTTTTGTCCGCTTGATCTCGCCACGCCGCCTTTTAATCTCTGTTACTTTTCCTTTTGGGTAGATAAGTGAAACCGTGTGGAAGAACGGCACGGTTACTTTAGGGACGTTTGGCTATTTCTGTTTTTATTTTTGAACAGGACTTTACAATCTCACAATGTCCAAAATAATTTTGTTATCGCTTATAAATATTTGAACCAGTAATTTGCTGGTGCTTAGTCACGTCCAACCGAAGATATCACTTAACTAACATATCAATATATTCTGTTTCTTACTCCGACCTTTTTCTTAACATACAAAAAGAGAAAGTATCTATCTATATGTTTGTAAAAACAGTATAATGATGCTGGTGCTTAAAAAAGCTTTATACTTAGATGATCGGCTTTGGGAACCTTATAAATTATGAATCCATGTTTTATTTATTAATCGACGACTTTCGCAATAAAGGCGCTCAAAAGGCGAACCCTTCTTCCAAATACACTTTATTTTAGATTATTTTGAGTGAGATCTTTCTATATTGACTACCTTGGCCTTGTGATTGAAAGCTTCATTGCGTTGAACTAAATAGGTTTTTAAGGCCAGCATACTACATATTGTTGTACTTTATGAATTGAAAAGTACATAATATATTTATAAAGAAGTTTACTTTATTACAGTAGTCATAAAGTTAGCTAACATTTAACGATTCACATTCATGAAAAATTTAAGTCTAGTATGATTGTAAATTTTATTACTACCAACTATTTTTCAATAACTGCTGCACGTAACATAGAGATAAGCTTTTAAAATTGTGTCTTAACTATCTCCTTTCATTCGAGTGTAACGACTCAGTTATCAATTCCCTATATCGAGAGATGAGTTTCCATAATGATGGCAATAGGGAGGTCCTCGTGTATCTCTTCTTATGTCGTGGTGTAAGACATAGGATGACGCGTTTCTTTCCTATAACTGTGGATATTGAAGCGAGCATTTTTAATATCAAAGGCTTTATAATTGTTGCTAGTCAAATTACCTTCGAAAAGTAAAAAAAAGAGGGTAATTGGTGATATACTTATTAATTTTGCAATGATTTAAGATTCAATAGGAGTTTAAGAAAGAAATAGAATTTGAGAAATTCTTTAAAAGTACATCAATTACATTTTATTTTAATTTCTTTATGGCGACTATATTGCTCCTGAAACAGATTGTTCAATGCAACTGTTAGTGTAAATATAGAATTTAAGAATTATAAACATAATTCTCTGGTTATTTCTACATACTTTTTATTATTTATATTATATATTATTTATTTTTATTTCTACGTTATAATACTTAAAAAAGAATTCTTATCCACCTTGGACCATACACAGTCTTAAGCTGGTCATTTGGCCGTAATAATCGTCTAGTGTGCACGTGAAAGAAACAGGCGGGGCGTCCACCCTTTATTATCTTCATTCGCGTGTAATTGGACAAGACGCGTCTGCGGGACAGTTAGCCACTGGGGAGCTTCAAACGGATTTATACTTTTGAGTCACTTTAAGGAGGCGCATGGACCATGAAGTCTGTTTGAACTTGGTTCATTTTGTATTATTTGTTTCGTATCACATTTTCAAAACGTTTTTTAGCAAACATTTTTTTTATCCTTGGTGGTACTTCAATTTAAAACTACGTGTGTTCGTTTTGTAATCTTTGTACCAGTGTTCTTAGTACGAATTTGCTTCACATTTAAAATAATCAAAACGAGAGCGCGATCAGCGCTCTGATTGGCCGGCTCGAATAAACTAACCAATCAGAGAGCGGTACAGGTTTCGGCGTGTCAAAAGTATTTAAGTTAGCGCACTAAAGGTGCAACCCAGTAATATCGTATTTACTTTTGAATCAACAATTATATTGAGATTAATAACTTACACAAGCAAGTCCTACAATCGACATATCTATTTCCTTAACTCGAAAACAGCTTTCGAAGTCTGAGTCCCCTTTAAACACGTCTGCCTTACAGCTTAAACTGAATTAAACATTACATTTGATTGATACGAGTCCGCAACTAAGAGTGAACGCAAGTAACACCGATTCCATTAGTTGCACGCAACTTAGATTGCAAGTTACGGGTCGTAGCTTAAGTTCAAGTTGGGCGGTGCCTACATTTGATCAGATTGCAACTGTTGAAGATGCTTTTACGTTATGAGTTCTACGGAACCATTTGTTTTGCTGAATTGCAGTTTCGGGTTAATCTGGATTCCGGGTAGGAAGCGGATTTGAATAATTTTGTGAATAAGTTTAATTTATTTTGGGTTGAGTTATTAAATCCTTTTTTGGGATTGGGAGGGTACTTAATTACTGAATGATTTTGTTTATGAATCATTCGTTGACTTCTTTAGCTTGCGCTAGTAATTTTAATAATACTACTCATAATGAATTTATATTGTTATCGGAAATGATTACAATGGACGCTGAAGAGAATACTTATTTCAAATTAGATAATAGTCGTGTTCAGAAAAAATCTTTTTCCATTCCATTCCATCCGAAGCTATACTTTGGAACGAGCACCTAGCTTCATTGACAGACAGACTGACTGACGGACAATCTAATTTGACGATTAAAAACTGCCTAATTTAGGATTAATTGAAATAAATGCTTTGATTTTGACTATTTAGTAACCAAATTTTTGACGAGCACAAAATTTTGTTATAACTTTGTAAGTTGTTTTCAAAACTACTATTTTGTGAAGGTTAAAAAACAAAACAAAAAAGTGCTGGGTACATAAAAAAAAACTATCAATACGCATTAACGTGTTTATTTACACTGCAGTTAAACTAGCAAGGGACACAATAGAATACAATATCATTATATTAGTTGCGTCACTCCTAAACTAGAAGGGGAATAAGCCTCGTGTGAATCAAAGGGCTAGTGCGATATTTTTTTAATCTTATTTATTAATAATTGATTTTTCTCCTTGACCAGTTGCTTCAAATAAGGGGTGAAAGAAATAAAGAACTGTTTATTTTTAAAATAGTCTTTGGTATTATAGTAAAGGTTTTGATCACTAATGTTTATATTAGTGAGCGTCTCGAAGAGTAAAGGGGACGATGGATAATGATGTAAATAGTACGACTTTTAAAACTTAATAATTGCTAAAACATTCGTTTCAGTTCTTATATACGCCGATAGATGGCGTTATAATTAAAAACAAAAATGTATTAAACTCGGACAGGACTACATAACAGTTGTTCTTACAACACTTGATCAACGAGGCAGACGTATTGCGACTATGCCTACAATGATCAGATACCATCACATCAGCAGTACTTGAATGGCTTGATGATTGACATTACCATGATCAACGGCAGCTATAATTGAGCACATAAAGTGGTATAATGAATGTGGCGGTGGAACCCCGTCCATAGTTAACGACCGCAAACACAGAATATGAATCGACGGGACGCAATCAGCTACATTTTGTTTGATTTGCAACACATCTCGTTAACACCACGGCCAATATTGGAGTTAAATAATGACTATCATTGTGCTGGCCATGTAAAACTGCTTGTTATGTTCTGTTAGTTTATTACTGAATTAAAGTAGTGTTTGTTAGTGATACTTATAGCAGGTGTGATGATTTTGTTTGAGCGCTGTTAGTGTTTCGTTTATTGTGTGTTGTATTTTTACACGTGTTTAATGTAATAAAATATACGTCTTTGGTTTGACGGTTCCAAATTCAGTGTTGGTTTTAGGTATGTATTTACCGAAGTGTGTTGATTTAAACATTACATAGACCTCTATTTACATCTCAAGAAATTTATCGAAATAAAAACTTTGGTTTTATAATAACGATTAACGATTGTGAGACATAATTAACTAAAAGTAATGGTATACTTACGTAAATTAATTGAGAAAAGCTCAAGTAGTTTCGAGTAATAGAGGTACTCTTCATCATGACCAACGTGTACAGACGCGACGTCAATTTAAAACATTGATTTTTTAACACTTTATAAATTCGTTTCTACAGCAAATTTGGTAACAGCAAAAGTTCAGTTCTAACTATCCCCTCATCAGTCCTCTAACATAATTCGAATAAAACAGAGCAGGTCGACACGTCGACAGGACCGTTGAAAAAACGAAACCATTGTTCATCACACTCAAAAATCAAGACACAATCAAACAGGGGGCGCTGAAAACGTAAAACAAAAGCGTGGTCCAGCACTGCGCAAAAGTTAACAGTATTAACTCGTTACCCAGTTATTCAGAACTACGAGCGTCGAACCCATATAAATGAAGTGGAATCGAATGAACCGATGTGTTATTGTCAACCGTTTATTGTTTGAATTATGTTCATGCTGTAACTGCTACCGTGGACGGAATGCTAAGTTTGCTGGCTGGTAATGATTGAAATTTTATTTTTTTAATTGCTTTTTGTTTCAATAATCGAGTTGGAATAACAGTTTGATAGTGCATCTGAAAAGATTATATTGGAAGTTTTGAAAACATAAGGAAGATAACAACGGCAACGCACTTGTGACTCCTCTGGTATTGTGGGTGTCCATCGGCTGATCGCTTATCATCAGGTGATCCGTCTGCTCGTTTGACCCCTTTCCATTATTAAAAATTACATATCGTATTATAACCATTAAAGTAATAGATAAGGCATCTATAAAGTACAGATATAAATTTTCTTTCCTCACGTTTTATACGTTTATTCAAAGTATTGTATTGTAATATGACCTAAACTGAACTTAACTTTATGTAGTATGTAGTAGTTCTTCAAACACAAACTGCCATATTCATTGATTTATCTAGATTCACTTACAAAACTGCCTTTAATCGTCTACCAAAAAAGCAATAGTCTTCCCCACAAATTCCTACCTGTCGGAAGGTACGCCACCATTGTGCAAAAGATACCAGTTCATGAGTGGTTGGATCTGAACACAAACACAGAACTATGCAGACAGTCTCGTCTAGGTGCACTCCATTTAATTAATGCCGATTTACTAGTTAGCAGTTGTTAAGCGATGTGCGCGGTTGTTGCGAACTGGAGCGATGCGTTAACTACTTATTTTATTATGTTACTGAAATATAATTATTTAAGACTCATGATTCAGTTTCTGTTAGCTTAGTTTATATATGTTTTCGAAATTGGATTCGAATTTATCCGCCATTTAGACAAATAAAAACTTGTCCGGACATTGTGAATCAAGCTCTTAACAGTATCACAATTCATAAATATTAATGAAATAACACACTTATAACAGTCACGAATTTACGAATAATATACATCGCTGATATTTTCTACAAATATTTTTTTTTAAAAATGCACAAAGATATCATTTTATTTAAATTTTCTTACAGTGACTTGCTCCTATTTTTAACTTAATTTATAAGCCGTTACAGTCTAGTAGAAACAAAGGTTTTATAATCGAATTGTTCGAGGTAATGTAATAAACTCTGTATTTGAATGTTCATTTCAAAGGTTAGTAATAGTATTTTTACTTATTTACATCAACATCATCAGCTTATATATAAGCGGCTAATGCTGACCAAAGGCCTCTTCTTGCATGGAGAGGGTTTGAGCATTTGTCTCCACGCTTGCTCAAAGCGAGTTGACGATTTCAAACTTATAATTGGTAATTATAACCTCAGGTTTCCTCACGATGTTTTCCTTCACTGTTTGTTAGTGGTGTCTAAATTATCTTAGAAAGTACATATGACTCGGAAGAAGTCACTTTAGTACTTGCCGTCGATAGGTTTCGAACCTGCACTCTCATGCATGAGAAGCGGACGTAAATCTTCAGCCCACCACGACACTTACTCATTACTACAACTAAATTCAAACACAAAGTCAGTATTCATGTTAAAAGATTAAAAGCATCAATTTGAACCACAAACATTATAATGCTAACATTTCTGCCGAGTTGTTTATCCGTACAATGGGATAAAACTTCCTAATCTCCGGGCTATGAACAAGATTCGATTAAATGTTGAAACTCATAGAACAATTAGCTATAGTTAGACTTTTGAATAACGAGCTACAACTAGATGGAAGCTCTGTTTTCATTAATTTCAACAAGAGTGCTAAACTTTCTCAGAATCGTTGTATGAAACAGGTGTTGCATGAAACCGTTACTAGTGTAGATTTCAAGGAGGCTCTTAAAATCTTCGTGTACACGTTAATGAATTAGATTTTAAGATACTTTTCAAGTTGTTCTATGCTAGTGTTGATGCGTTTGGCTTCCACTAATCATATGTATTTAGCATTGGTGGAAAAGGACTCGGCTAAGCTATGGTTTTTATGTAGAAAGATGCGTGCTATGGATGGCTTCCCTACTATCGACACATTGCATACTCGAGCTGCGCATCTTCCTCGCACAGCTACATAGCTTAGTATCAGTGGAAACGGTCACGTAGTTTCACAGCTTTTTTTGAGGGGGGGAACATCCAATGACTTCTCCCACCTTGGGCGAGACGAGAGGGAGTGTCAGACTCTTATTGACTAAAAACCACCCCATTCCTACTCCTGCCTGTCGAGCCGGAGCCCCGGTAAACCCGCTAGGTAGTCCGCAGCCAGCTTAGCTATTACATCTTAGTAGCATAGGTACATAGCACATTTCAGTGGAAAAGCACCCGACATTGAACATTGATACTTCTAAACTACAATTTTAAAAGATTGCTGTCAGAAGCGATTCTGTGACAAAATCAAATTAAATAACCTAGTTATATTAACTAATTTAAACATGAAAATCATTCCTATATACCCAGCAAACACGAATCCTCCAAACACAACATAATTCAACTTATTAAATTAATCCGTGCTAGGTGAGTTTCATTAAATAATTAATTCTCGACACGTAAATATCATTAAATTATTACTTGGCTCGTATTGACACGAGACGTCATTTACAAAATGTATTCGTGTGGCTGACGAGTACCCATGGGTCATCCCATATTCACGCTTCATGGTTGATAGAATATTATCCATTTTATTACCGTACAAGTGGCTATATGTGGCTTTGTTAATGTTTTTTCGACGCTTTATAAATAGCCTTTTTATTTTTCTAGTCTCTGTCTCATTTGTTTAGTACTTTTAATGCTTCTTTTTGTAAGGTTTTCTTTTTTTAAAGTAAGTAGTAGGTTTTACATCTGAGTAGTCGAAATGGTTTCTGGCTGGTCTGGCTCTGCTTGGTTCCTATTGGTGGTAACGTGATGTTTTATACCCTTTGCTCGATAAATAGAATATCCAACCCAAAATCAAATTGTCTAATCGATCTAGAAGTTTCAGAGATTAGCGCGTTCAAACTAAGCAACAAACAAACTCTTCAGCTTTATGTAATAGTATAAGATTTGAATACTTACATATGTGTTATTTTTATCTTTCTCTTGTTTAAGAAGTATTGTCAAATACAGCTTATGCATTAAGTACATTGTTCCATGTATTTTTATGCTCCACTCCTTTTGGTCAAAACTTGTAAAAAGTACGGTGAACCTATGTATATAAATTGATTTTGTGGGGGGATAGTGTGATGATGAGAAATGGGGAGAGACATTGACAAGATAAATGGACCAGATTTCAGATGAGATGATTAATTATCCCACGGAAGTGGGTTGCTTTGAAGGATTGTATAGGATAGGCGTGAATCACGGAACTTTTTCCGATGACTTCCAGTACCTATATCCTTACGTAAGAGATAATCTTTTATATTAATGCTACTTTTGTTAATTATTCTGAAGCAATTTTCCATGTTTATAAGGAGCGTTGCTCCGCGCACTCTGCTCATGAACAAGAGTTCCGTTGTGATTTGTAACTAGTAGAGCTTATCTCAATTAATAAATTAACGTTAAGGTATTTTGTCAAAATCGGTTCAGTCGTTTAAGAGTTATCATCATACAAAATAGATGGATTACCAAAATATAAACTGTATCATTAGTCTCAAGTTCTAATGATAGTGTTAGTGACCATGTCAGTTTAAAAACTTATATTATAAACTATAAACATAAAGTTGCACTCAAACATCGACTAAATTATACTAAGTGCTACTAAGTTGAATTGATACTGAAAATAAATTCCACTGAAATATGTTCCAAAGTATTTGATTCACTAAAAGCTTAGCATAAATAGCGATCCATCAAATAAAAAAGTTCTAAAATATAATTTTATTAAATTCATTTAAAATTTTCAGGTACACAGTTACCTGCGTTTTTCATTATTTTAAAGTCTTCTTCAGCTAGGCCTACACAACATAGTTAACGTGTGGTAGAAAGGGACAGGTTGATACATTTAAGGGATGATGGAAAGAGATGCACATAGTGAACGCAATCCGTCTCCATTGCACGAGCGAATGCACCGGCTGTGTACAGTTGACAGATAAAATTGTGAAATGCGGAATGTAAACTGATACGTCGGTGTCTATTTATGTTTAGAGAATTGGGTGAAATGGAGTATTATTTGTCTCATCATCACCAGTCTATAAATGGGCCACTGCTGACCAAAGGCCTCTTCTCACACAGAAAAGATATTTTGAGTATTAATCACCACGCTTGCTTAATGCAGGTTGGTGATATCAAACTTACTCGTATAATTAGAAATTATAAACTCAGGTTTTCTCATGATGTTTTCCTTCACCGTTTGTGAGTGGTGTTTAAATAATTTTAAAAAGTGCATATAACTCGGAAAAAGTCACATTGGTACTCACGCATGAGAAGCATATAGCAATATCTTAAACCTATTTTTAGCCTAGGAAATATCAATTAATTAACATTATTACTTTTGATGTTGAACAAAAATGTGTTCTAAAGATAGTTATAATTTTGTCCTTAGATACAGAATATTAGAAAAAACCTTATTTGGAACAAGATTTAATTAGATTCTTTGGAATTAGATTCGATGAATTTGAGTTGAAATGATTAAATACCGACCTAAACTAACCTTGACGACATTTATGAAAGAATGTTGATGCACAATGAATAATTTGCTTTGAATACTAATTCAGTATGCACCTTGCGCTGCTGACCGTCCCAGCCCACACGTGTGGCGCAAACGAGCCGGCCTTATAATGAATAGCCGTCGCCTGCCACCATATTTCAGCGAATTAACAAATGACCCGCTGTCATTGTACGCGCGGCGCACAATTTTTCTGCGCACCGTACCTAACGGCTTGATGTAGGTGCGGTTGGCGGTACTGTTACGTTCACGTTGCTGCTGTTGGTACCGCCGAATTAATGGTGGGTTTATGGTGTATACGGGCTCTCGTGAGGTTTGTTATGATTGATGCTGCTTAAGATAACAGAAGGAGCTTGGGCAATTCAATAATGTTCGTTAAAGACCTGCACTTGTATAGTTATACAAGTGACAATTAATTATTTAGACTGGTGTTCCATCGTCCAGCAAGATGGTGATCAACCTCTGATTTGCAAACAATAAAAGCTGCCTCGGTGTAAATGATAACTCTTCGACATTAAATGAGAATGGTATACTTACTCCCCATTTGCTTACCCAGGTGCATCCAAAACATGTGATTAAAAGGAAGTCCTGCTGCTAAAAGAAATCTAGACGTTTTGCTACTAATGAGAACATTCATATTATGAGGCACAGAGATCGCAATAGTTTTGTAATTTCGTAAGGCTGATTCATCCTATATTTTTATTATAATAATATATAATAATCTTTTTATTTCAGAAAACTCCATAATCAAACAAATAAAAAAAATAAAAAATTAGTTAGTACCACAACAACTTATAACACTATGTTAGTAAACAGTACCTCGCTGCACATTATTGAAAGAAAAGACTATTCGTTGAACGAGTGGTCGCAGTGCGACTGCCTGTGAAAAGGTCTCGGGTTCCATGCCCGGGTTGGGCAAAGTCTTACTGGGTTTCATTCAGGTTACGAAAATTTCTTAGTAATAGCACAGAGTCTGGAATTGTGCCTAGGTTGTTGCCATATAACACAAGGTTATAATATGGCAACACCTCTTATTACATGGGACGTATAACACAAATGGTGAAAAGTGTGTGTATATTGTATAGCGGTGCCGTAATGTGCACCTCTGCCTACGCCTTCGGGGATAAAAGACGTGACGTAGCTAAAAGTATAATTCATCCAATGTAAAAGCAAAATCCTTTTATAATCCACTCCACGGAACTGTCCTAATTCTTCTTTGAAAAATATCCACTGCACTTTTTCCGCCGCATCTTCAGCGGAGTAAACCCAACAAATCTTCCCAGCTAATATTTAACAGTTGACACCTGAAGTTTATTCCGTTTTTCGATCCAGACAAAGCCGATTTCCCGCTGGTCGGAATCCAGTTGAGTCGCAGTACCTCGAGCTTTGACTGTCGGATTAGGTCCGAGGAGCTTTGCCCGAAACCTATTACTGATTTATACACAATAGTTTTATGATCAGCCTCTTATTAATATAGGTTTTTTGATTTGATTTTGGAGTTTTGTTGTGAGTTTTTGTTTGTGTTTGGAGATGTTTTGACGTATGTACGTGGCTGGGATTTTGTTGAATACGGTTCTGTTTAATGATTATTACACTTTTTAGTCTTTTATTACTCATTAATTGAACTAATCTGTAAGTTTTGGTGAATTCATTGTCGTTGTCCAAATATTTTTTTTATCCTTCTCTCGGACAATCCTTATCTTACGCAGGCATTTATTTAGCTTTTAAAACCACTTACTTGTGTATGTTTGTGAAATAGCAGGAGTTAGAAAACAATTAGGTACGGTACCTATTCCAACGCCATCCATTTGTAAAATTACCCAGCTATTTAAAATTAAACTCAGATGTGCATGTAATTCGAATCTATGGCAATTATATAAACTAAAAATTCTCAAATTGCAACTTAATACGGCAATCATTGTTACTTAGCATGCCACGTGGCGCACACGCGTTGTCCTGCAAATGGACCCCTAATTACGGAACAGTAGAAGGGTTGTAATCAAAATTACTTATTGACAAAATATTCATTGTCAATTTAGGACTTAAGTCCAAACTAATTGGAATAAAACGAAGTTATTATGTCTTTTTGTTGTTCACTGTACAGTGGGCAGTTGGTGACTGCGTGCTCGATTTTAATCGAGAAATTCTGGTTTGGACTTTATTTGTAAATAAGTTATAAAATATTTCCTTATCGGCTTCTCAGTTAGTTTCAAGCCATGCTAGAGGCTCATATTCATGAGCAGCGACACACGATGCGGCGATTGTCGTGCTACTACTGAAACTAGTCGAAGTAAGCCGATAACATAATAATTAATTCAGTATGTCTCATAAAAGTTATGTTGGTTGTCTTTTAAATATTGAGTTTAAATATCGGACGGTGCAAAAATTTAAATCAAAAGTACGAATCAAATTTTATTTACAAGTTTACAGATAAAAACTTAAAACTAATCAACAAATTATTAGAAATGAAAGTCATTAGCATTAGTAGGGGTTTCTTCAGGGCCGTAGTAGACACCAGCGAACATTTTATATCGGGCAGTATCAAAGTCCAAAGAAACCTCAAAGTAGAATGGCCTGTCTGCAGTGAATTGGGGCAAATCTATAAAATTTGGCATCTGTGTTGGTACCTGTGGTGCCCCATTAATGGCATCTGTAAAAAATATATCACACAAATAATAAAAGCAGCCTCGATAGTCGATACTCGAAAGAAGCAGCATATAAAACAAAGTCGCTTTCTACTGTTTGTCCCTATGTGTTTGTATGTATATTTAGATGTTTTAAAACTACACAACAGACTTTAATAGACTCTATAATAGATTTCTGCTTTCTGCCTCCCCTTTTGGCGGAAAGCTAATATTATTATAAAAGAAGATTACTCTAGATTGATTTTTAAGTCACATGGAGATTATATACAATTCCTTCCCTTAAAAAGGGACTTTTATCCATCAAAAAGTATCTGCCTTTTTTAAAGGGGTGAAAATCATCCAACGACTTCTCTCGCCTTGGGCGAGGCGAGAGCAGTCACTCTGACACTCCCGTGTCAGACAGTTACTGACTAAAAACCATCCCGTTTTTACTTCTGTTTTTAGAGCCAGAGCCCCGGTAAACCCGCTAGGCAGTTCGCAGCTCCGGAAGAAAGTATTTGTTGCATGGACATGTTAACATAGAAAACAGTATCAGAATCTCCTACAAAATGTATACCCACTAGGTTGAATTCTCATAATTCTCATATATTTTGTTTATACAATATAATTTATAGTAAGTTAAATAGTTTAACATAAGTAAATGTAAACTTACTCCAGAATCTGGCAACACCAACTTCATCGATTTGAACATAAACTTTTTGTTTTATTTTATTCAATGCTATGGGCTTAGTAGAATTTATTAAAATTCCTTCCAGGCCTGAGGAAGTGGCATTGAAAATGGAATTGATTCCTAACTGCAATTGTAAAAAAGTAGGATTAAACAACTGTTTATAATGTAATAATTTCAATAATACTCGTAATGCCTCCAATACTTCAATCCTAAAATCACTAACCACTAGAAGTCAACGCACTTGTAACTCCTCTAGTGATGTGGATATTCATGCAGCGGCGTCGATTGCTTACCATTAGGTGATTTGTTTGCTCATTTATCGAACTATCACATAAAAAAGTAGTCCTGCTAGCGAATGACCACAGCAGTTTTTTGTCGGTAGTCAAAGTTTTTTTAAAAACACCCTGTTGGCTCCCAGCTACCGCATCAACCGCGTTAAATTAAATAGTCATATTATTATAAATATTATAATATTAGTATTTAGCAATAATTAATAAGATACCTCTTTAAGAAATCCAGTCCAGTCGACAAAAGTCTTAATCTTAAACCTTGGGAAAGTGACTTTCATAGGACGAGTATTCATACTCCTCACAAGATTCTCTACATAACCTTTCTGGTTATAAATTTTATCCAGTAGAGCTGGTAACTGTTGCTCACTGTTTGGTAACACGAGTGTAAATGTTGTTCTCCAATTTCCAAATTTAATTGATATAGCCTATAAACATACAAAAACGTATTATAATACATAAGTATAAAAAAAAATCGGTTCAGTCATTTCAGAGATTAGCCAGGTAGACAGACAGACAAATAAATACACAGATAAAAACAAGAAAAAAGAGTAGCAGTGCGACAATCGCCGCGTCGTGTGTCTCGTAATGCTGCTCATGAATATGAGCCTCTAGCATGGCTTGAAACTAGTCGAGTTCCTCGTCAAAAGATTACGTGAGTAAGCCGATAACATAATAATTAATTTAGTATGTCTCACGAAAGTTACAATAAAATCACAGATAAAAACATTGTTCTGATCTATGTGTCATATGTACATAAATATACATGTAGTAAAATTACGTTATTTCAGGATTACAAACAGACACTCCAATTTTATTTATTACTCTAGATAACATAATACCTGACAGTCCCCTGTTGCGACGTGTTGAAACGGATCAGTCTTGCTCATCATTGGTATCGTTATGACTTTTCCATCGAGGCGTTGGAACTTCGTCAGTTTGGTCAGACGCAAATCGAACGGAAACTCCCAAGTGCCCTTCAAAATGTATAAAGACATTGATTAATTAAAGAACAATCTGTAAATCATAATATTTATATTTCTTCTCTGTAGCATTTGTATATTATGACTATTTAATGGTCACGTTTTAAGGGTTTGAAGTGATATCAAATTATATAGGAAGTAAAATAAGCCAGCACGAATGGGCCGGCTCGACCGGAGTGATACCACGACCTCACAACCGACGTGAAACGACTCTTGTGTTGTGTTTTAGTCCCCCTTCCCAATCCCTGATTCCTCAACAACCCTTAATTCCTAACACCCAAAAGGCTGACAACGCGCTCCAAGTGTCCATGGGCAACGGCGATCGCTTACCTTCAACGGTGATCCATCTAAACGAACACGTTTACCGGCTTATACCATAAAAAAATGATACCCACCTTGAAATGAGCGGCGGTTACAATAATCATTTGTGTTTGTTTGTTTACATCGGAATCCTCCAATATATTTGTTATCCGTTTGAACGTAATAGAGCTAATCTGTAAAACTTTAAATTGTTTAATAGATGATTTTGTGATACCGATGACTTTTTGAAGTGGCTGAATGACCTATTATAATATACGAATTAATAAATAAATAAGTAAATTTCGTATCCTACCTAATCGCAAAAAATCTTCAATCTTATTTTAAAGACAAAATATGACGGCGATAATAGAATCGTATTTATGTTTTAAAATAATGTATATTTTCATGTGGAAATAGTTTTGGACTATGTATTATTTTATTTCTATGTAATTTTCGTATATCATTCTGATTTTTAATTCTGATAAAATTTTCCAAATAAAATAAAATAAAAAGAGCATCTAAAAATAATTGAAATGCCCCTTAAAATTAAGACAAAAACAAAAATAAATAATTATGTAAGTCTGTACGCCACTTACCAAATTATTGATATGTGTAGTCGCTGCTTTTGGATAATTAAATCCAACTTTTTCGACTCTAATTCCAAAATTGTCCACGGAGTATGTAATAAACTTCGGATCAATTTCTTTAGTGTAGTTCACGAAGATTCGGTGCGCAAGAGTCAAATCTGTTATCGCCATTGTTTTCATTGCATTTTTGATCCCTGGATAGTAGGCACTTAACTGGAAATAACGAAGTCAGGCTTGAAATACTTTTCAATAAACAGAATCATGAAAGGTATTAAAAATAATCCGAAAATAATCTAAATCTAATATCAGTCTAGTGCTAGTGTAATCACTTGGTGTTTCGGGTATGGATACCCGAGAGTAAGAGAGTAGTAAAAAGTGTAAACAAAAGTGCGTTAGGAAATTGAGGATTGTTGCGGAATCCAGGTTGGGAAGACTGGGAAGGGCCTCGAGTGTTTCGTTGTATAAGTGAGGTTACCGTTGTGTCACGTCAGTTTTCTGTGAGGCCGTGGTCTTCACTCCGGTCGAGCCGGCCCATTCGTCATTCCGAAGCATGGCTCTCCCACATTTAAACTACAAGTATAAGTACTATAGTTGAACCAATCTAAAATAACTTTAAGCACTTACAGAGGTATTATCCATATATCCTAGAGCAGTCATCAGCTCCACCTTGGCTTGACCTTCTGCGACACTCGCCAGCTTGCAAAGCGGTAGTCGCACCAGCACCTCTGAAGCCACCACATTTGTCCCCGGTTTTGCTTTTATTAAACTCTAGAACAACATAATATAAATAGTTGCCTCTGATTATGTTGTTTTCGCCATGTTTCCATTATTTCATATTTAGTTTAACTTTGTTGAAAATTTGAACATAAATATGCTATTAAGTAAATACTCTAAGTAGTAATTGTAATTTACACATTGCTATATTAATACAGATGTATTTATTATGACAAAAAATGCTTTATTACCAGTACTAGCTTCTCATGCAAATTGTTAAATTGCAATTCACAAAATCCTCTCGGTACGAAAATAGAAAATATAAAAAGTGTAAAAATATTTGACTTAAACATTAGTATGGGTAAAAATACGACAATGCGATACGAACACTTGTTTGGTACTAATCTCAGAAGTGGAGCAATACATTTTTATATTAAAACATAAAAATAAAATCTTGCTTATATACTTTTATCAATCCAATCAGAAACAGTTCCCTTACAGCAATCACTATGTGTATGGTTTAGAAGTGCTGACTATTTGTTTCTTATGGTGGCCATAATTTTATCAATATGAGTCTGATACTCCCTTTCGCCTCGCCCAAGATGGGAGAAGTCATTGGAGAAAATCATACAATGATTTTTGTGGCCTTCATCATCAATAGTTGGAAGATCTCTACTGCTAAACAAGAATTTCTTCTTTAGTTTCCATTTACTGCTAGACTGCTTCTTCAATAACATGCCAGTGAGTTGGTTTTTCAGCTCTTCGTATTCAATAACTACCAGCCAACTTGTGGATGTCTTTACTCTAGTTCTATCTTAACAATCATGGAAAAAGAAAATCATCCAATGACTTCTCTCGCCTTGGGCGAGGCGAGAGGGAGTATCATACTCTTACTGACTAAAAACACCGCGTTCCTTCTCCCGCTTTTCGAGCTGAAACCCGGTGAACCCGCTAGGTAGTCCGCCGCTCCGGATAACGTGGAGTATATTCACCTATTATTAAACAGTTTTTGTAATATAAATCATATTTGTATCTGATTAAAAACTAATATTCCCTGGAAGCAAACAAGGCGAAATGACGTTTCTAAATAATTTGGAATATCAATCTGGGGAGAGACAGAACCTGCTTTTCAAAGAGTGGCGCGAAGATAAGCTGGTAAGAAGCGTCTAAAGCGAAGAGATAATGTAACCGAGGTTCCCGTAGGACGGGCCGCTTTGACGGGTGAATCGAATAAGTCGTCGGCAGAGAGAATAGTAATAAAATTGAACCGAGCGCCTGCCCAGATGTAGCTATGGATTTATCGCCAACTAAATGCTGTGGCACACAGGTTGCAAGACGTTGCCAGTTATTTTACTGTTCAGGAGATAAGTTGCAAGTTTATGTTTCATGTTTGATATGTTAAACATGTTGTGATAGTATATTATGTACCATTGTATATGATGAAATATAATAAAAATAATAGTAATTAAAAGTAGCAAGAACAGTCTGAAAATCTTAATCTTGGTAATTTATAGATTTAATTGTTAAAAACTAGTTTTTCTTATTCGGAGTAAAAGTGAGGAACAGATGAATAGACATAATTATTATACTCGTTTAGAAATAAAAGTTACGAAATTTTACTCAAGACCAAATTGTTGGAAAGAAGCAGAATGTCTTATATTTTGCTCTCAGTGTACCACAGACTCCGCAGGTCGTCTCCGCTCGCTCGCTTACACATTCGTCGGGCTGCATCCAATATGTTTCCTAGCATATTGTCTTTAACAGCTCCATTATACCGACGATAGATTGTGCGGAAACCTCCGCTTCTGCCGCCTCCCTACATATTGCGACGAAAGAAATCTTTTTCCACATCTACGATGAATATTTTTGTTTGCTTACCAACAGCGTATTGGGGAAATGAATAATGAAGACGTATTTGTTGTTTGAGTATTCGGCAGATGTACTGCGCCAGTAATACATGTGTCGTTGTGTGTACAGTCTGCGTTTCCATCGTAAACAATATTTGTAATAACTCATTTTATTGAGAATCGGTTTATAAAGCCGAGGGCAAAGTCTTGAGTATTACGTGTAGGAATTGCTATAATCTATGCAATCAAAGGAAATAACTTCTGACAATATTTTAAGTAAACCACGAGCAAGTATGCTTTTATAATTCAAACCAAGAACGAAGGCGTAAAAACCATTAAAGACATCATCTTTCTTTCCTAAAGAATCAAAACAAAATTACCTTATAAAACCCACCTCTTACCCAGATGAGCTCCAGCTACCTACCTAGCTAAAACTTGCAAAAACAAACGACAAAGTGAGGACCGACAATGTCAATAGACCAGCTCAAATATTTCCCTTCAGAATAAAGTAGGTAAATACCCTTTAAAACCATAACCCACGAGGTTTCATCTAGAAGCCGCGGTACCATATAATTGAATGAATATTCACGTTTCTTAATCAATAGAGGCATTACTACCGAGGACCTACGGAAGCAACCAGCCGCCTGTGAAATTGGACTAGTATAGACAAGGATAGACGTATGTGATGCGGTAAAGAGAGAAAGGGACGTGTATAGCGGAGCGAGCTTTTATAAATCATTTTTCCTGGCACGGAAGAGATTTAGGCTGGTTGCATGGTTCCGATTTTATCTGGGAAGTTTTGTCATTTTGCATCGGTTTAATGTTGATATGTAAATATTTGCAGACGAACTAAAATATAACCTACGACTGATTGAAAGGTCCGCTGTGTAGGAAGCTTTAAATTAATTATCATCTAAAGTTGGTTAATTGTAATAGCTATAGTATATCCAAGTGAGATATCGAACATACTTAAAATGAGTTTCCATCATTAAGCTTCTCACAACAAGACACAAGTTCAGTCGCAACCGTGAAACGTTCCTTAGTTGATAAAACGCTGAATCGCGATTATTTCTCTTTGCGTTTAGTTAATCAATTATTCTAATGTTGTTGGCGGAGACGCGTGCACGTTTGTGGCTTAACATTTTTACGTAACGAACGTCGCATAAATCTTATTATCATTTGTACACATGTGTTTTGTACGTTGCTGTGTAAACAATCAAAGGTAACGAGGTTGTAAAGAAATATTTGGAACTAGCTTTTGCCCGCGACTTCGTTCGCGTGGAATAGTGACTTCCGGCAAATTTTTGGTTTTAACCACATAGTTCCCGATCTCGCGGGATCTCTTCAAAAATGAGATGTGGAAGATATTCCAGGGACTCTTCAAAAATCAACATAATGAGCTCTGCGTTTGAATTTAATAGATGTATACTCACTTAGGGCATTGAAAAAATAGTTGGACTTAAACTAACTTAAAACTAAAGAAAGCTACGAATTACGAATTTATAACAAAAAATTAAAAAAGAAACTATATTACAACCTATCCTCTATGCTATAATAACCAAGCTTAAACTAAATAATTTAAAAGAAACGACTTAAATCTAATCTAATTAATTTATAAATTAGACTTACAATTTTATTAAAAAAACTAACTACAGTAACTACTAATAATCGATATCAAACTAAACCTACGTTAAATAGTTTAACCAAAAAACCAGGAAAACCCAACAAATAAACTTATTAATTGACAAATACAACGAAACCAATTTAGAATATACGAAACAGCAGGACCACTACAGACAAATAATCATACGACTGATAATACACTTTTTCTACGATAGTACCGAAGCGCTCGGCCGATACCCAACCAAATGAATGTAACGAAACCATAGCGCGATCTATTTCGATCCCAACGCCATCTATCGAGGATAAAGACAACTTGGATTATTTATTTATACTCCGTTCGGGCATTTTCTTTGTACTAAAAGTTTAATTATATTGATATTATTTTTTTCATACCTTTTTACTATTTATTTACTTTTTTCGATGAATTAAAACAATAACATGAACCGAAGTCGTGTAACGATCGACATAGAATTATCTATACTCCGTTAGAGCATTTTCTTTGTACTAAATGTTTTATTATATTGATATTATTTTTTTCATACCTTTTTACTATTTATGTATTTACTTTTTTTCGATAAATTAAAACAATAACATGAACCGAAGTCGTGTAACGATCGACATAGAATTATTTATAAATAATTTATTTACTAAATAAATTTATATATATTATTTCTTATTTTTATTTTTTGATTTTTGAAATAAAAATATATCTATGTCCTTTCTAAGGTTCTAAACTATATCTGTACCAAATTTCAACCAAATCCGTCAAATAGTTGCGGAGATTAATGGTATAAGCATAGAATGTTCGACGTGATTCTTTAATTTGACATAACTTTTTTATTTATGAACCGATTGACATGAAACAAACACTAAATGTAAATTTAAGCATCCCACAATATATTCGTGAAAACCGCATCCAACTCGGATCAGCCGTTTCTGAGATTAGCGCGCACAGACGAACAGACAAACAGACAAACAGACAAACAGACAAACAGACAAACAGACAAACAGACAAAAAAAAAGTTAATTACATTTTTGGGTTCGACATCGACATAACAATAACCCCTGCTATTTTTTTTATTTTTATTTTCAATGTACAGACAGCACTTTTCTACGATTTTATTATATGTATAGATATAAGCAACATAATAGTCAAGGGAGAATGTAATACAAAAGGCAGTTATGGCATTAATCTCATGTGGTTTTGTTTATATAATAAAAATCACCTAATTAATCACCAAGGGTCTGTTTCCCTAGAAATAGGCAAGATCTTAACTTAAATAGGACAAAGTCACGCCTTTTTATCTCCGAAGGGGTAGGCAGAGATGCACATTACGGCATGTAATGCCGCTATACAATGTACACCTACTTTTCACCATTTGTGTTATAAGTCCCATGTAATAGGGGGTGAGACTTTAACTTAAATAGGAATATAATATTAATGTATGAAGTTTCTAAAGGTGCTCATGTCCAAGGTATAGTTGCACGAATGAGCCGCTTGGAGTGAGTAACGGTTGCCAAAGTTATGGATCCGTCCGATCAAGTACTTATCAAAACATCTCATGGTACTTCAGCGTGTCAAAGATCTTCGAAACTAGTCAGTTGTCAGATTTTGGGCAGATTTGGCTATTAGCCTCCGTGTTGGAATTTTAATTGTAAGATTGTAACAATCAGATTGTAGACGTATTGGGGTCTACAAACACATTTTCGTTTATGTTAATAAATAAAATATTTCAATTTTGTCAATATCACCGAATTGTGAAGTAGTAGGTGTAGGGCAGTGCCAGGCAGTCCCTGGCATCTAGACTCTTAGTATGAGTTTGCTTTACGTTTAAAGTAATCAAAACGAGAGCGCGTTCGGCGCTTTGATTGGTTGGTTTATTCGAGCCGGCCAATCAGAGCGCTGAGCGCGTTGATTCGATTACTTTAAACGTAAAACAAACTTATACTAAGGATACTGTTCTCACTCTCACATCTACTAACTACATCTACAGATATTGATCACTTTAAGATTAGCAACCAAAAAAAAAAGTAATCACATGTTAACTGAAAAAGACAACAAAATCCCTCCTTTCATTAAAAACGCAATCGGCAATCGTTAAAAAACATCACAGTATTCAGTTGGTGACGTTTAAAATGAGTCACGAGGCCAGCGTCCAATCGAGATCGTCCAATCAATCTCGTACCTTCCGATCACCTGAAAAAAGTAAAGGAAGATCGCCGATAACCCAACGGTCGCTTGCTAATAAGTTTGCGCACTCTTCCATAGCAGAACGAAATTGGAGCAATTCCCTTTTAAAATTCGCAATTGGTCGATCGTGAGGATTTTTTTTTCTCTATTTCACTTTTTATGGTACGTGTTTTTTGGTATCATGCTGTATGTTTCGGCGTTTACGTCAGGAATTTTCCGTGATAGTTTTTCGTATGTTGGTGGTATTGTTTAGATTGAAGAACTGTTACGACTGATATTAATGAATAACCTACAGTTACAGTCATAATTTTAAGATCATATTGAATAATGTTTAAATTTTGATAAAATTAGTATGGATAGGCTACAGTGAACAAAGTCACCTTCCATTAACATGAAACGTCTCAGAACTTAACACAAAAATCTTCATAAAATATTATTATTACAAGGGTCTGTCCCTAAAAAAATAAATACGTACCAAACAAGAGACGGTCTTAATTCCACACCATACATTTTCCATCGAAGCCAATACAGTCCTGAAGATAAAGTCGCCATTCGAGCGAAAAGATACGAACAGGGAATTTACAAAGAGAAGCCAAGGGGACCGGCTAAGCCCCTTTTGGACGCCAATAGATTTATTGTTTAAGATCGGCGACCGGACAACTGTGTATTATATACTGGTACGATACGCGTCGGCCCGCGATGTCACGAGCATTGCCTTTAAACGAACAATATTTTTATATGATATTGTTTTTCTTAAGAGTAAGCCGACTTGAAACTTACGCGATGACATCTGAGATTTATAAAACTAAGACACTGAAGTCTTACTTAAGATCATTAACAGAAAATGTTATGTTCAAAAATATTAACAAGAATACAATAAAAACTACCACATTCACCCATTTCTAGATTCTATCGTCCTCAACAAAAACTATCAATGAACTGCAAGAAACACAATCATCTCGCAAATTGCTATGCAAAACCCTAATGCCAATATTATGATGCTTAATTCCCAGTATTATTATGTTGGCTACATGATCCACGCCTCGGCGGGACAGTTCGCCGTGTATTGAAATTCAAATCGTCTTGAACATGGGCGGTGATAATGCAAAGTCCACAGAGGCTATTGCTACAGTATATCAATGAGAGAGAAGTATTCCAGTAAGAGGATTTCAGATTTGCACTCGTGTTTGGAATTTTGTGCATAAAATAAACATGTGTTATGTATTGTGATCACTTGAGATTTAAGATGCTTTTTGCATTGGATGGAGGGCGACGATTTTTAATGCGATAAGTAGTTGATACTGATTTATTTTAAGACCCCAAACTTATAGTCTGTAATCTAAAAGTTCAGATGAATTTTAAGAGGATCTTCTCGATAAAATATTTTTAAGTATAATAACTAAACTCACTGTCATATTAAGGGTGCTTTTCCATCAGATATGTGCTTTGTAGCTGTATGTGTGAAGAAACGAGGAAGATGCGTAGCTCGAGTATGCGATGTATCGGTAGTAAGGAAGTCATCCATACCACACATCCGTAGCACGCAACCATAGTACGCATCTTTTCATATTAAAAATGTAGCTTAGCTAAATCCGTTTCCACCAGTACTTAGCTATGTGTACCGATGAATATGAAGCCAATAGCCTAATACGAGCCCCTTAAGTTCAACTAGAATACTGACGTCTATTTCCTTATTTATCAACTGTCATTCGCAGAAAACAAATATATTCCTTTCATAAAAAGCATCGATATATTATTTTCCGTGTGTAGGAACTATTGCACTGTCGATGCCATTACGCGTACACACCTAGAGGGACATCACAATGTAATGAACTCAACATAATACGCGTGCATCGGACACTGAATGGCCGAGGGGCTGGCCATCAATGGCGAAGTGAAACGCTAGCTAATGGTAATGGTCGTTTCATATACAAATGGTTCTTTCACTAAAACTGACGGGGGAGGAGATACATTTTATTTTCCGCAATCGGGGAGGATGAAAAGATGTCTGTGCATCAGTAAAACGGGAAACATTAGTAATGGATTTTTTTTTGAACGTATTCAATGAATTAATTAATCCGCGTTGAGCTGGGGTGAAAGAAAGACCTATAGTAGCGCAGTTGTACGTTCGTTTGCTTTGCAGTCGCTCCATGCATGTCGAGTCGAGGGAAATCCGTCGTTGTGCCAGATAATATTTATGTGTCGTTGTTAAAACTGTAGGCCTGCCTATGTTTTGTTTGGGTAACACATTTACTTATGATTTATACATGAATGTAGACAAAAACATTAATATTTACTGTAGCCAAGCGTTACTAGCTTAAAAATGCTTTCATTTCCGAAATGACATACCCAATACCATCCATATTGAAAAAACGTACTGAATGATATAAAAAGGCATCACGAGTACCCACAACATAAATTCAAATAATAATATCATAACCCTATAATACATTTGCTCATTTCTCATGAGCTCCGCAAATTAATGCGTAATACCCCGTAGCAGGAGATCAAATCATTTTTTCATTCTTGATTCAAGAGATTATTCAATGCAATTGAAAAATTTTTCTTCTTAAGAGCTCACCAATCTTTTTAATAAAAATCATTTGGAAATGAAACGGATAATGTATTTTTGTGATGATGTATGTAGAGGGCATGATATGCGAATTATGATAAAGCGCTCTCATTATGTAATTGTTGATTCGAAGACGCAGACGGTTCCATATTGAGAAGGATCTTTTGGAGCGTCATGGTAGAGGGTTTTGTCTAGCAGTAGATGATGAAGTTGGAATATAGATAGACTTTTGTAAACAACTGGGCGATAGACACAGATCGTTATTTGTGTTATTCCTTCTTTGTGTTATTTATGAATGTTAGTTTTTAATTCAAGGTCAATTTTCACTAATTACTTTTTATCATGTTTGAGAAAAACGAACACAAAGCCGCAGCTTTGTGCTGGTCCTACATAATGGGTTTAAAGTGTGGGAGAGCCATGCTTCGGCACGGATGGGCCAGCTGAACCGGAGTGATACCACGGCGGCGTAGAAAACCGACGTGAACCAACGCTTGCTTTGTGTTTCGTTACGTGGTTGAGGTTAACAATCTTCCCAATTACCGATTCCCCAACAACCCTTAAATTCCTAACACCCGAAAGGCCAGCAACGCATTTATAACGCCTCTGGTGTTTTGGGTGTCCATGGGCGGCGGCGATTGCTTACCACCAGGTGATCCGTCTGCTCCTTTATCGGCTTATACCATAAAAAACCTACGATACACAGAATTTATAAATTTAAGCTCCCCGTCTTTGTAATTAAACACTTAAACGAAATTCACAAATTCGCGGCAGTCTTATAAATATTAATACTTATTAAGCAAAAGTATCCTGTTTAATATGTAAAAAAGAAATTGAAAAGATAAATGGAAAAGTAAATTTTCGTAAACCAGAGTGGAAATCTTAATCGCAAAGTTTATAAAGTATAAAACGGAAATATTCAAGAAATAAGTTTTTTTTTTCGCTTCTTGGGAATTCACGATTCGGTCTTACATTTCGATTTAACAAGTTATCACAATTTACATGATGAATGTTAATCATTACGCGCAAATAAACCGGGAAATGCTTTTAAAACTTGCTAAGAATTTCTTCTCGAGTTTTCTACATTTTAATTTTGATTGTCGCTTCGGGTATTATTTTTAATATCTGCGGCTTTATTTGTTTTAACATCTGAATGCTTTTTGTAAGTTTGAGTTTCTTTTTGATTTTGAATTCGTATTGATTTCAATCATCTACATATATTTTTGATAGTGCTTATATTGGGTGTGTTTTTAAACGTTTTATGAAGAAGTTTTTGCGTTGAGAAATTCGAAGGTCTAATCCAACATAGTCTACAAAATATGTGAAGTGTTTACATACTGATATTTTTTTCCAATGACTCAACGTGATAAAATAATAGTTGTAAATAATGTGTAATCATAATAATTTACTTCGAAAAAAGGCAATTCCTTAACGTTATTTATTTTTAAATTTCCTCATTCACCACAAAAAAAAAAACGCACTATCAACACCGATATTTCAGCATGGCGCGGTGGTGGCCTAATTTCGTGCAGTATTTATTCTGGTGGCAGATCGCGTGTGCCGGATATAGCGGCAATGTCAATATCCGACACACCGTCACACGACCAGCTGGTCGTGTTACACATGCTTATTTAACAACACATTTAGTTAAACTCATTCTATAGGTAACTAGGTTTGATAATAGTTAATATGTTATCGTTTTTGATGCAGAAGATTTTTTTGTAACTTTATGAAATAATGTCTTCTTGAATGTTATTCTATCAAGAGACAACAGAAAAAACACTGCTAATGAAGTTTATGTATAATAAGTGATTATTATGTTTATCATTTAGGTAATTGGATGGATAGTGACAGAAGAATTTGGTTCAATAGAAACAATTATTAAGTAAAAGAACTATTAACAAGAAGTTTCTGGCTCGTTGTTCTCAATACGGATTTACAATTTGGTACAAGCACCTAGTTTAACTGTGTAATAATATTATGTCATTTTATTTTGGCGTTCCAGAAGAGCCTGTATAGTTTTATTATAACTTTCGTGAGGCATACTAAATTACGCGCGACGCGCGACAATTGCCGCATTGTGTGTTGCGGAATGCTGCTCATGAATATGAGCCACTAGCATGGCTCGAAACTAGTCGAGTTCATCGTCAAACCGTTACGTGAGTAAGCCGATAACATAATAACGAAGCCTGTATATTGTGGATTAATTATGAGAAATGCTCTGACTTCGTAAACATTTTGATATAGGCAACTCAGAATAAAACATACAAACTAGCACATAAGCCACATACTCTCAGACGCAGCGCTAAAGCCGTTTATACCGATCCAGGTCGTTCCCTACAATAGCCAGTTAGGCTTTCGGTGGCAGAGCAATTTGCATATTGAGAGGCTCAGTAGCGCCCCCTCCCGGCACACAATAGCCGATGATTCGATGACGGCCACGATGATTTGATGATTGGTAACCTATTAATGTATTCAATGCGTTTGTTACAACTGAATAGTGTGATTGATTGATGTGATATGTATTTGGTGTATTGTATTGATATTTAAAATTAATTGTTGGGTTGGTTGTGATAAAATTGTTAGAGATCTAATTGGTGATTGTGTGATATGAAAGTGAAATTGAATTTTGTTTCAAATCAAAATGTCGTTCTAAAATGTTCCATGAAAAATAAACAAAAAAGCCATAGCAATCAGATTAAGATTTATAACAAACTGTCTGGACAAAATGACCGTACCATAATATTTTAACACATGAAATATATTTTATATTAATTCCGATACTACTGGCCCAATTACCAACATTTATTACCAGTTATCAAAATTGCAATAAATCGCAATATGAAATTATCAACCACAAATATATCAGATAGAACTATGCGTTATTAGTTAGTTTCTGATTCCCGAACGAACGTAGATAAGGCAATTGGTCCCGTGGGCTCTGTTATACCATTCCAGTGTTATCAACGCTATACACATGTGATATTACTGGCTGTATTTGTTCCTAGTTTTGGAAGTAGGTTACATTTTCGAATATACAAGAGTACTAAGTATGATTTTAACGAACTGCTAGATTTACTACATAATTCCTAAATTTCAATGTCTTATTCTGTTCTCAAAATATAATATTGCAATTCTAGTAATATAAATATTTTCACATTATTTTAAATCTCTATCACAATATTATCCTACAGCTTATCCATAAAGAGCAAAGCTTCCATCGTACCGACGCCGTAACCTTGACAACGGCTGTAGCAGTTGTCCGGCAGAGAACAGCAATTGTACAAAATTGCTCGAAATCCCCACGCCCAGCGGTATTCGAACAAATTTATAGAGTGCTGCCCGCTCCGGACGGATGGACGGACAAAAGATGCATTTACATAACAAATTGAAGGGCTACGAATGTGCTACGCTGCTACGCCGCTACGCCGCTTCGTACTCTCAGTGCTACGAAGGTTTGCTACGTTTATGAGTGTATACGTATTCTATTCAGACATCATTCTAAGCATTTGATGGGGTTAAAAATCAGTGGATGAATGTTTTGTAGAGGTATCTCGGTTTTTAAACTGAACTGCATAAAATCGTACTTTAATATGAATGTCAAGCAACCAATTAACTTAATTGTGGTCTTATCATTTCATCAAAAATAATTGGCAATTTCATACCATGTAAACTGTGTTATGAACTATATAGTAGTGTGGTTATATTGTTATTAGAACCCCTTTGTAAAGTTCTGCCTACACTATAACGCACTATAACGGATGGAATGCGTTCTACATGGCTCATTAACACGGTCCGTGGTGTTTCATGAGCCTAAAGGTTCCCTTTCCACTCTATAGATTTTTACGTTTATAAATAGAAAATAAGTTTTATGCTAATTTGAGACTTAAGTATGATGGATTAGGTATTATTTTACATGGATTCTCACTTGGAATTTAGCATAAAAAAAACTGAAGAATTTATTCATGATCTGACAAAACGCTTATTTGATTGTGAGTACAAAATGGCTTTATTTATTTTGCACTGTATTATAATTTAACAGAGTTCAATTTCGATAACTCATTATGACTCAAAATTTTGCTAAACTAAAATGCCCTTCTAAAATATCGCTTCCACATTATGCTCCCCTGTTTTATCTGAAATTTAATGGACGCGAACTAACCATTAATAAGAGAACCCTCTTAACAAATGTTCGTATTGCTAGCTCATGGCGTGTAGGAATCTCTATCGCGCATAAATATTAATAAAAAAACACTTATGAGACTAAAATCACCGCGGCTTATAAAGATGTGGTTTCGATGACTTCATGTATAGAGGGGACCATCTTGTTGGTTTAAAAGTTGCAAGTGAAACAACATACTGTAACCGCAATTGTAAATGTTCTAAACCTTAGTGGTTTTTAGGGTTCCGTAGCCAAATGGCAAAAAACGGAACCCTTATAGATTCGTCATGTCTGTCTGTCTGTCCGTCTGTCCGTCTGTCCGTCTGTCCGTCTGTCCGTCTGTCCGTCCGTCCGTATGTCACAGTCATTTATTTCCGAAACTGTTGGGTCTACATAGTTGAAACTTTGTAAGATGGTGTATTTTGGTAACCGCTATTAGAATTTTGAATAAAAATTAATAAATTTAAAAATTAAAGGGGGGCACTCCATACATGGAACTGATTCAAAAAAAATTTTTTTTCAGCTTACATATCCGTGATGGGTGTCTATGGATAGGTCTTTAAAAAAGACATTAAGGTTCCTAAAATCACTTTTCGTCAAAATCAATCATTTGAAAGTTAGACGCTTCCAAAGTGGAAAAATGTGTGTCCCCCCTCTAACTTTTAAAATAAGAGAGTGAGAAAATTGAAAAAAATATATGCTGTAGATTTCAATAGAAACTAACAACGAAAATTGGTTTGAACGAGATATCATTATTAGTTTTTAAGAAATAAAACATTTACAAAAACCGCAAATATAACTTTGTCGTTCATACAAGCACTATGTAAAACCAAGTTTTTTGGTTGCTATTTGTTATTTATTGTATTATTGTGTATTTTGTTTAAATAATAAATAAAAAAAAAATAAAAAAAAAATGAATAAAGTTATGTAGTCGATATCAGTAATGAAAAATTTGTAACTGCTGTATTTCATACATTTGACATACTAAATAAAAAAAGTATAGGAGCAAATATATTACCATTTCGGCCAAGATATCTAGTTGAATTGCTCACTTATTTGTCTTCAGATAAAGAAAGCTAATTTAGAGAAGAAAACCTAAACGTCACACACAAACATGTACATTCCAAGCCTACCTTGTAATTAAATTGATTTTACGTTTAAAACGATCCATTAAAGCTCATTATCATTACGGTAACGCCTCCGGTTATCCGGTTGAAATTGAATCGTTCCAGTAATGAGCCCGGTATCGGATGCAATGCCGGCACGGATTCGATGCGATAGGCCAAATAAAAAGTAATGGCACCATACGACTGCTCAACTATTAAAACATTTAGTTTTGTTATCATTGTTTGGAATCGGAGTACTACAGTAGTGTTAAAACGATTTGGTGTTATAAAAGTATTCCTTGATAAAGAATTTTCCCTTTACGTTAACGTTGTTCTTAGTTACATATAGCCTTTTGGTGACGGTTATTGAAGATCCTGTTGTTTAAAACCTCTTCTTAGCCTGATAGTTAAAGAGTAAATTTAAAGTCACAGGTGAAGTATTCTTCAAATAGTTGCAAAAGCGTTTTGCTTTTATTTATGCTTTTAAATTACTTACTTATACAATGTGATAGGGGTGAGACTTCTAACCTGTTAAGGCTGAGTTCTACATCTAATTTTATCGACAAAAGTCGGGGGTCGAAGGGGTCGAATCCCCTCCCCCTAAAAGTTATGGCTATTTTAATATATTTTTTACTTTTTTTGATATCAAAGGTTGTATGCGTCGTAGAAACAAAAAAAAACGACAAACCTTGGCTAACTAATTCATTACTTTTTTCGTATGTTTGATAACGTTTTGGTGAGAAAAAAAATCATTTGTGAATAATTTTTACCGAAAAAGTCACTATTTTTCAATATTTTCAATTAGGGGTTCAACCCCCCATATTATTTTTTTTGTCGATAAAATTTGATGTAGTTCTCAGCCTTAACGGGTTAGAAGTCCCACGCCTATCACATTGTATATCTGTTTAGGGATATATTCATTAGTTTGTTAGGAATATCCATTGGTTACAGTAACACGAAAAAAAATTTTTAGTAATTTGGTGAAAAAATCAGTTTTTCTCAATTATTCTCACTAAAATAACACAAACCAGTCTCCCCACATCCTGCAGCAAGAAATACACATTCCAGTTCACCATTCCCACCATTATATACTCAAATAAACAGCTCGTGAGGAGTTGGAGTAGCAGACCGCGGCACACCTGCGAGCCAACTTTGTCCCACAATTTAATTAGTTATGGAAATCGAGCCGACCGTTCGGCGCCGGCGCCATGTAAATTGTTTTTGGACTTGTTAGTTTGTAGACAAGTGGATGTTTCTTGATGTTCAGGTGTTTTGGGTTCGAGTTTTTATTAGGTGTGGTTTATTTTCAGGTTAGTGTGTTTAGGAATTGGTGCTGTTGAGGTATGCTGTAGGAATGATGTCCATTTCAATTTTTGAAGTGTTCAGATGGAGCTTTGTGTTCAGTGTAGCTACTGAGAGACAATCCATGTGCATGCACATATTTAAATTGTATTAAAGTGAAATAAACCTAGACTTAAAAAAAAATACTGCAATTTATTAGAAATTAAATAACAAGAACAGGAAAAGATCAAGGAGAAATAACAACAAACTTTGGTCTGTTCAGTTAAAAATATCACCAAGGAAACTACGCACTATTTCGCTAACCATATAACCGAGTAAAATTATGCGACTCCACGCGATCATAAGACCAACATGAATGTACGCAGGAAAATACAGGCTGTCTCAGTTTACACCATCTCCCTAGACATCTTGAGTAACAAGCGGCGAGCCCCCAGCCGCCGCTACATTATACTGCACACGCAAACAACTCTAGCCCACTACGTACAGTTACTTCCTCGGTTACTTTATTTTAAATGAAAAAAAATCATACTGTATGTGAAAAAATAATTCAATAATTAGATAAAAATACAAAAATGAAACTATATACCTATTATCTTTTGTTTTGAAGATTTTTTTCAATTATAAAAAATACTATTACATAATAACAGTACACACAAATGCAACGCCATCTATCGACTGTTTTTGTAACGTATTTCGTAGAAGCAGTCTAAATATTAGTCATATATAATTTACATATTATAATTTTAATGTAAATTTTCTGTAAACCCTGTCTACACCATATTTCTAACTGCATCATAACAAAGCAGGTAACCAACTCAGTTTATATGTAAAGTCATGTTGTTGAGTTTGTAACATATTAAATTACCCAGCACATGGTCAGTAAATCTCGTAAGAAAAACCGTCCCAGTAGCTTTCTCTTCTAAATGTTTTAAGTAAATATGTCGTGTATAAAGTCAACTGTTTGTGCCATAAAAATCGCTGGGGACTGCCCCTCGGACACACAATTTGTAATGTAAATGTTTGTGGCACAATCGTCATGTAGTTGTAACTTGTGACTCGGCTTTATGGCCGGCTTGAGATGTTTGTGGAATGCCTCTGTAATTAGATTTGTTTTTTCGCTTCGTTAGCTAAGCCTTATACTGTCGTTGCGCACGATTGCCAATTTTTGTGGAGAATTTTGATTCATTTAAAATTTTATTAAACATTTTTTTTTCATACGTCGATAATAGTTTCGTATAACTAAATATTTTTATTGATTTATTTTTAAGTTTAATAATAAATTTAAAATGGTTTCAATGAAATCGCTAACTCGTTCCACATGAACCAGCACTTCACCGTTATCCCGCTGCGTGTTGCCAGAGAGCCTTCACAACGAGTAGCAATCGACTTGAAAAATGTCAAAGAATACAAACAAAACACAAATCAAAAAATAAAAGTAACACATCACGTCCAACGAGTGTAGTACAAAATAATCAAAAGCTAAAACTGCAATTCGGCTGCAGCCGGAATACGATGCTTCAATCAAGGCGAGACTAAGCGGTTCCTATTTCCGCTCATAGATGGCGCTGCGTCTATATTCGACGGTTCCTATCTGAGCGCAATCACGCCTTTGACCAGCCATTGTGCTGAAAATACGAAAATGCTCCCAGGGCCGTTCTTCCGGCCTTTATTTCGGGTTGAAATCACAACGTTCGCTTTGTGCCTTCGCCTCTTGCACGTGATTTCGTAAATTTCTTTGGGCGTCGACGCAGAAGGCAATAATGGTCGAAGTTTGATTCCAACTAGTTTGGAATGCGGAGGCCTATATTCGGCGCGTTCGAATGAGAGCCGATTACGTGGAACGTGGTCGTCGATCACCTCTGCGATTCAATTGGTTTAGGTTTCGAACGTTTGAAGTTGTGTTGGAATGGGTTATTGAGTTTTGTTGCCATTTCCCTTGAAAAAACTTTTTTAGACTACAAAGTTACGGTTTGTTTTCCTATCACAAAGTTTTTAACTCAATTTAGTTGATCTTCCATTTTGTTATTAAATCAGAAAATATTTTTATATAAAGTTACTTAGTTGATTTATCAACATGAAAACTATCCTTGAAAGTTATTATCAATTTCAAGTCAATTGAATTTTCCATTAACACTCGACACAAAGCATATATAAAACTTCGAACGAATATAAAATATTGGACAGGGAAAACAGAAACATTGTATACTACACGTATTTATCAAAACAGTCGAACAAAAATCAACAAAACTGGGACTAAAACCTTCAAAACTGAGCTTTACATGTACGTAACAATTAAAAAAAGTATTTGAACTTCATACAACGAACGCTTTTCAAATATACACATTTTTCGAAGACAAAACGCAGACCTAACCGTTCTAGGAACTCACACTACCTCGCAAGTTAGTGTAACGCTACAGTGTCACAACTCGTTGGCGACTCACGTCGCATGCACTAGGTATCAGTAGTTAGGGCTGTGCCTACACCTATCCTAGACTTACGATATCAGTCGTTACACTGTCTGATAGCCGGCGAGCTCAGTGCTACACCGTCGGCGCCCGCCGTAGCACGCGCTTCACATCCCTATCAAAAAAAAAGTTTCGACAACTGCCGAAAAGTTTTTAAAACAATAATTAGCTCGCCGCTCATAACTGGCTGAGTATACTCCGTTCGTTCGATGTTTAAATCTTCGATATTTCGTAAATAGAACTTCTCAATTTTTCTAATAGTTTTTATTCCATAGGTGTTTTTAAAGTTAACAAAAAGTATTTTTAAAGTAATTAATCAAGTGTTTAGGATAGTTGTAATAGTTAAGAAGCTGCTCACTGGTTGTGAAGTTGTCAGTAGTTGCATGTTAGGTCGTGGTAGTAAGTGTGTTAGAGTAGGGTCTTTGTATACGATTTTACTGTAGTTTCTAAAGTTACAAAAACTTTGTACGAACTGACTGTATCGAGTTATCGCCTTGTGTGGTATCTTCAGTGCGGTAAGTTTAGATCAAATTATTCCGTAGTTTAATAATATTAAATATATTTTAACGGAAGCTTTTAATTTTTTTCTGGGTATTTCAGAGAAAATGATAAAAAAACAATTATTAACTTAATGGTTTCGCTAAAATAAACGTAACCAATGTAAACTATTAATTACTATTCTAAAACATAAAATGTACATAATGTATCTTCAATTGTACAATTTTAATAAGAATTTATAGTATCTAGGCAATTACAACTTTTCATTACTAGTTTTTCAAAGAAACTGTCGCACGTGAAGCGCTTTCGTAGCTACACGTGGCTATGGCGTAGACGTGTAGCTTTGCTACGCCGTAGCATCGTAGTCACCTTTTTATTATTTTTAAATACCTTTGAGTAGGAAACGTTCTGGCAATTTTAGTATTTTAATTCTAAACTTAGTTGAAGCTAAACAAATAGGAAGCAAATTATTAAGCAAATGTGAATGTTACTAAAAAATGTCCAGAAAACGTTAAAATGTCAAAATATAAAACCATGTCAAAAGTAGACAATTCTTCTACATACGAATGAACTGTACTGTACATTAAAATATTAAAGCATGAAGACGACATCTGCACAAAAAAAAACACTTGCTATTTAAAGCAATATTCATTTAAAAACAATGACATAATTCTTAACCCAGTCTCGTAATAAATTAAAAAGTAATAAACTCATAACCATTAATATTACATAAACTGCTGACTCCGTAAATACAAACTTTCGCAGGGGGTGGGTAAAGGGTGGTTCTGTTTGTTCTCCCTTAACGAATATTGACATTGATTGGAATGTAAATCTGGCTGCATCCATTTCTTAATGAGTCCCCTAAATTAATTATATGACGGATTCAAAGGTACATTGTATTCCTGACGGGTTCGTATTGGATTTGTATGACGTATTTTATATTATATTTTATGCTGAAATATCTATTATGTGATTTCAAAACGGTACTTGGTATTGAATCGCACAAAATGAGTATATTACTTTATAAAAACCCATTCCTCCAAAAACATTAAAAGTAGTTAATTTATATATTTTTTAATAAGTTATTCAATACACAAACTTATTTTATTATTTTAAACACTTGAATATGCTTAAAATTAAACGAAATATACATAAACTAAAATATGGAAAATCTGAAAACATTTCAAGAAATTGTCAAAGAGTTCAATCCAAATCAAAAATTTACTCTGAATTTATAACATAAGACATCACACATCACTTTTCAAATCATCTCAAACACAACGACACCTAACGCCATCTATGACCATTTTTTACAAACGAGCAAAACTCATGAACGCACGAGATTTTTTTGCTATATAAATTTTAACCAAATGACTCAGACGAACCTACAAACAGAGCCACAGTACCATATTATTACAGTCTAGTACACTTACTCCGTACAAAAATATTTGCTAAGCTTTTAAAGTAATTACATCATCTGCCGTTCGCTACTAAGTTGTGGTTTCGGTGCGTCGAATTTGGGAAGCGCGGTTTACTATGGCGGATTGTTGGATTTACATTTGATGTGATTGTATAATACTTGGGGAAATGTATTATAGATAAGGTAGAGGCTGTTGGTAGTGTAGTGTAGGTACATTTGTAAGTGATGATTATGTCACTCTATGTTGATTGGTGCGAATGTTTTGTTGTGATTGTTGTGGTCTTAACAGTGGCAAATGAAATTATTGGATGTCCAAAATTTATGATATCTTAGATAGAACGAAATTTGATCCTTTTTTACTTGATGGTTATACCAGCAATGGTTTCGAAAATATGTATTTCATTAATTCATTAAATAAGTGATTCAGTCAACATGAATATCTTTAACTTGATCATTTTCTGTAACTTGATATGAAACTAGGAAATACTTTGATCGAGTTTTAAACGCGAAACCCTTTTGGATGATCGCATTTCCAGCCACTTGACCAACCAAGATCGTTTTCAAGCCAAATAATCCTAAACTACAAATCGTTTCAAGACCAGGTTCCATTCCGTACCGATACCTTCCAGAACCATTTGCGGCAGAAAATTATTAACTAACACTAACCATGTAGTGGTCAAACAGTCTTCTATAGTCGGCCTCACAACTTGGTCCGCCATACTCTATTAATCTGGCAACGAGCTCCCTCACTTGAAATACATTACAGCAACTTACTGGGATCGTGCGCCGACTCACAATCTCACTGCTCACTTATGAATCAATTTGCTACACTTTCAAATTGTTTTATTTTATTTTTGTAAAGAATTTTTGGTAATTATTTAATTTTCTTCTTTATTTTAACTGTGGGTCGTAACTAATGTTTCTGGCTAGTGTTCATCTATTTGCTTATGTTATACTTCCACTAAAAGCAGTAAAGTTGGTTTAATAGAAAAAAAACGAGAATGGTAAAATAAATACGGAAAAGTTTGTTAAGTTTTTGAACAGAGCATTGCCAGCATGAGTCTGCTAAAAATCCTATCAATGTCCATTTCGAACTTTGATCAGGTAAAAAGGAAAAACGAGTGAAAATACCGAATATATTTTACTAAACCGGATGAAATTGGAATAACCTAGATTACTAATGCACAGGAAAATGTCAGTCATATTCCTATTCCATATTTAAAATACCATTAAAACGAGCGGACCTAAAAACTTTCCGCTTATAAATAATCGCGTCCCGATTTTATCCGCCATTTTCCGTCCGTCATTCGGTCCATTTCGCTGCAGGATGACGTCACGAGTACCGACTGACAATACGACGCGGCTGATGACGCAATTAGACCGACACTTTTAAGTACCCGACGTAAAAATGGTGTAAATTTTATTTCTGTATGCATTTCACCCGTTTCGGCATGAAAGAAGGTTGCAATGCTATCGTCTGTCGTGATCTAATGAGGAAAACGTTTGAGCACTTGTCAGGTCAGTTATCTTACAGTGCAATGTGCCTTTGGATTTATTTACGTTAACTTAGGTAGTCGGGGAACTAAATTTTCCAACAAAGTAAGCGTTTTGTTATGGAAATTTATGGGAAGGTCTATGTGTAACAGTGTGTCTTCCGGTTGATATGGTGATGAAGCTTGTTAATGACTTCTACGGGTAGATAACAATGGCTTTCTTTGGATCCTTTTGTTTTGTTCTACATATTTTGTATAATGTGGTGTGAATTTAATTCATGTTTGCATAAGACCTAATACAATGTTTACTACAAAGCCTACAGGCGAATTCAATATTCTACGTACATATGATCGGTTACTCCGTCAACTAATACTTCATAATTTCGATTCTCATAAACATGAGAAACATGAGAATGCATTAACAATCAATTGTTAATTTTTTGGATGGTAACACGTCTACGTACAATGCACACTTTATAACTAATTTCGTTGCGTTATAAAACACGTTTCTAAAGAGGACCAGAATCAGAGTAAAACAATATATTACAGAGATATCAAAATATATAAAGCTAGTTAACAAACCAGACATATAAGTACTACCCTGATACCCCCAAATACATCATAAACAACAAAACGTAGAGCAAAACCGAAGGCCATCTGCGAATGTTAATTAAAACAATAAATTAAATACGCCAAGTGGGTAGCAATGAATATGTCACGACACAGGTCGGTATTACCAATGCAGAGGTCGCCTAGTATGGTTCTCGCCACCTTTATAAACTAACGTTGAATTTCGCTAATGTTTGCCAATGAAATTAGAGGTGAATAGTTGGACGGAATTTATTTGTGTAATTAGGGACAACAAGTGGGCTTAGTGTTTGAATTTATAGTCTTATGTTCTTGTCTTGGGTACTAGAAGTAATTTTGTTAGTTTCATAATTAGGTGTTTAGATATTGTCTAGTTTTTATTAGTTTTTGGTTAATTTGTTACAACTGAGTTACGAAACATAAAGTAACAGGCTTATTCTGTTGGATACTATGGAGCCTGTGGTATAAAATCACTGTAAGATGTTTGTTTAACAGCTTAGCTTATACTATCACGCAATAGTTTTTTTTACGAATTATAAAAAATCTTTTTAGGCTAGATGATTTTTCTTCTTTTGTTGATGGCTACTTCCAACATAAGTAAATTCTAAAGTTTAATCCACCTAAAATAAAGACATCAATAAATCGTCGTACATTATCCGCGGCCTCCATGGCCCGATATATTTGTCCATGTGCGCCGGTCCGCGGTCGGCGGAAGACACAACGTACCGCGGCCGACAGTTACCAGCGTGTCGCAAAAACTAATTCAAACCGAAGGGTTGCCCGCCCGCCATAAATTTTGTCCAGGAACGCGAGCCGCGTGTTAGTTAACTATAGTTTAGTATGCGGTGTCATCACGCTTCATACTGAGTACGTGTAGTTTTAGAGGGGCGCTAAGAAGTTTGGTTTGTTGTCTAGCTAAATGTACGGTGAGACAACGTAATGAGTCCTTTTTTTGAGACTGGATGATTGTTCTCTTCTTACGACTTGAGTGAGGCAAAAGAGAGTGTTTCACTCTTACTGACTAAAAACCTACCCGTTCGGTTTCCTGCTTTGTGACGGAAACCCGGTAACCTTTAACGTTGTCCACAGCTCCGGATTAATGTGATGAGTCCTAGATTAGTAAGCAGTTAGGGCTACTTAATATTTTACTACTTTTAGTATTATCTTCCCTTACCTATTAATTCACAGTATTTGCTGTTACGTCTTTTAATTACACGTTGAATTCAATAACAACTAACGACCTTAAGATATCCAACAAAAAAGAATGGTAATAGAAACCAAAGTTCCCTTTCCATTATCATAAAATACAAATAGCGACGTTCCAATATTCTCAAAGCAATAGATAACATATCGCGCACCACAATAACCGAACAGTACACAAATCCTCGAGCTATTCAGAATTACGATTTTTTCGCTCCTCGGCATATATCACTGGGGCCGTTCGATTTAACTGTTTTCTTACGTTCAAATTTATAGAGGTTGGAGCCGAATTATAGCCGCCAGGTGCTCGCTATAGTCTGCCAGCGCCACTAGTGTTGTTTTGTTAACAGAAACACTTTTAAATAAGAATATTTCGAAGGTTTTATGAGCTTTTTGATTCGTTTTGTCTCTTGGTGTATGAATGTGAATTTCCAGTTTGAATGTGTAACGTAACGGCGTCTTATTCCCGAAGGGGTAGGTAGAGGTGCATATTATGGCACGTAATGCCACTGTACAATGTCACTTTTCAACATTTGTTTTATAAGTTCCATGTAATAGGGGCTAAGGCTATTGTTATACACTAGATGCAATTACAAGCTCCGTGCTACTACTGAGAAATTTTCGAAAATTCCGATTAAGGGACAGTAATACTTTGCCCGATCCGGGAATCGAACTCGAGACCCTTTGCCGACCACTCGACCAACTACGCAGTCAAATGGTCACAAAACTGTAAAATCGCCCGTTAGATATTATGATATTAAACATCGATTACTGTATAAACTTATAAATGCATTGCTATCCAAGTTCTACAATCTCCATACATTATCAACATTTCCTTGATTGCAACAAAACATAACACGCAAATGCATTTTCAATTAAAACCATCAGCACTCGCAATCGCCACGACAAGACAGGACTCAACAGTGCGTGTTCCAGAAAAAAAACCTACACACACACAAACACGTGTCAAAGGTATTTCTTCGTACAAAATATTCCCTTAACGTCTAATTTATCACAAGGTGCAAAAACTCCCTGAAGTAACGTAATGAAAATTTGTATCAAAATTCCTGGGCGGGTGTCGTGGAACATGTTATCAACGGGTATTAATCATTCGCTATGCTAATATATGTATGTGTAGTGAAGTGATTATATTCAAATTGATGCTTTAATTTTATTCATGCTTATGGGGAAAATGCGCACCTATTTTCGTTGTAGGTAGTAGTATGGTATAGGCTCGTGTGTGCTTTGTGCGTATGCGTTTTGGGTTGTAATTAACTAATGATGATGCAACATAAACTACGGTATCATCGTTGTATGTTTTGCTGTGAGTTTTGTGTGTTTGATTTTGTTTAGTAAATAATTATAATGTTTTTATTGATGTGACTATTTTTCTCCTGTTGTTAATTGTACATTTCATAGGTTTTAAGTAGGTAAGCTTTGTATATTTCTTTTATAATTTTCAGATGTTTTGAAGTAATTGTATTATTTATTTTTTTAGCCTATTTAGTAAAAATTGCACTGTTTCTACAAAAAAGGTAATACATGATAGTTATGACGTCTACATATTAGTTACATAATATACTGTAAAACGTTTTTTAAATTTTCAACTGTAATACTAAGCGCGCAATATAGGAATTTACTAATTACACCTAAGTCTAAATTAATAACAAAACGATTCACATTTTTGTTACATCACAGACACGCACAATACATCTTGGTGTAACCCTCTAGTGCATAAATAACAACATAATTGTCGTGTTGTTTGACAAACGACTAGCATTTTGCAGAGTTTGGGGGTTAACTACAGGCACATTAATATTGCGGGCCTGTCGAGACATACCCCCGCTTGTTGGTATTTGATGCCTATGAATGTTAATGGGAAGTTTACAGGTTAAAAAGCATTACCTTATTTCTCCACCCTTTGGTGATAAAGGTTTGGTTTAGGTTATAAATGGGTTGGCAATGAATTAGTCATATAAGATGCTATAGTTTAGGTCTTCTTCTTTAACAATAATATTATTTTAGCTGTTTGTTACTTTTCGTTAGCTAGTAAATGTTTTAAAACGTTTAGGACTTACTTTCACTGACACTGACTGTAAGTAGTTAGAAATCGTTATGCTTATAAATTCAAACTAATAGCCTAATAGGAACATTATACATAGTCACAATAATACGTATTCAGTTTTTTTTTATTTAAATTACTGATATATTTCTTATAAGATATTTTTTTTATATGATTTTTTCAAGTCTTTTTATATTCTTTTAATATAAATGATTGCTGAAATGATTTGATTATATTAGTAACTAGTATTTTAATACGTATACCTATCTACAATTATTATTAACTATATTCCAAGGCAGTGTAGGATCGATCCTATGCGTGTTACCGTAGCTCAGTGGGGCAACAAACTGCCGTATCGAAGATGGTGGCTCATCGATAGTATAAATCTCTTGGAATGTATGCTCGCTGATAAAGTACGGGGTTTATTGAACGCGTTTTGTTTCGTGATAGTGCTGACAAATGTAATAGAAAGATGGACGCCTCGATTGCAAGGGAATTGTTATAAATAAACTACTTACTTTAACGTTGTTTATAGAGGTATAGTGAGCTTTGTTTGTTTTGATTGTTTATTGTTATTGTTTATTATCACTGTTTCTGTAAACTTGTATGGGTAAGTTAAAATGAATGTATTTGAATTTCAACATGATAAATACATACCTAAATTATACACGAGCTATTCATTATTATTGAGAAATTCAAAAAATTGGAATGCCTTTGTTATTTATTCAGTCTAATCAGCATGCTATTTAAAAAATAAAGGATATTGTTAATATCAAATTTAATCTTCTTTAAAAATCCCACACAATCTTACACATCAACGTCGAATGCATCAGAAACTTCGCTAATCATACAACCTAACAGGTAATATTCATCTATCTGAGGAACAACTTTTTTTAAAGTTTAAAATTGCACGCGTTCCCAACTCGCGGCCACTCCGCCGTTAAATTGCACAGACTCGAACCCGGGCCCCGTCGGTTACCAACTTTACCAACGAACTTCCCACTGCTATTTTGTTTTTGTTCAACGTAAACGATTTTTAAGGATTATGTTGTTATTTTTAATGTAATTTGTGTATAAGGACGGTTTTTTGATTTGTTGGTCTTATGATGTTGGTTGGCTACAGATTTGTAGAGTATTTAAAATATGAAACTGTGTCTCAATAATGGGAAATATAAAAGAAATTGGACGAAAAGAAAGAACTAGATTAACGCGTAATACTACTACTGACAATGCTATCTGATTTTCTGCATACCGACAGGTCGTATCATGTCGTCTCGTAACAGTAAATATTATCCAATCCTTTAAACTCATTCAACATTTATTCAAAAAGCGGTACTGTAAATATAAAAAATGAGATACGTATTCAAAACAAACTCTAAGTAGCAATAAACAGAGTTCAAAGCAAATAAACGCGAAACCTTCAGAAATACAGCATCCGAGGTGAGACCAGAAATGTATGCACGTCAAGCTGTTTGCACTGACGGAGAACTAAAATTTATCTATCGCCAAACATATTCTTCAAGTAACATCATTTCGTTAACAAGTCACCAAACAAATACAAACTTTATCACGTGAAGCAGAAAGTCCTTTCTCGGTTGTACTAATTTTACGTGGTTGTTTATTGGCGATATATTTTTGGGGAGTGCATGCACTTTATAGTGGAGCAGACACAAATCTTTGCGGTTCATATTTTTACGTATTTACTTTTAAAATGTCGCCGTTTACGCGATACTGTTGTAGTTCAAGTACCAAGGGATCGTTTGTTTGGCCTGTTATTTCGGAATTGTGGAATGAGATGTTTTGCAATGTTTACTTACGTTTTTTGATAGGAATGTTTTGATGTATCTGTCATCTTTTCATTATCATCTTTTCATTTAATTATTCGATGAAACATATCAGTAGGTTTTGAAACGTTGCTCCACATTAGTATTTTGTTATGTGACATGGGTGCGTTTAAAAACATACAATGTCACATGCATTTGTTGTAAAGACCTCAACAATATTACAAATAGTAAAGACACGTACATATGTTTCCATATTCAGTTCACCAGTAACCTATGTATGTATGTATAAATGTTGTATATTCATTAATGTAATGCGTACATTTAACAACAAAATTAACAAGTATTTCTGTGTGTTCGCATTGTTCGGTGTCAGATATAAAACGAGAATTGTATGCATTCATTTAATTTCACTGTACAATTAATTAAATTCCATTCATTGTTGGAATACCGATAATGTTTCTTGGCTTCATAATTGCGTCAGTAAAAACAGTAATGCAGATAAGTGTATGTTTTAATTTGAATGATTTTAATATAGTATATGTATATTGTATCGTAGTTGTAACAAGTAGGTTTAAGACGCTTCTCATGCATTAGGTTTCAAAACCTACCAACGGCAAGTACCAATGTGATATTTTCCGAGTTATGTGTATTTTCCAAGATTATTTGTGAGGATCGTGGGGAAACTTGGGCTTATAATTTCTAATTATAAGTTTGAAATCACCAACACGCATTGAGCAAGCTTGGTGATTAATGCTCAAACTTTCTCTGTGTGAGAAGAGGCCTTTGGTCAGCAGTGGCCACTTATAGGTTGATGTATAATTTTAAAATAATAGTGTAGGATAATAAAGATATTACTATTAATTTTTTACTGGCTTGAATATAATTTTAGGTAATTAAATAGGTAATATATTCAAATGTCAATTTAGTGTAACATGTCTTTTTTGATTCCTTTGTTGAATGTTGTCCAATGTCTCTCTCGTACATACTTTTAAATCCTTTACATGTTTAACAGATTCTTTTCATAATGCAAGTTTAGGCATTTCTAGTAGAAACAGTTAGACATCGTACCACATAAGCACTTACAAACAAAACATCTTACAAAATAAAACCAGCGTACCACATTACCTACCCACTGACCTTGTTATTTTAAAAAAGCTGACCCAATTTCCATTCAGCAAAATACTATTAAATACTCCTTTTAAAGAGTTAATTTTCCTGTTTCAGCCGTTGCCATTCAATGTCTGCCTATCCTCATTACCCTGAGGGTTGAATGTGGGCTCGTTTGCCCGACCCAGATACTCAATGAAACTGTAACGTCAGCATTTTCAGAGTCTTCATTATGACGTATTATCTACCATTAAGTGAGTACCGTTTGTGCATTCTGAGCACTTAATTTCAGTTTTATTATCATGCTGTGATTTGTACGAGTTTCATTTTATGAAATTGTTACTGGGATCTCGATATTTGTTGGCCAGTTCGCCTTTATTGCAATTCGTTGCAATGCGCTTGCGTTGTATTTCGTTGTGTGAGGTTACCGGATGCTCATCCCCTTTCCCAATCTTACCAATCCGATTCTCCGGCATAGCCCTAAAATTTCTTACCCCCAAAATGCCGAAAATGCACTGGAAACACTTCTGGCGTTTCGGTCGTCCATGGGCAGCAGTGATTGTTTACCATCAGTGATCCGTCCTACTTTTTACCGTTTATAACACTTTTTAATCGTTTATTTAACGTTAAGCTTTAGTTCTATTTGTGAAACTAGGTTCTTAATTTATCTCAAATTGGTTCTCACCATCTTTGTCAATCCGTTTTCTTCCAGCTGGGTATAGGCCTCTCCAATGGCATACCATTGAGCTCAATCTTTTCTCATCTAACCTGTACCATCCACTGAATTAATTCCAATATCATCAGATAGTCATTCTTGCGATATTTTAGCTTGATATTAATAATCTTGTTCAATCTAGATTTTTCCAGTTTATTCCGGACTCGATTACCGAATCTCTGACAAGCTTGCCATCTTTTAAATTTTGCATTACTAACCTCGATCCATCTAGCAAGATAGGAATATTTTAAGTAAGTACAAACAATATCGTGATGGAAGTGGATTCCTAGATCCTTCCGCGTCAGCACGATAGCTAACGATCTTTCTAATTAATTGTTAGAGCTGCGTTAGACTGTTTGTTAAGCTAGAAAACGCTTACACTGCTTTTGTTTTGATCCAGTAACTTGCACGTCAGTGTTGCATTTTTCTATTGGGAAGTTTTCTGGATTAACAATTTTTTTTAGGGCCAAATGAGCAGACGGTTCACCTGCGGTAAGTGAGATGACGATAACGCCGTTTATAGACACCCGCAACACCGGAGGAGTCATAGGTGTTTGTCAATTTGGTAGTTTTCAGCCACTACAACTTGAAAATGAAAAGTATTAGTGACAATAGGTTTTGATATTTTATTGACTGATCTTGTTCTAATCTATGAGATTATTTTAAAACATGACGCACGTATTTTTATTTTCTTCGGGAAACAAATACTTTCAAAGATATGTATATCGATTTCAAATATTACATGACGTCATGTTCTAGGTACGTTTTAAACTTAGAAATTACGTATTTGCTCACCCCTAAAATTTGATTCTTTTTATCCAAGTATTGTTATCTTATATGACAAAACAAAAAAAAAAATATGTGTCTAATATTTTTTCATTACTTAACTGACGGACTAAAAATATTTTTAAGTTTCATACCCCGTCATCATTCCTATAATTACTTTCCGAAATATGTTGCGTAGGACATAAACTATTGGTAGTTAAACAAATAATTTTACTGTCTTTACCATATTTTTGATTGACAAATAACCTCATTAAAATCTGCACCTACATAACATCCTCCAAAGACTATTAAGTACAAGGGCTCATTACGTTTTAGTTTCCACCATAAACCAAGGCGGGTTGTTCCATAATCAGTGGGCTTAGGAGACATCGCCTTATTATGTTATGGAAGGTTCTAGAAGTAACCGCACGTCTTCAATGTAATCTCTTTATTACCTTTTACGACGCATAGGGGTCGCTGTAGTGACGACTTACAAGTTGAAATGGCGAATGTTTAGTACATATGTGTGTTATATACTATTATTATTATGTGACTCGGTTTATTTGAGAATTTAGCTGTAAAATTGTTTACGGTTCTGTAAGCTTTGAATAGTTGTTTTGATGCGTGTTGTGTATACGTGCGAATAGTGACTGAACTTATTAGCTTCTGATAAGAATATTTACATAATAAGATCATCAAAAAATACTTGTTATGATCTTTACATAATAAAAATTGTGCTTATTGACTAGACATTTTTGCGTTTTAATCAACGTAAAAAAGGAGGTTCTCAATTTGACCTGTATGTATGTATGTTTATGCGCGATTATCTCGCGATTGGCTGAACCGATTTTGATGCGTTTTTCAGCATAGTATTTTTCAGATTCAGGAGAAGGTTCTCGATATAGAACTCACTAAAAATGATGTTCGTTCTTGCAGCAACTATTAGTTTTCTTAAGATGAAAATCTTGCTTGGGTGCATAAAATGCGACACTTATGCGATGCCTCCTACTTTACTATAAGGCATAGTCTTGACTTAGGACTAATATCTCTTATCAGAAGATATTCTAAGAATACTAGTTCTTATAGTATTCCTTAGCTACGTGAATAGTTCCTTAGTACCTATAGTGGCAAGAATAAAATTACCCTTACAAATGCTTCGGGGTTATTAACCTTTATTGCAAGTGAGGCTCTTACTAAACATTACTCCTGGTCCCTTGGAATAGCTTACCTGGTACCTGTTTTATATGTTATATATTATCTTTATGAAGCCTGTTAGGAAATATTGCGTCTGTTATTTCCAGAAGGGGCTGACTTTTTACCAGATGTATTGTACTCATTGTAATAAGGCGTGGCTTGCTCTTGAATTCCGATTGGTCAACATTGATATTGTAAAATTTTGTAGTCTTGAGTTGCAACACTAGCGCCCATTGCATCTCGTATTGCGTGGATGTTGAATGAACTAAATGGTATTGAGTTTAATATTCCGTACTCTGAATGCTATTTTAATTTTTGATTGGGATTGAGATTTTGACATTGGATAATGATTGAGATTTTACGTTGCGATTGCATTGACATTGAGATTGGTTTCAAAAATAAGTTGTGGTTTGTTTTTCCACGACAAGGTGCAATGCAAGACTCATTCAATTCTGACGTCATAAACTCACTCGACTAATGAAAAAGTCAACTAAAATCATTTAGGTACTCAAAAACCTAGACTGAAAGGTTTCATAGTACATTATGCAAAACAATTACCATTAAAGATATCTTAAAACCACTTCAAGATGTTTCAACAGCCGTTCATAAAACGGGACATTGTTTTTTACACCGGTCACAGTTTCGAAGATCAACACCGAGATATAGCGAAACATTAAAAGTTGTCGGAAACAATCGCGCAGGGATATATAAACCGAGCCGGCAAGATCGTTTATTAGCACAAGTAATAAGAAAACTTCCGCGGAATCTTTGCGAATTTGCATTTTATCAGCCGAAGACTACAACTTAACTTCGTGGATGGGTTCATGAGAGATGCAGTCTTAGGTTCCTTGTTTTTTTCTTTAATTAGAAATTGGCCTACTCTAGGATCTGCTACATCGTGGGTGGGTCACACAAAACCAGAACAACTATTTCTAGATCGCACAAATAATTTGAAGTAAACCTTCAAACAAATAAATAACTTCAAATAAATAAATAAGTGAAGCAAACCTTCCATTCTTGAATAATTAAATATTTTTTGTTGAATTCTAACGAAATGAGATATTTTATATATTTTTTCATGTGTCCTTGACCATTTTTTAACACGCTAAAAAGTAACGGACATGTACAGATTAAACAAGATTACATTATAATATGATGATGTACGCAAATATCTCAAATCAATAGACTTTGACGTGGACGTAGATACCTGTATTTTATTATAATTATCATATTTCGGTTATTAATGGGCATGGAGTACAATTTAATTCAATACTAATTTAACTACCATCATCATCATCATGAACAGGCTTGAGATAAAAGCCTACTACTGATCAAACTCTTCTACTCAATACCATACTTATCTAAAATAGATAAGACCCAAATTTGGTCAAGAACACAGCTTAGGACCTCCAACATAACACCGTCCACAGCCACCTTACACCACGGAACGTTATGATAACAATTTTCCTTATTTTTATCTCTTGCTTTTTATATTATTGCGGTGACAACTATGGGGGGTGGCGACCCGCCTTATAATTTAACACGACAATAGAACCGCGTAAATTGTATCGCTTTGTCAGACATTCAAAATGGCTGGCGAAATTGTCATATTTAAAATGACGTTTTGGGGTGAGCCAAGTTATAATTATTGTAGTGATGAGCAAGGAAAGAGGGGGGAATGAATGATAATATAATCGGGATAAATTAACTATGGTTATTGCAGTTTATAGTTGGAGTTAATTTTCCATTCAAAAGTCGTTTGAAATTACATTATTCATTGCACATTCTACGTTTTGAGTTGCATTGAGTTGCCTATCGATAGCTAGAATAAAAAAAATCCGTGAATCGAAACTGAAACCTACTGCTGTGTAGTTGCACCAGCACTAACTAACTAATATAATTATCATAGCAACTTGCCATAATCTTCTTCAGAAACTGCACACACGACGTGAGCAAACATCAAAAAAGTATTTAAATTTTAATGACGTAAAACCTCCTTACGCAGTTTTAAGCCGGGAGCCGAGGGCGGGTACAATTCCGCTCCAGTTATCGTGCGAAAACTTTCACCCAATCCGATTTACCTGAGTTAATTACATTTCATAGTATTTGAGCTTATAGTCGCGCCGCAGAGAATTGGCCGCTGAGTAACCTTCTGACATTTTACAACTGGCTAGATTGGATCTATGCACACACTTTGCGGACTGATTCTGAGAAATTCTTTTAAAGGAAATTATATCTTTTGCTGTGGTAATTAAGTAATGTTTTACCTTTTACCGAGGCTGCAAGAAGTGATGATAGAGGTTTTAATATCGTAATAGAAATAGAAAATAGAGCACGTTCACATTCATTTACTTATTAAATCCTCTTGGGATGCATGGACGCTAATGATATCAGAGACAGAACGAAACCAGTGAAATGCAGGTTGCTAATTCGCTATTAAATATTATTTATATATTATTCTTCTATTAATATAATTCTTATGTAATATTAATGTTTTGTGTTAGAAATTGTGATTAATTCTAGTTTCAGAAGATATATCACTTTTTATAAAAACTAAAACAATAAATACAACTGCAGATTAAAGTTTGAAGATTCAAATCCTTACTTGTGTTTACAATTAAACCAACAAGATAGTTCGTTTTTTTTACAAATTTACTAAATATCAACCCATTTATACGCCGCACTCAGAGTAATTTATTTAATGGTTATTTAGCCCAGTCCTAAGCGATTGTTTTTAGTAATAACAATATTGTTACTTAAAATAAAATAGTTTAAGTAAATATTAAATGTCTCTGAGTACAGCAGTTTCTATTTTAAAACTTATTTTAAAGTCCGTAATTAATTTAGACCAATCCACGTGACACCTACTCAGCTAACTCGGAGAAATTCGTGTGTGAAATATCAAAAGTTGTTGAGATCTTAGCGGCGGGTCTTGGGGCCAGATTAAACCTGCGTAGACGTGTCAATTATCGACTGTAGCGAATTCATTATACAGGATTTCAAGTTTAAGTTCGCTTAGGATGTATTAATTGGCAGTTTCTGAAGGTTTATTAACGATAGAAGAGGTATTTATTGTTATTGGGTTAATTAATTTAGTACACAATCATGTGAAGAGTGAAAGAGATATGCCTGTTATATTGTCTCTGTCTACCTCAATGGGAGAAAGGTGTGATGATAGCAATGTATAATAACAACTTTTCCTTTACTAGTGATTGAGTGAATGTCGTGGAAAATCCAGTTCCGTGTTGATTTTAGAAAAACATGGGATTTCCCAAAATTCTCAAATCTCGCCAAGGATGAGTCATAAACCAAATGAAAGGGTACAATGGACTGTTCAAACATGCAAAATGTATCGGAGAGGTTCCGAAAAATAAAAGTATATTTTTATATTACAAATTATCATTATATCTATAGCTTATTTAAATTAGATTTAGATTATAGCCATGATTGTCCCACTGCTGCGCAAAGGCCTCTCTACCAACCTTCCACTGCTCTGTGTAAAGCTTGCGGTTGTCATAGATTTCGAGTTATTTAAGTTAATACAAATATTTTTATTTTTGCTTAAGAATACCTTGATATCTTATCAACAAGAAAAGGATTTCCCCAAAATTCCTTCGGGAACAGTAGCTCGAAAGCTAGTGATCAGATAATTGTTGTGTGTTTAAAATGTTTTATCTGACTTCAGTAGTTAGGTGATTCAGTACGTACTTCGTTAAATGTCTGCTTGAATTCCCGCACGGAACATACATTTGCATTACTTACAAATAGTTCTGGTTGCCAGTGGGTGTGAGGTTTGTAAACTGTGCGGAAAACACATCTAGTGTACGAGTACTTGGTATTTCTTAATGTAGTATTAATGCAAGAAAAGTTATTTGTACATTAATATTTAATATAGAGAAAAGACCATTGACAAGAAAGGTGATTGTGAGTAATTACTGCCATTTTGGAAGAGTTATCACGAGTGTGACAGTCGGATCTAGGATGCGTTTACTAGGTCTGTTAAAGTTCTAAGCTTTTATATTTTTCAAATTTTTAGTACTTTTGACACTTATGACCAAAGTGAATATTCTAATCAACACGTTCCCCTCTATTTAACCCTTCGTCGAATAAAATACATCAAGTTATATTTGCGCGATAAAATAAATAAGACCCCATCAACACCTCATTTTCTCAACTCACCCAATACCTGGCTCTGACGTCATCGTAGAACATACCTATTAATAGCACCATAATTTAAATATAAGCAGTGACAGGTTACAATTCCACCGTTTACGAGCTCCATAATAACCTCACCCCTTGGAAGGTGAGCCGTTATTTACACGAGTAATTAAACCCAATTTGAAGGCATTATACATTGTGATCAAGCGTTTCTTACAAATAATTTTCGACCTTAAGGTTCCCTTGGAAATTAATACCTTCGAGCAGATTCCCTCATAATGAGTGCAATAAAACAATCTAGCCGTTTAACCGCCACAATATATGCCTCCCTCCGCGTAAAATGTAGTTGCAAGGCACGTTTTAAAATATATGGTCGGACGAAATTAAATGCGCGCCGTCTTATTGCTAACGCAGTACGCCTAATGTGAATTATGAAGAATAATAGTGCGGGAATATCAGGTGGGTTAGACTTTAGAGGTTAGAAAGGACGATAGGAAAATATGAATACGAAGTTTGGGTCACTGATGTCAGTCGACTACAATAGTATTTGTACGCTTTGAAAAATTGCTATTCTAATGCAAAAATGTTAATGAGTGTTCAAATATTAAGTTTACTAAGTAGAGTTAAATACGAACTAAAACTTACTTTAAACTAGATGATACAGTAAGTGTAATTGTATTAAAACTTTCGTGAGAGCCATTTTAGAGGCTCATTCATTAGGAGCAATCCGCTACATGATGCGGCGACTGTCGCGTTGCCAGAATATGAGCCTCTAGAATGGCTTGAAACCAGTCGAGTTCTGTCAAACAGTTACGATACAGTAGGTTTTCTGCTACAGTCATGTTTCTAGGAAAAAAGGTTTCGGTAATATGATAAGAACTCGATCATCTTAAAGTATAATATACCCATACATTTCTATTACATATTGTACAGAAAATACTTGTGATAAAAGCTAGCCTCGTGTCTACATCTATCAATATCTTTAATGGATACGTTCCCTACATGAAATAAAGTTTAGTGTACGTTACATTTGAAATACTCAAACTTTATTCGGCGTCGAACTGTACGATGTAGTCCTCTCTCACATTCAAAGACTTTCTCGCAAATATAAATCGCAATTGTCTGAAGAAATAGTAAAGTAGAACGATAAATTGGATAAAGAGGCAATACTGCCGTGCTCAGGGGCTGGTAATAGGCAATTTTCGACATCCAATCCCAGCACAATGGGACGACTTGCCTGTTTAAATATTTCTAAGAATCATTCGTTTTCAATGTGACCTATGTCTCTGTGTTTTAGATTAGCGGGAGATTGATTGTCTAGGCAGGTGCTCGTGTTATCTTTTCGTGTGAATTTATGTGTGAATGTTTGTCAATGTAAGCGGGTTGTTGTGTTTTATAATGAAAAATATGATTTGTGATTTAAATATCTCATTATTAAATTGCTGATTTACTTGTATGTAGTTGTAGATTACTTTCACTATAAACTAATCCTGTGACTGCTGAGCGGGTTTGTAACTTATACATACATCACACTTCATCAAAATGTAAAATTAGGTTTGTATGGATGTTCGGATGTTTGTCCGTCAATCACGCTGAAACTACTGAACGGATTTTGATAAAATTTGGTATACAGACAGCTGACTTGGGTGGCAAAATACTTTTATCCGACAGGAACACGGGCGGAGCTACTAACCGAAGCTAGTGACATATAAATATCTACCAATATTAATATAAACACCTATTCATTTATCATAAAAAAACATCGAACAAAGCCTTTACCACAAAATCGCGTCGAATATCAAAGCAGCATAGTAAATACCCATCTAAAGCCCACAGCGACTTGTTTCGTCCTCGCATTGTCTGAAATTAATTTTCCTGTTCCGCCCGATGCATCTTTTATAAGATAGTGGAACAAAAGTGATATAAAAGTCCTCGAGGAAAAATTCCGCGGTTATTATTAAATAGACGATTTAATTTTTGTTCTGCTCACTGTCACATTTTGTACGTGTTACCTACAGTGTCAGATTCGGGTAATTGATGTTTTGTGTTTTCAGTTTTTGTTTTGCACTATTGTTTTTTATGCCGTAAATGAGCAGACGGATCAGCTGACGTATACTACCAAGACTACCTAGATTACATTTAAATGCTAATAAAATACTCGAATTTTTTATTTTTTTAAATACTCGAATAGAGATGTTTGTATGGGATTGACATAAGTTTAGACACAACTCGCTGAATGTCAGTGTCAATTTCATTCAGTTTCGGATGTTATTTACATATTAATAACCTAACATAAATCTGTATCTACATTTATGTAGGTAATATATTTATGTGAATATCATGAGATAAAAACGCTGCAAATATTATTATTATCAATGTGAACTGTCGATATTTTCGTTAGATAATATCGGTACCTTCTATTCTCAGACATTCCTGTTCCCGATAAAAATGAGGAGCTATCTAGTTCAGCGTTCCACCCAATAGTTTTACTTGGAACGGTCAAAACGAATATATGACAGGCATTTTATCAAATATTTTTAGTTGCTTTTATAAGTTATAGAAATACCTGGGTCAGAGCTGTGCTATCGGAAATTCATTTTATGCATCAAATACTCTTCGTTTTATCGTTTACTACCAAAGTTTTAAAATAAAATCGTTACCGTATTTACTGACGAATTTTATTAATAACTGGCTACTCTGCTCTCAATATATTTTTTATTGAAGTTTTCATTTTGTTTAAAATTCTTTATCTTAAAATTTTGACCAGACCTCGGAACTATTGACCGATATCCACACAAAAGTAATTAAATGTCTGGTCGATGAATGATAAATTAATCAGTCATTTCTTATTTAAAATGCTTCCCAATCAAAAAGGAAATCTAATGAAAGTACAAGACACAAATTAAATCAAAATTAAATGTATTAATGAAACAATCTCAAAACCACATTTAGAATTTTAATCATTGCTCACGCGACAGCACAAACGCTGCAGATCTAATTCTAAACCTTTGTCAGGTGTTGCATTAAGTGTTTTACCATGTCGAGTTTCCACAAGACGTAGACAACCCGCAGAAAGAACGTTTCTTGAGGTTCATTCATTATGAAAGGTGAGAATCCTTTGGCATGGGTGGCGAACGCTCAGTTGCATATAAAAGCATTTTCACAGATTCTCTAGAAGAAATTCTTTATGTTTAAGCTGGGATAGAGCTGTTTACTTTTCGTTTTTTGGATTTTAAGATAGTTTATGTTGTTTGGCTTTTAACTCCGTGTTGTAGACTTCATCATTAGTATTGACTGTTGAGTATCGTGTGTTTAAACTGTTTTGTTGAATTTTGTGATAGCTTGTAATTTGTTTATCTAGAATTTTGATCTGTATTTGGAAATCATAGAGCTGATTTTCAAAGTTCCTAGTTGTATTAGTGGACCGACTTATAAGTTTGATCCTGCTCATAGTACTTATCGGATTTATGTAATATGTACTTATGTACTCTATCCAAAAGTTACAGACAAATAAAACACAAACAAAACTTAAGAGTACAAAGTCCGAAAAATAAATTAGACGACATGATACAATAAGACGAGAATACATTCCTAAATCACATATCTCAACAAAAAGCTAAATTAAATTAATCAAATAGAGTATCATCAGCTATATCGATACAAAGTAGTTCTTCTTTCAGTCTCGGCCCGGGCATATCTCGATAATAGTCTTTGTTACAAAATCTTTAGGACCATTAGTTTTATTGGAGCCGTTCAATTTGTGAATCGAGGGCTGTGGATGGCTGCAGGCTAGAACTGGCAGTGAGTAAACTTCTCGCCCAAATGTAATTGGTTTTTGTAAATCCTAAAACTCCGTAGTCTTTGCGTATCGGTTCTAGAATATTTAGGTATCTGTATCGTTTTGTTTGCTTTTGCCCGTTTTCCGAGTATAAAGCTTTTCGATGGAACTTGAATTTGGTTATCGTTTGTTGGTATTGCCTGTGATGTAGTTAGCAGCTGTGTGCTGTGTAGTGGCAGAGCAAAGATGTTCGTTTTGTGTGTATAGAGTTGTACACATATACAAAGGATAGTGAAGATACTCGTATACAAAGCTTACCGCCGTACTCAGAGTCATTTAATAGTTACTTAACCCAGTCCTTAACAATTGTTTTCGGAACAAAATCGTTATTAAGGAATAGTTTGAGTAATCATTAAATGTCTCTGAGTACGGCAGTTGAGGCTTTATTTAGATCATGCTATAGATAATTAAAGATTACCAAGTCCTGTAATTGTATTTGAACAGATTATATTTCTTAACCGTATTTAACTACAAAATGTTACCAAATATTTGCACGTGTTTGAAACTAACATTTTTCAAGCCAGTTCTATTTTTTCGAATCGAATTGTTTTTTGGAACTCAAATATGTATGAGCGGGCACCTCGGTACAGAATTAACGTGCATTTTTAAAAGCTCAAGAGTGGGGTGGGATAAAAAATCGCTGTTTTAAATAGGTGGCGTCAAGTGATTTAATGGTTTCCCTCGATTCTCATGCAGTGCGTGAGTCGACGATCATTTTTTTATTCGGTAATCAATTCGAGCTACCCTCACTTTGGTTTAATTGAAATTCTTTTGAACGTTGTGACTTGAATTTTTGTATTAGGTGTAATAATCGATTTAGAGATGTACCCCCTAATCTTTATTGTCTGTGATCATCGTCGCTTCGCATTGTAGTGAATACGTGTGACCTTTTTTTTTTATTAATCGTCAGACTTTGTATAAATATCTGCAAGGCTCGATTTCAATTATTTTAACAATAATATATGGATAAATTATCTGCTACCAAAAAGTTTAAGCGCTTGTTTCATCACCTCCATATATGTGCCCGATTAAGTTATGATATTATGATATAGATGTGACAAATTACGTTCTTAATTCAAAGTTATTTGATGCGTAGTGGCTATCCAGATATTGTGAAACAAGTCTAAGAATGATAAAAATTATGATTTAAAAGTATTTTTGTGTTATTGTTTGATTGCATTTATATCAAAAAGCCATCACGTGTAAACCTTACCTCTTTTAAAGCAGTGCATTCCCTTGGTTTAACACGCACAAAACTGTACAGCATGGTGTTTGTACTGCATACCTGAGCTTCATTCGCTTAAAGGTGGTACTATGGCGAATTTCCACGAAAGCAACAGCGAAGCGTTAATTATTATAGTCTAGTGAACTCACGAGAGGATCGCTTCAACATCTGAACCTGTTCCAGCGAATTTCATTAGGTGTAGGCTTTCAGGTGCATTGGTTTACCAGGCTTGCTTGCAATGTTCGAGGGTTGCGTGATAAAAACCTGAATAGGGATCCAATTAGCTAATTTGTGTATAGTCGACAAAGGCAACACGGTTCTGCTTTTAGCAATCAATTCTATTTTGATGTGTCGATTATGTATTTTGAAGTTTTTTTAGTTTTTTTTTTAACTTTGTCCTACTATAGGATTTTCTCCAGTGTCGTGGTTGCGATTACAAACCAGAAGTCCCTATACACATGACACCCAGACCATAAATAACACACAAAGAGTTGCTCCTTGCGGGAATCGAACTCGCCACACGTTACGCGGCAGCCGGTTGCTCAGCTACCGCACCAACCGTGCAGATGATGATGTGTATTGCTAACTCGAAGACATGATAGGAATTTGCCATATTGTTAAAATGATCAAATATCTTTACTAAAGTCATCAAGACACAGATCATCAGTTCAATATGTTATTTAAAATATATAAACTTAATGCCGACATTTCGAGGTCACATCAAACCAGAATTCCTTTTCAATTTACTATTTCATATCAGTTTTATATCATCCGTCTTTATACGGATTTCGAATGCGCGCTGACGAAGCGAGCTCCATTCTATTCAATAAGCCATCGCATCAAAGAAGTCCCATGGATGTATGGTTTTATTGACTTCACTGGTCACCGCAAAACCCCCTAATTTCACGCTTCATTTAACAGTCTTATGGTGTACGACCGGCGCCTCTATAGATTTGCCATTAGATTGCTCAATGGGGAAGTCCTCCCCCGTCATAAATTTTCTCCATATCAAAAGCGACTTCTGGTCTCTTTTTGTAAGTTTTTATGTTACATTCGTATGTATGACTCAATTGTTTTGTTGGTATTTTATTGCTATGGGAAACTGTAGTTTTCTTCTTGAAGATTACTAGTTCCTGTGGAGTATATTTTACTTGCAGAATTTTAATGTTAGTTGTTACTATACAGATGGGTAAAACGAAGCTCATTACAGACCCAATTACCTATGTACATAGGATACATGACTGCGTTGGTACTACTACTACTTTGCGCCGTGAATATTTTTATTTTAATTTTATCAATTATGTGTTTATTATTTTTGTAATCGGTGCATATAAACTGTTTTTCTTTCTTTCTTTCTTTCTTTCTTTCTTTCTTTCTTTCTTTCTTTGCAGAAGTATTTTACTACAGGTAAATTGTGTAATATTTATTTTGTACAGTTATTCCAGAGGAAAAACTGTGTTCGTTACATCTTTTAAATATTGTAATTCTTAAACGTGTACTAAACTGACTTATTTTTTAACGAACACATGGCTATCGTATATGCTCGGTACATTCTCCACTCAAATTTCGTAAATGCACGTTTCATACATACTTCACAAAATATGAGCAAAAAAAGGAAGAATAAAAAACAGGGAAATACAAAAGCCATGTGAATGAAATTTTCTCGCCCCTGCCAACGGTGCGTGGAAAAACTTCAATAATACCAATGCGTCTGGATTATAAACTTATGTCGCTGCATGTCTGCGAAAGACAACTGCGAAATATTCTTTATTTGAATTAAAAAAATATGGCTGCCATGCCACATGTGTTCTTTGTACAGATTATAAAGAAAGTTAGGTGAATATTCCAATATTTATTATTTGATTTTGGAGATTTACGCCCGAATACTATAGTGCTAAATATCGTGTTATCTCTGTCATTTTATAAAGAATTTATAGGGACAGAACTAATTTTGAGAGCGTCTTAAAATTGAGTAGCGTTTGAGTATTCGGACATTAGTCTATGCATGTTTATTAGGAGGCAAATTATGTTGTTATATTGTATGTTAATGTCATGATTTATTTTAACTTTACGCCAGTAATATGAGAAAAAAAAAATCGTTGCTTATCATTTATTGTTCAAGATTTTGTTCATTTATCCTAATGGGGTCTACTGTCTAATTAAAAAGTGACACATCTTTGGATTAATAAGTTTATCAACAAAAAATAGTAGTTAGTACTGCTTCGTAAAATTGTTTTTTTTTTTCGTTTTCTTCATTTATTTATGTTCTATCGCTCACAGTATAAAATCCACTTTCATCTATTGGTAGTTTCCCCATTCAATAAGAGGACAGGACACCATGGTACTATAAAGCGGGCCGTGTTAGATATCCACCATAGCGTCCGTATCAGTGCATCTCACGTGGAATGGGGCAATTCGGACCTCGTTCGATTCCCGAAGAGCTCTTATCGGCGTCAGGATCTTTAATGTCTGAATGCTGCGAGGTAGCCTACTGGATATATTTTGTTTTAGAATATTTTGTTCCGGACAGACACTATGTTGTGGAGTTTTATTGTTTGTTTGTTTATTTTATGTGCTTGAGCCGTAGATTTAATGGTCTTTTTGTTCAATGATTGCTCCTCTACTGAGCGTGGGGTTCGTTGTTCACTTTTGGTAAAATGTTATTAAGTTATTTGACTTAAATATCGAATCACTCAGTGTCTACTGAATACCTACAATTACGGATTTGCCTTTAACATAATGAAATTAACATAATATCCAACGGAAAGTTAAATCTTTAAGGATACATGTATTTGTATCTGCGTAAAAATTCAAAGATTTTGATTGTAATGTTTTTTCAGTATTAATTACATTGACAGTAAATTACTCTACCACAGCCATCGTTTGTGCGTGCAGTGCGAGTGTACGCGGCTACTTTCTCTGTTACTACGAACTCTGACTTGTATTAGAGTAAAGACTAGTTGTTTGTGGAGTTGGCATTATAAAAAATAAGTATTAAAAAAACTATAACATGCTTAATTTTTAAGTAATTCTTTATTTATCTTCATGTTATATTGTGGAAATTAAAGTCAATCACTACCTTATATCGACCTGAGGAAAATGAACTTATTTTCGCTGATTTTTAAGACTAATATTTGTATGTAAATTTGTATAAGAGATTTCTCTCTTATGACAATTTCATAAAATTAATAGCTAAACGGTAAAACAATGATATTATTTATCCCCGAAAGGGTAGGCAGAGGTGCACATTATGGCACGTAATGCCGCTATACAATGTACACCTACTTTTCACCATTTGTTTTATAAGTCCCATGTAATAGGAGGTGAGCCTATTGCCATATACTGAGCACAATTTCAGATTCCGTGCTACTACTGAGAAATTTTCGAAAAAACAGAAAAAAGCCCAGTAGTACTTTGTCCGACGAGATAATCAAAACCGAGTCGACGAACGAGGCAGTCTACGACATTATAAAACTATGACCTTTTAAAATAAAACTAAAAGAAAACTTCTCCACACATTCCCTAATCTCAAACAGTAGATACGTCTTCGTAGTGTAATTATCAGAATTTGCCGCGACCAATGGGACAGTGGAGATAAGGCCGTAGTATAAATCTGACAATGGCTCCTGTACTAATTAATTGTGTTGTTTCCACCGTATTATGGGGAAACGATGGTGATCGCTGATAGTTGAGGAGCCGCCTAATTTATTATCGTGTTACTTTAGAGAAATTCGTGGTTTATTGTTGTGTTTTATTTGAAGTTTTTTTGTTTTGGTGGTAGCTAAATGTATTTTCTGATGGATACCGTTTGTATAGTACAGTACATTTTGTGATTTATTTTTGAATTGGAATCAAATAATTGCATGTGCATAAACATAATGCTTAGCAAGCTGAAGTGGCAGTGGGCCGGTCTCATTTGAAGAACCGATGAACTAAACTTGTTCTAGAATGGAGACCGCGTCTAGGCAAGCGTAGTGTAGGGCGCCCTCCAGCTAGGTGGAGTGACGATATCCGCAAGGTGACTGGTAGTGGTTGAATGCGTAGAGCTGAAGATCGAGCTCAGTGGCGTGGCTCATTGGAGATGCCTATATCCTGCAGTGAACTAGAACAGGCTAATGATGAAAACATAATCCAGAAATCCTAATTCTACAAAGACTAAGCACGTGGTAACATGTGCAATGACGCTTTTAAAAAAATATTATATTTTCTGCTACAATTTCCAAGCGGCCTTAGATAATTTTCAAAGGCCAGTCTTTATAGTAAGCTATGCTGTACCCATTCGAGGTAGCAAGCAAATATGGGCCATTTTTTGTTCAAGGCACGTGAAGTTGCAACTCCAAAAAAACTATATTCTAGCGTGTTCAAATTTTTAAAGGGAAATTGAGCGTTGAAAATGTTGAACTTTTTACAGCCGGTAAACATTCTCGCCGGGTGTTTGTAGTGGCATTTTATGCATTGCCCTTGCTAACTGAAATCATTACCACTACACTGTTAACCCCATCGGGCGATGGGGTTAATTATATTGCTTTTTATTTTACTTATGCTTATGCTCTTTCTATGAATACGGTTTTGATAAATTGAAAAAAAATCTATCTTATACTTTTTTGTGTTACTTTAGAACTTTTTATCTTCGATTTTTCATTTGGTAAATCGCCGAGAAAGGTACATAAATACTTGTATGCATACTTAATTCACCAATATGAGATAAAAAAAGTTCTTTGTTTAGACGTTTTTGGTCAAGAAAATCAAAACACAACCACATTAATATTTTCAACCAGCTACACAAGCGTTAGTTGAAATATTCGTTCACAAATAAATTCCTTATGCAAAGTAATCCCCTTTCGGTTTACTGCATCAAAATATAAAGCGTGGGCTTGACTTTCCACTAATTACTGTGTCTCGAAATAATACGAGAGCTCCACTAGGCTTGCACTGAAGAGCAAAATTAATATTGATGTACGGTTCAGCATATTATCTTTGGCCTTAGTGGGGGGAAACTAAAACCAACATCTATAATGTAATAATATGTGTTATCATTGTGTTTCCTGTTAATGAGAGAGAATATCTATAAATTGATGTTATTATTATGAATAGATATTAATTTGTTGAGTTGAAGTACATTATTTCAATGACGATATAATTCGTTGTTGAGAGATGTTCTCTAGTTATTTTAGATGTAGGCATTCATCGCTATGTCAAATAAAATGTTGATTATACAAAATCTTACGCAACAAAATAAATTCTGTAACACATAGGACAACACATCACAAATAAATCGAGGCTGAGCTTAGATAAAGTAAAATAAATCCAACTTATTCTCGCACGGAGACAATCATGCGTCATACACAGACACAAAAAAAAAGCGTGAGATCTTTGAAACTTCCCACGTCGTACCCGCACGCGCCATAAAGCACGCAAAACTATCCGAGGGAAAGAAAAAAAAATAATAATTTAGAAAAAAAAACACACTTTCGAACAGATAAAAGGAAACGCTAAAGTAGGAAAGTTTGTACAATTCGAACGGTGCTGGGCCGAAGGTAACTTTGCCAAACTACTTTTGATAGGATCCCTCTTTTGTCCTAACTTAGTGTTTGAACGCGAACTTAAGACTTCTATTGTGCTGTATACTTAAGTGGTTCGGGATGTGGTTTCGGATACAACTATCGATGTAAGAATAGATTAAATTGTAATTGTGTCAGAGGTACACGGTTTGGAAGAGGTGTTCAAAGTTTCGACGCCTATTGTCGAGAAAATTGCTATGGGGAAAGGTTCTGTAGTCAGTAACGACATTATATTATTCAGATATGTACCTACATAGGTACTTAGATTTATAAGATAAGACAGATACAGCAGATGCCTATGAAATTGCTTCCAAACAATCCCGAACTCTTGCAACGAACACAGTTCAGTTCCAAAACACACACGTATATCAAAACGGGCCTTCGACAAGATTGCTAAGTCTGGCTACACGCGACCCAACTACGAAACAAGTTCTTTGAATTTGAATTTTCCGAAGTAAGTAAGAAGTTGAAAAACAAATGGCGATACGGAATGCACCCAAGCTATGCGACAAAGCTTTGACAATCCGGGATTCCTTGCAGATCCAACTCGGGCAGGTTGCATACCAAACATTTCAAGTAAATAAGATATTGGATAGTTTTGTACGATCCTTGTGAATGTAGTTTCCTAGTTTTTGTAATGCGTTTTTTGTCTTACGTGTATTCAATGTTGATTGGAATCGAATATGATTGTGTTCAAAGGACTTGCTGCAGTTGTCGTAAGGTTGCGTTGCATTGCATTTTCAGGTTCATGTTCATTTTGTTTAGTGTATTGTTTATGGTTTTGACAAAACTATTTCATTTTTGTTACAGGTTTTGTGTCTTCATTCGCTAAAAGGTAAGTGTTCCGGTACTTATTAGAATTTGTGTAAATGACGGTGAATCACCCAAAGATAACAATATCACCCCTCATATAGTAAAACTTGCTTTTAGCTACAAAATTTTCTATTCTCAATCACAAAACAAACGCAACCACTCCAAAAATCAATAGCAAAAAACAATAAAACCGTTCCAGTCAACACCACATCAGATTTCAATAAAATTAGAATTTTAAACTTAAGTATGGCTGGCGTTGTGTAAATATTTATCTGTACTGCCGTCGGGCTGGCAATTAGCCCCTCAACTATTGAATTTACATTTATTACCCTACAGAAGAGCTACGTTAATATTAGCTCGTAGAATCGACACTTGAAATTCATTAGATTGTCGTGTTTAGTTTGATACTTGCTTTGGAACGCGGCTTGGTTGCCGTTATTAATATTTTGTGATCGTCCTCTTACAGGAAAAACTTTGTCAAAGTCAAATTTGAATAAGGGTTTCTTTGAAGGATAATGTTATTGGGAAAATAATTACTACTGTAACAAGTTTTTCCAATATTCCTTGAAACAATATTGGCTTGTACTTAGTGTATACCAGGAAAGGCTTATTTTATCGTTCTAGATGGATAAATATACTTTCAACTTATATTCATTCAGGTATATATATAAGTTTCTTAAAATATTCAGTTCTTCTGATACCTAGTTGCAACGATAAATGAAATCCAAGGACACAGTAGAAAGTACTTACTAAAAATATTATACCAACATGCACAAGCTTGATCTGTAAAAGATAGAATTTTCCTTGACAATTTATTCGGATAGACGTAGAATGGGAAATATTTTGAATGATAATAATGATGTATTGGGGCCTATGTGTGCGGTAACATCAAATTAGGGTGGATTTGTGCTACCGTTGACATTTTCCTCCGCGGTTTTAGGGGCCAATCAGATTGCACGAAAGCCTCTTTGGATTCGATATATTTTTTCGCATTATTAGCCTTGTTAATCCCCTGAAGTAAAAGGGTATGAACTATAAGTGGGCATATATTTTAGTAGAATATATTAGTGATCCATAAAAGGTGTTTGAAAATAGTTACACGTGTGCTCTTTTTCTATCGCGTTATTTCAGTAAATAATCTTTCCATAAATTGCCGTGTTATTTTCTTGATACAACACCTCTAGAATAGATTGACCAAAATAGACTTTCACTGATAGGTTAGATTTTAATTTTTCTGTGGTATAGATAGAAGATTGCGCATTTTGCATGTGCATCCTTAAAGTAATATTGTTCAGTTAATTAGTTGAGTGATTATATGAAGATTTATTTTATTTTGGACTTGTTTCAAAATGTTTGGATAACCGCAGTGTAGATAACTTTGAATTAAGAACGTAATTTATATGCACTATCTGCCACGTGGGTTTATCGGGCACTTCCTTGACGGTGGAATAGGCGTAGAAAGTTGTAATCGTAATTCGATATTGATTCACATTTTTACTCTTCAAAATCTTTTACCGATGCAACGTTTTCAAAAGTAAACTTAATTATTACCAACTCTAAAGTACATTTTGCAATGTACAGAACCTGCCACTTAACAACTGTTTTTTCATCGTTGGCAGGTCGCGAGCATGACAATTGATTTGTGTGTCGTGTTTTGTTTATACAGCCAATAAGGGGGGATGCTACCGGTTGACAAAAGGGTGATTTAAGTAATGTTTGAAGTTGTTTAAGATTGGCTTAAGGGTTTTTCATTCTTAAATTGATTGCGCTTTGTTTGTCTTAAATATTTGCGTTTTTGATTTCCTTACCCTTCTGTTATTGTTTAAATGTTTGTTTAATGTCTTGCTTAGTCATTCTAGATGCAGTAGGTAGAACTTTTGAAGGTTGCATATTGCATAACATTTAAGTAAATTTATGGATTCTGAAATAAATGAATTCTGAAATAAATGATATCTAGTGATTTTTTTATGGAATAAGCCGGTAAATGAGCAGATGGATCACCTGATAGTAAGCAATCGCCGCCACTCAGGGACACTTGAAACACCAGAGTTACAAGTGCGTTACAAGTGCGTTGCCTTTTGGGAGTTACGAATTGAAGGGTTGTTGGAGTATAGTGTATATAAATTAATTACGCCCACTATCTAATGTAAGATAATATAAAATGTACGGAATCTTTCAGAAAACAAAAAAACTTTACTTTGAACCTGTTTTTCTATCTTGTTGGTAAACAAACATGATTTTTTACTTAATAACAAGTAAATTATCAATTCAGAGTTTGTTCCTACATAATACCGAATTATAAAATAACCGGATTTTTCCGCAATTACGTTGATTCTTGTCAACACAAACACGTGTGTCACAATCAAGCAAATTGAATAGAAATTAACGATCTTTTATATTGTATTCTTACATCCTAGTCATACTTGTAAAATGTCTGATTGTATACTTAGATATATTATTCTTTACTAATTACACAATACAACAGAAGAAAATCGTAAAAAGATTAATAAGGCATGATGTTATAGTATAGAATTATATAACAGAATATTTGAAGGGAAGAAGATCATCCAATGTCTTCTTTCGCTTTGAGCGATGCGAGAGGGAGTGTCAGACTCAGAAAAACCACCCTGTTCCTACTTCTGCTTTTCGAACCGGAGCCCCAGTAAATCCGCTAGGCAGGCCGCAGCCCCAGATCAGGCATCAGCACTACTGGGCCTTATATGTGGTGGTCTGATGGCGCATTGAGCCATACGCATACTATTTAATCCGCTTTTTATTAGTTACTCTACAAGTCACGTATAATAGGATGTTAACCCCATTGCCATACACCACCCACGATATCAAAGATACTATGTGTGTATCTAAAGCACATGAAATATAGGTACTTTATAGTAAAATGAGTATCTATTAAGGATTGATAATGTAAAAATATGCACGATAAGATTAGAGAGCTCGTTCTGGGTCTGCTAATGGTGTTTCAATGTAATCTGCACTATTTAGCCCTTCTCACCGCTCCGCGTGTCACATAGGATTTAAATAAGGCTATTTACATACTAGCTCTTACTATTTCAAATTGTGTAACTCGTATTTATGAAATTATTTTGTCATTTTCTATCGATCATCGTATTGTCTAATGAAATGTATAAAAATACTTAACACAATCGCTTGTGTTTACAAAAGCACGCATTAATAAATCAAAAATGTTGGATTTTGGACAAACTTTGCCTATTAACTAAAATTTTAGAATAATGTGTCTATATTCATATACAGTAGACTCTCGATAATTAATACCTTCGATATTTCGAACCTTTCTGTAATACAAAGTACGTATAAAATATCTTTATATTACGAACTAAATTAATCCATTTATGTGCATTTCATAATTCGAATCAATGCTACGTAATCAAATGACTCGTTAATTCGAACTTATGGATATCAAAACTCTCGATAATTCTCTCAATAAGTAGTAGAGTGAAATGGACAGAAAGATCTCAGAATTTGCAAGAGTAAGTACATATATTCTGAGGCAAGTTAAAATTGTTACACAATGTTCCAAATATCAAATGTTCCTTGAAATTCGAATTAACGACAATCGGCTGTATTTCCATATATTGAAAACAATGCTTTACCTGACCTAAGCAAAAAAACTCGAGACCTTGTAATCCTTACCTAATAGTTGCACATATAGGTACAATCATGCAACCAGTTTCAGTTAGTAACACATTTCACTAAACATGAATATTTCAAACGTTCCCATGAAGTGTGAACCCGTCCTAACTTCATCTCGGTGTGAGGATTTGAATAAGCTATGTGTGTATAGTAGTGAGAAGAAATGCTACTAAAGTTGAGTAGTGTGCTGGAATACTGTTGGGGAATCATTGGTTTAATAGAATGCTGGTGTGTATTATTATTAATTTTGAGAAAATATCCTTTTTCTTAGGTTTCAAGCTATTTTTTCCATATTTACGGACCGAGGCCAAGTAAATACAAGGTGTAGTGAGTAGGGTTAGGTGTTTTTCGCTGTCGTTTGATGATTAATCTCATTGTCTTCTATTTGCTTGAACTTTCTGACTATTCTATAGGTATTTAGGATTTATAATAGTATTATTATTTATAATTTAACACGTCAACCGTCACGTCGGACACTGATGACCGACGCTTTGCTTTCAACAGTTTTCTTTTGTTACTTAATACTTTAATAACTTATATATTTATCATAAGTACATCAGAAAATATAAAGTATTTTTGTTTTTAATATTTTAAAAAGTGATTCTGCTTTCGATTATATTTATTTTCGAAGAAAATGTAAAGTTACTATGATTAGTTTTCGTTAAGTACTTTCCAGAATACTGCTTTACAAATCTATTATTCACAGAGCTACAGTATGCTTATATCAATTCAAAAATGTTGCTCGAAATCGAAATCCAATTGTCGTGAATATGTAACTGCAATAGAAAATACATTGACAAAATATAAAATTTTACGCGTAACACGTGGTGACATGTTGGAAAAATGACGTGTCAAAATGTAAGATAAATCTTAGTTCGCAGTTATAGTGTGTGCACTCAAAAATTGTTTCTATTTATCAACCCTTCTGATTGAACCGTGACGAAAATGTCGAGACGTAGTACAGTCGAGGCCGATTTTGTTAGCGTGTTCTTATTTTTTTAAAGAAAAGTTTGGACTGATGTTTATTATTATTGTATTTTTATAAATTATTATAATGAAACTATTTACTTCAGGATATTTCATAAATTAAAAAAAAAGAGATTCTTAAACCGGATGGCCTGTATTTTCAGTGTTTTTATGATTACTTCCAAATATTATTAAGGCACTTTAAAATTATTTATTTCTGTTTTTAGTCGTTTAAAAGTTGTCTAGTTGGAAAAATACTTGAATCTTTGTCATATCACACCAAAAATAACAATAAAAACAATAATCATGACCTAACAGTTCCTAAGCCCCTTTAAATACATTTTTTTAAACCATTTAACTATTACCCAAGCAATTTTCCTACCGACTGTACGATGCAGCGGCTTCTGTCAGATAGCTGCAAAAATGTTATGAACGATCGTATAAGATCAGCAGTACTATCAATAACAGTGTCGCCGCACCCACTTATGTTTTGTGGGGGACATGACACCATCAACTTTGTTTAACACTTTCTATACAGGCTGTTGGGAAAATGTGACGAAATACATGGTGAAGGAAAAGATAAAGAGGTTTTAGTTTTGGTAGTGTAAGTATAACTTGGTTCATGATCGAGAAGAAAATGTGCTATGATAGTTTGTAGTTTCGTGTTAAACGATAGACTTAAGTTATGAAGGATAATGACATTATTAGTTCAATACAGTTGCAGTAATTATCTGAGTCATTAGCTAGTGGACAGTTATCTTTAAATTCTATTGTTTTGCTGCCAATCCAATCTTCATTTTTGAGAGAAACTCTATAGAAGTAATGTCAAAAATCGATCTTAATCTAAAGATTTTGAATTGAGATCGGTTATTGAAATCCGCAGTTAGTAAGTCTAAACTAAAATCAAGTTTTCGTTTGAACAATCAAATGCATCATAGCAGAAAATTCGTTAAAACTGCAACACCCTGCAAAGCGAGTGAGGCACGTCCGTTTTTTCAAAAAATCATTTCTTGCCTATTGTGCAGGGAAAGTCTATTGTTAAAATGATCGATAGTATTGTCCACTGTCTATTAGTTTGGATTGCATCCAGATTTGAAGCGTATCGTCTATTCGTACGCGCCCGTGCGGGACGAATCGAGAGTTGAGTGAGTCATTTAGATTTATCGATTACTAGCTTTTGCCCGCGACAGTTCCTAAGCCCTTTTAAATACTATTTTTTACTATAAAACTATTTTACTAAAACCCAAACAATTTTCTCACCGACTGTACGATGCAACGGCTTCTGTCAGATAGCTGCAAAAAATGTTATGAACGATCGTATAAGATCAGCAGTACTATCAATAACAGTGTCGCCGCACCCACTTATGTTTTGTGGGGGACATGACACCATCAACTTTGTTTAACACTTTCTATACAGGCTGTTGGGAAAATGTGACGGAATACATGGTGAAGGAAAAGATAAAGAGGTTTTAGTTTAGGTACTCTAATTTAGTTCATGATCGAGAAGAAAATGTGCTTATTATATGTAGTTTGTAGTTATGTATTAAGCGATAGACTTAAGTTATAAAGCATAGTGACATTTTTAGTTCAATAAATTTGCTATAATTATCTGAGTCTATATTACTCAGTGGACAGCGAATTCAATTGTCTAACTACCGCACTCAAATACATTTAATGATTACTGAATTCCTTAGTAACGATTCTGTATAGAAAACCATTACTAAGGACTAGATTAAGTAGCCATTAAATGACTGAGTCCGACAGTTAGAAAGTTTAAACTAAATTCAAGTTTTCGTTTGAACAATCAAATGCATCATAGCAGAAAAATCGTTAAAACTGCAACACCCTGCAAAGCGAGTGAGGCACGTCCGTTTTTTCAAAAAATCATTTCTTGCCTATTGTGCAGGGAAAGTCTATTGTTAAAATGATCGATAGTATTGTCCACTGTCTATTAGTTTGGATTGCATCCAGATTTGAGCGTATCGTCTATTCGTACGCGCCCGTGCGGGACGAATCGAGAGTTGAGTGAGTCATTTAGATTTATCGATTATTTGATGGTGCATCACTGCTTTTGTTTGTTTTTTTTTTGTTGTTGTGGGCTGGTGGGATTAAGTTTGACCATCTATATTGGTCGTCATTGACCAGATGACCACCACGACGTCCAAGAAATATTGGATTGATTTTTTTAATTCACGTTACAATCATAACAGCCATGATTTGCAGAGATTAGTGTCGTATCCAGTTTCCACTTACAGAACATTTTTTTTTATATCTGTGTCGGGTTGTAGCATAATAAACAAAATACTATACTTGTTTCATCAGAAAATACTACAGTTAAGCGTATAGATGCATATAATTTATGTCAAGTACCAAACAATATCCAACGGATGCAATACACACCTTGTATGTCCAAACACTACCCACATGTGTATCGAACATTTGAAATCTGTGTATAATCGAGTCTACCAAACACTTGCGAAGAGATCCATTAACGATTACAATTAATCTGACTAATGAATGTTTGCCAGGATGTGACCACTCAATTTGGACAAACATTTGGTCAAACCCCTCGTGTTTGCTGTGCACTCCTGGTCTAATGAGGTCCTATTGTGGATATTGGTTACCTCTGACATCGAGCCCCATTGTTCTTGAGGAATGTGTGGATTAAACGCTGAGAGCTGAAAAAATAGAACTTGTGCAAAGGATTTTCTGTTTTTTTTTTTTGGTTAGAGATAGGGTTAGGTTTAATTTGATTATAGTGGTAAAAAGGCTGCTGTGCTACTTATTATTTTATAGCAATAATTTTGTTATTGGAATTACTAGAGGCATGCGTTTGTTAAGTTTCAGAATAAATGACTTCAATTTGATATTTTTTATTACATAATATCCATGATATTTTGGTGTAATACTTATCACATAATTCTTGATGAAATCGACTTAATTTTTTAAAAGAGTTAACGGAAAAATTTTGAATTTTGCAAATCGAAATTTGAAAAGCATAATTAACACACACCCATAGGTACTAAAATTACCCAACCACACAGGTAAACGCTAAACCAAATCACTAACCAACACCTAATAATAATACAAATCATTACCTCGAAAACCAACAAATCAACCTAATCACAGTCTAATAACTGCCACTAATTTCAGTTTATGTCCGCCAATAAATCATGGGAGGCGATTATATCGGCAACTTGTCAATAACTTGCTAAGGTAATCACTCAGGCGACTATCTAGCAGTCAGGTCACTGCCGCTTTGTTTGCCATGCTCTTATCACGGCGCGTATTGCAAACATGGAAAGCTATGGGCTAAGCGTTCAGTATGAATTAGCTGGATGCGGTATGTGTTGAGTGTGTGCTTTGTGCGTGTTGTGTTAAGTATTTGAGAGGTAAATAGGTGAAGGTTTGGTGTTTCGACGGGATTGCTGGGACTAGCAGTGTCTGAAGATATCATATGCATGTTTTTTGTTGTACTAAATATTTTGTTAACTGCCCTTTTTTATAATTGTTCACGTATAAATTTGAATAAAATGTTACAGTATCACATTGTATTTTTTTAATTTTAATTAAAAATAGAAAAACATCTTTTAAAACTAAGTACAATCAGTAAATAGTAAAAACTAACATCAGTATAAAAATATCTTAAAACTAACTTTAACATTAAATTCAGATTACCTACTTAACCGCCGCATCCAAAATCCACAAACCAATCTTACACATTGTACCTAGGTACACAGTACACACACAACAGAAGCCCAACTCCAACCTGATTAATAGCATCCCGACACAGCACGTCCAAATGAATACTGTTTAGATCTAGATATTTAGACCGGCAGACATATTGATGAATGTAGTCTAGTGCTGAACTGTGCCGGCAATTTCTGCCGCAATAACTTAGGGTGAGCTTCGGATAGATTTTAACTTACGTTGTGGATTGGGGTTATGACTTACATTTGGGTAAATCTGAGCAATCTTGGTCTGGTTTTATGAATAGTGATTTTTATAAATAGTTATAAGAGGTGGACTTTGTGTTAAAATGTTTTAACGCCGCAAGTACAGCCTCTACCTTTTTAGATCAATAAAGTTATAATATTTATAACTGTTTTAAATATTTAATTCTAAACATTCTAAGTGTGGGAGAGCCATGCTTTGGCACAAATGGGCTTCGATCGGAGTGATACTACGGCGTTACAGAAAGCCGCGTGAAACAACGCTTGCTTGTGTTTCGTGGTGTGGTGGTTCCTAACCCCCAAAAGGCCAGCAACGGACTTGTAAACGCCTCTGGTGTTTTGGGTGTTCATGGGCGGCGGTGATTGCTTACCATCAGGTGATTCGTCTGCTCGTTTACTGGCTTATACCATAAAAAATCTCGATGGTACAGAGTTGGTGGTCAAGAAAAACACATAAACTGAGAATTATCTTTACATACAAACAACAAACAAACAGTTCAGAGAACATCCAAGGTCATTGACCAATCTTTGCGATAAACGTCTACCACAACACTATTACAAATAAACAGCTTTTAGTAATTCGAGTCCTGTTCGAAAACAAGTAATAATTCATCCGAGGCACTCATATCTCCCGATCACAGAAATGAAGACACACAACCTGATATAATGAGCCCATTGGCCAGATGCTGTATCATTATTACATGATATCCTCGACGAACATTAAGTAGACAAACGGCGCTCATTACCAGCGGTAAATAGGTCATGGATGTGGTTTGGGAGACTCCGATCCTACTCGAGATTGATTTGGGTCTTTAATAATAAATCTGCCTTTGTTTTCTTTCTTTGTAATTAGTAATTAGTGTTAGTTGTATTAAAATGTTCTTTTTAGTTGTGTTTGTTGACTAAATTCAACTGTCCTTGTGTTAATGTAGAATGTTATTGAATCATATGGTAACTGCTCGTAAGTTACAACTTAATAATAATGTTGTAAATTAATTTACCTATTACATGGGACTTATAACACAAATGTGAAGGTGAAAAGTGGGTGTACATTGTATAGCGTCATTACGTGCCGTAATGATCACCTAATAAAAGGCGTGATGTTGTTGTTGTTGTGAATTAATTTACATCTAAATATAATTCTGTTGTAAAAGCGTTCAATATTCGTTGACCTTTAAATGTTTACTAAATTATTACACATCAAATTAATTATAGGTATACCAACGAAACTGTTACAAAAATAACTCGCTTCATTATCTAAAAGAACGGCTTTCCTCACAAACGTCGCTGGTAATTTCAGGCTTGAAGGAAGCATAGGTCAGTAGACCCAAAATAGTAACGTTACGCTCCACTTAAAATAATTGGCTGGTCTTAATGGAAACTTTACCGTAACGTTTAATACGACTGCTCTAAAAGGTTTCTTTGCAAAGATCTGCCTCGGGAAACACGAGTAGCCTTGGCTGACATAAATCTTAATATACTGGAACTTACAAATGTTCTTGTTAAGGTTATTGACCTTGAGAATTGAGTGAAGACTTTTATTAGATGTCATTTTGTTTGGCGATATAAAATTTAGGGTTTGTACTCAGTTAATTACAGTTCAACTAAATATATCGAGACGAATAAATAGCGAGATCTGGTTGTAGGTAAAAGCGTGAGGTCTTATACTAAAAATGTATGTGACCAATTTCCCTATTTTGTCTGTCTTTTCGCTGAGTAAAAGTGGCACAGCATTTATTGTTTGTTTGTGGGCCAAAACTAAAACCGTCCTATTGTTTGTCATCCCCATTTCAAAGAAACCATTTCTACAAATACAGTAACCTTTTTTTAAAAATGTTACCTCACGCTAGGATTTTTTTCTGGGTCGTTGTCATTTTTGCGTTTACATACATACAAGTTTACATAAACATGTTACCCAGACCAAAAACAACAATTTGTAAATCACACAAAGAATTACTCCGTGCAGTAACCGAACCCGTCAAAAATACGCTGCATGGCGGCCGGTTGCCAACCACCGCACCAACCGTGCAGTCAGTCTTTATTATAATCTTAATTCCCGTATTCAATAATATGTTTTATGGTTCCTGTATACAATTACCTTATCAATAAACCTCTTTGGTTCCATCTCGACATGACAGTACTCTATGCACATAGCCCCATTGCTCCGCACTCGCCACAAATTGAGTTACAAAACGATTCTTTGCTGGACCGGACTAGTGCCTCTCAAACTTTTACAAAGGAACCATTTTATTGTTGAACGCAACAAACCAGGGTTTACATTTTATACTCAAGTCTTCAAAGAATGTGTACTTGACATACTGTTGGGTTAAAAGGCTTTTGTCAATTTTTTTTTGACTTCGAGTTGTTCGTAGTGACATTAATTGGGATGGAAGTTTGTCGATCTGTTTTGAAGTTGGAATTAATTAATTTCTACATTCTTCTGACTTTGGTTTAACCCTATAAATTCTTCTGTCCAGGTAACCGCACGTCAGACGTGCGTTTACGCGACGTTTCCACAACGTAGACAGAGTTTTGATTGTATCTACAGAAGATGCATTCGTCTTCTTAAAGTCATGCATTCTTCAAAAGATTAAAGTGTCGTCCTTTCTGAAATCAACTTTTGCACAAAACAGTTGAAGTTGAATTTTAAAAATCTTAGGTTTAAATATTCTTCTATAAAAGATTTTCTTCCAACTTTGAGTATCACAGAGCAGTGAAAGCAGGTGACGTCAGCTCATGTTCGTTACGGCGCTTCATTACGACTCACCCTCAAGGGCGTCGACAGCGGGGCAGCTCAACTGTCTTGCTGCTATACTAATGACGTAAAAAACCAACTAAACGTTTTCCTATTGAAAGGGAAGTTGATAGACGGCTTTGTTTTTATTTTATTAGAAGCAAATACTTTATTGTTCTTGATTTTCTTCATATTTTTGATATTCTTTCTCTGTATATTTAAGAATAGTCTTCTAATGGCTGCCAACCCGCGTTGAGCAAGCGTGGTGATTAATGTTCAAACCTTCTCCGTGTGAGAATAGGCCCTTGGTTAGCAGTGGCCACATATACGATGTTGATATTAAAGTTTTTAAACTGACATGGTCACTAACAATATCATAAAAACATTGAAATTGGATATTTGCCACGTTTATTTATTTCTATGAGTTTCTGATATTTCGGCACTGTTGCAAGCGCCATGATCATGGACAAACTTTTCATCCGTGATTATGGCTCATCATTGATGTTGTTTCTAATGGATGAATATTGTTGAAAAGATAAAATACTTTTTACAAAAAAATAAACCGACTTCACTAAAAAAGTTAAAAATAACTTTAATTTCGGAAGTCGGTGTTTCTCGGTATTATTTGTTTGTTACACCGACTTCCGAAATTAAAGTTATTTTTAACTTTTTTAGTGAAGTCGGTTTATTTTTTGTAAAAAGTATTTTATTTCACACTTTTTAGTTGCGATACTCAGTATCGCAACTAAAAAAGTCGGTTAAAATTCTCTATCTCAATAACTACTTTATTTATTTGTATTGTCACAGTCACTTAATTAACTTTATTGTGATTTCTATGTGAGTATGAAGTTCCATTGACCATTTCTGGTCTTCTTCATCAGTTCCACCTCTTCAAAGGTTGCTTTTTGACTGTAAATGCTTCAATTCTAGATGAATATACCAAAATCACTATATAGTTCCCTATAATATTTGAGGAGTTCCCTCGATTTCTCTAAGATCCCATCATCAGATCCTAACTTGGTGACAATGTGACCACCTCAGAACTATCTACTTTCGAACAAAAAAAGAATTTTGAAAATCCGTCGACAATTGACGGAGTGTAACTTTATTGTGATTTCTATGTGAGTATGAAGTTCCATTGGCCATTTCTGGTCTTCTTCATCAGTTCCACCTCTTGAAGAGGAGGGGTTACTTTTTGACTGTAAATGCTTCAATTCTAGATGAATATACCAAAATCACTATATAGTTTCCTATAATATTTGAGGAGTTCCCTCGATTTCTCTAAGATCCCATCATCAGATCCTAACTTGGTGACAATGGGACCACCTCAGAACTATCTACTTTCGAACAAAAAAAGAATTTTGAAAATCCGTCGACAATTGACGGAGTATTCGATGAAAAAACATACAAAAAAAAAAAACATACAAACAGCCGAACATAGTACCTCCTCCTTTTTGTGAAGTCGGTAAAAATAGCCGTTAAATAAAGTCTAACTAAAATAGCAACTAGGCTTTATCGCCCCAAACCATTCTCTAATCTAATCCTTCCCAGAATATTTCATCTTCGACAACACAATCATAACTTATTAACACCATCTTTGGAATTGAACAACTTTTTTACACACAACCTTCTTCATAGCCGTTCAATTTTTGACTTCTTAGCAAAGTGAGTTTCAAGACAATTTTTACAAAGTTCCTTCGCGAAGTTTCATTATATCAGGGACGAAAATGAAGGTGGGAATCGAATAGAGTTGGGAACAAAACCGATATATCTTCGAAGTTGAGTGGAACACTTTCTTAGACCCGTGGGTTCGATTGTAGACTTTGGTAGTTCCAACTTTAAACTGCTTCAGAACCTGTTTATTTTGTAGCAGATCTGATAGTTTGATTTGTGACCTGGTGAGTTTGGGCGTCTTACATTGACTTTTGATGTTATTTGAAATGAAATGTCTTTACTCCGAGAGCTGTTTCTTACATAATTGGTATTGCTCTCTAGGGTTATGTTTCAATCATAATGCAAGGTATTTGATACTGCGTACATATCGCGATTTTTTATTAAAAAAACATCTCAGTTCGCAAAGGTAAGCCAGCCATACAGCAATTTTAGAACCAAACAAAAATATGCAGCACTCTATTCGACCAACTAACACATATAGCAAAATGTAGGTAACACAAAAAATACTTGAAAAAAACAAAAGTGCTAAAAGCCCCGGGCAGAACCGTAGAAAAAATACTCGATATTCTGACAATCCTTACGGGGTCGTAATCTTTTAAACCTTCCTACCAAATATCTACAACCATAGACCTTTTGCGCTTACACCATAAAAATTCTACTACTTTGAATAATTTTGTTAGTTCTGCAGTCCATCACGCTACGCCTATGTAAATGGGGGTAGATTGAGTTTGAAAGTGTGTGTAGCGGATGCCCCACGAAACAAAATGCTCCTTTTTTCGGGCGAAAACTGTTGATTTATGGAAACGAGAGGTGTATTAAAGTTTATACCATGAAATGTGTTTTGTGTACGGTCTACATGCGTGTCATGTATTGTATGTATTGGTTTCCTTTAAAGAAATAATAATACTTATTGAAATAATTTAAAACATATTCTTTTTAATTTAGGAGAAATTAAAGGGCGGTTCGAAAATTAATTATCGTGCAGTTTTTAGTGAATCCAATAATACTGTACCTGATCATAGAATTAAGTCTCGAATGAGTAACCCGCAAAATTGTAAACGTAGTATTTAATCTTACAAAACTTTAAGTCACTTAGAGAAATGAGATAAAATGCTTTGTAAAAGTAAAATAATGCCATTTGTGTCCAATTATCCAGTATATTTATACGAACCGTCTAAATCAGACTTTGCTTAGCTTGTTAATAAAATGCTGATTCGGGAAAATTATCGAAAAACTGTCAGTTTCACGGGACCCCACTCGGCCCAGCGGGGGTTTCCCTCCTAAGCGTCTAGCGCCGAACTCATTAAAGATACTTAGACAATTGCGAAAGACATTAATTTGTGCGCTAACATTGGGGAAGGCATTTTTTTGGTTTGTTATTTTTATATTTAAAGGTATCGGGCGTATGTACCCGTTGTTATGGCCACGACTATTATATTATTAAACTCATAACATAATTATGAAGTTGTAACCGTTGTAATGCAATATTATGTCTGACGAAAAATATATGATGACAAAATTAATTATTATGTTATCGGCTTACTTACGTAACTGTTTGAAGAGGAAATTGACTAGATTACTAGTTCAAAAAATTACAATTGAGTAGTAATTCACAATTAACTAAACAAAATATGAAACAATGGAATGCCTGTGGCTTCGTTTGTGTGTGTGTGCGTCGTGTGAATTCGTTCAAAATGAGTTATACAGGTCGATGAATTTATCACGTTTCACAAGACAGCAATAAAATCAAATATCTTTGAATTTTTCTTACCAAACCCTCAAAATAAGTACGTTTGCCGAAATTCTCAAGTCCAATAGAGTGACTTAGACACGTCAATAGACCTATAGTTAATTAGACTGTCTGGCCACGACTTGTAGAGACCCTATTGAGGGCCCTACAAATCTAGATGTATGTGGCTGAAGCTAATTAAGGGACAATACTTTTTGGTGCTAAGTTATTTTGAGATTTTAGACATTGAGATTTTTTTTACTTAGTATATTTTTATCGTGGCTGTAAATATGATTTGTGTTGAGAAGACGACTGAAAGAACATCTACATGGTCAAATTATGGGAAGTTGAGTCCATTTTGCCGTAAACAAATGTTTTAAAAAAGTATATAAAATCAAGCGGCAAATTTGTTGTTTAACGTAACCTTGGGGTATGTATCAGTTTGTGACCTTTAGTTGTAGACTATATACTATTCTAGAAATAACAATATCTATAATAGATTTAACCAAACTCCACTGAAAATAATAATTTTCTCGATTTGTTAAAATAACTCGAAAATTCCCTTGAATTTATTGGAAAACTTTTTAATAACCGATCAATTTTTTATTTTCGTACTCCAAAGCTGAAAACTTTCACATTTCATTGAGCCCAAAGCAAAAATCATTCGGACATTTGAAACTTTCGTTTGCTAACTTGACTGAATTTACTCGTTAAGAGTTCTAACGAGATCACTAATTATCGATTTAACAGAAACCGGTACCTTTAAAAGATTACTGTAAAATAACTTTGTGTTAAGTAATTAAGATCTGTTCAGGATATTTCAGGAATTCGTTTTCTCTGTAATAGACTAATACTTTAATTAAATTGCGTTGTTCTATAGAATTATCTTGGATCAAAAGTAATTGGGGAACTTCGAGGTCATAATGTAAAGGTACCTATAATTTATGGAATCCGATGTAATATTTTTGGGTATAATCTTGGATCGGATTAGAAGGTTTGGGCTTGGAAGGCAGGTAGGAACTTTTACCAAGTTATGAATAGATTGGATTACTTTCTATGCTCAGAGCTACAAATAGGTGCTACAGTTCCGCGAACTACCTCCATTTTATTTCCTTATTTATGGAGATGTTAGTAAATATTTTTTCAGAGAAAACCTCTCTAGTACCTTTCACAATACTACCTCTAGAATACGGATAAACAAATATTTATTCTATACATTTCTAGTACACACGCGTGAAAAAACATGAAGCTAAAGTCAGTAGATCAAAAATGGGGGAATGCAACGAAATAGAGGCAAACGAACGCCAAACGTAACGCACGTACCCAGCTAACAAGTAGAAGCTCAAACATGCGCACCGACCGGGCTAATTTTGGGCCACAGACTAACGAATTGGAGAAGACTCGCTGTGCTTTGTTCTTATAAATATTTTATATGCAACTATCATAACCGTAAAGTATCACTATGCTATAGTATAAGTATACGCATAGATCATGAAGGCATAATATGTTTCTGTAAGTTTGTAGATACATAATTATTATTATGTTATGATTCAAACTGTCACGAGTCGTACTAATATTTGATTACATAAGTAGGTATTTAAAACAAACTGTAAATAGTTTAACCAAAAATGATAACACTAGAATTAAAATATAATTAATAAACAAATAAAAATTGTCTTTGTATTATACAATATGTTTTTTTATTTATTAGAGATTTATTAGATGTGCATGAAAGCACAAAATTATGTACATAAATGAACTTACTGCCATAGGCATTTTCACAAATTAATGATAATTATGGCAGGTTGGATACTAATGATAGTATTGATGATAGGATTCAAGTTTAACAGTCTAGTCAACTAGCGAGACGTCATCACAGAGTTTCAGTAAGGTTAGGTTATTTTCAAGACAAACTAGCACATCTGCATATATACCATTAATCTATGTTCGATATACCTCGTAATTTCTTACCTGCGTCTCATTAATTGTGGGCACGTAGGGACCACGTGACCGCTTGTGTGGTGAACAGGGGGTTTTACGGGATGTGTTATGTCCGACATTGGGTAATGGGTGACTGGCTGATGGGTTCCCTGTTTTAGTGGTTTCGGGCTTTGTTTAAATGTAGGTTGAGGTGAAAGTGCTAAGGATATACGCAGCGGTATTTCAGAATTTCGAAAAAAGGCATTCTCTTTGGAATTTACCACATTAAACAATGAAAATTCCTTGCATCATCTATGCAACAATACGTAAGAAGAAAATCTGTATGTGAAACATCGAAAACATTAATAGAACTCATACAATTAGTCCACAACTCCACACAGATCTTTAAACTCAGGCTTAAAAAACCTCAAAACACCAAGAACCTGTAGGAACCTTTACACAATACATATCAAACGATGCTGGTTTTAACTGGGTGCGCGGCCGAGCGAATTTTGTTTGAGAGCTCATAAATCTGTCACACGTCAAAGTAAGCCGCGTATCGAACGGACCAGCCCTCTGGTAAATTATGAACTAACCGCCTTTTGCTTTGGTCGCACGATGCACGTACTTTTAAAACGTGTGTACTGTACTTCATAATGTATTGTGGTTCTTTTGTACCATCGTTTTAAGTGTGAAATTACATACCTATGATTAAAGATATTACATGCTTATGTAATAACTATGTAATATGCTATACGCCTATGTACTATACCTATTATACGTATAAAAACAGATTTCTTTGGTTTAATGAAGTTAAGTAATTGGCCAAGTGCCAACGTGGTACCTATTGTTTATAGTTGATTTCTTATGCCTATAAGAACTGTAAATAAAATTGCACCGTATTTATACGTGCTAACAGTACATTCCTATAGACCGATTGTTTGTGCTACAAATCAATAAAATAAATATTTCTAAATAAAACATCATCAGGCCAGCCAATTTAATTGAATCCAACTTCTTTGCCAATAATAACTTTATCGAGTTACTTTATACTACACAACTTTTATATTATACGAACGAGGAAAACCTGTAAAAACACATAAGACGGTGAAACGATAAAACGTTTTATTGCTTACTTAAAATTCGCCAAAAATCAACAATTCAATTCTATGCGAGTCATAAAGTGGAAAGATGGATTTCGAATTGAATGCCGTACCAACGGATCTCGATTCTTACTCAATGTGACTTTCTTACTTTATTCTTCTACGATGTTGAAGTCACTACTACGATATCTATACATATCAGATTTTTTATGAAAAATATGTTATTCTACTGATTAGTAATTGTTTGATATTATTTCATTTAGCTATGATTACGATTAACTCTGCTTATTGACCAAAACATTTTACTAAAATAAACCTGACTAAAGTAGTAATAGACCATTTATAAAAGTAAAATGAAGATTTTTAGGCAAATGATTAGCGTTTATTTGTCATTGCACTGCTAAATGCTACTGATATCCTCAGAACAGGCTTATGGCCAGCGACTTCGCGCCCGCGTTCCCGTGGAATAAAAGTATCCTATCACCCAAGTCAGATTGAAACGTGTCTCTATGCCAAATTTTATCAAAATCCGTTCAGTAGTATCAGTGTGATTAACGAACGACAAACATCCAAACAAACAAGCTTTCACATTTATCATTCTAAATGTGATAAAGAGATCAAGAGCCCTTTTCAAACCAAAGCATTAATTTAAGAAACGTTATAATAATAATAATCAGAAATTATATTATTCATCATAACATTACTTTCTCATCAAACAACTAACGCAATTACTGAGCAGAAGCGTCTTCATTTCTTCTCAGAACAACTTCATTCGAGTCTTCAACTCCTTCCAGCCAACGGTAGGATCCTTATACAAACACTCGTAAAATACTGCCGATATTATCCGCGCAATAGGTTTAATGTCTTATGACGTAGACGAAGAGTTAGAGCGAGACGGCAAGTGTGTACTGTTCAAATACACCCGATTACTTCGCGCAATGGAAGATCGGCTCCGAAGGGAATAGAGACGTCCTGAAGAATGCTCGCCTTCATTTTATAGTGGAGTGTTCTTCTATTTTAATTTAGTAAGATTGGCTTGTGACTCTGGTTATTAGAAACGGTTTTTCTTTGTTACGTTTTGTGAATTTCTTTTGAGTTTGTTTGTTGTAAATAAAATGAGTTGGTTACATTAATTTTGATTGCTTTAAAGATTTCAATAGAAATATTACATCAATGGGATATTTGTTTCTAGATTTTATGTTTTTATTGTATTTGGCATGCCTTGCATTAGGTAGACTCATTTAGGAACTATGAAACATTATAATATTTTGTTTTTAAATCGTATTTCAGTTGAGATACTTCGCAGGTATCTCAAGAGGCGACCGTCGCGCCGCACTGCTCGAAATTCTTCATAATATGTAGCGGTCTTCCGTCTCCTTTTCAATCGGATACTCCTACTATGTTTTGAGCTGATCTTGCAGTTTTTCTTTGATGTAATCTAGAAAATAGATAAAGCGGCATTGACTTGGATTTCTTAAACAACCAGTATTAGTTACTATTATTATGGTGTAGATTTTTGACTGCCTCAGTGGTAGCAAGTGCAGGGCAAGGGGTCTCGGGTTCAATTCCCGGGTCGGGCAAAGTATTGCTGGGCTATTTTCGGTTTTTCGAAAATTTCTCAGTAGTAGCACGGAATCTGGAATTGTGCCCAGTATGGCAATAGGCTCACCCCCTATTACATGGGACTTATAATACATGGTGTAAAGTACTGCGTACCCCTTCGGGGAAATAAATGGCTTAAAGACTAATTGTAACCAAAGTAATGAAAGCATTAAAGAATGCATAACCTTAGCTCTTACGTTCAATGAAACCCACACCTTACTATTATTAACCTCAATACCAATTACCACAAGCAAATCAACATAAATTCATACAAAAGTTGTATGTACGTAGAGGAAATCTTAGTAATAATTGGAGCACATCTAGCGCAGGTGGTCCAATCACCGTCATTGGTCCCGGAATCAATTAGAGTCGGCACTCGTCCTGGCCGAGACAATGCCGTGCCGCGCCCGCCGGTACTACGGCGTGCTGAAACCGATAGCAGAAAAATTAAAAGAAATTTATCATTACTTCTTAATTTTTTTATTCTTCTTTATTTTATACATATCATAATATATCTAAATCTTTATTTTTTATCGGTGTATAACAAAACGATTCACCCCTTATACATGGAACTTACACCATAATCATTTTATATAATAACTATCGTGAAACATACTAAATTAACTAAAAAATCACGGTTTACTCACGTATATTAAGAGAGAAAAGCTCTACTAGTTTTGAGTCACAGAGAGACTCTTCATCATGAGCAGCAGCGCTGACGCGGCGACATCGCGCAGCCTAGCGAGTAGACTTTGTCAGTTAATATCATAGTATACCTAAGTATAATTATTTTATCTATGTGTAACAAAAAGTTCATCCCTAATACATAGAACTCATACCATAAATGACGAAAAGTGGGTGTTCGTTGTAAACCTATCTACATTACATTACAGTGTGTACCATTGCTTACCCTTTGGGATTAAAAGGTGTTATGTTATCTTCACCGTTGATAGGCAGCGAGGTCTTGTAACAAAAGTTCCAGTTTCTTATCGCTGTACGCAGAGCCATTTAATGATTACTTAAACTATTCTTTAGTATCGATTTTGTTCTGAAAGCTTACTAAGAACGATGCTTAAGTAATAAGAAATCATTAAATGCTTCTAAGTACGGCGGTTAGTGTTATAGTTAATTATTTAATTCGGTATTTATTCTATTGAGTATAAAATCTACTGTAGGATTCTAACTTCTTTGAGATATTAAACGAAATAATTCTATTTATAGCAAGAAAAATTTAGATCATCTACACTGTGCTATTGTTAAACGAACGATTTTTACTTACTTAAAGAATATTCTTTTAAAATTGCTGCTTGAGACTCGAGACTAGTATTTCAATTGTTTTTTGATAAAAAATACAAAAGTACTAGATCCCCTTTGTTCTAAAGAGAATAGTGCCAGTGAATAGAAAGTCACGAACAGTTTTATCGATACCTAATACTGAGTCGAATCTGTTTTTTTTTGAACTTATTGTTTTACGAAGACTTTCTTTTTATTAAGTAAAAAATACACGATAGAGGTGAAGAATATAAAGTTGTACTAGTATATTTTAATCGACATTGAAATTTTTAACACTACCAGGTATAAGAAATATCTGTAGTTTGTATAAAAATCAATGTAGCTTTTATTAAAAATGTGTTGTAATAATATTAATTTTGAAGCCTGCAAAATTAGTACCACCGAAGGGGTGGTAAGATAGACTAGACTGTATATTTCGTAACTTCAGCTACTCATTAAACGTTTAATGCCAACAAGAATAGTAAAATGACGTCTTAGTCATAAAGATAAAGATTAATTTGTTCTGCAACCAGTACATAAAGGTGTACATAGACCAAAACGTCCCAACTTGCCGAGTCAGGTCGTGACGACATCGACGCAATGAGTCGCAGGTGCACACCCGCCGTAATATGTGCTACTGTGAACTGAATGAGCCGTCAGTGTGCACCGCGGTTTACTTGTAAATGAAAACTGCCGTTTGACATATTGCAAATTTTCACCCATGCATGCAGCCGTGTTTCGGGAACATATTGAAATTGGGAATTTTCAAAATAAAATTAATTCGCTCGTTTCGGAAATATTGAATGTAATACATAATGCCTCAGCTGCATTTTATTTCGAGTAATATAACGATATATCTCCATGAAAATGTTTTAAATAAAAAGTACCAAACACGGGGTTCGATTTAGCCCAAACTAGACTCATACACACATTGAAGTTCCACTAAATACTTATCTACACTTACATTACCTACATCACGAAAGCCAATAACAATGTAACAGCTAATCAAATCATATCTCCCTCGATCACAAGTCACTGCGTTTGCCACCGGCTGTAACTGTTCCTGATAAGTAGTAGCATTTAAATCAGGCATATATCAACGCTAAACTGCAGATAATTTCATCACTAAGCCCGCATTTCACACTCGAGTCGGCAATTAGCCGTGATCTGTCTGATTAACATGCGTTGTTGGAGCGAGCGGGCGGTATGAGGAGCTTCTTTGAGAGCGGATAGCGATTTTTAAATAAGATACTTGATTTTTCATAGGAAAATTTGCCTGTTTTTCTTGGTTTACAGCACATTGTACATTATTTTTATCTTGGGACAATTACAAGTACTTATGTTTATATCCCACTAGCAAACCAGGCAAACTCCGTTTCGCTACCAATGATTTTCCCTGATTTTCTGTTTTTTTCTTAATTTTTTCCTGAATTTTCTTTGCTATAAACATCACGGAGCCCGAGACCTTTCCAACGAATGCAAAACCGTGGAAATCGGTTCGTGCGTTCTGGAGTTATAGCGTCAGGAAGGAAAACCCGACTTATTTTTATATTATAGATTTGCAGTAGCTGATTATCTTGCTATTCTGTCAACAGAAAGTTTGTCAACAATAATATCTAATGGAAAATATCTTAGTACCTTATCACGTTCATTGTGACAATACACATCTCAAATGAAAGTAATTAAAAGTAAGATTGTATGTAAGCAATATTTTTTTAGGCATTAATTACAATGCGTTAGTTAAAAGGCATTAATTACAAAATTAATGCCTACATACAACGTCATATAATGGTATCAATGTCTTAGTTATCCGCTGTCAGTGAGACCACACATGCGTTGTAACAGGAACTAACTATCGGTTCACCCGCTACAGACGTGATCCTTTAGGTGCTACATTTTCGGTCTCATGTATCGCTAGTCACTTCTGACTTTAGGACCCTCGTACTTAACAGTGACTATCGTTTCGTAAACGAGTTTTGTTATAAAATTCTATAAACAACAATTATTTTTTGTCGCATAAATCGCTAATCGCCCCTTCTATAAATGATACCACAGATTGTACTTGTCCTAAAAATAACAAACAGATAGTCGGTTCTCTTGTTGTAAATACACTATAAGTACAGTCTATGGCAGGCTTAAAATTCCTTCAGTCAAACAAATCGACAATCGCTCTTCGCTCATACCGTTAACATACAAGCTACTCATACTTAACAAGGACCAACTCTTGGTTGTCGCGTTTCCTTTAGGTAGAGTAGACTTAAGGCGATAATAATAGGTGTAATGTCTTAGTTGCATGTAATAATCTTTGGTATCAAATGTCGCTAGTTGCTAGTCGCTTCTCGCTCCCACTGTGACCGTATAAGCTACTTAACAGCGACTAACTGTCGGTCCGGTCGCAACCGACACGTGATCTTTCAGGTGTTACACTGTTGATTAATACGCTGCGCCGTCAGTCAGAGTGACGTCGTTTCGAGCCATTAAGTCCCTAATGATGTCCGGCTTTAGAGTTATTGCTATGATTAAAATTTTAGCAGAGGTCAATGGACCTATAGTATATGATATGGTTTTACTATTTTAACCACCATAATATTAGATTTCGCCATCAATAATGTTTTGGAAGCACCAATTTGCTATTACTAAACCAATATTTGACAATATAAACGTTAACAAACGTGTGACGTCACAAAAACGACAAACAGCCACCAGCTACGGCTAAAACTCAGTGTTTTTTCATTGAAATAAACATTTTCTTTACTTTTTTCGACGGTCCTACCGGACTTTTAACCAAAAATAAATATCAAAGTGGCCACAAAAAATAAATATGGTTCCGTTTGTGTATTGAGTCAATTAATTCAGTACGTTAGGTTGTCATAAATCAAAAAACTGAAAATGCACGCGCTACTCTTTTTTTTTAACGAAAAAATAAACTCGAAATGTGCAATTTTATTCGTAAATGTTTTCCGTTTAACTCACAAATAGCGGAAATTTATGGTCCGAGAAATTGGTGGGAACTTTTTGTTACACAGTTTTGAGCGTGTTGCGTAGTTGTTAATTATAGGGAACTATGATTTATACACTGGTTCGAGAGTAAAATGGGATTCTGAAGCGTGAAAACTAGCTACATGCTAAATTAAAGCGTAATCCGAAAGTGTTGCACTTTTACTACAGCTATTTGAAACGAAAAACGTAGATTATACATATTTTTTTGTTGAAATTTTAGTATTAAATTGGAATATTATCTACATGGTAGGCTAAGGGCAATAAAATAAAAAGTAGAGTACTTAACTTTCAAGAATTGAACAGTCAAAATCAACCTTAAACTGTAATAAAACCCTTAAACTTGCAATGTCCCGTAAAATAAACTGATTTTATACCCACCTTTGTAGGTGATAGTAAAGAGAAAAAATCAAGAACAAAAAATCCTCTTATAAAGGGGTGTCAATGTAACTAAGTTTAAATTTTTTACATAAAACGTACTCGTATTGCTTTAGCGATTCTATCGTCAATTGCACCCGGGTGAGTATTCAAAGAGATCTGAGTATTCAGGGATCACGTTCGCAGCCGACTTGTATGGTCCAATGTAAAAGATTCAGCGGATTGAAGCTAATTTTATAATGAAGGCTATTTTGTCTCTTTAGTGTGGTAAAATGCTTTCTTTATTTGAATAAATCTTGTATTAGGGTTGCATTGTAAACTTGTAATTGAATGCACGATGTAAATCCTTGTGGATTTGAAGAAATAAAAAGGCCAAACTGAAATAATTTAAACTTTAAGTAAACAATTTTATGGCAGTATCTGAATAAAGACAGCTAAAAATACAAGCTACAGTGTTGCAAGTGTTTATAGGCCACGGTAATCACTTTTCATTAGGAGGGCCGTGTGTATTTTTGCCACAATCATGGTATAAAAATAAAACTAGATAGAGTCTATTTCCAGCAATGGATAAAATGAGCTGTTTTCTTTTTCTCATTCTTAATTGGTTATCAGTGTAGTCTGATGACACTACAGATTTACAGATTTATTAGTATTTACCTTTTAAAAACTTACGCCAAATTATTTAGCTTTGCAAGGCTCCTAACACTTTGACCACAATGTAAGTGGATCGAAGGCAGGCGGCGACGGAAAAAAAGTTGTGTCTAGCGAAGGTAACAATGGTTGGAGGTGGTTCGTGAGCTAGACGCCACGGAAACGCTTTGCAAGTCCTTTCTTATTTAGTTTTCTTAACTGATATCCGCTTTTAGATTTACGTATGCACGTTTCCTAATAGCTGGGATGGGAATTAACCTTGTTGCTTTTTATCGTTGGTGAGAAAATCTTTGCACATTGTGTGGGATATTGTGTATTGCAACAATTTACTTTATCTAAGTTTGTTTGTTCAATGAGTTTTTTGTGATTGTAGGTGAGTTTTCTTTCTGAAAGTTTTTAGTAGGCGTCGAATGAAAAGACTTTCACTCGAAATACTGAATTGAAATATTGAAATGAGAACTCTTTTGACAAAACTTTTAGATTAGGCCTGAACTTAGATAATAATATGATTTATGATACAGAATTTTACATGCTCTTAATACATTGATATTAACACGTACCAAAGTTGAAATAATTAAAAAACATACTCCACATTTCATATTAAAAACGATCGGACTTTTTAATAAAATAAATTTCTTGAACACGTGCTATAATTGAATCCACATTCAAGTTTCAATACCGAATAGGAACTCAATATGACTCGCAAATGAAAAATTCCTTTGCTGCAGCACTATTCCCGTTAATGAACACCTGTATTCAAAGAAAACCATAATGAGCTCACACTCAAAGCATACGTCTCGACATTTTCTAGAAATTTCTTTTTAAATAACGTAGGTCTGAGACGGAATGAATCGGCGTACAGTCGGAATGACTGAGACTCGGCATAAGTGAATGGGCCGAGTTGAACGATGAATGGAGCGGCGCGGAATGAGACCGACTTCGGATTCTTTCGTGTATACCTGACGTTTGACGTAGACTTCCAACTTTTTTTTAAATTCGGTGTGAGAGCCGCCAGGTTTCGCTGTGAACCTAATTATCTTTTCTCGTTTCTTTCTAATGACAACGGGATTTCTTAAGTTTTGATTAATCTTAGTTACTTTGGGTTAGAAAACCTTGGATATTTTGTAGCTGACTTTAGTCAGGCTGGTCTTTAATCAGGCACAGTTTGATTATTTAGGTACTTTATTTAAACTTTTTTTATTTTAATAATAATTATTCTAATCTACATTTGTGTTTGTTACAGATCTTCGAGCTTGATCCAGATAATAAGGTAAGTGCACTGTTCTCTCGTTTATACTTCAGAGTAGGGTATTTAAGGAGTGGTTGCATTAAGTTTAAAATAAAATCGGATTACACAACTTTTGAAGCAGTAAAGTCTTTATTAATATATTTTAATACATAAATTATATTTAATGCAGGTTCTTTGTCTACGCAAGAAAGGGTGATCGAGAGCTTTCTGCTGCGTATATTCTGTTTAATCAACAAGCAATTCTCTAACAAATATAATTTTGCATTCAATGATCTCACTAAAGAAATTCTCGCAGTACACTGAAGTGAGAATTTATCGGCGTTCCGCCCACTTAAATAATTTTCTAAGGGCCCAATTTCTCACTGGTTTATTGTTCGACGACTCGTTCTACGGCCCTTAACGACGTTAATTTCGAATTAATTCGTTGATACTCCCGCGCCTTGATTAAACTCTGATTAGGGAATAAATCTTGTTCTATTTTGTGTGAGAAGTCGTTGCGTTCAAATTTGTAATCGCGGTGTCTAGATAAGAGGCTGGCTGGTTCCTTGGTTATTTTGGAAATTAATTAAAAATTAATCAGGTGGTTACTACGCTTTGTAATTGTTTTCCTGTTGTCTGTTTACAAAGGAATTGTCTAAGTCTCTCTAATCCTTTGAGTACTTACAGCCGAGTTATTTGTTAATATGTAAAATAATATTTAGGCACAAAATTTAACAAAAATAAATCGGGCGAACTGAGCCAATCCGAGCATTTTAATATCCACTTTTCCTAACTTTAGAGGTGAATGCTCAACGCTCATTAAACATGAAGCAGTGATGGCACACGTATAGCTACATTCAGCAATGTTGCGCTTTTGATTCCAAATTTAATAAACGCTTAACACTTCAAAGCTCGCGTGTAAAGCAATTTGGCGCGCGCCGAAAAACACCACAGTTTTGGTCTAGCTACGTAATTGGTTTATACTGGCAGTCCCGCAGAGAAAATATTAATTAGGGCTGCCGACAGAGCAGCGCTTGCAAGCGCTTTCGCTGCTGTATCTAAAGTGCATCTGCAATAATCGTTGTAGTTGCAAAGTCGCGACTCTAGGCTCCAGATTTTTGTTAGGTAATTTGTAGTGTTTGCTTCATTCGGATCGATAGGTCATTAGGTTACAGTGTTATACTCTTTATCAAACATATTTCTAAAGATGTTATGACCCATATTATTATTTACTCTGAATTATTGGATCATTTTAATTATCACTCATGATCATTAAAGTTTTTACGAATGTAGATTAGCTTTTTAATAACCAATTACTCAATTACATTTGGTTGTTTTAGTTTCAGTGTAAATAAAAACCATATTGAATAGACATATAGGCAAAATGAATCCACACAAAGATCCCAGATATCGAAATTTAAAAAAATATTCCGTGAAAGGGTATGAAGCTGGGAAATACAAGCAGATCTTTTATTTACCGAAACAACGGTGAATTTCGTATCCACTCGGAGGATCCAGTTTCGATAAAACATATTTTTAAAGCACTGGCCAATTTCGGGTTATTGCTATCGAATAACAGTTCGTTGGATTAATAGTGCTGAAAGTTCCCGAACTAAGTTTTATGTCCATTTTCCAAGATAGTGACGAGGAAGTCTATGATTTTATGACATCACATTTGCTGGTGTCTCAGTTTGGTTAGAACAGAATACTTTCGTGTAAGCAATTTTTTATATACTTGATACTTGCTTTGTAAAAAAACTTTGTTAAGTGCCTATATGGTAATATTGTACATATTTCTGTATAAATAAGGTCCAATTTATTTAAATGTATCTCTCAGATATAATGGTTTCGGAGAATGTCTTAGTTATCGAACCCACTTGGAATTCTACATAAGTAATTCCGTATTGAGATTTAAACATGTCTTCTTGGATACCAAAAGGAAAACGGGTACACATAAATATCGGGGAAAACTTGTTAAAATATATCTTTGTTAGCAACGGAGACCTCATAATCATTCCTTTATCTTTCTCCATTTTCCGTCGGCTTCCTCGCTTCCGTTGAAGTATTTTAAAAAACTAGTAAAATGTTAGAACTAATTTCCGTTACACAGAAACTTTTCCGAAGGCGCTCTCCGCCTATTTTATGCTCATCTGAATCTTGAAAGTTTGATGAACTATCCCGGAGAATGGCTGCCGTGAAATTAATTTTACACTTGATAAGCTTCTGCTATTTTAAAATATTGCACTTTATAAAAAAGTTCCGCAACGAAAAAGGTTTAAATTGACAATGAAATTAAGAACACCAGCGCCTGTGTGGGGGTTAAAGTGTGGCGCGCTGACGAAGATAATGCTGTTCAGCCAATAAAGTAGGCGTGTGATATGAAGCGTATCTACCTACACCAAACATTTTTGCCTTTGTTTGTTTTATTGAATCGGACAAAAAGATGATTCAACACAAAACATCATATTTTTAGTATGAGAAATGTAAATAGTATATGAAAACAAACATTCTAAGTCACAAGAGCCCGCGAATCTACAAACAAAGCTAGAAAATGATTCAAAAGAATAAATATCGCGATCCGATAATCCGCCACGTTCGACATTACCCACAAAACACTACCGTCGCATTTGTATGTATTGCAAAATTCAATAGGATAGCTTATAACACTGCGGACTCATCCCGACCGTTCTTCGGGTTATGAAATTGGATCCAGTGACAATAAAATACATAATTTAGGCCCGCGCCCCACGGTGGGGTGCCAACTTATTGTATTAGACATAGTAAATTCTCCTAAGACGCACGTGCGCGCAATGATTGTGGCCAGAATTGGGTACGAATGTTTCAGACAATGTGGCCTTTCAAGGTTTCGGTTGGCTAAGAATTAGGCTGCAGGTGCGGTCTGAACGGAGCGCTGTAAAAACATACTTTATAGATGTATAAATATCGGATAAGTAGCAAGGCAACTTGGGTTTTCCTTAACTTGGGCTTTTTTCTTGAAAATATCAAAATAACAATGGTTTTCTTGTACACATATATGTATTACTTATTCTTACTAAAAATACGACTTCTTTAATTTTACAAATTTGCTCATAATTATCTGCAAGTTGATGGAATTCCCTCTAAAAAATACAACAACAAATAATTAATTTAATCACGATAGTTCCATAATCTCCCTCAACCAACACCCTATCCCCTCCACTTTGCACACAGCTTGTATATATGAATTTAATTAAGCAATGTAAATCTCACAAACACTAACGTACTTAATATCTGTATTGACATGGTCGTTTCAAAACGTCGGTGTTCCGGCACAGCTGTTTAATTATCAGCCGCAGTTATAGACGAGTTTCGCAGACAAGTTGTTCCGCCAATCCACTGCTTTGGCAATCTCCGTAGGCACCAGTTTTAGCGGTAAGCGGTTGACAGACTTTAGACCGTTTTGTTTTATACTGTCTAAAATGTTTCACGTTGGATCACGTCTGTTGCTTGGAGTTTGATGATTAGATTTTGTTTCGGATTAATTTGTGTGGTTCTGCCACGAAATACATAGTACATGAAAATTAAGATAGGTCTGTAAAAAACTTTGTAAATGTTACATAACTACAATACGTAAATTTTGTAATTGTAAACTACCTAATGTGTGGTAGAGCCATGCTTCGGCACGAATGGGCTGGCTCGACCGAAGTGATACCATGGCCTTACAGAAAACCGACGTGAAACAACGCTTGTCTTGTGTTTCGTCGTGTGAGTGAGGTTACCGAAGGCCCAATTACCCCCTTCCCAATCTTTCCAATCCTTGATTCCTCAACAAGCCTTAAATTCCTAACCCTCAAAAGGCCGGCAACACACTTGTAACGCTTCTGGTGTTTCAGGTGACCATGGGCGACGGCGATTACTTGCCATTTGTCTGCTCGTTTACCGGCTTATAACGAAAACCTCCTGGGTTTTAAGTCTTAGAACTTTTAAACTAAAAACAACTTGACATTATTACAATGTAGAGTACATGCAATTATATTGGTATTTCTGGAATGTGTATAATTATCTATGCATATTTAAAACTTTGGGTGAAATATAAAAGTACTTACAATAACAGAACTTGATTTATATCATGTAATAAAATAATTACGTATTTATTTATTCTACTGTTCTGATATTTACAACACAGTCCACAAATCTAATGGCACGTCAAACTGTGCAGCCTAGTTTGTAGCTTAAGTTACAAGCGGATAGCGGGAAAGATATAACATAAAAATATAAATATATAAAAATATAGATAAATAAAAAAATATAACGAAACATTGGATACATCTCTCCGATATTCTGTTATTGACCTGGTGTTCATTTTAACCGACTTCCCAAAAAGAAAGATGTATGTTTCAGAGGTATGTTTTTTTCCAGTCACATCACTTTTGCGGCAGTTCAGATTCATTGAGAAAAATATTGACACAATTGCAAAAATAAAAGAACTAATTATTATGTTATCGGCTTACTCACGTACTATTTTGACGAGGAACTCGACTAGTTTCAAGCCATGCTAGAGGCTCATATTCATGAGCAGCATTCCGCGACACACGACGCGGCGATTGTCGCGCTGCTACTGAAATAGTACGTGAGTAAGCCGATAACATAATAATTAATTTAGTATGTCTCACGAAAGTTACAATAAAATAATAAAAAAAACATTCTGCAGAAGATATCTTAGTTTCTGATTCTTATCCAAAAGCAAAACAAAAGCATTTTAAAACATTTGTTTCTATTACTGTTTCTATCGCTTGTACAGCAACTCCGCCTCACTGTCTCATGGGTTGACCGCAGCGGCCATAAATTCTGACACAATATTTCGATGTCGGCCCCCATCGAACTTTCAACACGACACGTTGCGTACGTCACATAAAACCCTTGTTTATTACTATGTTTTATTAAATTTATATCGACACTACAAGGTTTAGTAGTTGCTCGTAATTTCATACGAAATTTTAGATCATTTCAAGTTCAAGCACGTTGTGTTGTGATAATGTTGTCGCTGTTTTTAGGGGGAGTTTTTTATGTTCTTTAATGTATATGGAAAAAATTGATTAATTTCTAAAAGAGACATGAGATGATTGCTTTACCAAAATATTTCTCAAATTAACTAATTTTCAAACTTCTTAAAATTTTAGACGTTATTTCACAAAGATTATAATTTATCTGATTTCTTTGACACAGTTTAGTTTTTACAAACGATATTTCTTGTAAACATCCACCATCTTACAATCGTCCAGCTAATTCCACTAGCTACAGGCTTAAGTGTCTCACAGATAGCTCGCCACTTGATAACACAGGGTGTAAAATTACAAGAAGCCAAGATAACTGGGCTGTAATTTATCATAATGACGTCTGTATTTTTTTAGCTCAGTAGCGCCCCCTAACGGCGACCCCGTACTAAATCACGGGCAAGAGACAGGAATTATCATATAACTCAAGATAATAAGAAATATAACCGTAGTATTTTTTTATATTTATGCCTCTGATAGCGTATGATAGCGCTATTTTTTATCGGTTTTAAAATATAATAATAATTTGTCGTCGTGTTTTGTTTTATGAGGTGGCATGCTATTGTTTTGGTGGTGATTCTGCAGCGTTTTGTCTTTGGTATTGTTGCTGCTACTTTAGTTTGGTGTTTACATGATTTTGAATTAACTAAAAGTCACGGTTTACTCACGTACATTAATGGAGAAAAGCTTTACTTACGACTCAAAACTAGTGTTTTGAGTCACAGAGGGACTCTTCATCATGAGCAGCGTACAGCCTACTGACATTAATGTACGTGATACGTGTGTAGATCGCGACTTTAGTTAATTTAGTATGCCTCACGATAATTATTATAAAAATTATTTCGAATCAGATCAGAGAAAATCTCAGATTCTAGTCTAAAATCAATGTGTTATTTTGAATGCAAAGTATGATACAGGATATCTATGAAATAAGTATTATTATTGATCTGAGTGAAATTCAAATATCGAGACCTCACACTCGATATCAACAACTTCCAACCACTCGACCAACGCGGCAATAACATCCTTATTACTTCCTTTAACATAATAAATTGGCAACATATAGTATTAAATGACAATACGAAATAAATTAGATAGTAACAGTTAAGTCTCTTCGGAGTTATTATCAGGAAATTAATGTCATTAGTAGAGGTAATTATCAGTGAATTGATTGTCATACAATATTGATGTTGGAATTAATCGCATTACTGAATTACAGCACATTTATAGCGTATAAGTGTGTGCTTGGTGTAATTATACCTGTGTTGGCAGTATGTATTGTATTGTAATGTATTTGTATCAATACACGTGTATGATACGTATTATATTTTTGCTTTTTGCCTGATTAGTATTCTCTGTTGTCAAGGAAAATATTAACCTATATCCATTCTCTAGTGTCTTGATTTACCTGGAGCTGTAGATTGCTTAGCTGGTTACCGGGACTCCTGCTCAAAAAGGAATAGGAACGGAGTGGTTTTTAGTCAGTAAGAGTCTGACACTCCCTCTCGCCTTGCCTACGGTAGAAGAACTCATTGGATGATTTTTCCACTTTAAAAAAAGCGTCTTGATTATCTCTAGACAATATTAAAAAAATATACCATGAAATCACTCTGTTGGGACTTGAAAGAAATACAAACAAACAGTGTCGTATTTATAATGGGTAAGTAGTAATTTTCCTTACAAGAAATTATGTTGATAAAGCCTAAATAGGTTTATGGAACGTATGAATTACGCTTAAATGTTGTAGTTCTTAATAACTGCCTTTTAGGAAAAATAATATGGTATGAAGATAATTTTATCAAATTAAACGAAAGTTTTCCCCACACTTCTCCAGTGTTATGGATGCGATGTTGACCGTAAATTAAAACATCTTTGGTAAAGTCAACCCCTTAGTCTTATCTCCCTTTCAAAACACCGTCATATCCAAATTACTTTCCTAGTTCCTCCGTCCTCTTAGCAAGAGGTTCTTCATTACACCTCCGCGTAGACGAGGTAATTGCAGGGCCGACACACGCGAGCATAACCTCTTAATTTATTGAACGAAACTAATGAAATTCCTGAGCAAAGTTTATTGCTAGAGACAGCCCTGTTTCGCGCTAACAATTTTGGCCTCTGCTTTACAAGGGGCTGAAGTGTTCTAATCGTTTCTTTAATTATTTCTGAATTAATGTTTAGTCTCGTCTTTGTAGCGTTAATTTTGTAAAATATAGCGATATTTACTTATCTTGCTTCAGTTATTATAAGTTCAGGTTTCAAAACATTCATTTGTCTTGTACGAAAGTGCCTTTCCTGTAAATATTCTGTGTAGCCTATAAAATTATGTTATCTTAAATCAAAGTCAGATTAGTTACTTTACTTCATAACTTAGGAACGGCTGTATGGATTTTCTTAAGTCAATATTTTAACATGAATAGAATAAAATTAAACATAAACAACATCCAATATATAATGCTACGTCATAATAAATACTCCAACCATCACCGACACATATAATAATGCGACGTATGTATAATATAATAAAGTTCATATTGCAGAAGGTGTTCGGTTTACGAGTGCAGTTCACTTGATACTGATATAGTACCAAGTTACGTATGTTAGTCTAGACTACGTATATGACCTAAATAAATTAGTACGTGTGCACCTGTGTCGGGTTTAGTATTCATGATTATTTTAAGCTCCGGTCTGTCTAATTGGCTGAACACTTAAGGATTAATGTGACTTGTTGTTAGTTAATAACATGGAGTTATTTTTACGACTTCCATCTTTATTGCTTTAGAGGAAAATGTGATATGACGGATATTGTTATGTTTAATAGAAATCATTCCGTGTTTATATACTGTTTTCTGAATTCTTTTATAGTAATATGATTGATTTATTAAGTTATTGTGGTGATTGCAGGGAAGAATATATTTGTGACTAGTCTTCCTATTTTTTTAATTTCCAATCCTCTTGCCATGCGTGTAGATTATGGTAAATCTTCATATATATAAAGATTTAGCATATCTCTACCCCTGTAGAGGAGGCCCATAGTCCAGCAAAAGACTGTGCCTGTTAATTGTCAGTAACCAACAAATTACCATTCAACAACAAACAAAAAACTTTTTTCCATTTCAAAGTTAATATTAAAAAAAGGGGATTGCAGTTTTAAAAAGCAACTGGTGGAGATTCCAATGAATCAATTAGTTTAATGGGAAGTGTCTTAGCAACTTTTGCACTTCCCCCCACCCACCGTGTTGCAGTTATTTCGATTCTTAAAACGACTTATCATCAAAATTTACTGTTTGTTCCGCTGAAACTTTGAAAATTTTGATTGTGTGGTCTAAGTTATAAGATTTTAGAGACTCCCGGTTAAGTATTTTTTTAATGATAAGGTAAGTCATTTTGTATCGTGTTTAAAGTATTAAAGAGTTTATAGTTTTGATTCTCATGCTTATATTTTACGAAATATGTAGGGCACATAAAATGTATTTAATAAAAATTAATTAAACATTGTTATACCGTAGACTGCATCGTTGATTAAGACAAGGGGTCTCGCGTTCGATTCGGGCAAAATATTACTTAGCTTTTTTCGGCTTTTTGAAAGTTCAGTAGAAGCACGGAGTCTGGAATATGTGTGCCCAGTATATGGCAATAGGCTCACCCTCTATTACATGGGACTTAAATCACAAATGGTGAAAAGTGGGTGTTCATTATACAATGTGATAGGGGTGAGACTTCTAACCCGTTAAGGCTGAGTTCTACATCTAATTTTATCGACAAAAGTCGGGGGTCGAAGGGGTCGAATCCCCTCCCCTAAAAGGTATGGCTATTTTAATATGTTTTTTACTTTTTTTTATATCAAAGGTTGTATGCGTCGTAGAAACAAAAAAAAACGACAAACGGTAGCTAATAACCTTGACTAACTAATTCATGACTTTTTTGATATGTTTGATAATGTTTTGGTGAGAAAAAAATAATTTGTGAATTATTTTTACCGAAAAAAAATTTATTTATTTATTTATTTACTCTTCATGCACATTAATGTGTACATAGGTGGGCTTAATGCCGTAGGCGTTAAAAAATCAATATTTTTCAATATTTTCAATTAGGGGTTCAACCCCCATATTATTTTTTTTAAATAAAATTAGGTGTAGTACTCAGCCTTAACGGGTTAGAAGTCCCACCCCTATCACATTGTATAGCGGCATTACGTGCCGTGATGTTCACCTCTGCCTACCCCTTCGAAGATAAAAATCGTGACGTTGATATACCGTATACATACGTCGTTCTCTTCTATAGATAATAAAAGTAAAACTGCAAATCATGGATTGAAATATTTTAAAAAGTACAGCAATAGAAACTATGGGTATACTTCGCACACAGAAATAGTTAAATTTTAATTGACCAATCGTTGTACGTGAACATTTTTGACTGTATGTCAACAACGAAACTGCGTTGAAAAATATTACCTGCGCTTTACAATTTGGTTGAGTGACTTGTGAACTATTTCCATGGATAAAATATTATCCAGTACAGTAATATTCACAATATACATAGTATATAGGTACTATATAAAATATGCAACTCTTAGTTGTATGTAAATATTGTAATTAAATAGTTTAACTGATATAAAAATGTAGGAGAGTCATGCTTTGGCACAAATATGCGGGCTCGACCGGAGTGATACCACGGCCTCACAAAAAATCGACGTAAAACTACGCTTGCGTTGTGTTTCGTTGTGAGTGTGAGGTTACCTTAAAAAATTTTACTATAATTTCCGACAAAATTATAATGGCACAAAATGTTTTCTTATACAAAACCCGCTAAATCTTACAACTTGTCACAAATATCAGGCATATTTCTCCCCTCAGTTACTCGGTATTTCGCTTAGACATGATTGTTAAGAAGAAATTTTAATTAAGCTTACATTTCTAAATTTTCTTCAGCGCTTAATAATGTCTGTGACGATCCAGTTGTCTCATATAATTATCATATGAAATGTGATTGTCCTACATTTATTTTTACCTGAGTGAGCTTCTTTGAAATAAGAAGGTATTAATTGCACACAGTAGTGTTTTGGCTATTGATGTGTGTGTTTTTGTGCTCATTGTCATGTATTAGGCCATATAATGGGTATAGCTTGAGGGAAAAGGCAGTAAGGTTCCTTAAGAAAAGGAGTATCCTCCGACCAGGCGAGGCGACCGTTCTTGGCGAGCTTTCGGGCCAACAATTCTTAACCTTCTTCTACAGATCTATCCATAATATATATTGGCATGTAAACTTCACATGTGCGATGTAGGATGTGTGTCGTTGATCGTCTATGCGCGTCTTCTGACTTCTGTCATTGGTCAAGTACCATGTCACCACATAGCAAAATGAAATATAGGTACAATGGTCACTATACTCTTTCTCGTTCCACGGGTAAGGTAGAAGTCAACAAAGGAGATACATTCGACAGAGATTGGAAGACACTTCAACTTGAATGCGATTACGTAGGCCTCGACGTAATCGCATCATCATCACTCCAGCAATGAAAAATTGCAGGTTCTTGATGATGATTAGTTAAAAGTACCTTCTTCTTATATCTAGTTAAAAAATGAACTCGACTTTAGAATTTTTCAAAAACCTTTTTACAGGAAACTACAGTGATAGATTAGTGAAAAATGAGACGGTAATTAGTCAGCAATCTATCACAATCTACGTTAATTTGCGAAGCCGGTTCAAACTCTGACTTTCAATTAAATGTTCAACATTTTTTAAGAGAGTTTTTCGCTTCTTCTTGCCAAAAAGAAAAGTTTATTACTTTAGAAAATTCGATAATCTATCGGTGTTTTTAATTCGTCGTTACTTAAGGTATTAGGTCTGTTTTAATTAAAGGTGGATTACTTTTTTACGATTGATGGGTACATTGACTATAAAAAATTAAGTATATTTTTTGATGAGTATTTTAAAATGAGTTTTTATTGAAGGGTAATCTCGTTAGAGTGAATACTAAAAAATATAGAAAGTTAAAAAGAGCTATGTATTGGGAACGAAGTTTTTACTCATTCAGTCTTTTGTGTCACTGAAAAACCGAACTTAAACCTTAAACTAACAACTCTAAAGTCCAATTCAAAATTTCGTAAACTCAACAAAAATATGAGCAATTTTAAACATTTCACCACAAAGATATCTAAATTGAATACTTTTCACGCTTCAACAAATAAGAGCTTTCCGTCCCTTTTCAAGTATATTTACATTTACTTTGCAAGATCGTAAAAAATACATGCGTCAACGTTTTACATTGGAGATCTAGACTGAATTCAAACAACGATGCGATTGGTATCAATAGCCGGTACATTCAGTACATTCACCAGTCTAGACCAATTCCTTCACGTAAATAAGTACTAAGTTTTTGTCCAGTATCAAGCCTGAAGAAGTGAAGGATTGTCGATGCGACCAATTGGAAACGATGACAGTTTTAACTTTTTGAATGTTCTGTCTGTCTGTACTTGGGAATTCTTTCGATTTTCGGAACAATTCGATTTAAAAAAATTGAGAAACATTTTTATGACTTACGTTGTGTTTCATTTGTGTGAGTGAGGTTACTGGACGCCCAATTGTTGCCTTCCCAATCCTCGATGGCCCAACAACCCTTAAATTCCTATCCCAAAAAAGGCCGGCAACTCACTTATAACGCCTCTAATGTTTTGGGTGTCCATGGACTTGCGATTAGTTTACCAACTTATACCAGCTGGATTCATTCATTTAACCAAATTAATTAAAATTTGGTACCGTAATCAATGCAGTGACTCTGAAAAAGCTGAATTCAAAGTAATTGACCTTTTCAGTACTATTCACTATCACTGATCTTAAAATATAAGCAACCAAAGGTCAATTAACGTAGCATCTAAGACATATTATATCCCAAAGCTTTGTTAGAATCTTTAGTCTCATATTTTTTGCGACTAATCCATCCTAAAGTAGTCATAAAAGAATCGCTTGTTAGCTGAAAATACTGCCCATTGTATTGGTAATAAAGTACATTCTATAGGATCCATTTAGTTTTATATTCCCTTAGTCATCTATCAGGTATACGAACGAAAATAAAGATTGAGTCAGTGACCTTCATCAATACGACGGGATTGCTTTCAATTTATTTAGATGTTCCGAAGTGTATTTTCAACAGTTTGTTAGCTTTATTTTGTTTATTAATTTGTTTATAATTTTCCTTTACTCACACATTCAAAATCTATTGTAAAGATGGATATTGGATGGATGCGAGTTGCATATAATTTCCAGAGCCACATCAATTTTGGCTACCTAATTCAGACACTAATAGCAATAAAAATCAAAATATGGCAATAGGCTCAACCCCTATGGGTCTTATAATACAAATGGTAAAAAGTAAGTTTACTTTGCAAAGTGGCATTAATTCGCGTAATGTGCACCGCTGCCTACCCCGTCGGAAATGAGTGACGTTGTTACTATTGTGAAAACCAATTTTCATATTATGAACAAGACAAGTTTACGTTTTTAGTTTCAGTAACTAAACAAATATTTTAAGTATTACTTGAATAATTTAATATCAAAATCCTCCGCAACACTACCTAGGAATCGTCCATAGTAGTCTAAACGTTCCGGGCGGGCAAGTGACATCGTCTAATCTGAGCAATTAATCCCCTGATTGCTCTAAATGGGGCTTTGTCCTGTGCCATCGTAGGTTATTGGGCGATACACATGTGTAGCTAGTAGAAACAGTAGTCCTGTTTGGTGTCGCGTGGCTCAAGGAATTTCGGAGATATGAACTGGATCGCTGTAGTTGGTTGAGACAATACCGTCGGCAATATCTTGTTCAAGATTTGATTTGATTGTGATTTAGTGACTAGACCAACTGGAACGAATTTCTGTTCTTCTTAAATGTCTCTTACCTTTAAAATCGTTAATGTACTATAAAGATGGTGGTGATATTAACTACATTTTGTCATGTACTTTACAAAATAAAACTTTATTACAGTAATGGCAATGATGACTTCTCCAAAACTATTTAGATTTCATTAGTAATACACTCATTATTTTTAATGCATTCCAGTCTATCGTTGTATTTCTACAAATTCAAGGAAAGTAATAATTTCGAGTCTAATTCAAAAGACTGTTTATTTCCTTAAATCAATTTACTGAACAAAATCCAAATCTAGATCCACGTTTAGGTGAACAGGGAAATTCTATATCCACGTCCACACATAGTTATCTATAGGCCATTTCCCTAACTAGATAAATGGCTCCACATAGACTAGCTATACACAAGCATGAGATTAAGTCCACGGGGACACGTCACGTAATGTCCGTATGCTGTCGTGCTATGCATAAATAACGATGGTGTACACCAGCTAATACCCATAAACATTTAATCAATGTACGATTAATTTGATGCTCAATGTAGTTGCTGTAGACATGGTCATGGACAACCGTTTAATCCTTTTTTGGTGGATAATCAACGCTAGTATTTTGAAAAATCGATGTATTTTTGCGTCGTCGTAGAAAATCAGTTTTAGAAGGTCAAAATATGTGGATAGAAAAGTTCTTATGTTTTTTTATTGCACAGGTTTAGCTTCAAACATAAGTTCTAATCTTGAGAAGAATAGAAGTTTCTATATTTATGCTTTAAATCTTTATCGTATAAGATTTACTTTAAATAGTTGAATATCTAATCTCTGAAAGAAAAAAGTTGCTATATTGATGCTTTAGTAGAGTTGAAAGATCTAACTTTTGTTAGGTTATCGTGTAGGAGTAAACTTTCTTTTTTGGTTTCATCTCTTAGATTATAGAAAATATTTAATACTCTCAGGTCATTTTTGGCCACAAACAGTTTTCTTGGGAAGCCAGACACCATAATTATGAAATTAACCCATAATATTATCCACTAGATTAGATTAGAAAACTCTTTATTGTACACCATAAAAACACAAAGGACAAACATTCAGAAATTGATAGTATAATAGGTGGTCTTATCACTAACAAGCGATCTATTACAGACAACTTTTTGATGTATAAGCAATAAGGGAAATCTACGTTCGATACTCTAACGTTTGCGTTTAAATAAATTATATTAATAATAATCCTTGGGGTGCAATATCAAATAATATAATAAACAAATAGACGAGACACAGATATCGTTTTTGGCGAACGTGCCTATTATGTTATTGGCCGTTTTCATAGGGTGAGACGTAAACAAAAAGCAGAAGCGGGAACATAAAGAAAAAGAAAACGAAATTTATGTAGAAAAATTTCAAGAAGTTCGTCACAGAAAAAAATACTTTAAGTATACTTTTGGAAAGGAGAAGGGGACTTCTCCATACATTTTTGGGCCCAGGTGTTAACTGAATCAAACTAGCCTTATTTGTAAGAGGATATAATAACAAGGCCTCACTGAAAATTTGGTGAAATTTGGCTATCCAGGAATCAAGTTATATGTACCTAATGTAGTAAAAGTGAGGTTATATTACAACATTGCAGTTTTTTGTGTTTTTTACGAAATACTTTTGAATAGTTTTGGTTGTGTTATGGTTTTAAGCAAGGAGCGTGTGACGTGTCGAAGATCTGACACGTTTGGCTCTCCAGCGCCCTGAACAGTCGCTACAGTCGAAGACAAGTTTTTACATTTAATATTCTGCACTTAGGGCTTATGCACGATCTATGTCGTCAATATTCGATTGATAGTTGTTGCAGTTGTCCAAAATAGAGAGTCAGGTAATTTATAGATTCAAGATCCGTCAAAAGTCCTTTATAAAGCCGAGGTCGTGGGGTTAAACAATAAAACATGGAAAATACGTGCGCACTCAGAACGAAACACAACGAACGAGTGTCATCCAAAGAGTATAATAAGTATAGGGAAAGTGTCATCTGTCAATCGGTGACTGACTGAAGTCAGACAGAAGTGTTTTAAGAAGTTTAAATCACAGAGTACGTTATACATACATTATTTTACATACATTATTACACAACTTAATTTAAGTTTTCTCGCTTCCTAGATAGAAACAAGGTACCATATTTTGTGATTTCCCTTAGAAAAATATGACGGTTTTTTTAATATACATTTCAACTAGTTAACTGCTGGGCCCAAAAGTCCCCTTCTCCTTTAGGTAGATTTTTTAATATTTTTATTACTTCAATTTAGTCATGATACGTACCTACTTTATATTAGAGATTGAAGAAGAATTCAACAAAAAACAAGTAAGTTTTCAATGAATACTTTTCATGCAAGTGATAGCTGAAAAAAATTGTTACATACTTCCAATACAAAACTACGTCATATTTTTATTTCGTGACTACGTGTTTGAATATCAAATCGTAGCATTGCTATTTCTCAAACCGTCTCAATTTTTATCAATTTGTGATTAGACTCGCTTCAGCTCATAACTAGCGGACCGTCCGGTTTCGGAATAGGCATGTAAAAAGGCAGGGCGCAATGCATGCCAATTCGTCCGCGCCGGACACCGTCCGGCATCGATTGTAGGTACCGATTGCAAATCTAGTCGATATGTTAAAGATACGATTTTTTGTGTATTTCGCTTTAGACTAAGAATCGTTAATTGGTAGCTTAAGCCTTTGTCACTTGCTTTCTATGGTTATGAAATACTTTTGGTAAGTATATTAAAATATATATTAAAAGTAGTCAATTACTCAAGATCTGTCTATCATACATGTACTGAATCTAATCCAAACATCAGCGCTAAACTTACTCTTGTTATTTTTTGTAAACTTTCTTAAAAAATAATTTGAAACGTGAAAAGTATATTTAATCGAACAAAAATTATCTGATGAATTTTCATAATAAATTGTAAAACTTCTTACTTGGCTTACAATGAAGTTTATATCTATCTATCTATAATAGTGAATTATCTCATCATATTTTTGTGCAGACCATACGCCCCGGTGTCCGGCCGTGACCGGTGTGCGAATCAAACCGGAGGGCAGTTTCAATTTGCCGTAGGCTGGACTCACCGTGCTACTAAGATTTTTTTACTAAAATGCAACCTTTAAGATCTAGGTGACAATTTTCTCTAGCTTACGTGTTTTCTTAAAATCTTTCTATAACACATAAGCAAATGCTAATATTAAGGTGGCTGGGTACCTATCACACTTCACACTATTATTATAATCGCACTAATATTATAATAGTGATAGTTTCTGAAGTCACGCTGTGACACCACAATGTTTGACGGTCACGGTCACGTTGAAACTGCTAAACGAATGTTGATGAAATTTGGTATACAGACAGAGTATGAGCTGACTTGAGTGATAGGATACTTTTTATCCCATGGAAACACGGGTGAAGCCGCTGGAAGAAGCTAGTAAGTAATATTTAAACATTATATTGTTATTGAACCCATTTCTTCAGTAGGTAAATGGTAGGCTCTTATGAAACTATTATTGGTTGACCATTAGGGTCATAAACGCAACTATTGGTTTGGTTAGATTTCTTTTTACGACCTGATAAAGGTCGCAGGGAGATGCTAGATTCAGGTCGTTTCTAACCGACTGATATGAAACTTTGCCATTGGGGATAGTATATTATGTTCAGAAATGAATGTCTTGTGACTAGTATTATGACTCATGTTATTACCACCGTTTTTCAATAATGTTTACTTCAAGATATTGTTTAATGGTAATAAACTCACATTTATATTATGTGTAAATAATTTTGTTAAAGAAAAGCAGATTTTTGTGTAGACATGAGGTTAACTGTAATCATAAAAATATCTCATTTATCTAACCATATCCATTCACGAAGAAATATCAGATTTCAAAGAAATATGTTTTATACCAAATAAAAATATATTAGAGACATACAGTTATAGAAATTAGACGGGTTTTATTCGAAAGGTCAAATATTTACGGTCTTTGAGGTCAAGGTCATAAGGTCTGAGCTCTCAATTTATATTATTGAATTCTTTCTTATCAGTCCACAGCTAAGCAGTCCTGAAAAGGGTTCCATTTCAGCATTAAATTTTATGGGTGCACGATAAATGAAACCTAAGATATTCGAAAATTGTTTTTGATGTCCTAAAAATTGGTTTGGCGGTGTAAAAATTGTAATAAATGTTCTTCATTTGTTTTCTTTTTGCCAGATGTTTTATGTGTCTTGGTTTACATTTAGATTTGTTTTGTGGGATATCTTAGGTCATGATTCTGAATTTCTAATTTGAGTTCTAAGGATTAGGATAAGTAACGATATCTCCTAAGACCACGTCGTTCCATTATAATGATTCTCCTTTTTTTTAGCTAGCGTAAAAGTGCGATTTAGAAATAGAATATTTCTGGTGTATTTGAATTTTTGGACAGAATTTTGTTCGTATTTACGAATGAATCGAATCTATTATACTTAATCTTTGCCTCATACTAGGATTTTCTCCTGCGTCGTGGGTGTTAAGTTTATAAATGTATAAACTTAAAAGTTCACACATATGACACCCTAACTCGAAAAACAATATTGTGGATCACCCACCACCCGTTGCGCGGCAGTCAGTTGCCCAGCCACCGCGCCAACTGTGCAATCAAACTTATTGGTGATAAAACACGTCTAAATACCTTTATTTAACCAACTGACTCAACACTACCGTTCTGATCCTCAATTCCTGATACACCTACTAATTAGTTTAGATGTTAATTTCTTTGAATGATTGACGTTAATCACATCACGGCTGTATTCGCCCGTAGATCTGACAACGTTGGTAATTGCCGCTAATTGAGAGCTGGTCTGATGTTTATTCATATGTGTTGTAGTACGTGCCTACAAATGTCACGAGTAGAGATATTGATTTTATCCGAGGAAAGTATGATAAGGTATTTTTTTAGTCGGATGAAGTGCTATAGGCTTTTTTGACTTCATATAAGATGGTCTAAAATATGTATTGTGGTTACGCCACGTCACGCCTTTTATTACCGAAGGGGTAGGCAGAAGTGCACTTTTCACCATTTGTGTTATAAGTCCCATGTAATAGGGGGTGAGTCTATTGCTATATACTGGGCACAATTCCAGACACCGTGCTACTTCTAAGATCGAAAAAACCGCAAAAAAAGCCCAGTAATGCTTTGCTCAATCCGGGAATCGAACCCGAGAACTCTTGTCCGACAATTGCACTTGCGACCACTCAACCAACAAGGCGATTGATGTGTTACTATGACTAATAAAGGAATGTATCAAAAAAACTTCATCCTTTTCATTTGAAAAATATCAGTTGTACAGTTATAAATAGTGAAAACGGGTTTCTATTGTATCTTAGCCTTTTGAGTTCTAAGCAAATATTCAGTAGCAGCATTGGGACACAACTAATAATTTAAGCACGAGGCAGTCACATCTCCCACGCTGGTCATGTACGAATCTCTTATTGTACCCAACGCAAAAGGATTTAAGTTTTAAAATTCCGAACACCAAAAGTCGATTGTCACGATTTTCCTTAGAGTAAGCAAAAAAATACATTCTCAGATATTCGAATATAAATTTCTGATTTACCGGTCGACCTGTGAATTTCGAGATTCAAGATTCTCTCTCAAATTGTCGCTTCGCGTGAAATTTTAAAAATATTCCCCTTGAACGAAACGTATGTATTGTAAATAGAATATTTTGTACGCCATTTCTGTTGTGTGATATGCATCTTACGTTTAAAATTGAGTATACCGAAATAGGTAAAGGGGAATGTTGAGCGCAGTTTTGAAATATCGTTAGTTAGTTTCCGTCCTGTTCTGCCGATGACGGGATTTATATGAAGTCAATATGGCCGGTGACTATGCGTACTAGTGTTTTATAGGGAGTTTTAAAATATATTTTTGTCCTCACTTTATAGAGATAGTAAAACTAACACGCATAGTATTTTGTGTGATCCTGACTAATAAAATAATTATTATTATTTAACTTGTTAGTTGTTAAAGAAGGTATCGTACTTCATCATCATCAGATCAGTCACAAGACGTCCACTGCTGGGCATAGACCTCCCCAATGACTTCCAGATAGGCAGATTGGAAGCGACCAGCATATACCTGTATCGTACTTTAGTTTAAAATAAAGTAGCAGTTAAAGTAAAATAGTATGAGATTCATAATGTCATTATAATAAAATTAAAGTTCGTATTGAAATATAACCAACTCTATTTTTTGTAGAATTGAGAACATGCGTTCATTACTTCACACGTTATCAATAACTATGAACAACCATAATACATTTACTTTATTTACAAAACTTATCTTTACAAACACTACCACAACAATAAACTAAAATCTTAGCATTGTTATTAATTAATTCATGCGAGTTTGCTGTCGAGAATCACCAGTAGCATCCAAAATGCGCCTGTTGCAACGCCAGCCTGTCACAATCGATCTTCGTCGAGTCGCCGCGAGATTTACGACCGACATGATGCGTATTGCCCGTACATTTGACGTTAAAAGCTGACGTGTGCGAAGTGAGCAGGCAATGTACGTCTGAAATATAGTGTCTGATTGATATTCATTAGGTTATGAGTAATGAAAATTGATAATACTAATACATTACTTGATTAAAAATAAATTTCGTCTAGTAGCGAAAGAGAATAACGATTTTCGTTATTATTTTGCAACTATGTTAGTTGTATTTTTATAAAAAAACTATCGTAAAATACTTACTAAAGTAACTGAAAATCACGGTTTTCTCACTAAATTAGTAGAGCTTTTTCCATGAATGTACGCGAGTAAGCTGTGATTTTTAGATAATTTATGTAAGTTTTGTTTAAGGATAACGTTGCAATTTGAAAGACACGAGAGGGAAGAAACATGTCTCATCAGCTGTAAAATATTTAAGTTTACAACTATGTAAGTCATAATCAGATTAATATGTTACTACATTTGGTGGACTTTATACTATACACGGAAAAAATCATAAGATTGTAACTCCTTAGAGAAGCTGTGTTCGGAAGGAAGAGTTACTTATCGCAACGAAGAAAGACTACCAAACACGATAATATGGCGACTACTAAATTTGAAAAATTTACCGCATTTAAGTATTGTTCAACATAGAGGATTAACCTCAGATGAGTCACAAGACTTGAATTGTATGAGTCATGACTCCATGATGCTTATTGCAAAATTATACATAGCATCAAATTATACCTTCTGATTTTATTAGCATTTATTTCATACCTTAAATTATGCTTGTATGTTCTGTGTAACTGAAGATTGCACACCATTAACAAAATTGGGTCGTATCCCCAAAATATAGGAGGATACCTAATTTCATATAATTTCAATACACATGATCGTTATATTCATAAAATAATCGTTATTTGATACAAAATTATAGTAAACCATTAATAATTGTACGTTCGAGAGACTCCGGGGTATAAATTATGTTAATTTTAAGTCCCAAGGCAGCGTAACTTACCAAAAAACTTAATCGATTAGGCTGAGGATTTTTTAGAGCCTTCTAGACTTATTATGTTAAAGAATTCATGCGAATTCGAAGAGGATTACAACGTATTTCCTTTTAAATTATTTTGAGTGAGTGAGATAGTGGGTATGTTTTTAAGGTTTTATTTATTAATGCACAAATATTTTCTTTATGTATTTGGGTATTATTTTATATTGAACATTTACCTATGACTTCCGTGACATGGCCCCGAGTTCTGTTGTGGTTTTAAATCTGCACCCTGTATATTCTATTCTAGCGTATTAAAGTAATAAGAAATCCTACATAGGAACCTAATACCCGCAAAAAAGACATACCCTAAAACGACTCTCGCTTTTACACTAAGATAACCCTCTGCACTTAGTGTTATACAAATAGTGTGAACTTTTTTTCACCAGACTTCATATTTTAATGTGTCGCCAAGCGTGAACGGTGCAGCTAAAATTATGTGTTAATTTGTTTACACGCTACAGTTTGACGTGTCAGTGTAAATTATGGCCGCATTCTGTTTTTGTACACTATCATTTTCACGCTATTTTCGCTCTCTGTATGAGTTGAACTATGTTATAGTGTTGTGTATTTAGGTATACCTACTTCTCTACCGTATACTAGTAAGATTAGGTATAAGTAAACTTACTAAACTAAAGCAACACTGCTAACGAACATTGTAATTTACATAGTAAGTGAGATTGTTTTTCTATTTATATTAGTTCTCTACGAACTCTTGGTCCGTGCCCTTGTCATACATTTTTTTAGAATTTTAATAAATATTTATAGTACCTATGTTACACACTACTGTAAGTGAGATTTGGAATATGACGTTTTTATTATATTTTATTTATATGGGAGTGAAATCCTTAGAATTTTAGTTTTTTAGGACAGATTATAATTAAGATTATTTTGAGTTACATTCTCTATTCTTCAGGTGTTATAGTAATGAATAAATTAACTAAATATTACATTAAAACATAACAGTATATAATAAATACTTACAGCAATGTAATAAACAAGTTTTATTTTTTATATTTTTGAAATGGTAATAATCCTTTTGATCTACGAGTATAACATATGTAATTATGATATATTTTACTTTTATATTAATCTTGAAAATACACAACAACATTCGGAGTATTTTACATCATTTACAGCTTCTGAGAAATGCTTTTTTATCTTCATTCTCTTTTTTCTATAACATGTAGAGGCACCGTAGTCATTTTGTCTTTTACCAGAATTCATGGTTATTCTCTTTTTGTGAGAACATTTGTTGTCAGTGTGACAGTAGCTAGATATTTAAAAAACCTTGTTGCTAAGCGACTACTTTCAGATTATTTGGACTATGGTAATTGCGTGAAATATTATTTAAGACCCTAAAGGTCTTAATTACGTTACTTTGTGATTATTACTTTTATCATGTAGCACGTCAAAGTATCAGATATTATTTGAATGTTTACTAGTAACGTGGCCTCAAAAACTATAGACTTTCGTTTTTATAAGCACCTCTCTAACCTTCTATTTAAAATTAGTCAGTAGGCTTAATGAGAAAAAAGAAGATAGCCCTAAAGATTCTGAAATTCATTGTAAAACTTTTCTCCTTGGACATACCCAAATGAACGTTTTTCTGTGACACCAGCAAAACATTCTGAGGGCTTATTACGAGTTGGCTTTACATTGAACGAGTTCTAAACGAAACCGCGTTCGACGCCGTGATTGGCCGGCTGCAATCGACCAACTAATCAGCGCGCTCTCATTTCGATCTCGTTAAACGTAAAGCAAACTCGTACTAAGGCCCCTGACTCGACCCAAAACTTTACAAATAAATGAAATAAAGCGTAAACAGTTGAAAAGATTGTTTACCTAAAAAGTCTCATTGTAACTTGGGAACGAGAGAAAGAGAAGTACTTTTTAATTTGGTCGAGTTAATTTTCTTGTGTACATTTGTAATGTTTGGTTGTTGAAACAATGCAACTCTAGTTGGAACAATATAGTTATTCAATATTCCTAAGGTGGAGAACACAATAGTTGCTCGCCTCTGGCCTTGTTGTATTACAATTTGTAACTGTAGTAGTGTGTTGTAGCCGAAAGTTTCGTTGAAACTAGTTTGTCTGTTATTAAAAATATAATATTACATTTTATTTACCAAAATATAAGAATATCTTAAGGCTTACAAAAGTAATTCACTCTGTATCTAACTTTGAGTTTGCTCATGTTTTTTTAAAACGTTTCTACGTGGCAGGATTTTGTTCTGTGTTGTGGGTGCGTTTACAAACATACAAGTTCACATACACATGACACCCAGACCCGAAACCACAATTTGTGGGGTACACTAAGAGTGGCTAAGTCCGTGAAGCGAACCAACTGTACGCTGAGCGGCAGCCGGTTGCCCAGTCACCGCGCCAACCGTGCAGTTGAAATGACTCCCACTACCCATTGCAGTTTTGCAATTCAATCCTTGCATTTTCATCATGCACGCATTTGTTCATATTCTTACTATCCTTAATAAAGTCTAAAAGTAACTTAAATAATTTATTCATTACCAAAACACACCTTATAAGCATTGTATTACCAAACAAAACGAACATCATTTCCTAAACAAGTCACGAGAAACTACTATTAATACGTACCTGCATACAAATGGTGTTTCATAGAACACTATATCACACAATGTAGTAACAAATAGATCATCACAAAGATGCTGTAGGAACAAACAAGTAACTTACCCATCGCTTATGGGACATAATTCAAGGGATCGTCCCATCGCGACCGTCAGCACCGCCCATTACTTTTTTCATCTATTTTAAAACGTTCTCCAATGTATTTTATACCTTTTTATTTTTAGTTCCTACCCATAATTGTGTGCACGGATAGTTATTATGAGCTGTTTAGTTTCTATCATGGGTATATCGACGAGTAAATTGTTTTAAATGGTAGTGTTGTGTGCTGGAAATAGGGTTTTAGTTTGTCGTGATTTTGTAAAGTCATACAAAAGTGCGTATAAAATTCTTCTTTAGGTATAGTTTGATACATACGTACTGGAACTCACGATAGCTAAAAATGGAACGCCAATTTTATATGGAAAATATTGTCTTTGGAAACCGCAAAAAGACTTTTCGCACATCTTTGCGCTAAGCAAGCTGTATTTCTGTTTCTGATTGGGCGGGAGGAAACGCCCGGGTGTCATCACTGCGAAGACCGCCCGGAGGACACGGTGGAACATACGCTTGCGGTCTGCCCTGCGTGGGCTGAGCACCGCCGTGTCCTCAGGGATGTGGTCGGCGACGGCGCCCTCTCGCGTCCGGCACTGATACAAGCCATGGTGCGGAGCGAGGGGGACTGGGATGCCGTCTCCTCCTTCTGCGAAGCAGTCATGCTAGCTAAGGAGGAGGCGGGGCGCGTGAGAGAACGAACCTCTTCACGCCCCAGCCGTCGCGAGAGACACTCCGGGCGTCGGGGATCGCGCGACGATCTCCGGCCACCGTAAGTGCGGGTCTGCGGACGACGAGCAAGGGTAGCTCGCCGCCCGACCAGAACCAGACCCGTGCGTGCGGCGCGTCGCGTTCTGCGCGCGCCTCAAAGAGCCATCAGACCACCACAGATGGGGCCCAGTAGGGCTGATGCCTAATCCGGAGCTGCGGACAACCTAGCGGGTTTACCGGGGCTCCGGCTCGACGGGCAGGAGTAGGAACGGGGTGGTTTTTAGTCAGTAAGAGTCTGACACTCCCTCTCGCCTCGCCCAAGGCGGGAGAAGTCATTGGATGATTTTCCACCCTAAAAAAAAAAAAAAAGCAAGCTGTGTTTGTTGATATCGGTTTTCATATAGCAAACCTTTTATTCCAATATTGAAAAAATCCTTTACTTCTTACTAAAATCTAATTTAGAAACCAAATACTTATATAGTTAGTATAAGACATACATGTAAACTCAACAAAAGCACTAAAAGGATGACGAAAATGGACTCATTTCACAACCTTATTATCTTACATCCTGAGAGTTATTATAACTTGTCACACATTCATAATGAGGTGGTCATAACAAATCACGTTATTTCCGTGTTGATTATTTTCGAAATTAAAATTTACTGTCAACGTCGGATATCTACAGAGTTGAGAAATTTATGTTCCTCTCCGGACTTAAAAAAGATTAAATTATTAGTTTCGGATGGCAGTTATGATGCTCTATGTCAACGCAATGATGCTTGAAGTTTTTGTTTGTAAATCAAAATTAGGTGTCGTCATAATTAAAAATAATTTGGACTTATATTTCAGTAATTTAATAAAGTAAATGTATTTAAGTCTGGTTGTGGAAGTGATTTTTAAAATAGAATTGAAGATTATTTGATATTTAATTAAATCCTTGTTTATCGGAGATTTTCCGTGTCGTCCGTGAGATAAATGCATAAAAAATGTGTGATTTAAAATTTTAATCGCGATACGAATAAAAATCAAAGGGAATGGGTAAAAAAGCCGTGTAAAAAATAGGCAGGCTTAACCCTTCAGCTGGCGGGGCGGGTCGAAACGACACAGGTAATTAGTGAACTGGTTGCGACAATTTGTCACGACTATACACGTACATGTGTGTGTTGCTTTTTGTTGTTTTTCCTCTGTTGTTATTCTGGTAGGTCTATTATTTTTATTTATATCGAGAGCTGTGTGTTACGTGGTTTTGAATACAGAATTTTAGGCGGTTTGTTTACCAATGTTTTCAATCATAGGTTGATTCGATTTTTATTTCTAACTTTGTCTATTTTATATCTGAAATAGTATGTATTTTAAAATTCTTTCAGCTATTTCAGTTTCGTATTGCACTCGAAAATTCAAATAAATGTTGCGAACATTATCCCGTACCGTCGGAAACTAACTAGCGCAGTTTCCACTTAAAAATAGCAATGTATCCTGCATCAAATAAAAACACTTTGAAAGCTAAAAAAGTGTTTTACACACCCAAGAAGAAATATTAAAGTAAAACTGCTATTGCACGGTTTTATTCCATTCTTAGCCGAGAAGAGAAAACTCCAATTTTGTCTCTCATTTTGTATTCGCTTTGGACTCAAATCATATTTTAGTTGTCGCCACTGGGGAGCGAGGACGCGGAGATTAATATTTTTATACCGAATATAGCCGTATTGCGAGGTTAAATTGTAATAAATTGTGTATTGTGCGCTTATATTTTTTGAGGAAACCAACTAAGTAATATAGGTAAAAAAGAAAATGAAAAAACAGATTGCAATCTTGACAATGTAACAAATTTATTAATTTTAAAGCTAATTACCGAATGGTAATAAAGGTTCAGACTTAGTAACGCAACAACATTTTTCTAACTATAAAAAAAATCGTACACATATTTTACTATTTTTTAAGATACATTTTTACCGATAAATAAAATAGTCGTTTCCCCAATCCCAGACGCCAGCAGTGACAGGTTAGTTCGGTACTCGATAAGCATTTAGCGACACTTCCTTCACCTGACATTTGCACCTTGCGTCTCGGAACGAGGCAACACATTCGACACTATTTTTGATTTCCGTCTCCTGCTGATGTATAATTTTATTGTTGTTATATAAGAAAATCTATTCAATAAAATTTATTATAATAAATATGTGTCTTTTGATAGAAAATTGGAAAAGTCAAGTAAAAGTAGAAAATATAAATTTTATAATTTGTAACATTAGCTTGTAAATATCATTTTATGAGTGTATTTTGTACATTAAAGATTAAATAAATAAATAAATATTTTTTTATAAAATCTAACATTAGCTTGTAAATATCAAACTTTCCATTTTTAAGGAGCAAAACATTCTATTTCACGCTCAAGCACTCTAGCATTTCACAGCGCTTTGTTGCCCAGTTGAAAATATTAATATTTTGTACCTCCTTGCTCCTTTTTGTGGGTCGACTTGACCCGTGATGTCTTGAATAGATAATATGAATGTTGCATTGTTCTTTACAAGAGCATGCGTCTCAGAGGGCACGAGGTTTTAGGCATCTATTGTTTGGTTTTTTGTAGTGAGTGTAGAGGTTGATTTTAATAACGATATGTTTGAGAGATTTAGTTGGGGTAGTTCATTCTGAACAGGACATTTATAAATTTTTGTATTCTACATGTAAAACAGATGTCAAAAAACGTAAATGATTACCATAAGTCATGAGTTTAAAGCAATTGGGGTAGATATGGTTACTCTTAAAATCCCTAGAGACAGATGCAAGGTTAGATATAACTCAAACTTCGGTTCTCAAGTAAAACAAGCGTAACGACGATAACTAAGTGTGACAAAATATCGAAACACTCAAAAAAGTATCTGAAGCCGCGGGTAGAACGTGCCATATCACGGAAACTGATAGCAAACTCCATATCAGCAAAGAAAGTTATTAAAGCGTCTACCAATATTTTATACGAGCGAAATCACCGTCTCTAAGGGTCGATGGGAAACTTTCTAAGTAATGAAACTCACGGGAACTGAGTTGTAGCGTTTTTATTTAAAACATATTGGTGACAAAATAGTCTTGTTGTCTATGTTTTTGTAAAAATATAGTCGTTGTGGTTTATCAACCAAAATCATGCGATTTAGTAAAAATATATTATTTCATTAATTAATCAAATATGTTTTTGAAACCTACTCATACTATATTTTTACAATTGGAAATCGTGACTCGATTTAAAAACTTAAGTGATTACTTTCATTCAGGTTCAGTTGACATTTCCAGATCTTTTAAAGTTTGTCTTAGGTTTTGTGGCAGTGTTACACAGTGGCAAGATTGTCTCAAAGTTACTCGACCGTATATTTCCAATCTAAGGACGATTCGTCTCAAACTTTACGAGGGTAGAACAATAAATCAATATGTCGAATAATTGCTCCTCATCGTAGCTCCGGAAAGTCGGAATCAAAAGTTACTAATCACCCAGTCTTTATTAATAAGGCGTGGAGGAAAATATATTCAGTGAGTCGAAAGTTTTCGACGGAGTTTTAAGAGTTCCGGCTTTTGGGACCGAACGCGCAATTTACGGGTTAGACGGTGCGGCGCGTTTCCGATTTGTTAGACAAAAATTTGATGTTTAATAAATATTTTGTTCCGTTTCGAGTGATTGATTCGAACTGTATTCTTTGATGAGTTCGCAACAGTACAATGTGGAGTTCAATTTATGAAATTAATTTTGATTGAAAGGGTTATTTTAGGAGTCAGAAACATGCACAGAGTTTTGTTTAAGAACCTAAAGAAAACTTTACGCTATTACGTTATATTCGAACTTCCAAAAGTCTTAAGCAATTACTGAAACATCAATGAAACTATTTGAAGTATATACTCGTATACCTAATTATTGTACTGTTCACATCCCACAATCACGTATGACAGATCAGGTGTTAACAACACAAGCTCGCTCGGGAAATTAATTCACTCATATTATTCGAGTGTAAAGAGATTTATTCGTGCATTATTATTACAGTACATTTATCAAGCGCTACGAAAACAACAACAAATCAAAGGGTTAAATAATAATAGTGCATTGGAACAATGCAACGTGGTATTGCACGAGAGTGTTTTATTTAATACTCTGGTTCTGTATATATGGTGGATAATTTAGTTTACGATTGGTTATTCTAATAGTTGTGTGAATTAAATAAAAATGTTAGTTATAAAAACAAATACCGATTTTTTGTTTGTGAGTTTGATATCAATCTTCTTCGGTAAAGGACTCGGACAAGTAAAATTAAAATATTTTTTTCTTGTAACCAAGCACTAAACTTGTTTGTAAACACGTTAAAACTAATAATAATACAATATAGGGCAGACGACTAATTTTTATTTTAATGTCCGTCATGTAGATTATTTGTAAACATCTTAGACACGTATTTTTTATTTTTTGGGAAACAATATATTTTCGGAGGTTTATTGATTTGAAAAATCAAATGGCGCCATTTCTAGGTACGTTTTACGCTATTAAAAGATTTCATTTATCTAAATTGATCAGAGAAGTGTCAACAGTTACACCCTCTAGCGCCCGACTAGTCTTATAAAATGTTCCCGTTAGTAGTAGTTTCAGTTTAAATCTTATAAAAGTCTAAGTTACAAACTGTATCCCCACTTTTTGAGAGTTTATTTGATACAGTTTAAGTAATTTGTAGGACTTAAGAATGTTAGCGACTTAAGTTTAGGATGTTGCCATGTGCTTACATACTTAAAAAAAAAATTGTTTAGGGATGTAACGCAGCTTATAACTGAAAACCTTTTTATGTGGGTGGAAAATCATCAAATGTCTTCTTCCTTGGCGAGGCTAGAGGGAGTGTCAGACTCTTACTGATTTAAAACCACCCTGTTCCTTCTTTTGCTTTTTGAGCCCCGGTAACCCGCTAGGCAGTCCAAAGCTCCGGGGACCTGAAAACCTCTTAGGAGGGTTAAATTTAGTACTGCACGTTTGACGTATTCAGTTACGACTGGGAAACCGGTTCCTACGCAACATATTGTAGCATCGATTCCTACATAGAACAATTCTTTTTAAGCGATTCAAATATCGTTGTTCCCGGTGTGGTTGTATTCTTCGAATTGAAATTAGAAAACTGCAAATTATTACTACGATAGGTCTCAAGGAACTCTAAAAGCGACAATCACGAGCACGGTGGTCCACCAAGCCGACAGCAACAATTCATATCATTGCATTGGCTCATTTCATATGTACTCGCAGACAATCGTACGAGCAATTTGTTCGTCCATTCTTTCGACTTCGAATTACTATGTACGTGAGCGCGATGCTAAGCGAACGGGTTATAAAGACATGTGGCGTTGACGGTTAGGCGTGACGGGTCAGAAAGACCAAACTGTCGCGGTAATAGTGTTAACACATTTCTTATTTATCAACTTTGGTTTGTAACAAAGAATTCTTTGAGCATGGAAAATTTGGCTTTAAGCTTTACCGTAGACTGTGAGACTAATCATAATTAACAATGGGAATGCCTTTAAAGGCGTGTGTACATGATCACGCTTTGGCAATTGTGGACATGTGGTTAAAAAATATTACTCATATGTCTTCTTAGTCATCTATTAAAGTAGTGGTGTTGTGGGTATGGATCTTTGCAAGAACGACACATTTTTTTTATAATAATCTGTGTGTTTTACGTTTTTATGTGATAACCACAAAATACCACGGCACATTCGTGCTGTTTTCACGATTCTCTAGAGCGTACGTAACTAAACCAAACCTATCCTATTTTCAGGGATTCTAAACTATACAGACGGTTTAGAGTAAAAATATAAAAAGTGTAGTGTTCGTTACACGGTAGTCGAGCACAAAAAATGCTGCATTTTTTTATGCGTGCACGGGTCTCAGGCCTTTCAGCCTAGCCTTTAGAGCCGTAAGCACACGAGTATCTATTCAGTGCTGCCAACGTTAGCGCTAGGTTGCGAGTTCGTTTTTTTAAATTTTTTGACTATTCAAATGCGGAATTCTAGAACGCATTTCTTTTTTAGAAAAACATGTTGTCATGATTTACTTTTGTTTTAATGAAGTAGGCAGTTAAACTGTGTTGTTTTTTTTTGTTTAGTTAAAAACAAAGGTCTGTTCAAGTTTTATTATACGAAGTTTGAGTCAGGAAGGAGAGTAGCGGTACGGAATTGTTCTTACTTGTTTATTTTTAAGCATTGCTTAATATTTTTTGTTCTACAGGAATGTTCTTAATATAACAAATACTAGACTACTGTTCATTCTTAAGATTAAGTATTTATATTTTAGATCTACGTAATCTTTTCATAAAATTGCTTGCACTTTTAAAAACAATTCTGTTCAAAAATCGTTTATTAGAAGAGGACGAAATGCAATAATGCGTTTCTGCCATTCAAATGAATCGACAGAGCAGCTCTTGAAGTGTCTTCGTGGCGTTGATGACTTCAGACGTGCCTCAGTGTCGTCCTCAAACTCAAGAGACATGCACCTGACTATGTAGATGCACAATTGCACATCCATATACTGACTAATGTAGATGGTAGAATAGTGACGTAGCTTTATTACTTTCAAAAGCCTTGAGAAGCTAATTTGGAAAATTGTATTGAGATGTAGTACTTGGATGTAAAATATCTGGTAACGACTACCTGTAATCAAAGACTTTGATCCATTCATTCATAGGAAATCTTAAATCATGACGTACTTTTTTATACATATCCTTTACAAATAGTAGAATGTTCCAACAAAATGCGTACTTTGTCTGGATAACGGATACATTTGTATAAGTCCTCTCCCGGCTCTCAGTCGCGTCTCGGATGTGTTCCAAGTCGGTGACGACATTGCAAACTCGTGACGTCATCTGAAACAATCAGGATTTGAATAGAAAATGAACCGTACGCTTACCATTACAGATGTAGCCAGGAATATGCAATCTTACTGCTGTCTCGTGGCCATAAGAGCTTCTTACTCAGAAGTTTAAAGTTCCCGAATCTTAATCGAAGAATTTTGTTGTTAAGCTCCAGCTCCTAATTAGAGGTGATTGGAAATTCCTTTAAATAGCAGTGAAAACATAATTTCTTATTATGGCTTTTGTGGTCGCAGAATAAAGTTACAAATATATTGAAGGGTTTTAAAACTGTATAATGATTGCTGTTTTAGGAATTAATGCACAGTGATAAGTTGAAACCATGACTATTCATATGAGAGCGTAGAATCTTTCACTTCGGCCAGAGAATACAGACTGTATAATTAATCAAAATAGAAGCTATATGTACAAAAAAAAAAAAACTAACAAAACCGACGTACCCACTCGCGACAATCCTTTCGCTAACGTGAACGTTCGAAAATTTAAAATTTAATTAAGGCGCGGCTCCTACAGTCGGTTGCGCGCGTTAATCTCGTAAAGGCGGGGACACACGCGCGCACCGCTTACAAAGCAATTTTTAATTGCGCCCCAGGCCGGAAAGCACCTTGTCTTTGACATTTACGATTGATTAAAAAGAAAACGCCAGGACGTAGACTTTGTATTCTGTCTTCTGGTTTTAAAATGTCCATGTGAATACTTTTTTCGGGTTGGGCTAAGCCCATTTATTAGGTTTTTCTTTGAAAATGACATGTAGGCAATGTGAGGTGTTTCGCCAAATATTTTTTGTCTCTTGTGCTGAAATCTAAACAGGAAATGGTCTTGTGTACATAGTGATTTGTTTAAATTGTGTGATCTTCCTATAAAATCGTTGTTAAAAGTATATAGGTACTTCACTGAATCGTCAAAAATAAACTCTAAGCTCTATTCAATTCGATTCAATTACATTTGAGAACTACACACATTTGTTTTCTGAAGAAAAAAAACCTAAAGTATAGGAACAAAAACCGTACGTAAGTACAAGAATAAATAAAAATGTAACCGACATTATTCCCCGCATAAATTCAGACGAATAAAGACCAAGTCACAAATTACAACTAGTTAGTTGTACAAAATACAAAAAATAAACCTAATTAGGCAACGAAACTACACTGGATGGCTAGAATGTGGGTCAAGAGCCACCACAAGTCTACTTTCACAACTAAAAGTGTTGTTTTTTAGCGTAATTAGTGTTGCTACCCTCAACTACATCCCGCCCCGTGTTCTCTCAAAACGCAATACATAGCCAGTATAACCTGACCCCTAATTTTATACCCCACGTAGTATCAACAAGGCCTCACATTACTGGTAGATAGTTCTTCAACTTTACCATTCTGCTTTGAACTTAACAAGTATGGGTTTATTGAGTGAAAACCTCAGATTGGATCAGTCTACTTCGATTAAATATTTCAGCTAGTTAGGCTAGTTATATCGATTTGGGGATTTGTTAGGAATTTAATAGAAGTTGGAAATTTTGAAACCTTTTCACGTTGGTAGTTATTTTCATTAATTTGGAAACTATTTAAGATAATTATGCCCAATGCCAACTGAAAGTCATGTATACTTAACTTGTTATTTTTTAATATCGTTTACTATTTCTTTCTTATTTGATTAAGTTTGAAAAATGTATCCCTACATTTGCTTTAACCGTCTATGTACTCCTGATTTAGTTTAATCTTTAAAGCAGGATAGATGAAATTCAAAACTCCTGCCTAAGAACTTACAATGTATATTCAAATTGGTCCAGGACCCGAAAAACGAAACAGTTTCTATCGTGGCGTGTAAAATTATAAAGTCGGCAGGTCTAAGTTAGGGAGTGCAGTGCGACAGATGGTCCGGGTGGCGAATTAAACGGGCCCCTAGGGAACAGCGCGAAGAAAGACAAACACGCAAAGTTGGCCTCAGTGTTGTTGAGATTATTAAATTTCCCCCGCTATAAACTTTGAATAAACTGAATGTGAAATTTTTGGACCGGCAAACTTATCTCGATGTTCGGAATAGCTAATGTCCAGATATTCTGAAACTGTACGGATGAGAAGATAAATATTGGCTGGGATTGACAATTGTAACTTTCCGTTCGCGGAGGTCAAGTGAAAGTGGTCCGACTGTGAAAGCATTAGCCGCGTGGACAATTCCTTAACAGCTGGATCGACTACACGTTGGTGCCTAGTTAATAGTACCTATTGCTAACATTAATAGTATACTCGCTTTCAACATAGATTTTATTAGTGACATTATGTTTATTAAGGTTTGATAATGTCGATCACTTAACTACAACATCGAAAATTTATTGCCATCAAATCATCATCTTATCAAAGATTTTTATAAACCGGTAAACGAGCAGAAGGATCACCTGATGGTTGGTAATCGACGCCGCTCTTTGACATCTGAAACACCAGAGGTGTTACAAGTGTGTTGCCGGCCTTTTGGACATTAGAATATACCAAGTAAACATATAAGTTAAAAAAAAACTGTGGTGTAAAAACAATCCCCCACATTTCCATTTTGATGTCCATTGACTGTTTGTGAGGCTTAAACGTGTCAAAGCATTGCATCGCTGCGTAAATGACATCAATGGTGGCCATAATAAGGCTGCGTTGATATCTCTCGTCCGCTTCAATGTCAAAGTTAGTCCTGCCTGCATTGGAAGTATACTGTCTGGAGTTGTACACCGTCAACTCTGAAGTATGATATTGAAAAAAGTGATTATGTTTACTTGATTTGTCTGTTAATGTCTTGACTTTCTTTTTTTATGGTATAAGTCGGATCACCTGATCTAAGCAATTTACAAGTGCGTTGGTGGCTTTTGGGGTTAGAAATTAAAAGGTTGTTAAAAAATGAAAGGATAGGTTAAATTGAGGGGTAATTTGGCCGAACGACGAAACACAACGCAAGCGTTGTTTCACGTCTGTGAGACCGTGGTATTACTCCGGTATTACTCCTGTTGACCTGGTCCATTCGTGCTGAAGCATGGCTTACCTGTGGATGACGATCAGGAGGAAGTGTGCTTCCTGATGTGAAGATTATGAACAATACACTCAAGGACACTTATAACGATTTTTTATATCGGTTCTTGGTTTTTAATTTACTTTATCACTGTTGATAAACATTAGAGTAATTTCTATGTAATACCAGTCTCATTAACATTATTCTATTGCATTTTCTTATGCACTGGTGCGGTAAAAGTACATAATAATATTGTACAGTCTAAAATGATCCTTTTCTCATCGTATCCCAGGGGCTGTGGGGTCAGACTGCCGTAACTAGGTGTAGAACCTGAAACTACCCACATGCTAATGAACACAGGTACGGCGTGTGAGCTAAACTGCTTCTGGCGTACAATTTATATATTTTGCATATTAAAATGCAGTATAAATGAAAAAGTAAAAGCGTATTTAATTTATATTATGTTAGTTAAGACACGGACAGGTTGTGCTTATACAAATACGGAAGACGTTATCTTTCACTATTTTTAATAGGTATCGATTGAATTTTATTTAATACAGCAATCTGAAACCTCTATAAAAGAAAAACGCTATAAACTATTTATTTATTTAATTGAATAGAACGTACAAAAACCCAAATACACTACTCAACATACACACGTTTGCTGCTCTCATCCAATTCTGCAGAAGTACCACGTTTCTCGTATAAAATACGGGTCTCGAATATAACAGGCAAGTGATCTCTGATCAAAGCAAACCTCTGAATACAACAGAGCGGTCAAGCGATCTGAATCGTAAAGTCAGAATGTCTCCACAAATCTTACTTATTATTAAGTCTATCCGTATAAAAGAAGTCTTGTTTAAGTAACTTACTTGAACTGCGGCGGCCGAGTAGAGCAATTAAATTAGTAATACTATCCCGTGGTTGAGATAGTAAGATAATAATTAAATTACCGTCGATTTTACTGCGGAGGCGATTCTCCACTGTGAAAGTTTCGTTTTATTAATGCAATTACTTTCTGTGTCAGCTGATTTTCTGGCATAAGTACGGGCGACTGAAATGTTGAGATCTGAAGTCGTTGAATTTATTTCCGTGGTGAGTTCAGCGCTTTTAGAAATTTAAACCAACCTATAAAAGACTTAGTACAAGTAACATTGAAGGAAGATAGTACAGCTCATTGCGTGTAGTTATTTCTGCCTATTATAAGTAACACCCTATTACAAGTGATAAAACTGACAAAATTGGATACTTTAGCGGCAAGCACACTACCATAGTACGAGTTCTTTTTTACGGTTTGATTGGTTGGTTTATTCGAGCCGGCCAATCAGAGCGCCGGACGCGCTCTTGTTTCGATTATTTTAAACATAAAGCAAACTCATACTAATCTTACTGTGCTTGGGTAACCGTATAATGACTGATATACATAGTTTTGTTGCATTAAAATCGAAAACCAAAAACTTTTAAATCCCAAGATTCTTCTCTATTCAAACGATAGCAAGAAGCAACATGTAGAACTATCAGACCTAAAGACAATCTAGGTCCGCCATGTTTGTAATTAGGTACTAATAGGTCATCATCAATCAGTGCCACATTACGTACGGTTCAGATAATTGTGATTTGGCTTGTGGCTCACTGTTTACCTAAACTAGGTCGACCACGAACATATTGTATTGTCCTATAGTTATACTGCAAAAGAGAAGATGTAAGAAGATAATTTTCCACGACACTTGCGTCTATTCAAAATTAAATTTTAACTAATAGAGATAGGGTTTATTCTACATTACCTAAATTGCTCAGATATTTGTACGAATGCGCCAAGTGTGACGGCTGGCGTTACATTTTCTGTTGAACTGCCCTCATCCTGTTTTATGGCGGACATAAACGCTAGCAGTTAAAGCATTCAAGAAGCAAAACTCTTGAAAATTTTATTAGAATGATTTGAAATTCGACGGATCAGAGCAGTATTGGAACTTAAGTGCTAAACATTAATTTTGTTCAGTTGCAGTGTTGCAGATCCTTTATGGACCTTACTCTGGTAATGACTAACCATTTTATTGTATTGTTATTTTGTCTATAAATCGTCTTCTAAAAAAATATATGCTGACCAAAATACTATTATGAGAGTGTTATGGATCCTTGAATTGAAAGACTGTCTAGTATATCGTATGGGTTTGTGTAACCTGGTACTTTTAATCAAAGCCTCGTGTTCGTCGTAATTGATTGGACTGATTATAATTGTCACTAGTATTTTCTTTAGAAATGTGATATCCAATAGGTATCAGTTATTATGAATGAATGAAATGTTCTTTTGAACGTAAGCTACTGAGAGTTTGTTCAAATCAAAGACATACAAAATAAATAATGCAACTTCCAATCTTCTTTTCAGTCTCCAACAGAACGTAACTGAATCAAATCTTTCACAGCGCAACTATGATACAGCTAAAAACAAATTAACTCGAGCAACTGAATCTAAGTTAATCTGAGTTTAAACCCAGACCACTCGCTATATATCACTGTGTTTTAGACCTAACGTTTTAGTCGCTTCTAGGATTACCACAGATAAGATGTTGGCTAAGTGAGGGTCTTAATAAGGATTCCTCTGTTTTATTTCACCATTTATTTTAGTTTAATGTAATTGGACTACGTATAATTTCTTAAAACGGGAAAGTTTGCGTTGCTCGTTGAGTTTTTTTAAGTGTTTGAAAAGGAGAAAGGTTTGTGCCGAGATGGATTTGTTTTTGCAGTCAGGAAGTTTGCGAAGGTAACTGGGAGCACTGGGACTTTAGTAAAAGGGTATCTAGAATTAAGTAGGTGGTAATCTTCTGTCTGGATTAGGGTAACGTTGAATTAAATGGGTGTTTGCTTTATTTAACATCTTATTTTGGTTACTGGGATGGTAGGAAGGACAAAATATATAAAATCAGTTTTTTTTGTCCATTATAGCAAAAAATGGACTTTTCAGAACATATTAAGGTAAGAACAGCACATGTTTGTATGTCCAAATAAATCCAAAACACGGACCCAACTCGGAAACATAATGTACTAATCACGTTTCTAATCCACAACATATACACTTTAATATCTTAAACTACTAAGTATGAAAGTTCCATCCCCTTGGTCTCAGATTATCCGATGATAATGAGAAGGCCGACCACTCTGTTTTCATTACTGTAACGACTGGTTTTCCGACGTAATGGCCCATAAACATTGCCGCAAATAGAGTGGGAAGAAAGCAACTTCTGCAATAATCTTGCGTTACTTGTATGTATGGGATTATAATTGGATGCGACTGGATGGGTTAAGACTGGTTCCTGGATTAAAATGGACTTGAACGCTCTGAAGAGTTTTCCAACCAAAAATAATGCTGGAGTTTCCATGTGCTGTTTGGTAGTAAAATTGTTTTCAATTTTATTAAAATTATTATAAGTTTTGAACAAGTAATTTAACTTCAATTTAAAATTAATAACTTTAATCAAAACAACAATGATTTTTCGAATATTTTATCAACAGCTTGAGGTAAATAAATGAGAAATCTCCGAACTACGTTTAATCTACGAAAATTTCGTTGAACTATAGTTTCCAAAATCTTTACACAATTTAAGAAGCTTTAATGGTTCATTCACCCTAAAACATTTTTTTAATGAATTGACATCAAGTGGCCATTGCTGACCATAGGCTTCTTTTCACACAGAACTTAAAGAATAACCTTACTTAGTCATTGCTCATGACTGAATGACCGAAAGATAGTCTTGAATTTAATACACTACTCTATAAACACGATCTACATATATTACTTAAATAACATTAAATCATTTTAAAACCAAGATCCTTTCATGCACTCTGATTACCGCATCAACAAAGTCTTCTATTTCTAAAACTTTGTCCCATGTCTCATCCAGTTCCCCAATATCATCAACTATCCCCATAAACTTAGTTTTGGTCGGATGTCTAACAAATTTTACGCCTCTTTGATTACTTGTGCGCTTCTGAGCGATGTCTGTGTAGAAAACAGTGGGTTTATATTCATTTTAATAGCGTTCAACTATGAAACAGTTTCGGAAGTTCCATAACTAGACAAGAGCTTTCATTTGAGCTCTGATTAATGTAAGTTATAATTCCAGACGGGTCTAATAATTCTCTCAGTTTTCCTTGTTAGTTTTCATTAGAAAATATTTTAATAGTATTTGAATGGTATTTCTAACTCGTGTAATTTGTTTAAAGGGTCTATTTATGATATGAATTTCGTAAATAATACCTACCAAGTGTACATTTCCATATATTTATTTCTCTTAATCATCTAAGCCGGCGTAGCTAATCGACCACCAACGATTAACACTAAGTCACCATAATTTGAAAATAGTCCCATTATTATGTCACTATCATATAGCAAAGTGTAAGCAGAAAACACCATAGCGGACCTTACTAATGGTCAATAAACGGGATCCTATGGCTGGCGCGAGCGAGTCCCGGGAATTGCACTCGTTGATCCCACCTCTAATCCCGGGACCGGCGGCGCGGCAGTTAAGATGGGTAATGTGTTCGGACGCCAAATTATGACTGTTTTGATGTAGATACATTGGTTAAGTTTTATACTATTTACCTTTTGCGTGGACATTTTCTCTATTACAATAAAACAGGGCGAATTATTGCAGCTCGTAAAACGTACGTAAACAGCGCATAAAGCACATAACCGGAGATGACATTCCAGACAATCTAATGAATCAGTTTTACCAAGTTAATTTATTATCGCTTTTTAATTAAAACCGACTCAAAATATCACAAAATAATATGAAATTTTTCGTCCAACCACCATCGCGGCTGCACAATATTAGTTGAAAATATGAGCGGTTCGTTCATAATGTCGGCTTCATTTGTCACCCGGCATGTGCCAAGTGTTCACGTAGTGTTAATAACCTGCCTTCGTGGCACACGGCCAGAATCAGGTTTTTGGAGACCAGGATTAAGTCATGAGCTTAGAGTGGTCAAGCTGATTTGAAGGTGTAACTAGCCGTAAAGGGATGAAATAGCGAAATATTCGGCGAAGCAAAATCAGTTACAATAGTGTTAAATGGAATATATTTTGTCTAGTAATGGAAATTAGTAACTACAAATGTACATTTTATTATATTTGTATCTATTGATTGTCCGGAACTGCGGACTACCTAACGGGTTTACCGGGACTTTGGCTCGAAAAGTAGGAGTAGGAACGAGGTGGTTTTTAGTCAGTGAGAGTCTGACACTCCCTCTCACCTCGCCCCAGGTGGAAAAAGTCATTGGATGATTTTCCCCTCTTAAAAAAGGTTTTTGATTGCAACCTATCATATGAACAGTTAATACCATAAGTCTCCTTTCGACATCTGGCACTGTGTCGTGCGCACGTTGAAAAAAGAAAAAAGGTGCACAATTTAGTATTACAATTAAATGATGGAGAAGTCCCTTTTCGTATTTAGATGATTGTAAATTGATGTTTTAAAGCCGCTGCGCTACTAACTTAAGGCAAGTCCAAAGTGCAACGTAAGCGATGAGTGCCCTATTTCGCTACCCTAACAAATATTCCTACATCGAAATAACATCTAATTGCTATTAAAGATTTTGATTAGTTTCTGCCAATAAGTTTTATTAATTAGACAAAATTTTGACCAGTAATCTCGAATAAATATTTTATCTTCTCGTGGGGTTTATAATGAAATATGACAACATGGAACGTTAGAGATTTGGTTGAAAATTAAATTTCTCAATTCATCTTTGGGAAACACAAAGTGCAATATAATTGTAAATTTTCAAAGAGTCATCAGACTATCACAGGTTGGGGCCAGTAGAGCTGATGCCGATCTGGAGCTGCGGACTGCCTAGCGGGTTACCGGGGCTCCGGCTCGAAAAGCAGATGTAGGAACGGGGTGGTTTTTAGTCAGTAAGAGTCTGACACTCCATCTCGCCCCGCCAATGCAGGAGAAGTCATTAAATGATCCCCCCCAGATTATAGTTCGTGAAATTAAAGACAAAATAAAAATTCAAAATAAGTTTTTTTTTCAATAATTAATTGATTCTTGTGATTGAAAATTGGCAGTAACAAAAACAGGAAAATCCTGATTAGCATTATAATAAAACTTTTGTGGTTAATTATCCGTAAAAGAAGATTCATAGCATTAAGTTAGGAAATACATTTACCTAATAGAAGGACATCAATTGACTCTAATTACAACGGAATTATTCATTAACTTACTTAAAATTCGGATAAAACTTACAAAATACCATCGAATAAACTCCGAAAAAACTTGAGAGTTTTAAAGAACGTTCCGAAATCTTTAGTTCATTACTCTTATCTTAAAGTTTTCAAGTTGTTAAAATGCAGTTAAAGTGTCTACTAACGACTTGTAACTTAGGTTTTCATTGTCACTTAGATAGTAATACTTAGGTATTTGGATAACGCGTATCTACTTATAATACCTGGGTTTTAAAATGGTGCTCAATTTTAAGTTGCCGTTAAGTTTCATTAGGTTACTTTTAGGTGTTTGGAAAAGAAATTATTATTAAAAGAGCATTATGAGCCTTATTATAAGTTGGGGCTTTAATTAAAATTCAGTGGTAATATGTAGCGAGCTTTTGAAACTATTTATAATTTTGTTCACAATTTTTCTAAAATATAGCATCTATTTATCATTATACTTACGTTAAAAATATAACAAGACCAAATAATCTTAAATTAACTTTAAAAAAAAGTAAGTCCTACTTCGTACATTAAACTTTTATGCAACCCATAAGTAGTGTCACCTGTCGGCGAATGACGTCAAACTAACATTCGTTTCCACAATCTGCCGTTTTATGTATCGGCGCTAGTTACCATGAAAGTTTGTTTGATGTTCACGTGTTTTTCCACATCTATCATTACCTTATTCAATGTAATGAATAAATGTTCTCTTTCAAATAAAGAATAAGAGAAAACTAGTTAATTGGTATAAGAAAAAGCAGTCGATTACAGCAGATTGCTTTGTTAGCATTTACTAACTCATAAAGTTTGTTTCAATAGACTTGGCAAACTAGCTGAACTTCTAATTGATAAAAGAAAATACTATACCATCATAAACCAACCGTACAACTGCTAAAGACATAGAAACAAAGCACTAACTGAAAACGGACCTAAAACGTTCTTCAAAACGCAATTCAGCGAATACCTCTCATCCCGTATTCCGAAACAATGCGTGACTGCAGCATTATTTCTTGCAAAATCCTCGGTCGGCCGAACAAATAACCAAATCGGCTCCAAGTGCGATAGTTCAATGTGGACCGTTTTATCACGCGGTGGGTACGAAACAAATTGAGATCCCCTGATATGTGTGCGTTACATAAATCTTCCCTGTTCGCGGCAATCCTTCGAATTATCTTGTTTTTGTTTTACGTTATTGCGAGAGTAAAATGTTTTTTTTTTGGTATGGTTTGGTTAGCTCCTGCTCCTCATAGGTTGAAGGGAGATTGAATTATATTGGTAGTAGCATTTTTTGTTTTGCGTTGAGATTGATATGTCATAAGATGTGTCTATTATACAATAATGTGTAATATGAAACAGGTTAGTCTATTTATTACTACATTCATTTACACACTGTTTCACACATAATCTTAAACCAAGCTGGAAAATAATTAATATTATTTCATAAAGGTACTTCACTTTTGTCTGCCAAACACACATCTTTATTTTTACCACAATCCCACAAATCGACGTCATCAATTAAACCTTCCTCACCTTTTCATAATTACCATAATTTCAACCCAAAATTATAACCACCCCTCCAAACTGAAAGTCCTGACGAAACTACCAAACAATATAGAAAGTTTGTTTCACAAACACTATCTGTAATATGGCAACACTTATTTATTAGCGCACTAAATCCAGTCATAAAGGCGAGGTTGGTCTCTAGACTATCCTAGGCCGAAGCTTAAACTTTTAATGGCACTTGACGGCCAAGAAAATGAGGTTAGTAACATTAAAGGCTTTATCACGATTCTTACTTGGCGTAGTACACGTTACTGGCTGTCCTGAGGAGGAGTGATAATTCTGTAATAGAGAGTCCTCTTAGGTGCGAAACTTTATAAAGATTATTATTGAACTTAACGTAACGTCACACCTTTTATCCTCGAGGGGTAAGCAGAGGTGCACATTACGGCACGTAATGCCGCTATACAATGTACAACCACTTTTCACTATTTGTGTTATAAGTCCCATGTAATAGGGGGTGAGCCTATTGCCACATACTGGGCACAATTCCAGACTCCGTGCTACTACTGAGGAATTTTGGAAAAACCGAAAAACCCCTTGTCCAGATGTTGCATTTGTGACCACTCGACCAACGAGACAGTCAATTCAAAAAAATATTATTAAGTGGTATTATTTTGTGCGGGCTTGTCAGGCGGGAGTATATTTTGTATTATAAAATAGTTAGTGTCCTCTATCCTTGAGTGAAATAGAAAGAAGAGAAGAAGCCATTCTCCTCAAAGCCTCAACAAGGAAAGACAAAGGTATTTACCTTATTTATTTAATATTACTAGTATTAGTAGGTACTATATATTTTAATGCAAAATATATCCAGAGTCATTAAAATATTGTACAATATATATCATATCATATATCATAAAAGCAATAAGTGGTGTAAATTATTTAATACCATACCATGTTGTTACATTACCTACATCACAGTACCAAAATGCCTAAAAAGTTAAATTAGATAGATTTATCAATTTTGTGCCTGATCTTAGAGTAGACTGCCGCGTCGGTTAAATGGTTGCAAGTGCGACTGCCAAGCAGTATTGCTGGACATTTTTCAGCCAATTCTAGACTCCATAGTTTGGAATTGAACTGGAAATATTGTACTATATTATCAAAGAATTTCATACATACATAAATAGAAACATAAACCCCAACGGGAATAAAAGGCATGTCAATAATATTTTTTTTTTTGAGGCGGGAAAATCATCCAATGACTTTTCCCGACTTGGGCGAGGCGAGCGGGATTGTCAGGCTCTTACTGACTAACCACCACCCCATTCCTACTCCTGCCCTTCGAACCGGAGCCCCGGTAAACCCGCTAGGTAGCCCGCAGCTCCGGATAATAAAAAAAAATCTTAGAGTAGACGTTTGTTTATACAATGGGATAGGGGTGGGACTTCTAACCCGTTAAGGCTGAGTACTAGATCTAATTTTATCATATTTTATTTTAGGTAAGAAGTCTCACTCCTATCACATTGTATATTTCTCATTTCGATGTCAACTTTAACAACAGTTTTCATGTGTTTAACACGTAATAGTTATAAACCGCACACTATCATGAATAGCATACATATATACGTTTTGAAGCCCTGACATAAGGGTTTGATGTTTTTGAATTAATTTCCACACAACGTTTTTATAGCTGTGTTAACATGGTTTAAACATAAACTGGAGCTTGTAAAACGGTGGTGGTTTGTGGTTGCCATATACATGGGTTATGACAGACATAAATGTAACACCTAAGATTTAATTAATAAGGTTTTTCATACAAGGTATATTCATAACCAGCTTTGGCCCGCGGTTTCAGACGTGTTTCCATAGGATAAAAATGTAGCTTATGTGTTATTCCAGACCTATAATGACCTATAAGGCGTTTTGAAATGATTGTGTAACAAACATACAAACAAACACACAAACTTTTGCATTGTACGCCAAAAGTGTTAATGTGATGGAAGTCAAAGAAGTCATATATTTATAAGTAGAGACGTTTATGTTTATGTAGGTAGGTACGTATTTTTAACTACAGGTAATCTTATTTGGTTTTGCGTAATTTGTGGGGCAGAGAGTGGACCTCTCGTTGGTCTTGCAAAGATTCGAAATGACCGTAAGTCTAATGACCCAATGATCCCAAGAATAGAACTAAAATGTTGTTGAATATGCATGACCATCTTATTTTATTTTCTTGACATGTTTAATGACTTTAATCTCAAACCACATGCAATAAATTAACCCAATAAAACCCATTAAAATTTCATTAAATTTTTCTTCACCTAACATGAGACTGAACCAGCTATTAAGCGTGTGACGCGTGCGCATGTCACATAACTCTATCGTCATCTAAATTTAAAAAAAGAACATTCAAATTGAAACGTTTATTGATCCCGACAGATGACGCTACTGTTTGTATTAAAATCAGAACGACTTAAGTCCTTAATTTCTGTACAAAGGAATTTGAGATCAATGTGTTAAGGTATAAAGCTGTAATTTGTATGGCTGGTTTCAAGTATGTTTGTTTTGTAATAACGAGTCAAAGAAAGTTGAATGTTGCATGTAATGAGTCGAGGCGTTAATTGTCGTGTGGATTAAATTATCCGCCATGTTGAATCATTAGAGGTTAGTTTTCATTCTGTCACCTCTGACTAAGCAAGTCTTGTTACAATTATACGCTTTCATCATTATTTATTTAAGGAACATGTTTACCAACTTTGGTTGTAAAGATTTTTTTTTTGAAGTTCAAGTTGTTCACTTTTTTGATTATTTAATTTAGTAATTAGCAATTAACATTTAAGAATTTAATCTTGATGGTCGCTATAGTAAGACTATCAAGCTTCTACTAACAATAAAAAAATCCAATATCTACATCGTATGATAGAATCTTACTAGTTTAGCTGGGATACTCCCCTAACCTACGTACATAAAATTTGCTACTTAATTATCATTACTTACTGGAAGTCTGCATATAATTAGAACACCTAATACTAAAACACTCCTTAAATAAACAGATTAAAGAAATAAAAAATTAGGTAAAACAGTAACAGCCAAAGAAATTGACAAAACACAACCTTATAGCTTTATAGGATATCAATATTCCAAATACTGACGCCAACATACTTAGTCGAGATAAAGATGAATCAATTAAGATAGTTTATCTTGCTTGATTCTCTGATACCGTAAATACACTCAAACACGTATTTAAATAGGCATTCCATGTTATTTCTAATTTGTATAATTATTCTTAACTGTAGACCTTTGCTTTGATAAATTAGGTGTTGACATTCAAAGGGTACCTAATGGTAGAATTCCTCATTGATATTACGATTTATCGTTGAGGCCCGAACGTTTTAAGATGCCTGTTTCTCATGTATGAGGGTGCGGATTCGAAACCTACCAACAGAAAGTACTAATATGAATTATTCCGAGTTATGTGTACTTTCTAATCTATTATATAAAAATAAGTCAGGTTTTCCTTCCTGACGCTATAACTCCAGAACGCACGAACCGATTTCTACGGTTTTGCATTCGTTGGAAAGGTCTCGGGCTCCGTGAGGTTTATAGCAAAGAAAATTCAAGAGAAAAGCAGGAAAACAGGGAAAATCATTGGTGGCGAAACGGAGTTCGCCGGGTTTGCTAGTATTATTTAAAAACCACTGACAAACGGTGGAGGAAAACTTCGCGAGGAAACCTGGCCTTATAATTTCTAATTATTAGTTTGAAATCGCGAAACCGTGGTGATTAATGCTCAAACCTTCTCCGTATTAGAAGTGGCCTTAGGTCAACAGTGGCCGCTTATAGGCTGTTGATGTTGACTACGTAGAAGAATTTAAAAATCAGAACACCAGTAGCTTTTCATAATTACTAGCTGTACTTTGAAAGAAGAATAAAATTTAGATTTGATATCTACGTCAACAATAATACCATTTTTTTGTCATTTATGACATTAGCAGAAAAAGGGCGATAACCGATAAGCTTGTCTTAAATTGCACTCGTAATTGGTTTACCTACACAGAACAGCACGCCTTAGGCCATAACAAAAATAGTACACATTTACATCTTTCAATTTTCTCTCACTTAAAACACAGACTTATAAAAACCCTAAACAACACAATTACGAATAAAACCATCCCACACGTGGGATTAACATCGTTGGAGAGTAATCTTATCTTATAAGTGACAATTTACTTTAATAAAAAGAGTTGTTCTCGTCGCTCCCTTATCGAGCTTGATAATGTGGGACTTAGAGCCACGACCTTAGGAGATGAGCTCCACGCTTTAGATAATAAAACATCGGTTGTTAAGATAGTATTCAATGGAAATTGTTTATTAATGCCATTTATATTTGGTTCTTTATTGCTTTGACTCTGTTATCATGTTTGTTGAGATGTCATGTGTGACATTTGAGTTTAAAAGCCTTCTAAGTTGAGTGGCCATTTTAGTTTCGTTTTTCTGGACAGTCATAAATTGTGGAGATTTCTAGCCATGAAATTTTCAATTTAAGTATGGAGTATAGAATTGGACTCAATATTTGCATAAACTGTCTTCTTTTTAAATAAGTGTTAAATCTTAACATCAAACTCCAGAAAATAAAAGCTGAGCTTCAATTATTGTTGACAATTATCAAATGAGCTGCAGCGGAGGTTTAAGATGCTTGCACACATGGTGCGGTGGCTGGACAACCGGCTGCCGCGTAAAGTGAAGCAGGTTCGATCCCGCACAAAGCACCTCCTTGTGTGATCCACAAATTATTGTTTCGGGTCTGGGTGTCACGTGTATGTGAAAATGTATATTTGTAAACGCACCCATGACACAGAAGAAAATCCTAGTGTCTTTAATCATTTTTTTAAAGATTCTAATCAACTTGCACATCACACAATTACATACACTCATTGATCTTTATAAATACTACCTATAGTGATAATACGATCGCATCGTACTTTAATGGTGCATAGAAAATTGCCAAATAGATGGTTATCTGGCTTATCTATCAACCGTGTAGCCTTCAGTAATTATCTCGAGTCGTTCATCAATGTGATTGGTTGGGGAGACACCCGGTGATTGGTTAGATGTGTTCGTGTTACAACCAAATTCTATACATAAATTAAGGAGATATGTCTATGACTTAAAGCTGTGGTCTTAATATTGTGTGATTAAATTGTTGGATGTTTATAAAATAGATGGTTAACATGGAAAAAAGGTTAATTTTCCATAATAACATGTAACTACTATCTTTTTTACGTTTGTTTGGTGGCAATATTATTATCTACTTTCTATCTTTCCTTCTTTCTTTATTTTTTTCATCTTCTTTATTTACTACCTTTCTTGTTCATTGAAGATATGTGATTTATTTACAAGGAAAATATTTCATTGCCAGTCATTAATTTGAAGTCAGTATATTTCATACATAAATTACATACATAACTACACGTCTGTCTAGCATGGGGGTAGGCAGAGACAATGGACCGCCAATTGCTACGAATGTTACAAACCTCTTTCACTATGTTTCACTACGATGATTTCTTTATAACTACTGCAATATTCAACCAACGAAACAGTACTGTCATTTAAAACTATATGTAAGTACATATATATTAATTTATCTGCACACGTATTGTTACAAAACTACATTTCATTACTCCACCTCAACCCTCATACCGTTCTCCTTTACAAAACTACCAAACAATTCCCTTAATTCCAAGATTACATTTTTCCAAATCACGTTTTGCACTCATAAAGGGCGCTTACGCTCGGGCTGTGAATTCCTACCTGCATACAAGTGCAGACACCACGTCTCGTCTGCCGCGCACAATGGAGAGGTAGACAATGGACGGGCGCGTGACACCATGCTGGCGATAACGTCTCTATGTGTTACTCTTATATTGTTGCCTAGCTTTTAATTGTTTAAAAAACAGTACATAATCATGTTTAGGTTATATGAGCTAAACATAATTATAATATGAGCCTCTAGCATGGCTTGAAACTAGTCGAGTTCCTCGTCAAAACAATACGTGAGTAAGCCGATAACATAATAATTAATTTAGTATGTCTCACGAAAGTTACAATAAAATTATGTTTAGGTTGTCAGTCTCTTTTGTGCCTTAAGGCTTAAGTCATTCTGTCTCCTGCATTAAATTCACCGAGGGAAGTGGAAACTATCGTTTTCTTTTTCTTCTCCTCTAATAACATCTTCTGATTTGTTTCGTTGCGGGATCCAAGACAGTCATTCATTTCCCTGGGACGCGCCGGACTTTAGTGTTCCGGTGTTTTCATGATCATGATCCTGGCTTACAGGAGTTGCAGCGGTATGGGAGGTTGTGGCGGGCTTGTCACAATTAAAAAAAAATGTTTAGGTTGGTAAAATCCCATAGAACATGTTCTTATGACCACAGCTACGGGTGTACGGGGAGTGCTATACTAGCAATAAATGCACCCAGAAAATTGGCCCCAGGTTCCTATGGGCGGCCTCCAGCACCGGCTAACGAGGCGTCAGAAATAAGCGTGAATAATATGCCATAAAACGTCCTCCCCGAGGAATATCACGAGGGCTTCACATTTAACAGCCGAATAAACTTAGCCAGTGGAATAATACTGTTCATTCACATACCGAGTAATATCGTAAATAAAGGGTCATCCACAAACAGTGGCGCCCCACCCCGGCAGTTACCGAAACTAACGGTAATTGTTTAACGACACTGTCTTAAGGACTGCGTGGTATGCGGCGCGCCCATTCCAGTTGGGACTACGCTATTTATATTGTTAATAGGAGGGAAAGTCAGTTTTTAAGGAGTATACTATGTTCAAGTCAGGGGGAAGTGAATTTTCCAATTTGCTCCTATTTCTATATGTTGTGGGACATTCTGGAAAGAAGTAAACTGAATCGTACGAGGTCTCAACTTACTTCTTAGGAAAAACGAAAATAATTTCTTACCATTTAATATTCTAGGAAAATCGTAATTTATAGAACTTTTGTATCTAACAGATTACATAACATCTCAAAGCAAATGATATCCATATTAATCAAAGTCAAATCATCAACCTCTTGCTCAAGCACTTCATCAGATCCAGTCAGCTAATGCACTCTGTATGCAAACTTAAAATACACTCTATATCCTTAGACATAAAAATCATAACATCGTATCCGCACTAAAAGTAACATAACAAGTAATAATAGGTAAGAGCCAGTTCATTGTAATCACAGTTATGTTACACTTACAACTGTCTGGAGTGTCGTGAGACACTCGTGATGGTGTCTGGGTTCAACGGAGATGCTCTGCTTTGCTGTTATTTTAAAATTAAATAAAAGTGTTAGATTTTATTGAAGTAGGTATTGCTAAGATTTTCATTGTAAAAGGATCTGTGTTATTATATTCTTAACACTTGGATATATCTTAGGCAGTACGTAAGTGTTAAAGATTTCACTGTTGATGAGTCGTTTTAGCTCTTAAGTTACCAATTTTTAGTGAGACCCTAACGCACTGATTAATAATTCGAATTCGAAACCTACTAACAGCAAGTACCAATGTGACTTTTTCCGAGTTATACATTCTTTTTAAGATTATTTAAACAATATTTTTAACAAACGGTGAAGGAAAATATCGTGAGTATTTGAAATCGTCAATTAGGATTGAACAAGCGTGGTGATTGATGCTCAAATCTTCTTCTAATGAGGCTATTGGTCAGCAGTGGAAACTTAAAGGCTCTTGATGATAATGATGATGATGAAACGAACTTATTTAGTTCGGCACTAACAGAATTTCTTATGGTAGGGAAAATATTTTTTAAAACATTTGTTGGCCTGTTCGCACTACGGCACTATTGTGGTTTCCAAATTTAAATATTTTGGTCAATTCTGAATATGAATTTTCCACAGATCATAGTAAGATTAACCGTCAATGTATACGCACATATGTATACATATAATAAAAATAATTCAATTCAATTGTCCTCCGAAATAAAATACAGATATAGTCGAAAATAAAAACCGGTAAAGGATTTTTCAGGCAATAAATATTTCAGTGAATGATACATACAACAATATAATGCGCCACACAACATAAACCAAGGTATGTACTAAAAAAGAAAATTCAATTACAAAAATGGTGATCGTTTAGCGAATTCGAATGCGATTAAAAATCCCGTCGCCACGTCCGTAAATTCGACTCGGTACAATAATCATCGCTGTAGATAGATATTTCTTTTATTTTTGTTTTAAGTGTTATTTTTTATTTGTTATACACATTTTTCGCTATTTTGTATTGATTTGTGAATATAGACAGTGCATGTACAATAATTTACATGTACATTTTTTGGTTCAATTTTCAAAAATATATATATATTTTTTATGTTTTATACATGAGATCACATTATCAAGTTATTAAATGGTTGGCCTCCACTGTAATGTTCTCACTAAATAACAAATACAAAAATAGTTCTATCGGGTGACATACTAAATTAACTAAAAATAAAAATTACTTGCGTAAATATACTGAGAAAATAGAGAGAGAAAAGGGCAAGGACTAACCAGTAGGCTTCGTGACGTTGCCACGTTTGCACACTCGACTCATGATGAAGAATCCCTCTGTGACTCGAAACTGGTAGAGCTTTCTCGAAACTAGTAGAGTTTTTCTCGGAATATTTACGTGAGTAAATCGTTATTTTTAGTTAGCCTTAAGTACATATATCTGGAACAAACAAATAAGGAAAAAGGACAAGAACAGGGCCAGCTATTAATACATTTCTTAATGCGGTTTGATACATATTTGGTAGACAGTGGCTAGCAGGTTAACTTACACTTTTAGCTCTCTTTATTAAATTTTCAATTTTATTAAGGTGATATAAAGTCGAAAATTCAATGAAACAATTGACAGGTTGGCCACTACCAGTCCTTAGTTCCAATGTCCTTGTGGTACTATAAGTTAGCAATCGACAAAGACCTGAATAGACTAACTACCATAAACATACTTAGTGACAGCTGCCGTGGATGTGGCAAAAATGTACCGGTTATGGTATGCATCGAAATGTTAAAGTTGCAAGAGTTGATGTAGTGTAGACGATGAATGGTAATTATTATTACGATATTTTAGTTTATTTTTCCTTCTTAGTAATAGTATGTGACTTTTGAGTATTTTTAATAATAATAAAAAAATCCTTTATTTGTTTTACAAAAAAAAAAAAAAAAAAAAATACATGCATAAACCTACCAAACTGCTTAGACAGTTTGACGGTGAGAATAGTATGGCGCCTAGCAATGTGCTTGATGAGATGCAATAGGCTCCCATACACATGGGGCCCACAACGTAATTGGTATAAGGTGGGTTATGTATTGTATTATGCACTACATTACCCTACGGGGTTTAAAAGGCGCGACGTCATGTTTTATGTTCCAACACCTCTGCCTACCCCTCGGGGAACTACAGGTGTGATGTTATGATTCACTCGAAGGTTATTATAACATTACACTGACCGCTGTCCCAAGGGTTGCATGAAGGTATTGAAGGTGTTAAGTTATTAATCTTTTGAAAGGTCGAGCTCATTGCCAACTGAGTTCAAGTCTCTCTCGTTAGAATTAAACCTAAGTCCGAACTTACAAACTAGATGGAGGATATAACAATGTTTTTACTTCTGAGCGTAACAGCTAGTACTCATTCATTGGTGCGCACGGAACTAGTTGGCCGCTCCTTAGGTGGTGATAGGGGTAATGGGGCGGTTGGCAACGCATATGAAAAAATTCAATTATTGAAAAGAAGAAATAAAAAAAATTTGAAGTTTAAGGCTGCTTTTCCACCAGAAATGTGCGTACGTCGCTGTGGATGCGTTTGGCTTCCACCAATCATATACAAAGCTAAACTATGGTTTTTATAAGCAAAGGTACGTGATATGGATGCGTGCTATAGATGTGTGCTACATCGCATACTCGAACTGCACATCTCTATGTAGCTTAGTAGCGGTGGAAACGGTCACATAGTTTTACAGCATGGCATAGTTACATAGCACATCTCTGATGGAAAAGCATCCTAACGTGGTCAAAAGTTCCTCGCGTACTATAATATTTCTTTCCCATTAATTTCAATCGTAACTACTTAACCAAAAAAAAGTATTAACCATTCAGATAAAGATGATATAACTAACAAAGTAACACATTACCAAGCAATTGCTAAGCATGGTTTAACTGAAGGTTATCGGCGGTCTCGTTTTACCGACTTTATTAAGACAAACGACTCTTTGTTAACTATCAGTTTAATTGGCAATAAAATGTGAGATGACGCTCCCTGAGACGATCTACATAGACATGTGCTGTTTATTTCATTATGTATGTAGAGGTTACGGAGATGTTTATAGCTTATTAAATTAAATTAGATTAGAATAGACAGTGGTTCATTTTGGTTTGTCCTGATTTTGGTTGTAGGAGCACACCATTTTTTTTTTTTTTTTAAGGATATCGTTGACACTAGGATTTTCTCCTGTATCTTGGGTGCGTTTACAAATATACAAGTTCATATACACATGACACCCAGACCCGAAACAACAATTTGTGGATCACACAAAGAGTTGCTCCGTGCGAGAATCGAACTTTCTACACGTTCCGCGGCAACCGGTTGCCCAGCCACCGCACCAACCGAGTATCCTTTGCAACCCGTGGACAAAGTTTTTATATGAAAAAGGCTTAATGCTTAATCTGTAACATTCTCCTGAAAACCTAACAAGACTTCCTAACCTATAACTATGTTCGAATTGCGGTCAAGTCATACTCAAATTAAGTAACAAAATATCTCAAAATGCACACAAAACAAGCGAGGCAGTTAAAAGAAACATAACACAAGTATATAACATAGATAGTCTTTCTTCCTCACCAAACAATATTCTACACGAGTATAACTAAAAGCTCTTTTCCCTCGAGCCACAATTACTCGGCATCAACATACACCTTACATGAAGTTCATCACACAAGCAAGTTTTGATTGCACACGCAACATTTCACGATATCACACAATTTGCATACGTTTGTTCGTTCCTGAAGACTTTACAAGTTTATACTGTACCCACATTAATTGCATCGTTAAACTTTATGTTGACGGCCATTCTAGGCAATAACGTCTGCAGGTTTTTTTTACTCTACTTTTCGGTATGAAAAATCGATAGTGTGGCTACACCATTAGAAATTATGGTGCACCTTTACATAATATGATGATTATATTTTCTGGAAATATTTATTAAATAAAATTGACATAAAACCATGTAAAGATTGGAATTAAAATCGGAAAAGCTTTTCAAGAATAAACGAGATTTTAAAAGTGGAATATTCGACGTTGGAATGGTTTCTAGGTAACCAATGTATGTCAGTCAGTTTCTTTTATTTCACTAACAATGATCCATGCATTGAAAATGTGTATATGAGGAGATTATTCTGAATAAATCCTTATGTGAAGAAGACATTAATGACTCTGTATATGTGCATACACTTTGGTCTACTATATTTCGTAAAAAAGTGGTTTGTTCGTTCTTATTTCAATGTGAACAAAATTTTACAATGCTTGAATTCCAATCTTATGATATAGCTTTAAGAGCTATGTTTGGAGTGCGACGGACCTAAAACTGTACTTGCTTTACTTGTTTAACCAAAGGAAGTATTTTTAGTATGTTAAACTCCACTAGATCAGTGCCCACATTAAAAATATTAATTATGACATCAAGAAGGGATATTTATATAAATTAATTGTTTAGTCTGATAAAATCTTGTTCCTCAATGTTATTTTTAATGGTCCTGGCGTCGCTGTTCAGCCTACCATGAGAACAAGCGTAACAAATTTAGGTTGATACAATTAAGAATTCCAAATATTCAAGATTAATCAGAGTCTAAAAGATAACACAGTTATCGTCGCTAAATGGCAGGGGACTGAAATTCCGACTTAAGTACAAACTCACTCTGAAAATATCCAATTATTATTCTAGACTGAAGTCGTGAACAATTTCTAGGGTTTATGCTAATTCTACCAAGTATTTGTTCATGTTATCTGAGTGATGGATAGGGGGAGCCACTGGCACGCGAACCTAAAGCGTTAAAACAGAGGCTTTTTTCATAGATAAGGCATTGTTTTGACGCGATCGCGCTAATAAATTAATTACCATTTATTTTTCTTTATTCCGAAGGCACGTTGCGTCACTTTGATTGGTGGCCGAAGATAAGGGATCTTCTTTATCAGCGACAGCAAAGGTGTGGTATCTACGAGTAATATTCTTTATTCACCGTCCAATTTATCGCTAAGAATATTCCAGACCCAGACAAATTGCTTGCTCAGTACCCTCGCAGAAGCTATTGGAAAGATCAATAGTTATCACTGGATAGTCTGCTGTCGAAGTCAACGATTCAAATTGCATTCATATGATTGCAATCCGATTCGTCAGAATTTTTCCTGCGATCCGTATCATACATGCAGCCGTTTGCTCGCAATCGAACCAATACTGAAAATTTCACCCACTTCACACAACATCTTTATAACTGAAAAGTACATCGCGTCGAGTTTGCATTCACTGTACTTACGAACTCTAGGAAAAGTTGGAGATAATGTTCGTTCGCTGAATAAAATTTTCAGTTGTTGCGAAAACATTCAGGCCGGCTAGGGCGGGCGGCAGTGTGCCGGGTGTCGTGGCGCTGGGCGGCTGTGCGAAGCCTTCATACAACCTCTCCTGCTAACTTGTACCGCGAAGTGTTGTGAATAACTTTCTTTCTCGTGTCGTCTTCGATGTTAGAAAATATTAGTTCGTAATCGTTAGCTCTTTGGATGAATTAGAACATTACTCAGTAGTTTTTGAAAACAGTTTTAAGGTTGTGAATATAGTGTTTCTAGTTTTACGTGATAGGTAAGTAAACACTACCATTCAATAACTTAGCCTATATTTTTCCTAGACCATTGTTACATTAAGAAGGCTATAGAATAATCATGACTTACTGCTTTTATTTTCTTGTCTTTATTTGGCGAACATCTCGTATTAAACATTTCTTTCATGTCGTCGTACACAAAAAATATTAAATAATAAAGATTCAAGTAAGATAAATTACAGTTACGTGTTTATCGTAAATTCGGATGTCATGTTGAGAATAAAAGAGCAAGATGTGTCAGCTGCTCCTGTTCCCGCGCTGCTTGGAAGTCAACTAGGGGGTGACGTCATTTTATGCCAAGAAAGCCTTATTATTAAGTGTAAATACTTACTTTACGCTAGTTCAGTAAATACTTTCACATCATTTTTAGCTGTAGGTTTAGATTTATATGAGTAATAGTTTGGTTCGTCGGATAGATTTTTAGGTTTCTAAGTTAATCTATGGCTTAACACTCGTGAGTTTTAGTTCATTTTAGTAACATCTTAGTCAAGTACTCTGATGTAGTACTAGTAGTCTATACTGAAAAAATACCTACTTATACAGTAAACAGTACGCTTTATGTTATTTAATTCATATAACGACTAGGCCTAATACTAAGTCGTACTATTCTGTAAACTCTGTAACTATTACACAAAAAAGAAATTAAAGCACAGAATTTATGGAAACCATAACTTCTTATGACAATAGATAATGTTGATATTAAATACATTTCACTCATTCATATCACCGTAATAACTTTAACAAATAAAAAACTAAATACATCTAACTCAAAGGAACATTTTGAAACAAAAAGAACAAATCAGAAACACATGTACCCGGCTCTCAATTGGCATGATGCATGCAAAGTGATCTTAATAAGTCCTTACACGCCTACCAGAAAGCCCGATTCATTTGTTATTTTGAACCTTGTGCACTTGTAATAAGGATATCTGTTTTGTTGTATCATGAATCATGAGAACGGACATGTGCAGTGCGTTTGATTTACACCCTGTTACGATTTTAACCTCGCTTCATTTGCACATGGTTCTGGTTTAATGTTTATGGTCGATTCGCGTTCGGTATGCGAATTTGTAAGTGTAGTATCTGGGTCTTTGTCCTTGTATTGGGTTGGAGTATTAAATTAGGTGTTTGAGGTGTTCAGTTTAAGTTTAAAATGTGGGAGAGTCATGCATGCTCGACCGGAGTATAACACGGCCTCATAGAAAATTGACGTGAAACAACGCTTGCGTTGTGTTTCGTGTGTGTGAGGTTACCAGAGGCCCGATTACCCCCTTCCCAATCTTATAAATTCCCAATTCTCCAACCACTCTTAAATTCCTAACCCCCAAAAAACCGGCAACGAATTTGTAACGCCTCTGGTGTTTTGGGTGTCTATGGGCGGCGGCGATGGCTTACCATCAGGTGATCCGTCTGCTCGTTTACCGGCTTCCATAAAAAAAAAGTGTGATTGGATATTCTATTAAGATTATGAAGATGTAAGATGTTAACCTATGTTTTACTTATTACTTTTTTCATTAATATATTTACGGAGTATCCCGTCTATAAATAATTTGGTATTTTAGTAATTTCCGGATACTCTCTATGTTTAAGAATGATTCAGTATAGTAACAGTTTTATGAATCACCAATATACATGCAACATCGCAAATTAACCCATTATCACCGGATAATATTACAATTAATCAACTTTAATCTAATAGCATTAAAGTTTAAAATTAAGAAATGAAAACTATAACATAAAGTTCATTGTATAATAATGTATATTTTATAATTTTGTCTGTGTGCCTCCATTTCTAATCGCTTGTGTTTCACAAGTTCGTGTGAGTATTTCTTTGGCTTCCTGCATACTATTTCACGGGTGCATCGCACTCACTGCAGTCATGTTTCATGTAAAACTCGGTTTCAGTTACAGCTAAACATTTGCTTTATATTATTATGATTCACTTTGAAAATTTGACTACCTTGTTGATTGTGTGGTCGCAAGTGCGATTACTGGGTAAAGGGTCTTGGGATCGATTCTCGGATCGGGCAAAGTATTACTGGGATTTTTTCGGTTCTTCGATAGTAGTACGGAGTAGTGCCCAATGTATGGCAATAGGCTCACCCCCCAATTACATGAGACTTAACACATATGGTGAAAAGTGGGTGTGCATTATAGTGTCAACGTGCCGTAATGTGCACCTATGCTTAAGTATCCACAGTGTACAATACACAACCAGCATAAACTGACCGGGAAATCTGTGGAAAGAATAAACAAACCAAGACCATGATAAACTGGTTATGTATAGATTGATGTGTATTGTACAAATTCCCAATACTGCCAAGGTTAGACGTTTCTACCAATTTCCTTAACCAGCCTTCTAATATCGTAGAATAGTATTTGTATTCCGTTTTTCTAACAGTGGTTGTCGTAAATTATAGCAATAAATTAGTACGGGACACATTCCCGTTGCCCGGGATTAATTAAACCCTATAACGGTGCTACTTGTGTGTTAATTATTTATTATAAATACATGTGTGTGTGGTTCGTTTAAACGGATGGTTTCTTGGTGAGAAATTATCGATGCGGTTACAAAGATGGGAGAAATAAGAGTATTTATTTTATCTTGTTTCTTTTTTTGAGCAAGTGCGAGTGTGACAGCCGAGATTTAAAACTTTGACTACTCAGTTGGTGCGGTGGCTGGGCAACCGGCTGCCACTCAATGTGTAGCGGGTTCGATTCCTGCACGGAGCAACTCTTTGTGTGATTCACAAATTGTTGTTTCGGGTCTGGGTGTCATGAGTATGTAAAATTTTATTGAATGTTTGTAAACGCGCCCACGACACATAAGAACACTCTATTGTGGGGCAACTTTTAAAAATCTGGTCTGTTGTAACGTGAAACAAAGTTGAAAAAAGGTATAAACATACTGATATTATTAGTAAATAGCTGCCTTTCATTTTTAAATTATCTTAAAAAGGTGCAGAAGTGTCAATCTTTTGCAGTGTACTGCGCTCAGTTCAAACTTTGTGTGACAGATGGCGTTAAATTACATAAACTTTTATATTGATGAGTCATTCATTACGCAGCTTCGGAGATAATTAGAAGGAACCCATACATACTTATAGTTTCTTTATTAGTTTTGAGTAAATAGTAAAAATAAAACAAAATAATAAAATAATTCTATAATGCAAACAAGATTTTTATTACGTAAAAGTTATTATAAGACATAAAAATGAATTTCACTCAAAGATCCTCAATTTCTTCCGATGATTGTTTGACCCTTAACTTTTTTAAATCGTAACAGAATGCGGTTTTTAAAATCTACAAGATATTTTTTTGCTACAATAAAAAAAAATATGGAAAAGACTTCTTGAAAGATCCTAATTAACTAATTAAACATAATCGAAACACCAACAAAGAAACGCACCAATCATTGACAACACAATAAAACACACAAACATCCGTCTCCTTAACTTCCATTGGCAAGCATCCACATAAAGAAAGTTGAATTACATACCGTCATGTACGTCAAAAAGAAAATTGTAATATTACATTCATATCTAAACAATCTATCTTTTGTGGGCAAACAATTGTTCCGTATGATAGCAATTTTCTGAATGAGACGGATTTCGTATTTCTTTGAAGATATTATTTGGTTGTATAAGGGAGTAATAGAGTATACTATGTAGCTTACTAACTTGTTATGGTGGTGTTCCGGAGACAAATGGTGGAGGTGGTCTGAGGAGTTGGTCAGTGAAGCTATTAGGTATTATGATTTTTCTAGTTAGGTTCTTATTCATGGTTGTAGTGTTTCTGAATGAAAATGTATAAATTGCCTGCCAGTTAACGACGTCTCTTACGTACGACGTAGACCATATTTCCAAATTGCATTCCGATTGCTTCAGCTGTTTTGTCGTGATTGAGTAACATACAAACTCACGAATTTACCTAATCGACAAAAAAGTTATGTGGAAGTACAAATTCAAGACTAATGTGTATAAAAAATCTCGGAATCACACCATATTCTATAATGATTGGTTTTATTTTCAGTTCACATCACTCGTCCTACATTTTTCTTTAATAATAGAATTGTGTAAAAATGAACCTAATAGCAAAGTTCTTAATAATACAACTTCGTTACAGAAATAAATCAGACTTCAAACGCTTGAGCGACTCAGTATCCTGTCTAGAAATAATTCAGATACCTACTTACTCAGATATTATTAAATCGAATACATTTTAAAGATATCCCATCTCTCTCACAAGTGATATGAAAGAAAAAGACAGGTATAACCGAATATCTCATATTTATGCGTTGCAGGGAAGTACAATCGGTTACAATCGAATTCAATTTTGTAAACCAACAGAAAAAAAAACAGAGAATCAGTATTGCACAAAAGTGAAACAGAAATCCATAATAATGTCGTTTTACAATATAAATATTTTGAAAGTCCTTAAAAAAATAATTAAGAAAAATCAAACTTGAAATATAAAGACAATTATATTATTATATACCAAACATTTTTCAACAAGGCAATAATAGTCCAGCAAAACTTGCATTAAAATCAATTAAGTGCCAATAACCTTTGTGTAAGAATGTACTTGACTTGATGCCAATAAACTGAGAAGGAGTAAGGATGGGGATGAGCTGTCACGCGTCACCTTAAGAAATGGCCACCATGATTTATTTACGAACGAAATGCAATATCAGGGTTATTAAATTAGTGCCATGTTCAGTCAGAAATTGAAGTGACTCATGGACTTTTTAATTAGAACCAAATTAATGGGAGCAAAAAGAAAGTGGGTTTGAATGATGAATTTGGTAGATTGATTGATTCGTGAGAACATTCCTTAGTTTTTTTATTGTATAAGCTGGTAAACCAGCTTACCGATTACCTGATTGTACGCAATTGCCACCTCCCATGGATACCTGACACTCCACAGAGGCGTTACAAGTCAAGTCAAACCCTTTAGGGGTTAGGAATTTAAGGTTTGTTGGGGAATCGGGATTTGGAAAATTAGAAATTACCCCATTAATTGGACTTCAGGTCCGACCTCAGTCACAGTTAACTTAGTATATGAATTATGACAACCGGCACGATAATCAGTGCATATATATTATAATTAATAATCAAGAAATCAATCATTCATATTTAAAAAAATTAAGCACAACAAATAAAGGGATAGACCTAACAAGCAAAAATAGATTTAATAAATAAAGAGCATTCTAATAAATAACTTGAAAGTCAGACAGTAGAATACTCATTGAAGAACATTTTCATCGAACAGATACTACTACAACTACTTGAAACTAAACACACAATATCTTAGACGTACCAAAAATAGAAGCAAATCTATTTGATCACTTTGACGTCATCACGTACCAAGTTCAACCACAAAAATGCTTCAACCTCTCAATAAATAGTTCCAAGTAGAGCCCGAAATGATTAGCTTGACCTTTGACCTCAAACTTCTCCTAAACTTGACATCCATGCCTTGAATAAACTCCAAGTTTTTTCTCATATTGATCTGGCCAAAGATTTCGTAATAGGATCAAAAGATATACGACAAAGAATGTTGTTTCGGAAAAACATAAACAGGAAGCTTTATGATTTCCTTCTTGGTTCAGTGGTCGATGATACGGCTGCTGAATACAGATCTGAAGGTTAAATTGTCAGTGTGGGAAAATTATTAGTGAATGTTTCAATTTTCAACTATTTTGCAAAGAAGAGTTTTAGAGTTTATGAACATTTTTGGAGATGAATATTTAGGAACAGTATTAGTGTAACTTAAAATTAAGGGTCTACTCACGTAAATACACAGAGAAAAGCTCTATTTGTTTCGGGTCAGAGATGTTAGACTGCGTAATCTATGAGGAAGAGTATATTTGTGAGTAAACCGTTATTTTTAGTTAATTTATATAAGTATGTAATAGTTATTAAAAAAAATTTGTAATTCTTTATACCTAGAAGTTACTGATAAATCAGTGTTATTGAGCAGTTTGAAATCTACGAATCTAAATTAATAGTTTCTGTTGAAGTACTTGAGCTTTGTACTTTTCTATATAATATAATTGGGTACTTATACAACAAAATCGAAATATAATAAGAATGGAACCTAAAAATGGAATCGTCAGAATATTTTACTTCCAAGAAACCTCAACAATAGTTCCGTTCTTAGTATTTTTAAATTAACAAAGTATATTTTAAAAGTTTTTTAAGTTACTATGACCGATACTGCTGGTGACTTTGTTAAAAAATATGATGATCAAGAATATTGGAGCAATGAAATATGATCCTAGTACCTAGTTGTATGATAAGATAAACATGGATAAATTGAGTAATTTAATGATTTCTTAACCTAGTCTATAGCAATTGTTTTCGCTACAAAATCGTTATACTAAGGAATAGTTTAAGTGACCATTTAATTTTTCTGAGTGCGGTAGTATGTTGCATTGACTTTGTAACTTGGGATTAGGTCTTTTGACCTTGAAGATGACTTGAGCTCAATGAAATGTGTTTTTTTTTTCTATATTTGGTAAGCTTGGCCTTTTTTCCGTGACTTAAGTTTCATTGGCTTTTAATCATTTATGTGAACAGGCAAAATGATTTCCACTATTAACCTCTTGTCTGTCGGTATAGAAGACACAATAGAAAACACATTGTGTTTCACGTAGCTCTCACGTTTCGGCATACCGCAGGTTAATATACAATTTTGAAAAATATACAATAAATCGCCTCGCCGGTGAACTCTGACCAAAATAGCTTTTTAATAGCAAAACACGTAGGTAATATGTATTTGAATATTATTAAAATAAGCTAACATATTTACCTGTAATATCAGACGCTCGCAGAAACAGATTAGGAAGGCATTTGTCACAACGCACATGCAAACGATCGTGATGGATGACAAGCTCAGGAGCGCTTAGATGCTTATATGTAATACCTATATAAAGGTAGGTATATAGGTTTAGTAGAATTAGTATATTTGTTGGCTTTTTCCCAATGTATGTAAAATATAAGTTTAGTTAAAAGTTTCAAGTACCTTTAACCGACGAGCATGCATGAAAAGATTGATGACTACTGATGAAGCGAAAGAGGTGTGTAAGATTCGTAGCAATTGGTGTTCCATTGTCTCTGCCTACCCCCATGGGAGACATGCGTAAAGTTATGCATGTATGTTAAAAGTTTCATCATCAAGGAATATGAGATTATTGTTTGCTATTGAATTAGGAAAATGTGAAACTATTACTACACTTGTATATTATTTTATATCTACGAGTGCTAATTTTTCCATTAGTATGTTATTCAATGTGCTCCCGAATTCTGGCGAGCCTATTGTCAAACACTGAGGATTATACTTGTTAATTGTTTGATTGGCTGACGACCTTAGGATTTCAAGGTCGAATAGAAAGTCCAACAGATTTAAGAATTTTCAATTCAGTCAGGTTAGACCAGCAAATTTTCGTAAAACAAATGGAAAACTCACCTAAATACTCACACAGCTCCTTGTTTTGAAGTCTTACAACATCGCGAACATTTATATACAAAACCATACACAGCGAAATCTAATTTAGTGTTACCGTTCCATTCATTAAAACTTTTCCATTTCTTTAATTTGTCGGAAAAATGGAATGGAAAAGTTTTATGAATGTCATCTAAATATTTTTACTACGTCCTTGGCGATGAGAATGAGGTAACATGTTTAAACTTAGCCCCAGGTCCTTGTTCAAGTAAATAGGTATGTGGATTTAGACGTACGGAATAGTAGAGAACTTTCATCTCTAACAAGGTTTATATCTAAATTGAGTAGATATATACAACATGTTTAGAAAAAACATTAATAGATCCAATTAAGTCCTAACCAAACGTTGAAATAGTTATTTCTATTCCATCATTCTATTCCATGTAACGACTATCTCATGCAATTTTGTAAGGATTTTTCTAACTTACCATGAAACCAAAAACTGCCAAAGATTACTTCCATTCTCTCTCTGCCAGCTACTATGGGGAAAAATAGGTGAATATGTCATCTATTTCTATATGACGCTTTTACGTGATTATGTAACACGTGGCGACAAGAGATGTTGGCCACGTTTTTGGGTCGCTCCGTGTTATTTCCGTACATGTTATATTTTATTTATAACAATTTTTAGTAGGTATTATGTTGACAGCTTCTTACATAGGCTACGGCATCGTCGTTGTCTTGATAGCTGTTGTTTTGGAACTGGGTCTCACAGGAATTGAGGTTTTGATAGACATATATAAGTAAATACCATTTCAAAAGTTAACGCTAATATTTACTACTAAACTTATCTCTATTCATGATTTATCAATCGTTTAAATCAAAATAAAATCCCACTGCTTAGTGTTTATCTCCTGACAGATTTGAAATAATTTTGGATTCATCAAGCATATTTGCAGTGGCTGTAATATCAATAGATTGAAATTTTCATTCAGTAGCTACGCATAAAATAGTTGTAAACAAGTTCTTTAGGTTCATATTACTGTAACAAATCCTAGCAATCTATCAAAATTGAAAGCATTAAAACCATCAATTTTAAAGAATAAAGCTCTCAGTAAATATCAGGAGTGATACAAAAATGTTTTATACAAGTTTTTAGCTCTCGCTATGAATGTTTCATTGATTGAATCCACTGTGGGCGTTCCGTTCGTTCCATTACATGATTGAACTGACGTGGCAGACATATTGCGGATTTGTGGAGCTAGGTTGTTGCGATGTCGAGACGAGGGGTGGGTGGCAAGTTCAGGCCTATTTGTCTCAATGAAAAGTATATTTGAGAGGCAGGGATTTGGTTTTCTGAAGTTCCTATGACATGAGTTTCAGGCTCAGATATGCGGAGAAGTCTCGAAATCTAAATGTTGTTTCTACTTTACTTAAAGTTAAATCAGATTGAATTGACCTGTTGGCTTTTTTGTACTTCCTTTATCATTACTATGTTTATACCTCATTATTACTATGTTAGCGGCTTACTGACGTAATTGCTTGACGAGGAACTCGACTACTTTCAAGATTTTCAGAAGATTCATCTCAGACCATCATATATCATATACCTTATTATTTGTTGGGACTTAAATTTGACTGGCATCAATCCCAATGCGTGGGCGTATTGATTTGATGTTATTTAAGAGATATTTATTTACTACAGAGCTCTTTATTTAACGATGTATTTAAACCGAGTTTTATTTTTATGTTGTAGATATATTTTTGAGGGTTATTTAAGAGGTTGAGAAGTAAAAAAATATGGTTTTATAATGTTATGGTGACATAAAATTGAGGCAAGTATCGCCAGTTTAAGTGAATTCGTTTGGGAGTTGATTTTTAAAGATGCAAGATTTTAATGGTTATTTTTTGCTTCGTGTTGATTTGATTTGTGAAAAATTAATGCTCAAACCTTCTCTGTGTGTGAAGAGGCCTGTAGTCAGCAAAGTCCACTTATAGACTGTTGATGTGAAAGAATTGTAAAACGACATGACGTTTGTTTTCTTCATTATTGGTAGTTAAATAAAGTATACACTTAGTAATACCTGGCAAATAATAAATTAGATGGTATTTATACTTTATTCACTCTTCACCTCTCACTTATTTCTAAACAACATTTTGCTTAGACCTCACAGTCGCATTTTCAACTGTAACCGCATTAAATTCCCAACATTACCAATAAATATATCAACTGTATACAATAAAAAATAATTGGATAAACAAACGACAGCGTCCATTTGATCAGTTCACACTGAATTACGTTGTCAGTCGTTAGATTGTACAAAGACGCCGGCTGATCCGTCAGTAACTGCCCGGTTAGTTTATTGTGATTGTTGCTCGATGCTGTACTATTTCTTAGTGTTATTTTATCGGGTTTTGAAGCTTTTATACATGTTTACATCATTGGTTTTACATTTTCAGTAAAATAATAAAAAAATTGCCCCATAGTAGAATTTTCTCTTGTGTTTATAAACACATTTTTTTCATTACACCCTGATATTAAGCAGTTTTTATATCTTGGTGTTCACGCAAAGAATTTATATGTAAAAAATGTAAGAAACGTTGTTCAGCAGATGATCTCCCAACCATAAAATAATCAATTATGCAGTTGATTTTTTTATGGCACTGTTGAACAGTCTCTATCTACTTGTTTTTTTCACTTGATATCCTAAAACTAAGACATTTTCTAAGTTTGACCCTATAACTGCAACCAAAACAAAAAAATAAACAATTTTAATTTAACACAACAGAAAATGTATTTCAATTTTCAACACCCTCGATACTGTTTACTTTCCACCTATGAATCGGACATGTATGTATACCATTAATGCACTGTTCATATGTACTTACAATACAATAACACGCGACAAGCCGTCCGAATCAGTGTAATGTATCGTACACTGATCATGACCCCAAGGGATCTCGCTACTGTCACTCATACTCCCAACGTATTGCGCGCAATTACGATCTTGCACTGAGAACTGGTACTATGTATTATTGTAACCATTCTGTTTATTTATTTTTTTTTGTACATTCTAGTTAATGTTCCTAATCGTAATGTTTCTTCTTTGTCTACTTCTTCGACACTATAGAAACCATGAGGTGTTGCTAGTGTAACTGCGTAACAGGCGTCGTCGTGAGCAATGTCCAAGATACTTTATATTTTTGAGATTTACATAACAAAATTTTGAGAATTGATCACGCATTAGGCACAACTCTTAACAATGTTTACTCTAAAATATCAAGTACCAAGAAATTATCATGTAGTCGTTTGGCTCTCTGCCTATCCTCCACAGAAAATAAAGGCTTGATGACGTTTTTTAATAAGCATTACGTTAAAAAATAAAATACTGCCTACTGTACTGTAAACTTTTAAAAACGCTATTCATTTACGTTGCGAGCAGTACCTGTTGTCAAATATACTCCATAGATGGCGTTAGTAGTACCTTTGCAAACATTTCAAAGGAAGATTTCTTTAATTAAGTTCAGGAGAGCTATCAGCTATCTTTATTAATAAAATTAATTAAAACATGACTGGTAGAATTAGGAGCTTCAATTTAAGACTCGTTAATACTACTCTTAAACTATTGTTCTTGGATTTATTTCATTAGGCAGTCTTATTATGTCATAACTTAGAAAATAATATGATTCTAATTCCACGAAGAAGTAGGTAGAGGGAAATTGACAGGAGATATGTACAGAATAATCTATCTAGTTAGTATATTAAGACCAAACTTTGATGAACAGCACATGAATCCAGATTTGGTTCAGTTCTTAGAAATCGAAAAGCAATACTGCTGTATTTTATCTGCACGTGTATCGAATCCTTAGAAGTTCTACTATTACAGAAAACTACATAACTATTTTGTAGAAAAATGAAGTTTATAATAGTATAGTTATAACTACAAGTTTGAAATAAATCTACATATAATATAATACCTATTAAATTATTAATATATTTTTACATGCATAACATAAGCACCTAATTTTATTCACAAACAATTTTAATCGCACTAAAATTGATATTTTATCGAACCTATGAAAATAAAACGATTAAAATGTATATAAAAAAAAACATACTTACGTCATCCTTAGCAACGACACATTATTTTGCAAATACACATTGAAAAAAAAACCATCTCAGAACTATATTTTTTTTCAATTGCAGTTTGCTAACAAAAGGAAAATGGAAACTAGTATTGAATGGAGTCACTCAACATTATGCCCTAGCACACTGACCTGAAATATGTAGTTTTGTTCCAAATAGTTAAGTGCATACTACATCTGTGTTGGTATATTGCAATGTTTGTATTGAAATCAGAACCGAGTTAACTAACACAAACTGAGTTAGAACTAATTGAGGAGTTCCCAGCTATATTGTTTATTAATTACTCTAAGTATAGTGGGTTAAGCTTTTGAAATATTGTTATTGCACTTTGGTAAGACAAAATACAATATAAGATTATTTAGACACCACTGACAAACGTTGAAAGAAACATAGTGAGGAAATCTCGGCTTATAATTTCTAATTATAAGTTGAAAATCGCTAGCCCGCATTGAGCAAGCGTGGTGATTAATATTCAAAACTTTTTTGTAGTAGAATAGGCCTTTGGTCAGCAGTGGCTACGTATAGGCTGTTGATGTGAATAAAATATTGTAGATTAGGATGATAAAGCATATTTTTAAATGGTGAGTTTATGTGAAACGTTTAAAGAAAGGAAAATCTATGAGATACTTTTAGAAGGAGACGGATTATTGTAAAAATTTGATAACTACTTAATTGCACAAACCACAAATATAAATTATTATCAAACAAACATTTTTAACAAAAAAATATGACATCTGAACAATAGGTACTCCAGCTGTTTATGTTTGAAAAAAAAAAAAAACATCTGAATATAAGGGTGCTTTTTCACCAGAGATGTGCTATGTAGCTATTTTACGAAGATGTAACTATGTGACCGTTTCCAATGATACTAAGCTATGTAGCTTTGCGAAGATGCGCAGCTCGAGTACGCGATGTATCGAAAGTAGGGAAGCCATCTATTACACATATCCATAGCAAGCATCTTTCTATATAAAAAAACATAGCTTAGCTGAGCCCGTTTCCACGAGTGCTAAGCTATGTGTATGACTTGTGTAAGGCAAACGCATCCACAGCAACGTAGCATAGCACATTTCTGGTGGAAAAGCACCCCAAAGCGCAATGTCTGGTAACTCAACATGTCTCTTTAGAACTATGACTGTAGTTACCCAGCGTAAAATGTAACTGTTTGCAAATGAAAGCTGAGGCAAAAGGCTGTCGTGTGCACTGCATGCGTTGATAATATTGTATGACTGTTTTAGTTAATTCTAAGAGGTGAGGCTAAGGCATTGTTGTTTTAATTGTTACATGTATTACCGAACTTACAAACCGCAGTCGTAACAATAGCTAGTCAATTATACGAACCTTGTGGTATCTAGAACAAAATTTCCGTGCGTTTGAGCGTTTTTGCTATACTTATTATTGGAAGCAAGTATAACAGCTCACACATAGGACCCGCTTAGTTTTAAGTAAAATTTCCGTGGTGTTTGGCGACTTGGGTTCCTTCCAGTTGTGCAAACTCTTATGTACCTTTAGGTTTAAGTCATTCTATCTCTGACTTCAGTATTCTGGTGTTTTCATAGTTGTATCTACTGTAGATCCTGGCTTACATTGGTTGCGACAATTTTGGCAGAATGTGGCTGGCTTGTCCTATAAAAAACAGGTAGTCTATGGGCATAATATAACAAAGTTTTAATTTTGTTTTAAAAAAGTCTTTCTGTAAATTTTCTCAGGTCAGTAAGAAAAAATTGAATCTGAAACAAATTAAGAGTTTTTTGATATGCAAACTATTTAGGTACGTGATATAGAGTTGTACGCTCTAGAGCTTTGCAACACGAAGCATCTTTCTCTAGAGTTCATAGCAACTACCGTTCGATAAAAGAAATTATTACCCTTTATTGCTTTAGTCTATGAACGATAAGTCAAGACAAACAGCTGACGTCATCCATCACGATATTACATAGAGAGCGTCGACTTAGCCCGCGGATGATTCTACTACGCAAATATTTGACGACGGCTCAAGGGATACGCTTGTTTCCATTGTCGTGTCAGGTACGGTAATTCTGATGAAGATTGTGATGCAACTTGAAGAAAGATATTGATAAATTCTTGTCCAAAATTTTTTGAAGTTATAAAAGAAATACATACCATCTACACATTAAAAACTATTCAGATTGACCATACATACATAACCTCACACCTGTCTTCTTTCGCTTCATCAACAGTCATCAATCTTTTTATGCCAGATTGACGACTGTGTGTATTAATTTATTTAAACGGTATTGAAAATGATTTAGCACGAAACGATGTTTCTGATAAATTTAATTAATCTTAATGTACGCTTGAGATAGAAGATAGAAGAGAAGACCTATATTTATGGCGTTCATTACATAAATGGTATATAGTAATGGTATATAATTATGAGATATAATATATCTAAAAAAACTCTATTACTGAAAAAATATAAGGGAAGTATTCGTGTAACAACGGTAGCAGAGCAGACTGTTTCTCTGTTAGTATGTCTACAAATTTCGTAGATCCCCTTTCTTGAGCAATGTTCCATTACTATAGTTTGGGTATATTTCACAGACAAAATAAGCTCCTGCTGACTAAAATAAACGTCTAGTAATTTGTAGGCGAAACTAATTTTCTTTTACATTGAACTTATTACTAACAAAATCAGGCTTTCAACAAGCCAGTTAGGGAACTCATTAGTTTGATAATGTTTGTTGAAGGCTTCGAATTTTGTATCCGAAATAATGACTAAAATCTAAAGTATATAAACATGTTTCTGTAGTTATCCTAATTGAATACTTTTAGGCCTTTGGGCGATGTACGATATTATCTACATAAATTGATCCCACAAAGTTTTTGTGTTTTGGTTTAATTGTATTATACAGTTTGGTTATTTGGATACCTAGATACGTTGTTTAGTTTTTGTATTCGTAGGCGGGTTAAGGATCACAAATGTATTTTTCTTACATCTATGCAAATTATGTTTCTTTTAACCTTGAACTTACTTGCTTAGATATAATAAAGAAAATCATATAAATGATCTCACTTCTTGGCTTAATCATATAAAACAACAAAGAATATTGCATTACACTCAAGCCTTGTACTACAAAGTTCTATTTATGCAACGAACGCCGCTCGCTCAACGTCCATTTTATTCAAAGTCATACAAAATAACATTTTAAACTATTCAATTTTATCCTCAAGTTAATTCAAGGCACTAATAACAAAGAATTATTTATCTAACCCCTCGAAGCCGGCGTGAATAAACAGAAACCCATTTCTCGAATGCTAAAATAAACCGATTTGGAAAAAATGCTGTAATGGAGTTGACAAATGTAGCTGTCATTCTTCCCTGTTATTGTTTTACGGTTTACGGAATGTCTAGGGATTGTTTAAAAGGTTTTTATTGAGTGGTTTAATATGGAGTGTTAATGCGGGAAATAATTAAGATGTTCTTTTTCTTCTGTTTGAATTACTTATTCTTTTCTTGTGAACACAAGCTTTATTGTTATAAATTAGGTAGCAATTCTACAATTGGCTATAGTTTGAGGGACATGAGAGTTTAGGTTGACACTTCGTTAGATTTTGGTCAGAATTGATTATAATTTTGCGTGGTCGTATCAATTTAATATTATTGAGAGTAAAGCGTGTTATTAGTTATTGTAATTGGAATGATTGATGATCGGTACAATATATTAAATAGACATTTAGTAGTAGTTATGTTTTAGACTTAACTAGATAGTACGTTCAAAGTCACTCACATTATTGTAATACTACAATTTGATGATAAAAATTGCAATACAAAAATATATAGGTAAAAAATATACGCGGGTCACAATATAAAAAACAAAACTTTCATAAAAAAACATACTGTAATACAATACGGTAAAGATAGCCATGCAGCAAAATTAACTGGCTGTACACAAAAAAAATCTGTCAGATTGACGCAAAATTACCCCTTTACAGCGACACAGCCCTCGCTGGTATCAAAATCAAAAACGAATGCTTATTAAATTGTAACCGAACACCCTTTAGTGAAAAATATAGAGGAAAAAATACCCAAAAAAAGCTAGTCTCATCTCGAATTAACAACATTTTGGGGCGACTTTTGTTACCGGTCGTATTGTCTTGGCCATGGACAATTTGTGGGGTGGAATACCCTAAAAACTATTTTTGCGTACCGGACTCATGTGTTTAGTGATGGGGTGAAGACTATCGATATTAGTTGGTTATTTTTTATTGTTGTTTAAAAAAAAAGAATTAATAATTGACTGTAGACGTGACCAGAAAGCTGGTTATTTCTTCGGTCAGAAAATAAGCATTGCCATTTAACATGGCAATGGGGCTAGTCTTCTGGGAACATTCCCCAGTGACAGTGATAGAGACGAGTACTTCGACGCCTTATGGAAGGAAATTTTTATTATTATTTACGATAATATCGACATCGTGTTATTCGGATTTTAAAATTCTCAGTAAGAGTACGAAATATGTTCGAAGTCTGGCAATTTCGCGATTTATTAAATTAAATTCACAACATAACATACTAATATAAAGTGAAGGGTTTTATTTAGATAAAAACATCACCTCTGTTATGTTTATTCTGAAAATAAATTGCGTGGTACCTTAATCATGTAGACATTATTTTCAATAAACTTTGTTCTTATTTATTCAAAATAAAAGTCAAGTTTACTTTTCTTACACCTACGTCCTATAAAATAAATAAAATTTAACAAAAATATATTTATAATTTAGAGGCACACTTAATACTATAAATAGTATCGTTTGTTTGAAGTTTTATTTTATAAATGAAGAAACCAAAAGCCTTGTATTGTATCTCCGGTACTAAAATAGTATTTGTGGTTCATATGTGCGTAAATAAGTTTTCAGTTTAGTATTTTTTGATGTTTCCCTATCGCTCATAATGTATTTGTAAGGCGTAAGTATAGATTTTTTTTTAATATTCATTATTTTAATGAATTTGAGCGGTCACAATTATAACTGAACGACATTTTATTACACAATTAATTTATCGATATCGACAAATCCCAACACTAGTACCATGGTGGGGATGAGCGTAAATTGATTTTAACACAATAACGAGCGGGTCTGAATGGCGACCCTATTTGTAGGCGAGGACGAGCGATCCATCATCCTTGCTGGCTACTACAGCTGGTGTGATGTCACAGCTTTATGGCACTGCATGTGTATGCTGATCTGTTTGTGTACCGGCTCTACTGGGTTAGTGGAAGAAAAACAATGCGAGATCTTCAATGGGAGTATAACAGTTGGTTATTTCGTATTCAGGTAATTTTATGTAATGTGGATGTAAAGTAATATTCATCCCGTATGTCGATTAGAAAAATGTAGCAGAGAAATTGTAAACATGTATTTTTTTGAACAGAGTTACAACTGGAGTTTCTTTCTCCATTTAAAGCTACACTTTGGAACGAGCACCTAGCTTCACTGACAGACAGACTGACAGACTATTATTTATTTCTCTATTTGTTGACATTTCAAAAGTTAGATACTTTTATGGTTTAATTGGAATAAATTATGCGACTTTAAAGGTACATTACACATGTAGAAAGAAACATGACACCAGAGAAGCTTGGCATTTTGATAGTTATATGTTATCAGTTTCATGTTAGTTCGAAAAAGATTTACGTCAGCAATGAAAATTAACACTCCCTTATAATTATATTTAATGTATTAGACTACAGTACCTCCTTACATTCTGTTGTACAATTTCAGACAGTCGTCTAATTTATTCTATAGAGAAATCTTGATTAAATAATACAAATGTCCAAAAACTTGATAAAAGAGGTTTCCATAATACCACGTTTTCACCCCTTACGAGTCATGGAATCCAGCTGACAATTGCTCCACATAAATACAGCAGCAAATTATTAATAACCAAATCGACTTAATTATTGAAGTGATCGTATTATTACACATCAGAAACTGGATGGTATTCCAACCTGTGTTTATTATGGATTGGGATCATTTGAGGCTAAGAGGATTATACCTGAACTGTTGATACATCAACTGATGCAATTAGTATTTACATAAGTACTATCTTCGTGATCACAGCTGGGATATACTGATATGGAGGTGTGATGTGATATTAACCGTGATGAGGATTTCAGAATGGAGTATGGTGTGTGTATGTTTGTGCTTTGTGGTGTTTAGCAGTCTGTTAGTGGGTTAGCAAGGTCAGTTTGTGAGTAATTTGGGATTTTTACGTCATATCATAGGTTATTTTCGTTGGAAAAGATGTAAGAAATGTATGAACTAAAAAATCATGAAGAGTTTTGAATTAAAGAAAATCTTGTTTGTTCAGTATGACACTGCTATACGAGAAAATGTTTGTTTTTCTTATTTTATTGTTACTTATTCTGCAAATACATAGATATAATAAAATGTAGTTACTAAAGTAACAGTAAATATGGCGTTTAAAATACTTATAAAAGTTGTTGTAAGCAATCAACCAATGCCACCAGCAACATTTTTCCAATCCTACAAGGGGCGAATTTTAATGATCCCTACATTTAACCCGACATTTGCAGCTAATTTCAATTGTAACATCGCTTCTATTGTATGATCCTCTAAATCACTATTATTTGTCATCGAAATGTTACTATTTATGTCCGATACATACGTCGGTACAAGGTTACATTTTGTAAATTACCCGTACCACGCTGACACACAATGGGACCCCAATACAAGGTCTATTATAAAACGACCCCCGTTATTATTATGTTACAATTTTAATGAATGTTATGTGCATGTAACGAATATTTTCTAAGCAAATGTTCCTGATAACCGATTTTGTGCTTTATGTTTTGGTACATGAAGTTTAAAGTTGAATGCGTAGCCTTTGTTTGCCAAGTGATTGTCGATGCTGATTTGAGAGAAAAAATGTATTGTATGAAATAATGTTACTCATTACTTACACAAAGGCACGCGTCTTTCTTTAGTATAAGGTAGTTTCAAATAAATAATTATAATTTTCTATTATGGTTTCATGAATGGACAATAGACTTAAGCATACAGACTAGAGCTACAATTACGAATAATTGAATATGTTCGACGTACATACGTTAATTATATATTTTTTTAGTAGGGGCAAAATCATCCATTGACTTTTACCGCCTTGAGCGAAGCGAGAAGGAGTATCAGACTCTTACTGATTAAAAACCACTCCGTTCCTACTTCTGGTTTTCAGCCGGAGTCCCGGCGACCCGCTAGGTAGTCCGCATCTCCGGATCGAGAAATGATTAAACTCGTCATCTTAAAATATTGATATTCTATAAGAATCCAGTGTTTTAGATCTATATGTTAGAATGATGAAATTATTATTTCTGGTCAAAATTACAAACGCTACCGACTAAAACACATTATAATATCAGTCTTTATATAGTAAATCTATCGAACCGTGCAGCAATATTCACATCTGTCAATATTGTAGCTCGTAAATTTAATAACAGATGGAAATAATTGCACTTTCATTATCAACCCACACAACACAAGCACAGGTGAATATGTATTCAGATTGAATATAATAAATTCGCTGATTTCCTACCCAGGTATGAGTATGAAACCCAAGGGATATTAATGGGAAATAAAGAAGGTCTCATATGAGTTACTCGAAATATAAAGCAAAAAGATCAGATTGAATTTGGGACCTCTTTAACTTCAACGACCCTCGTTGCATCAATCTGAATATAACGAGTTGGCGTCATAAGGGTTGTGGTAGATACCGCTGATTAAATTCGGGATAATCCCTTACCCCAAACGTGACGTAAGATTATTGTCACTCCATTAATCCTTCGCCTGTTTAATTAGATTACTAATGTTTTGTTCGGACCTTTGGATCTATAGTTCGGCAGTTGGATTACATGATTTGGAGTAAATTTTGAATTCTGTGATTGATGTGGGGCAACCCCTGCGTTCAGAAGTTTGGTTCCGATTGATTTGTCCTATTCAACAATGAAAATGTTATATTCATATTCGATCACTCAAAAATTGTTTGATAAATCCCAAACTGAGAAAACGAAAGAATCTACTCATTTCGAAGATATGTTTGTTGACAATGCAAAGAAATTTTCTCAGTCAGAGAAAAATGTTAATAAAACTGAACGATCCTGATGTAGGCTGTCTCCAATTCCTATATCAAATAACCATTTTCGTAGATTGATGTAATAAGACGGATCCTATAGATAAAATAGTAAGAGGGGACTCGAAGAAATTAGCAATACGCCCTTGTGTATTAGTAATATTAATACACGAATCTATTTGGGGGATGCAATCAATAGGGATCTATTGATCGCGTCCCCATTTTATTTGGAAGTTGTATTGAATAGTTTACCCCGTGGCTTACGTGTACACATTGTCGAAGGTAATTTTGAAATTGGTATTTTGGGATTGAATCATGTTAATATATAAGATTCTTGTTGATTTATCGTAGCAGTCGTCTCCTTTCTATTACTGTTACAATTAAATACTTCATATTATTCTAATTCTAGTTTGCAAAGCTTGCTCTAAAATGCTGACACGTGTTTGAGTCTAGTTAAGATTTAGTATTGACTTCATCCTAGTTTTGATTTTAGCTATTCGCAGTTTAGAAATTACTCAAGAAGAGTAATAACATTTGAGCTTCAGAAGTCCATAAAAGATTAATATAATAGCAGGATTAAGTACGTCACAATAAAATTAAACTTCTTTTAACCCTTTAAAGTTTAAGTACAACAATCATATCTACCAAATGTCTTGTGGAACAACACTTAACATAGTTTCAAGTGTAATAGCGCAGTACATTGTGGTGGAGCATTGCTACTGAACAATAAAAACGGAAAGGCTCTTCGGTTTATTTGTGATAATGAACTCTTGCCAGCGACGGGGGTTGGGACAAAAGTACTTGGTGAAGATGTATAAACTTACTAGAAGAGATAGCTATCTGATAATATGATATCTTTTATAATGTGTTTGACATCAGTTTGGCTTTTGACAACATTTTCGTTGTTTGCTGTTTGTTCAGTGATTGTTTCAATAGATGTTTTACTTCTACATGTGTACTATCTTTTACTAGTCGATGGAAATTTTTTATCAAAATCAACTTCATTACCTTCATTGTTCTTTATTTACAGAGATTCAAATTTTGTATCTGGCCAAAGACTGTTAACATCTGTAACATGAGTAGTAATGCTACCCTGAATAGCCATAAAGATAGAGCACTTAACAGTTGATGAAAATGAGAAGGTCATGAATTCTGACTGCCAGTACATAAACATAGACATGAACATGACTACTGCGGTTCTTCTACCTTCCACTTTCATCCAGCGAGGTTGTACATCCAGGGCTGGTACGGCTAGGAACCGAGCTGTTTGATACAATTTATGTGGCGCGATGTCGACGCTAATTGGTCGTGAGGACGCCTCATGCGCAAACATCGCCTTTTGATTGCACACTTACAGCTCCACTGTTCCTTTAGATCCTGCATCGTGATGAATTCTTATATTTATTATAAAAACTGTTTTTATTTTATTGCTATTGTCATTGTTATTGGACCAATTTATCTCTTTTTGATGAGGTGTCATTTATACCTTTGTCTATATTACCTTAAAGTATACATAAATTAGGTTCCACAACAACCCTATCTTTAATAGCTTCCCGCCTAACATAAAATTCTTGACTATGAAGAATCCATGTTAGATAAAAAAGAAATTTAGTTGAATGAACACCAAATTAACAACAATTTGACCAACAAAATTCTATAGATAGGTTTACTGAAAATTTGCAAATTACGGTTTGTTTTGAAACTGGTCTGTAAATAATAATTATTCGTTGCACCAGAAATAGGAACGATTTTTTTTCTCTAAGAAGCCATTTCATTTTCTTCTTCCATAGAATAGAAAAATAAAATCGCAAACTCAAACACGACGCGTGCAGACAAACAGACGCACATTGAACACTGATCTTTAAGCAACACTCCTCGGTTTTTGTCGGCGTTTTAACGTAATTTATGGTTTTTCTTTTTGCTTACCGTCTCTGTTTATTCTGTATCTCTCTCACGTACGTCAGTGCATTTGTTACGTTGCTAATGTTACCGTTCTACTTTCAGGTACGTACCAGCTTTGTGATTTACTAACTTGATGGATGTTGAGGTAGGTTTTTAAATGTTTTTTTCTTTATGATAATTTTGGGAAAATGTGTACGTCTTACGCACTGTTGATTGGGCGTTGACACAGACTGAGCTTGGGACCCAGGGTTGGATTGGTAGGTTGAACAAGATCTTATAAACTCCTGTGATTTAGTTAACAATTGAATCCTCTTTGATTGACTTTCCAAAATAGACTGCTAGATTTTTAGAAAATAACCATCTCATCTCATTTCTAGAAAAGAAAGATCTTCCTAGCATAGTTTTTCCTTCAACAGACATAACCAGAGTATAATTATAATTATCTATTCCAAACTATACTAAAATTTACGAGCAAGTAGGAAGTTGCAGCACTAGGGGAGCAGTTTTAGCACGTCACAATAATAATTAGCTTGCAAGATGATGCTACTGCCGTTGCCGCAAATCCTCTTGATGTAATCCCAAAAGTCGTATTTTACGACCGCAGGGTAGGTTGGGGTGGTCAATCTATTGGGGTACTTACTTTACTTATAAGAGAAATCAACCCAAGACGGACGGGAAACCAAAAGCTACTACGTTATTTTTAATGGTATAAGCTGATAAATGAGCAGACGCATCACCTGATGGTAAGCAATCGCCGCCACCTATGGTCATCCGAAAAACCAGAGGTAAATGCGTTGCCGGCCTTTTGGGGGTTAGAAATTTAAGTTTGTTGGGGAATCGGGGATGGGAAATATTGGATATATATGTGATAAACAACATGCATATTATTATAGTACGTATGCTTAATACACCAATTTTTCTATGAGCTAATTGTCAAACATTACATTCTGAAATCGGTAAACCTATCAACTGAGATCTCAAGTTTCAATCGTCACTGGATCGAAAACCCAGTCGGTAACGTAGGTATTCTTCCTTAATAATTTCATTTATGAAGTTGGAATCTCGAAAGCCTCGTATTAGTCTACCTATAGTAAAAGTGTTCAACTAAACTTGTCGCTCAAAGCCAGATGATATCTAGACACGTCACACAGATACGTACTACCTAAACATTAGAGTTTCGACCTCTACCAAGTTGGGAAAAGGCCTGGAATAATAAAGACTATTTATGTTGTAAAACAGACTCAAAGTCAGCCTGCGGTAGTTGGAATTAAAACTTCACCACATCACAATTAAGCACTAATTATGTTAAAAAATTAAAACTCTACGATTTTAAAACTCCACTTTAAATAAAAAAAAACTTAAATACGCAGACGTGTTCAACATCCATGTTGAATCACATTAGCTCGGTATAATTACGTAATACCATAACTAAGTTAGCGCCCAGGCGGTCGCTAATTCAAAACCAGACTTAATTTACTAACTGTACGGAACCCGGTGATTGATCGTGCGCCCGCTGCAATTTATAGTTTTAGGGTTCCACCGGTGAGAATGCGCGACAAATTATGAATAATGCGATCGTGTTTGTTTGTAAGATGATCGATGACGTCATGTTTTACTATTTTTCGTCGTGTTATTATGTTTGTCTAGTATTGGGGACAATTTTCCTTATAAAAATTCTGGGGATGCTATGTGTGACTTAGTAGATGTGTGGAATTTTACCGTGTAATACCAATAAAAGCAAAGATTTTCGATTACTTTATTGGAAATATATTTGGTTCTATCGAACAGATGGGAATCATTCATCACTTTCAATTTGCAATATGAAATAGTTTGAAAACAAATACACTAAACAAGAGCTGCTCACAAAAAAATCCCACAAAACAAACCACAGTACTGCAAAAAAAGGATTGCTTTGTCGATACGCGCTAATCCAAATTTGGTTCATGCAAAAAAGCAGCGTTGCAGCGATATTTCGCCCGTGGGCAACGTCGTGCGACAAGGCGACGTCGTGTCGCATGTCACGGCGAGAGTGCGACAACGCTGGAGGCAATCGCGCGACCATGCGACTTTTTCACCGTTATTTTTCCACTCACCTATCCAAAATTTTTGTTTATCATTTTGTGATGCATTTTTATATTTGGTTTATATCTGCATTGTTTCTGATTAAATTGTTCGACGAGGCCCTGGCTTTGCTCCAACAAAAAACCGTGTGCTGATACATTCCTATATAAATAAATACGATTATTCCCTCAGACAAATTACATATTCCCTTCTTTGTCTATCAAATTTCTGATTACGTCTTAGATGTCTAGAACTTAGGTAGCCAAGTTTTACCTTGGTTTCATAACGGTAACAACACTAATTTCTGCGAACGCCTGTCAAAGAGAAACTGCCTTTTGATAATATTAATATGATTACGTAATGTTGCCACATTTATAAATTACACAAGTTTCAAGTAACCGCATATTAGGTAGCCAAAGTACGTTTTCGTTAAGGGAAATCCAGAAAAGCTGCCAAAACAAGGGTTTGAAAAGCTTTAGCACCCGCAAAGGGTTGCCAGCGATCATTTATAACCAGCCCTGACGGGATAAGAATTTCTTGTTTGTTTTTATCCTTACAAAATTCTGCTTACTTTACGTGAAGTTTACATACTTTTAAAATTCTCGTTACTTGCTACAGTGACTGTCAATATTGTGTTATAAATCGCTCCCCAATATTCCCTCCGTTTAAACTGCATTTAACTTACACTTGCAAGTTTTATATCTCTTTCATTAATTTTACCTGGGACAAGAGTTACAAAATGTAAAACGATTGGGTGAAAGGATAATACGAAATATTGTATGGACTACAAATATTTCTAGCAATTCTACGATATTTACAAATTGTACCTCACTCAGTTAATTAAAAAAGTTTCAATAAAACATATTAAATCAAGGCCTCTTAACTCCAGTAGTACAAGTCCAAAATACGAAAAGATTTAAAATCCTCTTTGAAGCATCTCAAAACCGAAACGTTTGCTGGTTGTCTAAGCGCACACTAATAAGGAACGAGCAATCCATCAAGTTCCGAGGTTTTTACCACTTTTGCGCCAAAAATTGTGGATTCCCTACGTGTTTCTTTTTCCAGTTTCATTTACACGATGTTTTCCGTTTTAGTAAATAGTCTTGGTCTAGTTGATTGATCTGTTTATGCTGTGCTGAACCTTAAAATACTCAGGCGTTTATTTTTTGGTCTAAAAATACATCAACCATGAATCAATGTATATTTGCCTTGCGTTGTGTTTCGTTGTGGGAGTGAAGTTACCGGAGGTCCAATTACCCCCCGTCCCAATCTTGCTAATCCCCGATTCCCCAACAACCCTTAAAATCCTATCCCCCATAAGGCAACGGCAACGCATTGGCAGCGGGCGGCGGCGATTGCTTACCATCAGGTGATCCGTCCACGATCCAGCCGGTTTATACCATAAAACATATTGAAAAGAAAAGCTACGAGCCCAATTTGACCTAATTTAAATAAAAAGGAATATAGCATCGAGTACATTGTCTTCTGTAATTCGCTTATCACCTTAAGACCCATCAGCTCAATATTGGGGTACTCGGTTCACCCCAAAAGCGAAATGAACATACAAACTGATGAAGCGTAAACCAAAATCATTTTTCACACCTGACGCTCTACATTCGAGTTCAAATACACCAATAACATGGATAAGAACAGCCCTTGCCATATCGAAAGGAATTTATTTCTAATTTTGTCCCCCAATTGTCGTTACCATGGCGACGGCAGATGATTTATCTCTGGCTTCAAGTTGCCTATTGTTCTCTACACACACGACCGGATTTAATATATGAAAATTTCTTTTGTTCGTTTTTAGATATTAAGATTTGCTTTTAGAAGTTTTGACTTAACTTTGTTTTATAGAAATTAAAGTGAGAATAAAGAAAAGGTAGAGTTATTAAAGGGATATATAAGTCTGAATGTTAGTGACATGACTTTTTGTAGGTAATTAAAAAATATTTAAGACACATTTACTTAAGGATAAGATAAGACGATATGGTAAATGAGAGTGTCCATATTAAAACTGACTGTACTATACTTTCACAAAACCAAAAAGAACATGAATGGGTAATCAACAAAATATAAAGTATCAAATACTGATAACTAAACTTAGAGGAGTAACAAAAGTAAATAAAGATCGTGTATCAGCTTTTATCTCGTAAAGTAAATACTCATAAATAAACTTGAGAAAACATTTTGCCATCGCGCATGAAAAGTTCAGTAAAGTCTTAACTCAAATACTTAAAGCCAACTAATCTTGTTTATACATAAAATGATCCGAAACAAAAATAAAATGCGATAGAAGTCCTCAAACCGAACGTACGTAAGAAAAAGTTGAAGTCGAAAATCAAATAAAAACATCGAAACTCATAGGATCCCGAGAAATAAACATGAGAATTACGAAGACAGATAAATTCTAAATAGGGTAGGACATACATGTCTTGTTTACGGGATCTCTAAAAGTGACAATGCATCAGCAAGCGGTGACTTTGTGCATCGGACATGAACTAACGTCATCAACGAGGACAATGAATGGGACAGTGTACCCCTGTTGACAGTCCACCCCTGTCGCACCGAATTTATTCTGCCAACCCCTCGTTTTCTGTAAACCTAATAAAGATCACTGCTAGTCAACAGAACGCCGGTTAAGAACTGTGAATCCTTGAATCCCCAGATTTTGTTGTGACAAATCTTAATTCAATTTTAAGAAAGGGAAACATGGAATTTGTAATTGAATGGTAAGTGGTAAACGTTTGTGCTTTGTGTTGTGACCCTACTTTTAACTTTATTGTAGCATTATCATTTTGTAAATGCTAACATAAATATTTATAAATCTTTCAATAATCTTCTTTCTTTTTCCTCAATTTCTTTGTATATTCATGGTTTTCCTGAAGCATAAACATAACAAAATGTTGTCTAAATAGTAATTTTATACGTATACAAAAGTAAGTAGTAGACACAAAAAGTAAATGAATTCCAAACTTTGTTTCGTCTTTCGTTCTCTTTTTGTTTTCACATCATTTGAAAACTTTTGAATTAACTTCGATTGCTTTTTTATACAATGTTATTTTGGAAAACAAAAAGTAGATGGCGTGACTATGACATTAGGTAGTAGGTAAGGAGACAGAAAAAGGAAAGCCAGTTATTTCTCGTCTCTTTTTATTTTAGGGAATTTTTTGCTCAAGGTTAGCGAAAATAGGAATTATTCCTACCCTATCTAGAAACCGTTGCTATATTTGTATAACTTGTTGTTATTTTTGAGGATATTGTGGTCTAGCAAATTCAAAATATTACAGAAAGAACCCTTTTTGAATGACAAGACCATCAAAACATGGAATGAATAAAAGCGAAACCCATATCACCGCATAATGCTATTTAAAAAGAAACCCCAAAATACCGTTACGTTGACGGTAAAAAGCTCACCAAGTCAACTCAAAGCAAATAATGAACTGAACGAATTTTGTAGGCATCTGAAGTTAAAAAGAGTCGATGGAGCGTGTCTAACTTGCCGATAATTCTCTATCGCGTCATAATAGTGAACGTTTGACACTTGGCAGGAAGGCTTGGCGTCTAAAGCGACCGAAGTTTCATTTTCTTTTCAATCGAAACTCAATTCTATGTGTCGGTGATAAAGTATAATTTATGTTCGGGCAATTAGGGCCGTTACAATAACTTGTTACAAATTTTCTGTCAGGTTATGGATGACTGTAGCTCGAAAAGTACACGTACTTTTCTTGGTCGATTACAAAGAGGTATAATTACTTTGAACGTTTGTTCCACATTTTAATGTTTTCTTTTATTCAGCTTGCTCTTTTAGGCTATGTTTTTTAGCCGGACATCAAAGCATCCCGTATTTGGAAAGTATTAACATTATTCTGGGAAGGAAAATACATACGCTTTATATTTGTCAGTTTATATTATTCACTCGTTAGAAATTGAAGTATTCTTGAATTCTTCCACTACATTTATGCTAGTTTTGAAAGAAGTCATCAATTTCATCCTGTCATTTTCTTGATCTGTTCTGACAGTGACCCCACGTCACATTATAGTGAAATGTAAGATAATGTTTAGGGTTCCAAAAACGAGAACTATTTTCATAAAAATATGAGCTTTATCTCATAATTTACTATCATTTTTTTCTTGGAAAATATCTACCACAGAACAGTACCCTTAGTATGGGTTTACTTAAACGAAATGAGAGCGCGTTCAGCCCTCTGATTGGTTAGTTCATTCACGCTAGCCAATCAGAGCGCCAAACGCGCTCTCGTTTCGTTTTTGTTCAACGTAAATCAAACTCGTACTAAGGATACAGAAATACTTTTCGCATAACCATTTAGGCTTTTTTTTAATAGTCTAATGGAATTTCTTAGCATGTTTAATTTTCAAATTATTTCTTCATCTCCAGTCACAACTAAGGTTCCATCATTCGATGTCACTCCTGTGTTTGACTCCCTCAACTACTCTCCATGATGCAAGGGGTCTCGATGTCAATCAATCATTGCTATCAATTCCTTTCAAACGTTCTATAAATACAAAAAGGGGACCTGTACAAGGTCTGTGACATATTGTGTTATTGAACTATATGTGCTGTAAAAATACGTATAAAAGTTTGTATTGGTAAAAAGCTGTCAAAACTGTTGTTGATATCTTTGTTTAGTCTCCTTTGAGTAAAAATAATAAATGCGTTTTAGTAATAAATTGTTTATAACAGACACTTTGAGTAAGACAAATTAAAGAAGGGCCAAATTAAAAGTCCTCTTAACCGACGTGCATGCATGTAAAGACTTATGACTCTTGATGAAGCGAAAGAGGTATGTAAGGCGGTCCATTGATTCTGCCTACACCCATGGGAGACAGGCGTGAAGTTATGTATGTATGTACTTAAAGTAAAATTAATAAAGAATATCAATGTAAACACAGGATGGACCTACATTCTACAGAACTGTAGGAAAGATCCCAAAATAAATATAGGAGCAACAAAATGTATTGGAATCACCTAAATCACACAAGGTCACGGTATATTTTCCATAAAATAGTGACGTTGTGCACTAAAGAGGAAAAATATTACTGTCAATCTGGCTCCAAGGAGCAATATTTAAATTCTCGAATATGCAAGATGGCGGCGTTATCGTTCGTATAATAAATCATCTGCTGTCATGTCGGTGAAAATACGAGATTTTTATTCTTAGAAGTTATGTCTCAATTTGCGTTAGTTTTCTTTACGGCCAATGGAATTATAGGACTGAGGTGAACTCGTAAATACATGTTACTTTGGAGTATACTTTTAACAGTTTTAACTGGATTTGGTTAAACTACTATGACATACCACTGACTATCAAAAATTGTTTTGTGTACAAATGCCCATGTTGTATAAGGCTACAAATCAATTGTATAGTTATAACGTTACATGTTTGCGAGACGTACAGATTCCGCTTGAAGTTTGCTGTGCAATGAAGAGTTGTGCAGGCCACAGAGTAAAAATTAAAAGATGCGACGCTGATTTTTTTAATTCAAAATAATTTCTCGAATATTTGTAGATAATATCTTAGTAGTTCCTTTGCAGAAATAGGTGATTAGATTTCTCTCAAAAAAAAAACCGGTTAATATTTAGCTGTCGGACAAAATTTCCTGTCGTCGACGTATCCTGTTTTCCTGAACACAAATAACACGACTATTCAACACACTACCAAATAAATGAAAACGTAACGAAAATCCCACCACACACGTGTCGTTGTACGCACGTCGACACAATCAAAAGGAGAATAAAATCGCGCGACTGCAACGCGACTACACGTTTTATAAGCGGACATTAGGCAGGCTGCGCACGTACGACACATTAACGTACACCGCGCGACATACGTGACCGCCAGTCGATGCAGAGGGGCGACTCGATTCAATAATCTGTGCTCTTTTTGTTGTTCTCTGTTTATTTGTTTTGACTGAATATATTTTTTTTTGTTGCGGTTGTCGTCATTTATATTTGATGATGTTTTAATTTGGTTATAATATTCTGCTGTTTTATTTTTATATTAGAGGTTAGGACGTTTCAATTAGTCGCAAATAGCGAAAGGACTTTACGTGGAAATAGGTCATCAGATTTACAAGGACAAACTATCAACACAAATCCAATGTTTATTTGAACTACGACTGTTGCTAATACCAACTACGTGTTACGTCAAAAACATCACATAACTATTATGTACAGATCTCCCTAGAGGATTCTCACACCTAGAATGAGTTACGCAAGTAAATCAACAGCCTAATTCGAATTATTTCAATTACATTGAGAAGCCACACCCTACGTCTTTGGAAGATCAATAGGTACGTACATTTACATACACAGAGCCATTTTCGATAAACGCAGGCGTTATTAATGAATTCATTAGCGTTGACGCGTGCACGCTGACATTCGATTAATACGTATTAATTACAATGCTAGATCACCTGCCGGATTATGCGTATTAGACTTAAATGGCTTGGGTAATGTGGTGTAGCTAAAACTGTTTTAATGGTATTACAGTTATATTTGTAAGAGATAAACTATGAATATTATTGATATGAGTGCTAGATTTGTGATAGATTTGGTCCATCCCAGTCATCTCAGGTGGCGCCATTGTCCGTTAATTTTTGTTGTTGCAAATTATTTCACCGTTGAATAACACTTTATAAATTTTTTAGTAACTGAGAGACATCCTTGGTTATCGTCCTTGTCACGGAATAAAGTCGTTACTAAAGAATTGTTTAAGTAATGATCGGATGTATCTGAGTACGACAGTTAAACCCTTAAACGCAAACATTATACAGTAAAACAAGAACTCACTCAAGAAATCTGCTAAGGGCTTGAAAAGCCGATCCAAAGATATTACTAAACAAAATCGCCTCTGTGACGTGAAATAAAGAAACAAAATATACTTTTGCATTTATAATATTAGTGCCTTAAGATGAAACTAACTCATCAAGACTCACTATGTCACTAACTTATCACCAATAAACCACCATCATACTAAAAGCTTTTTACTTCATTGCATTGAATAAGTCAAGGTCATTCTCTGCCTTCTTAATCTATGGCTCGATTCGTCTTGTGTGGTTGCCGGAAGCGGATGTCGGTGTGTTTCTATCAGCCATGTTGTTGTTTTAGTTGCGCACTGACAACTGACGTGCGACGAATTGACAGTGACGACGTGTGACGTCGAGTGGTAGTGACAAATTTATTTTTTTATGGCAAGATTAGATTAGGAATTGATGTGTCAGTTATTAGGAGCTCTCATTCATTTTTTGGAATTATTTAAATATTTTAGGGTAAAGTTGTTTAAAAGTCATCCGAAGGGATAACTTTATTTGTCATTTCGATATCGTTTCGTTATCATGTTAGTTTAATATCCGTTAGACTGCTTGGCATCACCAAATACAACGGCTTCCAAGTGGCCACTGCTGATCAAAAGCCTCTGCTCGAGTTTAAAGGTTTAAGCATTAATCACCACACTTGCATAATGCGGGTTGGCGATTTCCAACTTATAATTAGACATTTTAATGATGATCATGATCATGATGTTTCCCTTCACCGTATATCAGTGCCATCTTAGAAAGTACAATTATATAACTCGGAAAAAATTACATTGGTATTTGCCCTTCGTCGGTTTCGAAATAGCACTCTCATACATTAAAAAGCCGTCTTTAAGTTGACTCAGCTATGATACTCACCAATAAAATTATGAGTTCCTGTAATTTAAAAAAACACCACTTGCTTCATTTGGGAAGAAAAAAAGGGTATAGTATAACATTGTAAACAGTATTTCACTAATCTGTTTATTGCCATAATAATGTTTAAATGTAAACAAGGCGAGTAAACAAGAACTATGTAACGTTACATTTAAAGTCGAGTTTGTGTAAACTTCTCAAGTATGTAGAGGTGGAGTAGTTTTTACCTTAAGTTGGCGAACAAACATGTTTACACCACCTAGTACCTAGTGGCGTTCTTAGTTTTATCTTGTGGATTAAAAAAGCTACTGTAAAATGTAGGGTATAGTATAAGAAAACATTATCTTTAATTCTAAATATTATGTATATTTAAAGGTATATAAGGGATACCTTACAGTAGTACTCGACAAGTACCTTGATATCTGGACATGTGGTGTATTATCATACTAATTATGGGTTTTTAAGAACTTATCAATTGGGATCAAAATCATGCAATGACTTTCCTCCTCCAAGGCGGGAGAAGGCATTGGATGATTTTCTCCTCTCAAAAAAAAGCAGAGTTAAAATTAAACTTGTTATTTAATAAGTACAATTCCGTCGACCCAATTGAGCAAAATTTCAATTTAAACAACATTAAAAACAATCTCACCGTCTCTTAGGTATTCAGCTAATTAATATATTTAAATATTACATTTAAATACATTCAACATTGAATTTTTAGAGCACATCTTCAACTCGAACGAAACGGGCGCACGCTTCCCAAAAGTTAGTCCTTCTTCGTCTTACAAACGTTTTCAACTTTCTAATTAAGTTCAACAAGTCTTGAGTTAACATTTAGACGCGCTGATTAACTGAGATGGTTGCAGTAAGTCAAATGTAGCCGTCTATAAATAAGGATAACATTTGAGAAATAAGTGCTTAAAGTTTTTAATTATTCAACGGCTTAGAATTTTGTTGGAGATGTTTCTGAACTTTTGGTAACACGCTATAATGCCAAGAGACTTTGTTCAATGATATAGAGCGATCAGAAAATCAATTGACTCATATGTTTATGTTATGATATGTAAAAACAAAACACACTGAGGCTAAAGTTTTCCTTACACCAAAACAAATAGTGAGACCAAATAAAAAAAATCAAAAACAAACAAGTAGAACTTGGCCTCGATAGAAAAAAGGTCAAGGCCAGATAAAAATGAAATAATCCAATTTAAAAAAAAAAACTTGTGTCTCAGGCCACTTGGGAAATCAAAGTCTTGAGGCGGCGTGCAGCCTACGACGAGAATTTATGGTAGTCCGTCAAGGGAGCAGATCGAATCGGACTGGGATGCCTAGCACACACGTTGAATACAGTATTGAGAGGGATTTTCACTTATACGAAGTTAAATGAAGGGTTAAATGCGATATTGTGTGTATTGACACATGACCCACGTGTATTCCGTGACTTCTCTGAAAGAGGACTAGATCTATTTTTAGAATGAAAGTCTTATGTGAAGTGATCCAAATTCGCAGTATCCTCCATTCCAGGTATTGAGACTTAGGATTTGTGCCCAGTATTTAGAATGTTCGATGAGACAACAGGTAAATAACAGCCATATATAGGTACTAAAATCTTCTATTTTGTTGAATTCACGATAACAACAGTCTTGTTTATCTCTCTGCCTACCCACGACTGTAGTATTAGCATTTATGAAAAGGTTAACTTTGTTGGGCTGTTTCCGAAACACTCTAAATCGACCTTTGAAAAAACAAACATGTGTTTAAATCTCTATGGGTACATGCCAATTCATTTTCCACATACGTTTATTTGGTTATGTGGTCTTGCTTTTCGAGTTGAAGGAGGAAATCGATGTAATTGGCTTACGAGGATAATACTATTACAAATAAAAATAAAATAAAATAATTTTAGATCAAAGACGAGATTATAATGCAGTTGCAATGGATCTGATAGTCTTTATATAATATTTACCAATAATCCAAATACAAGCTCATAAAAAAGGATACTTACTTCTATATACAACAAAATAAAGACTTATTTCCTTGAAATCCCGGACGGCAGTTCAATACAAAATACATGTATGTACATACATAGCTACAATCGTACACCTCACAACATCTTGAAACATTGTAAGCCAACAGAAAAAAGTATTACCTCCAGAAATATACGTAATGTCAACATGTCTTTAAATATTTATGATAAAGGTGCTTAGGAAATCTTTTGCTGAACAAAAGCCATATTGATTTTGCTTGTTATGTCCCAATGCATAATGTGAGCTACTGAATATTGTATCGTTCGTGGAGTGTGAACAGCGGTGTCAAAGCACTTTGGCTTAGTACTGAGTTTTTTTTTTGGTATTTTACAACTAATCACCGGTGTAAGGGTTGTTGTGTGAGCATGTGTTGGCTTTAAATTACAGGCAAAAAGTAAATACATTGTGCATTTTTTTTTCATGCTTATAACTTGTTACTAAATCGCATTAAGTCACATGCCTCTATGTGATACGCCTTAGGCTAGGTATTAAACCATAAATCACTTGCTCAGTACGATCTTTACACACTTCTTTTGGCACCTTTCTGCTCAAATATCTGATATCATACACACAGTACAAGTTGCTATGAGAATTATGGTAACTCTCCAAATAGCAATAAAGCTATAATTTATGTACCTACTAGACTAGCTTGCCAGTCTCCAAAAAAGCGTAGTACAAACATTTCCCCAGCAGTTCACCATAAAAGTTTGTGAGCTAAAACTCTTAAGAACTTTACAACATGTTTATGTTTGTTTCCACATTTCCTTAATCGTCAGAAAAGAAAATTTCCTACTTAAATTTGTCGTGGCAAGCGCTAAGACGTTCTTGTTAGCGAGACGTTCCCGCAGGAGGGTCGTTGAGTAAGGAAGCCTTCCTCTTGCTTTCTACAAAATCCTACTCGAGCTAAATTATTATTTTTTCATCAAACCAACACATTTCTTCGTTGTTAATACTTCTACAGAAACGTTTAGATTTTTCCGTCTTGTAAATTATCTATAGGTTTTGGTTTATTTTCCATTGATAGAATATTTCAGTATCTAGTATTTTATGAAATGAAATTATCTGGGTAATATTCAGTCTGTCACATTAGGAACTGAGAATTATTTCCTTTACATCTACTAAAATACCACATTACCTTACCTAAAACGTATGTTTTTGTTTATACCTTTTATCATAATAACATTATTCTCCATATATTGTAACTGTAACCACTACCTGAATGATACATTCCAAAACTTTGTAGGCATTTTTCCAAACAGCATCCACTACTAACTTCAAAAGTTTCACACACGATAGTTTAAACGTTCAACATCCAAGAAACTATTCTAAGCTTGCAAGATTCAGTAAGCCATAAAGACACGGTGTTCTCAACCGAACTCCTTCATAAACAATATTTAAAATCACTCATTTATTTACATTACACAGTTATATATCACAACAAAGTTTAAAATTCACCGCAATAACAAAACCCGCACTGGCGAATGTTACATGGCTACTACAAAAGTGGTAGAACTTGCACAAAGTACGGGTATATTAAACTTTCGCTCTGATTTATGACAGTTTATTGTTTTTGCGGGTACAACCCTCGTGAACGCCCTTGGCGACACTTTTTTGTGGGCGATTTTAAAATTCGCACTATTTTATTTTATTTGATTTTCTTGCTAATGCCAGCGTAGCGGGGTTATTCGGATTTCGAAATGGTTTTGAAGATTTATATATTTTCAACGCTAATATTATTAAGCCTCTTAGTTTTGCGTTGTATATTTCTTAACATTTGCAAGCTTTTAACCCCTTTTTGTTGTTTAAGAAAATCTTTTTTTCTTAGGATCTCAAGAATATTTAATTTTTGTTCAGAATTCTGAAAATCTTGAGTACAATGCCTACTTTAAATTAATGTATAATGTTGTTTTAATAAAGGTCATTGAACTTATTGTGTTTTCTATAGCAAAATTTCTACAACGGTTATGAGTGCGAGTATGAGAGAGAGTATGAGGTCCAGAGCCAGATTGAGATTGAGCACGAGATACACTATAAAAATGTACACATAAATGCTAACTCTATCAAAAACAATCGATACCTTACACCAAAATAGGTACCAATTTTAAAACTAGTACACGTTAAAGCATACAAAAGTAGTTGGAGTGAGTTGCAGTAGTAAGTAAAAGCACTCTAACATAAACCTCCAATATAGTACAATAGATGAAGTAGATATAAAGTTTAACCAACGACATGTGCTTCCTACAAAGAGTTTAAATGTGTGGTATTAAAAAGAAATCTAAGCTATGTTACGAAGTGCGGAGTCTTGAGCTCTTCTAGTTACGTAAGAATATCGATAGAAAATTATCGATGTTTGTTAAAAATATCGATATAAATGAGCCTTTGTTTACTTAAGGGAACAAAGCATTGTTGTTATTTTTAGTAAACAAAAATATTTATTAAAATTTGCTTTTGCCGAAAATATAGCAAATAATTAACATAGATAATTAAAATGAGATACATAACTCAAAGTTTCTAATCAGCTTCCGCTTTTCCGAAATGATCTCATTAATAACAGAAAATTAATTATTTTAATGTAGACACCTTTGAAGTGTAGGCAAAGGCCAGTAAATATTAATTAAGCATTTTCGGCTTTGTAACTTTTATAGCGATGTATTTTTTATCTTTTTTCATCCAATTAACAGTTACTTTTGTGTATTTGGGTTATTTTGTAATCATTAATGATGTAATCAATACGCATGAGACATGACAACCTGTACTCTTGTCATATTTGACGAAAAAACGTGGTTGAAACATTTTTAAATAAAATTGAATTTTCTCGAAAGACACAATACAGATAACAACACAATGACAATAGGCAGTTGTTGATATAAATATCAATAAATATGACACGTAAAATGGTTTTCAGCGGCTTTAAATCATCGATATGCAAATTCGTCTCCGATTTTATTCAGCCCTTCACTATTTTACTAGACGAAGACGATAAAGAAGGACGGATATAATGTAGTGCTTTCAAACATTGAAGCGAAGTTTGCCTACAGAGAAGCAGACAAATGACAACCGGCCTGAGGCGGGGAGTTGCGATATTAGAAGCCTTTAAGATGGGAAAAATAGCAACTTTTACTTGAGGTAGTTTTTGTATGGTGTTTGAGGAAAGACACAGCGAATTGACAATTTGATAGCGTCTTAGTTTTATAGTGTGGTGTAATAAATTTAGTACATTTTTGTGGTATATGTTAAAGTTACAAGACCAATAATGTTTTTTTTTTTAAATATGGGAATACTAGGATTAGATCAAATAGATCTATGTAAGAACAGGCTTTCATTTAGTGATATTTTGTAAAACTAGATTATATTTTTATAATAGGTAAATATCGTGACTAAATTAACTAAAAAAATCACAGTTTACTCACATATATGAATGGAGAAAAACTCTACTAGTTTCGAGTCCCAGAAGGTCTCTTCATCATGAGCAGCGTGCGCAGACACGGCGACATCGCGCAGCTTACTGGAAGTAGGTAGGTAGGAAGTACGCTGCGCGATACTTACATTGCGATTTATATTGTGTTAAGCATTTAATCATAACGTTGGTATATTAGTTAGTACTTTAGAATTATGTTTAAAAAATTGGTACAGTGTTATCTACATTACTATCAATCAGACAATTGAGAGAAGAATTGGTTTTCATACTCCGTTCATTACAGCCACAAGAAGAAACGAACACAAAAATAGCTTTCAAATATTTAAAACCGCTCATTCTTTCCGATTCGCTTATGAAACCGCGTCAAACCCTAACTTACTCCACGCACCATGCATAAGATGGCAGTGATGTTCCACTCTGGGTACGCCGTGAGAAAGAATTGCCGACGACATTTGTTTCGGGAGAGTCTGATGCGCTTGTTTTGTAAACTTCAGCTGCGAGCGAGTATCTTTTCAAGTTATAATGTGTTGGGCCATATTTTTCCACCTAATATGTGAAATACTATATAGTATTAGTAGTTCAAGATTTTATTATAAACAGACACTCCAATTTTATTTATTAGTTTAGACTACCTAATCATAAACAATATTATGTACAAATTACTATAACTTAAAACTAAAATATATAAATATTTTATTTAGAAAAATAGGCTAGGCTAAACACATCATTGCAGACTTCATATTATATTACCTCAGATTCCTACCATCTATCTTAAGAGTCGACCTTAGAACCCTTAAATAAATGTACTCATCCACTAATACAGGTCGTGGAGATAAAATAGACATTACATTTAAATGAAGCCACACAACTTATGACACGAGTAATGCTAAGAATGCCTATGTCTTTAGATTCTGTATTCACTAAAAATGTTGTCTGAAAATAGCCAATTGTTATATTTTTATTATGAATCCTATAAACGTAAGCCTTATTTACACACACTATAAAAAGCTGTTCATGATTTCAATCTACAATAATTTTCACATAATATTTCGGAACCTTTTTTGTTATCATCCAATGGATTTAAGGCGAGAGGGAGTGTCATACTTACTGACTAAAAACTACCCGTCACTACTCCTGCTCTTCGAGCCGTAGCCCCAGTAACCCGCTAGGTAGTCCGCAACTCCGGGTCGGGCATCAGCTCTTCTGAGCTCCATATTTTAACTTACAACATTTATATCAAACCGAAACACGACACAAAAACAAAGTCTATTATTTGCGCATAAACCAAAATACAGCATACCATATAATTACGTAAACCTAAAAAAAGCACAAGAATGAAAAATGGTGGATTAAAAACCTAAAAATCTTTGACGCGATGCGTGTGATAAAATCATCAACAACGCATTGTCCCAAACTCATACGAGACACTTCCAGCACCCTTCTGCTACACACATATCTACGTATAGTCGAAATAAAAGTGGCGACAACGGTGTCTGGCTACGGCTTAGAGTTAAAAGGCTTCGGCTAGACGGCACGACTAATTGTCAACACTACTATTGTCGTATTTGGATGTGTATTTACATGTCTGACGGACGGTCTTGCGTAATTATATTGTTCAAATGTAAGGGTTAAAAAATGTTCAACGAAGGCAGAATTTATGCTAATTAATTGTCGTGTTAGTTGTGTCGTGCGTTATTTTTTGTTGGAAAATGTTTTTAAATATCCAGAACGGATTTTGACCCTGAGGAAAGCTAACAGATTTTATAGTCGTTTAAGAAAATCTTTTCCCTACTTTCGCATAAATTCCTGATTGAAACGTTCCTCATACAAATCATGGAATCATTTACGATTACTTTAGTTTTAAGACTCTTAAATATTCCATTTTGTAGGCGTGAAATAAATCAAACATCAAGATGTTATGTGCAAACACACAAATACAAGCAAAACCGCACCAAATGCTAGTACACACTAATATAATTTAATTACTACGTGACATGAATAGACAAAGAGACAAATTAAATGTTGGATTAAGGTATTCCGCGAGGGGTGATCCGAATGATTGATCACATAAATACCATATGTTCCGGCTAAACGGGTTGCTTTATTTCCTTGGTTTTTGAGTTTTATACGAATATTGTTTAGTAATTTATTCTAATTAGTGAAGCTGTAGAATATACTAGTACCTATACAAGAAACTAAAGGTAGTTCTGTAATGAAAATTCTGTTGGAGTGTATGAAATTTGAATGTCGTGGTGGCCCGCGGGTATAAGACACCCACTTTCCATGGTGCGTATTCGAAACTTACCAACGGCAAGTACCTACCAATGTGACAAATCGCCAATCCGCATTGAGCAAGCGTGGTGATTAATGCTCAAAACTTTTACGTGTGAGTAGTGGCCCTTGGTCAGCAGTGGCAGCAATAGTCTATTGATATGTGAAGTGTATGAAATTTAAGGAGGCTTACGGTCAGCAGTGGAAGCCCTGTAGCTAATATAACGATGATGATCAAACCAAGCTAGGAATCTTCACCAAGACCAAAAAACTCTTATAACTCAAACCAAGGCAACTTCATTAAAATAATTCTCGTGTAATTAATTCCTTCCATCCATTAGCAAAGCACTTCAATATAAAACAGTTTTTAATTCTGTCCCTCCAGTCTACAGTTAGGGAGTCACTGCAAATTGCCAGAGGTTGTCGTTGTTATGAAGAGTAGAGCAAACTTAGATTGGCGTTGGAGACGCCGAGATTGTTATCTTAATGAATGTGTTTCGGTAATATCGTGTAGATATTTTCAAAGTTCATTTTGAAAATTGAAGATGTATTAAATGATTAGGTGAAGTCATTTTTGGTTATGTCGTTTAAAGTTGAAATTGTAGCAAGGGTCGTGTCTATTAAAATGTTTTTTGGTTTCTCTTAATAACCTTTACTTCACCTTTTACAGTAGGATTCAGTTATTGATCTACATTATGTGTAGTAATATTTTATATGTTGTGATTCTGATTACGGTATATTTAGAACTTGAAAAACATCATCATCATTACTTTGCCTTTCAAGTTATTCACTAGTTCAGATTTCGTGTTTAAAGCACTACCTCTTGACACAGTTTCAAACCCATCACAATTTTCTAACTCTATTCTTCAAACAAACAATTTGTAGATCACAAATTAATAACAAACCAATGAATAAAACAATACAGCTCTTGAATCTAGTCAGTTCACCACAGAACAAATGAAACTAAGTCAATAACAACAATCACTTGAACACAAAAGATCAAGCTGCTATTTTGTAATAAAAGAAGCAATTACTTACTACAGTGGGACTCCAAGACAGCAGTCTATATTTATAATCGGATTATTTCTACCATGTCTGATGCTGTAGACTGCACCAACAAAGGCCATTCGAGTTTTCATGAACTCAATTTGAAAATGACTAATGAAAACCTACGAATAAATTCGACAAATTTTATTCCAAAGAACTTGTTTTCATTAAGAATATTGCTTCGTAAACTTTGCTTACAATAAGAACTTTAAACAATGAAGAATCAAATAGTGAGGCTCTCTTGAGATTTCTACTTAAAAAATTTAAGGTGGGCTTAGTCAGTTTTATTTTTAAGGAAAATAGCAGTCCTATTATTTCAGTAAATTGATAAAATTGGATCGTGTTCGTTACAATGGATCAGGGCTTTTCCGCGCCACAAATCAGTGATCCCGTACTTAACACTAGTTTGTATTCGCCGCCGAAGCCTCGGTATCGATTTACTATATGAAACGCACTTTATACACACCGTTGCTGTCATGCTATCATTATTGCAAAACCGAAGTTTGTCTAACACTAACGGAACATCCTTGATTTCTCACTCAGCTGAAAGTAAACCCTATTCTATAGCGTTGAAGTATAAAATTGCATAACAGTATAAGTTGTTCAGTCGTTTCGCTAGTGTAGGGAAACGTAGTCAATAAAGGCGGCTTAGTGGCATCGATAACTTTGTGTTTTGCGATATTTATGCGTTCCACTTGGCTCGGGAACACCTGTTTGTTTGTGTGCACGCCAGTGTGGGCAGACACGGGAATTTGTCTTGTCGATTGTTGTTTGCTCCCAAAAGACAGCTGTATGACGCCTTTGACATTTGCAGCTATTTGATCATCATTCATTTGTTACTGCTGTGTCTAGCTACTATTTTTTTAACAATAGAATAAACACACAGAACTTACGAAGGCAGGAAGGTTAGTAGGAAAATAATGGCACGGTACACTACTTTCATGTGTAGTACGTAATTACAAAATAACATACTCATTACAAAACTCTATCAAAAATCAATGAATATTTCCAAAAAAGCATTAGGAGTGTGAAACCTTTTATCGATACTAATGATGACAAAGTTACGCCCATCACTACAGGAGCCTCCGTGCATTTAACAGCAACATTCATTGTAATATTTGCTTTATACAATCTGTGTTGAATTTTGACTAGTCTGTTAAATAATTTAGTGAGGTTCGTTTCGCGTAAACTATGTAACAATCCAGTCCAATTAACTGGTTTTGTTGTTCCAGTTACGCAAGTTGATTCTTAGTAGAATTACAATAATTGGAGGATTCGACGGAAGCCTTATAGCAAGAGCTGCAGTCCTTTAATGCAATTTCCGTAATAAGAGACCTGTATAATGGCTGTCAATTATATAATAATTCAGTAATATCAGCTTGTAACTGTTTTACTGTAGAACAAAGGGTTTTCGAGTAAAAAGGAAACAATATTGATTGGCATGCTTTTTGATATAATTATATTGGTCATTTCAGGCTTTATTTGTTTACAATGATACTCTTTACTGTCAGTTACATTATACTCGCTAAACAGACAGTCTTTAAAAACTTTTTACTTCATTTTTATAAACAAAAGTAAAAATTTTTGCACGTTTTTTTTTCTATCGATATTTTTTGACTACAGGATTTCCCCATCCCTTCTCTATGTGTTTATTTTCTTTAGTATATCATAGGTTACTGTTATTTATTTTTCACTCAATTATTATTATACTAATAATAGTTTTTCTTTTTCAGGTGAGTGGTGTATGAATGATTAAGTCGCGCAAAGGGGAATGGAAACTTCTCGGCGCGAATAGTATGCTGTATACCCAAGGTAAGTTTAATTGGTTATAAATAATTTCCATCTAATCGAACTACTTGACAAAGGTGTTGATTTCTTGGAATATCATAATTAATTGGTTTGGTTTAGTAAACAAATACACGTGACACGTGTTAAACATTTCGTGTAATATTTGAAGGATTATCATGAACTCAGTGTCGTTTCTCATAAACTAGAGAATTTAGTTTAGTGACAAAAATAAATCATTTGGTACTACTACTAGTAACTAGATTAACAGCGTTATATTTTTGATTGTCGTAAGTAAGTTTTGATTTCATTATTCATTAGAAAATCTCTACAAATCAGCAAACAACATCATCGTTACCATAAGTGGCCACTGCTGACCAAAGGTCTCGTTTTACACGGAGAAAGTTACAGATAAACCACGACAAACATCAATTTAAAAAATAACAATGACTGAACAAAAACGGGAATGGCCTTCAATTTTTTTACTGTCTCCGTTTTCTTAAGTCAAGTAAAATCTACTTCTAAATCTGAAAATTACTTTGGTGAAAAGGCATCAAAATCAGTTCAGTCAGACGTGTCATAAGAGCGTACAAAGATACGTACATACAGGTAAAACTGAGAACCAAGTCTTTTTTAAGTCGGTTGAAAACACTCAAATACAATTTCCCTTTGAATTAATTAAGCAAGTATTTAATTTGACTCACCCAGTACTTCATGAACCACCCCTCACTTAAGTCGCTGATGGAAGTTATATATCCAGTTCACAAGTACCAGGGTCCCTGCTAACCATAGTATCACGCTTCGTCGGTTAGGTACCGGCTAGACGAGGCAGTTTGGTTGATTTCACACAATTCACGGCAATATGTTGTCACAATTAAAGGGGTAGACAGCTAGGGGTGGCTAAAGATGCACTACACTGTGTTGGTGATTTTGTGGCAATTATTTTGAGCTGATTTGATTGTAAGAAGAATTAGATCTTCTATTAATTTTGTTATGTAAAAGGTGTTGTAAGATTCTTCTGCTTTTATGAATCTTGAACGGATAAATCGAGCTCTATTTAAATTGAACCCTGTGAACTGAAAGACAATTTGAGAACATTACATGACACAAATGACGATTTAAACGAGTTTTCCACTGCTACTTCTAAAAGGTGATCAAAAGCGAAAAAACCTCGCGCAATTCCTTCCACAAAAATACCCATTGAAAACTTATCTCTCCGTTATCGCTCGCAACACAAAATATTTTCCCCAACTACTGTATCACGAACCTAAAATCATGAATAGAATCTGCAAACTGAATAAAGGGTGTCGGCTCAGGTGAGGGTGGGGTGCCAATGGTAGGTAGTCACGTTCTAAACAGCCCCTAAACGAAGGGTAAACGGACGGAAATAAGTCCTTTTATTTAGGGTACCTAGGGATATAATTTTATGCTATAGTAGGTACCAGTACTAGACTTACACTAAACAGATTTCAATTTATTGCTTAAGTTTTCGTTAAATTGCCTGACTTGAGTTTTGAATTTAGTGTCATGTTTCTCGGAGTTAATTTGTTTTGTAAAGATGTTGTTTCTAAGATTTTATCAAAAGCCTTTTTTCTGCGGATAAAAAGGCACATGAATGATCAAAATATCGTAAAACAGTTTTGTTTTAGAAACCCTAGCTCTTAGGCTCTGACAAGAATAGTCTTTCTGTTAAATTATCACATCAGTATCGCCTCTTATTTTGTCAGTAAAACAACCGTCGCCTTAATGATACTTGGCATTACAAACTAATTGGCTATGACATCAGTTTTTATATTTTCTGGTCACTAAAACCTTTATGCTGTGGCGTGTCCTATCTTACCCAACTCCCCGTACAAGTAGTTCTAGGGCTCCCCTTGGTGTCTCGCGCCAGACTACTTCAGACGGCTCTAGTACCACCAAGTGGGTGCGAAAAGTACCTAATTCAGGTTCAAGGTTATATTTTAGTGCGTGTGACTGTGTAGGTGTTACTGATGACTCATTAGGAGATGTAAGAATTGCTGGTAGTATGGATTTTTCTTTATGTTCAATCATGGGGACATAAATTTCAAAATGATTAATGTTGGCGAATGGATTCAATTATAATATCAGTAATGGTCCTTAATGTTTAAGTTTCTTGACGAGTCCTGATGTCATATTTCAGATACCTAGTAGTGCCTATCCTAAACTTTCTGATTAGTAATTACAAAGCAGTTCTAAACAAGACACTTAACCTGAATCATCGATAGATTGTTCACAGAGGACTTTAATAAATCGAAATTTTAAACTACCTACTATCGAAATAAACGTACCGAAGTAAAACGTTTTTACAGAATACATGGGTATATTGATGTCAGCTGATAAATCACAAAATACTTAATCAATCCGCTTAATCAAGCCTTTGTTTACATGGACAGTGTGTCAAAGTGGCATTTTTGTGTGATGGAAGCGGATCGTAGGCCGCGCGATTCAGGCTGCATATACATTATTGAGTACCACTGAGTGACGAGACACGCGTCCCAAGCTGCCGTTGTAACTCATACAGTCTACTTGAGCTAGTAACTTGCCTCTGCAGTTTTTGAAATAGATGGTTGTGTTATTAAGTTGTAGATTTTTCAAATGTTTTCATGGGAATTTAATACGGATGAAGATGTATATTTATCAAATGTTTTCATGGGAATTAAAACCAGAAGACCCATATTAGTGAACAAAATTCTTCTCTAAGTACGATGACAATTAAAAATTTAATGATTTCAATTAAAAGAAAGATAATAAAGTGACAAAAAGTAAGACTAGCTCCAAAAAATAACCATTTATTTTCATATATTCCAACAGATCTAAAGCTTATGTAAAATACCACAAATGTATTGTAAGGAAATGCTACTACGTACAGTACTGCTTCAAGATTAGTAACAGCAAGTAAGCAGGAGAGTAGTGTAAAGGCAGCACAGTAGCAAGCACTCGGCACCCCATAACGCCAGACACTCTCTACGCTGCGCCGTAGTTCGAGCGACGTATAAATAAGTTTGTACACACTCGCGCCATCACCCGTTCGTTCCGAAGGCTTGGGTTTTGAACCAACTTTAAAAAGCAGGTTTCCAATTTGAATGTTCATGTATAGATGTAAAGTAGGAGACGAAAAACAGTATCATCAAAGCAAGAAACATTAAGTCGTTAACAGTATTTAATGAGTCGTGTTTGCACTTTGCATTTGTTTTTATGGTTAGTTCTCAAAATTTTGTGAAAAAATTACTATGATTTTAAAACCTTGGTTGGTTAAATGGTCAGAACAGCGACTGAAGGGCAAGGATTCTCGGGTTCGATTCCCGAATCGAGCAAAGAATTATTAGGCATTTTTCGGTTTTTCGAAAATTTCTCAGTAGTAGCACGGTGTCTGGAATTGTGCTCAGTATATGGCAACAGGCTCACCTCCTATTAGATGGGACTTATAACACAAATGGTAAAAATTGAGTATACATTTTACAGTGGCATTATGTGCCGTAATGTGCACCTCTGCCTACCTCCTTTACAATTTACAGACCTTTAAGCTCTTGCACAGTTCACACAGATTTTCAGTATTAACTAAAGGTATCACTATTGAGCTAAACAGTAATGCACTCATGATATCGCCAATATCCAGCTTCGCAAATAAGCGGCTAGCCCAATAAGTTGATGGCAACTTCGACACACATCAACTCTGGCAATACAGTGAACACACGGCGGGCGATATGATTTGTATGCACACATGCGAACTTCTATCGTGATGAATTTGAAATGTTTCATTATGATGCTCTTACTCGTATCGATGAAAGTCGTGGTAGGTTCGAAACCTGGCAATAGTGATGATGACTGGGTCAAAAATAAATTATTACAACTTTTCAATACAATAAAATATTCAAAAATAATCACACTCTCATTCATAAATTTGATGAACTACTTAATTTTCGATTTTTTCTAACTAAATTTCTAGAAATAAGTCTGCTATTTGAAGTATAAATCTGATGACGTCATAATAGAGTATTTCATACAAAATTCATAGAAAATATGGTTTTTGACGTTTCGAAAAAAGTATTGAATTTGACTAGTAGGAAACTAGCCTATTGTTGGTCAAGAGTGAACGAATGTGACTTTTACCAAGCTACATTTTATGTTTATTTTGATTCCTTACAATAAATAAATAAACCGAAGTCAAGATTTAAAAACTCTTTTGTGAGATTATTTATGAACCTGAAGTTGAAAGTGACAAAGCAATTATAGTTCACAGGAGGGATTTTGCGTAGAAGGAAATTAGAAATTAATGTTGTATTGATAGCTCAGGGCTGCAGCTTTGATAGTTAATAACATCCGATACCTTATGTAGACTGCCCTTGTGAAGGTAAATTAACGCCGAATTTATACTACGCATTTTCAAATGTATAATAATCTGACCTAGTAAATGATATATCATAAATGATATTTATTTTTGCAAATAGGTTACACTTTTGCACGTCAACCTCTAAAATAACTAGACGAGGCCAGGATTTCCTATCGGATTATTCTGAGAAGAAATGCCTAAACAAATTCAAAGGTCAATCAAATAAAGAATAATGTGAGAGAATAGTAGAGAGAAGTCTATACAAGATACCTACTTAAAACCAACTTGAAGGTGCCAATGGTGGTCGGAGCTGGCTTTAGTCTTATAGAAGAATTAGAGTACTTAAAACAGAACTAATAAACTAAACAAGCCAACTTAAACAGGCAAAAATAGAGACTCATATGACCATAAATTCGAGTCAAAATTTACTTTAATACTGTTGTCATATTTGTTTGTTCGTGAGATGAAATGTTTGCGAATGTAAAGAAGAAACAAAGTTTAAATTAAGTGAGCAATCACTTGCAAACGCGACATGTGCACTACAGAGCCAAGATTGAGTTACAGTTACAGTGGAGCGCTGAAGTTATGTATAATATTTACCAATTTTATATTTGGTTTTGCATGGCTGAGTACTTGGCTAATCCTAAGCAAACTTTTTGTCAGTAGTGTCCATATATTTGTTTAGTGAAATGTTTTTGTAGAAGTCTAGTTTTAGGTGCAGGGTTTGTTTGTTAGGACTGGTAATACATCAAAATATGTTTCTATAGATAACCTCACACATGACAGAAAGTGAAATAGTATTAGAAAATTGGAATAATTTAAAACAACATCTATTGTAAACTGCAAACTCTATGACAATGACTTATTATAAGACAATATCTTAATTTACAATCAATATTGAAAAGAGCACTTCAAGCAAATGAGATATTGGTACGTATCTAAAGCTCACCCACGCTGTTTACTCAAAACCATTCAATAATTCACAAAACTACGCCAAACTGAATATTCCAAATTTAGTTGTCCTCCAGATCTCAGAACTGATAACATTAATGAGGGTATGTTTAGATACGAGAGATAATAATATACAATAATGAATACGTAGCAATTGTAAAGTTCACAAAAATAATAATTTAAATGATATTGTCGATTCCGAAAGCCTGGAATCGTTTGGCAGAAAATAAGCAACAAACCGAAAAAAAATACAGTCAATTACTTTAGATTTGTAATCCAAAATTAACCGAAAGTTAATATTAGATCTTTGCTTTTCACTGTAAGATATTACCATAATTCAGTTCAACTTCCCAGTAATTAATATAACAAAAACAATCTCTAAGCACCAACAATTACTCATGGCTACCCTACGAAGTATTTCCAGTCATATTTGTTAGTGAGCCAAGTCTGAGGCAACTGGCAAGAGGCCTATCTGATGGAGTCGCGGCTAGCAGACCCATTGTGAACTGTGATAACCCACTTTTAGCCGGAAAATGTTTTGTGTGTATGACACGTTGGAGATAACGGGTAATGTGTGGCCAGGATAGCCTGTCCATAGGTACATGTGGATTAGAACGATTCGTATTGTGATTGAAATTAGAGCAGATTTTGATGATGTGAATTATTTTGAAGAGGTTTTTAATTATAGCAAATTGACAATGTGTTAGAAGAACGTTATAATAGTTATCTATTTTATAGAGGCTTTAGTGGTTTATAAAATACAATTGCCAGGGCTGCAACTTAAAAAGTTGCAAACTATAATTCATACTTAAAATCAATTCAACTATTATAGAAAGAGGATTTAAAACTCATCTCTATCCCCCTGCAAGAACTAACAACAATCGTACAAATTTCCAGTAATTTCGTACTTACACAGCTTCGTTTGCAATCAGGCAGTTAGATAGTACTAGCCACTTATTGATTATGAGGTCCGAAGCCGGGGGCAAGTCGATAAAAAGTTACGCCACCACTGTAATTTGAAAGAGTATTTCACCGATAAGCTACCATTCGGTTTGCTTGTCTCTGCCACTGATAAAAGTTGTCCTATTATTTCTGCCGAGCGCCCTATCTGCGTGGCTCCAGGCGTTCACAAAGAAAACGGTGCCCGGTAGCAAGCCAACCGATTATCGATACAGTCTTTGTATGAATTATGTATTTAGTTGGAAAAATTTGTTTTATACGATATCTGGTTGAGATTTATCAGGCAAGTTTTGTTTGTGAGTTATACGGGGATAGTTTTGTGTGTGTTATATTAGTTATTCAGACGTGACCTCTTTGGTAAATGTTTTGTGATCTGTCGCTCTGGTTTTGTTCTGGCGTTGAAGTAATAGAACTTCTTGGAGCTAGTGCGAATAACTTGGCATTGTTTTATAACAAACAGTTGGACTGAGAAAATAAATATTCTTGGAGATTTTTACTATCGTAGTTCCCAAACGGAGTTTGACCTGAATGAAGATTGATAGAACTGGTATACAGCTGTCAGACTAAACTGAAATATACATGCTTGTTTTTCATAAGCATATTTAGACACCACTGACTAACGGTGAAGGAAAACATCGTGAGCAAGCTTGGTGATTAATGCTCAAACCTTCTCCTTGTGAGGAAAAGCCTTTGGTCAGTAGTGGCCACTTATAAGCAAAAGTGACGTGATGTGTTTTTCATAACAATATTCCTAAGTCGGTGTACATTATACTTTAGGGAACAGAGAGTAAAGTTCCCTAAGTAAAGGAGGATCCTCCGACCAGGCGAGGTGATCATGCCTGGCGGGCTTTCTGCCCAACTGTTGTTCGTTGGGATTTTCTATCCGTGTTAATTCGCATGTAAACTTCGTATGTGCGATGCAGGATATTTGTGACGTCATCCGTTGATTTTGCTCGTCGATGTGCGACTTCTGTCATCTGTCACTTGTTACTTGTCAATGTGTCGCCACATCACTCCCCCCCAAGACCGGAGGTCGATCCTGTTGAGACGGCTGTCGATGCTTGAGATGAGCGGTGCCAGAGCCAGTGTAGAATGTCCCTAGTTCCAGTGAGTCGGAACTGTGCCGCTGAATGCCCAGTGAGTCGGGTGAGCGGTGCAGGGTGATACTCCAGTGAGTCGGAGTAGTGAGGCTCGCAGTGTCCCACGGTGAGTCGGGGAATTGATGCTGCGAGGGTAGGTGCGTAGTGGCTGGCGTCTGCGTTGAAGGGAGGAAGACGTCCTCAGACCGTGTGCAGAGTGCTGTGCCTAGACGCTGATGAGGCCGTAGGGAAGAACCAGGCTGCATATCTTCGATGTAGCGTGTGGTGGTCCCTGATGAGGCCGAGGATGCTGGTTGGCTGCGACTTGATTACCGCTCAGCGGAGAAGTGATAGGTGAGGGAGATGGCGATAAGGATGACGGTGCTGATCTGCTCCGTGAAGGTTGGTTTCAATCACGTCGGGGTCACCACTTTAGGGAACAGAGAGTAAAGTTCCCTAAGAAAAGGAGGTTCCTCCGACCAGGCGAGGTGATCATGCCTGGCGGGCTTTCTGCCCAACTGTTGTTCGTTGGGATTTTCTATCCGTGTTAATTCGCATGTAAACTTCGTATGTGCGATGCAGGATATTTGTGACGTCATCCGTTGATTTTGCTCGTCGATGTGCGACTACTGTCATCTGTCACTTGTTACTTGTCAATGTGTCGCCACAATACATCTGGACTTGTTACATTCAAAGTGACCATTAAGTTTTTCCAGTTTTAGTTAGCGGTAGGTAGTAAATTGTGATTTCATTTAGCTTTTATAACAAGCATTTTACGTCAAAGCATCATAACTTTTGTACGTTTACATTTCAAATATTATGTGCACATAGCGTGCTGAACGGTTTTCAGTATTCAATAAATTACCATGAAAAAGCGTGTTGATTGTTTCATAAAAGTAATAAAATGAAAATGAACGGTTCAATCTATATAACTAACAAGCGCCAATTAACTATGACATGGTAAACTAAAGGGTAGAAAACTGTTCACCATTAAATGACAATAATTATAACATTAAAAAACTATTTGACGGTTGTAACTAAATAAGGTTAAATGTCCGTTCGCGTGTTTGTCACTAGTGCCAGGTAATTGAGTGATGTAGGCACTAACTGACCAATGAATTATAAATTAAACCATCGGTTCACGTTTAAGCTTACCTAGTTTTATTTTATAGGGAACCTAGTGTTATTTTCGTTGATATGCAAAGTTCGATGTTGAACAACAAACTTTTTATCATTGATGGTTTTTTTTTTGCGTTCTACTTCAAATGGCATTTCTATGAGTATGGTCATAATGATAGTTCAGAAACCAAATTTTGTATTGGTGTGTTGCAAGTTTAAACGATATTTGTAAGTTTCGTCTAGTATTTCTAGATCTCTATCCACTCGATGATGCAATAAAACTTTTACTGGATTACCAAAATCTCCTTCTGGAAGGAGATGGCAGAACGAACTTGGCCTCTGCGTTAAGGAAAGGGCGCAGAAAGCTCTGTACAGAGACAAGTGGTAGGGGGGTAGGTAGACCTTTGCCCTGCAGTGGGACGGCTAAAAATAAAATAATAACCAAAATAATCACAATTAATGTGTATTCCTAAAAATGACTCGTTTAACCATTTACTGTAAGACCTATATTCCCTAGTAAGTTACATTACGGTACAGAAAGTAGTAGTATATTATGATGAACTAACTGCTACTACTTTTGGCCTCAACTTTCTGAAGACTTGTCGGAGACCGGAGTCAGGCCGCTGCCCGCGGGTTCATGCCATTGGCTCTTTGTCACTGCCCTGTAACGATAGCAATGAAAACAAACATATTTTTTTAGGCCCATGATATTTTTATAACTAGAAACTGCAAACTCATTTTATTTTTTTTGAACTTGAATATTAAAAAGGAAAAGCAATTTGCAGCGAAATATTGAAAGATAAGATATGAACTTAATTTAAACTTAAGAGTTAATAAACCCTTATCTATTAATTTCATCTTTATTGAAATAGGTTTAAAGACTAATTTCGGGAGAGTAGTATAAAAATGAGTGCATAAAAATATTTTTAAGGAAGCGCTAGGCCCTGTGGTGTATAGAGTCAGTGTGCTTTTACTTGAAGTCCAGTAAATTGAGACTTGTAACGTTAGCAGCAAAGATGAATATGGAAGTTTTGTGGATAGATAAAAATAATTTCAAGGTTAACTTTTATTAGTTTGTACGAAATGGTATTTAAAAATAAGTCTTATTTTTTGCAACTACATTTTACATGTTACCTTGATATTAGGCACGATCAAATTTGAGTAAAAGCATTTGAATTGGAATATAAACTATAATATCTTAGTTCCAAATTTCAGTAGAATAATTATAATCCTTTCAACCAACAAATTTCGATTTGAAACCCCTAATTAATATCATAATGAAACATAGCCTCCGAATAACACATTTCACGTCACGCCTTCTAAACTGGTACTCGTGAAATATTTCCATTATAATCTATTCTGCCGTCCGTACGGTAGTACACAACAATGTGACAGCCGCGTGCCGGACGTCCGGTCCCGGCCGTCTCGACGCCGGTCCAAACTTATTAATTGCCCGGAGCCGCGCCGCGCCGCGCTCGCTTGCGCTCATTCTACTCTTGAAACTGTTATGGTGGGCGTAGGGATTTCAGTTTGTAAGGATTAACTGACTTGTGTGCAGTGTGCACTATCAAGTTCAGCTTTTTCAAGTATCGTCGATAGAAAGTTTTGTTGGGTATTTTTGGTATCTTTCCTTTCCCCAACTAGTTCGGGATTATATGTGGATTTGGATGAATGTTTTCGTGGAGCAATTACTATGTCTCTTCTGTAGACCATGATACAAACGTCCATATAAGTGCCCATGGCATGGTTTTAGCTTTTCAATAGATTTTGAACCCATCACTAATTATACTTAACAGAAACACCCAGCAAGCCATAACATACAACATACAAACAGTCATATCCTACGAGCAATCACAGCACCCACCATTCATAATTCAAAAATAATAAGAACAACACGAATACCAATCGTAATTAGTCGGGCTATTTCGGCTGCGTCGGCTTCGTTGCGCAGGGGCATACGTCAAAACATCGTTTTGTTTTAGAAGGAAGATATATTTTACGACAGTCGCCGGCGCAGTCACGATTTTTAACTGTGCCCTTCTTAATTAATGTTAATGTCGGGTCGCAATCGGCAGTTGAAGTCACAGAAGATCGTTAGTCTTTTTTTAATCACGCGCAGGTGTTAGTCTTATATTGTTTTACTTTTATTTGCTAGAAATTTTAAGTGTAACAAAGATTGTAAGAGATCTTTTAATGGTCATTCAAATAATGTTCCACGTAATTAATCAGGACGATAGATATATTGATACAGCCAAAAGAGATACTCATGTGGACCCCATAGAATATTTTCTTAGTTATACAATCATTGAGAAGGGAAAATATTATTATGAAGGACATTTTCGATCACACCAAGTACTTAAAAATATTTGTCATCCCCGACCAACACTTTTATCAACAAGCCAACATCATCGACACAAAAAATCTGTATGTCATTTTTAATCTCGAGCCGTTCATTAATTTTACCGGCTTTTAAATAAAAGATTAATCCGGCTCCCATTTTTCATTTCCACCGATCTGTGGAACATACTTGGGCAGGCTATAAATAAATGAACTTACACAAATAACTACTGATATTTCAGTCTGACCCATTCCGCCACACGCGTGTCGCCGAAGGCAGCAAAGGTAAACGCTCCAGTATGTGATACGTTTTAAATAACTTTAAACTTTCTGTTTATCGCCTGAAGGATGTTTGTTGATTGTGTAGTTACTTGTAACATTTATTTTATCTGTATTTTAATCCTTTTTTTTATTTGGTGAATATTTATAACTTAATTAAGTTTACCTATTATGTGTTGGACCATTCACATTGTGGTCGCAGGTGTGAATATCAAGCATGGGTACGATTGGGCGATAAACTAGGTTTTAGTTTTCTAAATTAAAAATAAATCAGAATTCTGGAATTTTGACTGTAGGCTTACCCTATAATACGAGTGTAGAACTAATCATCTAACTTACTTGAGTTCAAAAGTCTAAACCAGCAAACTCTGTGTGGGCTGCAGAAGGCAAAAGTTCAACGGTCGATTTCGTAGTGGGAGTGTAAATAATTAATTTGTAAGTTCTTTTTAATCGTGATAAAGTTTTATTCGGGTTTTTACTCATGTTTGTTAAAGATTTGATTAATTTTAGTTAAACCAAAATTACCGAAGTACCTACATACAACGAAAACTTTAGAGTGCAAAATATCAAAGAATTAATAATATTTTGTTTAATTAAAGGATCAAATTCGAACTATTTCATCCTTAGCCAGGATTTTTAAACTAAGGGTAAGCGTATTTTTTTCTCTTACATCAATGATAAAACACTTCTCACATCTATGTCACATACAAATGACATCTGAGACCTTTTTGTCACAAAACATTTTACACAATTTTTCACGCATGGTACCGTAAGGGTCTCTGTATACCTTATTCATTGCCAAAATGACAAATATGTTAACCGAATCATCAATCCGGTAATAAGTCCACCTGCCGTATTAACTTATTAATATTGCAAGCGTTGTCCGTAACAAGATCATAATGTATTTATCGCGACACGGTTCCCGCGCCGGCCCCGTACCGTCCCGCATTGCGACCGGACTGGTTCGACCGACAGCTCGGACGGATTCGTAGGTACCTACGCCTGAAGGATTGCGTCGCGGTCTCTTCTCGTTATTTATTTACAGGTTTTCAAGGATAGGTGATACTGAAATTGGGTTTTGGATCAAAAATAAGTGGAACCAAACATTTTTTCGAATTCATTTTACTAAATTAAATATTATATTATGATACACGGTACTCGAGAACCCTTCATTTTTTGTGGACATTCTAAATTTAGTAGTGAGCCGAAATATGTAAGACTGTTTCGTGGAACACAATTTGACACTCCATTGAAGCGTTTAATTAATAGAAATGGACCCTTAAATGAAGGAGTTTAGGAATAAGAAGAATTAGAAAATAGGTCGACAAAAGTTTCATAAAACCATCCTATTATGGTTATGTTTTGTCTATACCGTACCTTTATTTAATTGGCGACACAATTTTATTCATGAGTGGCGTTTATCGCTAGTCATCAAGCGAATTGATAACTGTCAGAGCATCCATCAGCTCGTTTGCTTCCCTTTCCATAAAAAAATAAATGTAGGTATAGACTGCATGCACATGTATGTTGCCTTAAAAATTGCAAATACAAAACCTGACTAGGAATTCAGTCCCAGCTCTGACTGTCTTCTCGAGATCATAAAATCAACAAAACAGTCAGCTCGCAAATTCTCAATAAATTGTATTACGCATATATGTTTAACAGTACCTTAAGTACACAACATTGATGACTAATGACCTCGGTTTCTACAACCAGAAACCTCCACCGCATGAATTTTGATTGGCAGTATGAGGAAAATCGTGATTCCTTGTATTTAGTCTTCGTAAGTCTTCACACAAGTGTCTATTTGAACGAGTAATGGATTGATGAATCAGTATCCATCACAGCAGGATATGGTCTCGAATATTCATTAATAGTAGGTAAAAAAGGGTGCTTAATAGTGAATTCTACCACGATTTGGAAGTCACGATGTTCGGTTTGGTTTGGTGGGCTTAAAAGAGTTTATGTTCCTAAATGACGTCATACCAACACCCGTATTCACAAACGATACTTTCCTCAGTGAAGTAGCAACGCTCTGCAAAGTAAGGCATTTCTCACTGCGTAACATCTGGCAAGCCTTTCAATTCATAAACGATACTTAAGCGACCCTTGTCTAAGCAAACCCGTAGCGTTGAATAGAGCTCTGTGATTGGTTCTCGTATGTTGCGTATTTCACGTCGCTGCTTGACGTTCATATCAGTTGTCATACAACAACGTCAAAACATAAACAGTTACCGGTAACCAAGAACAATTTTGAGTTGTCATACAACAACGTCAAAATATAAATAGTTACCGGTATCCAAGAACAATTTTGAGTTGTCATACAACAACGTCAAAACATAAACAGTTACCGGTATCCAAGAACAATTTTGTTAATATTTGTGTTGGTTTTATATTCACAAATATGGATACAATAACAAAATCGGGATCCCTAAACACAACTGTCTGTCTGTCCGAAAAATACTTATATTTCTCTAACAAGAAATAAACCTTGTGACATCTATTGCCATTGACAATGGCTATGCGTTGCTTAAAACAGCTGGCAAGCTACTTTAGCTGTGCGTTCATTTTGAAGGACGCATAGTACCAGCTGTCACTCAAGTATTGTTTATGAATTAGATTTAGGGGCCCTGTGCGCTCGCGCGCACTAAGAGACCGCATAGTATCGTTTGTGAATACGGGTGTAAGTCTAATAGTTCTTGAAGAAGAACAAATAGGGATAAAAGTAGAGGGTCAGATTTATCATATTCCTATGTGTATGGTTCACTAATCTTTAGGATCTTTACCAAACAAGCAGATAAAGCGATCCCTAGCACTATCCTATGTTACCTTAACAGCTAATATTGGAGCCAATATTTCGGTGTTTCTTATGTCTTTGGTAGTGTTGTTCATCCTATTTCAAGTCCTTACTGATATGTATCTAATGCAGAGTCCCGTTTCAAAACATTGTGCAATTTTTAAACAATGATTCACGTATTCTACGGCACATGAAGTAATCACTTTGTTTTATACAATATTGATATTTCACATCGCCTCGAACAAAACATGCGTTGTACGTATCCTAATAAACAATGCAGATCGCGTACACGCGCGGTCGGCGGCGTACGCGACGAATGCCGAAACTGTTCGCAATCCGATACGCGGCCACCGACGATGTTTCTGCAATTTGATGTCTGACTTCTCTCCCTTCGATAACTCCACCTGTCATTTTCGTGGCTTGTGAATACGGGATTTGGAGGAGGGATTGTATCGTGATTGCGATACTTGTTGGCCAATGTACAGTATGTCTCAAGTATTTTGGGTCGAATGATTAGATTTGATCAGAGATGAAATGTGAATAAAATAGTGTGAGGCCCGTATAATTATAGTACGCCGAAAGGGTACGCAATACTGCGTAGTGAATTACGTAATTGTAAGTTGAACGTCTTAAAAAGTGACCGTAAAATATAAGTCTAGTAAACTAGACCAACAAGGATTAGCAAATACCGAAAGTACGATTTCATTTGTGTCTGCCAAAGCCATAAAAAAGGTCTTTCTCTTTTTTAAACGTTTACCCAAACTATGATTTTCTCATGTGACGTGGGTGCGTTTACAAACATACATGTATTTTTAGCCGCGCTCACATACACACACATGACACCCAGTCCCGAAACAGGCAATTTGTACTATACACAACACACAAAGAGTTCTTTCGATCCCGCTACACGTTGTGCGGTGGCTGGTTGCCCAGCCACTGCGCCAACTGTGCAATCAAATTCTCACACTGTTTAATTCTCATGTATACTTACTTCAAATTTTTGTTGATCCTCTGATTTAGGGTTGCTAACCTCTCCTTTTCTAGACAACAGTTTTATTGTCTTAGTTAGCATAAATCTTAACAAATGTCAAAAGTTTCATGTCTTCCTGTCACGTTTGTTCACTCCATATTTTTAGCCACATATTATAATTATCATTTGTTTACCTACGCATAAGCAGAAAGTGCGTACGTAAGATTCCACTTTAGAATTTAAATATTTAAAGTCGGAAGTTCAACGACGTGCAAAAAGTTGACGAGCATAATTTAAGAACGAAGAAAATATAAATGAACCATGTGTGTATTTATTTTTAGAAAGTACCTAATCATTCTCGACTGACTCATTTCTATAACGATTTTGAGTAACTGATAACCAGTATGAAGAAAATTAGAATATTTAACATTCCGACTTTATTTTGATTGGCTTTATATACCGCGACTAATAAAATGGTTTAACCAAACAACATTGATTGTACTCACAAAAAAACCTGACCAAATGGCTGCTTCTAATGCTTATCATTAATCGATCACGGAAGCTTAATTGGAACGAAAACAAAGAATATTTAATAGCTTCTCGATACATTGGCCTAACAGTGTTAAAGAAAAGAGACTAAAAAATTGCAGCTACATTTAAATTAAGGCGAGCGCCCAACGAACACATTACGGTACCCAATATGCTCTGGCCACTAATGCTCAAACTGTGTTCCGTATATGCATCGTATTTCAATCATTATTAATTACCAAGGCTGGGCCTTTAACGCATCTCGATAACTTACGGTCTAAGCATACACGATACTTGCTCGTCGGGTTAGTAGCGTCAACACAGCCATACTTAATTTAGAATCAATAATTTAAGAAAGCCATTTTTATTGCAGACTGTAACATATTGTTTATATTTAATTTTAGATCTATAGATTTATTGCAAGATGTCTAAACTTCAATCTATACAAAGATCACAATGACAATACCTACTTAGACGTACCATAAAGTCTGCTCCATTCGTAACTGCCATTGACAGATAACATTAGTCACTAAACACAATGTCAATTTGCGGTCACGATAATTCTGTTAGCTGTTGCCGTTCTTCAAGATCCACGTCACGTCAATTGTTAACATAATTGACATTCCGAAATTAATAGCCGCCTAATATTCTATCGGTACTAACCCTTTCTCATTGAGGCAGTCTCTATCAAACCGGTATCGGGGTCTAAAGCGCCAATGTTACTACACCCTTGCCATACATTATTACTTATGTCTAACCGCCGGATAACTCAATATGGGGCCCCTTCTAAACGATTTAAGATCTCGATGGCTCTGTTAAGTTTTCGAAGCGTTCGAAGGGTTATTTTGATTAATTCTGAGAGCACTTTCAACATTTATTGGAGTTTCAATTTATATTGGTTGAACGTTCAAGTGTGGTTTAAGAATGGATCAAAAGAGTATTAATTGTTTATCTCCCTGTTAAAGTTACTAGAATAGACGGATACTGCGGATACTGTTACCACTGTGCGGTAAAATGCTACAAATGAAAATAATTTCCTATTGAAATTGAAGAGCTTTAAGAAACCACGAGTAGTTTCGATATCGCTTTGAATACAATATTTTACTATTCAGACACGAGATAGGTATTATAATATTATAGGGAAAGGATCTCTAAGCTATCTATCTTGTTCTCAATAAACCGATGAGTGCTTTTGTCACCTGAATAGGTTATACCCAAGGTTTGTTTCTTTTATCTGTGTCTATTAATAGACTAATTACAATTGTACCTACCTACACAAATGTGTAAAATGTCTCAACATGACTTGATACTAAGAAATATAATGTAGCTTGCAATCAATTTCTTTCAATATGAAACGCACATCGCCAAAGATACCTGTTTCATACCCAGGGCTGAAAGCAAGACCCAACCAAGACGACCCTAAGAAAAACAACAGAGTACTACATAATTCCAAAAAGACATTTAAAGGTGCCACCACATTAACCATGATAAACGCACTCACTCTAAATGTACGAATATGTAATACGGAATGCCATTACGTACCCCCTTTTATGACCGGTATAAAAGGTCACTGGCTCCCCCAGTAAGGGTTGGTTGCATTTAAAACCCCTAAAATCCTAGGAGTGTCCAAGAAAGGATTTCAAAAATTGCTCTATGAATAAAAATGCGGCTATAACTCTTAATACCGGTCGAAATATGACCGGATGCGTTTCTCCACAGCGACGCATGCTATGTGTAAGGGAGCGTTCTCATTAGTCCTGTCCGATTGTGGGGTTTTCATCCGGTTTACGGGAATTTAGGACGGTGAAATTTGTGAGATTATAGTCTGAAATGTTCTTTATCATTCTAGTTTAAAAATGAACGCTTGTAGGTTGGTGAACTTAAAATGTAGTGGTATGTTTTGCAAGGCACATGATTTCAACCAAAAAATAACTCACGAAAACCTGTTTAGGTATAGTATGTGATTACAAAAGTCATTTTAAATGTTTTAAAGCTTCTTATTGTTTTGTCTGTTTCGTATTTAACAATGGTAAATAACATTATTTTAGTTTTTTAAGAATAAAACACTGATCATCTGTAACAATATGTCCTCAAGTCCCGTAAATGAATTCAACGATTCACCCGTCCGGTTGTCGTCCGGCTTTGAGCTCTATGTGAAGTCCACATTAATGTAAGCGTTTACCACGATGATCTCCGATGCATAATGCATGAGCCTGCATATTATGTACTAACACAAATATATTCATATGTAATGTAATGCGTCATACTTTACGTATTCGTCACCATTTTTGTATGGAATAGAGAATATTTTTTATTGTAATGTTATTGATATGGAGACTGCCTCGTTGGGCGAGTGGTCGCAAGTGCGATTGCCGGACAAGGGGTCTCGGGTTCGATTCCCGGGTCGGGCAAAGTATTAATGGGATTTTTTCTCAGTAGCAGCACGGAGTCTGGAATTGTGTCCAGTATATGGCAATAGGCTCACCCCCTATTACATGGGACTTATAACACAAAAATGTGAAAAGTGGGTGTACATTGTATAGCGGCATTATGTGTCGTATTGAGCACCTCTGCTTACCCGTTTGGGGATTAAAGGCGTGGCGATATGTATGTAGAATTTTTTGTCTAGTCTTTAATGAATTAGTGTTTTAAGGTTTGTTTTCGTATCTTTGATCTTGTATCTGGTATCATCGATCTCATCAGTCGTGTGTGGTTTCTAGAACAAAAAATCGGTCATAATAATAATTAATATGTAGCTAGGTTCATTGACGAGATCAAACTGATAACTGAACTTACTTATCTAATGGCACGCATATATGTATTATCTAGATTTGAGCTTTTGATTTAATTTTTTAAGTAGTTGTTTAGCTATAGCCTCATTCTTACTACGTATACCTAGTCACAGAAATAAGTAGTGAAAAGTGGGTGTTATATTAAAATTATGTATATTTGTGCGGTATCTCCGCTAACCGTTCTGAGGAACATCGCAATGTCACGTCTTTTTTACTCACAAAGAGGTAGGCAGAGGTGCACATTACGGCACGTAATGCCTCTATGCAATGTACACCAAACTTTTCACCATTTGTGTCATAAGTCCCATATAATACGGGGTGAGCTTGCCATATACCGGGTACAATTCCAGACTCCGTGCTAATACTGAGAAATTTTTGAAAGACGAAGTTACGAATTTTAGAAGTGTTACTGGGCTTTTTCCTAATAATACTTTGTCCGACCCAGGAATCGAAGCCGACACTCCTTGTCCGGCCGTCGCACTTGCGACCACTCGACCAACGAAACAGAAGTGACGGGTATTTTAAGTTATTAATTTTTTACCGGTCAAATCTTAATTCACACGTCCCGAATAGCAAAAACCGCAACTCCACTCTGTATAACATGTCAATCAGCTTGACTCATGTAACATACCGGGCTGTCTGTAGATTGTCAAACAATTGACCGCACGTCGGTAACGGTCGGCCGCCTCATTCATAGCTTAGTCATTGTTCTTGCTCGCATTAGTCTCCTACTAATGGGGAGTTCACACTTTGCTTGTGGTTTGTCGAAAGTAGCGGATAATTAATTATTATTGTGTTATTGTTTTTTGAGAATGTGTAAGTTGTAATGTATAATATTACATTATATGATGAGTATTTTTTTGAGGATTTTTAGTAGCAGGTTGTAGGAGATTTCAACGAGTATTAGCACCTATCTTCATTGGCGAATGGCCTGACAGACTATTATTTAATTCATTATTTGTTGGTTTAATTGGAAGAAATTATTTGACTTTGAATATCAGTGATAAATCCTGCTTGATCTCAGAGCTTAATTTATTGTCTAGTTATATCCAGATAGTTAAGTTATACCAATAGCCAATCAGACGCACCTATGACTACTCTACGATTTCTTTTCTTAATTCACGATTGTTTACCTTAAATACATCGGTGTTTCCTAAAAATACCATTTTTTAAAAGCTTGTATCATAAAAAGGATTACCTCAACAGCGTCTACTCGATACCTAATAATGCCTACACAGATTGGCAGCTTTTCTTCGCACCCTGTACAACCAATGTTTGTGAAACACCCACGACATTTAGCAATACGGTTTTTCATAATAAAAAAAAACTACGTGGGAGCTTGTGGGTGTAATATCACAGACAAATACCACCCAGCGAGACTACCACGAGACTGTTGACATTTCCAGTTAATTTATAAAAATACGTCAACTTATAATCAGTAAACATTTTATCTGTAAATAAACAGTAGCAAATATGTAAATAGAACAACAATGTCCAAACCCACGGCGGGCGACTGAGAAATTAATTATGTGTCGAATGTGCTGCCATCTGCCGCATCAATATTCAATCCTATTGGGACCGATAGACCAACCAATTCATTTAGATCCCATCCACGTCATTATATTACCTCGAGGCTAGTTATAAGTGTTTGGGCCGGCAAGGGTTCTATGGTTCAATGTTTTCTGGACATCAAATTGCGGTGTATTCAATAAGCGTTTTGTGTGGCAATGCTGCCAATGATAATAGGATGGATCAATTACATAGCATCGTACCGACTTTTGTTAATCAGACCGTCCTATATTAGCTGCTGAAATTAATTGTTATTGGTCATTCGTTGGTTTCATCTCATGGGTTAGCCACAAACAATTCAATTTTATATTTTTTTGCCGAGCTCCTAAGGTATATATCACATCACATCGACAATCGCCATTATAAGCCCAGGTTTCCTCATGATGCATGGTGTCCTTCACCGTTTGTCAGTGGTGTCTCAATAATGTTAGAAAGTACACATAACTCGGAAAAAGTCACAGTCACATTGCAATGTTATAGTGATCGAGTTTCTTATCAAGCACAGTCAATAATCTTAAACAAATCATCATACCTCTTTGAATGCCATATGTAATAATCTAAAACACCTACATAACTAATTATAACATTTACCTTCATCTTAATTCTAATCTCTAATACAAATTGAGAATTTCGAACAATTACAAGAAAACCAAAGCCATCGAGTAACAAATAACGTTCTATAATTATGGGGGTTGGTTTCCAAATTGCAATCAATTTGTCCGATTAACGCGGCCACCCCATGAAACCTCAGACCACATACCAAATATATACCGTCGTGTTAAATATTGATAGTGCTGTAATACTCGATTCAGATAAAATTAAGCTTAGCTTTGGTCGATGATGATATTAGACAAGTTGGATATTGCAAGGTAAATAATTTATTTGCTTAATAAGAGAGTTTCCATTCTTGTGACGTAGCGGTTGGAAACCAATCAATACAATAGAATGAGTATATTTTTACAATGTATAATCAATATTCTGTTAGTCTTCTGTATGGATAAATTTGAAGTAGGTATGTACTTTCCAAACAAAGTCTGTAAAATATGTGTCAACAAGCTATTAGAACTTACAATTATTATAGCTACGACAAATCTACTATTCTGACTTCTATACCCTAAAGAACTTTTCAAAACATTCTTAGAGAATTTATTGGAGTCTTACAATTTGCAATACTGGACGAGGAAGAAACAAAATGGACACCAATCCTTAATGAATTACCTTTTGATAATTAGAACAGTAGACGTCTCGATTGCAAATCTAATCGGCATGGTTCAATTATCTCTAATTAGCACAAAGTCTCCGTTGTATATCGACAAATTAAATTCGATTCGTTACCCGATAATTTGCTCTGCACATTAACTGTGAAATCGGGAGTACTTGCAAATACGTAGAATTTAGGGAGATTGTCACTTTTTTATGAGTCTAGATAACGAAGATGCATAATGCATAACATTGACATATAAAATAAGTTTATTTTTCGTCAAATGGTAGACAAAAGTATTGCGTACCTATAAATCAGAGATAGACTATTCAACTAAGAAATCAATTGTGTATACTGAACGAAACTGAAATTTTCAGTGCGATATCAATCATCATTGATTGAGCAACTTAAATTACCTTTAGTGTACTAGATCATCACTGTTATCACGCTTCAAAACCCATGAGGTCCTATCTCAACCAATCACATCACTTTGACTAAATGGCTTCTGCCAATGATGGAAGACCGTACGGAAAACCATGACCGATTGCGCCAATTACAGGGGACTGGCACTCATAATTACTGGACCAAGATCGATGCCGCTTTCCAAGAAGGATGTAACGTATGTCAGTGTGGTCGAAGATAGGGGAATGACAAGTCTTGGGGTGATAAAAGGTACTTACATGCTTAATCTTAACATTAATGTATTATCACCTGGTGCTTTGTGGGCTGTTTTAGATTATTTTTTGTCAGAACTATTTCTATTTGCTATGTGTGGTGTATGTTTAAGCAGACTGTAATTCAATGGTAAGATGGGTAGATGAGAGATGGTATTCAAATAAACGTGGTTTAGTCTTCGAGAGTGGGAGGTGTAACATTTTTTTTTTTAAGTAATGCTATTATAATTAAGTAACTCCTAAGGCGATGAACTCTTACACTGAAAAAGCCTAAGGCAATGCATAGGTACATGAGCAAAATTCAATTATAATCATGTTTTAGTAAATAAATTCTACATTTTATTTTAAATTACACAAAATCTAGACGATGTTAACGTCCAATATCATTAGCGCCGACTGATACAAATATTATTAATAAATATTAAACAACAAACTGAACATGGTCCCAAAGGGCTGCCATCGAAATACATTAAAGGTAAATAAAATTCTCACTGCTCACTGAACCGAAAAAAACGTGCAATCAAAGTTTATCATTAAATTGGTGTCCGCAAACATTATTAACGTGATTATAATTACAAAATATAAAATGGCTAGTAACATTAAACTATGGTCGGCAATCATTCCCGGTGACCCGCCAGGCGGTCACTCGCGTCCGCTCAATTGGTGACGCCGATTAATTTCATTACGAAAACGAACGGGTCATGTACTCGTTCAATTCCATTCAATTGGCGATTGTGATCGTTTGGGTTTTTGCCCGAATACGAGTTATTTTATTGGTCATTTTTATTTATTATTTTGTTTATTTTCAATATATTCTTAACACTTACGTTAATGGAGAAAAGCTCTACTACTTTCGAGTCACAGTGGAACTTTTCATCATGAGCAGCGTGCGCAGACGCGGCGACGTTGCGCAGCCTACTTTCTTACCTTTTTAGTTAATTTAGTATGTATCACGATAGTTATTATAAAAACAAAATAACACAAAATAATACCATAGACGTTATCGAAAAGCTTTTACGAAAATTAGACGGGATAGAAGTTTGAAGGAATCCGTCTAATACCTGAAAATCAACAAGTATTCATTCTGAAACCAAATTCCCATAACACAACTGAGATAGCTCGCTGAATGTTTTAAAAATAGCATTCTATGCCCGTCGTAGGGGAGAAGAAAAATGGACAAAACGAACGCCTAACTTTTGAACGCATCCCGCAACTTTATGCGATACACTCAAATTGAAACTAAGTCATACTAATACAAACCTTATTTCTATGACTGTAAGGATTAGAAAACATTTGTATAGGTTCTATTTAACGTTGTAGAATAAAAATCCCGAATCAATTCTGTAAAAACTTATTCGGTTCGAGCTTCTAAAAGACATGTTACGTTTTGACATTGCGTACGTAGAATTAGGGGTATAAAACGACTGAAAAGGGTTCGAGTAAGATCTATATGTTGCGTAAATCTTTAGTAAACGAGCTTCGGTACGTGGCCAGTATTGATAGCGATGTGCACAATCGCTTTTACTTATATACTTACTTTATCTTCTTAATATTCACTAATATTGTGTGTTCGTTTGTTTGTCCTACTTTTGTGACAAACAGAATTGGGTATACACGCTAACTTCAACCTGGGAAATTAGATAATTTCCTCATGTAAAATGTATGGTACCATCCTATTTCTCAATGAAAATAGATTGGCATTGCTGTATTTTTACAGCAGACTAATACGTTTTTCAAGCTTTTGCATAGTTCAAACATATCAATGATCGTTTTTTTTTTGTCCCACTCTGTGGTTTTCTCCTGTATCATGGGTGCGTTTACAAACATACAATTTCACATACACATTGATTTATTGATATTACATTTAAGAAGGTGACTCATATTTAATTCTCTGCTTTTCAAGTGAATATTTTATTAAGATCCAGTATAATTTATAAAGTTAATACTAAAAGAAGATTACCTCGTATTTTGCGTAAAGCTAAGCTTGGGATTGGACTCGAAATTAAAAATATGTCTTTGATATTATCAAACTGTGAGTGTTTCAAGATTTTTGTCAAAAACTGAAATCGTTTACATTTTCATTAATCCTTAAAAGGGAAAGTAAATTGAAAACCTGTCGATTTTTATTAAATTCTGGTTTGGTAAGTTACTGATAAAATCTTATTAACTAAGAGTAAATATAAAAAAGTTAGGGAAACATTTTTCTAATCTCTGCAAAACTGTCCCAATTATCTATACATATCAAAATAAAATTTCATATGGGCTTCTATAAAAGAAACATTAAGTTTGACTTTCACATAGACACCTTTACTTTTTAAAACCCAAGTTTCCATCCATTTCTCATGTAAGTAGATTACAATTTATATCAAAAAGTTTCAAAAGATTTTGATATGAATTGACTGTTACAAGATTTTCAAAAACAATAACTAACGCACCGTGGCCCAAGACCAAGTATTTCAATATTAAGTTTTCTTGAAGTTTATTTTCTATTCTTGCAAAGAAATAAGAAAAAGTTTGGAAACATCTGCGCGCTACTTAAAAGGTCATGATGACATTTTAAATTTTCATCACTTTTTTTTTAAATACATAGGTACATAGCTATGAAAAGAGATTATTAAACATCGCCCCGCAATATCGCGTACCATGTACTTTATTAAACACAGTTTGTTCATAATGTAATATAATGTTCTTCATAAATTAGTTTTCAATTCAAATAAAATTATATTCGAAGGCATTTTTGGGTATCGAAAAATGTACACTTTAATCAATGTAGAGTAAACTTTTAATATTTTGTGGATACATATTTATAGATGTAATTTAATAAACTTGATTAAAATATGGCGACCACTGTCTGGTGGTATTTAGAAGAACCAAAACTGAATTAATTATAAAATTTTACATAGTTAAAACACGTATTGCTGACCAAAGGCCTCTTCTCACACGGAGAAGGTTTAAGCATTAATCACCACGCTTGCTCAATGCGGGTTGGCGAGCCAGCCCAGGTTTCCTCAAGATGTTTTCCTTCACCGTTTGTTAGTGGTGTCTAAATAATCTTAGAAAGTACACGTAACTCGTATTGCAGACATTAACACAAAAATCTATCTTGGGATTAATGAACACATATCGAATTAAAGAGGTCGGATAGAAGTCACCTCGTGCGCATTATATGGTTCATATACTCGCTAACCTTATTAAATTGTCAAGGAGACGACTGCTACAATCTCAAAATGTTCTTATAATAACAATATTATAGTAATTAGTCGCATAACGCGTATTAGGTTTATAACTGTAGTACACCTTAACTATTATTGCTTATTGGACTGGATAGACACATTTAATACTCGTAGAAGGTGAACCAATTAACAAACTTACGGCATTTTTGCAGACGTCATACTAGAATTTTAAAATGATCGTCCAATAGACGGAATGATCTAGATTTCAATCTGCAAGAGAAGATTTACCAGGAGAACTGGAGAGAAATATGTATGATGATGGTATGATACATTATATTTCTACAGCACCTAACTTCAGCACTGTTTAAAGTTTAGTTAAGTTAACACAAGAAAAAACACAGTGGAATTGTAGGACAATTATTTTAATTAAAAACATTTATATATTAACATATTTGTTCTTTACAATTTAAAATGACTGCACGGTTGGTGCGGTGGCTGGGCAACTGGCTGCCGAGCAACGGGTAGCGGGTTCGATTAGGAGCAACACTTTGTGTGATCCACAAATTGTTGTTTCGGGTCTGGGTGTCATGTGTATGTGAACTTGTATGTTTGTAAACGCACCCACGACACAGAAAATCCTAATGTGGGGCAACGTCTAAAAAAAAAAAAAAAAAGTGAGCTTCCTTTTGTAAAACTAGAAACTGTACGGTTACAATTCATTATACCTATGTTAAGACATTCACAATACGAGTAACCTATACTCACTGATTTAGAAAGTTTGAAAAGTCAACTAAGGAAAATGGATAAGTATGGCTTCGTTATAGGTCAAGAATGCTCATTACCTCTCGCATTGAGCTGCAATTTATACTCCTTATATGCCTTGGTCAGTAACCTTTAAACTATAAACGATGCAAAACTAATAACCTTTAGGAACATTTCAGTCTATAGAGTTATTAGATTTAGTATTTAAATGTCTTTATTTTCAATAGCTTTTGATATAAGGTACTAATTCTAGGTTTGACTGTATTAATTATTGGAACAAAATGCATTAGACATCACTCGAAAATTTACGACATCCTTTGACCATCGTGACATTTCACAACGAGTACTTTTATCAAATCTGAGCCTCAAACATAAATCACACATTCAACAGTCAATTACTGTTGTACAGTTTATTATGTATAAACTAATGGCTACTTGTTTGTTAAAAATAATCACAAATAATGTTAGACACGCTATTGTTGTACTCAAACAAATAAGTGGCATTATTATGATATTTGAAGTGCACTTGATTACACAACAAAAGCATAGTGAACAGCCTATTTAGCGTGCAGTCAACAGAATTTCAAGTGTACCAATTAAGGGAAAAAAGTGATCACGTGCCAACTTTCAGGTACCAATCAGCAATTACACAGACTTGTGAACATTGAATAAATAAAACGACTGCATCATGTATTTCCAAACCACCTGCCAATCTTGTTAAATATCCGAACAGCGAAACCACCGCACCTGGCGATAAATCGATAAAAAAGGTAAACAAAAGAAATATAGTCTATAAATCGGACCGCAGTGTAATTTACGTCTATTAGGGCCTTCACTCGAAACGCTGTAAATCTCTAGCGATCCCCCAACTCTCCTGCTTTACAACTTTCACTTATACCTACATGTATAAGAATACGAGCACTAGATATTTCCTTTGCGGTGCATTTGATAAATTTTTAAAGGGTCCGAATAGGGCTCGTGGGTTTTCGGAATGGGGGTCTGGCGTCCACCTGATTCATATTAACTTGGCGGTTTTCTTCCCCTATTTTGTTAAGGAGTATAAAACTAAATTCTGGCTGTTTAAATGGCTATTTAAAGTAACATCACGTTTGCAGCTACGTGTTGGTTTAGCAAGGTTGCATAATTAATACTTTGCCAAAAGCTTTGCTTTAGAGGTGATTCTTTGTAAAGATGAATTGCTTGGTGAGAAAACTTTACTGAAATGGTATAAATAGCTGGAAAAATATCAGATATTTATTTGATTGTTTACTAAACTCTCCTTATAGGTTGTTCAGGTTCCAATTGTTAAGGGTCCAGTAGAGTTAATGTCCGACCCAGTGCTGCAATTTACCTAGTGAGTAGGAACGGGGGTGGTTTTTAGTCAGTAAAAAACTGACACTGCCTATCGCTTCACGCTTCATATTCATATTCATTTATTTGCTTTCCACAATGTATGTACATAGATGTTCTAAATGTAAAAGTAACAATTATGGACCCAGTTTGGGCACAGCAATTTTAAAGATATAAAATTCAGGCTTAATAATTGGATGATCCTGAAATGATGATCATGACGAAAAAAGTTCCTATCTAATTTGTACTAAATATTGTTTCCCAAATAGTTCACACTGCGCACAGCTTAATCTTTCCATTTTGCAACCTTTTCAATGTTAAAAATCACAACTCTATTATAATTAATTTACAAAACAGTATCATAATACCATTACAGCACTCTCATAGACATCAGGAAATAATAGTTAAACGAAGTAACACGTTGGATTTAATTCAAAGGTGTTTCGGTTCGATGGCCGGGCCGCGACTTGCCCGAGGCGCAGAGCCTAGCTACAGATTTATGCGTTCGACTTGCACCTACATAGTTTAGCTTTGTTTCTCTGCAAGTTCCGAATTATTAAATGGGAAAGTAGAGAGGGTATCGCCTTAGTACCAAGTTCTTAGAGGCTTTAGTTTTACTTAGTAAATATTGATATTGGAATGTTTTATTGGTGTTTGGTGCTTACGTGGAAACAATTTCAAGTTACATATATGTTAAGGAAGTTATTTTCATACATTTATAACATTTTTAATTGATAAACGTTTTTCTTAATAAAAAACGTTTTAAATTATTGTTGTAATCAATGAAAAAAAGAAAATGTCATGAAATGAAAAGTATACGACACGCTTATGACTGCAGAGAATATAGGTTCCTATATACATCAACGTGCAGCATTTACTTTCCTTATACCTAGATACATAATACGTTTTGCAATAAGGTTGCTATGCTATATATCTTAAATGTCACAGCCAGTAGACTATCATTAAACTATCATAAAGGTTAATTACGTTTGCAGAAGCTCGAAGCGTGGGATTTTGTATATAATTTGTAATTAATAATTCCATACTCGTACCACTAATGAAATAACTGCGCGTGTACTATGTTCTTTTATGACTATGATTCATATTTTTAGTGCTTCGTACATTGTGTTTCTGGTGTACTGAAGATGGGTTTTATTGAAGACATCATAAGATAGTTTTAGATATGACATTTACTGATAGAACTGTACTTATTTCCAGGGCATCTAAACTCCGAATGTTATGCTTTGTAAATTTCATTCTGCTTATTTCTGGACACTGTACATAATTTGGTTGATCTGATGAACGAACTAAAAATTCATATTAAATCGCAATTGCAACTATTTAACCAAGTATCATAATTTAATTCACTTCTCTTTAATTATCATCATCAGTATTGTAGCTTTCTTCACTGACTGCACAAAAAAGACCGGCGGTTTTTTTTTCTTTTGCTACAACTATTGTCTTCATATCTACATTTAAGTTAATTTATTTAAACATTCTATATGAAAACTAACTTGCTTCGTAGCTCCAACATTTCTCAGCTCATTCGTACTTCGTCAGATAGCGAGTTCATAGCACAGGATTATAATTTACAACGCATGCGCGACCCTTCGCCTCGGTTGATCCATCGCGGCCATTGTAGTTATTGTCTAGCGTTGCACAGATTACCCGGACTATTCTGTTGTTCACGATGTTATGAGACTTTTTCTATGTGTATTTTTCATATATTTTTTTAAATATAGTTTTAATTTTCCAGCGTATTTTACAGTACATACGAATCTGTAGTACGAGGTCTGTGGCAAGAGTAACTTGCATTCAATATGAGTTTAACCACCAGTTCATTAAGCTCATGACAGTCTACGGTTGGACTATGAAGGTTTTATACAAAAAGGTTAGAATGTAATAAATTCTTGAGGTACGAGGGATTATTCACCAGTTCCCTGAGTACCGGCTTACTGTACCCTTAGTACAAGTTTGTTTCAGGTTAAAGTTAGAGCGCCGATCGCCCTCTCGTTTCGATTTCGTTAAAGGTAAAGCAAACTCGTACTAAGGCATACTGAGACTGCATAGGTAGCGAACCACTCAATATAAAATATTATCGCATCCTTTATGATGTTGCAAAAATAATAATAACTTTATTCATTTTCTTAACAAATAACTTTCATTTTCAAAAGAGTTACATCTTCCGCTATATATCTTATTAATTACATAGAATTAAAGGCGTATCTATTGCGACATACGCTTTCAGACATTAGATGAAAGGAAGTCGTTTATATTAATTAATGAAATTGAGGATGAAATAATAGTTCTACTTTATAGACTAATGCACTGCTCTGATGATCATATTGCAGCCAACGTGATGTCATCAGAGATGTGCTATGTGACCGTTTCCCCTAACACTAAGCTATGTAGCGGAAGATGCGCAGCTCGAGTATCGATTCGATGTGTCATCCGTAGCACACATCTTTCCATATAATATAATTGTATAAAAATATAGCTTAAATGAGTCCGTTTCCACCAGTCCTAAGATAGCATAGCATCATTTCTCAGTAGATAGCCCAACACATTGGTTTACAAATAAATATGACTGGTTGAAGCCTAACACAACCACTGGAATGTAGCATAGCACATCTCTGGCGGAAAATCACCCTAAGGATGGTAACAAATATACTCCACACTGTCATAACTACGCGCTTCATTGTATAAAATTGCATCAAAGTCCTTAACACAACTCAATAGGATATAAAATAAAACAATTGCGTACCGAAGTGTTAAAGATATCATTACATTAGACTGCTACACTTCTTTATACACCATCTCCTTTCATACAACAGCGGTCATAAATTTATTTATTATTATTATGTCAGTTTTTTTTCCTCATACAGAAATTATTACCGCCATAATTTCAACGTAACTCTGCACATACGTTTTATTACAAGGGAAATATCTTTATTAAGTCCACAGCATTTGTCTCCACTGATATGTTATCGCTCGCCCTCGCTACTCCCGTCTAAGACATAATCTCATAAAACTCTCCTTTTACGACCTTACCTATAACGTATGCGTTTCATTACCTCCTCTCTTCCACCTACGTTTATGCTCCTGTGTTAGAATACAGCAATGTATAGCGTGTAAGTAATTTCGAATGGGGTTATATGGTATGGGAGTTGTGGAACTTTATTAACTGTAGTCACACTGTTTTAAGTTAAGTCGTCGCTATGGTTACACTTTTAATGTTGCTTTTCTTGTTATAAAAGGTTTGTTGGTGTCTTATCGAATTATATTAACCGGTGGAGGTGTCTTTCTGTTTAGTTGTGTCGGTTTCTATTTGTTACTATGTAGTTTGCTACGTAGTTCAATGGACTTTGATCTAATTGTTTTGTATCTAGGTTTTTGATAAGAGAATTGAAGGAATTAACCAACCCGCATTGAGCAAACGTGGTGATTAATGGTCAAACCTTCTCCGTGTGAGAAGAAGCCTTTTATTAGTTTATTCTATAAAAAGCTTAATCCCAATTGCAATAAGGCCCAATGTTTTATTAGATGAGCAATAAAATAAACTTATTTACTTAAAAATATAAAATTCATGATTTAAAAATGGTTATAAAACCGACATTACCGCTATTAACTTTTAAGATTTTATATTCAACATTTAATTTGTAAATTACTCCTTATAAATTCCATTTTTATACAAATAAATTTATCTTTATCCATTATATTCTATTAGTACTAAGTATATTAAAGACTATACAAGTACGTAACAATGTCCAGTTCACTAGTGTATGTCTGAAGTTCATTGTATTATTCCCGTAATACAGCTCTAAATCCTTTCTAACTAATTACCTGAATTCAGCAAAAGTCCAAGAGAATAGAATAAATCTCGAAATACGTAACATTCTATTATTTTCAATGTTCAGAATGTAGGCAACTCCGACACTGCAAAAGTACACGTTTGAAAAAACAAAACAAAGCCTCGTATCCCATTCCATTTTCAATCCTATTTATCTTACGCTACGATGCATAGTTAAATGCATTAACGGTCTTCATTCAGGTCCTAGTTTGCAGTGTACAGGACGGAGCATAACGATTCGATTTTCAAAAGCCGAGTGACTCTTCAAACTTACCGATTAAACAACGAATTTACAATCGATTTACTTGTATTGTTTTATATTCATTAAATTTTTCTTAAGTCCTTTGTTGTTGAATTAAATATGTATACTTGGTATACATAATATTAATATTCGGTAATAAGTGTCTTCATTATCATGGGCCCGTTTTCGTTCACACATAATCTATACATATAATAAAATCGTAGAAAAGTGCTGTCTGTACATTGAAAATAAAAATAAAAAAAATAGCAGGGGTTATTGTTATGTCGATGTCGAACCCAAAAATGTAATTAACTTTTTTTTTGTCTGTTTGTCTGTTTGTCTGTTTGTCTGTTTGTCTGTTTGTCTGTTTGTCTGTTCGTCTGTGCGCGCTAATCTCAGAAACGGCTGATCCGAGTTGGATGCGGTTTTCACGAATATATTGTGGGATGCTTAAATTTACATTTAGTGTTTGTTTTATGTCAATCGGTTCATAAATAAAAAAGTTATGTCAAATTAAAGAATCACGTCGAACATTCTATGCTTATAGCATTAATCTCCGCAACTATTTGACGGATTTGGTTGAAATTTGGTACAGATATAGTTTAGAACCTTAGAAAGGACATAGATATATTTTTATTTCAAAAATCAAAAAATAAAATAAAAATAAAATAAAAATAAAAAAAAAATAAAAATAAAATAAAAATAAAATAAAAATAAAAATAAAAATAAAATAAAAATAAAAATAAAAATAAAAATAAAATAAAATAAAATAAAATAAAATAAAAATAAAATAAAAATAAAATAAAAATAAAATAAAAATAAAATAAAAATAAAATAAAAATAAAATAAAAATAAAATAAAAATAAAATAAAAATAAAATAAAAATAAAATAAAAATAAAATAAAAATAAAATAAAAATAAAATAAAAATAAAATAAAAATAAAATAAAAATAAAATAAAAATAAAATAAAAATATAATAAAAATAAAATAAAAATAAAATAAAAATAAAATAAAAATAAAATAAAAATAAAATAAAAATAAAATAAAAATAAAATAAAAATAAAATAAAAATAAAATAAAAATAAAATAAAAATAAAGTAAAAATAAAATAAAATAAAAATAAAAATAAAATAAATAAAAATAAAATAAAAATAAAATAAATAAAAATAAAATAAAAAATAAATTTATTCTGGACATACAGCGCCATCTATTGTTCAATTTCGTACTTATAGTACGGAATTGAACAATGTCGGGCTGTTCCTATACTCCGTAGATAGATGGCGTTGATCGCGCAATGGTGTAATTACAATTGTTCAGTTCATGTTATTGTTTTAATTCATTGGAAATTTGTTTTTACAAAATAGTAAAAAGCAATGAAAAATATAACATAATACAACTTTTAGTACAAAGAAAACGCTCTAACGGAGTATAGATAATTCTATGTCGATCGTTACACGACTTCGGTTCATGTTATTGTTTTAATTCATCGAAAAAAGTTAACAAATAGTAAAAAGGTATGAAAAAAATTATATCAATATAATTAAACTTTTAGTACAAAGAAAATGCCCGAACGGAGTATAAATAAATAATCCAAGTTGTCTTTATCCTCGATAGATGGCGTTGGGATCGAAATAGATTGCGCTATGGTTTTGTTACAATTATTTGGTTGGGTATCGGCCGAGCGCTTCGGTACTATTGTAGAAAAAGTGTATTATCAGTCGTATGATTATTTGTCTGTAGTGGTCCTGCTGTTTCGTATATTCTAAATTGGTTTCGTTGTATTTGTCAATTAATAAGTTTATTTGTTGGGTTTTCCTGGTTTTCTGGTTAAACTTTTTAACGTAGGTTTAGTTTGATATCGATTATTAGTAGTTACTGTAGTTAGTTTTTTTAATAAAATTGTAAGTCTAATTTATAAATTAATTAGATTAGATTTAAGTCGTTTCTTTTAAATTATTTAGTTTAAGCTTGGTTATTATAGCATAAAGGATAGGTTCTAATATAATTTCTTTTTTAATTGTTATAAATTCGTAATTCGTAGCTTTCTTTAGTTTTAAGTTAGTTTTCATCTTAAGTTCGGAAAGATTATAATATTTCTTTAGTTAAAGTCCGTTTTTAAACTATTTTTTCAATGCCCTAAGTGAGTATACATCTATTAAAATCAAACGCAGAGCTCATTATGTTGATTTTTGAAGAGTTCCCTGGAATATCTTCCACATCTCATTTTTGAAAAGATCCCGCGAGATCGGGAACTCATCATCATCATCATCATCAGCCTATAGCTATGGGAACTATGTGGTTAAAACCAAAAATTTGCCGGAAGTCACTATTCCACGCGAACGAAGTCGCGGGCAAAAGCTAGTTATCATAATAAGCCTTTATAACAGTACGCCACTGAACTTCATCTTCACATCCAGGTACTGCCAGCCACTTTGCCGATATCACCAGTTCACCAAGGTAGATGGTGCCCTGCTCTACATTATTTGTTTGCCTTTTATTTGTTGTTAAGTCACAAATTCGGAGCCAGTGCTTCGTCAGAGCTTACCAAGTATGTTAAGTACAGAGCAAAAGTAATAAATATCTATCATACTTGAAGTAGCACTGAGAGCCTTTAATTCTATCACTTCTCGCATCTGATTCCAATAAATTATATTCAATTTAGTACACAAATAGGATAGAAGAGCCACTTTCCATCAAAACGATTTCAATATAGCACAAAATTCCAAAGCATATTTAAATAAATCAAGACTTATTTGATCTTCGGCGCGGACTCATAAAGCTGTAAATAGCCCAGCGACCGTATGAACGAGTTGAATGGAATGCGAACGAGTGAATGAAAGAGCTCTGAACACACGGCCATTAGTCAACTACAGCCGACCATTATCCTAATGGGATCTCTAACCGCTCGGCCGTTTGATGAGATAATACAGTCACTGATACATTTCAACATTTAAAATCGTGTGTTTGAACAAATCTGATCCCTGTTAATTTGACTTTCATGATAATCTGTATGAAATTGCCCGCTGATATTATTGATGGCCGATTTTGATTATATCATTCGTCGTTCAAACTGATATTTATCTTCGGGCCCTTTTGTTCGAGCGCGGCGGAACGTTCCGCTCACTTACGAGAATTGCAGGCATCACTCTTAATAACGCATCGGAGATCGCACGTGTGCATATTTTCATGCTAATTTATGACATGATTGGAATACATAAAGAATCGAATGTGAGTACTTTTAAGATAATTCGACTTGGATCGTGCTGGTGCCCACATTATACCGACAATTTTGTCGTGTTGGTGTGAGCAAAAAATCAAATGTAACAAGTAGAGATTGTGGCAATTTATCTTAACATAATTTCTAAAAAAAAATTAAGTGAAATATAAAAATAAAGCATTTCAAAATCGATGGATAAGTATTCCCAAAACATTCGCAACAAAACATCATTCACTCGTTCAACATATGTTCAGAATGAGACGGTCCCGTTCCCGACTACAATCAGATAGACAGCTCATTCGAATAATCGATTCAAGCGCCCGATTCCCGTCACTATACAAACGGACAGTGTTGTCGTTGCCTGTTGTCCGTTGCGAATTCAAATTTGAATTTGAAAAGAATTTGAATGGAACGATTTCAATTGGATGGAGTATGTTCGATCATATGTTGTGACGTAGTTAGAATGACGTGCTCTAGTTTTAAAGTGCGCTTGTGATCGACTTTGTTATGGAGCCATTGTAAAGTATGTTGGTAGGGTTGACAGTTATGGCTCGAAGTTTATAAAACTCTCCCGTTGTGAAAATATCCTTGAATAAGGAATATTGTATGCGTGCCGTTCAGTATCCATTGCTTCCTAAGGAAGGACCCATTGTTTAGTTAGAATTAGGAAAATTAACATCAGTAATTGTTCTACAGCAAATTGATGAGAAGATGCATAGGTGTGCAGAAGCCCGCTATCCACTGTTTACGAAACACTGACAAACTGAATTAAAACAAATTCTTGATTTGTAATAAAAATTGCACTTAAATAAAATGTTTACATAGAAAATGACCCATTCGTCAACCTAGTACACTACATGAACATTAACAACATACAAATGGCTTCACCAACACAACAATATGTAGTATAAACGTAAGTACGACAATACTATAAACCCTGCGTTAGCTAAGCGCTTACCTCTCATTCCCTATATAGGTTAAGAAGGAGTACTGAGCTTACAGTATGAAAACGCATAAAAGCAACGTCGGTAGGCCGTCACGCGAGCACGGCACGCGAATCAAGTGCGGGTTTAATATGACGAATTTATGATGGAACGCAATCGTGTTATTTGTGATGATCAAAAAGTATTGGCTGAATGATGGAATCTTAAAGTTACTGTGTAAATACATTAATCCTAATTTCTTGTACATTTACGAAAAACTGCATTCTTGATTGTACTCTAATATATAAAATTTCCATGTCACAATGTTAGTTACTGTACTCCTCCGAAACGGCCTTAACGATTTTTACCAAATTTTATATGCGTAATTAAGTAAGTCTGAGAATCGGCTACTTACTACCTATTTTCTAGAAATAATTTATAAGCCAAAACAACGTTTGCAGGATCAGCTAGTAGTACAGTGTAGTCAATTAAACAAATTTAATGTAAGTCGAGTTAACACAAAGATTTACATTAAATGCTAATAAACAAACTACACACAAACAACTGAACTTCTTTAAAACTAAAACAATTCCGATTACAAATGTCGCTAGCTGTAGATCGTTAAAGCGTTTCTCAGAGAAAAATAAATTACACGCAATTCTAAAACGAACATTTTAACGAACCGATAAATAAAATGAAAAAGAAGGAATTACCGGGTTTTTTTATTCGACGTAATGAAGCCGTCACTGCGAAGCGGGCTTGCAGACATAATGAAAGACTGGCGCATTATTTTCTATGCAATTATAAACTACATACGAGATAGCACGTTTTAACGCTTTTAATACATTTTTAATTAATTCATAGACGTTGATATGAAACTTTCTTATGGAATGCGATTTTGTTTTATGGTTTAATTGCTCGTACGGACTTTATGGTTATGGAACTAATCTGGTAATGTTTATACGTACATTATTTTTGATGAGAGTAGTAACTGTATCATCTGGCGTGTGATTGAAGAACTGAGAAAATGGCTGAATTAGTTTTAAGAGAACCTATGGACTCCTTTGCTTTATAGTCAAAGAAAACAATAAAATTAAAGAAAATAGCAAGTCTCAAAAATTATTGCTATCTTTAAATCTAATTAAGGTAGAAATATTTAACTGGGTTACACAGTCTACGATAATTTTAGAAGCATAAACTGTTAACTTTATGCATTTACCGCAAAATTATAATATACTACCACGCTCCTTCAACCGCATAACCTAGTAACATTCAAAAACACAAAGTTAGTGTACCTATTTATTACCTACACAACAAACTAAAGGCCTTTTCTGGACCACACTTGAAAAGTCACGTCTGAATTATCCCCCATAGCAGCAAATACCGAATCTTACATAATGTCCCATAATTTCACGCTCAAAACCTCAGATGCAAATTCGCAACATCAAATCAAATGAGGACGTTAAATTAAAGGTGATCTAAAATACCCCTTTTCTTTTCGCCCCGGGTAACAGGTGAGCGATGTAACGGCGCGGACGCATCTGTCCTTCCAATATGGCGGCAGTTAATGATAGGATGTTATTACAAAATACGTTAACGAGTTCTAGATCTGTTATTTGCTTTGTACTTTCTATAAATAGACTCTTTATAACGTGTGCAACGGATAGTGGGTTCGATTCCCGTACGGGGCAACTCTTTGTGTGATCCACAAATTGTTGCTTCGGGTCTGGGTGTCATGTGTATGTGAAATTGTATGTTTGTAAACGCAACCACAAGACAGGAGAAAATCCTAGTGTGGGGAAAGAACGTAAAGAACAAAATACTATTACAAATCGAATTTCATTTAGTTATAACTAGTGGTCGCCTAGTGGCCGAAATTCGACCATATATGATTTAATTTACAATACCACTTAACGTACGTTGAAGGATAATTTTTATTTAACTCAAACTCTTTTATAAAACTCTTTTCATATGAGACGTGAGAATATCATCGCAATATCTATATCTATCGATTTTGACGTTTTGTCAAATACGATCAGATACTATGCATGTGTGTGTAATGTTTTATTTATTGATTTAATGTACTTTATAAGCATTATTTTTGAAAAATATTAGCGCTATGCACTTCTCCTACACATAAACTATAAGTGTACCAAATTTTATGCTCCTACGTCCGCGCAATTTTCGTAAAAAGAATTACAAAGTTTTTGCTTCACGTATTAATATATAGATTATGATCACTATAACTTTAACAGAACATTTTACATTAAAACACACATCATTTACAAATTGGGGCATCTTGTACAAATGGAAGCAACAAAATCAGTTCAATATTAGTTACAGTGGTGGCCATATAAATGGGCACACTATCTCAATGCTACCATTTCCCCACCGAACAAATTACGTGGTTTGATTGGAACCTCGGTCTTTTTGGTAAAAAAGGTTACTTGATTCGGTTTTGGAGATAATCAAAGATACTAAAGATAGGTCAGGAGAGGTAAAAGAGTTGTGAGTGGTATTTATTTTGCTTTTTTTATTTAAATTGTTTCTAGGTCAGTGTTTCGGGGTATAGGTTAGGTTAGGTTTACCGGGGCTCCGGCTTGAAAAGCAGGAATGGGAACGGGGTGGTTTTTAGTCACTCCTGCCTAAGACGGGTGAAGTCATTGGATGATTTTCCCTCCTTAAAAAATGGTTTCGGGATATATTGGACGTTGTTCTTAGTTTGTGTATATTAATACTTACTTTAGATACTGATTTTGTGTTTCGTCAGCTTTTTCATTAGCTATTTTATCACTTACAGACGTTATACCTACCTATGTATAATATAGTATCGATACATTGGTTTCTCAAATTTAAAGAAGAGAATATAATTATTTAAATAACGAACTTTAAGATATTATAACTGAATACCTGTTGATAGTTCTTAACATAAATAAAGCCCTTTCCAAACAATTACACACCCATTTAACTACACAAATAATACAAAAACAAAAAGAATATCACACCCTAGCTCTCACCACATTTGTTTCCATCATTACACATCTTAACACGAATGATTGACCGAATGTTTCCGCTCAGCTAGTCTCATTCACTCGGGATAAGCTAGGGAAGCCTTCATCAATCATAGTGGCCACACTCGAGCGTGATTAGGTAATGAATAACTTTAGGTTATCATTAAAATTTATTGCCAAACACCCTAATGGCAATTAAGGATTCATAATGATTGTAAGGAAGAAGAAAGTGCTGATAATGTTCAATTTTTTTTGTTATTGAATTTGCTCGGTGAATGGTTTTGGTTTGAAATTGGGTGATTTTTGGGAGCATGGTTATTTGGTTTTGTCATTGATTTAATTTAAAGCGTAAAACTATTAAATTTATGCTCTGTTATTTCTTGACCTTCTGGTTCAGATGTTTGCTATTACATTTTTTTTATGTGGTGGTTCTTAAAACACAAGTACTCATAGCATTTAGATTAAGACATGAAGTATTTCAACATTTTACTTATTAATTAAACTATGTTATAAGTACAAAATATCTTGCAAGACTGCTACACTATCGAATTGGATTCATTCTGTAATGATAGTTGTTACTGAAATAAATACTTTTTTCTTAAATGTTCTCCATTTTTGCTCACGTTTTTTACTGAAAGGAAACAAGACATTCTTTGGTTAAAAGGTTCCATATCGTGACTCCACACAGTCAATCCAGTCATACATTAACATGTCATATTAAAACATTGCAATACCAGTAATGACATGTTACAAGTCATCGACTGCGTTAATAGCCTCTTCAATCAATTGACTGCAACCACTTAGTTATCCACGAAAGCTTATCTCACTTAATAAGTTTGCATATACCTACCGCATATTCCCAATAAACAGGATTTTGACCTTTATTGCACAATGTTAAAGGTTATTTTCGCAATAATGATGACTCGTACGTGCTTTGGACCATGTTTCTTTAACATGAAGGGACAATTAGCGGCGTCAATCTGCATCTAAATGAAACTATAAGAATTGTGATTCAAAGATTATTGTTGGCCGTTTAGCTAGTGAAAAATATGCTAAAAATTGTCGTTAATATGACAACAATATAGAAATGGAGATAATTGACACATTAGAAGATTTCGATCACATAAGCTTGCAAATGTTATTCACGCAACTTGTCAACCAGGTACCTCAACTAGTTTCAAGCCACGACAGGGCTCATACTAATGAACAACATGGCGGAACAAATGATATAAGACTGAAATTGTTATTATGATTGTAACTCTACCAAGTACCTATTATTAAAGTATCAAACATGACATATGAAATGTAAGTGCACTATGCAATATACGCGATCACATTAATTGCTAATTAGTTTCATGTAATAAAGGCAGGCCTACCTTTGGAGCGAGGTAGCGTATTATAAGTGCACATTAATTTCAATCCGTCGTTGCAGATTGATTCGCATCCAGGCATTAATGATTTCCAGAAACTTGAATATGGTTATTGAATGATGATGCCATTTTATTCCTTGAAAGGGTAGGCAGAGATGTTCGATTGTACATATTATGAGTCAATTGTAATGTAACTTCGGTATTTCCGAACCGATACGACCTTCAAACCTTCAAGAAAAGAGCATACTCCTTTTTAAAAGGCCGGCAACGCACCTGTGACTCCTCTGGTGTTGCGGATGTCCATGGGCGGCGCTGATCGCTTACCATTAAGTGACTCGTTTGATTGTTTGCCACCTATTCCATAAAAAAGAAACTTACACTTTCAACAACTTTTGTTATGGGACCAATGTGATGATGGCGAGCATATTGTCTTACACTTGGCATCCTAGCATAATGCCAGGCATTATGTTACAAGTAAGATTTTTTCATTTCAACCATCAATATCAGTATTCAATGCCTACTTTGACCGAACTAGGAATAACCTCATGACATGCCTTGTTACCTCATTTCATATCTCTTTTGTGATCATTTGATCAATACCTACTTTGCTGACCCGGATTTTCAACCTAAGTCCCTTTACTCAACAGCGGTGACAGACAAACAAGGCGAATTCATTCACTATCAATAATGATTCCAGGAACTTAATGAATCAGTATTAATTATTATCTTTACTTTTATTAGGTTCGCGAACTGTCAGTCAGAAGTCATCTTGATGAATGATTTCACTTGACAGCGTACCGGTAATCGATCTAGGTAATATGAATCATAATGGCGAAATTCATTATTCATATTTTTCGTGTTAGATGCTGGGTTTCTGAGGTTTTAATTAATCATTACTTTTTCCTTGTAAGATGTAGGTAGTTATGATACAATGTTAGGTATGTCATTTCATAAAAGTTCAGCATGCTATGCTGCTATTTAGTCTATGCGTGACTAAATTCAAGATCGAATACAAGGCCTTGGGTCAGGTCAGGTTTCTATTTACCGAGGAATTTGTTTTGAGCTTAAAGTATTAAGTCTATATTGGATACCTTATAGTTGGTTTGCGGATGGCGAGCAACGCCTCAAAGAGCCATCAGGCTACCACAAATGGGACCTAGTAGGGCTGATGTCTGCGGACTACCTAGCGGGTTACCGGGGCTTCAGCTCGAAGAGCAGGAGTAGGAACGGGGTGGTTTTTAGTCAGTAAGAGTCTGATACTCCCTCTTGCCTCATCACATCTCAAAATACTCACCACAGACAGTTTACAATTGTATTATTTTATTATTTAACCATTAAAAAGGCTTAACAATTAACAACACAGTAATTTCAACCTCCAATCTATCTCTTTCTAATGACTTGTAACATTTCATGACGTGTACATATTCTTTTCATACTAAATAACCGAGGTAAATCTATTAGTGGAATTATTATAAATATTTTATAACAAATAATTATGATTGATTCGAACCTGGGACCCTTAACATGCCAAGCTCGGGATATTAATTAAGAAACTAATGGGTGAAAATAAAAAAGTGTGTGGCTTCACAGACAAGTGACGACCTCTGTACGGTCAGCAGAAAGAGTTGAGGCAGATTGTTTATGGCTTAAAAAAATTTTAACCTTCCTAAGAGTTCTGGGGGCACGGCAGTGTTTGCAAGTCGAGCAAAAAAAGCGGCACGGCCGTACCATCCTTTTCTCGAAGCAATTCGGGCCTTTTTCGACCCCTATAATTCGGTTGTGGATAAAGCAAGAAACCTGAATCTTCAGTAACTAATCCGGCATTGTATAAACACGGAATATTTAAAATTTCAGTCAATTTGAACCAGTAGTTTAAGAATGACAACTTGTTAAAGTTTCTAAATTTTGTCACTCACTGACTCACCGATCATCAAAAGTCCAAGGCACTTATAGCAGACTTAGAAGCTTCATATTTGGAATACATATAGAGTTTAGTGTCTTAATCATGGGAAAACTTAAATATTTTGTAATTTCGGTCCAGTTTTAAATACACCAACTGCATCAATAATATGCAGTTGTTAGATGTACATTTGAACCGAAATAAATAATAAGCCAATATATAAAATATACTATTTATGTTTTAAAATACCTAACACAATATACCAATATACCTAACACAGTATAGGTACTTGCCTACCAGGTACATTTTACCTTTATATTTCTTAACTCAAAAGTACTAAAATTAACATACCTATAAAAAGTTTGTAGAGGGCAAACAAACGATTTAATTTCAGCCATTTATTCCACGCATGCTAACTTTTAATTATTTCAATCATAATTCATCTTTCGTATATTTGCGTCGGTTGAATATCAATTTACGGCGCAAAAGAAAAACGTGAGTAAAATTATGAATAAATATAAAAATAGTAGTTCAGTATTAAAATTCGGTGACACTTCTGGAATAATATTATTTAGTATTAAATAAATAATTTCGTCCTGATAACATAGTTCCGCGCCTTTTTCCCATATGTATTACAGATGTATCTACACATGTCTAAACAAATCCTGGGACATTTTAACTGGCACCAATCTTGAGTTCAAAACTACCTATTCGACAAATTATTATCACCAGACTACGAAGGATTGTACTCAAACTACAATACTATGCAATGTAAATATATTTTATCCCCAAAGGGTAGGCAGATACATTACGGCACGTAATGCCGCTATAAATGTATACCCACTTTTCACCATTTGTGTTATAAGTCCCATGTAATAAAACTGAGAAATTTTCGAAATATCGAAAAACCCAATAATATTTTTCAATCAAAGGGCAGTCTTTCAAACTACAAACAGTCAGGTCAAATTGAAAAATATCCTAAAAATGTAATTAATTTATACATTGAGAGTTATTTTGCTAACCCTTCCCATGACTATAAGGCCGCGCACACATCAGTTAGTTATGACATGGGCGTTATCTCATAAAGCATCTGAGCACTTGGTCGGAATATGGCACCATTGTTTAGATAGAACCTGTACATCAAAACATTAAAAAATATATTAGTTTAACTCTACATACAATCGTCTCATAACATCATGATTGGAAACGTTGTTTGATAGGTATTTTAAAAGTCCTGCATTGTGTTATTTCTTGTATGTCACAGAGATTATGATCTACTATTTAATCTTCATCGTAGATATAGAGATGGGGCCCAGTATGGCTGATGCTTGAACCGGAGCTGCGAATACCGGGATTATTGGGGCTCCGGCTCAAAAAGCAGGAGTACGAACGGGGTAGTTTTAGTCAGTAAGTGTCTGACACTCCCTCTCGCCTCGCTCTAGGCGAGAGAAGTCATTGGATGATTTTCCCCAAAACAGTCCTTGCATTAGTTTATCATCCTATCATTAGTTTATTATTAATAAGCTGTGTAAAAAAAGACAATCAGTTGCTTCAAAATAATTGCTATCTTTCAGCTTTACCTGATTAAAGTCGGTATGATCCCCAATATATCATAAAATTATCTGAGTTTTGCATTGCCAGTCCTAAAAAATAATGTATTTTAATATTATCTATAGTAAAAAGCAACGTTTAAAATGTTATACACAAAAATTGTAAAATATTTTACCAGCGTAAGGCAACCAGAAAACATTTTAATAATGCGGTCGGAGCCGTTAATATAACTAATGATATGAAAGTGTCGGTTTGTGGCCAATTTGCCATTTTAACGACTGTTTTTGTACGAAATAATATGTTAAAGAGAACGTGATTTTTCTATGAAATTATTCCTAAATAATTTGAATATTGTTTATCTTATAAATGGTTTACTTTCTAGGTCATTTTTGGTACATTTTCCCCTTTTTTTATCTGTTATGTTGAATGCCAACATCAATAATTTTAATTTTATTATAACTTTCGTGAGACATACTAAATGAATTATTATATTATCGGCTTACTCATTATTCAATAATTTTAATCATTAAGGTACTTCTGTATCTTTAAGCGTCAAAAACAATGTCCTCATAATTTTATTCTTCTGATATCACACGCATTACTTAACCTAAGTAAGTTTAACAAAAAACCCACAACCAACTTTACTCAATAGCACATTATTTATAAAATACACAGCAAATGACTCATGTTTACGTACTCGTATTGTGAGCAAAAACTATACTTACCCAGTATTGTCTAGATGAGTTCTAGACGTTCTCACCGGTACCACTCGTCATTGTCAACTTTCACTTGACATTTCACTGGAGCCAGTAAAAACGGACGAGTGAATAAAATGTCTAGGCTTTTTTCATGACTTTCTTGTAAATTGATGAGCTGTTATTGTTATTGCTTATGGTATTAATGTGGCTACTGGAATTAATGTTTTGCCTCTAAGAATGAAAATTCATATAATTTTATCATTATACTAAATTAATACTACCTAAGTGATATGGAATCGTATGATACTCGTAACTAATAAAAATAATAGTAATTAATGAGAAAAATAGAATGGGTGAACATTTTACTGTAAATAATAATATGACATATTTAAATCTATTTCTTATCTGTAACACCGATTGCAGATATTTTTGTCGGACTGCAGATACTTTAATTTGGTGATATGACAGGGGAAAATCATCCATTGGCTTTTCCACCTTGGGTGAAGTGAGAGATAGTGTCAGACTCTTACTGACTATAAACCTTTCCGTTTCTACTCTTTCTATTCGAGCTGGAGCCTGGATAACCCGCTAGGTATTTTGCTCCTCCGGGTCGGGCATCAGCCCTACTAAAACAAATACTTACATAGTCACCTCTGAATATACCATATCCAAAACGTTACAGCTCGTCCTTCCTGTCCTATTTACTTCTGACCCCACGGGCACCTCGTAAAATCAAGGTTCATCTACACAATAACTGTATAGCAGTAACCTTACGGTAATTTACCGTACTTTACCAGCATTACCGGTAACAATGAAGCTAGGTGGAAACGTTTTATCGGCTTATAAGGCGTACGATCGTGCCCGATTGCCCTGTAAGCGACCAGTGAGTGATGTTGATCTCTAGATCAAGTTTAACAAAGATATGATACTGTTATTTAAAGATTATCTTAATTCATTAGTTCATTAAGTACTTAAGGATTGGAAAGAATAATGCTAATGTAATTTGTATCATGTAGACATTATTACCAAATCTCAATAAGTGAGCATCCTTGGTACAGTTCAGAATTTAGAAGCTTATTAACAGATCAATCGATATTATATTCAATTTTTTTGTCTATGGGTTATTCCGTATCTATTTGCCAGTGGTTTCAAATTGCAGGAGACCAATCAGGATTGGTACTACATAAAAAGATACAGCACTCATCTGTGCTAACCGAATTCACATTCGGAATTTCGCAAAAAGATATTCAAGTGCACATCGAAATCCAATTCGTATATTTTTACCCGTTTGCCACCGCACTGTAATAAAATCCCCCAATATTTTGCAACAAGTGCATCAAGCGCCCGGAGCTAACCATCTCGTAATGCAACACTGATATTTTTTTTTTACCAATTTTTACCGTAATTTTACGAGTATTCGGTAAGGTGGCTGGAATCGTGACTCGGCGTTTCCCGACCGACATTTTTTCCATACAATTTTGGCCAAAAGCCTTCGGTGACTTCGGACCGATATTCGGTGACAGTAATTGCACGTTTTTTGTTAGAGTTTCAAATATTAATGGTGTTATGTATGTAAAAGATTATTGCTGTACTATGAAAAACCTATAGGATACTTATTTTGACATATGAGTAAGTGGTTAACTGTCTTACTGTACTATAATAGAACAAAAGAGTTAGTTAATAGATAATGGAATAATCATCGTTATTTACCATCAGGTAAGATCGCGGTCTAATATCAAAAAAATACTACCAATTACCTCATTTTATTTACAATCGAATAAATTATGTGATGAAAACCTTTATAAATTCTTTAGAAATATACGTAGAATAAGTTTCAGAATTCATAATAGTAAAATCGCTTTTATGGCACTCATATCCATAAATTTTATGAAGTATTGCACATTGTTAAATTACTTAACTTTCATTCCATAATAGTTTTAAATAACTATTATGAAATGAATAGAATTATTATTTATTTCTAACAATATAACATAAACAAAAAAGAAAGATAAAATAAAACATCTCAAGCCTAATTTAATACTGGCTGTTTTCCTTATGAGTCAACAAACCGGAACGGATTAATGTCCTTACAAAAGTTTAGTACAGAATTATTTTTTCTTGGCCATTCAATAAAAATATTCACCCTTGTTCCGTTTTAAGTATGTATTGAATTCATTAAAGTAACAATAAAACTTTTTTTTTAAATCACCAAAGTTGCTCATGCATTGATGTTTGTAGTCGTTTTTTGCAAATCTTGATTCGTTTTGTGAGCCCCTACGACGTTACCATTTGAAAATTGCCAGTGCGTAAAATGTCAACAATCAGTAAATAATTTTACAGGATCAACGTCTTAAGCTTGGTGGTAGGAATGGATTTAAATTTAGGGTTGCTGCTGTTTAAAATTTTGTACAATTAATTGTTAAGAAAAGTGATAAAGATGATTTCAAAAATGGTGTAATGTTGTTTGTGATAAATACGTGATAATTGTGTGGGATATTATATGTAACAGTTTTATGAAAAATTGTGTTATTTATGATAAGTAACATAAACTACGAAAATGTATGATAATATTCGACATTTCACCAAATATCATTTATAAGCAAATCTTTACGATTAGGGAAAGAGGGGTTCTCTCTCGCTGACCCAACGAAAAATAATAATATGTTTTTCTACATAAAATGTCATGAACTTTTAGAAAACTTGAAATCATTCGGACAATATTTCATTTCCCGTCCGCAGGTAGCAGCCCTATCTCAACATGTCAAAACGTTTTGTCAACCATTTTTTCCGTAGTTGCCTACTGCGTCCTTTATCCTTCACTATAATGAACCGTAACAACGGTTCGTACTTGTCAAAAGGAATATAAGTACCAGTAGCTACGCGAATTTCATTCAGGTACTACATAATAAGGGACTATTTTGGGAACGTTACATTGCATGTAATATTGTAACGTAGATTTTTTGGCCCTCTAAATATATATTCAATCAATTAATCACATACAAAAAAGGATGTGTAAGTTATCATATATAGGATTTAATAAAACAAAACAAAATGTAACGTGAATACGAAACAAAACATTTAGATTTATACTAGCGCCTGGCTGCGGCTTCACCCGCGTTCCCGTGGGATAAAAAATAGTCTATGTGTTATTTTAGACCATAATCTACCTCTGTTTAAAATTTTATCGCGATCCCTTTAGCCATTTTGACGTGATTGAGTAACAAACATACATACACAAACTTTCGCATTTATAATATGAGGTACTTTAGCTTAGTTTTTAGATTTATATTCATGAATTTAGATTGTATTTTAATTCATACATTTTACGAGTATATTTCATTTGTATTTAATAGTTAAACCCAACGGTATTTAAATATAAAAGAGTAAATATTAATAATTGGCAACGTATTGTATTGAAATATTAACTTTAATCATCATAATAATAAATGTCAAAATAAATTATTTCATTTTAATTAGATTGGTAATTATGTCGTTTGGATTAAGTAACGAGTACCCTTACCTTTTTGAAGGATTTGAACGTACTTGAGAAGTCATTGTAACGAGCATTGAAGGGTTTTTGATCGACCTCCGTTCGAACCCATCAAAGGCATTTTTTTTCATTAAATCTTTTAATCTCCGGTTAAAAATTCTATTAAATAACATTGTTAATTGCTTTGTGTTTTCAAGTAGTCAACAAGGTTTGGTTACGATCATATAGAATCGCTAATAAACATGTAGAAATGTATAATGAGGCTAAAACATGAGTGTTAAAATGCAAGGATTACATAAAAATGGACATGTTACTAACGCAACGTCACGCCTTTTATCCCCGAAGGGGTTGGTGAACGTTATAGCACGTAAGGCCGCTACACAATGTACACCCACTTTTCACCATTATTGTTATAAGTCCCATGTAATAGGGGGTGAGCCTATTGCCATATACGGACATAATTCCATACTCCGTGCTACTACTGAGAAATTTTCGAAAACCGAAAAAGGCCCAGCAATACTTTGCCCGACCCGGAAATCGGAACCTGAGACCTCTTGTCCGGCAGTCGTACTTGCGACCATTCGACCAACGAGGCAGTTAAACATGACATGATATGTCACTACTAATACTATGTATATAGGTAATCTTTCAAAATAAAATGTAACCTCAAATATTTCATACCAAACAAAATTAATACCTATACACATAGTACCTAAGTTATAAATTTGTTTTTCAACCTATGAAAAGTGGGATAAAGAGGCGGGTGTTTGGAAGAGCCCATAAATTCGGGACGCTGAGAGAATCTTGTACGCGTCAGTGCAAAATAAAGTTGTTTCCCACAATAAGGCCTGGTATCGAAGAAGATGGTTCTACCGCTGACTGACGTATTTATAAGATGAAATGGGTACGTACTTAAAGTAAAGGGTTTATTTATTTGAATGAAACGGGAATGTAGTAGAAGTCAGTCTTTGATAAAGTTCACTGAACATCTCGATAATCGATACATTAATGTGTCGAGTTGTGGAGACTTTTACCTTGTAAGATAAGTACCTATATCTATTTAATGTAAATATAATCAAAACAAATTGCTTTATTTGTAAACATAGGTAATATTTACAGCAAAGCGTGTGAAGTTACAGATAAGTGGTATCATCTATGCTTTGCCCAGAGGCGAACAACTATAATTATATTATTGTTAATTAAAGGCATTAAGGTTAAGTAAATGTATAAAAGGAGATGTTTGTATGTTTATTATGTCTAATCATGCAAAAATGGCTACATTGATCGGAACGAGATTTGACAACCACCTTGACGTCATTAAAATCATCCAAAGGTTGCCTGCAAAAGATTGCTTATTAGTGCTAAAACCGCTCATTGTACCTACTATCAATTTCTGAAGGTTTGTCCTTTATGTTTTTATAGTGTACAATAAAGAGTTTTCAAATCTAATCTAATAGATTAAAGTCTGCAGTAGCGTCAGTTTCTATGCAGATAAAGATATCATATCATACATTCAATTTGAAAATACAAAGTAACGTTTAAAAGTGTGTCTGTAATAAAAATCTTTGAAGACTGAAGTTTTCCTAAGATTTGTGACATTACCATGTCGCATTCAGCACAGATGAAAGATAAAATTCCATTTCAAAGAGAGGTTTAATATTTCTAGCTGTAGTGTAATACCTAGGATAAATTCTAGCGAAACGATTCCGCTATTTTAGTTATAAATTCTATTAGGATTTTCTTACAGTTCTCACAACTAGGAGTTTATTTTGAGAATAAGGTGTCTGTGCTATACAGATAAAACCTTGTTTTATTTTATTGTTTTTTCGATTTAAAGGAATACTTTTTCTACCTAATGCCAGAATACTTGGAATCTTAAACTACATATTTTTGTTCAAATGGAGTACCATTTCACATCATAAGATAATGAGTCAACAATTAGAAAACTATATACCTACATACTGACGACGCATTGTTATTAAAAGATTTTATTTAGCTGGACTTGTTTGTTTGTTTGGGTCAAAAGTTATTTTGTCATTTAACCCCTTTTCTGACGTCCGATCTCACACTCTTAATCGTGATGACTATATAATATAAGCCGATTAAACCGTTTAACATAAAATATAAGTTTATATATTATATGTGTATCGCGTCATTATCGTCATCAGTACCTACAGTTTTTTGTTTTTTTATGAGACATGCCGGTATTCGAGCAGACGTATTACCTGATGGTAAGCAATCGCCGCCGCCCATGGACACTTGAAACACCAGAGGCTTTACAAGTGCGTTACCGGCTTTTTGGGAGTTAGGAATTTAAAGGGTTGTTGTTCGGGAATGGGGATGGGGAAGATTGGGAAGGGGGGAATTGGGCTCCGGTAACCTCACTCACACAACGAAACACAACGCAAGCGTTGTTTCACGTCGGTTTTCTGTGAGGCCGTGGTATTACTCCGGTCGAGCCGGTCCATTCGTGCCGAAGCATGGCTCTCCCACAATTAAACAATAAAATTATAAATTACTAAATCCTTTAACAAACCACCTCAATTGACACTAGCTACTACTATGGTGGTGGTCTCACTCGCTCTGCTTGGCTCCTATTAATCGTAGCAGGATGTTTTATAGTCTTTAATAATCTTCGCTAAATAGCCAATCCAACATAGAAAGACTAGTTCAATGCGATTCAGCAGTTTCAGAGGCTAGCGCGTTCAAACAAATAAATAAACTCTTCAGCTTTATATATTAAGTATAGCTTACAACAGTCACCAAACCAAATCACACAATCACAAAAGCATTTCACCCAACCACCACTGCACTACAATTTATGATCCTCCCACCAGCGCTTCCCTACCCATAAGTTCTTCGAATTAAAAACCCAATCTAAGTTATCCTACACAATTACCAGCCACTTACCACTCCCTAGTCGTTAGGGGTGGCTAGCAATAATAAAATGCAAGGTGCAGACGTCACGTATCCTTGCAAGGGACTCCTAAGGGATTAAAATAACTGCGAGGTGGGAAAGACACCCGATTTCCTTTAGTTTTCTTTCGCAATGAACTCCTTGTTAAGTTTTGAAATATAGCTCTTTGTGTAATGTTTTACGTCTGGCTTGAAATTTTTATGGCTTGAATATATAGAGCTGTCGTAATAACTTTTTTTTTGTAATTTAGTTTTTGTTTACTTCTGGGTTTTGTTCTAAGTTCTTTGTTTGAATCTTTAAGTAGTTTTTTCAAAAGAGTCGTAACAGTAGAACGTGTTTTACATGATAGCTATACAAGTTTAACTACTTTAAATACATAGGCAGTTCACACATCAAATCATCAGCCTAAAGTTGGCCACTACTGACCAAAGGCCTCTTCTCACACGGAGAAGGTTTGAGCATTCATCACCACGCTTGCTCAATGCGGGTTGGCGATTTCAAACCTACAATTAGAAATTATAAGCCCAGGTTTCCTCACGATCCCGATCACCAAATTTGTCAGTGGTGTCCAAATAATCTTAGTAAGTACATATATAACCCGGAAAAAGTCATAATGGTTCTTGCCTTAGGTAGGTTTCGAACCCGCACTCTCATGTATAAGAAGCAGGCGTCTTAAACCGCCGGGCCACCACGAAACCTACCATACGAAATATTATGTATTATGCTTTGCCCACATTTTATTTTAACCTGCACTACATGAGATTTTACATTATTACGGCAATGCAGTTTACAATATTTATTTGTTACGACAACAGTTTGTTGTTTGAGCAGAAAAAAATCATTGATGATAACAATACTGACAAAAATTTAATAAAGACTTACACAGACAAATAAATAAACAAAAAAAACTTTTATTTGTTTTACTTTTTAATTATTTTTACTGTGCTGTAACATCCCATTGATATTAAAAAATCCGACCAAACGTATATCGAACTTACATACATACAATATTATGTATTTTTCTTTTGTTATATTGGTTTACTACCTATTACTTCTGTAAAATTTCAACAGTTTCGATATCACAGTTCGTGAGACTTAGCTTACTGATGACATAGACAGACAAATGCACATTGAAGTCTTAGTGATATTGACTGCATAGTTGGTGCGGTGCAACATGTAGCAGGTTCGATTCCCGCACGGAGCAACTCTTTGTGTGATCCATAAATTGTTGTTTCAGGTTGTCAACGTGAATTTGTATGTTTATAAACGCACCCACGACATAGGAGAAAATGCTAATGTGGGTGCAAAGTTTTTTTTTAATGAGTGTTAGTATCCCATTATTACACTTCGGTTATAAAACCCTAAAAAGAGGTTTAACATGTAAATATCGATAATTTGAATTTGGTCCTGTATTGTGGCACTAACTACAGACCGTTACACTTGTGTGCGCCGATTTATTGTAGCGTCTGCAAAAATATTTTAGTGTGACACTCAAATTTATTTCAATTTCCGTTGTACAATGTAATTTTAAGCGAAAATTGCGTTTGTGTTGTTGATTTAAATTTTATTTTCAATTTGCTTTAGCATTTTAAAGAACGTATGTTAATGTTTAGTACGACATGTGTTATTAGGCCTATTGATATTAACAATCATAGGCTTATGGCATCATTCTATAAAATACCTATGTTTTATTTGAAGATTATCGTTTTAGAGATATATGTTGTTATACATAAATCGTAACCAATGTAATGTATATTAAAGTCAGAAAGTAATTTGAAAACAATCTCAAAGTATTTTAGAATATTTCTCCTAATATTTATTTTAATGCTATCACTACACGCAGAACAATGGCGCTATCACTGCGAGTCCAACGAACCCGTTCATACCTTGACCTGTCACTCGGCCAGGTTACCGGCACAGCAGCTAGTCGTTCGGTTCGTATCTTTAACGTTTACGCGCGCGTTACATATTTATTACGTTGGTGACTTGCGTGGGTAGGGTGAAGGAATAATATTCATGACAGGCGATTGTGATAGGTCAGTGAATTTATTTGTGAGCGAGGTTGTTTGTAACGCCTACATACATAACTTAACACTTCGATATAAGCGTGGAACTGTTTTGTAATATGACCAGCACTAGAGTACCTACCTGGTCACGTTTTGAAATATACAAATTACTAAGGAGTTTGTTGATCTCCTGTCATCGATTAACAACACTGAAGACAGATTTAAAATTAAATTATCAACAAATGTACCTACCTAATCTGTATCTACTTACTTACTTAAAATCCATTTTAAAGAGTATTTTCTACAAAATATGTTATCTAATAAAAATGTATTGTCTTTGTTTCAGGTACGATCGAGAACGTGAACAGTTAGGTATTATAAAAATAAAATATGACAAAACAAAAAACCCTAAAGTGACAAGATCCTGCAATAAATTCGCAAAAAGGAGGGGCTCTAAAACAAATTAAGCCCTGTAAATATTAGTAAGGCCATCTTTCAAAATGTCAGCAGATTCGAACCTTGGACGAGGCGGCGACGAGACGACAAATAGGTCGAAAGCCTAATACTTTAAAGCTCCAATTCATTATTGTTAATTGGTGGGACCCTTAATTTTTCCCCCTCAACGAGTATTCTGGTTGCGCTGTGGTTTGTGGGTCACAACATTTTGGTTATAACCGCTCCAGTGTAATAATCTTATCATTGTTTATTATAGGGTGAACTGAAGCTATTTTTCTTTCGCAATGACTTTATATTCTGGCCTTTTGTTATTTAACATGGTCGATTTTACTCCTTAGTTTCAATCTATACGATTTCTTTACTATACATCCTAAGTTTCATATTAAGCCTACATCAATCAATCTATTTCTAAATGAAATTTTGCTACAGACTCTTTTTTTTTTAAGGAGGGAAATCTTCATTTGACTTCTCCCGCCTTGGGCGAGGCTAGAGAAAGAGTCAAGCCGGAGCCCCGGTAAACCCGCTAGTTAGTCCGCAGCTCCAGATGGCTAATGGCTTAATCTACTACTATATTAAAATCTACATGTATCATGGCTCTAGTCAAAATCTTTTGATTAACATTTGACCTTCAGTACCCAATCTAGCAAGGTCCCTTCCTAAAGATAACCTTGCAGACCTTGGTACATACACGATACACTATAAGGTACATTAACGTACATTTGAATAGCAAGCCAAGTCCCTTTTCTTGTTGGAAACTTAGATTCATGTAGTACAAAAGTCTTCTAGACTTTGTAATAATATTCTGCCTTATAGAAATACAATAATAGCTCCGAGGCCAATGTTAATATGTTTTCGCAGTGTCAGAAATTATATTAGCAATTTAAAATGAAGCTTCGATGTGAATAACTTGTAAGTAATCGCAAGACATGTGTTCATAAAAGGTTTTTTTTAAATAACCTTGGGCTATTGTAGTCTTTAAAATAAATAATTTACAAAAACCTAAATTATTTTTTTCTATAAGTAAGTAAGCATGTCATGTTTTCTAATACACTTTTATAAAGGTCTTCATTTTGAGTATTACTTTGGTGACTTTTTATTTATAAATACATTTAGGAATATATCATTACCAATTAGTAATAGTTAGCGTTAAAAAATTAAATAGATCGGCTTGAATAGTAATGTTCCTGGAATTACCAATTCACTCAGATTCCGTCCTAAAACCTTTAATACAAAAATTCGTTTCAAGTTCTATTAGAAAACAATTCATTAAATCACATCATCTTTTTAAAACTATTATGTGGCTAAAATTCATTGTCCTATTTATGTCTTAAATCCAGTTATTACAACAAAGCAATATATTAAATTCATCATCTGATCAATCGCCTGTATACCATCCATCATGTTTTGACATGACCTGTCCACAGTCACAAAGCATGCCGCCTGTCTAGAAATCAAGTATGGCGTACTATTGATGAGTGTGTGATGTAACATAGATTTGCTACTTAAGATAATTATTAGCAAGAGCCTTTTTTGTGAGTAATTTAAAAGGTGGTAAGGAAATTAATGACCCGAGCATGATATGACAAAATTAGGTACTGATTTTTATTTATTTTATTAAAGCATATTACAAACACAAACATCGAAAGTAAGAAGACTGATTGCACGGTAGACGCGGTGCCAGAGCAACCAGCTGCCGCGATATGTGTTGCTGGTTCGGTTCCCGCCAGGAGGAAATTGTTTGTGAAAATGAAATTGGAACCTGTATGTTTGTAAACAAATCCATAATACAGAAGAAAACACTAGTGAATTTGGCAATATTAAAAAAAATACAGATGCAGATGATGATAAATAAAGTAATGATATGGTTTTTCAAAAAGACTACAAATAGCTCTAAGCCAGCTGAATTAGCACACAGACACAAGTCATCTAGCCATAATGAAAGGTACACTACTAACTAAAAAGAACCTGGTATGCTGATAATGTTAATTTCGTCGTACTAAAATTTCACTAGTCTTTGAGCTAGACAGTCAAGTAATTGGAGAATAAAAATATTCATTTCTAACAAAGATTACTGGTTTTCTCGGTATTTGCCATTCAGATATGAATAAGGAGATGGTCCTCTGATATTCACTATAATCCTCAGTATGGCCATGAGAAAAGCTTTTAGCAAACCTGATAGCTGTAGCTTTTATATTTAAACTTACTTTAAATAAAAAAAATGGTATCCCGCAATTATTTTATGATAGTATTTACATTAAAAAAAAACCTATTGTCTACGGTCGTATGACGTCACTAACCTTTAGTCCGCTATACCGAACAATGCTCTGCTCGCTTCGTTAAACCATGACTTTTGTTTCTTTCATCATGTACATCTTCACATACTTTCATTAAAATGCATCCAAGATATCCTATGAAAAATGGAATCACCAGTAGTCAGCGTTTCATCAATATAGGGTTGACAATACCAGCTGAACCCGCTGACTTAGTGGCCGCCTAACAGTTGTCTATTTCACAATAAGCCAGCAATACTGAAGGCAGATGCCCGACGTTCCAGCCGCACTCTTTGTTCGCGCTAACAATGACCCACTACCAAACTCAGCTAGCCGAGTTACGTAGTACGCATCTCGATTTGGATGTGATACCAATTACGTTGGTATATTGATAGATAATGTTAAAAGTGGGAAACTAGAAGCTGAAAGTGAACTAGAAAAGCAATATCAAGAAAATAGAGGAAGAGAGAAGAGGAAATTTTAGCGTCACGATAAGTATAGACTAAGTGACAGTGAACGTAAGTCTGTGATACCATACACAGTTCACGCACGCTATTAAATTTTGAAATGACAAAACAGAAAATGAAAATGACAGAAAATGAAGTGACATTCCTATTGCCTAATATCAATCAATTCGTATGGAAGAACATGGTGTTTATAAAATTAATGTTATTTGGTATTCGTACTGTAGTTACACATGTCATCAATGTATGCCCACGATCTACAGTAAATCACATTCCCATAAAAAAGCAACTAAAATAAACAATAAACTCCAATTAAAAAACTTGAAAATTGCTCTAAATAAAGACACTGCAGAAAAATAAAACAGAGTCCTGAACAAACAATCAAACTTGGTCCTTGTAATACAAACAAACAAACGAACATAATTCAGTTGAGTGACCCGCGGACCAAGTTTAAACTAATTATGCAGAAACGAAATATATTTCTCTTTCTACGACGGAAGGCCGGAGAGAGATTTTTTCGCTTTATATAAAAAAAAAAAACTGGCAAATAGGTAGAGCTTTAATGAATCTGTCATAAAAAGCTACGAACCGCGTCTAATGAGAGTACGCTGTTAGACATAATCAATTTGATGTTAGCAAATGAGGCTATAGTTATTAAGGTTTTCAATTTTGTACAAAAAAATCTACTAATTTGCAATTTAGCTGTCAATGTAAAGAGGGTATTATGCTTTGAAAATAACCGTTTTTTTTACTAAAACCTTTAAATAGAAGGAAAATGTCGTTGCTGGTGACAAAATGTCTGCGGATTGTTAATTTGACAAAGATTTTTTAGTAAAAAAGAAGATTGCAGCAAAAACAACACGGTTGATAAATCTTCTTTTCGGTTTTAAATTAGAGGATTTATTTATTGTTCGTTTTTCCTGATAGAAACTTGGAAACTAGTTGCATCATGTCAGTCGCACGTTAGCAATATTTCGACTTTCTAACATGTACAGATAAGATCAAATGGAAGTCAATACTTTGACTTTCAAAGTCACTTTGAAACAATAAATCCTCTTGAAAAACCAGTAAAGTTTATAACCATGTTACCCAATACATTTTACTTAGATAAACCTCAAGTAATAAATTGAAACTGACAGTATAAGACGGGTGAGAACCTATAAAACCGGGATACCAATTTTGAGATTGTTGTACATCAATTAGTTTTATGGGTAACAATAAAGGACTTCGCCTTATTAGTTTCGGTCAGCCCAATTGGTATGAAGCCACTACATAGTTAAATACGTTGTAAACTTGAAATGTACAATCGCTACCAGAATGGTTTTGAACCAGTAGTACGAGTAATGATTTGGTTTAGAATCCTAAGCAACCATAACAGATATAATGCCAGAAAAACTTTTTTATTACCTCGAAGTGAAAAATCATTATAGAGCCTCCATTAACTGTTAGACTCTTATCAACTAAAAGCCAGGCTTTTTTTGGGGTGATGATGAAATGATCCAATAGCTTCTCCTGCCTTAGGCTAGGTGAGAGGGAGTGTCAGACTCTTACTGACTACAATCCACCCGTTCCTACTCCTGCTTTTAGAGCCGGAGGCCCGGTAACCCGTTAGGCAGTTCGCAGCTCGGGTTTAAAAAAAACCAGGCTGGTGTCCAGGTTCACAATCAAATGAAAAAAAAAACTTAAAAGGTTTACATTTAAAGAACGATTGCGAATTACGCTTTTTGTAATGTTCTATGATAGTATTTGAAAGAAACTTAAGGTTAAATTATTTGAGCGTCCAATTTATGTAACACTTTAGTACTCGCATGTATGCGTTCACTTGTCCCAAGATTTATATTGTGCTTACCGTAGATTAATCAAATTAAGCTTGAATCGTTAAAACGTATTTGTTAGCACGGGACAAATTAATTTTTGACTTTTATAACGTGCCTATACATATGTATCTCAAGTTTACAATCTAGCCTTTGATATTTTATCTTTTTTCTGTCATCAATTAATTTCGATTGTGTTTCACGCTCCTGTGCTATAACTGTAATAGAGTTATCTTAAATCTTTCTTAATTCAATTAGGTTTTTGGTTTTTTAATAAATCGGGTTTCACTGTTTTCTTTGGTACTCAGTTAATGAAATATAAAACACGGAGATTTGTTTGAATACTTTTTTAATGATTGAATTGAAACTGTCTTATTCTGAACATCAGCTGACCTTAATTTTAATGACTGATTCTCTTCATAATTGTCTACTATACCAAGTTCTAGATACTACAAAGGTTCTCATACTATAATCAAAATGTCTACCAAAGAGTTATAGAGTCACGAAGGTTAGACGACATCACGAATTCCTTCGTTCACATCACTTCGAACTGGGGCCCTATGTTTGGGGTCACGTGGCGCCCTATTTCTTGAACATTTGAAGACTAATGTCGGTCGTATAGACCTAATGGCGTACCGTTTAGGACCCAGTTACAACATCTCTCTCATTCCGAGCTTAAAATTCCGCCAGTTCTTTTTTCGGCATTAGAAATATTTCTCCAATTGTTATTTTAGGCCGTCTTACCACCTCTCAAGATTAGGACTGGATTAAATGTAGCGGACGGATTCTTGTTTTGACGTTCCTCGAATTTTGTCTGCTGTTTTTGGGAAATTGTTTTAATTTGTACGGTTTTATGATGCGATAGTGTTATTTTAGAAGAGTGGCCATTTTAGTTTTACCCAATCTTGGATTAAACGACCTTAGTTTTGTTTTAGAAAGACTGTGATGTTTTGTATTGTGTATTAATTTGATTTAAATGTCACTGAAATAGTAGTAGGTTACGATTACTTTAAACGTAAAGCAACGTCATATTAAGGGTACTGATATTACAAAGTTTTATACTAAAATGCAGCCTATGAATTTAAAATGATTTTTACTCATTAACAGTTACTTTATCCACGAGCCAATTTTCACTTCAACCAGTCTCATTGGGGGAAACGTGAATAAAGACAGTTATTAATATTAAAACATTAATACTAATTTAAAATCCCATTAGCTCGTATGTTGGGTCATTCCGATAATTGAATATCAAATAACGACACATTCAATGTTTCGACGGGTGCAAAGTAAAAAAAGTCAACTGCAATTTTGAGATTTTGGTTTTTTTGTAAAAACTAACTTAAAATATCATGTTCTACAACATAGCAAAAACAAAAACACAAAAATCATCTAATTTTTGGTACTTTTTTTACGTAAAAGAAGACAACTACACCTGTTTTGTGAAATTGCGCGATGTAGATGCGGCTAGTTACCGCTGGCCGTTTATACGCGGGACGCGCGGGGGGCCAGCGGGTAGTCATATTGCGTCATCAGTCAGATGACATGTGCTTCGCCGGCCGGCACGATTATTTGTTTGTTTTGATTTGTTAAGTGATAAAGTTTGTCGAAAAGTGTTATCATACTAGTAAACAGTTTGCATTTAACACAATAGACATGGAAAGACGTAAATTATTGGTGAATTTGGGCAAAACGAGACGACAGTGCGCTATTATGAACCGAGAAGATCTGTTACAACTTATTGATAACAACCGTGAAACTAGTTCTGGTACGTATTTCTGTAATAAAAGTTGAATATTATTGTTATTTTGAATTGAAATTATATTAGTTGTTTTAATAATGAAAAAAATAGGTTATCATTGAGTTTTTTGTTACGAAACGACGCATAAACGGCTATCTGCCATATAGCTTTTTCTACGTTGCGATTTTGATATAGAATTGTAGATGTCTCAATTTACTTTTGTAAATTAGTGTTATTTTTAGGGTTCCGTACCCAAAAGGTAAAAACGGGACTCTATTACATTTCGCTGTCAGTCTGTCTGTCTATCTATTTGTCTCCCGGCTGTAGGTATCTCAAGAACCGCTGTAGCTAGACGCTTGAAATGTTCAAAGATTATGTATTTCTGTTGCCGCTATAGCAACAAATACTAAAAACAAAAAGAAAACGTACTTTTTACCTTTTATTTTTAAACGGATGGTACAAAAGCGAAACCCTTTGTGCGCGAGTCCGACTCGCTCTTGCTCAGTATTTCGTATGTTTGTGAGTATGTTAATTCTTATTTTTAGCTATATTAATTGACTTTTATTGAATGATATTTTCTTATTTTTATTTTTCACTATTGTTTCATGTTCAGAGAGTCCGAAGCAACCTTTTAAAGAAGATGAAAGCTTACAGAACATAAGCGATGGTTTTTTTGAGAAAAATGCTGTGTTGGCCGATGAAGTTATTGAACATCTTATAGAAGACCTTGATGTGTCAGCAATGAAGACAAATGAGTATCAGTTAACTTCGCAAGATAAGTCTCCATGTACTGTGTATTCTAGGTCGGTCACACCAGTTCACCCTCAATCTGACACACAAATTAATTGTGAAAATTTTGATATTGGTAATAGAGATTCTCCAAGCAAATTATCGGATAATACACCAACACCCTCAGAATACAATTCATTTACTTCAAGTCCGCCGCGTCCATTATCAGAATTAGATCAAAATATCTGTTTATTAAACTCAGGGAGGCCATCGAGTATGTCACTTTCAAACTGTCAATCTTATACAAGCAACACCAGTGATGCTTCTTCGGCTGTGGAGGCATCAAGTGAATGTTCTACGCCTTCCTCCTTAAATGGTAGAAAAAGACGTCAGTTCAGTATAGATAGAACGAAGAAAAGGCGATTGAGAAATAAAGACAAGTGGATTGATACGAGACGTAAATTACTATTAAATTCAGGTAAACAACATCAGTCCAGAAATGGAAAATTGCAACCTGCTAAACAACTTAAGCCGGCATGTGGTATTTGCAAATTTAACTGTAGCGCAAAAATATCTCACGAAGATAGAAAACTTATCTTTGATCGTTTTTGGAATCTCTGTGATCACGAAAAGCAATGGGTTTTTATAGGTAAATATACAAAACGTTGTATGAAACGAAGAATTACTACAGAGAATGATTCTAAACGCCAATACAGTGTAAACTATACACTTCCAACAAATTTAAAAGAAACCAGCCCTAGAACTATAAAAGTGTGCAAAACAATGTTTAAGAATACGCTGTCGGTAAGTAATCAGTTTATACAGAGTGCTCTTGATAAATATGATAAAAATACTGGTAGCTGTGAAAAAGATTTCAGAGGTCGTCATAACAATAAAAACAAGGTTTGTACAGCCGCCATAATAAAAGGAGTGTGTGATCATGTCAACTCGTTTCAACCAGTGGAGTCACATTATACAAGAAAAGACACAAACAAAGTTTACTTGGCTGATTTAAATTTCTCCACAATGTTTAAGTTGTACCAGACTTGGGCAGAGGAAAATAATATTGTGGAGAGAGTACAAACAGCGCGCCAGTACCGAGATATAGTTAACAAGGAAATGAACATAGCCTTTTATATTCCTAAAAAAGATCAGTGCGACGTCTGTATAGCATTTAAAAATTGCCTTCCTTCACTAACCTCACAACAAGATGAGTACAATAAACATATTCAAGATAAAAATATAGCGAGATCTTTAAAGAAACAAGACAAAAATGAAGCATCTTCTAATCCTGAAACTATAACTTCGGCCACCTTTGATTTCCAAAAAATTTTGTCGACACCACACGGAGAAACCAGTTCGTTTTATTATAAGCGTAAACTTTCTGTTTTTAATTTTACTGTTTTTGATATGGGACTTAAAAAAGGAATATGTTATATGTGGCCTGAAACTATAGCTAAGCGGGGTTCGAATGAAGTGGCTAGTTGCCTTTATAATTTTATACAACAGTCAACTGATAGAGGCATCAAAGATATCCGCCTGTGGTCCGATAACTGTGGCGGTCAAAACAGGAACCGTATTGTATTTCTGATGTATGTATACTGCTCTCAAAAGTATAGCATTGATATTTGTCACAGATTTTTAGAAAAGGGCCACACTCAGCAAGAAGGCGATAGTGTCCACGCATTAATTGAGAAATCGTCGAAAAGAAAATTCATTTTTTGTCCTGAAGAATGGTATACACTCGTTCGGTGGTGTAAAACATCCGGCGATGCTTATGAAGTTATAGAAATAACACAAGACCAAATTTTAGATTTCAAAATGTGTTTAAATGATTTTAAATTGACAAAAAATACCGACAATGAGAATGTTAAGTGGAATCAAGTTCGAGAAATAGTCGTTAAAGCAGAAAATCCTTACGCCATATTTTATAAATATGACCTAAACGATGAAGAACCCAAGCGAATTGACTTGGTGCGAAAAGTAACTACTCGTTCCCACCGTGGCTTTAATGATCCCAAAAAATGTTATGATGAACCCATCATAATAACAAGTGCCAAGTACAAAGATTTAATTAGCCTTTGCCAGCAAAATCTGATACCTCCTAGGTATCATAACTTTTATAAAAATTTGAAACATAGTTCCTATACTGACGGTAATGAGACTGAATAATTGTTTAAGTATTGATACAGAGTTTCATCTTTGTTCAGAATTAATTTTCTACTTACTTTTATTATAAGTGATAAAACTATTTTTATTAAAAAAATGTACGAATAGAACGTACTTTAGAGGATTTATTTTTATTACTGTGTTATCTAAGACTGGTGTTATTTTTATATAAAGTTTAAAAGTTTAGAACCTTCTAGATTTGATTTTAATTGTTTTTTTTTTTCAAACGAAGTTTGTATAATTTTACTGTTGAATTGTCAACAAAAGAATTAGCAATTACCTACCTCATAAATTATCAGTGACATTTTTATTGATTTTATTTCCAAAAATGTATAAGAAGTTACGTTTTTTTTTATTATAATAAATGAATGATTCATAAATATTTTTATATAAAGTTTAAAAGTTTAGAACCTTCTAGATTTGATTTTAATTGTTTTTTTTTCAAACGAAGTTTGTATAATTTTACTGTTGAATTGTCAACCAAAGAATTAGCAATTACCTACCTCATAAATTATCAGTGACATTTTTATTGATTTTATTTCCAAAAATGTATAAGAAGTTACGTTTTTTTTATTATAATAAATGAATGATTCATAAATAAATATTTCATTTAACCTCCTTCTTAATCATGTTCCTGGCACCAAATCGACGACGTAGAAAAAGACATCTACGCAGTTAAGTTCAAAACTTGGTGTATTTAAGATGTAAGACTGTCATTAACTAATTTTAATAATAGGAAGTGTTACACTTTTCGTTTTACTGAAATATACTAATCATACTTTACTAAATCTAATTTTTTTAATCCCCATGTAGAAACGACCAAGTGGTAGTTAACACAGTTGTCTTTTTTTGAAGAGCAAAGTAGATACAGACAACTACAATATCTCGAAAATTAAACATAATTAGAAAAAACGAAACATACATGTGGATATATTATTAAATAATAAAGCAATGATGAAAATTTCAATAAATTTAGTTTAAAATTGACAAAATGGGAGCATTTTTTCCTATTATGCGCTCTCCTGTAAAGTAGCAGTTTTGTAGATGACTCTTTTTACTTTGCACCCGTCGGTTTGTCCGGATTCGTATCGAATCGGAACAATGGCTTTCCGGCTTTTAACTCAATGCATTGCCAATAGTATAGCTATTTTTTGCTACCATACGTTTGTAACTGGATAAAAATGTTTGTATAAGTTTTTTTTTTTAATTAAGGGGTTGTATTGTTATTGAAGTAACAAAAGTAATCCATCTTATTTTGTTTTCAATGCTCTTGTGTGTTACTTTGTCGCGTAGGTGTTCTTTAAAGCACTTTAGTCAATTATTATAGCAATTAAGGTATCAAAGGAAAGACATTGTTTGATTATAGTGATATGATATAGTATATGTAGCGATTTTTCATTAAAATATGGCATGGTATGGTCATTGAAATTGCAAAGTAAAATGTTAACATTTTTTTTTTGTTATCCTTTTCTATGATTGTTTTCATTCAAAGCGTTTACTTTTGTAACCTCTGCTACTCTGATTACAACGTAAAACTTTACTGGAATCCGATTTGAACCCTAAATAAATCAACACTTTTTTTACTTTTTGATTCTTTTTGTTATTTAATTATCTGTGACTCGGTGATTCTCGTAAATTGCTGTGTGGGCTATCCACCAAAATATTATGTAGCCAGTACTGGCTTGTATCGTCCGTGTGTAATTGAAATAGGGTCGGTTATTGCTTGATTTTTATTTCGTGAATGTTGATTTATCGTTGTAGTTTAGTGATAAAATCTTTCTTTGAACCATTTTTTTACTGGTTTGTTGGTAATTATTGGGCGCGTGTCGCTTCGGACGTATTTTATTACACGACTATACTGTCAAATTAAGGTAATTCTGATAAAAATGATAAAAGCCGTGGAATATGGATGTTTCGTCACATTTAAGGGTTTGATATAAAGCGTGTTAATTGTTTGGGAAATTGGTTTGTTAGTGCTGCGACTTTCTTTTGTAAAATTTTTATTCATAATTTTATGAGTTGGTGCTACATTTTTGTGTTATTAATATTTATGATGCACTAAGGTGACCCCTTGAACGTGTCACTTTGTCACAATTTCAAACACTTTGTCATATTGTTGAGAATGCCAAGATTATTGTATGTTTTTTTATGTTTTACATTTAGTTATACCTACTTTCATCTAAGATTTCAAACACAAGAACATCTAGTCTACTAGGCAAACAACTACGTAATGAAAATGACACTCTCTACTCTCTTGTTAAGCCAAAAAATTTTGTTAATCTTATCCTTAATTATTATTTTTTTCTGTTTTTACTTTAATTTTTCCTTCTCACTGAGCATTTTAAATAAACGGCGGGCGTGTATAAAACAATCAGTTTAATCTCAGATTTATCAGATATTGAAAAACATGTGGGCTCAATTAAAAGGCATTTTGAGCCAAAAAAAGTTAAGATCATGACTAACGATGCGTGTCCCCCCGTCTCCTTGCCGTGTGAAGTGGCCTTTAGTTAAGGGCAAGTTTCGTAGAGAGGTTTTTGACATATTTATACAAATAAAAAGGAAAGATAAACACGGCTCTTTGCAGAGATATTTTGTGTAATAGTTCATTATGTTAATAATTGTGACAAGATGGAGCCATACCTACATACATAGACAACAATATAATCCGTAAAATTGTGTAGACGACAACATAAATTCATGAAATTAAAACCTACTGATTTCTATTATGTAAACAAAACTGTTCAATAAATGCGTAAAGTAAGTCAAGTACACCCTTGAGACTTATTAACTATCTTATTCGATAAAAGTTCGAAATAAGAGCTTCACCTTAAATCTAACTGACGCTAATTAGCTATGACATCGCATTAGTTTTCTCTACATCTGTCTTTTTCTAACACTCAAAATAGAAAGAGAGGTAAAACGTTTAAAATTAATGGCTTCCTTTTTTCGTTTCAGTTTCGATTTAGGAATGGAGAAATATAATGCTTATTTTATTTTTAAATTTAATGTCAAATAAATGAGGAGAAATAGTTTTTTTAATGTCGCCAATAGGTTCCGTGGAATCCCCCAAAAATAGTTTTTGAATACATTCAGAATGCTAAGACCAGTTGTCTTATTTGGGGAAGAAATTAACATTTATGTGAGTTTTTAGTGAAATAAAATGACTGTATTTATTACTGACTCATGCAATTAAAATTTAAAAAAAAAACAGGGGTGTCATACCATCATATGCAAGTATATGTATTAGGGTGGAGTGAAACATACCAAAAAAAATTTTTTTCTCTATTCATTTGTCCTGTATTATTAATTGGTGACCATATGTAAAAGCTTTGTTTATGCAAAAAATCAAAGCTCTACGACATTATCTTCAGGTGGCGCATCGAGGAAATAGTTTTTAGAAAATTCATATTTTTACTTATAAGACTACCCACAAAAAGGAGTTGTGCTTATATGTTTTGCTTACAAATTTATTGTAATTAACTTCTACTAAGCGTTATCTCGTATGCAAATTCAGTATTTTCTTATAAAACTTTAATATATAGTTGTAAAAATAGTTACAAAGTTAAGTAAATTTTATTAAAAAAATGCCTAAAACGGGCAAAGACTTGCGATGTCCTTTACTTGGCGATCCAATCAAATTAAATGATAATTTATGTTACCTATATATTTTGATGTGATAAAACACTACTTATAGATAAAAAACAATATGTTAGAGTTGAATGATGGAAAGGATCCTTAGAAGAAATATGTGAAATGGTTGCTTTTAGCCAACTATTGTATTGTGAACCTGACTGTAAAAGACCTATGGAGTTTAATGCTCGTTCTTCTCCATATGAATCTACACTTTGGATCGAGCAAATAGAGCAACTAGAGGACTGACTGACTTTTCTTTACATTGTAATATGTGCTTTGACGTTCAAAAGTGCCCTTCCCGGTTTATTTCTAATAAATAATTTTGATTTTGACTTTCTATAGTAAAGCAATATAGAATAAGGCATCTATCTCTACAATTATCCATCAACAAGTCGTGTCTAGGTTGTCTATTTTGTACTTTCAAAAGTACAAATATGTAAAATGTTACGCAATGCCCCAAAAAGCAGATATTTTACAAATTATTTTTTTTTATATCGCACCACGTAAATATTTGTCCCGAGAAGTATGCAAATGTGTGACTAAAGCACCTGCTGCTGAGGAAAACTTAAAAGGTCAACGAAATAAGCGCAAAATGTACATTGGTTCTGTAGATAAGATGACAACTCAATCTATGCGATGTCATGAAATTAAGAAACGATAATATGATGAGTTTGATGCAAAATATATCGGGTCCACAAACAGATGCCGAAACCTCTGCTAGACATTTAACACACCTTTCTACTGCTTGAGTGTGGCAAGGATATAAGGACTTCTCAATTTCAAACAATTTACCTCCAGGTGCAATAATTGTAGTGATTTCCGAGTCGCTGTATTTCATAGTTAGAGGAGGTTTTGTTATCTTTCTATCAAATCATAATAATTAGTCGAGTCTACTCAAGCAGTAGAAAGGTGTGTCAAACGTATAACGGAGGCTTCGGCATCTGTTTGTGGACCCGATGATAGAAATGGTTTCATCCGTACTAAAATAAAATCCAGGCAAGAAATACCTATTTTTGACACTAAATCTCAGTATTTTTGCCAAAATGAAGACACTGGAACCTCTGATACTGGACATCAAAATTTTATTTTTATGGTAATTTCATATAGTATTTTATTATTCTAGTGGTTTAAAGTTTAAATTCATTTAAATGTATGGTAATATAGTTAGAAATAAATATTTGCTTGTAACTCTACTTTTGTTATTTTTTTCAAATTTCATACTTAATGCGCCACCTCAAGATGTTGAGTTAGAAAGCTGTAATTTTGCATGAACATTTCTATTACTATGGGTCAATGTTTGAAAACACAGAAACTTCAAATTAAGAAAAAGATTTTTTCACTCCACCCTAATATGTATATCAAGCTAGATTATTATCAATCCTGTAATAAGAGTCAAGCCAATTACGATCAAGATTGCATACTCAATTGCTGATGCACTTACGATAGCTGAAACTATGAGGAAAGATATACAGAAACAGTATTAAAAATACAGCAAAATTACTGCTGAAGCTTAAGTTTTATGAGAATAAAGAAAAACATTTGTTGTCTAGAAAATTTACAAGCACCTCATAACATTGTACTGAAACAAAAAAGATCAGGTTTTCCATATAAAACTTGTGTGGCCACATGATATTTATAACGCCAAGTTTACTTAAGAACAAGTGCGAAGTTTAGCCGACTTACAAAACAGTAATATTGTACTTTAAACTACATTACAGTTAACGACATCCGAGCTCGTGTCGTGCACACATAATGCTTCTATTTGACGCTATAACTTACCACCTACGGAGCCGCTTGAAATTTTATTTCATTGCTGAATACTCGCTCACTGGATTTTTGTTCGCGCCGGGAAATTGTAACGACATTCTGTTTTAGGCCGTCGCTTACATTCGTTTTGTGAGATAAGTTTCCATGTAAAATATTGGAGACAAAAGTTTTGTTTATTTATTGAACTATAAAAATCGGTTTTGCGTATATTTTTTTATGTTTGTAGTATACATAAAATATTATAAATGGCTTTTTATTTTTAGTACAGTCGTGATGTTTTCAGGAAATATGTTTCGACGATAATAACCAAGAGTACCAACTGCTGCTTTAAACTGCTTTTATACAGTACGAATCAAAATACTTAATAAGCAAAAATAATTGTAATCCGTACTTACACCACGTAAGGCTCAAAGCACGCTTTGTGGATGACCAGTAAGGGTAGTTCGCCGCCCGACCAGAACCTGACCCGTGCGTACGGAGCGTCGCGTTCCGCGCGTGCCTCAAAGACCCTTCAGTCCACCGCAGATAGGGCCCAGCAGGGCTAATGCCGGAGCTGGGGACTACCTAGCGGGTTAGCGAGGCTCCGGTTCAATAAGCAAGAGTAAGAACGGGGTGGTTTTTAGTCAGCAAGAGTCTGATACTCCCTCTCGCCTAGCACAAAGTGGGAGAAGTTATTGGATGATATTTCCCCTTCCAAACAGGCTAAAATTATATACTATATCAACTTAATCTTTTATACGCCTAATCAAATTTATTAATAACACTGCTGTTACCATGCACACACAATCCTGAATAGTTAAACCAATCTGTAAATCCGAGGCACCTACGAACAACAGTAACGATCTAGTTTTCTAATATTTATGCAGCAGAGCCACAAATCTACAACAAACGTTCAACATTCGGCGCCAGTGAAAGCAAGTTTGGGGAATTATTCGGCTGCGGTGAGCAGACGGTCCTGTTCTAGAAGTATTCACGGAGGCTGCAATGCGGATGTGGATCTACAATAGTGCAGTCACAAACTTGCACCCCACCTGCTACTAAATGGTCAACTTCTGCATGTAGTTACGTTTAATTTACGTATTTGTGCGAGAGAGAAAGACTACCGGTTTTTGAGTTCCATTTTGTCGCGAGTTGGGAATTTGCGCGATTACATTCGAAATTGGATGTGGGTAAACTGTGATGCGTTGTGAATTCCTGTTTAAAAGTTGATATCTGTAGCCTATATTAAGTAACCATTTCATATTGTATGCTTTAACTTGAAAAGAAGAAAAATTTCGCTTCTGGAAAAGGATCTGTTTAAATGAGTAAGAATTGTATTGTGAATTCTCGAAAATCCCCAATTACCTAACCCAGACACGCATTTTCATATCTACGCAAACATAAAAAGATTTTCTGTACCAGGCAATCAGAACAAAGTATCATCCAATTCATAGATGGAGAGGAATAATATAAAATTTTATACCATACATAAATCCAGGACTGTTTTATGTTGGAGCATTGCTGCCTGCCATGTTTTATTGGCGTGGTATCGCTCGCTAATTTTGAAATGTAGCGAAATGAGACGCGCTAACGTCGAGCCCGATCGCTTATTTATGACCCATGGGAACATGGTTCATGTTTTTGCTGACCGATAAATGGTTTACATTTTTGGTTTTTGCAAGATTTTACGTTTCATTTTATTGCTGTTTAATTTTAATTTGAACGTTTAAGAGAAAGTTTGAAGTAATTCAGTGAGTTAATAAAACTGTACATGAGACTGTTTAGACAAGCAGCTGGTGTTTTTTGTTATAAAATTGAGTTAAAATAATAACGAACTTAAATTCCAAGTCAAAATTCCTTTCTGGGAACCGCAGTAGGTAAAAACTGGTAACTTTATCAAAAATCTACATTATAAATCTACAAACTGACGCAGCTCTGATGTACAGGCGGGTAAACATACAAGTGCAACCACAAACAATGTCAAAATCAATTTTATACAACAACGGACGGACGGCATAACATCGGTACACTAAATCGCTGATGCATGTCAACCCAATTTTTTTTGTTCGAAAATACAATTATATCGAAACCGATCCCTTTGTGTTCAGCATGCGATGTATTTTCGGATGTTGACAATACATTGCTCGTTATTAATTAAATTATATTGAGGATGACCACAATTTTAAAATGATGATGTTTTTCTTTGAATCGGTACATTTCGTTGACATCAAAGTACGTTTATACATTTAAATCTTCTTTGCAAAAAAGGCCGTCTTTTTTTTTAAATCATATCTGGAATTCGCATTTCGAATTCTCGTTCATACTTTTTTAGTGGCAAAAATCTTAACAGCCAGTGATGTACAGCACACAACAACAACTTATAAACAAGGCTAGAAAGAAACAAAGCATCAGTTCTCATATTACAATTTGGGAAGACGGTAATAGAACCAGATATCTGTCTCGCTCTAGCGGCCACGATTTGACGAGTATCAGTTACATGTTTCTTACGGGTGAGGAATTGTAACGAGCGGAACGGAATAGGGACCAGGTTTTTTATGTTTTGGGACCAGGAAAGAAATTTTGTAAAGCTTTGTAAACATGTGATACTCAATTGTGTCACTAGTAAAGGTGAGGAGTTCATGTTTGTGTTTGCCTCCTGGACTATTGTGACGTAAGTTGGATAGGCTAGTAAAAGAAGATGTACTAATTGCCTGCCACCTGCTAGTTTTCGATTTGATAAAATGAGAATTAAATTGTATGTAATATTGTATACTGACCAATTTTTAAAACGATATCTTAAATACCTTCGTTCTGTTACTGATATTAGGAATGAAGATTGTTTCGTCAAGTCTTTTATCCCGAATCTGGTAGGCAGAGGTGCATACTACGGCACATAATGCCACTCTACAATGTACTCTCACTTTTACCCATTTCATATAATATCAGTTATTCTAAAAAATGTAAATTTTAATGTAAAACGAAACTTTTTTTTCTATATTGAATCAAGTAGCCCATTACGACGTTCAATCCAGCGTGACCATACCAATGATTAACTTTGAGTAACATGACTAACAAAAATCGTTCGTCCGTACAACGCTTCAATTGTCCAAGACTAGCCACTAATGTAAATATTATGATTCCTGGGTGGTGACTCGTATGTCAACGAACTCATAAACCATCCATACACTTAGAATTAAGATGCCGATAGTTGTAAAAGTTTTACGATCGTGCGAATTGATAAAAATAGATCTCCCAGTATCAATAACAACAAAATATTATTCCACTACGTCATCGTAGATACTACAGCTAGGAGCTTTTTTTAAGGGAGGAAAATCATCCAATGTCTTCTCTCTCCTTGGGTGAGGCGAGAGAGAGTGTCAGACTCTTACAGACTAAAAACCACTTCATTCCTTCTTCTGCGTTGAGCCAAAGCCGCGGTAAACTTTTACGTTGTCCACAGTTCCGGATCGGGCATCAGCCCTACTGAGCCGCATCTGTGGTGGTCTGTACGCGGGTTTAATTTCTTAGACCTTACCTGGACTTTTAATTTTTGAACTATAATGTACTTTTGAACAAATTGGTCAACGCAATATAAATCGTAATAATAATAGCGTTATTGTCAAAGGAGATGTTATTTTTATATTCGTTCCTTTACCATTTTTTATTGTTTAAAAGTCATGACGTTTAATGTCTTCTTCAATCAATAATTTTCAACTTGATTAGTTTGGCTACTACTATATTTTAGATGATAGTTAATTTTCTATTTAGGCACAAAACATAAATAGCTGTCAGGATATTTTGACAGTCATTATCTTGTCTATAACAAAGATGACTCACGGCCTAATAATCTATTTGAACTATCGTGATTTCCTACTTCCCAGAATATTTGTTACAAACTTCTATTAACCTAATAATATACTCTAAGTAACAACAAATTAGGTCTATTTTTAAATTACGTGAGAGTAATCATGGGAATTCAATCTGCTTAACATCAATCGATGTCGTGACCTTGACATGACGTGAGTCAGTGTGCAAAGGAGTTCTAGTATAGGAGCCAGTGTATTAAATATTTTCGTCATCTCATTATAAAAGAAATTAAAAATATTTATTCAACAGTCATTAGCAATTATTTTCAGTACAAAATCGCTACTAAGGAATACTTTAAGTAATCATTAAATCTGTCTGAGTACGGCAGTAAAATGTTTTAAACAAATAAAATAACCGCCGAGTCTGAAATGAACAACACTCAATGTGCTCTCGAAAGAAAATTTAATTATACCTATAATTAATTAATGCTGTTTAAACATTAATACATTATTACCGAGATAAGTAAAATAGTAACAATGGCGTTAATAATTTGCGGTTATTTAAATTAAATCCAAATACCAGAAACAAATTGTAAATTGTGTTATTTACTGTTGCGGGTGGTGTTCAATGTACACCAAAATAAAGTTTACAATTCATTAAATAATTTTAAAGGCCTGCTGGATTGCAAAAATACCACATACCATACCGTACCTTTACCACATATCCTTTGTCACATCAAATATATTTAAAAATAAAAATTATCATACTTTATAAAGCAAGGCATCACCTCTTAAAGTAAAAAATACGCTTCTTTTCCTAATCTTACACATTAAATAGATAGAATTTTTCGTTAAGAGTGGAACCTAGGTCTCAGAGTTTCTGAATAGTACAAACTTAATTTGGCAATAGAATTTAAATGTTTTTGATAACTATAGTAATTGGACAGAAACTTCTACATGAGTGCCATCTGGTAAGCACAAAAATAATAGTCCTCATTAAATACAGAATAAAAAAGTAAACCTATTTTTTAATTATACAAAATAAATCAATCCCATATAAAATAAAGTAGTCTGGCTCTTAAACAACAAAACATGTGGTTACCAAACGGTTCCTAAGTAAATAAACGAACCTAGTTCCAGTTCGGATTGACCAACTTGTGGTTGCTTTGTACCACGACTACCAAAATATTAGGTTCAGCATGATTTATGTAGGGATATTACAGAAATGAGTATATGGCACTGTGGCTCACCAAAAAGAATTTTAACCTATTTTTAATACGACTGACTGACTTTGACGAAATATTTTTGGTGCTTTGACGAAAGTTTTACTTACTAAAATTCGATTTGGTTTAGTCTTAGTTTGGGATTTCATTTCCGATTTAGGTCAATCGAAACCAATCCGGTAAATTCGGGCTATGATTTTTTTAATCCAAGTTTTTACTTTTCAAATGTAGAGTAATGAAAGATATTGAAGTTATCAAAAAACTTCTAAGCTGTACAGTTTGCTGTACATGTTAAATCACAGTTTTTTTAAACATTGCCCACGACACAGGAGAACATTCTGGTATGGACTAAGATTTTCTCCTGTTATGCGTTTACAAACATACACTGAATGAAGACACACAGAATGTGCTCTCGTTTCGATTACTCTAAACGTAAAGCAAACTCATACTAATAGTACAGATCACACTACAACACACTCAATAAAAGAGAGGCATCTTCGAAAATTAATCTTAGTTTGATGTTTGTATCCGCCCTCTGTAAACTACTGTTTGCCACTTTATTCCACATATATGTTGGTTCGAACCATCTGTTTCATGTCAAGTAGCGTCGTAAACTCTGAGGGGGATATAGAATGCTTTGTATTAAAATATAAATAAACTGTTTTAACTTTTTTATTGTAGTTACTTGACATTATCGAATAGAGATAATTTTGTAACTTGCCTGCTAGTTAGGATAAGGGGATGTGCTATGTAGCTATGCTACGAAGATCTAATAACTAACTTGTGTGACCGTTTCCACTGATACTAAGCTATGTAGCTGCGTGAATAAGATGTGCTATGAAGTTGCGCCGCAGTGCCGCCGCAAAGTATCTGTGCGAGGAAGATGCGCAGCGTGAGTATGCGATGTATTGATAGCAGCAAAGCCATCTATAGCACACACCAAAACAGATGTACAGGATTAACGAATGAGTTTGGAATTCATCTAAAATTTAAACACTCAGATTTTTTTAAAGACATTGAATTTAGACCTTGAGATCCCGTTCATCAATATTAGAATATGACTAAATAATATTTTCCCAATTTTGATTTCCATTAGGACTACGATTAATTTTTTTACCACTTATCTTTCTAAATACTATAAATCCTATTGTTAAAAGCAATATTTACAACACCTTTTCCTAATAAATTATTGAAATAATCGTTAAATTCCAAATGGAATTTCACTTCAGACATGGCATATCTAATTAAATAAAACAAGAATATCGTAAATATGTCACCGGAGTGCAAGCGCCGGCTGACAGCCTTTTGTCGCGCATGCGCACTGCGATTTTTGTCCGCCATCTTGTAATTGCGTGAGCAATAAATTGTCAGTGCTTAAAATTGTGATGGCGCAGTGACAGCGATATGCTACTCATTAAGAAACTAAAAATATTTGCATTATGGAACTGTTTCTTTGTGATTCATATAAAATTTTATTTTAGTTTGATTAAAACATTAACACATACATGCATCTTCGAACGGTTTGACTGCCAAAAATACCTTTTGCATTAAGCCAACCGTTATTTTACCGTTTTTATTTAAAAACACAGGGAATAGATAAATCACAAAATATTTTTTCTACAGTATAAATATCTAAAATCTTCAAATAATTTTCTCAAAAGCTTTAGCTTTAGCAATGAGGTTTAAATTGTGACTAGCATCTGCCAAAAGGTTCATTTGTAATTAGAAAGGAAGGAAAATTGATGTACCTCAATTATATCACTAGCTAAAGATAATAGAAGTAGCTAACTAATTATGAAATTATACAAACAACTTAATACTTCTTAGCCACACAAAACATCTCCATCTCATAGCTTTCTGAGTGGAAGACAATAATTACAATAAAGCACTGAGAGTGTTCTCTGACCACACGGACTTCGTGTGGGTGGGACATTTATTTATTTGCGAATTTCTTAAACGCACACATACAATTAGCTGTTACCCGAGGTCACGTGACTCACGACTTGGTCTTATTTATACGTCGTGTGTTAAGATTAAGAGGATTTATCGCTGCTCTGATGATTGTATTAAGCTTGAAGAGTTGGTCCTACTATGTATCGTGGGTGGCTTTGTATGTGCAACGATTTATTGATTAATTTGATAAGTTATTATATTGGTTGCCTTATTAGCTATAAGAAGCTCTATAAGAGTTTCGATTTCATTTGTGGACACGCCAAAAATACTGCCAAGGAAGCACCAAAAACAAAACAAAATGCAAACATCCCAATATTTTACAACGTCATAACTCCAACCATGAATACAAATCCATCCCCAATAGGTTCTCTATAACCCCATCCCTTTACCATTTCCCTCATAAGACAAATTCTTTCTATGTAAACACAAACATTTAGTTGAAAAACAAGATCGTCTCGGGGCGCTTTCCGCGATGAAAGTGTGTTTTTCCAACAAACGTTCGGGTTATGCACTTATCATATGCGTCCGCACGGTATGCAATATGCCAAGATAACGCCGGGACAGCTTTATGTGGCGACGGCGTGTAGATCATTGGAACAGAGGCGATTGTTCTTTGATAGTGGATTTTTGTGGTTTGATTCTAGTGTTGTACTCAACACTATACACAGAGATGAAAAGCTCTTGCAGTAATTGGACTATCTACCTGTTTCAGTATTTTGTGTTAATACTGTTCTCTGATTCAACCTGATCTGTTAAGAAAACAGACAATTACTCATTTCCGTAATTTGGCTTAAAATCTGAACGATTTATTTTGCAGTACAAAGTCAGTAAGGATCGTTGCGTCGACAACAACTCTAAGATTCATAACTCTCATAAAGTTTAACTCAAATTAGGCATTAAATAACTTAGCTAACCATATTATGCTTTCCAACTTAGTCTTTGACGCACGAAGAGAGCGCTCTCTTCTTATTTAGTACCATATTCCGCGGAGCGAGCGGTGGCCGATTGTTCAGCCAGGATTACTAGTGTACCACTGTCCTCTATACCGACTGTACTCACACAATGTTTTGTATTTCCTACGATATGAAGGAAAATTATGTTGAAAAGAAACTTGACCCGTTGCGCTGTTGTGGTTGCAGGATTAGGCTATTTGCTTTTCGGGATTGCGTTTTCAGTACTGTCGGGTTTATTTTGTTTTGAGTTGGTTTGAGGTTACAAGTTGGTTGGAAAAGTGCAGTTTATGTTTATCTTTGTTCTAGTATTTCACAGGTTAGGTACCATTGAACGTGAAGTTGCTCTATTTCGTTTAACAAAATTCTTGTTTGATAATCGTAAGATACCGTAAACAAATTAGGGTGTAGCCTCAATGTGAGCTCAATTACTTATTCGCTTTTAATAAGCATTTATAAAATAAGCTATGCTCATAAAGGATAAAGAATGTGCACACAGGTTTTCTTTACACTCATAAACAGTGAACTCATAAGACAAAGACAGTAAACCTTTTTGAATTTATGACATTTTTGGCCCGGCGCTGAACAAAGGCACCACTGTGCCCCGGCCGCCCATTCCGCCTCCCCTCATTTCACGGCTATTAGTTAAACTTGTTACCTACGCGTGGATCTCCATTAAAATGCAAATTTAACGCCCCCGAAAATGTTTATATAATATATTTTTCATTCATTTTTATATTTACGTCTCCGGAAGCCAGCCGGCTTATTTGCTAGTTTTCTCCCGTCTTTTTTGTGTTTCTTTTTTTCCTGAGGAAGGTATGTTTCGGAACACTTGGCAGTGGATTCCTTTTTGTGATGTTACGAGAATAGCTTAAATGTGTTCTTGTGTCTTGTTTTAGTAATATTTGTGGTAGTAATTTGCTGTATTTTAGTTTTTCTCTCTCAAAAAACATTATTTCTGATGAAATTGAACGACATAACACTATTTGTAATGTACTTTATTATATAAAGACACAACATGTTCCACAACACTCATAATTACATTGCACCTCGATAGATTCGTGTACCTACACGAAAAACGAATACATCACGGAATGCAAGCGACGAAAATTATCGAGCCACGCCGGACAATGCCGACTGATTGCTAACGTGAGCATAGAAACGCAAGAATAGGAGAACTTGTAAGGACATTTCTCCCTCCCCCCCTTCAGGAAGTGGCGCACACGTCGTGGAAATGGAAAATCTCGTTGCCGGATGTGACCGGCCCAGGTGGAGATTATTTCCCACGGAATAATAAAGAGTCGCGCGGTTTGTGGCCAAACGAAATGGATTCAGTAAGGTGACTGTCGATCTTGATTGGTGAAGCCGATCGGATTATTATGCTAGAAATTCTATATGAGAGATAGATAAAGGTTGTTTAAAATAGTGGTAAGTTTATAGTTTCTATTGCCACAGAAGTTACTTGGGTTTGCCTGACCCACCATCACCCTATCTGCAATATCTGCATTCCTTAAGTTTCAATATCTTTAATATAGCAATAAATATGTCACCAAAGTAAACATGATAGTTCTAATCATTAATCGATTGGATACTAAATCTATGGTCAAAATAACATTACGTACAAAATTGCTTAATTCGAAATCACATTCCACGATTACGATATTTATGACAAAACATTAGCTTAACTTGTAAACGCTGTAATTTATACTAATTAATATCATTTAGATTAAATCGAGAAAACGTAAGAGATAAGCTGCCCCAATGAATAAATCAGTCGATAAATGCTATAACATTATATGCTGCTCACAATTATTGGATTAAAGTGATTGGTGTCTCTTGATAAATAAAGTATGGCTTGATTTCAAGAGTTCGGTCGCTGATGCCACAATTTATAGAATACGTAGCTTGTTAAAGAATTTATAGTATTGTTATTTTTAAACATGACTTATTTGAAACACAAATCCCAACAACTATGTGTTGTGTAGCAATCAAATAAAACTTCTTGGTCGAAGCTAAAAATACTCATACGACACTCTTGCGTAGGCGCCGCGTTTGCCTTTCTCAGTTGATTTTGATCCCTAAAATTATTGATAGAAGGTCCTGAATTTATCGCGTTCTCTATATCGGATTAAGTTACTGCTACAATGCAGTATTGTCGACTGGTCGGCTATAATGCGGCCAAATATGGAGAAATGTGAATTAAATTGGTTATTCAGCAGGAGCAAGCTTGTCTTTGGAAACGACTTCTAAGAGAATGTGGTTCTTGGAGCCGCCTTTTATCTACGAGACATTAACGGGTACTTGGGTGTTATTTATCTACTTATCTTAAGCTTGGTTGCCTTAAGAGAGTGAACAGTAAATTGATGTCAGCGCTACTAAGGGTCGTTGCTACATTTGGCCGAGGTTTAAAGGTCATGATTTTCCATAAGCAGCTACAAGCCGTGAAGTATAAACAAATCAAGTTTGATGTACGATAATTGATTGTCAATAAGACATGAGATACGTTGCAATGTAGCTTTTATTTACATCATGTGCGTTATTTGACCAATCGACAACAGCCGTAGTTGTCAAACTGGTTGTTCAAAGTAAAAATCGCATTGTTAGTACGAATTAAATTTGTCCTTACGGAATGAAAACGTGTGTCACACAATGCCACTTAGTTTTGTGAAGATCTAAAACCGTAACACATACATTAATTAAACTTAAACTAATGTCTAGAATATCATCTCAAAATCTCACAACTGGAGCACAAGATATTTTAGATAGTGACCATATAAGTGGCGAATCAAATCGCAAGTCAGAAGCTACGATGTCGCTGCTATTTCAAGCATACATCTGTATGGTTATATTCCACTATGACACATGAATGCCGCCAGTCGTTGGTCGTAATGGCTCGATAAATTCGTCCCTCTATTCCTCTTTTATGCTATTTTCGTTTTTATTTTGTTATCTTGTTTGTGTTTGTGTTTCTTGGAGGGAAATGTAAATTATTGTGGGAGTGTGGGAGGGTTACATGCTTCTGTTGAATTTGCGCGACTTTTGTTAACCGGGACTTAATTATGACTATGTTAAGTGAAAGTCGTGTCTCTGTTTATTTTGTTACAATTGTTGTTTAGTGGGAGTCACAAGCGCGATTGTCGTCGGGTATGTGATGATTATATTCGACACAAATGGAGTTTGTTAAGACTAAATACTTGTAGTTAACTTCTCTTTCATCAAATATTACACATGCCTTAACAAGCTTTCAGCGTACCTCATCAATAAACCTCGCACTTATTTCAAAGAAGTCTTTGAAACGTGCTAACTAATGCAGTGCATCACTAAAATGCGCAGCGAAATTCAAATTCCGAAATCAACCCTTAACACTGTTACGTAGTGGCGAAAGTCTACTCGAATTACTTTCTAAAACGCGGCTGGGACGCGACGTAATCGAATTGTGAGTGGAGCGAGCTTCGCATTCTGTTTAATTGATCAGCGTACCGTGTCGCAAGGCGAGATACGTCGGGTGATTAGTTAGGCAATTAGTAGTGGTCACTGATCGTCGTTAGTAATGTCGCGTTTAATGCTTTGGAAAAAGGTTGGAATGAAAAAATGTCTTAGTAAAATTATATGATATCAAAGGGTGGGGCTTTTTAGTCGTTCTCCTCCATACTAATCTACACTTTCGAATGAGCAGCTAGTTTAACTTTTCAGACAAATTGGACTAAATATATTTCAAGGTTTCAAAATTGCCTACTTATTGTTGATTTGATATAAAATGCTTTACACATGTGTGTTGCAATAATTCTCTCAATTTTATATATTTTTCAGTTACAACAAAATTTATGATCCTTTGTATGTAGTACTAGTCCATTTTAAATGTAAGCTACTCTCATTAGGAATTCAGTTAAAATTGTAATGTAACCCTTTGTCCGACACAGAGATGTGATGTGTTATGTTTTAGAAACATTCGGGAGGCTACGTAAAATTGTTATAGCCGCTTATATTAGCCTATTTGGTAATCGTACTTAAATAATGTTAACGGAGTTTCGCTTACAGTTTTTGTAAAAGTTCTGAAATGTTTTTCATATACTGAAGACGTGATAATCGTATTAATATTATAAATGTGAGTTTGTTTGTTTTGATATAATTTTATCCATCAACCACGCTGAAACTATTGAACGGATTTTGATGAAATTTGGTATACGGATAAGTATGAACTGACAGGGTGATAGGATACTTTTTATCTATGGGAATGCAGATGAAGCCGCTGACAGAATCTAGTTTTTCTATAATATATATGTTATCAATTGGAATTTTCTATTTTAAGGAATATATATTAATATAATTTGCAGACTTATTTCTACTTTCGTAATTAATTAATTTGATTAATTAATCCATTCTAAAAACACTAAAAACAATTTCACTGAAAACAAACCTCGTACAACCTGTTACGAAAATTAAATTAGCGAAATTATGAATCAAACGAAACGAAACGAAAAAAAAGCAAAGGTGTAAAAACTTTAATTAAAAATAATAACTCAGAATATCTTCAGACAGAGTTCGTTGGCTCGCAATTAAAGCAACCCTCAATGAAATAAATGTAACTGCATTAATATTAGAAAAGGTATACTAATAGGTACTAATTTCTAATCATTTCACCCCTACAGTGACTTGCAATGACCGCAGGAAGCGAGAATTATCGTGCGGAAGGTTGCAAGTCACGTCACTAGGGTTGTCTCGCGGTGAGCCATTGGTAGGATTGTGTTTATGAAAATATTGTTATTATGAGTTGTGTTTTACTTAATATAGCCACAGAATAGTGGACTAGTATAGTAGGCGAGTAAATGCGAGCAAGGAGTTTCAGGTCTTATTGCCGGGAGTATAAAAGTTGTTACTGTTTTCTATGCATGAATGGTAGCGATTAGATCATTTTATAAACATTAAAGAAGGTATAGTGTGGAAGAGCCATGCTTCGGCACGAATGGGCCGGCTCGACCGCAGTGATACCACGGTCTCACAGGAAACCGACGTGAAACAACGCTTACGTTGTGTTTCGTCCAATCCTCGATTCCCCAAGAACTCTTAAAATCCTAACCACCAAAAAGACCGGCAACGCACTTGTAACGTCTTTGGTATTTAGGGTGTCAATGGACGGCGGCGAATACTTACCATCAGGTGCTCGTTTACCGGCTTATATCATAAAGAAAATCACAACTTGGAAAATCAAATACAACTATATTTAATCAATGTTTAATGTTTAATATTATCATAAAGGTCATTTTAATTTGAAATCAGGACGATATGAATCGTATATTAAACCATAGTCACCCTAACTCGCACCTCGCTAGGATGTTGTACATTTACTAATGTTAACAATAGACGGGTAGAGTCACTTCGTCAATACTAATTATTATAGATATCGATTTCTTACCATTATACAATGCACGCAATTCTCGTCTTTCTTAGAACGATATATTTGTTTTAATTTCCTGTGTAGGTTTAAGTTAGTACAATTTTTTAATATTTATTTATTAATACTTTATTGTACACTACGCAAACACATAGGATCACAAAAATAAGCATGGTGGATTTTTGGATGGAACTGAAATGGTGATATAGGTGACTAGTGTGTACTAGAAAGTATTAAAAAGATACATTACTAAGTACTTTACACATTACTGCCATGTATAAACTCCACAACACTAAAGTACCAACTACCTAGATGGCGCAAAAGTGCTAAAAATACCGTCGAAAGTAGAAAGCTCTAAAAATGTACCTTAATAAAAATGCGTGAATCGGGTCCTTTATAAGTGTACCTACATATAATCTACAAAGTGCTGACAATATTCAAGTGGCCATGTACGGAACCGATAACCTTAATCGGCGGCTCGTACTTGACGCGACGTGAGCTCCTTGAGAAGAGAGAGGGAAATGTAGTGTTGTATGTTATTTATTATAATTTTATTCTATTTGTTGATTTGTTTTGTTTTTTCGGAAGATATTTGGAGACAGTTCTTGGGTAGAGCTATTGTAATTGCCACCACCATTCTTGAAGCTTGGAATATGCAGTCTAGGCAGAGGGTTTTTAGTGATTTCGACTTAAAAAATTGGCTGTATCGACATTTTTATCTAAAATTAAGTCTAAAAAATGGCGGTATTCTAATAAATTTTTCTCTTTGGAAATACATTGCCCCATAGTAGGATTTTCTCCTGTGTCGTGAATGCGTTTACAAATATGCAATTTCAAATACACATGATACCTAGACTAAAACAATTTAGGCATCACACAAAAAGTTGTTTCTTGCCAAAATCGAACTTGCGACACGTTGCCTGGCAGCCACTTGCCCAGTCACGGCACCTGCACCGTCCAACACAACCGTGCAGTCAGAATATATCAGTATGTTCATTTAAGGTATATTTATCTTATATTTTTACCTACTCTTTTGGTGACTATCTGACGTGATATTGTAAGGAGTCATATATAAAAATAACCACGAAAGGTCAATGCTAAAGATTACACACCCACACTCGTCACGAGGAAACAAAACACTACTACAACGAAATGTTACTCCAAATAACAATAAGGTATCAATTTTCTTCTCTATTACATATAATAAGTGAGGAAATCGACACTTGCCTATATATAGATACTATGACTATTTATATATAGCTGCTATTAAATCCTTTGAACATGTAAAAACTCGTTGATCGAATAATATCACATTACATTTGGTACGAGTAATCCATAAATAGAAATAAACGTGCACCCAAATCTCAGGATACGATTAGGTTTCGTGTCTAACACACTCAAGATTTCTAATTTGTAATTATTGTATGATAATAATAACTTTTATAAAGTTAGGTAGCAGAAGTGGGACTTGTTATAAACAATAAAGACTATAAACTTGAAAAATGAAACATCAGGTGCAATTATAGACTCAGCTATTTGTTCCAAATAACAAGTTTCCCGTAAGACTAGACAAATAATCAGATTAATTAAACAACTCTATGGAGTCTCTAAGGCCCACTCCTTGTGAGTTCCTGCAAAATACAATTTGGGTGTCTTCAAGTCTCAAATGCTCATATATGCACAATTGCTCATACGTAGGCGTGCCCCATCGTCGGCCACATCATCGCTTACCACCAGGCGAGATGGTGGCCAAACACCATCCTATTAAGTATACAAAAAATAAGTAATTACTGTTAATTTAGAATTTAATTTCATAGTGTAAACATGTTGTGCTATACACATAACTACATCCGTGATCTATCAATACACGAATGTGGCTGAAATCTAAAATCCTGTGTACAATACAGCTCTAAATTAAACATCATTAAATCTAATTACGATCCAACCGTGTTTTGACGGTTTAATCGGACACTGTACATACAAACGTACAGGCTGTTTACAATAAACCGAAATTATCACGTTAACGGTGGCCGCTACTTAACCAAGAATAAAATATACGGATTGTTGGGTGGTCTTAATGTACCAATAACGTTTTTATGTCCAGTTTCGATATCGTTATTAGAGGGTTTATGTTTTCGTGTGTTTTTCGACGATCGGTGATTTGTTGTTCGGAGTGTCATTTTAGGGTTGAGGTAGCTTGTTATTGGTGACTATTATGACTTTAATCGCTTTAATCTGGGTCTGTCTGATCAATTTATCAAGTTGTTGTAAAAGCAAGGCAAAATGTCTAAAATGGTCTCCGATGTATGTCTATTGGCTGCTTCTGCTTATTCTACTTCTGGTAAGACTTGCCAAACTAGTGAAAAGTGAATTTCACACATTCTCATTCAGTGATTGGATTTGAATTCTCGTATACACTGCCTGCAGCTAGAAATTCTGAAATCCTCGGGCTAAATGCAAATTCCTGAATTCCCTACTCAAGTTTCACCTAAAATGGCTTCCAATGTACCATACCACATGTCGGTTACGAAACAAAATCGACGGACGCAACGTTAAATTCATTAGAATAAACTGTGATAGGCAATTTTAAAACTTTCATCATATGTGATAATGTTGTTATGTCTTAAGAGGAAGGTAATTCGAGAATTTATTACAGGATTTGCAGGTAAAGCTATTCAGAGATAACTATGGTTTTATTAGCCTTAGACCAACCCATACATACTCAATGATCCTCTAACACTCGTAAAAGTTTCAAATGCAAATATTTTATTACCATCCCAAGTTCGGAACTTTGACACACGTTAATTATTCGTCTCCCCTTGATCCGAAGGCGTATTCGATTCTAGTGTAGGCGTCAAGACACTGTGTGCGGTCCCTACCGGTCAACCACTAAGCTAAGAAAACGGAACACCAAACTCAAACTTAACATCTTACCCAGAAGGTTGCATTTCATTCGATGAGATTTCACAAACAGTTTCAGAATACCTCACGTGACGTGTTAAACGAATTTAGGTTGTATGTTTAGTAAATAAAGTTAATTTTAGTTTGGTTAATGTGGTTTACACTATTAAAATAATGAGGGCTCCTAAGGGTATACCCACTATTTCTCATGTGTTTGCTTGTTTTATTTATTGTTGCGAATAAAGCTACTGTTTGCCTTTGTTGAGATGTATTTCGTCACTTGCTAGTTAAGTTGCCGATTGAGTTCACTTTGTTTGTGGAAATTATATTGCGATCACTTTCGTGGCTGTCTCACTGTTCTTGCCTACCTACTGCACTGGACTATACCTTTAAATATGAAGAAAACAAGGTTTATATATTGAGCTATAGTATCTTACTTCTACGTCTAGATTTTAAATCAAGTTAATACATTACAGATGAACTTTATCATGACATGATGGTTTCAATCGACTATATAATATTGGAATTGTGAACAACATTTTTTTCCCTAATTTGTGATAGGGCAAAAATGTTTGTACAAATTGATGTGTAGATCATAAGTAGCTACATATTTAGTTTTAACTTATAAGTTTTAATGATTTTAACAGCAATGGGCGATGTCATCTCTGAGAGACAAAGTCCTTTAATAAATAAAAAAAAAGCTATAACTATCTTATTTAAAGAGTCATTTTAGGTAATCCAAAAGACAATTGAAATGTCTAGTACCTGCCTATAACTATCAAAACCGTTGCCAAGCCAACAATGGTTTTCTTCGATGAAAATGACGAATTTCTCGCTTGAAACAACTATTTCATTAAGACAATTAATTTATGAGTAAACTTTCGAAAGCTGAGATTAATCTAGGATGTCTCAGCTCAGTGGCGCCAGCTAGAGAAAACAAATATTTGTATTCCTTGTTACCTTTGAAAGTCAATGTCAAATCTAGACTAATAAATAAAATTGTAGTGTCTGTTTGTAATATTGGTACAATCGGCTTTTACTAAATACATACGATACATATATCAAAATAACATTTTTTATAAGTTTTGTTTGTCTTTCTGTCTGTTTGTTCCAATTAATCTCTGAAATAGCTGGACTGATTTTGACGAGAGTTTTATTGGGAGGTAGCTAATATACTAAGGAGTAATAAAGACTACTTTTATTTTAGAAAATGAAGTTACAAATTATCTTTCGTTAATTGCAAAATCTTATACATAATTATGTATTTTTTGTTACAGGTACGATGCCGCTTGTGATCAATGTAATTGCTTGGTAAATAAATAATTAATAATATACTTGTTATTATTTGGAAATTACTGCTTTAGGAGTTCGGCGTTTGGACATCATTCTTAATTTGGATTTGAATTGTAATCGTTTAAACCATAATAACAAAAATATAATCTAATTTGGAATAAAACCACCTATAAAAAATTAAGACAGTATCAATTTTCAACGGTTTAGTATCATTTTTAAAAATAATTCAAAAGCCCAATAAATCACCGATTACTACCTGTTGTATTCCCAAAAAAGCATGCAGTAATCGTGTAGGTAACCGGTATAAACCAGTTACAAACAAATAGAATGACTTGTACAGCACGTGAGCGCTTTCCGCCGAGTCATCGAGATTCACTAACAGGTGACTCGATTCGTGACTCGTTGAGTGAGCTGCATGAGCAAGTCAAGTGGACGATTAGAACGCGTCATGTCTAGTGTCAAGATTTGTTCGAGCTTCTTTTTTTTGACGTTCGATTGTTTAGGTTTTATTTTTTTTAATTGTCCTTTTTTATTGTGTCATGTTTGTTTGTGTTGTGTTTAATTCGAATTGTTGTTTTGAACTACATATTGACACAATACTCATAGCAATGTGTTACTAATAATAATAAGGTTATTAGGTTTATTTTGTTTGTACTTCTCGCTGGAATTTCCCAGCCGATTCTTATCTTAAGCAAAAAATCATACCGAAAATATTATAAAATAAAAAATCAGTATTATATTTAAAAAAAACCTCACATTCACTGACAATCAGTAACCAGCAGAGCAAACGCGCCACAGACAGGAGGGTGCAATACACGATTATTGACAGTCTGGCCTCGCGTTGTTCGGACAACCAGTAAACATGATTTGTAGGAATGACCGCCGTCACCACTGTCGCCCCTGCGATCGACTCGTGCATTCAATGGTAGGCTTTAGCTTGATGACTTCATTTCCATACTAAGTGCGTTCGAATCGGTGAGATAGGGGCATTATTTTTCATTTGGATTTGTAATGTTTGTCGTTTGTAGAGTTATGAATAATGAAGCGGTTTTGAATATTGAAATTGGATCTTTAACTTTGGATATAGTGTTGTATATTAGATGATTAATATGATTTCTCTATAAAATCACTCCTCATATTGACATTTCTGTCCATATTTGGGAACGAGAGATAAGATTTGGTTTTTCTGTATATTAACTATTTGGTTCAAGACCGTAGTCAAGATTTTCCATTGATTTTATATACTATAGAAGAAGAAAATTTAAACTACAACTAGAATATTGAAATCACACCAACATTGACCAAAATAAAACTGTAGAACAAATTCTAACGAGCACTGTGCATAAAGCATAAAATGTAACTATCAATAGACATATCTAAAACCCACTAGATACTAATTGGTGATCAAAAATCATTAAAAATGTTATCTGAGCATAAAATTAGGTGCATGGATGTACATGAATACACGCAGGTGATATCAGTAACATGGATCTTGCGATAACAATGCAGGAATATTTTAATAACCGCAATGTATCATATGCAAGAGTCGCTTTGATTTGTTACGGTGATATGATTCGGTTTTAAGGGGAAGAACTTATATTACTTTTTACAAATTATTTTTTTCAGAAATACACAAGCTAATATGTATCATTACATATTCGAGATCTGTTATGGTGGCCCTATCTATAAAGTTAATTGTATAAAATTTTGTAATATATTTTTATTTTTACCAATATAATTCTTAATGTATCAGGTACTGCACGAAGTCTTAAAAGAACTGATTTCATCATAAACTACATCTAAGGCATTGGACCACATTAATACTGATATTAAAACAGTCACAGCTATACACTCGTAAATACAGTAAGTAAACTTCGCCTTAAACAAAAATTAAATCACTTGCACAACGAAGTAATTCTATCTGGCGAAGTACCGACAACCGACAGTACGATCTCTGTTCTCACGGAACTAATGATCTACATTTTTTACAAATATATTTTGACACCGAACGACGTACATGTAGTAATCTAATACGCTCATACAAGACCGAATGATAAACAGAAACACCATTCAAGCAAGGAAATGAAATATTTAATATATGTCTATGTTTTTATACGTAGAATTGACTAAATTAGCAATTAGATCGTAGATTTAATTTTGTTGGCTAAGTTTATTGTTTATAGGAATCTGACTTCTGCCAGTGGCTTTACCTGCATTCCCGTTAGATAAAAGTAGTCTGTCTTATTTTAGGCCATAATCTACCCCTGTTCCAAATTTCATCTCTATTCCTTCAACCGTTTTGACTTGAAGGTGAGGAAATCAAACTAACATACAATCGTTTGCATTTATAATATTAGTAGGATTTTCGTGTAGGTGACTTTGACCTCTAATACTACTTCTACAATTTAGCTAACACTTACTTACATAGTTTTAAATTGAATTAGGTACTTGAGAATAAATCTTCTTCAGAATTATTGTTCTGTTTGTTTGTAATTACTTAAAGAGGTCAAACCGAAAACAAGATAAATAATAATCCAACTTTTTAACATTTTAAATTCCAAAAACGTTTTCAATCCCTACACACACATAATCTTATAGATATACATGAAAGTAGAAACAAAACCTGCATTACACAATCAGTTCACCCCCGGCACTAACTTTACACATACCTTACTATTTACGCAAAAGTTTTCATGGATCCACGTTTTTTTCTCTACCTGCATAGGGGAGCGAAGTTTGCACTCCCGACAAATAGTGATAATTCGAGCGTGAATGTCTCTTTTCGGGGGCTTTTTTCTACCCATAAGTTATATTGTATTGGAAAAGCAAGATTTTTGTGCGGGATCCGGGGTGTTTTTTAAAGAGATTTCTTTTTTTTTTAATCGGAAATTTCGATTCTTTTGAAACTGTTTTTGTATGTGTGTTTGTTTTAATGCGATTTTGACCTCTATGGGGTTTGTTTTGGTGATATTGACAAGTAAAAAAATACATTCTATGACACTGATATTCAGCTCATCAAAATTTTTCACCCTGATTTTGTATTGATTAGTTTCAGATGTTTTAAGAGTTTAATTTTGATTGCTGTAATCAATATTTAAATCATATACATCCAAATAAAGCAACCTCAAAACAGAGACCTTAGTACTAGTTTGGTTTACGTTTAACTAAATCTAGACTAGAGCGCGATCGTCGCTTTGATTGGCCAGCTTCAACCAAACAGAGCAACGATAAAACAAACTCATACTAACCCCTCTGAAACCAAATCCAATCATTACATCAACCACACCCCATACCTCCTCTATAATCCTCGAAACAATTACTACCCAATCATTAAAACATTCAAATAACATATTACACCAATACCCAGGAACCAGGAACAAAGTTGAAGGTAATTCTAAAACCGACAATCCTCATAGTTATTCTGCACTCGTTCAAAGATGTTAATCTTACCCCAACTAACTCCGGAACTGAGTTTGGCGCAATAAAAACTGTCACTACACTTATTTACGGTGCAATAAAAGAGATTCAGATAGAAATAATAAGAGGCGCCCGCGCAATGGGCTTATAAAATGGCGCTTGCTACCATGTGAGGTGTGAATTTAATGTATTTATTTGAATCGACGATATATAATTATAGGCAATTTGTGACAATGTTTAAAGATAAGATGGATAGGTTTGATTTATAGAGAAAAATTAAGAACTTTAATATCATAAGTGTTTTTTTTCTCAGACATTTTTGTGTTAATTTATGTATTACAACACAGTTTTAGAACTAGATTTTTCTTAGACTTAAAGCAAAACTAACAAGTTTTTTTTGTCTATGTTTTTAATCGTAATAAAACTAATAAGTATTCCACACTTATTACAATTATTTTTATGAAGAAACTTAATCACATTACCTATCCATTACATATTTATAAGCGCACTTTGTCTAGAACTTATCTAATTTATGTCTAAATAATTCAATAGTTTTTCAACAGCGATATTTCAAGGAGGTCGTTAAGGTACCATCTTCGGTTCTATCTCCAAGGATTAGTGCTACAACACGAACTGTTTCGATCTATCTAAAACTACAAAGCGCAATTTTAGCTACCTTCGTGCATTATGTAAAGGCCGGAGTGATGTGTTGTACTCGATATAAATTATTGAGTTACGATTAAAGCTCAACATTGCTTTTGTTTTAAGGTCAAGAATAGAGGTATCGATTTTTATCACTCGGTATGTTAGACTCGTAAAGATTTATCGGGATTTATGGAGTCCTGTGTTGACTCTTCAATTAGCTAATAACTACGGATAATGATGATTCCATGATTTTATGTGGATCTTATTTGTATGATTTCTTAGTAGAATAGATTGAACTATTATACTTGTTTTCAGCAGAAGCGCTACAATTATAGTATCATATATGAAGTGCAAATGAAGAATTGAGTATTGAGTATGAAGCAATTAAGTATAGCGAGTATAACGCTTCTATCCCTGCAATGCAACATCTAAAATGAAACGTTCCCGATAAAAATTATAATACTATTTAATACATCAAAGGCGCCACGATCCCTGTCTCTTCCTCATTACATAATGTAAAACCAGAATGATTAACTAAAGGAAAAACATAAAGCTATCAGATGTTTAGTATCCCGCGGAAATTGTACAACGAGAGCTGAAGGAAATAAGTTCGCATCATACTAGTTGGGAGCGAGCCAAAAACCTGTCGATTTATGCACTACATATTTTTGTGTTATATTCTGTATGGTTATGTGTCGGTTGCAGGGTGGGATAAGAAGAGAAGGAAAATAAGATTATTTTTAATATTGTAATTGGTACTTGACATAGGAAGTGGGGGATGTCCGATACAAAGGTGGACAGACCTGGTAAAGGTTGTCAACACTCGATGCGGGTCACTTTCAAGCTTCTCGTGGAGGTTATTGGATGAAATCTGCGTTCAGCAGTGGATGTCTGATGAACTGTTACTTCTATTTTAGTGGACTTCAGTAACGTATAGTTTTGGAAAGAACTCTGTCGTAATTAAATGAGCGACAACAATATACATATCCTCAAAAAGAAAACGTAAAAAGACTACATACGAGGAAGTTACATTCTAATAAAGAGAATCAGAATACACACAGTATATTTCGTATTTCGTTTCTCAACAAAAAGAATACTCCTAAATACGACAGCACACTTTTCCTTATCAATTCCGAACATCAATAACAAAATCTTAATGTAATTACTCAGCATTAAATGTTTATTAACGTCAGTTAATCCACTTCGCAAATATCCAATAATGAATATTAGCCGAAATTCTAAAGAGCCATTAATGTCATATCTAAATACACAGCTACACTCCTATTGGAATTAATCTTGTGATGACGACGAATAAAAATCGGGCATCAATAGGACGGGAGGCATTTCTTAATATTTCCCTCGGCCATTGAGAGGACTAAACAAATTCTCAGAAAGGAATTCCCTCCTCGAATACGTCAATCAACTTTTGTGGGATTGTACTAAAAAGATAAGGAGTGGAAATATACGGGTGTACGGTTTGGACGAACCTGTTGACATACTGCGCGATATTGATGATCCTTATGATGATTCATCAACAAACAATAGGTAGCTGAGAGTGAATTTGTTAAAAGAAATATGTAATTAAAAATGTTTCTGCAAAATAATACTACATACAAAACACATTTATTTAGCATTTGCTCGGATTTTTTATTATTAAGTAGGTAATAAGGCCGGCAACTCACCTGTGACTCCTCTGGTGTTGCGGATGTCCATGGGTGGCGCTGATCGCTTACTATCAGGTGACACGTCTGCTCATTTGGCCCTTATTCCATAAAAAAATAATAATAACTAAATCAACTCTTAAAAATAATAATTAGAATAGTTATAAATATTTTATTTCTATTAGAAATATTATCTTATCTAGTCATATATGCATATAAGTTAACCCGGTGAACAAAATAGAGTAAACAGTTCACACGTTTTTCATACATAATTCGCCATAAAATGTAAGTAAACTCAACGATACTGTTGTCACTATAGACACGTATATTTACGAGAAAGAAGTTTCTATACAAAAAAATATTTTGATCTATTTAGACGGCGCGGGTATGTCGTAAACGCGAATGGGAGGGTTAAATCTCATTACATTATAGCAGATGTAAAACGATTTATAGAGGTAAACCCGTCCGGTCATATTTTGTTATGTTCCAATAATTCTTTACATTTTACATTCGGGCTTCGGCGAAAATCAACATTCCTTTTTATTTTTAAAACTTCAAAAACACGTGCCTTGGCTTCGAATAGGTAATTTCGCGAGAAATTTTCTTTTTTGCCAAATTGGGTCGTGAGTTTTATGCTTTCACGTAAACTGTAATAGGCGAGGCCCTTTTTAAATTAACGGGAACTACCGCATTAAAGCGGGCCCGGCAAGGTATGTATGCTCAAGCTTTCCTTTGCGCTTAAACCTTCTCACCTGCAAGGCTGTTGATCGCTTTCTATCTACAATAACTGTCGGATTTTTATACGAAGGTGTGAATTAAACGGTTTTATAAAGGGAAATAAAATATGAATACCTAATGCAATTTTTGTTTGCTATTTTTCCCCCAATGAATGATGCTAAAACCTTTTCCGTATGAGAAGAGGCCTTTGGCCAGTGGTTACTTATAGGCTGTTAATGATTGTCCCCCTGATTTTTCTTATTATTCAATTCACTTATGAGTTTTCTATGAAAATATCGGCTCAATCTATTGTACTTAACTGTTTGGGAGACGTAAATTGGCACTGTTCTAAAATAAATAGCAATTAAGTGGATCATAGGAATTAACAATATCGTTTCTCTTTCTATTTTAATTAAAGACACTTTTTAAAATCTTAATGGCATACAAAAAACAATAACAAACTCTAATAGAAGGGAGACAGTCATGTTGTCTTTATGCAAAAGTGCGTGGCCGTCCCGTTGCAATACTTTGTGCATCTGTAACGTGGCGACATATGGCAACACTGACTTTTGCAGACGAGCGGGTTAAACGCTGCGGTTGACGGTTTAAATAATTTCCTACATACTTTTATACATACAGTCGGTTAAGTACTAATTTCTATAAATATATATAAAATGAATAAACTAGGCGACGAAGAAAAGAAACACAGTGAGTTTTGTAAAAAAATATATAGAAAAGAAAATATATTGTGCCTCTTTCAAGAAATACGAGAGACAGAGAGAGTTTTTTGAATTTTATTATTTACAATAATTAATTAATGTATTATTAGCGACTCTTGTGCGACTTCTATTGATCATAGCGTGTTGTTTTATACCTTTCCTCAATAAAGGGACTTTCCAACACAAAAATAATTATTCAAATGGTACTAGTAGTTTCAGAGATTAGAGCGTCTAAAGAAACAAACAAACTCTTCAGCTTTATAATAATAAGTTTAAGACTACCTATATGCATTTTGTATTTATTATTAAGCTACTCTATAGCTGTGCTCCTATTTACATACTTAGGTAATAAGGTTCACAACAAACTATTCCCAATCACAAAACAAAAGTTGGTCTGCACAAACATAATCTGTTTACAGTCGCAATGCTTCGCCCTAAAGTTGTCTTTAATTAAATTTAAAACTTGCTGTGATGTCATGCCGTGCTTGGCTACGCGTGCTACTCTTCCGGAGCTGGTCGCAACTTGTTCTACCCTGTTGGTTTTAAGCTGTACGCCTTAATCCTAATATGGGCTACAATTTCAACTGTAATTTTATGAAATGTTTATTTGCAAATTTTCCATTAATTATACAGAGTCTGGGATTAGTAACTAGATTCTGCCAGCGGCTTCGCTCGCGTTGGATAAATAGTATCCTAATCGGTTCATACCCTGTCTCATGATACTTCGAATGGCCCAAATTTAAATCTTGCGTTCTTATTGGGACACCCGTATAGTTTCAGCGGACAAACATCATGTGCATGTGAAATTTTGTGTTTGTAAACGCACCCACGACACAGAAGAAAAGTCTAGTGACTGAAAAAGAGATTTAAATGTTGCCCACATTTAAAAAAAATGGTAAGAAGTTGCATTGTATTGCATACCTCTCCGGGGATGAAGAGGTGGTCACTTTATATTTATTTATGATACATTACCATTTTAAAATCATGGGCTTTCCAACTAAAATAAAGATACATACAATAAGCACCAGTTGATTACCTTCATATAAACCCATAACGTGGACCATCAACAGACAGAGAATAAATCAATTATTATCTGACTCCAACTTTCAAAAGAGATTCAAATCATCCCCCGCCCACATGGAAACAATACAAAATAAACCTAATAAAGTATCTTACACACACAAAGGAAACTTCCAATTTTTTTCCACTTCGCAAATGTATCGTGCATAATGCTTTAAAAGCTTCAAAAATCTCCATCGGCTTACGGCAAAATTAAACTAATTAAAAAAGTTTTGTAATTATCGTCTTAACAGACACTTGGAGTAAATCGCCTTTAGGGCAAACAACACCTCAAGAATTTTACCTCCCGTACTCTTCGGTCAGCTGGCGGTACAAGTTATAAGACTTGGGAGAGAATTTAAGATATATTGTGTAGGTATAGGTTTTTTAGATCTGAATGCGCACCTTATAAATGAAATGTAGTAGTAGAAAGTGAATCCTTTCATAAAACACTTAGGTAAGTAAATATGACAATATCGCCTAATATAATAAAGATGTAAACACTTACCTAGTAGGTACATATAGTTTTATACTTTTTTTGTAACTACAGAGGCGTTTCACGTGTGTTGCCAGCCTTTTGGGGATTAAGAAATCGAGGATTGTTGGGAATCGGGGATTGGGTAGATAGGTAATTGGGCCTCTGGTAACATTATTCACACGACGAAACACAATGCAAGCGTTGTTTCACGTCGGTTTTTTTGTAAGGCCGTGATATCACTCCGGTTCGAGCCTTCCATGGCTCTCCCATACGTTCTAATCATGTCGCTTAGACCATACATCATAAAGCTTCTTTGAATTAACACAGTTGCACGTCTGTATTGAATAAAAATCACATTACGACCCCTGATGCTTCCCTTCGTTTGGACGACCAGAATAACAATAAATGTTAAGGAACATTGTTTCAAAGACCTATTACCTTTAGCTCGTACATAATTTCACAGTCTAAGTTTCCCGCGTTCGTTTTATGGCAACAATTTGTAAATTTTATATCGCCTTTTGTGATTCGAATGCTGGCATTCTTTGGAATCATATCTGAAAATCCCCCTCCATTTGTTTTCGTAATGGATTTATGGGGAAATGTAAAGTGGATCATTAGAAATAATAATATTAGTATTGTTCTCGTTACAATGTGAACGATCCAGCTCTGTGAATGTTGATGTTATTTCACTGAGATTTTCTCTAACGTTTCTAGTGGTTGCAAAGATGATTGTTCTGTGTAGAGTTACCGTTTCACAATGTATCTGGTACAATATAATATTATCATATCGAAGTATATACCGCACGTCGTATACATATATTTAATATGTACTATCATGTAAATGGGTATTATAAACACTTTAAGAAATAATTTCTTATTTGTGAATCATATTTTTCAACACATTTTTACTTTTTCAACTTGATAACCATTGACTTTGACGTCCATTCCAAGAATTTAAATTAAATCCGCTATATTATGATTCACTTTAAATATATTTAACTTTCCGACGCAGACATGTAAATTAAGCATCCAATCAAAATAGATTATTATGACAGTTTAATATGAAAATCAAGATCAGAATTCTCCGCACCAATGCTTCAGCAAACAATCTTCAAGAATCACCAACTTAATTATAATACTGCAAGCTCATTCGTTATTCATCGAAAACGTACCGACGCATTCAAAAACCTCCAACTAAGACGGTCGTTAAGTAAATTAATACGAGTATAAAACATGATTAAAAAAATTACGTCGACAACCGATGTGGGGTGAAAGAAATAAGGGCGCATCCCTCCTATATGAATGGATGCTTTCTTCCAACAAAAACAAAATTGTTTTTGCTGCTTCCAAACTACTTCAGCGCGCGACTTCCAACACTAAATTCTGAGTATTAAAGTCATTGTTGTTATTGTGCGTTCGCAAACTTAAGTTTGTAATTGTGTAGCAAGTTTACGTTCAAGTGTTATAAGTTCTAATGTCCCTCAACGGTTTAATATAAGTTGCTGGGGGCGAAACAATGAAAATGTTAATGTTTACTCGCATTCTCTATTTTTACCTTTGCATTTGTTACTGCGAGGTCTGTTGTCGATAAGAACTGCACTTTGCTTAAGATCTTCATGCCCTCTTAACCTTGCGAAGAACAAAGCTACGAGCAGCTACATTTATACAAGCTGTTTTATTTTTCTATTGTCTTCCATGCAGATCGGTTTATTCAGTCGCTTTATTTCTTGTGAATCGAATCCTCGCTACGGTTTGCACCGGTTATTTTGTTTAAGAAAAGAATTATTTTTTATCGAAATTAAACTTAAGATTATTCTTTAGATGAATGCCTAATCATATGGCTAGTGAATTAAACCAAAAGGAAACATATATTTGTTATTGATTTCAGTTATAATACGTAGTCAGAAAAATATTCGCGTCCTTTATTTGCTTACGTACGGATCTGTAGATCAAATATTCCATCTCGAGATTGAAGGCAAACAAATTTTATCAAAATCTAATCGGAATCCAGTAAACAGTGTTTCTAATTTTCATTCTGTCGTACCTACACACATTTCTTAATACACAAACATAAGGAAAAGTGAAAATTTATACGCAAAATACACGTTTGCGAACGACTATATTAGAATGGGTGTGAAATTGCGAAACGGTCCTAAAATATGCGTAAAAATTCCTGTGAGCGTAAAATTTCAATCAGTCTTATATGTATGCAAAGCGTATTCCCTTCAACTGTATGTATGTGAGGCAAACTTCCAGTGATTGCTGTGCTATCATATTCAAAAGGATTGAGTTATGCTGAACGTACTGAAGGACTGGGCGATGCTCAAGGTACGCTTTCGAGTAGTGTATTTCGAGCCATTGAGTTGTGCAATTTTGAATTCTCAGGAGACGAGACTAAAAATTGACAAATTTTTGTATACCTGCCAAGCTTATAATACTAATAATTGATCCCTGTGTTACTGACAAAAAGTTTCTTGAATGCATATCGACCACATCTTTTTAACTACATAATAAGCAACACAAACGTACAAACAATTTACCTTAATAAGAGAAGAAGCAAATGTTATTCAAACCTGCAAACTCAAACATCGGAACTTTCCCAATTACATTATATAAGTGAGATCAAATAGCTGTATATAGTTTAGCTTTAACATTAAACAGTGCTCTGAGCAGTTTCTATAGAAATTCGCAAGAAATTGTTGCTCAGTATTTCTGTCTAAAGCAATTACTTAATACAAAAGAAATTGGGTGAATGTCGCATGTTTGTTGAGCTAATCGGAGTTTCTATACGAATTTTGTTTTGTTTTTATATATTTGATTAAACCTCGTTTTGCAGCTAAATGTTTTCGTGTATAATATTTTTGCGTTCGTGCTCAAGATAACAGCTTAATAGAATCAAAGATTTTTTTGTTCTGCCATTTTTTCTTGTAACTACGAGCTTTTTTATATTCTATTTCGTACTTGTATTGTCTTCCATGTAATAATGAGACCTAACAACATAATAGTACTTTGTAAATATAGTGTACAGTACAGTAACTACACAATATAATTTCGTGCTCACTCGCACGGTATTACTATATTATATATACTTACTCTTATCTAGACTAAAAAATAAAATTGGAGTGTCTGTTTGTAACATTGATATAACCTCTTTTTACTACACCTATATAAAGATACGTACGATACATATACCAAAAAATATTTTTTTACAATTTCTGTCTGTCTATTTGCTCGGCTAATCTCTAAAATGGCTGGATCAATTTTGACGGGACATTTATTGCAGCAGGTAGCTTACGAATATGTATAGTTACTTTTATTTTAGAAAATAAAGTCACAACGTCCGTAATCCTCGCAAGCGAAGCTGCGGGTATGTGTTAGTTACAATATATAGTCTCTATTATATCATGATCTTAAGTTATATTACATGTTATCTATCGCTATACATTACCGAGGTATGCGCAGCACGCTCCATATTGCATTCACTTGTAATGCATTATCCGATCTAAACCCTGAAATTTTAATATAAAATCGCTTTTTACTCAACACTTCATCTTAATACGTGAATGGGAATATCGTTGAATAACAATGAGAACGTTGAATAAATCATTAATTTTCGGATCGTTTGGCATAAGGGAAAATTGCGGTTTGGTTACTGAGCCTTCATAATGGTGATAGAGTTGAGAGGTAATTAGGTAAATGTTAATGTTTATTGTTGTTCCAGATGGCTAGATGGTAATATAGAGAATCTAGTGATGGAATAGCATAATAGTGAAGAGTAATCATTTATTTCAATTAGAGTAATAAGATTTTTTTCAAAATCAACAAGCATATAGTAATGCTTTTCCATTTCATTATAAAATCGAAGATTATATAATATAATATTATGATTGTAGAATGTACCACTTTCTGTCACAGCTAAACTATTTCCTAATTTTCCATGTTTTACCTAATTAGCGTGTCTTCTAAACGAATTCAGTATAAGTCGCCTCTATGTCGTACAAAATTCTAAGGCAAGGAAAAAATCTTGACGAGGTAAATAAATAAATTAAAAAGAAGCAGGAAAATTCTAACTAAATGAAGATAACGTAATCACGGGACGACACATCCAAATAAGATTTTATAAAATTTAAAAAAGCAGTCTCCGGCTATAAATCTCGTTGTGCATTCATTTTACGCGACCCACTTTTGGGCGCACCGTTTTTTTTTTGGAAAAGGTAAAAGTGAAAAATTCAGATGGGCCAGATGGTTGGCGCGACTGTCAGATAAACTGGAACGATTCACTAACCTATATACTGGACTATAGACCGTAGGATTTACTTTGCGAATAGAGATTGCGGCTTTCCATTTATAGATATATAGCTTGTAACTTTTGATTTTGCTTCTTTATTTGAATTTGAAAGTGAGAACGAACTGATTTTTGGATGTATGCAGCAACAAATTGTGTATAAATCGTATATATAAATTAAATTAAATTATCATTTTTGAAATTAATAATACATCAACTTTTCAAGCCTATTTTTGAAACGAAACGACATATACTACTTAATAAATCTATTTATTGTAGCCCGTAAAATCTAAACAAAATTGTCATTTTAGCTACAAACCGACCAAAACAAACGTAGCAAGGTGATTCAAACACAACGCATAACACATAAAACTGAAATTATTATAGTAGGAAGCGCCCAATTTCCTGTACACAAACCTATCTGTTATGTCCAGCTGATCGGTTCCCCAATTCCAAGCCACCCTTAAAGGTCAGTGCACTCGGAAGCCCTTCTCAACCCTCACCATCAGTGATTTTACCCCGTTTTATTTTTCATTTAACACACAATTGCACGGCTCCTGCGATTCACATGAGTGATGTGATTAACTGCTTATTAGACTATGAATTCTAGTGATCACCTGATTAATTTTGATGGCGTTTTTTCTAGTCAGGAGTCTGATAGTGTAGCAGTAACCAGCTTGGATAAGAGTACAGTAATAGGTAAAATCACAGTAATTTAGGTTCTCCACGCTTCAGATATTCTGTCAGGTTACAGAAGAACTACATAGTTATTCTCTGAATCGGTTTGAAACCAAAGAAACGAGCTGATCCAACGATTGCTTATTACTTAGTTTATAATTATCGCCTACAAATAAAGCAGTCAGTAAAATTAGAAATGGTTTTCCTTTAATGTGGTTCAACCGTAAACCAAGGTTAAGAAGATTTAGTCAATCCATTCATTCGGTTTTGCTTAATTGAATAATAAAGATTAAATTTGTTTTCCGGAAAAAGGATGATAAAACACAAAATCTTACCAAATAACAATACAGAAAATGAAATAAAACCTTTCCGAAAATTTTCCGGGAAATTGTTTTAGGATTTATTAATAAAAGGTACAAAGTTATTGCGAAATGAAATTTTAATAACTTTTGTAACCATTTCTCGCTATTGTTAGCAAATAGAAACTGTTAGGTTACAATTGTTTTGAGTAAACTGTGAGAGACAAGTCGACAGGAATTTTATCCTCAATTTTATGATTCAAAGAAGTCTTTTAGATTTTGAAACAAAACATTTTTGTGATATTAAATGGTGTTAAGAGTCCGGAATTGTTGAAAAGCACTGATTTGTTTGTACACAAAATTGTAAAATAAATACTGGACAATTTATCAGTAATATTATAATTAATACCAGAACTACTGATTGTGTGTCCTGTATTGAGTACTTAGGAAAGTATAATACCTTGTAACTAGATATCTTTATGTCTATTTAACGAAACGTTTGTTTTTTTACTATCATAATTATAATACAGAAGGCTCTATTTGTTCAGTTCTTTTAATAATATCGAATGAAACAAGCAATAATAGTAAAACTTATTTCCAAAGTAATTCGTCATTTCTGTAGATGTTCACATTTTTTGCCCCTGACGATAGGAAATAATATTCTTGTAATAAAAACGTTACCATACCGAAAACATAATAATATTCCTCGATACTAATTTATTTTATAGGTCAAATGCCAACGCCCTATAGATACCCACATGTTAAAAAGCCCTTGCCACGGTAATATGGTACGGAGAGCCCATGGGAAGTAATTGTATCCACACTTTGTTCTATCTATTAATTCCACCCTTCTTTGATTAAAATGTCAAAACGTAAATGGCGTGCCATTAAAACATTTGTAAAGGTGACAATTTTATTGTTAACACGAAATGTCTAGTTAGGGTCCCTTGTAAAAGGTAGGCTTTTGATCTAGGGGTCGGAATGAAAATAATGTTTTATCTTAATTCATATTACAAACTTTAATGTACAAGCTTATCTGTTTGTTTATTAATTTCTTTTGGTTGTGATTTTTGTTCAATCTTTTTTTTTTATTTTAACTGTTACAATGTTTTATCTTGTTTTTATTATATCGTGTTGTCATGGGGCGTTTATTTCAACTGGGGAAATAAAGGGTGTTCTTTGTTTCTCTCGTTCATGGAATTTAATATATCATTCAATGCATAAGATCTTAAGTACGGGCTTAAGTAAAGTAATAATCTAGAATTTCCTGAAGCTAAGTAGCTACATTTAGAGGCCAATGAACCTATGTACTAAGTAAGACATTACTTATCCAAACCATTGCCTTCGCGAAACGTAATTGGTATAATTTTTGCTACAACAATAAGATATATGTTTTGCTTATTTTTTGCAGGCAATTTTGCTCCAACGCACAGACAACTTATTAAACCGTCTTCCTTATTCGCAGATATGGCTCAATCATCTTGCTTTACCATTTCCCTTACATCTGAAATGATGTTGCTATTCCAAGGAGCCATGCTTAGATCCTGATAAAATCAAACCGCTTCTTCCCTCCATATTTCGAATATAAACACGCTTTAAGCAGAGTATAACCTCCTCACACTTGGAACAACTTACATCCCTTAGCCAACAATGGAGCATCGAACGTTTTCTTATATAATCAAGAGGCGCTTCTGAGATGTTGAGCTAGGGGGACCACATGTTAGGGTAGAGGTAGCGGTAATGCACAGCGTGACTAACAAGATTTTCTACACCCCTCTCTTCAAGGATGGAAATTTTAAGGCCTATTTGAGTAAAGTTTGGGGCTAGTTTGATTTTCTTGGATGTGATGTTATTTTTCACGTGCATCGAATTTGATTATGATTTATGTTGATGTTTCTAATCGGTAATTGTATCGAGTATTTTATGTAAGAAGTCTGAGTGTGGAGGTGATGTGTATGTGAAATTATTGCTTGTAAGCACACAGGATAATAATAGGACGTAGGATTATGACAGATATGCTGTTAACAACAATGTCTGTCAACAACATATCTGTCATAAAAGGATACGAGTAATTCTTACAAAAAAGAATTAAATATAGTAAAAGAGGAAATATTTTAGAGTCTGCAATCGTGGTTTGAACTTTATTCCTGTGACCTGTTATCAGAAACCAAAGCCAAATCATTTAACAAAACTGTCCAAAAGGGAACACCTGTCATTGAAAAATGACGATCACTGATAACAATCGCCCCGCTACCTCCCATCAGAAAGTCCAAACAGCGTTGTTTCAAGGAGGGCGCGGACGAAGGTTGTATAAATATTGGCGCCTCGCTTTGAGGCCAAGTGCCGTCTTTGTCTCGACAATAAAAGAATAACACTCATTTATACGAACAATGAAACCCCCCACCACTAGGAATAAATTCCTAAAGCTACCCACTGTAACGTAAATCTTCACTATATTGTGCTGGAAAATCGAAAGCGGTAAATGTAAAAGTGTTTCTGTATGAGAAAAAGAATAAATGAGAACTGTATAAAATTCTGTGGAAGAAAGAGCAATGAGGTTCTAGCTTAAGATAGATTAACTCGACAACTCTTTCCTGTTATGAAAATATGGTGCCGTATTCAAATAAACCACTGCGAGTAGCTTCTACCTGAGTTTTATATTGTATTATGAAATATTCTGGCACCTGTTTTTTTTTCTTGATAAAATTCCTAGAAGTATGATTATCGTAATTGATGGAAAGTATGATGACGTTAATTTATACTAGTAGCTTTTCCAAGGGAGGACACCTATAGTTACATATTAATCCAGATTATAACATTTCTGTATCAAAAATTCAAGCAAATATTGTGTAAAAAAGTAACAGACATCCACATATCCTCAGAAACTTTCGCATTTATAATATTAGAAGGATTATTACCCAACCTACCACAGAGTCCTGACCACTCAACACCCACTGTCAGATATTTTATCCTCACACAATTTTATGCGACTACCTTTTCGCAAGCATAAAGCCAGAATACATCTGCGTAGGAGGCAATAAAATCAGAAAAATATTAAACGTCTGCTTGTCCTATTTTTGAGCTAACGACCTCATTCCCATATCAGAAGATGGAAGAAAAAAAAAACGCAAAAATAGCAGAAACATATTTTTTACCTGACTCACAAGATAAACCTGTCAATGTTTATAAAAAATAAGAACTTACAACGTATCTAGCTTAATAAGTTGTCAGCTTAATGGCCGACAATTTCAGTAAAGTGAAAGTCGTGACGTGGCTATGTTCAGAAAAATTCTCAGAAGAAGCTACCACTGTAAACAGCTAAAAAGTATTTCATTAAGAGATATAGAATAAAAGGACCTTTAAAGCTGAATTCGTTCGCTGATTTTGTAACTGATGTGGATTGTAATACTCTGTGACTTTTTAGGTCACCTAAGGTGAGTAAACAAAATAAATTATTTCACAGATAGATATTCATTCTGTTTGTTTGGACATTTATCTAATATGTCACTTTTAGAAACATGTTTACACCTAGTGAAAGTCAAATCAGCTGTAAATTAACCTAAGTTTGTATCTCACCTGATGGTAAGTGATGATACGGCCTACGGTGGAGCACGTCTGCCCATAAGCAACCTATTCACTCGGGCCTTGAAGACACCCAAGTTATACCCATCAGGAAACACAGACTCCGGCAAGGAGTTCCACTCCCTAGCAGTTCGCACAAGGAAGCTTGAAGCGAAGCGCTTCGTGCGAGTGGGTGGGATATCTACCATGAAGCGGTGACGCCTCGCCGATTGTCTTGTGGTTCGATGATGAAAAGGACTAGGAGGAATCAAGTTGTGCAATTCCCCCGCACACTCTCCGAAATGTATCCGGTAAAAAATAAAGGCTTGCGACCTTGCGCCTGTGTTCAAGGCTTTGAAGCCGGGCCTCCACAAGCGCATGATTGATGAGCCTCTTGGCACGCCTTTCAATGTGTTCGAGCGCATCCAGCTGGTATTTGGCCGAGCCGTCCCAAAGGTGAGAACAGTACTCCATACATGACCGAACCTGCGCTTGGTACAGGCTCAGCAGTTGTTTCGGTGTGAAGTACCGTCTCACCTTCGAGAGGATACCCAACTTCCTACCAGCCAGATGCGCCTTCGACTCTATATAAGAGCCGAAGTTAAGCGTTGGCGATAGAGTTACGCCCAGAAGCTCAAGACGATCCGCTACCGGAACGGACACATTTCGGAAAGTCGGAGCCAGCGGAAATTGACTCCGTTTGGCAGAGAATAGACACGCCTGGGTTTTGGTAGCGTTGAACTTGACCAAGTTGGCGTCACCCCAATCGGAAACCGCCTTCAAGGACGAGTTCAACCGTTCGACCATGGATTCTCTTAGAGACCGGATCTGTGTTCCGCTACTCCGCGCATCGGACACATACCTTTCAACAACTGTGCTGTCATCTGCATACCCAAAGATACCGGGCTTAAGCAGGTCGTTGATGTGAAGCAAAAAGAGCGTTGCTGAAAGTACTGACCCCTGAGGGACTCCGGCGTTGATGCCAAATTGGTCAGACGAGCAGCCATCAATGACTACTCGAATTGACCGATCCCTCAGGAAGTCTGCAATCCATTTGCACAGATCAGCGGGAAGTCCATATGCAGGAAGCTTGCCGATAAGGCTGTCGTGCCAAACCCTGTCAAAGGCCTTCGATATATCGAGAGAGACCGCTATTGCCTCCCCGTGCTTCTCGATGGCCTCGCTCCAAATGTGGGTGGCATACGCAAGAAGGTCCCCAGTGGATCGGTTGCGGCGAAACCCATACTGCTGATCACTGAGGAGGTCGTTACCTTCAAGGTATGCCAGGAGCCTGTTGTTAAGACCGAGATTGGCCGGTAATTATTAGGGTCGGCACGACTACCTTTTTTGGGCACAGGCTGCACGTTAGCTAGCTTCCATGCAACCGGCACTTGACCAGTCTCCAAAGAAAGTCGAAACAGGCGTGTCAGGATTGGAGACAACTCAGGCGCACAGATTTTTAAAACCACGGCTTTCCGTCGGGGCCACTGGCCTTGTTCACGTCAAGATTACGCAACGTTTTATACCTCCTTCTGTCGTATGCGAATAGACATATTTCTCGCAAACATGGAGAGAAGGAGGCAAAGCGCCACCAGTAAAGACGTGAAGATTCAAATAGAGAAGCTTCGCTTTCTCTACCGCGGTAGTGTCCCGTTAGGCCCCAAGAGGTGGGAGTAAGGGCGGCAGAAGTTCGATTCAACCGCCTTGGCCAGGGACCAAAACGCTTTACTAGTAAGAAGCCAGTATTCGGCCAATGTGGTTGAACCGAGCCATCCGTAATGCCTTTTTGCCTTGGCAGCCCGGTTATTCTCTTCCTCTGAAGAATGTCGTAGCCCTACGACGCCTGGCATCCGCCCATGCCAAGTATGCCGCATGAGCACGTCTGCAGTCGGCATCAGAAAAGTCCCACCGAAAGATGTCGCATCCGAGAATGGAATGTAGTATTCATGAAACATATTTATGGCATCCGTACAAGCTGACGGGTCAGTAGAGAAGCAACAGGCCGCCATAAACCATGTCAATGTTTATAAAAAATAAGAACTTACAACGTATCTAGCTTAATAAGTTGTCAGCTTAATGGCCGACAATTTCAGTAAAGTGACGATGCTGAGTCGTGACGTGGCTATGTTCAGAAAAATTCTCAGAAGACGCTACCAACGGACATGTAAACAGCTAAAAAGTATTTCATTAAGAGATATAGATAAAAAGGACCTTTAAAGCTGAATTCGTTCGCTGATTTTGTAACTGATGTGGATTGTAATACTCTGTGACTTTTTAGGTCACCTAAGGTGAGTAAACAAAATAAATTATTTCACAGATAGATATTCATTCTGTTTGTTTGGACATTTATCTAATATGTCACTTTCAGAAACATGTTTACACCTAGTGAAAGTCAAATCAGATTTTCTGTAAGTTTTGATTAGTGTTCTCTAACATTTGCACTTTTGAAACTAAATAAATACATATTGGAATTGTAAGTAGTTTGAATTTCAAACTGAAGCTCACCGAAGAATTAAAAGAAACATGACCTCGTAACAAAAATACCAACCAAAGCAATAAACCCGTAGACATTGACTATTAAAACAAAGAAAACAATAAAAAAGAAAAAAAATCTAATTTTTCTATCTGCATAGTAACTACATAAACTTAATTTTTACGACCAATAAACGGACTATCGCATCTGTTCTCTGTATGACGCATATCATTTCCGAGAAACACAATATCATCATACAGTTTCGCAATATGGATCCAATAATTTTTCCCTCACACCATTATAGAGCGCTTAAAACTGAATGTCGAATAAACTTAATATGTTTATGTGACATTCGGTTGTAAAAACGTTTATTTTGACATTAGTTTAGGCTGTTTCGGCGAATTTTGCTGTGAAGCTGATTGTTACGAGCCAAAGGATTTTTCGTTAAATTTTATTATTGATATTTTATTACATTGTTGGTGGGCTTGAAGGCTTTTAAAAGGTTTAATCTGGTGAATAGAGGATTAAGTTAGAAGGAATGTTAGTTAGTTAATTTTGAGTCACTTTGTTTCTTTCTGATTTTTTTTTTCATACTACGTCGGTGGCAATAATTCGCACGGCCCACCTGATGGTAAGTGGTTACCATGGTCTATGAACGCTTGCAATACTTGTGGCATTACATGCGTTTTGCTGACCCGTAAGAAACCTATTTACGTCCTTCTTGAAGTAGCCCATATTGTAGCCTACTGGTAATACCTCATTTTCGTCATTTTATTGCTATTTAAGGCAGTTCGGTTAAAAATTACGTCTCAAACATTAATACTTACATTGGTAAATAAATGCGAATTCAAAACTTAGTATTATACAAACCACTTGACCAGAAACAACTCCCTTTGTCGGCGACCTAAACCTAAAAATACGTCCCCTTGCAAAACTAAATTCAAAGCTCAACCCTATGTTCCAAAACTCCCTTCTGTACACACAGAACATATTGACTAACAATAACTTCATAATTAAAACAAAAAAATAAAAAATGGTCGCTCAATTAAGTAATAACCCTACATTGTAGGGCCATCGTATCGAGTATAGTCTAAGTAGAGGGGCGGCTTCGAGGGGTAGACTAAAACAATAGCAACCCTAACGTATGAGAATAATTATCAGTTTCCATTGTTTATTTACGGATATAACTAGGACTGTCTTTTTATTGCTTTCGATTCTATTGGGAGGGAGAACTAATAAGTCGGAGTTAGATAAAAGCCGACTTTAGTTGGGCACTTAGCTTTCTAAATTGAATCTGGGAGGGCGAGGGATTTGCGCGTCAAGCGAATATCGACTATATTGCTGATTTAAATGTACTAAGTAATGATTGAATTTAAATTATTGAGTAAACTCGTTAATTAATGTGTTTGGGCGGGTTTGTTCAAATGTAAAATATATGTATACCTGTTTTTCGTACACCTATTTAGTTAATACTGTGTATATTAAAATATACTATGCAAAACAATCCGAACCTTTTTAAACAAACCTCTTTTTCCAAGAAAATCATAGCACATAGCATAGTACTTTTGTGGCCGTGTACTCCAATACTTAGAAACCTTTTAAACAATCAATAAAATGTGGCAAACGACTCCTATCGTGTAATAAATATCTGCCACAGACACTAATGATCAATAATTTTAGTGCTAGAACTAGACTGAAAATATAGCTTCAGCAAAAATTATGCCAACACGTACTGGCAGGCGGGACAAGTACACAATACTGAGATATTATCACAAAGGGCGCATTCGTTATCTGTGACACTGACGGCCGGTGGAACGGCACAGTTCATAACATATTATTTCATTTATAGCTTACGATGCGATCGGATCGTGCCAACACATAAATTAACATCAAGTCTAAGAACTAAAATTACTTACCTACAAGCAGATTCACTGTGAGAACAGAAAAAGCAAGATACAAAAACCTTTTATGAGAAAAACTAAAAAAATATCATAAAGAATACGACAATAATTGACAGCGATTTGAAAATAGAAATCAGGATTCCATAATACAAATCCTATTAACAATGTAATACAATCCTAAAAACACGTCTGAATATAGCAAATAAATTCCAAATTCAATTCCAAAAACCCATCCAATCAAAAATCGTACAATCTAAATGCATTTGACAAAATCAGGTCACAATATCACAATGCAAGTCGGTCCCAGTCTGATGTTCAGTACGATACATCATACATGTACGGTCCGAGCCTCATATGAAATATTAATTACAAGCACGCTTATTTCATTTTGTCGGGTAAGCTTACGAGATTAGGTTAGGACCAGTGTTGGGCTGTTTGTTTTAACCTGTGGTCTCTGGCTAAGAATAGAAGAGTTCATCAACTGTTTACTGGTGACGTAAATTTCGCTACATTTGAATTTATTCTTATGTTGGATGTTACACAACAATATCCCTTGTCATGTTTTTCTGTCCGGCAAAACTGTACAATAATTGTTATCGAATCTTTGTTTATGCGAATTTTAGAAGTAGATAAGTATTTTTTATAGGTATAAGGGCTATTTCTGGGTGATTTCAGTTTTGTAGGAGTGTTGTGGGTAGAAAGTTAGCTAGAAAAAGTACCTTCTGTATTGTAATGATAGTACTGTTCGTGTGTTAATAGTCACATTCATCGATTATTCACTCATATTCCTAAAGCTCGAGACCAAATTATTAAATAGGTACTCGGTAACATAAGAAAATAATCGACGTGCTCATAATTCGACTATAAATCATGACTCCCGTTCTACTTCATTATATGAGAACCACCTAGATGCTGATTCAGTACTTGCTGGCTTTCCTACACTTGCAAATTCATCTAAATTACCAAAACGTTTCAAATCTCTTGCAGACACATCGCTATTTTGAACCCTAACACGACGATATAGGGCGGAAATTAGGGTTGATGATAGAGTACGTTACATTCGCTCTAAAATAATATGAAATTTAGCAAGTGAAGCATAATCTTAAGATGATTTATGATGTTGTATGTATGACATTTACGAGTTAACAGTTCTAGGGAGGCCTTTTAATCAACTATGCTAATGTTTTGGTGTTGATCCCGAGTTTCGGATCTCACTACCGAATGTCAATATTAAACCCTAATTGAATCACCGAATGTGAGCAAAATTTAATTATAGTCCTTCGCAGCGACACGTTTGATGAGACGTGTTTCGTGGTACAGGAGGCAACACTAATTTTACCCTTCGAATTCTGTTGGCAAAACTATTTGGCGATAGTTAACGACTATATTATTGGGTGAATACATATTATAAAATATCGATTGATTGTTTTGTATAATGTAGTATGTGATGTATGAACATTGAGTAGCTAATATGAACAATAAAAATGCGAATATTAATATTAGGTTAGTTTCCTAAGGAGAACATTAAGTTGTGCTTGAGATTGAACGATATTTTAAACACATTTGGTTCCTTTGAGAAATTTTAGTGACATTTACTTGTTCACTTAATGCAAGTCTCTTTGTCCAGGCTGGACAAAGGTTAGGTTTCCCATTGGGAAATTCACAGTAGCTGTCTAAAGACAGAGTCCAGTGTCCACTTTATGAAAATATTTGACGAACTGTGCGTGCTCTGTCATTTCTATAGGGAAATAAAAGCGTTATGTTTGAGAAACTGACCTTTACTTTACATATTTTTAAGGCGCTGTTTATCTTAAATAAATAACTTTTTTAAAGGAGATTTGACATCATTTTTTTTAATACCTTCCTTTTTTAAGACAGGTAATATCCCTCAAACCTTATCCTAAGTCTGAATTACTACTAATAACGCACCAAAATCGGTTCAGCCAAGCGCGAGATAATGGCGCACAAACATACATACATACATACAGGTCAAATTGAGAATCTCCTTTTTTTGAAGTCGGTTACTAAGTTGTTAATTTTGATATCAAAATAACGATAAAATATTTTATAGGGTAGCTTTCTGACCCATCCTATCACGGTCAATGGGGTACCCTAGTCTACTTTAAAATTCAGTCATAACTTAGATGATTACACCCTAAACATCTCACGTACGATCTGTATTGCCTTTTTGGGGTACTGAGCGCTTCCCCAAAAAGAGGGTGATAAGAAAAAATACCTGAAGGCTTTATGTACCCTTGATTTTTAAATTCGTGATACTCTGTTTTCAAATATGGGTTTTGAATTTTGATTTGTGGCCTTTTTATCGCTACTGAATGATTTGGTATTTTGATGAATGTGTTTGTGAACTCTTAAGTCAGATAATGGTGTAAGTATGGCATTTCTCATTGCCACAGTTTATCAAACAGCTAGTCTCATATTATGAAACTGAATATGAATTTAGTTACTAACATTTAAATAGGGTTAACACATTCTCATCCAAATTAATTGATTATGGAAAAGGAACCATCAGATTTCTTCCAAAAAATATTGAAATTAATCCAAACTACTTTGTCTTCCATTCTCTTGAATTTCATCGCAACCAAGATTTTACAACCTCATTAAATTCTGCCAGTTGAAGTTGTATTTTAATAGTTAATACTATTTAACTGGGTTACGCTAAAGTTCCTCTTATTTCCAGACTCTAACTAGAGGTTCTTTGAAATCGAACGGGGCCATGTTGTAATATCTCAAAGCTTTGCTGCAAGTGAATGAAAGAGAATGCGAATAAATAGTTTATATCTAGTTGGATCTGATAAAGTGACGGTCAAGGAGTTGTTTGACACGTGTTTTTTCGTGAGTTTTCTTTCATTGGAATCTCTTGACTGACTGAATTTCCAAAATCTTTTAGTGCATCATAAGATTACGTTTTTTTGTTCATTTAAAGATTAACTTTCGTACCTACTCAGAGACATTTAATGACTATTTAAAATATTCTTTAGTAACGTTTTTGTTCTAAAAATAATTGCTGAGGATTAGATAATTAACTGACCCTGAGTAAATGTTTAGTTTAATTGCCAAATTTAAGTTCAATTATTCTTACTAAGTATTTCAAAAGAATTGTTGTGTATCAAAAACTCGTCACTCACTTTAATCAATCTTTCAAACAAATCCAAGTACGACGCGAAACGCATTACTCATGATTAACCAATTCCACGTCCGTTTCTATTCGTTTGACAAATGCCAAAACAATAGTAAAGGTACCCCTGATTAACCTTTCATCCAATCTTCAATAGACAGATGGCGAAACCAGATGTCCTATCAGGGTCATGTATTCAATGGGGCATACTAATAGGCAGCCCACCCTATTAATTATGGTTGACGAGAAAATTTCAAGGCAAGAAATCCTTGCCATCAGGCCTAATGCCGAATGAAATGGGTCCAAACTGGACCCTCGTATTGTCGTCCGCGTGTCGAGTGTAAGGGAATGGCGGGTTGGTAGGAATCCTTGATGTTGTTGATAAATATAATCAGTCCGGTCGGGTACAGAATATATTACCTATACAGTATATGAATATTATAATCATGTTTCAGAATTCTGTTTTGATAAACAAACATAATTTTGGGCTTGAAAAGTTAATTACACACGAAAACTATCGTTTAATGAAAGTACAAAATATGTCTATTATGATATCTTGTTTGGCTATCTCTTTCATTTCTGCTTTGTCTCGTAAAATTCCTGTTTCAATGGATGGTCTTAAAAAACGAAAATAATTGGATTTATCGATATAGGCTTTAGACATGCAGACGTTTTACATTCATCAGAAAAGAATGGACAATTATTTTGAATAGATCAGTAAAATCCCAAAGAACTTCGTTCATTCTCGCTTCCTCTCACACCTTACTCCACAATCGGACATCAAATGGACTTGCGGCCATCATAACTCCAACCTGCCCAGATTGAACGGGCGTGTCGTTTGTATTTTGTACCGTACCACTACTGAATGCGTACCTCATTTGGCCCTTGTTACAGGGATCACAGTTATACAAACTATTGTCCAACTTGGCTAAAGCGTCGTCAAATTGTGTTCACGTTTTGAATCTCTGTTCAGAAAATTGTCCTATTTTGCCACGGTTAACAATGACACCTCCACAAAAGCTGTAATTATATAGACAGTAGTGATATGTCATAAGACTGACAAAATATGAAATAATTTGAACTATATTACCAAATTTAAAAAATTTATTTATTATTGTTTTTTGTATAAATTATTGAGATTAGTTGAAGTGAGGATTACGTAATGAGCATTCATTAAAATTTGGTTATAAATCTATTTAGTATGTTAAGTCTTTATGATTCAATTATATTGATTGTACATAGGTATTAGGTAGCTTATATTTTCAATCAGTTCTTTTTTGTTGCGATATCTATAGCTGGATTTAACCCGTACACGTTATAAAAGAATGAACAATGAATAGAAAAAAAAAGAATATTTTGTAACAATACCGTTTTCACATCATAAACTGTCCTAACATAGTTTCGTATCACAAAGCTAGTACCGTACTGTTTTTGATCAATCACAAAATTCGATGGAGGATAAAAAAATATATTTCAATTTGAAATGTGTTTTACTATCATAACCCAAGGCAAAATTTTATTATATCGTATCTATCATAGAAACGAAATTCATCAATGAAAAAACGAAACTGATAGAAGGAAAGAATTAGACCGACGTAAGATCAAAGCAAATGAAAAGGCTGTAAAGACAGAATTTAGAATTGGGAAAATGCGAGCTGAATATAAAGATTAAAGTACAGATACGCTTTGTCGCAACTCATCTAAAAACAGTACAGATAGAAAATATAGATACCGGGAACCGAAAGATAACAAAACCAACATATATACATTATTCGTTGTCCACAAAATCGTACGAAACAACTTAATACAACGGGGACCACAAAAGAAAATTGAAACAGGAAAAAACTCAAACACAAAAGACATGACAGTAAATAGGTAGGGGACAATCAGATGACCTACTTGTGGACAATTGGATGGCACGAAAAGATTTATCACTAGCACGAACGTATGTATGAGGCAGTTATGTTCCGATGGAGAAACGTTTTGATTTAAGACGTCTATTTTGCTGTTTACGTTTGGAAAAGTTTGCTAGCCCTTTAACGTCTTCATGTTATTTTTCCTATAGTTTAGTCTTTTCCGCCTAAGTATTTTAATGCATGCAAGTGTAGGCACCGTTACAATTGTTTATTTTCATATGATGGCATACAGTACTTTTTGTATTACACAAACAGTCACAAATGTGCCATTATTGCTTCACGCCAACAGTAAGAGATCGATTATATTAAATGTCAATAATAATAATATTATAACCATTTACGAATCTGATCCAGAACCTTATTCGGTAGACATTCTTGACCAATGGTCAAAGTACCCTGTAATTTCTTATTCATCAAATATTGACCCAAAATTATCTTTATCTTAAACAAGTATACCATGAACTTAATACATTCTTACGAATGTAATTGCTACCCATCACGCATGATGCAGTACCCAAGTCACCTTGACACACAAAAATAAGAGCTGATTCTTGACCAAATATTATTATTAAATCGGCATGTAACGTACAATCATTTACTCCAATGGCCGAGGGAAAACGTTTCCATACACCACATTAACATAAAAGTAATTTTTCATGACGTCATTTATTCGCTCTCTACAACACTACTGTTTCATTTCCACATTTCGTATGGGCGTACTTATTCGTATATTAGGACCATTATAGGCCAATCTTGCCACAGAGGTCTCCCGCTATTTATATCAGCTTGAAACTATATCAGAGCAACAACGAATGGCGTAATATGTAATTCAAGTGAATGATGATCATTGTGTACTTCCTTTATTGCAGTTCAGATGTTTGACTTTGTTTCGTGTTTATCTCGAAATATATTCGCGAGTTCAGCAACATTATATGGATGTTACATTTAATAGGATTAAGAAAGTTAATGCGACAGTAATGTTGTCTTTGAAGAAATTTTATTGCTGTGCTGATTCAGGAATTATATACGCTTTTCGACTTATTTTCCTTGATCCTGTAAATTCTGGAAAAGTACGAAATATATGAAGCTTCGCCAGCTAAGGTGAGGTTATTGTGTGAAGTTTACTGGAATCCGAAATGAAATTTTGTGAGAAAATTTTGCGATGACAGAAAATGGCGTTCACGATTCGACATCCTATTCAAAATGTTATTGTGTTTTATTACTTAAAAGTATCTGAATGCTTTCCTTGAAATACCTAGTTGTCTTGCCTGGTCAGAAAAGAATAATAATGAAATCTAATGCATTACATTTGCTTCATCAAAGCTATTTACGGAATGATGATAAACATTACTGATGTAAAAGTAATCTTCAAGCAATCTCTTAAAACTTCATGTGTTTTACGTATCATCTCTGAGTTCACAATGCAAAAATCGATAGCCTGCAGCTTGCACACGGTGCACATTTCACCGGCGCCGATCACTCAATCACTCAGTATTCCCTTTTGCACTTCACATACATCACTAGGCACCGATTTTTTACGAGAAGCTCATAAACTTTCATCTATTTATACCCGTGTGGTCTCTTTTTCGAACAATTCTTACAAGAATAAGATAAGCGTTCTTGTCCCCGTCGGTTTCACATTTCGCGATATTTTAAACACTCGAAAAATTCTCGAAAACGTTTAAGGGACATACGAACGTGACGTACTGAATCTTTCGAGTAGGGCCACTTGTCTCACGACACCATAACTTGGAACTCATAAATCAGGCCTGCTTAAAACTCGATTCCGGCAGACACGCGAATTTTAGAGCTTACGACTTTTTGCTGCCACGACTTTTTTTTATTTGAGATAACTTTTATGATATTTTTGTGGTAGGTACTAAATTTATTTGTGCTTCACTGATTTTTAATACTTATAAAACAGTAAGTTGGGTTTCGGTTTTAAGTTTCATTTTGTCAAAGTTTTCACGTTTTTCAGTTTATTATCGGAATATCGCCAATTTTTATTCTGTAGGTATCCAATAATAATTTTGACTAGCTTAGCATTTTTATATACTTACCTAAAACAGACCAACCCAAACAATATTACATCAATATCCCATTCTCAAAGTCGTGTCGCTCCCGTATCGTCTTCTCAAAATGCACCAGCTTATCTGCAAACACATGTCAGAGGGAGAAATTAGTAAAAAATGTCAGTTTCGTAGACACCAGGGGTGGTCTGTGGTAACACGTGTGCTGCGGACGATACTTTCTGTTATTGCTTGTTTGTACCATACAATTTTGGGGTAAAAAAGACCTGGGAATTCTTTTCTTCTATGGGGTTGATCAAATCCCTTTGAGGTGTATGTATATGTCAGGTGCAGGAGGATTAGTTTTAATGATGATCAGTTGTGGGAGTTTTCAAGATAAGAACGTTTTTTATGTTTTATTGTTATTCTCTTAAGTTGTATAGAAAGTTCCAGAAACCAGGGTTCCAGAAACTCTCAAACGTTTTAAAAGTCTTTGCTCGATGGCCTTTTCGGTATCGAAACATTAGAACCGAATTATTAAATCTACGATCACTCAAGACCAATAATAATGTAACAGTGACATACATATTTTCAAACACGTCCTATACATGCTTACACACAAGTATGAACAACAAACCCGGAGATCTAACTGTGTGGCTTTACTGAAGTCCAGTGAGGCGTGATCACACGCTGGTGTATTGTGTCTTAAATTATCGTCACATTGAAGCGTGCAACGATAAGCTTCAACTGGTTACATGCGTAACCCGGATACAATTCGACGATTCTATGTATATCTGCAATGATTTCAATACGGGTTTGATAAACATAGATGTAGATAAACGCCTTTAAATCCCGGAAGGGGTAGGCAGAAGTGCACATTTTAAACACATCATAATTATTTACCAGTTATTGGGCTCAATATCCTTGACAACGCACTTGTAACTCCTCTGGTGTTGCAAATGTCCATGGGTAGCTGCGGTTACTAAATTTACATCAAATCCGTCTGTTCGTTGGCCACCCTATACAGTGAAAAAGTTATCTTATCTAATTGGATGACATTTGCCCTACAGTGAGACGACCATGGCTATAACAAAATGAATAAATAATGTGATGATAAGCCTATTGCTATTACTACACTGGGCAAAATTCCAGGCCCAGAATAACTGAGAATTTTCGAAAGTTAAATGTTTTCCCCGACCCGGAAATCAAAGACCTCATACTCGGCAGTCAGTTACATCAGTTTTGTACGTGTATGATAAACACACATAAACACGTTTTGAGTCGCTTGATGAATTTTTAACTAGCACCATTTCAGTTCGAAACAACTCGGGCGAACCCGAATTGAATTTTGATTTAATAATAGAGAACGTGGGTTTGTGGTTCAATGGTTAAATGTACACTTTCCACGGGTTTATTGTTACAAGTACTGCTGCTAAACAGAAATTGTTAGGTTCGATCCCAGAGGATTGTTTTTCGATTATTAATTTCTCAGAATTAGCCTAGAATTGTTTGCATATTTCTAAACGGATACAATTATTAATAATGGAAAATTAATCACAATAAGTACACACCCCTACTAATTCTCAGAAAATATAACGTAATACTTATTGAAAATTTCGCACTACTAAACAACACCAACCGCCGTACTCATTCATTTAATGGTTACTTAACTCAGTACTTAACCACTGTTATTGATACAAAATCGCACATGAATTACCTGATGGTAAGCAATCGTCGGCGCGAAATTTAACCAAGTCTCCCATAATATTTATCCCTTCCTTTACGGTAAATACATCTGATATCTACTGTCCGCTTCAAAAGGACAGAATAAGAGGATAATAATAATTATTCTAAATAGCTTCCCGTTTATTATAATCACTTAAAAACCAAGATAAAGATTTTTACCTGTTTTCTGAATCTGATATAAAAGCTTAAAGATGATTGATCATTCGCCCACGGATTTTGGAAGAACTATTGTAGGTAAAGGGATTTTGTCTTAAGTGATAGTTGTTTCATTTTTTCTAAGGAGCCATGCTTCAGTGGTTTCGTCTTTTCAATTTAAACAAAATATTGTGTGATAGCAGATGTATTAAACTGTTAATAGATCACACTAACTGATGCTCGCTGCTTCGCTCGCGTGAATTGTGACTAATAAAGTAGCCTAAGTTACTCCTTAATACATCAGCTAACTGTCAATAAAAGTCGCGTCAAAAGTCGTTCAGCCATTTCAGAGATATCCAGAACAACAAAAAGACATACGACAAAAATTAGAAACATTATATTGGTGTATTATGTAGTGGTTAGGTACATAAACATTACAAATAGACACTCTAATATTATTTATTAGTCTAGATTATGCTTTACATTATTAAAACGTTCAAGCTGTGAACAACAATTTAATATATCCTTTCCTTCCGAATTGTAATTGATGGGGCGTCTCTTATTAAAACAATTGACACTTTGCTTACAATTAAACTATGTAGAAAACAATAGTTTACGGCTGCAGACCCTCACAAATTAGCAGTGGTCACTTTCCGCTTCTTAATGGTACCGAATTTTCAATATTATATCACCTTACCTTCAAATATCAATTTTAAACCTTAAAACTTTCACACAAGGACCACTTTCGCTAATTGAAAATGTCCGTCAACCATTAAACGAAATTTAACTTTAGGATTAACAGAATAAGGTGTGAATTCGTTTGGAGGTAGAATGTAGTGTGTCCAGAAAATTGTTTTTGTTGTCCTAATCGTCTCTGGGTTGGACAGAAGTGACAGCATCGGTTTAACTAAGTGATTTTATAAGGGAAATGCGACCGAACGCCGGCTTAGGACGCCCTATTGTTTGTATTATAATAATTGCACAGTAGGTGACGTCTGCGCAAACATTGCGGTGGCTTTAAACGTTCCTGTCGCCATTTAATAACTGTATCGACCTCAATTAAGTTTCATTTCGTGACTCTTCTTTAATTTTCGTTTGTGTTAATTTTAACAGGTTGTGGGCAATGAAAATCTGTGGATTAAATGTTTTAATAAGGGTAGAAAATGTTTTGTTTCCTTTTATTTTTTGGTAAACGTTACCGAATAAGGATTGTTTGATGACTCCATTTTCAAATATGTCACAATTTTAAATCTGTTTCTGATAACGAATTAGTCATTGAACACAATATTTAAGTTAGACCCTCATCAACTGATACACAAGTAAAAGAGAACTTTGAAACTTAACCCTGATAGATAGCGTCGAGTTTTACTTGCGCGTAAAGTTTTTGCTGAAGCTTCTTTGTATAATTTCTTTTATTTTTATCTCTAGATGGACCGATACTTTTAGCGAAATGTTTGGTTGGTATTTCTGTCTGTTGAGACACACACGCTCTTGAAAAACGTTTTTTCAATATGAAATTAAGTGACAACCATAATTCTCTTTTCTCTCTTTCTCTTTTAAAACATGATCTTTAATTCTTAATCTATGAAAATAAAGTTTTGGAAATTATTTCAGTTGAAGTCATGCGAAATGAGTTTCGATCAATAGCTATTTGTCTCAAACAGAACAATAATTTATTCTTTGTTGAGATATCGATTCATCAATCCTATTAAATAATAAAAATAATCATTTTGTCAAAGGTTTACATTATTTACTTAAAGATGACTAAGTTCTAACATTCAATATAACAGATGAATATCTATATATTAATACGTGATGCAAAAACTTTGGACCGCTTTTTACGAAAATTGCGCGGACGTAGGAGCATAAAAATTGGTACACTTATAGTTTATGTGTAGGAGAGGTGAAGAACGCTAATATTTTTCAAAAATAATGCTTATAAAGTACATTAAATCAATAAATAAAACATTACACACACATGCATAGTATCTGATCGTATTTGACAAAATGTCAAAATCGATAGACATTGCGATGATATTCTCACGTCTCATATGAATAGAGTTTTATAAAAAGAGTTTGTTTGAGTTTGGGTTAAATAAAAATTATCCTTGAACGTATGCTAAGTGGTATTGTAAATTAAATTGTATATGGTTGAATTTCGACCACTAGGCGATCACTAGTATAGATAAATAGATCAATCCTTTATTGTACACCATGTATACAGATCACATATTAGAAAAAATAAAACATTTAAGCGAATGTACAATGGACGCCCCTATCGCTTAGAGTGATCTCTTCCAGGCAACCTCACGATGGATAATATCTAAAAGAAGATAAATACAAGGGTATATCATGTATTAAGAAGCAGTTAGAATTGTAAGGTAACTTGTATTTATCAAAAAACTCACGTCAAATTTCACCAGACAAGAATTTTAGCAAGAAATGGATGTATGTCATCATCGCCATCTTCTTTATGTCAAAACAAACGTGATGTTTTCGTCTTGCATTCCTTCATCCCATTTCCTATTACTTTCTACACTTAAAAACATATGACCGTAACCTTGCAACTTGTCTAACATGACAAACAATTAAAATTTTGCGTCACCGGATGGTTTTGGTTACTCTTTTTTTGCGAACGCAGCTGCGCACTTGGTATTTCCGGATTACAACTTTTTTGTTATAATAGGAATCCTGCTTTAGGTTTAAGGACGATTTCGATGATGTTATCTGTGCTATGGATTTAATTCGACAATAATTCTTTATACTTAATTTTATTTTCTTATTGAAGTTTATTCTGAATGTAATTTTTTTGGATAATAGATATTTAGCTGGTTTTATTTCAATTGAACTGACTATAATTAGATCCTTTAATTTTATAGCGATAGGAGATTGCTTTCTCTTTCTCTCTCTATCTCTCTTTCTCTCTCTCTATTAATGTGCTAAGTAGAATCAATTCGACCAACTCGAATGACCTTCAAAATACCCCTTTGGCATATATTATTCAGTCGCAAGACCTTTAACAACTGTTCTAGTAATCATATTGCAAATTGCTAGACTAATTCCATCAATTCTAATACCTAGGCTGGTCCCGGCTTTTAATAAATATAGGCACTTACGGAAAGTTCCAGAATTTCTCGACAGATGGGACACCAAGTCGACCGTGACCATTCATTTCTGTAAGGGATGTACGGATCAAAACATATCAGATATCATATTTATAACAAAACTAAACAAATTATCATGAAAATGTATGTATTAGAAATTCTAGGTATAGTGTATGTAAATAATTAGAATTTGGCTAGTTTATCTAGAAGTTTCGAACAAAATTAGCGGTAATACAAAATATGAGCGTCAACCCTAATTCCTGGGAGGTACTAGTTTTATTAAACTATAAACTACGTAGTTAGTACGCTGTTAAGGCCTAGCGAAACTGTCACGGTCACCGACCAATTAATTCCAAGATATTCAACGTATAAATTGGTTCAACCAATTTGCTAGTTATAAATTCAAAATGCATCCGCCCGGAAAATTGTATTGAGACCCCAGTTTACCCGAACAAGTTTGGGTGGTAGGAGCTTAAACCGATCCTTATCTCTTCATGTGATATTGTATTTGGTAGTTTTATAGCGGCTAAACTCGGCTTTTGTCCACCCGAGTAACCAGACATTGGGCACATGAATTTTGGGCTGTCTCATTTGTTGGAATATTAGTAATGACTTTCTGTAATATGTAATATATATTTTGTTGTTTATAATGATTATGAATAACAGTGTACTTCAAATGTGTCACTATAAATCAGCTCTTAAATATGTATCATGTGTATGAAATATAGTATTTATTATGAGAAGACAATAAGACATAATATGATGCCCAATGATCAAATTGGATTTTTTTGGCTTCAATAGTATCGTTTTTTTAACTTCCACCAGTTGCCTATTATAATGGTTATTGGATAATCGTTCTGAGAAGCGAAATTCAATTCTTGTTATTTATTCACTGCTTTCTTAGTTACGAAACATACGCGATCTAAATTTAATTAAGTAGCAAAACGTTTCCGTAAATTATCTCATTTCCAAACTTTTACTGCTAGTCCCTTCACACTACAATTACAAAACAAATTGTGTGGCATTACCCCGCATTTTATATGGAGGCCCGTGAGAGCATTACATTTAATCAAGAGACCATATAATGGCTTCATAAACGTACCCCATGACGGTTACATGAGGTCCATAAAAACTAAGCGATGCCTACATACATACTCTAAAATCTGAATTTCTAATAACATTTCTGGAGCGAAATGAACATGCAAATACAGCGTACACATTAATTTTTAAAGATATACGTGGCTAGATGTGGTAAAGATTATTCAAACAAATTATTTTAAAAACGTGAAATAGATTTTTTTTACTCAGAGATAGATACTAACCGGCAAGCTCAGAGTCATTTAATGGTTACTTAACCCAGTTCTTAGCAATTGTACTAAAGAATTTAAATAATCATTAAATATCTTTGAGTGCGGCAGATAGTCATTAAAGATTGTTAGATGAATAGTCATCGAAACTTATAGGGATTCTCAAAATTCCCAAGTTTATCGACACGAATGACGAATACTTATTAGGTTTAAATTCATTGTGTGCATGTGCATCGAAAATAAACATGAGCTAACATCTTCGGGGAATAGTAGTACAATAATGTTATTTTATGTCATAAATACCAAAAATACTTTAGGTACATCCATAACTCCAATAGTCAGTGTTATATTTAGTTGTAATTAAACTTCTCGTGTTAATTTCTCGGAAACTTGGCAAGAGAATAATATACAGTCATTATCTGCTCATTATCGTTAATTACAAGTTATTCAAATAAATAGAGAACATTAAATATAGTATTAAGTATATCAGGAGGTGGTAAATCATTCGTATTTTTGTCGAAGAAATGTTTTTGGGAGAAAATATTTACCGCATCGTTAAATATGAGGTTCCGAAATCAATTCTAGACTCATTTAAGACGTCAAGATACTTTTGAGGTAAAATTACTTTTTATATTTTCAAGCGCTACAGAGTAAACACAGGTTGTGTTAAGAAACACATATTTGTTCTCCACATCATGTAGTTAAAATAAATAAAAGGTGAGATATCCAGTTATCAGTCGTTGCACCATCCAGCGTCTCTATTATCCACATACTGTGTTAAGATCGTCGCACACGTAACCCGTTAGAGCCCCAAAATGTTTAATTTTGTCCCCCATCTACCCTACGAGGGTACCAAATAGGGGGAGGGACCTCCCTAGAAGTCACCCGACCACTTGCGACGTAATATATGATAGGTATAGTGCACCTTAATCACTTATATAATTGCAACATTTATTTTGTTGATTAAAATACTTCTTTTATTGTAGAGTCGGCAAAAATGGTGATTGCTGCGGTCCTTTTTTTGCTGTCGCTACGAGTTGTGGAGCTGTGTGATTTTTTCTATTTTGTAAAATTTGTTTTTAGGGCTGTCGCTCGTGTTGGCGTGAGTGAAACGCTTGATGTCGGTTGTTTTCATAGTATATTGGTGTTAGGGGGAACTGGATCAATTTTATGTGTTATACAGCATAGTACGGGCGTTAAACGTTACGTGTATTTATTATACGTACCAATTTATTCGTGTTCGAATCCTTTATACATAGAAAAAACTGAGTTTTAAAAGAAACTTGCATTCAAACTTGAAGAACTAAATGAAGAAAATTCTCCTGACTTTTCTGCTGCCATTACAAACCATAGAAGAATGTACGGTTAGCAGCGTTGAGCGTCGACAATTTAAACGCTCTCACTCTTCACGAGACTCAAAGTTTATCGTGGATCGTAACTAGGAGCCCCGATGTAGGTACAGTCATACCAGAATATCTTGACCTGCCTCCTCCTTCTTGTGTTCCCAAAAATAAGGGAGTGAGATGGAACATATCTAAAGTTGGGGGTGCAAGATATGCTGGTGGTTTGGAGCAAGGAATTCCAGATATTAAGCACTTGTGCATTCATTCGTGTGTTCTTGTTAGTACTCGCTGTTAATACGGTATAAGGAAATTTTGTGAAACCTAATGTTCTGGCATTTTGTTTCCAAATGGATAATGCTATGGTATGTAATTGCTACTACGAGACGACGGTTGATGATAATGCAATACTCAGTTGAATTGTTCCAAACCGTTCTGAAAGTAATAATGTAAGGTACTCAGCGACTAAGTAGTCTGTCTTCTAAATGTTTCAAGGTCAATGCTTCTTCGCCTTCATTTGCTGCCCTTTTAATTTGTACTAATGTTACATTACATTACTAAAAATACTGATTCATTTCGTTTAAAAACGAGAACCATAATTAAGTTCTCTATCCTAACACATTCAACTAAGTCCAAGGTCATTACTTCAGTAATCTACAAACCCTTGAATTTTGAATCCTACCCTTATCTCTTTAAAGCATTATTTCTATTAAAGTTACACACATGTCCATTCCACTCATTCATCTTTTCATTTGATACAATATTCTATGAAAATAATACTCATGTAAATATTTCATTATGGCAAAGTGTAATGGAGCTTAACTGAACCTTTTACGAGGTCGCTTCAAACGTAAATAATGTGTGGAAAAAAGGCTTTTTGTTGCCATGGAGTATTACTAGAGCAAGTTTAATATTCATGTGCTAGTGATCAGATATGGAAGGGTAGCGTGTTTGAAATTATTGGGCTGGTACGAAGGGAAGGTGAGGTTAGGTGTATTTATTAAATTTCTATATTTTATTCAACGAGTGCCTTGTTGGTCGTGAGTGTAACTGAGCGAGTGATCGATGCAAGTTGGGTTCTGATTACTTATTTTTAAGTAGTTTCGAATTGTTTTCAATGTTTTGGTAAAAAGCTATTTAATTTGGCTTTTTTAAGGAAGAAAATTATCCAGGCACTAGGATTGTGTCAGACTTTTATTGACTAAACCACCCCTTTCCTACTTCTGCTTTTTGAACCAGAGCTCCGATAACCCGTTAGTCCGTAGCACGGTAGTTTGGCTACATTATTAATTCAACAAAAAAAAGTAAAACAAAATCAATAGTCTCTGCTATTCATCTTACTGATCAAACCAAACCCTTTTCAGCATATCAGGTGTAAACACAATAAAAGATACAAAAGCATAACTCTATTTATTAACACGTCATCATTCTCACACTATAAAACCGGGATCACAATAACACCCCCACAATTCATCTTTGCGCGGAACATCTGATGACACAAGACACAGCCTAAGAATTCACGTTGTCCTGTATAGTACGTCCTACACCATAAATCAAAGTCAGGCAGGGTCTTTTCAATTAATTCCCGCTTGCGGCCTGTGATATATTTGCATCAGAATATGTAATCGGTCTCAGCGCCCATTGTCGGCTGTACTTAGTAAAAAGGGTCAAGAATTGTTCGCCCACGGTTCTATTGTGCGATACACAATGTAAGCCCGTGTTTGTCTTACTCATTTCGTGGAGGCTCATATTTGATTTCGACTCATTTTCTGGTCTGTTGCTCAGTTTAGGGTACACTAAGTTTCCGTCGAAGATTTTCTTTCCTTTTTGCGGTCGTTTCTGTTTTTCTGTTTGCTAAGGATATTTTTTTTCGGTTTTATTTTTCTAGATAGGTTGGTACTAGTGTATTTAATAATAATATTTTTTTGTCTTCTTTTTCAGGTAAGATTCGAGATGTTTCTGTGAGCCTTAATGGAGTAAGTTTTACATTGATATGTGTAGTATTGGACCTTCTCAGAAATAGTACCAAATACCATATAACAAAACCTTAAACAAATATAATTATTTGGTAAAAAATATATCAAATATTATACGTTTAAATTATTCCCATAACATACAAATAATAATATACTTTGCTCCTATACCCTTGATTAATATTCATAACTATTATAATACACATATATTCTGTCAATGAATTATTAATTTAAAAACTCCACTAATTAGATTTATTATATCAAAACAAACCAATTAGTAAAACAAACATAAAATTCCAATGAACTACGAACATATTTGTCCTTGGATCCCTAACAATCTAATGTGTTGCGACATCACTATGGTGTAATCCGGTGAGTCAATAATTTCCTTGAATTATATCAATTCCGTTAATAAATATTTCTATAAAATAAAGCGGTTTCCATTGTTTACTATAACACTGATAGTAGTAGTAGCCTATTGTAATAGGGTAACGTGTGGTTTGTCACATACCTATATTTTAATCATGTCCGTATAACATAAATAGAATATTTTATCACATCAGTAAGTCCCCGAAAGTATAGGCTAAAGTATAGGGACTTTTTACTTTGCTTTGTAATGCCTAGATTTTTACAACTTTTGCGTCATATTTGCACAATTATCCGATTATATTTTGACCAATAAAATGTAACAATCTCAAGTTAAAATATGTAACATTCTGTTTAGAATTACCTAATCTATTTTATGGAATGCTAAAAGTTCCATCTCCTATGAATATTTTGTCAATTCTAATACATGGTAAAATTGGTAAGCTATTTGTACAAACCCAACACATCCTTACGAAGAAACAGGCGTTACATTTGTTAAGACCCGCATTCCCTACGCTAACGGAATAACCAAACCCATATTTCCAACAAGAATTTTGATCACAACTACGGTCAGAATCCGTATTGCGATTGCGATTCAACCAGTGTATACCATAGTTTTGTAACAAACACTCATTTCTCTGAATGTACGATTATACAATAACAGTGTTTTGTTGGTCCGTTCTCTGTAATTGAATCGCTGGTCGATGTCACGTGGGACTACAAGGACGATTCGGAATGTGATTCATATAGGACGCTTACATTTCTGGAACATAGTTTAATTAACGATATTGTGATTTGATTTTTGGTATTCAGCTACAAACGTATGTAGAAATTGTATTAACATACAAACGTATGGTAATACACTTTAAGTATTGTTGTTGATAATTCGGTTTTTTTTGGATTAGGAGGCAAACAAGCAGACTGGTCTTCTGATAGTAAGCTATCAGCGCCGCCCATGGACACCCGCAACACCAGATAAGTTACGTTTAGTATTTTTTATAAAAAAAATCGTACCTAGGTTATCTAGATAAAAGTTAGAGAGAAGAATCACCTACATTACAAATTTACATCAAACAAAGCACAATAGTCCTTACTGGTTTTGTTAAGTTAATGAGAGGCATTAAAGGTGTTAACTGAGGAGCCTAAATTTACTTCTAGTTGATCATGAGTGTGTTTGCTGTATTTGTGGTGGAAGCCATTGAGATTGAGGATTCGGAGAAGCTATTTTGTTTCACCAGTGAATTTAAGGTCTGCTTGCGTACATACTTCAGGCACTTTATGGTTTAACTAAAAGGAAATTAGGAGTAGAAGTATGATTAGCTTTTTAACTAAGGATAGTATAGAGATTTCGGAATATACCTAATATGATTTGACATTGTCAATAGACTGTACATACAAACGTACTTTTAACTTTCTACAGCAAAAGTGATATAACTGAAATGAAAACACTCATAATTTTAGTATCCAATTTTTGACCAAAATGCCAACCAATGCTTGGAAATCGAAAATTAAACGTATCCAAAATGGCGCCTCAATCGTATTGAAGGTCGGCGGTAAATTGTCGGATCATGCGCCTCTAGAGGGTTAGGCATACTTTTTCTGCGGCCCTCAGGCTAGAATTTACTGCTTACAAACATTTCAGTACGAAACCGAACAGGTTTTGTTATTCGTTACAAATGTCATGTTACCTAAATGTTTTACTGAGAAACTTACTAGAAGAATAAATTCTGATTCTTGTTTTTGTAACCTAACAGTTGTAAATTATTGCGACAGATTTAGATTACAGTTGGACATTGTGTAAGTTATTGATAGGCTGTTGGGATGAATACTTTCTAGGTCTAACTTAACTTCTTATACCTACAACATCAATATTATGAGGAGCCATGGTAATTGGTAGATCTAGTCAATATATTAACTTTCGTCTTAAAACGAACTTCATACTTCATGGCTCAACGACCAGAAGATGCCGATTAATTTACAGAACTATTTCTCTTTACTTATAAGTAACGCACAACCCACATATAAATATACCTTATCCATTCTCACAAACAGTCTTATAAAGACTAAAGTAAAAGAACGAATACACTAATAAAGATTTATAGACAAACCTAAAGTAACTACATAGCTTGCCGTATCTCTTCATCTTCCTAGATCGATGTAAGGGCTGAGGAAGTCAGTTTCCCCGTGAGAAATACTCTACCAGTAATAGCGGCCTCTGATTTCGGTATGGACTTCAGATAATTGAGAATTTATACCCATATAGTCAATATTGTACAACTTGAATACTTCTTCTGTATAGATGAATGAATATTTTGTTGGGACGAGCCAATTTAAATATAAATACATGTTTCAATATTGAATTTGCTTACATATTGGTAGGATTTTTATAATTTATTTAATACATTTATTGGGTTATGTATAGATATGGATCCAGTTTTTATTATAAATGTAATATACGATTGAAATTCTATAGCCACGGTGATATTTCACTAGTGAAACTAAGGGTACTTTTTCGCTAGAGATGTGCTATGTAGCTATGCTGCGAGGATGTAATAGCTAAGCGGTGAAACTATATGACCGTTTCCACTGATACTAAGCTATGTAGCTGTACGAGTAAAATGTGCTATGAAGATGTGCCGCCGCAAAGTAACTGCTGTAGGTACTCTGCTCTGCACATAGCTACATCACTTGCGACCATTTATAGTACACATTCATAGCACATATCTATAGCAACGTAATATAGCACATCTGTGGTGGAAAAGCACCCTAAACCCAACATTTATTTTTAGTTTTCAATGATTGTGGCCTTCGTATTATTGTTCCGTCTTTGCTCTATTCCACAAAACATTTTTCATAATAACTATAAAATCTGACACGTTTATTTCAGAACGTTTAAATGAATAGTATTGTAAGCTACGAACATTAATTATTAAAACACATACGTTATATTACTATTACCCATCTATAACTCGAATATAGTTTTCGTAGCTCCTGACACATGAACATGAACAAACACACAACATGAATTCGTTATCCAGGGAAAACTAGAAGTCGTTCAGTTAACAGTGCATTAGTAAACTTTAAACAGTTCAGTAGTGGGCATTTAAGGGGCAGTATACTTACGACGCCAATTTTACGAGAACTTCCACTTAACTGGCACAAGTATCAATTTACCACCTGCACGGTTTCCAGCCAGTCAGTTATTAATACACATTACGTTTTGACGCGTTCCATTCGATATTGTTTTTACTGATGGCAACACTGTGGATTTGCCCAAGGCAGTATTGTGTTGACGATGTATGACGTCACGTTTAATTCTTCATTTGAAATTTAAATTGAAGGAACACTTTCAGATGTTTCGTCGAGGATGTTATATTCAGATTATATCTGATGCTTTTTATTAAGTGGCGAGAACAGTTTATGCTCGACTGTTCTGGTTTAGGGCTGTAGAACTGTTTTAGGATTACTTTATAGAAACCCTTAACATTTCATTCCTTTAGTGTGTAGCCTAATATAAACTCATTGTTACTGAACGAAAATACTATAAATGGACGCATATAAACGTTGTAATTAAGTGCATTTGGTCAAAAAGTTTTCTGTTTGTATAATCAATCATCAACACTGCAGCAATGAAAATAATTCCCACATATATTCTAACCAGCAACAAAACACAAAAATAATGACAAAAAGGTAACAAACAACAATCCAGGAGCACTTCACCATTCATTCGTAGTGGAACTTTTTTAATTAACTGCCACCATAACGACGATATATCACTAATCTGGCAACACTGAACATAACAGCTGTTTCGGCATTACTGCAGCCACTAATTAAAAACAAACAACGCACAAACGGACGCGTGATTTATTATTTATTACGCGTTTTGTCAACGAACAGATTATGTGGATATTGAATAAGTGAATTTTGATTGATGTTAACTATCATTTTGTGTGGGGATTTTGTAAATGTAATAAGTACTTACAGGCTGATGGTCGGTTTTCAAAACGTAATATTATGTATTTTATTCCTTCAAAATTGATAGAACATATCAAAATACAAAACTGCAATAAACTCACTAGCTGTTGGGGAGCTCAAGTCACAGTTTCAACATGTTTTCTCAAAACCTTAAAATTATTTTCTTTGGACTCATTTGAAACACAAGCAATTCATTGTGGCACATAATACACACGTTTGACTCATTTTAATAGCGAAATGAGATAATAAGGTAATAGTATCTACCAATCACCTTTTTTTTTACTTTATAAATCCTAACTTTCTCTATCTTTCTCACTTCCCCACTAGATACCAATACCAAACCAACCTCTTCCTAAGTCCACAACCACTTGACATAGAAGATCATTTTCCTCCCGACCTACACTCATAAAGCGGCAAGAACACAAGTCGGTAATCGTATTAAGACAATAAAGTCCACGAAATAAGTAGACCGAGTCCGCAACGTTTATATTTTATGACACGTATTACCGACTGCTGGGTACTGAATTAAAATTAACCCACACAGCAGTTCAGTTATGGTCTTACGGTGTATGTATGAAAGCAGTCGAACAGAAGCCTTGAATGATGCATAAGTACAGGCTTATGAATTTGAGGACATACGGCTATTAGTTCTGTTGAGCTGGTTTGTTGGATTTGTATCAAAATATACATTTCAACAGTCCAGTGACAATCGTTCATACATACAGGTATAACCTCATGCCTGTCTACAGAGGCATGGGGTAGGCAGAGAGAATGGAATGCCAATTGCTACGAATCTTACATATCTTTCGCTTCATAAACAGTCATGACACTTTTCATGCATGCTCCTCGGTTAAACAGATTGGCGACATATCAAATATCGACATATCGGTATGCTGCAGTTAATAAGGATTATTGGTAATTGCTGCTGTCTGATCTCTGTTGAATCAAAACTTAACCTAATTTTACGTAACTACTACTACTTTTTTATTAACATTTTTATGGTTATTAATTTTAAGATGACATCACAAAAATGTCTTAACTTTTCATCATCTCACTCCTAAAAATTACCAAATTAAAATAAACTTCAACACGTACAAAGTTCGACCGTATATACAGCCGTATGTCACCAAATGTCTTAACCGCTCCTGGGCTTAAACTGAGTTTAACTCGTACTTACAAATCAACATGGCCATTATAATAATGCATCGGCCATCATTATGCCCGCTTTCTAAGGATAAACATATTATTTATCGGTGGTACCAACCAAACTTTTATTACCCATTAAAAATAAAACCACTTACGCTTATCGACTGATTTATTTTTATTTAGGAGAATAGTTTTGCTTTATATCTATGTTAAGGGGTACGTTTTTAGGGAACGGGTGTTGTTAATGGTTGTTAGAAAGTTTTTTGAAAAATGATTTAATTTAATTTATGTTTTGTTTAATAAAGCACAAGAAGTAATGAGACTGTCTTCGTGTTTGGTATCAAGAGTCATTAACATAATACTCGTATACGTATAAAATATATCCATCACACATAGTCTGCGCATCCAAGACTAATATAGCGATTTCATAATAGAACACAAACAAAATAGACTCCATTCTAGATACTCCACTGACGTTATGACCAAAATAGTCAGTACATAGAGTCGTTCACAAAATCATAACACAATTCTGTACAGCTCCCAAAGTCCCAACCCGTTTCCGTACGTTGTGGGACTTAGCGACCACAATAGTAAACCGCTTCCCATATTTTACTCTTACAACTTACAGAGGCTGATAAGCAGCTCATACTATTATCATGTCTTTCTTACAACGCATATCGTTATCTCCTTCCAATATTGGAAACAAAAAGAGATAAATAATCTGACTTGATTTACTCCCATTTCGGTACACTCGATACCAGCGAGGTTTATCCAAATTTATTGCGATTACAGCAGTACATAACGGTTACCGAGTTACCAAGTATTTAATCTTGAATGTGGAGCGGCATTAAGCCCTGGTAATGGTGCTATTTCGATTCCAAGTTTCACATTAAAAGTTATGATGAACGTTGTGGGATTACGTGTGAAATACTTGAACAAATGTCGTACTTAACACCGCCCCTAATTCAATATAAAACCCGGATAATGGTTTGTTACAACGATTTTAAAGGGCCATTGGAAAAATTTTGAGTTAACACAAAATTCTCGAGTCAGTCAATTATTTTTAGGTAAAACTGTCACCTTCATTTGTGATTTCGAATTCATTTGTAACAAACTCAAGATCAGAATCTGGAAGGCCATTACTTTTGAGTTGACACAAGTGCTATCTACATTCGTACCTTTGCTAATGACATAAAAAAGCCTAAAAATCTGAAGTGGACCTACATTATTTTCTCTACGCAGTAACTTTTTTCTCTCAAGCAACAATAGAACTGGCTGAAAGTAATAACAAATGCCATTGCTTACTTTTTCACGAAAGTGTGTTTACTGTATATTTCTAAAACTAATGTGAATAGACGACGTGTGTATAACTCACTGGAAGCCGAGATTATGATTCTTTGACGCATTTTGTGGAAGACTTCCTAACAGAGATATACGGGACACTGGACTTTCTGCTTTATTTTAACTGCTTACGGTTTAAATTGTGATGAATGTTTGTATTGTTATACGCTCTTTGGTTTCGGAAACCAAAACTCGCGACACTGCGACACATTTTTCTCATTTCAGATGCATATTTTATGGAGCACGAACGCATAATGAAAGGAATCTCGTTCTGACAAACAAATTACAATATCTGTCGTTGTAGTGCGTGCCCCATAGAAATCTGAATAATAGTGCGATTCAATGCGACTCGTAAAAGTTGCTCGTCCTTAAAATTAAATATGGACTCCTTGTTATGTTAATTCAGTTAGATCGATTTGTATCGTTTACAATTTTATCTTCTTCAATGGCTGAGAAAAATGTCGGGATTTGAATGCAAGAATTTAGAATACGAAGTTGCTCATCCCACTCAAAGTATTTGTGAGGGAAATGGTAGTATCATTATTGTTGATAAGGATCGTGCATCTGGCTCTGCATTCGAAGTATGCTCGTTGCATCACTCTGGAGTTGAACTTGACACCTGACGTCACTTATAATTCTTACTTGTCTGCTCTGAGATCACTGATGTTATCTTGGGTCATCAGCTAAAGTCATGGTTTCCGGCTTTACTTTTCTTTTATTTGTCCATTAAACTTAATTTCTAAATGCTATAAATAGTTTAGCATTTTTCAGTTGTTTTATAATACAAAAATTACTTATAATTTTCTTGCTCATCTATATATCATAAGACAAAAACACGCACACCTACAAAATTTTCGAAAGTTATTAAAATGAAAATCTTAGATATACCAAAAAGTCTAGACTCTATATCTCTGTAGTTACAAAAGATAACTTTATGATCCATACATCCCAAATTTCTACTAGAACAAAAACCAACTTCTGTAATCCTCAATAACGCAACCAACAAATAGGTCAAAATAGAGTAAACAATAACCAGTCTATGAACAAGCATCGATATCGAATTGCAACACTGAAAGACCGCGTTTATTTTCATATTGGATGCTTACATGAATACTTCAGTTAGTAGGTCGCATATAAAGTGATGGCATACGACCTATGGTCATGCAATTCAAATTATACATTGTTCGTGCCTGATGCGAGTTCTTCAAGTGAAGTCCGAAAGAATTATTGAAGAAATTATTGTTGAATAAATGTAACATAAGTTTTTAAAGCATATTCGATGGGAAATGCAATAAAACTTCATATCGGTTCTTACATAATTGTGGGTTGTAATTTGAATCACACCAATTTTCTAATAACGATGTTAGTTAGCCTGCATCGTGGGAATAAATTATAGTAGGTCCACCTATATAGTTTCATCAAATCGCCCTGGTTTTAGTAAACAAAATTTATGTTCGTCGAAAATCCGATATCGTATACATCGTGCTGCTACGAATTTGCCAACATCTATATCTTAGACAAAGGCAGGTCAGGTACAAGCTGACATCACAGATAGGCCGACGTACATATAGCGGCATGCATCGCGCGTGGGACGACCAGCCTCGCTCCAGGCCCTTATCTCCACCATAATCACTTTGAACAACCGAGTGGCCCGTGATTACAATCTTAAATCCCCCGTAAATTTTCTATTCCGAAGGGCCATTATAATGGAACAACGTCGGCGGGTTTGAGGGAAAAAAATATACACGAATAATTTCATCATACCACTCCCCCTGTTGATTGCAAAATTTCAATCAAGCTCGTAAATGGTGTACAGTTTCGGATCGACACTCGAAACGATATTTTTTGGGGTTGCAACTGTAAAAATTGTGTGCATTCCATTTTGAATGCTAAAACAATGTTAGCAAGATACGTTTTTGATTGCATTTCGAAATAGTACAGTGCAGCACACGCAGTTTGGCGACGAATGCAGTACTTGACGTAGATTTATTTGTAGTATTGAAATGGCAATTGTAGGAAGGATTTATTTGGCTGTATAAAGCTGAGTGCGCTAATTATGAAGGGATTATTTGGATTAAAAGACTAGTGCCATCTGGCTGTAAATACGATTATTCTCTACTGCTGGGAATCGTTTTCGGAATGAACTATATTTTCAAGGAAGCGGAATTTTCACACGTGCAGTCAACAGCGACGGTTCCAAACGTAACAAGCTACCCTTCTTGAATAAATATGAATAAAAATATGACTTTACAATGTCCGAGCTCCTGCTGTGAACACGAGGGCCTAGAAAATAATAACGGAACTTAAATTATTGTTGAAATAGTTCACCCCCGTTACTTTACATATTAAAATTATCATCTCACCGAGGGGTCAAAGAACACATTTCTAAATTTTAACATCAACCTTTCGACGCGTTTGCAACGTTACTTAATAGTGATCAAAACTTGAGCCTTGGTCGTTATAAATATTATTTTGCTAGGGTAATTTCTACCTTCCACCTTGTACGTAGCATCGAAATTAGTTGAAACTTTATCGAAAACATCTTCAAATTATATTTGACTACGGATGTTACTGAAATATGATCTTTAACTTGAACTTGGGAAGGTTTAATGTTCAGTGTCACTAAGTCGAGAGATGTGGTCTTTTCGCTGGGGTCTTGAGTGAAGCACGCGTAAGCACGTGCCGGTTACTCCCCGCTGCTACGCACTCCTTGTTACAACGGGAACTGTACCGCTCTGTAATTACACACAAATTAGACAAGATTTATAGAGGGGTGGAACACCTTGGTAACTATTGAAGGTACTAATAACGGCTGGCCAGGTTCGATATTGCGATTAATCGCGGGAACGATTCCCTAAAATAGGAATAAATTACACGAGTCAAACGCGAACTATATTCTGTAAAAGACATAAGTCATCCCGCGCAATTAACGTGTCACCAAGTTTATGGAGTGCGAATGTGTTCGGTGGAATTCAAGTTCGATTTTTTATTGCGTCATAAAAGAGTTATGGCTGTGTCAGTTCGACACCCTTTGACACGGATGTGCATGTTGCAAACATTTGACAGGTTCATTTAACAAAAGGTGGACATTTAGCAAACAATAATGGCATTTTTAGTGCGGCCTTTTCATACTTTATGGCGTGTTTATTGGCCATTGTAGGAAGTTTGTCGGGCGCCGGCGTTCCGTCGGGACACTAAATATGATTCATCTCCACAGGTAAGAATTATCTCGCATTGTTCACGTCCTTACGGCTTAATAAGCGTGAGGAATGTTTTTTGGTTCGGAGATTATTTTTTATCGCCGTATCATAATACTTAAGTGCTTATACTTCATTAGTAGCTAATGGATGCTATCGATTATACTTAAACTTATTATTTATCATAGATGAGATAATATTTTTAAGTTTTGCATAAAAAATCTCTATTAAGATATTAGTTCAAATATAAACAGTATGTTTGTCTCCGTCACGCGCTATCTTTACAGCTGTGAAATCAAATTCATTAATATTTGTTTGGGATGAGCTTAAACACAAATAAAGAAACCTATCTACTGATTATACCTTTCAATCTATTTGCCCAACAAATCACTTCAACTAGGTGACGATAACCGACCAAGTTCGGATGTCATAAAAAATTAAAAGAATCCCTTTACAAATACAACTTCAGAAATTGTTCAGATTATACTCGGCCGTGTTACCTGCTTATCCCAGAGGAAATAAAAAGTTATCAACGAACTTTGTTCCCAGTTATCTTCGGGCCAAGTAAACAGTTTTTATTTTATGACCTCCCGCAGTTTTAGTGCCGCGAAGTCCGCTACAGGCTGTTCTTACTCTTCATATACAGAATGTATCTGAAAACAAGTTAAAAATATAAAATAAAACTCGTAACTGTCATTTTATTACATTTTATTTATTTACTAGCTTCCGCCCGCGACTCCGTCCGCGCGGATGTCGGTCTTCGCGTGGAAGTTTTATTTCTCCATTTTGTGTAACTCTGACAATGACATCTTATAAATATCTATTGGACCTAAATACGGCGAGGCCCATAATAATTAAGGAGATCCCTCTATTGAGCTACTGCTGTTGAGCTCGCATTCTGTAGAATTGAAGATTTTTTTCTAAGTATTTTTCCAGGATAAAAAGTATCCTATTTTATGCCCAGGATAATAAGGTTTAAATTATACCAAGTTTCATCGAAATCAACCGTTACTTTTCACGTGATGCCTGAAAACAGACAGATAAAAAATTAATCATATATTTGTCGATCCAGTAACACCCCCTGTATTTATTCTTTCAATATTTTCAATGGAATTGACCCTCCTACAGATTTTATTATAATATGAATGAATGAATGAGAGTGTTATAAACGTAAGAGTAGACAAATATAATCAGAAAGCTCAGAACTGCTAAGCTATCGGGAGTTATACGTGTTATTGTGAGTCAACCATAAGAGATAGACATTTGCTGTCGTGGAATATTTTTTAAACAATTTTAAGGAGAACATTTCCGTGATACATGATTTCTGTGTAGCTTTAACCATTAAGGCTGCACACGCGACGGAAGCTTAAAAAATGGAGTAAGTTCTCCTGTTTTCCCAACATTTCCCTTCACTGCTCTGCTCCTATTGATCGTAGCGTGATGAAAAGTATACTATAACCTGCCCAGGAGTATGAAGAACAATTATACCAAGTTTCGTTGAAATCTGTCGAGCGGTTTTTGTTTCTATAAAGAACATACAGACAGACAGACAGACAGACAGACAGACAGACAGACAGACAGACAAAAAATTTTCTGATTGCATTTTGGGCATCAGTATCGATTACTAATCACCCGCTGATAGTTATTTTGGAAATATATTTCATGTACAGAATTGACCTCTCTACAGATTTATTATAAGTATAGATTTTTATTTTGGTACAGAACAAAGTTACTGAAATTCTGTCCAATCAAACACAGGGAAAATGTGATATAGTACTGGAATGAATTCGCCGAAACCATGTTACGTGATGTCAAAAATGCTATAAAATTGCATTTTCTTTTTGTTACAAGTATTTATTTCAATACAGACACGATTTTAAAAAATAGATACAGATACAAGGTGAACATTCCACAAGCATTTAATGTGCAAACAGAAATCAACACTCTTATAAGAAACAATTGCTCTTAATCTTTTAAAATTTACAAAAGACAATGTTTTTTTCAACAACATCCTGTATCCTTGCTCATACTTGTAAGGAGATTGGAAACAGTTTGTTGTACTTGTTTTTAACCTTCCTTCGTACACATACAATATGTTGCGAAATACTGTTAGTTCATAATATTATGATCATAAAAATTGTAATGATTTTCAAATTAAAACGATACAAAATAACGTACTGATATTTATAACATTTTCGAAAAATAGCGAAAAATATTAACAAATACGTTTTGAATTTATACTTAATCAATTTAAAATAAATAACAACAAAATAAATATATACAAAATTATAGAAACAAATTATAAAGCCGATTATTGAAAAATGTGTTTTTATTTAATGTAGACTTAAATGTAGTAATCATTATGTATAAAGATAATTAAAGCAATGAAAGCATATTACAAATACTGAAATATAGTGACTCAAACCGAAAACGCAATTTAGAATAAATCTTATTATAACTTGTTTCTGTTTTATTAGACAAGTAATGTTTCTGCCCTGCAGAAAGGAGGAGGAGGTCCAGGAGGTCAAGCCACAGCCCCAATCCCATTCCAAAAAGCAAAAAATAAACACATTATGGTATTGACACCATCCCTCTCATTTTTAATCCATGTCCTCCTACTTGCAACAAAAACCAACTTTAGACACAATTGAAACCAAAGATCACCAACACCCGATAACAGTATGATAACCCAACGAGATGAGAATACAAAAAATAAATAATATTCAAAGCAATTTAGAGAACTTAACACCAGCTTATCTTGTGGCACATATTTTACTAAATAACTGACTATCATAAGTTATTGTGGATTGGTGTTGAAGGGGTTGTAACTCAATATGGCTAGCACGTGCCGCCTCACTTATGGCGATAACGTACTGGGTACTAGGCAGGCTAGGGTATAGTTCCTGGTCTCTTCATTTAAAGAATGATGATGGATTGTTAGGCAATTTTTTGGTGCAATAATCTTTATTGAATGTTTATATAGAAAAAACATACACGCAAAGGCAACAATATTGTGTTAATGTTAAGTATTCTTGTGGTACTAATTATAGTTGTGGTAAATTGTGGTGTGTAAGATAGGTACTCTATAAATAATGATTTGACTTAGAAGCAAAGACAACAAGAGTGATTATTGTCAGAATGGACCGTTAGTCACACAAAGACTGAACACTTGGTTGAAGTTTAAAAATTAACCACTTTCCTTCGAGTCATTTAATGGTTACTTGACCCAGTCTTTAGGAATTGATTTCTATATAAATTTGTTAGTAAGAAATAGTTTAAGTAATCATTAAATGTCTCTGTGTACGGCAGTTAGACTTAAATGCAAGTAGAGAATCGAAACTCAAAATCAGATGTTGCATGAGTCGCACACTGCAATCCATCTAAACAAAGAAATAGTCAGCGTCCCAATAATAGATCGTGTTTGAACCTACTTGAACAATTTCTCAAAACGAATAATAAATGACGTCACCTCCTCCAAATTCAATAAACAAAAGTCACCGTACTCATATAAAGGTAGATTGACACACACAGGAATAAATCTCACGTTATCTTCGAAGATAAGTCGAAGGATTTATTTTTTAGCGAAGGGAAGGACAATGCATTTGCCGTGTTTTTGTACGAAAAGACAGGCTTTACGTATATAAAGATGATAAGGACCCATTACAGATAGGAAAGGGGGTCCAATATAAGGGTTTTTTAGTGCTATGCCATCATAAAGTATAGGGGATGTGAATGTGAATTTGCCATGCAACGGGGCTTAGTTCCTACGGGGCAATACCCAATCAATATGATAGAACTCCTTATCGTCCAAATAAAGGAGTGAACAGTACGACAATAAAACTTAATGGTTTGCGTCCCATTTGTATTTGGATTTACTATTTTGATGTTTGGGAATGGGACGCTTCAATGGTGTTTAATTAAATCCTTTGCAGTAACATTCCATCGATTTTCTGTACTGCAGTAAAATGCTGCGTTGTTGCAAAGAAAGAAACTACAGCGTTGAGTCATCATACTGTTGAAAATTATTTGCGTAGTCCTTAAAACTAATTTATTCAAAATATATATTTTTTATGAAATAATTAGGAAAAGTGATGAACAAAACATTATATTCAATTCAAAACAAAAATCTAAAATAAAATTCAAATATCAATTTATTTTTGCGAAAAAAATACCAAGCACCTAATTCCTTAACCCTTTGAACTACCCCGAAATCCCTGCACGGGATCCAATGAATTCCATTATAAATTGACGAACGTGGCAAATCAATTCATTAGCAAAACCAGTGGCTTAACACTATCCTACAATCGATACAGGGGAACATCTAGGTGTTCATTTAAGTCAAGATTGAACTGCAGATTAAACAGTGGATGGTTTTGCCCCCTACTGCTGATGGTACAATTTGTAGGGATGAAGCGGGATTAACTGTACATGTCACCTATAAATCTAATCGTGAACCAGAGTTGAGGGTATTTTTTATGAGGACATCTGATAAAATTATCTATAGGGCTAAAAAACGCAGTGCGACTTTTGCAAGTAAGGTAGTGCTTAGTCTACATTTATTAATACGCGATGAAAAGTTGCGATCTAAATGTGTCTCATTCAAAATTGTGCTCATTACTTCCTTCCAGAGTTCTGTTGTGTCCATGTTCTTCGAGGATTTGCTTTTTACCAACATCCCGCTTGTATTACTGTTGGTCATTCTTTTGCACGTACGTTTCTCCACATGTAACATCGCTTCAACTTTTAATTTGAACCAGCAATCACACAGAGGGGCATTATACCTCCTTATCGGCACTCGTTAGTCGCCCCTAATAAAACCTCACCCCTCTATCTGAAGGGCTGCTGCAACTCTCAAATTTAATAAAGGCAACTTTAAAAATAGAAACACCGATGCCGTTTGTTTACACCAGTATTTTTTCCTAGACATAAGCTATTGCGATGAGAGTTAGACGTCCAATTTTTATTCGAATGTTAGTTTGTTCGGGCACAGGTCGAACTTTATTATTTCGTACCATTGTCGGTCCGTTTCGTTTATTTATAAAACAACAACTGTACGATCCCTGGCGCGGGTTTTAATACTATTAAATTGTTTGTAACTATAAGAGGGATAACGAGAGGGTTGTGTAAATATTTTGTTATGAATCTGTTGGTATACAATTTCATTTATCATTTTGTCTGTCCTTTGATCTTTTCACTTTTCTAATAATGTGGGAATATACGAACCCCTGTAATGTTGATTTCGCTAAGATGAGCTTACATCAGATCAGCAGGGTTATTAATTTAGTTTAATAAATTTAACATCGCAACCCCATACATCCACACACGCATTACTTTAGATTGCTGAGTCATCATCATAATTGTGTTGCATACGGACAGTAAAATGGCCCAATATTTGGAACATTAAGTGAAAACTAAAGTGATTAGATTCGTTTTATGATATCACACAAATACTGTTAATAGTAACATTTGTTTTATACAGGGTGACTTTGAATTCGACGTATTCCTCTCGGGAGGTGATAATACAACTAATTTCCTACAAAAATAGCCCTGAGGTCCTTGGGCGGAAAGTGGCTAGTTTCTGAGATATTCAACATTTTTGGTTTTGGTAAAAAAATCCCGAATTGATTACAAAAACATCAATAAATAAAAAAATACTGGTTGGATTTTAATTATTTTAGTTTTAATCAGTTGCCAATACATCAGTTAACATTTATAAATACGAATAATAGCAGAAATATCATTCGTTTTAAAATAGCAAGTAATTTCCTATGAAATTTTGTTTTGTTTCACTAATTTGGTCAATAGATAACTGGATTTATTTCGAAAAAAATATATGACACTGAGCGTACAAACTATTAGAAAAACTTCCTTGGTTTATTAGCTACCCAGAAACGTAAAATTATTTACAATTTTCCCAAAAACAAATGAATTAATTGATGATAAGTAGAGTGTAAAGAGAAAAGCGTAATTTCAAAAACATCTTAATTTGCAAAATTTTGTTCAAAATGATCTTCCCTATGACAAATACATGCTCGAACACACTTCCTTATCTCTATAACGTTCACTCTTGAACTGAATATGCATCTTATTTCGTAATTATCTTCAAATATGTTTCGGAGAAGAATTACGATACACGGCCAATTCCTTCTGTATAAACAAGGGACTTCATGTAAGAATCAACCGGCGGCGTTAGGTGCATGCCATGTAGTTGGACCGCCCTACTAATCCAATGCCTGACAATTAATGTTTTCGACCATTGCCGCACAGTAGTTCGATAATGCACTTGACAATCGTCATGTGGAATAAATTCGTCAATCAAATTAATAAATTAATTCAATAAGTAGAATAAGTTAATTCATCTTGTTTCTAAATTCAAATTTCACAATCCTTATTTTTTTTTACATAATTCTCACCATTTAAATTGTTGGATGAAAAGTCCAATCAAATAATTATTTATGATCATGCAAACATTTGAATTAAAACCGCGATGCGCTAGCGATGGTTTACTTTTTTCGGATTTTGTTGACTTTTTTGTGGCTAAAATGGATATTGTGATAGTTTATGCAGCGCACTATCGAACTACTGTGGGGCAATGGTTGGATACCTGGGTTCCCAGGCGTTATATTGGCATGGGTGTCCAACTACATGGCAAGCGCGGTGTCTAAATCTAACGCTGGTTGATTTTTACATGAAGTCCCTTGTTTATGCAGAGGGAATTGGCCGAGCATCGAAATTCTTCTCCGAAACATAGTGACGAAATAAGACGCATATTCAGCCCAAGAATGAACGTCATAGAGATAAGAAAGTGTGTTCGAGCATGTATTCGTCGTAGGGAAGATCATTTTGAACAAAATTTTGCAAATTAAGATGTTTTTGAAATTACGCTTTTCTCTTTACATTCTACTTATCATCAAATAATTCATTTGTTTTTGGGAATTTTGTAAATAATTTTACGTTTCTGGGTAGCTAATAAACCAAGGAAGTTTTTCTAATAGTTTGTACGCTTAGTGTCATATATTTTTTTCGAAATAAATCCAGTTATCTATTGACCAAATTAGTAAAACAAAACAAAATTTCATAGGAAATTACTTGCTATTTTAAAACGAATGATATTTCTGCCATTATTAGTATTTATAAATGATAACTGATGTATTGGCAACTGATTAAAACTAAAATAACTAAAATCCAACCAGTACTTTTTTATTTATTGATGTTTTTGTAATCAATTCGGGATTTTTTTACCAAAACCAAAAATGTTGAATATCTCAGAAACTAGCCACTTTCCGCCCAAGGACTTCGGGGCTATTTTTGTAGGAAATTAGTTGTATTATCACCTCCCGAGAGGAATACGTCGAATTCAAAGTCACCCTGTATATTGGAAATACCTATTTTATGGAAATCAAAATTTTAACAATAATTTAACCGACATAATTCTATTTTTTAAATATTTTGATCTTGTCACTGTAAACCAAGCTACACTACAAATACCACTGACGAAGAAAATACTACAAAATCTTGAATTACATAATAAATTAATTGCTACTGTTAGACATTCTACAAACCAGTGTGTCAGTTTTAAATCACGAACCAGATCGCGTTAATGGTTGAATCTAAAACATTAGTTCTACAGAGAATGGTCCCCTGCAAGCGAATCTAATGAACGTTGAATTTATTTGAAAGTCATCCACTATCACTGCGATTGTCATTTTTGACAATGATCGAGTGTATGTAGACCATGATCCCTGTTTGAAACTCATTAGAAGTCAATTTAGTTCTGAAGTTTAAGGGGTGATTATGGAAAGGTGACGTTTTGGATTATCTCTAGTTTATTGTACTACTGTTTCTAGACCTCATATCTATTATAAGAACTGATTTGTTTAGTCGAGTGGTTAGAATTCAGATTTGTAACTGCGAAACGATGAAACGAAGTTTTAGTTCAAATCAAATCAAATAATTTATTGTTAGATACATTCGTTTTAATACTCTTTTGTGTTTGATTCGATGTTGCTAATATTTCAATAGTTTTTTTATATTATAATGCAATAGAGCTATATTATACTATAACCCTCTTTAAACATCTCCAAATGTCCTGCAACTCCTTTTCAGAATATAACAAGAAAACATTACCTAAAAGGTTTGTACTAAATCCATGTACGAACGTTTCTGTAACAAACAATACTCTAAAACCTTATTTTGATACATTTAATTTATTTAACATCCAGAACAATGCATAGGGCTCCTAATTAACGTGGATTCGCACCATTGTCTTAATGCTAACAAGACTGAATGCAGACCTTTAGGTCCTGGGTCTAATTCTCAATAGGATACAATTAGAATAGTTTTAGTTGATGTTTATTTGTTATTTTTGATCGCTGATCAAATATGTATTGATGTTTTTTCAATAAGTTTATTTGCATGAAGTCTGAATCCGTTCCCAATGTGAGATAATGGAAAGATTTACTAAATACTTTATCATTTCTTTTTGAATGGAAATTAATAGGATTTTATTTATATCAGCTACACCTGCTATTCCTGTTACATAAAGATTTTTATAACATCTAAACCAGGGCTATCACAGCCCCATATCATAGTGTATCACTTTCTTAAATCTACTTTCAACACAAAGACAATGGACATAGGAAATGTATTGTTTCAACTTCGTGATTCAACTTATATCGACATAACGTGGACACGGTTACACATCGAACTATACAAAACCAGTTTATTATGATCTCACTTTGTATGATCTTTCTGTACATTGGACGGTCAGTTTATACTGGTTTGCATAGTGCATGCATCGTACATAAAGGGAGTGATAACATTTTGAACTACAGATGTAGGCGCTTTTGATAATGCCAACAATAGCTTCGCTTCTCTTCTAGGAAGTCGTTGAGTACTATGATTTGTGCAGTTCGTATTTCAAATTGTTGGTCAGAATTGTACTGGCCAGTACGATATGCAAAATTGATAGTCGATTATAGACTTAAAGGGTTGGAATTTATTGTTCGGTTTCCAATGAAGTGATACTCTAATTCGATTATTTTATTTTTGCGTAAAATATGTATGTGTTGTAATGTATTGTAGACCTAAACGATAAAGATTTATTGTTCATTTTTCAATAAGTTATGTTTCAATTCAATTTGTTTTTTTAAATCCAATAAACCGTAAGTTAAAAAGATGAATTGGTACCTAGAAACAGTTTAATATTGATCAAACCGTGCTCTAGTTGAAGACTTAATAAAATTCAAAATCTTCGGATTTTGATTAATAACAAATTCATACATTTCAACCTTGATTGGAACTATTAGGAAAGTTTAGATTGATCGCCTGTAAAAAGGTTTTAGAATTCAAAACACGAGTCGAGGTAACTTTATTCTTTGATGTTTATTTCAATTTTTTGATGGATTTCTCCCGTGATTATTTTGTGTTAGACAGCTTTATTGCTGAATTTTGTATTTAATTTAATTTTGTGTTGTAAATCGTATTAACAGATTGCCACGGTGGTCGAGTACCGAATGTAAGATTTTGAGGTCTATAAATCGTCAAAATATAATTGCGTTTTTCAAAATGTAGTATAGTCGCCCCGCATTTGGCAATCTTATAATTGGTCGTGTGCTGTCATCTCTGCTTAATCTTTCGAGGATTATACCTATTTAAAATTTCAATACAAGTACGGGGATAAGTACATTACAATTTATTACTTGGCATGTATGAATCAAAGTTATGGAGTAACAAGTTTGCCCTTATTCCACAAGTTACCAACCTTGGAAACTACATCGTGTACAAGTTGACCTGAGGGTACCAGGACAGAGAAACTAAACTGTAAACTTAGGCTCTGAGCGATCGCTTAGGAAGCCACCCAACGTACTAAACTTGCACTTAGATTAAAATCGAAATAATTACTGCGGTATAATATATAATATAATTATAGTAGTTTATAGCTAAAATGTCTAATTAATTAATAGAACTGCATGCGACATGTAAGAATTTCTTTCTTTTATTTATTTTTCGATCTCAAAGAAATGATTAGCTTATTGACTGTCATACTTTGTCATCTCAGCAGCCCAAAGCAAATGTTGAACAACTTTTTGTCATAATTTTATTATAACTTTCGTGAGACATACTTAATTATTATGTTATCGGCTTACTCATGTAACTGTTTGACGAGGAACTCGACTAGTTTCAAGCCATACTAGAGGCTCATGTTCATGAGCAGCATTCCGCAACACACACAGTAGCAGCGCGACAATCGCCGCGTTGTGTCGAGAGAGTGTCAGACTTACTTTTTTTTTTTACTTACTGACTAAAAATCACCCCGTTCCTACTCCTGCTTTTCGATACGGAGCCCAGGGTATCCACCCTTGCACTTAGGTTATAATTATCATTCCTCACTTTCTCATACGTTTTCATATCTTTACATGCTTCTTAACTTCATGTATATCATTATCAAAGTTTCAATAGCTACATACAAAACCTTTTTCATTTATAAATATAACTTTATTCTCACCGTTTGCTACCACATTCCTTGTTACCCATACTACACCCATATAAAAATTATCACATCTTATTCTCCTACGTAAACACGTACCAACATAATCCTTTTTCGTTGTATCTTACTTATCCCGTTCCAATGCGCGCCCCGCGGACAAAATGGCTGATGTTCCTAGTTAATTTGGTGATCAATTCTCGTTTAGACCATCGACTTGTAAGGTGCTAGTGAATAGTCCGTATGTAGTTTTTTTACCTTTTCTAAAGCTTATGAGCTTATCGTTACTTTTTTCTTTTGTTGGAGCATTTTTGTGAATGTTTGGCTGCTTCGTCTTAACCGATTATAATTAGAATGTATTTAGTGAGATTTGGTTCTGTGAGTTTTAGGTTTTCTTTCATGACAATGTGTTTTTATTTATCAGTTGGAAGATAATTAGTTTGTCCGAGTTCATTAGCATTACTGTACATTATATTTGGTAGTGTCAAAGTCTTTGCAATAATAACCTAACACTGCCGAGTTTCTCTGAAACTTACGTCCAGGTGTGTCACCCTATTTTCGTCAGCTGTGTTATTAGTTCCATTTATAGACCGACCAGTAATAGAGTCGACCTATTTGCCTAACACACATAGGTACAAATTCTCGTCTACTACAAAATCCAAGCACCCAAAACCCAGAGGCTTTAAAAATTTATAGAATTACACTTTATTCACTTAAAGTTAAAACATATTTTTGTTTGGCTTTTGAGACTTATCCTAATATAAACATAATCTTTAAAAAGGATAGGAAAGCATTTCTGTTAAATGAAGTATTATGACATTTACAAGTTATTCAGATGTTGATTGTAAGTTTTTTCTCTCTATTTTAAGACAAAATAAGCCATTGTTGGAACGAATCGAACTATTCCTTTCGAAACAAAAAGTGTGTGTGATATCCGATACGTCTGAACTATGTTATGTTAGACAGCGTGATGGTCACTTCGAACTAAAAGGATTTCTACAATATAACCGTTTTTGTTAACTACTACTTATAATTTACCTTTTTAAGACACTTCTTGTTAATTTCAAAGACAGTTTATAAAAAAAGTATGTACATATAAGTAAGTAATAATTTTTAATCAACAAAACTGCAAATCGATATTGTATAACAATGATGCTACCTAAAAATGCTTAATGAAATATTTTCAACCGATTCTCAGAAAGCATAATTGGGATGATTATTTCGGTATTCGGTATTCGGTACGAAGAATAAAACAGACCTGTCATATAAATGTAGGTACTTTTTTTTGCTGAAATTGTGGAAAAAGAATCTGTCCATTCGGCAAAACAAACAAATGAAAATAAAGCCCGATACCGGACACCCACGTCCGATGAATTTTTCGATAGACAATGCCACGGTTAGTTCTGACTATCAGAGTTTTTATCAAATGCCTCGCTCTCTCAGGACAGTATAAGATCAGTCGTAAAATTCGGATTTAGGTTTTATTACTTCTCACTTTACATTTTGTGGAGCAGGATTTTTATATGCCCGATTTTCATCTATTTTTAGTAAATGAACTCAAACTGGAGTTCCATGTAGATATTTCTATAGTCGGGATTAATTTGAATTATGCTTCTTTGAGTGAAATTATTTAAAGAAGGGTTTGGTTTAAATAAATTAATTTTAATAGTTTGGTACTTCGATCTATGATCTCGAATCTCATTACTATTTCAATAAATCAGTCACTTGTTTTATTATGTAAGTTACGATGTTGTTAAAACAACAAAACATCATGACAAGTCACATTTCATTCGATTCCTATAATCGCCTGCGACATGCAAACAAAAAACTATTATCCGATCGTGTACGTCCCACGTAAACGCATGTTATGCGTTATCTCCCATACATTGTTATACATCTCTGCTCGGTACCATTTTACAACTTCATAGTTCATTTTGATCGTTCACGACGACAAACTTATTATCTTCTTCAATAATCAATTTGCTATAGGAATTTCAACCTTATTGCTTTGTGAGAGGATTTATGATTGGTTGTTCTTGGTATTTGTTTGTGTGTGCGTATGTATTGTTTGGTTCTAATATGATCATTCATCTGAAGTGAAGGATTGTAATGGATATTATCGCGTTTATACTTTGTTTGTCCAAGCGCTGCATCAGTTGTAACGTCGTTGTGTCCATTCATAACAATGCTGTGTTTATTATGTTATTGACACTTGTTACTGAGGCCATCAAACGTGTTAAGATAATGCTTGCGCTACTTGCGTCTGTCTGGTTGTTTAAAAGTGTTTTAAGTGGTTGTAAGCTTAAGTTCTGTTTCATTTCTTGAGATTTGTGTGCTTAGTTAGTTAAGTGCTTCCAAATGTTAGTTTCTAAGTTCAGCTCACAGGTCGGCAAGTTTAATATGGAATTATATTTGCAAACCGAAAATGATCATTTATACACTTTCTTAAGTAAATACTTAAACTCCCATTTCTGTCTTCAACAAAGACCTACAACAAAATGATGTAAAATTCCACCCAAAAATTGCAAAAGAAACAAACAAAAAGCTCACATCAGAAACAATAAGTAGGTATCGTATCGTATCAAACAATTTCATGTTCCCACAGTTGAAAAACCCGTCGAACCGAATTCAGTCACTCAACCACAAAATTACGTTGTTTATGAAATCTCGATCAAGATTGAATGTCTCAATGTGTCATCGCAAATTTGCATTGAATGGACGAGACGTCTTGTTTTCGTTGCAAATATTCTCGGAACATACTTGATTGTAATACTAAGTGGTTACACTACTTGCAATGGCTTGAAGATGATGGGAATTGCTGATGATTCGAAGGTTATTTAAAGGATTTTGAAGAAAAAAAGGATGAATGTGAAACTTTAGGATGGAAAAAATATTTTAAGGTATAACACAGTACGGTCGTCACAGCACCTATGTCATGTCAGTCTTGTTATTGGAGACCCTATATACAGATACCCATGATAAAGATTAGAATGACCACCTTCTGGAGAACTGCTTGCAAACAATGAGGTCAGGGTTGCTGGTTCGGTCCTCTCAACTTCCTCGGGACTTCAAAATACTTAGTGACATGGAATCTGGTCTTGATACTGTGCATTGAGTTCACTTGTTTGAAGGATTTTGGTTGACCTGGTGGGTACCATAAAGATATATTCATTGATCATTTCGCCGCAGACATTCACAATCAACTCAGTCCTACGATGTTCATTTACCCTTCACAAAATAAACATTCTGACAGGCCTTTCCAACAACAATAGCGAGAAAAGTAACGACTTTTCAAGATACAGTCATTCGAAATTTACAATTTATTGAAGTTATTTGCAGCACTTGAATCATCTAAATTCATTAAGGTACTCAAGCGAACTGTAGGGGCATCTACCCTTCACCCTTTAACAGAGGCGTGAATATAAATGTTTAATAAAGGGTTGTAGATGCAAAGTATAAGAAACTCTTGCTTGCGTAAACATTGAGTAAAGGCAGTTTCTTAAGCAACCCTTCAAGTGTGTGCTAATTTTGTTTGGATGACTGTAGTTCGGAGGTGGCTTAAGTTAGAGGCTCAAAGTAATGTAATATCGCGGTTTGAAAGACTTTCTATATCAAACAAAAGGGTATATGTAGACTTTTTGTTTGAAGACGAAAATTCGGAAAAAGGCCTCAATAGTTATTTTTATATTCATCACAAAAACAGGAACATTTCATCACGTTGTTACTTCAGAAACTAAAATAACACAGGACAATAAAATCATCAATATTAGAACAACTAAAAATGTTTGAAATGAAATACCTAAAAAAACATCTTTTGAAACTCCTCCTCTTTGAGTAGTCCGTTAAAAATGCAGTCCCAGTCCATTTTAGAGACAACACAGTGTATTTTCTCTTTATCAAGAGAATACTTTCTCATCAGTAGATTCGGTTGTGCATTTAACTTGTCAGAATAGTCCATGTAGTCTATTCATACAAAACCTCATTCGATTTGTTAGTATTATTTTACAATGCTTATAATTCAAAGCTATCGTAATCTGGTATCTTTACTGATAAATGAATGAAAGTAAGATGAGATATGGAGATGATACTTTGGTGAGAACATTCGTCAAAATGATAAAGTTTAACATAAGACATAGTTCTATTAGAAAGATAATTTAAATAACGTCCTGTTTCATATAAATTATGTTAGACTAGGTAAAAAAAGTATTCTTGGAATTCTTTTTAGGGATTGGCGTTTTGAGATTGGTAAACAATATCTTCAGCTTTTTATGACATCAATGTGCAAGATTGTCGCAGTGGCTGGGCAACTGGCAACATGCAACGTGAAGCGGGTTCGATTCGATTCCTGCACGAAGCAACTCTTTATGTGATTCACTATTTGTTGTTTCTGGTCTGGTTGTTTGTAAATGCACTCACGACACAGGAGAAAATCATAGTATGGGGCAACGTTTTTATTTAAAAAAATCTAATCTTTCTGTCATCGGCTTTATCACAATCGTTATTACAGATCAATGATGTAACTCCTGTAAGTAAGTATGGAATTAATTCTATACGTATAATTTGTGCGTGTCCTCACACATTACATTAATAAATAATTCGTACTACATGTAGAATATAAATAGTTCATTTAAATGTTTTAACGCCGCTTACTACTCGTACAAGCTCAAAATCGTGTCATGAATATATTTGTCATTTGCTCGTTGCTATATTTAGTTTAGTTTATACTGTAACAGCAATAGGATAATAGCCTCATTATGCATACCCAGGTTGTATGTATGAGATGAGTAATCTAGCAAGGAAATAACAGTTTAGCACTTAGTAACTGATTCTTTCGGTAATATTCCACGTTACAAACTAAGGTCTACTAAGGTCAGTTTTCGCCAGATTTGTTGCTCATCATCAACATTCTTTGACAGTATACTGCTGGACTGTTAGTCTACTCGATCGTTACCACACTGCTAATAAATGGTTACGTTGTTATTTAAGCTCTTGTATGCTGGTATACATGACACAATAGAAAATACATTGTGTCTCGCGTGGATAAACGTTTCAAACTAACGATGATAATGATAATCATCGAAAATGTATAATATTAATTTTGTCTGAGTCGGAAAACCAATCGAAGACCTCAGGCGACTGCTGAAAACCCACCTGTCACATTTGTGCCACAAAGTCTTGAATCACTTGAAGTTTTACTAATTTCATATACATAAATACCTACGTATAGGTACGTTATTATCAAATATCAACCTCCAAAACATAATCTACCTACTTAGATATATTTGCTTACTTCGTATCTAGTTAAACGAACGATTTGCCAATTCAGTCTATTAATAACTTGTCTCATAACTACACTTGCAAACAACTTGGTCCGCAAATTCGGCTATTGACGGCCAAACAAAATAATTAATATGTACAGATTCTGTATTAAAATATAATAAAATTAGAAAACTTGTTTTGAAATGTTTAATTAAAATTTTACAAGACCGTTTTGAATGGAAGGCTTGAATCTGATTTGTATTGGATTATGAATTTAATTTGTTTCAAGAGATATGCACACGTGCGTGTCAAGTGATTTCGTAATTAAAAGCGATTTAGTTATAATATTACTTTAATATTAAAACTGTAAAGATTCTTATTTTATAGATACGTTATGTTTTAATGTTTTAAATAACACACAGATCTTAGGGCGATGTGCTATGTAGCCATGAGAAGCTACCCTGCCAATCCAGCTACAAAGATGTAATAGCTAAGCTAACATCATTGTATTCTCACTTTGTATTGTATTAAAATTTAGAACATAACCTTTATCGTTTAATTTCTTGTTGTCTTAAGCAAGAGCTTTTATTAGAGAAAGATGTAGGATATCTTACATGACTTCCTTCCTTGGCAATCATCCTTTCACGCAAGTAAAAAAAAACAAATTCTATAAAACAAACAATGACAGAACTTTCTTTCAACATTGAACGATCACATTTACACACAAACATTTAGAATATCGATTTCTTTCGTATCAAAGAAACCCGCTGCGATACAATCGATAGAGTATCGAGTGAAGACGCCCACAGTCGAAGATATTTTCCGATAAATCGATTATCAAGTTACAAGAACAATGGTTGGAACATACTATCTTTTTATACGTAACGTGGATGGACGTTGGCTGGAAGAGTTTAGGAACTTAGTTGTATAAATCTTATAAAGATTTACGTAGAAAATAATAAAAATATTTAGATTTTAAACATATTTTCATATTTCAAGTTACCCAAAAAGTAATAAATACGAAGGTAATGAAACTGACTTACTTTTCTTTGCTTACTTAATTATTTTAAGTACCATTATATACATTTTTATTGTAAAAAAAAACTTTTAAGAAACCTAAAATACAAAACTGAAACACCTATAAAGCGAAAACTTATGAATTAACGACGCCTAAGTATCAAATGTTACTAAGTGTATTAAAGAGTAGCTCATCTTGCAAACAGTACAGTCGTTGTGACACAGTACGAAGGCGGATTAGTATGCACAGCAGTGCTCAGTTGATGCACGACGCCCGGCCATTCACGACACGGTGTAACGGGCGGCCAGTTATTGAACTCGCTTTATAGGTTGTATGCTGTTTGTTCGTTTAACTAACATTTTGTTAAGTACAATGTACGAGGAAGTACGTGACAATTGGCTTGTGGTTACTAAGGGACATCAGTTTCCTGCCATTTATGGGGATTAGCAGATACGCTTTTAGCATCAACGATAGACGATACGATTGTAGATTGGTAAAAGTCAGCCAGCCAGAAGCCTAAAGGTTAACCAAAAATTTAGTAATATGTTGACGTTTGGTAACTGTCGTTATAAATGGTAAGAAGATTAACAAAATATCTGTGAATAAGTTCAATCTTTTTTAACCTTACTCACCTTTTTTTTTGAGGGGGGATAATCATCCAATGACTTCTCCCGCCTTGGGCGAGGCGAGGTGGAGTATCAGACTCTTACTGACTAAAAACCACCCTTGTTCCTTCACCTGGTTTTCGAGCCGGAGCCCCGATAAACCCGCTAGGTAGTCCGCAACTCCGAATCTAACTCACCTACAGTTATATATCATCACCATATAAAATTCTAGGTATTGATATAATACAGACAAATCTGATGAGATGTTAGTGTCGATCTAGTCAGGGAAAGCTACTAGTGAGTATCAACCATCAGTGATTTGACGAGTGCAGCGATACCTAAATGCATTTTGGCAATTTCCTGCATCCGAGCGTGATATCGCGATTTGTACGACTGCATCGACACAGTTTAGCTTCCGAAAACCTAACGGAATCGTATTCGCTTGTAAAGATGCTTTTATGGTTTGAACTGTTTAATTCTTGCACTTACTTATTGTAATGTTGTGTTTTGTAAAGTGTCCGTGGCATCTATCGCAAAATTTTCACATAAATTATTATAGACTAAATGTCAATAATTTCCGTTGTCCCATAGTAAGTCAAAGTCAAAATTATTAATTTCAAATAGACCGGGAAGGCACTTTTGAAAGTCAAAGCAAATATTACAAAGTAATAAACACAAAATGCCTGTCTGTTGGTCAGACCTCTAGTGAAGGTATTTGCTTGTATAGAGAAGAACGAGCAAGAAACTCCATAGGTTGTAAGTCATTTTATTATTCACGGTGTATCAATTACTATGCCACAATTATTTGTATACTACGTTAACAGAAATCTAATGAACACATGTCGCAACGAGTCCTCATTAAGCATAGCCCATCCAAATAACGAAGCATGTACCACACCTACTAAGCAAGGTGCTTATACTAAAAATGTTACTCTCACTTTACATACAACACGACATATGAACAAATCTTTATCTCACCAGGCATACAAAGTCAATACATAAAATATATCTTTTTATTTAACAACTATTGTCGTTAACTATCTTCCGTCCTCATTAAAATCTTCCAAGTTTTTTACTGATCCATATTCTACATCATTTGTTTATGATTTATAACGTCATTTGTTAATTGTTATTATCATATTTTACTTTTAAATACTCGTACTGTATGTTGATTGGATACCTTTTGTTTTATGGATGCGATAGAACCGTGTTTTATTGTTTTTCGAAATATGTTCGAGATTTGAATATTGTTTTTTTTTCTTAATTGTGCCTTGAGGTAACTGTGATATAGAGAGCATAGATGCATTGTAGATAATCAATTAACTGCTTTGTTTATCCAGAAATTGTTGTTATTGATGTGACTAGAAAGAAAAAAGTTTAAGAAAAGTTTTTGAAATCGGAGAATGTTTGCTAATTATACGTCGTAACAGTACAACACTGTAACCTTATGTTATGTCCTATTCTAAATAAGTTTGATTGTTTTGCTGCATCAAAAGTAGTTTTGTTCCTGCAATTTTCTTAGTAAATTGCAACGCCAATGTCCTGATAGTCCCCATGGGACATAGACCTAGAGAACCACGATAAAAAATAAGTATACCCATAACTCCATACAATCGCAGAAAAACTTTTCAGCATTTAAACTAAGTTATTCTCCATTACACTTTATCTAAAAACTATAAATTCTGCTGTAACGGCTTAAACGTTCAACCCTCAAAATGCCGTGCATATTTCCACCGAAGCAACCCCTGGTCTTACAGACCCGCCCACCGCAGCGAACGTTAAGATACAGAAAACAAAGACGAACTTTATAGTATGTCATTGTTTTAGTATTCTCCGTAATTGTTTTTCCATGTTCACTCGTAATCAGGGTTGGTTTAATCTAACGTTGGCTTAATCGAATCTTCATAAGTCCAGGGGTACTTTGGACCGATAATACACTCTCGGAGGGTTGAACAATGCTAGTCTGTTATTCGTCGTCGGGAGATATATGGATGTAATTACAGGGTTAGAAGTCTGCTGTGGAATTTTATGTTAATTTTATTAGCACTGTTTCGAGAAAATGTCTTAAGTGAATTTGTATGCTAGTCTAGTTGCCTCATTGTTATTTCTGTGCATTCAAAGGTTTTGCGGCGAACTTTTTCACTAACCTTCACTTGACACGAAAAGAACAGGTTTTCACAAAGTTACTTTGAATGAAACTTTGCCTACGTGCATTGTACGGTGATTGGGCTTGTAATTTAAAACACGAAAGGTAACATTTTACGTTACCTTTAATTTACATACAAAGAAATCTACGAAAGATATACATCTTTTTTTGCTTACGTAGTAATTTTTTAAATTAAATAAAAAATACTGTTTTTAATTTTTGTTCAAAATTCTTTTCAAAACATTAACCACAACAAATTTTATAATTCGACAGAAGTGTTCTTCAAGGAAAATCTTCCGTATCACTTGATTTATTCCTCCCCGCTTCGCTAATGCAATTATTGCAATTTATTATGAAATTAAATAAGGTCGACTCGACTCCCCCGCTTCAACTCGAAATTTATACCCCTTTGCAGAAAACTATGATTCTGTAGGGTAAAAAAGACCGATGGTCGCGGGGAGTGGGTTGATTTTTGAATTTGGACCGTTGACGCAAGGTTCGCTTTTGTTGCCGCCCGCTTTGTAAGAAATGTTACGTCTTTTTAAGTGGGTAGTTTGCTTATTTTTCTCCCGGCTTATGTTGTCTGAGGCTTGAAGACGATAAATTATTTGTACCCCAACACCTTGTAGAAGGGACGGGCGCGGTGATAGCGTCATTTTTATAAAAGTGTAATGCGGTTTTCTTGTTGTGATTGCGTGCACTGTCGAGCAAATCTTGGAAGGTGCTCTATGATATCTTACTTTAATATGGAGCTGGCTTTTTGCGTTTTGTCTTGTTTACTTTGAAAACATTACTTAGTCTGTTGTTAGTATTAGTTTTTTGATTGATTTTGACTATTATCAATTTAGCTTATTATGCTTTTGAGACATAATTATCTAAATTGAAATAGTTTTTCTCATACATTAAGCTAGTATAATCTTCGGATATCTTTGTTTCCTTTTTATTTATTGGCTGCCGTGAAATGGGTAACTAGATCGATTCCCGCACGGACAACACTTATTGTATGTATGTTTGTAAAAGCACACACGATACAGGAGAAAATTCTAGTGTTGCCTAACGTTTTTTAAACAAAAATAAATAAATGTTTTAGAAACTTATTCATGCTATAGTGATTATTTTCTATATAACTAGTCAGTGTAACATAAATATGAAGTACTTGGCTCTTCGATGATTACACAGATTACTATCGTGCATATATTGTGAAAGATTGCTAGTTAGCAAACATGTTAGGACACGTTAGGTAAGTCTCAAGCTATTACTATTGGACTTACCATATTTACAAGACCTGTTTTGAAAGTATGTGTGAACTCATCTTTTATCAAGTTTACTATCTTTATTAATCTTTAATACTGATATTATACTGATACCTGTAGTGAATTTGCATCTTTATATCTAAATCTACATAGGCATTTGACCGCGATGATGGTAAGTGACGATGTGGTCAAAGTTGGAACATGCCAATACCCTTAGTACGAGTTTGCCTTACGTTTAAAGTAGTCAAAACGAGAGCGCGTTCAGTGCTCTGGTTGGCCGGCTAGAATAAACCAACCACTGTAGTACTGACTAGTAACAATCTATTCGCTCTGGCCTTGAAGACATTTAGGTGAATCAAACAAAATCAATCAATTTAATGCGTAATACTATCTGTCTACTCGGTAGCTAGAAACTACTCAGTACATTGGAATTTATGTAGCAGTAGGTACTATAAAAAAATATTAAGAACTACAATCTAATAGAGAAGCCAGTCCCCGAAGTCTCTTGAATTTCTTCAGTTGATTATTATGTTATTGGCTTACTATCGTAACTGTTCGACGACGAAGCTGATAACATAATAATTAAATAAGTATGTCTCACGAAAGTAACAATAAAATTCTTCAGCTGTCTATTTTCCACTCAATAGACACCCTCTAAGTCTATATTTGTCAATAAACCATCACAAAATCTCATTGAAGATTCGCGTGAACGACAGTTACGAGTTTGAAACAGTCAAACCTATCAAGTTCCATCAAAGATTAACAATGTTATTAAGCGAGAAGATTACTCGTTGAACCCTGTACCAAAATCAATAATAACTGAGGGGGTAGTTTGTACTATTTAGTTTTACGGTCCTAAGCAGGTTACAAGACCCAAAGTTTAGATATTACATCGTGAACTACTTTGAGTTTATGGAATATATTGTAGATACTCTATACTCTTACGTACATAATATCTACATAGGTACATGAGTGTACGAGTATTGTTGTTAATTTAAGTTTGATTACATAGAAATATGGAGTGTTGAGGTCAATGGGAAATGTGGAAATACGCCAAAGAATCAATCATCGGCATGGCTCTTCTAGGCACTAAGGAGGTTAAATATCAGGCCATATTACTCAAAGATCTGAAGACTGGTGATAAAGAAAAATGCTTGAATGAGATCTTCATCGACTCATATCTTCGTAACAACTTAGGTAATGATGAAAGGATGAAACTACAACAGTTTCTTTTTTGAGCGGTTATCAATCAATCATCCAATGACTTAACTATAACAGTCTGGAAGTTTGTATTGTAAGGCAATCGACCGAACCCTTTGAGTAGACAATCAATTAAAGTTTGTTGCTCAAAAAATATATTTCTACTTTACATCGCAGAACATTTCAAGTAAAAAATGGAAATAATAAACTTCGTTACGATCCCCATCTTCCCTTCACAGCCCTTTCTTAACAAATACAACTTTTATACTCAAGATAACATTGTTCCTGTCTAATTCTAAGCATATTGTTGAAAAAATCTTGGACTAAAATTATTTTTATTGTCCAATGTAAAATTGCGCCCTTTTGTTTCTATAAATTATTTCTTTTCTTAATTACTGGCTGGGATAATTAGGTGGTGTTTTGTTTTTTTTTTTAATGCAGTGACCTATCGCAGTGGCTTTGATCTCAAATAACTTGGGCTCGTATTAAGAGATTAACTGACGTTTTATCCCCCTAATTTCTGTTACCTTTTGATGAAACTAGTGATGTTAATGGAGCAAAATATCGATACTAAGTTTTAACTTCATTCTCATTCATGCTCACGACTTTAATATATAACATATAAGAGTTGGGACCCCTTCTAAATATTATACATTTATTGTTTTGAGCATAAAAAATGGCCACTCCAACAAAATATTAAGCCATTATCCTATTGTAAGTATTATAATACATTACAACACAGGGCCTTAAAATCGTCTAGAAAACTTATATTTTATCTTCTAATACATATATACTACAGCCGTACCTACTCTCGATATTGTAACTGTAATAATATAATACAATACGTACGTTTTTTATTACAATATTCTTTTCAATAAAAGTAATTTAATATCGAGATAAAAAGACAATATTATCGATATCAGTATCGATATTTTATACATCTCTAATCAAGGTCACCCTTTGTCGGTGACCTCTGTTCCAGGCCAATCTATATTACGTTTTGAAAATAAAAATATATGTATTAGGCCTTAATTTCAACTTGTTCAATGGTGATTAATTAATTTGTTGTTGAAGTAGAGATAACGATTGAAATTGGAAAAAGATTTTTATGTTGATTAATTTAATTTAATTGTTGTCGAACGTTCTGTTTTTTTTTTATTAATTACGGTCGTACGTAGGACACATAAGGTGCGTCTACAAACATACAAGTTCAAAAGAGTAGGTACCGAAGAGTTTCTTGGTGGTTCTTCTCCTTTCGAATTACACTTTGGAATATGCTGGCTTCACTGACAGACAGATTGACTGATAATTCAATTTTTCCAACAGAGCCTAATTAAGGATTAATTGAAATAGAGGCTTTGACTTTGACTTTATGGAATCCCTAACCTAAGACAGGTGACCCTAAACGAAATTTTGGAGTTATTCCTAAAGACACAGGTTAGAGGTTAGTTTAAGTGCTCCCTCAGGCTAAGTAATTCTTAGTTAAGAGCTAGTTTAAGGGTGGTTGTTGAACATAGTAATTTTAAACTACTTTCTCGTGATGCAAACGATAATTAACAAAGACCACCAATCCATTGCCTGCTTTGAATGGATCTAGGGCAGACGCTGCGCTGTAACTAGGACCATGTATGTTGTATTATCAGGCGACCGCTGCAAACAGCTCAATGTATGAGGACATATCAATCTCGTTGTAATTAACTCGGTTTGTCCGATAGTGTTCCGCCGTTCAATAATGCTGCTAATACATGGATCATGATCAGTGGGCTGGATAAGGCATATGTAGGAATTAGCTTCGACTATACAGAGTGTTGTTGTGTGGTGTTGAGGTGGAAATATTTGAGGGAGTGTAATTTATTTGTATTGATAATAGTAATGTAATGATTCTTATTCTTTTAAGTATTACTTACTCTTCTAGTGACTTTTTACCTTGAGGCGAAACTCATTTTTTTATTTGTAATATTTTCAAAAGTTTATCAACTTGCTTTAAAACAATAAGTACACCTACGTTTCCGTAGGGTCATGTTTGCGTTTACAAACATACAATTGCGTTTACATACATTTCACATGCATATGACACCTGAATTTGATCAACAAATTATGAATCACATATAGAGTCGCTCCGTGCAGAAATCGAACCCGCTACACCTTGCACGGCAGTCAGTTGCCCAACCCCCGCGCCAACCGTGCAGTCATTGAAGATTGAAGACAGACCCGAAGTTTCTTACCTAAAAGCCGTTCTAACAACCACTCCCCAACAACACAGAATAAAAGAAATACCTAATTACATTTCAAATTCCATCTGTTAATATACAAGAAGTAGAATAAACGTAGCGTACTTTGGAAAAGTTCCTCTGGTACTTAATTTTTAATTAACGTTTCGGAAGAAACTTGGAAATGTAAGTCTGAGAGGGTCAGTATCGTGCCAATAGGTGATATCTTGGCAACTCCAATGTTGGCAACGAGATCAGAGATCTCAATTTAATGATAAAATTACTCGGCAATCGTTGACACTAGCATTTACTTTATATTGCATACGTGAAATGTATTGTGACATTATGACCATCGAGAGCTTTTAAAGTTTTCATTTATTATGGAAACTTGAAACAGTATTAGATTTATTTTGACGTTCAATATTTTTTTATATTAACTATTGTGAGACATACTAAATTAATTATCTTTACCGCGTCTTCACACACTGCTCATGATGAAGAGTCCTCTGTGACTCAAGTAGAGATTTTTTCTCCAGGTACTTACGTGAGTAACCCGTGTTTTTCATTAATTTGACGGACGGAAGAGATAATACGAAAATATATTAGACAACTCATCTCAAACTCTCCAATAGCTTTAACAGTTTTATTACTTCCCAAAATTACAAGCACTATTAGTTATCTATAAAACATAGCCAATTAGTATCTATTTGCGATGCCGTATCTATAATAAAGTGGACATCAAATTTAAAGGTTCGTTCAATGCACACATTAGCGTGGTCCGTAATATCGGTCGGCCTACGTTAATTAGGAGTAAATTAAATGATGTGTTTCGGGCCAAAATGGCCCCGAATTGGGACTATGGATTGTGGGCCATGGTTCGGTTCCTTCCAAATATAATAATAATATGTGAAATTGGAATCATTTGATGATTGCTTACAAATAGGACTGATGATTTATTAAAGCTAGTTATTGGTTAAATCTGTCTGGCTCATAGCGCTGACTAAACATTCATGACATGTGCAATTAAACACAACTATTGACCACCATCGTCAACATCATCAAGAATCCTCATCTAAAATAGGGTTTGTTTGAATGTGGAACTTATAGTTCCACATTCATTAGGTGGTTTAGAACTCACATCATTATCAGTAGGGCCAAGAAACCTCAAGCATCGAGCATTTTATGGAGGCGGTTTTACGCACTAAATAGAATAATTCCAGGCCTGGAGTATTTATAAACTCCACCCCGGAGCTGCAGACAACCTAACAGGTTTCCGGGGTTCCGGCGCGAAAAGAAAAAGTAGGAACGGGGTAGTTTTTAGTCAGTAAGATTCTGACACTCTTTCTCGCCTCGCCCAAGGCGGGAAAAGCCATTGAATGATTTTCCCCCTCAAAAAAAAGCCATAAATACTATAAATTAAGCAGTTAATTTCTTAAACAATATGCATACCACCATAGATCTTAATAAACTTAATAACCACCTTTCTTCAACTTCTAATTGTTCCTAACCAATAAAGTTCAAAATCCCACCTCAAAACGATGAAAATATGAACAAAAATGATACATATTAAAGCGACACGCGTTATCTACATAAATCAAAATTATTAGCACTATCATTACACCACAATAACGATGATTATCTAAATCGGAGTGCAATTACCACGTTAGCGTGTCACAACTAATATGTTAAAACGCTGCATCTCATTAATATGACCGCTGTATAAATATTGTATTGGATTTAATTGTGTTATATTAATTTAGTTAGTGTTGTGGATTACCTGGATGGTTTGTATTGTTGTGTTTAGTAGTGTGATGTGATTGTGAGCATGAATTTTAGATATTAGGCTTTTTTTATTTCTATTGAGTTTTTGCAATATTCTTGTGGGTTAGGTTGATTTTTAAATGGATTTTCGTATTAAACTTTTCCTAGAAAACCAAAGATCTTTTGCGAAATAAAATTTCTAAGAACGTAATTTAGGTACCGTTCGTATTCTTTTTGTAAAGTATCTTCATATTTATGTCAAACAGCAAGAGTTAACTGATTAATAAATAAGTATTACCTATATAAAATAGGACATGCATCCATAGCTTGAAAATACAGATTTAATTCTTATCCAACGTAAAATTTGTAACACATTTATTACCATCTCGAAACACGCTCAATCCAAAAGGGGCTGACCCACAGCCGATTAACAAAACATTAACACTTTATTTAAAAACAAAGTATACCCCTGTTCACTAAACTCGGGCCACTCAACCATGTCAAAGTTCAAACACGCCTTCCATTAAAAAATTATGTACTTTTTTTTCAAACAACTGGCACATTACAGATGGACAGACACGCTAATTACAGGGCAACCCCACTCCCGTGAAATGCCGGACAACGGGCCCCGTAATAGGTGCAATTACATCACAATTTACACGTCCCGCGCTCACGGACAGTCTCGCCTAATTTGATTTGATTGTCACCCTATTTGGCGTTTATTTAAAATTTGAGTTATGTCACGAACTTTGATGGTCAGTTAAAAGCACACTGAATGCTATTTATTAGTTACATGCTCAGTGTGCTAAACTAAATTATATCTATTGTGGTCGCAATAAGAGTTAGAATTTAATGTCACGTGTAAATTAATTAAGTGCGCGTTGTCCCGCACAATGTCGGATTAATTAATAATATTGATAGCTACTTAATGTCTGAAAACTTTGGTATTAATCATTAAGTTAGTAAGGCAAAGATTCTATGCTAAAATGTCTATCATAAAGAGCATTATAGCAGTAGTCATCTTAAACTGAAGTAATAGCTTTAAAGCATAATGTAAGTAAGAAAATATTACCTAGAAACCTTTTTTAGTATCGTTTCAGACTTATTCTAGATTATCTACACCCACATAAGAGCTCTAAAGCAACCCGCTCCCAATCTCCAGCATTTATCAGATTTTTTTAACATTTAATAGCGACCGATACCGAAACTGAGTCATATTTTCTACTACATTGATTCCATGAATGATATTTATGGTCTCAAAGTTTGCTTTCTTACTATATTAAACTTTATTTCAGAGATCAAAGTGTTGATATTTGAACGGCGGATTTGTGTGAGGGCAGTATTATATCGTTTTTGTGAAATACGAGAGGTTTATTTCAACAAAAATAATTTTATCCGCTGCGTTAATGTTGTTCAGTATTTACTGACTGTATTTGCGTACGGTTGTGCGGGATTCGAATCGCCACATATTGTACGAGTGCGGTCCAATTGTGCAATGTTTGTTTTTAAAAATAATGCAGGTATTCCGCTTTAGTAAATAGGATTTGCGGTTATTAAGGATTGCTTTGTTCTGGTTTAGGGATGTTGGCTGTATGGAGGACTTTTAGCTTAGTTTTTAATCGTACTGTCTTATTGGTTGACTATTTGCATTATTGAACCAAGTTTTATTTGCAATTCCCGTGACAGGATGTATAATCATGTTTTAAAATTAATATTTCGCGTAAAAAATTGACGAAAATTACACAATTCCTTAAAATTAGTATTCTAACTTCTTCTTAATTATTCTTAGAATAGTAGCTATTGGCCAAAATAGATCTATAAATCTTTGTTTAACCATGGAATTGAACGCTAGATAATACACAGTCACATTTGCAGCTGCCAGACCAATCTTGTTTTACTTATAATAATCAGTGTAATCAGATGAACTATAACATTGAGTGAATTTATTCAAGTATGTAAGTCAGTCACTTAAGGTACGGTAAGGCACTAAAAATACCGGCTCCGATAGATACGATCGCACTATGAACTGTTTAACCTCTAGTACGGTGAACGTGGATGCTGTTACACCGTTGTGAAATGTTATAATGTAGAAAGTAAGGCTTAATTTAAAATATTGAAGATTTATTGAAAATGTGCTATGTTAACATAAAAGATTTTATAAGTATCGTCACGTATTTTGTTCCCGAAGGGGTAGGCAGAGGTGCACATTACGACAGGTAATGCCACTGTACAATATACAACAGCTTTTTATGATTCAGATTATGAGTCCTTTGTAATAGAGGGTGAGCCTATTGCCAAATACTGGCCTCGATTCCAGACATATCGTAAAACCGAAAAAATCCAGTAACACTTTGCCCGCGCTGAGGACGACTTAATGGGTTACCGGGGCTTTGCTGTAAGAGCAGGAGTAGCAACAGGGTGAGTTTAGCCAGTAAGAGTCTGACACTCCCACTTGCTTCACCCAAGGCGGGAAAAATAATTGTATAATTATCCTCCGTTAAAAAAAGCATTTTAATCATGGGAAACCTTCTTATGGAGATAAAACTCATAGGCTAGTAGTAAACTGTCTCAAGTACACTAGCCTAGAATAACAAAACTGAATACACTACGGTGCAACACCCAGCCACGTCCGTTACCAACAAAACTGTACCGAATCGATCCAAGTAATGGCGTCTAATTGTTTAGCTCGGTATCGTACCATCGACACATAGCGATGGTATCTCTACAATATCTACTGACGAACCAGATACCTTGACGGTTTTCTTATACAGTTAGTTTGAGAGTAATGAGCCTGTGTCATCTTGTCTTACGTGTGTAGGTACTTTTTATTTAAATTTGTAAATGTTTTGAATGTGTTTCGTTTTGTCGGTCTTGTTATTCTAATCGTGGAAATGGTTGGAATCTGCTATCCTTATTCTACTTACTAAAAGTCGCACTAAATTTTATCTATATCTAGAAGACTTTTTTGAGGGGGGAAATCATTCAGTGACTTCTTCCGTCATGGGTGTGGCAAGAGGGAGTTTGAGACTCTTACTGACTCTTTGAGCTGGAGCTTATAACCACCTAGGTATTCCACAGCTCCGAATAACTAAAAGCTTAAGGTAGGTAGGTATTACAATCCCTAAATACAAAATAATGCCAATTAATTTGTTAACCGAACTAAAACAAAATTACAACACACCTGTGCAAAATGTTTAAATAAGCTTTATAAACTATTTTAGCAAATGTAAGAACACTTGTACATTTATAAACACACTTGTTTATTTTATCCCAAAAATAGGGTCCATAAACAATGTGTACACAGCTTTAATTAAAAGTAATAACTGGCTATAAACTATAGGTACAAGTTCAGAATTTAAAAAAATACACCTCGAATACTTTTTAATTACCGGAGAAATTGTTAAGGCGAATATTTTCAATAATTTTTTGTGTTGTTTTATATGTATACAAAAAATAATAACAGAGTCAATTCGTTTCATGGCTTTGTAGGTATTTTTCTTTACGTTCATTAAAAGTTTTATATTTTGTATTAATATTCAAAACTGCAAAACAATCTATGTAACAGCGCCGACGGCACATGACAACTATCAGTCTACTACTGGACTATGCGTATTCTCTACGTAAGAGGGTTGGCAGGTTGTTTAAAGACCGCAGTTTAAAGGGATTAAGTTTATCAGAGAGCACTACCTGGTCGTTGTCAGATTCGTAGTCATTTAGCCATTGGCTTACGAGTAACAATGATAATATATATTCTACTATGCTTGCTGTAAGTAGAACATAAATTCGAAAATAACTCAAAAACGTGACAATATAAAGATCAAAATAGAACTGAGCCTTAATAAAAACGCATCCTTATGGTGGCAAGGCCCGCCCACTCGTGTTCAGTTACAAGCCTCCTAATTAAGAATACAGCCCCACAAACAATACGCTAAGTAACCGATGGAATTTACATCAATAGATCTTTATCCGAATTTATATTGGAGTTTTATACAATGTATTAAAACTGTTTGAACAGAAACTGCTATAGACTGTATTGTGAGATCACGATAGATTTGAGACTAGTATATGCTGTGTACTAATACATACACTACAACTAACATAATTAGACCCATTTTTTTATAAAGCCCTCTTTTTCTTCTTATATATAAGCGAAAGATGGGTATGTTTAGTAGACTAAATAAATTCATAATTCATAATTTTTTGACGGAGGCAAATCAATCCTCATAACACCGAATTTTCCAATTCTAAAACCATCTAGGTTATTCTGTAACTGTCAATTCGAACACGACTGCGTTCCGCCATGTCATTGGTTGTGAGAATAATCTTAACCAATGACGGGCGAGAATGCAATCGAACTCACTTTGAAAGTTAGCTTGGCTGCTGTCGCACATGCTATCTTAAGACAAACAAGGTAGTTCTACTTGAAATAAATATACGCATAAGTCTGATGAGGTCAATATAAAAGTCACCATCCTTTACCACTAACAAAACAACAACTGTCGATCCCATTTCCAAATGAACCACAACGATATAGGCACTAATTCAACTCGCATCATTTAGCATTGTTTGGTAAATGCGCGGGCAACGTTTGTAATTCTTTTGTTCTAACAAGACGTGAAATGCCCATTCAATGTAAAACGGGCAACTTCTGGGTCATTGCGTTCGGTACACTTCAATGTGTATATGTGTTTACTTGTATGCGGTAAAGTGAGACAAAATGGTGGAAATGTGTAGTAAATATTATGACATAATAGGGATTTTTTGTTTCACGAAGTAATTGTCACCTGTTTATTTGTGGACTGTGATATAACATGTGAGGCCGTTGCCCTGCAGTGGGACGATCATGGCTGAAATCTGAATCTGAATCTTAAATAACAAGATAGTATTAGGTAGGTACTTATGTAGATACTAGCTTCCGCCAGCGGCTTCAACCGTGTTGCCGTGGGATAAAAGTATCCTATCTGGATGATAATATCAGAGATATCAGTCAGCTCATACCCTGTCTGTACACAAAATTTCATCAAAATCCGTTCAGTAGTTTCAACGTGGTTGACGGACAATAATGCAACAAAAAATTTCACATATAATATTAGTTTGATGTGATTACAAAAGAAATAAATTGTCGATGATATAGAAAACTAAAATTTCCATAATATCATGTTAACGCAGCATTTTTATTTATTTACTTTTTAGTCATCAAAAACAATTCTACACAAAGCGTAGTTTAATGATGATGCATGTTTATTTTGATGAAAAAAAAAAATAGTCCAACTAACAACACTGTTCAAATAAACATCAAATAACGAAGTTAGTGTTCCACTACTAATATTCTAAAAACAAAACACTAGTTGCTTTGTAACCACCGAATGTTTTTACATTTTAAAATTTGTAAAAAAATCAATTAAGAATAAAACATTGAACACTATCAATGCGGCTTCAAAATCAAAATTAGATCACTTTAGCGAACAAAAAATAAAATTACATCCCACCTTTTCTTCCCGAAGAGTTAATCATGGGTGCACATTAAAATACTCACTACACATTACAAACTGTACGCCCAATAACGTTCACTTTTGTTGTATCCAAACACATCGATTAAATTAATGTCATACACTAATTGTGATATTCTAAACCCAACTTTATAACGTCTTAAGAATTAAAAACAATAAAACCTCAAGCTCACTCGACGGAAGGTATAGTCACGTCAGTCACCGCACTATAAAACCACCACCAAATATGTAAACCCAAAAAAATCTTGGACATTACTAAGCTATTTACCAACAATTTACGCAACGCCAACACTATTAGTGACAAATGATCCCAAAGTCCCAAAAGGTCTATTGTTAAAAAAATCAGATAAGGCCAGGTTAGACCGATGGACTGGGCACGAACATTCGTTTAAGATATGCATAAATGTTATGAACAATATGGCTGTTATAATGAATGGGATATCACCAGCTTGAAGTACTTAACCTTAAGTTAATGTAACGGACTGTCTTTGTCCTAGTGAAAGCTGATGAGATAGATTTTAAAGGTCTATGTCGTTTTTGGATCTACTAAATGAAATCTCAATTGTGATTTCCAATGTAGGTATAAAATGATGCTATTGGAAACACAATAAAACACCTCAGCCAATATTTGAAAGATTAAATGATCGTTTACAGTACAGAAGTGATGTTGTAGTAATTTACTTAATAGTAACTAGTTCCCGTAATATGTACATGGTGTGTGAATAACCTTTTTTGAGAGGAAATTCCCCTAATGACTTCTCCCGTCTTGGGCGAGGCGAGAGGCACTGTTACTGACAAAAAACTAACCCGTTCCCACTGCCAATCTTTGAGCCGAAGCCCCGGTAAACCCGCAAGGTAGTCCACAGCTCAGCAGGATAGCCAAGGATTAAAAAAAATTAGAAAGCTACAAAAAAAATATTTAGGGATATGAAATAGATTATGTAACGGTTAATAAAACAATGAAAAAATATAGCAGGGTTGACTACACAATATAATTTCGGCGAACCGCAACATATTTTTGTAGGATTTCCGCAGTTGTCTTCGTCATAGCGGATTGATAAACGACATCCTCTATTTGACATGCCCATATTATTGTTGACGTTGTTGTGCTCTTAATATGCTAGTCGTTGCTTCGTAGATTCATCATGACGTATATTGGCCTTTCTAACCACTAGTGGTCAGTTACCTTAGTAAGTTATGTTTATATAAAAAAACTAAGGCTATGCAAAACTGTGTTCTGTTTTTCATTATTATTAGTGATAAATACGATGGATATCTTTGGACAGATATTTTGTAAAACTACTATTTCATTAGGTCATTGAACTCATTCTTACGGAAGAATGCCTTAAAACATTTAACAGCAAAAAGAACATTCATAGTCTCTGAGAAAGTTTTACCGAAAATTCGGTACAAATGTTCCATTACTTCTTTTCTCATATATTTAACGGAACCTTGTTAAAATGTTTCCTCCTAATTGCATTGGAAACTCATTAGAGCACCGTGAATTGCTGATTCAAAATTCTATTTTGTTTCTTTCACGATGCCTAAGTAGAACGGCAGTGGAATGTGCTAAATGCTTGCGATTTGTCTACGAAACAGCCAGAGTACTGGTAATAACTTGACTTTTATTTTGTTAGCTATTAGGTTGATTTTTGAAGGTCGTATTTAGTATGGATACAGGTACAGTACTACGAATGTCTTGATAACTGTCTAGTGTGACGCATCCATTACTATTCTACAAATGTGGAGGTTGAGTAATGGTGTGAAAGTTGATTTTAGTGATTTCTCAGTAAGAGTAAATATTGTCGTTGTCATCTGGTAAATATCAGTCACCTTGGGTTCATTGGCAATCTCAGTGACTGTGTTGAAAACTTCAATAGTATTTGAATAATTCTAATGGATAGACAATTTAAATGAAGTAAGGACGATGCTACACACAAGGACATGTTCTCATAAATCCATTTGTAATTCAATTATTTCCAGAACAATAGCTTTAATCTATATATCATTGTATCCTTTATCAACAACGAACAAAACACCAAAAAACAACCAATAAATTCCAAATAAAGACAACTTCTTTAAGAAAATGTGAATAAAAAGAATTTCTTACCGGACCATTGCGTTCAAAACATTAGGCCACACTTTAAACGACATTACGACTAAATCAGAACAAGATAGTCTAACAATACAGTTTCTGTAGCTACTATTAATCAAAATGAAGAATCGTCTTAAACAAAAATAGGTGCATCCATTTATTTTCTATCGGCTTTGGATGTGTGGGCAGTACCTACTCATACTACGTAAGGCCGCGTTCAGATACGTGTAGTGCATCGCAGGAATCAAACTAATATTATACATATATGAGAAAGTTTGTATGTTTCTTTGTTTGTTACTTTTTCACGTCAAAACAGCTGAAGAGATGAAATTCAAAAAAGAAGTTTATATAGTCTGGAATATCGTATGCCACTTGTTATCAAACGAAACGCAAGATAAGTCGCTGGCAGAAGCTAGTATGTTGAGATACTGAATGTAAATATTGTTGAAGATAAAATTCTTTTTATTGAACTATAATATTATAATAAACTTGAAATCTTATAATATATACCAATATTATATTATAGTACTTATATTAATAATTGTGGTAATGGTTTTCCTCATATGAGTGTTTTAACTATGCCTTATTATTAGTAGTATTCTTTATATTTTATCAACGTACTGTTTTACTGCATCGGAGTAAAGTCGAACCATATACTGAGATGTACTCATGACTCATGCATTCGTTAGCAATTTCATTAGCTATCTTATGTACGTCTATTTTTACTTTATTCAGTGTTTAGTTCACACATCACGTCACTTTCAAATAAACGTTTTATATAAATGCAATTAATTTTATCACCACTTCGTCTTTATCCATACAATTTTTATTATTTCTTTAATAAATTTTTACTTATTATTCTCATTTTCTTTAAGTTGTTCCAAAATTGGATCTATTTCTCTTATTGTTTGGAAGTGAACTCATGAAATGCTGTTTGCAGTAAAACGCGTTCCTTTTAGATGTGACTTAGCTCTTTTCAACGTTTCATTCAAGCATTTCTTTCATGCTGCGATGTATGTTAACAGATAAGGTTCATAGAATACTCTGTATCTTTGTGGACTACAGAAGTGGTCTTTAAACATTCGCAAATATGGTTCATTTTACTTACAATTACACATGGTTTTGTTTTCTTTATTCTGTAAATAACTTATATGATTTCTGTCTTTTTATTATTATTTTTGCATTTTGATTAAAAAACATTTATTGTTGTGGGTATCAAAGTAACATGAATGATTTTCTATAAATATTTTGAAAACAATTAAATTATGATGAGAAATTAATCCGCACCATCTTAATTAAATTTTATTTGGATACAAAAGACATTAAAATCTTAATTACACTTAAACTCTAACACGAATCCAATTAATCCAGATTATTTTGAAGCTTTTTGCACATCATTAATATCGCCTTGAACCTCTCTAACAAAGTCTCAGCTCGACGCTTTGATAAAAAAGATTTATTGACCGATGTCAACGCGGCGACCTCTCTATCATGACTCAGTCCTAATTAATTAGAGAAACACGCCAACAAACTTAATACGATCACAAACAATTCTACAGAATGTGTAATAAACAATCCATGCTTATAAATTGACAGACAATAATTATAATGGCTAGTTGTGCCTGAACACGCCTTAATAGTCCCGAGATTCTTTTCATTATTAACTCCCAATTTATCGGTCACTTCTCTAATCCTTTCACCGCCTTTAATGCTTCAGTAATAAGGTTCGGTTTCGTATCATCGTTCTTTGTTTTAACGATCAATATAAGTTTGTATACATGCGTGTAAGTTATTAATAATATTTTCTCTTTGTTTGGAGCTGTTATCCTTGTACGTCTTTTGTTCTTGTGATCGATCCCTTGTAATTATTCGATTAGTTTTCGAATTTCTCTGTAACAACTTTATTGTGATATGATCGAATGTTAATTTAAATGTTAAAATGTAATGAGTAAGTGGTTACAAAAGAGTTTGTAAATGAGCTTTAAGAAATGATGCACCAATATAAGATTACTTAAGATATAATGAACTTAATGTTGATGATATTAAAGTTCAAGAATTTTCAAAATCATTCCCTATACATATAAAAATAAACTATCGTCACGCCTTTTATCTTTAAAGGAGTAGACGGAGGTGCACAATAGAGCACTGTACAATTTACTCCCACTTTTCACAATGTATGCTGTACGTCCCATCTAATAGGAGGTGAGCCTATTACTACTCGTATACCATACACTACAGAGAAATTTTCGAAAAACTAAAAATACCCCTGCCATATTTTGCCCGACCCGGGAATCGAACCCGAGACTGGTAAATTAACCAAGGATTTCTAAACAATACCATAAGTTACATCAACGATCTTTATAGAACAGGTACCATGCATTTGTATGCAGACAATTGCAGTCCACCTTCCCTCACTATCGTTAATAACTGTTAGGTCGTCTGTCTAGTGTAGCTCTGTCCTGCAACATGTCACGTTACGTGATCCACATGCTGTTGCTGTAACGTTAATATGCAACACAACAAGACAATGTGTGATTTGAATTGTTTTGTTTTAATGCCCAAATATCATGTACCATACTTATGTACTTGCTGCTGTATCCCAATGCATATATTTTTTTATTTTTTTATTTTAAATGGGCCGACGTTTGGCCGCTATCTCGCCTGATGGTAAGTGATGATGCGGTCTACGATGGAGCACGTCTGCCCATAAGCAACCTATTCACTCGGACTTTGAAGACACCCAGGTTATACCCATCAGGAAATATAGACTCCGGCAAGGAGTTGTGTATGTATTCTACAATAGAACATTTTTTTCTAGACATAGGTTTTTATAATTATAAACACAAAATCGAAACGGTATGCACTAATTACTTGGTATTGACTATTTACTTCAAAAAAATTGTTTACAAACAATCGTCACAAGAACTTTAAAGAAAAAACAATCGTTCTATTCCAAACCCAAAAAAACCAATCGAATAGATACCTTAGAAATTGGTAGATAAACGAAAAGTTCGACCAATCTTGGCTCGCAAAAAATCTGAGAGCGGTGCCGGAAATCCCATGGCTTTAATTAGAAAAAAAAACCGTGGTTGGAGCACCACGAGACCTATGCACCTTGGGGCCCATTCAGACTGACAGTGTAAAAATAGAAAGCTTCAAGTGGATGCGTCTTACACCGACGCTAGTATTGTTTCCCACGACATATTAAAAAATGTGATTTTAATTTAAAGGTTAAAATTAGAATGGTTTTCTAGACTGTGAATATTTTACGAACATTTATCACTTACAGTATTTGTTTTTAATCAAATTTTGAAATTAAACTTATTCGTGAATCTATTTACGAACATTTATTTCTATAACCTCCATAATTATCTAGACAACCTCAAACATAGAATACAAAATTCAACGCAGAGACCGGTAAAACGTGTCATTTTTGTGTAAAAGACCTACTTATATTTAATTTAAATAACTCACTAACATCTATTATAATACAAAACGAAAAAGCGTACTTTTCCTATAATCTTGTATTCAACAACACACGTTCACGTTACTCAGTTACACTACGGTGTGACACGAAGCAACATTGAGTGTGCTTCCTCTGACCGGTCTCGTGGTAACATCAAACGAGCCGCGGGTTCAAAGCGCGATCGCCCCCGGCCATCGAATGCGATTACATCGTTATGTTCCTGTTATATGACTGGAATCATACTTCACGTTTTAATAATTGGTAATTGGTATGAAGCCTTTTACTATTTGTTAGGATAAGATCAAGCAAGGTGTAAAAATCGTGACAGACCATCAAGCGAGGCTTGGAGTAGAAACTTGTAGTGGGTTTTGTCTTATTTTGTTTTTCTGGAGTGTTGTTATATCGTTGAGGGTTATAAAATAGTTTAAACCTTCAGATTATGGCTAAGTAAGACACAAAAATCTGCATTGACAGTTTAATTTGATCGCGCAAATCAGAGATCTTATTTACCATTCAAAGAATATTTAAACAAGTACAAAATAGATTGCACCGTTGGTGCGGTGGCTGGACAACTAGCTGCCGTCTAGCGGTTTCTATTCCTGCACGGAACAACCCTTTGTGTGATCCACAAATTGTTGTTTCGGGCCTTAGTGTCATATATATGTGAACTATTGTGTTTGTAAACGCACCCAAGACAGAGGAAAAAGCCAAGTATATTTTTATACAAAAATAAAGAAAATTAAACAAGTCCACCCAAACTATAAAACAGAAGTGCTCTGAATATTCAATAGTACTTCATTGACAGCTTTTAAAGAGGTGAATCTCGAGAAAATAGAAGAAGAAATTAAAGCAGCTTTTTACAGCAACAAGCGGTTTTGTGCTGGTTATTTTATGAGCACTTAACTAGGCTCTCATTATGTAGTAGTGTGCTACCGTGAGATTGGCTCTTTAATCTTTGTTTTTAAGTTCTACTTTAGGTCACACAGCTTTGTGGCTATTTCTGAAGTCAGATTCTGTGGTTTACTTTCTAAGCGAACGCTTTTAGTAAACGGATATTGTGTTTTATGGTATAAGCCGGTAAACGAGTAGACGTATCAGCTGATGGAAAGCATGGCATCGCAGTCACCCATGGTGTACGCGATACGTAAAGTCATATCCTACTATGTTATGTCGATGATGACTGTCTACACACATACATACATACTTTACATTATCTACTGGTTACTAGGTACATTGTAAACTTTTGAACCGACGATGAGATACTTAATTATCGGTTTGATCCTTGTAATATCTTAAAATATTCTATATTTCATTGTAACTCAGTTCCATATTTCAATAAACCCATACCATACAACAGTAAAGAGTTACACTGTTAAAATTCCCATTTCTATTTCTATCCAAACAAACGTTTCACGTTCTTTTCCATATTACTTACATTGGAAAACTTAAAACAATAACTTTTGTTTTGTCAATACCAACTTCTGTGTGGAATCTTCTTAGATACTCAGTCCCAGTTTGTTTCAGTTCTGAAAAGAAAATACTAAGCTCATACGTTATTTTGCGTTAGCGGGAGCTGTAGATGAAATAAAAATAAGGTTTTTACGTAAAAAGCTTGAAAATATTTAGAAGTTGGCGTGTTTTCAGCAATCTCGTAATGCTGGTCTAAAGAAAATAATTTAATAAGCTGGCCTCTGAAGGCTGAATGGAAAATTACTGTAAGGTCGTTTTCTATGCTTGTTTATGCAATACTGCTTTGTAAGTTTGTTTAAAACCCTCAAGTTATTGGGTTAAAAAAATGCAAGTATGAATATAAATTCACCCAGGTTCATACTTGAATGATACTTTTTTTTTAGTGTCAGATTCTTACTGAATAAGAACCACCCCGTCCCTACTCCTGCTTTGAGCCAGAACCCCGGTAACCTGTTACGCAGTCCGCAGCTCCGGTTACCGGAATGATACCTGGAATAACTTATGATAAGAAATGTTTAATATCTAAAGCATGAAAGCTATTTAATAACTCTCGTACAACTGAGCCTTATGATCAGTTACAATAGACCAAAGAGATTCACGAAAACTGAAATGGGAACCTCGATAATATAATTATTTCTACTAACTAAACAAAAACAATTAAACAACTTTCAAAATGTATAAAATATAAAATGCCGTACCATGTTAAAACTGTACAAAAACTACGTTTTCGTTAAGCGGGTTAGTTTTAGAATATTCCAAGCTGATTTTACTTCTGTAACCGTGTTTAGATTATAAACTTTTTACTTCTTTCGCCTTTAGAACAGACGGTTCCCCAGACGAGGGGGATTCTGCAACGGCGAATGAGTTCCGCAACTAGAATTTCATGATAATAATATAATTGCAGTTTTTTGCTCTCACTTCCACAGTCACGGAAAGTTAGAATAGGGGTTTTGTAGTGGGTTACAACTTTGACAGAGGGTTTTTCTTTTTGAATGAGCCTGTTTTAATATAGTAAAAGATTTTTTAATAATTCTAGATATATAATTTTTATCTAATTTTAATTACTTAATCTGTTTTAATATAGTATTAGTGTATAATAAATTCTTAGCCTGTCTAAACAAATCGATTTCCAAAACTTCTCAGTATGGCAACAAGGCCATCCAAATTAAATGAAATATAAAACTTAGGCCGAAATACATAGTGAAGCGTTTCATTGTATTAAACTAAACAAGATGGCAACTAAACAGCGTTGGTATTTAGATATTTTCGTTTATTTCATTATACTTAATAAAGGACTTTCCCTTCCTTTTAATTGTGTTAAACAAACAGCTTGGCAACTCCAAGTCTTCAACTTAATTATACTTAGTTATATTTACTTTTCGTGTCTATAGATTTTGTTCGCAGATACGCGCGATAACAAAAGTGGGTCAACCCTCCTTATAGTTGGTCCGTCGTTGCAGCTCCTTAGTACGAAAACAAGTTAAACGATAATTTTAATGACTTTTAGTTTGTTACTTCTACTTGGAAAAGTTTATTACAACTTATGTTCTTTTAGGGATTTGTCGGAATAATGGGGGCCAGAGATGCATATCTTGACTCAACTTTTCTGCAATCGAATTTTGATGGTATTGGAAATTTTAAGTTAATCGATTTGAAAACATTTTTCCTTTAATACAAATAGCTTAGTATGATCAAATATTAATGATATTGTTTTTTTGTTCACAGGTAACTTTGAGCTGATCAGTGCAGTTAATGTGAGTAAAAATTTAGGAAGAGAATGCCTTCCCACACCAATCCAATCCTCATTATCACTTAAAATAAGAACCAAGAACAATCTACTATAACCGCTTTATTCCTCCACTTGAATTCAGTAAAATAATAGCGAGTACAGCGTGAAACATTTGAATGCACTAAATTCAATAAAGTTCAATCGTAACCGAGGTATTGTAAAAAGGGGAAAAAATTGTCACAACCCGTCGCACTAGAACTTAGAAAAGCATTTTCACAACAAATTTTAAAGTTCGAATTTTACGACCGACTATACAATCAACGTTGCGTCACGAACACATCGAGAATGTATAATAAAATCCGGTGAAGGAAATGAAATTTGATGTTGCATTTTCTTATATATTTTTCACGGTAACATTTGCATGTGACGTCCGCTACGCCCGGTGTTGTGAGCAAAAATCAACGCTAGCTAGTTGCCATGCGAAAAAAGAAACAAAAAAATAACATAATTTAATTAATTCTCTTTGCTAAATCGCAGCGTAAAGCTTAGCTTGTCTCTGTGTTCATATTTTAAATTTTAATGTGTTACAATGCTGGCTAAGGGTTTTATAATATTTTTATTTTAATTTATCATGTTGATAAAACGTTGCTCTTTTAAACTGAAAACATGAAATATGTGCAGAACGTACTTTGATATGAATTGCAAACCAACTCATTATTACATTTGGATTTATATTATTTGTATTCTCGTTAAGAGATGTAGGATTAGTAGGGAAACCAGGTGAAAGTATCTACTGACAATTACTATTTCAAGGCTATTACAATATTATTGAAAGAATATGTCCTTGGAATAGAGAAATCGCAATCGCATAATCACATCATTTACAATTCTGTAACGGCGCACTTAATTTAGTTTCAACTAAGATCTTTTTCCGACTTGGAGACATCTATTGCGGTGACAACATGTCTAAATTCATTCATTGTGATTTGGCGCATCGCCAAATGAATTCATGAATGAATAGTGTCCTTGTTTCCACTCTAAGACCGCAACAGTATAATTCTGATCTTAGTTCAATGACTCATTAATCTAGAATAGATATCGGCGGATTTGGCTATCAGATTCAAAACAAATTGGGTCTTGCCAAATCGAAAAATGTTTATCGAGAAACCTAGTCGGCCGGCCGCTCGACCAAAAGAATTTGCTGGCTTCTGCCCTGGGGATATTGATACCAAACGATTATTCTCTGTAAATATCTTATTTGAAAACCATAAAATTCTGGACATGTAGTGTTTTATCGGCAATGCCATAGTTACACGTCATATTGTAGATATTATCTGATTGATCAAGCATAGTATCCTTCATCATTACCATGATCAGCCCGTTTCAACCTATTACTGGACATAGATCTCTAATCTCTCCCTATTGGCACTCCATTGAGCTCGACCTTGAAGTTTTATTAGCTATCCAAATATTGCCTGTTTTTAGTAGCAACATCTATCTACTATCTGAGACTGTAAAAAGAGGTAGCATTTTCTGTTAGGAATTTTAGTTGGTCGCTTCGAGGAATTCATGGTTTTGTCAGAATAGTGATTGAAAGCTAGACTACAGGTTGAATACTCTAGAAGCAAATATTTGAGAGCCTTTGGCGTTCAACAACTGACACTATATTTACGTAGAGTGTTCTAAATTCTACGCTATCATGGCTAGCCATGATAGCAGCTAGGTCTAGACCTAGCAATATCAAAATATTGATCTGTTTGCTAAGCATGAGACCCACTAGTGAGTACAAGAGTTCTGATTGGGATTAAATATAAATATTGTTAAGTTTCGATTTTAGAAATTTTACAGTAGTAGATAGTTTGGAGTCTAGCATTGTGCCTGTTGGCGATGAACTCATCACCTATTGAAATCTACAAGACGGAGATAAAATAAAATATAATAAAAATGTTCCATCTAAACAAATGTTGAAAAAATCTTTATCAATAAAAAAATATAATTAACTTAGTACTCTCATAAACTTTCAGTTACCTACGTTCACGTACAAAAATTTTAGTTGTACAAATAAATATAAAGAACATTACTTACTAAGAAATCTGGTTTTAATTTCTAGAAACTTGAACGTCTTCATACTAATACGTCTTCCTTTTTAGTTTTATTTACAGGTACACGAATTATTTGTGCTTACGTAATATTTTATGATCAAGAACGAAATAACGAATAGATTTCGGAAAACATGTTTAGGTATTTATAAGGCAGATACATCTTACCGAAACCTTTAACTTAGTAAATTAAATCTAAAACACACAAATGTCTTGCCATACCATTTTTTTTCGATTTAGTTTCAGTATCCAAACCACTTGCCCTTTTTTATAACTCCCTTTATCTAAATATACGGAACCACAGCAAATGTTGATACTACCTATAAAAGAGCTTCATGCCAACGTTGGTCCATTTACTTTTTAGTTTATTCGTACTACTTGGTTACACAATCTCACCACAATCGGGTAGCACTATCCTATTTAACAATGTAAATACATTGAGTTTTAACTTTAGATTAACCCACAAATATTTCAGCCAACGAACAGATATACCTTCACCTAATTGTTAGTTTAGGACGGAAAAGCGGCCGATCGATATTTCTAATTAAATTCAACTCGGCTACGAACTATTGTCATCCCTAACGGAGTTGTAAGGAACCACGAGGGAATCGCCCTTCATTGCTCAGAATTAAGTTATTGTCGAGTTTATTGCACTAATGTGTGGGGTTAGGCCTGACGATGTGTGACGCGCGTTTCTGTAACATTTTGCTATTGTTCTTTATCTGTGCGACGATAAAATAAAGGATGCACGCGTCACTGTAGACGGTAATTAACGAAATTTTATGTCAATTCACGCTGTGTACCGTTTTGAGTCGAGTGATAAATGTTAATATTTTTTTTTTTTTAAGAAAATAGTTTGCACTTTTATTAATATAAAACTTTTATCAACATTTTGTTTTAAGATGTTCTTTTAATACCTATTGTTTTCTGAAAAAATATACGACAACGATAGTTTCTTACAATACAAAGTGAGTAATGAGCGAAAGCTCTTCAAAGAAATCTGTCGCTTCAATGAATAGCGATGTACTGTGACTGAGGCCCATAGACTGACAAGTGTATGTCAATGACAGTTTAAGAAAAATAATAAAAAAAATCTATGAAAGGTGCAATACTAAGTAAGGTAAAATGAAAAAATAAAATATTTTGCAAACAAAATCCTTGGCTTTAATAAATAATTATGTAAGCTGTATATTAATTCACGTCGTAATATTCTTAATGAAAATTTTCTATTATCCAACGAACTAATACGACCTTCACCAGACTGACCACCCGACAATAAAAAATTAAATAAGATTTTAAAATTATTACTCTAGATTTCATTTTTATATTATTTTTTTAAAATCGAACATCTCTTAGTTCTTAAAAATTTAAGTAACATTTTAAAATTATTAATCCGATTTTTTTTATATTCATTTTTTAAAAATCGAACGTTTATATTCTTCCCACCAATAATGATGTCATCTTTGGCGCCTAAAATAACGGTTCGATCGATACGTCATTTGTATTGATCGTCCGACATGGTCTAGTGTGCAGGGCAGTCCCTTTGTCAGTGACGATACGGCGCATTAGGCTACAAATTGTGATAAATATCTATACATTGTATCGTGACGTATATGATGTATCGTTCACATTGTAACGTGTGATAGTTAGGGTGAACGCTGTTTGCGAAAATCATTCGGCCATGTTTGATGGATTTTGAACTGAAAACTTACGACTTATTTTCGTTGTGCAGTCATGTGTGGGGAAAATAAAAATATTGTGTTTTTATTTAAGGTTCCCGTACCGGGTGTCGTGTATCATTAGTTATATTAAAGTTTTTGTTATATTTCATCTAAAGCTATAAAAATAACCTCAATTGATTTATAAACTCTGTTACTCTCGTTTAAACTTTTTTCACACAAGAATCCAGTAGCACTTTTTTGTCATCAAAGAACCCTAATCCATATAACCAATCTTTGCCACTAAATAATAACTAAAGAGACAGTATTTTCTATCTATCTTTAACTATTTTCATTAATAATATGGGTCCCTAATTACCAATGCCTAAAAGCATAATAATTTCCACTAAAATATTGCGCTGTAAAATCAGATGCTTCCTCGCTAGTTGTAGATAAGTATCCGCTAAGTGCTTGCAAATTTATTTATTAAATAGATAGATGGACGCTCATTATATAATTATGTAGACCACCAATGCTTTTCATACTGTTTTTAGTCAACAGTTTTTTTCAAGGTTTCCTTTCCTTTAGATGTTTTGTAAGAAAAAATAGATGTTTAAAATTGTTCTTTATTAAGACATACAATACATACATGTATGTAGTCACACCAGAAACCTTCAATTTTACCTTCAGAGACAGTTGCTTTTGACAGACACGTTTATACCAACTACCATTTTCAAACATCAATAATCTTATTCCACATCAATAAACAGTGTTACTAAACATTTTTAATTAAACTAACAACTCAATTAGTGCAGCTTAGAACTCCTGACATACATATCCCAGGAGAGCAGGAATGACAATATAATATGTTCCACAGTTCCATAAACTTGATTCAATTAAAACCGTGCGTGGGTACAATCGAGGCAGCCATTAGGATTACTCGTTGAGTGGAAAATACATTACCACTCCGTTTAATAGAATAAATAAACACTAAAAGGACATTCTCGCCTAATGATGAAAGGGTTTGTAGTGGTATGAGTTTAGTCGATTTCTGTTACAAGCCTGTGTCTGTTTTACAGATATTCATAAAACAAAAATGTGTGTGTCATATTATGTCGTATTTATAGCATCAGGGAGCAATAACAGAAGAGTGACAGATTTTATATGTTTGTTTTTTATGGTATAAGCCGGTAAACGAGCAGGCGGATCACCTGATGGTAAGCAATCGCCGCCGCCTATGTACACCAGAAACACCAGAGGCGTTACAAGTGCATTGCCAGCCTTTTGGAGGTTAGGAATTTAAGTGTTGTTTTGGAATCGGGTATTAAGAATATTAAGAATATAAACGGCAAAGAGAGTAATAGGGCCTCCGATAACCGCGATCACACAGTGAAAGACAACGCAAGCGTTGTTTCACGTCGGTTTTCTATGAGGCCGTGGTGACACTCCGATCGAGACGGCCCATTCGTGTCGAAGCATGGCTCTCGCATGTTTGAACAATTTTTAGTACAGGAAGTATGGTGAAAGTATTATACTTACCCTATAAGCATTATTTTTCGAAACATAATTTTATCGATATTTTATTTAAGTATCAAATTATAATCATATATTATCAAATAATAACGATAGAAAAAATACTTATCTATCGATTAAGCAAAATTTAGATGAGGTACACAGTCACACTATTTGGATTTGAAGCAGATTTATAAAATAAAAAAAAGTATTTAAGTACCCATCTTTTATTGCAAAAAGAATCGTAACATTTGTTCTAAAGTGGAACTTTGAATTTATAGACAGCCAAATTATCATAAAACGTATTAAAAAAGGCCATGTCGAAATTTTTATTAATAAAAAAACACATAATGTTTTCATCGCAACGATTATTTAAAAAAAGCGATAAGACTTTTCCATTTTAAATATTCAACTACTAAATGAAAATTTTTGTTTGTCTTCAATCAAAACTTTACTTTTTAACTTTGGTATCAGCTGTTGTATCTATCTACTGAATACTTGTTCAAGTGAAAACTTCATACTCAAGCGTTTATATGATATTTGAAAATTTTAATTTATGCCATTCATTAGTATTTTTCAACTTGATTTAATTGCGAAACGCTTTATGACATTTTTTTATTACACTCATTGCAGAGCATCGAAAAAAGTTTCAAAGTAATAAAAAATCTGTATACATTACCTACAGCGCATAAAATAGAAAAGTAGAATAGAAAAAAAAAACATAAATTATTATTATGCTCAGCCAAAACTAAAATAAAATACATCAACTAAGCTCTTACAATAGACGAACCCTTGCCCAAACTATTTACGTCTCGATGGAAATAAGACAAATGGACAAACCTATCAACATGTATACGGGGTGCACTTATTTTTTTATACCGACAAGAACCCGTCACATTTTCATTAACATGCATAATGCACAACCGAAATCCATCATCCATTTTGTCCTTAACCCTGTCAGTTTGCTTTCATCGCCCAACAAGCCCAAATAGCAGTAAAAAAGTAAAAACTCTCGTTGAATGACAAGTCGATAAGAAGTCGTTGCAGGCCACCAGAACAGCTCTGAGAAATGCATTAACTATTTTTAGGGTTCCTCAAATCTGTGCGCTGATCTCAGAATTTAAAAGAACTTGTTTATCAGCTGCTGTCTAAGTGTGAGTTTTACAGGAAACCGCTCATTTAACGTCGACAATCCGTCAGTGTCTATTGTAAATAATTATCTTTTTTTCGTGTGCTGCAAATATTTTTTGGCGCATAAAAACGTAATTTCTAAATATGTGTAAGTAGGTATTTCTTTTTGTAACTAATAGTCACTAATACAGAACCCGCACAGGGTCACTTTAATTCTTTGATCCGAACCCATAGGCTTATCTAAGAATTCTTCGACCATGATACATTCTTGTAACCGCTCTACATATTTTTACGATAGAAATTATCTCAACATTCCCTTTAAAAAGTAACCATTAACATGACAGACATCCATTAAAATACATACAACCATTATTTTTAAATCCGATTAAAAATGTAAGTAAACGTAAATTCGAGAACGAAAAAAGAACAACATAATCGAATAAAAACAATAACAACACTCAACACCAAACAGGAAACACGAAAACGGATCTGGAGTATCGGAAACTCGAATAAACAAACTCAACTGGCCACTCAACTAACGCACAATGTTACTTAGTGCATATAAAAAATAACAACAAACGCTCACTTCGAGTGCTATTCGCGTTATTATTAGCTGCAGTGCATATAAACAAGGTTACAGCTAAACGTCGCCTCCGGCCGTATCGATGCGTCGACGGGCCCTGCTTCGCCGCTTTTAAAAAGCTAACCCGTCCCGCAAGAAAAGGACGGGTGGCTAGCACGTGGGAAGTGAATTCCGAACGCACGCACCCCCTCCCGCTCCGTCCCCCCACCCCGCGCCCCTTGCTCCTTGCGCCGCGCACACCAGTCGCGCGCCGACCGCCGCATGGGCAACACGTCCTATAAACTCACCCTAGACCGAACCCGCCCCGACGTTGTGTTAACCGTAGTGAGAACGAATACGTTGTGATTTGTTTTGAGTGTGACGTCACTAGTGCAAGCTGTGAACGTAAACGCATAAAATTGGTGTTTTGAGTGCACTATGAGGTTGTTTACAACGTTATGAATGGTTTGGACCGCTGCTTCTTCGATCAACGTAAGTTTGTGTTTTGGTTATGTTTGGTTCTTGTTAATGCTGAATTGGGCGGAAATTCGTAAATTGCCTCGTTCAGGCTGCGGTTAGCGTTGGCTTTATTCGCGTGTAATGGGACGTGCGTTGCGGCATTTCAGCATTTTCAGCGGCTATGCGGTGACTTGGGTCACGTAATTATTAAAATGCCCTAAATTCATTTCGTATAAGAATCTATTTCAATTTCTCGCGTGGGTAGGGAATTAGGTTTGCATAACGTAAACATAAAATTTAAACTTTGTGATTATAATATCTGGGCTTTACACTGAGTTGGTAATTAAATTTGAGACGAGTTTCGTTTATTATTTAGTTAAATTGCAAGTTCAAAGCAAGGATAACACAAGTTTCTGATGTTTTGGAAACTGATATTAAATATTACTGAGAGCAAAGTTGTGAACATTTCGTTATGCAAAATATAAACAAACAAATCAGTTAAGTTTGAATTAGGGCTACACGCGTTACGCAAATATTGAAAAGGTGTTATTTAGAGTATCAGAAACATTAATCGAGCCTAAAACGTCGTGTAAATTGTACAAAATCCAGCATCCAATCATGTAGATTGTACAAACTTGTGAAACGCCAAAAGTCAAAAATATTGCAAAAACAAACGCATAAACCGCAAAAATCACATAAAAGTGCCAAAAATTAAGACGATTCTTCAGTAAACTAAAGACTTCACGCAATCAAACATTGACAATAGGATCGCAAAATATTTTTAATCAGACACAAGTTGAATGAAAGAGTAAAAATCACTAACCTCAGTGCTCTCAAACATTAAAATGTAAAAGAAGAACTTTACGAATATATTAAACCCAACAAGATAACTACTAACGACTGTTGAGTCAACAGCTTTATTTTGTTAAGATATGAGCACGGAGCACCAGTTAAATTGGTAATGATTTGTCCAATTAAGACGAAAGGGCAAACGATGGAACAAACAGGATAGCTTGTTGTGAAATCATTGGAAATGATTTGAGGAATGCTTGGACAGTAATTGATTTAATGAAAGAATTGCTTGATGCACAACATAATGATGTTGATTAAGACTTATGTGAAGTGAACACTTTTATCAAGCTCAGTATTTTTAATGATGATTTAAACGTTATAAAATGTGAAGAAATTTTTAACAAGACTAATACACATGACTGTGTAAATAAACAAAATTTTGATTGATGATAACAATGTTGATCTGAATGACAAATTCTTAGTAGACAAGTGAGACGTCTTCCAATTAGTTTATTTGAGAGGGTATTTCAATAAAATCGTAAATAAACATGGCAAAAGATATTATAGACACAAAACAAAGCTTGTAAACAGTTCCGAGAAGGTAATTCATAATAATCATTCGTCTGGAATTATCATATTAATTTCGTACTTAATTTAAGGGTTGTAAATAATTGGTGTTTCTAAGAGAATGCTGAGTGTTTGTTTGTTTTTGTCTTTTTTAACGTTCTTCAACTATAGCTGGAGTAATTTCTAATTTATCATATTGTTTAGTATTTTGCTTCTTTATTTTATTACTTTAATCTTACCAAAATGTAAAACCAGTTTAATGTTATTTCAATGAGCTATTGACGGACATAACTCAGCCGTAACTCCAAAAAAATGCAGCGATATTTTTCTTTTTTGAGCATTTTGAAATCGATAGCCAATAAAAAGCAAACAAATCACACTTATGTTACCCAAACACCTTCGTGTTAAACCAACATAAATCACCAAATAGTGCTGGCAAATAATAAAAAAGTAATATTTAAATAGTCCGACCGCAATGGACCACCCGCGCGATCCGTTCAACTTCATCCGCGGCACGAACGTCCCCATTATACTATCAAAAGATAGTTGGACCCGCCCGTTTGTATTCAGTTTTTACGTAATTTACATCTCGTCTATTCTTATTCTTATTTTGTTTTCGTTTTGTGATCTCCACGGGACAGGTTTTTGTTCGAATGTGTCGCGTGTAAAACTGCATCATCATCCGGCTTTTGTTGTTTTCTTTCCTGTTTTAAATTGGATGCATCTTTATCGATTACATTGTTCGCTACCGGTGATTGGTTTTGTTTTTTTCATTCATTCGTTATTCTTTTAAGCTTCATGTTTATTAATGTGTGATTCACGACACTGTTCTAACGTAGTGGTTCTTACTACAAGTCTAATATTTGCTCTTATTTGATAGGATGTCAAACAAGATTTTAGTTTCGCAATGTCGATCTTAATTACCTGCGCAACATCTTAAGATTTCTCCACATCTTATATCGTCCTCTGGTATAAATGTCATAATATCATTTTAATGGCCCCATTACCTAATAGTCGTACCTTTGATCTACCTTCGTCGAATGTAAATATGTATCTGTATTAACGGCTTAATGGCAATATAAATAAACAAAACGACGTCGGCAAGTTTACTACTGAATACAATTTTCTCATCAGAGCAAATAATTAGAGCATTTAATATTTATTCAACAAATAAAACTTTTCACAATGTAGGTACCTAAAGCTTAAAACTTTATAATTATTTTAAAATTACAGTTTTTGCTTTGGGCTTTATGAAAATTTAATTAAACCCCGTTGAGGTATTAAACAAAACTACGAAACAACAAGGGTTATTACAGAAAGAATTATACGAAATTTCGATACATACGCAATCCTATTCCCTTGGTACGTAAAAGTTTGTACGGCGTACCTGAGCCGAATTTCAACTATTTCCCTTAAGTTTCCGGTTAATTTAACGCGGGGTCGCTGTATGCATCCAAACGACAAGCTAGAGACAACACAGCCGGGACTCCCACGTGTGTTGTACAAACAACAAACTTCCCAGAAAACACAATGTCATCAGAAACAAAAACATTGCACCCTAATTGCCTGCTATTACCACAAAAGTTCTTCCCAATGATAATTACGGGGCTTCGTGAGGCCAATACTGTGTATTTAGTGCATAGTAATCATTGCCTTCGGTATAGCAACGTCTTATTATCGTCCCACTGTTTGGTATAGACTCTAATATTCTACGATACCACAAAGTGTCTTTGATAGTTTTCTAGCATATGGGTTTTATGATTATTTTTTCTACGCTTGAGGAAATACTTACTTAGACTACCGTATATAATTTGGTTATTGATGCCATCTCTCTCAAATTCTTGTGGATTCAATGACTTTCTGTTTTAAATAATTTTAAAGTTTGTATCTTACTGATGCTCTCTGATAACACCAGGCCAAAGTCAATAGGTATTTATTATGCCAAAGTGCTATTAAAAAGCTATTTAGGAGAACAAATGATTTCATTCGATGATAATGATATTCGATGCGGTGGAAATAAAAAGATACAGAACTTTTATGGTGCCTAATAAAAGAGTTATGTTAGTAAACGATCAAAGTTAAAATGCCGTAAAAATACAATACTTTCGCTCATTGTTTGATGCTTTGCCGTGCTCGTAAATTTTAAAACAAATTGGTTTTGAGGAGACCGTTTTTTGGTTGACTTTTAAGTTTTTTGTCCAGCAAGATGTTTCGTTTTTCTATTGTCGAACTTTCTACTACTTTAAAGCTATTGATTCCACTACTTACGGCAGCAACGATAAAAGTCAATAAACCGTTGTTTATTGATATTGCGTTTATCTTCAATTTACTCAGTTGAATTCAAATTATCTGAAATTTCATTCTTCTATGATGTTATTGTGTCTGTGAATCCAACATTTATAGCTACTCAATCATTTTTATTGAAATTAAGAACAAAGCTATTTGCTTTTTCCAATTTTGTGCCTCAAGAAACTTGGAACATTCTTTTGGTCATTTTAATCCAACTTTGTGACATCGTATTCTTTTAAACAGACAAAGCGGCGGTTTAATCTATTTCGCTTTTCAATTAACCTACTTGTAGGAATAATTAATTATCGTTGAACATATGTTGTTCAAACTTTAGTGTATTGCTACTGCGCGAGATAATTTCCACTAGTTCGTAGAATGCCCGATCGTCTCCAGGGCTTTAATTATCACCAAGTAGGATTATCCTCCATCTTGGAAATTCATTAGTATTAGGAGCTTCACAGATAAATCGCTGACTAATTAAATGCCTATTGAACACATTTGTTAACGCTAATAATCTAGCAGTACCAAATAAACACTTGTCCTTAAATCTATACACAAATCACCTATTTAATCCAAAGTATGATTTAATCATTGTTCAATAAATCTAAAACGGCAATTCATACCAAAATATTGATTATTTTTATATTAGATTAATTTACTTTTAACCTGATATACTTACTAATTTAATTTAGCTCATGGGATGATGACAGATATTAATGTTATAATCATCTCACTCGATTTATTTAAAAACCATGGTAATTTAATATTCTTTGAAGTGTTCTAAAGTTCTAATTTAAGTACGTTAACATCTTGGACAGTGTGTCAGAACGGTGCAGTACCGATGCCAGCTGCGGAATCCCTGACCTATTTCATTTTAGATCTCATAACTAATGTAGATACTGATATTAATAATGTATGATTAAGCAAAGAAGGACTAAGATACTATGCAACAGAGCAATACTCACTGAGAGATGAAAGTTAAAAAGAAGATTTTACATTTTAGAAGAAGGTTTTTGTATGCTAAAATGTAGCAAAGATTTATTATAATGAAATATAGAAACAATATATTGCTTATGTTTACACCATCGACCATAGAAATTATTAAGATCATATTATTTAAACATGACAGATACAAAATGCAGTATTTATAGTTGTCAAATTACTGCATCAACCTGTCTCATAGACATAAAAACATGATAAGAATGATTGCAGTAGGTGGTCCTAAACGATTTGGGCGTAACACTGACGACAATGTCACCTGGGTGGCTTCAAGTTCCATCACCTTAATTGTCTAATCAATAAACACGTCTAACAGTGCCAACCGTTTTATAAAACGTATTGAATTCAAATTTGTCACCACTAGCTACATCGTCCTCATCAAAATTTTCCTCATCCAGTTCGAATACATTATCTGATATAACAAAGTTATTTATAACTAAGACTTTATAAACTCTCAAGTTATTATAATGATTATGTTTATTCTCTATATTTCAAGGAAATAAATTAATATTTAACACCTACCAGTTTTGGAAACTTACTCATCGTTCTCATTCTGAAAACATTTTACAAGTAACTAAGGAAGCTGGTACATTATTGATAATAACAAATTGGAAGGAGCTGAAGACTTTAGGAAGTACTTTTTGGTCTATTTCTTTAGTTAAATTTTCTTAGGTACTACTTCATGGCTTTTTATTTGCTGTTCGAATATGATTAGTATAAGACAAGACAACATATTTCAATTCCAAGCAGCATAACCATATTATTCCCAATACGCAACAGATTTTCCTCGAAATATAAAAGGAAAAAATGTGTGTATTGATAAAATAAAAGCCCGATATTAGTATTACCACACGTTGGTGAGAGGTACATATGTTTTCATGAATACATGAATCCTATATGTATAAGCGTACTCTACTATTTTTCAATTTTCCGTGACAATAGACTCCATGAATGGGGAACTCATTACCATATGTACTCGCTTTCTACAGATAATAAAATTGTGGATGTGAAAAGGCTGTATGGAGATTCGGAAAGTGTTTTATTCAAATGGATGTATTTTGGATTACATTATTATTCTTTATATGGGAACCTTACATTAATGTTGGATATACCGTACAGATAATATGCTAAACGAGCTCTTTTTCCATACGCTTAACATGAGTATTAGACAATGTTTACACTTTGTCCAATATTCACAATTGAAAATGTTATCTGGAACATAATTTCTGTTATTTCACGGTAAACGGAATTTAACATGGAGGTAGGTAACAAAAGTGTACCCAACGCGAACAATTCAAATATTTTTCAAATAAACTACTTCAGCATCACATCAACAGCCTATTAGGGGCCACTACTGACCAAAGCCTCTTCACATATAAAGAAGCTCATCACCACGCTTGCTCAATGCGGGTTGGCACGTCAGCATCATACGTAGAATTTAACTTTAAATTAAGAACAGATTTTGGGATACCCAATTATTCATGCAAAAATTATAATGACGGCTATATTAAAGCAGGGTTCAAAGAAAGCATTGCATTACATACTGCATTAACAGACCGAAGTACTAAGAAGCAAGCAATACTTTACAATTTAATATGTTTTAGCAAGAAAAACTTTTCTTTATTGAACTTGCATTCAGTTCTTGCTCTTTTCAACTTATTATTCCATATTTTATAGATGGTTTGGTTCAGTTTCTGCACTGTATTATTTGCTGGGAATTTATTTTTGTATAATTCTCTTTGTTCTAGGTTTGAAGAAGATTATAGCTTAGCTTTTGTTTTAATTACTATTTCTATGTTTGAGCCTGAATTATGATTGTGTTACTTGCTTTATTATCTAGTGCAAAATTCTATTTATAAATCTTGTCTTTCGATTTTCGAACGAAGATACATTAAACAAAATAAAATTTGTCTATCAATTTCTCCCGGATATTAACAAAATTACGATTTCTTCAATCAGATCCAAAGACATTACAAAACCTTCCAATCTAAACACCACTTACAAAAAGAACTTACGCAACACTGAAACACTGAATAACATCAACAAAATTCGAAACGGCTATAAAACGAAAAAAGAACTTCCCAATTTTCACTTCACGTGGATAGAATTCCCACAAAAAGGGCAATAGGTAATAATAATAATAATAAACGCATCATAACACTATAAAAGTGGTTGTAAACGACTTTTTTCAACTGCACTAACATCTTTAGTTCGTACGAACGGTCTCTTTGACGATTATGCTCGGGTATAAGAATTAAATTGGGTTGGATGGACAAAAAAGTATGAATGAAAGAGTTTTATATCAGTCACGCATTGCCCTCGCCTACGGTAGTTGAGATATTAATACACTTCAAATGACTAGTGACGCAAGATTGAAATGGGGACAGTATTTAAATAAGTTCAAATACGTTTTTAAAACGACGTGAAATTGTAATCAAAATATGTGGAACGGACAAAATTGGTACAACTAACGCCATCTCTTGGAGAGTAGCGGGAGTTTGCGACGTTGGGGTCGTCTGATGACCTGACCTTTTAGTTATGGTGGTGCCATCTATCGGTCAGACGTAAAATAATGAATTATTTTTTATTACCGTAATGTACGTAGGTATATGGTATACTTACCTAAATACCTATACATGAACACATGAGCTAAATCACTCAAACGTAATGCTGTATTCACTGTGAACATCAAATTAACATCTCACAAGCAATGTTCCAGGAAAATTGATCGACGTCTAAATAGCCTATGTATTGTATTGATGAACATCTCCAAATTGCTCAATATACCCATGTCTATTTATAGTAACTATACCTAATAATCTTCATGAATCGCTATTTAGTACCCGATAACATAACAATGTTCGAAGTAAATACAAATACGTAAGGGTATTCAAATATAGATCATATGATAATACCATAACTGATTATTTTCCAATGACAGAACTAATGCCTTCCATATAAAAAGTAAAATATCAGGCGCGTGTATTACAACAAACGTCAAAAGTTCCCCGCCCTTTGATTACCATACCTACCACACCATTAACCGTCACGAACTAATTAGTTCAAAATAATTATTCCAATTGACAGAATTATTTATAGCTAATTTGGTGATAATTATCCAGAATTACATCGGAATCTACCAAATTATCGACTTGTGTAGCGTATCAATTTAATAAAGGCTATATTAGTACTTGACTTGGTCCTAATAAACATTTCACTCACTTACTTTATTAGCAAGTAATATGTCACTTTAAAGACCAATTAAGCATGACCTCTGTGTTATACATAATTTGATATTAAATGCCCATGTTTCAGGGTTTTGTGAAAAGGGTTGGAGTGTCTCGGAAAGATGGATGCTATCGTAAACTGTCTGTTGCTGGCAATCGCGGAGTGTGACACTAGAGATTAGTCGGGGCAACGCGTGTGCTGTCAATCAATGTTCTTAGCCCTCGTGTTGAGACGATCACACATGCTTGAACCGAACGGAGACGGGTACGACAAAATGGCCGCCCTTTTGTCAGGAGCACCATTCTTGTAAGCTAAATATGGGGTTCGCCATGTGACACAAAAGTATTCAAATTTTCCTATCAAGACTTTGTAATGTTTGTATTTTTAATCTTCGGTGAATAGTAAATGATTTATTTATAGAACTAAATAAATGTCATTATAACAACATAATCAATTACAAAAATAAACAATGCGTCATTATGTCGTTACGAAATGAATCCCAAACAGACTGATGCACTCAATTGAGGTCAATTGAGAAGGGCCTTGCATAAAAATTACATAAGAAAAAACAAAATTGAGGAGAACATTAATCGTATGACAAACCCTATCCATATTAGGATGTGAATTATGTAAAGTTCGAAAGCCTATAATCCGTATAAAGAAGTGACATGAACTGGACAAAAAATGTATGATGATGACCAATCGTGGCGACAGATACAAATGGGAATGCTTAAAGACACATTCAAGTCAGAGCTTAAAGGAGGGATCAGAAAGCGGTGTACCGCGTCGAAAGTACGACAATACATAAATAATCTCTTCGAATTTAAAATTCACGTTCAACACAGTTCAAGGTTTTTCATAATATCTACGCAAATTGTTTATTCAATAGCGGCGTTTCATATTTCTTTAAAGGAACTTCTAGGTAATTGTTTCTTAAAGAACCACACCAACCTAAATTTGAATTATTGCGGTTTCTTTCAGACTTTTTAATAATAGCTACCTTATTTGTGTTGAAGCCTATAGATACGTCCAATAAATTGACAAATATAACTTTAACTGATACTGATGGGTCCATGATTATACGAACGTTAAAGAAAAAGAGAACGCGAACATTTACAATGGTCGCGTGAGTCGACCTTTGGTGTAATACGGTCGATTTACGAAGTCGTTCAGTTCGAACGTGTTAAAGAAATAAATGTGCTTCTCATACCGTCAGGATAAGACCTCTAAATCCGAACTATTGTTGCGGCATTGATTAAGAGTAATGGGCCGAAGCGAGCTGTATTGAACGCAGACCTTGTTTAAAATGGACTCTGTTTATACTTGTGTCAATCTTTCAGTAACAGCTAATATATGTTGTAACACTGGACTTTAATGAAATTACAAAGCAACGTTTATTTCACAAGCTGAATAAGTTAAACTTTTGTCCTATTTTTGCACAATAGTAGTTAACTGCTTAACAGCACATGGGTTCAAAACAATGATTTATAAACACGGCACAGTATATACTAATACTTACAAAATTGTTAAAAATGTGTCAGTGTAAAGTGTGAATGAAACAAAATAAGATTTTGAAAATAACATCCGAATACGTATGTTCAAAAAATCTCCGTACAAGCCAATGCCGCGGGGCGTTTATCAAAACTGTTCGGATGTATCGCCGCATGTCCGAAACGTCCCTCACTAATGCTACTCGTGTTTCTGTATTCCGAATTCACCCAGAATTTACTAGATTTTTTTGTTCAAACAGTTGGACGGCGATAACGCCGGACAGCCGGTTGTCCGAATTAAAATCTCGCTCTGGGCGCTTGTACGAAAAATGTGTCACTATTTTAAGCTAAATTAAGTCCGTTGTGTTTACGTTCATTTTTATTATTTCTCATTTCAGTTTCTTAAATATTTCTTCTTAAAAGTTTATCTACAAAAGCATGTCGCTGCTGCTGCTACTTTAAATTCGCAACACACATTATTTACGAGGAAATTCATAAATGAGTTACGATGTCATGTAAAAGCCGTTACGTAACTGTCGAATATTTCCAAAAATTCCGGTCGTCTGCGATCCATTCCGGTCCATCTCTCGTGCGCTATAATTCATACAAAATTATGGACTGACAATTGCCGTCGTACGAACAAAGCGATGCGGGCTGCTCCCAAAATGTGTGTCCTACTAAAGGCGCATGTACGATATTCTACAGATGTAGCTACAATAGTCGCCCATTCCATAATTAATTGTTTCCAGCCAGCCTATAAATAGAAGTCCTCAACACGAAACTGTACATAGCGTTTAAGGTATTAAAATTGATTGTTAGGTTACATCGATCAGGCAATGGACTAGCTTACAATTTCTTTGTATTAATAATACCTTTGGCGTATACACCTTTTTTTAGTTCTACGTCACCTTACGTGTTCTACATACATAATTTAGGAGCAAATAGCCTTATTGAAAAGTATGTTAAATGTGTCAATAAATTGACTTGTATATTTTACTGATTACTTAATAATTCATCGCTATTACAGTAGAAAATATGTAGGAATCCAACTTGTATTACCGGGAAACGAGTTGCCTTAAAACATCGATCGTGCAGCAATCGGTGACACGATTCCAACACAATTTGTCATAGAAGCAGCGTTTAAGCCGAGACAAACTGACACCCAGTAAGCCGTAATGACTTTGAAAACAAATTTTGCGCGGAATATTCGAGACATTAGCTCATTACTGGGGTCTAATTATGTTATTCTGGAGACACACGGCGCTCGCGGTCGACTTGCCTGCAAGTTAATTTATTATCATAACAGTTTGCAATGTTACTTATAACAAGTTACTGGTATAACTACATATATCCAATTATGAAGCTTATAATTTGTTATAAAAATAAAATATTGTTTTGTTTCTTAATCGCTAAACTTTGTTTATTTTAAGCACATTGAGAAGAATGTACAAATTCGACAAGACGTTACATTTCACTCGATTTCGAAACCAAACGTTTCCCTAAATAGAACTTCTTAATCCTTTCTTCACAACATTTCGATATCTTGGCACAAGAAATAACAATAATAATCCCGGCAGGCGCTTTACTTATCGCGGCAGTGTGTCTTAAACACGACTTAAAATAATAATGTAACAACTTTGCGTGCGTACGAGCGTCGTAAGCTTAAACTTGTTCAACTCCGCTTTACGTCCTGTTTGTATGTGTGTCAGGAGTACCTACGTTGTTTATAACTGAATTGGTAAGTTGTTGCTGCTTTGAGATTCCGAATAATAGGATCTGAAATGTTTGGACAGTGAAACATTGAATTCAAATGCCTTTCGTAGTCCATTATGGAGCACAGTTCCAAATGCATAGTAATGTTATGTTGACAGCCTTCCACGTGTAAGGTCAGCTGTCGGTCAGTTTACAATCTACACACAAAGTATTTTGTATGCGTGAATACCGTACTATCGCTGGCTACGAAGGTTTCGCTACGAATATCGTAGTATCGTAGCACTGCTACGGTTGTCGTAGATTTCTGAAGACGTGACTGTTTTAATATCAGCAATATTGATATTTGTTTTGCGTATACGTAGTTCGTATCACAATATCGACTCTCTTTCAAAATCTATTGAAAATAAGTATTAATAAAATGAAAGCTATGTTACCGTACTTTAGTAGGTATCTTGAACTCGTATTTACAATCGATTCAGTGAACTCGTAACCTGTAAGGAGTTTCAGTCATTATTTCCGACGGGATTAAGTGGTTTCTCCAAGGGGTGTCAAGAACTGTCACCGTCCATCAAGAATTCGGGCATCGGACGGAATTTCTAAAGGCCTGTTAACATTTTTGGCTTTTGTTTATTTAAAGGAAACCCGTTTTTGGAAGGATCGTTTGAGTTTCAGATTTCAAGGGGTATAATTGAAATACAATTGTTTCGTCTACTAATTATTTGCTTGATAACTACTTCGTGAAAGTTACTTTTGTTTTCCGTGGAACTATTTTAAAATTACATTGTATATAAAATGTAAAATATTTAACGCTGTTTGAAACAAAACAAAAATAAAAAATCTGATTAAAAATGAAATAAATCTAGCCATAATTACAAGTGTTTAAAAATAATAAGCAACTAGTCACAACACAAGCTTAATAAGTCTCTTAAACATAACCATATCCGCCTATGACCCACATCTGCCAAACTAGGATGAGAAAAAACATGATGAACACCAATTAAAAACATATTAATTGCTAGAGATTACACCAAAACCCATTAGCCATGTTAAAATGTTAGTTGTATACGATAAATACCCGTTAACATTAACGATTATCGATTACACTGCAGGCGCGATTGACTTGCCCATTTTCTACGATTAAACTAAATCTCACGCACACTTGATCCCAATTAAAGAGTTGATAGCATATTGAATTCTTTTCATTAAAACATCGTTAACAATTTCATGTAATTGAGTAATTCATTTCACTGCTATACTTGTAATGAATTTATTAGTTTCATTTCACATAAGTAAATCGTATTCCAATTTAGTTTATAGCAGTTTTTATTACAAAATTTATGTATAGTTATAAAATATTCAGATTAACGAATTATTTCAATAGGTATTTGATGAAGCGATTCGCTGAGAGTGTTCAATATTAATTGTTTCTGTTGTATTTTTCTTTTATATTGCGAACAGCTGTTTATTTAAGTCTATTCAACTTAAACTAAATTAGGTATTGTAAAGCGATGAAGGTGTCAAATTGTAATTTAGTCTTATTATTCTTGAAATTGTTTTGCTCGTCGTTTTGTTTCAGCGCAGTTAAATGGTAAAATTTCCACATTCGTCATGTCTGCCTTTAAGATACTTATGAAAACTTGCCATGTTATTTCAGTAACCGAAATTAAATTGAGACGTTTTAATTAATTGACGCTGACAGTCTATGTAGCTTTGAAGGATATCTTTTTAATGATTTATGTTAGTCTTAATTAAAGAACGTGAAGTTTTATGCATGTCGTCTCCAAATGACGTTCGTTAGTTTATACGACACATAAAATATGATTTTATTTATTTAAGCACCATTTCATTATGTAGTTAGTTAACTCATGAATTATTTCATACACTAATAACCCTAGTCATGATTTTAATCGATGTTGTACTGCGATAAATCGTTCTAAAATAATATTTAGGTACGTTGCCAAAATATGTTGTGCATGTCCAAATATAGTAACTGAATTATTTACCTACATTAAAACAAGCCATTACATTAATATTTTTGAGGCAAGCGATCGCTAGGAGCGGGAAGAATAAAATATTTATTACTGCAGCATGAAGTGAGCCATTAACTTGGCCCCATTTGTACCCGCGTAATGATCAAAGTGAATTGTAGATAAAGTGTAATTGGTTTCATGTGCTAGATACATTGTTTTTGTACTATTTTCAGTGCACCCCACTGTAAAATAATGTCGTACTTAATTATTCGTTTTATTTTTGACTACTTTATTAGTCAAGTGGTCGTAAATGGTTTTAAGGACTTTGATTCAGTTCTTCAAACACACTGGCAGTATAGTCAACGACTTCGAATTAGAGACTCGGTTGCCATCAAGGAAAATAACATTCCTAGAACAGACAAAATATTATTGTATTATTAAAATAGAAGAAGTTTGTCTCCTCGTTTTAATTCCACATATAAAATCTCATGTAAAAATGACAAATTTATAAGTAAGAAGATTCTGAAGATTTCGTATCTAGTCACAAATACCTAGATACGTATAAACGAGTATCACTTCGTTTGCCAGCACTCCTATAAACAATCGAGTTGAGATTTTTCTTAGAACACAATAATTAATATAATCTTTCTGCTTTATAATATTTATTGTAACAAACTTCTTTTCCTTTGGACAAAGAAGATAGTGTACTGTTACACTTCTACCTAATAAATACATTTTCCTTGGAAAGTCATTCTTAGAATCTATCTTCACATTGTCTTTCGAAGGATGAAAGATTGAATTGTAGTCACTGTAGACTTTATTATATATAAAATAAAAGTTCTTTTTATGTCATCAACACAAAAAAACAACGCTTGGGTATGCTTGTGGTAGGCAGTCCTTCTTTATTAGTGACATTTTTTTTTTTTTATAATATTTATTTAATGGGTCGACGTTTGACCGCTATCTCACCTGATGGTAAGTGATGATGCGGCCTACGGTGATGACATGATCTGAAAATAAGTTTTCAAACAAAAATAAATAAATGTTTATAAAAGTTGACGTACAAAAATAACCTGATTCTTGCGTTATATTTCAGTCTTCGGATATTTTATAATCTTTGTTAATATTTTATCTCAGACAATTAATCCCTTGAATGAAAATTAGCGAATATAGTAAACATTCGTTAAAACAATGTTATACGTAGTATTATTATTTGCTTTAACCTTTTAGAGAAGGTACCTACACAATGGCTAACGCCAACAAAGTGAGCGTCAAAAGTTAACCTTGTTAGAAAGTAAGCAATCCATGTTATTCCATCATCCGAAACAAAATACCGATACATTTCCATTTCTAAACCAAAGCGTTAATTAAAAAGCCCCTTTTCAAATAAAGGCGAACCCGACTACGCGGCATTCTCGATTATTGAAGATTAATTATTGTTATACTAAAACCACGCATATAATTTTATTAATATCGGATTCCACGGAAATAATGCGTAATACGACCTATGAAAATATTTATAGGGCTGCCTACCATGCCTTGTTATTAAACGGAATATGAATATTCCGATATTTAAATAGGTATTCGGTTGGCAACCGCGGTACATAATGAAACGTGTGCTGTGCGATATTAATAACATTTTTGACATTTTTTTGGTGAAGGTTCGTCGGTTCGAAGGTTGAGCTTGTCTTTGAATACAGATGATATGGCAAAAAAATGTTTCTTCAATCCATGACCTATAAAGCTTTGATGAACAGCGTTTGTAGTTCTAGTTTCAATTCGTAAGTAAAGTAACAGATGGATATTCCCAAAGAGCGACACTGGGACCCATTTCTCGTAGTGCATGCAGTCCTGTCTCCATACGAAGCTGGCTAACGATTATGAATGACGTCCATCCTTCCATTACGTACCACGATAGATCTCTTTTATAGCAGTATGGAGTGATTGCCATTACTCTTTATACAGGCCGGTACTGAAAGATTAAAGCAATTTAGTGATAACCTGCATACATTTTGTTTACATAAAAGTACCTATTAAGTTGCTAGTAAAGTGACATAGGTTAGATTTGGTTCCCTAGTCAAGAACAAGTCATCTAGGAAAGAGCATCATAGATTTCAAAATTCCCAGTAATATTAAACATTTTGAATTTTTTCACAATGTGTTACACTCATAAATTACGAATAATGAGGTGTAACCATTTCATTAATCCATTTCCTTCTTATCTTTTTGACATATCCCTTTTTCCTATCAAACAACCAAAAACATAATGCTAAACAACATAAGTTTACGAAAAACAGAAGACAACATTACTATACAACGACCCCAACACTTATATTCGATGCGAAAACCTTAGGATTTTACCACTCAACGTTGGCCGCCAGTGTATGTAGTGTTCAATATCAAGTTACAAGTAAGCGAGTACACTTGAGGCCACGGATAGTCCGTTTAAGTGCACGGACTAAAGTGACACGCGACCAAAGCGAATAAACTTTGTGGATGGTATTTCATTTGGTGTAACTATTATGTAGTCCTTGTAACTTCTGTATTGGGTTACTTATTTTGTATGTTTGATTATGTACGTAACTAATATTAATAATATATCCCAATTTTTATTTGAAAAGGTAATGTTATCAGTTACCCGTACTTAGTAAAAAAGACAAAAAAGATTGCTTATTTTAAGAATTGTATTCGAATTCGTACTAAGGGCACTGATATCTTTAATCTCTTGTAATAGAAGCATGCTAATGTTGCGTAATAAGCTAATAAATTCTGTTATAATAATTATTTAGTTATTTTGGTAAACTATTAAAAATACTGTGTTAGATAAACTTTTCATTAACTGAAGCATTTTCATTAACAACACACTGAAAGTTGGACATACTAAAATTAGACCCCTGCCTACTCTTTATTAATACCAGTCATATATTATTCAAATAGGGCTTTTATTTTTATATAATATATTAGGTATGTATATGTATAAGTTTACTTTTTTTTGTTAGAATTATGTCAGGTGTAACAGATTTCAAACGACTCTGCATTATTCTTAAAATGGTTTTTTTTGTATACTCATATGATATGGTTAATTACGTTAAAATGGCAGCAATTTTATCGCGGATTTTGTAATCCAATAGTGTAGGTATTTACCCCGGTCGATGTTCTGTGAATCTAACGTGTGGTACAAGTTATGAGTTAAAGCTGTTTTTGTATTTCTAATATAAATATTGAAATGCGTACTGTTTTTGGGTATTTTACTATAATAGTTCTACTGTTTATATGTTAATTGATAGAATATTAGTATGTAATATATAACTTGGGTCTGTTAGTAAAAGTTATATATAAAATGAAAAGAATAATTCATTAAAGAAATTGAAAATAATACCTCCATCTGTTCATCAATATCGCATGGTTTTCTCTTACTAATTTAAGTTTTCTTAACAATCAGTAAGTTTTTACCTACAACAAAATACAACACTCAAATATAAACCAATCAGTCTTCAAAACTACGTAAAACAATAAACCCTACAATTTACAAATCCGAAAATTATTCAAACAATCAAACAAAACATGAAATCGATCTAAAACGAAATTAGTTTTCGAATATCGAAAACAAACGTCTCAAGGACATCACTATTAGCATGTCACCACGAATCGCTATAACACTTAAACGCCAGTTTTATAGCGCTCACGTGGAAGCTAAGCCGAGCGGAGCTTATTACTTAAGCCATATCGTAAAAGCTTACCGCAGTAAAGTACACAACTTACCCTCCGGTGTACTGTAAATTTACGATGCATGCGCCGTGAGAATTTTGTTACGCCTTAACCGAGTGTGGATTTGGTGCAACGATTTTTACTGTTGCAACTTTAGGGTTACTAGGGCTGTCGAGTGTCGAGGATTTTGTCTATGTTTTTGTTTAACATTGTGATTTTCATAATTCAGTCATATAAAATGTTGCTACTGTTATATTTATTCTCTCTCTCTTCATAATATACTTGTGTTATATTTGTTCTTTTGTTAAAATTATATTATTTCATCTCATTTCAACTGCATTGTGGATATGATGTAATAATTTTTAGCTACACAACTAGGGTTGTCAGTTTTTGGCATTGTGTTTACAAGGTAAATGTGATGCACATTGAAGTACTCGTAACATTGTTTGTTTTTATGTTTGCCGCTGTCATATTCATAATACAGTATGAAAGATGTTTAATATATTACAAGCGAAAGCGGATTTAACGCAGATTTTTCAGGGTTGTCGAGTATATTTGGTTATGTGGAACATTATGTTTATCATTGTAAAGTTAATAAATTTGTTTGTAGAAGTACTTGTGATATTTTACACGCTTTGTGGGAGTAATATCTCTCTGAAGCTGCGGCAACGCTTCAGTACAGTAGCTTTTTAAGTTATTAAGTTCCCATTTAGTTTTGTTTCGATGTTACATAAGATGAAAAATTGTGGTTAATTAGTCCGTCCGAAATACGGATTTAAGCTGTTTGCAATTTAACCTGTAGTAATGTTGTGTAATTTATGTAGATATATATGTATGTATGCCAAGTGTACTAATATTTTATACAACGATAACATTCAACGTCTAATTTGATAAAATCCCTTGAACAACATACAATAAAAACGTTTAATCAAAGACATTTTATCTCAATATCTTCATCAAAAACAACAATAAGTAATAAATAAACATTTATAAACATTTCAGTATCATAATCATTCAAATTGTATTTAAAATAGTCTTGTATAATTACCTAAGATTACTTCAAAGACTAGAAATATCTAGGTACAAGTCGTTCAAAAGGTAGAAATAATCCGACAGATAAACATTAGCAAGTATTCACAATTCAAGTTGAATAAAGCTGAATATTATGCAAAAGTAAACGTGTATTGAAAGGACGAGTAAATCCTATAAATCTTTTTACTGTTGAGCAAAGCGATATTCAGTTTTATCGTTTAAGATGAGATTATGTTGTTGTGGTTTGAAAGACTTTGTGTTTAGATAATCTAGTGATCGCTAGTACTTACTATGTTTTAACGTAAAGTTGAAGTTTGAACCTTAATCGGAGACATTACAAGACAGTGTTTTGTGGATCTGTTAAGACACATATACATATCTAGCTCTTTATTAATAAAAAGAACGTATAAAGAGTTACATGCATGAAAATCTTCAACTTTCTCGGTATTTCAAATTTACTTCAATTTAAAATCGTGTTCTTACCACGTGACAAACCCTAAACGACTCCACAAAAAAAAACGCCTCATCATTATCAAGATCCAATCACGTGATATTATAGAAATGTCAAATCTATTTCAATATAGAAAGGGTTTCAATTTAAATGGCAATTACTCACAAACAGCTGTGTATTGAGGGCTTCGTTTGCAGGCGACGCGTCAACCTATTTTAGTCCACACCTGTATCTACGTGGGGTATGTCCAATGCCAACAAGTTGTTTGAATCTCATCAAATCAGCTGTTATCTGTCAAATCCGATGAGGGATTAATAACAACATGTAATGGTTTATATTGGATGACTGATGTTTGGGGACTAGGTAACAATAGCACGACTGTTTTGGTGTAAAATTGTAGATTGGAATGTGCAGTGCAATTTGAGTTTTGGTTACATATGTTTTATGATATTTTTCGTTTGATTGCTGTTCTAAAGATCAGATTAAGTATATACTTTCAGTTATCCCAATATTTAATCCAGGACCAGTGCAGTATTCCATCTCATGTAACCTTCAACACGACCAACTTCGGCAAACACTTAACCCCAAGCAATAAAAATAAAACCGATTCTCTTTACTCCTAACCTAATTCCAAAACTCACCCAAGCTTTCTACAAAACCTAGTACACAAGTAGGTACAACTGTCCACATTAGCTTCTTAGGAAATCCTCTTCCCCACATTCGCAATTATACTAAAACATTGGTATAAACCACTTGGAAGTACACACATGACAGATGTCGTCTACAGAACGTCCCTACGAGAGGTTAAAATCCTTTAATCCTTTGACATGCGCACGTGTGAAGTCTAGGCATTCGGCCTTAAGTGGACACGTCTATAGTACATGCGTCGCTTCTGCTCCGTAATGCACACTGGAATCGGTTTTTGATACACAAAGCGAGAGTCCTTCGGAATCAACCTACGTGAGCATTCGTGATGAGAGTCTCCAACAGTGAACTGGCTATGTGTGTTAGTGTTACAGAATTTTTAATACGAACACCAATTTAATTTCTCTCACAAAACAAGAGAAACTAAATTAGTACAAGATTAATATTCTTTTTAATTAATGAACTTGTCACCAACGTAATTGGAATGTAGCGTAATTATTCTTAATTTACGGTATTATTTTAATCTTCGCGCTATGAAAACAATTCGTTTAATACTGTCTCCACAATTAGGTCGGTGTTGAACAGGAAAACGTCCAATTTTTCAACAGCGACAACACACCGAAAACATTTTTTTTTCCTCTCGGATTTCGTATGCTGGGATAATGACATCCTTATTCTGTGAAAGCCCTAGTTTTGCCTACAGCGACGTTTTAATTTCGCAATGTTACGCTCCGAAGGGGAGGACTGTATTTTTTCCAACTCCCTTCGAAGCGTTTCGACCGTGACCTACTTATGGATAAAAAAGTTGGAAAGATTCTGTGACATTTAAGCTGTAATCGCTACTACGAGTAATCGATTCGTATCGATTTATCTTAAGATAATAAATTATTATTGTTTGTTGAACTGGCTGGAAAGAAAAATATGTGTTTCATGAGTCAGCTGATTGTGGTGCGCTCTATTTGTGCCGAGATAGCGCAAAGGGTTGTTTTGTATCTATGTTTATTTTCTTTCTACTTATAGTAAATATACGGGATTTTAAGGCTATTTCAGTTACATTTCTAAACAAAATAGTGGGAGAAAGCAACTAATAAAGTTCAAAGTAAATAAAATGTGTTATACTTACCCGGTTCACATTACGTTGTATCGAGCAAGTGCATTGAGAACAGTGCCGTACTCTGCGATATTGAAATATCTCGAATATTTCTGTTGTTCAGCAATGGATTTATTACATCCAATAACATTTTTCAAATTGTTTCTGTTATGTTACTTTAATCTGTCACTTCACAGAGATATTTTATCAAGTTATTCAGGCAGCTTCTTCGAATAAAGTTGTTTATTTTTTCGAAGTTATCAAAACGTTTCAAGTCCATACGAAGTGTCTCGAAACGCCCCAACACGACGTTACTTGACATTGCTTTCGTGACCTATTTATCAAAAAGGACCAACAATTTTATCTCGGCATTTCTGTGTACATCCGCCTTCGTTCTCTTGGCTTGTTTACACTTTTTGTATTGTAAATATATCAAGATATTTTTCTGTATTCCGTGCCTTTTAATATAAATAACTGTTCAGTTGCTGCAAATATTTGCCGCTTATAATCTATTGATGTGTGATTTTCTAAGAAGCTTCTGTTGACAGCAGAAGATAGTTTTTCCTTTTATCAATTTTTATAACCTTCTACAGAACTATCCAACAGTAAGTAAATAAGCAAACTAAAATCTAAAGTCCACTGCAATCCAAGGATTTCTTAGAAATGTCTTCGAAGATCGGAGTTTAAAAGATTTAAATTCTGCATAAGTGTGTTATGGGTCGTTAGTCACAGAGCAACCGGCAGAACGCACTCGATCGGGCCCTGACCGGCCGAAATCGACGGCTATCCCGAAAGCGTGACTTTTGCCCCCGGAATTGACGCGAAACGCGGGTGCCAGTGTGGGGTATTGATCGCGGATGCTCGGGCCCACTTCGGACTCCCTCGGCAAAGTTCGACCGACTTCGGCTTTACTTGAGGGTCGTCATACTTGGTGCAGCCACAGGCCGCCGACTATTTGGTCAGATGGCGTGTCAACTTTACTGGCATCGAGTTGATTGGAACTTTAATTGGGACAAGGTTACCGGATTGAGTTGGAATCAGTTTGCAATATTGTATTACATATTTGAAATCCACCTGTTTATTTTGACGACTTGTGGCATACAATTCAATTTGGAATCGATTTCTGTTAATAATTAAATATGGGGTAATATTCATCGAGTACGTATAGTAGTTAGCTAGTTTATTTTTATATCTGGACTATTGATTAAATAAGCGTCAAGTTCCGAGCAATGTTTATATCGTGTCGAGTAGAACAGATGTTTATGACAGTTGCTGTACGCCGCGGTGTAATTAATGAATCTTTCAACGCTAATATTATTTAATATTTGTAGGACAGTGAATTGTCATTAGAACTTGTGTCGATATTTACAGGTAAATGTAAGATAGTAAGTGTAAACTTAAACTAACTTTGTAAGACGTTTTAGTTGACACGTTTATGCCAATATTCTATACCGAGGCGACAATAGGTCGTCACCTTCAACAAAAAGAAAATAACTCACATTTCCCAAATTCTTCAGTCAATTCGCAAAGGAATAGAAAGAACGCATAAATACAAATATTCCTTTTATCAAACTTTCTTTAGATCTAAAAGCCTAGATTTTTCTGAACCAGCCCTAACACTAGGCAGTAGGTAGTCTACAAAACGCTGTGCGTACAATACTGGGCCATATAATCTCGAATTTGTGCCAAAGCCCTGGAGATACCAAACACAATTTAGGCCTGAATGACGAAGAATTGTGCGTTGATAAGCTCAAATATAAGTAGATTGCCATGTCAACTCATGCAAATATATTGTCGTGTAGGTACCTTGCAGACAATTCGATCTAAGAAGGTTTCCAAACGAATTGACGTTCCGTCGTGACCTTTTTTTTATTGAGATAGGAAAATTTGGTACCCACTGTGTAAAAGTTTTGTTGACGCTATAACTTTATTTGTCGATAAATAAACTGGCTGGTATTTTTTTTATATTTCGTAATATTTTTATTATGAAAAATAAAACAAAAATGAAATATTTCGAAAACAAATCGTGTTACTTGCCGCGAACGGAGAAACAAAAAAAAAACAAAATATAGCCACACACGGCAATTGTTTCAGAAATCTATTCACTGAAACCGTATATCTGTAAAAATATTTGACTGGTCACGAAATAAAAACGCCACAACAACCGCGGGTCACGTGTTGCAGAGAAGTAGAAAACAAAAGTGAACTATCAAATTTGATCAACCCGTTTTCGAAGTAGAATTTCGTTTTTCTTTATTATTCCACGCGAGTTGTGCCACAAAACACAATCAAAAGGTTTTCATTTCGGCAACGCACCGGCGCGTAGCCCACTGTGCCGGTCCGAATCGGACAGAACCGCCTGACTCCGGATCTGGGTCAGAATATACCCGCGCGGCCCGTATTCGCTTAATTGAAAAAGTTAAATCGGCCATTTCGCAAAACCGTTTTCATTTTTTTTTCTTTAGTTTTCGAATGCAGCGTCTCTGTGCGTTTTGATTTTTGCCGTTCATTTGTCGTTTGGTTGCATCTAGTTTTATGTGGACTGCACACATAGAAGCTAGAGGAAGCCGGACTAAAACATTTTATGAAATATTTCTTCATGAATAAAATAATTATTGGCGACAGCTCATTGACACAATCCATACAAGTGCGGAAAATCTTTTCCATTTTTCTATCAAAAAGCAACTAAATTTACTGATAATAATAAAAAAAAAAAGATTCTCACAATAAAACTGGCAATACTACAAAAAAGCAATAGTTAACACTCATACATAAAAAGGAGGATAAAAAAGCGCAATATAAGCTGTCAACACTTAAATGTATGGGGATGGGTCAAAAATCCCCAACAATTCTTTAGCGGGCTGTTTATTGGAAAACTTACCATTTTATGTTGTTGATATTAGTGCTTATACGAGGAGTAAACAAGTAATAAATTAAGTCCCGTGATAGATAGACTGCCTTATGTAAACACAGACAAAACAAGATGCCTATTAAATAAGATCTATAGATAAAATAAATACTATGTTGATCTTAGTCTTTTACATGTACCAAATAAACATTTGCACACTGTTTAACATAGATAATAAATGAAATAAAATTGTTTGTTCTTTTGAAAATTGTCTCGTAATATTTTAATTTACAATAATCATAATTTATAAACTTTATCATGATTAATAATTTTAGTTCTGTAAACGAACAAAATAATTTATTAAAATGTAATTCGAATCGTAAATAAAACAATGCGAAATAAAGTTTTACACTGGTTCGCTCCTAAGTTCCACGTCCCGCCGTAGGGACACGAACAATTGTAAAACCACGGATTTTACAGCATCGTAAAGCAATCATACGGTTTATAACACGAACGTTAAGTTAATTGCAATAAAACTTGATGTCACGTGTCGTTAACTTTAAAGTAAATATGCAAATAGAGGTTTATATCTAATTGCCAAGGGATAGAAATGAATAAAACTTTGCTAGAACTAGTTTCATATTAAACTTCATTACGGTCCTAACTGTACCCTATGAGTAATTGAGGGTTATATGTTCATATTTGGTAAATGGTCGGTACTTGATCATTATTTATAGTATCATCGTAAAATATTTTTCTTGTAAATTTCACTTAAATTAAATGGTTTATGAAATACTTGGGTTTTATTGGCATTTAGGCAAGAATTTAATAAATTTCTTTGATGCCTACGTACCTATTTATTATTAAATCAGTACAAAGAAATGCAAAAGAAAAGACGTTTTACAAAAAAGATTTTGTTTGTTAAATGTAAACGTTTTTCTCGGAATCATTTTTGTGACAATCTAACAGAAATGTTACCGCACTCTTCTAGAATTTCAAGCAGGTCTTCTGACACAATTAGTTCGTTCAAAGGGTGTTCCCAATTTTAGTACCGAAACTTCGTTATTTTTTATGATCTTTTATTTGAGTTTGAAAAGCGGTTCAATGGGTCTCATTAAAACTCTTAGACATCCTAAAAGGAGTTCATAAAAGGAATTCCCGAGAGAGCGGTTCATTTATTTGTTCCGTTCATTACTTAATATTTAATTTTTCCCCGAATCGGGGGCGTTTTGAAAGGCCTTCGGGCTTCATCGAAAGAATTTTCCAATAATCGCCGCATTATTGAATAAGCAACTCGGTTTTGTGATGAAGAATTTAATGATTAAAACTTATTTAAAGGTCCCTATTTAAAGAATAAAAAAGAGTTCAGGGTGCGTAAACAAAAATAGCTTCTTAAGTCTGTACATTAGGTTGGTTATACTTTGGCTTTTTCGTACGATAATGAGAAAATTTACCTATTATTTACGTTACTTAAGTCATACTAAAGAAGTTTTTAATACTCTTTTACTTTTTAATAATATTTTTTCTAAGCCCAAAATATTTAAAATATTTTATCAAACAATGTAGATTGCTCTAAAGTGCTTGAGATTAAGAGAGGATAAATATGAATATAAAATGTCTACAAAGATATACTTACACACAATTAAATTCTATATTTGCAAGAATCCCTATCAAAACACGTTACTCATTCAATTACTAAATTGTAAGCAACACAAACGAACACCCCAATTTGCTCTCTTCCGCCCTTTCTTAATCAAATCTATTCATATTTTCAATATCATGACAAGATACCGAACAAAAATTGCTTTTAGGAACTCCCGAAAAAAATCGGTCGCAAATAAATAATAATCAGAAGAAAAAAAAACTCATTCACTCTGATTATTTAGTAAGGAGAATCTATATACAAAATTTGAAATGTCTGTCTATCTGTCGGATGAATTTTCAGACGGCAAACTCCCTCGACACGACGATTCGAGTGAAATATCAATTTCCTACCCAGTGGCCGCACAGACCCGTTCATTTATCAGAAAGCAGTGCGCGGGTTAAATAAAATATCCTATCTACACAGTAGGTACCTATGTACTTTTTATTCTATACTATCAATTTGATGATTACATTTCGATTTTGTGCCGTGTTCGGTGTGGTTCAATGATATTCTGTTACTCTCAGCTTTTTGGGTATTGTGATATCGAAATTGTCGGTAATGAAATCCCTGTGTTTTGATTATATTAAACAGGTAAGCACACCACATACCTATTACCCATTACATTTTATTTGTGAACCATTTATTTTATTCTGAAAAGATCAACGATTACTCTATTCATTGTAATGTATTTTCAATCATTAATCCTCTTACTTTGGATTACGTATCGAAAAGCCTTTTTCCTAAGCCTATTACGAGAGTTTTATAGTTTTTTTACTATACCTACGAGTACTTTATTACATATTAAGTTGTTTCATCTATCATTGCTGGGTTAGACAGGACTGGCTTAGGGTCTATGTAACAAATTTAACATTTATTGGAAAAAATATTTCGGTTTCAAGGTGTCCTTTTAACTTGTACCTATATATAACTCCTATGACAATAAGTTTCCCAGCAAAATATTAAAAAGAGAGTCTCGTTACAGAAAAATCTTCGAAGCGAGAAGTTGGCTGGCAATTTATTTTTCTTCAGTCTTTATCTATTAGCTGGGACCCGACAATAACTATTTGTTCTTGGTGCCCCCACTTTCGCTTTTAACGGGAATTAGAGAGCCCACGAGTCTCAGATGATGCTTCTCTTATTGTCGGAAAGATTCGATCCCTTTGCTCTTGTACTGTTTCCAATGAAAACAACTTTTTAGTTGCGCGTTTCTTGTTATTGAATATTTTAAGAGTTATTGGAAAAACTCACCTTTGTATTGGTAAAAAAATATTGAGACGGAATTGTTTTTGGTTGATGTGTATATAAATTGTGCTATTTGAATGTTCCCACAATGTAACGATATAAGATATAGTCGACAGAAATGTAATAGATATTTACTCAAAGATACACAAACTAACTAAATAACTTTAAATTAATTTTACACAGACTAACTGGTACTATTGCTAATTGTTGTACAACTGAACATTTTGAATATCATATTAATTTACCATGCACAAGATCCACGATTATAACGACACACCAAGAAACCAATTTTTTATCTAAACCCTAATATAACTAATCTGTCGGCTCACCTGCTGCTTTTAATATAACTAACAGAGGTTGTAATAAATTAGTTTTTCGCTCGCTTCATATAATAAGCCTCAGCCAAAGTGAAGATATTCAAGCATCAAATTCACTACAGCTGGAAAAATCACAGCTACTACGTCTACGGAGCTAATTTCAAAATTTTCCTTACAAATGATAACTACGAGTCTCGTATACAATTTATGTGCAATTTCTGGCAGCAGATGCAGCGAAATTTTTAGAAAACTTGCTATTTTCCCTCGCACTTGAGTGAAAATTATGATCGACTGAACTTGTTCGAATCACATTGTGAATACTCCATATTCTTTCTTATTCATTATTTTATTCCCAACGGTTCGTACATGTTCACTAGTTTATTCCTATATAGCGTAGAAAAATTATGATTAAATAAAATATTATGTTGATTTGTTTGCAGTTTTCAGTTGCTTTAAATGAAATTTCTGTAATGTTATAATTCGCTTCGTTTCATATTAAGTTGAATCTACCATACCATGTGATGACGTTGCTAAAACTATCAATTAATGATGAAGCCTATTAATTGTTTCATGACCAGATCTTAGTCTAAGGATGGAAACCCACCAATATTTTTTTCATGATCGATACTATATTATTTTGGAACAACATATTTACTGCTAAGTTAAAGCTTCGGCTACTCGTATCTCTTTAATACATAATAACAAAACGTCGATAATCCGTGGAGGTGGTATACGTCAGCCAGCTTACTTTAAGCATTATACGACGGTGCAAGTTGAGCTTAATAATTTTAGCTTAAAAGCTCGTCTCACCCTAGCTTACGTGTGAAAGGTTCCGGAAGTTACCCCACTCGCTTTTTAATCCAATTTTTGGCTTTACGCAAAGTTAAATTTCGAATGTATTTTAATTTTAAAATATTTTTACACGGTTACCGGGATGAAGGTAGGTCAGCCTGTGTATGTGTGCGTGTGTGTGTGTGTATACCTTTAAACACGAGCACACACGCTCCATCCTATAAACTGATGTAATTTTTGGGCAAACCCGTCCTCTGTACAAACAGTTTACTTTCCTCTCTGCGAAAATAAATACTCGTTCCGCATGTACAAGTTAAAAAAATCCTTTTACACAAATAATTTTGTTAAAAGCTTTCCTATACGAAGCTTTTTCTAATATCTACTGTTTGATTTTCCAATGGGTTACATGGACCACTCAGTAATCCTGAAAAGCTTACAATATCACGCGTATCACAGATTATTTTTTCCGCGTACGGGATTGATATCAAAAAGTGCACTTTTGTATAGGGAATATTGAAAAAACAGTTCAAAAATCCTTTCTGTTTGCCGGATAACTTTATTCAGGTATTGAATTTCAATATATAGCGTTTAGGTTCACGGAGTAAACATTACGTTTTCTAAACAAAATACTATAAATTTCAGTTACAATACACATTTATAAGTATTACCCCACTGTATTATTTTAGTACGTATTACATTAACATAAATTCCATTTCCATTACGAAATGACCTGAAAAGGAAATAAAAACAGGGCTAAACAAAAGTTCACGCAACAATATCTATAGGACGGGAAACGAATATACCTCTTAAACGACGCTTCCCGGTCGGAAGTCGGAGTACTAAATCACAGGTCGCCTCGGCCCATGTATAATTCAGGAGGCTGAGCGCGACACCCAACATACACACATAATTCGAGCAAACGCCGAAGAAGATACCGTGTACGGCGCGGCACGGTCAGCGTGCCGACCAATTTTACGGTCTACTGCCGGCAACCGGCCGATTCAATTTCGGCTAAAATTTTATTCGTCCGAATTCGAGCGTACAAGTGAAATTCTATCGATGGTCGTGCGATTCCCTTGACGTTTTCTAGTGGCCTTTGCTTTGGCTTGGTCGTTAGTAGACCATGAATGTTCCTTTGATCAATCGTTTGTCCAATTCGTTAGTGCGCGGTCGTGATTTCATGTTGGGGTGTTAATTTGCTATATAAAATAACTTACGAGAAATTCGGTGGCGTGCCGTGTATTGGCTTTGATCTCTACTGTTCATGGGCAAATGAAAATATTTGAACTTGTTAGCTGGGTGAAAAAGGACTGATTTGTGCATTTTGCCTAAATAAACCTTTAAGTCCATTTTATTTACTCATTATTCAGAGTGATATAAACATGTCAAATAATACGCAGTTTGCCATTAATCACACAAATCAAAATACGATAGCTCATGCGATACCCTCGCAAACATTACGAGATTTCATCATCAATTTGAATAAAAGTCCATCAGCTTGGCACCATATTTCAAAATTTAATTAATGTGTATCTAAAACACGTTAAGTAAAAAATGTCACAAAAAGTACTCGAGGGAAAGAATGTCAGAGGAGAATACATAAGGGTGTCGTCAAGATATGTGAAATAATTTCGTCCCCCCAATTCAATACCATTAATCAAACGTCGAAACCCATTCAATGGGGTGGCGAAAGATGCAAAGCAATAGCTTGTCTCTCTGAACTGAATTTATTGTGCAGAACAATGGTTTCCAAACTTATTGTCTCAGGCGAAAAAAAAACATATTCACTCCCTCGGGGAAATCGAGTCCCTATAATTTTAAAAGATTTTTTCTCCAATATCCAAAGTCACTTCACTGACATTGAAAACTATATCAGAATACCTAACAATGAATGATGATACTCGTAGTCTAAGAAAAGTTTTTCAAATAAATCGAGAAAGCACTGGCTAAAGTCTAGACATTTGAATAAAACGATCTAACTATAATTTGTCAGTGGACTTTTAGGACTTCAGACTTTAGATAAAAAGAGAAAATGAGGCGAGATTTTTTTTAAATAGAATACTTAAAAGTGACATGTCGCGTGTCGTATCTATTTAGTATCAACAAACATATATTATGCTATAGAAACGTTTGTTTTTTATTTAATTAATGGCGTAGAAATTGCTGACAGAAGCTGTTTTCACGTTTCATTGATAGTCATATTTCATAAAATAGTAAAAAACGTCTATACTTTGGAAAATAAAATTCGATAAGTATGTATACAAAGCTCTACGTTAGTTATTATTACTTAAAAACTCTCTTAGTTCCAAGGTATTCAGTAAAAGTTTTCTTTTTTTATCTAGTAATTGTACTAATATCTTCTTTGAAGCCAGTATTATTGCTATATTGAGATCATTTTTAAAAGATACTTAGAATACTATTTCTGTAACCGACATTCATTACTGTAATAAAAATATCGTGTATTCATACCAAACATACCATGTATATTGTCTACCAATAATTGAGAACAATTCCAATTATTTGGAAACCACTGCCTAATAAGCTCGCTCCGACTAGATACAATGTATACAGGGGGTTACATTCGATTCTAACAAATATCAACCCTCATATTTTAGTTCTTGTTTGAAGTTACGCGTCATGAAGCAATGACTATATATTATGTTTTCCTTATAATTTTAATTGCGTAGGCACAATCTGTTATATTTTTGTACGTAATCTATTCCAAAACTTTTGGGTAAATAGTGGTTATGTTGAGTTCGTAGAATTTGGGTAATGGCGACCTTTGAGCTGAAAAAGGCGGGTTTAAACTAAGTGACCCTTAATTATTTATTTAGTTAACTCTGAATGGAATTATGGTGTTATTATTAAAGTATTTCTGAGAAATAAACAAGAGCTATTTAAGGAAATACCGGGTAAGTCCATGTTGTAGCACATAACCTTTAGTTATTTTCTCTTCAGTCCTCAGTCACAATAAGGATCCTAGTGACTGATAAATAAATATTTCATTTACAATAAAACAAAAAATCATCAGAGGGACTCTTCATCCTGAGTGAGGAGTATCTCCGTGACTCGAACTAACTGAGATTCTCAACATAATTATTTACTTGAGTAAACCGTTATTTTTAGATAAAAAAGAAACATCACAATTTGTAATTTCCTCTTTAATAATCTAGTCCATAACTTAGCCGATCCAAAACAAGATACGATCATTCGATAACCCTAGGCCGGGTCATAAACTATTCTTAAACAGTATCCCATCCTACTCGCGGGTACTTAATAGCATCTTACTGTTATAGTGATGACATAACGATAGAAATTCCCGGTAGTTAGTGGCATCCGTTGCAGAATTACGTACTAACTGTAATGGTTCTAGTTACGTTGGGTTCTTGATTCGGGTCTTAATGTATGAGGTTCGGTTTAGTTGTTTATGGGTTCTGGTTTGGAGGTTTTGAGGCGAAAGTGAATTTGTCATTCCTGTTTCAAAGGCCGATAGCGCACCTGTGACTCCTGTGGTGCTGATCGCTTACCATCAGGTGACATGTCTGCTCGTTTACCTCCTAATCCAAAAAAAAACGAAATTATTGGTCTTTGGGCTTATGATTGTCAGTGAGAGTGCACATCTCTCTCAACCTTGATTCTATGAGACTATCAAAATCTGCAAAGAATTACAAATAGCCTAATTGACAACTTCATAGATTGGTTATTTGAAAGATTTTCTATGCACGACATTCCTACAGAACTGATGGAACTAAAAAAATGTTGTACAAAAAAGGTTTTGGAATTTTGATGGTACTCGAAAGTGCTTTACAAAGATTGACCACGATGGTATGGTTAGTATTTATTGGTAAAAACCGATTTTAAAATTCACGGAACGAGTAGGTATTCTTTCGTTTTCATAGAACTACAAGTACTGATATAAAATTCTAAATAAAAAATTGTACAAAATCCTAATCAGCTTATCCTACGATTACACCTATTTACTAGTTTAATTAATATTAATGTAGTCATAATTCAACTTTTAATTTATTAATGTAGGTAACATTTTAATTACGAACTCTAAAATTGTTTTATTGTTCGCAGATTTTGACAGGCCGTTCCAAAGGTTTAATCTGAAAAAATCAAGTGCTAAGATAAAATTATATTAGTTGCCAGACACATTAATCCTATTCAAACCTTTTTCGAACACAAAAAAACGACTTTTATAACGCACACATGAGAATAGAAACCCAAAATTTTAATCACACTCATTGTTCGAAAGGCTAAGCCCACAAGCCATTGTTCTAAAGATTTAGCCATGTTTAATATACCATGTGCCACCCTAAGGTCATAATTTCTCGTATTTTAGGGCGCAAGGGTTAGCCGAGTTATTTATAAACCAATTAAAACGTTCACTGGAACCTGCAGATAAGGAGATCGATCGGATTGTAACACCCTTTCGGCCTTTTAGTGCGCGGACGACTGCTGGACAATGAATTTATTGTTTAATTAACTCCATTTGGGAATTAATCGTTGACTATTTTTGCCGTGTACGTAAAAGCTGGTTGTATTTTAAGATTGTAATACGATTTCGTTTGTTTGCTGTGCTAACATGTGAAAGTGAAACGTAAATTAGATTTTTAAGCTTATAAAATGTTTGTTTAGACTGGAGTTTGATATTATTTTTAATGGTTTGAAACTTTGCTTTTATCGCTACTTTTTAACCAGGCACAACAAATGGTTTTACGGATTACGCTATTTTTCTTCATATTAGTCTAGACTAACCGACCTAGATTCGTATAGTATACAAATAAATGTCACTAACAAAAAAGGCTACTCCACCACGACCCAAACACATCTCTAAATGCACAGCCTAACCCGTAAATCTCGGGCTCGCATCAGCAAGCCTCGAGCTAAACGTCAAACCCGTAATATCGTCGATTAGCAAGGCAACGGGGTCGCGCGACCAAAAAACAGAACCACATAACTGATGGAGAACATCGCTCATACGCACAATGATTAAGCGAACAATTTATTTGTGGGACAAACGTTTTGGACCGCCAGTTATTGTACGTATTAATAACAATGGGATTCTGCGTGGATCAACTCATTTGTATTGCGACGTTATTATTTTGGGTATGTTTTTTGACGGAATTTAAAGAGGTTTTCAGCTTACATTCATGCAAGCACAATATGTTACATGATTTATCACTAAAAATAATAATGCAAAAAAATATTTGCATACCAATAGATACCCCTCGAAAATATAAAATAATCTTACAAAGATAAATGTCAATAACTCACCCTATGAAACGCAATCTGAAAATACGAAATTTTAAAATGATTTTCGTACCGTAGTATAATAACTGTACGTAGCTCCGTAGCAATAGCCTACGGCGTAGCGTCGTAGCATTCACGCACTAAAGTGTACGGAACTTGAATTCGCCCGCGGGTTATTGCGTAGCAAGTTACAACAACCTGCATGTAGATAGATATACTGTCCATACTTCGATTATTATTTAAATTGATTGAAAACACTTTTTATTCTATATAAATACTTTTATCGCAAAATTATTAATTTTCAGCTCCTCTCTTTAATAACAGGGAGCTCTTTAATTATTCGGAAATGAGGTTTCAAACAGTGAACGAAAATTAAATCCGGGCATTAATATTTTTAATACACTTTTATTACTCTCTGTAGTCAAATAATTTCTGATCCCTACCCCTTTATTCTGTAACTTTATGCGTTTACGATCGACAATGCTCACAGGATTACTATTGAAATAACCGAGTAAGAAAACATTGGTGAATTCATCCCCTGGCCTACACCGGCGTCATTAAATGCTGTACAAACATGTATCTAACAAACAGACAAACAGTTTTAATCTCTCTGTACACGGAAATGTGTTCGGCAGACGCTTTTCAATGTCGACATTTGAAGATGAATTCGTTAAGTTCGGACGATTTTCGCTGTTTGACGGGGGAAATGACAAATTACTGTGGATTGATTCACAAGCTTGCTTTTTGATACATTTTGTTTATATGTCTTATTTAAACGTAAACAGAATATGTTTTCAGATTGAATGAAAATTACATTTTGACTTTAAGTCGTCCTTTGTACGCGTCTGTTTATTTACTTTTGATGTTTGGTTGTTTAACATTTCTTTATGGTAGGAAATACGAGAAGCGAAATTGTAAGTTATTTTTAACCTGACCTTGGACACTCAGAGGTCAATGACTCCGTAATGTTTGATTGAAATAAAACAAATAAATATATTATGCATGATCGTGTACCTCCATACCGCTGGCAACAGTCACCTCTCGATTTTATTTACGAGCAATAAAAGTTTTATTGCGCTAATTTGAAAGAAATACGCCGTTACGTAGTGCATAAAGCGCAGTCAGGGGAAACACGAAAGGTATTTTTCTATATATTTCTAGAAAATAACCAGTGGGCACTGTAGGATTTATTAGTGGCATAAAAGTTGGAGTCTGGCAGTTTATGTAAGTCATAATGTACAGGTTTGCTTCCCGACAGTTTGTTGAACGAACAGCTTTCAAGTTTCCTAGATTTACAGCTTTAAAATGTTATATTATTAAATGTCGTGTTCTCTACAAAATTCAGTTCTCTTGTGCCGAAGTCTGTTATGTTATTTATTTAGCTTGGTACAGACGCAGTGTACACAGACAGACAATGGCCCTTCTCCCATGGGACAGACATAAACAACCACGCTGGTGTTGTAATCCATACACACCTATTTAAAGCGTCCATATATCAATTTAATACGCGTTCAACGTTTAAGTTTTAGCGGCTGTTGACACACAAAATAAATATTAAAGTATACTGCCATGATTTAGGTGAAGTCATATTTTTTATATGTAATCCTCTAAGTAGTCTTTAGCAAAGGAGCTTCGAAATCATTTTTAAGCTTAAAGTGTGTCGTTATATTTTATTTTATAGAATTTTTAAAAATCTGTTTTGTATGAGGTTTTCAAAATGAGCATCAAGTCTGTATTTGACATGAACTCGATCAGTATGATGAGTAACTAACAATTTTGTTAATTTTATTTACATACATTATTTGTATACAACGTTCATTATATACGAGATGCAATACTACTGATGTATTTTCCATTTACTTTGTTTTTTTTGCGTAAAAATCAGAATTAATGGAATGAAGTATTTAATTTAAAATTCAACACTATCCAGCCGGGTCTAAATGACCCACAAACGGGCACATACAGTCGGACAACACATAAATCGAACATTCGCAATCGTAACACTGCCCGATGCGTTGTCAGCTTAACACGTTCTAGTGAAGCCACTAAACTAGCGATTGATCCAACCGTCAGATTTTATACAGCATCGAAAACTCAACACATAAGCAAATATTGCTAATTTTTGTGAATAATTAAATTAAATTTTCCTGGAAATGCGATTTAAAATCTGTTAATTATAACAATAATATTATTGGGAAATTATAATTTAATTTAATTTTAATGTCATATTTAAATCCCTGTAGATTCATTTAAATTCATAGTTTCCAGCTTATTTAATGTTATTATTCCATTAAGAACTTTATTGCTTTACGTGTGCTTTTCCGGGCATATATCCACCAAATACTTTCTAAACTTTTATGTTTTACTTTTATGAAAATAGCGCGTTAATATACTGTGATGTAGTGGCCCCCACTTTGTTCTGACAATGGCTTGTCGTTCTGATGTATCAGAATGGCTCTTTGTCGCAGTAGGAAACTGCAATGCAGTGAGACTATGACAAATTGTATTGCGAATTAGTGTGCCGCCATGTTTCCCTGTGCGAACACCTTTTCCGAAAAGGGCATACGGCAGATTAAACTCCATTTCGAATAAAACAGAGTATAGCTGTCTTGTACCTACTATTTTCAATATATTTTTCCACTCCAAATATTTGTTTCATTTAAAAATTGAAACACATTTTTTTCGGTGTTTCCTGTTGATAAAAAAGTAATTTCCATTATCTGACTATACAGTTGCACGTCACAGTCCACTTCGATTATTCATAACCAGCGATTAAATATCCCATTCTATTTGAACGGATGTTTTCTAATGTAAATAAAATGACGCTCCCGAATAATTAACTTTGTTTTATAGACCAATTACAAACAGTAGTTACAAAAATACAAAATGTTTTTGAACATTCAATCTGTACCAACGTTCCACTAAAGTGTAATACGGAAAAATATTCTGAACGTAACAAAGAAGAAACAAACCGCAAATCGCTAAGAAACTCCTAAAGAAGCATAAAATCGCTTTATAGCTACGAATTTCAGTACTGAAGACAAACTTCAGGCTTACGGCCTCCGTATCGTGTAATTAACCGCCCTGAAAACGCTTCAGAATCCCTTTGAAAAGCTCAAAAGATCTTTTACATAATATAGTCCATGGTCGGCCATTCACGTCGTGATTACTACAGCCGTCTCGACGGCGCAGTTCGTTATTTTTGTGTAGGCAACCGTATGTAACTTATATTCGACGCCAATTTTCATTTGCAGCTAACACAAGCGAGAGTACACCCTAAATAGAGGTGCTAAGGTCCTTTTTGATTCCGGATAAGTTTGTACAAAAGTACGCGAGCGAAATTTGCACGCGTCGAGGCAATATTTCAAAGAATTGTGGACCGTATTGCGACGGTGTGAAAAAATTGCCGTCGAATTCGTAACGTGGCTTCAGTCGTGCGGATGTAGTTGTATGAATGGCCTTCTTTATTTTAACTTTGTGTATGGCACGGCCTTTATTCATCGTGAAGACGATATTTGGTTACGTATCCTGATGATAGTGTGGGTGCCTCATTAGTTCTTTCAAAGTACTGAAGATCACGGAAACTGTTATTTTGTTTACATGGTAGTCTGCAGGAGGATTATCTTCTAGGTTTAACTGAACTACACAATATTTTTATCAAATACAAACAAAAAGTACTTATTACTCAAACAAATCTACCACCAACTTTTTTTTTTTTTTTTTTTTTTTTCAGGGGGAAAATCATCCAATGACTTCTCCCACCTTGGGCGAGGCGAGAGGGAGTGTCAGACTCTTACTGACTAAAAACCACCCCGTTCCTTCTCCTGCTTTTCGAGCCGGAGCCCCGGTAAACCCGCTAGGTAGTCCGCAGCTCCGGATCAGGCATCAGCCCTACTGGGCCCCATCTGTGGTGGTCTGATGGCTCTTTGAGGCGCGCGCGGAACGCTACGCGCCGTACGCACGGGTCTGGTTCTGTTCGGGCGGTGAGCTACCCTTACTCGCCGCCCGCAGGCCCGCACTTACGGTGGCCGGAGATCGTCCCGCGATCCCCGACGCCCGGAGTGTCTCTCGCGACGGCTGGGGCGTGAGGAGGTTTGTTCTCTCACGCGCCCCGCCTCCTCCTTAGCTAGCATGACTGCTTCGCAGAAAGAGGACTTTAATATACTTTGAGACGGCATCCCAGTCCCTCTCGCTCCGCACCATGGCCTGAACCAGTGCCGGGCGCGAGAGGTCGCCGTCGCCGACCACATCCCTGAGGACTTGGCGGTACTCAGCCCACGCAGGGCACACCGCCACCGTATGTTCTACCGTGTCCTCCGGGCGGTCCTCGCAGTGATGACACCCGGGCGTTTCCTCCCGCCCAATAAGGAACAGGAACCTACCGAAACTCCCATGTCCGGTAAGCACCTGCGTCAGGCGGTAGGTGAGGACGCCGTGGCGCCTCTCTAGCCACTCCTCAAAGAGGGGACTTACCGCTGCGATGACAGCGAGCCCAGCCCTCGGTTGCGACAGTCGTTGCTGCCATTCCGCCATGAGATCGCGCCGGAGCTCGTCCCGCCACGCACTGATCTGGCGCGACAGTGGAGTTTCGCCCCGGCGGCACGCGTCGGCGCGCAAACTGAACACGTGCGCGAGCACCTTCGCCTCCAAATCCCACGGCGGTAATCCGGCAAGGAGGTTCGCCGCCTCCCCGGAGATCGTGCGATATCCACGGATCACCCGGATGGCCATGACCCTCTGAGATGTGAGCAGCGCCCGAGCTGGCCGCCGCATCAGGTTCGGCGCCCACACAGGGGCGCCGTAGAGGGCCATGGATCTACCACCAACTATCATTACATTAGTCTAAGTGGAAAAAATATATTCACGCATAAATACACAAAAAGATTTTATAAATTGAATTCGGAGTATCAACAAAATTCCCCTTAAAAAACAGTAAATTGAATGAATGAATATATTATAATGTATATGTTTAAGTTAATGCTTTTTTAAGTTAGTAGCTTTGAATGGATTCGGTCTGATTTATTTTGGTTGGGCTTCGCGCGGACGATTTTAACTTAGAAGTTGTTGGTTTAGGACTGTTGTCCTAAGTATTACTAGAATTTGTACTAAGTGTTTGATTTTAGGTGAAATTAAATGTAATTTACGGACTTTGTAATGGAGAAACGGATAGTGGAAGGTACTTGGTACCTATAGCAATGTTTACAATGAAAACTAAGTACCTAAATATCAATAGGTTATTCTGACACAGGTGGGTTAAATACTTAAAGGACTTTAATACGCTTTGAAAAGGTTCCACGTCACTTTAATGCACTTGATAAAACTTTTATTTTACTTTCAAGAAGAGACCACACACTTTCCCCGAATTCAGGCGTTTGTTCTAAAAAGTAGGGCCGTACTAAAACGTGATGAAACTGGACGGTGAAAGTGTTCCACGCGGCTGTACTTTTTGCTGAAAAAAAATTGTTGTGAACAAAAAACAATGCTTCATTAAGAAATATATATTTATTTCCTTGTCCACAGAGAGTGTATAAATTTAGTTTATGATCGCAGAAGGCCTAAGACATAATTTGAAGTTGCTATGTCGATAATTTTAAGAACACATTAATACTAAATTAGATTTCTAAATTGAACCTTGAGCGTTGCAATAAAGCAACCACAACTAATTTATATTTAGATCTTATAACCTAGCTCCGATAACTATGTACTAGAAAAACAGACATAGGTAATAAGCACTATTTGCTACAAGGAATTCATTTTTTCATTCAATCCAATCTAAACTAGACTCTTTACATTTACAATACTTCTTGTACGTACACAAATTGATCGGTTTTTGCTGCATTTGTTAGTAAAAACTGTTGTTATATTCCCCGTCTGTCGAACGATCGGCGCCGACGCAAGTCACGCACGAATGCATTGAATCGCCCACAAACTGTCATTAGAATTATTTAGAGCACAGAAACTGATTGTGCGGTTATAAAAGACTGACGAGATCTCTGAGAAATTGAGATCGGTTTGAGATGTTGCTGACCGCAAGTAGGAAAAAGAAAGATTATTATTACATTTTTCCTTAAGCCGTAAAGAGCTTGGAATCGAATTTCAGACCTCATACTTTATAGACCGAACACAGAATATTACATGAAGTGTACAATATTATTTTTATTTTGCTGAAATCTCTATATTTTACAAGATTAATCTGACGTAGCGTGGATAAAGATGTGGCTAAAATATTATATGATTTATGTCAGTACGAGTACAAGGCTCAATAAAAAATAACATAAAGTACTCCGTAAAATAAATCTTATTTCGACGTTTTTTTTTTCATTAATCTTTCATCTATCACTAATGTCATTTTTAAAGCTTCTACTTATAAAGCTTAGATGTGATTTCGAACCTAAAAAAATTCAACATCAAATTCAAAGTTAGCCGTCTAGTGCAAACTAAATTCGCGAAATCGAAAAAACTTTTTCGAGTATATTTGCGAAAAAAACTCATGATCCAGTTTAGTTTTTAGTTTGGGAACGAATATTAATTTCTAAACTTTAATTTTATTAGTTCATGTGGGAGCTACTTCTGAAAACTGAATTGAGTAACTCGAACACTACTTATCAACTATTAGCGGGACTAAAAGCGATTCCTAAGCTGTGCCGAGGATTGGCACCGTCGCATTAGAGGAGGCTATTCAAACTACCCTCTTTTGATAGTTAATTAAACGTCAAGCGGGAAATATTCGCGTCATTAGGAGAACTCGGCGGCTCTGAGTCGGAAATGTCTCCGCCCCCACCCTTCGCACTTTCGACCAAGTATCGATACTACGGGTTCACGATACTAACTTTTTAATGTTTCTGAAGTTTTGGGAATATGATCGGTTGTCATTATAATGGGACTATTATAAAGTAACTGCAGTAAATACATCTCTGTATTTTCTTTTAAAAGTGTAACAAACACAAACAATAAGATACATTCCATGTGTAGGTAGGAAATGCATTTTCAATAAAAATAAAAACGTATATAATATAGGTATTACCTACACATGTATAATGAATTTATCAACCTCTTCTTATGTCAAAAAGTCAGAAACCATATCTTTATTTTCTCACCAGCATAAAACTTTACATAACGCTATAAAAAATCCTATAATCACAAAAACGTACCTAAACTTATATAGTCTAAAACTTGATTGAAACATTCAAAACTTGGCTATATTTGTTAGGAAAACAGAATCTTCGTATAAAGCCAAAGAAAGAGTGGAGGCGATGAATCGTAAAACCGTGGTAAGACCGGCGCCGAGTGCTAAACAATATTTCATTAGACTATAAATTTTATACGTGAAGACGTTGTCGATTTATACGGAATTTCGCCAGTTTTAAAACGAGATATTTTATGTTTTATATATTGTTTTGTATAAGGACTATAGAATATAGGAGTGACTTTTAGCTAGATTATTTTTGTAATATAATTATTTTATTTACTCGTTTTGTTAGTTTAATGAACTTTAAATATTAGTGTTCTGCTCAAATTCTCGAAAGGGTAAATAAATACCTAATACCTTTGTTGCAAAAATGGCGTATAGTTTTTGTAAGCACCTAGGTATCTACCCCACTTTTACTATTAGTATTATTTTGTATGACCATACCATCCTTTATACCTAAACCGGTTTTCACTTATATTCAAATAAAAAAACCAGTGCCACATTGGTCAAACATTATCGAACTTTGTATACAAAATACTTGAACACAAATATGAAACAGCATCTGTCTCTCCTACCAAGAATCTATTACGTGTAATCTTAACACATCAACACCCCATACGGGAATGTTTAGTACCACTCTATAAGGGAGACAGTCGTGACGATGCACACAAGATAGTGCTTCAAGTAAAAAAACTTCACACGGTATTGAACGTTAGAGTTGTGCTACGGAACCTCTCGAACAACAATGGTCCCGTATGTTTGCTTCCTTGGCTTTTTTCTTTATCTTCTTCAGTGACAATGAAGGTATTGTGTAATTAGTTTTAATTAGGTTTGAAGTGTTGTATTGATCTCTGTATAAATGGTTGGAGATCAAACATAGGACAATGTATAAATTGTCGAAATCTAAAATCTACATTTAAATCGCGTCAAATCTGAGATATAAAGTTTAGCAGTCGCCCTTACCATCACTTTACCAACGAGACCTCTCATGGCAAAACAACTTACCTATTTACATACATAATTCCAAAGCGAAAAGTCGATCGGAAGAAATAAAAAGGAGGCTTAAAGGCACATCATAGACGCACCGACCTTAGTCGACCTCTTTACGACTTTTAGAAGGACCTTTCTCCTAATATGCGTACGTGAGAGAGCCCGCAATGGCCACGATAAAGAACACCCCCCCCCTCCCGCAACCTCACCCCCTCTCCATGGGGACTGCGTGGTCAAAAATATAAAGGCCCAAAATGAAATTCCTAGCGGCCCATAAAGTATAGAGTTACGTCATTATGGATAAAAAGACGACTACCGATTTTCTGACAAAAAGTTTTCTAGCATTTTGTCATTCGATATTCAGCGAGTGATACCATTGAGTAGGGAAAAACAACGTTTTTTGAAAGGTGATCATATGTTGAAACAACGCTGTGTTATAGAATTGACCGACCCAGTTTGTGGGCCGCAGTGGAACGTCTCATAACAACGCCTGTTTGTCTACTAGTCAGTTAACAACTCGTCTAATGGTTAACAGGCGTATGACTATGGTACAATAAAAATAGAGACTTAAACTTTAACAAGAATTGATGGATTTATTATGCCTCAGTAACTTTATATTAATAACCGTACGTGTCTGAGTGACTTAAGAATAGCTCTTACAATCCTCAAACAAAACACACGGAAGACGTCATTACGACATTTTAAGGAGTTCCAGATTCATATCTAATGTCGCGTGACGGTGCGATATACATTGACGTGACGTTACGATGCTCGAAACCACCATTCACACTCGCAACCCTACACATTCAGTAATAGAATTCAGTTTCGATTGAAAAAGATGACATGTGTTGAGTTTTTGTGTAACTTTCTGAACTCTGGTAACAGTTTCGACTCGATTTTCGACTGTAATACATGAGGGAGAAAGCACAAGTTTGTATATTAGATAATAAGTCATTATTTTGTGAATGAACTGTCCCTATAAAGTATACTTACAAAAGTGTTTAGATGGTTAAACATGTTTTATTGTAGTACGTGACGTCACGATTCCGTAATGGACGTGAATGAATTTGTTTGTACAATTCCACGGAGTTTGGTTTTGCGGTCGACGCACTAGAGCAAGGCCTGCGAATACGAGTATATTGTTGTTTTTCTTTGGAAACGGCAAAATACTTCCCAAAGCCAGTAGCTAAATATATCGTAAACTTTTAGTCAATATTTAATAGAGGTATTTTTTTTTCAGGTGAGTCGCAACAACATGGGGATGATTGCAGCTATAGTTATATAAGTAAGTACTCCTTTGTGATCTACCAAAGTATGAACGTATCCTAGAAACCTTGACCTACCTTAGTACAATTCCTAACATCTAAAAGGCTCATATCTCGCCAAGAAACAATCAGCGGCAGAGATAACTAAATAAGTGGCCACTGCTGACCAAAGGCCTCTTCTCGCACAGAAAAGCTTAACTTAATAGCTACATTGTAAGTATTTAGGTCACCATAAATATTTCTTGAAATTACCTAGAACGTGATAATCTAAATTCTGGCCTAATAATAGTGCACACAAAACAGGTTCCGATAGTAACCGCAAAATAATTGGAATGTTTCGATATCCTTTGAATCGATAATGGACATCGAATACCGATTCTAATGTCTCGAGTTACTTAAAAACCTTACAATTTCCTTAACGTAACTATTCGGTTGATATCGGAAAGTGTGAAGTGAAAGTGTCATTTATTGGCTCAGAATCGAAATAGAAAAGCGTGTAATGTGATTTTTCAACGATCTTGCACTTTATTTGGGTGAAATATTTCAGTCTCAATTGAAAAATAAATTGTATCTATCATCAATGATTTAGGATGCTTTTCCTCAAGATATGTGCTATGCTACGTTGCTGTGGATGCATTTAGATTCCAATAATCATATTCATTGGGTAAACATAGCTTAGTACTGGTGGAAACGGTCACATAGTTTCAAAGCTTAGCTATTACATCTTCGTAGGATATCTACATCTTTGGTGGAAAAGCACCCTTAAACATGTAACTCTACTGTCAGCATGCATAGTTAAATGTGCCCCGATAGGTATCTATGGTTATATAGTCGAGTAACTATGCCAGATATAACGTTAGGTATATTCCAATCATACAGGAAAAATACAAACGTACACTCACAAGAAACATTGTTACTTTAGTACATATTTTTACATTTAATTATATTACCATCCTCATAAAATTACAAACATGACACAACAATAAGAATTTTGCGGTAACAAACCGCAAACGTTCCTGTGAGTCACAAAACTTTAATACGAAAACACTACCTCATATTACTTTAATATTTCCCGCAGAACTTCACTTAATATATTACAAACTGAAATCTCCGCCAAATAAATTAACTCACTCCCATCCACTCTTAGTAAATCATGGAAGTGGTAAAAGTACTAAACTAATGTTCTAAAGTGCTCCATAAGGCAAAAGCAAGCATAATAAAATCTCTATTGGCTTAAAAATATCCATAGGATACTTGGAAAACAAACTCAGGTAACTTGTTCCATGATAATAAGATTGCAAGCCAAGCTCACTTCAACCCTGAAAATATACCGTTAAAATTGTGGAAATTCCTTAGTTTGATTACGTTCTGGCGTAAAAACAATCCACTTTGAATTTCAACAAGTTTGTTCAACTCTTCAATAACTTAATTAGTAATGCTGGTCTGTATTCATTTCTGGGAGATCTCCTTGGACTTGTTACTGCCTTGGTTATTGCCTTGAGGGATGATTCTGTCTGTTAACTTGGGATTTCAGATGTACTGGGTTAGCTAGAATTACAATTACATTTTGCTTCAAGTATTTGATTACCTGTTGAGAATATTCTTAGAGACTTACAGTTTGATTTAAAAAGAAACGTCGCCATACGCCGTCGTACGAATATCTGATGTGTCGTGGTGACGTTTACAAACATACAAGTTCACATGCACATGGCACCCAGACCCGGAACAATAATTTGTGGATCACACACAGAGTCTCCGTGCGGGAATCGAACCCGCTATCCGTTGCACGGCAAGCCGTTGCTCAGCCACCGAACCAACCATGCAGTAAATTTTGACAATAATACAAGTGGTAAATGTGTAAAATGAGACCTTACCATCAATGAGACCAGAAGTAAAATTATGTTACCTAGTAAGTAATTACAAAACCACTCAAGCAGTTCTTAGAATGCGTCTTGCTAATCCACCTAATTTGCAACGTCCACTGTTCTAAATCGAAAGAATTCCAAATTATGTCCATTTGCAACAGAAAACTAACCGGTAACGCAAACTAGGTTGAAACTGCATCCACGACTAGCAATTCACATTTACAATTCTACTCGCGTCTCAGACTGTCCGCATATCATCTATCCTTTTCTATACAACCACTTTTTTCTGAGGCGGTCTCTTTCTAATGCATTGGATTGCAGAAAGCCGATTTCCAAGGTGCTATTCTCACGTTTTGTTTGAACGGGCGTTGGACCACTGATTTTGAATGCCACATATGAATGGGACCACGTCGAAAATTCCTTACGGTTGCGATTTTGAAAATTTTCTCGATTTTCCTTTCATATATCCTATTTATTATTTTACGACGACAAATATTTTCAAAGAGAAACAATTGAAATGCGGTGTTCCATTTTAAATTCATTGTTTAATTTGTCAGAGTTCTATGGTTTTCTTTTTAACAAAACCCTTTGTTGTTTAAAAAATAATACTTATATTTCAAAAGTTTTAAAAATAATGTACCAATAATAACTATACATAAAAATATGATGTAAATCACAAACATCAGCTTCAAAAAGTCTACAACTCCTTTAAAGTGCCAAACAAAACACTTGGCTTGACTTCCTTTTATCCGTGCAGTAGTAAAAGTCAATACAAGAATACGGTTCATACCATTACTTTTTATGCTCACTAGCTCTCCTTAAACCCACCGTATTATTGCTTTGATACAAACTGCCATTGTTTGAAATGCAATCGATGCAACAACGACCACAGTCAGACTTGGATATAATTTTATTACGTACTTTTAGATTTTATCGGTTATTTTTTGACATCTTTCTTTCAAATGTGTATTCAAATAGCATTAAGTACGTTCATCTAAACAGGAACTCAATTCCAGGGATTCCACGCTCAAGTACTTTAAATAAAAATAAAAACAATCTTCAAGAGTTGAAAATTATAACGTGAACTGTTTTAATTACTTAACTAATGTATGAAAAATAAATATAATATCATCCATTTATAATTTCTTTGCACATTAATAGCGAAAAGAACAAGAATATTTTGTAATCAATAGGTATATTTATAAAAGAATTGCTGCTCGTTAGTCTCGCTTAAACTCGAGACCGGCCAATTTTGATCTTGAATTATGTGTGGAAGTCCAGGGAAGGTTTTAAAGATGAGAACAAATTGATTGAAGCGGTACGAAGTTTGCTTGGTCAGCTAGTACTTCTTAAAAATTTGCTCAGCAGTCAAAATCGTCATTGAAAAAACACTCACGTTTCCCAATCGCTCATCAATAGTTTATTACACATATAAAAAATTCGATTCATCCTTACTGTAGCGGTATACTGAATCCATAATAGGAAGCATGACCTCAATAGTGACGTCACAACCTTGAAGGATTAAACGAACATAATAGATGGTGACCGAATTACTCAACTCATTGGTAATGTGTTTTCAATGGAATTCCTGATATTATTTGTTCTATTCACGTCTATTACAATAGTTTTATACAAATTTTCGTATGTTTGTTTATACTTTAGGGGAGTTCAAGTTTAACTATGGATTGTTGGATCTAACAGTGTTAACCAATGTGAAGAGTATTATGTATTGCGAGGATTGATTCAAGCATGTTTTGATCTGTTGACTCTTCTGAGGTTCTGGGTTCGATTCCCGGATTGTAAGCAAATGTAATAATACCCAAGAACTTGAACTCCTTTAGAGAAATAAAATAAAATAGAGAACTACCAAGACAATAGAAAAAGACAAAAATACAGAGAAGACAACACATACATATAACACATATAGTTAAGACAGAAATGTTCTATAGAAAAAGTTCACAGAAATATAGTCCTTATTTTATTCTGAACGTATACTTTTTTATTCCAGTTTTGCGAACACTGGGTCTACGAAGATGATCTGATAGTGAAGGTATTGAATTATATCATCACCTTAGTCACTGCTTTGACTTCCCTGTGTAACCACAAAAGCACTAATTAGATAGCTTTTGTTTGTGATGTCTAAATTGACCCTTATGTAGTGGTAATAGGTATGTAGTGTGTTAAAAGCGTTCTCTTAAACCTTTACGGCAGTTTTCACCACTCACCCCTAAACCATATCTTAACTAAGAATTAAGGTAAGAGTTCCTTAGCGTGACGCAGCACCTAAACTAACCCCTTACTTATATTGTAAGATGTCACTTAGGTTGGTAAAATCCAAAATGTCGTTAGGAGAAAATCATCCAATTACTTCTCCCGCCGATTTCTACTGACTAAAAACTACCCCGTTCCTACTCTTGCTTTTCGAGCTGGAGCCCCGGTAAACCAGCTAGGTAGTCCGCAGCTCCGCACTTATTACTATTTAGCTTAGGAGCTCTTTAAAATCTACGAGAGGTTGGTATTAGTCACGACAATAAAGAAAAATAAATACTTACCTTCCCCTCGGCTGTCATTCGAGTCGGACGTGTTTTGTGTTGTACGACAGTGTCTCGAATTTTAATTTTGTTTTAATGTTTTTATTTTCTGAGTGCTTGTCCTCTGAACTCGGGCCCTCCTTGTCTATCTTGCGAATACACCCATTGGGTTCAGTGGCCATATTGGATCGGGTCGGAGTTCTCGCTCTCACACGTCATTGTCAGCGAGTCGTCATTGAGAGGTCCGCATCGGGCAGTGGGCTGGGAGTTTCGCCTTTTACAAACTTGGAAAAAGTAATCATCGCCGGCTGGGTTTGAACTCGGGACCATCGGAGTGTGTGGTCGCGTTCGTAGCCGCTACGCCAACTGAACCTTACTTCGGCGCGCGAAATTGGTATCCTGCCTACGCAGTGCTACGTCACGCACTAGATTGCTACGGTGCTACGACTGTTTTAATCTGCTACGCGATACTTAACGCGGGAGGTCGCCAGTTATCTACTGCGTCGCATACGCTTAAAGGTATTGTTGTGCTGCTGTTGTTGTGGAGCTTGTGTCTTCGTAAGTACACTATTGATCTACAGTTTCAAATAATGACTTCGCCGATGAATAAATCTGCCTCTGAGACGGAGATTAGTCTATTGGGAAATGATGATAAACATAAGACGCCGCCTAATTATGTTTTCCAGAGGAATAAGCGAAGTTGGGAGGATTCAGTAATTGGGGACAAATTAGATGATTTTAAAAAGGAAATTAAAGAAATGATGACCCTTTTTTTGACCAAACAAGGAAATGATAACCAGCAAATGTCGGAAACACTAAAAGATATACAACAATCTAACCTACAAATACAAAATACAATTACATACCTTACATCACAGAATCAAGATCTTGAAAAGAAAATTCTACAGTTGGAAAATCAATCAAAAGATGACAAGAAATATATCACACTTTTGGAAAATAAAATTGAAGATATGGAAATGGGAATTCGTAAATCTAATTTTGTGATAAAAAATGTGCCAAAAATAGCCAGCGAGTCTAAAGAAGATCTTTTAGGTATAGTTACGAGTCTTTCTAACAATATAGGCTGCTCCATAGCCAAAAACGATATTAAGGATGTTTACAGAGTGCGTGGGAAAAATAATGAAAACCAAAACAACCCAATTGTTGTTGAAACCGGATCAACTCTTTTAAGAAACGAAATATTGAAAATGGCAAAAACCTTCAACATTAAACACAAGGCCAAGTTATGTGCTAAGCATTTAGGCTTTAAAACGAAAGAAGACACACCCATATTCTTGTCTGAGCACCTGACCCCCAAGGGATCTCGTCTGTATTTCCTTGCCAGAGACCTGAAAAAGTCGGGGGCTTATAAACATTGCTGGAGCGCATATGGCAAAGTATATTTAAGGAAAGAAGATCAAGGACCAACAATAACTATTAGAAGTGAAGAACAAATTCATCAGCTTTTATTGAAAGCATGACGTTTTACCATGACCTCTTATTATATAAATGTGAGTAACATCACAAATATGTCAATATTATCGCTTAGTCTCGCGCAGTGCAATTGTTATACCCTCCACATAGTTATAAGATACCTTTTTATTTGTTATGTATACATGAATATCCTTTCAAACCTTCACACAAACAAATTTCAAAATAGTCATTCAATACAAACCTATTTACACATCCATACATCACTTATAACCATACATTCACACATTTTCAGTACTTACACACTATATATAAACACTAAACCTACATATAGCACCAAAAAAATATTCCGAACAAATCTATATATTAAACTTTTTCTTTATATATGCAAAATACAATACACGCAATTACTACAAATAGTATCATCTGAACAACTTAGATACAAATTAGCAAGTACACTACTAACAATAATAACAACACTAGCTCAATTTCCACTAACATACATCTTACTTAGACCTAGTATACCTATATATACCTACGAATATATGATACGATATAGTGACGTTAATTCCACTAAAAAGCCCTTTTATGAGTGACACATTACATGCAGTGAATGATATAGACAAAATTGAAATTGCAAGCTCAATTGAATGCAATTCCTTAAATCTTTCTAAACATATTTATGTTAAGAGAAATGATTTAACTGTGGTTTCACAAAATATAAGGAGTATTTATTGTAATTTTGATGATCTTGTTGTCATGTTATCCGCCTTTGATTTTGAAACCGATGTGATTATATTAACGGAATGTAGATTAAATGCGAATAAACCTATACCGCAACTCCCAAACTATCAGTCTTATCACACCACACGTCAGCTAAATCAAAATGATGGGGTAGTTGTATACGTAAAAAACACACTGAAACCAGTGTCTTGTGAAGTACAGCTATCTCAGGCAACATGCCTTCAATTGGATGTGATGGACAACATTATGTTGTGTATCTATCGCTCTCCATCAAATACAAACCTTGATAGTTTTATGGACTCACTCAGCGTACACTTAGACTCATTACCTACACAGAAAAATGTTATAATGGCAGGGGACATAAATATTAACATTAGGCCCAAAGACACTGAAGCCTCCCACGAACAAAAAAACCGTATTAGTTACCTTAATATGTTATCAGCCTATGGTATACTACCTGGTCATATACTACCTACCAGAGAACTAAGCTGCCTGGACCATTTCATGTTGAGGATTGACAAAAGGAAGACATCTGCGTCAATTGCTATTATACAAACCACAATTACTGATCATTACACTACATTGTTAACACTGTCTAAAATAAAAAATAAACAATTTTCAAATAAAACTACAACTACTGTAAATTATGAGGAAGCGTTAAAATATTTACAGGAAAACAACCTTTCTGAATTTCTATTTTGTAATGACCCAAATCTGTTAACTGACCAACTCATAAAAAAATTGATCAACGCTATTAACCACAGTACTAATACAACTACTATTCCTAATAGTAAGCGTATCATCAAACCGTGGATCACCCCGGGTTTACTACGCTGTATTAATAATCGCAATAAACTTCAACTAAAATCACGTTCAGAACCGCATAATGAAATATTAAAAATTACATACCGTCGATACAGAAATTATTGTAATAACCTCATTAAAAAATTAAAAAGAAAGTACGAAAGAGATCTTCTTGCTAAATCTGTAACAAACACCAAGTTGCTTTGGAAAAACATAAAATCAATTACCTACTCAAATAAAACTAAACATCAGAGCACATCATTATTAAATATCATGCCGTCTCCATGTGCATCAGTGAACTATGTGAATGATTTTTTTGTGAATATTGGTAAACAATTAGCCCAAGAAATCCAGCCTAGGACAAATAAAAACCTTGTTGACCGAAATAACGTCTCACTTACGCAAAATAATTCTTTTGTACTCTTGGACACTGACCCCAAGGAAGTAGAAAGCATTTTAATGAGCTTGAAGTCGGAAAGTGCTCCAGGATGGGACAATATCTCCACAAGATTCCTAAAATATGTTAGCAAGGAAGTCGTTCCCATCGTTGCTCATCTGGTTAACCTCTGTTTCAGAGATGGCATTTTCCCGTCATCACTGAAACAATCAGTTGTTACACCTGTTCACAAGGGGGGGAACAGCGACGATGTCAATAACTATAGACCTATTTCTGTCTTACCAGCCCTGTCTAAAGTTCTAGAAAAGTTGATTAACGTGAGACTTATAAATTACTTCAATAAATTCAAAATAATATCATCTAATCAATTTGGCTTCAGACAGGGAGTGTCCACTGAGGATGCAGTTACTGCCCTTAGCTCGCTGATAACTAGACATCTTGATACAGGGAAAAAATGCCTCACGGTATTTCTAGATCTCAAAAAAGCTTTTGACACCGTTTCTGTTCCAACTCTTGTAACAAAGCTAGAGAAAATTGGAATAAGAGGAGTTCCTCTAAGTCTCCTTAAAGATTACCTATCAGACAGAAAACAGAGAGTTAAAATAGGACAATATATCAGTGAAGACGCGGATGTCTCATTTGGCGTTCCTCAGGGCAGCGTTCTAGGTCCTACACTCTTCTTGACGTATATAAACGACCTTTGTACCCTAAGAATCGAAAACGCAAATATTATCACTTACGCCGATGATACAGCTGCTGTGTTCTTTGGAGATAGCTGGGCCGAAGCTAGGCACAAAGCTGAGATGGGTATGACCATTATTGCTAACTGGCTAAATGATAACTTACTCACATTGAACACAATAAAAACGAATTACATTTGTTTCTCTGTCTCAAATCGATCACAACCAAATCAGACTTTTAGTATCAAAGTGCATTCATGTGACAAAATCGCAAATTTTGATTGCACGTGTCCTACAATTAATAGGGTATCACAGACGAAATATTTGGGGATCATAATTGACCAGAGGTTGTCTTGGTACTTCCATATCGAACATGTAACACAAAGAATAAGAAAGTTATGCTGGATTTTCAAAACATTGAGGCACGTCGTCCCAAAAACCAATAAAATCACAAATAAAAAAGGAGACCAAAGCAGAAATCTCTTAAATGAAATTTACACTGCCCTTGCACAATCCGTCATAACTTACTGTATACCTGTATGGGGCGGAGCAGCAAAGACAAAATTTATAGAGGTGGAACGAGGACAACGAGCCCTCATTAAAATTATGTATTTAAAAAAGATTAGGCACCCAACTGAAAGAATCTATCAGGATAGTGGTCTGCTTTCTGTTAGGAAATTATACATTACGTACATGATCTTAAAAAAACACAAAACTCTTTCTTATGATTCTAATATACTATCTAAGAGACGAAAAGACATAATTGTACAAGTACCACAAACTAAAACTAAACTTGCTGCTATACAATATAATAAACGCTCAGCACAAATCTATAATAAGGTAAACAAAGAAATATACATATACAATAAACAACTACACGAATGTAAGAAATTGATAATTGAATGGATAAAACCCTTAACATATGAAAGTACGGAAGCACTATTGCAATAAGTAAAATGAAATTGACCATCTATGACACACCCACACACAGACACGCACCACGCACACACACCCCACCACACAAACGCCGCACACACACCATCATACACATACACTGACACACCATCACACATAAATTCTAAATTGAAAAATAAAATATTAATATTAATTTAAATTGTTAACTATAGGTAAATAGTGAAAACCAAAAAACTATTGCTACATTGTTAAGTTATGGAAGAGCGGAGTCTCCTAATACGGGCATTAGTTGCCTAAAAGGAGGCTCCAATCACTAACAATTGTTATATATATTTGGTTCTGAAATAAACATTTTGTAAACATTTTTGTACTTCTGAAAAAATAAAAAGGAAATGTTTATCGAAATATAAAACAAAACTAAAAACGCAAAACAAGTTTAAATAATAAATTCGACATTTAAAGAACTACAAGACATTTTAAAATCTTTGGTCTCTAGAGAGATCTATTATTTGTAAGAAAGTAAACAACCTCCGTCTTCCTAAGGGAACAAAATAGACACCCATGCAGAAGAAGTCTCGAGAAAAACATTACTCTTTCATATTTTTAATGTAATATTATTTTTGTCTTACACAAATTGTAAAGTTTAAGGGAACGCAGTTTTATTAACCACTCAGTATATAACCACATATTTACTCAGACACACAAATAATCCTTCATAAATCTGGATAATCGTAATGCTGTAAGTACTGCATTTTTCCCAAAAATGTGCCGTTATCCTAAAGTTGACCGTATTTATTTAATGACCCTTCCTGTATTATATGCTTTGTTGGAAATTGCATTCCCTAAGCCAAATATCTGAGCTTGGCGTTTACACTGACAAATAGCACATTAACGCTTTCCTCGTTGATTTAACACTCTGAAACTTACGTACAAAAAGCCTACCCTAATAAAATATAGAAGAACATAAAACATATAATTATATTTTTCTCTCGGCTCTCGAAGGCAGGAGTCGTTTTCATTCCACACACCTCCGCAAAATATGGTCTTTCATAACTCCCCGCAAAAAATCCCCTGTAATTTAATGCTTCCCCTGAAAATAATATGTAAAAATACGCGGTGGGTAGGGCCCACTTTCGGCCCGTTTCGGGCCATTTCGGACAATTTCGGGCCGGTGCCGACCATTACGGGCACATCCTTCGCGCCGTTATCTTGCCCGTAAGAATAAATCAGGATATTATTTTACCCCGACAAAATATTATTCTTCATATCTAATCAGTGAGGCAAGAAATATGGATATGATACGAACCGAAATTGTATTTATGTGTTATGGTTCTCATAAGTGCCGACGCGGGCAACCCTACGTGCCAACGGGCCGCGTAGCCTCCATACGCGTAGCTACTTCATCAACGACACAAAGATCTCTAACGTAATTCTTGGCCCGACTATTTTTGTTGACTCCACTATAATAAAATCGATATTAATATGTTTCGTTTATACGGCGAATGATAACACAAATATTGTTTACTTTTACGAGGAATTTCTCTCCACATTGATATTTCTGATATACATTAATAAATGCCCAACAGAGTCAAAATAAAACCATTTCAATGTTTATTTAGTAAAAGACCTTTACGAGTAGTTTTCATTCAATTAATATAATATTGAATTATTACATGAAAACGACGGACAAATAAATACAAGTATATATAATGAAGAACTTATAAAAACATTTGTGTAACAGTACAGCAACAATCTTAGAGGAGATAAACTAAAGTTTTCAAATTTCAAAGAGGCGAGCGTAACTCAAAACACGCTCTTTAATAGTAGCAACCACAGTCACTCTGTTGAGACATTTTAATCAAGAAATCTTCGCGTCTTTAATCAAAAGGAAACTTGAATACCTACACAACACTTGTTAAGTAACACGACAAATTAAAATAGCTCTTCAATTCTTGTATTATCAAGCTGATTTGGCTGGGGGAAGTCGACTTCTGAAATGGTTGTCTTTGTAAGTAATTTCTCGTCTTAAATATTAATAACGAAACCATTTACTTATAACTTACAGTGAACATTGAAATGAATATTGTGAATAGACGATACATAACTAAAAGTGATACACAAAACTTTACTTCGTATAAACTTTCATACTCGATAGCTTTCAAAACTTCTAGTTTTTGTAGTAAAACTGTCGAATATAACATTAAAACACCATTTGTGAATGCCGAAACGAATGAGCGATATCGATTATTTATTGTACAGACATCTAATCGAGTAGATCGTGTTTCATTTGCGGTTGGTGTGGTCATGGTATCGACTTTGTGACTACAGACCTGTGAAGTTTATAAAACAGGTTGAAAATTGAAGAAAATATTCTTTAACTAGTGCTCCTAAAAAGAAGGGTTCGTAAATGTGCCAAGAACTGTTGTTGTACTGAATTCAGAAGATAGGTCATTTCATGGTTCAAAACCGACAGATCCAAAAAGTTTCTTATTTAAATAGAATTAAAGTTTATATTTATATAGAAGCTAGACAAAATAAAACACGTAGGTACAGTTATCAAACAATTACAAATTCACAAGAATACAATAATCCAGGTAAACTGGTGTCGAATTAATTCCAAGTAAAACAATGTTTAAGTGAACCCGACCGCCAACGTTTACGATCACTATATCTTTTCACTTTCCCAGAAGAACAATCTACATACAACTAGAGCAGGGCTTCCCAACCTTTTCTTGGTCTAAGCCCACTTTTATATCATTCTTGTTAGGTTAGGAACTACTACGGTACTACTTTAGTCATAAATCATCAGAGATTAAGTTTCTCATCAGAGTCCTAGAGTTAATTTTCATAAAAAAGTGACTTGGATTGTTGAAATCAGTATTCTTCTTAGTAATAAGTTTAATTCTTGTGTACTTTTATTTTTGATTTTGCGAACCATATTTCGTCTTCTGCGGACCAGAGGTTGGGAACCACTGATCTAGAGTATTCCTTACCTAATATAGTCAGTCTGCGTTGGAGAAAACCGTTTCGAAGAGGGTACAAATTGGCACCTAATAGAATTTCATATGGGCACAATTTAACCGTATTGTACATTCCCTCCTGTACAGTACATTTCAATTGTTTATTCGAATATGTATTTTATTATTAATAGGGTAAGACAAAGGATTGCATGGTCGTGTAACGGTATACTGTTTGCAGTGTAATGTTTAGTTTAAATCCGAGGCTTGCTATGGCTTCTAGTGTGCTTTGTTTTGGTATAGTTTTGAATTGATTTTTGATTGACTCTGAGTAATTCAGAGATGTTATCTTAGACTCTCGATTTTCCAGGTAGAAAGTTGTGAAAATGTGATTTCTTTCAAGTTGTGGATGACTGATATTATCAAAACAAACATATTCTTATCAAAATATTGTAGTTGCTCAAACTATCATTGGACATACGCTTCGCAACTCAACAACAGTCAATCGAAAACAAATTTCAAAACAACAATATAATAATTTCAACATAAAACCGATTGGGGGACACTAAACAAAAATAAATCTAAATCCAACCCGTTCCCAACTCGGCTTGGAATTCGTCGAGTCATTTAGTCAGTACTAATGCAAATCTGCCATAAATTGTCAATAAATCGGGAGGTGGGGGGGATAGTTTCGATAGTTCCTGTTTGGCGGTCCGTGACGATTTATAGTGAAACTTTCAGATGGAAAAAGTTGGTGATCCTGTCTTCTTACGGCGTCCCACGGGAGTAGGGGGGGGGGGGCGTTGTTCTAATACGTACTGTCAATTGGGAAAGTGCGTCGTTATGTCTTTCAGCCGGGAGCAAGGCTCGGCTTTCTTTCAGCATTTTTTCTTCCCGTAAGGTTGGTGTATTAGCCAAATGATGCAGTGGGATTTGCTTTTAATGTGTGGTATTGTCATATATATGGCGTTGTTGTGAGAAATTAATGCTGGATTGTGTGAATATAAATATTAAATAGACGCTCTTTGTCTACATTTTTAAAGTATAAATAGATTCAATATTATGCTGCATTATCTCACGCTATAACTCAAACGAGTATGTGCCTAGTACATATAAAATGTGGCTAACATAATTCCACTCGTTTTGTAATAGCTCCATACACTGTGTCCCTGTTTTTCCCATATTTATGCTCGCTACTTCAAGTTATTCGAGCCAGTCGCAATATACATGTTACGAAATAAATTTCATCTCTCAGCAAAGAACACTAAATAAGCCCCCAACAAATTACTTCTCCAGTCCCCGAAGTAACTTACATAATGCTGAAACAGTATACTTAAAATACTTGAAAGTTATCAAAGGAAAATCAACTTTAAAATGAAAGATGTAAGTCACATTTTCTGCTTACGGTCCGGAGCAGCCGAGATAATCTTGTTGGGGAGTCATTTTTGACCAATTTCCCTCGGTATTGAAAATATTTTATAGAGGCCGACATTGCAAAGTCACATAGGGCCCGATAGGCTTTGTGTGGACGTTCAGCGTTGTTTTGTTCATTGTTTTCTATTTAAGCGACAGAGTTATGTAGACAAAGCTTGTTACAGCGGCCATTTTGTATGAAAATCAATTTTACATAATACGAAATATAATAACATGCTTATAAAATAGTTATTATATTTTCCTGAACCATTGATGAAACGTTTATTCCGAGTAATATTGTATTTCTTTGCTCGTGATACTGTAGTACGGGTTATATGAAAATGTTAATACTTGTAGAGCTTTCCATGAAACATTTTATCAGGGGAGGTGTACAAAATCACTAGTTCCAAGAATCATTGCTGTCTCTGAGTTCTCACATTTCAAAGATCTTCTGACAACAGATACTTTAAATGTTTGTTAGATTTACTTTAATAAAATTTGTCTTGTCTTTGATAAAATAATTTTCGTATGTGAAAAACTGAGTCACTGATGAATTACATGATATTTTTTACCAACAAGAACAGATAAAAGCTTCGCAGAAACAGGTAATCATGAATTCGGAATTCGTGAAACTAATTAATTTACTTTTAACATAAAACCGAATCTCGCTGCACAATAATTCCAGTCGATGTGAATTTTTAAATCGCCACAATTTTCAAATTACCTCGCGGACCCGTTTCCCTACTTTTCTCTGAATATGAAATAATTAATAAAGCAGCGTAACTGTTGAACTTTGTCCCTGCCGCCAATATTTTTATTTGGATACTTTACTTTTTATTCATATTTCATTGCTACACGGCGAGGTGATTAAATCATTTGCATTCGCACCGTCGTTATTTCGATTCGATGCTTTATTTAGTTTGCATTTTGGAATGAGGATGAAATTAAAAATACATTTTCGTGTTTATTTAACATGACCATTCGACTAATATGTTTATTCCGTAATCGCTCCGAATATTTATTGGGACGTAAAAAACGCTAACTGTTTTAAATTTTGCGGTACATGTAGTAGCGTTATTCTTTTTAGGGTGTATTTTGTATGGTGAGTAAACAAAAGGTAATTAGTGTGTTTGTTACTTCATTAAACGTATCCATTTCTGGAATTAAAGCTTTCTCCGAAAATGGACACGAGTCTTAATCCGCTACACGTGCCTATACGGATTAGTGAATGTGACATTTTGTTTGATTTTTTAGCTGTAGATACGTTCAGATTGCATGGAGGATTTCTAGCTTCATGGAATTGATAACGATAAAAATGATCATGTGCCTAAAAGCTATGTAAACAAAATCCTTTATAATTGATTGAGTTCAGAAAATAACAGATGATTGTATACAGTATAAACACAACAAGGAGATTCAAAGGAAAACGAAAACATGCATTAAAAGAAAAAAGCCAAAAACAATATTTCCCTTCTTCAGCAGCAATATTTTCATCAAAAAATATCAACAAATTATATCTAATCGCTTACCAAAAATCATCTTTTTTATAAATCGATACGAAACGCTTTTGGGACGCAAACATTCGTTAAATCACCCACTTCGCGAGTAAACGATTCAATTATATTTTGTATGTTGATAGCAAAAACGTTTTGAAAGGTTGCACGTACGAACATCAACCGGTTTTTGATTTGACGAAAAATTGTGTTTATAGAATGTATGGTAGATATATTTATGTGAAAGGAATCAAGGGGTAGCTTATTTGTACGACTATCTAACGTAATCAACTGCTTATATTGTATTGTTGAATATAAACTGAAGATGCACCTATCTATGAGAAATCTTCTTCTTGAGTTTAATAAAGATATTTTCGGGATATGTTGTCATGAGACCTAATATACTAACAGACACCCGCTACAAACAGATTCATTCTGAAAGAGCGTATTCCTTTTAAATAAATGATTTATACCTTAAAATGGGCGGCGCTGATCGCTTACCAAAACCTCGTTGCTTACCATTGCTGACTTAAAACGAGACACTCATACAACACATACCAAACATTGCCAAAACTAATATTTACAATATTTACCTCCCCAATATCCATATCTCACCCTAACAGCTATCATCAGTCTGTGAAAATTTAAAATTTCAAACGTGAGTTGTAAGGTAATACTCAATGGGTCCCTTGTCGCAAATAACGTTCGTAGAACAGACGATACCATCACATTTTCCATGGCATTTGATAAGACACTGCGTTACTTTTACGACCTGGCCTATGCAACTGTTACGTGAAAATGGTGGCTCCAAATGATAGTAGCCATGTTTGTTTGTTGTACTTTATGCGGACGATATTCTCGGTTTGGCTACTAAATAGGAACATTTGGTGTGTTGTTTCTCGCCTTGTTAATGTGATACTGGAGGGTGGTGTACAATAAGACTACGATGAAAATATTGAGTTACATTTTGGTTACCTAACACATTATATCATGGTTCCTATTGTATTCCTGAGGAACAGATATGACACACTTCATACACGCATGAGACAGTGTCAAGCTTGTATCTGCTTTGAAAACAAGATGACGAAATAACCACAAATATTTCGAACAATGATAAGTTTTAAACATAAACTTGTGGTATACGCAACATAAATAACAACCGATTGTTATATGGGCTTTATGATTTCGGTGGTCACTGTTTAAAACAACGTATTCACTGTGGTCGCGACATTACAAGTAGAGAGGACAAAAAATCTGGCCATCAATACACACGTACTACAAAACGGGACGACAAACAACCGACGCTGTTGTGTCGAATACAGCCAACATATGGACGGGATATTTTTAAACTGTATAGAGACATTAAGATAAAGTTTACTGCATTCGAATGTTCCATCTCTAGTCACTCGGATATTTCGGTTTATTGTTTGAAACGGGACAAAGGTTTTTTAGTGCGCTTTTAGGAGCGTGCTGCACTCTCGAATAATATAATATTTATGAGTTTTTCGTCGCATTTGAATTTAGAGCGATATAGTTTTTTTTTGTTTGCTGTCACTGTTTTTGTCAGCCTGTCTCTATCTTTGAGGTTACGTTCAGAAGAAAATTAAGATCTTTTTGTTGGGCGTCTATCTACATAATTATTTAAGCAGTTCTCGAAGTACGAATGAATGAATGAGTTCGTTGAAAATAGCTCTTTTGTTGTAACGGTCTTCAATGGATTCTGTTTAAATTGAGAAACGTCTTGAATCAAATTGGAGCAACAAATAAATATATCAATGAAATCTCTTGAAAAATAAGTAATAATTTAAACTAAAATAAGATCACCCACGCGGCGGTAAGACCAGTTTATTAAGATCCTTTGCTTGGTAATGCGTGAGGCAGCATTAGGGTATATCCTTGGATCAATTTATGAGATCAAGGATTTTTTGTATCTTTATCGCGCCACCAACGCTGGCGGCCCTCAATGTGTATCGTCGTTATGATATTGACACTTAAGTGCCGTGTCCCACGGGATGAATCCATGATTTTATGGTGGCCCACGTTACTTATCACGTTTTATGGGGTCTTGGCCGGATGTGGCGAGGCGTTAAATCATTTACTTTCCATATATCCAGATTATCTGAAGGAGATTATTTTGGTATTAACTTTTTTCATGCAAAATCTTTTTTATTATTTTGGGGTTCACACATCAAGATTTAATGCACTCTTCTCTCGGGTACGTATAAAACATTCGTCTCAAAAGAATTGGTTAATTTTAAAGGCCATTCCAACAGCGTAAATCTTGTCTATCCAACAGTGAGCTATCGACAAAAATGTACCACAATTTATCCCACAGTTGGGTCGACAGCTTGCAGGCCAACATAAATATGTATTAGTCTAAAATCAGCTACATTGTTAGGACGAAAATTGTGCTAAACAAACCTAACGCGATAGTTCCAAACGTTATAGAGTATTTTGGTCGGCTTATAAATTGATAATGCGGCTTTGGACCGCATCCGATGATTAATTGACCCGATTTGACCCAACAATTACTTCAATTATTTACCTCCGGTACAATTGTGCAGTTCGATAGTTTCGACTTTAATTTGAATTATTTATTGGTATCTTCTTCCTAATTGTAATTAAGGCCCTGTTTTGTTCTCTCATGTTCTCGACTGGGACTCGTTTGTTTTCGATGGTAATTGCATTAATTGGCAAGACTCTAGAAAGGATGTTCGTTTAATGAGCGTAATTGGAAATATGGTACGCCTAAAATGATTTTTAACAGTGTCGATTACTTTTGAGTGTCTCGTTTCTGCATAGTATTTAGGTAGTGAAGTAACCTTAATATCAATAAAAAGAGTTCTACTTTAAAAACTAGTACAATTCAAATCATTAGGAATTAAGCGTGTCAAATAAATAAATAATTAAAATATTGGAATATAAATTGAGTATTTTTTTTATATAATTTTTATTAGGAAAAAAACAGCATAGTATTTAGGTGGTGAAGTAACCTTAGTAACATATACAAACTATTATACACTTATTTTCTTCATGGTTCTGTAAAACTGAAACTTGGTAATTTTTCTCGGTCGAAGTCGTTGTCAATGGGATGTCCTCAGGGCTCGGTTATTGGCCCGTATCTGTGGAATTTAGGGTTTGATGACTTGCTCGCGACCCCCCTTCCTTCTGGTTGTACGTTGACTGGATATGCGGATGATGGCCTTTTGTTAATACAATCAAATACTCGAGCCGGACTAGAGAATTTAGCTAAGGACTGCCTCAGTAGGATCTCGCGATGGGGCGAACGTAATCGATTAACTTTGGCACCCCTTAAAACCTATCAATTATTGCTTAAAGGAAATTTGAAATCATGGCCGTCTATTAAATTCAATAACGTTCCCGTCAAACGTAAGGAGTCGGTTTGCTATCTCGGTCTGGTCCTAGAAAAAAACTTTTCTTTTATTGAACAAAATATTAAGACTATTAGTGAGAAAGCCAAAAACAATTTCTATGCGCTCACGCGAATTTCGAAGGCTACCTGGGGTCTCTTTTCTTACGCTCAGAACCATCTACGGAGCAACCTACCTGGGATGCGTGTGCTACGGGGCACCAGTGTGGGCTGATAGGGCCACAATAGGCGCGGTACGGCGAAAGCTTCTCCAAGGTCAGCGTCTAGCCTTGATCTTTCTGTGTAAGGCTTATAGGACGGTTAGCACAGAGGCCCTACCTGTGCTCGCGGGACTACTTCCAGTCGATCTTGAGGTGCAGCGACGTGCTGCCATGTACTATAATGCGAGACCTAACTTTTCCGCAAACTTTCTAGCACAACGTGATCGAAGCAAAATTGATAGATTGCTCAAGCCTTTAACGGACGTCTGGGATGAACTTCTGACTGAGTGGCAGTGTAGATGGGAATCTTCTACCAAGGGCCGCCACCTCTATCAATTCTTTCCATCCGTGCATGAGCGTCTGGAGAGGACATGGTTGGAGGTGGATCACTGTGTTGCCCAATTTCTTACTGGCCATGGCAACTTTAAAAGCAAATTGTTCTCATTTAAACTCGTTGATTCACCATGGTGCCAATGTTCGACAGCGGAGTTGCAACATGAGCAATCCGCCCATCACATACTCTGGGAGTGTGGTCTCTGGCAATCTGAGCGTGACACTATGTTGGATAATTTAATTGTTTCATCAGGTGTAGTTTATTACACGGACCTTGTGGAGTCTCGAGCAAATTTCCGTGCGTTTAGGCGTTTTTGCCATACCTATTATTGGAAGCAAGTATAACAGCTCACGCATAGGACCCATTTAGTATTAGCATTTAATATTTTAGTTTTAAGTAAAATTTCCGTGGTGCTTGGCGACTGGGCTTCTCCCAGTTGTGCAGTCTCTTTGTGCCTTAAGGCTTAAGTCATTCTGTCTCCTGCATTAAATTCACCGAGGGAAGTGGAAACTATCGTTTTCTTTTCTTCTCCTCTAATAACATCTTCTGATTTGTTTCGTTGCGGGATCCAAGACAGTCATTCATTTCCCTGGGACGCGCCGGACTTCAGTGTTCCGGTGTTTTCATGTTTGTATCTACTGTAGATCCTGGCTTACAGGAGTTGCAGCGGTATGGGAGGTTGTGGCGGGCTTGTCCCACAAAAAAAAAAAAATATAATACCTAATTAATACCACCACCAGTAAAAATGTCACAGCAGCTTATATGCGACCGATCAGTAATGTACGCATAATTACGTTAGTTACAATCCCTTATGTACACAGGTGCACTAACATAGTAGGTACCAACTATCCGCTTTGTCATTAGCAGTGTTCAGCTAATGAACGCAATTATCTGGAAATGGAAAGTGCTTTCAATTCGTTATCAAAATTAATAAGACCTCATTATGCTGGAGCCAATCACTTGAGAAGGGAATTAAGAGACTCCGTGGTTTGATGTTTGTAGTGAGTTTTGAGGTTCACGCTGATTGGTTGATACTTGAGTTTGAGGGAAAATTTACAAGAATGTTGTTTTGGGTTTGTTATTTTGTCGATGGGGTCGGCAGAGGTGAATATGATACTAGTTTATTGACAGTTTTTAAGTTTCTTTTTATTAATATGTAGTTTGCAATTATCAATTCGAATCTACACTTTGAAACGGATCTAGGTATCCGTTTCAAAGTGTAGATTCGAATTCATTGATAGACAGACTGACAGACTGTTATTTATTTAATTATTTGTTGACATTTGAAAATATCTATTTATGGTTTACTTGGATTATGATTCGACTTTGATTTTAACGTCCTAAGCCTGAGTAAACTTTTTAGATTTTTTTAATTTAAACAACATTTTTCCTGACATCAGAAGCGATATCAAAAGTTTAGTTCGAAACAATCACGTTAAAATCATGACCATTCATACAATATAAAATGTTCAGTTAGTATATTTACTTATCTCTCACTTTCACAATGACTGGAAGTTGCGCGCGCACTTTCAGCTGTTGCCCTTTTTCTTTCAGTTCAAGTTCATAATCGTCACGGTTCTGAATCTGAAAAGGTGTGACAGATGCTATCATTTATTCTTCCAAGGGATATGATGAATGTGTTTCGTCTTATATTAATTTGAGTTACACGTTTTGCTTTTGTTTCGATCATTTATTCTACATGCTGATTATTAAATAGTTTCAGTAGGTATCGTAATAATTGAGATGATTTTGGATTTTCTATTTTCATTATTTTCTAGATTTTTTGCTAATGTATGGATTAATCCATCAGTGTATTCGCAGGTCCCTGATAAAAGACGTCCATGATGCTATAGAAATGAGATAAATATTTCCTTTTTACCAGAAAATAGATATACCGTTTCTAAGATTTTAGACTTCTAATCACAAATTACAAATTAAAGCAAAGTATAACTTCCAATTAATTATTAACGTGCTGCCCGTAAAACCTTGAGCGCAAACTCAACACTCAGCTGTAGAAAATACTCACATAAAACACGCTTTATCCGGGAGACATCAAATAACCCCCTTCTGCGAAGACAACTCAATCAAATCTCTTAGATTATTTGCTCTTGTAAAACAAACAAAATGACACGGAGTGTATCCTACCAACTTGACCCCGTTTCTCCCTAAATGTACCTTCATACAGTCGATCAATACAGGAACGTAAATAAATCACTAAGTTTGAGTTCGCGATACGCCAGTTTGATGGTTACAGACAGATTCAGTAGGCCAACTTTGGATTACTCCCTCGAGTGCCATTCTGTAGAATTGGTACCGGTATTATTTGCGCACTGTGATGAAGGATTTTTCATCATTCATTGACAATATGGCGAAGTGAACAGTGACTGTTGGTGTGAAGGGAGTTTGGTTCTCTTGAGATGAAATTTTTAAGGAAAATCAAATTATCACATGCCTTTTTTTTTTTTTTTTAACGTGTGGAAATCCTCATGGATACCTTTTGTCTTACGATGTACGCCAGACAGCAGGTTATGTCGGACTCTTACCGACTAAAACCACACACTCCTTCCCTGAAAACAAGAGGGTCACTGAGTACTCGAGTGAACGAACTTGCCAGTGACAAATCATCACATGCCTATTGAAATCATCATTGAAATGTGCCATGCCTAAAACATGGGGATATAGCCTAAAATAAATGATAAAACTACGTGTATAAAAAGCAGCCTAAAATTGTTATTACTTCATAAAATATACAATGTATCTACTATGAAATTTATCAGCTGTTTCAGCAATTTATCATGGCTAACAAATAATATTAGTTGAATGACAGCGTCGGTTACCGCGGCCGCGGCGGTTTTACGGTGTTAGTGGGTGCCGTATTGTATGCATATGCATGGGTATTTGCGCTGTTGACGCACCATGTATTGATGAATTAAATGCTTATAGCCCACACTGCTGTACGTTTTATGTGAAAACTGTTTTCCGAGTCAATTTTATAGGTAGGTATTTATTATGTAATATTTGGTATTCGGATTGTGTAGTATGCTGCCGATAACATAGAAATATTAATGATTAAATTCTATAATATTCGTGTAAATGTTTTGAATTGATTTGTTTCAAAATCCAGTTAATCAATGTATTTTAAGCTATGCAAATCGATGTATAAAGTCATCATTATGAAAATAGCCACCGACAATTCAAACATATTTCTTACTTTAGTTAACCCCTAAAAAGTTTAAAACCCAAGCCATTGACAGTATCCAAACCCCATAGCACATTGAAGTACTGCCTCCATGAGCCATGCAAACATCTTAACTCCACTTTGATGTGAAATCACCACAAAGGTAAACAAGTAGCTCTAATTAGCGGTACATGAACGTTTCTCATCGATTTTCGGTTAGCACAGCCTAATCCACTAATTTAGTGACTCCTACTATTAATTTTCGAGTCTATTGATTCGTTCGTCTAATTGCGTAAATGATCTTGCGGCGCGGTAAGCTCACATTAAGTCGTATAGAACTCGTTACTTGTTACAACAAAAGACTTTGTTAATTAACATGTTTTGATGAGTTCTGTATAGATGTATAGGTGAGTCAATCATGAACATTGTTTTAAGATTAATTTGTAACAATTCAGGAGGATTCATTAATATTTAATAAGGTGTCAGTACATTTTGTTCAGTATAATTATTGAAATAAAAATGTCTTTCAGAATAACATTGTTCAATTTACGGATGGATCCCGGAAAATAGCAAGTTGGCGTGATTTTTAAATCTCGTCACAAATCCAGTGTCCAACGACATAGTGAATGTCCCGTGGAGTACTGGAGGCCAATCCTGGTCCCTCGAGTGGCATGCCGTCACTCTGCGTGGCCCGTTCGACGCCATATGTGACCACGCCAGCAAAAAAACATCCTAACTCCATAATCGTTAAATATAAATTCCAACTCTAATGTCAACTATATAAAGTTCAGAGTTGATTGGAGTTGTGTCATGAGGGTGGGTATAGGGTGAAATCCCAAAGGCGACGTACGGCACAGTGCTCATCATTTCCCCATTGTCTCGTTAGACAAAAATCAAAAACAAACACTCGCTGTAGGGATTTTCGGATCTAAGTTTCGGATGACTCCCAATCATCGTGTGTAGAGCTGCGATTGTACGTTTGGGATTTAGAGGTCTATAAGCTGTCAGCGTTCAATTTTATGGGATTAAGACAACTGCCCCGAGCTTAATATACTCATTACTGTCACTTCTATAGGATCACAAAAAACTGAAATCTATCAAGACCTCTGTGTATACATTATACTTTTTTAAATAAATTAGGATCAGTTACATTTCTCACGTTGCAACACCCATAAATTACATGCGTCAATAAAGAAAAAATGTTAGTACTATCTGAAAAAATACATAAAATTTAACTTACCATAGGTTTTCCTACTCATTTCAATAAAAACGGGACATAAGGATGGCTAAAGAATTTCAGCTTCTATGTCTCTGCTAATTACTTCAAAATGCAATCACCAATCCATCCAAGTTCAGGCATGCGTGCTAATTATGGCAGATTCACCCTTTGACCGTTTATAGTAGCGGTCATTTTGAAGGCAATGTTTAGCAATGAACAGTCATAGTATGATGACATGGAACTAACAGTTTTAATAACTCATTATTTTGTTCCTTAACTTTAGAACCTTGATATCTTGGGCTCGGTTTTAGTTGTGTAGTATGCCATGTCATCATCAGCCGAAAGACGTCCACTGTTGAACAAAGGCCTCCCCATTAGTCCTCTACGTAGAACGACAAGCCGCCACGCCTGCCTACTGCATCCACTACTGCTTTGGTCAAAATAACTCTTTCACTATTTAGAAGGAATCTTAAAATAAGCAAGATCACGGCTAACCCTACAAAACATAACAAACTGAAAATTGATGATAAAGCACTTACAATACCTGTGAATCACAATATGATTTTTATTTTGTATCTGTTGTGAATCGAATGTGTTAGCACAATAAAAATCCATTCAAATATATTCTAGCCCGCTATAATTTATTAGACAAGCTGCTGTCGGGAGTTATGGAGTTTCGCACCAAATCCAATCACTAAATCAACTGAACTCAGAATTTATTTTCAACGTAAATTTGTTATTCTTTCTTTCTCTTTTATTGTATGATAAATAATATTAGGCGCCATCGTGTCAGACATTTCAAAAGCTCTCTCTCTATTTATTCTTCTATTCATCGAATATATGCATTGAATTACTCAAGATTTTGCCATGTTTTGGATAAATGTAATTCTTTCCTTGAAGATTGCGCCTCCGTCGTCTCGCGTCTCCTACGTGACCACAATATCTAAGTCACGCTTGTCTCCAACCACTCTTTTATGTCTATCATTTATTCTTCCGATACGCAAACGTCAGCGTTTGACAAGTACAGTTCATGTCGAATAAATTGTCGGTAAAATTGTACGTGGAGTGAGTTACGACTGTGGACGGGCCCTTCGACTCCGCTGTTTTGCTCAGGCTCGACAGATTTATCGTCCGCTTTGTTTTTAGAAATTTTCGCCTCCGTAAACGCTTTCCCTCCATATCGGAAATGTCTATTTCGATCTGCATTTATTTACTTTGCGGAAAAGCTGTCATTAAGACCGCCCTGACAATTTTCTGTTCTCGACAAAGCCTTCAACGCTTGGAAACGTAAATAATACACCCCATATTGAAGATTATTTCTAATGCTCAAACTCGAGACGCAATAAACTAGCGCGATGATAATAAAAATGTTCAGCTTATCCCTCGTGTTCCCGTTGTAAATTTAAACGGCGATGCGCAAGCGATTCTAAACCTTAGCGCATTTTATTAATGTCACGATAGAACATTTTAATTTTAATAAAGCCGAACATCGGCACGCCCGACCTATTTGTCAACCTTCTTTACTTTTGCTGGCATGAAATCATACAGTCTCACTTTGCGTAACTACAACACTAAACGTGGAGAGTTCGGGAGTCGACAGAAAGCGTACTTTTTGATTAGAACGCTAAGACATAAATTCGCACGATAATCCACGTCCGCTCTCGTATGAAATATGAAATCCCCGAAGGACGCCGCGCTGGATTTAAGCTTTTCTCTTTAAAGTAATAAAGGTGTGTTTTATTTGAACTGCGACGGATTATATTTGGGATTTGGACGACGAAACACGTAGGCGAACCATCGCTCATGTGACAAATTTCTACGTTTGCCTTAACGCGGGCCACCGTGTTTAGAATATTATATCTGAGGAAGGGACTTTGGGAAGTCATATTGATTTACATAAAGAAAAAAGGTTGTACAATTCTGGACAAATGAAATGAATCTTGAGTGACGTGGAAATGTACTGCGTGTGAATTGAAGTGATATTTTTTACGTGTAGAGGATTTCTATTTTGGGACTTTTGGTATCTGTTTTTGTTCACATATTTCTACGAGCTCTGAAGTCTTTCCGGCATTAATAAATTAAATAACTTGGATTGTCAGTTGAGCGCGTTTTCCTTATTAATAAGACTGGGCTTTATTGTGTAACAAACTTGGTACCTACTTAGATAAAAATAGTACTAAGTACTATAAGTAATAAAATATTAAAACTAAATATAACCGATTATGTACTAAAGTATTTTTTTTCCAACAATACTATTCGAACCGGGAACTGCACCCGAGAACTTATATTGATCAGTCACGTTTGACGTCACTCATGCAAGAAGATAGTAATTTCATTTCTCAATAAATCGTATGCAGTACCAAAAAGTCTCAAGGGGTGTGTAATAACGATTGTCTATGTGCCTTTTTTGCACCAATTGTACCAGTGTCCCCCCAGGGAGGAGATTTGTCAGTTCGTTTATGCGACTTTGTCGAATTCAAATCGTAGTTTTCTTTTCTGCTAGTAACGAACTAGCAACAATACGTGCGGAAAAAGGATTTTGCGTTTTATTCAATGTATTTTTTTTGTCTGTATTTTGGGGGCAGCAAACGCGGTTCCGCGAGGTAAGCAACCCACCAATTGTATATTTATGAGTACACTATTACGTTCTATAGAATTTTTAGTTATTGCAACTGTATCTAGCAATTTTGAATTGAATCTGCCGGGGATTAGTCGAACAAAGTTGGTGATTGCTAGTTTATGAATCATTGTTACGACTGATATATGTCTGTTGTGTTGCAACACAATATTTTGTTCTGTAAAAATATTTTATTATGTTCCACTGTATAGTGCGATGCGTTGGCAATGTGCCACTAATTGTGTAATATTTAAAGCCTGACACGGTTTAATATTGCTGCGTTGCTCTCAAATGATGTCAATAACCATATAGATCTATCAACAGCGGCTCTATTTGAAGTTAAATAACCATTACATGTCACTGGGACTTAAGAAAAGCTATTTTTATAAGATGCTCCTCACTCCGCGTTGCATCAACGGTGGCATTTATTTCATGAGTACCGCTACCATCACTATTTTTGGTATCAAAGTGAGTCAACATACATAGATTACTATATTAACAAAGCTGTTTTACATTTAAAACAATGTTCGTTTCATTAAAATTGACCGGTCAACGTTTATCACCGCGGACGTCCTGCGCCGACCTCTTATCACCCACATTATCACCGAAAGAGGAAACAGACAATATTTTTATTTATGTTAGTCCCCACTGCCCACTCGCGATGCTACTGAAGTCTAGAATATCCATGATATTGCCGCGCGAATTAGTTTCGCATCATTTTATCTGAAGGACGAACGTGATTTATACAGTGATTGTGCAAAAATAATGGATCCCACATCGAGTGCCAGTGTAGTCTGTTCTAGTAATTTATGTGCAGTTCCATAAAACATAAACATTTTCGAACAAAAAATATCGCAGTGTCATTACACTCGCATTTTGTGCGAGAACACACACATAGAGCTTTATACCGTACTAATAATTAAAATAATCGGTGATTAACCTCAACAATAGACCAGATAAATTCATTGAATAACTAAACGTTAAACCAAAATTAATTAATTAAGTACAAAGGTATGTACAAAGGTGGATTCATTACAATTTGATATTTATAGCAAAATTTAGCTCAATCGAATTCAATAAACCGAGTTGCATGCATTACCATTGTAAAGAATTGATTTACTCACAACGGCAGTGCCGAATGTGATGCATAGATGAATACTGTGATTGGTTTTAGTATTGAAAGTTATAGTCACAACAGTAAATTCAATCTCTAGGAGACATTTTTGTGCATCAACTCTCAGAACAATATGATTTGATGTAAAATCACAAACATGTCCAAAAAACAAAAATGCATAGTCATTACTATGCGACTCGTTTTCAATTAGCATTCCTTATCTAGTTCCACCACCACAGCGGGAAGGGGGGAGGACTTGGCAAAAATTCCACCTAACGAGCTCATTGTCTTTTATTTGGACCAAAGGGTTCCGTCGCAAGCCTTAATTAACGGCTTCAAGAATCCAAAATGATTTGACTAGATGCTTTCTATTACAACACTTTTTGAATATTAAACAACGTAACAATTTTGTACTTAGTGACAACTTTACAAAATGTGTTTTAATTTACATTAATTTATGCTTTATTTTTGAATGGTAGCAACGTGTAACGAAGTGATGAAATCGCTTAAATCACGCACAGCTACACCACATGGCATGGAATAACGAACGTAATTAGTAATAATGGCCCCTAAGATTGCTCAACAGCGTTAATGAATAGTGTTACCCATGGTGACCCAATTAATGTATTCATCGGTTGTTGATAAAGAATAATTCTCATAATAACCGTTGGAGTAACACTGCAAACTATACAAACTACTGATGTAATTGAAAGAAAATCGTGTCTGTTTTACTTCTATAGGTAACCCACATCCGTGGTTTTACTATGTTGTAATGCATACTTTACGCCATAACATCGCAGCATTCTACCAACTAGAAGCCAATAAAGTACTGGATATTTTTAACTAGTCTGCAGTTCTTAAAGTCCAGCAATGCTTGATACAACTGGATTCAGTAACCTAAGTCCAGTAATGAGGCAGAGTCGAAACTAATTTTATTTTCTTCCATTCCTTTGAGTGGGACTCCCGGGATATTTGCGTTAAATTAAAAAGTTTCCTCTCTGCATCTCAAGAGTACTTCCTCCACGGCCCATTTATTTCTTTTCGATACTTTCTCTCTAATGATCTCATACGATTACTGTACGACTTGGCTTAACATAGAAAGAAAATATAACAACATTAATAAGGTTTGCATATAACCGAGCTGGTCTCTCCGCTTTGAAATTCACAACATGTATTTCTTCTTAATTCGATTTAGTTAAGTTAAACAATCTAGCTGGTACAACTTCTTTGTCTAAATGATTTCGTTTGTTATATAAACGAGGATGGGTGGTTGATTCTTTACTTAGCGTCTGTTTTATTCAACTTTTAATTATAGTTTTATAGCTAATATTGGCATTTCTTGGCAATAGCGCTCTAATGACAATTATGTTATCCCTAAATATTGGAACATCTAATACTTTCATCTCGCCAGTTTACTTATTTTTATTCCCGACATTAAAATCATTCCGCGGAGGATTCTTATTGTACTCTTTGTCATGTTCGGAAGCCATATTATTCCTAATTATTTTTGTCCTTTCCTTCCGACTTCGTTATGCGGCTTCTTTTCCTTTTATTTATTGTCGATAGTATCTCCTTTATTTATGCGTACTGCAGGGTACGTATGAACGTATACTTCAAATATATTCTTTGGATATTTCAAGTCTTTCTCTCTCTGTCTCTCTGTCTTTCTCTCTCATGTGTTATTGATATTCTTTTGTTTGAGTTTCGCATTACTTACTCCTTTACATAATTCATTTATGGTTTATTTTAAATGGAACCCTCAGTGGTATTAACTGTCATTTAGGCAAATAAGTATATTTTGTGTATTTTGAGCAAATAAAATGTCCTATCCTTATTCTTATTTGTTTATAGTTGTCCTGATGATCGATATTGTTTGTATTAGTGGTGTGATAATGATTCTATGCAAAATCCTTATTTTGTTTAACGTGCGAAACACAAGCTAACTTTTCTTGCATCAAATCTTAACTTTTCTTGTTTTTTTTTCTAGGCCTGGGCCGGCTGCACCCGTACGGCTCGGGCAGCGGCAGCGGTTCCAGCAGCGGAAGCGGGCGGCGGCGCGCGCGCAGCGGCCTCTCCGACTCGCCGACCGCTCCCGCTACGCCCACGTCGGCATCCGACAACGCGTCCGACGCAACCCTCACGGACTCGGAGTTGCCGCTTGCTAGGGATTCCACCCTGCTGCATAACGGTGAGTTTGCTTTTTTTCTATGTAACTACTACCTACTGAAAATCAGGGTTGGCAGTTACATTTTGTGATGTCTTTCTTAATACTTACCACATTCGGTACTTTTACCTTTTTATACATCAGGTTCCAGTATCATAATAAGTCTCCTTTTAATTACTTCTGGCCTTAAATAGCCCTTTTTATTTATCGTATACCTCTTCATCTAGTATATTAATATCTTTGTCTTCAACAGTATCGTAAATAGCTTTCTTAATAACTCATTATGAAGAGTCTAATATGGCCGCTCGGTAGACTTTTTGCTTGTGTGGGGCATCTCCACGTGTCGGAGTAATCTAATGCTCGAGTAACAGTTTAAGTTACATTTAATGTGTCGAAAGTAATTAGCGTTTGTTCTTCTGGGGGAAAAGTTGTTACTTTATCTTTTACTCTTTGTTGTTTCTACGTAGAACTTGTTTCTTTTGGATGATATTGTTATCAAGGATATCATATTGATATAGAAGTATTTTATGAATTAGATTTTAATTTTAGTTTCAAGTATAGTAACGATTATGAAAAAAATAAATGAGTTTTAGTACTAAATAAAATCGATAAGAATTACTGAAGTCAATAAATCAATTTACTCCACTCAGTCCTAAAACCTAACATACATTAAAGACAAGGATTGATGGAAAGCAAGCAAAGGCATCGCGGATAATGAATGTAATGCCAGAAATTCCAACAGATTTCTATCTACCAACGTTATTTATTAGAATTTAAACGGTAAAGCCGAAGGGCCACCGCTTCCCATGTTAAAGGCTGTGAGGATCCCGCGGTAAAAGTGTTTGCTAGAATGCAAAATGAAGCATGTGATTGCTACGGAATCGCATTATGCCAGTCCTGGATATCGACCCGTGTCACTGGAAAGGATATATTTATTTTGCAGGCTACAAAATGGACAAGGTACACAGGCTAAGACAAAATAGTTTTAACTTTAAAACCAAATGGACTGACGATGGAGGTTTTAAATTATGTCAATGTTTTTTAAACCCTGATTTACGTTGGTCTGCCTACACATGTGCAACATTTCCGTCATATTTAATTAAAAATTTTTAGGTGAAATTTTGTTCATTTTTGATGTAAGATTTTTAATTTTTTTCCCCGTTAATATCGCTTCCAGCGGTCCCCTAAATTCATTTAGCAAAGCACTGTGTCACAGAGGCCTCTCGCGACGGTTTCCTAATGGATTTTTATCGTGTCGTGCTCCATGAAAATTGAACAGGAAATCCTAGGGAGTTCCGGTTTTAATTTGCCAACCATTGGATTCTATAATCGTTCTAGATTTCATTGAAATGCAATTTAATTGGAATTCCCTCGGTGTGATTTGAATCGACTGCGTTTGTGGGTCGACGTTATTTGGTATTTTATTCAGAGCCACGTAAGTTCTGCGGATTATCTCTTTAATTTGTTTTCAATATTCTGTACTAAATAAATTGTAGTATCCAAAATTTGCTTTTACTATTGTATAAAAACAACATCTATCTCAATAACTACTTCCATCTCTTGTCTAAAATATAAACCGTTTTTGTCACACCAAGTAAACAATAAAATAAAACCACCAAAATCTCTACAAATTGAATTTTACTAAAATCATTAGCATACTTAATTAAGCCTCGACTCATATTTACAGGATACTCAAACTCAGTCCCAACAATCTCTGGCTTACCTACCCTAACAAACTCTAACACAAATCGTCCAAACAGTTCAACATTTACATTTTCCCTCTTCCACGTTTAATGTTTACGTGTTGCTTCCAATAGTATTAGTTATAACTCGTAAATACAAATTACTAACGAACGTTTCCGATACCCGCCGCGTGTTTTCAATGTTTCACTTTGTCCCTCAAAACTTTCCAGTTGAAAATTTTGCCCCAATACATTTGTTTACATATAGTTTTTGGGGTCCCAATTTAATTTAAACTATCGTAGCTTTTATTTGTCGTTTAGAACAACATTTGTCGTTTCGCGGTTTGTGCGTGGACCTTTGTTTGTGGCGTTGAATTTATTCTGCTTGTGTTTTGCTTTCACCAAATTCCGGGATAATTTGTCCGTACGTAATGAATGTAACGTTTCATCTTTAATTTGGGTCGTCCTGTGTCACTCGAGTTCATTTCCACTCGTTAATTAAACTAAGTGATACGATCCTATTTAACGTTTTTCTGTCTTAGGCGGATGTATATTACCATAAGTAATACGGTATAGTTTTAGTATAGTGGTTTCGCTTGAATACACATCGCCGATACATAGTGTGCTCACAGCCTATTCGAGGTCATGTAAATAAAATATTTATCACCACACTTTCTCTTGTATCCTAATGTCTGACACATGTTTGTTATTTTTGATTCTTAATTTCATAACTAACACCCGCTCCAAGCAGCAATTAACGGATTGATCCTGCGCTCAAAAATGATGACGTATCACAAATCGTTTGGATTGCCGTCATAAACAGGCGACAAGTCGTAAATGTGATCTCACCCAACGAATGTGTTAAACAATTTGATACGCGGTAACAATGACGTTTTTATGTCGCGATATTTCGGTAAACCTACCGAATGTCGCCTTTAATTGCGGCCATTAAGCGCATGCTTGTGACGAATCGCCGAGCGATAGATGGATCCCGGATATTTTTTGAATCACAAACCGGTATTTATCCCTCTCACACTTAATCCCAACCACTGCACTAGAAAGAGACGCATATGCATAGTGTTTCAGTAACCGTGGGATAATCATAATGAAAGCCGGAAATTCGTTAACGAATATGGCAGCGCTTCGTTAAATTTTATGTGTGTTTGTTTAATGAATGAATGCCTTTTTAAATTTCCATATGGTGCCGTCCTGTTTTAATGATCGCGCCGAGTCGGACTTAACAAAACAAATGTGGAATGAGTGTTACGAAGGATCATTAATCTATTAGTGAATGTATAAGAATAGACGGAAAGTGTATGACGATATTAGCTTCAGCTTGGCATCGTTTCTCGCGCTTTTCACTATTTTACACCCCGAAATTGTGGAATTAATGTTTCCGTATTCATCCATCAAGGGGATACTGTGAAATTTCGTTCGCTCAAGACATCCCCTTAATCCTCAAGACGAATATCTCAAACTCACGGACGGAGCGGAATAATCGCGAGGTTGTGACGAGCTGAAAAAAATATATAATTCGTCACTTAATCCGAGCATCTCGAGGGGTTAGTCAAACAAATACCTAGTATTAGTTGTGACAAACGCAGCCTTCAGTTTTACGCGATCAAAAATATAAGACAGATCCTAACGTGTTCCCCTTTGAAGTTGAATAATGACACACTCATGGAGTAGATTTTCAGCTTAAAAACATGAGAGAAAATGAGGCTGCGTACATATGTATGAATTTTCCAGATATTTAAGCGGAACATGGAAATGTGATGATGCTTTACAATTTCGTTTAAGATCTCATGTCAGTAAAGTCCGATTCCGATATCGATGTCTTAAAAAAATAAACGATTAAATATATCACAAAGGACTTTCATGCCAAAGGGACGACAGTAGAGTAGATTTTCACAGTACATTGAGCGTAAAAATTCTCCCGAAAACGGTAGACGAAAGAAGAAATACTGTAATGCGTAATGAACTGAAATCTTTTACTACGTTCGTGTGACCCGTGTACAAGTTTCGAGCGAGAAGCGTCGTCATACATATAAAAGCGGTCCTAAGTTAGGTCCCTGGGGCATCCCTACACATGAAAGGCAAAAAGAAAATCAATTCATTATGTTACGCTTATACGTTGTCATATCGTCATCTTACAAATAAATCCGCTTGTAATTTGTACCAAAAGCTTTATGCGACAAACCATGACACAAAGCTACAACCTTCTTAGTTTGGTCGAAAGCACAAAGGAGTTCAGTACCGAGTCGCCAGACCCGAAAAAGTACGAGTCCTTTGAGAGACCAATCCTTTAATACTAATTGAATCATAATTTAGGAGACTGGAAGTTTCTTTTTATGTAAATCTTTTTTGCCACTGAAGGCTCAAAGGCTGGCAACGTAATAATCTTGAGTTTGAAAGGTTTAGAAAGCACTCGTGTATTTGGGATTGAAATAAACGTCTTTCATGTTTATTCTAAGAAAATATTGTTTATAGATTTATTGTTTTATTTTTTATTTGCTTATTTTCGTAAGTGCAATCGATTTATAATTTCATTGTTTAATCAGTTAGTATTTTTTTTAGTGTAGGTACCAGAGGAGCGTGCTTGAGTACTATTGTCACCATTTATGCAACAGTCACTGCTACCTTGTACGATGACGTATATTTTTGAATAAAGTATGTCATAAAACACAATGTTTTTCTATTGAACACAAACAAAGAATAAAATCAATACATAAATGGCATCGTGCTAGTAATCGATAAACCAAACGCTATAAAATGATATCAATATTATTGAAATTTAAAACTGTTACAGGGAATATGGCAACTTCTCCCTCATCTTTACGTACTAACTCCATAACCCATCCAATGTCAGGGTAATATCAAAAGACAATTTACCGTAGCACAAGCGACAACGACGGCGGGAGCGTCGATAAATCTCGAGGACAATTTCCGAAATTTTTCTATCAGAAAGATTTACACTCCAGTCATCTTGGCGAAAGAAAATCGCACCTACAATCCTATTATCGATCCCTATTCCAGTACAATTTGTGAGTTGCGCGGGCGTGCGCCAGCAATTTTCAAACTTAAATGAAAATATCGGTTGGGGCAGAAGACTGTAGGGAGCGTTTTCCACGTCTCCAGCTTGTCGATAGTTCACATCCCGTCGAAGCCAGACATGATTCAGTCCGCAACATCCTTTGTCTAAGCGAACTTTACGTCGAGCAGATGAATGTAAATCTGACAGAATTTATTAAAGAAGCACTAGAATTGTTGATATCCTAAATATTTTAAGAGGACCATTACGGATCATAATACATTAAATATGACTGTACATATACACAGCTGTTTCAAAGTAGATCCATTTAGAATTTTTTCACAAAATATAATACGAAAAATTATCCAACACAAGTATCAAAATAATAATTTTAATCTTTCCAGCGACATTCAATTACTTACAAAGAAATAAAAGTATAGGGCAGTATTTAATGAGCTTTTGTAATTTCATTTTGATAATTAGAATAGAATATGTCGCTTTAATTAGAGCGTGCTCTAGTTATTAAATTCTAATTCTTATTACGTGCTTACTATTAAACATGCAAGGAAACTCCGTGTGTTGTTTTGTTTGTAATGTAGAGAAAAATATTACTTATGATGCGTTAATAACGGTCATAATCACATTTTCAAGCTGTTATTTACAAATTATCACGTTCAAATTGTATTGTAATAGAAGTGTGAGTAGTGTACTATTGAAAAGTGCACTATTAATAAAATGTAACCTAAATAACACTAACACTGAACTCGAAAACTTAAATATGGCATTTGAAATTGTGAACCAACAAATAACAGACAGAATATAAGACGGTGAATAAATATAAAACAGCAATTCTCTGGCAGCAATATTTTATTCTTCAAGAACAGTATAAAAACGGCCATTTTCTAAAGCCAAAATATCTATTAATCATTATTATGACCACAGAGAAGACTAGTACGCGACCAGCTCGATAAAGCTAGAAGTTAAACATTGAGTACCTCTTATAGCGTTAACGGCTTATTTTGAACTAAAGGCTGAGTATATTGAGTAGCCGCGGTGGTACGATAGTATTTTATAGGAAGACAAAAGCAGGGAATTCAGTAGGTACTGAATAAGTAATAAAATATCGACAATATTCGCCGATCGGCCCGATACCGTGTTACAATCGAATATTGGAAATTGTTAAATAAAGTTGAATGTACCGAACGTGAATATGCTGTATAAGACCTCGACGTACCTGATTTGTGTTATCGTTCGAGTTATTTATAAGCTTTGTACTTCTGTCGGTTACTTAGACTGTCGTATAATGTTCACGGTAGGCTTTGAACGTTTTCTTTCTGTGAATTTTATTATTTACTATTTATTAGTCTTTAAATATCGTTATTATCCAATCATGAAGGTTATCCTCAACTACTAATACATACACGTAGTTTAGAATTCTTTATTTTTCCTTGACACATTTCACATATAAATTGGTTGCCTTAACGAAACACAGTTTTATTTTCTTCATAAAGAAGGTGTATTTATAATATCGATTTCCTTGCTTTATAGGTAGTAGGTACTGATCGAACAAAATGTTTTTTATACGAAACAATTTATTTATATTGAAAAAGTTTACAAGTAGCAATATGTTTTAGTGCCTCCAATATCTATTGATAAAAGTTGAAACAGTGAGTGCATTGAGGCAACGCCGACACAAAGGGAGGATATAAGCGAAAGTAGCAATTTTGACGCCCTGCGAGAGATTCCCTCATTTTCACAAAATATATTTTACCTCAGCTAAAGATCTTGTTTCCTTATCATAAGAATGATTTTCGTACGAATTGATGTAAAGTACAACTTTGTTCTTGAAAACCAGACGCTTTCTTCCTTTTCTCAAAAGGTATCTCAGAAAATTTGTAATTATTATTGGAAGCAAGTAGACTTTCTTTCTGAAAATGGTTGGAAAAAACCTATTCTCGTGTAAATTTACTCAGAAATATCTTAACAAACCTAGAATGAGACGAAAATACAAAGTAAGTAAGACATGTCTAGTGTCTGACAAATATCATTTGGGAGAAAAAAGTGTTAGGAAAACAACTAGTAAAGTAGTAGTTACGTTCGAAGTAAAAGAACAACAGTAAGATGAAATAACAAAAACTGGAGAGAGCCCAAACATGTGACAAAAACAAGACTTAGCAGAAGTTACGTGTCGCTGGGAGACGATAACAACAAAATCAAATTCCGTCTTCACAATGTAGTACGTCAAGTAAAAATTTGTGAAAAGAAGTTGTTAACAAAAATACGCTGAGGCCCGCAATGCCTGCGGGGCCATGATAAGGCGGTGGGATCTCTAGTAAGCGCCCGCTCGGGGAATCGCTCCTGTTTGGTTCCAAGATATAGAAGGTAGCGGTTCTAATCTAGTATAGGTTGCAATATACTGGTATTTATTGATGATATTTCATTGTGAAAAAAGAAAAACTTTTAATTTTTTCTTCATTATGAGGAGTGTTATGTTAAATATTGATTAAATGTTTCTCTGAGTTTCAAATGTCAACGTTTATTTTAGTTATATTTTAAAATACCTATCTTAAATTCACTACATGTTACAATTTCCTTATTTTCCCCATAAATAATCTTCAACAATTTTGAATTCTCATAATAAACTATTATTATTTGTTGTTTTTATTTCAAGATTTACTATTGAACGTATTGATTTCTTTTCACAAATAGTTAGATTCTCCATTAACCATTAACTTGTCCCATACTCGACACTTACAACCTGTTCGTGGAATACCTAAAGATCCTTCGCCTCACGATGGTGTTTTCAAAGAAAACGTGTATTGATGAGTTAATTAAGCTCCCTATTCTTAACGTTCGGGTTTCGTGTTTATAGAATAATATTTTAATAATTATTTGAGTTAAATTTTCTTGAGAGGTTTGCCTTTATTTGGTACCCGCCTTTGTGGTTTGTTTATTAATCAAAGGATTTTTCGAAAATTCATAATAGAATTAAGTATATTTGATACAAAATTTACTTCTACTTTACATCTACTATAATTTATTGTAAGAAAATAAAAACTGCCAGACAGTGATGACTTAGGAACACATTTATTTACGTAGCATGATATTCAGTTTACAGAATAACGTATTCATCATAATACTCCTTGAAAACTTTTAGTCCCGAATGTATTCTGCTACGAAAATTTTCAATTCATTCTTTTCAACGTCCATATATAGTAAAGCTTAAACCTATACATAATTCATGGAACAATAAAAACCGATTTGCGTACTTCGCTTCACCAAAATTCCATTAAAACTCTCAGCAGTACCCTGGCATATTTTTTTACTTTTTTCATCACAAAAGAATACTCGTGGCCCCAAAAATTGAGTTAATCTTATAACTTTGTACACAAAAGTACAATGAGAGAGACAAAATAAAACAAATAAATTAAATTATAAAAGATTCGTAAGAAGATTGTCGCGATATCCTTTAGCAAATGTAATAACGTTGTTAGGTTTTTAAGCTTTAGTTGTAACATCAACAATATTACTGCTCACAATGAGCATAACAATGTAATTAGATACGTACGTTTTATATTTATTTTTATCGTCAAATATTTCTGTATTTTCATGAATCATTATATCTCAAAGTTCCTTAGTTTAAGATAATATTAACTTAAGTATATTTAAATTCATATCTTTTTCTTTTCTTCATAATAGATTAAAATAGTCGTCGCGAACAAAACTATTACTCATCTTCTTTTAAAAAGAGCACTTACGTATAAATAGACATTTTAAAATATTTTATACAAAATTCATCACAAGATTTTCTCAACAAAATTTCCATTCGCCTCCAACCTAATGTTACCTAAATGTCTAACCCATTATGGGTTCCCAAAATGCGCCTCCCTAAAAACGTACGCGACACGTCACAAAGCGTCCCCACCCCCGAGTGGCGGGTGCATCGCCAAATGCATCATTACGCCTGCCAGACACAATGCACCCCTATACGCGTGTGTGTGACAAAACATTTGTTGCCTCGTGAATGATGCCAGTAATCAATTTGCAAATTTTATTTCAACACCAGTGTGATTTTTAATTTAAGCGAGTGTGCGTAATGCCTTAATTTGATGGCGTTTGACGTAATGGTTTGTTACTTTTCTCCTCCTCCTGTTTTTAAAATGGAAAGCGGTTTACGAGGGCGGTTTCATTTTAACACTTTAATGTTTTTTCACAATTATCCTACGATTCTAAGCAATTTATTTCTTTAGCTTTTGCACACAACGTTGTGTGTGCTCCTTGTTCACTTAGGTAGTAGACAAGACGTACAGCCACATCCACTTAGTGTTTTACCAAGAAAAACACGTGACCTATATCAGATTGTAGCATCTATTGCAAGGAAAATAGCTCTATCCAACCGACCTAGATTTTATTCGATCAACTTTTTTCAAAGACGCGAATACAATCGTAAATCGATTCGGCCTTACAATGTCAGGCCTCAAAAGGTCCCATCATACACCATTATCGCGCGAGTCAACGCACCCTTGAACTAACCATTATACTGTACAAATCCCTACTTACGTTGCTGTCAATCTCACACCTAAAGAAAGAGGAATCTGGATGATCCCAAATTAGATACGCGGTAACGAGACGGCTTCCACAGCAACGATAATGGGTTTTCTTTGCTGAAGGGAAAAACCAATTTCGTTGCTAAAACATCAAAATATCTAAGTCAAGTTGAGGATAATCCTCGTAGTAGACGGTAAGTATCTTACGTCTTGATATTACTTTGTTTGTGAGCACGACGCCAACGGTTACACGTGAATATTTTTATGTGCTGTGAACTTTGTTCGACTTGAATCGATGATATTGAAAAAGTTTGCTTCTTGTTTGTGTTTAAATACGCGTTAAAATGAATAAGAAGATTTTGACAGGTTATGTTTTCAAGAGTTTTTAGAAGGTCCCTGGGTATAATAATCGATAGAGGGAACCGTTTCGTGTAGACCCTAAAACATTTTAGTGCCCACATTTGACTTGGAAATTTTTGATGGTCTCTTGCGTACATTTAGTGTACTCTTACTCGTAACACATTACTAAAACTTTGTAATGATCGTTTTACTATTTTCCAAATGTAAACAAAGCTTTATTTGGTATTGGTATTTGGTAAATGTTCAATAACCACGTGGACATTGTCCAATATAGTGTGTCGATGAATTTACTATACCGATTACTATTATTAAATAGTTTACAGTTTTTAATAAAAGAGTATAACGAGCGATTGAAATCAATACCCTTTGTTTTGCTTCATGAAACTCTATAATTGTAACACAATAACTATAAATTACAAAGAACCTGAAAAAACAAGGGTGAAATAACAGTTGTGTATTGATTACTTCGGTTCCCATACAAATATTAATAAGCTGTCATGTTTTTACTTAATATTGTACATCAAAGTATATTTTTTTATTTCTCCAGTCACATCTGTAGGATTACGGACACCACATCCCGGAATGTTTTCATAACTTGTACAAACATTATCTTGCCGGATGAATTAGTTTTATCCCTAAAATAATTCTCTAACAAAAATACCACATATTCCACGTAACGTAACTAGTTACTTGTATTTCCATACCTTTCCCTTTCAAAGTAACGTTGCATTATTTATTGGGGAAAAACTTTATATTTTCACAAAATAACCGAGCAGATGCTTGGATCACCTGTGGACGGGCTATTAACATAAGTTTCCATTAAAAATTGAACCCTATTATTTGCGATGTAGAGTTTACTTTGCCCCAGTGTATTGTGAGTGAGGGGTTATGTTTTTGTTTTTATAGCTGTTTGTAATCGCCTCGGAAAGGCAGTAGTCGGTGTAATTTTCGTTGCGGGATTGTGTCTTGTAGAATGTTTTATTCAAGCGTTTAGAAATATCCGCGGTGTATTTTAATGTTTGTTTATGAATGGTAATGAGCTGTCGATAGACCTACACGTTCCTCGTACTTTGTAAAGCGTTTCTTCAATATTTCCCGAGAACCCTTAAGAGCAGATGTTTTTGCAAGAGGTGTATCATTAAATAGCAGTTTGGTAAAGTGTGTTACTTTTTTATGTTGAAACATATTCACAAGTTTGTGGTCCTATGTTTATGTTTATACCGCAGTGACCCTTAGTTACGAAATTCGTAATGTTTTAGCACTTTACAAACTATAGTGCTTAGTATCCTCCTTCGTATAAAACCTTTTCGTGATATGATGAAAAACTGTGTCATCAGTTTTATAAATGTTAGAAGAATTTTCACGATACTTCTAGAAACTTCATATGATATGTAGGAAGTATGCACTGAATATGATTCTTTGCGGTCTCGCAAGCGATTTCTGGCCTAAAGTTATTAGACATACAAATCGCGCGTCGCTCAGTGTCCCAAGGCAATGTTGCTTGTTCCCAACCCGTGTTTGCAGAGCTAACTGGATTGCTGCGGACTTCTCATTTATTCACGGGCCCCCACTCTGCCCTAGTTACATTAGCCGCAACTTCTGATATACACATTTTACAATTTTGATTAACTTGGTCCGGTGTTATCGTTTAGACAGATTATCGTACTGTTTCGTTGGACTCTGTTGTGGAACAAAGCGATTGTTGTAACTGCAACTGTGGAGCATTTTGTAGTTCTGGTTATTGTGTGATTTATATGCTTGTATATAACAGGTTTCTGCGTTAATTCGCCAATTGCAAATTTAGCGTTATTGCTATGGATATAAAACAAGAAGAGGTTATCAAATGCACACCCTAAGTTTGAACTTGTCTCTTAACTTTTTAATATTTGTACCTAATCATTGATCTTCAATCCTTCATCATTGTTTACTCACAAAAATAACAACTGCCTACTACGCTGTTCAGAAGAATTGTTGTCAATTAAAACGCAATCTTCAATCGAAAACAAAATCATCAATAGTTAGTCGATCCAAAAATGTAATCCCTGATATTAAAGTAATTGTTTTAATAAAGTAAGTGCCGTATTCATAGTTGCTCTGTTTAACATACCCTGGCAGTATTGCGTACATTGCGACCGCAACTAATCTGACCTAAAATCTATCTAAACACAATTAGATATGGCGGCTTTTAACCTAGCCTGCGGTAGCCATTTTAGCATTACAATTCCGATCATTGTTACTAAATAGAGAAAGATTTTGTATTCGATTTACTTTTAGTTCCTCCGTTCTCCTTCTTTCTTCTGGTCTTTTCCAACTATGTACTTACTATGTCCTATTATCACTGACTATGAGCCTTCTCCACAAGAGAAAAAGAAGTCTTGCTACGTTTGGCAGATGGTTTGGAAATCATGATGGTAATGCGACCTACGATGGTTCATCAGAGAGCGCTGGTGATCAATATACCCATTAGGAAACACAGCTTGTATTCTCAATTTAGCATTACGATTCTCAACTTCTGATCAGAAAAATTCTCACTCACAAAATTCAGACTTGATTCAATTCTATGAATTCTCGATAATGGTACAACATGAAACTGTGTTCACCAATGAACTTCCTTCTGTAACACGAGATTCACATACAAAATACATTTTCATGTTTAAAATTGTTGTCAGCCATCATGCATACAACAATAACCATACATTTACATGTTTTTATAAATATTAATTCTTTTGTTTCAGGTACGTAATTGACATAACTATGCCTCGTTAATGAGAACATCGATACGGGTAATAAATAGGCTCCAATTATTACATTTTCATTTTTATTAATGTACAAACTGATGTTACTGTTAGTGGATGTCATCGAGTTTTGGGGTATTTGTCAATTTTAATGTAATAACATTATTTGCAATGTATTTTAAATATTATCTATTTTTAGCCACAAAGCGTAAGGTTTACTTTGATTATATTATGAAAGATTTCGAACTACTAAATGAATTTGAGATAGTAGGCAATTCAAAACATGAATAAAGCTTGAATGAAGTTGAGATAAGGTCGTATAAAGATAATGTTATCTTTAATCCCAAACTATTAAGTTTCAAAATCGATTACTACAGGTGACCTAAAATTTGAAATGTCAGAAGTAAACGTTATGGACGGTCGTAAATATTGAAACATACGAACCACCAGAAAATGAGAAGTAATCCTACACACGATCTTCCAAGCAAACGTAGCGGGTAAACGGGTCGATGTCATCAAAAATCCGAGGTTAGCTTAACGTAAACGTGCGCGTTTTCAAAATTGCCTCTCGAGGACTCGTGTGCTGATTAAAATACATAGATTTGATCTTACGTGAGAATGTTCGATCAATGCGCTTATTTGAACAAAATCCCCCCTTTGTTGGCTATAGCTACGTACCTATATATAATTCGTTGCATGTGACGTTGTCAATTGTTGATTCGACATAACGCCATTGTGTTGAAAACGAGATAATTTCGGCGCACTCGTTCGGTATTGTTCGGTTATAAATCGGGTTTTGTTACGGAACTCATTTTCTATAATGTTTTATCGATATGAATCTGGAAAAGTGAGTTTACTGGGTCAATTATTTCAATAAATTTCCGATATTATAGGCCGGGTTATTCATATGAAGATTTTATTTCGAAATTATAATGTGAAAAGTAAATTCTTGTTTCATGTTGACCCATTTGTTCTGAATGCGAAATATGAATACCCTCAGGTGTAATTTCAATCGGTATTTTCACGCCATTATACATATAAATCTACCATAAAAAAAACAGTATAACGAAAAGCATATTATACTCTTAATACAGGAACCAGAATACCGTGTTAATTACTAACTTTAAGTAAGTAAGGAAAATCAACAAAATAACTCTAGTACTAACTTCTTTTTCGAAGCCTAAGATAAACATTTTAGCAGACGGAGAAGTTTAACTGATTAGATAAACAAACCGACTTATCTAGTACTAAAAGTTCTTAATGAACATCTAAACATACTAAATAAATATAAATATGGCGGGATACACATTCCCCTCGTTAATTAGTTAAACTTTTAGTTATTGACTTGCAGTATAGAGTATAGTAATGACAGTGATAAGCCCGGGCTTAAAGAAATGTTATTTTAACATCGTACTGGTCTCTAAGAATGTTTATTTAGTGCTACTAATTGCGCAGTTCCGCTTTTTTCGGTTTGAAATGTTTGTTAGTTTTGGTTGTGTTTGTCTTGTTTGATTTACGTTTTAATATTAAGTCAACAGGAAGATAAAGAGGTAGGTACTTTAAATCATTAGGGGTCCCATTAGGAGTTAACTATATCATTAACAGTATAAATACATTATCATGAGAAATCTTTTAGCCAATTTGACACTTCTAGTCTTCAAACAATAATTTAAATTATATTTTTAAAAACATATTAATAGCTACATGCTCATATAGTCTAAGGAAGCGATACAAGTAGACATAACCACGTTTGAAACTCAAAGCCGTTAACGCAATGTGTGTTGGTTGCATCCCTACCTTTTGATACATCTAATCCCTTAATTACCTTACGGCGCCCATGGGAAATAATCCCGTGATTTATACGTTACCGAGACAATTTGGTACGATGCATTAATTATAAAATACCCACTGGTACTATTGTTGTGCAAGTGAAATGCGATTTTTTTAATCATTCTTTGATGGACTTGTTTAGTAGATGGAGTCGTAGCTTTTTTACCGTTTTAATTTTTTCTTGATTGTTGGATTATGTTTGATATTACAATTGATGATAAGTTAGATCAATAGGCAAACACGTAGAAGAAATCCATACTCTGTTTGTAATCTCTTCATATTACTTATAGAAATATCACAACTTTTAGAAGTTGATATCCAAGAATAACTACACAACACAAATGTTCCCAGTGTTCAGTGTAACAGTGTTCCCATAAGCAGACAAAACCAACATAAAAAACCAAATAAATAAGGATTTAACTAATGAATTTCCTACCGAAAACCCGTTTTCTTCACGCAATTCTAGTCAAACCAGTCTCAAATAGAAGGGGGGACTTCACAGACGTTCCTGACACACTAGCAAAAAAAAATCTTGGCTCTTTTAATTACTATTCCGCCGGACAAGCAACGCCACGTCCAGGCGCTGAACGGCCTTTAATTTTATGCTGTAATTACATTTTTTTTCTACGTTAATACCTTTAGGTATTAGTTTAGGAGGTGACAGCTTAATTAATTATTAGCTAGTGAAACGTTCCAATATTAAAAATGGAGTTAATTTGCGCTTACTGTGTGACTTTTTCTCTGTTATGACGTTGGCTGGTGAATAAGAGGGATTAAATTAAAAGAATAAAATATATTTTTTCGATTGCATGACTGAAGAGAAAACACTTATAAGAACAGAACAAATAAGGAATGTTACAAAAATTCTAAGGTAAAAATAAAAAGGCGGTAAACATATCGAGTGAATTTATAGCGCCACTTTATGATTAGTTCTTGTAAGCCATGGCTGCAGGCAACGACCGTCGATAAAGTCAATACAACATTGTCGTTATAAATAGTCGACATTCTAGTGTTCCGCAGAAACATTGTGCAAAACGGTTACCCTGAAGTAGAATTAGCGCACACACTTGATAGTGACGTAAAATTTCGTACCATTTTCATAATTTTACCGGGAAACATTTTCATTGTTGCAAACTTGCCTTACTTCCTCGTGTGAAACCAAGATTTACATTTTAATTAAAATTATTTTGCAGAGCGCAAACAAAATGCTGTATAATAGAGATATATTTTTTCTGGCACTTATCAAACTTTGACCTCTCAATTACTTAGAAAAATCGAAATGAAATCGACCTTCACAACATATTCTGCTAAATGAAATCATAAATTAGAGGGTATACTACCCAATTGCACCTCCATTATCTGGCCTCAGATAAATTTCAGTACGAAAACTGGGAATAAATTGAAAGGCAATGATCATTTTCTCCCACGCCCCCCCAGTTTGTTTATGACCATCTAAAACTGAACGGCTACATCAGAGCGGAGTACCAGGCTATCATGGGCCGGTAGAGGTGTGCAGCGGTCGTTTACATTTTCAATTGCGTCTGGGCTCGCGGCCTAGGGCGGTGCATTAACATAATTGCAGCCACTATATTGATTGGCCAGCTTGCGGGCAAGGTACTCTGTAGATGCTACCAATTGCCGTGGAGCACTGGATTGTTAAAGCTATTCTCCGAGGATTAGATGTTATATACTTGTTGTCTTCGCGATCTTTTTCTAGGTTAAGATCGTGTCCCTATTATACTCTATAATGGACTGTAATGCTAGAGACATTTTTAAATTGTTGAACTCTTTTACTTATTTTGCAATACCAGTGTAATAGAGATTGTTTTATAACACGTTTGTCTCTTCTACAATGTGATTTAATACTGTATTCGTATGCCAATAACAATTCAATCGGCATATTTTGTTTTATGCCAACTCCATTACCACCGAAACTGCAACGTTTGCATGACTATGCTCGAAATTCGACCAATATTCACAAAATACAACAAAACATATTCATCAAATAAAATTTACGTCGACGACTCCATTCAATTTCCTGTTCGGCGCAGATCGGTAGGCGGACCGTCCGTCAGTAGCCAACGGTGGCAGCGAGATATGATCACGACCAACATTACGGGACCGGCTTAACATAATAGCTGCGTTAGTCTTTCTATCGCGAAATTGAATTATTTCAATATCAACTCCACGGTTGTTCAAGTCTAAACGGTTTTCAATCGATTGTAGTAAGCGTCTTATTGTCTCATTAGGATTTTTGTCTTAACTTTTTTAAATAGACACAAAGTCCACTGCTTTCAAATGTAGACATTTTATTAAATCACCAAGAAAGATATTTAAGATCCAATTACGCAACCGAGTTATGCTAATTAAGCCGCAAACGGAAAAGTGCCGTCTTATATTTTTTTCAAATTATTTTACTGCCGCAGTCAGCGATTTTGGATCAAATTGTCTGAAGGTATCTGAATAGGGGAGAAATTACTGAGATCGATCCGACTCCAAAGTGCTCATAAACGCTGATCTTCTTTTTGTTATTTTAGCAGTTTCAGCAATGGCGCCATTTTAAAGATATCAATGCAAAAATTTAGATTAAAACTCGAATTGTAACTCGATAGAAGGAAACTTACAATAATGGTGTATTTTTGAAAGAAAATTCTTCTTATTGCAAATTGGATACGTGCGATGTAAATGGCAATTTGATTTATTTGTCTTACTTACGTAGGTGTACGGAAATGTGATTCGTAATGCTATGATCTTTAAAATCCTTTTACGTTGAAGATTTTTTTAGATACTACAAAGGCGATGGTATGATGGCTGATCTTAAGTGTACGATCATTTTCGTTCAGGGAACACGGTTTCTTTCTGGGAAATTTACATAATCTTGTAATTCAAATGTTTACCTTGTTAAAACTCGGATTCGATTTCTTAGTAAAGTTTCGTAATGTTAAAATATTCCGTGCCTCCTTTTAAATAACATCTTCTAAGACTACTACGCTGGAAAGACTAATTACGTACGGTACGCAAAAATTAATAAACCAACAATATAAGTAAAACAAAGAGTTTCGTCAAACACAAACATCTCCGAAAACACATCGGAACGTCACTAAAAATTCTGATTGCAGCTCAACCCAAAACAAGTACACAGATCTTTAAAACCGCTGGCAAAGCAATGGCGACACTCCCGTAATCCCCTATTCCGTTTGGCAACGTGACCTTCATCAAAAGGCCAAGCAAGGGGGATGCAGCCATAAAAACCTTGGGTACTTGTCATTCAAAAACATCACTGTATAGAAACACGTCTTGGGGATGCCGTAACATACCCTGGTTTCTTGTCAGCAGGGGGACGCGAGCAGAATCCACAATTTTATTTGATTTCCGATTTAAATTCACTCGTAGATAGTAATATTTTGATAGTCTCTGACCGGTGTTATTGTGGAGTTGATACTGTCCGAGTTTGAGGGGGCGAAAATATGTTAGAGTGTGGTTGATGAGATAATTTTATCTATATACGTATTGAGTTGGGTTCTTTTCTATAAAGAAAAAAAAGTGACTGTTCAACTTTTTAAAAGTTTTACTTAAAACTAAGTAATACATATAAAATTAAGTTCAATTCATCAGTACTAAGCGGTTTACAGTAGCAAAATACTTGTTTAACCCATAAATACTCGTAAAGCTTATAAACACTCTATTGTCTACTTATGTCATAATATGTCTAAATAAATCCATGCCCATAATATGTACAGATTGCTATAAGACAATATAATACATTTTATTACATAAATAAATAAAATAGAACCTAATCGAAACCTAATAAATCAGTTTAAGTTTAATAATAGGTTCTTGAATTGCCTTCCTAGTTTTGTTTATTATTATCCTAACTCAAATTCGATTTCTCCAACACGGGTACAATGTAAAAGCCGTTTATCGCCTTCATTTTATAGGTACCAATCTGTAGTGCTAGAAGCGATGTAGTAAAACGTGTTAGCTTAAAGATATAATGAATAAATAGTGACAATATAAGTAGAGGCACTGGACTGAATCGCTAGAAATGATCGGGTGGTAGCCCTACGCCTTAAGCTACGGCAATCGCTTACATCGGTATACTTAACTTAAATGTGAAAACGTAGGTTAGATCCATTATAAGGCTAGTGTGGTACCTAATTCGCTAGGCAGCTAAGTACTGCCCAGGGATGTGAATTGTCTAACACATTATTCGAATAATGACACGAGAACTTTGCAAAATCAAAAATGAATGGGATTAAAACGATAAACAGACAATTGTAGATGATTAATCAATCACTGTGTTATTAAAGTAAACCATTAAGTAAATTGTAATGATTTGAAACAATGCAACTACGTAGCACGTAAGAGTTTTGTTTGGAATTTTAATCCAAGCCAATTGGAGTCTTAACTGATTAAAAAGCTACACCGATAACGCTCGAAATTCAAACAGAAACGCAGCAAGTTAGTTCAGTACATTCACCAAAAATTCGAACACTTTCCCCTAAAACGTGGAGGTTTTTTATTTCGGTAAAGCAAACATATCATCGCGCTAATATTGACGTTCATTCGAGGGTGATTATCCATGCAGATCTGTAATCTTTTGACGTCGAGCACAAAACTTTTCCAATTCGAAGCGACCAACATGTTTAATGTTTATCTGTGTGTTCACAAAAACATCGGAAACCCTCCCCACGAATACACTGAAGATTGATTGGAACATCAGAAAGGGAAAATTAAGGTTTCGCAGCGCAATATTTTAAATTTATTTGCGTCTACGATGCAAATTATGAAATAGAGATGGGGTGGCCACGTTTTTTTTATTTCTCTCGGTTTAATCGAATAGGGGAATCTTTTGTTAAAACCCTAAGATCGAAAACTGTTTGCTTTGCGTCCCGTTTCACAGTTAAATTCCACCATCATCGATATTCTAAGGAGCTAATTCTGTAAATTTTTATTTGTCTTGAAATAATGGGACTTTTGAAGTATTCCAATTTCCTTTTATTTGTTTGATATTTTTTTGTGGGTGTTTTACTTAGATCAAAGTTGTTCAGTTATTGAGATGAGCTCATTTAAATTTTAGAATGTTAAGTAACTGTGATCGTGGACAGAAATAAATTGGGTGTTTTCATGCTAATCAGACAAGAAAAGAAAATCGAAAGATTTTCTCAATTAGGTACTTCAACGTTTCGAGTAAAGATAGAAAAGTTAAATCACAATCATACTTTGTCGAGACGATGTAAATATATGCATAGCTACCAACTGACAGGCAAAATGTTGCGATTTTTCAATTGTAATTATCTACGTGTATTCTATATATTTCTGCCGTGCTTGTATCACATACTGTACCACCTATTTTCATTTAAGAAACATAGGTCTAAATAGCTACACCAAAATTGGTAAATTACCTGAATGAAACCCTACCTGATATAACGAAACACCAAGAACCAAAAGCACAAACAAAAGAAGTAGACATCAATAAATCCTCCGTTCTCACAGACATTATTACCCGGACAAATCAACGAGGTATAATAGGGCCGAAGATATTTTCCAATAATAAGAAAGGAGAACTAATCTTACTGAAGCTGCTAAGATAATATAGGGCGGTCCCGTGGGCCCATCTTATTTAGCCGGTTTACAACGTATAGGGAGGCTATAGTCCGATGGTTTCGCTACAAGAATACAATTAACTTGGATTATTGGATTCGTGTAATTAATTCGAGTTTATACACTTTGGTATGGTACTATGTTAGCTAGGTAGGGTGATAATTTAATTTCTTGATTCGTTTAGAATTGTTGAACTATGTTTTTGTTGTCGAGATATTTTAACAACAAGGATTATTTGAAAAGATTTTACTATCGTTTTCCTAAACTTATCTGTAAAAAAATGGGTAACCTTGAGCTTAACAGTAGATAACATTTCAATATTACAAAAGCAAATCTTAAATAAATTCAACAATATAAATATGTCACTGCGGAATGCGCAACATGAGCTTTCCTTATACGTACAATAACAAATAAACCAGCAAACATAATGAATATATCGAACAAAAATAATACCACAACAGTATCGACACGACACGACAGATATTTCTGCCGACCGACTTAATCTAGCGTTATGTGACCTCCATCTTATCCTTACGATTTAGCGGTAACTCGCCTAGCTAATACGATGATATCTTTCGGAAAATAGGATACCGTTTGACTTCACCCTCGACAATTAAAAGACTGGATTATATTGGAACATATAAGCCTAAGGCTTTTGTAGTCTATTCATAGTGTAGGGAGACATGTGAATTGGTAGTTTCACTAATAAATAACAGTTTAAAATTAGTGTTCTTGACTTGACAACACAATATGGCACATCAATATTACAAAGTTTGAAAATAGAACAAAATTTACGTTTGAGTTTCGAATTACTGATTGTGGCCAGTGTTTTAATTGTCTCTTACTAGTGCACGTAAAAAGTTTGTATGCATAGAAAAAAAATATATTTTTTAAATTATTTTATACTTTGAGCAATCAAGCTTTTCTTTCTTTTTTAATATTGAATACAGTATGTTTAAAAAATAGCAGATTATTTCGCTATAATTTTTTGCTAACATAAAATTTTTCTAATACAAAATAAACATAATAACATCTCGAAGTTATAATAAAGCCCAAGTGAAGACAATAACATTTGCCAGCATTGTTCTGGACAATAAGGGGTGAACTTTTGCCCGTGTAATCTTAACAGCGATCGCCGACCTGCGCTCTTGTTCGACACAGGTTACACCACTGTGTGTTTGGAGCTTACAACTTGAGAAATTCCATGTCGGATCGAAGTTACATTTGTTTGGGCTGGTCAAAAGTCTTAGGTAAAAGGTAGATATTTTTCAAGTCTTCTTATAAACCGAAATAATATCTTATTCTATCGCAACTTTCTTAATACCTGTATATTTATAACATTCAAGTTATTTTTTATACAAGCATATTTCATAAGAAGCCCCACACGAAATAATTTATGAAATGTATAGGTAATTGGTTTTGCAACTACTAACTATAGTGTCACTAAGATAACTTTCATCTTTCACATATAAGGTAAATAAAAATAAAAATAACATCATCCTGATTTCCCTATAACAAGCCTCAACCCTTCACATTACCATTAATGTTGAAAAGTTCATTAGCTCCAAACACACATGCCAATATTATCCGTATTAGGAAGGTAGTAAGTGCGAATTTTCTAATTGTGGTTTTACAACGTTATTGTATTACGAGTGTGGTTTCTTTGTGCACAATTGTAAAGCTGTTTCCTCTCAGGTAACAAGGTAAAATGAGCATCAAAGCAGATAAATATGTACTGTTAAATAATAATTAAATTACCGTCTCATTGCTTCTAACAATGCTTTTGAAGCACTCAATATAATTATTATCAGAGTGAAAAACATCAACTGATGAAGCTTTTCAAAGAAAAATAATTCGATTATTATCGTGGGTTCTTTGACTGCAGTTCCGTACTTTAGTTAATGTTGGTACTAAGTGGTGGACATAATTATTTCCTTCCTTGTTTAGTAAAATATAGACAAATTTAAATATAGTTAACGTACGTGGTTGTTTTGGTATATAGAATTTCATCTATAAACAATTACTTTTATAAAAACAGATTTTTCCTTTTCCAATTACGTAAAAGACACTGCCTTTACATATAAACTACTTGTATAAATACACATTTGAAACATTCCGACTATAATTAAAATGTGATGTTTTGATCTTCATAGTAAAAATTGTTCCTAATCCCATACTCTGTGTAGCAGTAACGAAGGCAGTAAACCAGCCGGTTCCTCGTGACGAGTGGTCGTGATGTGGCTGCAATTTGAACAGCATCATGTCAGCGTATCAGCAACGACTGAGTACTCCTATAATTGTACGTAAACCATCTTTCAAAGATGATACGAAGCAATGTGAAAGTTGATGATGTGGTTGTAGTTAAAGAAGATTTTTTTAAATACATAGGTACAATTTAAAATTATTTCATAAAACTGAAACTTTCTATTAATTTTAATGTAAGTGTGTAGAACAATGTAGTTCTCGATTAATTATATTATAAAGTCAAATATTACCAAGAATTGGGTATTTTTTACGGAAATTACAGGTTTTTGATACATAGCGGTTATCCAGACTTTATGAAACAAATCCTAAATGTGAAACATACGAATTATAGTATATCACACATACAATCACGGTTCGTAAAAACACTATCAATAATAATATGCGATACCAAACAATACTAAAGAAGTGGACCAATCCATACAAACGTTACATTTCTTTCCCTTACCAAGGAAATCCGGCAACACTACAATAAAGTGTCAAAATTACTACAAATCACCGAAAATAACTGTGATAACCATTTTAGCAGTAGTTGGAGAAAATCTAGGCACGGAACTTAGTAGACTGGAATCACGAATACATGTATAAAACCCATAAAATATAATAAAACAGAAGCTTACACTTAGTGTAGAGGAAAGTGGGCCCAATAGAATACGTATATTGAGTCGGAACATGCAATCTATTAAGTTTTATCGACGAAACTTTTCAGTTACCTTGACCCGCTTTGAAATATTTTTGTGAACGAAATTGTTTACTAACAGACGAAGAAATCTTATCTTTTTTTTTTTTTAGCTAAATACACGCATATTATGTGAATTCGTGTCATGAGGATTTTTTTTATTAAAATTTTCTCCTGTGTCTTGGGTGAGTTTACAAACATAATTTCACATACACATGACACCCAAACCCATAACAACAATTTGTGGACTACACACAAGTCTGCTCCGTGTGGGAATCGAACCCGCTACACGTTACGCGGCAACCGATTGCCTAGTCTTCAGTAAAGAAGTTGTCGGATCACACAAGTTTTGTATTACTGGTCATTACTAAAGCAGTCTTTCTAATATTGAGTATAAAGTATTAAATTATTTGCAAGATTTATTTACACACTTTCAATATTTCACTACGATTCCATTTCTTAGTTGAGTGTCAAATTATGAAGAAACTTATATGACACATGTTCACGGAAATATGTAATAAAAAGCTGTCGTTATGAGAATTCTTATAGCTCAACTACCTACGTGTCAGATTAAACTATATTCTTTATAACACGTCCCTGTCTATTGTCAAAGTTTTTGTTGGTAGTAAAAAAATAAGTGTTTTTTTTATATATTTTATTGCATGACCAACAAACAGACTCCTGAAGTTATGGTGGTGGATATTGACATACTATGTGCTTTGCTCAAGTCGTAAAAATATTTACCTAACGTTTGGGAAACTAAGGATATCTCATAATATCCAATAACCTATTCAAGTAACTTTTTTCTTTTGATTATACGTACCTATAGGTAGTGTAAAGTTTACGGCTGACGTCACATTTAATATATGACCACCACAACCGCACCTTATTGTCCCTAACCAAAAAGAAACAGTACAGGTCTAACCACCTCGCTTTTCCCCTTCACAGCTCTATAGCTAAGCAATAAAGCGTTCCGAATAATAACCGCCCCGTATACAATACGCCAGAAGTTATAAATGTTAATATTATGCAATTACCCGCCTTGCCCCTATGGGATACAGGTATGTATACCAAAACTCCCCTACTTCCCCCAATCCGGTATAAGTTGTTACTATAACACCTGGGTTTGCGGAAATTTGCCGAAAATATGTTAATTTTCATGACAAATTCGAAGGATAATCTGAGTTTTCGTTGAGGGAGATAAGTGGATGAATGTGTCTGTCTACCTGTCTGCCTGTCTGTTGGTTAAGTAATACGTTGTCATATATTACTTTACATTTAGTCTATTAACTGAAGCTAAGGTAAACTGAACCTTATTACTAGGTATTAAGGCCCTGCAATTTATTTGGTTTTGTTTCTCTCGTTCATAAGAACAATTCTACCATAGCTCGAGGCACTATAATGGTATGTACACAGCGACAACACAAAGTAATAATATTACGGAATACAATGACATTACTAGAACGCCTCCTACTAGGAATCGCGGTAATCATGTCATGCCCTACATTACAATGAATCTCATCTCTTATAGTTATTCCGTGTGTAATATAAAAATGAAACATGTAAGACTTATTTCTGTTCTTTGTAATGTTAACGGTATTTAATTGATAAATGGGAAATAGGTACTAACGTAAGAATACAGTAGATACCTATAAACTTTTTATACTCAAGTTTTAAGATAAATTAGGTTTAAGTAAAAATACAGTAGGTACCTATTTTTTATACTCAAGTTTTAACATAAATACACGACCAATCTTTGCTACAAAAAATCCATTTTCCTACATAACTAAATGAACCCATCATCGTCATTTCCCATCCAAGTGATACAACAAAAAAAATAATTAACAATATTTATTATTTCGTTACGTAAATTAATAATAGGCGCGAAACATTTAGTCGGCATCGCAATCTATCACAATTCATCACCAAATAACGCGTTCGTAATATAAACGAAACAGACAGGCAACTGAAAATGTTATAAATGTGAGTCGAGTATTGTTTTTGTGTTATTAACAATACACAACAATACGAGTACACAAACAGATGGAAAAACTAGAGGGCGAAGGGATAGAACATTTCCAGAACCTCATTTGCCTACATGAACAAATAACTTAGTACAAAATTGTTCAAAACTACATTTTGTAGCAATAAATTCTAAACTAATCCTTTACATTAAACCAAAAAAGACATCTAATTCGAAAAAGAGCAGCAAGAAAAAGTCGGATTTTGTGAAATATACCTTTTTTCTTCCACACCTACTACCGTCTTAGAATTTGAACAAAATAACACTGAAAAGAAAACTTGTTTTTTTTTATCACAATTGAACAACCCAAACTAACACCTCCATCTTTCTAAACCTGACAGCAAAAAACCTTTTCCTTTCGTAACAATAAACCACAATACAGCAACATCTTACACTTCAAAAAACCGCACAAATTCCCAACACCGAAACACAAACGGAAATTAGCATAACAACACTGTGACAGTATGTGTGTAAACAAGAGAAATCTTGAACTCCAACAATTTGCACAAACAACGTAATCCTGTCGCCGCGCCATGTTTGAAGCTGCGCGTAATTAGATAATTGCATGAGACCTTGTCGTTTGCGCATTAAACTCTAGTCGGGTCGCACAAACACAGCACCCGATCGATGGATCGACAGACCCGTTAATGAACGACTGTTGAATTTGTGAGTGACAATCGAATCAGTTTGATTGTTTTATGAAGGTTTGTACCCACGGCTGGAGCGGTAATACTGCTAACGTGCTAGTTTGCGTATACAATTTGATGTATAGCGTGTAGCGGTGTTAGCAAATCAACTTAGTCCCTTTCTATATTAAAGCAAACATTGGGGGGTTAGGCTTCTAGTTATATATGTCGTTTGTGCGTGCATTTTTGACACGGCATTTACTGTTTGTGTTCCAACTCCATCCTACCGTTAATAGCTTTGGTTTATTCTTTACCAAAGGAAACTATGATCATTATTTATCATTTTTGTATACAATTTAAACCTTATTAACTAATCAAACACATTGCTGTTTGAATATTACTTCCTTGTTTGTTGCTTTTGCCTAAACTTATTTTTTTAAATCACGTCCACCCCTAAGCATGGTTAGGGATCAATTTCGAAGTGCGTGGGTTTCGTTTTTTTCAATCAACCGCATCGTCAATCAAAATAGGGGTGCGTTAAGGGTCGAAATTATTTAATCTATAGTTCAATGGCCTTAATATTAATAGGAAAAAAGACAACAATCTCTACCCCGCTTGTTTTAATTTCGATAAAATAAACGTGAAGGAAAACGTAGACTTTCATAAGACAGTTTATTTATATTTATTTTACTCTTTACGCGCCGCATGAGAGCTCAGAGACGAACTTGGAAAACTATATTATCCAGTTATAATGTATTATTATGTCAAAATATGTAAGTTCATTTCTAGAGAGACAATGTTTTCCAGAGTTAAATATTTTTTTCTAAAAGAAGACAAAACATCATTTAATTTCAGGCACCGATAATAGGGTCTTACTTAACATTTATAAAACCCAAAAATAAACCTTTAAGTTCCCAATAAACAATTATGCCATAAACATGATACTAATGCTTATATTTTCTATTTGTTACAGGTAAGGATTCCACCACAGACCCAACCCAATTAGAAGTACCTTCATTACGAACAGGTATAACTTTACATTCATTTAAATCTGCGCATTCATTTACCAATAACTGTCTGTTGTAACGTAAATGGAAAAAGTGCATATTACTTAGGGGATGGGCGATAAACAGAGGGTATCTTGCCACCCTCGTTAGTAGGAGAAATCAAATTAATGGGGTTTTCCTACCTACCTACGTGTGCCGTGTACCGTGCACTTAAAATTGTTATTTTATGTAGATATTTGTGAATAAGTGGAGTCGGCTAATTCATCGTCAAAGTTGACCCTTGAGGACTGAACAACAAACGACGCTAGGGCTTTTGTTCTGGGCAATAATTCTTCATGTCAGAAGTTTTGTTGTCTTATCGCTGCATTGTAATTCTTAATGTATTTTACAATACACATACAACACTTTAAAATTGGTACATACAAATGTATGTTCTCGTTACTCTTACTAATATTATGTATAACATTTTGAGTCTATTTACATAAGTAGACGACAATTTGTTTGTTATAATACACAGACTTTAAAATATTTTCACTAAAGATACTTAAAATATTAAACTTATACACAATATTAAAATAAAATCAAAACATTAAAATCGGTAAATATCATTACGTATACCACATAATTGTCATGTTTACTTAACAATTAAAACTCCATTGAAAATACATAATGTCTAAGTATTTATCTATTATTTACATTTCGATTACTATAATTACAGATGGACAGTAAAATGGACGTTTCCATGTGAATATTGTATTGTCTAAACTCGTTTGTGACATCGTTAACTTGACATGTGAATGTCCACGTGCTTATCTATTTATTGGAATGAGTTTATTGATTTCACCGACTTTCCAATTTAATAGGCCACATTTTCCCTAAATATCTTTTGACCCACATACTCTAAAACTTTTTTTAACAGCACAAAACCTAAACTCAATTGAAATGTTCGAAATTAACAGTATAACTAACATAATCATTTCATAATTACGAAGATGAGAGCCATATTCAAAGTTACCTGTAGATAATTAAGCTATTCCCGTTCTAAAACAGACTAGGGTCTTGTAAAATTATTTGAACCGAACCAACATTTACGTAGACACATCAGATCAAGCAATTATGTACTCAGTGTTAACACTTGTACCAATCAGCCCCCGAGGAATACAAATAGAGAGTTAACATCGCGAACGCGTGACACCCACCAATAAATAACCTACAACTGGCTTGTTAAAAAATTCTAATGATTACCAAGAGAAGTTGTGATACGGCCATATTTTCGTTGGAACGATTACAACCCCCTTTTAACCCGAAAGCAGGTACGAAACGGAAGCGGTTCGTCGGCCACAAGGATTTATAGCCCCAACGGGGTTCAAATCGGGGGTGTAAATTGGTAAATGCAAGGGTTCAAACCGTTAGTACACTGGACTGATACCTAATCCCTCCCTGTACTAAAAAGTCGATTATATTGTGATTAACGTAGGGTACTGATTTTTGGTTTTATTTTGTTTTGTTGACTTAATTGCCACTGGTCTTGTGTATGTAGGTATATACATCCAAGAGGGACTATAAGATATGTTTGCATACATATTATTTTAATAATGTCTATTGCAAGTGTTGTACAATTCTATAGTACTACTAGTATGTAGAACACATACAACATTGATGATATCTTCTAAAGAATATGATTTCCTTCAGATACATACCCAAATAATATATGTATTTACATAATATTATCCTACTCTTTGAAAATATATTCGAGGTATAATTTTATTATGTCGCAAAAAAATATCAATCCAAATAAATCCATAACGAAATCTCTGCGAAATGAAGCCATACAAAGAGCGATGTTATCAAAATGAATAGATCGTCATATGGAACTAGATAACCCGCTGTACAAAAGATCGTAAGGTCCCGATAAGGGCGTCCGATAGAGGGCGATAGTGTAGCCTTCGGAAGTTCACCGTCTGGGCTACTAACGGAAACGCTTTGTCCCTACGGATTTAGGGATAACTCGAGAGGTCGATAAAACGTTTCCAAAATTATACGGAATTGAACCTTACTGCATTCGAAACTATTCCGGATACTAATTTAGTCGCAAAAGATTCGGTCCATTGGTTATCCCTTTTTCGAAACGGTTGGAAAGCATGAGTCGATTGTAAAGTTTATTTATGTTGGATAGGTACGTAAAATTCTATTCTGTCCACTATAAAAATTGAGAGTCTTGAGTACAATTTTAACAATTTTTAAAATGCCCAATACGAAAAACCCAATCAAGTTTGTATACCTACAGTGTACAGTTCCGACAACGAAATCAAGAGTTAAACAGATTTCAAACTATACTCCCTAAAAAAACTGCAAGTCATGCTAAAACAGCAAACCACAAAATCACACCAGCTAAGAAATCTCCCAAGTCGTTTCGTCACATTTTAATTCTTCATACAATATCTCGAACCATCTCGTAATTAAAACTTGCTCCAATTTATTAATTAGACATTAAGTACTTATACAGCGCAAACTTCTCAGAACTCATTTCGCGAGGGAACCAGTTCGATTCCGACTTGAAATGAATTGTCTTTTGAATTTATATGTAAATGTCGTCTTACTTGAGAGAACATAGTTTATTTCTGCTATTCTGAGCGTTGCTACTTTGTATAAAGTCTGATACGAATTAATTTTACGCTTGCTATAATTTCGTGTTGCCGCTAAAGGGGGTCTCAAAGGAAAGCAATAGACACTGCCGGTGTGAAAACACACTTATTGCATTCTGGTAATTAGTCTGCTAGAAGGAATATTTAATTTTAAGTGTTTAGCCTCGCGATTCGGAGGAACGTTCTGGGGAAAATTGTTTGAGGTGAATTGAATAAGGTGTGTAAATGTAAACCAAACAGATGTGTTGTATTATATTGCTTAGTAACTTCAGTTCTTTAGAAGTTTAGTTCGTCGTTTCTCGTGACTTTTTGAACCGTTTTATAAAAAAAAATTCAAAGCAATTAGTGCTAATAATTTCAGTTATGATGTTCGTCTTCGCCATGTCCACTTACACCAGAGCATTAATACTCTACTACAAAGACTTAAAAAAATGTTTTAACAAAAATTCAAGGCGAGAAATACCTAAACTTAAAAAGTATTTTAAATGTACAGCACTAGTAAGTACCAGTTTTAAAGCTGTAGTTTCAGCTACGTGCTTTGCGCCATTTTAATAATAGTAGCTGCAAGAAAGAACTAAGATACTTATAAGTATATTACTTTACTTCCTCCGACCGTCTTAGCTCGACCCTCTCAACCTCTTCCCAAAGGGAATCGCGATACGTTCCCCTCCCTGGCTCGCTTGCAGCTACACCATATCAAAAGTATGAAAACAACAATAATTGACTTCTGTCCAATCAAACTGCAATCCAAAGTCTGATGTCGCGATCTTTGACAGATCGTGTTTACACATTCCACGTACTTTCACCTGTGTTTACTCTAATCCCCCCGCCACCCGCACACCGCACCACCCGACCCCTCTGTCAATTCAATACGAAAATCCAATTTCTTTTACGTTACAACTTCGCTCATTTTGTTTCGTCGAAGAATCGAAAGTTGGCCAGTATATGAGGATTTCTATTGACTCGTATGCTAGTGACAGCCCTGCAGCTATTACTGCTTCGGATCCCCTGATTATTGACTGAAATAAATGTACGGGATGTCTCTATTCTGAGCGTAGGGTTAGCAAACGACGGTAATTAGTCTTTTTGTTCTGCTTTCTATAGAAACTCCCAAACGCTTTTATGAAGTCATGTAGAGAAATAAATATCGACAGGTATATTTATACTCGTTGTGATACTCGTACTGGGGAAATAATAAAGACGAAGTACCGACATCTTATCTTACTCCGAAAATAGACTGGTACTTCAAATAAACGGCCAGAATGCGAACATTCTATTTATTTTAAAATACCTTTCTTATTAAATAAGAGAAGTTTCACGACAAACGCACCCTCTAGTCACCCTACCTCCGCAAATTGAGAGGGTTACATTCCGAATTTGAATTTGTATAATGATGTTTTTGGATAATAAAAGGATTGAATAAGCAAGTAGATAAGACGAGGATTTCGTCGATCGATCGTCATTCACGGGCCTTGGAAATTCGATTTTGTGACGAAATTATAGCCATTTCACAGCTCCATACTCGGGTTACTGTATGTGTTTTCTTAAACAAGTAATTATTTGGCGTTTTATCAAATCTAAACCGCCTCCAGACAGGCGAAAATGTTGATTCAATCAACATTTTTGCTAGTAAACCAAAAAACATTTATGTAAGTAACAAAAGAATCGTGCAAAAATAAACGATAACTCGAAGAGATAGTACTCATATTGCGTTGTAGTTCGTTCTTTGGCCACAACTTTATTTAAGTACAACATTGTTTACAAAGACATTGTATGGAATTCTCCCGTTATCCAGCATATTGTGTTTGCCTAACTTCGTTGTACAGACGTAACTTGGACTGATGTCTTTATTGGAAGCATGGCTAGAGGCCCAGCGTTTCGATTGACAAGGTAGTCGCCAAAGGCTATGTTCACAGTGGGTCCGTTGGCTTTATGCAATCAAGACGAGGCTGGCCTTATGTAACTGGAACACGCGTGAATAGGCAAGCTAATATTGTCAGCTTTGTCGTTAAAGAAACAAGAAAATGACATATTTGTTTCAATAAAATATATTATATTTGACTGTAAACATACACACATTCAAAAGAAACTATTATAGCGCCTGATCTTCCATAAATATTTAGAAGAAAATATCATTATCCTATGTCAAATTTTGAGAACTTATTCAGACCTCAAGACTAACTAGGATGACCCCAAAATATTTAAAGCCTGATCACACATTGAAGTGTCAAAATCAGGTTTCATACTTATAGAAACTCTGCAATGCTTTTGGATTTCAAATACCAATACGAGGTAAAGAAAATTCTTAACAACGAAAATCATTGGCAGGTGGGCCATAATGTAAGTCTTCATATAAAAACGCCGAACAATCGTAGAGATCACACTGACTTTTAGAAGGACCATAACGTATCGAAACTCCTCATCGCAATTTTAACGAAGGCATCGGCTGCTTTCGACAGGCAAGCAGCATAGGGGCGACTCAGAAGGTCCAAGGGATTGGGGTTAACATAGAGATGTTACCCACCCCCTTAAAAGATACAAATAAAAAGCTTCTATTTTTTATTCTAACCAAAATACATTCGGTTGTTTTAAAGTTAAGTAGTAGAGTTAGAAACTTATTTGGTAAAAGATCACTTCTTTGACAACAATATAAATTACCAACTCTGAATTTGTTTGATATAGGTAATCGATGGCTAAATTGTACATACATACATATATACATACCTATTGTAGGATTTTTCGGCTTAGGAATGATCCTTCTGTATTTTCCTTTACCCCAAGAGAGGTCAACAGGGTGGATCCTTAGGGAGGGGGAGGTAGCATCCTGCGTTCGACACACGGGTTCAGACCATTCGTCTAACGAGTCACTTGCTTTAGGTTTAAAGATTTTTTCCTTTTTAAATCCGTCTGGAGGGATTCCTTACTTTTTTTTTCTTTAGACGCTATGCGTAAATTTTCCGCCTCTTTCCGTTCACCTTATTAAGGACCGGTCAATTTAGTTTCATTTTATTCACAAGTTGCCGAATTTCAAGACGAGTTTCTGACGTCAGAGGGAGCCTATTTTTTCAAATTTTCTTGTTAAATACTTCTTCATTATTAATATACTCTTAAGTCGACGAATGAAGGTAAATAAGTAAGTAACTTTGATCTATAATAAAAAATAGACCCATAATTCATTTGAAAATGAAACTGAATAATACGACAGACGGGCTCTAGACGAAAATATACCCTAAGAAATATTTTTTTATTCATATCAAATATCTCCAGACATGAAACTGTATACATCTGACTGAAACAAAAGAACAAACAACGGCCAATACACTGTCCATAAACTATAAATAACACGAAAAGACTAAACAATAAATACACATCACCTCACGATACTTAATTACGGGAATAAAAGAAAACATTACTCATACAACTAATAAAAGTTCCCGAGTTACTGCCGACGTAACTATTCATCAAAACGGAGCCTTCCTGATAACAAGGAAAAAAGTATTCAAATGAATCTGCTAGATAGAAATCTCTTAATAAAAAGGTGCTTCATTCGACGAACATTATCTCCACTGTGGGCTAACTTAACTTACAAAAGACTGTTAACTTGGACACAAAACAAAAGCAATAGAAACTTGGGGCACTGAATAAAAATAACGAAATCAGCGGTCCTAATTCATTTTCAAAAGTGAGAGTTCTTGACGTCTCGTTTTGATTGCACGACACGACTGCGATACGATTGCTGTTACGTTCGAAGTTTTTGAGTAGAAAATGAAAAAGTGAAGTTGAAAAATATATTCGTGCAATATTTTGGTATCTTGTTGTACTTTAATAATTCTGATACAAAGAAGGTACAGAAAATAAAAGTACCTACTTTTTTTAAACAGATGTTTAGTTTCATGTATATATTTTAAAGCTTATTTTTAACATTAGCACCCAACCTATGTAAGTCCCACTAAATCTAGTATCAAAACAATTAACATTTTATGTCCGCACACCATTTTGAATTTAGCGCCTATAAACTTATTCAACATGGCTACGATTACCAGTCGTCGCGTGTAAACCCCAAGGGCAGATAACACAGCGAGGCCGAAATAAAATTAAAGAAAAAAAAGGAAAAAAGAAAAAGTTTCAAAGCAACAATGGGCGTTCGCCGCGACAAAACACATTGCCAGTATTAAAGGAGTTGGTAGAACTTTTCTTGTTCGCTCCAAAAGGGAAAGATGAAACGGCTTATAGACAGCAGAAATCTCTTAGTACACGTATAGGAGATAGGCTCACATGTGTGCGCGACTACCCATGTGACATTTTTTTAAATTGACACATTGCTCGAGTGTTCACAATGCGCCCCAGGTTACTCCTGACGTAAGTACGTCTCCAATGTTTATGCATTACATCACTCAGGCTTTTCTTGGAACCAAGTAAAAATGTCTTGTCAAAGAAATTTCACATTTCCAGATTAATACGGTTTCATTTTCTGCGCGCAATATTTTACGAGCCAATCTTTTGAAATACGTGAAGAGACCTAACGAAGGAGACACTATAACAATTAAAATTTCTGTCATAAAGGAACAAATAAATATCTGAAAGTTCTCAAATTGAACAACTTTCGCAATTTCGAAAAACGTCTATGAAAGTGAAATCAGTAACGGCCCCCATGAGCATTACCGTAAAAACAAATCAAACAACTTTCTGTGGCCGAACTGTTGCTCCTAAGTTGCTCGTCTGAACGAAGCTTAAAAACTTCGCGTAGATCGTCAGGCTTTTTATTAGGTAGAGTAATGATTTAAACCTATTTGTCTAGGACACAGAGACACCGCGCCTACTAGAAGTGACCTAACGATAAAACTTCACCTTTTTGACTTATCTCACGCAAGGTCGAACTCGTAACATTACGTGTAAGATGAATTATATTTCTGAAATAAGTACTTACTTTTTTCTCCACTTAACTCGAATTAATGGCTTAAAATAAACTGAACTTTCAAAGCCTCAAAGGTTTCAATGCACGCGACATTGTTATCTTTTCAGATAGTAAAACAAAACAGTATTGAAACATTGTTTTAGATTTTCTAAAAAAAGGTATTGTTTTAGGCCTAATGAATAGATGTGGTATTTTAAGAGTGGAAACCACTTTGGTAAACAACGACCGACATAAAGAGCAGACACTTGATGCGGAGATATTAAGGTCAGCGCGCACGGCACGACGCGCACGAGAAATGCGCGGCCCGCGAAAAGAATCCCTTTGTGTGTGTTGCCGTTCTAAAAGTATTAGTTTTTCCGAATCCAATTTCAACTTGTGCAGTTTTTTGTCAGTTCGGAATTTACGGAATCCGAAGTGAAGATTTCGGAATGTTAGTGAGTAATGGTCAACTTCGGTGTTTTTGGTTAGGTAACGGACGGGATTCGATGAAATGAGATTTTCTTAGAAATTCGAGCTAAGATTATTTTACAAGGAATTGGTATATGTATATACTTCTAGGTATTCCATTCACGTTGTCTTAACAGCTATTTATTATTGTATACGTAACTATGTAAATATGTAGTATAGTTAACCAGTTACACTGAAAACTAAATTATCAATATTACAGAAATAAACCCAGAAATGTCAATTTGCAAAACCTAATTATGAACCTCCATAACACTATTGTAAACAAAAACAAACTACCTATCCAACAAAATAAATATAGAAAACCAGAACCAGAACAAAGTTTTCGGCAAGAAGAAAATGAATAGATACTATATACAAACTATATTTATGTTGTATACCTAAAACAAACAAAGTAAACACAGAAACCAGTTTATGTGACATTCTCTCAGTATTTAATTTGTCTCATTTCTTTTGAAGTTCGCTCGGCAGTTGTTACTAAAACTTTCCCGAAGCTTCGGCCAGGTAAAAGAATTTCCCATTAAAAAAAGGACAGCACCGAATCGGCTGTAAACAATTCACTCCAATTCCTTTATTGGTTTTATCAGGCGCGTATGTCAAATTCTCGTCTTCTTACTAAGGACTTTCTTTTATAAAGGAACAAACAAGATTCTTTTAAAACAGTCCTCTTCATTCCAACTTTGTCTAACTCCAAGTTCGGACTTAAAACCTGTTTTGTTGGATTTTTATTTTAAGGGTGCACTAGTCTCGTTTTGTACAACTCTTATTCTGATTGTTAGGAGCGAATGTACCAGTTTATAAAACAAGTTTGTTTTCAATGGACCTCTGAGGGGTTTTTACTTCGATATCGTTTGTATTAAAAGTGTAATTGAGATTAACTGGTGGCTGTTCCTGATATAACATGAAACCATGAAGAAGTTTTAAGAACCCCTGTTTTGAAAGGGAGAATTTTAAGAATGAATTGTGTGTATATTATTATTAAACACCAATTTCTCAATCCTCATCGATTCCTACCGCAATAATTTCAAATACGGAAAATAATTTCTCACTTCAAGAAAATTCTCTTACTTTAATCTTGAAACCGAAATGTAAGTCAACCAATCTTCTCGTAATGTAATTCGGATTTTTAAGGCGTGTCACGCAATCTCGTGACGATTTTCAATCATGACGTCAAACTGGGGAATTTCCAATCACACGTGTAATAAAAAGCGTCACTGAAAGCATTTTTTCATTAAGTAAATAGGAGTAAGGATCGCAGGATTTTTCAAGTATAGCTACATTATACATATAATTTATTCAACAGACTCGTTAGCCATTTCGTTGTAAATCTAAACAAATACCAAGTAAAAGCTTAACTTTAAATAAAACTTCAAAACTTGTAAAAAACTGTTCAAAGGTTTTGTTCTACTTAAACTTGTATACAGCATTTTATAGTTGTGCCATTACAAACGTGCGAACTTGTCATACGTCAATTTTATCAGATCTCTCGCTCACACTAATGCAAGTTATGCGAGATAGTCACATTCTTTTGACGTGACACTTCGCTCGTTTGTAATGGCCCAACTATAGTTTTTTTTTTTTTTTTCCTATAACTTTTCTTGCCTTGGGCGAAGGGGGAAATATCATCCAGTGACTTCTCTTGCCTTGGGCGAGGTGAGAGCGGTGTCAGACTCTTATTGACTAAAAACCACCTTATTCCTACTTCTGCTTTTCTAGTCGGAGCCCCGGTAAAACCGCTAGGTAGTCCGCAACTCCAGATCGGACATCAACCCTACTGGGCCCTCATCTGTAGTGATCTGATGGCTCTTTGAGGCGCGCGCAAAACGCGAAGTGCTGTACGCACGGGGCCCAACTACAGTATAGGTCTCCTTTAAAATCCTTCTAGAGCCACTTCGAACCTGTATTATTAGGTATAACTATTAAATCTTACTCTCAAAGTACTAATTCATCTTTATCTCCCCTTTAAATAAATATGTCAAATAGTATTTTTTTTCAAGTAATTCCCAATATGTAGTCAGGTCAATCAGGTCAATTAGGTCAATATATTTTAGTACCTAATCACTTTAAACACTTATCTTTGGTAAAGCTAAATGACTCAGAGAATTCCAATAGCACAGCAAACCACTCAAATATCATTGCAATTACAAGCAAGTAGTAATTACTTAATAAACCTAATGGTGGTCGTCCAGACGTGTGTTTCAAATATTTAAGCTAAATATATATTACAACTGTAGGTCACCTTTCACATAAAACAGTCCAAAAATAACGAGACGCATTATAAATTTCAATTTAGTGATGTTTAAAAAAATAATCAACGTACCACGTACTACCATACGAATTCAATATGGCTCCTACACGCAATATTTAACCCATAACCAACCAATCAGAACGCTAAAAGCAATCCATATAACGCGACCTATATTGCGTGCCTTTCCATTTAAAAATGGTACTAATCTAATTTTTATTGCAAACACGAAACCTAATCGTATTAAAATCTCACATATTTTAAATTCACACTTAGTGTTTTAAGTACTTAATCTTGAAATTCTTGAATAGGATCGGATGAATGGAATAAAAATCCTTTTGGAAGCCTTTTCATTAGCTGATTGATGGGATCGATCTGTTGGATCTTTGAATTAAAGCGAACAGGCTCGTGAATGTAAAATCAGAGCACTCATTTGTCAGTGTTGGTTTTTCGCATCCATTTGAGAATACTGCCATTGGTTGTGCGTACGTACGCTCTGTTTACTCATTAAGTGCAAATAAAATGGTTAATCAGGGCCTGTGCGGTCGTCAGCACATCAAGGTAAACTGTCAAACTTTAATAGATTTTGAATTTTACTGCTTGGTGATAAAGTCTAAAATCTGTTGAAGAGATTTGTACAGATACCATCATAATACAATTTTCAATGTTTATTTATTTGTAAGTTTATATTTTGTGAGAGTATAAATTGCTGGTGTTAATAACGTTCACGGTTTCGTACAAGTTTTCCTTTTATAACACGAACAGATTCCGGTGAGAGCCGTGTGACTGCCGTCTAATCGGCAATCCGAACAATCAAGATTACAGCCTGTTATTTTTTCCTCGTAGAAAAAGGAGCAACGTGTTCGCTAATACAACATTTGTATAGAAAAACGAAGTAATATGCTCTGAAGAAAACGAAGGGAATAAAAGGCACATTTTGAAACCCCATAGCGCTTTAAAATAACACAACAAGGCCCTGCTATCTAATGCCAAATACTTTTAATTGAAGTGCACAGTTTTACTGGACACGTCAGCACCAAAGTTATAATTAACGGACGTCCAATTTGGGTCCGAGATAATTTAGGGTCTGACGGGGTCCACGGAAACGTTTAGCCTAAACTTGCCAATCTCAGATATTTCTGGTAAATTAAATCGGCACGTGGAATTGTTAAGTGAAATAGAAATTTTCTGTTGATGCCAATTATAACTTCATTCAGATTTGGGCTTTATTTTTAGGGATATTAAGTTCTATTTATAAACTTCATTGTTCAAATACGTCATTCAGTAAAAAAAGATTCAATCTATACAAGTTTTGTATCTACACAGAGCGCTTTGTAAAGTCACACAATACTTTAGAACATCAATTAGTAAATTGACATCGTTCGCACAAACAGACTCGTACAGGCTTTATTTTTTCTCTCTAACCCGGTGCTCACAGTCCTCAGCTACACTATTGTTTAAAAATCTCGTACAAAAACATACCAGCCACTTATCAAGTAAAATATTTTGTCGTTGAATTTATTTATGTCAAGAGCAGACTGAAGGAAAACCAACTGTCTGTTGCCGTGTCGTGGTAATAATATAAATTGTTTCTGTACATAGATAATTACGTATTTATTTCCATCAAATTACTTCCTTAATTTTCTTTTATTATAAATATAAAGTTAATATTTGGATATGATTAATATCCATCTTCAAAAGCATTTTATCACCTAAATAATTTAACACTCCAAAAAGCCATTACATTAAATTTATATTACACAACAAATTACATTAAATTTATATTAAAAAATCAAAAATACTAAACTTATTTCTGTAATATCGTTATTGTGATCAAGTAACATTCAAACACAGATCAGTAAAGCAATTCTAATGACACATTAAATTCTATTATAATCTACACCACTAAATCTAATATAATCACCAAATCTGCCAACCAATTATTTTAAACGCGCTCTAGAACATTAAAACCAAAGCATAGCAAAGGAAGGGTTAAAACTATTAAGGCGACACACACACAGCTAATTCGGTACACTACTCTAGCCATAATACATCAACGCCATGGGCCATGTTCAGTTGTAAAGGCCACTTAGACGAGAACACATGCAAATCACGCCAGAACATTCTTTTGGACCCCCAAGGCTTACATAAAACATGTCCAGTAAATTAAGCTGCAATAAATTAGTCACCCCTAGCTTTTAGGGGCCTCAGGTGGTTTGGACCTCGCATAAATTGTGACCTCTTTGGTCCATTTCAATTGTTGATGAACTAGTCGGATAAGAAATTAAAAGGATTTGTTGTGTATATGTATCGTGGTTTTTGGCTTGTGTTTGGCCCTTATGCATACATAGGAAGAGAATAATTACTATCAGGCTAAAATAGATTCTATGAACTTAGTAAATAAGTTACAATTTATAAATACTACCTACTAATATAGTTATGCGAACTTATACTGTGTCAAAAATCACATAATCGTTGCTTTAAATAGGCAGCCACTAGCAATTCAAATTGAAAATTAATTATAGTGTAGATACAAATCCAATATTGGTTGCAACATACTGCGAACGGTTTACCCTGAGCTATTTCGTTAGTAAATATGTAATGCATTCGGTGTATGATGATTATTTTGTACACAGATTTTGTACTACATTATATATGACATAATTTTCTCAATCTACGTTCCTTTATGGAAATACAATAATGATTGAAACAATGAGAATTTCACATTAATTAATATGCCATATATTATTATCTCTTTCGACAAAAACTCGATACATCCGAAAGTGAATGACATTTCGTGTATAATATATTATGCGCTATATGCGCAGTTAAGTTGTTGAGCAGTAAATACGAGTATCATGAGTTCAGTATACTCAACAATATAATATGTCCAAAATACCGCCACGCTCACTTTAGTATGGCCTTTAAAGTTGCCGGTTTTGGCACACAAATATGGCTTAAATTAGAATTTCGAGCGTTTTTAAAAAACTGCTCAAAGAAAAACGCAGTTTATTTTAAGTAACAAAAGATTGAAATTAATTAGCGTTATGATGAAATAAACATTGCATCATCAATACTTTGGTAGAACATAATTTACTAAAACATCTGAATACATAAAGTCAGCATTTCAATTTGAACTACTAAATTCCCATCTAGTTGTTTCTCAGTAATAATTTAGCTAGAACTGAGGCAATTTTCTCAAGACCTGAGATTGTGACTGGTTGAAACCGCGATCTCTTGTAACCGCGGCCATTGCCCACTGAAAGACGGAAGGGTGTAGCGCAGGACATCTTGCGGCATTCGCCCACTTGATTTATCCGACCGCAGGCCACCACAAACTAGGCGCCTCCCGTATTTATTGCCACAATAACCCTATTAATTCAGAGTACGACTTTGAACTTGGTGCGAGTGCGCCCTAATCCTTGCACTGTGGGGTCGTTACGACCTCCCGTAATGACACAGCGGCGAAGGTGTTGGCTTGAATATTGTTTGAAATGTGCTTCAATTTAGAGTTAGTGGTTACACTACCAAGTAATTGTAAATTACGTAAATTGAACAACTTGTATAATTAGTCGGCTGCTTGTATCAGTGTTGTTATAAATTATTGTGTATTAATTAACAATTTCAAGATAAATTTGGCTTCAATACTAGAAGTCGATATCTGTCGCGATAACTATCAAACTAATGATTCATTTTAAGCGTGTTTGGTGTGTTTCTATACACTATATTATACACACATAGGCGGATAGACATTAATCAATTGTACAAATGACTAAATTGCCTGCCTAACTCACACCTTGTCCTAAATATTTTAATCAATTCGTAATCTAAACAAAGTGGTGCGACTGAAAACTCCATTAACATGGGTTCAGTAGCACGACTAGTTACAATGATTATTTATTAGCAAAGCGACGGGCGTTTCCTCCAATCGCGGATGTGACCACGGCCTTATTCAATTTGATTCATTGCACTAATGCGAACCGGTCACGCGAATGACCGACCGAAAAATTCGACGCACCCGAAGATTGGTAGCTCACACTTGCGATTTTATTACAAACATTAAATCTGTTGCAAGCATTAGGTACATACAACTGACATTAATAAACAACACTAATCCTAAGTGATTACACGTTTCATAAATTCAAATGTAATGAAACACATCATAATATTACAAAACAAGTGTGACAAATGAAATGTGTTAATTTATTATACCAATTCTAATACACACACTAGACAATACCACAATATCAAAATAAACCAACATAAAAGATAGAGAGATAACGAAATCCACTGCTTAACCTCGAAAATCACACACACAAATAATAGGTAACACAGTATTTCGTCAAGAATCACAGTAGCTAGTAATTTCATTATTTTTTCCCCACCTGTGTCATAAAAATCCTGTCGCTCATCTGCTCTTCATGTTAACTAGAAAATTCTCTCGATCTTTTCTACGTGGGCCCAATTTTAGGACGGGGTGTCTTGACCTTCTTATTTTATGGACTGCGCCCTCTAATGGTCCTAATACCTCTCATTGTGCCTCCGTCTGTATTTCTAAAATCAGACCTCTTCCTATAATTGCTCTTAATACTGCCTTGTCTTGATGTTTCTTGATTTAGTCTTTTGTTTTGGTTAGAAATGATAGAATTTGTTGTCAATATTAAATGCTATGTTGATCTATCACTAGATCAAAATTAATAATAACATTTTATATGTATGTTACCCAAATATTTTCAATAATCAATAACAATATAATATTAATAAGTGAGTGCATTTTGTATGGACAGCACAGTTACATAATCTAGTATTAATTACCATAATATGACACTTTGATATTTATGTTCCCATCGCGTCCATAAATTTATACCCAACGGAACAGCTGTAACTAATTATTTCATAGATTTGCCATTTATTTATCAATAGAAAATGTGAAATAGAATCGGAATACAAAATATTTTAAATGGTCCTTTGGTACGGTAATTGAAATTTAATGATTTAATCCATATTCATAATTTAAATCTACATAGATTTTAATTGTAAGGTGTAGTTTATCAGTGTCTTCCATTTAAACACTCACAAGCATCAAAACTAATTAAAAGATGATTTGACTTCAAAACATTAACTTGAATGGATCTAAGCTAACCGAAATGAACATAAATGACCTATATAATATATCTATATAAACTGAGGTTGAGCTCAGTACAAACCCAATATAAATAAATACTAATGCTAAACTATAAACTATATTTAAAGAAAAACAAGATGGCGTTAAAACAAAAACCGAGTCAACAAAACAATAGATAGCTGTCGACAACAACTTACGAATTACTTTGAAAGAACTACTCGCATTTACAGATAAATAATAAATAAATCGTACTAAGATCGAAATCACTCAAGGCGATTCTACGAAAAGCTATAACCACTTTGTCAAACACACTATTACATGGAGTAACGTGTTATTTTCCTTCTAACCTTCGAACAGTTTCAGAAGTATACAATATCTAAAGTAAAAAGCATAAAAACGATACGTTTCTATTAACTAGTAGTTAATAAATGTACATACGGCCGGTAAGGGTCGTTTCAGGTTAATACGCATGAATGTGGGTCACAGTGATAAGAACTATTTTACTTATAATCGTACATTTGCTAAAACGAATTATGGAAGTATTATTTTCCTTTTTACATCCTGGGACTAATGTTAACGCCATCTACCTTTTCGTTCAGGAACTTTTTCGTCCCGGTTGTGTCCTGAGCTAAGAGTTTTGATATCCTTGCTGTAATGCTGACCATCATAGCTTACCATGCTAATTCCTGCTCATAAAATTGAAATGATTGTTAATAATTATAATATAATCTATCAAACTAAATGTATGTTTTTTATTATGACTAAAAATGGGGTTAGAATTTTGAAGATTTTCAAGATCTTACCAAATTCTAATAAGATTTAAAATATTCTAATTGTTATATAATTAATTTTGCAAGACAGTATTTCAGTTAAAACGGCAAAAGAGCGTTTTCCATTAAGTAAACTCTTCAAGACCCCAAGTGCCACCCCAAAAAGACAACCGAACTTTCATTTCAACGCTTTAATTTCGACGAAACCTTTGACAGCGTTAAATATGGCCTTTATTGCTTTCGTAATAAAGATTTAAGTAATGTTACAGTGTAAGTTTTCCAACAAGCGCCACAGAAGCTTGCTGTGTTAATTTACGGGCGGTTTGGCGGGTAAGTTTAGGCGTAGGGCGTGCACAGTGCGGCACTGTGTCGCCTCGCGTTGGTCCAGAAATAGGTCAATGTAGTGACAGGATATTACGAAGCCACGATGTCAGACGCATCCGCGTTTAGTCGTTGGCTAAATGAGAAATAGCAGTATAACAGCACAGAGTTGTCGCATTGCTTTTAATTCAAAAGTTGGTGTATTTTAGGGCAATCTGCTGCAGCCGAGTATTGGCGAGTGTAGTGGGGACGTGCTCTAGTTTCGTTTGAACTATTCTAAGCTAAGTTTCTTTATGCAAACGTTTGGAGTTAGAGTAATACTATCTGATGTAAAGTGCATTTTAACGTAGTTGAAAATCGTTTTGTAGTTGTATATATTGTGTTGTTTGGTGACCTGGATAGTTGTGCCAAGTTGTAACAGTTTAGGCAGGACGGACGCTGGTTACTATCTGTAAACGTTTCACGTGTTTCCTTTTCTTTAAATACAGTTATCTCGAACGTTTCTTGGACAACTTCGAAATTGTATTCGAAATGTTCTATTCGATTCTGTCGTTGATTTGAGATTTGTTTTAGTTGGAACGTAGTTTCATAATTGTCCATTCCTTCGTCTTTTGGAAGGCTTTTTTCTTGGAAAATTAGTAATGATTTTTATCAAATGGTATTTTCTAATTCCTCCAGGACTTTACGTAATCTTATGATATTGTGAGTTCTACTTTATATATTTAATAAAGACTTGAAGCGAAGAGAACATCATTCTCGTGCGGCAATTAATATAAACAGTTGAACTGTAAACAATTCTGAATACAAGTGAAATAGGCCAAAGTGTACAGTTTTCTCAACGACGCCCGTTAAGCGCAATTTATATGTGTGTTGCTTAGAAATTTACTTAATGTGTAGCTACGGAGCACTGCGATTAATCTTTTAGAGGAACCCTAATACTGGTAAAGGTAGCGGCACACTGGTATGTGGAAATTTACGACTATACTTAATTTTATGAAGAGTTTTGTTTGTGTTTATATAAGTATATCTCTTTCATTGTTATTGCGTCTTACACACATTCGCTGCCATAAAAAATATTAACACTAAAGTAAGAAGCGAGTAATAAAACGTAAATAGCAGCGTGTTTTTCGTTAAAGGGTTGATTTAACGATATTTTTGCTAGAGAACTCTAATACTTATTTCGTGTTTTACCACTTAAAGATGGAAACACTATTTTTAACATTAAATTGATACTGTCTTCAGCTGAAGATTGATTACAGAATTAAAAGAGAGCTCTATTTTACTTAAAAACGAAACAATGCCTGATATTAACCTCAATAAGGGAATTTTCCCGAGAAAAATCTCCGCCAACAAAAATCCTTACACCATTTCTGTTCCCATCTTTAAATGGAGCTCATTCCGGTGTTCCGTATAATGATTGTATACCACTTTGACTAGGTACGGGAGCCGGGAGTCGGAACAAACATCTTAGTCCCCCACGCTATCTATACAATACTTTTCGCGTGAGCTAAAGATTAATGTCTCACAATTTTGCCCCAGTTTACCCTAAACTTACTTTAAGTCAAGAAATATTGGCGGTTTTGTAATTAGGATTAGTGTTCATTTGACTGGCTTGAAGATATGTGACATTCGTCGTAAAAAAGGTTTAAGTTTAATGTAGGTAATTTCTCTCAAGAACATTACAGTAAACAATATTAATTTATTATTATACACTTAAAATTATTTACTATTTGAACATAAATCGATAAGATTGATTTTAGGGTCTTAAAATACTGAAGATAGTTAAGTATACGAGAATTAAATTTCGTGTTCTACTTGACATTGTAATATTGGTTACCTAGGTACAATGAAAACTGAATTTACAAACGTGTAAAGACACAATGTCCGCTCCCGCATATCCCTTGCACCATGCAGTATCTAAGCGGAGACGCCTGTTAAATTAATTGTAGCGCTTATGTCGCTAGCACACCTCGATTCGCTTTGAAAAATCATCGCTCATTGGGTTTTTGGTATGAGATTTATAACTTTCGAAACTACCTACTTGTTACCATCTAAGTGCTGGGGGAAGTATATTGTTAAGGCGAAATGGTATGTTAAGCGATGAGATTTATATTTAGCACAATAGAGCTCAATTTACAATCATAAGCGGTAATGGATTCATCTGAAGAAAACAGCGAGATATCTTCATGTTGTTGATGATTCATTTATTTGTACAATCGATGTAGTTTGTTTAAAATATTTAACAGCATTCACTCAAAACAAACCACAAATTAATTTTCTAAGTAAGTTTAACATTAACTAACACCAATAAAGATATATTAGACTCGTTATTCAAAAATAAAACAAAATCCCTTACACGTATTCCAGCCCTTTATTTTAGTTAGAAACCCATTACAAAGTTTCCAGAGCTGTGGCTTCTAAACCCTATCAAATCAGTTTATCTAAGCACTAACTTGTAACGATCACAGACACCAACGAGCCTAACCGCGGTATCCGTTTCAATTTAACACACACAACCGAACACTCATACAAACATAAAATAATAGGAGCGAAACGACTTCCAAACTTACCGAAAGGGTCACCTATAAAGAAGATTAAAACTATGGAGGGAACCCATTATCATTGGGGGCGCTCGGTCGGATTCGGTGGCACAGTATATCAGAGGCAATTACCCCAGGAAGCCTCTACACATGACCTGAAAGTTCAGCACTTCATTACATAGCCATCGGTAACCCAATTTTCCTGGCAAAAGTAATGTCCATAATTTTTGGTAGCGCCCGCCAGGGCCGGAGGGCGACTGGAAGGACCAGTTTTTTTTTGGTCCTTTGTTTTATTGCTATATATTTAAGTGAAAAAACCTGTGTGTTTGACATTGAGCTTTTATTTTATGTATTAAATTGTGGTAGAGTTTTTATCAGTTTTGATTTTTATAGTATTCCACTATTTGTCTTTTAAAAAAGAATGATGTAGTAAATGTATATGTATAAGGTTCTCTGTTATTGTTTGAATGCAATACACAACACACTTGTACAATTACTAAATCATCGTTCTTCCAGTAATTACACATTTAAATAAACACGAGACTAACAAAACATAACTTTCCGAAAAGTAGCAACATCGATAAATTGTAACCCATTTTGCAGGCATTTTAGCGAGCCGAGTGCGTCCCCGATAACGGCTGACGACGACTCCCTTAAAACTCCATTGTGAATTTCAATCTAGATTTATTTAAATAGGCGAACCTTTGATTGCGATGCGAGGTAAGCTCGTTACATCATAACAAATGTGATGCTACATCATACTACGGCTTTATCACAGTGCGTTAAAGCTGAATTTTGTTTACACCTATAGCAAAGTTATAATGGCCGCCGAATACTAACCCTTTCTCTCTAATAAGAGGATGAAAGGTTTTGAATGATTGTTTTTTTTTTCATGGCGAATGCTTCGGTTACCGTTTGATATGATAATTCGGGTAATAGGATGAGAGAGGGTGTGTGATCGTGTGCACGCATTTTTGCGGCTAATTTTTTAGGGCGTTTGAATGTCAATTGGGTTTTGGTACAGTAAGAGATGTAAGATTAAAAACCATGTCGACCCTTATAAAAATGTTTTATGTATTTAAATGATGTATGATAAAGTAAAACGTTTTTCTATAATTTTCAGGTTATATCAAAAAGTTTTATATAAAAACTTTGTTTCTCAAACCCACAATAAATCAACTAGACAGGGACCAAAAGTCACCTTGTCAAGTCCATCACAATGTCACTGGCAACGCACACACACACGCGTAATTTAAAATAATAAATTACACGCAGCCAGCAACAGCAACACAAACAAACGGAAACAAAAATAAGAAAAACAAACTTCCATCGAAATTCAAAATTAGAAGCCAGTGCTCCGAAAAAATAAACAGAGGACCACGGTTTAATTGTAAATTAAATTAAATTCGTTCGAAAATCAACTTAGGTGCTTCGGCGCTTCGGTAGGTCGCTAATGACGTCACGGGAGATACGTAACCCTCAGAAAAGTCCGACAGTTTTTTGATTAACTGGAAAAATTTACGTCACGACCGTAATTAATGGTCGGTGTGTTTCGAACATTTTTGGAAATTTGCCCCTAATTGGTAAACGGCTAATCAGCGTATCATGCCTCAAATGTTTAGCTAAGAACTTTTTTTACGCAATTTCCTTTGAAACTTTTACATGATGAATGTGTGCGTTCCCAATAAAATTGTCTATTTAATTATTGCTGTACCTGGTGTACGGAGACAGTCTCGTCAACTTTATCGCTATCATTACTTCCACTCTATAAAATCCTTAACGTTCAGTGGAACCTCCTAACTTGGTATTCGATGACAACACAGAAAAGTTAAATCACATTAATACCGACCTCATCAAACCAACAAATCGTTCATAACATAATTACATCTCGAAAGCGCTACTATATTAAAATCATCTGCAGAAATTGAAGATATTCCACGTCTTAATAAGTTCGCCCGAATATTCTAGATATCAGCAAAACTGTTCGGGATGGCCTGACTTCTTAATGAAATTTTCGTATTACGACTTGCCGGTTTGTCTGTCTCCCTCTAACGCGTACAATCGTCCATCTTACTTACTCTTTCGTCATGTAAAGGTGCAGTTCCGAGTTTTATGCGAAATTTATTCATAACTGTGTAATTTATCCGCGCCAAGTAAAACGCTTGGTAATGGAGAGGGCTAGCGGGGAGGGATTATAATGTTTTCGTCTATTATTATACACCTCCTCAGCTTTAATCTGAAAATTTCCGTTATCTTTTGTACGTCAATATAAAATACATTCCATTTAAATACAAACGATCTCCGGTGACAACGTTCACAACGCCGCATTGACGATCTTATAATATTTTATTATCAATTCGAAATTCATAAATGAACCAGTCGAAATATTTTGCAAAAATCCCTGGACCATTGAATTGAGTACACACAATGAATATAAAATTGGAAAAACTAAAATTATAAAACAGAACGCTTCAACCTAAAACTGCAGCGTCCTACATAATGTAACAAAACATACAACGTGTTGCTTAAAAGCAAATTAAAATAAATTCTAATTAAAATACTCGACATTTTGTAACAATACCCTTTGATCTTCTTCCATTTTCGCGACGAAACAGAAATGGTCTTTCGAGACGCGACTTTTCCAAAACATTTAGGGCCAGACCATTATATTATCACGGTGCGGTAACTTTGTAAGGCGACGGGCTTTTGAAAATTATCCTAAGGATGTCTGCATGTCGAAGGAATCTTTCACAGGCAGTCGTCTATAAATGTATAATGATCACCTCTGAAAAGGCAGGCTTAAAAGGAATCTTTGTGAACGTTTTTCTGACGATTATCAAGATTTCCTTCCTTACTTCCGTGTAAAAGAAGAAATAGTTTGTACCTGGCTTTATACGGACTAGTTATTGTACTGTACGTAGATAATTATTGCGCCATACTTTGTATCTGCACTACTAAACAACTCGAAAACGCATAGAACTGTAACAAATTAGGTTATTACTACAAAATCCAAATTTATGGTAAGCGTGCTACGACGTAGCAAAGCGTAGCACACCGCGTAGTAAATACTCGCACATTTATCGATAGTGTTACAGACCGCTACGAAATTCCATTAATAATCCTGTCTTATTAATTTAAACATCTGAAATATTAAACCACATATTATTTAATAAAAAAATAGACTCATCCATATTTAAGACAATAAAAAAATCTACAAGCTTATAAAATTAACAGCAAAACACCAGAAATTCTAATAATAATTAAATCTACGTATATTTTAACAATATAAACATTAAACTCTGTGGTATAATGACTTCATATAATGCTATAAAGCTGAAGTGGCAATATAATTACGAAGCTTGCATGCCGTGACTTGCCCGTATAAACCCTATAATGATAAAAATGGTTGGTGGTCGACTCTAACAAGATCGAAGCGAGTACTTTGGTATTAATTTATGCATATTACAGCTTTAGAGGCTTTAAACAAATAAAAGTGATTAATTGCCATTGATAAGTGAGGGCGTGTCACTGTTTTTAAGTAAAGAGTGTAACATTGAACGTTTACGCAGGTTACCTTGTAGGTTATTTGTTTGAGTTACTAATAGTTCTGAAGTCTAGTGCTTAAACTCGTATATGGTTTAGTGGCTTAAGAATTATGTAGTGAAATATTAGTTAACTCATGATTTAAAAAAAAAGCTGTTAAATACGAGTATGTGCAGTCCCTATGTTTAAAGTGGTACATGATTTGAATCATAGGTATCAGTGTTGAAATATGCCAAATATTTGGTATCGATACGATACAATCATCGTAGATGATTAGAACTAAAGAAAAAACAAAAAAAAACAAACATCAACTTGCGTTGATTCGGCGTTAATTCCTCACATTAAAACTAGATGGCGTTGTTCAACATTAATAAAATGAAGTCGTAGCTACGGCAAAAAGGTACCGTTTTGCCTTTTAAATGTACGAAAAACAGATATGTCAATCATCCGCACTGCTTCCGATTTAAATAAAACGAGTTCTTTGTAATCTTTAATATATTTTTGAAATCTGTCACCAAAAGGCCACTTTATATACCAAGTTACGGTTTTTATTTATTAAAAACTCTTTTGATGTTGCTTTTTGCTTGAAACCGCTGGTTAATGTTTAACCAACGTTTTTTTTTTACCAATATTAAGTAGGACTTGTCATTTAAATATTTTTATTTAAAGAAAAAGTTAATTATATTTATTTAATTTTCTTTTGGTGAAAGAAAACTGAATGAGTCTACTTTTTATTTTTCTTTTTTTTTAATGAGAGTACTTACCTAATAGAAAACCATATTTTGACATTTCGAAAACTGCTTACTTAACACAGTTTGAACTCCAAATTAAAGTTATGAAACATCTTTAGAAACTTTCGAATTAGAATACATAATATACCTAACCCACACGTCATTTCCTCGAACCATACCGTTATTCAATCCTTAGTTATAGATATATCCTTAGTTATAGTTACTTTACGTAACTAATGCGGGTTCAAGCACTACTCCGACTAACTTTGATACTGTTATAGTTTAAGGAATCCTCACTAAAATTTAAAGCAGATAATAATTTTCAACGTATACTTAACGTTATGTAAGTAATTAAAATTGATATCCAGGTTAACTGGATTTTGAGTATGACGTTGTAACTAAGTTGTAGTTAGGTTGCAAGTTGTAGATTTGGCATGTCTTTTGCTATATACTATATGAGAAGATCAGAATTTAGCAATATATCTTAATTCTGAAGTTGTGATTAGTAGTTAGTTGTGATATTATGATTAGATTGACACGTGGTAAATGTGTAGTGTTTATCCGGAGCTGCGGATTGCCTAGCGTGTTACTCGGCCTCCGGCTCGCAAAAGCAGGAGTAAGAACGATGCCTCCCCTACAAAAAAAGTGTGTGATGTTTTTGTTGTAATTTATAAGGAATTATGTTCATTACTTCCTAACTTATCTACAATTAATTTTAACTGTATATGATGCGCACTTCGCTAAAACAATTTCGACATCCCTACACAACCCTAAAAAGACAGCTTGAATAAAAAAATAAAACAATAACCGAATTCAATAAAACTTTATTTAGCACAAAATAAATAACTTCCATACATTGTATTTGCCATCTAGGTGTAATGATAAGGTGATAAAAACACGCGTGTCTCGTCGCTTGTAATCCATTTAATCCGCGACGCCTCGGGCGATACGTGCACCGGTGGGTTGGGGCCCCACTGACAGAGGATAAAACTCCCTCGTGTCATTTTGAAGCGGATAATACACACTTTACCATAATAATAAAAGATACTTACAAGTGTTGCGATATCTTTAAAATAGTTTAAGTTGAATTGGCATTATAGAAACAAGAAAACTGTGTTCTAATAGTATAGGTAACAAAGTCCAATAGCCATCGCAAGCAATCTTCTAAAATTGTATTTCAACGTACTGGCTCTTAGTTCAACTAAACTTTCAGTTAGTTCTAGGTAGTACAACCTCAAATTACGGATGAAACCTTCGCATCCTTTATCAGTGATGCAAACATCTTTGACAGCTGGTACCAGGTTCACTGATAACGTATCGCTAGATCTGATCTAAGTAACGACCACTGCGTAAATACAGTTGACATCTAGCCAGGATTTAATAAAACTCGGAGCTGTCATGCGTTAGGAAAAGGCTAGGTTTATAGAAATGCAGTACCTAAATCTTATTAGGACTTAGGACTCTTATTGAGCGTTATTAATATCAAATCAATGTTATCAATTTAAAATTAACTGGTGACTTTGGCAGCTATTACGTGATAAAAACACGCGTATCCCGTGGTGTGTAATCCGTTTAATCCACCGGCGCCTCGGGCGGTACGTGCAACGTTTGTTTGTCGTGCCCCAGTAACAGCGACAAGCGGAATTCGTTTCTATTTTAGCTTTAAACAGTAGCTTTTAATTCTTTTTTTTGTTTAATGCGTTTTATTAATAAAATTAATATTGTAACTTTAATGGGTTTTTAATTCCGAAGTGCTCTTGTAGCCCTGTTATGTAAGTTTAAATATTTTTTTATATACAAGGTTATTGAACCATTTACCGAGAATAAAGACTACTACAATTTTAATGTAATATAATTTTCAAAAGTTTCATATTTTCCATTTACATTCCAGTTCCATTTCTGTTACAAATAAACACAAATGTGTACCTAATTGAATAAACATTGCTCGCTACAAGTGTGACCACACATCGCCAGCAGCGACCACGTACGTGGTACGTATTCCCAGCGCGTGGTCCACTAACAAACCGAAATTCTATTACCAAATTAGGAAATGTCTTGCCTCTAGATAGGTGCTAAATGTGTTGGCTACAAATACAAAAATAGATTAACTTTAAATGCCAATACAGATGTAATATTTTCTTGAGCTCTTAATGTGTTTAATACATTTATCTTCAGCAAAGAGAACACAGAATTTATTTGTAAAATATCTCCACCTAACAACAGAATCCCAGTTCGTATTTCATTTAAAAACTCTCCGCTGATTGCTTCCACAGCACGTTTGTGTACTAAGTACTGTATGTCCATTAGCTCCAATGTTGGTAAACAGAATACCTCCATACAAACATTTCAGTTACAATAACACAGTATAAAAAATAAAAACAGGGTCAAAATATTCGTTTATAAAGGGGAGGCTCGACCGAAAAGGATAAACACGTTAAAGGGTGCTGTTGGCTCCGCTATCCACAAAGAAAACACTTATGATTGTACGCGACGGGCGTTAGGGGGTTAAGAGGAGGCAGGGGATAAAAGGCGATCGAAATTTTTGCAAACACTTCTCATGTGAGGCAAAGGCGTTCGCCTTTGTTTGTGTACAGCCTGTAAGAATTTACGTTATTCTTTTTTTATTTAAACATAGGCATTGACGTTTTATTTTATCGCTCGAGACGATTGCATTACGACGATTGCACAGTACAATGACATCTAATTTTTTTTATTAGATCGCGTTGATGTTATACTCGCCGTTTTATTTTCGTATATTTGTTTTGGACGGGTTGAATGCACGAAAAATGTTCGGAACATAGACGGAGGGAAAACAAACACGCTGTACAGCTGCATTTATGTATTTATTTTACTTGGAACTTGATGAACCAACATGTCAATTGTACATAGAATTTGTTTTAAAAGTCGTGTGTAAAACGCATCTGTCTTTTTTACTAGCAATAAAAGTTTAAATTAACGACCTGTGAATACCGAGGACACATGCAATATTCAGTCGCAATACTTGCCTTGATTGTGCAAAATAATCTTCACCCATGTATGGCTTGAATGTTCGAAAAAAAGCACTTACCTCTCAACCAAGCACTTTCATCAACTCGCCAAACGTTGGTTGTACACCGACCGTATCATTTCCGTCACAACAAAAACTGAATGAATATTTAATTTCAATTTCGATATATCATCGTAATACAGTCTTAATTTAAAGCGGTGTGCACAGCGGCGGCGCTCGGAACAGCATGGCTTAATCTCCTGAATTTATAACAAGTATACAACAATTACCAAAATTAACGGGCACTCGACCATTTTACATCGTTTGGACCAAATATCCCCCATCAACGGTTTTTACCAATGAATTTTTAACAAATTAATTTATTGCTTCATTAAAACTTAATTAGTAGTTGTGTGCTTATTAATTTACATTTGTTTTAATGTGCGGACAATGTGTTCGGTTAGTTAATGTGCAGGTTTTTGTTATTTTGTAATTAATGTGCAGATTATTGTACGGTGGGTGACTTTATAGCCATAATGTATTAGCCTGCAATTTTAACATAGACATATTGATGCTAAAATAACTACAGTTACTGCAATAGTTATTATTTTTCAATGACGTAAAGAAACAAAATGATTGTGTATCGCTTTCACAAGTTATTTATAGTAACTTGTACTAAATATGTGCTATTTTCGTGACCTTAAAATAACATGAAAAACTTAAACACGCAAAACGGTCATAATTTAACTAATTGTTGTTGAAATGGCGCTTCTAAACACTTTCGTAACTGTTTTGAAATATGTTTTATAACAGGATTTTCTTTTATATTTGACGCAATAAGGTGTGGTTTAAGAGACGTACCTATTAGGCAGTAAACTAAGAGGCTATTTATTCTCTTAGTAATTGGAATATGGACAGATTTCACTATTTTCACACAGGTAATAGGGCTTAAAATAGCCGTAATAAACAGTAGCACAAAGTTCATACTAAATGTTCAAAATATCAAATTAAGTTTAGGTAAAATTGTTCTTAAAGTGTCACTTCACACGTGGTAACTTACATTACACATTTCAAAACGTCGAAGACACCATTTTACTTGAAACTCGTGATCGAACGCAAACACGACCGTGTGCGTTTCGCGTTAAAAAAACATCGATACTCCGCCTTAAGAGGTGCTTGGTGCACTCCGAACGATGCAAAGAAAACACGTACATTGATGAGTTTGTTGGAAAAAAATATTTGCTTACCCAAGACTTGCTGTGATGGAACGTGTATGAAAGTGAGTGCCGTTTCCACTGACTGTTGAGAGGGGGCTTATGATTGTAATTTCATTACCAGCCTAATTGTACGCAAGTTTCCTAAAATAGGTTTCTCTACATTTCTTCTGTTTTTATTTAAAGGTTTATGTACAGAAAATCTATCTCATTCGTTAACCGCTATCCTATGTACAATGAACCAATAGACATAGGTTTCATGCCCCTTGGCAAGTTTAATAACTTATGTAACATCAAAAACATGTTTGTTTGTTTAACCAGAAAAGTCAGAGAGCTATGACTACGACAGACATGTGTTTAACTACTTTGTATTTCGAACATCGCTGTAGGTAAAAAACATATCACTAAAACACGTGTCTCAGCATCTATACAATAAATAACTATAAATTACACCTACGGAATAGGAAAAAAGTCGTCAGTACGACAAAATATAACTCATGTCCGATATTTTTCTAACAATAATTCGTATATTTTTTGTGTAGAAAATACACGATCCCATCCGTCATTTCGGGTCGAGTTTATTTTAGTTATGTATTGATATTTACGTTATGGACGGACAGTATTTGTCGCCACTTCATTTCACTCGAATCCCCTTATAAATGGACCGCTTAGATTGGTGAAAATGATACGATATATCTGATGTTGTTTATGACAACAACCTGTATACTGTGCGAGATAAAACATTTCTTAGATTTATGATTTGTATTGAATCAAATTATTTGTTGTGATTTACTGAGGCTATGGGCCTTCGTTTAGATTGTCTGACAACCGTTTTATCTGGTTCTCTACACTATTATTTGCAAGGAAAATCTAGATCTAGACAGGTTTATATCAAATTCATACTGGTATTTAGTTATGCTTGAATGGGTTGGATTTACTATTCGAAATGTATGTATTATTGATTTGATATATTGTTTCACAGATTACTCGTATGATTTTAGTTTACTGAATAAATTATAATAATTTTCTATTTTTTTGTTTCAGGTAAGTGAACCTTTTTGTGCGATGAATTGGATTGGAGTTACTAACTAGTAATCAAAAATCCGGTGAGATCAACATAAAACATTTTTTCCAACACAAAACGTAAACAACTGTCGCGAATAATATTCACAAATCGATTACAACGTACGAACAACAAACATGGCTGCCAAATGTTCCCACAACAATACGAATACGTCAAATAGTTCACATTTAAAAAAAACGAAACAAGCTTTTATTCTGGAATGTCCCACGATTCCGTCCAATGGCATTCGCCGTATCGCACGCACGGCTCAGAATGAACCAATCAGAACAATGTTGCTACGAGTGACGTAATTAAGAAGTTTTCAACTCAATCAGTCCCTTAATATTTGTACAAAACGAAAGTAATCTCTTTAAACGGTTTTAGCTGGAAGTTTGCTTGGAAACACACGAAATTAGGTTTTGTTGTGTAACGTTACGATTTTCTTAATGATTACGATGATAATTAGTGAGGAAAAGGTACACAGATATGTAAGGGCTATGTCTTAATTCACATTGTAATAGTTAGATAGATACATAAAAACGCACTTAGCAGAATTGTCACGTAAACAAAGATCATTTTAGTACGTACGCAATTTAAAATGCTCCTTTACATCACAATAAAGAATTTTACTATGACGTAACTTGCGTAGATTTCCTATAAAAATTGCTATCTTGTCTAGACATGCCAAATATTGGAACGATTCCATTCCTATAAATCATTTTATGTTTGAATTTTATCTCGCTTCATCACGTCATATTTCGGAAGCACCATAAAAGTACAAAAGGTCTTTTCAGGCTTCAAAAGCTAGTCTTAAAACATAACTGTGAACTGATTCACACACACAAATACATTTTATAACATTTATTCCTCAGAATTATTCTAGGAATTAATCCCCAAGAAACAAGCAAAAATACATCTTCACGTCATAAGAAAAGAGTTTAAATTAAATCTGAACATGAGCTCGTCCTGTTAATTTCCCTAACATATACTGTAGATGTCGAGTTTTCGAGCCTTGTAATACCAAGTACTGCGTATTAATACTCCAATTAAAACTTTGATTATACAAAAACGTACTTTAAACGAGTGAGTTTTAGGGTATCCTTAGAAAATTTGCTTGCACGTGGAGCCTTTGAATTATTTTATTATATCCTTGACTCCTGTATCGAGCTCTATAATTAAAAAGATTTAGTTTAGATGACGTAACGTTGAGTCTGTATTGCCAGCCTCTAATATTACTTCTGGTCGATGGAAAATTTTGTGAGTTATGTAATTCTGGTAGTTTATTAAAGTTATGAGTTCGCTTACTGAAAATAGGAACTTTCAACTATAATACAGAAAGTAGATTTCGTGTTCTAAATCTACATATTTTTACATGGGAACAAAAAAGAAGACAATTACATACTATTAAGTCATCAAAGAAACAATCAATTCCAATCTGAAACAAAACAAATATGAAGCCAATTATCATCAGTAACTATCAGTCTTACTTGGCCCGAATTCGTTGAAAATATTACCACAAAAAGCAGTTTTTTTTTTATTCCACAACTCTACAAAAGTCGAATAAACGAATTGCCTTATAAACGCCAATATTACGTTTACACCACACACTCACACGTAAACACAAAAATACAGGACGCGTCAGAACGTGTGCGGGTGGTACAAATTTTTCAGTTGGCGCCTCGTCGACTTCGAGCCAACGCTCATTTGCTAAAACATCCCCCTGTATAGGATCTTTGCAGACATACGAATGTTTAGACGTGAAGTGGCTGTTTAGTTATTTATTTTTAACGTTTTAGACGTGGTACGACTTAGAAAATTACACAGATATGCATATTAGATAACGTTTTGAAATTAATGGAAACAAAGGATTGAAGTCTCTGCATGTAATAAGGGAGTAAGTTTTCATATGACTGTCATTTCAATAATAAACTAACCTAAAATATAACGTACAAAATGTCAAAACTCACATAAAGCACACACCTATAATACCTGATACCTACTAGTGTATACTCTGTTTAAAAAAAGAAAAAAAAAACTCAAGTCAGAACATTCCCACAACTTCTTAGCTCTACTTGTCGACATAGTGATGAATGCACCAAGTTTGTCCACGTCAAGCCGCGAAAAAAAAATCACGAACACTACCGTAACGGAAATAAGCGACCCACGCGCCCCTCGCGTTGATTGGCAGTCAGAGACGTTCGAAAATTGAAAAAGAATTTTGGAAAATAGAACGTCAAATTCGAAATGTGATTTCTTAGTACATACTTTATAAGAGGTTATCTTTAATGTTTTAAGTAATCAATACTTAATATAATTTTTATTTGATTGCCAAGACACATAACAGTGCAGTAAGCAAAAATCTAGACTAATAAATAAAATTAGTGTCTGTTTGTAATATAAAAATAACCGCTTTTTACTACGTGCGTAAGATATAAATACGATACAGACACTTAAATAATATTTTTTACAATTTTGTGTGTCTGTTTATTTTGACTAATCTCTGAAATAGTTGAACCGATTGAGACAGGACTTTTATTGGCAGGTAGCTGATGTACTTTTATTAGTCACAAAGTCCATAAACCACGCAACCGAGCCGATGCCGCGGGCATTAGCTAGTGGAACATAATAACAGTTCGTTACCATAATATAAAGAAAGGTTTCGCATTTTATATTATTATATTTCTTGTTGTTATAATTTGCACTGCAACGCGGGTATAAGACGCCCACACGGTGTAACAAGGCTCATTCGTGCACAATAAAGATAGTCATCATACGAAATGGGGGCAACGTGGGCCTTTATTTGCATTTCATCTTACTATAGATGTAATAAAATAACTAAGATGAATATCACTTCAATAATAATAATTTTATTGTTTATTATTTTTTTATTAAAACGTTGCCCCGCACTAGGATTTTCTCCTGTGTCGTGGGTGCGTTTGCGACAAACATACAAATTCACATACAGACACGCAGCACCAACAATTTTTGAATCAAACAAAGAGTTGCTTCTTTTGGAATCGAACCCACCACACGTTACTTGGAAGTTGACCAGTTTACCGCGCCAACCGTACAGTGATATCTTCGTTAAATTTTGTTACACAACCTGTGTAAAAGTTAAAACATAGTATAAATTTCGACTCTTCATGTCAACGTCAACACTATTTTAAACTAGTCATAAACCAAGTGCTTGAATACTCCAACTAGGAGCGTATCTACTATTAACTATTGACTTGCCATTGTCCACTACAAAGCTTATTATGTAAAATTTTCTTTGACATAAAACTTTATGGCCCACTTAACAGGCTCACATCGTGTAATAAATCCGAAACGACACTTCGTTGCGACATAAAGTCTGATCGGTAGGCTTAAAAGCGATGCGAAACCCTACGTTTACGATTCAAGGGCCAAGTTTAACACCCTGTAGGTATTTACAGCATGATGACACTATAAAAACTCACATAATATCTGTAAACGTTTGACTTCCAATCTAGACGCAATAAAACCGGTTATATCCGGTTACGAGCGCCTATTACTCCATTTAAAGACTGTTTATAATCTAGGTTTAAATCGTTTGCGAGGCACTGCGAGTAGTATTTAACTAATCGTGCTTAGAATATTGGCTATAACAGTTTGAGGGTTGCTCTAAGTGCCTTCAAATTAGTAACTGCCTTGATTAACATCTCTATCAAGTCATCATTCTTAACATTCCTTACTCAAATTAAACAGAGCTTAATTCTAATGAAAATAGTGAATGACACCTATTACGTGCGATTTTATAGTCTGCCAAAGATTACTGGCTGGAACAATATCAGGTTTAATAACTATGGTTTACACAAAGCAGCCTGCGTCATGGCGAATACAGCTAGTTATTTACGTCGCTTAAACTAAGCCTCGGCGCAGTGTTGCCCAGCTCTGGTTTCACTTAAATACATCTCACAGATAGATTATGATGTCCGTCCTTTGTCTGACGTCACCCCAGTTAATCAGAGTTGATCTAACATGCATTAAGGCCCCGGCGCCATTTAGCTTTGTCTGCTAAACACGACCTTCCGAAACACCAGCGCCCGACCCCACGGCCCGACCCACTGTCCGACAAAAAAGAATTAAGAAAATCCGCCATCCACTTCTATATCAGCAAGGCGAAAGTTTCGAAAACTCAGTCCTACGTTTACAACATTATTCAATTTGTCGTTACGCTGAAAAGCAGTGTACAAAGACGAAAAAGAGTTCCCTCCACCGGGGACCTGCGTATTTTTCAAACAAATCCCCCGCAGTGCGCGGCAGAAGTTGAGGCGAAACGGATCCGGCCCGCGTCCGCCTTTTCCGACCATCTGAATTGCAAATGGGGATGTGATGACGGCGTTATACAAAACTAAAAGTGTCGGGCAAACTTCAGATTAAACTTCCCGAGCTGAGCGCAGGTATAGAAACAAAAACGTCACAATTATGATAATTTTTGGCCGCATCTCGGCGGATTGAATTTGCATGACTATCCGTTGCTGTGTCAACTGAGCCACCGTTCCCGATGAATAATGCACGCGACGCTACTTACCTCGGTATTAACATATTTATTAATAAAATAAATATGAGACGTCCGCGCGCCGCCGCGTCAGAGCAACGAATGCCACCTCAGCCGCTGTTGACACAACGTAGACAAACTTTGCAAGTGGAGTGCTCATAGCGAATTGTTAACAGAAAACGGGTAATGTATGGCATTCATTATATAAATTGAGTTAGGACTGTGCGAACAACGATGTTCATTTCGTTAATGTGTACAGAATTAAACACAAATAACGCGACAATGTTAAAGGGGTGCGCGACAATTATTTTAATGCTGACAATGCAATGGTTCCTATATTTATGAATTTTAGCGGTTGTTAACAACATTGACGTGCATGAGTACCATGCTCCTGTTCGATGTCGCTATTAGCTCATTAATGTTACACGCAATTGATGAATTCAAGTTGCAGTCCAAATCGGTACATGGTAATTACATCGTAAACAAAACTAAATTAAAACAAAATAGACCAAGCTTTACAGGTCACTGTAACCTCGAAGGGATTACTGAAAAAAAAGAGAAACATTTTCAATATTTTACAACATTATTCGGAATATTACCCTCGAGATTCGAATTCGCGAGTTATTTTCGTAAAAACGATGTGAATAAAAATTGGCTCGAGTTTTCTGTATTTATTTTGCCAAATTAAAAAAAGGAATTGTTGTACGTAATCTATTGTGGGATCAAATCAGGATTGTGATACATTGTCAGGCATGCAACATACAAACGTTATGAGAACAAACCTAAGATTTGCCTGAAGTACTACAAAACATTACTATGTGTACCAATCCCCTAGTTATATTGGGAACAATACTATACAGTATGTTGTTAAAAAACCGTTCGAGCACAAGCGCCGTAAAACCTACATATTCTTATAGGGCCCTAAACTTTGAATCCCCAAGAGAGCGGATGCATGCCAAAGCGAAGTACAGCCAGATTAAATACGTGGCTCGCAGGTGAATAGGGGATGGCGAAAAAACGTGAACGGACAATATGACCACGATTTATTGCTACCCAGGGACACGAGTCGATTGCTAAAGAAAAAACTAGAATCCTCGTATCTTTAGAATTATTTGTTTTGATAGATCTGTTCCTGCCTTGAATGGCAGAAATAAGACGGATTACGTTTGAACTAATAATAGCATTGAGAAGGAAATTTTAATAAGTAGTCCAACCTACATTACTATTGAGATTGAATATCGTCCCACGCAAACAAATTTAGGTTAAGTCCCTACCTCTAATCTTCTCTTCAGAAATAATTTATTATACGTTCAAACATTCAAAATGTTATTTCACTCTGCAATAAACGAATGCAACTACATTGCATGTCTGTTCAAAAATTAGTTCACCTGTCAAACATCACACCTCCAACTGGGCCAATGATGGCCAAACCAGCCAACAATCGTCTTCAACCGAAAATTACAGCGTGTTTGGCGCCAACATTTGCGGCGTGGAAGCGTAACTCAGACATCGCATTATGCCGCGGAACACACCATGCCAAGTTACTCGGTGCGCTCTGAATTATGCATGCATTCGCCGCACATTAAACCGATACGACCGCGGCGCGCAGATTAAATATGGACACCCTGTTTAGTCATTCAGTCGTGCTAACTACGAGGTGAGAATGTTGGGGATGTTGCTTCGCGCGTCTGTCTTAACAAGCCCTTATTTAGAGCCTAAGCTAGTTGTAACGGCCTGTGTTTATATGGCCGCGGGGTGCTCGGTTTACCAACAACAACGACAATATTGACCTTTCTTGCCTATCGCCACTTTGTCCTTCTCGGTATCAAATGTGGTCGGGTTCTCCCGGCGAGTCCGAATACAGTTTTGTATGCTTAGTAACAGTAACTATTTATGAACTAACCTCTACCTTTGAAGTGGACTAAAATATCACTACATAAAACATTGTAAGCAATTGTATGCGCTAAATCTTTGCTCGATTTATCATTAAGTTCTATTGAATATATTTTTCAAGTAAAACTATTGACCACTCAATTTAAATTAGAATCAAACTAAACGCAATTAATTTATTTGATTGTGTCAGGAGTTAATCTATTGAATCAATGTTCTAAGAACTCGAATCAAAGTTGTAGAACATTTGAAAAGAACGGGACAGCGAATCCAATTACTCGAATGTTCTGTCAATAGAAATTAAGTTGATGGCAAACAATACGTAATCCTAAGTAACAGCGCGCGCTTGGCAAGGCTCAGCAAAATGACGTAGCGATTGAATGGTACAACTCAACTGCGGTAGTGAGGGGATGCGTAGAACAAACAATAACAAAAATACATTTATTTATCTTAATAACAAAAACTACATCGGAGTGTCGATGGCAATAAAAACCGATGTGTTTACGACGCTCTTCACACATATCATAATTTTCACTTCTGTTTATAATGTTGTGGTAGAGATTAACCGCTCGTTCATTAGGTTCAAGGTCGTTCATGTTTACAAATATTTATACAACGCTGTTAGAATAGACACGCGTTTATATTACTTTGTATTTTCTTAGACAGTTTTACGTGGCATTTCAAAACAGAAACTATTCATTCAGAATTTTTCTTTACCTAAAATAATACTCACATCACTAGACAGAAACTACGTCACAAAAAACGTTTTTATTGATAAAAACGTAAACATGAATTCCACCCACAACTTATTCTATTCGGTTCATCGATAGTATGATATAATCTATAGTTAATATGGCCCATCCCTATGGCTGTGTTTACAGTAGAAGTTCGCAGGCCCGGGACGACACTCGCAGACGCTTCCCCTTTATATCTTAACATTGCTATAGTTATATGTTGAACAAATAGATACTGATTTAAACTCTAATGTGCAGTTAAAAGTATTGGGGATTGGGGATACTTTGTTTGAAAATGGGGATTGGTTTCGTTTCGTACGGTATTTGTATATCCTGCTTGGTATTCCGTTCGTTATTTTGCGAAGATATTGTAATGTGTATTTCGTGCCATGTATGAGGAAGCTAAGTCTCTTCTTTGAATTAGAATCTTAGCCAATCACAGCGCACTGCTACAAGAGGTTGCAAATACATACCTGTTGAGCAAGAAGTGTTGATTGTCATCAAGACTCGAGAGATGAAATCGATATCTCAACGTTTTAACACTAAAGACAGCGTCTTGAAGTGTAGTTTAATAACAGAGTCATAAAACTGATACAAAGCATCGATTTTATTAGGGAGAAGAACGTCAATAGTTTTTCTTAATCCAGTCAGTTTCACAATGCAGGAATCTATTTTAAACAAATTACACTGAATCATAATATTACATTAGTACATCAAACGCAATACCAATCAACATCATTAACAAAACCCACACATGTATCTACATCACAGCATCATGAAAATCAAGCACAGCTCTAAGTAGGCTGCAACCACAAGCTGAATGAGGTGGTTATACTCAAACGCATATTAATTACATATATCAACTACAAACAATACCTCATGTCATGCACGCCTGATGACGTCACCCGTCAAACTACCATCACGCTGTATATCAACGCAACAATACTGATGGATACGAGCCCCTGATGGAGGCCCATTATACATTTATGAGGAAATATTATCATTATTTATGTAGTCGTTTGGGCTACTTGAAAATTAAGCTTCGTTTGTCTAATGGTTGCGACTATCGCGTATGCTAAAAGGTTACTAGTAAGATATCAGGATCAAACAAAATTCTTACTAACAGAGTCATAATATAACTGACCATAGGGGATAGGACCTCAAGAAATATGATAAGAATTTAGTAGTTTCCTTTTTGGCTTTTGCTATTAAATCCAAATCCAAAATAATATAAATTAAGAGTTCAAAATGGACTGATATAATCATGAAAGTAATAACTTCCCGGTAAAAACCATCTGATATAATTAAGGTTATGTCCAGTTAAATACTATATACCCGATATACACTACATAGCTTGAGCTAAGGCTTACAGTGAGCCACTCAATGCCCACATATTCCTAGCTTAGCCTTCTTCTTATCTAGCTCACGCAGCCTAGCTATAACACTGAATGAGTAAAACTTTTATAAAGAATTCTCACTACATTTACAGTCAAAGTTCCTGTAACTTTGTTATGCTTACCCCAGAACTTTGATTAGGCTTTAAATATTACTCTGCATTCCACTATTTACTAGTCTCCTGAGGATTTACAGTACAGAAAGAGAAATAGTCTAGTCTAAACGAATGTTCAGATATATTTGTTTTAAACAAACACATTCAAATGAAACTTTCTATCACCGTATAAAATAAATCCACAATCCACACACACGTGGCTTCTATAAAAAGAGTTCACATCCAGATGTTTCGAGTTCCCTACACAATAATAAAATTCCATTCTTTAAAAAGTCTGTCAATCCGTAAGGTAAATGCAGCACACCTCGTCCCCCTGTAAATCACAATTTATTTAAACTGTACAGTGACTGTCTGCGGCACGCCCGGCGCCCGGCGCCCGCATCTACTAGCGCCCCCTCGCGAACACTTTCCGTTTTATTTCTACTGAAACTTTTATAATTCGAAGCCGCCGTTTCTCGGTGGCTCGTTAAGCCACCTTTGTCGCCCCGCGAACATTTCAAAGGTAAATAGCTCGGATTCAACGCGATTGCTCGTGATTATTTATATTGTAAATTAGACGCCTCGTGCGACGAAAAAAAATCTACTTTTGAATGAGAATGTAATTTGAGTCGTATTTACTTGGTACCAAGTTTCGTCGAAACGTAAGGTGATCATATTAAAATTTGCGTCAAATGTATTTTTTTTTCTCTTCATTTCTGCAAATTAAATTTACAATTTGCGTCTCAAAAACACATTTTAAGTGCAATAGCCCCTTAACAATAGTAGACAGTTAAACTAAATTATTTACCAAGCTTTGTCACAGAATTCTAAGAACATAAATATACAATCATCCATTTCAGTGGAAAGTATTGAAAGTCAAATCAAAAACTCTTAAATCCAACGCGATACAGTAGCGCAAAAAATATAGGATAGAAGTCAGTTAGATAGTACAGCCGAGCACGGCTCAAAGAACGTCGGTGGCATCAGTACAGTCGCGCCCATTCGATAATTGCAACAGCACCACCGACTGGCCCACTTCCACAAAAGGCCGTAATGCATTCGCGAAATTCTGACACGAAACCGTATCGATAGTGATGGCCGTATGTTTGAAACATCGATAGAATTTTCTGCTGCCTCTCGATGCCTTTGATCTGTCCTGTGAATTGGGTGTGACACGTGACGTTGTGGTTTCGTTGTTGAGCAGCAATTTGAACGTTCTCTGTTACAGCATAATGTATAAATCAAACGGCAGGCGGTGGCGCGTGCATTACATACATCGATTGCTACTGATGAAGTCATTATTTTGTAGAAATATGAGATGTGGGGCGGCGATATGTCGAAGCAATCGGGACTTGAAAACGTTCGGAAAATTTCAACTAATGGAGCTGCTTTTTTATTAGTTCACATGAAAATGTCGTTTATTATTACTTGACAGACCTTTTAATGACAGGCGTACAGACATGGACAGAGATTTTATCGATACATGTATTTAACTAGATTCACTTAAAAAAAAATCAAATCATATAATATATTTTATGTACACTACAATATTGTTTCTGAAACTAATTATATTTATCTTGTACATAAAAAATATTTGAGGATCATAAAATTTCATTTTCTCAAAACTACTTTATATTTTTTTGTTTTCATATCACTTAATTATAAGTGTTCAAATAACTTTATTACTTTAGAAAATGGGATTACTAAAATATATATTATTGCGTTTACTAAAAAACTAAAACTTTACTGTTCTAATAAATGCCTGCAGAGGATTAAGTACTTACTAATACTCTTTGATATTGTTACCATATTAATCAGAAAAGTACCTAGGTATTTTAGGACATTCGAATACATATATTTAATATAGAACATATAGAACATATAGAACATATAATAATCACATACAAATATAGAACATATAAAAGCAAATCTAATTTTAATGTTATAATCTGTGTCACAGCCATTCATAAACCTAGCATCGTTAATAAATAAATCAACTAGTTGTATAATGAGATTCCTCGTGATACTTCACTAACTTTAGTCCGCAAAGTTTCCTCTATTATTCAAGAATGTAATAACTGTCTGCCATCGCTCGTATTATAAACGTTCCGGTTACAACACAATATTGAAGTGCTATTAAGCTTTGTGTACACGACGATATTATAAGAATAAAATAGGACATAAAATGTACTGGTTAAGTGAATGTCAATGGCTACGAGTTAATACACTGCTTCAAGACAATGGGCCATCAACCTACTTATGAATTACTGGATCCCTTTTAGCCTTTTATTGTTCTTGTCTGGTCATTCTTACGAATTTATAGTCCACATCACGTCTTGTAGTGGTTGGGTACTAAAATCGGCTTTCTTCAAATAAAGACGGGTATATTTTGCAAACTGTTGCTACTTACTGGTGGTCACGGACGTAGATATTATTTTTTAGGTTTATTGTGTTAGCCTTTTGATAATATACAATGTTTCTGAATTCATGTTTAAGAGTTATCTCCATTAAGTTGTGTTGTTAGAGCATTGTCACTTAGTTGGTATAAATTGAAGCTTTATAGAAGTAGTAGAAGATATATTTCAGTTCGGATAGACAATATGTCTCTTTTATGTAGAAACTCAAAAAAACCATGTCAGTATTCTGCCTGTTATTTCATTTTTTTTTTGACCTTAATTTCTAAGTTTAAAATGTAAATATTTAAAAGGTTGCGTTTTTCCTTTCGGGTTACAGAACCCAAAAAAATATATGAAAAATAAAACTTCGATAACAATGAAACATTTTACGAGTATTTAAATGAACGACATAATCTTGAATTAATGAGATTCTTTATATTTCTCTAAATATTTGACGACTCTTAGTCACGTTCGTCTTGGAATAGTTAATAATTATTAATTTTAAAAATTTCATTGATATAAATATTGTAAGTATATTAAGGCTTTGTTAGTAGCCTTTTCTCCAATACCGCGAATAATTTCGGTTTGCTTACTATCCTTTTAATAAAATCTTGGAAATATATGATAAATAATTCCAATGGTGGACGCTGAGCATCGATGCAATTCCAATGTCCACACATTACATGACAAATAAATTTTCAAAATGGCGAAATAGTGATTGTTCTTTGTGAAATGTCATTCGACCGCACCAACGTGCATTATGGATTCCATAAACAATGTTCGCGTTCAGAAATAGAACGGCTCCAGGTAAATAGGAGTTGTTCGGGCCGTAACGTGGTATCGACTCGAGTTCCCGCTTGTCTGCTCAATAATGCATCGACAGATCGATAAGTTACAATACGATATATGCCGCAACACTATTCTGTATTGTTTGCGCGATTCTTTACAGAAATGATTTTTCAAATAGATAGGTTTTTATTGAGACGTGTCAACGTGATGTGTGTATGAAAAGGTTACGTGGAATTCATCCGGATCGATTTAACCAATTCTTGGATGCCCATGAATGATGTTGGGGTTTTTGTTTTAAGAAGTTCCCAGAACTATACCGCAGAGAAATTGGAAAATTATCTTCTGATTACAATTCTTTATTCATTAAGGTATGCCATTTGTAGAAGACACAATTCTTCTGAATCCAACAGCAGGTCCCTTACCAAGCGCCTTTTAATACATACCTAACCCTTAATTATACTTGTGGCATAGTTATAATTAACATATAGTAATAGCAACCGAGCAACGTCGTTTCATTGGTACCGAGATAGACACAGATGTCTATCCTTATCAAATCTAGGCACTAATTGAAGGCAGTGATGCGGTAATTAATCTTGCTATTAGCTACTGACACCCTCCTCCCAGTCTTTTACCATTTTCCTTCGACATTAGGTCTTATCTGAACGTGTGTAGTTTCAAAATAGCTAAAATTTCTATTGTCCGTCTCTTTCTATCTCGATTAAACTAAAAGTAATAGGTATTGGGTTTGTAGGTTGCTATATGATGGGAAAGAATCTTTTGATCATTCCCAGAAAAAAAATGCGAGATGTGTAACAATAAGATCAACCAAATCATTGATCTCATAACACTACCGTGACTAAAAATAAACAGTAATACGGCCTTTTATGAGAATTAAGAATGATGTAATGTTATGTAATATAGGATTTTATGCATTGAAAAATTTTCTCTAGTAATCAGCTTCCCAGCGGCTATTTTCGTCCACAATGTATGGACCTTATTACCGAATACAGAGTCTATGACCCCATATTTTCTCTAGACGATGTATAGCCGAATTAGGTCGTGATTAGACGCGTACAATGAATGGGCGGCCAGTTGTTCGCTCGACTGGTTCGTGTGGCTTTGTTGTGTACTGTACTGGCCTGTAGCAGCCGAGCTGTGGTATCGCACGGTTTTACCCATTTCCTACAAATTGGTTAGGGTAATGAGAATTTTCTTCGACTTTTTCTATAGATGCTGTTGAGAATAGCACATATATTTTTTACAAAATAGGGGAGAAATAAGCATACAGATGGTATGTAAGATTCGTAGCAATTGGCGGTCTATTGTCTCTGCCTACCTCCATGGGAGACAAGCGTGAAGCTATGTATGTATGTATGAACATACGGATCACTTGTTGGTAAACGATCAGTGATGCATAAAGACACCGATATCTCAGAGGAATAATGAGTGTGTTCTTAGGCTTACTTTTAATCCTTAAATCCTTGTGTGAGGACATTGCTTATTGCTGAAACAAAAAATAATCAAAGTCAGTCAAAATCTTAAAATAGAATTTCAAATATGAATCCAATACACAACTTGACATGGTACTATGGCATGTATCTCCCTTCACCACACAAGGTAATAATAGCATTACAACCGGCCAGATATCCAAAATCTACCGTCCACGTAGAACTGAGCAGTCTATCTACCGTCTGCTCACAAGATTACAGCAAACAGATTACAAGACGCCTATTGTAGTGTAAAGGACGATGGCCTTCTAGCCAATAATTCCAATTACGGATGCATGGACCGCACTAATAAGTCAAATTGAACAATGCATGGGCCCATAATTGCTTGTGGATACCGAGTTGATGTTCACTTTGATGTACGTCATATGTGTGTGCGTGTGTGTGTGCCTGTTTATAACCTTTTCTTATGATTGGCGTGGGAGGCTTGAATGCTTGAAACTTGCAAATGGCAATTTGTATCTGCATAAGTCTTGTTAACGTATAATTCTATTTTTAGACTTCCTCGTTGTTTGAATGGACGTAGGTGCCGAGGGAAACGTCTCGGGTTTGATAACCGAGTCAGGTGAAGAATTATTGATTTCTGTCTTGCGGTTTTTTGAAACTACTACAAAACATTACAACTATAAAGAATCAGAAAATATCAAATTCGTTTATCATTCGCGTTAGCAGTTTTTAGACTAGCGAGACAACTTAAATAAAACAAAGCAAGTTACTATCAGATATAATTTTTGTTTTATGTAAAAAGTTTATTTAATTAAACTGAATTTATATGACGATGAAAATAAAACTCAAAATCAATCGCACGAAACACACAACCATTCGAAACTTACAAACTTCACTTGAGAATTGTAAAACAGTCGCTTGAAACTTTTACCCATAAATTATATCGTTGTTCACAGTCCTAAGACTCGAATATTTCAACTATATTGTCAGCTATTCCAATTGAAATAGAAGTTATGTTAGGACTTGATATGCGCCATTATTTACTCAGTTCATAGGGCTTAGTTCGAGTTTGTTTTTACGTTTAACGAGATCGAAATGTTACCACATTCGGCGCTCTGATTGGACTGCTCCAATGAACCAACCAATCAGAGGGTTAAACGTAAAACTAACTCGTACTAGGCACTCTGTACAGGATCTGGTGCTAACTTGCCTTTTAGGGTTAGTTAAGATAAACGACCCACACACTAGTCTTTGTATTTTCTAGATTCATTCTCTTGCTTTACTCCTAGTATTTTAAGCTGTTTATTGTGAAAAAACGAGTCTAACTTATCACAATAACATTATAAATGTGAAGGTCTATTTATTTGCATATCACTAATATTATAAATATAAAAGTTTGTTTATTTGTATGATTATCCGTCAATCGTGTTGAAATTACTGAATCGATTTTGATGAAATTTGTTATACAGACTGGATAGCTGACTTGGGTAATAGGATTATTTTTCATCATACGGGAATCAGGCAGCCACATGCGTGAGAATTACGGTAAACACTCCCCTCTTACATATAATGATGAAACTATGACTTCTCTACTTACAATTTCATCACTTACCACCTCAAAGTATATAGGTCTCTAGTTATACAACCACCTATAAATAGGTTAAGATAACAAGCCTACGTATTGTATGTGCAGCGTATTGATTATACAGCGTGTAATTAGTAAGGTAATTACTCCAGTTACCTACCGATTGCATTGGTCACCGCAACTGAAAGCCCTCACTTGACACGTAACTTGACGCTTGTAATCCATAAATACACGCTTTTTTAAATATGAAGGAGTAAGCAGGGTACATATTAATGAAACACTTTTTAACAGTGTTGTTACGAGTACCGTGCAACAAAACAAAACATGACATTCTTACCATTTACTGAGCTTGTAGACTTAATGAGAATTTTGCAATAGATAAACCTTATATATTGTCAAATCTGAACTTACCACCGTACTCAGAGTCATTTGATGGTTACTAAACCCTGTCCTTAGCAATTGTTTTCGATACAAAATCATTACAAAGGAAAAGTTTAAGTATTCATTAAATGTCTCTCAGTGTGGCAGTAAGACACATTCAACCGGCAGAATTTATAGTTAACGAAAACCGTCAGATTCTTCTAATTATAATTAGGCCTCATTTAATAAAGATTTTAATTTTAATACGTCTAACTTGTCCACTGCAAACGAAGTTAATTTAATTTAAACACTGAACTAAATTCAATATTACTCACACAATTTAATGAAAGAAACTTTTAAACTTGAAGATATTGCATCTGAAATGAATTACTTGGCTCAGTTCATTTATAACAACGTCATTCAAAATTATAAAAACAATATTTAAGTGCACAAATGGTTGAATAAATTCACGAAAACTATAAATATGGTAATAAAACTGAAAGTGGAAATCTTATCTATAAAAAAGGAACCCTTTTAACCTCGACATTCGTATCAAACGGGCACCTAACCTATTAGATGGCTAAGAGGGTGCGAGGGTGTGCTACCCTGTACCTGGCACTGAAAAACGCTAGTAACAGCCTTTTGTTATTTAAAACGAGGAATTAAGAGGTATAAACCAGAAACGGGATTTAGGAGCGCGCCGGGCTCTCGCTATAATTGGTACGTTTACCCTACACGCCACTGCGGCGCTTTCTAAAGATGTTTCCACCTATTTGCACAGTGTTCTGTGGTCTTTAATTAAAAGTATAACTTATAAGCAACCTTAAAACTTAATTGGTAAGGTCGAAAGTCAAAATTGACGTATCGCTCAAGTTATAGTGTGGGAGATGATATTAAAACGAGTCTAGTTGTAATAATAATGTTTTCTGTTATAAAATGTTTCCTTGCAACTATGTAACAAAGTTTAACTTGAAGTTTATATCTCCTACGAAATAATTTAACTTGCAATGTGTAGATTCTAAGTAGCTTTAAATGTATTTAAATTTCTTCACACGATGCGATGTCTTGAGGACTTAATTTTACAGGTAGTTTCACAATGAGTTGTCGTTCAAACTCTGTGCCGTATTGTCTTTGTGCAATTTATGTGGTGTAGACGTTGGCAACAGTACTGAGCTGTTTAAATAGTACATTTTAGTTTTGCTTTACATAAGTATGTAAGTTTTATTTAGAAAATTAAGGTAACTGTAAAATATAAACTAAAAAGAAACGGTATACATATTCTTAGAATGTTCTAAAAATAAGTTGATTACGATCAACAAAAATAATGAAATCATATTCATGTGATTGTGACCAAAGTTATTACGTACTTAACACGGTAGAGACACAGTGTGCCCGGGTGCACTCCCAACGAAACGCTCACGGAACATGCTCGCTTTCGTGATTCATACCACCTCATGAATATATTTACTCACTGCCAAAGACGTATTATTTTAATGACACGTTGAAAGCGTCGTTACTCAGCTCCATAACTCTACTAAGTTGTAATTGAAAAAATATGACCCGATTTAAAAATCCATTAATAAAATGGAAATTATTGTAATTATTGCGGTGCTCCAAGTATTAGAACAGGAAACAAGTACTTATGCACATTTTGCGGCGCTAAACCAACCCGCTCTTGTCCGTGACTTAGCAAAACTCAAAGCCTTGACCACAAAAGGTCGAGGCTTTTCGAATTGTTAGGGAGAATACTTAACAGTTGCTACTTAATAACGCGAACATTCTAAAGAAAATGTTAGTAAAAGAAAACGGTAAAGTTTTCACTTTTACATTAGACAGTGACTTTACAAGAAACGCCATCGTTTATTCCACGCAAACACACTTTTGAACCATTAATGAAAAGTAGATATTGACAGCTTTCGCCATTTATCTTTCCACGTCCCCTAATTTAACTTCTTCCCTCCATGTGGTACCGCAAGTCATCGCCTGATACACATCTTGAATTGACATGTTAATATCTCAGTTTTAGATAAATCGATTTAGTTATAAAATGATATCATCATAAATTGCCCTTAATCAATCGAAGGGCTTTTGAAGTGAAGTTCTGAATCAATATTGAGAATGTTCGTGTTCCATTTACCATTATAGTTTAACTTTAGTAAAGAACATTTACATGTACTTGACGTATAGCTATATTCGTGGGGGGTGAGCAATCACTCACAAGGCACCACATACTAATAATAACGTACAGACTTTAATAAAAGGGAAAGCCTTGTGGTGCCACTCGACACCAAAAATTAATTTCGCTTAAAAAGAATTGAACAACATTCAACACTGATGTGTGTTACACACGTCCGTTGCACGCGACTGTCGACAATCGAATGTGCATATCAATGCGAAGACAGATGCGTGCGGTCTAGGGTGCGGCGACGGGAGGGGAGGTGTTCGGCGTTTGAATAAATTCCGCGGGAAATCGCAACGAGTAGGCTTGCACATTTCCATGTCAAACGTACGCCGCCACGGTGTGGGGCGAAACTTGTGAATTTTTAACAACACATAGTTGTTCACTCCTGTCGATTCAGAATAGAATTTGATTTCCAACATTCACCCAACTTTATAGGAACCCACCACAAAAGGTTTTCACCCCACACTTTTGAGAGCTGATGAAACAAGATTATGAACGCAATTTGCCTCTCCCGTTGATTAGCGAAACTCGTAAATTACCAAAGAAATACGCGTCGATAATGGTTTGAGGCCTCATTTTTATGCTATTTAAAATGGGAGGACTGCGGAAGCGGCTTATCTCAGTATTAATTCAGGAATTCCGCCATAATTACTTGTTCAAAGGTAACGCTGAAGACGAATTTCGTCCGGGCGGTCAGGGTGAACATTTTACGGGTATCGATGGTTGCCTATAGAAAAATAAACTCTATGTGGTTTTGTATAAGGTTGAGTATTGGACGTTTCGCCATCTTAGTGAGTAGAGGATAAGCCGATTTCAAAAGGAACACGTGATCAGACGCTGATTACGTCGAAACTCCCCCTCATCTGTGTGCAGTCATATTCTAATATTGTGAATAAGGGGATATTCCGCTAGATTAAATAACTTCACCTTTGCTAAATCTCTTTTCATTCAGTTTAAATACCTTCACGCCGGTATTCCTTGGAAATAAAGAGCTGTCGATAATACGTCAATAACTCTCACTTGGTGGAGAATATCAATCGTACGCCGCATTGTGCAACATACTGCAATTTAAATTATGTACAATATACGCGTGAATAACGAGTTGATTGGCTGAATACAAATATCATTTCGACTGCCGATCAGTATTGAAATTTAAAACGTGCAAATGATTGCATGAAAATTCCAAAAAATATGTGCGCATTTCATACACTGCAAACAAGTTAATATACGCATCACATTTTAATGTCATAAACCCCGCCGTGGAATTCCATTAATTCAAATTAAAAAAGAAAATAATGAGTTCGTCATTACCATGCTTGAGGTCAACGTCCTCCAATATTATCATAGAATAAATTAAATTATATTTATAGCCGTTTTCCATTTAAAAAGGAAAATTAGCTCGAAGATATAAAAAGCTACTTGCATAAAATTACAAGCGTGGAATTCAAATTTTCGTAAAATAACGTGGCAGTTTTTCTATCTGCCTAAACTTTTTAATAACAATTACAAGGCACTAGTGGGTCATAAAAGGTAATTGCTCGATATTGAGCGAGTACTCGACCCCGCTCGAGTACGTTGATAACTCCTCATTAAGGCGAAGGTAAAATATCTAATTTTCCTTACCTCCTCTCGTTTACTACGAAAAATCCAAGAAAAACGTCTTTTCAGATGTTAGGGTGCGGTGCCATTGACGGAGGTAGCTGTAGTGTAAACAAGAAGATAATGCAACAACCGTTTGATGTCGACTGACTACAACAAAGATAGTATTCTTTTATCTCTAACAATTTATAAAATTATATCAAGAATACATTGGGAAACATAATAGCAAAGCATTATTCCTTCTAGTACACGAAACCTAAGTTGGTCATTGGTCATCTTCAGCGTATGGCTATCGTGGAACCGCTACATCGCATCACTGGCGCCCCACCCAAGGCCGGCGCGATTAAGCCGTGGAGCCCTCTCCTACCCATATTCAAGGGTCTTAAGATTTGTTAATTACTGGCAACATTAAAATTAACTACCGTTTCCGTTGTAATAAAAATCCTTCTCCTCTTTTATATGAAAAGTTTTAGGAAAAGATTTCTTTATTAGATTTCTGTTTTAGCCGTTAACGTTTATGTAGTCAACGAACGGGTCGGCTATATGACTGGGAATTAAAATTGATTTATATGAAACCGAAATTTTGTTTGCTAGTCACGAAATCTTGAGAATAAGAAAGTAGAGCTAAGCCAGTATCGTTTGTATTCTCACTTTTTGACAGTTATGTTAAGGCATTAAGGGAAAATACCTCTTCATTACACTGTTAAGGTTTAATTTGACCTATAAACAGTTCACAATAGAAGCTAAAACAACAAGCCACACAAATTGGCGAATAAGTCCTTTTGCTGACACAAATTGAAAAAGAGTATTTTTAGATGGCATGCACATGCACACATCACTCATCACTTTCAACTAAGAGCGATTCAATGTTACCCCAAAAATAACCTATCGATCCATCCATATGTTTGTCCGCTACAAATAAACACAGGTGACTTTTGACATCATTTCTGCGTTTCATACAAAATCGCTTACATCTGCGCTTGAAAGGCAAAACGTACATGTTTTTCACGAATTCACACCCTCCTAGATAGACGTTTCACTTAACCCCGACGGCTATCAACAAGCCTAATGTAAAGCCGAGGCCACATCGCGACGCCGACAGAGATAAATGACTCGCCAACTGAACTCACACTTAGCGGTTGGTGGCTGACTTCGTTTCATGTACTTCTACGTAAATAACCAAAGTAACGTATACTTTTGTAAACACCAACCGTTTTAGTTTGAGGGTGTTTGTTGCGAAACCAGAACAAAGTTTCGAATAACGAATAACTCGGTGAAATACTGTCGTTTAGTTTTTTTTTTCATTGGTTGTTAGTTTCTCCGTTTATGAATCGAACGTCATCATATTTGTCAGAGCCTAACGGTCTCGTATTTTGTTTGGTTCATTGAATATGGACACTGAGTCAAGTTAGCAGCTAACCAATTTAGACATAATTACTAACACGTCACCAATCGCCTTAATAAAATCACACATTATGAAGTTTAACTTAACTTGAAGCTATGAACAAAGCACTACCAATTCCTAGTTTCCAATTATAGATAGCAAAATATATTTTATAGGTAAAATAAAACCGATCAGAACAAGCGCGGTCTTAATTAATAAAAGCAGGCCATATTCCCGGTAGTGGTGAAAATATGCATGAATTCAAAAAGTATTATAATGAATAGTCGAAGATTACTTGCTGTTTTGAGTGTAAGTTCCCAGTGATAGCGGGTACGCCTTTGTGCAAACGAGTAATTAAAAGTATAATATTCCATGTAACATTATTAATATTTCTTCGTATATTTCCATTTACTTTTCTGAGAAACAATATGTTCTGTATGTTGTGTGTCATCTTTTATGCTTACTGTATGGTACTTGTGATACTATTTGGCTGTCTCCAATAAAAAGTAATTGATATCGACAAATATCACAAGTAACTGGCACATGACACTTATAGCTTACTAAATGTAAACAATTTGTTAGAACCTAACTGCTTTTTCGACAATTTTATTTTTAAATAGCTACTTCCGCGCGGTTTCACCCGCTCTGCTTGGCTCCTATTGGTCATAGCGTGATGTTTTATAGCCTATAGCCTTCCTCGATAAATCCACTATTCAACACAAAAAGAATTATTCAATTCGGACCAGTAGTTCCGGAGATTAGAGCGTTCAAACAAACAAACAAACAATCAAACAAACTCTTCAGCTTTATAATATTAGTATAGATTTAATTTTACTCTATGCATATCCGCTGTTTCGTTTCTCCACGCTCCCCGCTCACACTCGCGCCCCGCACCCGGCTACAATTAAAATGCAAATACCCCGCCACTTGAGTTGCGCAAATCTTGCAAGTTATAAATTTTTCCAATCTAACTCCGTCCTTTGTTAACTAAGTCTCTTATGAATTCTAATGAAAAAAAGAAAAAATCTGGAATATTGCTAATGGATTATTTCACCTACCTTCTGTTTTTATTGGGATAACTTTTGTTCGCCGAAAGTGAACTGGCGTAAAAATTTATTTTGTATTCAAAATTATATTTACAAAAAGTTTTTAGCATGTTTCAATACCTTTTCATACGCTTATATGTAGATCTGGTCGTTTTTTTCATTTTTATATGTGGCTGTAGGTAGATATTTGCGCAGAGCAGGCTGTTAACTTCATTAAAATATAATGTACTCGTACAACATAATAAATTATGCCCTCAAAAATCGATAATCGCCACTCGAACGAATTAATTAACATCAATAAAAATCTCGTTAGCAGCCCTACGTAACAAGGTGTGCGGTCAAACAGACCCTCACTTTTAATTATCATTTCACACGAAGCTTTCTTATACGTATTTCAAAATCGAGTGTGTCACTTAACCCGTTCGCTGCGGGCTGTCCCGAGCCACCGCGTTTGGTAACGGCCGGCCATTTATGTCCAGCCCGGTATGGCAGCCGGCCCCGCGTCGCCATATATGGGTTCGAGAGTTGCATTCTGCGCTTGTAACGCGATACAATTGTGGTAGAACTTGGAAATTAATTTACAGCGCTCACTGTCGGGTGCAGCATCCATATTCGGCGAGATAAAAAATAGAATACTTAGTACCCGCCTCGGCGGCTGTTTACCAAATTGTTAAAACCAGTTTCTCTTCATCTGTTTCCAATATTTATTTCTGTCAGATTGACTCAAATGTGCACCTTTCTTATCATAACAGTGTTGTAAAAACGGCCATTAACGATTTGACGAGCCACTTATTACGAAATGTTCGCAGCAATCAAGCAGTCGATAGTATCCGAGCAGTTGACATCAAATCGAATCAACGCTATATCTGTTATTACTACCATAAAAGCACTCAAGTGTCGGGAGCGAGATCACTATCTAGTAAAGTAATATCCTTTTCGGCTAAGACCTACTGAACCTCTTATTGTCGTAAGGAAACTTCATATGGCAAAAAAGTTATGTGGTCTTGTCAGTCTGCGGCGGCCATAAATCATAGGGGGAGTGACGTTGAGACATATATCTACTTGTTGATCTAACTAGTACGACGTTAGAATATGTACAATAATGATATTCAGCTATGAGACGAGCTGGGAACATTTCCGCGAGTGTCACTCAATAGTTATCTTAGAAAGTTATGGAGACTTGCATATGTGTGTCTTCGAGTGGTGACAATGATTTGGAATATCGCGTCCTCGTTTTCCTAAAGTAGCAAATGAAATATGTAAAGAGTTGTGAAGTCCGCAATTGTGTACCGCAGTTCATAAAGTCGCCCGACATGGGTGTGGCCGGACCACCACACAATATACTTTATGGCATTGCGATAAAGGAGATAGGAACGATAATTCCTTATACAGTCGGTTGTAAAACCAAGTTGATAATTGAGACGACTCCCATATTACAGTCATTGCATGTATAATTTGTTTTCGCAACATTTCGTTGTACTTTATTAACAATGTGAGCACTTTGGGCAAGCCATTAAGATCACGAAAGCGATTTTGGCTCTTTACACGAAGGTCATAATTTAAATCATTCTTTAAGTGGACGTTAATGATTTTTATCTACATGTTGCCATTGTTTATGTTTAACTTAAAAAGCCACATACCTTGTCACTACATAGTCTATTTCTAACATATCAAATGTAGCAAAATGCCTTTATCAAACATCTGTGTGTCAAATTGACGCTATTTCCTGCGTATCGCAGTGCCAATAACACTCAGCCTGCATTCTCACCGCCGCCAATCAGTAACTTGGAGTAACAGCGATACTGATAAACTTTGACATTTTATCATTACAGTACACAATTATATTGATACGTAAATTTTACAGTTTCATTGACCGCTCCTGATTTATATCGCTATTTATGCGGTTGCAAAATTTATGACGCTGCGTCATTACATTTATAAATAGGCAGCCGATTGAAGAATAATGTACAAGCGTAGTTTGTTAATTAAAGCTCCCATTTTATAGCAAAATAAATTTAACATACTATTGTTTACTCAACGCCATACCATTTAATGAAAAAAGGCTATAATTCCCTAATCGTAAACGAAATGATATGCAAACAATTCTCTGTGTGAATTAATTGCTCAAACGTAAAATAAGGTTCATTAAAAGAATCGAAATTCAACCCTCGTTCGCTAAAACGTCACGAGTCGTTATAATTAAAAAGTAAAAATGACCAATTAACTAAGCGGGTGTATATTGAAAGTCCTATTTTCGGAGAGTCGTGATCTTATCGTACCGATCGGCTTCCGATCTGTCCGGACACGTGCGACGAATCACGACTAGTGACTCACGACGCGCGCTTTGTCGTCAGTTTTTGTCGCAATAGTTATTTATTGGTGTCGTGATCGGTCCGCGCGCGGTCACGCTCGCGTTTGAGGGTTAACTTGCAACGGATTGTTTTGATGTTACTATTCAATAAACTGTTTGATTTATTTGAGCTTTATGGCGCTTCATGGTCGTAATCGTGAATTGGTCGTTTAGACCGCGATCAATGCAACACAAAGGCGATCAAGCGGGCAGACGAGACAGACAATATGTGTTGTGTCTATATTGTCCCAATTTTACGTTCACGATTTTTCGTAACTTTGTTCTGTAAAAACAAAGGGGGTGAAGATTATTAGCAAACAGACATTCTCGCCCCATGCAAGGGAGTGTTTATTGCCATATTTTTAGAACCCACTTTAAGTGTGCAGGTCAACCTGCCTTCATTTTTACGAGAAAAGGGAATAAATGAAAACTAAGTACTTCACACTTCGACTGTCTCGCAATTTTATTAAAGAAGGGGGATCAGTGTTGCTTAAAATATTCGAGAACCTTTTGAATACTACATTTCCAGACTACTCGAAAAATAAAAATAAACCCAATAATAAAAATGGACATTCGAAAACAGAAATGTTTATCCATAAAATAAATTCTAATTTCGTAATAAAACCGTCAAAAATGGATCCATACATTTCAATCACCTACCACGGGTGCACAATACGAACGAAATGAGATGATGCGTCGAAAACTCGAAATGTTTTCATAATAACACACTCTACGTTTTTGTAAAGAAATTCACTCACCCTCGATATCGAAAAGATGCGAGTTCATAGAGCATACACAATGAAATAATAAATAGTACGGGCCCCACGTCTGGTCGTGGCATAAGTTATTTTTACACAAATACTCGTATGTGGAAATCGACGATTGCAAGTGCCTCTAGGCTTTTTGTTGTTTGGCGTAAAATGTTCTTCTTTCTTTATCTCCCTCTATTTGGATGTGGGGAATATGTTTTGGGGCTAAATTATTGGTGTGTCGGTAATGTACGATAAAAGTTCCTATAAAATATTGTACTATACTTACGTGTTTCATTCTTATAATGACAATGCGATCTTAATTTGAGTATTTAATACTAATTCATAATAGTTTCCAATCGATAAGTTTTGCAATGGAACATTTCACTCTACTTATTGCTCATGACAAAAATATGTTACAAAAATAATGAAACATACCTATATAAAAACGTAAAGTAATAATATAAACGACAGAAAATATCAAAAACTAAATACCTAAATAATATATCACAATATATGATACTAAAACAATACATTCATTTACAATCTAAATATTTTATGAAACAAAAAAGCTCTTCTGTGTATTACTTATTTATTTTAACTAAAACATAGAACTGTATGAATTGATTGTTATCGACGATGACACAAAAATGATGGCTTCCACTAAAACATTGATTTTACTAACGAGCTACAAAACTCTTCGAGTTAGCCTATTATAATTGAATCGATATATTTGTTTATTTATTCGTCAATGTATTTGGAACATTAATGTCTGTTATTTATTCATTGGAGATTATTTGTTTGTTTCTACACCTACGTAGATATTATTATAATGCGGTGCAAAGATTACTACGGGTTTAGTCATAGTAGACCGATTTTTAACAGGCACATAAATATAGTAAATAACATATGAATTTGGATTTTTTACCTGATTTGAGTCTTAAATATAATCTCATAAGATCTATTTACTTTTCTAGAGAAAGGTGAATATAAATAGTAGTACAAAGGCAGTATTAAATTATTTTTCACTCAAGATAAATACGCATATTTTTCCGACTGATACAAAATGTCAGGAGAGCGAGTGTCGGTACTGTCGCGCACAATCTAATTACTACATTATTTATTCAACCGTGAAATAATTAAAGCAATTACTGCTCATGGCGAACTTAAATCGTAATAATAGACGTGTAATGAACGAATTTAAATTTAAAACACAATCAAAGTGAAATCGTTTCATCCGACGCGACGCATCGTTTTACATGGGTACGTCAATTTATTTTAAACTGTTGTTTTTGCAAGGTAAAATTGTTGCTATTAAAAGAATAAAAGGATTTTTTTTCACAAAGACCATAAACGCTATAAATTATCTATAAACGCGATTCTAAAATGTTTTGAAATATTATCGTGTATCGTGTATATAGTCGATGTGTATGTGTATCAACGTAGAAGGGAGGTGCTAAATGGTACAAAATTTTAGTCGCTCAGACAGAGGCCGGGCAATTAACACGTGCCCACCATAAACCGGTTGCCATGACAACGCGCGCTTTCGGCACACAACGTTAAACAAACTAATTGGCTAGCGCTTTTGTCAGCGGCTGTACCATAGTTGTGTGAATGTAAAATGATGAATGGATAATAGTGTCCATATTGATGAATGAATATTTTATAGCAGGTTGGGACTTAAACACCTCTTTTTAATACGCTTATGCTGTAATTCTGTGTGATCGTCCTTTTATATCATTTCTCCGTATAGTGTGAACGGTATACGAGTACGTTACATTTTACGTACAGAATATTTCAATCAAAAATAAACCTGTAAACCTCAATTTTAAATATCAATTTCCTTTGTTCCAGGAATGCTGAGGTCCACATTCGACCGACCAGACCACGAACGTAAGTACAACAGAACCCATTCGAATACAAAATTATAACAATCCAGTGCAATGTATGAAAGATTCGTAGGGAAAACAAAAATACACGGTGGAAAATTTCACACAAAAGGCTTCCGACTGGCGTAATAGCTATCAATTTTTTCCCATTCCGCGGACGCAGTATTCCAGAGATCAGTCACTTTACACGGTAGCCCACCTGTCACTACCATTTGTTCCATTGAACTGTTCCCGAAAGAATGTGACGGGGATTAAGTGTAGAAGGAATTGAAATAATACGATATAGTATAGACGGTCCCATTTCATAGTTCAGATGTGGGGGATATTTTTAGCAGAATTGGTTTCTTTTTATGGTGTCGATTTTATTGGTTTTAAGTGTGAGTTATGCTGATATTAAATGTATATGGTTGCACTTATTAACAGGTTAAGAACATTATTGTGCATTTTTTCTATATCATTACCAGTCAACTACATCACAAATTAATTCAAATTACATTCAAAATCACAATATTATGTACAAATTATATTACTCTATACATCTTCTCCTTGTAATAAAACTTTAATATAATCTATACATACAAACATACACCACCACAATTTAATCAAACAAAAGATACAATCTTCGTTTACATCCCGCAAACAAAGCTTTCGTTCACCGTCAACGAAACACGTTAGTTCCGATAAGATTACAGCTCATTCGTCAACGTCACTGTCATAATTTTCGATCGCTTTTAATACGAGAACCGATGGTAGGGGGCGAGATAAATAATAGCACGGTTTACTACCAAACAGAGTCGCAATTCGTCGCATAAATCAATGAATTTACACGTTTCCTGCTGTTCCGTAGAAATATTGTATGCGGATAATATACTTGCTTGTCGTATATGGGAATCGAGGGAACTTTATTGGTTTAAAATATGAAAAACGAGATGCAATAACAAAAAGCAGCTTAAATAATAACGTTGTTATTAAAATTTACCTGTCATTATTATCATGTCCTTACAAAAGAAGTGCGTCACAGTTTCATTACGTCTAAAGCCGTACACTAATACTAGGAGTTCAGAAAATACATAGAGCTAAGCCACCAATAGCACTATGTTTAAAAGTATTGCTACGCAGCCACAATACTGCAGTGAATATTTATTTAAAACTCCACGTCTAGCCAGCACTACGTATTAATTTATTCATCCCTACAACTAGGCAGGCTTCTTTAGCAAAAACTTCTACTTTTCCACACAACTTTGCCGTACTGGCTACTTTTACAAACTTTTCCTGTTCATGCATTAACAGTCTTATTGCAAAGTATTAGAGTTCATTGTTGTGAGTTTAACATGTATTTAGAAGTTGGACTGGTAGTAATTATGTCAGAATGATTGATATTTTCAAGTATGGCGAGTTGGAACTTTGTGTAGCTATTTTTATTTTTGCTTATAATTCATGCATGTCTTAGTTGGTGTAACAAGGCGAAATCATAGCGGGTTATGCGGACTTCTTCTAGAAGTTACCCCATGTGATATACTTTAGTTATCATGTGTCCAAAGTTCACTGTTTCCTTGGTGGAGTGAGCAATGATATTGTCGGAAAAGATACTGGTTTATGAAGAAAAATGCCAAAGGCAAACAGTTCATTGCGGTCAGTCGCTCGTCTTTACAATGTATATTTTGTACTTAATTATATTTCGTGATAGGTCAGTGTCGGTGCCGCAACATACGTCTACTTGCCTGCCTGTATGATTGCTTGTTAACTTATTCGATCACCCAAATATTTCAATAACTAATGTTTCACACAAACTGCAAGTTACGAGCATGCTATAAATCATTTCACTACCTCCCATTGGGTATAAGTACGTGAGATATAATATCACTTTTTAATTCTATTACTAATACAAATAAAACCTCAAAACAAACTAAAGCCACAATCGAAACTACACCTCTATATCTCTTTAACCAGAACAGTAAAATAAATCAGCGACTGAAAAGTGAGTCTCGTTTTCATTAAAATATATCCGCCTTAGGCGAATTACCTAACACCTGGGTAAGTTAGAAACTGGCGCAAACTCCTCACGCTAAACACGAAACTTTACGTTGAAAATCACTAACTTGTACTTGCTATCTAACTAGTAAACAATCGCTTCGAACGTAATTTGCCGGTTATAGTGTAATGGGCTCACAGTTAGAAGGATTCTTGTCGAGTTCCATCTTGTTTGTCGTTTTCCATTTAGCGAAACTATGTTTCTCCTGTTAATTACTCTTCGATCTATTCGCTTTGGTATTGTTCATAGAAAAATGTGCGGTTTTGTGTATTGTATTCGTAATGGATTGTTGGATATGAGACTAATAACAAAGTAAATAAATTGCCTCGTAGAATGCTAGTGTATTCTCGCTTGTCGTTAACAGGGATCGCAGGGACTGAAACCAATGTTTGTTTTGTGAAGTCTAAAAATCAGTTACAGACTAATCGCATATGAGTTTAGAAGAGGTAATATCAATAACAAACGCGACGTTTCATTATGCAGATCTAGTCGAATACATTGACAGTTCCATACGCCTACCACATTCCCTCTTTGTCTCATTGAAACACGGAATTAATCAGCACATACATTGGAATAGGTAGTAAAATTTCCATTTAGGCTAACAGTTGTGAGCCAATTCAGCGTTCGCGTTAGAAGCCACGTTCTAAAGCGATGTGTTGGGTTAAAATGTGCACTGAACAGAAACATGTTGTGTGCTGAACATTAGTTTGTACGAAGTTGTACCATCATCATCACGCCTTTTATTTCCGAAATGGTAAACAGAGGTACACATTATAGCACGTAATGCCACAATGTACAACTTTTCACCACTTGTATTTTAAGTCCAATGTAATAGGGGTAAACCTATTGCCATATACTGGGCACAATTCCACACTCCGTGCTACTACTGAGAAATTTTCGAAAAACCGAAAAAAAAGTTTTCTTCTCAACTATCACCACACGTCAGATTCAAATGTGCATAAACCAGAAACATGCTGTATGCAGAACATTGTACATTCGAATTTGTTTGCTTAATCGCGTTACTGAGATATAGGTGAATGTGACACTCTTGTTTGTATGAAAATTTACTGCAAAATACATTCCCTAAGGGTTTGCGTTGGACGCTGTCGGTCCGGTTACTACTTTAATCTTTTCCCGGTTTTTCTTTTTGAATTTTGTGTGGTTTTGTAGTGTTGCATAAAAATAGCAACTGTTGTTTGATATTTTAGATGTTGTATTTAGTGTAACGACACGGCCTTTTCATGGACAATTATTTATTAATAGACTTGTAAAGTCTCATTGACAAGAGGCTACTAGACCTTTTTCAACCCACGCAAAACTGCTGACGAAGCTCTACTAAATACACAGTCCTGAAAAAATCCTTGTCAATATCTAACTTTACTTCTTTTCAGGTTTCTTATTCGATTGTTTAACATCTAAAAATAACCAAAGAAACAAGAGATAGCTTATAAACAAAGAATACTAGGGAAACACTTTTATTTCTGAAGCAATTATTCTCTCAAGACAGCCGTAGCTACGATTTATACAGAAATTAAATACCCTTTTCATTTGTAGGGGTAAACAGGAAATTTGTACGCGTTCCCGACGATATTGCGAACATTATCCTGTAGAACACAGGTAATTAGAACGATTCCACCTGATCCTTGCGGAAACCTTTTCATATACGTCTATGCTTAATATAGCTACTTACATGTACATACACCCCTATATACAGAAATATTAAAGGGGTTCTTAAGCCTTATATTATCCTCATAGCATTCTTAGATTATACTTTTATATTCCCACCAAAAAATATAACGTCATATGAACGAATCTCCCTATATTGATTATGAAATTTGATTTTCCTTAACCAATATTCTGTTTACGCGAATACCAAGAATTTCATAGCACCGGAGATTAATTTATAAAGCTCTCCTATCTAACATCTTATTAAAAACAGCTTTAAATGATCGTTCACAGAAAGTCCCCAATTTGTCTGAAATTTACATCTTTGAAAATAATGATGTCTTTGACTCAAAGATTAACGGGCGCCGTGATCTGTCTATATAGCATTCTGCATAGATGAATCTTAATAATTTTTCTTTGTAAAAATTCTCATTTCCCGTACATAAGTAAATCATTTCCCGACGTTGCCCGTTGCGGATGCCTCTCAGTCGATTTTACGACACTTTTTTATGTGCCAGTTTTGCTCGTCAAAAGTTCCATGATGATTAGATTGGATCCCCTGTTATCTTGAACATCTTTCGACTCAGGTGATATAAAGGCCGGCTATTAAGAGAAATGCTGCCCGTTAACAGAAGTACCAAAAAGTTTTATTAGGATTTTTAATTGAATTAGTCACGCTTTGTGATTTCGAAACTAGGTACTGCTTTTTGTTTTAGAAATAAATTTACTTTCAGAAGTCTTTTTTATCTGGATAACTGTAAAGTACCTAGGATTTTTACGCGTCCTTTATGAGACAGCCACTTTTAATTAATTTGAACTTGAAAAAGAGAATTAAACTCTCACTTATTATGTTGGATGTTTTATACTGTACTAGATTCTGACAGTGACTTCTGCGACCCAGGTTTCTCGTTTTTCCATTTCCTGTTGGGATTTAGCGTTATCCTCTGTTAGTGCTCCCCTACACCCTTTAAGGAACATACATGCGGTGCATGCTGTTTCAGCTTCCTAGGTCTAGTACTATAACTATAATAACTATGCAGACAACTCAGTAACGAAGAGTTTTATATATACAGAAAGTAGTCACCATGTATATCATACAATTATCTAGGTTTCATCAAAAGACCAGGTAGGGACGAGATTGTTTACAAAATACATTGTTTGTCTCGCAGAAAAACTTAATAAGAAAGTTATATAAGTCTATCAAAAGATACGGTATAACGTGAAAGTTGTAACTAAATTAAACAAAGTTGGGTTTATTTTTATAACGAGTTTAGAGCAAAATATTTTTGGAACAAAAATTATAAGTTTTAAGTTCGTCTCTGAGCTGTGTCACTAATCTGCCTGAGATGTTATAGTCCCAAGTGAAACTTTAACGCAAAATTGTTTAATTTCATCGTCTGAATTTCTTCTAGTTTTGCGATACATCCTCTTACCTAACTGTTGAATATTAGACTTTATATTGTACATAATTAATCTTCGTCATTAGGTATTCATATTCGCGACAAAACGTCCTCTCCTGAATATATTTTAACCTCGGTCCAGCCATTTCAAAGATTAGTCGGAACAAACAGACAGACACAAAAGTTGTAAAAATGTTATTTTAATATGTATGGCATATACCTCATATGCATGTAAGTGATTATTTCAATATTACAAATAGACACTCTAATTTTATTTACTAGCCTAGACTAGATATACTTTTGTGTAACCAGTATAAAGGAGAAAATGGCCGAAACATTTTCACATATAAAAGGCATATACCTACCAACATAATCTAGTATACAATACAGATAACTAATCACTTCTTCCAATCTCAATATAAATTACATTTGAAACTATCTGAGGAGCAGAGCTCGATGAAATTGTTCTCAATTCGTGTGTACCGGAGACGCCGCCCGATGTTTATCTTAGATTAATAGTATCAATATTGTAAGTAAACACTCTCCATTGTTCAGTTTGTATTCATAATAAATAACGCTTGACTATATTATTATTATTGTCCTCAGGTCCCTTACCTTCTAATAATGTAGTTAGAATTTAGGAGGTACATGTGTGCGTGTTATGTTTTGTGTTTTTGCTGTTGTTGATAATTCTGTCAGTCACCGTCATATTAGCAATTTCGTTAAAATAGATCGAAATGTGTTCACGACAGGTCCGTTCAAGAAAACATTCCATAATGCTGTCAATTTAACAACAGCTTAAAACGTTATTTACAATTTCGTCACAAAAGATTTATGAAAATCTCTAATTCATTGAAAGCAGTATCATTACCCGATTCCCACCCCATGTAATACACCGTTAATCTTACAATAACAATACAAAAACTCATTGTGAAGAAACTCTAAAAATACTTTTACAAATGAAAAAGAGCACTCAAACACAAACGACTACCTGAATCACTTCCCGTTTAACGAAGGACACTGTCGTTAAGTACTGAAGAGAAGCGATTTAACGGAAAAACTCAGTTATCTAAGTAACGATCGGGAGTTACATCACGAGACTACCGACGCGGCTTGCGCCGGCCCAGGAGTGAATTTGCATTATTTTTACCGTTTTAAACTGGTGATACTTGACGTCACGGAATTTCCTATTGTTATACGTGACAATGAGTCCTGAGTCTACGTTTTATAGTGACGGTGTTTTCAAACCATTTTTTTTTATATACGGATGAAAAATTACTTTGTTATTGTCGTCCGGAGGCGCCGTTTTTATTATTAAATTTTAGCTAAATCAGCGTTCGGGTGAATAGATTGTTCAGGTATGAGTTAGGTAAATAACTAGATGTTTCATTTTCATAACGTTTTCGTTGTGTATTGTGATTTGGTAATTATATCTACAGGCTAAAACTTGGCCTTCATTTCATTATACCTACATTTCCCAATCAATGCTGCGTCTGCTTCTACAAAACAGCTCTTTAAAAGCACATCACTATAAAGTCTATGATATCTAATCTTAATTTCAACGCCACCTAGAAAAAATAAAATTAAAAGACATTAAAAAAATCTCGAGCCAGCACAAAAGTTGTTAAAAGTCGTGCAGTTAAGATAAAGCGGCTCCCATTTATCTCACCTAGTAAAATTTTAAGATTATTATTATACCTTTCTTATGCAAATCGCGATCGACCATCATTCGTTTGACGAGTCTCGGAGATCACTGAAGCTGATTCTGATTTTGAGTCGATTTTAAAAATTGGTTTTTGATTTCACACCTTGATATTATTTTACTTAGCTACCTAATTTACGATTTTATATTCATAAACAATCCAGCTTAACTTAGAATTCATAGAACATTTACTTATTGACGAGATACTTTCATTAAAATGTAATAAAACCTTTCCAAAATGCATATAGACGTTGATAGAGCTCCATACAACACTATCAACAATATTAGGTTTAACAAAACCTACATCACATCATAAACAATATTTGAATATAGAACGTAATTAAATGGGAAAACCATTAATGCTTCTAGGAATACGAATCCAAAATTAATTAGTAACAAAGCAAACAGATTTCAGAAATTGAAACTAAACGCAAGTATAAAGAACAATATTCGATCACTTCCTATCCTCGTAATATCTCGCTACCTACATGATATTAAGTATCATACTTCTCGTTGGTCTGGTAATAGGCTTCATATCTCATTGATAATGGGGGTCCTGTCTTCCAGATCGTTAGATCTAATGCTCAATTGTCTGTCAAAAAATTAAACAGCAAACCTGACGTTATCATATCCCTTTAAAAGGCGTAGACCAAAATATTCTCAGTATATAATATAAGTACTACTCTTTACTTACTGGTCGGAGTAAACAAACACGATAAATTTATAACCTCTTCACCAGTAACTACGGTACTAAAGTTCCACAGAAAAGATCCTTTAAAAATTGATTATGCTGTACATCAATAGATCCCTCCCGAAACTTGAGAGTTCGAACAATACCTTATTGTTCTGAACAATTTGAACCCCTTAAATTATAAACAGTATTGTGCTGTATCACTATTGGCTCAGATCGTTGCTCCAGACGGTGAGTAATCAGTTCGAATCCCAATGGATAGCGTACATCGACTGCTTCGTTTGAACATTAAAGTAACAAACTATAGGGTGGAATGGAATGTAGAAGTTTCGATTTAAGAGCTCGACTCTAGACTATTAAAGGATAGTTTAACGTGTTGTATGGGTGCTAGCGGTGAGCCTCCCCGAAAGACGATAAGTATGTCTGAAACATACCCAATCTATCATCAATCTTTACTTAGTGAGGAAGTTGTTCAACACAAAATTGTTAATTAAACACAAAATCAAAATCTTCTTATAACAGAATTACTATTGACCTAAGGATAAACCTAATACTGCACCTACTTACCGTACACATAGTTTACCTTACATTATTATCACATGACAATAAAGGTGAAACACACTTATCGCCTCAGTTGCGCGTTAGGACTCACGCTGCGTTCCTCGACTTTATTGCTACTACCAGACCTTATAAAGATAGCGGCGAACACGACTAAAACAATATCGAGTCGTGATTTCACCGATAAAATGTAGGATGTAAAAATATCGACAGATATCAACGACTTCTCTAGTACGAAAATCCGTAGTCATCTTATTATTTACGAGTATAATGAAACTAGGTAACATGAGCTATCGTCATTGTAGTCTCTGTTCTAACAATCAGCTAACATTTTCACTATAACAGGATCCTTATTTCGTAAGGAATAGAGACGAGTTTCACAACGCCACTGAACTGAAGAGTTGACCGCACAAAAGTCAACGTGTTGAACTATGGAATTTACAGCAACTAATCCATCACTATTGAACAGAACAAAGCGTATGGTATCGCCCCTTCGCCCTCTACTGTAATATTTAAGCCCATATGTGGTATCCCATGTATCGTCAAGCCCCTTTGATAGTCCCATCCTTTGTATAAATTATTAGCTATCTCTAAAGCGCGATAAACGTTTGACCTATTCCAAGTGCTTTCATTTGGATACTACGTTCCTATACCTACATGATACATTCTCGTTTAGCCCAAAGAGGACTTTAAAATGGTTTGCAAACAGCAATTCTCACTGCCTTCCTTCACTTCTAATCAAAAACAGATTTTAGTATTGGACTGAAACTAAGTTGTTCTTCAAATCAAATGCTCGCCTATGTCTTGTGCCGCGGTCCGCGAACCCCACCGCTCGCCGCATTCGCACCATTTTTCGTTCGAAGATATTATTATGATCGCCCAAGGAGTCGTTTTCCGTACGCCCACTTATAATTTGCGAGTATCTGTTATCCTCTAAGGGACGGGCATCGCTCGATCTGCTTATATCCGGCTCCATGTTTAATGTTTGACCGTTTTTTTCAGTTATTGATATTATTTTAGGATTCGGCATAAGGATATATCATTTGGTAAATAAAAACGTGCGCTATATATTATAGTTGGAATTTAATATCGCAGGATATATTTTTGTAAATAACTTTTCTCTTTAATCTATTTTTGTCGTGGCATTTAATATTATCCACCAAAAGGTAAAAGTATCTCATCCCAAATGCCGCGTGTACGTAGCTTTATTTACTTTTTAAATAAAAAAGAAACAAGAACCAGTCGGTCGGCCACTCCGACCGTTACAAAACACCAAAAAGTCCCTTCATGCCAAAACAAAAAAAGAGAATTTCTCACGAGTTCCCCAATCGCGAAACTCATCTGAATTTCATTCCGCTGATCAATCCGTCCACCCGTTATTCTTAGGGAGTCACATCGAAACAATTTGTAAAACTCCCTAGCAAAATCCTAAAGCAAATAGAAAAGTATTTTGAAATATTTGGCGGAGTAAAAAAATACTCGGAAAACTTTATTGTGTCGGAATGAGAAATTTCAGTTTATCTTGCGACTGCGGACGCCCGGGGCAACGCGATAACTTCGTTTTGAACTTGTATAAAATAATATTATCATTCAGTTGGTATCGCTGTAAATAGGTATCTGCTATTGGTATCTGGTTGGTATCTCCGTGTAATTAGACGGGGAGGCAATTCAGCTCGCTTTTGTACTCGTTTATGGCCGAAGTTTGATTTCCAATTATATTTTAAACGGAGAATTGAAATGTTATTTTAAAATTTTAGTTCTTTAGATTGGTTTTCATTGATTTCTTTTCATTATTTTTTGTAGATCTGTAGTTAAAAAGTCTTAACAGAAACAGCTATTTGAATAAAAAAAGTTTGGTGATTACTGCTCAAACCTTCTCCGTGTGAGAAGAGGCCTTTGGTTAGCAGTCGCCACGCATAGGCAGTTGATGTATGTTTTCTGTTTTTCCTAGTAATGATATACGGTTACATATTGTACAAAAAGGTAATATTTTTCTTCCTATAAAACATTTAATTAAAACTTCTCCGAATTTCAAAAAGACATCCGAAGTAAAGGTTACATTGTATGACGTACAGTAAGCTTCAATTGTTGCTCTTTATTTTTATAGCTTCCCATTTCAATGCTATCTCTTTCGAACTCATTTAAAACTATATACCTGTCTCACTCTTGAACAAAAGTCCTAGCTAAACGTAAAATGCTTAAAGTTTTTATTGCTTAGAAAAAGTGGAGGCAAGTGCGAGCCGTATTTTATTTTATTTCTTAAGTTTTCTTCAGTAGTACGGCGTAGTTACATTGTCGTTTTAGGATTGAGATAACGTATTATCTGATGTAATCCTTAAATTTGTATGTAAATAATTACGTCTGCGTTTCCCCGAAAAGGGTCTAGTAAGATGAACTTACATAACAAGAACGTTTCTCAGTATGTTACGACAGGCCTCGTACCTAAAACTGGAGAACAATGTTCAAGTTCTATGCTGTTTATTAAAAATATAATAATACTTTGTTTAATCCGGTCAATAAACTGCTAATACCTACTTTCCATGACTAAATTAAAATTATCTTATTACAAAATCAACTTAATAAAGGAAAATTAGGTAAACATGTTAATATTAATAATTGTAATATACTTAACAAACGTATAAGGTACGCATTTTTTATGAAAATTAAAAAGTCAAGTTTCGGTACATCCTGTATAAATTAATTAAGTAACGTATATACATTTATTTTTGTATATTAGAATTTTTATTTCACTGCTTCTGTAGATATTCACGATTATCATTTCTTTGAAAAATGTAACAATCTTTGGATTATAGACTTACTTAAAAGTTAAATGTTTTCTCACTCGCTCGTCCCAAGCTCCCAAAACCGCAGCAACTCCTGTAAGCCAGGATCTATAGTAGATACAACACTATATAGTAGTGTAGTATTCTACAAAATTTATGAGGGCCATTAAATTAAAAATAATCATGACGTATTACTACATAATGTGAGTAATGATCCAAGTAATTAAAAACTATCTTTCTATAAAAGCACTTACAATTTGAGGCCAAACAATCTTTCACGAATTCCCCGATCAATAGTTTCCATAGTTCCTTTATTAACGATCACGATGGTAGTAAACGAAGCTACTTGAGTATTACGTTGCTTTGTTACTCGGTTCGAAGATTCACCATTTCTCCAACGTATAATATAATATGACCGATACCAGCGGTTTAATTTGAAACTTAAGTAATTGACGTCTCCTTCCTAAGATAGTTTACGAGAAATTTCATCTTCATTACAAAGTTACTTGGAATTAAATATATTTGTGGAAAAAATTAATAGTGATTTTGATTCTAGTGAGCCGTGTCCTAAGATATTGCCACTTGAGGTCTGGTTGCTTAGAAAATGCCTTTTTAAGAATACGTTGAGCTAATTTTATTTTAATGAAATGGCAATTTTGTTTTAAGGGCAATGACCGCTAAATATATTTATTTACGGCGAAGGTTGCGTTTAAAAATTCCTTTGTTCATTAAACTCAAACGAATTGTTGCTAAGGTAAAGATGGAAGGAGATTAATAAATTAAGGCTTAGGTTTCTAGGAACTATCTGACGAATTCCGCTTTCAAGCCTGAAATGAAAAGCCTTTTAGCAGAATTAATATTAGCTGTTCCAATAATTAAAGTACGAGAACAAACATCAAAGCTTTTAATAGAAAAAATATATAATTTTACATTACATTTATATTTATTTTTTTCTTATATAAATATACAGGAAAAACGCTTTGTTTACACACACGAGCCTGAGGATATAAAATTAATTTGTTTGTTGAACATAATAAAGGTACAAATATATCCATGTCCAACATTGAAACATTTTTTGTGATGTGAACTTTTTTCTCTGAACAACGGAAATGTACAAAGAAAAAAATAAAAATTTTCAAGCTCACAGTGAAGGCAAATACTATCAGAAATCAAAAACTACACATTTTATATTACAGTGACTGTCATGCGTGCAAAAGCATATTTATACGCATAGCCAGTTTAAAAAATTAAAACAAAGCAAAGCAATCATAGTCACTATTTCTCAATTGAAAGCAATCAAGTATTTTTAAAACACAACACACACACATAGAAATACCATCCATTATAAGCATATCAAATTTAAAGCAACTCACCCCCATAGCCACTATTTCTCAAATGAAAGAAATCAAGTATTTTTAAGACACAACACACACACATAGAAATACCATACTTTATTAGCATATAAAATGCTCTGTGAACTACTTACTTAAGTATGTATATGTTCAGTAATCTCTTCATTACAGTCTGGTTAGACAATCGTCCGTACTTCGGAATGGCTCCCTTTTTCCGCCCCGTACTACCGATGACTGCAAAGTTTTCTACTAATTAACTGGCTTTGGGGCAGCCGAGCCTGCTCCGGCCAATCTCTATATCCCTAGATTATACCTATTCGTTGTACTACCATCGCATGTCTTATTAACTTTAGTTTGCTTTTATGAGGATTTGTGTTGTATAGAAATTCGTGTTGTACTCAAATATGTACTTTATGTGTACATTGTTATAATAGGAAGTAATGTTGATACATTTCTTAAAATTCAAGACACTAAAGTGAAATAACCTAAATATCTTAACAATCGCTCATTCCAATCACAATTAAACTCAAGGAGAACTCGAATCAGAAAAACGTTAAACACTCATTCCAGCATTTATTTGAATAAAAAGATATTTTTGATCGTTTTAATAGGATTTCGTTTAAAATTGCTAGTCGTCAAATTACGCCTGTTTCGAGGGGGATGGTTTGTAACAAAACAAACTGTACATTATAATTGCTCCAATTTGCCGCGAGCACAGCGACGTGGCAGATTGCTAATGACGTCACACCTCCTGCTTGTCCACGACCAAGGAGGATTTACACGAGACGAGACGCTTTAAATGTTCCTTTTTTAATTTTTGTTGAAGGTCCTCTTTACTCTCAAATGTTTTTGACATTTAATGAGAACTGTCATTTTTCTTTTTTTTAATAATCAGTGTTAGGTATTTTATATTTTGTTTATGAAATCGGTTCAAGTATTGCTAAAGCTAACAATTTCATGCAATGTTTGTATTTCCCAATAATTTATTAAGTCTTCTTGTTAAAGGATTCTTTGAAAGTTATATTTGTGTTGTAAAGGTCAAGTCTATCAAGTTTTACCATCGAACAGAACATTGTTTGGTAAAAACATATTTTTAACAAAAGTTACATTTTCACAATCTAATTCTGTTAATAGCTCGTCGGATTCGAGTTTCATTTTAATCGAATGATAATTGAAAAATGTTAAACATTTCATTTGTTTAATAAAAAAAGTAATAGCTTTTATTGTATTAATTAAAACGATATTCTCCATTGTGTCCGGTTCGTGTCCGGTTAATAAATAAATAGAGCGGTTAATGTGTCCGGTTTCATAAATAAATCAACGTTTCGACTTGGACATGTGCGGTACATTTTTGTTTTACAAAAGGAATACAAGGGAGATTTCAAATCAAATCCCGGGAGTGTTAAACCGGAAAAATGATGGAATACATTTGCTGTACTGTACGCCATTTATTGAATATCTCTCTAAAGCTATGTGCATATTTATTACCATTGTTTATTTTAATCCAAACTTTAAATACTGCTATTTAAAATGTATACTAGCTTTTATTTCATTTATGTGAAAATAGGAAATAATTGAATACTGCAAATAGAAATCATAAACACAAAATTGTAAAATCATAACCATATTTTTATTTCAATAGCCATAATCGTGTCGATGCCGTCTCGTGGTCGTGTCGTTCAGTATGAAAGGGTGTCTACCTTGGCCACAATTAACGCGCGCTTCAAGTTTTCTTCCGAGAGGGAAATAATTACGATTGAGTTGAGTTTCGCTATCCGACGCCGGGCCAGCCTGTGCCATAATTGGTGCTTAAACAGAGAATTCAATTTTCGATAACATTTCGAACCAAAATCTATAGGAATCAATTCCGATTGGAAAATTTCCAGAAGGTACTTAGTAGTTCGAATTTCGATTTTCTGTTTTCAATTTTTGTGCGGTTTTCGTCGAATGTATTAAAAGGTTTTTAGGTGTTTCCTGTGATGATTCTAAAGGAAAAAATATGTTATTAAATGGCGGAAAATGTGAATGAGGAAAATGTATTTTTTGTGTAAGTACTACCTAATTTTGTTACGAGGAAATTTCATTTGTGAATGACCCGAATCTGTAAATAAAAAATGTGAATTAAAGATGTTTGGATCTTCAAAAATAAATACTCGAGTCGGTGTAATCAATGGACCTCCGAGATCTTCGTTGGTAAGGAAGTACCGGGTTCAGTATTACAATTCCCGGCACGGTACACGGCAACTGATCTCAAAGATCGCAATACTAAATTTCACACGCGCCATTGCCCGCTTCGCGTTCAGGAATACGTTTTTTAAATTTACTTAATATATTTCCGCGGTGGCGCCATCTGTGTGCAGTTACTTTTAGCTGTTCATTTTTTTTTATTGTCTTCCCTCGCGACGATATTTCGTGCGAATGTCGCGAACAGTGCGAACGGGTTTTATTTATTCTTAAATGTTTTTCTAGTTGTTTGTTCCTGTATTTTTTGCTACTTAAATAATTGTGTACCATGTTCTTTCTCTTTATTACAGTTTTCTAACTAAATATACATGTTTAGTTCAAACTTTTCAAGCACGTGACATTAGTTTTATCTTCTACGTTTTACTTTTAAGACGTGTCACGTAGATTTAGAAAGTTACAACATTGCATTTTGTAAAAAATGTATTCGCAATAAAGTACAACAGGTATAAAACAGCAGAATTAGCATGTATATGCTATGCCACAGCTAAGAATAATCATAAACTAGCAACAGAAATGTGTTTAGAAAAACATTGTAGCCGTAGCCGTTCTACGCTGCTACAGCACTACCTACTACGGTGCTACGAAGCTACGGCGTAGCACCGTAGCACAAAAAAGATGCGCTTGTAAAAGTTAATTGACTGGAATAAACCGTAGTACTAAAAAAACGAGTAATTTACGACTTGTTTTTATCGAATTCGTGTAGAACATTGTTGTTTTCTTTTAGATCAGTGGTGTTCGTGGTCCGAAGCCGAGGGTTGGGCTGTAAAATTGTAATGTGCATTTGTTTTAGTATTCATACCATGCCGTTTATTTTAATTCATTTGATGTTTAAGATTAATCAAATTAACGTTCTTAACTTACTCTCACATCCATTGAATTACATAAAACGAACTAAAATTGTCACACAACCAAAACACCGCGAAATCTTCCGACTCAGTCTCTAAAACGAGCTACCAAAGCAGCCGTCAAATAAACAGGAAATTATTTAACATCAACGCTTGCAAGTTTACTCTGTGAATTTAGACGTGACGGGCGTCAGCGTGAAAATAATAGGGCAACTTGCAAACTGCATAGAGTGCATAGATAACCAAATTGTTAAGACGAGTCTTGTCTTAAAACGCTCATGTTTATGCATGCGGTGCACGCGATTAGTGATGCGACGTTTACACGAATCTATTCGCGTTCGCGTTCTGAGGTTTACAATGTACTATTTAGTTGCGTACTTCCATCTAAGTTAGTGTTACAAACTATTAATTCGTTTTCGTTGTTATATTTATGGATAGTACTTGAATTTCAGCTAGAATATGAACATTAAGATTTTCTTGTCTTTGTATAAAATTGTGTCCAACTGAAAGGATTTTTCACACAAGTATACATACTAAGTATTAGTACGTACAGCTAGTAATTCCATAACGATAAAGTTTCAGTACAGGTTTACTTGTGAAAGAAACCGTAAAGTACATCAGCAACAGCTGCTTGTTCCCACACCGCTCGCAATCAAGATATCAATCCTAGCAAATGGGTTAAAACTAGTTCATACAACTTTCTAGATAGATTAACAACCAACGTTATCGTTGGATTCATTTACTTATTATATTAATCTTAGTAAAGACTGTGTATTTTAATCTGATTCCTTTGATAATAAGGTTTAGGTATATTTTCCAATGGTAACATTTTTTCGTGACAATTGACTTAGGTACACTGAAAACGAAGAAAAGTGTGTTTAATTAAAACCAATTGATTCTCGCCTGACTGTGTAATGTTAGTTAATAATACCAATGTTTTGAATTCCGTTTCAGGTAGATTCTAGGAGATTTGAAAAAGAAAAAAGTAAGCTAAAAAGCTTGTTAACCTTTAGAATTTGCACTTGCTTTTAATTAAAACGCCCTCACTGTATTCTAAAGAATATTTTGTATTTAGTTTCCAGTACATAAACCCCCAAGTAGTTATTGCAAGTTTCTAGTGAAGATAAAACAATAATAGTTGTTTATTCCCGTACTCTCCGACCGCTAGATGTCAGGGTTATTTTGAACCGCCGAGAATAACTCCTCCATCCCGTTTAATCGTCAGATTCGATGCTCGAGAGACACTCCTGAATTCGTCGGTTGTTTACCTAAAAATAACAAAACAGACTTAGTTTTGATATCCAGTCTAAGTGTAGCTTTAGGAATAACTTGGTTATTATTATTCCTTTTTGTTATTAACTTTACCTGAGAAAATAATGTAGTCCTTTTTGAAAGACCGGCTACGTACTTTTCACTGCTCCTGAGTTCGAGGTGTCTATGGGTGGCGCTGATCGCTTAGATGTCCTGTGTCCTCTATGATCTATCCCTTATAAACGTCCTCAGAGCATTCTTACACCTGTAGACCTGAATAGCCACTCGTGTAACGACAAAAGCAATGGCATTGTGCATGTCAGCTTCTCACGCAATAAAATAGCAATCAACGCACATTCGAAAATTCCCAATTGATTTCCAACGATGGGAATTAAATATATTGTAATGTGGATGAGATGTTATAACGACAAGTTGGCAAGGGACCGCTTCCGCAGAGTTCCGCAGAAGGCGGCCCGTCGGACTATTGGTTGCGAAGCTACCACGTCCATCTGTAAGCGAGACACGTACGTACTGGGAAACTCGCCAGGCCCGCGCCGATTGCGAAAACAATTTCGGATCGAATGGGAAACGCGTTTGAACTGGACTTTTCGAGCGGAAGTATTAGATTCACTTTAATTGATGGGATATTTTTAGTTTTATCAGTATGCGTTTATGCAGCTTGCTCCGAAAATGTTATATCGGTGTCAAAAATCTGAAGTTCAAATATACGGTTTGATGCGCACAATTCCTCTATTGCACGATCTTCCTCCACTCTTGCTATAGATACCTTTCTAGGTACATATGTAAACAAAACTAAATAACATATTGAGTTACAAAATAATGTTCCTCCATCAAAAGCATTTTTCGAGCTTGATATACTCTCAAACTGCTTTGACAAAATATGTTTATGACAAAAATTTTGTAGGTTCAACAATTTTTGGACACGGGAGCAGGTCACTGGGGACTACATACTGCCAAACTGTCCCGGAGTACAAGTTTAAAAATCCGTGTCAATGTAGATCTTAACCCGTCGCCGGCGGCTTGCCAAAATCTCCCTGGGTCACGTTCGCTTACGTAACCCGGCGGCGGCGCGAGCGTAATTTTAAGAAGTATATTGGTTTAGTTTTTAACGCCAGTGCGGATGCCAACGCGACGCTGAAATTAACCCTGCTTGCTTTATTGCCTGCTATACCAGCGCCGCCACCCACCGGTCCCGCGGACCGATCCTAGTTCGAATATTTAGCTCCATAACTTCCACCGGTTTTATTTTTAAAGTGAATTTGTTCTAGTGTAAGAAACGGGTCAAATGGGAGTCATTCGAGAAATATTAAATGTAACTATTATTGAACTTCTATATTAAGTTCGCAGCTCTTTTACTGGTACACCAGTTGTAAAATGTAATTTGTGACTCGTTTTCTTGATGTTTTCAAACTTCAATTTTATTCAGCATTTTACAAAGTCCCGAGTACCTTTACGTAGAACATACAGTTTGTTTAAACACAACTTGCTACATTTCTGATGTAAATTGTTCGTATTTGGTTTAAAGTAGGGATCCTTTGTTTGTATCCTTTGCTTCTCGTGAAGAGACCTCATAAATCTCTCACCTACTTGCGAAACTATTTCTCGGCAATAGAAATAATCCTGATACAGCTGTTGTACGCAACTGCTTTACAAATCAAACGGCCTAGACCTACTTGAAAGGCAGTAATCTCTCAATATCGGACCCATCCCTTTGCAAATTTACCTACTGGAGTCTAGAAACAAAGCTGTGCTGATTCGATTTAGTTGCGAACGAACGGGATCTTCTTTGATGTGTCGAATGAAAGGCAGCGATCCGACTGTAATACACTTAGCCGGGCCATTTCAGGCGGTCCTCCCCGCCGACGAGGAAAGAGGGAGGGCCGATGCACTCCTAGTCGGTTCAATAAGATTTTCATTAAGCGTTGAAAAGTTTTTAATGAGCACGGATTTTGTACTCAACCCTTGAATTCTCGAGTACCTATTTTGTGTAAATATTTGGCTGAATAGCGCTTATTTGTTAACTGCTCCGTTTCTATGGGAGCCCTCATATTTTTGAAAATTTTTGGTGATTAAAAATTTCCCATTATAAGAAGTCGACGTGGCTAAAAACAATCTCATTGAGACTAACATCCCAATTTTCAAATAACAATATAAAATGGAAAGTTAAAGCTCACAACTAAACTAAGTACTGAATATTCAAAACCTACCAATTCAAATCGCCGCCCACAATCAAACCACAGTATCGATCAAGTATTCAGAAAATAAATCGATTTGCGGAAATTACTATAAGTAGGCGAACAAATAGGGCTAAATCTGATAAGTGGCCGACGGTAGCTTTCTACGGTTCACGCCATTTGATGGATGCCTTCATCGTGCCGAGGCTATTACACACACACAACACAATAGAACACACACTACATACACAGTCCACACGAATGCCGCAAGTAGGTTAGTGTTCGTTGATTACTAATTTAAATTTGTATTGAATTTTATTTAGATTTGGATTTTTTAATAGCCAAAGTAATTGGATTCGGATTTTCAGGGCTGTACGGAAAAAATGCTCGTCATGCAAAAGTATTACGTGGCCTCATTATTCAGGGGCGGATGAAGTTAATTAATTTGGCAAAAATAAATATTTTGATTACGTTGCTGCTTAGCGAATATTGCGTGATGTAAACCTGTAAAGTACGAAGTCAAATAAAATCTTAAAATTAACACCGCTTTTAGAGTCGTGTCAAATTTCATTAAAAATGTAATATTGTAGAAAAATTCGTTACATCACCAAAGTCCGTAAATGAATATACGGAAGAAATTTCGTGGAATAAGTTGCAATAAAATTCAAAGAAATCAGATACTTCGTTCTACCAGCGGCTCGATTAGCGGCGATGGCCGTCTAACCCCCCCTCCCTACCCCCACCCAAACGGAAATACTGGCCTTCTCCATAGGCGCGCTATTTCCTTCAAAAGCTACTATCGGACATGCTACGGATAATGCACTAGCCTATCCAATACACTTTGTACGTTTATAATCGTGAAATTAAATTTTTATAACATGTAGGGGGACCGTACTGGTTTAATGATAGCTTTGCTTAATAGCTAGGTACTGTGTTAGGTTTACACGCTCCTATTGGAGGGAATAATTCGCTTTGTTTTTTTAAGTGGTGTTTTCGAAATTCATGTTTTATAACTCGTGTTGTTTATTTACATGTCTGAGAAGTTTTTGTTTGTTTTTTTAATAAAAGGGCGAGGGTTATGTGTACTGAGAATTTGGAATAATTCCGTAGCAGTGTACCGGGCATGAAAATTTATCTCTCGAGACTAACGAAGTAGCTTAATTTAAATTTCTTTTTCCACTATTCATGTTCTAATAACATCGAAATAAAATCAATTAGTACACAATTTATTCAAAAACAATTTCATAACTTTACACAAACGTTTTCAGACAGAAGTTAGTGAAACAAGTTTCTAGATTTCAGATCAGAGTCTGAAATTCTTAGTACTATTAAATTGTTGAACTCATTTATTTTGTTTATAGGTTCTGGTTGTTTAGTGCCTCCCATGAACTTTAACGTTCGAGTCGCGTTCGAGCGTTGGTTTACATAGAAGCAACTCAGCAAGAATACTTGAGGGAAACTCAAATACTGTGAACTTTTGAGTAGCTAACGTCTCATAGGTGTTTTAAATGTTTTACGTGAAGATAAATTATTATGAGGAGGAACGTTTATAAAGTTTTCATAATTTATTTTGCGAAAATCATGCTTGTGACATAAGACTCAAATGTATACTCCATACAATACTTCATTTTGAGATTATCGCTATAATGTGAGTGAATAATTTTTCGAAGAGCATTAGGTATAAGTACACTTGACATTTTTATTTTCAAACAAACCAGTGTAGGTTCTAAATCACTTAAAAACAGTTATTGTTAGAAAATAAAGAGCAATAATTGACGCCACCCTCCCCAACGCTACGTATAGTGTGAACTGCGAATGTAACGTGTGGAATTGTAACGGAAAGTACAAAATGGCCATAAAAATAGCGAATGGCACTAACAACTCGGTTCTCCGTTCACAAAAGGTAACCCTGACCTGCCGGCGATAAGTTCCGCCTGTTAATTGTTCTTTTAAAACCACTATAACGCAGTAATCGTTCGTTAGATGGCATTTTTATTGTTTCACATGTAATTACGACGAATGATTGATAAAACGACGATTGCTCTGGTTTAATAGCCAACCATTTTAGGGTTAGTGCTTTCTTACATACATGGATACATATGTACGCAATGTTCTTGATTATGTAATTGTTGAAGTTCACAAAGGCCCAACCATATCATCATTAATCAGCGTGCCTGTAAAATCAATGCTCCCAGAACCCGGCAATAAATTACGAGTAACAAACTTCATCCGAACAAAGTTGTACCGTATAGCAAATGCTTATGTTTTGACAATCAAGACGACGAAAACACCGATACTGGAATTTAATTCCATCTTGATTGTGGTGTCTCAATTTATATCACGAGGCAGTAGCGTCGTGCAATTAAGGAGCTCGGGATTCGTTCCCAGAGTCCCGCAAGTCGTCGGGAGCCGACAATAATTGAGAATATGCAACTGAAATGATCGCGATTTAAGTGCTTAGAGGCGCCGCCCGCGGAGCATTGCAACGCTGCAGCCGGGACTGTCGCGCGGCCGAGTTTTGTACCTAATATTAGATGTGGGCCCGTTCCCTCGGCCTTCCAATTGTTCGCGCGTCTCACCGCACCTTGCTAAGTGTACGAAGCGCTTTAACAATTATTGTCCTCTCATTGTTGCCGTGAAAGATTTTAGCAATTTGAGTCGGTCGCTTAGTGTCTCACTTTTGTAGAGTTTCAACAGGATCGAAATGAGAATGTAGAACTTGGTATAAACGTAGATATTTTGTAAACTGCCTGGCAACTTTTTAGTGTCTTTTAACAATTATGTTAAGTTAAGAACTTAGGCAAACAGATAAACCTACTAGACTCTTAATTTCTAACACAAAATAATGATTCTATTCATTTACAGCACTACTAAAGTAAATATAATTGGAACGTCAGTAAGTCTGTTTATTTGCGAGCGCTTAACTGTTCCTTGCCGAGTGCAGCTGAGCGTGGAAAGTGACCGCTTAAGCTATAGTTGAGACCTAGTCGCCACCACTACGCAAGCAAACGGACACTTTGACAAATGTGCAGTAAATATATGAACAAAAGTTTAATTTTGAGCATTCTCTGCATGATACATAGTATTTTGTTATTCATATTGTAGATTATGATTGTGGTTGTGTTGTTAGTTCATTCCTTTTTTTTTGTATGGTCCCGAAAGTAATCAATTTGACAGTAAAGACTCAGTTCGCATATAAATACGCTACATTTTTTTTGTAGCTTACAGCTATATGTATAGTCTTTAAATTTAATTTCTTTGCAATAATTAAATATACTGTACCTAAGTATAAATAGCAAGAGTAACAATATCTCCAAACACGATTATTTTATGCCAATATTGTATTAGTACAAAATCTCGCTGCAGACAGAGATCGCGGAGATCTCGAGGCGGAATACTAAATAATTTATAGCAAATCTTGTGGCCATCGCGGTATTAAAAGGAGCCAGACTACCGGCTCTTATTATTCAAGCAAAACCATTGTTACATTACATTCTGTTCAAAAACAATGTCTTGCAACGTTTCTGTATAAAATAATGAAGATGACATTTGATATTACAAGATACCTATCATTCTTGTGAGGAAACTAAGAAATAACGAATTTACGTCATATTTACGTATGTAGTAGTAAAGATTCCTCGGTTAAAAATAAGCTGTATTGATTTACGAAATAAAGTCATATTGTTCAATCAATTTTTCCTGGCAATTTGCCAAAAATAAATGTCAATCAGACTTCATAAGTTATGTCGGTACATACGTTCACTACATGGAACAACGAACTACTATTTACAAACATATTAATATAGCTGTACAAGTTATTTGCATTTCTATATAAATAAAAATAAAAGTACCTTTAATCAACGAGCATGCATGAAATGACTGATGACTGATGATGAAGCGAAAGAGGTGTGTAAGATTCGTAGCAATTGGCGTTCCATTGTCTCTGCCTACCCCTATGGGAGACAGGCATGAGGTTATCTATGTATATTTGTATAAAAATCATAATTTTAATTTCATACAACCTCATTACTGTAGGTAAGGTCAATAAATAAATAAAAGCATCAAATTAATTACAACAAATGAGTTTGTTGGTTGAAAACAAAAAATAGTTCATAGCTTACATTTTACAATTCCAGCTGCAGTTTTAAAGAGAATTTGTTCGTGATAGTTATTTTATGTTTGTACCGTTAGCAAAGAAAGGCGATTAAGCTGATATAGTATCTTTTGAGTGTTACATTTTTCTTTTATTAATATTTGTGGTAAATATTTATAGTCGTTATGTGTTTCGGTGTTTGAAATAACACAATATTTAATTATTAAAAGATCGATAATGATATTTTGCTATTTGATGTGATACACGATGAAGTTCTTGATGTAATAATGTAATAATATAACCAATTTTAAATAATTTCCATATAAATATACGCAATATAGATTTTGATTTTGTTGCTGATCGTACGAGTAAATTCGTATACAAGGTACTTCGAGTGTGGTGTAAACTCTAGTGGGGTCACATTTCACCCCGACCTACTCTATCGTGGACATTACAAAAGGCCTTGCTTTAATGTCGCACTTTACGCTCCTTATACACATCCGACTTTTAAAATTATGGCAGAATATGTACCAAAATTATTGGAAAGATACTCTCCACACACCTACCCGTTAAAGCAGTATAAACATACAAATTTATTGTGATAACTTAGAAAATATAGCTCCCTAACGTAGCTACGAAATCCCAATTGAATACACAGCTTTCATCCAATTTACATTTCAACTTAATCTTAGAATTTATTGCTAGGCAAAAATAAACGCTCGTACCCAAATGCACTAAAATCTATTATCCTAATATCATTATCTCATTCGAGCGAACGTTTTTCGCGAGTAAGCAAAACTGAAATTGGTAGTCGGCCATTATTTTCATCCGCTTTAACAGGTGAATTACTTATGAGCGGCTTTTTGTGCCTATATTTCGGGGGAGAGTGGGCCCCGGTTAACGCGTCCTCGGGGCGCCAAACGCCGCGTTTGAGTTTGCGATAATCGCGATTTTCAACGCCACCAGAACAATGTTTGGCGTTAATGATTTTTTATCGCGAACTGCAGTTGTTGGGCTCTTTCAATTTTACATTTTTATGAGGATTTACTTTCATACTTTCTCCTTGCGTAAAAATTACAGGGTTTGTTGCTAGAATAGTAATTAGTTTAATAAAAAACAATGTTCTCAATATCACGAAAGCGATACATTTTTTTTATTAATGTATAGGGTCGGGCTTCCTGCTTTCAAATTGATATTAATCGTGTTTGATTCGCATTTAGTTAATTAAGTAACACTGATTTATATAGATTGGTATTCCACACAAAATATCGTAATACCATAAGTTATATTTCCGAAGGAATAGACTAGGACAAGGATACGATCTTATTGCTATTAAATAGACCCTGCTACTAAACTAAAAAATATATCTTCCACAATTTACTTAAGTTAACGCTTTATTTATTACAACATGTAACTACTCGTAGCATGTTAACTTACAGTACCATGTATACGGGCCATTTAAACACATTGCCGATATAAAAACCTCCTTTGAACTGCTTAAAGCTGAAACTGCATTATCGCTATAATAATGTTGTTCTTAAGATAACGTGTGTTAACCAAAATTACTAAAAGAGCAAATATATGTATCTCTACATGTTAGCAGATAACTTTTTAAGGTTTTTAAACTGACATGGTCACAACACTATAATTTTAAAACGGGACATTTACCATGTTTTTCAATTATTATGAAGTTTCCAATATTTCGGCACTATTGCAAAACATGGTAAATATCCCGTTTTAAGTTCCAATTATAACTTTTAAGGTGTTAAATTACAGAACTTTTTAAATCTCAAAACCAAAAAACCTCTTCAGACTTTAAATAAAACTACTTAATACAATCCTATTTTCTATATTTTATAAAAATGTAGTATGTTGAACAGATTTTCATTATTGTATAGAACTTGGCCACTTACACCCGTTACTGAGTTCATTGTATATACAATTAGTCCATTGAAATGTTACAATTTGAGGGCCGAATAATGCATTTTTTAGAGGACGCAATTTTATTTTTTGATCATGTAGGGGGGGTCAATAGAAGCTTAACTTGAAGTTTGTGGGGTCGCCACCCTTGTCCCTCGGCCGCCATCTTGGAAAAAGGGATGGAAACACTTTTTTTGCTATATCTCGGAAACTATGCATCGTAATAAAAATTTTTAAATCATAATTTGTAGAAAATTATTTTGCCTACAAATATGTTTATATAACTTTTTGCCCTAAATTAACAATTAAAGAAGTTATAAATAAAAAAGTGAAATTTTTTTAATAAAATTTCTTTTGCTCTATAACTTTTTTTTACATTTTATAAATAAATGGCTTCAGACCAATCTTGTAGAATATTTTTCGAGAAAAAATTTTCCCTACAACTGTTTTCAATTTCATTCATTAGAAACTCAGTTACAGCGCTCCGAAGTTAACCGGGTTCGTCAAATTAGTCCAGTCAAATAAGCTTAAATTAGGTAAGAATCTCGGAATGCGAGATGACCAGCTGTAATTTTGTAAATACTTGTATATTGACACCCTAAAACTTGTCTCGATGGTATATATGGTAGGGTGTAAGCAACTCTTAAAATTCAGGGTCAAAGGTCCCAAAATCTTTTTGCGGTTTTTAAATAACTCATTTCCTATGGGTTTTTGGTATTTGTATTCATTATAATATTGTAGAATACTTCTCTACAACTTTTGCCTAAATTTTTTTTTACATGGTGAACCGTTGTCGAGTTACGGAAACGCGCGGTAACTACATCACATCAGACATTTTTTTTTCAGCTAACCTATCCGTGATGGTATTATGGAGGACAGTAAAAAACGTTATGGTTTCTAAAACCATTTTTCGTCAAATTCAATAAAGATAGACGCTTCCAAAGTTAATTGACCGTGCGTTAAACTCGAAACGGTTCACCATGTAAAAAAAAATGTTGCTATTGTAGAGAATTTTGTATTCTTATTAATAATGATAAAATACCAAAAACCCATAGGAAATGAGTTAAAAAAACCAAAAAAACGATTTTTGGGACCTAACCCTGAATTTTAAGAGTTGCTTACACCCTACCATATATACCATGGTTTTGAGACAAGTTTTAGGGTGTCAATATACAAGTATTTACAAAATTACAGCTATCTCGCATTCCGATAACCTTTTAAGGTTATTTGACTGGACTAATTCGTTACAGCGCTGTAACTTTAATGAATGAAATTGAAAACAGTTGTAGGGATTTTTTCGAAAAATAACAAGATTGGTCTGACCATTTAATAAATGTAAAATGATTATAGAGCAAAAGAGAAAATTTAATTAAAAAAAATTCACTTTTTCTTATAACTTCTTTAATTGTTAATTTAGGGCAAAAAGTATATAAACATATTTGTAGGCAAAATAATTTTCCGAATATCTTGAACTGTTTTTCATTATTGTATAGAATTTGGCCACCTCCATCCGTTACTGAGTTCATTGTATATACAATAGCACATTCATGTGTTGTTCAAATGGCACCAAAGTACTGATAAGGAAAGTTGCGAGTCGGCTGTCAAAGGGCGCGGGCGTTTTATCAGCAGTAGTTAGAAAGCAATTGATATCGCTCTCCGAAGTCGCTGGTGAAACAGTATACGAAGTAAGGCTGTGGCCATATTATGGGTTTTGTTATTATATTGTGAGTTAGGCTTAGATCAGATGACGTTTAATATAACTACATACATTTTACTATACATGTGATATGGTCTGAATAAGATGTATGGAGTTATAAACGCAAGTTATCAAAACGCACGCTTAGTGCTTGTCATCTGAACTGATGCCTATAATCATCAAATGCATCAGCTTTTAAAAGCAGCATCAGCTCTTGATATTAAGATTTGATAGAGTAAAAATGGCGACAAATATCTTATTGTCGCTAAAACATGTTATTTTCCTTGTGAAACTTCATATACTTAATTAAAGATGTGTTCCAATTCTTTCTTTTTATAAATGAGTTATGTATGTACTTCACACATTGTCAATTTCCAAAAAACAGCTTTAACAACGTTCAAAATCCCATGTGAAATGCTCTTAAAATCACAAACAAAAGTTCTATCAACGTAACCACCTCCAAACAAAAGGAATTAAACTACACTTCCCTTGATTCCAAGTCTCAATTTTTGCGCCGACGTCACAATTAGGAGGCGTCATGTGAACCGAGCTTTGGTGCGGTAGCGTTCGCGGTCCGGAGCAAAATTAGTAAAGTTTATGCCATCATTATTGGCGTCGCTGTAACAAAGGGCCCCTACCTCCTTTGCTGAGCTTTGTCAACGTATAATTGCGCAGCACTCACTGCGAACAGAATATTACTAATAGACGGATAAAGTTACCGTTATTCCAAGGCTTACTGTAATCGGTTTTTCTTTGTATGTTCCCATTTCACAAGAGAAGGGTTGTATTGCTTTACCTCTATGTGATTCCTTTTGATTTCTTCATGTCGAATTACTAGCGTCTACCGTCAAATGAAAACTTAACATTATTCCACAAAAATGTTTGAGGAAAAAACAAAACAGCAAGCCTTTAGGGATATGTTAAATTACGTACACGTGTGTTCAATTTAATCTCTGCGTAAAGGTCTGACAACAAAAGCAGTCCCATAAAAAGTAATGTTATCAATAGTGAACTATCCCGTGCTATTTAATATCCCAACCCCATCCGAGCCAATAGGGGTTAAACTGACCGGTCGAATTAACCCTGACACACCCGGAACTTCGTCAACTCGACTTAACCCGTTGGAAGGTCGACTTTCAAACGACTGCAGTTGGTAAACTTCGGCGAACATCGTCAAAATTCGTAGCGACTACAATTTTCGTAACCGCAAATTACGCTTCTTTGAGCGAACCGAAGTGGGGGCGGAAACTGCCGAAGTCGCTTCGTTAGAGGTCGGGATTGGACTATTGTAGTTGAAGCTTAATCGCTACAGGACAATGGACAGTGATGTAACGTAATTGTCGCTAAATAGTCACTGTTAAATCGCAAAGCGTTGACAGTGCGCAATTTTAATTGTTCCGAACGAAAGCGCAATGGCTGCGTATCGCGAGCTTTTTTAAAGTGACCGCATTAAACTGTTTTATGCGTTGATTATTGTCGTTCAAATGAGGCGTTTCCCAACGAATGTCGAATTAAATTTTGTTGACGACCGCCTTTTATACTGTCGTAATTTTCGCACAATGAATTTTAAACCCGCGCTAATTTACAGCTGGATTTATTTTCGAGTTTGGAACGCTCGCGAGTGTATTTTTTCTAGAAAGTTGGCTTATATATTATTTAAATTCTAATAACGAGCTTCACAGGCAAACGGGCGGCGCGTGCAAAGCCCGCTAATTGAAACTATAAATATAAACCCCCAACATTTTCCTTCGCTTCTATTTTCATTTCAGTTTTTTCAAGCTCAATGAATGGACGGTCTATGTAAGAAAAAATCCACACCATAAGCTGTTTGCTTTAGCAAGAGTTTAATACATATTTTCCACACTGCCCTACTTCTCCGGGTTTAGAAATCCGTAAATAATTTCGAACAAAGTAAAATAAAGACACACATGTTCTACTTAAACTATATCGGTACAGAACAACTCAATATATATTGGACCGTTATAATGCGCGCATCCGAATAAACTACCGGGTACTTTCCGTAGCAACACAGCAATGTACTTAAAACAACCTAAAAAGTTACTCAAAAGTTATGTTCCGCTAGAGTTCGCGTAGTATCGTCCCCGTATCCGTTTTGTTCCCCTATTCGCCTCTTCTCCCCTTCGCCTGCGGGGGGGTGGGTTCGCGATAACCGCTTTTTATACGCATAATGCTCGGGATCTCGTGCTAAGCTGATAGAATTGTGGTGGAATCAGCAGGCCTTTTGAAGTTCTATTAAATTGTAACACTCGCGAGTTCGCGCCAACGCGCCCGTGAAATTGTGGCTTTATTGAAATGGCACGAAATTATTTATCTTTTTTGTGTGCGCCGCATGTGTGAGATGGAATTTCTAATTTAGAATTTATAGTGGCGGTGTCTACGAATGTTTTAGAATATTAAATTAGACATGTTTGAACGCTAAACTTTGTAATTTATATGACGGCAATTCGAATTTGGTTCGAAGAATGTTTATATGGCGCCTGCAATGCGCGGCGTCTTGTGGAAAGGAATATTTTGAATAACTTTATTAAGCAATATTTCCATAGAATGACACTTAATAAAGTCTGTGGAGTATTTACCATGCATTTTAGAAGTCAACTACTACATTACGCGGGCATACAATTGGTAGACCCTTTAAGTTTTTATGAAGACAATTGACAGTCATTTGTTACAATAAACATATTTAACAAACACACATATCACTTACAAAGACTCCCTCACTAGAACTTCAAAGCGACCTTGAACTTAGCTAAACGATAATAGACCTTATGTAAATAAACACAAGTGTATTTACGCACGTGTGTTGCATGCACACATGTACGTTATCACCTGTACGTTGTGTTATGATAATGAAGCGTATCTGGCAACACCGTCAGTTGTTTGTAAACAATTTCATTGAACACTCACACATACGATAGACGGGAGTGACGTACACTGAGACAGACATATTTATTTAAAGGAAAATGTTTTATTTTGCAAAATGTAGTATTATTATATTCTTTTTTGTAAAGATTTTTCTTTCATTCCAATTATGTTTTACTTGCATAACGTACTTATTAAAATTAGGTCCATTATATTGCCTGAAAACCTAAGACAAAACTCAATACCTATACATAATCTATATCTTTTCTAGTATCAAAGTTATCTTATATATCTATCTATCATAGGCCTAAAAATACCAATTTCCAATACAAAGATAATAAACATTAATTTCCGTTAGTACGCGAACAACATAGGAACGATGTATAATAAAAATGTGGAGCATAGCTGGATTTAACTCGGCAGCAATGCCAGTATACGTCAAACTTTCTAATAAGGCCCGCTAATGCTCTTTGATGCTTCCATATAACACATTAACAGTTAATTACCTTAGATTCCTCATAAAATGGCACCAACACAAACACACTGTGTGTGTTTATGATAATCACACACTCACACATCTCAGGAACTACGCCACTCAAGTAGGCTCATTAATCCTTGAATATTTTTGTTGGTTTACACTCACCTAGTCTGAAGATTAACATATACCTATTGAAATTAAGTGAAATGATGGTCACTTTCAATTTGTACTGGTTTAAATTAAAAAACCTTAATAATAATATGATGTCGCTTGAAATAGGTCCACACTAACAAGAGAAGTAAATCAAAACAAACTATTCTACTCCGTTCCCACACTTCGGTGCAACTCACCATGAATTGCCACAAAATAAAGTAAATATACTCGTATATAGTCGTAATAGAATCCAATATAACAAATCTACAACAAGTGGCAAATCCCACTATAAATGTAGCAGTAACAGAGAGCAGTTAGTATCGCACGCCGAGCACCGTCCGTACATATTAGTGGTCGCCCGCTATAATTTATTTGCCGGAGTAAATAGGATTAGCAGCGGGAGCTGTGCACACTGGGTCATTTTTTGCGCCGCGCGGACAAAGCGGCTAGCAACGGGCGGCCGAGAGATACCCACTGTGACCACTACCATGAGAACGCACCACGTGTCCCATCACCTTTAATGGCGAAATTTGATAATCAGCTTCTACTTATTACTTATAAAAAAACTCCAAATTATAGGACAGCGACGTGACAGGTGCCCGTAAAAGCTTAGAGATTGTGTTACGGTAAAGTAATCCGCGACCACCTCCGCCAGTTTATCCAAGCTCTCGAACAAATAAAAATACTTATCACGTAAAACCACCCTCCTGGCTGTCGGGCCCGCCTCGTAAAACCAACTCCTAGCTAAGGTAATAAAATGTCGCGACCAATCAACGCTCGCCCGTACAAGGATTCCCAGCGATTGGATTTGTCTCTCACGACTTCCAGATAACTGGACAAATCTCACGTTTAAACCGACAGCCGGGACATCGCGTTGCGGTTCTGAAATTAGAAGCAACGCACATGCCACAAAAACACCGTATATGCATAAGTGATAGAGAAGGCGCGTAGAAACGGTACGTGATAACATTATTCGTGTGAAAAATGTATCGAACGGTACAAGTGGCGAATCTCGAGAGGGCCACATCCGAATAAATAAAGCCGGGGGTGCGGCGCGAACTTGCAAAAAATCCCCATTTACTGCGGTGCCGGTGCGAATATAAAATATTGATCTCAACGGAAATTTATGAAAACATAAAAATGCGGAGGTGCGAAGGCGCGCCCTGATGGAATACCCGTGTAGATACTTACCGCTGTCTTCTTGATTCGTTTCCGTCTACATTTCTGAGGGATTAATCTCGCGCGTGGCTTATATTACACGTACGTCATTTTCACGCATAAAAATTACGCGGCATAATTTTCGAATCTCATTTTTTACAGCCCTGTTTAGGCGGCGCTCATGTCAAGAAATTCAATTTAGGACACTTATATTATACACGTTGTAGGAGTTCATAATGGCGTTTCGGTCAGAGAAAATTTTGCAAATGAAATTCCGCCAGCGAGGGATCTTGTCCGCTGGGTATACCCTCTCCACACCCGGTTATTGCCCATTTTTTATATAGAAAAGTCCGTTTTAATCCACACGGCGGCGGTCGTAACTCACGTCTTTATTTAGTCACTAGATTACGACTAACAAGTCCCGCCTTATTTCTCGTTCCTTCCGTTCTAAATGAGGCAATTCGTAATTGAATTTATTCTCTAAAAATAGTGTGCTGCGGTTGCATTTGGCTGGCGTTCTGGCGCCATTTGGAAATGAGCGATTTCACACTTCACACTTGAAATGGTAATAGGTTTACCGTGTGATTACTAACTTGGATTAGCGCATGTAGCGATGCTGCCAGCCTAAATTTAGTGCAAAATCTGAGGAGATTACCGACATTGATGCGCTCTAGTATGATCTTGTTCGCAATAAGCGAATTAGAAATAGTACGAGTGTAAAATGTTGCTTGAAATTAAACGCTTCGACACGTGATACTTTTCAGTTATTATATTTTACCAGGATAGCAACACTAAATCCCGTCCATTGCAACTGTGCTGGCTTGTCAACTTGACGTGATGGATGACGTCATTAATGCTTCCACGTGATCGAAACAAAGTGGCCCCCATTAGGGTTGCAGCGATGCAAATTTTAATGTACTCGCCGACCCTTGGACCCGGTCGCCCTAGCGATATCTTTAACACATGAGCTTAGCCAGAATCCGAAACTAAATAGATTTTGGTTGGACCCAAAAAATGGTACAAGGGTCATCAATCCTTTACGCGTCTGCATCAAATATGTATACATAAGCGCGCAACAGCGACGCCGAACGAATCGCAACATGACACATTCTCAATATAACCCTCATAAAAAGGTCCGATAAAATATGGAGAGTAACGGATAGTGGGGAAAAACTATTACTCGGGTCTTAGAAGGAATGGATTCGGGGTCATCGCATTGTGTCATCTTCCATATCGAGGGGCCATCGTTCGTCAATGTAACATTCGGACCCGTTAGGCTCGCAAGATGGATGGGCCCGGAAAGGCCCGTGGGCCTCCGCACTGTTTGAGTAACGCCGGCAACGTTTACATTTGTAAATGGGTTTTAAACTGGAGTGCTCGCCTGATGGTCCGGTGCTCGATATATTTTTTCTACGTCCATACATCACCATGCGCTCTTTGTGCAAATGTTTTGCACCAAAATTTACATATATACGCAATTAGATTAATGCCACAATGCGATACTAATTAATTAATTGTATCCTCCGCAAATATTGTTAAACCATAGCAGGCGAGTTTATTATTAATATTGTTTGCTTACATGTTTAATTAAATTAATTACTTAGTACAAACCCTTCGTTCTAAATCTGACCAAAAACACAATCATTGTGTGTATTTATATGATGTGTAATAATTGTTCGTATAAATCAAAATGACATGTATTTAATCGTGGTGCCCCACGGACCCTAACGGAAGAGGCTGAAGGGTACTACCTCGTCTTTGTCGAGAAAAAAATGTTAAGAAACGCGACCCTCGCTAATGCACACAGTACTATATCTATTTGGGTACAAAGGGCTGTGAGTATGCTTGACCTCCGAACACGTATAATGGGGCGCCCGCCGTTTGTATGTTTCCGCGAATCTCGCGAGTAGCGCTTATGTGGAATTAGGTTATTTTATACATTTGAAAACACTAAGCCTAAAGTAATCCGCTTTAAAAAGTAGCTCGCAAGACTCTTTTTGTGTCATTTTGGTTTGAAAAGTTGGTAAGGATTATTTCGTTCCACTGTACGCACATTAAAGTAGAAGTACTTTATTTAGAGTCAATTATTCTTTATGTTCCATACAAAAATAGCATAGACACACATTAATTCAATCGATAATAAAAAAATGACGCTGTTGTAAATGTCTCAATACGTGCTACCGCAAATAATTAATCAAGTGCCGAACATAACGATCTGTTTAAAAACAAGACCGCAATGTGACAGCGTGCGCACCTGTCAACGTCACGTCAAATCCCACCGCGGCCGCCATTTTATATCGAAATGCAAATAACCTCACAAATCGAGGGTGTAACGCGATCCGTCCCGAGGCACCCCGGAACAGCTGATTTATTTCATACGCGATATGATTTTACCGCAATTGAGAGCCCTCTGCTTGCCTCGCAACGATATATCACAGTTGTTGCATCACGTGGCGCGAAATCTACGCGATCTTCTGAAGACTTCGTAGCCAATTAAGCAAAGAAAATATACTTTTAATACGCACTGTTATAATTATACCCGTCTGCGTATCGGCGCATGGATAGAACATTCAACATCCAACATGGCAGACACTGCATTGTGCGTTGACAAATGCGCACCGAGCCACAACATTTTTTATTAGAAGGGGCTGACTAATTAGTCAACCGTAATGACAGATTAAATTACAAATCGGAACTGTGGGTAACCGAACCTTCCTTTTTACCAAAAATGGTAAAACTCCTTTCTCACAACCGACTTTTATGGATGGCAATTTTAACATTAAACTGGTGCAGCCCTGTATAATAATGTTGTTAGCGTACAATGGAACGGCCATAAAACTGGAAGCTTTCGAATTTTAGTATTCATATTAAAAGACCGCATTATTTTGCGCATAAAAATCGACAGTGCATCACTAACTAGACACAAATGAGAACATACGAGTAGGTATCGATACGTTGATACGGTACCAAGGGGATTATTGGAGGATAGTTATCTGGGTAAGAAACGTCCATCACTAGGGTAATTTGGATATATGCGAATCCCCTCTGGCCTGGTGTAATCGGGTAAGCTCAATGACCCGCGAGGGTGTGTGGCGGGACAGGGCGGGGGTAGCTGGGATCATCAATCTCTATCAGGGTATCGCCGTCGGCGATGCTCGCGCTTCCGTTCCTGGAAAAAAGTGGCGACGAAAAATATGACCGCTTCCATACTGGACGTGTGACAGTGTGACGGGGCTGAATATATTCCACAACATATGCACGTCTCCCCGTGTGGACAAGGGGATTGTGGATTCAACCTTGACATTCCTGACAAGTTTTGTATTTACAAAGATATACTCGTCCCTACTTCACATTAGCAAAGTAATCAATCTATCAAAACTCTTACAAACTCTGAAAGACATAATTTTTCACAGCAAAAGTAATCACGTTCACAGTGATGGAACAAATTACGCGACACATAATGATGTGTACTCTACGTGTAACGACACCGCAGTTGTTATCTTCCGTCATTGATTACGCGCATCAAATTACACAATCGTACAAGCAATTACACAAAACATTAATTCACAACACCCAATCTCGTTTGTGAATCGTTCATTAGCGGAAAGGGGGATCGGTAGAAATGGAAACTTTTGACAAAAGTTAAGACGTAAACGGCAAATGAATCTGCATTATTCCAACACCCCACGCCGCCGGAGACGTCTCGACGCCCGCTCCTCAGATAAGACAATTAAATAACTATCTCGGCCCATTTATCTGTCGGAGTTTCGTTTTGTTTGTTTCTATTAAGCGTAATTAATGCCTCCGCGGACGGGTAAAGGTTAATGAAGTCGAGCCACCGCCGGTTATCGGACATCTGACAGGCTCAACTGGAATCAAATGTCCAAAGCGCGACGTCGAGCCTACTCCGCGACTGATAAATCACTCTGTGCCTGAACCCGATTGAAATATTACTTTAACCAAAAGACAGGCACACTTGCCTGCAACGAATGAGGCATTTCAATAATGCAAGGTTATCACTGAAACGCATTTCGTTCTGCCGACTCTTCACACCTCTTGTAATATCGTAAGGAATTTCCCAATTTCACCACCCTCCTAAACGGTTGCGATGACACCTATGAATCTAAGTCACACTCGGGATCTCGCTCCTGATATCCATTGATGGGTATCAGTCACGGACGTAACTGCATTCTTCGGTAGACAGCTAATTTGGCCCCCCATTTACGTGTAAGTAGAACATCTATCACAGCGTCTCGGCATTTCTTCCAATTTACCGAGTACTCGTCTATCGAAAGATTCAATGAATGATAACGAGCCTAATAAATACGGAGTCGGCTCCCCAAATGGCTGTAATTAATTTAATGGATTTAGACAAAGAAATATGTACAATGAGATAGTGAGATTAATGATGGCGCTGCATATTGTTTTAAGCATTAGTTAGTTGATGTTGAATTGTGAAGATATTCAGCCGGTGCCGGGTGGTGTGCCGTGTAACCGGAGCCGGCCCGGCCCGCGCTCGGACGCTTTATTTTTTCTCCATTTACTTGTAAACACTAATGAAGGCTCCCGAGCGAGCCTTCTAACGAGCTCTAACGTTGCACTTTCCGTTTATTATCAAGTCTGTAATCTAACATCCGAAGGTACTCCGACTACAGACCTCGGTGCAGCACTTGGGTACAAATTAACAGGCCCAATTACTACTCGAAGTATTCGTGAAGAATATATAAAGGTATCAATATTGAGGCGGGGAACTTATTCGGTGCATCGGCTCATTCTGCTTTCTTTGTCAAATACAACGCACGTCGAATTCTAACGAGATTAATGTAAATTTATGTTCTGAAAGAAACTTTGTTCTGCGGATGTTTGCTAGACAATACATTAACATAACTGCCCATAAAAAGCCTTACTTCAGCCCCGTCTAGAACCACGGGAAGGGTTCCGTCTACTGGGCTGTTATATCACAAAATCAGCGCAACATAAATTAGCGGACAGGTCGCGTGACGGACCGACTTAGCAACATCGTCTCCTTATCGTCGTCCGGAAACAACCCGGCTAACCTCTGTACTACGCACACTACAAAAACAACTCTACTGACACGGCAAAGAAATCAAATTCCTTTAACACATACAACTATGTTCTGAAACGAAACAACCAATCTCGACTCTATTTATACTAGCGTACGGTCCAAATCCCATTCTAAACAATAGGAATAGTCAACAACAAATAAGGCAACATTGCCAGTATGTCAACATAAATAAAGCTGAGTGTCCTTTAACGAAGCAGACGTTGACGTCGGGACACTAATAAAGACCGTACGAGACAATGTCGACTCTAAAGCTTTTGTGTTAAAATTGAGATTAGTTACGTTAGCAAAAGGGGTAGTAAATGAAGGTTCACATTTAGCGGTCGTGGTGGTAGTGATATGGGTGGACTTCCTTTGTCTGGTAATCTTATCAGCGTGGCAGCCGGCCGCCGCGTCTTGACATGATACATTGCCCGCGCTATACATTTACATTCGGCGCCGCCCGTACAGGCACGCACCACGAACGTCGAACGCTACATGTGTCGAATATACTTAACTGCTATTTGTACAACTGTTTTACAATTTCAAACCAATGCGGGAAGTTAATCAATCAATTTTAATAGAATGAATCCGTCTATGTACAGTAGAGATAAGCTTATGTATACAGCATTGGGCTCCGGCCAACCGTGAGCCATCGATTAAAATGTACGCGTAATGTCATTACGCAAGCCCATTCCACTTGTAGCAGGGAGATAGCGGTGGCCTTCCTTTCCTTTCCCGAACTGCTGAATTTCGTTAATGCCTCCGAATTTTTCGATAATGCTTGCTAAACCTTCCGATATCGAAAACGTAAAGGAAATTATAAGAAAACCCAATTCTTCAAAGCTGTAATAATAAAAAATCCGTTTTCAGAGCGGATCTATTGAATATCGAGTACTTTTATTTTATAGATTGTATAATGGAGGGAATCTCTCGGAAGACAGTTCTCGGGCATCAGAATGTAAGATCCACAAAAGCCCTCGTGCTCGATCCCTTTGCAATCGCAAAACTTTGAATACACCTCTTTCGACTATCGAAAAGTTCCCGATAATGGATTTGTTCGAGCACTCGATTGTTCAACGATGAATGGGTACTAATTAAAACGAAGTCACGACGACGCCGGACCAAGTTCCCGATTGTTTCCCAACTATAAATCGCAGCGCCGCTCTCTCATATAAATATTGCACGGGTCCAACTTTGGTGCTAAATTTAAAATCGAAATTGGGGAATTGGCGCCACCGAGAACGTATGGCTTAAGTGTTTTTCCCGCTCACTATTCCCAACTGCGGAATGCCGATACGTACACTTATCTGTGATATTAATCTACGTAAATAAGGATCCTCTTGCATGTATGTTCTCAATTCGAGTTAGGATCAAGATTAAGGGGTAAATTCTAAATTGCTTCGGGAATGTTCGTGTAACGAGTTTAAGATTGTGAGCACGTGTTGCCGCCGCGTCTCTTGCCTTCAGAGATTGCCCAAATGTATCTCGTTTCTATCGGTGTGCGTCTTACACGTGAATGTGCTTTACGTCTCATACATCAACGTCGCAGGTTATGAAACTACCTGCCGAGAGATATATACTAGACAGGTTGTGCCTGGCTGCCAACATGTGCGCCGAAATTACTTTCTTGTATTATAAAGTAACGCCTATCTTCCGCCGATGCTCTTCAGATAATAGAAAAAATGTTGGAATGTTAATGTTAGCTGGAATAATGGACAGGGAATTAACCTCTACTGCGAAACTTACTGGCGAGTAAACCGCAGTTACTCTATTACAAGTCGGTCTGTTTCTTTTCCGTTTCCAATAAGAAATCACGTTTGTTCGGCCCGAGCTCGGCCGCAAATGAGCCGAAACACACCCCCTTTATCTTCCAATAAGTAACCGAGCTTTGGATTTCTTCGAAAGAAAATACGGATCCTAAACGGAAAATAGGAGATCGGATGCCAGATGGCTCGAAAAATATAAAAATAAACGAACCGGAATATGGATAGTGGCCTCTATCTGATTGTTATTCAGTTTTATGCATAGTGTAGTCTCAATAAATAATATGGGATAGTAAAAGTGAGCGCCGAAAAGTCTGGGTTGGTAGTAAAAAATACCGATTTTCCTACGTAAACAAAGTTAAAAAGGTCCAATCAGTGAGCTATGTGGGAGATAATTTTGATAAAAGTAAAAAAGAAGGAAAAAAGGTGAGTTTGTTCCGGGTGCGCAACGACAAATCCCATGACGGCATTCAAAATCGCGTTCCCTTTTTAAAGTTGAGACGATTCGCGTAACGAGTGTCGAATTCTCCGAGCCGGTGGGCCCCTCCAGTAGACGAAGTGCCCCCGGAGGTGCCTCGGTAATTACCAACCATTACAGACAAAGGACACGACTCGTCCGATTACCATAATTCCCAGGCCCCGAGACGGGATATAAATGGGCCACATTTTGTAGTAGCACGACGACTGACGTGTGTATTAATGACTATGCTTGTCCTCCTAAATTAGGTAAGGGATTTGGTGATTTAGTTTTTTCATTGGCTGTGGCGGCAGAATAGGATGGATCGGCTGTTCGCTGCGCTCGACTTACCGCATTTGTCCTTCCACATCGACCCTTACGACAAATTACAACGTTTAGAATGCGCTTAGTAGCAGTTGTAAAGCAGAATGAGATATGACCTCATCGATCCCATCTCTTTCATCTTACATTGCGCGATATGTGGTTACTTTATCTATATATTTTGTTAATGAGTTTTTCACAACCAAAACATCCCGTGATCCAGGTGCGTTTTTGGTATTTTATCTCAAAGTTATAGGTATTATCGTTGTAATATGCCAAAACGAAACGAACTTTCTTCAGAAAATCGAGTGGAGGTACAGCTTCTGCATGAGCAAGGGAAATCACAAGTAGAGATTTCCAAAACTGTGAAATGTTCGCGCCGATCCTTGCAATTTGTTATTCAGCGATTCTATGCTATCCGATCACATCAAAATATACCAAAAACAGGGCGCAAACGCATCACCACAGACCGTCAGGATCATCAGTTACCGAGAGAGTCGTTAAAAAATAGGAAAAAATTATCTTCAGAGCTCGCTGCTGAGTTGTCAGAACAAAATAAGGTATCAATTTCTGCTCGATGTAGAAGACTTTAGGAAGCTGATCCAAAAGGTTGTGACGCTAGGAAGAAACCATGGCTCCCGACAAAAACAAAAAAAACTCGGTATAAATGGGCCTTACAACATCGAACTTTCACCAATTCAGAGTGGTCAAATTTTGTGTGGTCAGACGAATCTAACTTAGAGGTAAGTAACTATATTTAATGCCCTAATAAAATAATATAAAATGGTTTAAAATCCAAACGCATAGATGAAGTTCTTTTGTTTTCTGGAACTCAATATTTTTCTCTTTATAGCAGATTTTTGGTACCCCCGTTGTGACCTCTGTACGTCGCCGGGTGGGCGAAGATTTTAATCCAGAGTGTGTGGTACCAACCGTAAAACATGGTGGCGGTAGCATAATGGTCTGGGGTTGCATGACCGATTCTGGAGTTGGCGAATTGTTCGTGTGAGAGGGCCGCATGGACTCTTCTAAGTACATAAATTTACTAGAAACTGCGTTCCTGCCTTCATTCACGAAACTTTTCGGCGACAGGAACATGGATATTGGTAAATTCCAGCAGGATAACGCACCATGCCACAAATCTGACCGCACTATAGCATGATTCCGGGAAAATAACGTAGAGCTTCTTGACTGGCCTGCCTAGTCGCCAGATCTAAACCCCATAGAATATTTATGGGTTTTAGTAAAGCGCAGAGGTAGGCGCCACACAATTAACAACAGAGAAGATTTGAAACGCCACCTATGCCTAGAATAGAACGCGATTACTGCTAAAGACTGTAAAAATCTTGTTAGCTCTATACCAAAAAAAAAATTCTGCCGTAATTAAGGCAAAGGGTGGACTTACAAAATATTCATTTTCAATTAATAAATAGTAAAATAAACATATAAAAATCATTTTGTTTTGTTTCTATTTGATATTTCGCATAAAACTCAAAGATTTCATAGGTGCTCAATACTTTTGGCCAAGGCTGTATAACTACTGCAAATTAAAGTGCGCTCTATGAAAGTTCAATGAAACTCATTAATCTCTAATTGCTAAGAAAAGAATGGTATCAAAGGGCGAGACCACAAAAGGCGGCTGACGACATTGTCGAGAAGTTCACCATTTTCATTTCGGTAGTGATCGAGAGGGTGGAGGAGATCGATTGCGAAAAAAACAACACAAAAACCCTTTTAAAATTAATTGAGTTTTCTTGCGGCTACATCGGGAGGTACAATAAATTAATTAACGCTCGAAGGAATCTTTAAAATTCGTAGAGGATCAAAAGTTGGATGTTATGGTGGGCCGATAAGAGGCGTCGAGGGCGCGGGGCCACAGATAATACTTCGATTTTCCATTAGCTTGTATTAGCGATGGGAGAGTCCGCCGCGCCCCGCGGTTAGACCAATAGCTCCCGATCTAATATATTTTCCTTATAAAGAACAGCCGAAACACGCGATCTTTGATCCATTTGCATGAGCCTATCCACGGTTATTTGTTTACGGGCCATTACGGTGAGCAATATTCGCCCCTAATTGAATTTCAACTTGTAAATTTTCGTGGATGGAATTAATTAAATTTTTCCCTGTGCTAATGCCTCCGCCACGACCGCTGGAGCATGCTGATTAATTTTGTAAAAGCCTTTAACTTTACAAATGACGGCATTTGATAACAGATTATCGGTAGTAATGAAGACCAAGTTCTGGTACGTTAATTCCACCGGATTGTACAAGGAAATTTTGTTTGTTTAGCGAGTCCATGGTAGTAGGTACATGTAAGGTCCTTGACTATGTCAATATGATTCTTTATCTTATTGAACTCCACTCCTATGTTGTTTTTATGGACGAAGCAAAACTGCCACAAGTGTCCAAGACAGCGACTGGTCTTTATTTATCGTAACTTTTAAAAAGGTTGTTTTATTTTAACAGCAATAAACGTGCAAGAGCTTGAATTTTTTGTTCCGTATCTCGTTATTGTTGGAGCCTTATTTTTATATTCCAAAGTTTTCAACGACTCTCTATGTAAGCTGTGTTTGATTGTATTGACTTACTTAAACAGTAAACTTGAGTGAAATTTATGAAGAAAGATAATCATTTTTATGGATGAAAGACATTGAATGTGTTGTTTCTTCCTCAGGGTGTCTACTGGAAGGTTCGCGTCTCCCGCCCGATGTGCCGCCTCGCAACCCGACCATGTCTCGGCTGAACGGTCGCATCACCGGGAACCCTGCGGATTTAGGCGACTTCGAACCCTCCTGCCTCGTTCGCACACCCTCCGGTAACTTCTACGTGCCTTCAGGTGAATGTTAGAACCTTTTTTACTTCTTTTTTAGAATAAGTACAAACACACACATCTACACATAATATCATAGTAATAAGTGTACTAATTTGATACATGTGTATAAACTGAAAATCATTTATAATTAAAATGATCCATTAATACAGTAATAATGTTGAAACACAATAAATTCAAATCGAAACTTATTTAAAGTATGGATGACCACATCTAACCGAAATCTTATTTCAGGGGATATTCAAAAGAATCCGTCTATGGACTACAAGTCAAACTCATCGTGTAGTAGTCCAGGCAAGCCAGAAAAGAGCACGTTAGAAAGAATGGAGCGGTCAGACCGGCCGCATCCGACCTTCGGTACCCCAGTTCCAGTCCTTCCTGTGAGGAATAACCTTCGATCCTCGAACTTTCCCTCAGCCGGTTCACGGTTTCACTTTCGAAAAGGCCTGTCCTCAAGGTGCTCGTGGAAGTGTACCGCCATTGTATTTATAATACTATTTGTTGTATTGTTAGCCATCGCGTCTTATATTACAGGTAAGATTCATCAACAAATTATGCATTACCTAAAAATATTTAGTCAAATTCTCCAATATTAACTCGACTCTTAATAAAAAATGGATTCAAAAATAAATTTCCCTCTATGACAGCAACGGAAATACATTTTTCTTCAAAGAACTCCCAATGCTCCTACCTCGCTTAATGATATTATAAACTGTAACCTAATTTTTTTATCAATGGGCAGTATTTCCACTGCAGGGTTGATTAACTTTTATGTTTTGTTCACAGCGTCGTATTTTGTTAACTGGACGTATCAAAACCCCAAATCATGTACAGTAGTCGTCGGGGAACCAACAGAAGTGTTTCCGGCATCAAAAGCAACATCACTGGAGTTCGCCAACAAAACAATGGCGAGGCCGCATCAAAGTTTGCCAACCATAGGCACAGGTAAAGAGGAACATCACTCCCGTCATCGTAGAAGTGTAGATGTAGTAGATGGGCATGCTTCTTCTTTACCGCAATCTGCTCCTTCCGAGGATTCTTCCACCGTAAATATGCATGATGTAAACAATTCTGTGAACACTGTTAGCTTAGTGCATGGTGTGGCTGAAGAAATCACCACTCAGCGGGACGAAGAAATCAACGTGGGTTCTAACAATGCTTTTGTGTCTAGCAATGTTAATAATGTGTCGGTTAACACTGGTAATCTAACAAATAATCTTGAGCTTTCTACGAGTACGGAACCATCAAAAACTCCGATGACTTCAACAACTACTGAACACTTAACAACGGAAACAATTGAAACAACTTCTATTGCTTCCACAACTGCTAAAATAACAACTCAAGTGACTAACAAAGTTAAAGAGACTCACGTAGAATACCCAGAAGAAATAAATAATCACGTTAATACACCAATAAAATCTGAGAAAGATAACGTCGCATATGAACCTGAAGATATGCAAGGTGATTCATTTTCATTGATTCGTCCATACGGTATGGAAAGGCTTAATTTCTTTAAGATCCAAAATCAACTAGAGAAAATTAAAGAAGTTCTTCACATTTATTCCAATGATTCATCTGATATGGACAAAGATTTAGAAAAGTTTCATTACGATAGTGAAAATAGTGGGTCAAAAACGACTTCAACGACAAATAAGCCAAATATAACAACAGAAGAGGCTACAGAGAGCAAAGTGACAACTCAATCAACTACAGAAGGCACTACGACAACAAAATTAACAACTGAAGTGCCTTTAACAACTAGCTCCACTGAAAAAACTATAACAACAGAACATTTAACAACAAACGTTATGCTTAACACCACGAATATGTTTACTACGCACAGTGAGCATGTTGTTACAACAACACCAACACTGAGTGTTACTAATAATACATACACGACTACTACCAGCGCGACAAAGGCTGACGAAAACTCTACTGTAAATACCGCTGATACTAAATTCCCTGATGTGACTAATCCTAAACATGTGTTAATTAACCTGACCATATCTGCTGATGATGCAGAGAGCTCATCATTTAAGCAGCTATATTCTTTAACTTTAACTGTTCCAACAGTTGGGGACTCAAATGAGATACCAACTGTTAAAGTTACACCAATGGATGCAGAACCAACGCAAGCATCAAATTTCAATAAACCTATTACTTTAGAAGGTTCTACAAAAGTCAATAAACCTACAGATGATGATAACGAGAGAGGTGGAAGCTGTGAATGTTCATGTCCAGCTTGCATCAGCAATGCAACTGATGACATGTTCTATGATGAAGCAACAGAAAATGGTCCAACAACAGCCTCTTCAAGATTCGATTCATCCACTGTAGTAGATCAAATATCAAGTACAGACCAATCCAACCTAACAGAATCGACAACTGAGGATCTCACGAAGTCGTCAGGTACTACGGAGGCAGTAACATTTTCTACTGACTCAACCTCTGAAGCGAGTACTGAGATATCAACTCCGGAGGAAACTATTTCCACAACAGATGAGCCGACGACAGAAACTACAACGGAAACTGAACTTTCCACTACAACTGAATCACCAAAATGCGTTTGTCCAAAAATTCAGCCTCCACCCATTCTTATACTGGAAGGTGAGGTAGACCTTCAATAAAAGTCAGAGATAACTTACTAACGGTCACGAAACTCATCACAGCTTAGGGGTTCTGTGTACAAATACAAAAATGTGTATAACATACTAATATGCATGCTGATCACTGGTTGCAAGGGTACCTATATGTTACGGCATTATAATTTTCAGTTGCATGCGCTTTAATAACAAGTAAATGGGTAGTTGTTTTAATAAATATTATCTAGTTTAACAGAGCATATGACAATTCATCACATTATCGCATGTCGTACAGTATAGATCGTTCCTAGTAAACTAACATGTTTGTATTTTCTAGGTGCGCGAACGTTCCCCGCGCAAACATTTCCACCAGACGGAACGACGTTCAAACAAATTACTTTAGGTGAAAAATTATCAAAAGAAATCCCTCCATATAGCTACTGGAATATGCAGTTTTATCAAACTCAAGCAAGTTACGTGAAGTTTGACTACATGATACCCCGAGGAGCTTCAATAGGCGTGTACGCGAGAAGAAACGCTTTACCGACACATACGCAATATCATATCTTGGAAGTTCTCAGCGGTTTCAAGGCGAGAACAACAAGAACGTCGCATGTAAGTTTTAATCATAAATAGAGTATGAATAAATTGTGTTTCCCTAGGTAACAAGGAATACACTTTCACTTAGGCCTTTAATTTGCAGCCTTCCATCAAGAAAGAAGTAACTCACTATATGGAACAAGGCCACTGGTTCTTATCTCTGTACAACGACGACGGCGACCCACAAGAAATCTCGTTTATTGCAATGATAGCTGATGAAATGACGCACAACTGTCCGAACGGATGCTCAGGGAAAGGAGAATGTCTCATGGGTCATTGTCAGTGCCAGGCTGGTTTCGGTGGAGACGATTGTAGCAAGAGTAAGTAACACAACACAAACAACTGATTATAGAAATAATTTGAAGATTCCCTCAACATTTTCTTAAATATCCTTTTATTTTCAAGGTGTATGTCCAGTTCTATGTAGTCAACGAGGCGAGTACATCAACGGCGAGTGTCAATGTAACCCAGGATGGAAAGGCAAAGAATGTTCCCTACGGCATGATGAATGCGAGGTCCCAGATTGCAACGGTCATGGGCATTGTGTCAATGGAAAATGTTCTTGTGTCAGAGGCTACAAAGGTAAATTCTGTGGAGACATCGACTGCCCTCACCCGACTTGCTCCGGCCACGGTTTCTGCATCGAGGGGTCCTGTATCTGCAAGAAAGGTTGGAAAGGTGTTGACTGTGCTACTATGGATAAGGATGCTCTTCAATGTCTTCCTGACTGTTCTGGACATGGCACCTTCGACGTTGATACGCAAACATGCACTTGTCACGCAAGATGGTCCGGTGATGACTGTTCTAAAGGTATGTTTCATTAGCCGTGTTAATATTTCTCCTGTGTTAATAATAATTAAAATCGAACATTCAATGTTAATTATTTTGCTTTACAGAGATTTGTGATCTTGATTGTGGTTTACACGGAAGATGTGTGGGAGAGTCCTGTGTATGTGATCCTGGTTGGACTGGAGAATTTTGTACATCCAAGCTATGTGACGCTCGTTGTAGCGACCACGGTCAATGTAAGAACGGCACTTGTCTCTGCGTGTCTGGTTGGAATGGCCGCCATTGCACGTTGGAAGGCTGTCCGCGAGGGTGCGCCGGTCACGGACAGTGTAAAGTCGCAAATGACGGTCAATGGTCCTGCAAATGCTTCGACGGATGGGACGGTCCAGACTGCACGACCCTCAAAGAACAAATCTGTGACGATGGAAAAGACAATGACAAAGGTATATACTTCTTCCAAGGCTGGTAAGGCTGTTTAATAATGTTATGTATAAACTTAACATTTATATTTATTCTGTTCAGATGGCCTTGTCGACTGCGAGGATCCAGAGTGCTGCTTAAGCCCCATTTGCAAAGGTAGTCAGCTCTGTGTGTCGTCACCGAAGCCCACAGATATCCTCCTTAGGAAACAACCTCCTGCGATCACTGCGTCATTCTTCGAGCGGATGAAGTTCATCATAGATGAAGGTAGTCTCCAAAACTATGCAAAACAGGAGAACTTCAACGAAAGGTGAGTGGCTGTATGTTCGGTGTTATCTGTTAGGGTTAAGCGTAAAATAATAACTAGCTAATGTTTAGTTTGTCGGCTAATCCTAAGCCAACAAACATTATATAAATATTTGTTATATAAGATACGCAATGTTGTGCCCCAGTCGATCCCAATGTTTTATTTACATTATAAGAGTGTACCACAATGCTTTCTTTCTTTTCTTACACTTACATATATGACAAGACGTATTTATTCGTACTGAAACAACTGAATCTAGAAGATCGACACCTGCATGTGATACACGTATCGACGTCGCTGTTACTAATGTTTCCGAGCTTCCTTGTTTCTAAATTAATATTATTTAACACAATAATAATACTTACTCATTCTGTCATTTCTCTCGGTTTCTCTAACGCTGCGCAGTATGTTTTGGAACCACTTCAATTCGAGGTAAGACTTGTGAATCGAACGTAGGATAGTATTTGTTTAACTTAGAGTTTATCTGCGAGTACTATATACAACAGTATATACATATGTATTTAATTGGCGACATACTATACTTATTCTATGTATCTGTGTTATGCATGTTGTGCCACTATAGTATTTAGCTACCTACTATTGTGTCCTGTGAATTTGTGTTCGCTTTTTATTTAAATGTTTGTAACAATATTCTATGACGTTTCATAGAGAACCACCATTGAGAACACTTTACTAAAGTCTTCTACAACCAAACTATACATTCGTAGAAAGATGTTTGGAATACTTATTACCCTTTACAAATTGTAAACAGTTTTGATCCTAACGAAATTCTAATGATACTAATCCCTTCTATTTAATACTTCTAGTCCCTTAGTTAAATCACCATTTGTTTGATAGACAAAGTAGATCACACATAACAAAAATAATTCACTAGTCCCATGTAATTTTATACTAGTCTTTCACTCATACTAACTAGAACATTATTTTGAAATATCAAATCAAATCAATCACCAACATCTTTCTAATTGACGCCAATGTCCAATATTGGCCAATGATATCACCAACATATTTACACTATACTAACGAATACATCACCTGAATTTGCAGTCGTTCAGCTGTAGTCCGTGGTCGAGTAGTCACCTTACTGGGAACTGGTCTGGTTGGAGTCAGAGTGTCCACTGACACTCCTCTCGAAGGATTCACTTTGACTAGAGAAGATGGCTGGTTTGATCTCCTCGTGAATGGTGGTGGCGCTGTCACATTAAACTTTGGAAGAGCGCCATTTAAAAGGGCTACAAAGGTCGTCTACGTGCCTTGGAATGAGGTAAATAAATTGTTCAAGTATTATTAATATAGAATGTGAAAACTTTGTATAAAACAAGTAGCTAAAACTTACATCGATCTGGTACTTATAACCTCAATATGAAACGTCGTTTGAAATTTTAATTCGAATCTTATTTACAATTATATTGTACTGCTCATATGAAACCTGAATTCGATCCTAGACAAGCTTGATTCAGTCTTCAAATGTTCAAACAACGGCCAAGCATACTTCGTACAGGCTATTTTATTTTTTCTGAATCCAAACATGCAAGCCTGCGATTAACGTTAGGACGTTAAAATTTTTATGACTCAATTATTTTTCTTAAAACTTTATTTAAAACACGCTTATGCCTTATGGCGTTTTAAATCCAATATTTTACTGACCATACTTTAGCTTGGATTTTCATAAATGAAATAATTTAGTAAGTTATAAAAACACTATAATATTTTTTTATTAAAATACAGAAAAGCAGTCACGATTATTGTGTAATGTTTTAGCGACTTACTAGTAAAATACTGATTTTTAAAACGGTAATTTCTTTAATTTTAACACTTTTTTCCAGGTTGTAATCATCGACACAGTTCTAATGACGACAATGGATGAGAAGATCAACATGGGTCCTCCACAAGCCTGCCTTGCTCATGACTATGATACGATGAAACCAGTCGTCCTGGCCACATGGAAACACGGCTTCCAGGGAGCTTGTCCCGACAAGAGCGCTATTCTGGCTGAGTCACAAGTACGATTTGTATAATTATATCTTTTATCGCTGGAACCTTATCTTATTAAATCACAGAGTAGTGTTTGACTTAAAAATATGACATAACTAATTATAATACACACTTTACAGGTCATTCAAGAAAGTCTCGAGATTCCGGGAACTGGTTTGCATCTGGTATATCACAGTTCTAGGGCAGCTGGCTACCTTTCCACCATCCAACTACAACTTACGCCCGAAAAAATACCATCCACATTGGCCCTTATCCATCTTAGAATAACGATAGAAGGTATCCTCTTCAAGAAAACTTTCGAAGCTGATCCAGTGATTAAGTTCACATATCCGTGGAACCGCCTCAATGTGTACAAGCAAAGAGTATACGGTGTTACAACAGCACTTGTGAAAGTTGGATACCAATACACAGATTGTAAAGATATCATTTGGAATGTGCAAACGACCAAATTGAGTGGGCAGGACATGAGTATATCCGATGTTGGTGGCTGGAATTTGGATATCCACCATAGATACAACTTCCATGAAGGTAAATAGCCTGTTATTTTGAGTGCGGGTAGATTTCGGATTACGTACCTACAGCTGTAAACGTAACCCAGTTTAAAGCCCTTCACTACGGCTCGGTTTAAGCATCTCGTTTCGGGCTTTAGTATATCTAACCGTTTTGCAGCCCTAAGTACAAAGCCATGTAATCTGTTAAGTGGTTCAGTATATTTGACCTCTTCAATGACAACGATCGATCTCGTTGAATATACGCGCAATTTATGTTTTAGAATAATGTGTTAGAACATGAAATATTATACTGGATCCTAAGGAAAATTGGGATCGTGGAAGGATAATATTCGAAGTCAATTGATTTTAATTTTTTCTCACTTTCAGGTATCTTACAAAAGGGAGATGGAACGAATGTCTACTTGAAACATAAACCTCGAGTGATCATAACGACAATGGGCGATGGTCGCCAACGTGAACTGGAATGTGGAGATGATTGCTCAGGAGTTGCTTCCAGGCAAAGACTTCTGGCACCAGTAGCATTAGCTGCGGCTCCTGATGGTTCTATTTTCGTAGGAGATTTCAATCTCGTCCGGAAGATTAGCCCTGATGGAACTGTGCGAACAGTGGTGAAGTTGAAGTAAGCATTACTAATTTAAAACCTATTTACTCTATTTTGTGTTGATTTTTTATGAAATTAATATTTATTTCATTCTTATTTTTCAGTGCCACTCGAGTCTCCTATCGGTACCACATGGCGCTATCTCCTCTCGACGGCAATTTGTACATCTCAGACCCAGAATCTCATCAAATCATTAGGGTCCGAAACACCGAGGACTTCAGCGACCCTGAACACAACTGGGAGACTGTCGTCGGTTCCGGAGAAAGATGTCTGCCTGGTGACGAAGCCCACTGTGGTGACGGAGCATTAGCCCGAGATGCTAAACTTGCTTATCCTAAAGGAGTAGCTGTTTCCATAGACAACATTGTCTATTTTGCTGATGGCACGAATATTCGGATGGTAGACAGAGATGGTATTATTACTACCATCATCGGCAACCACATGCATAGAGCTCATTGGAAACCTATACCTTGTGAAGGCACGCTTAGTGTTGAAGAAGTCCACTTACGTTGGCCCACAGAACTCGCCATTAACCCATTAGACAACAGCTTACACATTATCGACGATCACATGATTTTACAAATGGCACCTGACGGCCGAGTAAAAGTAATTGCGGGAAGACCTCTTCATTGTCCTTCACCCATGACTGGTATTGATGTTGAGTTAGCCACATACGCAACATTAGTCATGCCGCAGAGTATTGCTTTCGGTTCAGCGGGAGACCTATATGTAGCTGAAAGCGACTCACAAAGAATAAATCGAGTTCGTTTGATTACAACCGACGGCAAAATCTCATTGTATGCTGGCGCTGAATCAAAATGTAACTGCTTAGAAAGAGGATGTGACTGTTTCGAGGCTGATCACTTCTTAGCCTCGAACTCGAAGTTTAACACCATATCAGCAGTCATAGTTAGTCCAGATGGCATCGTTCATATTGCAGATCAAGCCAACTACAGAATTCGGTCGGTAATGGCTAGTATACCGGACGCAAGTGGCGCTAGGGAATACGAAATCTATTCACCTGACACACAAGAAATTTACATCTTCAATAGATTCGGCCAGCATGTAACGAGCAGGAATATCTTGACTGGTGAGAACAATTACGTATTCACCTACACCGTTAACACGAGCAACGGAAAACTTAGCACCGTTACTGATGCGGCTGGCAACAAAGTATTCCTACTTAGAGACTACTCCACCTCAGTTAATTCTATCGAAAACACCAAGGGTCAGAAATGTAGGCTGAAGATGTCAAGGATGAAGATGCTGCAAGAATTAAGAACTCCTGACAACTTCAATGTTACCTTCGACTATTACGGTCCAAGCGGATTACTCAAGTCTAAATACGACAGCACAGGAAGGAGTTACGTATACAAGTATGATGAATTTGGCCGTCTAACATCCGCTGTGACCCCCACTGGTAGAATCATTAATCTGAACTTTGATTTAAGTCTTAAAGGCGCCACTGTCCGAATTACTGAAAATAATAAGAAGCCTATTTCGATATTGATAAAGGGATCCTCGGTTAATACTCGTACAGGCGAAGCAGAACAGAAAACTATTATTTCATCAGATAGCAGCATTTCATCTAGCATGCCTTGGGGTCACGTAATATCTACTGACACCGTGCCTTACACTGTTCTAGCCGAGATCGATCCTATTCTAGGCGAAAGCTTCCCTATTCCAGCGAAACAACGAACCGAAGTTGGTGGCGACTTAGCGAATAGATTCGAATGGCGATATTTCTTGCGAAAACTTCTAAACAAAGCAAGAACTGGAAAATCCATCGCACAAGTTGGACGTAAACTTAGAATAAACGGTGAAAACTTACTGACTTTAGAGTACGACAGAGACTCGTCAACTATTGCCGTATTCATGGACGATAAGGTAGAGCTATTGAACGTAACTTATGACAGAACCGCAAGACCAGTGAGGTTTGGACCCAGCAATGGAATATTCGCTGAAGTGGTGCTTGATTATGACAGATTCAACAGGTTGACTAAATGGAGTTGGGGTGATCTAAATGAAACCTACGGTTTTGATCGGGCTGGCAGACTGAATGAGATTCGCTACGGAGATGGATCGTCACTAGCTTATTCCTTCCGGGATATGTTCACGTCACTGCCATTGAAGGTAACAACACCAAGAGGAAGCGATTATCTGCTAGACTACGATGACTCCGGCGCACTACAAAATCTAACCACTCCAAGAGGTCACATTCACACATTTGCTCTCATGACATCACTGGGCTATTTCAAATATCAGTATTTCTCCCCGATGAACCGTCATCCTTACGAAATCTTATACAACGATGATGGCAACATTCTGTCTAAAATTTTCCCTCATCAATCTGGTAAAATTGTGTACGTGTATGATAACAGCGGAAAGTTAGAAATGGTACTGGCAGGAGCTTCGGCTATTCGCTATGTATACCATGAAAACACCCACCTTGTAAAGAATGTTGAAATCACGGATTCCGACTATGAACTGAGACAAGATTACAAATATCACGCTGGTATACTCAAGGATCAAAAAATGAAATTCAGTCCGAAGAGCAATCTGAACAACGCCCATTTCAAATATCAATATGATGGCAACGCTCGGCTTTCCACAATTGATGTTAATATCAATAGCAAGGAAATGCCACAGCTGAGGATGAAATACAATCAAAACCTAGGAATTCTTGAAGCACTCAGCGACTTGAGAATATATCGCAACACGTTCAATAGATCAGTAATGCAAGACACAAGTAAACAATACTTCACGATTACGGATTACGACGACCGCGGCAGGGTCAAGACGATTCTGATAAATATCAAAGCCTTCGACGTCTTCCGCCTTGAAGTTGAATATGACTCACGAAACAGGATCAAATCGAAAAAGACAATGATTGGCGATACTTCATCGAACGAACGGATTAGTTATAACTACGACGGACACCTGATGGAAGTAGTAGGATCTGAAGATGACTGGAAATATGTGTACGATGAGAATGGCAACGTGATCGGAGTCATCGAACACGGAGAGAAACGATACCTTGGCTACGACATCGGGGACCGGGTTGTCCAGTACAGCGACGTAGAATACAGCAGCTATGATGGTCGAGGTTTCGTAATAAGACGCGGCGAACAAAAATATAGGTATAATTCTCGAGGTCAGTTCGTACATGCTTCTGAAAGGGATAAGTTCCAAATGTGGTATTACTATGACGACAGGAGTAGATTGATAGCATGGAGGGACGATAAGAGCAATGTCACCCAATTCTTCTACGCCAACCCGCAGACACCGAACTTAGTGACTCACGTCCACTTCCCGAAATCTGGAAAGACTGTACGATACCTATACGATCAAAGAGACTTCTTGACGTGCATTGAAACCGACGATCAACGATTCTATGTTGCTACCGATCAAAATGGATCACCTCTCGTAGTATTCGATGTAAATGGAGAGATCGTGAAAGAAATCAAACGCTCTCCGTTCGGAAAGATTGTCAAGGATACGAACCCAGAGTTTTATATTCCTGTGGACTTCCAGGGAGGCATATACGACGATTACACTAATCTGATTTACTTAGATGGCCGTTTATACGATCCTGTTGTTGGGCAATGGATGACTCCTAGCTGGGAACATCTGGCTAGCAAGCTTCATCTTCCTACAGATATCTTTATCTATAGATTTAAGAACAACGATCCAATCAATAGGAATCAGAACACTCCTTACATGACGGACTTGGGCAGCTGGCTTCAACTATATGGATATGACCTCAACAAGATGATGGGATCCAGATACATCACGAACATGATCTTCCAACCGAAAGTAGAACTAACTGCACCAAGATTAACTCCAGATTTCGAAGTTTTATCTGGATTACAATGCATTATTGAAAAGGTACGTACTTGATCTTCTTCTTATTACTGCATTTTTTTCTGATAAAAGCTACAACTTATTATATTTAAATATAAACTTGGAAGCAAAATTAAAAAAACATTATTGTTTACTTTTTCAGATAAGCCACAAACTCGCAGACATGAACTTTGTCCCAACGCCGCTTCTGAAGATGGAACCAATCACAAGAAACCTGCTGCCACGAGTGTCATACAAACGTGGAGTTTTCGGTGAAGGAGTTTTGATATCAAGGGTCGATGGCAAAGCACTAATCAGTGTAGTAGACGGAGCTAACAACGTCGTGGAAGACGTGATCACCACTGTATTCAACAACTCGTACTTCTTAGATGTCCACTTCAATATCCACGATCAAGACGTATTTTACTTCGTAAAGGATAACACGCTGAAGATCAGAGACGACTTGGAAGAACTCAGGAGGCTCTCCGGCAAATTCAACGTGTCGCAAGATGAAACTAATGACCAAGGATTAGAGGTAAATATTCTTTAAGCACTTATCCAATATCATATCGTTAATTTGATGTGAAACTTACAAATTATGTTTGTGATATTTCAGGTCCGAGTGCACGCAGTTGGCAAAGGCTCTGCACAAGCAGTCATTGTCCTCCGATACGGTGTGGATCCTAACCAAGAACGGATCAAACTTCTGAAACATGCACACAAACGAGCAGCGGCCAGGGCTTGGGAACGCGAGAAGGCTCTGGTTGCAGCAGGCTGGGAGGGCAGAGGCTCTTGGACGGAAGAAGAGAAAGAAGAACTTATATCACACGGAATTGTGGACGGCTGGGTTGCCAGAGACGTCCATTCCGTGTCTAAGTATCCACAACTAGCCGACGACCCCGCGAATATCGTGTTTGTACGCGACAGCAGAAGAAAACGAAGAAAGAGTGGGAGAGCGCGACACCGCTCATAATTTTAACGTGCCATAAATCAACGCCATTTTGATTTCCAGATTTGACACTGGCTATTCTTTTAGGAATAGCAGTTTCAAATGTGGAACGCCGGTATTTAGTTCTTAAATATTTTTTTATAGGACTGATGAAAGTGTTTATAAGTGAATAGGAATGACGGGTGAGCTCCTGTGATCGGTGTGCTACTGATGGTTGCGAATAGTAGGAGCTATTGCTAGGACTGAGTGGAGAAACAGTTTTGTAATGTTAGTTTACGGTTAGGTTAAGATTGACTGGAGACCGAAAGATATTTTATGTTAAAAAGTATGTTTTTTTCGTTACGTACTTATGCGTTACAAAGCTCATACATTACTTTACTTGCTTTATGCCCTTCATCGTTGAACTGAACTGAATCTCGTAACAACTCACTACAGGGTACCGAGTCATAAATAAATAAACTTAAATAATAAAAGAATAATAATAACGTGACTAACAGAGCATAATACTTTTAAAATCATGGAACCAAAATACTCAATACGCAATCACAATTTTAATGTTTTTTATCATTTCAATGAAATATTTTTTAACCATTTAATTATTTCATAATGCTAACTATACGTAAATAATCATGTAGGATGTTATTATTTATCACAAAATCCATATATTCCTATTAAGTTTTAGCCAAATATTTTGTTCAATCCTTACATATTTTAGGTATTTGTAAATAAAAAACGTATATTTTATTCTTGTAGTTGTTCCTTTTATAGACCTAAGGTCTTTTTACTTCGCAATACTAACACTATTTAGCAATAATTTTGTATTTTATATCCTCTAATATATCTGACTCTTCAAATTAAATGAAATCTATATTTTCTGCTTGTTAGGGAACCACGTTATCGCTGACTGCCTTCTAAAGTTGTTACATAAAATTTGTAGAGATCAGATCCCATGTTTTGGCGTGAAATTGTAATTTAAATATGTCTTTTTTATTAACCGATAAATAAATAATATCTCCAGTTATTTTCAATGTAGGTAGATGTCGTTCTGAAGATTCTTGTACTTTCAAGTGACGCCAAAAAGTGCGAGCTACACTAGACATGGGCGACGGTGGTAGGGACAGAGGTGAACTTGCATTTCACTTTTTTCCTAACAATGACGCTCATGACTCTGGTCATAGACACAAATCGAACTTTACACGGCCGACTTAGAAAGACTGACTAGACTTTCACTTGAAACGTCAAGAAAATAGACCCTTTTATGTTCACTATTTTCAAAACTTCCTTTAATTAATTAAAAAAGAAAAAAATGGTACCGCCCCAAAAAAATTACAACATTATTCCATTAGACGTGTTTTTCAGTAATGTAGTTACGCCATTTTATCCGAACGGAGCGACAGAGTTCTATGTAGCTTAAAATAATCCCAACAGTAGCTTGACAAAGTAAAAAATAAAAAAATAGTCTAAATAAAATCTAAACTAATTAAAGTTACAGTCAACGTAATACGTACATTCTGCATGTGTTGTGCAATAATCGAACAGTAGATCTTATCGTAACCGTTTAGAACAAACTTCTTGCTGACTTAACAGAACGTTTACTAGAGACTGACTTATTGTTTCCACGCCTCCACGTACCCGCCCGGCCATGTTACGCGCTCCCCCAGACGCGGCGACGCGCCGTAACATGTGCAGCGCAGTTACAAATGTTAATACTATTGTGATTCGTAGGACATTTCCTCAACGATAAGTCAGCGAGAAGCACAAATTGTAATTAAAAAAGTAGATATTTATAGTATATGTCCATAAATGTGTCTCATTTAAAATGTGGTGTCTATTCTGTGTTAGAGATACTTAATGATAGGTGACTGAGTGGCCGGTGATAGGATGAGAATATTTTTTACAAAAAAAGTATAGATTTGGTGAAGTAAATTCAAAATTCAAATCTATCGGGTCGGGCGCCGAAGGCCCGCGCGTTGGTGATATTTTGGAAAATGTGACTAAAAGAAGCAATACTGTAATGTAATACGTCTTACTCTTTATTTAGAACTTTAAGGTGTATTTTTATTTGAAATTAATTAATAATATAATAATATATCTATTGTGAATGTAGTTATTGATTTCATGGTGATATTTAGAGCGGTATGTTATCTTTTTTATGATGTATAAAGAATTCTAATTTGTAAATAGGTACTTAATTGAGTATGTAATCTGTAAAAATATTGTACATATCTTTACGCTTGAATTATTTATAATGTAACCCGATAAGGATTTTAGGATAACAATGAATTGTAATATATCATAATTGAAGGGATTTTACCGAGAGGTTTTTATCGTTTGGATATAGACTGAACAAGGAATAAATAATATTGTTTAATGTGTATCCAAACGGCTTTCCGACTGTCGCGTAAAATGAGGTTATCAACCTTTTGGCGGGAAAATCGTTTTGAGTGACAGCTCTTGACATCCATAGACTTCAGCTTCTAGATTTCTTTAGAGAGCTTACAGTGTACGATCTTCACACGAAGCATTTACATGTAGAACTGATTTCCTCGTAATGCATTTAATTTGTATGTAGATATGGTGCATAGACCCCATTAAAATACTCTGAATGTGTATAGATAGTCAACAGTCATACTCTGTTAGTCGGGAGAGTGCGTGCTGACCACGCGAGCATGTACGATAATAATAGAAAGTATTCTAATGGAATATGTAATAAAAGTATTAAAATATAACATACTGGTTTCATTTCTACCTTTTATGAAAATAAAATACGAAGTTTGCATTATAAAAATAATTTATTTCAATATACAAATAAATTTTAAGTGCTTATATACAACTAGTGATATGTTTCACAATGGAATAGACTCGTTTAAACAAACAAATCAACAATAGTTATATACAAAAAATATTAGCACAACGAACATTATCATGTTTACTATAACATTACTACACCATAGCCTATGTTGTACAAAATGCGAAGTGATAGCTTCAACGACATACAAAGCATTTTCTAACATATCCATTCTGTTGTACGACAAAGTCTCACTAAATGAAAAATTATAATATCTAAAGAACATTAAATTTAAACAATAGAAAGCTTTGTCTTCATTCTACCACTAATCAGTTGCATGAAAAAGATACCATTTTAATTCTAAAATACCAGGACAAGTCTACTTTTTAGTTGCATACTGTTTTAGTAAATAGATATAAATATATTCTTTTATTTACCAATATTAAAATTTTATCAATAACTTCGGTTCATACTATTATTAATACAATCACTGGATTATGATTCACTGGAGTGAACGGGTCACGCTATTTAAACAATGACGTACAACAGAATCGACTTTCACATACTTATTTGGCAAATATCACCCAATCATCGTCACGGTAATACAATACTTTCTTTAAAAAAAATCATTTAACATCTACCGTGACCGTACCTCATACAAAAATGACCATTCAATGGCGACTAAGGCCTACCTTTGCCTCTTAAAGCGCGTATTAAAAATACATTCTAATTTAACATTTGGAAGTCATTAACTACTTACAATTTATATGACATCAATATTTATCTACTGCTATATACTACAGTATACATTTTAACACTACTATTACAATTTAATCATTCATGTATTCATAAGTTTCGGGGGTTAAAAGTGATATTATGTAATTCATAAAGAAAATATTAACTGATTTTAGTTAATACTTGGACTGTCAGAAATACGTAACTTCTACTTTAATTTATATGGTTACTACAATCTCAGCTATCTTTAATACTTAAATACATAAACATAAACAAATAATTTTCTACAATGACTAATAATTATGCTTTTCACTTTTTGTAACAAATTAAAAATAGTTATAATACCATATTAATATTATGCTAAATACATTTGAATCAACCGAATTACAAGTTGTACTCAGTCATTTAATGGTTACTTAACCAAGTCCTTAGCAATTGTTTTCGATACATAATCGTTACTAAGGATGAGTTTAAGTAATCATTAAATGTCTCTGAAGCAAGTTAGTATAGGATTAGTTAACTCAACTAAATAACTCAAAATATTGATTATTATTGAAAATTGATAGAACAGCAAGGAACAAAATAGCCAGTTTTACCAACCATTGATTTATTAAAAGAAAGCCAGACTAGATTTATTTTAAGACTTTCAATAATATAATTATTTCGAGAACTGTTTTCTATTGATTATAACCTCTTTATGACAAGAAGCCTCTTAATACACTGGTAATTTCAATACATGAAGTATTAAAATGCATAAATAATTTAAATAAAAACAATACATAATTTTAATATTATTAGTTATTATAAAAGCTACATTTAAACACACACAATTTAACATCATAAAAGTAATGACTAAAAGCGACAATTTGCAATAGTGCATTAATTTAAAAAATAAGTTTTTCACGTCTTCCATATAAAATCAGTCATTCATCAAAACAAGTCTCAATATTAATAGGCATAGAGGTTAATATACTGTATCAAAATGTTCATTTAAAAAGGTAATATAGGTAGTTAACATTGAAAAATAATACAAAAATTATTATGGATTTATATTATACAACTCAGTAATAGCACCAAGAAGGTTTTATTTTTTTCCCTAAAGATTATTATGAGATGTTTTATTTAAATAAAAAAATAATGTGATGGAATGTGATAAAAAATGGGGTTTAAAATATTTCAGGAACATCGTGTTCGAAATTTAAATATTAAAAATTTTGTTGTTCGAAATTTTAATTTAAATATAAAATATTAGGCTACCTAAATGGAATGTTCGAATGCATTGAAAAACTAATTTCTTGATATATTTTTCGTGTTTCATTTCTATTATTTCGAACCAAAAACATTTAGAATGTTACAAAGATTATCAAATTCGGTCTAGCCGTTCTAGAGTTAGACATGGTGTAACTAAAACGATGCATTTTATATTTATTTAATTTTCTATAGATCTACACATTAAAGTGTATATTATGTCATAACAACGAAGTCGACACATAGCTACCGAGTATAAATGCGACCGCGGGCAACATTGCATAATCTACCCTAACAAAAGAACCCTAACTATTTACAATTTTACATTCTACAAAGCTAGACTAGTAATATTGAACCTAAACATAACCACTTTTTGGTAAAAAAAAAAATATTTTTCAAATAAAGGTGTTTAGACGGTAACATATGAAGCCGTCCCAAACTGAAATCAACTCATTTTCGAATTTATTACTAAATGTCAAGGTAGGCCCTGTGCGTATTTCTTTACAAGATGTAACAAACACAGGACCTTAGAAACGCGATCACCAATAAAATACTTTATAAGTTTTCTATAAAAAGTACAATTATGGATGATTTTTTGTTTTCGAACTTTCTAAGTGTAAAACACAAATATTCAATTAAATTAAAGACCTAAACCACGACTAAAGGAAAAGCGTTTGTTCTAGAACACCTCATATATATAAATTTAAAACCAAACAAGACTGATTTAAGTATCCATCCACGCCTTGACCAAACAATAAAAATTGTTTCATTCAACAGAAATATTACCCAACTTTTACAAAACACGGGATCTTACTTGCGTCAATTAGGGGTCTTCTATGGGTCCAGTGACTCTGGTTTTGGCTAAGCTCCACTTGGCCATCATTTCTTCGTCCACGAAGTCCACGGTCCACCGCTGGGTCTCGCTAGCTAGGTCACAGGTGTTGATGAAAAGGTCTCTGGTCGTTGGGCGCCAGTCTATGCAGTGTTCGCCTGAACCGTGTTTTATTTGTTTCGTGTCCTGTAAAAGCATTTATGTCCATAAGTACATAATATATACTGCCTGTAGCATTAAAATTTTTCGTATTCTGAGATTCTCAGTACAAAATTGTGACCCTACAATAAACCTCTGATAAACGTGGGCAGAGGAACAATGGATGTTGACGTTATTTTGTTTAGTCTAATACCAGAAAATGGGCCTTAAAACATATATACATACATATCGTCACGCCTTTAATCCCCGAAGGGGTAGGCAGAGGTGCAAATCATGCCACTCTAAAATGTACACCCACTTTTCACAATTTATGTTGTAAGTCCCATGTAATAGGTGGATTTTAAAATTATCTCAATAACAGTCTTAATAGTAAATACGGGAGTGTGCAACAAATTTACAAAAAGCCACATACCGTAAGGTATCTCCACAACTGATTGCCACCACCAAGATGGCATGAGAACAGCTTAATGCGACTCTCGTCCGCAGTCTCGGGGAGATCCCAACACATGTTGCGGGATGATACTCTGGAAACACAATAAATTAATTAATATAAATAAAAATAGATCTACAAGTGCTTACGGCTGTATAAAACGCAAGATTAAGTGTGGGAGAGCCATGCTTCGGCACGAATGGGCCGGCTCGACCGGAGTTATACCACGACCTCACCGAAAACCGACGTGAAACAACGCTTGCGTTGTGTTTCGTTGTGTGAGTGAGATTACCGAAGGCCCAATTCCCCCCTTCCCAATCTTCCCAATCCCTGATTCCCCAACAACCCCTTAATTCCTAAACCCCAAAAGGCCGGCAACGCACTTGTAACATCTCTGGTGTTTCAAGTGTCCATGGGCGGCGGCGATTGCTTACCATCAGGTGATACGTCTGCCCGATTACTGGCGTGTTCCATAAAAAAAAGATATGATCGGTCAAGCCACCCGTTCGTTCCGACGCATGGCTGTGCTACGCAGAAAAAAATAGAATTAATACAAATACTGACTTGACATCCTTATGCCAGGAGAAGACGAAGTTCTGTTCAGGATCGCTGACTTCAGCGCAGTCTGTGATGCTCAGTCTCTCGAGCTTCTCCCCGTTGCGCGCGTCTATACACACGTTCGTGTTGGATACCGGCCGCACCTGGACATATAAATGTTAGATATTATACTAATACATTATGATTGGTCACTATCTTATATAGTGATACAATGCAATCAAATCTAGTTAAGCTCTTTGTATGCAGATCAATCACTTCTAACCGGTGTATTTTAAATTTAGTGGCTGTCATCAATCATAAAGATTACTAAATCCTTTTATGTAAAAACTCGTACTAAGTAAGAGAATGACGAGTGATGAGATAAGTTCGTCATTTCCTAACTACTCTGAGAAGAAACACCGAAACATATTCACCCACGAGCTAAGTTTGGCTGACTTGTCATATTTACTGGGCTAGATTATTTATAAATACTAGTTACTTACACGTCCTTTAGCGAATGGTTTCGGCTCTACCGTCGGGTACTTGGCTGTTAGATCAAACGCGATCTGAAAAAATATAGGTTAATACAATCACTAACGTATGTCGGAAGATCATTATTTCAATCATTTCTATAGTAACTATAGAGTAGTAAATATATGGTGAAGTGAACTTTATTTATTTATCATAAGGAATCCTTACAGAGAATACACATATTACATACAATCATAAACACAGATAAGTAGGTTTGTCCTTCTCCAATTACAAGGAATCACAGCTAATGTCGCACTTTATTGATAATAATATATATATAATTCTTTATATATATATAATTCTTTATCGCACTTTATTATCAATATAAACTATATTGATAATAAAGTGCGATAAAGAAGTGAACAAATAAAGTAGGGAGAGATAAATACCAAATTTTAAAAAATATTTGAAGATTTCCATTTTTGTTCCTAATTTTTTTGTTGTTAGTCATCTCTACTATACGGCCATTTATACTCAACTTATCCTAATTATAACAATATGCTTACCTGCGTCATGAACCACCTAAAAGGCTTGCACTGCAGTTTCTCTCGCAGCGCCTTCTGTTCGGAGATGTCGCCGGGATCAATGTTACGGTAGTGAGGACGTCTTGCGTATAGGAACTGCGCGTACTCGTCCATCCATACTTCGGCGACACGGCGGTAGTTCTGAAAAGGAATTGTATGAAAGATTATTTTATTTACTACAGGAACAGATCTATCTACGGAAGTGGACTAAATATATCTAGCACCAATTTGCTGAGAGAAAATCATTGTTTGGTTCCATCATAATTTTATAACAGCCCATAGCAGTTTACTGGTGGACAGTGGGTCACCTCTACATAAGAGGCTTTATCATAATTAAGTTCAATTTTATCAGAGACTGCTTTCTATCAAATCAACTGAGGGCGAGTCAATCGGTTTTATGTTTAACAAGATCGAAAAGAGAGCGCGTTTGGCGTATGGATTGGTTGGTTCATTCGCATCGGCCAATCAGAGTTCGAACGCGCTCTCGTAGTTAATAATTCAATCCAGAGGCTTAAATTATTTTGATCAGTATTTTATTAACGATTCGCAACTCCTACATTAATAACATAACATCATCAAAAATGTTCACTCGACAAATTGTATGAAAGAAACATGTAGTAACCAAATACCTTGCCAACAAAGTCACCATGTCCAGGATTGGGGAAGGGCGCGAACTTGCGGTAGATGTGACCGACGCGGGAACATGGCGCGTCTATCATACGACCACCGCACTGCCATATCTGTAATTAAACATATATAACTGATATTATACCTATCTGTATTATTAATTAAGCAGGTAAGGTAAAAGTTATCGTGGCATGTAATAACAACTACTAGATGTCATCTAGTAGTGGAAAAGATTGTACTTATTTTACGGCTTTTCGATATTTCACAGTAAAATAAATACTCTTTGATACTAATGAAAAGTTATTACCTTCCTTATGTTCTTTTCATAAACCAATTAACCTAACTTAATTTCATACATATACAAAAGGGAAGCAACTGCTTCTGACCAAACACGAAATCTATGTATAATATTTTGTACATTCTGTAACTGAACTATGTATAACCACAGATAAATCTGGTATAACCTGTAATTAGTAATTAGCCTTACTGTAGGTACTGTTAATTTTAATTATTGTCTTGCTGTTGATTGTCTTATAAAAATAAATAATTAAAATATACAAGAAAAACATTCACATACCTTAAAACTAAGCTCGTACTGTTCTCCTCCCCAGATGTCCAAGCCAGGGTCGTATCCACCGAGCTCCCAGAAAAATTTGCGCGATATTGCGAATAAACCACCGGCCATAACAGGACTCCTACAAGGAAAGCGACAAAATAAATTAATCGATTGGCTCACCAAACTGTTGGATATTATTGTTATTAGGAAAATGATAATGTAATATCACAAGTTAAGTATTTTAAAATGGATAGGCAGAATTGGACGTGCTATTATTCAATCCAGGCGAGACCCCAACATAAAAGTACGGTAAAGACTCACTTTCACACACCCACACTCTTATTTAAGGACTGGATACGCATCTGGTCTGATATACACTTTTATTCCGCTTTACACATATTATAGAGTCTATTTACATATTACAGGGTTTATTGCCATACCGGAGTAATGAACACCGGCTAAGAAGTTTTAATCGATGTGGCATACTAAAATTATTAAATAGTATTGTTAAGAAAAACCTAATGCAAAAATATAGCCCAAAATATATATTTGTATGTGTGTTGTTAAAATGTTGCTATTAAATAACATCCAAACAAAGTAGGGTACACTCAATTTCAATTAATTAATTATATCTTTATTTTAAACTGGATGCCAAAAAATGCCAACAATCGGTTTTTTTATTGGATTCTATTAAAGTAGAACAGACTCTGTGGCCAAATATCCCATGAAACCTGGAGTGTACCGTGTTGCATTACAAGCTTATAATTGAAATTGAGTATACAATTGTTGGTGGACCTATTATTAAAATAAAACTTAAGCCCACCAGTTGACAACAAATACCTAGGCACGTACAATTTATCGATAGCATCACATAAAAAACAAATGATGGAATTACCACTTACTGTACTGATATTATCATTATTATGTTATCCTATAAAGTGAATTAATTCCATTAACCGAGTTATCATTTTACAATACTACATAATTTTAATCGAAAATATTAATGCTTCCGGTAAGAATCGTCACCAGTTTCGACAGAAACGTAATGTATGATGTTAATTTTTATCTGTCAACTATTTGTGTTACTAACCATCTATACTAATAATATAAAGCTGAAGAGTTTGTTTGTTTGTTTGTTTGTTTGTTTTTTTGTTTGAACGCGCTAATCTCCGGAACTACTGATCCGAATTGAATAATTCTTTTTGTGTTGGATAGTGCATTTATCGAGGAAGGCTATAGGCTATAAAACATCACGCTATGACCAATAGGAGCCGAGCAGTGCGGGTGAAACCGCGCGGAAGTAGCTAGTTTAATTATAACTATGTAAAAGCCTATTGCTTAAGAATTTCGAAATAGAAATTCCTTATTTAGCTACCAGCTCGGTGGTACCAGCGGGTTCAGACCCTCGCATCAAAATCATAGGATGACTTTCACCACCCAACGTGTAATGTGTGTAGAGCGAACAGTTGAACTAGACAGTTTTAACTGAAGACGAGTAGGTTGTATGGACTATGGACCTTTCGATTGTTCGATAGTTTAACTATACAGTTAAATCTATAGGTGTATAGCCTGCATTAGTCAGTATCTTGGTTACGAAAGAGTTTTACATAACTATTGACTAATCTAGACAAAACACAAATTTTGGGTATAATGAGTCAAGACATTATCTAACTAACTAGGAAAGTGCATTAGGATCAATAGTAGAATAAAACTAAACAAATAAGTGCATTAACAACTAATAAGTGTATCCAACCAAGTTAATACCCATGAACATTACATTTACACTCAGTCAACCAAATTAAAACCGTCATTAGAAAGCAATAAAATCTATTTTGGTATGAAAAATGTTACTTAACCTAGTGTACGCTTGACTTATCTGATTTACATGCATTTGTTTTTAATTCGTAGATAAGTTATCTAATACTGTTTAGTATAAACGTTTGCTGCTTGAGATTTCAGAAAACTGATACAAAAAATAACAATTAAGTATATCAAGATCGTATCAATTCAAATATGTAATTTCCTAAGTGTAATAAAAAAATATTATCAAAGTTTATTTTATTTATGCCTATGTGTAATATATAGATAATACATTAGGACAATGACCACATACAAAGAATAGATAAGATGTACTTACTCGAAAGGTTCAGGCATATTCTTTTCGTCCTTAGGCAGTATAGGCAGCCGCTTGTAGAAGAACTCCCAATCAAAAGCACCTCTGGCGCCTTCATCTTGCGCGCGGTACTCAAACGTGTCGTACGCGACCACGTCAATAAACGGACATACAACTGTTCGGTAGTCCAAGGCTATCGGTTCTGTGTGAAAGAAAATATATACTCTTCAGATAATATCATTTAAAAAGACTCTTTACTATAATAGGTAATTGGTGTTGCGCAAAGATTGAGCAAACGTCTGCGCAAACTGTTATTTGCGCAACTTACCTTTTTGATTTACGAAAACTGGCTTCAGCATAAAAGTAAAATTTGTCTTTTTATTATTAATCTACTGAAACTTCGCCGTTATAAAAAACAGATTTAATACTATTGGCATTACCTAAGATAAGTCTTAGATACTCAATATTGGATAATGCCAATAGCGTTAATCCCTGATATGAACGTAGAACTACGCGTGACATAATGTACTTTTATTGTGTTCCATATACCGTCAGTAAAGAGGTTACTCTTACATTCTAAGATGACGTAGCAACAAAACAATAAATGCGCTTTTGAGGTAAGCGTCCACAGACCCGCATCGTACACATCGTATGCATTCCGTATGACGTCATCAGTACGTAGGCATTGCCGATGATGCGGTCTGTACGATGCGGATTAGTGGACGCAGTTGTATGAGTTTCTATACAAGGCAAACTAAAATCCGTTGCGTACGGTGCGTGCGATGCGTGCGATGCGTGCGATGCGGGCCTGTGGACGCTTACCTTTAGGATACTACAGGTTCAGATTACATGTGTCATGCATTTAAATATAAATGTACAACAGCAAACTAATACATACACAGACCTAGTAGTGGCGGCAACCAGTTGACGTTGGCTTCGGTGTGGGAATCCAGGAAGACCAGGACATCAGACGTGGCTACCTTCGCACCAGCTAAACGAGCCGTGATCAGGCCACTGCGCTTCTCCAGCCTTATGACTCTCACCTTCGGCATATGTTCTGCTAAATATACTTCTAATTTTTCCTTTAAAAAATCTGTAAAATTAAAAGAAGGATTATTATAAAATTGCGTGTTCCTTTCATTATTAGAAACATTATTCTTTTTTTATCTTGTGTCTTGATATTATAATTTTCTAACATTTCCTGCATCGTGAGTTAGTTTGCAACCTTGACAATTGTATGGCGCTACGGAACAGAAGCATATCCTGAATGAAAAGATACAAAACATTGCTCTCTCTTAGCATAATACCAAGAGCCCACAAACATACTAACTTAGTTACTACATAAACATATTTATGTAGCTGTACGAGAACTAAACAATAATATTTTCTTAGCAATAAGAAACTTCACAGATGGGGCCCAGCAGGGCTGATGCCTGATCCGGAGCTGCGAACTACCTAGCGGGTTTACCGGGTTCCGGCTTGAAAAGCAGGAGAAAGAACGGGGTGGTTTTTAGTCAGTAAGAGTCTGACACTCCTCTCACCTCGCCCAAGGGGGGAGAAGTCATAGGATGTTTTTCCCCCTCAAAAAAAAAAAGCAATAGGAAACTAGCAGACCAGTTGGTATTTCTTTAGAAGCAGCACACGGAATCCATTCACATGGATCACTGGTAGCTACAATGTCGGAATGATTATGTTATAACAATACGTAATTGTAAATAACAGTTTACAATAATATTATGACTTATGAATACATCGACGAATGCACGATCATAGTCACATAAAGAATGACGAAGTAATATTGAGATCACAACATGAATTCTTTGATTGATGTTTCGAATATGTAAATAAAAATAATTTTCTTATAGAAAGATTTCCCAATGGGTTAAACGATAAAACATAGTAAAACTAAACCTAAACTAACTGACCTAGAATACATCTCGAGAGGACCTTGTCAACGGCAAAGTTATTAATTTTAATTACTCAAAATCTATGTCCCATAGGTGGACAAGACAGCCCTTGCCCTAAAACATTTGTATAAATAAGAAAATAAATGTACCTACCTATAAAAGAAAACTACGAACGGTTAAGTTATGGAAACATTCTGATAAGTCTGATAAAACAAAATAAGTATAAATAATTCAAGAACGCCTAAATCGTTTTCACTGAAAATTGGCGATGAGGTAGCTTAGAACCAGATGACGAGGAGACGGTCATTGGATACGTTTAATCCTAAGAGTTCCTGAAAATCCTACGGGAACGGGGAAAACCAGAAAGCTAATAGTACATAATATATCGAAAAATTACAACTTTACAAATGTTTTATACAAGCGATTCGAATATTTTGAACCACCCACGTGGCTACTTATAAACATTTATTGTATTGTTAATTGACAATGTAAACTTCGTGTTAATAACTAAACACTTGCAATAAACAGTAAAGTAACTCAAGCAGCGATACATGCCTATAGTAATAAACAATATTGGAGTGTGTACATATTTCCATTTCATAGCAAAACAAATGTACGTACCTATAAAATCTTTACATTGTATTGCAATACATACTGTATATAAACTGGTACAGTTATTTGTATACAAAAGTCCAAGTAATAGCATTAATTAGCATACGCACAATCCATAGCTAATAATGTTAACATCCATATAAAATCGTTGGACCGTAACAATAGGAAGCCAATACTGTTTGTTGGTTTAGAAATAAGAAGGTCGTATTGGAAATATGTATCAGCTGTTTATATTGTATGCTGTGCTTACTTGTGTTGGCTATACAAATTAATACAATGTGATAAAGAAAATATAACGTCGTACCATTTACCTAGGAAGGGCAGGCGAAGAAGGACAATAAATTGCACATACATAGGTACTGGAATTTACCTAATATCTACTATTAACAGTTATGAGTCCCATGTGATAGGGATAAACCTATTGTCATATTTCTGACTCCGAGTTATTTTTAAGAAATATTACCAACACCTCTCCACTAATCCTTTTCTCAACCCTAAATTGAATCGGCATTCGCACTTGCAACGACTCCTCCAGCGAATTAGTAAACAACATTTTAAATATTTATTTGTATCCGTAAAGAAAACATTTTATTAAAATAAAAATTGGCAAACAAATATGTTTCGGACTGAATCTAACACTATTGAATTTAATCAAACCGTTATGTATGCGAGTGAGTCGTAAAACCACAGTATTATGGAAAAACAAATACCTAATTGAAATGAATTCTAATTCCCATTCACTTTAAGTGTAAATACGACACGTGTCTAATTAAGCATTTTGCTAATTAGTGTAGGTATGATAAGATAGGCAGGTACCTAAGTAATTAACTATGGTACAGACAGAAATCGATTATAATGCAGGTATTATACTCAATAGTACTCACTTAAATATTATAATTATAGCAATATTAAGCAACAAAAATAAAACTAGTAGTTGTATGCAGTTCCCTTCACTATGTTGAATATTAAACTCGGAATCAAGATTCCATTTTGGTAGGCAAAATAATTATATAGGTTGCAATGGCCTTCGCGCAGTTCATGCTCACGACATAAAAAAAAAATAAACAAAAAATCCGATTACGAGCGTGCGTTGGAAACAAGTAGCTTCTACATTTATTTATTCCATATATAAAACTTGATGAAACCGACCGGCCGCAAATGGAAACAACCTAGAGAGATGTGGCCGGAAAAAGGGAAGGGAAAGAGCCTTGTGGTCCCAGCCCAACATGTTGGTCAACAAGTAAGTAAGTAAGTAGAGAGAGATCGTGCTAAAGAAAATAATGCAGAAATAAATACTGAAGAATACGACGCAAGGAAACATAAACTCGATAAAAAAACTTAAGTACTAACTTACATCTCCCAAATGGACTATAAGATTTATTTTAGTAACCATCCGGACCATTTGTGAATATTCAATGAGTAGATCAATACTATTCAGCCTCGCCTCGCGGCTAGGGCTAGATTTAGGCATAATAAGTAGGCCACCAACGGCCAATTAAAAGCCCTATTACAATAAAAACTATATAGGTAACAGCTTAATAATTAGGAACGACGTTATTACTTTATTTTACAATACCAATCGTTTCAAAATATCGATACAACAAAAGCTAATGTTCTACAAAAATAAACAAACGGCACTTTCTAAATATTTATAAATAGAAATGAATCACTAATTAGATATGTTGCTAAGCTCAAAACTTGAATCCAGAGGTCTAGACGTATAAACATCTAAATATAGAAATAGTTAAATCCTTTTTTGCAAATGATTTGTAATCTCTGAGTTAATTTCTTAAGAAAAGAGGTCTGTCGGGTCTGCTAGTAGGTACATTTAAATTACTAAGAGACATTCCAGTTCTTTAAGAAGCACAAGGTATCTAGACACACGGCAGTGTGTCCGCCAAGTTCGAGCAAAAAAACCGACACACCGGCCGTGGGTTATATTACACGAACCATTTCGGGCCAAGTTCGACCCACCTATAACTCAAAATCTATTTTATCTACGCATATGAAATTTCTAGTATCTATCGAGATCTACTTACTTATCTAAAATACAAAATTTCATTAATGTACCTATTGTAGATCTTGAGATATTGACGTCAGAAAATCGCTATTTTTACTATACACTCACTGACTGACTCACTCACTCATCAAAAACCTAAACCACTTCCAATAGTCGTATTGACTTGAAATTTGGCATGGAGGTAGGTCTTTAGGTCAAGGTAAAGGAAAAAATCTGAAAATGGCCAAGTGTGAGTCGGTTTTAAAAATAATGAAGGTGTAAATTCATACCCCTAAGGAACTAAAACAAAAAAAATATCTATATCTTCCAATGGTCGTACCGACCTAAAAGTCAAAGTAAAGTAAAATAAGAAAAAAAGAAAATAAACCTTACAAAAATAAATGAAATCCCACCCAAAACATAAATGTGAAAGGATGCCAAGTTCGATAATATTGGAATGCTTCGCCTATAAAAGAAGTGAGATCTAAATAAGTACCAAGTTCCATACACAGACCTCAGTTAAAAATGATATAACTTGGCAAGTTTTAATAGAAAATTATATACTTTCTCATTGCGTTTAGTAGGTTTATAACAAAGTGTGTGAAAACTTGCCAACTTGTTATATCATTTTTAACTGAGGTCTGTGTATGGAACTTGGTACTTATTTAGATCTCACTTCTTTTATAGGCGAAGCATTCCAATATTATCGAACTTGGCATCCTTTCACATTTATGTTTTGGGTGGGATGTGCATACACCTGAACTGTTTACGCATCAATAGGCAGGTAAATCTTATTGATTGCTTTATCAGACATTTCTCAACAAAATTTTGTCATGCCTTTGACGTAAGCAAAACAGTATTTCAAATAGATACCAGATACCACGTTCCTTCCGTGAAATTCACGGCGTGAATGTCATAAGAATAAGGGCCGATTAAGAAACAGCAGTTTTAACGGCATATAATATATAACATATAACAACATAATTATCATGAAATCGCATTCGCATTAATATATGAGAGCCATCAAGCGATAAAAGAACGTTATAATTTTGATTTGAAAATGAAATCCGGCCCTGCTCGCGATGTCTCGAGGTCGACAATATGAAGTTGCTCCCATTCAATAACCGTGACCTTGACTTACGTTGAAAGTCAAGGTCCTTTAATTGTACAATACCGAAATTCCAATACAGGTCTTCTACCTTTCTCTTTTAAACGTGGCATATCCATATTAATAACTTATTAAATCAATACGAAGATTTCTATGTCCGCGTCACTTGAGTATTTAAAACTATAGTTCCAGGTAAGTGCTACCAACAGTCAAGTACTCCCGGTTTAGACAAAGAAAGATGCCGAAAATCTCTTTAACTAATTCTGAAGCACGAAGTCTAGAATGCACGTGCTCGACACCAAGTCGCCGTCTATCACATTAAATTTGTAATAAGTAATATTTGTTTATAGTTTGGAAAGGCAAACAAGTAGATGACACCCATGATTGGATGTCGTACGTAGCTCCTATCCTCAACGCAGTTTTAACTCAGTTGCAGTTCCACAAGAGTCACAAATGCATCGCAAACCTATCAGGGAATAAGGATTTTTTTATCAAATTAACAACTAGAAATCTTACCTTTGGTACTCGCATCGTCGACTAGAATAACTTCCCTCAACAGAGTGCTGGGTGAACGTAGCAAAGCGCTAAATGCAGTCCTGAGCAGCGTACTCCAATGCTCGTTGTGGAAGGGAACCACTACGCTCACAGTAGGCAAAGACGCAATGTACAGCCTCGTGGCACATTTAGCATGCCGAATGTCAGGAAGAGAACGGTTCAGTGGAATTTTGTCACTCAGTGCACCATTGAAACCATTCACAGAATACAATGCCTGTTCGTGTTCACTTTCTGATTTTGACAAAAACGCTGGTTTTCCGTGTTCACCAATCCCTAGGAGAGAACAAAACATTAATAAACAACAGTATCTTTATATTATCTAGAGAATGATATATATGTTTTGCAAGTCTTAAGACTTGGGGATGTCCGAAAACTACGACCAAGAAAATAGCTTACTGTACTGATCTAACTATCCTTGAATCACCAATTAGGAGTAGGAAAAGGGGCAATCCTCACCCTTCCTAAGAAGCCTTTAGTTAACAATGGATGCCTTCTGCTGATGATGTTATGTTTGAAATAATGTATTGTTTTTGTTCCACTTGTATGCAAGATATCTTTAGTATTCTATCAATGTAACTTGAGTAACTATGTGTCAATATGAGGTAATCCAATGTTTACTACTCAATGCTTGCAACATTAAGTAAACATTTTTTGAATGTGTAAACAACAGAAGGAATTTGTGTTCTGAATCTGAGCCTATGTACAACATTACCCATAAATGGTTCTATAATTTAAAATTACAGTACTAAAAAAAACATGGACCCCAAACTATAATTCTTAGACAAATCAAATAAATAACAAATTGACATACACATTACACCATGCCCCAGAACAACAATTTGAAATAAAAAATAAATAAAATCGTATTAAATAATATTTACTAGGTAATTTAAGTTGAAAGATTAAAACCCGCATTACAATTTTATGCTAATCAGTAGATAATACTCACCCACTCGTTTCCTTTCATGTTCTAACAAAACATAGTCATGCCAGTCGATTTTCTGTAATAACAAAATACAATGATAAAAAAATATAATATGCTACCTAGTTACAATGCAAGCTTCAGTGGCAGCACACAATAGCCCAAATGGAAAACTTGTTAATAAATAAAATATCTTTGATATTTTTTGCTTAACATCACACATTTATTTCCCCAAAGAACTAAGTAGAGGTTTACATGTTAAATGTAATAACCAGTTTTAGCCATTTTTATTATGAATCCCATGTAATATGGAGCAAGTCTATTGCCATAAATATAAAATAGATGCCATTATTTATATAGAATCTGATAGGATATATTAGATTCTTTTTAAATCTAAAACCACAATGTAACTATAAAGTTAAAAATTAATAAATAAAAATTATCTCATATGTGATAAAGAAAATTGGAATATTGGAGTAAATTGACCCGCTGGTGTCTATATATGTCTGAGGTCATTAATATTTAGCAGCTAGACCTGTTTACTGTTTAGGGTCAATTAACTCTAGTAGAGAAACACCAACACATCTCGTTGAAATTCATTTATGGAGTCTACACATACATTATCATACATGACTAATTCTATGTCATCAACTCCTTATTTTTAAAACAATAATGTTTATTCAAAACTCTAAAGGAATGATATTATATTGTTTATAAAAAGATAATGAAATGAATACAATTAAAATACAGTACCTATTAAAAAGTAATATGAATATATTTCTCATAAAAAAATTCTATAGTATTTATTAAACAAATAATATTTTTTTACTCACATTTAAATTAGCTGGTACAAAAAGGTCTTTATCCTGTCGGAACCTTAGTGGTGCGCGGATCACTTCAAGAGCTTGATTTGAAAATTGGTTGCCAGCATCAAGGTTGTTCAGCAATTTAACTATGTACAGCAGTAGAGCTATCAGAGTCAGCATTAGAAGATTGCGGACCCTTAGAAGGCGTAATATTTGACGCCTTGAGATAGCCATTATGCTGAAACAAATATAAAAAAAAAAAATTAAAAGAATAAAATTAATAGAATAAAAATGAATATGATCCAATGGTTTTTTTTTTATTAAGAATGAATCCTTGGACAAAGTATTTCCTTTACATATTCATAAGAATAATATTTGAATACACAGAGATCGAAATAGTTAGTTTGATTTCAGAAACAATAAAAAAGTATTATGTTCATAAAAAAATTAATTGATTGACACTGTTTAACTGCAATTTTTAAACATAGATAATTACGTACTTATACATAATTACTTTCACACTAGACTTACAAATACTGACGCTAATTTTTATGGATTTTAATAGGATAGTATGGTTTCCGATAGCCCAATATTATCTGATAAACTGATAAGAGCGAAACTGATAAATTATCATAATTAATCAATTTTCATTAGGTCAAAATACCGATGATACGAATTTATATCAGAATAATTGCTGCAATAGTATTACTAACGATATAAAAATATATTGATAAAAGTAAATAAACAGTAATGAAGAAAGATATTGTTGATATTTTTGTATCTTTAAACACTCACACAATATATCTGTCACGGCTTTATGTGAATACTACCGTTTCACGAGGATAAACCAATAAAATTACAAAAGATGTTTTGATACATCACCATGAAAGAAAAACAAGATTTTTAATAAGACACGAATGCACGGCCGAACGAAATACAAAAAACTAAACCGCCCGGTGCTAGGTGCTAGCGCACACTACTAATGTAAAAAGATACTAGTAAAACCATCCTATCTATCTTATCTCTTCTTATTACAGTTAGACTATTCAAAGGAGTGAGAGAGATGCCGTAGGAAGTGACATTTCAGAATCAACCTTCATAATTTAGTCGGGTTGTAAAAACTTTTTAGTTGTCAATCATATTTGACAATGGCATCCGTATATTCAGTCTAGTGAAAAAAAAAAATAGAATCTTTATAATTATCAAACATATTTTAAGAGAAAACATATATATAAAAAAAGCATATCAATTTTGTCGTAAAAGCTAGTTATTTTTTTATTATTTTTATAATAGTTTCTGTTTTATTAAAATACATGAACAAAATTTGAACGCTTCGGAAAATTCTCGATCGCTACCTTGACAACTGTTTGTTTTTGATTGGCTGAAAATTTTCAGGAAAATCAAATTCCTTTCAAAAGGGAATTTATTTGATTTCTGTGCGTCGGATAAATCGTAAGGTATAAAGTCAAAAGTGAATTAAATGCATTTCAAGGTAATGACTAGTATGAATTATTTCAATTTAACTTAAATGTTCCTAATGGATTTTGGTCGCCCTATATTGAGGATTTCCGTTATCCGGCTGCACCGAATGACCGAACACACTTGTATCCGAACGCTACATAAATTCATACATAATATTTTTAATTAAATTAAGTCCCTTTCTCGTGGCGGAGTATATACTGAGCAATTTGTTTCGTTCGTGGACATTGACGACGCTTTTTTTTCGTAAGCCGACGTGTTCCATCAGTGATACATTTTATTTTGCAGATGGCTTTATTTAGCCGTAAAATATACCTATTGGGTGCCTTTCTGGTGTTAGTGAATGCAATAAGTGTGGTGCATTCAGAGGAGCCGAAGGAAAAGGATGGGGACGACGAAGCGACTGTGGAGGTTAGTAGTTGATAGGTTACATTGATGACCTGAATAAATTACTGACAATACTATTGAATTAAGAACTGCTGATATAAACTCTTATGACCTACATTGTTATCTAGAGATAAGATTGAGATCTAGGTTTAGTTCCTTATAAGATTTTGTATTTTTTTGTCTTCTCATCCATTGTGATAATTATGCTGACTGTGTTCCACTGAGTTCATTGCAGGAGTTCTATATTCAAATGTTATAACTAATTGGTTATGTTTTTTAACTTATTTTTCATTCATTGTCCTGGTTTTACTTGTTATTGGGTGCCAGTGCTAGAGCTACACCTTTAGTCCTAAGACTATAGGTATCTGATGTAGATAATTAATTCCAAATCATTCAATAATGTTGGTTCAGTTAACAAAACTGGCTGAAAGTCTTGTTCGTTCTAAAGATCAATGTTGTAAAGGCTAAAATGTGATTGCCCTCATCATTTTTTGTAATTGTAAATTGTAACTGACCAAAAATTTTGTCACACTTAATGAGTTGTAACGAGTAAATTAAAGTTGCTTCATGTAAAACTCTAACTCGAACCATGGACTCAACAGAAAGAAACTATATACTAATTTAGTTTCCTTGTATTGTTTAATAATTAAAATGCAATTGAATACATAGAAGTGCAATGCAAACTATTTGCATAATTCAACATTGTAATTAAATGATGTTTCTTGTTCATAATTTTTGGGGTCTTGTAATCATCCTAATCAATGTATTTGTGTTTCTTCTTAGATCTGTTTCTTATTAAACCAAGGTTTAGAAGTAACAACACTCTTAAGTTCACTTGACATACAGTTTCAAAATATATTTCTTTGATTTTAGACTGTGGAAGAGGAGAATGTATATCAGAGTCCAAAAATAAGCCCCGAAAAAGTATATTTAGCTGAACATTTTGATGACGAGGCTGCATTCAAGAAGAAATGGGTGAAGTCTGAAGCGAAGAAACAGGGTGTTGATGAGAATATTGCCAAGTATGATGGCAAATGGGCGGTGAGTACTTGATTACAATTTTGTATAGTTTATGATAAATAAGTTTGACTATTATGTGACTTTTCCGAGTTATATGTGCTTTCTAAGATTATTTAGATAGTACTGACAAATGGTGAAGGATAACATCATAAAAAAACCAAAATTTCTATTATAAGTTGAAATTGCCAACCCACATTGAGCAAGTGTGGAGATTAATGCTCTTGTGTGCCTATTAGGCTAAATAATGAATGAGCTTCAGAAGCTTCCATTGTCTCTAATCTTTATCACTTAATATGTTAAAACTTCCACTTATCTTATCCCAATCTTAACATACCAAATAGCCATTGGCTTTTATTACATAGAACACTATATTGCCAAAATTAATGAAATATTGTTTAAAAAATTGTTTTGCTAGTCATCTTTACCTAATACCCATTTCTTAAACAGGTTTTGGCATTCATTCATAATGAACTAGGTCTAAAATGCTTTCCCTAATTAGATAAATACTTAACAAACCCACAATAAGTTATTAGAAAACTATTAATATAATGTGTAAACTGTACTTATTGATAATGGGAAGATAAAATTAATAGAATTTAACATGAATAGTACAGTACTGTTACAGTTGATGTTCTCAGATGCTGTTATCTTGATTTCCTTAGCTAATTTTATTCAAACATTACCTTACTGTGTAGTTTACTACTGATAAAATGTAATAGTACATTCACAATGTACATATTTTATGAATAATCACTTAAAAGATGACCTTTATAATTATTTTGTTCATAAATTGATATTGTGTAGGTATATTGAATTTGTTAATCAACTTATTTACACCAAGCTAGGTTTTAACCTTGTTATGCACCTTAGGACTTTATGACATAAATGTCACACTAACTAAAGTTAGTTTTGCTATAACAAAATAAAATGTCTTTATTTATAACTAGCTGACCCAGCATAGTTTGTACTGCTTCAATCATTTTTTTTCCTCACCTTGTAAACCTTCCCTGTCCATAAATAATTAAACAGAAAATTTCCATCTGTTCTGAGTTTTAGCGAGACTAATGAACGGCAATAGATTTTTATATATCAATAATATGTCATATTTCAGATTCAACAACCAAGCAGAAAGATCTTCAAAGATGACTTAGGTCTGGTGTTAACGACTGAAGCAAAGCATGCAGCCATATCAACTCTTTTGCAGCGGCCATTTGAATTCAAGGACAAACCCTTCATTGTCCAGTATGAAGTTACCATGCAGGTAAAGTTTTACATACATTAAAATTATACTAAACCTTGACCTAAATGAAAACCATTTAACACATTGAATGAAGTGGTGGTTACCGGTGACAACATTAGCGGAGGATTTGCCTTCAACAGTTTCCTATTGGCAGTCAAAATATCTTAAACAAGAGAACTCCGTTGCTCAAATCAAATACATATTTGAGTTTTCCTAAAAAACAGTGATAATAAATTGTTTAATACTTGTCTTATTGAAAGAACTCATTGCAACCTCTCCTAAATGTACAGGACTTTTAAAAAAAAGTTATAGTGTGGTTGAAAGTTGGTGTAAAACACAAAAGGAAGAATGCTAATGTAAAATGTCTTATACAGACTGTGTGGTTTTCAATATTACTTTGTTATGTAGAGTAAAACTTATTCAATTGAGTCACTAATTGGCTTATCGGCTTACTGTTGGGACCTATTCATATTTTCCACGTAAGTGTAGGTAACTACAGTACGTAAGAGTCAAGACTCAGTACCTAAATACGTCAAGTAAATGTTCATCGAGTTTGTAATAAATCTCGTAAGCTAATTAGCTAGAAAGTATGACCTGGTTTCTGATTTCGTTATGGTATTGATTTGGCTAGCTTTGCCATTTGTTGCTTAGTATTACATTGTTAACTATATTCAGTAGGTACTCAATAGTACCTACCGTAATACAATTATTAGGTACTGAAATCTGAAAATTACAAAATCTGCTTTACTGATGATAGATTTAGATGAAACAATGTAACCAAGAATTGTATTGTGAACCTCTTGCTTGTTCTTCTCCATAGGAATCTACACTTTGGAAAGAGCATATAGCTTCACTAGAGGACTGACCGATGGACAGACATTTTAAATAATATTTACCTTTGCTTTGACATTTAAAAGTGCCTTCCTGGTCTATTTGAAATAAATAAATACAGAAAATTGTAATGCAGATTAATTTATTTAACTTTATAACAATATACTTACAGGTGAGATCAGGTAAAATCTATTTAGGTGAAAAACCACATTGTAAAGATATATTCAAAACAATAATCTTATTTACCCCTTTGTTTAAGACAAATTGTATACAAGGAGACCATGAAATTTATTAATTTGTGAATAAAAAAAAACATTTAAAATAAGGACAAGAAGAGACATACAATGTCGGTACATGTCCTGGACTGAATCCAAAACTGTTTTCGGAAGTTCGTTATCATTCGTTTATAAATAACTTTTATTCACGTCAATAAGTTTTTGTTTGTTTGCTCAAAACGCTATAAATCACATCCTACATGAATTATTTTTGTAAATTACTATTTTTTATTGTTTATGTTTGGTCATAAACACTAATGGTGTGTTTACTTCACTGTGAATGATAGACTGTGTTATGATATGAATTTGTGTTGAAATAAAATAAGGAAAACAATGGTTTCAAATAGATCCGAAGATGTTTGTATTAATAGGTAATAGGTATACTAATTGCACTTACATGAAACCTGAATTCTTTAGCTTCTTTAATAACTATCTGTACAAATTCTCGCTACCTAAAGAATGAAGGTTTCATAATCACTAAATAAATACCAGCGCAAAACCTTGTTGTCTTGCACATGCTGAACTGGTCCCATTTCACCGCAAACAAAATACATGCATTGTCAAATTTTTGCTGTACCTACTTGTCATTGTTTTTCGTGTAAAATAAATGCTCTTTTTGAGGGAGAGAGCAGGTTTCTTCTTGTTGAAATAAAACTCTTGAAGTCGTTTTTCGGAATGAATTTATTTGCCAAATGGCCCTACTAATAAATACAGCTACCGTAGCACACTTACATACTAAGTACACACCGAAATGCTTTTTGCAACCGACCAATAGCAGCGCAGGACCGATCGCGAGAGTTTGACATCGCGTCCGCGAGAGGGCGCCGCCGCTCGCTCGCGTCGCGTGGCCGCGCCGCCGCTTTAAAAAGGCGCGCTCCCCGCGCCGCGTCCCTTTCGCTCCGGTGCCGTCGACGTGTGCAGACGTCTCTCCGCTCGTGCTATCTCGCTGATCGCCGTGTCTTCGTGACTCCGTGTTCCTCGTGCTCAGCTTCTGCTTGCTTGCTGCGTGTGTTGTGTGTCGCTTGTGCCATGCCGTGCTTCTGCATGTCTTGGTTCCAACAGCCGTCAATAGAAACTTATACAAACGTCTTTTTCAAGACGCGTTTCTGTACAGAAGTCAAAAACGTAAACAACCGTCTTTCTCAAGACGTGTTTCTGTGCAGTGGTCAAAAACGTGAACAACCGTCTTTCTCAAGACGTGTTTCTGTGCGGAAGTCAAAAACGTTAACAACCGTCTTTCTCAAGACGTGTTTCTGTGCAGAAGTCAAAAACGTAAACAAACGTCTTTTTCAAGGCGAATTGCTTCCTCGTTTCTTGATAACAGAGATAGTCAAAAACACAATATCCAAACGTCTTTTTCAAGACGATTTGCTTCGCTGTTTCTTCATAACAGAGATAGTCAAAAACACAATATCCAAACGTCTTTTTCAAGACGATTTGCTTCGCTGTTTCTCATTAACATAGAAAGTCAAAACAAAGGTAATTGTTTGGTTCTTCACTGAGGTATGGTAAAGGTAAACTGGTTTTGCACGGAGGTACGGTATTGGTAATCTGGTTTTGACGAAGGTAACTGGTAATGTATCATGTCACTATATCACTCCCCCCTAAGCGAAGCGTACATTTGGTTTCACTGTCCGACCGGTGCGGGTGACGTAGGCTTCGCGCGGTGGGGCGGGGGCGGGTAGCGGCGTCCGCGCGTCGTTGCTTGTGTGTGTAGTTGAAGTACTTGTAGCGCTCGACGTATTTGATGAAGTTGAGGTTTTGTGTTCTTCTTCGTTGTGTAAGTATGCCAGTTTATCTTCGTTGAGTAAGTATGCCGGTTTTATTCTGTCTATTGAGACGACTGTAGTTCGATTAGGCATCTGTAGGGTAAAATTCTTCCCGTCGCGTTGAATCACCTTGTAGGGGCCATCGTAGGGAGGTACAAGCGGGCTGCGCACGGTGTCATTGCGCACAAAGACATGTGTACACGTGGTTAGATCTTTGTGTACGAATGTGCGTACGGTGTTTGAGTGTGGTTTGTTGTTCGTGGATAACGTAGACATTGTTTCGGTCAGCTGGCGGACGAATTCGGCATCGTCAATGTTCGGCTGTGTAGGCACGAAGAAATCCGATGGTACACGAAGCGTAGATCCGTAGGTCATGAGTGCCGCGCTGACTTCCTTGTCTTGACGAAGTGCTGTACGTAATCCTAGTAACACCGTTGATAACTCGTCGCTCCAGTTTGTGCGCGCGCATCTCGCCATGAGTGCCGACTTCAAAGTGCGGTGCCAGCGCTCGATTTGTCCGTTGGCTTGCGGGTGGAAAGCAGTAGTACGGATTCTTTTTATTCCGCATTTCTTCATTAGTGAATTGAACAGTGACGATTCGAACTGTCTGCCTTGGTCAGTCGTGATGCGTAGTGGGCAACCAAATCTTGATATCCACCCGTCGAAGATGGCTTTGGCGATCGTGTCCGCGGTGATATCTCGGACTGGTATCGCCTCAGGCCATTTCGTGCAGCGGTCGATCATCGTCACTAGGTATCGGTAGTCGTTCGATGGCGGCAGCGGTCCCACGATGTCAACGTGTATGTGCTCGAAACGTTGTGATTTTTCGAACTCGCCGAGAGGACTGATAGTGTGCCGCTGTACTTTTCCACGCTGACAACCGATGCATGTTTTCGCCCATGTTCCAACTTCTTTATTCATGTTCGACCAGAAGAACTTCGTTGACATTATCTTCCTCGTAGTACGTACGCCTGGGTGACTGAGATCGTGTTGCGCTTTGAATGCAGCAAAACGATATTTCGCGGGTAAATACGGACGTATGTTGCCTGTTGATGTTTCGCAGATAATCGGTCGTTGACCTCCGGGTAGTGAAATACTTGTGAACTGTAGATTAGGTCTTGACATGCAAATCTGTAGTTCTGAGTCGTTTTCTTGGTCTATTGCGAGTTGATTGTAGTCGATTGAAGTTTCTGTTAGATCGATCTCTTCAATGCGTGATAAGGCGTCGGCCGCTTCGTTGTTATCACCGTGCACGTACTTTATGTTCGAACAAAACTGGCTGATGAAGTGAAGTTGACGTTCTCTTCGTGATGTATCGCTGGTACTCGGCGATCTTGTTAGTGCATAAGTAAGAGGTTTGTGGTCTGTGAATATTGTTAGATCGTTGCCCTCTATTAGTCGACGGAGATGTTTGACGGCAGTGTACATTGCTAATAATTCGCGATCGTATACACTGTAACGTCGCTGTGTTTCACTCATTGTCTTCGAGAAAAATGCTAGCGGTTTCCACACGTTGTTCACTTGTTGTTGAAGTACGGCGCCGATGCTTGAGTTCGATGCGTCGGTATATAAGCGTAGCGGCGCGTTATGTATCGGGTGCGTGAGCGTCGTAGCGTCGAGAATGCTTTGTCGGCATTTCTCGAAGGCTTGTTCTGCTTCTGTGGTCCACGGTATCGGAGTCTTATCTTTCTTCTTAGTATTATGTAAATATTTGTTAAGTTCATGTTGATATTCGGCTTGATGGGGTAAGCAGCTGCGGTAAAAGTTAATCATACCGAGAAATCTTCTTAGGTCTTGAACTGTTTGTGGTTTTGGGTAGTTAACTATGGCTTGAATTCGTTCTTGAGTAGGTTTGATTCCTTCCGGTGACACTTCGTACCCGAGAAACTCGACGTTTTGTTTATCGAACTCGCACTTATCGATGTTTAGACTGACGCCGTAGGTATTTAGGCGTTCGAGTACTATTTCGATGTGACGTCGATGTTCGTCTTGATTCTTCGAATGCACAAGTAGATCGTCGATGTAACAAAACACGATGTCGTCGAGTCCTCGTAACACTTCGTGCATGAATCGTTGAAAAGTCTGTCCGGAGTTTCTTAGGCCGAATGTCATGCAGTTAAACTCGAAGAGACCAAATGGAGTGATTATTGCAGTTTTCTGTGCGTCTTCTTTAGCTATTGGTATCCAGAAGTATGCCATCTTGAGATCGAGTTTTGAAAATATCTTCTTGCCGTGGAGTTGGTAGGTAAAATCTTGGATACGTGGTATAGGGTATCTATCGGGTACTGTGACGGCGTTTAGTCTTCTGTAGTCGCCGCAGACTCGAAGTGAACCGTCTTTTTCTTAACGACGTGCAGTGGACTCGCCCAAGGACTGTTTGACGGCTTGCAAATACCCATCTCCATCATATGTTCGAACTCGAGTTTCGCTGCTTTGTATCTGTCGGGCGGTAGAGGTCGCGCACGTGAGTATATAGGTGGTCCTGTTGTCTCGATGTGGTGCGTGACATTATGTTTCACTGGAGTTTTCAAAGACATAGGTCGCAGAACGTCGGGATATTTCTTTAGTAGGTCGTGATAGGCGTGATCACGGTTAACTGTGTAGACTGTTTCTTGATCGGAGCTGTTGATCTTGATTGTGTTTACACTGAGTTCGGTGACGCGATCAATGAGTTTTCTTCGATGCAAGTCGACTAGTAGTTGGTGATGTACTAGGAAGTCTGCGCCCAGTATTGATGTGTTGACGTCGGCAACGACGAAAGTCCACCTAAATCGTCTTCGCAAACCTAGGTTGAGCTCGAGTGTGCGCTCTCCGTAGGTGCGAATTTCGGTGCCGTTGGCTGCAAATAGTTTGTATACTGTCTTCGCCGGCTTCAAATGTTTCTTATTTCTTGCTGATAGGACAGATATGTCGGCTCCCGTGTCGATAAGAAACTTCTCTCGTAAGTTAGTGTCGATAATACAGAGTCGGCGGCTTGTTTGGTTTACATCGACGCCCGCCAACGTAGATGTACTTTTTAGTTTTCCCGCTTCTTTGCACACGGTGGTTCGCATTTACGTGCTTCGTCGCCGAATCGGTAGTGGTAGCGACACAACCAATTCGGGTCGCCAGGCTTGATGTTACTCTGCCCACGCTGTCTGGATCGTGATTGCGAGCGTGAGCGATTGCGATGTGGGAAGCGCGAGTAGCGGCGGTAGTTTCCCGCGCTTTGCTGATTCGTACGGAGTTCGGCGATTTCCAGGGAAAGTTTCTCTATTTGTTTCGATAGTAAGGCGAATTGTAAGTTTTCTTGACACGCTGTTGTGGTTGTTGAGACTGCGTTGATGGAAGTAGGCTCGAAGTGCTCCATCATTTTGTCAGCCATGGCGGCTAGCATTTCCAGTGACGACTCGGTGTTTACGGAGATTACGGCGCGTACTTGTGTAGGGAGTTGATTCAACCACATTACTTTGAGAGCTTCGTCGGACAGGAGTTTGCCGCTGAGGTCGCGCATCTTGCGGAGTAGTTGACTGGGCTTCTGGTCGCCGAGCTCGAGGCCACTGAGTAGCTTCTGTAGCTGGCGATGGTCGGATTCTTGATACGTGGAGATTAGCCGTTCTTTCAGACTGCTGTATTTGCCGGTAGCTGGGGGGTTCAAGATGATGTCGGCGATCTGTTCTAGGTCGCTGTTGCCGAGCAGTGGTACGACGAGGTTGAATTTCTGCTCCTCTCCTATCTTGCTGGCGGCGACGGCTGCCTCGAATTGCGCAAACCAGAGGCGGGGATTTTGCCGCCAAAATTGTGGCAATCTTGCGGGCAGGGATATCGTCGCCACGTCGCTCTTCACTGTGGTTACGCCGTGAGCGTCACAGAATTCTTCGGTAGCCATATCTTCAGACTTGCAGGGATTCGACGTCTTGATATTATTTTTCCTTTTTCTTCTGTTCTAGTGTTCTTTCTTCTCAGGAGGGTCACCAGTTTTGAGGGAGAGAGCAGGTTTCTTCTTGTTGAAATAAAACTCTTGAAGTCGTTTTTCGGAATGAATTTATTTGCCAAATGGCCCTACTAATAAATACAGCTACCGTAGCACACTTACATACTAAGTACACACCGAAATGCTTTTTGCAACCGACCAATAGCAGCGCAGGACCGATCGCGAGAGTTTGACATCGCGTCCGCGAGAGGGCGCCGCCGCTCGCTCGCGTCGCGTGGCCGCGCCGCCGCTTTAAAAGGCGCGCTCCCCGCGCCGCGTCCCTTTCGCTCCGGTGCCGTCGACGTGTGCAGACGTCTCTCCGCTCGTGCTATCTCGCTGATCGCCGTGTCTTCGTGACTCCGTGTTCCTCGTGCTCAGCTTCTGCTTGCTTGCTGCGTGTGTTGTGTGTCGCTTGTGCCATGCCGTGCTTCTGCATGTCTTGGTTCCAACAGCCGTCAATAGAAACTTATACAAACGTCTTTTTCAAGACGCGTTTCTGTACAGAAGTCAAAAACGTAAACAACCGTCTTTCTCAAGACGTGTTTCTGTGCAGTGGTCAAAAACGTGAACAACCGTCTTTCTCAAGACGTGTTTCTGTGCGGAAGTCAAAAACGTTAACAACCGTCTTTCTCAAGACGTGTTTCTGTGCAGAAGTCAAAAACGTAAACAAACGTCTTTTTCAAGGCGAATTGCTTCCTCGTTTCTTGATAACAGAAAGAGTCAAAAACACAACGTATCCAAACGTCTTTTTCAAGGCGACTTGCTTCACTGTTTCTTCATAACAGAGATAGTCAAAAACACAATATCCAAACGTCTTTTTCAAGACGATTTGCTTCGCTGTTTCTCATTAACATAGAAAGTCAAAACAAAGGTAATTGTTTGGTTCTTCACTGAGGTATGGTAAAGGTAAACTGGTTTTGCACGGAGGTACGGTATTGGTAATCTGGTTTTGACGAAGGTAACTGGTAATGTATCATGTCACTATACTCTTTATTTCTCAATTAAACCAAGTAAGTACTCACAAATCCTACACCAAAACATCATCAAATTACAGGAAGGCCAAAACTGCGGTGGTGCCTACATCAAGCTCCTATCCCGCGGTACCAACACTCGAGCAGATCTCCGCAAGTTCTACGACCAGACTCCTTACACCATCATGTTTGGCCCGGACAAGTGTGGCAATGACAACAAACTGCACTTCATCTTTAGACATAAGAACCCCAAGACTGGTGTCATTGAAGAGAAGCATAGCAAGAAGCCTACGTAAGTGTTTTAGTAAATTACTGTTACAGCTTTTACTGTAAACGAAGAAATATCGCGTCAAACGGCTATAATTTTTTTTTTTTATGGAAAAGATTCTAATATTCTAAGTACAATAAGAATAGTTCAATTCTATTAGGTACTACTATACTACATTAACGGGCGCTCCGATCCCCGACTTATTATAAAAACGTTTGTCTTGTATCGTAGGTGCATTTATGAATATAAATTACCTGATGAAACATCAGATTCAAACTATAAGTGAAATTACATAAAATATTTGATCCATGCGGAAATTGCCAAGCATCCGTTTGCTTAAACATTATCTACTAAATGACGTTACTTAAATATTTATTCCTTCTATTCCAGTCAACGTCTAGATGAAATTTACAAGGACAAGGATCCTCATCTCTACACTCTCATCGTCCGGCCAGACAACACGTTCAGCATACTCATTGACAACAAGGAGGTCAACTCTGGATCCCTGCTTGAAGACTTCGCGCCACCCGTCAACCCACCAGAAGAAATTGACGACCCTAATGATAGGAAACCTGACGATTGGGATGAGAGGGAAAAGGTTGGTGGACTTTTTTATGGAATAGGGCCAAACGAGCAGACCTGTTGGTAAACGATCAGCGCCGCCCATGGACACCCGCAATACCAGAGGAGTCACAGTTGCGGTGCTGGCCTTTTAAGAAGGAATACGCTCTTTTCTTCAAGGTTTGAAGGTCGTATCGGTTCGGGAATACCACCTAATAATGATTTCTCACAGAGCTCTTTTACAAGGATAGTGGACTATTACCTCGGATTTCATTGATAGTATATAGCACAATTTCTGGTGACAAAAATGGCGAGCGAAAATGCACATGAGATTAAAATGTCTCGTGTTACAGGTGTACATAGGAACAGATAGTTTACCATCAGAGGTCTCATTAGTTTTATTGTTGTTTATACCAGACAATACAAAATGTCAATCAAAAGTATTTTAGGGAACATTTATAACATCAATAACCATTTCTTTAGTAAAATGGCATGTTGGTACGTAAAGGTGCGCCATTTTTGTCTCATAAGAATCTCGTTAGTTATTTTACCGTTCACATCAGTGTAAATGAGGTTTTGTGCACTGCATACAATACAATAAATTTATAATGAGCGGCCTTATCACAAATAGCGATCTCGTCCATGCAACTATATGTTGGACAATGAACTTGTACCTATGTACGTATATGTATAATGTAAAACAAAGAACAAAGACATTACATTGAACTTTTAAGTGCAAAAATCTATTTGTGTACATTTTCAGTGTAATTTTGTTTGTGATATACAGTTGGCAATGTGCCACCAAAGGTGTTGAGTGCTCTGCTAGTAGGTAAATACTTGTGTGAAACGAAGTCAATAGGGAAATGCATGACTTTGATGGCATGACGTCATCGTTTATTTATTCAGCTAGACAGCGTACAATGTTTATACTCGTACGTCTTTTGATATCCTTAATAGTCAAGTAGCAAGGGCAAAGTCTAGCAAACATTCTCAATATGAAAACAGAGCTTAATATTGAACCCAATGTGTGACAATAAGCTCGCCTCGTATTGAGTATGATTTTTAATATAGTTGGCTGAAAGTGGATGGAATAAAAAAGGAAAAATTAAAATATCGAGATTGTCAAAATAATGTTTATTTATTGTTCTTTCATGTAATGTTATTTTGGTTTAGATTGTTGACCCAACTGCAAAGAAGCCAGAGGACTGGGACGAGGATGCGCCGGCACAGATCGTTGACCCCAACGCTGTCAAACCCGATGGTTGGCTCGACGACGAACCTGAAATGATTCATGGTTAGTATACCATAAGAAAGTATTTTATTATAACTTTCGTGAGACATACTAAATTAATTATTATCTTATCGGCTTACTCACTTAACTGTTCGACAATCGGAATGCTGCTCATGAATATGAGCCTCTAGCATGGCTTGAAACTAGTCGAGTTCCTCATAATAATTAAAAAAGTATTTTATTGGAAATGAGTAAGTATATTCTCTCCCTCAGTTGTTCATTGGACTAGCTCTCTGATTGACAGTGAGCTCATGATTCAATTTGTTATAAACCCACTTTGCTATATTCATTTTTTCAAATGATTAGAAACTACTTTTGTATGAACTATTTTGGTTATGGAATGGGAACATGCACAGGACTCTAAAACTATTTAAACATGCATGAGTAACCATGAAGTTTCTTATTTGTTTTTCCCTTCTCTAATCTACACTACAAAACGAACATTAACTTTAATGACAAACCTACAAAAAGACAAACAGATATACATACTTTTATTATGTAACTTTCAGACCCTGAAGCAAAGAAGCCCGAAGATTGGGATGACGATATGGACGGTGAATGGGAGGCTCCTCTCATCGACAACCCAGTCTGTGCCTCCGCTGCAGGATGTGGCAAGTGGAACCCTCCCACCATTCCCAACCCCAACTACAAGGTAATTACGGCCGATTTCACGTGTGAATAAAACATATTCTTCTGTTTCGCCGTGTGAGTGTAACCTCACAGGTACCACTGTAGGCCCCATCCCTTTTTACCGTGGGGTCCGAATAAATATCTATTAAGAGGATTCGGTGCCCCTTACAAGTGTTGAGGGTGGCCACCGGGTGGTTTTAGTGAGGTAAAAATCCCACACTCCCTAGTCTTTTATCCCCAAAAAGCTAGGCGCCTCTTGAAGGTTTCCCCCCATCATCAAAAAAAAGGCTACATCTCTCTGCATTACAAAACCCAAATCTTTTGGGGATCTGATGTTGCAACAAGCGATCTACCTAACACTTGTTAACTGGATCTGTTTACCGACCTATCCTATAAAAACCTCTCTGTTGTAAAGAATTTTACATTCCAAGTGTAGTTTTGTTGTTTATTTTGAACTTTATATCCATAAAACTAGAGTCGATTATGTAATGTTACAGGGCGTTTGGCGCGCTCCCCTGATCAAGAACCCCAACTACAAAGGCAAGTGGAAGCCGCGCCGCATTCCCAACCCGGATTACTTCAAGGACGAAACGCCATTCCGTATGACGCCTATTGTAAGTATAAGATTTCTACAAATTTTTGAAAGACTAACTTTAGTTATTACAGTTTACAAGTTAACTAAATTATGTCATACTAAATTATTAATTAACTAGAAACAACGGTTTATTCACGTATTTACGTGAAAAGTTTGTTCGCTCATATTCTGTAAAAGTTTCGAGGGAGAGAGGGACTTTTCATCGTGAGTAACGAACGTGCGCAGACGCGTCAACGTCGCACTACCTACTCTAGTAGATCTTAGCTGCGTCACGCAGAAAATTAGATTATACTATTTCTGTAATCGATGTCAAACTTTATTGAATTGCAATATAGTTGAAAATACACTGGCGTGTGTAAGACTAAGCGTATTGATGATATCTACATCATTTCTTGTTTAACAATCAGCATGCCGTCGGCTTCGAGCTATGGTCGATGTCTCCAATGCTTCTGTTCGACAACTTGATCATCACGGACGACCTGGCCGTTGCTGAGGAATGGGCTCAGAACACCTTCGCACTCAAACGTGCTAAGATCTCCAGGGATTCGGTAAGTGCAATAAAATTTGAACATTTTAAAATATACTTGTAATTGTGATAGCCTCTATATTACATATGTCCTATGGGACTCATAACATAATGGGTAAAAAGTTATACAATGCATTATCAATTTAAATCCGTGTTGGTAAATTAAATCCATTTAAATAAGGCATCGAATTAAATCCGTGAAATGCCGAATAAAAAAGCCCTAAAGTCGTAAACAACCGGGTTGAAATTGTTTCGCTCCTCCCCTTAATTGGTAGACGGATTGAAACATACTAAAAATAAAAAGATAACTTAATTTGAAGAAGTAACTAGTACATTATATATCTAGTTCAAAATATTAAAAACTTAGTAACAAAATGTACCAGCAAACGCTATGGGGCCGCATGTTACGTGCGATGAACTACAAGCCGGGCTGGTGGGCTCTGTACGCGGTCTACGTCGCTATACCCATCGTGGCATACATCGTCTGTCTCGTACGACGGGCTAATGAGGTCTATTCTTATACAAATTATGTTCTAAAGCTAGGCTTGAACGGTATTTAGGGTGATTGTGAATTTTAGCTATGCTATATGATCTATTGAGTGAAACAAAGTTGTAATTGTTGTTAAAACATTTTAAGGTAAGGTTTCAGGCTTGATCAAGTAACGAATATAAAGTTTTCTTCAAAGTTAGTTAAAGTCTAGCTTTTCTTATTGTTAATTGTAAACCCTCACCCACCTGTTGTACGCTCTATGTAGTTCACAATGGCCTCGCATAATTTTTCTCACAAACAAATTCTACAACAAATCAAGACATGGTAAGATCTCCCAAATAGTTTACCCCTTCTAAAGTGTGTGACGTAGGCTATAAGTAGTTGGCTAGTTTGTATCACAGCTAATATCCACAGGACTCTGTGTTCGACCGCGCGATGAGGTTCGCTGGTGACAACCCTTGGGTGTATGCCTTGCTCATTGTAGTCACCTTCCTAGTCGTCGGTCTGGTTGCTTACGCCTGCTTCGGATCCAAGTCGGTAAGTAAGGAGTTATTAGAATAAAGACTGAAAGGTATTTGGTAAATCTATTAATTCAATCAATGGTAGTGTTATGTGAATACGTGTCGAGAATTCATCAAGCAATCGTTTTATTAAGACAGCTACTGTTGTAGCTGTGTAGTATAATATGTATCTGGCAGTACCAAGCAAAACCCAAGAGCCCATTACCTATCTTTTCCCGAAAAGCTTCGTCGTTTCATGAATAAATATGAAATACTTTGGAGAAAATAATTTATAGATATATTATGATATATATTTCAAACACGTATCTAAATACAGGATTCTGACGCCGACATGAAGAAGACGGACGCGGTGGTAGAGGACGATCCTCACCAGTCTGAAGGTGAAGCTGAGGCTGAGGAGGAACTCAAGGAGGAAGCTGAGAGGCCCAGCAAGGCCGACCTTGAGGGCCCAGAGGTTGATAACGACGATGCTGAAGTCATCACTACTACTGAAGAAGTAGCTGACGTAAGTTTTTATTGCGAAATCAGTCTTCTCTTTTTTATAAAAATTAAAAGAACATATGGCTGTTTTCTCCAACCACTTTCAACTAAGAATTGCACCTAAACTGGCTCCTTACCTATTCTGTCCGGTTTCACTTATAGGTTGGTGAAAATGTCGTTAAGTGTAACTTATTTTAATTTAGGGGTTCATTAAAATTTCAGAGGTGTTCTCTTAAATTTTAGTCCCACTTTTTGCCAACACAGCTAACTCATCCATTAGCCTTTTGCTATTTTTCGATTAAAATTCGAAAGCTTTATAAAACATCTCATATTGTTCCAGACTACACCATTAGTGGATACAGAGGGCGCTGGTGACGGCCAAAGGAAACGCAAGCCTCGTCGGGAGTAAATGTATTCTGTGGCAGATGTATAGATGTAATACGTGTGTGTGAGTGCGCTGTCATAGTGTGTGTAGCGAGCGGTCGTTGTCCACTAGTGACGTCACAGGCTAGTGACTACACTTACAATGTTGAGCTCGGCAATCTTAGACAATTAACTATCAACCTCAGTACCATATTAAATATCTACTAAAACAAACAACCAAAGAGTTGTGAAGACCAAAGCTAGATTGTAAATTAACAAGCACTGTTAAAAGTAAAGCATTACATTACACTGTAACAATATTTTGCTAGTAAACATAATATTAAAAAATTACATGTTTCATTATTTTGAATGGAACAAATCTCAGTGTCATAATACAAGGTACTTATAATAACTCCCGGCTCAACATTAAAGTGCATATCTGCCTTCTATATAAACCTTCTATGTAGTTAAGCTATGTTTAGTCCTATATAATATAGAAAATTATATTCTCGTCTGTCTATCACGCCCGTAATACTTGTATTTCGCGGTTTCCTTGTATTTAAGGAAATAATTTGATATTTATACTATCATAGTATACTAATGTTCTGCTATTTTAATACAATACAGAATGCAAAGGTATTAATAATATATTTAGACAAATTGTAGCAATAATTTATTTGAGCAAATAGGAAAATATGGGTAAAGCTAAACATCTCTATGACCAAATTATTTATAACGGCTTCTTGGTATAAATACATTAATATATAAAATAATAATGCTAATTATTCCCTTCTTATTTTACAAAAGCACTTTGTAACTTATTTTCTGCACTGCCAAAGAGCTTCAGCCGCCCTATATTTTAACTTGTGACCAATTTAGTGAACAAATGTTAAGGAGATGACTTATGTTAAATATTTTTATGATTTACATAGAAACATTGTTTTCAGCGGTCGGCGACACAAGTCGAGTTGTGACCCGAATTCTGTAGCCGACCGCCTGAAGTTATTAACTTAGCTGGCACTGTGTGCTCAAGATTTTGTTACGAATTTCATTAATAAATATTATACATAATACATGTGGAATATAATATAATGTGGAATAAATAGTTTAATTTGTATAATTTTCTCGTATCCCTTTCGGGTTCCGTGTGAAAGCGTTATATGTATATAATTTGTCGGCTTGTATTAATGTTAGTCGCAACTAAATATTTTCGTGCGATTCCTTTCTGCATTTTACTTTATGACTTGTACATTTAGATAGAAAAAAACATGCTTGTTCTCTAGTATTAACTTCATAATAATTGTATGTAATATACATGAATGGCATGATGAATGATTTACTTCACCTATTATAGGTCGTGCTCACAGTAAACTATTTAAATTTTATTTTGTATGCAATTCGCTTACTTATGAGTTAATGCGCTGGCGCCGGTGAGAACAATGTAATGTTAAATAATATTACCGATATATACACAATCACAATGTTCATTGTCACTACAAAGAAACGTTTTAGCAACATCAAATTCATGTTATTGCTTATAGAACATATACTTATGTAGATAAAATAATAATCTTTGAAAATTATAACGAGCACGATCTAACATGGCTCACAGCAGTTATTAATAAAAAATACATACTGATTATATTTGGAATGTAACAGAAACTTATTTACTTTTTAATAGTTGGATTCTACCAAGATATTCTGTGAGCCATACGTACATTCTCGCAAAGCTACGGTTGTTTAGGGCAGCTGTAATATAAATACGTCTCGATGCTTTTATTTTCCTAAGTTCGACTGTGTGATACGTGAAGTTAATGGACTGTAATTTATATGGATAATAAACTGAATAATTTTTACTCGTTGTTTCAATCATTTTAATAGTTAACCTAACACTGGATAACACACATGTTATCCAATGTATAAGACAAACCTGATTTTTTTGAGAAATTCAATCACCGTCGTTGTTAAATGCAAGAACTTGACAATTACTCCAGTGTTTTTTTTTCTATTTCTAATAAGCATTGCTCCATACTAGGACGTTTTCCTGTGTTATGGGTGCGTTTACAAAAATACACATTCACATACTTACACATGACACCCATACCCGAAACAACTATTTGTTTATCACAAGTGTAATATTAATGCACGAAGCTTTAAGATAATTAAAGTGTCTTAAATTACAATACTGAGAACCAGTGTCCAATTTTCCCAGCCATATCACGTAATAACCAATACAAAAGCCAACAATGACCAAAATCTAAATTACATTATAATATTTAAACATTTTACAACCATTAGGTACCTATCTTGGTGACCTAAACGTACTAAATTCTAGGATGTAGTCCAGTGACCAGTCGCAAAGCGTGCGTAGATAGCCTAGTTTGGTTCCAACCGCTCCGAGTACTCATTGTGTCGAGCTACCGGCATTCGTAATCGGGAGGGCAGCGCGTCATGTTGTTATTAACTTTGTGGTCAGTGCTGTGCGTCGCGTCGGCTCAAGTCAGGCCGAATATTGTGATCTTCCTTGCTGATGACTTGGTAAATGTTGTTAATATTTATAATTTTATTGTGCGAAACATAATCAAAGCATTACACATATAATTATGTCTGTTATGCTTTTACTCATAAGCCGGTAAACAAACTTTAATTAAATCTATACGTAATATAATTGTAATAAAACTGTGGAAGTGTTAATCCTGTACATATACAATTTAATATAAAAAGGAATTAGTAGGGTGTGTTACTAGACAGTAAACAGACATGAAATCTAAAAAATGTGATTAAATAAAAATGTTGTCTGTCTGTATGTTCGCACATCACGCAAAAACTACTGAGCCGATTACGATGGATCTATACATATAATAAAACTGTAGAAGTGTTAATTCTGTACATTGAAGTTATTAAACAAATAAATAGTAGGAGGTGTTACTAGAAAAACACTAAAGCCAAAAAGTGATTAAAAAACGTTTTTCTGTCTGGGTCTATCTGATTTCGGATGAATCTTGGTATACCTTATTTTACTTTAATATCCTGGGCATAACACGGGGTACTTTTTGTCCCGAAAAACCATTTAAAGAATGTATTTTAAAAACAAACTTACAGACAACTGTACTAGAGGCAAATGCAAATTTGTCGGATGTTAGATTACCCGCAGAAGAAATTACGTCATAAATAGGTTTATTTAGGAAGGTATTTTTATTTTCTCTTTCTATTTTCACCTAGGTAACATAGATATTAATACAACTTTTGTAAAAGAGAAGGTTGTGATACACAAAATAGGTTTTAACTTTTTATCCAATAATTCTCGCGGGATCAAGATTTACTCGGGCAAACGTTTACTACGCGTACTAAGTCGGGGGCACAGCTAGTTTTTGCTATAAGAACAAGTAGTCAGGGTTATTGAAGACGGTTTTATTTTACCTAAAGTGATAAAACTTTTAAATTTATTCTGATATCTTCGTTAGGTATTATTAGGCATTATCACTTAGTTCTTTGCTACTGTTGAAATTTTAGATAGGTATTCAATTACAGTATGTATTCGATTTTTTGGCAACTTAACACGTGCTACCACTTCCAACTCGCTTGTGGAATATAAAATACCTACTTAATTTTCTTTCGTATACCTATCAAATGTGCATTAACGAGTGTTTTATCTTAAGACGCGCATATCGTATAGGTAATTGTAGTGACTTCCCAAGAAAATGATGTTGAGAGAGGAAAATTGAAAACAAAAATAAATAGTCTTTAAATTAAAAACAAAAGAACGTCAAAGCAAATATATTAATATTAAAAATGTCTGTCGGTCAGTCCTCTGTGGAAGTGCGTTGGATGATTTTCCCCCTTAAAAAAAGTGAAGCAATTCCGAAGTGTAGATTCCCATGGATTCCATGTAATTTTAAGTATAAGCTTATCTAGTAGTTCATAAGATACCCAATATATTTAGATAAGTTATTCATTGTAAATAACGCCAAGTGATCAAATCCCTTAAATAAAGATTAAAAACATCGTATATCACATCAGATTCGTGTTTGTAAACATTATTATCGATGATTAAATAGTTCTGTTCACCCTCTTAACAGTTACAAATCGGTCAATGATCTTATAAATAGACCATAATTATGCAGATGGGCAACCACAATGTATCTGATATAACAGGTAGTTGATAATATTTAAATACAAACCGGTCGACATCTAGGTTTAACAGAAATCTTCCATAGACAATTAATTTTAATAAAATGAACACTAATGACTATGTAAGCTACCTAGCTTAACACGTTCAATGCCACCGACACGCCAAGCGTGTTCTTGAGAATTTCTATAACTACGCCTCGAACACGCCAGGCGTGTTAAAACCCTAAATTCTCAGTATATTCTCAGGGCGGCATCGCTATAAACTTCAAAAAAATAATCGTGACAGTGAACGTGTTAAATGCTTGTTATCCGGAGTTGTGGACAACGTAAACGAACGGGGTGGTTTTTAGTCAGTCTGACACTCCCTCTTGCCTCACTCAAGGCGAGAGAAGTCATTGGATGATATTCCCCCTCAAAAAAAGCTTAAATGTTTGTTAGCTTTTTATAACAACCTACTACACGCTACATTGGTGAAGACATTATGACATTGCCGCATGGCTGCATGGCCAAAGAGTCTACTGATACCTAACTGATAAATATGTTTATTTACGTTCAACAAATGTTATTCCCTACCAACCTTATTTGAGTTGTAGGAGAGGCTATGTACAAAATATACTTACATATTATATTTTTAAAGATAGCCGCCACCTGGTCTTGGTAAACAGGAAAATGTCATAACAGGTTACTTACCTGTTTTTTTTTTTTAAATATGGTTACTTAAGTAAGTTAGTACGTTAGTTAGGCTTATGGCCACCACATACATGGTTATAATATAAAATACATTAATATATCGAGGTCGTACTATTTCATATCTGTTTCAATTACTTATGTATGGTAAGTAACTAATTTATGAATGCAATTCTTATAGGGATGGAACGACGTCGGTTTCCATGGCTCGAATCAAATCCCGACACCAAACATCGATGCGCTGGCATATTCTGGCCTCATACTGCAGAACTACTACGTGACTCCAATATGCACGCCGTCGAGAGCTGCGCTTATGACTGGAAAATATCCTATACACACGGGTAAGTACCACCTTACATTTTTCTCACTGATTCAAGATACCTAATGGTTCGTCACTTTGGAAAGATTATCGCATCAGATCATATTTTTGTAATCAATTTAAAAAGCTGTCAAAGAATTATCTATCTAGGTTATTGATGTATGGTAAAACAGGAAGAAAAGGTTGTAGGCCCTACATATTCAACTCATTCTGCATCTTGATCCTTTTTCCCCTCTCGAATTCTAATCACACCATTTTACGTTACCATCTGTAGATACCAATCGTTTGTAACAATAATAAATATTTTTTAATTAGAATACAATTAAATATGCCAATTCTATTTCTAGGAATGCAACACACCGTCATTCGAGGTGAAGAGCCGAGAGGTCTCCCTCTATCAGAGAAAATTCTTCCACAGTACCTGAAGGACTTAGGTTACAAAACACATTTAGTAGGAAAATGGCACTTAGGACATTACAAGAGGGAATATCTTCCTATGAGTCGAGGGTAAGTTAAGTTTCTACTACTTTTCCATTTCTTATTTCGACTTAGGTACTACTTATCTCTTACTGGGAACCATGGAACGAGATAGGGGAGTTCATTATCACGTAATTTCTTGTGATTTTCATTGGAGATTTTAGCGCGTTTTCGATTATCAGAGCTTATTGAAGTAAATGTACCTATTAGTATGTATATTTTCATCATTACAATTTTATTTTTCCAGATTTGACACGCACCTAGGATTTTGGACGGGAAAAATTGATTTATATGATCACACAAATATGGAAATAGGCACTTGGGGCTTCGATTTCAGGAGAGGTAACTAAAAATCTTGTTTCCTAAACTTTTCTTTTAAATGAGTGATACCTACCTACTCGTGTCATTAAGTAGGTACCTACTTTGGCTTAAGAAGTTATCAATTACCATCATCGCACCTTTAAAAGGTGTCAAAATTTCACACGCCGATGACGCAAGACGAGGTTACTCGGCATATGACGTAATTTGAATAATTCTTTGGCTAAGTTCTAATTATTTGATGTGTGAAATATGACTACATACATACACGAATAAGTATGTCTCGATGTCATGTACTTTGGTAGTTCTCGTTTAAAAAGTGCCTGCTTGTGTATGAATGTATAAGTAATGGCTTTGAGATTTATTTACATTTTGCCCATTTTTATACAGGTTATGAGGTAGCATACGATCTCTTCGGAAAATATGCGACAGATATTTACACAAACGAGGCAGTCAAGGTAACATCATGTTATTTTCTTTAAAAAATTACTTATACTTACTTACCTACCTCTAAATGGGTCATTGTGGGATTAGTGATAATAATAGTAGGTAAACTTTGTACCTTTAAAGAATTTTATTTCGAATGGTTAAGTCAGAGAGTTACCAAGATGTTCGAATTTATCGAAGGTTTGAATTATCGAGAATCGACTGTATTGCCATTTACCAGCCTACCAAGCAGGCAGTTCAAATACCTAACCACCTTTACTTGATGAGATAATCAATGAAATTCTATTTATTATTTCAGCTAGTAGAAGCCCATAATAAAAGTGAGCCTCTGTTCTTGATGGTAGCACACTCAGCGATGCACAGCGGAAACCCTTCGGAGTTTCTGAGAGCGCCTGACTCCGTTATTGACAAATTCTCACACATCAAAGACTCACAGAGGCGCAAATATGCAGGTACCTAACCCAATCTAACATTTTATTTTTTTCCTCTTGAGAAAATATCAGAAAAACACTGTGTAACGCCCGTCCTGAAGAAATCCTAAGTAAAGTTAAATTAATTTTGTACTTAAGTACTACGTAATGCATATGGTATGTTGCAAAATTATCATTACAAATTTTGGTTCACTGACCTAACAACCTTAAAAATATATCATTGGTTTGCATAAAAACCTTCGATAACGAAGTACAATGAATGCCCCAGCGGTGTCCGACATCGACATCCGAGGACTTTCGGTATTTATTCCTATGACTTTTCCTGGTTTAATTTTAAACCGTGTCATATTATTATTATCACCTTGGTCAAGTATCAACATTATTGTGAAAGTACATTTGAATGAATTGTTAAATAAATATGATTATTATAGGTACAAAATCTTCTTTTCCACAGCTATGCTTACCAAACTAGATGAATCTGTCGGCAAAGTAGTATTATCGTTGAAGCAGAAAGGATTGTTGGAGAACACGATAATTTTGTTCAGCAGTGACAATGGCGGACCAGCTGCAGGATTTAACGACAATGCTGCTTCTAACTATCCTTTGAAAGGAGTGAAAAATACTCTATGGGAAGGTGGCGTCCGTGGAGCGGCCCTATTGTGGAGTCCTCTTATAAAACAACCGTCACGAGTCGCGAATCAAACGTTCCATATTGCTGATTGGTTACCCACATTGTACAGTGCCGCTGGAGGCGAAACCAGGTTACTGAATGGTCTATTTAATATATTTTTGTAATAGCTATCGTAAGACATACTAAATTAACAAAAAATATGGTTTAGTCGCGTATTATTAATGGAGAAAGTCTATTTACCTCTAAAATGTATGCACGTCTAACGCCTAAATACGTCATGTTCATGAAAGCCCTTGGTAGAGCTTGAAACTAGTCAAGTTCCCTCGTCAAACAGATAATTGTTAACTTAATCATTATAAAAAATATTATTACAGTGTTTTCAAAAATCTTGACGGATTCGACTTGTGGGAGGCCCTATCCAATGATCAACCGTCTCAAAGGACCAAAATAGTACATAATATAGACGATATTTTCGGATCAGCTTCTATTACAGTGGACAATTGGAAATTGCATAAAGGTAAACTTCCAATGCTAAGAGAATTTTTCTAAAAGTGTCTGTTATAGGTGTCAAACAAATATTGCAAAATATAAATTACTCTAACATCGGTTTTATATTCAGGCACAAACTACAACGGCACATGGGACTATTGGTACGGCCCTGCTGGTCGGGACGGCATGTACAACTTTGATTTGCTTTATAAAAGCTACGCGGGCGTAGCTATCAACAACATCACTGCATTACCTGATAAAGAACGAATTACAAGCATCAGGTAAGTTTATTTACTGCGCAACTTCTATTTTACTTACCCTTTTACAAAGTACTTAAGGATTGGCCATATATGGAAAAAGACATGAAAATTCTTTCATTTCACACCAATTTTCTGTCAAGTCATTCCTGAATTCTCATACCATCCTTTTGGACGAAATTTTGTTCCACAACTTCTTTTTAATACATCCACGATTAAGTTCTTCATTATTAAATATTAATATTACCTACCATTATGTTTCAGGGATGCATCAACAATAAAATGCAATAACGCTAAACCAATCAACGAATGCAAGCCACTTAAAGCGCCGTGCCTGTTTGACATACATGAAGATCCTTGTGAGCTTAAAAACTTGGCAAATGAGTAAGTCAAATGAACTTGTCTCCTTTTTTTATTAGCTGACCCATTGTCGGCGTTTTGGCTTTTACACTAGAGGCGTTACAAGTGCGTTGCCGGCCTTTTGAGGGTTAGGAATTTGAGGATTGTTGGGGATTCGCGGATTGGGGAGATTGAGGACCTCCTCAATCTCCCTAATCTGACTGGCCCAATTGGCTACCGGTAACCTCACACACACAACGAAAGCGTTATTTCACGTCGGTTTTCTTTGAGGCCGTGGTATCACTCCGGCCAGAAGCATGGGTCTCCCACACTTAAGAGCTCTATCTCGCTTGGTAGTAAGCGATGATGTGGTCTGCGATGGACCACGCCAGCTCATAAGCAATCTTCAGTAGCAGTCACAGACTTGGGAACAGAATTCCACTTTGAAAATAACTTACCTACAAATGAATTATTCTACGATTTGTACAGTGGCTGAGTGATAAATCATCATCCGTTACACAACGTTACGTGGCCCACAAAGTATTGTTTCGATCTGGATAAAAATATTAATAAACCTATTCACTTTTACAGGAAGCCAGATGTTCTTCAAGAACTACTGTCTGAGCTAGAGAGAGTGAATGCGACAGCAGTGCCACCTAACAATGCAGATTTAGATACCCGAGGCGACCCAAAGTATTGGGGACGTGTGTTTACAAACTTCGGTGATAACGTTAGCTTATAAACTCCTGTTTAATTAGATGTAATATTACTATTTTTTACACATAGAACTGATAGAGTAACGTAATACAAATAATTAATAAGCTATAGCTGGACTATTATGTTATTATCAATTGGAAACATTCGGACGTCTTTGGTCGTGATTATTCTTAGAACTAATGACATAGCAAACCGCGACCGAGCTGACTTGGAATGTTTCAAATTGACAATTACTTAATAGTCTAGCTGTTCTTGACTGAAACGATAATGAATAATACTTATAACTCTTAACTTTATATAGGATTCACTATCAAAACTCAAGACATTCAATTTTAAAGTATGTACCTTTAATGTAATTGCCATTAAGTACAATTTATATGAATTAGGTATGTTTAGTAACAGCAATAATGTACGTTAAGAAGGTTGTTTGTATGTATAATGACTATTTATAAAAGGCTAGCTGGTTTAGCCTACCTACCTAATGTGTTAATCGAATGTATGCAAATGTTAATATTATTTTAATGTGACGAATGAAGTACAATATAATATTTTATTACATCCAAAAGTACAATGACATTCTACCAAACTAAAATATAATACTTACTTATAAATATTATTATAATTTTAGACAATCAAACCATAACAAAAGCATAAATTCTGAACAATGAACTACAATGAGAACTCTTTTTGTAAATAAATTAATCGTGAGAAGCTCTGGCCCTTTTAGTTCGGACTCCGGTCTTCTTAGCCGTATCCGACTTCCTTTTCCCGGTCCTTTTACCCAAGTCTTCAACATTGACAGGATTATGGCTACCACTTAAAGGTAACCCTTCTTCGTTATCCACATCACACATTAATGCATTCCTATACTCTTTTAAAGTCTCATCTTCAACCACCTGTATTTGTTCAGGCTCTATAATCTTACCAAGCGTGGTAGCATTCTGTAAGTTCACCTTCTCCATGGGACTAAGGACCTCTCCTATTGGGTCGGGTTGGCTACTCTGAGACAAAGTTTCGGCAATCAACCTATCTACCAAATCCGGTTCTTCTTGCTGGAAGAATTTGCTCATGACCGATTTCAATTGGTCCGGGATTATTTCACATGGAGAGATGAGACTGGAAATTATAAAGAAGACATTGACACTGTGTGTAAAGAAGAACATAAAGAGATATGCTTAATTTTTTATGAATCAAGTCATCAATGACACAGAGGAAAATGCAAGTACCTATGATAAAAAAAGTAGAGGCTGAAATTATCATTAGCCAAGAAAAACTTTAATTTATACTCACTCGGACTCAGATCCCTGGTTGATAATGCCATGTGAATGTAATAGTTTCATAAGTTTGGACGCGTTAACGGGAGACAGAGCGAACTTGTCGACCAGGTCCTGCGCTCCAATGGCAGATACGTGGCAACACCATTCTATTGTACGACGGAATATGCAGAGGCACTGTGGAAAGAAGAAAAGTACAAAGTTGGTGACTCCGTGCTACTACTGAGAAATTTTCGAAAAACCGAAAAAAGCCCAGCAGTACTTTGTCCGACCCGAGAATCGAACCCAAGACCCCTTGTCCGGCAGACGCATTAGCGATCACTCGACCAACGAGTAGGCTTGAGAAAGAAAGGGAATCAAACAGTTTACGAATTTCATTCAGTTTTTATAAGTATGTCGGAGGAAGGTGTGGGCGATACATTGGGCGAGAGCCCTCTTCGTAACACATAGGTAGAGCTATGTGTTGGCAGCAATATAACAATAAAATCTTCGTTAAGAAATGATTGTTTATTTTCGTAAGAAATTAAAGTAGTTATACCAGTGCAATCACTGGTATAACTACTTTAATTTCTTCTCCATAAGAATCTACAATTTGGAACGAGCTGTGCGAGTGGATACCATAACTTTCTCATTTTAGAGACTGAATTAAACAGAGTTTTTTTGAAGTCTCTTTCACATAACATTAACCCTATAGCCAACTGTGTCACTAATATGCGACAGATATTTCCATATCCCTGCCACTCATACCGTATTACTGCGACAGAAAAAATGCTCACTGTTACACGATCGCTCTTCCTTATTTAGTGTAGATATAATTATTTCGACTAGTAGCCCCGCGCTTGGTGCATGATAATTGATATTTAACTGAGCGGTTAAAGGGTTAGGTTTGGGTTAGATTTGGGTTAGGTTTGAGTTAGGTTTGGGTTAGGTTTGGGTTAGGTTTGGGTTAGGTTTGAGTTAGGTTTGGGTTAGGTTTGGGTTAGGTTTAGGTTAGGTTTGGGTTAGGTTTGGGATAGGTTTGGGTTAGGTTAGGTTTGGGTTAGGTTAGGTTTTTTTTTTTTTTTTTTTTTTTTTATACAGCAGGAGGGAAAATCCTCATGGAGACTCACACCTTTCCACGAGTAGAGAGGTGTGAGTACTGCCGGACTCTTACCGGCTAAAAACCCTCCTGCTGTTTCCGAAACCCCTGACGTGGTCAAGGTCAGTGTTTACATAGGTTTTTATTTATAACGTATCTTTCTTAACAAAGTACAATACACTTACAATATACGTTACCATAATATATAAGTTACATGTTTAGCTATGTTTTGTTTTTTGCTGTTACTTGACTGATTACATGTTTACAGAAATCAAGTACTACATTTCTCGTCTTGGCCTTCTTAATATGCTTGTGAATGTCTTGTGGACTAAACTTTTCTCCTTCTAGGCGCTGCTCGACCTCATGTCTAGCACGCGCGTACACCGGACATGCGAATATCACGTGCGGGACAGTCTCCTCCACGGCGGAGTCGCAGACACACGATGGATTCCCCCGAAGCTTGAAACGATACAAGTATTCGGAGAATCCACCGTGCCCGGTGAACAGCTGGGTGGTGATGCTGCTGGTCTCAATTTTCCTTACAGTGCTATACGCCGCGGCTGCACTGGGGAAGAATATCTTGGTGATTGAGGCGGTGTCACCGGATTTATACCTCGCGTCCCACTCGCTGATCGTGTCCATACGGATTCTCCCTCTGACGAATGAGACGGGGCATCGGTCATAATCCGGCCTCCTCTTCGATCGCAGCGCTGCTTTCTTCGCCAGGTAATCGGCCCTTTCATTTCCCTCCAAACCTGCGTGGGCTTTTATCCAGAACAAAGAAACTCTCTTATTCTGGGAGGCGCAGTGGCGGAGAGCATTTCTTGTTTCCACTGCCAGAGGATGGGGGGAGGTGGGGTTGGCGACAGTTTGCAGCGCCGCCATCGAGTCACTGAATATGCCGAACGTGGTTTTTTCGCTGTTGAGCGCCTCCCCGGCTGCTCTCTGTAGTGCCAACAGTTCTGCCTGGTAGACGGTGCAGTAGGACGGCAGTACAAGTTTTTTCGACTTAATTTCGGTGGCACTATCCCACAAAGATAGCGCCGCGCCGACTTTGCCCTCGATCTTGCTGCCGTCCGTGAAGATTCTCACGTCGTAATTAAAGGCGTGGTTATTATATTGTTCCTCGTCTACCAGGCTACTGAACTCTACAGTTGTCTGTTCGGCGGGGTGGGGGAAGTCCATCGCACTTGTCATTGTTTCTATGTCCCGATCCCCTAATGCTGAATGGGGCAACCCCTCTTTGCTTCGTACAGTGAAGCAGCTTCACGCACTCGAAGATCGAGGGGGAGTATCCCCGCCAGCAAGAGGGCCGAGTGCAGGGAGACTGTGCGATGGGCTCTGCAGAGCTTCTGAGCGAAGCCTCTTTGTACCACGTTCAGCTGTTTTCTTATCCCCAGTTTGTTCACGGCTGGCGCCCATACACTCGCGGCGTACAGCACTATAGGTTCGACGGCGGCGGTGTAGATCGAACGCACGACCTCTGGATGCAGTCCCCAACTCACACGTGCAGATCTGGCAAGGTGCTTGTAAATAGCAATTGCTTTTTTACATGCGCCGGCAACGTGAGAGTTGAAGGTGAGGCCTGCGTCTATCGTCAGTCCCAGTATCTTCACTTCCTTCGACATGCCAATGCCAATCCCGCCCATGGTCAGGCGAGGAGTGTCATACTTTAGCTTGCGTGTAATCACCATGGCACTGGTTTTGTGTGGCGCAAATTTCAGCTTATTTTTGACACCCCACGCACGCACATGCTCGAGAGCGGCATTGGCCTGTTGTTCTATCTCCAAGGCTGTGCCACCGTCGAATAGCATCACCACATCGTCCGCGAAGGCTTGGCAGTAATCGCCTCTAGCCTCCAGCTGCTTCAAGAGCGGGTCCAGTAGAAGGTTCCATAGGATGGGACCACCAATTGAGCCTTGGACGCACCCTTTCGAGGTTTTGCGTCTATTCTCCGCCCCCGCATACCTGACTATTACTTCCCTGTCACTCAGGTAGCTATCTATTACTCGCCTCAAGTTGATCGGACACTTTTCCTCTGCCAAACGGACTTTGATCGCCGGCCACCATGCGCTGTCGAAGGCTCCCTCTATATCCAACGACACAAGAACAATAATTTTCTTACTCTCCAGCTTGGCGCGGATATTCTTCACTAAGGTGAAGAGGGAGTCCTCAGTGCTTCTTTGGGGCATGAATCCGTATTGGCGAGTACTAATCCTCGGCAATAGGTGGAACTTGAGACGAGCAACCAGCATCTTTTCATATACTTTTCCCAAGACAGGCAGGAGCCCAATCGGCCTGTAAGACTTGGGTACGGTATACTTGTCTTTGCCTGGCTTTCTCAGCACAACCACCGTTGCCTCCTTCCAGGTTTTCGGGAAGTGGTGGTAGGCCAAGCATCGATTTATGAGTGACAAGAAGTAGCCAGGGTTGCAGTTTATAGCTCGAGAGCAAATGTCTGCGGTGAAGCCGTCGGCTCCCGGTGCTTTCTTCGGGTTGAACGACGATATCGACCTCTGGAGCTCGCTTAAGGTAAACGGTGGGTCATGCTGCTCACCATCACCACACGCGTTTACTAATTTTGCCAGTTGTCGAGTTCGGCAATGGTCTGAGTCGTCGTCGTCCTCGCGATCCTCCGGGTAAAATGTTTCGGCCAGTAGTTCCACCGAACCCCCCGCATCCAGGACTCGATCTTCTTTGTGCAGGAGCACATCTTCTTCTCGTTTTTCTGTCATCCTCATTACCCGGTAGATTCCCTCCCAGACCCCCTCCCTGCTCTGCTTCCCGCAAAACTCCTTCCAGCTCTCCGTCTGTGCATTTTTGACCGCCTTCATATAATTTTCTTTTTGTTCCAGGTACAGGCTGACGACCAACGCTCTCCGCACCGGCGCTGCGTTCCTGATCCTGCGTCTGCTGGTGGCTACGCGCTTCTTCATCTCGGCGAGCTCCTCAGTCCACCACGGAATGGTGAGTCTCTTTTTAGTCTTCTTTATTGGCATGGTTTCCGAACATACTGAAGTGATGGCTTTTGTGTATTTATTTATTTCCTGATCTATTTCCTTAATGCTGTTTAAATTTTTGATATTATCTTCATTTAATTGTATTTCTGTCATAATTTGGGTCAGCTTTTCACGAAATTGGTTCCATTTTGCTTTTCGACTGTTGTAAATCCTGGTGGTTCTTTGTATGTCGGTGCCAGTCGACTTTTTCAGACTGATCTCAAACACCACGCCGCTGTGGTCGGAACTCGTCAGGTTCTCCCGCACGTGCCATCCGTTGACTAGGTTCAGCAGGTCAGTGGAGCAGGCCGTTACGTCCACGTGGCTGCTGTACCTGACTCCTCCCCTGATGGTATCGAAGGTCGGGCAGTCGCCCCGGTTGAGGATCTGCAAATCCAACTCGTCCAAGGTACTACTCCACTGCTCACCTCTCTTGTCTTCATTGGGGCTACCCCACCAGGTACTCTTGGCATTGGCATCTCCACCCACGATGACGTTTCTGAAGCTGGCATATTGTGTTACGCATTTTATATGCGCCAGGTATGGCTCCAAAGGCAGGTCGGGCTCGAAGTAGTATGAGACCAGCGTGATCCTCCAGGCTCTCGTATGAATTCCCACCACCACAATGTTGTGCGTGGTGAGTTGCGGGTACTGCACTACGTCCAGTGTCTGGTCAAAAACGATGATCGCGGCCTTGACGGTCCCTTCTTCGGTTTGAGATGCCTGGTAGACCCTTACGCCCTGGTAACATTTTACCCTTTTAGTCCCGCCGATGTAGGGTTCCTGCAATAATGCGACGGCAGCGTTTTCTTTGCCAGCTTCAAGGAGGAGTTCGTGGGTTGCCAGTTGGCTTCGCTGGAGATTAGCCTGTAATATTTTATACCGGTGAGTGTTCTCCGAGGAGCCCTTAGCAATAGGCCGTGGAAGCTCTAGCCAACGCGTCCCATTTCCGGCGGATAGGGCAATCAGTGCTGAAGGCGTTGTGGGCGCAGGAGCTTGCTTTCGCTCTTATGCAATTGATGCAGGAAGGCCCCTCACCAAGCCGTTTATCCGGGCATTCCGCGCTGTGGTGCAGCCCACCACAATGGCTACAGAGGTCTGCTGGTTCTTTGCAAAACCTCTTGCTATGCCCGTAGCTCAGGCAGCGTGTGCACTGCACCAAAGGGGATTGGTCTTCGACCCGTACTATTTGCAGGTCGACTCGGAGCCTTCCCGCTTCCATTGCCCTTCTCCAGACAATCGGTGTGACGCTAAGTACAATGTGTCCGGTGTGTGGATTTCGAGCCTTTCTTCGATATTTCACGGACATCCTTGCTTCCTCGTCCTTAAGGCCACGGAAGATCTCCCGATTTTGGTTTCGGAGGGCCAAGAGGATCTCTGCGTCACTATGAACCTGAAGGACATCTCTCATAAGTATGAGCGGATCCTTGTTGGACACTTCCTCGACAACGAGATTGGCGCCCACAGTCTGCAGTTTCTCCCTCAGCTTTGACCTCTCTTCCTTGCTACTGCATCCCATAATGATCTTCCGGTCCCTAGCTTTTCTTACTCTCTCCACTTTTACCCAACCTTCTTTTGCATCGACCGCCTTTCTAACTTTCTCCATTATTTCTTCGCCTGTTTCTGTCTCTTCCGTGGACGAGACAACCACGGAATGCAGCGTCGCGCGTTCCAGCAGGCGACTTCCTGCGTCGCGGTCGCGCGCCACCACACCCGCGTAGCTGTCCCGCTCTCGCGTGACCCGGTCAGCTTCGAGAGTATCCTTCAGTCTGGCCATTTCATCGGTGTTTCTATTAAGGTGTAATTTATGTTCTTCCAGACCGAGAGCCAATTCGTGGCATTTTGCAGCCAAGGCGTCGATAGCCGCGGTGTTAGTGGTCGACGCCGGTTCAGGTGCTTGATGCGGTGCGGGCTGGGGCGCAGTTTCAGTCTGCTGCTTTCGTGCCTTTTCCGCATCGCAGACCAGTCCGTAGAGTTTGGTTACTGCCTGGCCAATGCCGTTTTTCAGGTCGGTCCTTATATTTCTAGAGTCAGAAAGGCAGCTTTTGGCTCTTTGTAGCCAAAGCTTCGCGTCTTTGACACGGTCACAAGACTCCACAGTTGAATTGTGTGGGCTTGAGTCTCGGGGGGTAGTCGGTTTTTTACCAACTATTTTACTTTCCGATGGCGAAACCACCGTCCGAACCGGTCTGGGCAGAATCACCCGGCGTGGGGACGGCTTTCCAGAAGCTCCGTCTTTTCCCGTTTTAGGTTGAGAGGTGGGAAGCGGGTCACTACGTCCCGCCTCCCACTCCCCAACACTGCGCCTAACGTTTGTCGGGGCGGGGTCCACCCTTCCCGGACCAGACGGGGAACCATCTGTACTCTGGGACCTCGCCGTCTTGGCGGTTGGGGTCCTGACACTCACAAACATACTGGCTCAGGGGCTTCGTCGTCGCAATAAGATAAAAATCCAATCCCTGTAGAGGGGGGATTGTATTGTCAAAAACAAAAGGTCAATAAATTAAGAAAATAAAAATAAAATTAAAACGTTTAAAATTCTCAGGATCTTGTCAGGTGTCCGGGTGTATAATCTGCAGTTATTTACAAAATAGAGCTTAATTTGCTCGGTCAAGAAAACATAAAACATAAAACCAGGTCAAAGTCAGGAAGCTTGCAGGACCCTAAGTTTGTCAAAATTGTTAAAATGTTTGCATCGAGATTATAAACATTTATCCTACCTTGTCTTTGTCCAATGTATCGGGTTCCACACACTCACTCGCAATAAACAAACAGATTATCAAATATCACTGAAATTGAATTGTCACAACACAAATAATAACCAATAAATTATGAAATATCACTCAATTTAGTTATCACAAATAGTGACTAAGCAAAATTATCACAAAACCACAATACAAATATCACTAGCTATCACTGAACACTCGTATACGTAGAAACTTTCAATTACAAATAATAACCAAAAATTTTCAGATACCACTCAATTTAATTATCACAAATAATAACTAAGCAAAACTATCACAAATCCACAATACAAGTATCACTAACTATCACTGAACACACGTATACGTAGAATCTTTCAAATATTAGAAGAGCGTTACACGTCCGCTCAGCTCGGCGTCTCGATGCAAACTTAGGTTTGGGTTAGGTTTGGGTTAGGTTTGGGTTAGGTTTGGGTTAGGTTAGGTTTGGGTTTTTTTTTTTTTTTTTTTTTTTAAATAAACAAACAATCCGCAGACATGTCGTCCGCGCCCTTTTTCATGCATTTATTAGAATTATAATTGCGTTGGTTACAAAATTATTGTGTTCGGCTCTTTTTCTTAAAATTAAACTTATTAATCTACGTGAGTCCAATTTTTTTTTTTTTTTTTTTTTTTTTTTTTTTTTTTTTTTTTTTTTTAATTTTATTTCATGCTTATAATACCACTAAAAATACCACTTCTTAATTCTACAGGACAATGTCTGCGTGGCAGAGAGTGTCGTTCACATCCTCGAATGAGTGTGATCGACAAACTCTGCGGCGCAGTTACAATTTGATTTTATACTAAAGAGGAGGAGAAAGGATGTCAAGTTGTTTGTCTTTTTGCCAGGGACTCAGCCAGCTTCAGCAGAGGTTCTATGACGCTGGCGTCCCGATGTTGCATGGCCGTTTTTAAGTTGTAATCGACGACCGTTTTCGTCGGCGCATCCATCGCTTTCTTTGCGAAACGGCCTATGGCGTCTTCGGCATCATCAGAATAATACACACAGCTGTTCGTGTGTCTTGACACCGCCACCACAGCGTGTGATACGCTATTGTGAACCTGGAGCCTCCTCGACTTGGTGTTAATGATAATCACACTGTCGCAGGTCAAACCCTGGGCCTCATGTATAGTCATGAGGCGCGATCCCTCTCCAGACCCATATCCCTTGTTCACAAGAGAAGTTTTCTCCTCCTGCGTATGAACCAAAAACAGGGTGTTTTTGGCAGTAGCCTGGATTTGCGCCCCCGTGTAGCCTCTCACGCTCAGGGAGTGGACCTGCGACAGCGATGATTTGGAGGCGTAGATTCCGCTGTATATGTCGCTCAAGGTGTATGCTACATCCATAGGGTTGCGATGAGTGCAGAGCAGTTCCTGGGTGATGCCAGCCACTGGATCCGGACGAGTATACCGTAGCTGAAATAGGTTCTCCCTGTCCAAAAACGGAAGCTGGTTAATGTCTCCAATGAGGACAAGTTCGCTTGCTCCGGACAACTTGGCCGCCATCACTATAGACCCGAAGTGGTTCATGAGAGCCTCGTCCACAGTTAACCGGTAACATTTTTCTTGGTTCTTGAACCCGTTCGCCAATATTGAGGCCATAGTGCGCACCTTAGTATTGATTTTGTCACCTAAGCGGCGCGCAAGCTTTTCTCTCAGATCTTTGGCAGCTTCGGTTGTCGTTGTGGCTACAACGTCCCTCTCCCCATCGAAGTTCTTTACCACCCAAGTTGTTTTGCCACAGCCTGGCACTCCGTTGACCCACCTGATGTTGGGTACCACCCAACTTCCTGATGATGCTTGGATGTCCTGATTTTCTAAAATGGTCTGTGCCGTTAGGTTGCGAGGATCCTATCTTCCAACATGACTTTGGTACATTTGGCGGTAACCACCATTGGGTCATCTTCGGGTGCACTAAATTTAATTTTACCCAAGCGGTCCGTTTCGGCCGTGTCCAGGTACACGAATCCACAACTCTCGCTAAAGGCCGCCATGTACGACCCCTCCATTTCCCCTTTGATAACTATGGATCTGGAGTTGTCGTACACCGCAGCCCCCGCCTCCTCGAGCAGCACCCTTAAGAGTCCTTCTGTCTCTCTTCTGAAAGTCTGCATGATCTTTTTGCATGTCGCAAGATTGACTTCTCTGGTCGCTCTCACGACAGCTACATACTCGAGGAAGGCGCTCTTCACGTGATCCGTGACTCCCGAATTTAGGGCGAGTATCGGCGGGCTGACTTGCCCTTTATCAGCTCTGGTTGGTGTGGGCTTTGGCTGTGTGGGTGGTTTAGCGATTCTGGAGAAGAACCTCTCTACGGCTGTTTCTTGCTTGTTTGAGTTGCGGGTTGCGGTAGGAAGCAGAGTGTTAAGGAAGGTGCCGAAAGCTTTCAGGCGACTCCTCGACTGCACCCGATCTTCAGGGCATCTGGTTTTATTCTGCTCAGCTTTATCGGCGGCTGCCTTCTGTTGGGCCCGCTCGGATCCGCTTTGAGTGGCTGGGGTTAAAGGGCTTGCTGCGCATGCTGTTAGTCTCCTGGGGGCTTTGAGGAAACTTAGAGTTTCCCCTCTATCGTCATAAACTATTACCTCGTGGTGTTCAGAGGCTTTTAAACAGCCAAACCTGTCCGCGACCTCGCCCCTCTTCCCCCAACTGCCATCGCGTCCACGCTTATGGTGCGGGCTGTGAATGCTGGGTCTCCTCCTGCCTCACCGATCTGTCGAAGCAATGAGCTCGCCTGTGCAAATGGAGTCTCCACCCCCCACTCGAATAATGCGATCGTCTTACCTTTGTGTCGCATTAAGCGGCATCGGTGAGTAGCCACTTCCACTTGTGGCAGCGCTGCATATTTGCTGCCTTTGATGGTTGATTTGGTGGTGCTTCCGTTGATCAGGGCGGCAAGGCCCGGTGATATTGTTATTCGGGCCCTTGGACGGCTTGTACCGATGCAGTAGCTTATGCCCAGCCTTTCTCCCTCTCTGTTCATAAAGAGGGCGACGCCCCGCAGTCTGATTCCTGGGACGCCATCTCCCCCACATGCCAAGAGGTGTGCGATTGACATGGAGTTAGGGTTTTGCTGCGGGCTAGGCTCCACCACTGCTGCTGCTGCCGCTGATGCTGCAGATTGTTGTGTTGTTGTATGTGTAGTGGCAGTGGTTTGTAGGTTACCAGTGGTTGAGGTGGTTGACGTTTCGGTGTTAGGTTTGGGTTAGGTTTGGGTTAGGTTAGGTTAGGTTTGGGTTAGGTTAGGTTTGGGTTAGGTTAGGTTTGGGTTAGGTTTGGGTTAGGTTTGGGTTAGGTTAGGTTAGGTAAGGTTAGGTTTGGGTTAGGTTTGGGTTAGGTTTGGGTTAGGTTTGGGTTAGGTTTGGGTTAGGTTTGGGTTAGGTTTGGGTTAGGTTTGGGTTAGGTTTGTGTTAGGTTTGGGTTAGGTTTGGGTTAGGTTTGGTTTAGGTTAGGTTTGGTTTAGGTTAGGTTTGGGTTAGGTTAGGTTTGGGTTAGGTTTGGGTTAGGTTTGGATTAGGTTTGGGTTAGGTTAGGTTTGGGTTAGGTTAGGTTGAGTTAGGTTAGGTTAGGTTAGGTTTAGTCTAATCCAAACCTAACCTAAACCTAACGTAACCCAAACCTTACCCAAACCTAACCCAAACCTAACCCAAACCTATACCTAACCCAAACCTAACCCAATGCAAACCTAACCTAACCCAAACTTAACCTAACCCAAACCTAACCTAAACCAAACCTAACCTAACCCAAACCTAACCTAACCCAAACCTAACCTAACCCAAACCTAACCTAACCCAAACCTAACCTAACCTAACCTAACCTAACCTAACCTAACCTAACCCAAACCTAACCCAAACCTAACCCAAACCTAACCCAAACCTAACCTAAACCAAACCTAACCTAAACCAAACCTAACCTATGCCAAACCTAATCCAAACTTAACCCAAACCTAACCCAAACTTAACCCAAACTTAACCCAAACCTATTTTTTATTTATTTATTTGGTCTACCAACAATTGTTTATACTAAAATCTTAATTAGAAACATACATTTTAAACTTAAAACAGTATAAAAATTAGAACTTTATCACGTAACCAACTGTTTGTCGCGATAATTCGACTAGTTTCAAGTCTCGCTAGGAGTTCATATTCTACAAGGTGCAAATTCACTATCATTCTCCAAATAACATGTTATATCGTATATATATCCATAAGTCCAGCATAAAAGTGGAAAAGCCCATAGTATTCTACTCAATCTGGCAATCAAACCGCAACTGCCAGTCACCACCTATTTAACTTCTACATCTGTAGTCCTCTTCCATTTGTACTTCTATTCAATTTGTGTTGATTCTCCTTAAACATTTTCTCTAAAGACGTGAGCCTGAGTGTAGAAACTGTTTAGAAGAAACGGTACTTACTTCTCTCTTCTTGATAGTAAGGGTTGCCAGCCGCTGGTCAGTGGGTTGTCTGCTAGGATCCATGTCGGAGCATTCAGTACAACAATGTCGTTGTACTTTAGACGCATTCTCACGCGTCAGGCCAAAGCACGCTGCGTGCTGTTGAGTGTTGCAGTACCTTTGGAACAAGAACTTTAGTTAGACACTATTGTCTACTCACAATATACTATGTAGTTTTGAATAAATGTCACTGCACATGCGCAGGGATTATTAAAAGATTTAAAGAGACATCAGACCACTACACATGGGTCCCAGTAGAGCTGATGCCTGATCTGGAGCTGCGGACACCTAGCGGGTGTACCGGGCGCCGGCTAGAAAAGCAGGAGTAGCAACGGGCTGGTTTTTAGTCAATAAGAGTCTGACACTCCTCTCGACTCGCCCAAGGCGAGAGAAGTATTTGGATGATTTTCCTACTTTAAAAAAAACGGGTAATCCCCACAAGGAACATTATCTTTCTTAGTGTGATCCATAAACAATTTTTTCGTATGTGTATGTATGTAAACATACTACCACTATTTACCTTTCACTATTGTGAAATTTACATATAGTTTAAGTTTTAGTGCATGTTTAATGTATAGTCCTGAACATTGCAAAAAAAGGTTAAAATAGAAGATATCTTATACTAGTCACTCACTGGCAAGTAAGGATAGCGTGGTTCGTCTCATCAAGATCGTATTTGTTACACGGACACAGGACTCGCACCTCACTCGAGTCCGTCACACTCCTCATAGCTGAACCTAAAGAAAGAAAAAAACATACCTACATTGAATTCAAAATACTACAAAATACTTGTACAAAGAGCTAAGTATGAAATAATACTGCCATTAGATGCAGGTCGCTTCCAACCGACTGATTTAGGGGATGTCAAAATACTCAATACTTACTGCTCTCAAAGTCATCCTGATCAATTTGTGTCATCTTCGGTGGATTTTGCGAGGGCTGAAAATATTAAAACCACTTTATAAAGAGCTATTGGTAGAAAGGTAATACTGACGACAGAGGTAAGTAAGTACGTACATTAAAAAAGGTACCAAATTCTGACGGCAAAGTTAAGTAGGTACTTTAGTCACCACCCCTATCTATGGAATTAGGTATATTTTTCTCCACAACAAACTTAACAATAAACAATCTTACGATAGCATCATGACTGGATCCCATATTCTCCCTGATATAAGTGCGGGCCGTCAGCCTATGGAACGGCGTCTCCACATATCCGAGCTTCACAGTCTCTGGTAACGTCTGCTCCAAATGATCCTGTTCCTCACCAGTGGTAAGGAAACCGGGGGCTTGATAGCCTTCTGGTGCATCTGTGGTAGAATTATTATTTTCTATTTATTTATTTAATTTAATTTGGGAAGGATACTGAGACTGTTGGTGTTAAAAGTTATGCTGATGAGTTATAATATCGTATCGTCACGCCTTTTTATCCCCGAAGGAGTAGGCAGAGGTGCACATTACGGCGCGTGATGCCACTGTACAATGTACACCCACTTTTCACGATTTGTGTTAAGTCCCATGTAAAAGGAGGTGAGCCTATTGCCATATACCTACTGGGCACAATTCCAGACTCCGTGCTACTACAGTTACTGAGAAATTTTCGAAGAACCGAAAAAAGCCCAACAGTCCTTTGCCCGACTCGGGAATCGAACTGACTCGTCCAGCGAGTAGCAGTGAGTTATAATGATACTTATTAAATTATCTGAACTATAAAGTGCATATACTGCATTGAACTTATATTTAAAACAATTTTATCATCACCAGCCTGTAATACCTTACCTTCATTATAATACAATCGCAGACTAACATCATAGGACTCAGGCATTTCATTCTGACAAGCTTGCATGATGACCACACATGCCCTAATCAAGTGGACAGTCCTCTCTCTAACATTGTCGAAGGAATATCGTGTAGAAGTTTTGGCACTGTCCCGAGTTTTGGAGTGCACATTCATGGTCACCCCATCTGAATTGTATAGATATTCAAATATGTGGTATTCTACTAAATTTTCCGCTTTACATTCGCCGTCGTAAAAGCATAGGACTAGTTGATGTAACTGAAAATGAAACTTTAATAAGTACAATATCATAATAGGGATGATGACTGGATCAAAAATAAATTATTACAACTTTTCAATACAATAAAATATTCGAAAATAATCACACTCTCATTCATAAATTTGATGAACTACTTAATTTTCGATTTTTTTTAGATAAATTACTAGAAATAAGTCTGCTATTTCAAAAACTTATGACGTCATAATAAAGTATTTCATACAAAGTTCATAGTAAATATCGTTTTTGACTTTTCGAAAAAAGTATTGAATTTGACTAGTAGGAAACAAGCCTATTAAAACCAAATAGAATACAAATTAACTAAAAGAACTTACATATTTCTTATCAAACGCTTCAAAAGCTTGAGTGAGTGCGGTACTCACAAACTGGGCTAGTTCATGCCTACATTTCTTCTTCAACACTCGTAACTTGATGCCCCCGAAACTCTCAACCTTATAGCTTTCTTCAGGGAACACATTCTTCAAATACGTTATAGTACTTACAGCAACTACAGTCAATTGTTTCATAAATGTTACCGAACTTGTGTACGTTTCTGTCGCCTGCCGCGGAAATAATTTTACCCATTCTGCCACCGCCTGTGTGTAAGATAATACTTATTAAGATTTAATAACACTTCTATTGATATTTTCACGTTTACGTGCGTGAAAACTTTTATTACGTAGAGGTACCTGCTTAGTAAGAGTTAGTAAAAAAACGTACGTAGTTACGTAGGATGATAAAGGTAAGTTAGTATTTAAGTAGCCTTACATACGTATGGTACTAGGTTTCCCAGAATTTAAAGATGACATGGTTACAGCTATGCTTTGAGGACCTTCTCAATACGTTGGAGATATAACATCCATTACCTGTGACGTATAAGAAGCTGTTGCAGACATTATCACTAGTTAAATTTAAAAATGTTTAACAGAAAACGGTAGCGTTTGCGTAAAGCTTAAATAAAGTATTTTAACAACTCACAGATATTTTCTACTTTTTGACTTCCCGCCTAAAACATAACACTGCGCATGCGAAAATGGAACGAACCTTCTTCCAAGGCCACAGATAAAATATGATAAGTGCCACTTTGAGTGCTTCAAAAAGTTTTATTCATCATGTCGCTCGCTCGCTGTATATTTTTTTTAAGTAAAAGGTAAAAGTACAAACACGTCTATAGAGTATTGTGACAAAATAGTTCCATATAAAATAGTTTCTTTTTTCAAATAAATATGACTTTTTGAAAACAAATGACGAAATGACATACACAAATAAATTAAAAATAATTTTGAATACTTTATAGTGAAAACTGCGAAGGATTTTTGATATTAAAATCGTAATGCTGTGTCCTGAAGCTTATCTAGTGCAAAACGAGACAATTCCTAAAGAAGACGATGAAACGTGCATGAAGAAAAGTAAAAAGATACCTGCTGAAGGTTCAGGAAGCTTAGAATTAAACTCTTATAAAAATCCCAAAACTTGGAAGAAATCTATATCCAATTTCTTTCGCAATCAGCTTCGTCCAACCAAATCCAATGACGTAAGTACTTTTTGAAATCCAATTTGTAATTAGGTACTTGATTTTGCGTTTTCTTACCTACTTTATTTTACAGGGTGATCGGCCGTCTGGAAGTAAAGAAAATTTTGAAGATAAAGAAATGAGTCCAGAACAAAAATGGCAATCCTTAGGGAAAATATTTAGACGTCAAAGTTTTGAACACTGGAACAAGTCATCAAATCAGCAAGGGGAATGTTCATCTCAGAACAAACGTATCGCTGTTAAAAAAGTATTGTCTAGCTACTTTGGTAAAATCAAATCTGCTACTGGAGGTACTAATGATAAATGAAATTATGAGTAAATAAATATATTAAGGTTTTGTAATTACTGTTTTATTTTTACTAATTTTAATCACAGTGCCTGGGGGGGGGGAAGGCGATGCCTCATCTGGAGCTACGGACTACCTAGTGGTTCTACCGGGGCTCCGGCTCGACAAGCAGTAGTAGGATGGATTTTAGTCAGTAATTTTAGTTTATATACAAATCTGACGTAGGTATGTATGAATAATAGGCACTTAATAATTTGGAACGAGTTGCATGTTTAATCTGTACATCTGTTGTACACATCCTAATTTATACACAAAACATATAAATGAAATTTGTTGTGTGTTTGTAATATTGAATTAACCGCTTTTTACTACATGCCTACGTCTACATAATGCATAGAATACCTATCCATATGCATTATAAAATAATTAAAAACAAAAGTAGCCCAAGTTACTCCTTAGTAAATCAGCTACCTGCCAAAAAAAACCGTCAATGTTGGTCCAGCTATTTCAAAGATTCGTTACAATAAACAGACAGGTAAAAATTGAAAAGTATGTTATTTTGGTGTCTGAAAATTTAAAACAAGTAAAAGAATATTAAGTACAAATTACAATATCACATTATGAAAAATGATCATTATTTTACGAGTTTTACGGTAATGGTAACATTTTGTATTATGTCACACATGTTATTATGCGGGCAACACCAATTAAAAAGTTAACTGACATTTCTGGCAGCAGGCAACTCGGGCACGGAGTTCATTTTCTGCTTCTTTTTGTGTGAAATATATTTTTTTTCAACCATTGGTTTCGTTTACCAATACAGTATCAAGTTAATTTTTAATTTTAACAACATCTTTAGTTGATAGTTTACTTAAATAAGTTAGTGTGTTCACACGCCCTTGAAAACAGTGTTTTAAAAAAATCTAGTGTCAGCATAGCAACAGCACTTCGGTACATATAATTCCTATTTTGAGGGATATCGTTCACTGTAAGAAGATAGGGTGCCTTTTTTGAAGTAAGTATTTTCTTAAATTATTATTTAGAAACAGTATTCGAGTTGTAAAACAAAGTTTAATAGGGTGTACCTTTGTGCATTCGTTCCGTCCGTATAACAATACATAGTTTATTATAGTGAATGTATAAAATATACCTTGCAGTTATGCGAGGTGTTTCGCGCAATATCCAGTGGTATCTCGGTAAAATGATATGAATTTTAATATTAAGTGTCCACTTGAAAAGTCAGTGTGTGACATTAAAGTGCATTATTTGCTTTTTGAGTTCACATCTCAATGATAGGATGATGTCATATTTTACATGTAAACTTCACAGGTTTGTATCGTAATTTTGCCAAGTTATGTATTGTTATGAACAGAGTGTTATAAGCTATTGACATTGCACCTTGAACATAACAAAACAACTTAAGACTGGTTTTGCACAAACAATCACACTTCCTGGCTGTAAACTTAAATGAAGAAACAATACTACTGATTCATTACCCATTTGTTGTTTTATAATAGATACTAATTGTAGGTACCTACTTGAATGTCTGCTATAAACAATACAATCTTATAGAAATCCACATAAGTATAGAGATAAATTTTATTGAAAGGGCCTCTATGCTTATTTCATTTATTAATGTCCATAACTTCCTTTAATTTAATTTAGGAACACCTCAAAAATATTTGGTATATTACCCAAAATTATTTATAAGTTTGAAAGTTATTACTTTAATAAAAAATTATGTTATGGTAAAAACTAACTTTCACATATTATGTGAAAGTAGTATTAAAAATATATCAGTTTGTACAACCACTATTTAGACAATTGAGAGTTGATAATTGACTGCTTGAAGTAAATTGGCTTTTATACAACTTACTAACTTGCCTAGCCTCTTGCCTTCAATATAATAATAAGATGTAGTTATTTAAAATTACATTTTTAACAAAAAATATATTTAAAAATATTAAAATAGGAGCCGGCCAGTAGCAGGAGCAAGCTACCAATGGTTAAGCCTCTAGAGACTTTCTGTCTTTAGAGCCTCCTCACAATACATACCATTTCTAAAAGAACTGTTTTCTGTAACAGGCCTTTGATCCATCCGCCTAACGCCAGCCTCTTAAGGTGGTTGTCAAGGCTATTTGGTATTAACCCATTGGCGGATACAACTATGGGCAGAATGATAGCCAATTCCACATTAAATATAAATTATACTAGTAAAAAAAATATATATTATATAAAAACAAGCTTATGAAAAATTATCCTCATTGTTATTGTGTCCTCTCATTGTTTAGTTGTTATAATAACAAGTTAAATAATAAACAACTAAGGAGTCATAAATTCTGATTATGTCTGTGGTTTAGGTCTGGAGTTTATTCATTATTCTCATGTTATTCCTCATAGCACTGAAATGTTCACTGAATCATCAATGGTTAAAATGTTCCTATATTTAGTGTTTTCCTTTATAGAGTTGATCGAGTTGCTATTTGCAAATTACTCTAATAGGTATACCTATTAGAGTAATTTGTCTTTTAAAGACTACATACTATATTATGTAGTCTTCCCATTGTTACAAATTAAACAGTTAAAATCCTAAAGTTCATTGTATATCCCACTTTATTTACACAATTTGCTATTCACTACTTTAACAACCATAGTTATAAACTTATAAACTAACACAAACCATGTAGGTAATAATATTGTGAACTAATCACCATTGGGTACAGTAATTTTCCTGCTGGTGTAAATTAATTTCTAATTTAAGATATCCTTATTATAGTAACAAAACAATGTAGTATCTAATTGTGTCCATGGTCTATTTCTGTTACAATAATGCTACAATAAATATGACTTTTTAAGTAAACATGCTACATACATACATGCTGTATATGCATATGTGATTAATTTAATCTCTCAATTCTCTTCAATTAAATCAAGAACTTCTAAGGTAAATAGGATACTAAGAAAAATAAATATAGGATTCACCAATTATGATTTTATCTAAATTGCAGCTAGAGTTAAGGCCCCTTGTACTATTATACAATTTATATGTAAAATAATGGAATTGTATTGAGTCTAACTTTCTTACAAATGTTGTTGTCTTTATTTCCAGATGAGAAATGAGGATGCATGGCGAAATTTTAGGAATCAAGAAATACACACAGTAATTTAGCATATTGTAAGTATCGAAGGTGGTGCTTTTATTAGAGTAAGATGATAACACGAAGATGGTTCCACCCAACACTATCAGGGGTGGAAGCGGAAAGGATACTCATGGAATGTGGCCACGATGGCTACTTCTTGGCAAGACCCAGCATGAGCAATAAGGGTGATTTTACTTTGTCTGTGCGGCGAGGCAATGAAGTTACACACATTAAAATACAAAATAATGGCGAGTTTCTGGACCTTTACGGAGGCGAGAAATTCGCCACACTTTCCGAACTTGTTCAATACTATATGGACAATCAGTGTCAATTGCGTGAGAAAAATGGCAATATCATCCGGTTAAAAACGCCTCTCAATTGTGCCGACCCTACTACAGAACGTTGGTACCATGGACAGCTAACTGCGAAAGAAGCAGAGCGAGTGATGTTAGAAAATGGTAAAAATGGCTCGTTCCTTGTACGAGAATCGCAGCGGCAGCCGGGTGACTTTGTTCTCTCAGTGAGGACCCGAGATCGTGTCACGCACGTCATCATCCGACGACAAGATAATAAGTACGATGTAGGCGGTGGTACACAATTTAATGATCTTGTCAGTTTAATAGAACATTATAGAAACTTCCCTATGGTTGAAACCACAGGCGAAGTGTTGCGACTGATACAGCCGTTTAACGCCACTCGTATCCAAGTCCGACATTTCCATACACGAGTAAAACAACTTCAAAAGGAAAACGAGGGTCCAATCGAGAGTATGGCTTACAAGCAAGGCTTTTGGGAAGAGTTTGAAACGTTACAAATGATGGAAAATCTACAACTTTTCGACAGAATGGAAGGATCGAAACCAGAAAACATACGGAAAAATAGGTACAAAAATATTATACCTTTCGATCGCACTCGTGTTGTACTGAAGGACATACCTCCTGACGCACCTCCTGGCTCCGACTACATAAACGCAAATTATATCCGTTGTGAGATGATCGACCCAGGCTCAGATTGTCATGATTCTAGTAATGGAAGTTACGAAAACGGCTCAAGTCGAGATAATACACCTTCTAAGAATAAAGAAAAATCGTCTCCAGTCCACACTAGTGTCATAGTTTGTGAAGAAAAATTAGCTAACGTGAAAGTTCAAGGCAATGGTACTAAATTAACCCCACCTTTCGAGCCTTGTGTCCTTCGAACAAATCCGAATTATGTTAATACCACAATTCCAAAATCGACAGAAGAAACTGAGAATGGTATTGTGGATCACGTCTACAACAAGTTATACATCGCCACTCAAGGTTGTTTATCGACTACTATTTATCCATTTTGGTCTATGATATGGCAGGAGGACGTTCGTATAATTATAATGACTACGAAAGAAATCGAGCGTGGTAAAGTTAAATGCGAGCGGTACTGGCCAGAATTAAATAAAACTGAAGTCTTTAAAAAGTTTACAGTACACAATGAATTTGAATCGTCTACCCCGGATTATACGTTGAGACGCTTTGTTGTTACGAAAAAGGACGAGTGCAGCGTCAAAAGAACTATTTATCATTTTCATTTCACTGCGTGGCCGGATCACGGCGTACCGTCGGAACCAGGCAGGGTCCTGAACATATTGTTAGATGTAAATTATAGGCTACAACAGATTATGACCGGGCCGGATCCTCCCGCACAGGCGGTCGTATGCGTCCATTGCTCAGCCGGTATTGGAAGAACCGGGACGTTTATAGTTATCGATATGATCTTAGATCAAATAAGAAAAGAAGGTTTCGATTGTGAAATCGACATCCATCGTACCGTTCAGATGGTGCGCGACCAGCGATCTGGTATGGTGCAAAATGAGGCGCAATATAAGTTTATTTACATGGCCGTGTTAGAGTTTATAGAAACTGAGAAGCAGAGAATTGGTCTTGGTCCCGAATCTAGCCAAGACTCTCCCCGAGTGTGGTCGCATTCCGTTCCTTTTTTATGAAGCGCGCTAAAAGCGCGAAGAAATTCTTGACAAAGGCTTTATCTCGTGGAAAATTATAGCAGGTCGAAGATTCATGTTCTCTTATCCAATATTGTATTTCACGTGCTTAAACGATTTATTAAAAATGTTTAACATTTTATGAAATATTTTTCATAGTGCATGAATAAGTTGAGCTATAAAAGTGGTGTCTATTTTTTTGATATAGCGAGAACAAGATGGAGAATATATAGGAATATAAATACCTTTAAAGGTTATTTTTAAATTAGTACTCCTTCGCTATGATTGTTGCTTGTATAAGAAAGGTAGTCTTTTTAGAAAAACAAAATCACAGTATCGTCGAAAAACTTGGGCTTGCACTATAAAAATGTTGATGGATTAAAATGGCCATGATTAACAATGATATTAATGTATCTTGTACCACAAATCTTCAGCTAGATAAAATATCTTTGGTTCTGTGCCCAAATTTAAGTCGAGTCCACACAACCCCGTTTTGCGGCCAATAATAATCAACCAAAAGTTGCTACCAGTGATTACCAGGAACTACCACTGCACTGCGAAAATTGCGGTTGCAACAATGAAGTCCCTACAGTTCCCGTTCAATGTAACGATTATGGCCTACAAAGTACCTTATAAAGGATTATTTGAATGCCTTGTTCATTTTAATGCCCTACGTAAACAATTTAACTTAATTATTTATTTAGTATATGGAGAAATACAAATCAGGGTGTCTAGACAAGTATCGATCACTCCTGAACGAATCCATCTGTAAATCATTGTGGATTAAATTTTGCACGCTTCATAAAAGATATTTCGGAAGCTAATCTCAATCTCATAAATTCTTTTAACGATACGGAACGATCACGAACGTCGAAAGACATTTATCTAGATTCCTTGTTTTGTATTACAGATCTTTTTTCAAAGAACTAAAACGAAACCGTGTACCTATTTAAGTCATAAACCATATCAATTAATTTCAATGAATTTTATGTAATACATTTTATGCATTTAGAAATGTATAATTAAAATTTTATGTAAACTTGAACAAAAAAATGTTTATTGGAATGCTATTGCATGATTGACTTCGATTAGGTTTAGAACGTCTATGAGTCAATCAAGCTACATGGTCACCCAAAATATTAATGAATTAAGGCTTGCCAGATAGCAAGTTTCACTCATAGTCTAACCAAACTGAATGGTCACTTTAAGGAGCGTGATGTTGATCTGCTAATTGCAATGCACTTAGAGATGTTGTATGGAGATAAAATACGATGTGTTACTTTACATACAAAAATATTATTTATACAATATTTTAAAGAATGAAATTAAGGAATTAATTTTAACAATGCAGATGAAATTTAAGGAATTTAAGTATATTAATATTAATCCGTTATAAAAGAGTAAGGTGAAATCTAATTTTACGCACAATAAAACATGTAATTAGCATTGTGTATAATATTTTGTATATTTAGTTGAGTTTATTTTAGTTGCCGGCCTGATTGTATTATAATGATCTTAGGTTTTAATTTCTTTGGTACTACGATCGTTCCGATTGACGTCATAAGATGGCGACTTGGGTAGTGACGTCATGAGCACTTGTAAGTTTGATTTATAGTTACAAGGGAATGTGCAAGACTTTTCTCTTGCGTGATTTCATTAAACTCCTTATCCATATCCGGACAGCATGCATAGCGTGCAAACAATATAATCTCTCCTCCTGTGGTTATTGTAAAATTTCTTAACGTCCACGTTAATAAAGGAAATTAATAAATATGTATATGTAAAATGAGTGTAAATGCTTGAAAATATATATTGTGACAGGACACGGCACATAATTCCTTGTATGTTCTACTAAATGTTACTTTTATGTGAATGGAAGTTACACTCAAAAGGACAAACTGGAGTGTAAACTAAATTTATTAATTAAATACAGCCTTTGGTAAAATATTATGCCTTAATTGGGTAAATATTTCCAATAATAACAATTTCATTACTGGTATCGCGTATTATCACCATGTGGTTTAAAACCATTTATGTTTTCAGCCGTGCCCTGTCGTGACACGTTTTGTATGAAGCTTAAGAGGAAACTAATAATAAATAATTGTTGTTAATTAAAAACTATTATGTTAGTTGTAAACGGCGACCTGAATAATTTATCACACTGTTGCTTTAATATTGCACTACACGAAAGTCAGGAGTTGACTTTAACGTGATCTCGAATTGGAGTTTGATTTGAAAAGAATGTTATTTTTTATATAATTGGACAACCGTATTCATATAGGTAAACGTTTTCATATAGGTAACACTAAATTTCGTCAAGTTTACGTAACGCTTACCATAAAATCAAAATGGAGACGTTTTTTATGCACTCAGCTTATTGTTATTTTTTTTAGTAATAAATTGTACAAAACATTTTGTGCCTTAATTTCTATAAATTCAAAAGGCAATAAATTGTATAGTTATTTTAAGTAAAATCGTATGCCCATTAATTCTAACGAGCTTGTTTATAAAAGTAATAAATAGGTGCATTAGTCTTTTTTGTCAGTAATGCATGGTAAGCGTTGCATAAACAAATGTAATTTATTATGTACCTTTATACATGGCCTTCGTATGGCAAGAGAAAGGGTTTTCAAACACAGGTTGCAAGCATATAACACAGCTCTAGTATAGTACTATCCCAAACATTAAAATACAAAATATACGTCATGAATATAATTTTAAATGTGAAGTGAGTTTGTGATTGGCTCTTTAAAAGATTGCTATATGTACTAGAGCTAATTAGACTTAAGTACCTACTTGTAGCAGTGATACAGACGTTGTATTAAGATTAAAAATGTAATTAAGTCCTAGTTAGATGTGAAATCGACTTACGAATTGAATAAATGTACCTAGGTGTCTTCTCATACGCTCCCCTAAAACTGTGCAATCTTTTTTATAAACTCTGAAGGAATACCTAGTTAGTGTTTTTATTACTGAACGTTAAATCAATCGATAATTTTAGGAAATAGGTTTTTCATTTTCCACAGAATGGTAATTGTGCAAGAAAAATGTGTGGAGACTGTTTGTATTAAATTGACTGATGGATTTTTAAAGATAATTTCATGTATTATTCAATAGTAGTATGTATGTACTGTAGTTGTACTATCGAACTCACAAGGAATCAAACGAGATATTCTTACAAAAATGTTCTACAAGTCATCTGTACCCTTAGTACGAGTTTGCTTTACGTTGAACGAATACGAAACGAAAGCGCGTTCGGCGCTCTGATTGGCTGGCGCGAATGAACCAACCAATCAGAGCGCCGGATGCGCTCTCGTTAAACGTAAAACAAACTCGTACTAAGCCCTCTGTAAATAAATTTATATCCAACCAGTCTCCATAACTTAAAGTAGTAATTTAAATTAATTGTATTTTTAAAACTTATATTCTTGTCAAAACTTGTAATCGGAGGTGCTTTTTATGTGAAGTATAGTTGATGGTAATGACATGGTGCGTTATTTTTATGTTTTTTTTTTGTTTGTACGCGTAGATTACGTAGTACATTTTGTATATGTAGGCAAATTCAGGCAGTGATAATTTTATTTTATTTCTATAAATATTAAATAGTATTCGGTGTAATAATTAAATGTAGGGATTAGTGTGTGTATCTAGTATAAAAGTTACTCTGTAAGACACTTTATTTATATACAACGATTATACCGTTAACGCACACTACAATTGATGTATTTGTATATAATTTTGTTTTGTTTTTGCCTTTAAATGGCGCGAATCGGTACTACTAATTTATTTTCTGCGAAAATGTCTATTATGTATAAGAAATAAGGATTTATCTATCCTATCCCGAAGAGCAATAGAATTGTTAATAACAAAGTTAAGCTGGGTTACTTATTAAGTTTACATTTTTGGAAATTCTGTAAAAAAGATAATGTTTCTTCAAGAAAGTATTTATAAAAAATTAAGGCCAATTTAAAGTTTAAACATATGCGATTTTTGTTTAACCAGCATAAAGGATATACGTAGTGTAAATTGTTTGGTTTTTAGTTCACAATAAGCCAAATAATTATGTATTTTGGTGTAATTTCGTACCTTACAGATTACTAAAAGCAACACAATGATTGACTACATTGAGCAGTCCTTGGTAACAAATTGGCTACCGCACAAAACATGAAAAATATTAAAATAAAAAATAAATTGTTAATAATTAAAAATTAATAACGTCTTATATCGGTGTTTTAGTGTACCTAGTACACGAATTATAATATTTTATTCACACCCTAATAAGGGTATAACAAATATCTAAATACTTAGAAAAATTGTCACTGCTTGAATTATTCAGAGCTATTATATGTTGTTGGCATTTTATTTAAACTATTATTCCAATTTGTAAAACTGAGCTAAAGTAATCGTATGATGGTAGAGGAAAAAGTTTTATCGTCCGATAAAAATATATGTTGTGTTTTATTGTATATTATCAATAAAATGTGATACCGACTGTGTGATCGTTTTTATCTTAGTTAACTGATGTCCTTTTTAGTAGGAACCTTAGCTACATTGTGGCTCAATGGTGCTTTGCATAGCGCTGATCTTTTTCGCGCCAATATATTGAAACTGCACATGTGCACTGAACGTTTTTACAGGAATTTGATTTTATTATTAATTGATGGAAAAGCTATTTCAGAATTTTCCATCCTATTCCTATGTACCTACATTCTAAGCAAATAAAGATTTATTATTATTATATAAGAACTACTAAAGGGCATTTCTTAATTATATTGGGTACTTTAAAACAAGGTGTATCTTGAAAGAAAATAACTTTATTATGTGCAGGCAGTAGCAACTTTTCATTACTGTGTATGTGAAAAAGATGGTTTTTTAACTTCTATACAATGTGATAGGGGCGAGACTTCTAACCCGTTAAGGCTGAGTTCTACATCTAATTTTATCGACAAAAGTCGGGGGACGAAGGGGTCGAATCCCCTCCCCTGAAAATTATGGCTATTTTAATATTTTTTTTACTTTTTTTGATATCAAAGGTTGTATGCGTCGTAGAAAAAACGACAAACGGTTTAACCTTGGCTAACTAATTCATTACTTTTTTCATATGTGTGTATGTGAAAAAGATGGTTTTGTAACTTCTATATAATCCTGTGGAGGTGTGTTTACCCACAAGTTTACTTGTATAGTCAAAATATTGTCAACAATACAGTCCTGGGAATACGATATCGGTAACTCCTATTTCGTACCTATTCATAATTCACTTCCAATACCGATATTCATATTATTCACTAATATTTTATGCATGCGCGCATTGAAGCTGAGACATGACGTCTATGCTCTATAGCGCTGCGCCCGTTGAAATGTAAACAGTTGACCCTTCAGATAAACTTGTACACTCAAATCCTTTGTATCGAAAGATAAAGCTTTTCAAATCTATGTACATGGATAAGGATGCATACATAATGCAATGTGCATTCAGTGTTCAGTGATAATATTTTCTGTTACATTTTTCCTTGTCACATTGTAATAGTATTTATATTTCCTAGGCGTTTCGTGTTTGTAATGTAAATTGTGTTCTTTTGATTGGCGTGAGCCGATAACCCTGCATAAATTCAAGCTTTTTTCACAGGATAGTCGGCAAAAATATTTGCCTAAATATGAGATACCTACTTGCACAACTATTTTGAGGTGTATGAGGACTGGAAGAGTGTATAAGGATGAATGAGAACCTAATTGATTGATAAAGGCAAAAATCTGAAGAAGAACCTAAGATAAGGTTCCTTGCTCAGCTGCCGTACTTGCGGCCACTACTCTAGAACTACTTAAACAACTATGTATTGTGTGATTTTTCTTAAAAGACTACTTGTATCAATATGTATGTCAAATGAAATTAACTCTAGCTATACTTTCTGAATTACAGCTCCATAAATTGATGCCACTGAATGCAGTAATTATTGGGTAATGAACTTTATGTACTATAAGACAAGGTTTAAATAAAAATAGACAAAGTGATTTTAGAAGATTTATTGAGCTTAACAATTATATTAAAACAAAGGAAAGTGTCACATATATAAAACTTTGAGATTTACTTTGTTTCATACATATTAAAAGGTTATTTCAAATTATATAAAGTTTTCCTACATTAGATTTTGAAGTCATGTTAAAGTAGTCAGTTAGTCATCGTTGTTGACTTGGATTTCTTCAATACCGTCACTCTCAGTCACCAGAGCCCTCTCCAAGATCACTCTGCCTTCCTTGTACCTAGAAAAATATTGAAAAATACAATCAGAGGGACTTCTTCCTAAGGAAAGTATGGTTTAGGTAGTGAACTATAATTTTAATTATTAGCCACCTTCACGAAATGTTGGATTTGGTGGTTTTATATTTAAAACCTCTACCTTATTTTAACGAAAAATAGTAAAATAATGGACATGATTTTTGTTTAGATTTTTATTTGGTAGGTATTTGTAACTACACTGCTACAACAATAGTGGGTGGGTGAGGACTTACTTTCAGGTTCAATTCCTGCATTATACAATGAGTGATCCATAAATTAATTAGAGATTATAAAGAAAGAAAACATAATTGAATCTTGTAAAATACTAGTAGAATATGATATTGTATTTCTATTATGATGATAAATTACATACCTCTGGTTCTCTTCAGTAGCAAATTCATAGACCCATCCTAGCTTAGTGCCGCAGTTCTTGCAGGAGACATCGCGCACCATATGTCGACCTGTCAGCATCACCCGATCTTGCACTTCAGAGTAAACTAGGTTCACAACCTTGTGGAATAAGAACGCCCGACCTAAAACCAATGTTAAATTAAAGGACGTAAGTATATAACATAGTAAACAAATGTGGTTATTGGATTTGTTGACAATAATTATGGTACTTAGCTACACGCAACTATAGATTTCAATCTCTGTACAACTTCTTATATTCTCGCAAGTTTCTCCAATGTCCTAATTTCATGTTATGGTGACCTATACATAATTCATAAAACTTGCTTAATGAATCATGGTAATATTAAACACAGTGATAGTGCAAAATACTATTGCGTAAACAAACAATAACTACCTGTAGCTCCAGTGAAACGTGTGCTGATCAACTCCGAACGATTCGTCAGATTCACATCGCATGATGCACAAGAGAATAAACGAGTACCACCAATGTGGTCAAGAAATATTTTACCCATTTTCAAGCTTAACAATTTCTTTATTTTATTTTCTTTGTTTGTTGTCAAAACAATCGATATATTCGCTCAGCTGACGGAATCGTGACGTCAATGACATCTGGCTGTCATTTTCTCTATGGCAAGATGGCAGCCTAACTCTCGTTCAGAAACACTTAAAAATATGGGTAGTTTGTTGTTTTCTCAAAAGAGCAACAAAATTATTAAAAGAATCAACGAAGATTAATTGTAACCAAATTACTAAATAAATAAATCTTTCAATTAAATATTGCGTACACCATTGTTTTTATATTCAAATCATGTAAGAGAATTGTTTTCGAACGAATTGTTCACCTAACAAGGAAAAAGAGGGTAATAATACTGCGAGCGACATTCAAAAGTTTTCAATAAATGTTTTTCACAGAAAACATGATTATCAAGGATGACTTAACGTGATAGATATGGGCCAAAGTAAAAAGACCACGATCAAAGAGTCCTTAGCTTCTTGCATTTCTTCAATGCCTTATTTGTCAGTTTCCAAGGCAACTGTCTTTTCATTTTTACATGAACTATGAATTTTATAAAAAAAAGTAAACACAGTTACGTCTGTTATTTTATTTTTACAAAATTAAATAGATTTAATTCATGAATAGTTATTATGGAAGGTATAAAAGAAGAGGCTATACACCATACAGCATTAAAACTCGCGGAAGAAATAAAAAATCTTTCAATTTACAAATCATTTTATAGTGATGTGCAGGTATGTATTGGTAATTGCTGTTATTACTTATTGTTTTTATTTATGTTACCTACCTAATATTCTTAAATAATAGCTCTTTACATTATCGTCTTGTAGTGTATCTAGAAACATACGATGAAGGTTTTGTAACATGAATTGATAAATTATTATTATTGTCAGTAGATGTAAAAAATGGTAAACAGCATTACCATTGGGGTTAGGGCCGGAAGTCACTATTAGATCGGAGCATCCATCACTATCATATCGATACAAAATAAAAATTACAGCCTTTTTACACGCAACGTGGGTGTACTAGTGAACTTTATTTCTTTTTTTTTTTCAGAAATTAGTATCGTCTCCAAATGTTAAAAAGGAAGATTTCAAACAAACATTGCAACAGGCTATGAAAGAAAAGGGTTTAGATACTAAACTTAGGAATACAGTTTTTCATTGGGTTAGGACACAGAGCAAACAAAACGTAAGCAGAAATTAGTCTGAGATTTTCCCTATTCGAATTCCTAAAAATCGCCTTTTACTGTAATGCCTGTGAATCGATTGGTAAATAAATATAGAATCATAAATGAGATCCAAATTCCTTTTTCAGAAATTAGATCCACTAACATCCCTTTTAAAAGCAAGTGCACAATGGGAAAAGAGAATACATAAATCGTTAAATTCAATGTGTACAGATCTTGAGACCTCGTTAGCAAAAATCAGACCTCAAAGTGAACAGGAAGAACTATCTGAGAAATGGAATGAACTTAGTACTTACACTTTAGGTAACTACAAAACTGATTTGTCGTTTGTTTCACGAATACGACCACCTCAAGTCACTAAAAGTCGACGATTTATTTCAGACCTTTCGAAATACAGACCTGTTTATGCACCAAAAGACTTTTTGGAAGTACTTATAACTTTATCCGGCTATGTTCCTTTCACTAGAGAGTAAGTGTTTACATCTTAACTTTGTATCGAACAAAGTAATGTAACATCTTAAGTATTCTTTATTTAACTATTATTTACTTTCAGAGATGAACCAAAGTGGGAGTTTGCACATTTACCGATTCAAGTGAAGACCTTGGACCAGCTAGTAAGTAAATAAGTATATGTACTTTAAAAACAAAATTTTGATCTATTAACTAAAATTGTGGTGTTCCTCAGGGCTCCGTTCTAGGACCTATGTGATTACGGCGATACATTTTTTGCCAACTTTCCTTAATTTTTTCAGCGCAAAGTTTTCCCAGAATGGGCAAACGGTGAACCTCTTTTGGGTGTAAATCCAAATATGCCGAGTACAGTTCCGGGTTTCGCGACCCTCGAAGCGGAGCGTATCAGCTTGGGAGAGCGAGTAGCAGCACTTGGTTATGCACCGGTTGTACAGGAGTACTTAAAGAAAGGAAGTCCTCAATGCCTTCGAGCGAAGTTGTGGTCACAAGTCTTAGGTTCTGAAGTTAAAAGCCAGGTACGTGATACTCAGTTAAAAACATGGCAAGTACTAACATATGAGTTCGTATGTAAATGCGTTTGATTCTTTGCAGCAAACGGCATACTTCGCTCAGCTAAAGAAAAATGTTTTGGAAGTGGATTTGATGATAGACAAATTAATATTCAAAGATGTGCAATTAACGGCTTCGAACGATGATCAGTATTTTGTATTTGAAGATTTATTGTATCAGGTAAGCGATGGGATTAATAACTTCAGGTGAAGTAGATAGAGAAAGGAGATTTTGACAGAAAATTCAAATGCTTATTATTCTCATTTACAGGTCATGTTATGTTTTTCCCGCGATGTCGATGTAATGCAACAATTGAAAGGTAGTATTGGCAATCCGCCGACGGTGACAATAAAAGGAAAACAGACTTCAGCGGAAAGTATGACCGTGTTTCCTCCGAGCGGAATCATACCTTTCCATGGTTTCACTATGTATGGTAAGGATGTTTATAATGTATTTATAGGAATCAGGAAAAAATCTAGAACACACTGGTTGCAAGCGCGAATACCGAATTATGGGCTTCGAATATGATGCCTGGGGAAAACCGGTGTGTCCTGATTTTTAAACAATATGGATATTATCAAAAGTGACCACATTTAATAACGAACGCGACGAAAACGTCGCTAGCTTAGAAGAATGTTTGTATGATGAAGATATGATTTATAGTATAGCTTAGAAACGTGGCGGCGCCGCGTCTAGTTCGCGCGAAAATATCAAGGCAATTGATCGCGTTTGCGCTGCGCCGTACCGCGCCACACCGCATCCCACGTGCGGTTCGCACGCCGCATCGCCTTCGCGCCTAGATCGCTCACGCAGGACGTCGAATCTCTGCAGTATCCTTTGGGTGATTGGGTGATTGCGTGATGCATTTTATAATTTCCTAAAAAATAAATAAGTTGGATTAGGTTTATAAATCAGTCTGTCAGTATCAGTTCAGTGATCAGTTAGGAAAGGTTGACGTAAAAATAACTTAATTGCAGTAAACGAATCTCATATAGGTACTAAATAATTCATTGTATGATTTATTGTTTCTAATAACACGTCACATAAAAGGAAAATAAGCGTGCGTTAATGTGCGCCCTTTTAGGTATTAATAAATTGATCACAAACAATGACTCAAATTAAATAGGTACTTTAAATTGAGTCATTATTTGTGATCTATTACCTGCATTGTTCACTGTACCTATAAGTAAAATAAGTTTGTATATTTTGTTCATTCTTGGAATTTATCATTCACATTAATTATTATATTCTACTTTGAAATTAAATGTAACGATTTATTTCTTAGAAAAATACTTAGGTATTTACCTACATAGTTTTACCATTGAAAATGAATGAAGTTAAAATGAATGAATATGAATAATGCTTTTGGCATTTTGAAATCATATGTTACATAACGACACAATTTCTGTATTCTTAAGTCACTATTTACTTTATTATTTAGTTAATTACGAGTTACGGAATACCGATAAGAAATTAGGAAAATCTAAAATGTTAATGAAAAAGCATTCCAGAATACTTCTTGAGTGAAATCAATATAATTAAACTGTTGTTTCAGCAACTCCTTTCTGCTATTTGTACGACGATCCTGTCCAGTTGTACTATACGTTTCGAGCGTTCTATGTGCGGTACTGGCATCGGTTGCACTACATATCGACTCATTCACAGGTAGGTCATAAGAAACATTAATATAGGTAGATTCATAGAACAATACATATACATATATCCATCGAAGAAAACTTAGGTACCTACAATAGATTAGACTACACGTGACTGCACGGTTGGCGCAGTGTCTCGGTATTTTAAAATACCATACAACTTTTCAAAACTTTATTGGTTCATTACCCCACTACCTATCTTGTTAAACATTCTGTGACTAAAATAGTTTATTTTTAATTAATTAATATATTTTTATAACTAATTGTGGTAAGTAATTATTTTTTGTGTAAGTGAAATTCCAGCTTATTAAAAGTCTATAAATATTATTTTCCGTGTTATCTGTGACACTTGTTTACACCCAATTTTCCTGTAACTTTTCAGTTGTATTGAACTTTAGTTATGTTTTCAAAGAATAAGTTATATCACGGAATACTATGTACCCGGTGTGTACGTGCTCTAGGTACTTCTATGGCACGTATGCGTACACTTCAGTTGAATTTATAGACTTTACAATTTATTTTTATGGTTTAAATATTATGATATCTCAAAAATAAGATAAACCAACCTCCCCGAATCACTTAATTCCTTTTTTATAAAGACAGTAATTCGTATAACTTCACATGCATGCATTATACATTGCATTAGGTATAAGTATTTTATTTAATAGTAAAATCTCTACATATAAAAATTAATTGTTGTTCGTTAGTCTCACTAAAATGACACAGCTGGACTGATTTTGCTGATTTTGGTCTTCAATTATTTGTTGAAGTCCAGGGAAGGTTTAAATGGTGTGAAAAAAATGTTTAAGACGGTACGAAATTTGCCGGGTCAGATAGTATAATTATTATGGGTATCTAATGGGAGCGTAAAGCTGAAAAGTTGGCAATGTACTTGAACTCATCTGGTGCTAAATATCATCAAATACATATCATGTTATATCGGCTTGCTCACGTAACTGTTTGACAAGGAACTCGACTAGTTTCAAGCCATGCTAGAGATTCATATTCATGAGCAGCATTCCGCGTCACACGACGCGGCGATTTGTGAGTAAACCGATAACATAATAATTAATTTATTACGTCTCACGAAAGTTATAATAAAATCATCTGGTGTTGTATCTAAAATATATATTTTTTTTTATTTCCAGGGTATTGTATCATTGTGTCTACTATACGAGAGGCTCCTGGAGGCGAACGAACCTTTGTTATGGATTCATTTTAGAAATATCAACATCAATCCGTAAGTGAAGTCCTACTTATATTTACTTATTTTTTAAATTCAGTTTATGACTTATGAAAAATTAAAATAAATGTACAAAAGTGGGTCCAACCAATTGGCAACAGTTATGACCGCTAGAACCAAGTTAGAACTAAGAATAAATGATCAAAATAGGATTAGATTTTTAGGCATTAAAATGTGTTATTGAGGAAAACCTCCATATTTTCAGCTTTATGCCGTGAATGCCGTGGCAGTACTTAGATTCGCCTCTCGTTACAAAACATAGAATTAGGTATAAACCTAATTTTAATTTTTATTAAACTTAGTAAGCACCTGGAGTAAAGTAAACTTAGTAAGCATCAACTTTATCTCTAGACGAGGGCTCTAAAAATGTTTTTAAATTATATTTCCTTTCTCCATTACAGAATAAGGGTAGTGTTCAAATGGTTGATGCGAGCGTTCAGTGGACATCTACCACCGGATCAACTACTGCTGCTCTGGGATGCCATACTAGGATACGATTGTTTAGAAATCCTACCATTATTAGCGTTGGCAATACTTAGTTTTAGAAAAGAGAATATATTCCAAGTAAATACTTTGCAGAATGTTGATGCTGTGCTAGCTGATTTATCCACAATATCTGTTATACCGTTGTTGCAATTAGCATTAATGAAGCCCTGATGTAAAGTCTTGCGCATATGTTATGTACCTGTCATTGTCAAACTAGACCTGTAAAACTTAGGCAAATAAACCAAGTAATTATGGTACTTATGTGCCTTGTTATAAGATTTGTATTAGAATAATGATTTATGTGTAATATGCGCAAATGTCGTGTTAAAAATGTTCGTGTCAATTGGCTGTATTTCTCATTCTGACTGTGTGAAAGAGATGGCAGTAATATTATTTTAGATGAGGCATAACAATCAGTGCCAATTAAGGCAAATTATAAAGTGTAAAATGTATAAAAAAATATTGTCTGTTAAAATTAATTTGATATTTTGATTTGTGATCCTAACTTCGTCTTACATATGCGCAGGTCTCCGTTGTTGTTAAACCAATTGTTTTATAGTCTTTTATATTAGTTGTTTTGTTTTTCTAATTTTGTAGACTGAGACATTTTTAAATTAAAAAAAAAGAAAGTACAAAGTGTTACCTCAGTAAATTTATTTTTTCTTACACACAACACACCAGTTGCCCTCTTCATAGAAACTATTTTCGATTGTGAAATTGGCTTGTTTACATAGTTCATCTAATTCGCCTTCTTCGAAAACGTGGTAGTATCTTAGTAATGTGTTTTCCGGGTTGTTTGAAAGTTTATTTTCCGATACTTTTCTTAGTTTCCAAGGTACTAAAAGGTCTTGGTGTTTGAACTGTGTTCGGTTTTCGTGTACCGGGAGGTTGACGCCCCCGACCGTGATCTGGGTCTCTGCCTGGGTCTCATTAACCTGGTCCTGCTTACTTTTGAGAAGGTAATTTGATTTGGTTTGGTCCTTGGCCCAAACTGTGATGAGGGCGCGTCCACCTTTGCGTAGTAAACGATGTATAGTGGAGACTGCTTGTAGCCTTCTTGCCTGTGGAAAAGATTTTATGAATTAGCTACATTATACCATTTTTTTCGTCTCTACTATTTACTGCAAGTACAATTACTGAGCCTGGGGTTTCGGGTTCGATTCCCGAGCAGAATAAGGTATTATGAGTTCTCCATTTTTAAATTCTCAATAGTTGCTATAGAGCTTAGAGTTAAGCCCATCAACCAAAATATGTCAAGTCGTTAGGACCATGCTGACAGAAATTTAAGCAGACATTATGAAAAAGGTATTAAATATAAAAATCATAACTCACTTGGCTACTAAAATGATGTATAACAGCGATACATATGACAATATCCGCCGTATTGTCCCTTAACATGGCATGCAGTAGGTCCAGACGTACACAATCCGCTGCGCCAATACCATGAATGTGCTCCTTGCATTCTGATAGTAAGCCCGAACTACGTTCACCAGCTATCTGCGAGATAAATATTTTTTTTAATAAATACTAATATCATATTTCCTACTGGTAAGTGGCTACAAACTAGTACAAACATTTTTATGTAAGATATGTAATCAAATGACCAGACCTATTCCATAATTTTAAGCAATCAGTATCGTCCTTAAACTCCCGCAAGATCAGAGGAGTTACAATTGCGTTTTTGGGGCTTCAAACTTACGGTTTACGGTAACGTCACTCACACAATAAAACAAGGTAAGCGTTATGTCACGCGGGCCATATAATATCGAGCCATATACATCGGTCGAGTCGGCCCATTCTAGGCATGATTTTCCCACTTTATACTATATGTATGTAATTGAACTGGCTTTCCATCTCTATTTACGACTCCCAGTTGTAGGTCAATAAAGAAGATAATCTCATCAAACTAACCTGCACTATATCATCCCTTCGCAGTATATTCTTTCCGTTCCCACATCCCAAGTCCATAACAACGCTGCCAGGTGGAACTCCTTGCATGAACTCAACCACCTTAGGCCAAGGTTTGTGGCGAGTTGTGCTGAAGTGACCTGCTATTTGTTCATACACCTGGAAAATAAAGATGTAACTTAGATCATGTTTGGTAAATACAGTAGAGTTGGCTATAGTAAGTCTTAGGGTCCTTTCATATCTGACGGAACATACGTCGCGTAACGCCAGAACAGACAAATGTATAGAAAAACAATTGACTGATGATACGCTCGACGTATTTTACGTCAGATATGAACCGACCCTTATAGATTTGATGTTGTATAAATTAGAATTACTATGAGATATACTAAATTGGTTACAATATAAGACTGCCGGTGATTTTTGGCTGCGCACCGCGAGGCGAAGGAAGCCGCGCATCCCACTCAAGATTCTGTCGGTCATAGTTTCAAAGTAATCGAACGTCCGCGAACTGTTTGCGTAAGTACCTACTATTAAGTAACTAACAGCAACGTCAAACTTTTTATCTCCGAAGGGGTAAGCAGAGGTGCACATTACGGCAAGGAAGTAATACTAGTTTACAAAATCATTACATACCTGATGAACATGTAGCTCCTCTAAATTACTGGCTACTTCATTCTCCAAGTTATCAGCGCTAACTTTCTCGACACTGTCACAGAGTGTCTTGTATTCACACTCGCAAGGACCACTTCTAGTCCAACGGAATGTAAGAGAGATACGTGTCTCCCTTGGTACAGTGTCACTTGTTATCACTTTGATTTTAGTCGAGTTTTCTACGCGATTCTCGATAACTGGATCCCATGTGCGCGGTTGGATGCCATGCTGCCAGTCATATCTGTAAAGAGAAAAATTGTTTATGAACTTTCATTGTAGAGTTTCAGTGGTACCTATATATCTAATTAGGTGGCAAGTGTACTGCGCAAGGGCTTTGGAGTTCGATAGTCGAATCGGAAACATTCCGCTTTTTCGAATTTCGAAAATTTTTGAAGTTTGAGTGCATTTGAGCATTAAAAATGTGTAATTGTATTAAAACCTTTTATAAGCATTTAGAAAACTGTGGAGTATACATTATTATAATTATTTAGGAGTGCATAGCACATTAAAAAAGCTAGATGCAATGAACAGATGAGTGATCATCATCATACATTTAATGAACTGACAAATAATAATGAACAGCTTCACAATAAACTATGCTACAATCTAACTAATCACCTGGCCTCATCTTGCATAACAAGTAGAGATCTTGCCTGTACTAGAGTTGGTACATATTTGCCGCTGTGGTGTTTCCAGTCCATTACTACATCAGAACCAAGTGAGAGAGACAGTATGGTGCCTCCAAATGGACTGTGCTTGTCCACATGTGATGGGATACCTGGAGTTAATAGAATATTATTATTTTAAAGAGCTTAAATTAGATCTTCTTACAGATTGAGTATTTTTTTAAACATGCTTGTATAATGGTATAAGCTGACGGATCACTTGATAGTAACCAATCACTGTTGCCCATGTACAATTCATACTCTTTTTAGAAAAAACTAAATAAGTATAATAATAATGTGAAGCAAATGATGTCCCATTACATGTAGATTAAAATTGTTCAACGGGCTTCTGCAAGTTTTTTATTAAAAGGTCCGGGACCCTGTAGTCCCGAGATATGTAAAGAATGTGAAGCAAAAATATTTTAAGCAACTTCTTTCTTTATCAATCACATTCTATTTTAAAATAAACTTAAGGAGAAATCAAGATTTTCAGACATACATACAAAAGCTGCTTGAAGATTACAATTACAAATACAAAAAAATAGAAAATCACACTATGTGCATGTGTCTGGTAAGTGTATATGTATGTGTGAGAAACTGAAATTACATCAAACCTTGTCCAGGAGAATACTTGTTCACAGTCAACTGATCTGGCACACCAACATCAAAACCTTTTTCTTCCAACCTCTTCCATAAAATATCACATTCTTCAGGAATTTTCTCTATCAATGGGCTACTTAGGTCCACATCATTGCTGCCATATCTAAACTCATAGCCAAAATGTTTAACCAATCTGTTTTTCAAATTATTGCATTCTGGATTCCAGTCAAAGAGCTTTATGAATGCTTTTTCTTCTTCTTGTGTAATGAAATCATTCAGTAGTAATAGGCCTTTGGGGTTTTCATGTGGGCATATAATGTCTTTGTTGGGAACTGAAATACATACATGTAAGTGAGTAAACCGTGTTTTTTTGTTATTCAATTAACTATATAGCTACTTTTATTAAAATATTTCCAATGTTTACCTGTTTCAACAAAGTTCATATATAGTGGTGTACCCTTATTATCAGCCTTGGCTTTTCCATTGAAAGTATTATAAAATAACAGAGCATCCTCCTTCGTGTTAAACACTAGAAAGGAATAGGTTTCTCCTTTTTCCGCAATATATTTAGGCAAAGTTATACTTATACCATTTTCCTTAATTAAACTAAATATAGCTGATTTTTCTAGCCCTGTTGCTTGCCCGCCGTTGCATAGCACTAGATTCTGGAAAATAATCAATAATTTTATTACCTAAAGCCGATAATACAACAAATATATTGAGCTTTATACGAGTCTTACCGGCCCAGGCACTTCAGTGCAAGTTATTCCTTTGGAACTCTTTAATCGAGCTGCAAATCTTTTTCTTTTCCGTTCAGTTTTCTTTTCTTCGTCCATAATTTACGCTTAATCTAACAATTATATAAGGTTTTAAACACGAAATTAAAAATATATGTGATTATTTACAATTTACAGTAACCACATGCTTTTGACATTACGCAGTGACAGCGACATATGTTTACGTTAGTCTCGTTCTGAAATTATAAAAAAATTAAAGATAAAATGATTTTATGTAATTAACCCTAATTACATCATCACCAACTACAACCACTGTTCATTTTAATCTTATTTCTTCTTTAGTATTACGATTGATTCACAAACATAATTTTGTGATGCATGTTTGTTAGCAAAAGTCAGGAAAGTAAAATGTGTCAGTGTCACGTCACTCAAAAAATTTAACTTCATTTGCGTCTTTGTATTGTCAAAGTCAATTATTTTTTGGGTTTGGTTGTTTATTAAAGGATTCACTCGTTTTAGGAGCGGTATTTGAAATTAGCGAGCTATTAAAAATTGTATAACTTCTCCAGCTTTATTGTTTCAATATGGGAATCCAAAAGAAGGTAATAGTGTTTTATGGTTATGTAAAAACATGGAATAATAATTAATTCTGCTAAAGTTTAACCTTATCATTTTATTATTGCAGGAGATCCGTAGAAAGAACAAGAAACATGTAATTTGTATGGCTTCGGACTTCTTTTATCCTAACACAGGCGGAGTAGAAGAGCATATTTATAATTTATCACAATGTCTAATCAAGAGAGGTCATAAAGTAGTCATAATTACTCATTCTTACGGACAACGAGTGGGAATAAGGTACTTAACTTGTGGACTAAAAGTTTATTACTTGCCTGTAAAAGTATTTTATGCTCAGTGTGTTCTGCCAACCATGATATGCAATATCGCACTGATAAGATATATATTGATAAGAGAGAGAGTTGAGATTGTACACGGACATTCTGCATTCAGTGTATTGTGTCATGAAGTATCAATTATAGGTAAACTGATGGGTTTGAAAACAGTATTCACTGATCACAGTCTATTTGGATTTGCTGACACTTCAGCTGTTTTAACAAACAAGTACCTTCAGATGTGTTTATGTGAGTGTGATCATTGTATCTGTGTCTCACACACTGGGAAAGAAAATACTGTACTCAGAGCAAAAGTAAAAGCATACAAGGTTTCTGTGATACCCAATGCTGTTGACGCCTACAGCTTTACTCCAGACCCAAGCAAAAGAGATCCTAATGTGATAACAATAGTCATTGTATCCCGCCTTGTGTATAGAAAAGGTGTTGATTTAATGGCTGCTGTAATAGCTGATATGTGCCCTAGATACCCAAAAATAAGGTTCATAGTTGGAGGAGATGGTCCTAAAATGTGGCTTCTACAAGAAGTGAGAGAACAGAAAGGTTTTCAACATTGTGTGACCCTCTTGGGAAGTCTCAAACATTCTGAAGTAAGGGATGTGCTAGTGAAAGGGGATATATTTTTGAACACATCTCTTACTGAAGCTTACTGCATGGCAATAGTGGAAGCAGCGTCTTGTGGATTAAAAGTAGTCTCAACTAAAGTAGGTGGTATACCTGAAGTGTTACCAGATAGTATGATTTACCTAACAGAACCAAATGTTGGCAGTCTTGTGGAAGGAATTGAGAAAGCCATGGCAGACATAGACAAAGGCAATATATTATGTCCATTTGAATGCAATATGAGAGTAAGGAAAATGTACAATTGGATGGATGTAACAAAGAGGACAGAAATAGTATACAACAATATATCTTTGAATAAAAATAATCCCCTAGGTTTACAATTACGAAACTACCTCACATGTGGTGTTTGGCCATTTTTGCTAGTTATAAGTCTCATGTATTTATTGTTAAAATTGACAGAGAAAATATACAAAAAGAAACATATTGACATAGCAAGGGATTATAAGTTATAGTAGCAAATATAGTATATAAATATAGTCATTTACTAAGTTGGGAATCTATTAAAATTAGTCAAAGAATGAATCCCAGTGTATGGTTGTATGACACAGTGTTGCCTTGATTATAAATAAGGAGTCACAAATATTGTTATTTGTTATTGTTAATTTGTACAATAAGTAGGTAAATGTACCAAAGAAATGAACAATTATTTATTTTGGAATGATATTTATTAACATTATGGTGAAAAAAAAACATTGGCTTAACTAGTCTCTAATAATAGTCCGCCATTATGATTTATACAATATACTATAAAATGAATAAATTATAACTTCTGTTTATTAATATTATTACATTCCAGTATTATTATTCAACATCATTGAAATAACTTTTTATAAATGTTTTTCCTAATTTATTATAATTAATAAGTGTGATTTTTATATACGAGACTGATGATTAGGTACAATTTTTTGTAATAATGTAACTCGTACATCTTCACTGGAAATTCAAGCTCTGTGAACAAAAGAAATAACATCCATTATATTTATTTTTTGACAACATGATTATTTTATTTTCTGTTTACCATTTATAAAACCCACTTCTCATAATCTTCTCTTCTCACAGGCAGTGTAATATTCCAACTGTGACGAGTAAACTAAGCTGCACCTAAATATTAACGAAGAGAGAACTAAATGTTACTTACACTTTAGTAGTGCGTGGTGGGTGCTTAGGTCGTACTCCAGACTGTTTCAGCTGCAGAACAATGGACCTGAGACGCGCCACATCGCGACCGCGTCTTGGTCCAAAGTCGCATAGCTCAGCTACGCGCTCCCATTCGTTACCATCTTCCACGGTACCTTCAGAGCCGCGTGCTAAAGCTTTCTCGGCATTCCTATTCATTAAAAACACATGTTTAATATAAAAATCTACATTGTGCCTTGTTTCCCACCTGTGAAAGGGTTAAATAATGGTATTATGCAATTTGATTTACAGTTAAAACAATTAATTAAAAGTTGTTTTCAAAAATGTACAAAATGTGTATAAACGTAAAAATACTTTTGAGGGTGATAAAAATGATCCTTAAACTTGTTATTTTAATAAACAAATAACAACACTAATCCCTCTTTTAGTACCAACACCTATCCTTGACATTTGGACAATATGAAATGCTAAACAGATTACAAATCAAATATGAAAAATGAGTAAATTTTACACACTTTCAACCTGAAACCTCCACCAAACCAGTTAAGTTCCTGTTTTAGTTTAAAACTTCAATTTCAGATATACTTACTTAGCCGACTCCCTGATAGCATTGAAAAGAAAAGAGACTTTATTTAGTGATATAGTATTGAAAATAAGTATAATTTGCACAACAGCATAATAAAATACAACATATTGTGTTAAATATATCTCAATATTCAGTTCAAGTAATTATTGTTATCATTATATGTTTAAAAGCATTGCTAATTAGATACTGTTAGTTAAAGATATGAATAATTTCATTTCTGCTGTATTTTTACAATTAAGCAGTCACTTGACTTTTAGTTGCTACATCCATCAACACAAAATCTGTTTATTGCTATAAGCAACCAACCAGAAACTACACCTCTGCCATTCCTATCAAAAATTTAAGTAAAGCAACGGTCATATTTATTGCAGATATTAGTACTAGTAGTAGCAAGCGCGAAGGGAGAAAAAATCTGGTTACATTATAAATACATACAAATCTGTATATTTATTCTAGTAATAAGCTTACCTAAATTCTAAACCATCTTTTAACCCACCATAATAAACCATCTCTAGTCCCACAAAAAAGCTAAGGCTAAGTAAATTACTGTCACTAACATAATCTAATACAAATCCAATTAGAAAATATAATTGTATACCTATTAGCTGCCTTTGTTTTAGCGATAGTCTCCTCATGTGTCTTGTACCAGTCCTCCAACTCCTTTTTGGCTATTTTCAGCATTTCCTCTTTTTTCTTCTCTTCTTCAGCATCTGAAATTAATTAATAGTTGGACTTCTGTTAAAATATTTACTTATCACTTTATGACCATAGTAAGTGGGTGGTGACCTATTTTTGCAATAGGGGTGGTTACATAATCCCACCCCTTTTTATATTATTTGTGTACCCATTACTTCCACATGTTTTTGCCATAAAAGTGTCATATTGTCCATAATCATGTACAAATTAATAATCTTCATAGGGCAACAACAAGAGGTAGAAAGACAGTATCTACTTAATTACTTATAACATTAAAAGAAAAGAAGAAATGGTGGTCGAACTTCCTTCAAATATTGTGCAAGATATGTGATAATGAGACAAGAATTTTAAGCCAATATGGAATGATGAAGTTTGATACATAAGATCAGAAGTTTGATCATACCTTTCTCTTCCAATCTCTTTTTCTGTTCCTCACGCCAGGCTCGGATCTTCTCAGGTTCCTCTCTTTCCTGTTTGAATACTGATGTCTGGATAGGCTCTTCATCTAAAAGGCCATTTGAATCAAAGGCTGAGGCGCTTGGCACTTCTGAAAAACACATTTATTTGATAAGTGTGAGTGCCAATCAGACAATTTTATTTCTATTAGATTCTAGATTTGTGAATACTGGTTATTAATGGACTAAGACATGTAACAACATTGTTTTTCAATGGTTATTGACTGCTAGATAAGGTAAGTAAGAGTCATCAGTTTGTAGTTTGTCATTGTTTAAAATATTGATTTTCAGTTTCGATAAGACTAAAGATTTTTATCGGTGTAAAGTACATTAGGCCACAATTAAGTGTGTAACTTACCCACAAAGTCATCCAAGCCGTTTGAGGAAGATACAATAGGGGGCGGAGCGCTGGTTTCCAACTCATCTTCGAGTCCTGCTAGCTGGTTCTGTTCACGAGCGAGGAACTCGGCTGCTGGGTCGACTTCAGGTTGAACGAAATTGTCTCCGAAATCATCCATTATTCAAAGATTTACCGTACACTAAATAAAATAACAAATCAAGAAAAGAGAGTTCCTGTTAATTAGGAAGCACAGACAAGACAAAGCAAAGAGTGAAGTGCAATCCAAACTTATTGACACGATGACAACTCATTCTGATTACTGTATATGATTTTGATATTTAGGTAAACCAGTTAAGGTCTAAATTTAAATACCTTCAAAGTGACATATACTTCAGGCTGATTCATGAATTTGTGATGTGGCAACATTAATAAAAACAAAATATTGTCTATTCCTCATTCACAATCTGCGATTCTGTCAAAATTATTGAAATTGTCAAAAGTCAAAAACATAACCTCACTTCGACATCCGAATCAGATTATTTTTGTAGATTTTAAAAACAAAAACATAACTTAAAATGAGTCTTTGTTTAAGATCTAAGTATTTACGGCCCAACTTGATAGGTTCTTTATTTCGGTACTCGACCACATCAGTAGAGGCAATTGAACAGAATGACCAAGTTTTAGTGGAAGATGAAGATGCATTGGCTAGAGAAGCTGAGATAGAACGAAAAAGAAACGTATCTAGGTTAACAGAGGCACATTGGAATCTTGTGAATGGACGAAGACCTTACGTAGAGCCTACGAATTGGTCCCACTTGACGGTAAAATACAATAGGAAGTTGTATGGAAAATACGGCAGCGCAAGTGGTGTTAACCCAAGTAAATATTGCTTTAATAATTATAATTAAGACTATACCATATTATCGTCGATCCGTTTGACTGTAAACATTCTGTAATATGAGTGTATTTGCAATAGATAACTTCTAGAGTAAGAGCCATGAATACCAGAACAGACACCAACACTATTCTGAGGCCACAGGCTCTTTAGGCATCATGGAAGTTCCGATCCTTATCATTCTATCTACACCATGATAACTATATTAAAGAACATTTTTTTTATCAATTTATAAAACATAATTGAAATCATAAGAACTACATTCAAATCTTTTCAATTGCAGGTCTTTGTTTTCCAACACAAAGAGAAATCCAAGAGAAAATGGAGTATGAAGCCGTTGCATATCCTTTTACCATAAAAGAAATGATGGAAACCGCAGCAAAGAATAGAAAGGAACAGCAACAGAAGATTGAACAGAGGGACAGGGACATTGCTGCCAAGTATGCTAAACTGGACCAGTGGAAGAAAGAACTTCTTGATAAGATTGCCAAGAAGACTGCTGAAGCTAATGCAGCTAAGGTAAGCAACTCAGATCGGTATCACGCCATAGAGAGTTAAACATTTAACCAACATAAAACTGTTGTGTGAATGAGATTTCCTGAGGCCCAATTACCCAAGAATGTTGTCAATGTATGTAGGATGGTTAGGGATTGTGGAGGCACAATCCCTAACCATCCTACATACATTCTTAACCATACATTCTTAACTCCCCTGGCAAGGGACTTGTAATGCCTCTGGTGTTCTGGGTGCCATGGGCAACGTCAATTGCTTGCTGTCTTATCTCATAAATATAGTTAATAGCAATTAATTAAATTGCTATATACTTAAAAATATATTCACCATTTGATGAAAGATACTGCTGAATTACGGCCTCCCTTATTATGTGATTCTGGAAGACAACTTACCACTAGTATACAATATTGTTTACATTTAAAAAAAATCATCACTCAATAGCCTAAAAAATATAAATGAAAAATTGTAATCGAAAACAATTTCCCTTCTTTTTCCAGGAAAAGAAAGAGAGATTGGTAGAAGAAGTAAGAAGACACTTTGGTTTCAAACTGGACCCTCGTGACGAGAGGTTCCAGGAGATGCTGGCTAAGCGGGAGAAAGAACAGAAGAAACTTGAGAAGCAAGCCAGGAAGGAAGCCAAAGAGAAGATGATGCTGGCCAAACTGCAGCAGAAAAATGTAGAGATGAGTGATGCCAAGAAGTAACCTATTTTAAACTGTAGATTAATTAATTATTAGAGTAATAAACTGTTATTGTAATATTATAAATCAGTTTTCGTTATTTCATGGGCTGAAACAAATAGTGTTATGTCTTGAACCAATGTGCCTGATTGACAATTTCTACTTTTGAAAATTTAGTTAACTTCATCATAGAGTACCTATCCTCTACAGAAGAATAGGCCTCTCCTAAACAATCTGTCAATTTCTCTGCACTCAAGTTTTCAATATCGAAGAATCCGAAAAAGGTTGCCATTTAGAGCGAGACCCCTTTTGTCTGTTGTGCTATGTAGCGTCGTTCCGTCATAACGTCACTGTGGACGCAGCGTCACCGTTAGTACAATAGGTATGGACTGTTAATATAAAGACTAGATTTATAACAAACAATTTTTTAATCGTACATAAAACATGATATTCATAAACTCATAAATAAACATAAAAAACGTCACGAGCTGTCCTCGGACGAGGACGAATAGAGTGCCTCCCGCGGATTGATGACGGTCGCCTGATGTACGGAGCGTTGTGTTATCTGTGGCGAACAAATCAGCGTGTCCGAATCGCTTGCCACACTACTACAGGGGCTACTCTGCCCGTATATGTGCTGGGGACAAAATAAATGATGAAAGATATTTATGTTGTAGAATCCTATGGCTAAATTAGAAGATCCTTCTATTGTGTATTTTGGATTCAGTTGTAGGCTAACTAAATTAGTGTTTATTAGTCTCGCTTGTTACTCGTAATCAGAAGAAAAATAGTTACCTATTTTGAAAAAAAAGATCGGATGGTAACACTAAGTTTCTATAGTATTACCATGTCTTAACTCACCTACAAAATATGTATGTAGAGTAGAGATGGTACAACATACTTACTTTTTTATTAGGCTTCGTTTGCACCGAAATCATGTCCTCCAACGTATTTGATTCCTCGCAGTGCGCGTTCCTCGTGTCGCCTATTTGCCTTTCAATCATTTCTGGTTTCTGTAAATACGATCCATGCAAAGTAATCAAATCTTTTGACTTGTCGTTTCGTACTCTTACTTACTCTTTTTCAAAGGTATGTGTAAGGTAAAGAATCGTTAATCGTTGCCATTCTTTAAAAATATTTGGCAAAACATTTAAAAAAGTAGCACCTAATTCTTCTTCTTAAAAAAATGAATTTCAAAAGACTACTAATGAGATGCATTAAATCTTTCCCCGGTTAAAATTATTTAAGTAAACCCTGATTTATATAAAATGGCAAATATACGAACCATTTCAACGGCGTCCCTTCGCTGCGAGTCACCCAATAGATGCGCGGACTTTGTCATCTTGTTGACCTTCATTTTGTCGTTGGCTATCTTCTGGTGCGAGCTTTGCGCTCTCTTTGGAATCATGTTTACGTGTCTATCGCTATACTGTGCCTCTTCCACTTCCGTGATTTCCTCTGTTGGCTGTTCTTCTGGTGTATTCTGTTTCGACGTTTCGTGAAGACATTGTCTGCAAAATGGTTCGTAGAAATAGAATAATTCTACTGAAATGAAGCTAGGTAAAGAGTAATAGAAAAAAAAAAACCACTCATATAATACAAACGCAAATGAGTGGGGTGAAACCAGAACTAACCCGTTAGGCACTAACCCGTAGCACTGATTATTCTTTATGAACGCGTATATATCCTTGAATGCCTGCTGTATATAAGAGAGTGTCGTCTGGTCTATAGGCACAGAACTAGACGAGCCTGAGCTGCTTGATAAGTCTCCTGATCTCGCACTTGCTTCGAATGAATGTTCTGAACCTGGAAAATAGGAAAAATGTCTGAAAGTCCATTGTGCATGATCATTGTGGCTATCAGATTAAGAGTAATCTAATTATTTTAGTAATCATTTAATCCTCAGGGTATCATGACCTTCAGAGAGCGAAACACAATATCCTCTTTGGTACTATACCTCAATCAATATTTCAAATTTTAATTAAAAATATAAAATCTGTTCATTCTCTACCGATTTTCAGCTCTTTTTCTCTTACAATAGTTACCTGACGACGCCGCACAGTTGGCCCACAGTCGTATTTGCTGTTGTTTGAGCTGCTTCATTTGGTCTACTAATTGTAAATTCAGCTCTTCAAGCTGTTGCCGGTGAGAAATTTCTTCTTGTAGCTGCTCTTCTAATACTTCTGCGTAATCTCTACAAATTAAAAGATCATGTCACCCATGACATCGTCACAACTCCTTGATACATTATTATAGATTCTGCTAGACTAGCTTCTGCCAGTAAATTCGAACGCCAAAAAAGGTACTTAATTCCTGCTTTTATCAATTTCGTAATCCTCCCAGTGCTTCTCTGCACTCCCCAAACAACATACAGTAGTTTTGGCTGTGCGTTGTCTGTCAGTCAATCAGTAATAGAAGAGGAACATATTATTGTTTGATAAAGTCTACCGCAAAGATACTTGTATGCGCTTACTTGTCTTTTTTCGTTAAGTTTGTCTTCGTTGCATACTTAACGTTCGTAGATCTCACGTTCGATCCCGGTGCACGATCTCGGGATACTCCATTTCTGTAAATACATAAATACATAGTAAACATATTGAATGTCCTCATCAGTGTACATCCACTACTGAGTATAGGCTTCTCCATCCGCCACCGAACACAATCTGCAGCTCTTCGCATCCGAATCTAATTTCGGAATAAGTGTAATTGTAACGATTTTAAACTTTGAAAAATTGTAAACTGAACTTACTTCGATGTCACGGATTTCATGAACTTTTCACTAGAAGATCCACTGCTAGCGAGCCATGAGAACTGTTAAAAATTAACTAATATCATTGCCAAGATTGGGCCTAGTATGAAGGGTAAATAACATGAAGAAGAATAAACTAAATTAATTATTATGTTGTCGGCTTACTCACGTAACTGTTTGACGAGGAACTCGAATAGTTTCAAGCCATGCTAGATGCTCATATTCATAAGCAGCATTTCGCGACACACGACGCGGCGATTGACGCGCTACTACTTTACCTACATATATGAATATGCTCATGAATATGAGCCTCTAGCATGGCTTAAAACTAGTCGAGTTCCTCGTCAAACAGTTACTTGAGTAAGCTGATAACATAATAATAAATTTAGCATGTCTCACGAAAGTTATAATAAAAAAGAATAAACTATTTATTAGTTCGTACCTTCCCTTCCATCCCCCTTTCGTTATCCCTGAGCACCGAGCGTACTTTGGACAGCGATTCACTGGTCACGTCTGGATTGTTCCTTATATCTAACACTACTAGAGTCTTGTTTGACGTCATCATCTGTTGGATTGCGGCCGACGTGTTCTCCGTTATACCGCAATTTTGAACGTCCAATGCTGAAACATTAATTAGGAAAATATAGTGATAAAAATTATTATCAGACAAAAGACGACTGGTAAATAGAGGTTATTTGCTTATTCAATCTCGTAGAAAGACAGTTTGCCATTTGCATGCAATAGCTACCTGAGACTCCGACTAAATCGTCAGTTTACCTTGTAGCCGGTCTAACAAATTAATAATCAAATCATCAACCTAAGGAACGAAGAGAGGATCGTTGGCCTATTCCAAAAAGTTTATTCCATTTGGAGATCCATACATCAGGTGAACATACCTTTGATCCACAAATCATCCGCAAGGACGTCAAGTAACTTGCAAACCCCAACGTCTCCTAACTGAGGGTTGGCACACAATGTGATTCTCCGTAATCCTGCCATCGCGTCTAGTTCAGGCAGTCGATACCGAAGTGTGTGTGTCCAGTTCTCACTGTATCTGTGGATCTTTTGATACTGGAATTGACGAAAATACTAAAGCTGTAAAGGTACGATCTGAGTATTTACCTACTTTATGAATCCTAAAAATGTTCGCTAAAAACATAGTGGATAATTTCAATACTGCCGGGATTGCGACAGGACTGTATGAGTAGTTTAGATCGAGTTCTTTCAGACAGCTAATTAACTGACGCTTTTAAACGAATATATATATCCCTTTTGGAGATTGAAACATACTTACCTTAACTAGTTCCGCGATATATCCAGCCCCCAAAGGCGTCAAATCGCATCCTGACAGATCCAGTGTCAGAATGTTTGGTAGACACCTGATAGACTTGCAGACAGCCAAGCAGCCAGCATCCCCGATAAGACATCGTTGTAAGTGTAGATGTTGTAAAGAACTATTCGTTAGTAGGGCCTAGAATAGGTTTAAAGTAATTTAATTCGAAGACAGAGGCATTGAATTTCTTAAATAAAAATGATCTGTAAAAGCAATCTGCGTAAGATTTGGAGCGACGGAGGACACTTTGGAACTACCTTGGCTTAAAGAAAGCTGACCTTCTTATTGAAACGTAAAATGTCATGAACAATATTATAATGTATCACACCCAGTTTTAGCTTATGAACTACTAGTTGTCATCGTACAATATTCGGAGGACATTCAAATGGTTTCAATAGACTTGAGAAGACATCAGATCAGATACTAAAGAAAGGATCAGGTGGAAATCGATGCTCCTTACATAGAATGAAAGTAAATCTTATTACCTCACACAAAGGATTTAAATATGGTATCCTCAGCGGTAGTCCTTCTAATAGTAAGGTCGTCAACAGTGTGGTATTAGAAAGTAGTTGTGCCGTCGCCTCCACTAAATTACTGAGCATGAAGTTTGTGAGTATCACACTTCGTTTGTTCACCGTTTTTGCTAGTCTCTCGCAGTCTATATGTTCTAATACTGTGGTGTCAAACAGATCAATGGATTAAAGATAATTTGAATAATGGATCACGAATAATTTAAATGGTAAAATCTTTACATAGGATGGTATAAAAGAAGACGTATTACGCCGACTCGTAGATATAATCTCTTTAGTAAAAAATACACACCTACAAAAGAAAGGGCAGATTTGAAACCATGTTAGCTACGACTAGATAAATGGAAAATAATAGGCAATTTATGTTCAATGTTATCCATAACGGTTACAATGTGCATTAACTTCACCAGTGTGAAGCCATTGAATGAATCAGTGTTCAAGAAGGTTTGAAAAACACCAGAATGTCTGCATTCTTCGAAGACAATTTCTAACCGGACGCGTGATTTATTTACTAAATATGTTTAATTTGATCCCTGCAATTGTTATTTAAACTTGGTGTGACTTTTTCTCCTACGATTGAAGTTCGTTACATGATTTCATTGTGATGGACAAAGTCCAGTTGTGGTACAAAGATTATTCTAGGCATCTCCTATTTATGATTAATGTCTATAAATAAGCTTAGCAAGGTTATCAATCCATTGACCCTTTGATAGTTAGTCGGTACCTACTAATTAATCAATTCAAGTTGGCAACGGTTTTTAGATTTTACATTCGAGATAGGGTAGTACTTTGATAACGAATTAAATTCACTTCGTATTCGTTTGAGAAATATAAAAAAGTCCAGGTTTTATGATCTCAAAAATTTTGAAAATAATGTAACTATTTAGTAAGTAAATACACTTGTCAGTAAAGTTACTAAAGCCTTACGAAATTACCAGTTTGTTAATCTGAGTTGTATCAACATTACCCGTTTTGACTTGCTGTCGACACTTTATTGAAACAGAATGCAGGCTCAAATCACAGCTGAGTGCATTTAAAATGGGTGGCCAGTCCGCATATTTGATTCTATCCACGCAGAAATCCAACACCTTGCCATTGCCAGAAGGTATGACATTAGTCAAAGGAGTAAGGTTCTGTAACTTGCAACACTTCACGTAACATTGGTGAAATATTCTGCTACTTTTGGTCTCACTCCCTTTGCCGACCATATTCAAAAAACGAGTAAAAAAAACATTCAAATCACAAATAATACCGTGCAATACGGCGCGGTTCTTTGCTCGTAATATCGTTAAAATTTATCTGTTAAATAAATATGATTTTTGATGAATAATTGCTCAAAAATATAGTAAGAGGACAGTTTGAAATTAGAATATCGTGACATTGACGTTAGTTTATTTTTTCATGCCGCCTAATTTTGCTGCGACCGGTATCTCTAAACGTCATTTTTGATGCGTTTTGTGATAACGAAACATGAAACCTCATGCATGGCCCTCACGATTTCTAACTGCATAAATTAGAACGCAGCTTTTGCTGAAAATCAAAGCGACAAACTGTTTATACTCTTTGATCAAAGCTGAAAAAAGTCTTTCTGCTCCCTTTACTTATTATACTCTTTGTTCTGCTCTCAAGTTACTCTGGAAGGAATGGAGACTGCTTATTGAAACTGAGACTTTATATTCTGAAAAAATGTAGGCAGCTTGAAGAAAAGTAAGGATGAAACAAAACACATATTTTTAAGTAATAATTTTTATTAAAATATTTGTGACAGTCGTTTACAAACTTCCACATACAACACAGCCATCAAGGACTAGATATCTGATTTTAATCATTTGCATATTAATACTATTGGCAAATTGAGAAAACATTAATTATAAAATACATATATTTGACTTCCACAAGCGATCGTAAAAGGCCTAAGTGACACTGCAATTAGAGAAATACAAACTTAATTACAAGGACATAAGATATGTTTTTGTTAAAATGAAACACAAGAGACATGAATAGCTATAGATACGTCGTTTGTGTAAGTCAAAACGAATCAGATATTTAATCCATGATGATGACCACCTAGTAACATCCAATCATACTATTTACATATAAAATCTATTTACTAGACGATAACGTATGTATAATAACAATCAATACTTATTAAATCTTGTCTTTTCATATCAGGGCAAATTACAAAAAGTGGCGCTAGTGTGCAAAATTGCTACCACGAATTAAAATGTTCTACGGAATTCTATAAATAAGATTTTTGTAAGATTATTTCGACTGTTGTGGTCATAATTGAAAAGAAATTAACTGTAATCGAATAGAAATCCCTGATATGAGAATTAATTAATTAATGTTAGCTAAGGTAACACACGGTAACATTGTTAAGGCACTTACAATGAGACTTATCAACGAAAGTCTAAAGCTAAACTCAAAATTCTTTACGTTTTCAGGTCACAAACTGTTGTACAGAGAGCGTAAACATTTTCTTTAGTGTGTAAAGACCCTATTCCAAAAGTTATCGGCTAATAACAAATTAATATTTAAATTATTAATCTAAATCTTAAAAGAAGATAATAACTTTTCAATAATATTGATATCACATTAGAGTTACAAACGATGTGATGAATTGAAAATTATATTTGAATTTATTACTAAGTGGGAATATAATAATTTTGTGTAGTTTCTTGCCAAACAAGTTTGATTAATTATTTTTTCTATCAACAGATGGCGTTAAAAACAAGTAGCGTTTAATTTTGTTAACTCATTTCTCAGTTCACCACATCAAAAATTATTGTAAAAAATAAATTAAAACAAGTCTGCACTGTCACCGATAATGCTATACATAAGATTTTTTTTAGTCATACAATATGTTGTTTTTTTTATAATGAAACTGAACCATAATCTTTTAGAATTGTATATCTATGTACAGAAAAAAAACTTATCAGAATGTGAATAATTAAACTGGGAAATGGAAAATTTGGTAAAAAATATTAAATCTCTAACAGTTAATAAGAAAATCCCAGTTCATGAAATAAAACCTTAATTACTTTTTAAGGGCTGATTAAAAATATGACAATGTTTGGTTATCTTTCATGTTAGATATCAGGTACTCTCTTATGTAGCCCAAACTAAGAATAAGGAAAAAAGGTACACGGCATTTATTGAACAAACTTAAACCTCAAGTCAAGAGAAATACAGTCGAAAATAGCATAAACGGAATCAGATGTTATTAGAAGTCAATCCGTATGTGTTTATAGGTCTTTTAAAAATGTTTAGACTACTTTAACAAATTAATAAGTATTGTATGACCATTTTAATTTAATATTCCTGTAATATAATTGTTGACATAATACCTAGAGTACAGTAAACACCTATTAAATATGTACACATTTGTGTTAGATTTTGTCGATTTTTTGCATTATAACGAGATCAGTACTTTATTCAGTACGTAGCCAGGATGGACTTACTTTAACGTAGCCTCAGACGCAAGATTTTTGACAAATGCATCGTTTTTTGAGAAAAAAAGGAAAAAATATAATTAAAAAAAAAATAATAAGTACAAATTATCGCTGGAAAAGGTTCTAATGTGATCATATCAACTCTATGCGTAAAAAAGTTTAGTGTTCGACGTTTGAAAGTGAATTGACAGTAATAACGGCCAGCAACACATTGTCAAATATCTTGAAACTTGGTTTTTTAATAGTTATTTTAAGTTTTTTTTCATCACTGGCTTTTTTGGTGCTATAGCATACATACATACATTAAAACGCGATCGTATTAGAACATAATAAGTAATTAATTTATAAACAATTCAACCGATTTTCAACTTTATACGGGTAGCATTGAAAGGGAACAAAACTTTGCCACATGATGATGATTTTAAATCTTGTTACTAAGCAATAGAACTCAAAATCGGTTGCATTATCTATAAAATTGCATATGACAAGGTGGTAACCAGCAATAGGTACATAAGATCAGACCACGCATTATAACCGTGTATCTAATAAAGTTTATCTAATAGAGATAAACAGAAAGTAATATGTCCGATACTATTCCATTATCGTACCGTGTTGTTATGAGAAAGAAAGTACATTTCCATTTTGGAACCTTATTACAAGACTTTAAAGTTGAAATTCGACTATGTCCCTTTAAAATCAGGTATAGCGATGTCGAATACGATCACGTTTTGTTAACAAATTTCGAAATGATTAAAATATTATGTATACGATATGTGTTATATCTAAATTAGTTAGATTAATGTCGGCTGACCTTTTGACCGCTGGACACATTTAAAAGACTACATTTTTAAATAGGATTATTGCGTAACTTCATTTATTATAAGATAGATTAAGATTGAATTGATTGATCGCCAACCCATATTGTGTGGTGATGAATGCTCAAACCTTCTCCTTGTAAGAAAAGGCCTTTAGTCAGCAATGGTCACTTATGGGCTGTTAATGATGATTGGCTAAAGATAAGATTCAATCAAAAATTGGGTAGCTTATACTATAAAAATCTTCCTAATCGTGGCAAATTTTAAAAGAAATTGGCCTACTGCCTATATTATTATTAAATCTTCTAAGTGAGAGATCCCAACAAGTTTCACTATACATCCAGTCTATATTTAAGAATGTTTCAACGATTCACAGAAATTTGGAACCAACACTGCAGTTTTACTAACAAAATTAACTTTACATCTGAACAAAAATGAAACGCTACTCACAATAAATGAAGTTACACTCACACTTGACGCTAAAAACATTCCATAAGTCAAAAGATCAACCTCAAATAATTATACTAAGCTAGTTCAATGTATGGCCCTCTCCGATCCGACTCCGGTTGGTCTCCATCGCTGTCGGAAGCCGACATCGACCGCCGAACGTTCCATTCGCTCTCCGGATCAGAGAATATGTTCCTGTCGGCTAAAGCATCGTCGTCCATCGCTTCCATGTCCAAGTCGTCTGTTGGAGAAGATAGAATAATGTGTTATTATACTGTAAGTGTTTACATACATAGATTATAACAGCAATAAGATTGAAGATTTGAAACTATTGAGTTTGGTGCACAAAAAAGTTCAATCAGGAGAAATCAAGGATTCATTTAAGACCCACAAAATCAACCCAATGTTGATGGCTGATGTATAATATTCAGATACTCTAATCGTATGATGTCATAATCTCAAAGATAATAAGGTTCTGGGCGCTTAATCTTGAAACCAATCTCAATGTCAATGTAATTTCAATGCAATAATTATTCAATGTCTAAACTATGCATCCGCAATCGTAGCTGTTAAAATAGCATTCAGAATACGGACTAAAAAGCCAAACTCAACACTATTTAGTTCATTCAATATCCACACAATATGGATGCAATGGGCGCTAGTGTTGCAACTGAAGAATACAAAATTTCACAATATCAATGTCGATCGATCGGAATTGGATTCAAGAATAAGCCCTCTGATCTGATAGAAACGGCACTCCAAGAGTGAGAAAGAGATGGTAGTCTTAAAAAAAAATAGCTAGCAAGTATGTATGTGCATATAGAAATCAAGATAAAGCTGAATAAAAACTTCATAGAAACAGTGATTCAAAGAAACTTGCCTAAGTGAAGGAAAAATGACCAAAGTCATAAATAAGTGCTTGTCTTGCAAACAAGCATCTACATGCACATGCAACTTACTTCTGTGAGCTGACGAAATCGCGAATAATATGATCTGAGGATGAAACATGTTTGAAATGTATAAATGAGATTATAATGGCGAAAATTGGATGTTATAAAATGTGGATAAGTATTACAGTGAAGTGAAACATCAAATATAGGTGAAGAACTCCTTTGGTCTGGGTAATCAAATACTGTACTTTGTAATGAAATTGCTTATGAGTATGATATTTCGCATAATGCGTGTTTGATGCATGCTGTGAGAGTGAATCGAAAGATAATGATAATGTTATGTAACATGCAAATCTAAGAACTTTACAAAATAGATACATTTATCTTAATAGTTGGTTGGTATGAAAGGTGCGGGGCTAACACAAGTATTTGGTTATAATAAACGAAACAAGGAAACATCTATGTGACAATTTGAATTATTCACACACTACCCTAAAAATCTACCTACGCCGCCTGTTTTTCTGCCTGATCTGAATCAAGGAGATGCAGGACTCTCTTTTCGCTTGCTTTCTAACAAGAAAGTACCGAATTTCTATTATGTAGTTTATGTATAATGTATATGGTACTGACCGTTGTCAGCGATGAGTTCAGCGCTCCAGTCGTTGTCGAACTCGAGCTGCTTGTTGACGTCGCGTTCAGTGGGCGACTGCACCGCGTCCGTGTCCGCGTCAGTCACGTCGTATATCTCCGTCATTTTCATCTGGAATTAAGATAATTTGTTAATTATTTATAATGAAGGGTTACAAGGATACACATTGAAAATAAGTAGATAACTTCGATATTTTTTTCACGGTATGACAGAGGGTTTATTTTATGAGTTCTACGCCCAAATACTGAAATGCTACTCAATTTTAAGTTGTACTTAAATATCGTGCTATCTCTGTCATTTTATAAAGAATTGATAGCGACAGAACTAGTTTAGAGAGCGTCTTAAAATTGAGTAGCGTTTGAGTATTTGGACACTAGTGTGGTAAAAGAGATGAGTGATGAGCTGTTATGCCATTCAATGTCAAACACGTGTACACAACTTGACGTACTACACAGAAACCAGTAAAATTATTGTTGCTATTATGTGACAATGTTTGTTTACCTCACCTATGTAAACTTCGTCAGTTTACTTACAAAACGAAATCAATAAACAATTGAATTGAATGTGTACTAATTGCATTCCAATTGAGGACGTACAAACAATCCTAGCGTACATTGCGATAAACTGTATAATTTATTAACTATATACTACTACCTACCTAATATAGTCTATATTATGTACGTATCACTCGTGTAGGTACGATTTATCCTTCATAATATATAACGTATCTACATGCAATTAGGCAGCTGTTTTCATTTATCTCCTATAATATAAAAAATATGCGAAAGAAATCATTCAAAACAGTTTTTGTCAACTTGTTTTAAACAATTTTTGCGTCCATTAAAAACTGAGAAATCCCGGAGTGATTAAGATTAGGAAATCGACTGACAGGATACATCTTTCATCTATAGAAATTTTTAGTTAGTTAAGCTGGGCAGGCAAAGTACAGAACCAAATATTTTAAGACTTTACTTAGATATTAAAAAGCGTGTCGTGTTTTTGTGACGTATTTACAAACAAACAAAGACACCGCTATCGTATTTACGGCCCAAGTTAACGATACGTACTATTACTCACAAATAGAGCGAAGTTCGATATACCTATTGCAAGACGTTTACTTTCTGTAAACATTTATTATTTTCTTATTTATATTGGTGTTTTAACAGCTCAAGGAAATGCAAATTCTGAGATAAAAGGATTCCTAGGTCGAACAAAATTTTATTACCTATTATTTATTTTTCATTAAATTAAAACTATTACCATGGTTTTAATATCTTAAAGTGGCAAATGTTTGAAATGAAAATATTAATATTCCTATCATTTCTAGGTGTCATATAAATTAATGAGTCAATAATTGCATAATAATAATAATTTATGAGTAATATTAAATTGCACCACGCCATGTTAAGATTTATAACTATTTTTAACGATTTGACCGGATTGACTTCAATAAAACAAAATTGCAATATTTCATATTGTAATATCTTTGTTGCATAGACAATATACTATCACTATGTAAGGGTTGGTGCCATGTATGAAGGACAACATAAAGTTGCCATAAAAACAAATGAGGCAGCTCAAACTGGTGTTACCATAAAAAGAAAAACAAGCCTTAGGAGTGAGCAACCCCAAAATACTTGGCAAAAGAAGTTTATCGAGAGATTTTGGCAATTTCGTGACAGCAATTTTATGTTCTAATCTTGCATGGATCTTATCGAGATTGCCATATTGAGGAAATATTTAGGGAAAACATCAAACTAAGTTTCTCCTAACCCGTTTAATACTGAAATCATCAGTATTAAACACCTACAAAGCTAGCAATAAAAGTCATTATAGCATAAATATATTTTTTCCCTCGATCATGATTATCAGCGATAACCCTATGCGTGCGGTCTCCTTATGTTGTATGTCGTACGATGCTCGCGTCATTCACTCGGGCCGCGCACGCCATTGGCCGCCGATAGTGCGGGTCAAGTATGCTAATTAGAATCACTCGGACGGGATATTTGCAAGCGGAAAGATGCTACGATTTATCAAAGGGTTGTAGATGTTACTGGTATTGTTGTCACGAGTTTGTTGTTTGTTTGTTTTTAATATTTTGGGGTAGGTGATTAAATAATCAAAGCGACCAGTTGTAGTCTAGGTGGGTACTTGATGGCTAGCTAGCTAGTGTCATTAAACATTAGACAGATGGCAGTATTTTCAGTCAGTTTAGACTTCGGACTAATAGACCTCACGCCAAATTATCATTAGCCCCATCTAGTGAGCAAAAAAGACCATATATTGGAAAAAGAATGACATGAGTTGAGAGTTCTCTATCTTCAACCAATCCGGTCATTCTCTTGTTGTTAACTGAATACAAATAGTATAAAAATTACCTTATTTTCACCGTCGAGGTAATAGTAAGCGAGCAGTGCTTCATTATGTGACGTCACGTTGAGAATGTGCTCGAACGTGTCCACATCATCGTGCGTTGATCGCATGTCGCCGTATGTGATGCGGAACTCGCTTGCACGCCTGGTGAAACAATGAAAACACACATTTGAATAACTAAATTTTGTTTATAAATACGCATTGTGTTTGGTTAATTCAGGAGGCCACAAGAATTACTAATAATTGGTATTTGATTGGTATTGTTGCTTATGGAAGCTTTATCTCTTTAATTTCTCTTGAGTCGAAGGGATTCAGGAGTAGGAAAATTAAGAGCTCTTGTGTATATTATTGATGAAGAGTCTTTGAACTTAATGACTTTGACGTGCCGGGAAAAGTATTATGATTTTCTGAAATTCTCAGCACGGAGTCCAGAATTGTGACCGGTGTAAGACAATAATCTCATCCCTACTACATGGGCCTCTATAACAGAACTGCCGAAAAATGGGAGTGACATTGATGTTGATATAATTTAAAAAAGCTTAGAACTTATAATAAGGTGAGTTGATTAACTAAATATATCCGACATCCTTAAACACAAAATCTGTCTCATTACTAGATAACATATCACAGCATGATTACAGGACTGATACCGTGATAAAATCACAGCAGTAGATAAAAATGCTCCTGCGCCATTTTGAAAAAAAAAACCTAACAAGCCATGAAGCGAGTAGAAAAACTATGTAAAGGAAATTAGGTAAGAAATTGCAAACGTTTTCAGGATGAATGCAATTATCTTTTGTAATCTAAACGAGGTCAAATACTAATGTACAGTGAAATCGACTCTGGCTATCTATCAATGTTTAGTATCTATGAAGCTAATGTCAAAAGTCTGTGATATATTTATTTTTTATCAAAAGAGGTTACAGTACAGTTCACTTGGGGCTCTTGTTTATTTATTTTTTTATACTACGTCTTCGCTTCGATTCCCGGAGTATGTTTGTTGGAAAATTGTATTTATTTTTAGATGGGCAAAACCAATTAATGTTTTCGCTTACCAAGAATCGTTATTATAGACTCGTATCCTGACTAAACAAGATAGTGTACACTGGAAAATGTATCCGAGGACCTTATTGCCCTAAAACGCCAGTGGCGCCATCCGATAGTAATGAAATCCTTTTGGGTGGATGAGATTTGAACTAAAGCACTTGATAACGGTTAACGCAAATGCTACTGACACGATTATCGTCATAATGTGTATGTTTCTTTAGATTTTAACGTGGTTCATCGATAACTGATAACGTCGAAAGTTAATCCAGCAGATTACGGCAATAAATTTAAATGATTCACGTCATTATGTTGACCTTCAAGGTCCCTAATGACGTATTAAGATGTAATTAACAAAGAAATGGTTTAGTTGAAACAATCCAAGCGAATATTATGATAATATCAACATAAGCATTATACCATAAACAACGGGCTCAGCAATGTTATTTAAATCGTAATTAATTTGCACTGACAATAACTTCAAATGATTTTTTTTCATTTTCTGGAATTCATTATCTTTTACTTTTATCCCTTTGGAGAATAAAAGGCGTAACCTTATTGTTATATTAATGTAAATCTCCTTTTTTCGGAAACACATAAAGATAAGCAATTTAAAGACATAGAAAACCTGACTAATATGAACAATACGTCATTGTTTCTGAAACAATGGTAAACAATTTTCTCAGGATAAACTTATCACTAAATAATAACATCTAGCCCTTACTTCTTGTAAAAACTATTAACTATTACTCAGAAAACCATTTGACTGTTCAGAATGTTATTTTAGGAAATAGAAGTCACGCAGATTTTTTGCCTTTTTGTAAAAGATCCCATAATGAGTTTTAAATTGTTCTACAGTAGAATGTTTATATTTACGCAACAAAAACTATGAGGTTATTGTGCAATTTTTTGCGGTTCAAAGCATCATTAGAGATCTAAAGTAAGTGATGAAAAGAGTATTGTTTTTTTAGTAAATCGTTTGGCAAACTGGTTAAATAATGCCTAGAATTTTAACTATCACCATAAAAAACCATGATGCAATCGTTCATTATTATTAAGTAAATACATAAACAGAGGTACCTAATTATAAATTGGAATGTCATGATATAATACAATAAGTGCGCTATGTGATTAGGCATAAGTACCATTTTATCTAAAATATTCAAAAGAATTATTGTAGATCACCCCCAAGGTTGAGGATTATGTTATCAGATCTAATAATTGGAAAAACTGGATTAATGACACACATTGTTTGCCAATAAATAGTATAAAATTTCGCAAACTGCGCAGTATTTTAATTATTATCTTTTTTGATAAAATTATACGTAAAAAAATATTTAGATAGCAAATTTTTTCGCGTTATTATATAATTTTTAATTTGATTTTGCACGCTATAACTTAATTAGGTAATTTTTAAACATTTTCAGTAAGTGTTCACCGTTTCAATAAATATTAATGAACTCATTATATCTTTAAACATTTTTTTCGCTTCCATGACTTTAACAGAAAAAAATATCGTATTTAAGTGGCGCTGTAATCGTTTTTAGGCCTAGCTAAAACATTCAAATGCGTAATTATATTATAAAAATACCACAAGTACGCTTAAGATATATGTACAATGTACATGATATAATGGATGGATGATTAATCCGAACATTACATGCCAACGAAGCATCTTTATTTTTTGAGGTTTAGGAATTTATGAATCTCAATTAAAAAGTAAAAAAAAACAATGTAATATCAATTTCACCGTGGGAAACCAACGTTCTGCAAACGGAATAAACTTATCAATTATATTTTACATTTTACACAACAATATAAACAGTTATTTAGTGTAACAGTTATCAGTAACGATACTTGGTTGAACATCTACAAACTCGAGAAATGGGACATATGGATAACAGTCTTTGTTGTTTTATCGACTGTAGTGTCAATCAGAACAGCTGTGTTCCCTTTGTTGCAACTCACAACTTCATTTTGATTTATATTGTAATTAATTACATATTAGCTCATTCGACAAAACTGCAGATAACCTAGGAACTAACAGTATTGACTAAACAAAAACCATTTTTTGTTAGTGCATGGAAGGGTGATTGGGATATTTCGAGAGTAACGGTAAAACAGAATAGAATTCGAAGAGTGAATAAATGTTGGGAAAATGTTCTAAAATCTATTCACCTAATTACTGTATCTATTCAGCGTTTAAATTCTCTATTCATCCAGTTTTATGGTAGAAAAAAATGTTTTGAAATAAGTATTGTGTTATGTATAGTTTTCTCTCTCTCTCTTTCGGTATTATAGTTTCATTTATTTGTCCACATTATACTCACAAACGACAATAGAACGTATATATTTAGAACAAAGACCAATATAAGATGTTTAATTAAGCTTATTGCAGCGTGCAGTTGACAATAAGAGAAACTTTGTTTTAGAAAAGGAACAAGAAGTCAAACCAGCCTTTCTTAATAATAAGCTAAAGCTGTCTTAGCTTTTCTTAGTATTCATTACGCATCTTTTTGTTTAGAATTTACTTTGAAGTGATTTTGACTAAATACATTACATAGGGTAAATACGCCTGTTTGCGTCCACCTTACAGGTCGTGTTCATGTTACGAAACACCCTTTAAAAATTCCCGAAAATAAGAAAACTACCAGTTATATTAGTAGTTGTTACTACACATCTGTTTTGATCTTACACGTTTAAAGTATCTTAGATTCATGGCGATCCGTAATATGGACGCGAACTGGTAGGTGGACACAAACAGGGAACTCACCCTACATTATACATATACATACTAGCTTTCTCTTGAATCCTAAATATAAGCCAAGATAATATCTATTAATAAATGGAATGCACTAAAGGTTCTCAGTGCAAGTCACACAATGCATAATTGCATATTACATAAACGTAAGTACCTAGCAACTTTATAGGTACATATTATGTGAATTAGTTCATTGTTATAGATATCTGACTTTATCATGACTAGTTCTGTATGATATACTAATAGGTAGTTACAATGTAGTATCCTAATTAGCTTATTAAAGTCTAGATAATTTAGAGGGCAGACAACAAAGGTGTGCTACCAAAAATTATGAATAATTACTGAGAGCATAGTTCGTATTTTTTTAAAGTAATTGATAGCTTCAATAATCCTTTCCAATAATTTACTTGGACTTTATGCTTTAGGTACATTCTGCCAGTCAATGACTTCGTCAAACTTAAAATTGTCTGCCAAATAGAGGTCAAATGTCTACAAAATAATGTTTTTTTAATGACCAAACTCACTAACTGCATAAAATCCGGCTCAGATAAATGCCAAAATATAATACATCTTTACAATAACATTACCTACACGTGTCATGCAATGCATCATTCATATCACAGATAAGAGAATGCATATTATCTGAATAATTAACCATAATTACCAATTAGTAATCGTCACCTGATTGAACGAATTACATACATAAGGCCAAAAAATGAATCATTACTTTAGTTATACAACTAAAGAGTTAAAAACAAAGATAGTGCAGCCGTTTGGTTGTAAAGAACAACAAACATGCCGAGATGACATAAATATTTACGTTCAGTGGCTACTACGCAGTACGCGATCTAAATGAGAATATTATCTCATGTCCCTTTAGGTATATTCAGTATAGGTACTTATAGATGGAATATACGGCATGTGAAGACTTCAATCAAGATGTTTGAGTAGAATAAATTGTTTTTATTGCATCTTAAGAGCTGGAGTGTGGTGAGATACATTATATGTATAGAACACTTATAGCCATAGGTGCATGTTCAAAGTCTAAAACAATTTGTCACAACTACAATCAATTGTAAAATACCACGTGAAGGATTCCATACTTTATCTATCTGTAGATTTGCTGCATTTTACCGCAAAACGGCTTTGTTCCCACAAAAAGGCAGAATCGGGGGTTCATTGTTACCAACATTTATTGGATTCCAAGAAAAAATAACGTTGGTGAATAGGAAATAAACCGTACCTGCGTCAGAAACTACCCTATTGTAGCGCAAAAAAGAATGGGATATATTTTTTATAGAATAGCGGTCTAACGAGCAGACAGATCAACTGATGGTGAGCAATCAGCGCCGCCAATGCGTTCCATTGCTGGCCTTTTAAGAAGGAGTAGTTTAGGACTCTTTTCTTTATAATTTTAAAATAATTCCCAGAAAACTCAACAAATAAAGGATAATGGCAAATAGTATAACAAAGTTGTGAAGCTGTGCAATTGAGGGTCACTTTCTAGAAGTTCTATTAACATCAATCATGTGCTGGTTACGTCATTACTGGACAATAAACCCGGCATTGCCTTTGAATACCCAAAGCAAAGTCAAGTTTAACCAGCTATCGAAGGTCATACAGATTAGATTAGTAATTATAAAATGATACCATAATATATAGTTTTATTACCAAATCCTTGCGGACACGATATAAGTAATTATATGATGTATGATGTTTATCATACATTCACATGATTACAATAGGAAGGCTTTGTTTAGTTTGATGTGGCGTCGCAAAATTAAATAGGTAATATGACTAATGCAACAAATATTCAGGTATTTTCTCACTTCACAGAGCATAACGAACAATACTTTTGTTGGTACCTCCTGCTAAACGCAGAAGAGAACCGGCCCATTTCATACCTGAATGATTGGGGTAATACCACAGTTTTTGCAATACCATTTTGCAGGCCTTTCTTTCAAGAGACTCATAGGAATAAGGCCTAAGTTTCTGCTCAACCGAACAACTCAAGATAGAGATTATTGCCATACACCGACCTATAATCCAGACTCTTTTTAGTCTTTATTGTCTACCTACAATCTATTTTTTTTTTGCCCCAACCTTTAACTTTTTTATTTATCGCGTTTCTTGTGATACCTGATGATGATGACGGCTTGATAGTTGATAACTTACCTCCTGTCCAGCTGTCTGCCATCAGTAGCGTCCGTCTTGTTGTCCATAGTCAGTTTGTAGTAGATCCTAGCGGCGGCCTCCGACCGATCATGTGTAGCATACATGAAGCCATGTAGCTGTTGCAGCATGTTGAGGCTCAGCTTCCAAAGTGACTTGCTCATTTTCGGAGTACATGTTACGAATCTGGTGAAGAAAGATAAAATAACTTTTATTATATACCGTAAGTAGAGGATGATCAGAGAAAAGGAAAGTAGATTGGACGAGGAATGAGGGAGATATAAGATAGGATATCTGCTACGATTTGGACTTGGTAATTTCCAACCGATTTTGAAGTCAATGGGGAAAGCCAACCAGCATTGAGCAAGCGGGGTGATTAATGCTCAAAACTTTTCTGTATGAGAAGAGGCCTTTAGTGGATGTGATGTGTGATGGGGAAGATCTAGTTTTAGTAGAAGACGTCATATGGTTGATATAATAATGATAGAATATAGAACGATACAAGCAGGGTACTTAGGTTGAGGGTTAGAAGAAGACGAAGCGGTATACTCTGCAGAGTCCAGGAACTAATTTGAAGTACCGTTAATCGGTGTAGAACAAAGGGTTTCTTATCGCCAACAGCGATATCTTCCAGACACGGAAGTTATTGCATATTTAAAGTAGACTTAAAATTGAAGATTAGATGAAGGAATTTGTTAAAGCGGAAATTAAGTGCTTACGTCGGTCGTCAAGAACAAATTTGTAGAAATTACAAAACTTTTTAATGATAGATTTGTTTCATCGTACCTATAGTTTATTACCTCATCAGATGAATTACGGTATTTAGATGTCCGTATTCATTGAGAAAAACGTAACAAAAACATTTAACATTTTTTATGATCTGGGGATAAGTTTGTCATTCAATTTAGTGTAAGCAAAACTATCAAAGTCCAACTAAACAAGTGCTGTGGAACATTATAACTACAGATCTGTTTTTGTTAGACTTTAGACGTGTGAGTTAAGATGTATTAACAAAACATATCTTCAGGTACGTATAATACAGATGCTTTACCTACTTAATAAGATACCTAAATCACATCATAAATAAACGTTAGGATAATAAATAGCTGACTTTGTTCGTCAGTGGCTTTACGTCTCAACTCTCTACATTATATCTAGATCATGGGATTAAAGGATTTGATAATGAACACAAGTGCGAAAACGTGACGATTATATTGTTAATGCAGATTATATATTTTTGCATGTTACATCTATGTTTATAGGTTTGTGATATGTGAATATGTTATGCGTACATAACTTAGGCCATGATCATATTATAAACTTTACTGATATACATATTTAAACAAAGCATTAAATATTCGGAACAATATTATAATAAATGCCATTCATAACAATTAATGAACAATACTATTTGTATCATAGAGGTAGACATAGTTCCAAAACAACAAATTAATTAACGCAAACACAATAATCACTGTGATTAGAATTTCGTCATCGGAAGTATTGATAATGGAAGTACACAGTAACCGTGAGACATTCTAGACTATTCGATAAACAATTGTAATTAACATAAACTATTAGGTAACTATCCTTACGTTACGTAATGGTATGCCTTTCTTCGATGAGCTAAGTAAGGTGACAGGAATGCAGTACATTTTATAAACATTCTAATGTTATTAGTTATTGTTCTTCTTTTCTCAGGTCTTTTCCTATCTAGTTGTAGATTAGGACAGCATAATCATACACCCATAACATACATAACCTCACACATGTCTCCCATAGTGTTAGGTAGATACAATGGAATGCCAATTGCTACGATTCTTACACACCGCTTTCGCTTCATCAACAATCGTCAGTCTTCTCATGCATGCTCGTCGGTTGAAGATACTTTATATAGTAATCAACTATAATTTGTCCTAAATGACTCACTAATCGTGATACACAGCTCGTTTTAATTCTTCTTCTCCCATTTATAACAGCTAAATAAATTGATGCGAAATTAAGCAAAATCAGACTCCTAACAACTCTAGAAAAATAGGTAAGTAAGTAGCTACTTGACCCAAAAATGTAACGTAGTTTCATGAGTAACGTTCCTTTACTTGATTTCATACAAAGGGTGTATGTAAATATACAAAAACAGGATGTTATTATAGGTCAATAGAATCTATTCGGCATTCGTTTTTACAAAATAACGGACAAACAAGTTGTTTTATCAATAAAATTGTAATATTCAGCTATTTCAGCTGATAAAGTTTTGTCCGAGGTCAATATGTTCGTTTACTTTCATAGCTGATTAGAACAAAAGTCGTTTTTATAAGTTTTTGTTATATTTTGTTTAACAACTGGATCTAAGTATATCGTAGGGTTTATATTAGGTACGTATTATTCATTGTTTACTGGTTAATTATATACATATTTAAATTTAAATCAAATCAACGACATTAATATTTATTAATTCGATTTTGAATATTATAAAATTTAATTACATTATGAATTATTTAGACATGCAAATATTTATTGTGACACATTACTATCCACTGGAACTCCTATAAATCATTACCCATCAGAACATCAACTAAGTACAACAACCAGAAAAAGATTTGCGTTACTGCAAAAGCTGAAGAAGGATGCTGAATATTAGTTGTAAAAAACTTTGGCTTTTCTACTACCTGTGTAAACTGACAATTGTTCGAATGACAATTGAACCAAACGACCTGTCTATCCTCTGAGGCAGACCTATCTATCTTGAGGCAGATAGGTCGTTTGGTCTGAAGAGTAAACTTTAAATAGGTATCTTTGAAACTATTTGAAGAATAACACATGGTTTTTAGCCACACAAATCTTATTACAGGCTCATTATGAAACAACTATTATATTCAAAATCCACGACATCTCCCACAATCTCAATCAAACAAGCAGAAAAATATTTATCCACGCAAATCGGACGTCATTTAGAAAGTACAAGTTATTATGACACATTTAGATCATAATAAGTTAAAAACATGACACGCATGTACTTACAACAACACAATAATATCATCCAATGTTTATGTACTCAACACTTAACGCATTCCTTATCTAATCCAAAGAAAGCTGAACAAACAGTTAACAGAAATAGAGTTTATCGCTGCAACCATTGTGTGGCATTAGAAATTATGATTTAGTTTATAATCGTGTTATATTTTCAGTAATAAATAATAATGTACGATAAGAAAGGCCTATCTGATTCGACAATAAATCATTGCGATTTGACTCCAAGTTAGACATTTCTAAGGAGGATGAGAGACGGTGAGGAGCCAGGGTGATTAAACTACCCTAGGCGTTGGATCATGGGGGCTGCAGAGTACGTCTAATTAGAAGACTTGATGCCCCTTAAAGGTGCTGAGTGTGGGTGGCCACACTCAGCCACCGAGATCGTTTTAGTGAGGTAAAATTCCAACAGCCTAGTCTTTCTCCCAAAAAGTAAGGCGCGTTTTTTAAAGTTTCCTTCGGAATAAAAAAACATGCAGACTGAACTAAACTGAAAACACTTCCAAGTTTGATGAAGAGAACAAACACGAAAGATTTTCAGCCATAGTCAGCCAAAACGTGATGTGAAATAGGAAAACTCAAGCGTAGGACATCATACTTAAGTCTGAAACTGCTTTTACAAACAAATAACATCATATTCAAATGATGAAAAAAGATAACAAATGACGCTTCCAAGTGCAATTCCCACAGAATTTTAACAAAGAACCAACTCAAAGACATCAATCTAAAGAAAACTACCGGAACAATAACACTAATAATATAATCTGTACCTCTTTGTGCAATTGACGTAATATCATAAACATTGAATTTAATCGAAGCAAGTTTATTACTCTCTGAACAAAAACAAATTACAATGTACGTTTACGATTTACATAACATTTACTTAATTATCAAATAACCACGATACAATTGTTATGATATAATGATACATGAATATTACCTAACAAAAATATTGTAGAAATCAAACAAAGAAATCAAGATCGTCATTGACCTAATTCATAAAAAATTAGCTTCATAAGATAGGGAAGACGCAAAAGATAAAACAATATTATTGTAGTATAGACAGTTAGTATGTTTGTATAAAAAAATGTATTTGCGTCAGAGATAGGTTAAATACAAGTCAAGTCGATTGTATTGATGACGTTAACAATATGCAATCAAATATCTACAAGATTTGCTAAACAAGGAAGTATAATGATGATTTTATCAAAAAATATATAGGAATAAGATGACTTGATGTTTCGTTTAACATGGATTTAAGGGACAAAACAGCAAAGCAAGAACAGCGAAGCTTAGACACAGATAAATAATTGTAACAGACAGGTTTCAGGACAAAAAGTCTTTAACTTAGACGACGCCATAAACAACTATAGGTGCCAAAACAAAAACAGCAATAATATCTATGCTATGAACCGAATATTTTAATGGTGCCCTTTACAGACTTTGAGGAGATATATTGTGTTAAAGACACGTCACACAGAAACTATCAACAAAAAGGGCACTGGCATAGAAATTGTCTCTACTCTGATCAAGACCCTGTTAATAACCGACACCAAAACATAGAACAACGGACAAATAGTACAAATACTACAGACGAACACAACCCTTCCACCTTCGAAAAACTTGAAGAACTGACCTAGTCATAACGTTGTTGTGACGGACACACCTCTTTCTACGGATGAGCACATTCCCAGCCACTTTGTACTGAACCGCATGCGTCTCTACTCTATCGCCCACATAGCTAAAAAGCGTTTGATGTGTTAGTGAAAAGAAGCGGGAAATGATTTAAAGAAGGAAATAGAGTAAAAGGTCTATCATGACAGTGCTTTTAGAAGCCTAAGAACTAGATATGATAAGGGACTAAGTTATGTAGCAAATCAATCACTTTTATTTAAGGTTTCTAAACTAAGGAGCTTGCATGCGCAAAGAAAGCTAAGCACTTAGTATCGTAATGTTCAAATTCAAATTATGATAAACTCTAGTCTATCGGTCAAATACTCAAATGTCACTCAATTTTAAGACGCTCTCAAGAATAGTTCTATCACCACAAATTCTTTGTAAAAGACAGAGATAGCACGATATTTAAGTAGAAATAAGATTTGAGTAGCATTTCAGTATTTGGGCGTATATCCCATGTCTCCGTTGTGTCTTCAGCTTACATTCTCTATTATTGGTTTTCTAGAATATTCTATAAAATATCGAATTGCATAAAGTTATCGCATCACACAATATTATTTCCTACAACCCTTGACACAGTTGCGGTAACAATGGCATCATGACATGCTATAAAAATAGAATAATAATGTTATGCAGAAATATAAAATGATAACCTATTTATATGATAGGAAAAACTTGTATCTAATAAAAACCTTTAACTAATTTTAAGATGCTTATATCATGCATTTACTCTACGTGGGAAAATGTTAAGATTTGCGTATTTATAAAATGATTTATACTATCTAGAAACTACAACTGCGTCACTGGACAAAAAACAGAGTAAAATATAATATAAGTAATTAGGTAGGTACCTAATAGAAATGGAAAATATAGATAGGTTTAGGAAACTTCTAGCATCAAATGCCTGGGGATACAAAGGGATATAAGAAAATAAAAATATAAGGATTGATTAATATGACACGTATAGTTATAGCAAAAACAGAACTTGAAAAAATTGGTTTTCCAGCAAACCGTTTTGAAAACCCTAAGTTGTTTCATAAATGAAATATTCAAGGTACAATGTCATGCAGTACATAACAGGTAGGGCTAGAAACCTGTTCAGTTTATGGAAGGGCAAGTCAAGTATCAAGTCAGTGGATGTCGCGATCAGAAAGCTACTTTCTCTCTGAGAAAGGTATGATATAATGAGACACATCGACGCGCATACACATTTCAAAACATCAATCTCCCGACGATGATTGCTAATTTAAAAGTAATTTATACGCAGTAATGATAAGAATCAATTTCGTAGAACGCAATTTCGCAATGTGTTGAGACTGGTTGAAAATGAATGAATGATTTTGGGTAGGCAATTTAACGTCAAACGACTATAATTTGTTAATAGCCTTGCACTATCGGTATTGAGTTTAAAATAATTGGATTCCCAAAACAATAAGTTTCTTTACAATGGTACGCAAACTAAAATTAACAAACTTTTTCTGACGAAATCTTTATGCTTTATTCTTTACCTGAATGGGGGCTATCGTTTTTTTCTTTTTTTACAGACGGTCTAATGACTGAGAATAGTTTATTGGACAAAAGACTTCTTGCTTCACCAGCAATTACGGCAGTAAACATTCAGGGTTTCCCCTATTCTAATTGTTTCAAATCTGATCTCCCAAAAAGTAATTAGCTGCTTTTCTAGAAATAAACTACGATAATACTATACTTACTTGGTAAACGAAGCGTACATAATGTCGATGGGCACTCTGTACGGTAGCGTGAGGAGTGTGAGGTACCTCATGGCCCTTTGCCTCATCACCCAGTTGACAATACCACTGTTTGCTGAGTCTATCGCGTTCTGGAATATTGTCATCACTGTGTCTGGTAGGTCGTCCACTAATGCGTCCTAAAATGTAAGTAAGTTTGAGAAAATGTACTTATTATTCAAGGGGAGTAAATAGGGTCAAATGTCCTAAATGGGTATCTGCAGTATATTCGGAGTCGGTTCTAGGCCAACTGGTTTAGAAACGCTTCAAACTTTAGGCTAAAATGTATAGACTGTTCTACCCAGTCTGTTTTCATAGATTTCTGCCAATTTCTAGTGTTTCTAATGTTTAAGTAAATTATTCGTTAAATTTTCTTGTAGGGATCAATATCTATGCATTCATATGACCAAAACATTAAAGTAGGCAAATAAAGCTACAGTATAATTTAATAATCAGATAATCTTTATTACTCTTGATACGGGCATAAGCGTGTTGATGATATTTGAATATTATCTTGCTTTATCTTTTACGTAGGTATGATTTACTGTTTTTTTTTTGGTGTAGTGTTCAAAATCCACTACTAACCAAGAAGTTTAATTCAGCCATTCGTAATTAGTACTTACATAGACATGTTTTAAAATCGCTGCGAATACAATATGATCTTCCAATTAAATTCAATCGATAAGTGAAATAAAAAAGTAAAATATTGTCCCCTTACCTGTCTATGAGTCTTGCATTCTTCACAATCGGGGTCGTATTCATACGTGGTGTCATCTAAAACGTCTTGTAGTTGGAAAGTAGACTGCACAGCCAGACACCTCGTGCAAGATATCATGTTATTCCTTTGCAAAAATCTGAGTGCGTCATCGAAACCCTGTTTGCACATATTGCTAAGGACCTCCGGTTTTGGCGGGAAGAGAATGCGCGCGAATCTGTTCATATTCTGTTTTGACAGTTCTATGCTTGTGTTTGCCAGATTTACCTGATTAAAAAAAAAGTTTAATTAAAACCTATTCAACCTCCTTTCTGCCTTTTTTTTTTAATTGCTCTATACATATTATATTTGGGTGTACCTTATTGATTTACCCACAATAAAAAAAAACTTAAAGCTATTATTTAGTTATTAGCCTAATAGTGTTTTCGCAATAGGCTTTAAAATCAAATACAAATGGCTGTTGTGGTAACATTTATAACAGGACTGGTTTTGCGCATCGTAGAATTGAATATGCCGACATAATTTCAAAGCATGTTACGTGATTATGATAAGTCACGTAACTATTTCTTCAACAGTTTAAGATTAAAAGGTTAAGCATTCATGTAATGTTATTATGGGGCAAATTAATTAGAACTACGTTTAATAATATTTTACTGAGAATTTTGATGAATCCTTTGTTACAATGAAATATTCTGCATTAACAAAAACTAATTAGTACCTACATTTTGTTAGGTACCTATTGGCAGTCTCTCTTATTACAATAAATGATCTAATATACTGAAAAAGTACATTCTTTGAATAAAGCAATGACTATAGGTTAAATTGTGTCTTGCTATCTATGCAATACAATACGTTATTAAATATTCATTGTATGTAATAAGTACAATATATGCAACAAGTATGTATAGTTACTTATTTTTTATGTTAAAAGTAACTATCTCTGTTGCTAATGTTGTATGACATCACGCAACTTACCACTTTACAAAGAATGTAGTAGAGTGATATTAGGAAACGCACATTATTGCATAAGTATAAAGTTTATTTTTAGTTAGCAATGTATAGTTTTTTAATGTTACTCACTACTCTGAAAACCACTTTAGTTACATGGACAAAGAGTTGATATTAGTATGAAGTTGAATGCGGCGCATTACCACATCGTTCAAAAATAGAATATAGAAAACACCATAAGCATTAACGACTAAAAGAGTCCAATCAAAAATGATACTTACATGGAACAGCTGTGAGCTCAAATCCCTGGGGCAAATGTCGCTCTCACCACAGAACGGGCTGACGGTGATTGTGTTTTCATCTAAAACTGGCAGGTTGTCGCTGAAGCCACCGTCCATGTAGCGGATGCCATGGAAACGTGGGGGCAGCAGCCCAGAGAATACTGGCACGAAACATGACGCCAACAGCGCCTAAAGAACACATTTCAAAATCAGAACACTATGTATGTAGTCGTTACCAAAGAGTTTAAGTACCAGAATCTTTTTAAGGATGAATGAAGAGGAAGAGATCGACTAAGTTTGTGTGAGGACTGATTTATTATGAAAGAAAATGAACCTTTGAGAGTTTTGACTTGAAAACAGAAATACATAATATTATAATGTAGATGGTTAACGTTTTAAATTCTATAATAAAATCTTGAACATATTTAGCACTTAGCAGGTTAAATCAGATCACAAAAGTGCTAACAAGATTCATTGCAAGTTATGTAACTAACACATCAAAGCATTTTTCATACAAGTATTTGACACACATTTGGAGCAAATGTAGATTACTGGAGCATGTAGACATTGCTCGTCATAATTGTTATTATTGTAGGAAGTACGTTTGTCGCATCACTCACAACGTTGGCGATTATGACATCACAGTTTCCGAGTCCGAGCGCGACGAAAACAAATGTTACGCAAAATGCGAAATATTTTGTTTAACACAAAAACAAATATTACGCAGTTATTTCTTGTGATAGTGATATGATAATGAAAATTTGCGTAACTAATTGAAATTATAATTAATATTAATGAAGGAGGATCATAGGTTATTGGGAGTCTTCAGCATTCTTAAGTACTGGGTTCAACACCTGAATAGTTATTGCAGTTGTAGTGTTGTTGAGCGTTCGTTTTTCAAAATTCTTCACAATGCAAATCTTAAGTCTATACCAGGTTGAGGTATATATAGCCTTTACCTATTTATAGAAGAAAATTATACGACTGACGAGTAATTTATTCTAATACTAGTGTTAGTGACCATGTCAGTTTACAAACTTATATTATTATGCTTACCTGTAACAAATCTTCCCTCGTAGGGAACTCGGAGACAATAACATTCTTCCCGTCATACACCCTGGTCAGGGAAATGTGAAGCTTGCCACTGACGATCTTGTGGACATCGTGGGGCAGGTACTTCTGCATGCCCTCGAGGAGGACATTTTGTATGTTGAAGGAAGGGCTAAAAGGCCCGAGGGAGCCCGCCCTCGCCTCGCTAACGACCCTCAACACATCTGTCGTGATCTCACCTGGTGAACATACAAAAATGGTTAAACTGATGAACTTACGCCCGAATACTCAAACGCTACTCAATTTTAAGTTGTACTTAAATATCGTACTATCTCTGTCATTTTATAAAGAATTAATAGTGACAGAACTACATTTGAGAGCGTCTTAAAATTGAGTAGCGTTTGAGTATTCGGGCATTAGACTACGATAGACTTGTGTCCGCGAATAGCTGAACAGATTAAAGTATTTTTTTAATATTATGAAATAAATAGTATTTTTTGCCGAAACATCTACAAGTTTCGAGACAGTTGCGTTGGAAACAAGCTAATACAACATTATCAGCAAATCTGAGGTTAATTATGTGACGTTATCAGTTCGTGTCAATAACCTATGGATATAGGACATCAGCTGTTAAGATTATTGTTTGCTAATAATGAGAACATTGAGGATGTGTGCACTCGTACACGCGAGACCATTCAGGCATATTACTGCGATTGTTCAATTGATGCGCGACGATTGTTTAGCGTTGAAAGTCGAGAGATTATGACGATCGATTAAGTAGGTATGCATACACAGATGCATGTTTGAAAAACTTCTGAATCTTTTATCCCTTTCTAACCGAGTTAAAATGATTGCGAGTTTCGAATTTACGAAATTCTCAAAAGTCAATCTATCGTGACTTTTTTCCAGGACCTTTTAGTCTCAGTTGCAAAGGGTTATATTGAAAGATCTTTTTTCAGGTTTTGTTACATTTCGTAATAAATATGACAGTGGATAAAATTCACATCATCATTATTATGTCAGTGGAATGAGTCCCCACATAAGACATTGTAATTAGTCAGTGGGGAGCAACTTACATCCCATCTACATCTAATGCCCAAATACTGAATCATCTCTTAAATATTAAATGGGGCTCAAATGATTAATAACTAGCTCTCAAAGTCTAGTTTTGTATAAGATTAGCATTTTACTTCAATAAGTAGGTCTATTGGTCATTATTCTCTTCACTTATTTCTACAGCAACAAATATTTAATAGTAACTATCTTGCAGAAGAAAAATATTTTTAAATCAGGCCTCTTGTAAAAACACAATCATAGAAAAAATATATTTGGCAGAATTCCATATTCTGAGAAACCTTGTAAAATAATCATTGTGTAGGCATAATATAGTTAAATGGTGCCAATTTCCTGAAATTCTTACAATCCATAATATATTTTTTTATATTACAGATTGAATAGAATTCAATTAATTTTTGGGTGAAAATAAAATTCTTACACATAAATTTTAAATTACTAGGTACCTACTTAAATAATTTTAAGACATTTAAGTATTGCTTAGTTAAATCTTTATCTCTTGTATAGTAAAAGATTTGTAACTGATTGACTTAAAAAATATAATTATTGACACAAATAAAGCAAATAAATAAATATTCCTGACTTGCATTTTAATAATTAAACATAATTTAATACCATGCAATAAAGAACTTAATTCCCATACCATAAGGTTACAATTTCTCTGCCATTAGTCACATCAATTTTTCATTTATATTCAGTCACAGTAAAATGTACTCAATATCAATTTAATTAAAGTAGATATTTCTTTAATATGTAATGTTATGTTTTTCTAATACATGGCTGCATTATGTAAACAAAGTTCCAGTGTTAGATTACGAGTTAGTTACTGTGGCCTTGTCTTCTCATCTTTATTACAATATTGTGATGACTAATTCCAGTAGCCAGATAATATTAACTGTACAGAATTAATTAATGCATTTTGCACGGGTTGTATAATGATTTATTTACTTTTGTTACATGTACCTACTAGTTTAGACTTGTATAAATAAAGATCACATTCAATTAACAACTTAATGCGAAAATGTTAAATAAATAAACTATCAAATGTATATTCTACGACGTAAAAAATTATAGAAAAATAAATCCGAATATAGAATTGTAATCAGTGGAGTGAAAAAAAAATATTTAAAAAATAATTACCGATAGGCAGATCACACAGCAGGCAACAGGCCGATAGTGCGCCAAAAGAGGCGCCAGAAATTTTGCCTAACAACAGATGAGGAGCATATTTCTTAAAACACACTGCAACACCAACATGGTAAATACCAAGGAAACCACAACCCGCAAACGATAAGTTCATTATTCACTTATAAAAAAATCACCACAAAACTAAAACACAAAAATAATTACACACTAAATGTATGTCTTCAATATGTTAATATGAACTAGGTCGACACACTCAAAAACTTTATCACTGCGAGTGAATTATAATTAAATCTATAAGATTAGATTACTTTAATCACAGATATATTTTATCGTAAGTTTAAAATAATATCGAACTGCCCTCAAAAACCACCTATCACGAAAGAGAAACTCGTGAAACTACGGAAATAAAATGTAAACATGAAAAAAATCGAGTCGTCGACGTTCGTTGAGTTGACGTTTGACTTCAAATGTCTAAAATGTCTTCTAGTTTATTCTCCCGTTAGGGCAGTGACTCCCGAAGCACAGATAGTCGATTTATGTCCCACGCTCGTGGTATTTTTCATTTCCATGCTATTATTCTCTATAGTCTATGGTACTATACTTCTTAGAGATGTGAAAATCGGATTGAATTCGACTGTTTACAGAATAACACGGGTTAATCGAATTTTAAAAAATATGTTTTAATCCAATACCAAGTTTTATAAAATAAAAATATCAAATAGATTCAGCAACAAAATCCGTAAGGATCACTTATTATATTATTTAATATTATGATAAGATGTGCTTTTTGGAAATCCAAAAAAGGACGCAAGCACGCATTCCTAGCAGGCGGGTTCATGCGTTACGTGCTTTATATCATCGTATCACGTAGGCTACGTGACCGGTCACACGTACGCACAATTATATTTCAGGAGCAACGGTGTGGCGACACGGCTCTCAAACTTAGGTCTCCTTTGAGTTCTTTTATGTAATGTATTGTTGTTCCCTTTTTCATTTACAACAACTAGGTCATCAATCAACAATATATCAAATATTTTTTATTCATTTCTTTATTCTCATCTAATGAAGTTATCGCCTATTAAATATTGTACTTTAATGTACAATGCAAAAATATTAAAAGATTTTAAATCGAGTTAAAACTAACTCGATACTCAATTGAGTTGCCGCAATACTTGGAATCACTACGACTCAGATAAGGAGTAACGTCACGTCTGGATGTGACGTCAGTTCCTCAGTCTGCGTTTGACTGTGTTTGTGTGCACACGTTCTACTGTATTCCTCTGTGTGCGTTGAACTGTTGTCAATTTGATTGTCAAACTTGTCATTGTTGTCAATCAATTCAAGATTGTGTTGTGGTATTTGTGGTGTTTTTAATTTACTAATAATGACGAGACACGCAAGAAACTGTACGGCTGGTGCTGTATACACGTACCATGAAAAGAAGAAAGACGCTGCAGCTTCTGGATACGGTACACAAAGTGAGAGATTGGGAAAAGATTCTATCAAGAATTTTGATTGCTGCAGCTTAACTCTACAGCCTTGTAGAAATCCAGTGATTACAAAAGAAGGATACTTGTTTGACAAAGAAGCTATTTTAAAGTACCTAGTGGCGAAAAAGAATGAATACTCACGCAAGTTGAGTAAGTACGAGAAACAGTTGAAGAAGGAGGAAGCTGAAAAGGCGGAGTTGGCGGCGGCTGAGAGAGAGTCCAATTTGATTAAGTTCATGAACAGGGAGAAGAATATCTCGAGTAACCAACAGGCAGAAGCTTCGACTTCATCGTCATCGGTATCAAATCTCGCTAATGGCCACGCAAAGAAATTGCCCAGCTTCTGGCTGCCCTCTGAACTACCTGACGCAAAAATTTCCAAAATTGAAAAGCCTGACTCCACCGTCTATTGCCCAATAAGTGGGAAACCATTAAAAATGAAGGATCTGATTGATGTGAAGTGGACATTAGTCAATGACCCAGATGACAAAAAGTCTCTGATTGCTAAGGAGAATAGATATATGTGTCCTGTCACTCATGATATTCTCAGTAATGCTGTCCCATGTGCTGTTATCAGGTAATTATCCCACATTCATTGCTCCCAACTTTATTATCATTGTCAATATATATTTATTATCATTATCATGAGCAGGACTCTATAAATCAGAGGGTTTGATATATTATTATTGGCAATATTTAGTCATCTCTATGTTTCAGCATTCATCAGTAACTGTTCTTCCAAAGAAAAATATTACATTTAATTAATTAGTTTTTTATTGTTTTTCAGAACAACTGGTGATGTAGTCACAATGGAGTGTGTTGAGAAGATCATCAAAAAGGATTGGCTGCACCCACTCACTGGTGACAAGTTGAAGGAGAAAGACATCATCCCTCTTCAAAGAGGAGGCACAGGATATGCCCTCACTAATCAAAAACTGGAGGGAAAGAATGAGAGACCAGTTCTACAAGCTTAGGATAATTTATTTTTATTTTTACAACATAAGTTACGTTATAAAGTTTATAAAAAAATATGTTCTTATTTATAACTCTATCTTTGAACTAAAGGATTGCAATGTATGTACATAATTATGTATCATTACCTTGTAAAAAAAACAACCATATATTGAATAAAGCAATGTTTGTTTGAAATATAATTTCTGCATTTTTATTTTGTTTGTTGAATCTTTGTTCTATCTAAATAATATAAAAACTAAAACATAAATTGAAAAACACTTTCTTTTATATACCAATTTATTATTTACACAATACAAAGTAATTGTACCAGTAATTCATTGCATGTGTATACCAATGCATCCTGCATTATACACATGCTTTACATTATTATCACAATCAGTGATCCAAAGTGAATACAAAATCTAAATTTAGCTTCTAAAGTTGATTTGTGAGATACATTATCAAATTACATTCTCATTTTCACCTATCTTTCTAAATTGCAGTTCACCTAATCTCATTGATACTTATATAAATAATAGATAAATAAACTAATATGCCAATAAGTACAAATCTATTATTTCTCTAAAAATATATGTACTCAAATCATTTCTTCTTAAATTCTTAAAACTAAAATTGTTCTTAGTTGCTACTATACTATGAATTATGAAATGCGAACAGATCCAACTGGAAGTCCACACCATTATTTCTAATCTCAGTCTCTGGGTATAAGTCATTGCCTAGTGTATCTAAAAAGTTTAATACTGATTCGCCTTGGTTCGACAGAAGGCGATTGTCAGATGAGTCGTCTAATGTTGGCATATCATTGCACTGAGTTAAAGTCTTCGAGTCTAACGATTTCTCACTATGTAGCAACACTGGCTCCATCAGACTGGACTTACTAAAACCATCTTCTGACTTTTCACTTGTACCTATAATCCAGTCTTTTAAATCAGGGTCTATCACACCTACATCTTTACATGATAAGTCCACATCATCTTTGAACAAATCATGTAAACTAGTACCTGTAGTTGAAACTAAATATTGTATACTATTTGAATTTGGCATATTAACATCTAACCTCCTGTCAGTATCATCTATGGTAACATGTAAATCATTACTTGAGTGAGAAGCAGGAGTGTCTCCTCCAACAACTATAATATTTGACATATCATCATGCAGATCTGGCGAAGCAGGTTTAGTAAGGCGGGTGTCATTATCTGAATCTAGCATATTAACATCGAGTTCATTTTCTGAATTCAGTACTGTAACATGTTGTATTCCATTTGAATCAGTCATAGAGTGCAATCGTAAGCCATTGTTAGGTGACATGTCAACATGGTTACTATCTGAATTTGTCAATGAATCAAGTAAACTATCAGGTATACTTAATTGTATACTATTGTTTGGGTCTAAAAGGTCACGTCTGACACTTAGAGTAGGATTTGTACTGATGTGAACCCTGTTTTCTCTGCTTTGTAAATTAGTATTATTCTCTGTATTGGGTAGTCCATTAGATCTTTTCAGAGGAACATCTTTATCATTAGGTTTATTAACCATTTCTAATGAACGAATAACCTGCCCATCATAATTAGCCATTTTGCTAGGATTTATCTGGAATTTACGGAACACTGTTGAAGACGATTTTATAGGCGAGGATCGAATGTCGAAGTGCGTACTGTGGAATTTTACGTAGTTAGTTTTTGGTTTACTAAGTTCCTTGGTGGTGATATCATCAGTCTGCTGTTCAGTCCCTGGTTCAGAGTTGACTTCGCAGTCTTTTGTACTCTCTAACAATTTCGCCACTTCATCTTCAGGTATAATATCTGCTGTTTCTATATTATTATCGGGAATAACACTTGCAGCATTAAAATTGTTCTTTTCTTCTTTAGGAAAAGTAAAGTCTTCTGTTCCTAGTTCTATGAGTGTGTCCCCTTCTGATTTCAGTCTCATTTTTTTAGCACTTTGTTCATGTGTTTTCGGTTTGAGCTTCCAAATCCTCTTGCTCACAGTGGGCCACTTTGCCACTGAGTTTATTCTTGCACAATTTTCAGTTTCATTCTCTAATTTGTTCAATAATTCATCCATATTTTTAATTGAATGTGGAGATTTAATTTGATCTTTGTTCAGTTGATTGATTTTTGGAGGATTGTGTATACAGTACCCATTTTTGTCTTTCACACAATTTAATGCTTCTACATCGATGTTGTATTTGCCGGGATTCATGCCAAATAATCTGGAAGATAAATTGAAATATTAGGTATTGGAATTAACACTAAATAAAAAATATACTAAGCAAATAAGATGATATTCTTACCGGCCGATATCCTCATTGATTGTGCAAGGTTGTCCATCAGTACCTTCTACTTTGCTCAGTAAACATGGTAGTAAAGATTTCAGTTTAACAATAAGTTGTTCCAACTGCTGTATAAATATGTTAGTTTTGTTTCCATCGGAGCCACTCTTGATAATAGCAAGTAAACAATGGAATAAATTGGAATGGATTTTTGCGGGTATGTGAGTGGGATGATTTTCATAATGTTTTTGAAGCCGGTATAGACTGCCAAAGTCCTGTAAAAGTATTTTATAAACATGTTAATAATAGTTGATATTAATTTTAGTATGTAAAAACCATATTTATTATTATTGATTTCCTTACAGTAGAACATTGGAAACAAGAGACAATGGTTCCACTTTTCTTCTTAGTCTTTTGTGGTGATCCCTCTGGTAATATTTGTTTTGGCAGTTTTACCTTTCGACCACTTCTAGTTACCTTGGCCTAAAAGAAATGGTGGTGTTTATTATTTCCCTTTTTAATCGCTTACACTTATGCTATAGACCAACACACTTATAGCTACCAATATTAATAGTTTGTTTGTTTGAATATGCTAATCTCTGGAAGTACTGGTTAGAATTTAATAATAATCCTCTTGAATTGGATAGTTCACTTGACATTGGAGTCGAGTAGCGGGTGAAACCGCGTGGGTGTGTGTACGAATGACTGACTAACTGACAGATAACGCACAGCCGAAAGTACTGGATAAGTCCAGTAGTTTCTGAAGCTGAAACTTCGCATGTATGTTTCTTGGGGACTGTAGGGAAGCACTAAGAGAGTATATCCCTATATTCCCACCGGAAGGAGAAAAAGGAGAATTTTGTTGTAAGTTGTGAAAAGTTTACCTCAGCTGGTGGTTCAACCTCTTCTTCAACAATTTCCTTCTGCACTGGAATCTCTTTAGTAACAACTTGCTTCACAATTTTCTCTGGCGGCGTATGTTTCACGATTTTCTCTGCTTCTATTCTTTTATGGATTTTAGTGAATTGATGCTTTCGATCTTTCAACAAAATTTTCTTTTTGGCCACTACTGTTAAATCTTTTGGTGATACAACCCTGAAACATTGAAAAAATACATTTAATTAAATGCCTTAAAGTCTGATAACAATATAAAGTTTTGCATATTTGGTACTTGGTTCATTTAACAATTTTACACCATCAATAAACACCACATGGACATGGTGATTAGAATGATGTTGACTCTACAATTCAAAGTTGCAGAGAGAATAAACAGAAAGATCTCAAACTTACTTGTAAATATACTTAGTATTGGTGACAGGATCGTAAGTAGGCTCCGGCACTGTTTTATCAGGATCATTGAACATTTTCAAAGCTTGATTCACCATCTTTATTTGATCAGTACTTAAATGATTTAAACTGAAAATATAAACAATAAACATTTATTTAATCTAATCAAAAGTAATAAATTGATATGAAAAGATACAGTTGTACATAACACGACAAACACTTATAGACCATGATGTTTGAGGAGGTTTGTTACAAAATACTCATAATTTACTATTATCCCAGCCTGTTACGCACTAAGTACCTATCTACTTTTGTACTAGTACATAAAGATGAGATTCTTTAAATAAAAAGGCTAACTTCCCATTGCTTATTTGGGAAACATACTACTACTTACCGACTACCTACCCAAGTATAAACTCATTATTTTATTTATTTTACTAATTTCATTTGTGTGTGTTAAGACAGTGTGTTAATGCATTGTGACAAGACTTGTACCACTTGGTAGCGGTACAAACATTGGTCTTGCTCACAGATAAATGATAAATACACATATTCACCTATGATAAGTTTCTCCTAATCTTATTAATTGCACTGATGTGTGTTTGGATCGAGTGGGAGTGGGTGTGCTGAAACATAAAATAATTTATTTAATTTATGATTAGATCCTTCAACTGTCATCCCCCAAACTGTAAGCAAACCATGGTACTTTTTAAATTGTTTTGTTTGTGTTAGTTTTTAAGGGATGAGGTAACATAGAACTTAAAATTAATTAAAACAAGTAAGGATCTAATCATAAGAAAACATAACAAAAGAAGCAATAAAACCTTCTCGGAGAGAAGATTTTTTGTTTGTTAATTGTTGTTATTACCCAACATTTAGTAAGAACTTATCTAAATGTGATTGTAATCGCTAATAAACTGATACTCACTTCTCTTTTGGCTTAATCTTTGGCAAAAATTTCTGTCTGTTGATGATCGGAACCTCTTTGAGTTTCACAATCTTTCTATCAATATCTATTTTTGGTACTGTATTTAGTGTATTGTTTATTGGTATTGGATTGCTTGCTGTTGTAGTTGTTGTTGTTGTAGGTTTTAAAACAAAATTATCGACTACATATTGTTTATTTACATTCTCGTTTTTTGGCAGCAAGAAACTGGCCAATTTTAAATTATTTCCGATCAATACGCTCTCTTTCTTTTTGACCACATTGAGCTTGACACCGGTGTCGGTGTTTATTAACCCATTCTCGATATTTCCGCTGTTTTCGTAGAATGATTTCAGGTTATTACTGACTGGTTTGGGTGACTCAACATTATTCGATGCAAGGACGTATGTATTTCCCTGTAAACAAATACAACAAAGTTATTTCAATATTCGTTAAAATATCTGTAAATATAACAATGATAACAATAATTACCTGAGTGGCGCCAGGATCTTGTATCACGTAAATCGGGGCGTATTGACAATTGTTCACAATAATACCTTCTACAGAAGTATTCATGTTGCTTAGTACTATTATAATTTGAAATAAAATACTACATTTATCTTAATTTTCCTAATTTATTCTATTTAATCACGTAAAATAATAAAATACCACCGCGACGTTGACAATGTTGACATAAATCACTCGTGGGATACCAGCCTAAAACGCGTTTAACTACTAATCGATAAAAAATTACTAAAAACTAATTTTTGTTAGTATTTAGATTTGTAAACTTTTTTCATAAATACTCGAGTAGAGTATGCGGGTAAACACTCAGCATTTCCTAGATTTTTTTTTTTGGAATAACTGGCAAACAAGCAGACCTGTTACCTCACCTGATGGTAAGTGATCAATGCCGTCCATGGACACCCGCAACATCAGAGAAGGATATTCAATACTCAATTCTTTATTGCATTCCACAATTTAGGCTTAGGTGGTAGGTGGTAAACATTTGGTAAGTAATAATACTGGACCCTGTCGGGCACAGCAAAAGATAATACAAACATAGGTATTATGTGGTATATTTATCCATTTTGAATATTTATCTGAAATGTTGCATATCTATAAAAACAATATCCCACAAAACCTTTCATGTTAAATGTTGCCATACGAGATGATGGTCAAAAAGTAATCAGATCCGTGTAGAGCCAAGTTTCTAACCCTATACTTTTGAACTGGCGAGTCGGCCGCACGGACTTTTTGCTATTCGTCATATGGGTTTGAGCTTAAAAATCTATTCAATCTTCTAAACTCTTTCCGTGCGGCCAACTCGCCAGTTCAAAAGTATACGGTTAGAAACTTGGCTCTACACGGGATCTGATTACTTTTTGACAGTGCGAGCTATATGGTCTCGTCTTGGCAACATTTAACATGAAATGTTTTTGTGGGATTTCATTTCTTTTTGTAGGTTGCTTATGATAGAAAGATAAAATGAGCGACAAATTCACCTACTAAACTACTAAATTTATAAGAAAATTGGAAACGTAATCCTAATACTTTTTATCAATGAAAATTAAAACACTAGTATCTAAACCTTTACCTACTAAACTACTCGCCCGTCGAACAATTAAATATTAGGCAAATGGTTTTTTTCTCCGCGATAGCAAACTTTTAAATCACCGAAATATTCCGAAAACTTTTCATTCAACGAGACAACCGTCAACGACGTCTGCCCTCGCGCGTCTGCCCGCGTTCGGGTGCCGCGCTCGCTGACGGGCCGATTATTTTTAGCTACTGCGCGGGGACGAGGGGGCAGGCGGCGGGCGTTGGCGCATACTATACTTACGATGCTTATGTTCAAAAGTATAGGTTGATTAATAAACACTTACCGAAGTGAAGTGTAGTAATATTATTCATATCTAAGTACTTATGGGTAGGATAATGTTTTGATTTGATGAAAAGTTTGTGTTCTATGTACTTGTGTATAATTTTCAGATCTCAAGCAGGAAATAGGGAATTAAGTTTCCCTATTTCAGATTTTTACCCCTCCGCGGCCGCATTCAGACCTCTAGGGTCAAAAGTTGCGGAAGTCTCGAACAAACTTTCACCCCTAGTTTAAGGGGTTGGGGGTAAAAGTTCCAAGTTTTAGGATTTTTTTGTTGTTTGGGTACTAATACTAGCTTACATACCAAATTTCAGTTTTCTAGGACTTCAGGAAGTACCTTAAGAATTTTGTTGATCATCAGTGAGTGAGTGAGTGAGTGAGTGAGTGAGTGAGTGAGTGAGTGAGTGAGTGACGAAATCGGGGTATTTTAGATATCAATAAAATCTAAAGTATAAGAGCTATGCAATTGAAACTTTAGAGGTTTATTAAGTCTACCACTGACATTATATCCTGAAAATTTTGTTTATCTGGTATAACCCAAACTCAAGTTATGAAGGTTCAAAAATACGACGAAGCGCTTCGAGAAAAGGTAGGTAGTGCCCTTGCCCTTGCGCTTCGCTTGGCTCGTCTTGGCGGGGGCACTACCGTGCCCCCAGATTATAATAAGTATAGTTAGATATGAAGAGTCGATATTTGGTTTGGGACACCATAATCTTTCTGGCTGTGCAGGCCACATAGCTCGTCATGCCAGCATAAAAGGCATTATTCGTCGTGCTCTTGTCTCAGCCAACGTATTCTACCAGCCGTATAAGAACCCAATGGTTTGATATGTGATGATGGCAAGAAACCAAATGGTATGTAGTGGCTGCCTTGGAAGATGGGTAAGCCTTTGGTGTTGGTGTGGGACACAACATGTGTGACACCCTTGCGCCATTTTGAGTTTTAAGTACCTCTGCATGCGCTGCTGCGACCGGTTCGGCGGCAGAGACCCTCAAACGTAAATATTCAAATCTAGTTGGCAACTATCGTTTTGAGCCGTTCCGGGTCAAAACAATTGGGTCATGGGGTTCCATTGCAGATTAAATTTTTAAAGAAATTACTCGTAAGCTTGTCGACTCTACACGTAACCTGAAGGCTGGCTATTTCTTAGGTCAGAAGATAAGCATTGCTATTCAACTTGGAAATGCGGCCTGTCTTCTGGGAACGTTTTCCAGTGACAGTGATGCGGTCGAGTACTTTGACGCGAAATGAAAGGATACTTTTTCTTTGTTTTAGTTTTAAATTATGTCAGGTTATTACTTATTTCATTTTTCTCCAACCATACTCTACTAATGTTAACTTAGTGATGTATGTACATTCTACAATAAGTAAAAAAACAGTAAAATAAGTGTGTGTGAACTTTAACTGCTATAAAAAATAAGTTAGGATAGGAAACTTATAGTTTTTGCGCATGGCATACACTCGTAATATTATTATGTTTTATTTCATTACAGCAATAGCAAGTAAAGATGAGTTGAGCAGAAACTGTGAATTTTGCCGAAGTTTACATAGCCGCTGTCTATTATAGAGCTATTGGATATTATAGTCTGTGGTCGTTGTACGAAGCACCAGCCATAGACTAACATAACCTCTTTCTTTATCCGTCAAGCTTTGTAACACAAGGTGAATATCAGAAATAAATTCTAAAATATTGGAAAAATCTAATAAAATATAGTAAATTGTGTCATTAATCATGTTTTCGAAATTTAATTTGTGATATCATTAAAAGTTTACATAGCTACTTTCTTTTGTTTGTTAAAATCGTAAATCCACGTGTTGTGTGTGACTGTCGGTGATCAGTGACTGATTTTGTTTCAGGCCCAAAAATGACGAACTCCAAGGGTTATCGCCGCGGAACTAGGGATTTGTTCGCCCGCAGATTCCGCACCCATGGAACCATCCCCCTTTCGACGTACATGAAAGTGTACAAAGTCGGAGACATCGTTGACATCAGGGTACGTTTCACATCTACTACCAAAAGCTCATCTCTGTAATAATCATCTGAAATCAATACCTATTTGTTGATTTTCTACTGGTTTCACACATTGGATAATTTCATTGGTTATTTTATGACATCATAACAATGTGTACTAGTCTTTAACATGTTGTGGTCAGAAGAATGCAGCCATAGGTATTTTAGTACATATTATGACTATGATGTTATTCTTATAGGACAGGTAGTCCTGTAAGGGTACATTATTAGTTTACTTTAGATATTTATATACCAGAATAGCATTTTCTAATGTTGCATTGTCTTGTAAACAACTTGATCTAGGTTTTGTTCCTGTTCATGAAACTTTTCTAAAATATTAATTTCATAATTTCAGGGTAATGGTGCAGTCCAGAAGGGTATGCCCCACAAAGTCTACCACGGAAAGACTGGCCGTGTCTACAATGTCACACAACACGCTCTGGGCATCATCGTGAACAAGCGTGTCCGCGGAAGGATCCTACCTAAGCGCATCAACGTCCGCATTGAGCACATCAAGCACTCCAAGTGCAGACAGGACTTCCTCAAGAGGGTGAAGGAGAATGAGAGGCTCCTGAAGGAAGCTAAGGCTGCCGGCAAAATCGTCAACCTCAAGAGGCAACCAGCTGGACCCAAGCCTGCTCATATTGTCAGTGGCACTGAGAAACCAGTGTTATTGGCTCCCATCCCCTATGAGTTTGTAGCTTAAACAAAATAAATATTTTTAAGGAAATACTATTTTTCATTTGTCTCCTATTTCCTAGTTAGTATTTATTTGAGTGATGTATTAAAGTATTTATTTGATATTGTTATTAACCAGATTCTGTGAAATTGAATTGAATGTTAAGATTATTCACCAATTTCAAATCTACATCTGCACTGTTAAATATAGTTTTGAAGAGTTTCTTTGAATGTGCATCCCTGAAACTACTGGTTTAATTTAAATAATTATTTTTGAAAGGCTCTGAAACACCATGCTACTACCAATAGGAGCCGTGCAGAGCGGGTGAAACCACGCGAGAGTAGCTAGTTTCCCAATATACAATTAATAATAGTGCTATTCTACATAGTTGCATAATTATTACTTCTGATGGTCAGATAAATACCGCATCTCAGTGGTGCCTACTTGTACAAACAAATTACAGTAACAATGTTATTTCTCGAAACGACAAGACAAGATAGTCTTATGCTTGTAGTTGCACGATGATGCAACATTCAAGCAACGAAGTAAAAAGTTAGGCCCAATCAAATGAATTAGGTCATTTACCTCTAGCTAAGTTTTACCCTTTTAAATAAAAAGGGTAAAACTTAAAAGTCGGCAACGTACTTGTAACTAAATCCGGCGCTGCAAGCGTCTATGGACTACGTTACCAACTTACCACTGTCCCATATAAAGAATTGTTGCCAAGCCCATGTGCGTCCCAGAATGCACGTGGTTATGATTTCGGACTCCTAAAGTAATAGTAAATAAGTAAGTAATACATAGTAAGGAGTTACATAGTTGTACTATTACTTACTTATTTTTGTGAAAACATTAATACTTTCATCCCTGGAAGGCAGGTAAATACTATTAATTTAGATACCGAAAATCAAAGTAAATTATTATGGGGCTAGCCAATGATTGATGAATGGTGTACTGATTTGGGAATTGAACACGAGACCAAGAGTGGTACAGTAAAATGGGGTGAATAGGGATCGAGAGGTGAATAGGGACAGAAGAGGGGTGAATAGATACTATGAAGAATTTCCCTATACCTATTCACCCTTCTTCTGTTCCTATTCACCCTTCTTCTGTTCCTATTCACCCTTCTTCTGTTCCTATTCACCTCTCGACCCCTATTCACTCCGTTTTACCGTAGTAGCTCTGGCGTTGTCGCAATCTCGTTGGTACGGGATTAGATGTATTTCTCATTAGGCATCGTCAATGCTTTTACACAAGCACTACCTATGAATTTGTGGATCATATATTACGAAGTTGTTTCTAGGCACAGAAATCAAACCTGATACACACTATGCAGCAGCTGGACGCTTAGTAGGTGCGCCAATCTGATTGTGCAATTATTGGAAAACCCATTCTGAAGAGGTGCTAATAAAAGAAAATTCACGTGGAGAAAGATCACGTTTTATTTTGAAATGAAATGAAATATATTTACAACAGTATGACAATTAAAAGATGAATAATATATATATAATCAATGATTGGAATTAAACAATTTTCAATAATATTATATGCCTTTTCAACTTTAACAAACGTGGCATGATAACATGATTTATTATAATCACTATCTTAAATAATTTAAATTACTAAAATTAATTGAATAAACTTAACAACTAGCATCTCTAGATTGATAAAATAATATATATCCTGTTTCTGAAGATTTCTGTATATCAGAAGTTAGGCCGTAGAAGTCTTCTATAGCAGAGGCATCTATTTTCTGCAAAGAAATAAAACATAATATAAATACACACAACAGAAGTACTATAGAATTATTTATTTTCGAATGTAAATAAAATATTTAGATGCTTTAAACATTAACTCATTTTAAGATACTGTAATCTGAAGATCAAATAAATGTCAAGAATTGGATTTACATCACATCACACTTCATCTTGATATGATCAAAAGTGTTTTTTTTCATATCAAGATCAAGTGTGATGTCATGTATTATTTTCCTTGTAGTTACACTACTAATCAAAGATCGAAAAGTTGTATGACGACAAAGCTAAGATTTTAATCTGATTTTTACAAAAATGTACCTGATCGCCATGATTATCAGAAGTGTTCTTTGTTCAGCATTGGTGCTGAATCTTCTCATAAACATACACTATACAGAACGACGAAACAGTGCAAAGGAAAAACCTGTCTCTTTACCATCATAAGCTTGTGTGTGACTGTCTCACCGCCGAGCAAAGGCCTTTTCGAAACGCGACCGCTTTCGGCGTTGATTAGTTGGTACATTTGCACCGGCCAATCAGAGCGCCGAACGCGCTGTCGTTTCGTTTTTGTTCAACGTAAAACAAACTCGTACTAAATATACTAATACCGAGAAGGTATGAAAATCTGACTTCATAAGTGACATGACCACATAATTATTATGATAATACTTACATCTACCATATCGTCGTCAAACAGCAGCCAGAAGCCGTGGCTCTTCACAATACTGATGTAGTGTCCTCGGTTGGGTCCGGAGCCACAATGCACCACTACTGCCACCAAGTCATACAACCTGTCTGGGTTCACTGCGTCGTCAGACTGTAAGGGAAAATGCTATAATATATGTATTCAATTGTGCCATCAGATGCATCCTTGTTAAACATAGATGGTAAGGGATTTCTAGGTTCTAATAGACCTTCAAAAAGGGTAAACAGCTCATTCTTCAGGTTCTATGTAATAAGGGTAAGCATTTTGCCATATGGCTGCTGTAATTATATAATTACAACAGGCGAAGTTTCAGACCTGCCACATGCTAATTAAGAATTTGTGAAAAACCGAAAATGTCCAACTACGCTCCTTGCTCGGTGGTTGCGTTTGCGGCCTTCCTTGGTTCATAGCAAGTGTGACTACGGTTTCCAGTTGATAAATTACAGGAATTTTCTATTGCAAAATAAGCATGATAGCTAACTTTTATCAATAATTTTATGTCCATTATGATTGAGAATTCCTATTTCAAACATTTCATCTCATCTGAGCAATGTATCACACATAAATAAGAATCTATGAATCTTACCGTATTGAACAATCTCAGCTCCAACGGGAATACGACTCTGTGGGACACCTTAATATGTCTATTATATTGTTCCATGTACTTAAATCTCTTAAGATGTAGAGCTAGAATGAGAGGTAGTTTCTTCACTCTCATACGTTTCTGAGCTTCTTGATAGCTGCTACAATTGTCACATTTAAACTTGTTATCGTTGCATAATGTTTCTGTGTCGCTAAAGCATTTTAAACAATGTGTTATGCTTGTGTTTTGACCAACGTCCACCTGAAAGAATTGAATTAATTATAGCTTGTTTGTTGCTAATAAATTAACTTCTCACAAAAAGTCTGGTCTCGATTTATATTCGAATCCAATGGCGTATGTAATAAGTGCGGTGATAAAATTAATAAGGGTAAAAATGTAACCAGCTAGCTGTAAGTAAAATGCATCAAATCGAATGATGCCGAGTAAATAGTTTCACTAAGAAGCTGATGACGTTCAAAGTCCCTTTAAATTGAAATATGTATATGGTTTCGATTTTGGTATAAGATTCAAAAGCAATGGCCAATTGAAATATTTATCGATTGTCTTCAGGCCAAAGACCAAACAGACGACCCGATAAAGGTCGCATGAAACTGCTGCATGCTGGCCAATGTTGAGTCTTTAAGAGAGGTCTATGTTCATTTTCGGAAGAGCATTTTGTGGCTGATATGATGCGAAAATAATGAGTATACCTGTAAATCGAAGAAATGTTCATCCTTGCTGCTAACAGTCTCACAGTTGAGGCACCGAGTCTCACTGGTGAGCGTGCCTTGGAATATCTCGTGCACCCATGTAGGTTCCGCGTTCTGTGGCGCCGTACCGTTGCACGTAACGTTCTCCCCAGACGCATTCTTTTGTACTTTCAGTGTGCTTTGATTGCGTTCAGCTGGAAGAATTTAGTATAAATATAAAACCTCTTTATGTACACCATTTAAAGTTACATTTACAGCATCTGTTATATGATAGTGCAGCCTTATCGCAAGTCCATCACAACCAGGCAACCTTAGGATGGATTATTGTGATTAGGAAAAATTTATGAAGGTGTGAATTGTTTTTATTGTGCTGTGTTAATTACACAGTGGCTAAGTAACCAGCTGCTGCGCAAATCACGATTTAATTCTCATGCACGTTAATTTTTAATGTGGGGTATATTGCTTTGATTGGTTGGTATATTCGAGTTGGCCAATCAGGGCGCCAATTACGCTCTCGTTCCGAAACTCATACTAAGGGTACTGCATGTGATGTTGGACAGCCAAAAACTAAAAAAAGTGTATTGAAATATAATATGTCAAAAAGAAACTTACCTAAAATAATTTCATTAATGTGGTTGATTAGGAAGTTGAGAAATTCATGGGCATCTTGTTGCATATAATTATCAAACTCTTCTGCAATAAAAAATTAAAAGAACTTTTAGTAAAATGCAATTAACCATACCTATCAATATGCTACATTGATAAAGATATATTTTTACAAAAATAACGATAAGCACATCTATAGATCAGGCAAAATTTTATAATTTTCAAAACTACAAGTAATATGTCATAGTACAGCAGGAGTTCTGTTCATGCTACATGACTTGTATTTGGGCATTAAGTTGTAAATTGTTGGTGTGAACAAATGTATAATTACTTGTATTGCTTACCTTTTTCCTTTCTCAATCTAGCAATAAACTTTTTAGGCGCTATGGAACCTACTTTCTTTTTCTGTGTTGCAATGCTATAAAACAAATCTGCGAGGCATGTTAGAAGGGTTTCCTTAGTTCTTTTATTCTTGGCTTTATACTCAAGCACCTTCTCTCTGAATGGGCGACAGAAATACAATGCTTGCAACACAGAATTACTGTAACAGGTATTGCCAAACTGAAAATAAATTACAAATTATTTTACATTTTGTACTGTGAACTGTGAAGAATTTGTTAAGAGTAATGATTAAAGTGTGGGCAATCAATTTCAAATAGTTTCTTGTTTGGATCCAATAAGAAATTTGTTATCATCTTGTTAGATACCACAGTTTTCATAGCAACCCAACATCTGCTACTGTGTCACTTAATCATTGTAGAAAAATGATAAACATGATAAGAAGTTTCCTTATCTTGTTCATCATATTCCTTATTGCTGACCAAGGACTTAGGAAATCTACTAAAATAGAATACTTGTATGTGAAAATTAATCTCATTGAAGGTTAAGGAATTAACTGGAATTATTTCAACATTTTAGAAGTAAATACTGAAGACTTATAAAAATAAATATCTTTGAATATTCTTAATATTTCTTATTTCATATTAGAGACTTATTTGATAAGAATATTGGTTTGAAAAACTTACATTAACTAAACCAAAATAATGCTCGTTCGGTGGGAACTGCTCAGACCCAATATCTCTTTCTAGTTGTGATATATTTGCGCCCTGAAATATAGACGAATGCACCACTTAACATAAATCCATTAAAAATGCCGACATTAATCAGACGTTGCGATACCGACAGTTTTGCATTCATATTGGCGTATTTTGGATGTGTGGCTAAACAGCCAATATCCTGATTCAATCCTTAACAGGTAATCGCACTTAGATGATTAATTAACATACAATTAAACATGCATTTCTCTCACCATTCTATGTTGGAAATTAAGGCCGAGATCCTGACATATTGACATTTGCAATTCTGTTTTAGCAACTTATACACTGAATATACGGTCGTCACGGCTAATTATTGTTTATTCACAAATGTGCTGCACTTATTTCTAGAAACATAATTGGAATTTCTTTTGGAAATGGGCAAAATAAGCACAACAGTTACGATTATGACATAACCACAGACAAGCAAAGATGTAGAGTTGCACTTGGGTGTAAAGAAGGTAGAGTAGAAAAAATAAAAGAAAAAAGGTTTCATCACATGAAATGTCATTATCTACAAAAGGAAAAAAAGAAAATATCCCATAAACAGAAAATAGGACCTTTTTATACAAAAATAATAAAATTATTTAAGTTTTGTGCTTATTGTGTCATTGTATCAGGTACTAAAATATACAACAGGAAAAACATCAACTCGTATTAGGCGGAATGGAGCAAGGAGCAAGACATGATTCTTGGTTCGGGTTAATAACAATGCAGTGAAATAAATTGTGCTTGGTATCTACATAGCAATTCAATTCATAGCTCACACTCATTCCTTTACTTAGATTACGCGGGGTTGCGAGGATGGGCCCGGGACCAACATCATTGTGAAAAGTGGGTGTTCACAGTGCCACTGATACCCCGGGCGAAAATATTGTGGCGCCCACTTCAGGAAAGTAATATCAAGTGTTAGTTTTATACGAATACCATCGGCGGCGGCATCGGCGCCCCCCTGAATTTGTCACCTTGGGCCATCGCCCCATCACGCCCCCTATCGCCGGCACTGGGTGTTCAGGTGTAGTATTTCAAGCCCTGCCACTGCTTAATGCCCCTAAGGCTACCCACTGACCTAAACCTATTAGATAGCATTTTGGATTCATAGCTTTTTTAGAAACGAAAATCTTTAGTTAAAAAGAACTCTGAATTTGTAGGTGTGTATTATTTGTTATCTGTATTGAGTACTTGCCATTCTCATTTCCTGTCATTCTGTCAGAAGTGACAGATTTGTTCCGAAACATTAATTACAAAACTTTTTAATAAAGTGTAGTAACTAAATAAATGTATGAGTTTTATTTATTATTTAATTTAATGCATCATGTTTATATTTATAAGTTACTGTTTTTTGTAAATATATCCATGCTATTACTGATTATATTGTATAGTCTAGATATTTAATAAAAATTAACATTGTTTTGACAGAAGTGTTTATTGTAGGTTTCGGAACGTAAAAAATCGCAGCATCTCGCGTTTTGTGCTTCTCTCGTTCGGCTTGTGCTCCAGCGATTCTGTTCCGATCCGATAATATTCATCCCGATTGTTTTATCATTCCGGGAACGAGGAAGTTAACGTGGTCGTGTTGACGTGGCAGCAACCAACGGGTACGTGTCCCAATGATTAGTTTAGCGGAGCGCATACTCCAGTAGTGTTTATTTAACTTATGAATTTGCAACATACATTTTAATGAGACGAATTTAATAGAATTTTAATTAGTGTTTTGATTTTAAGAAGATTTTATATTGTCCTTAAACAGATAAAATGTTGAGATCACTGTTTGTTGCTTTGGCCGTGTCGGCTGTGTTTGCCGGCGTGCCGACTCCTGAAGAAACAAAGAGGATTATGGACCGGCTATCGGAGGCCGAACACTTCAAAAACGAGCACCATAATAAGCAGTTTGACCACGATGCCTTTTTAGGCGAAGATCAGGCCAAAACATTTGATCAGCTGCCTCCTGAGGAGAGCAAAAGGAGATTGGGGTGAGTGATAACTTTTTAAATTTATTTTTTTACGTAAAATTTTGCTGTGTACTCTCTGCTCACTATTTTGGCAGTAACTTGATAAGTTTAGAATGGTAAACCTAATTTGTTAATTATTATTATTTACCATTATAATTTTTTTATCATAATAATTTGTGATGAAATTTAACTTAAAAGTTTATAATATTAAATTAGTGTAATAAATTAAGTTGATCAACATAGCAGTGTAGGGTAAAAAATGGATGAAAACAATGTGCTATTATTTTATTTTCTTTAATGCATGTAACAGGAAGGACAACCACTTTAAAATCTTAAAATAATTTGGAGTAGAAACTTAAAATAGAGAAACTTAATAAATAAATCATATTCTAATTTAAAATTACAAAATAAAAAAAAAAACACTTTTAAATGTGACTAGCTAGTACAATGTAACTAATAGTACAATCCAAAAAAATTAGTTCCATGTTCCAGTAACTTCTATTGAGAAGAAATCATGTAATTTCCTGCATCTTAAGATTATCTCAGTGTGTCAATGATCTCACCCACACAATGTGGGTTAGTTAACTAGCAGATAACAGTTCAAACACTCTGTGTATACATGTTTGCTATTTTTAAAACACCTATCTTTTAATACATATAACTTTTTAAAGTTTTTGAGATAAAACTGTTACTGTATAATATTGAATGTAATTTAGTTTTTGGCTATAACTTGTACTTTATTTCTGAGTTCTTATTGCGTTAGTGTTTTCTAAGTGTAGTCATGTTGGTTGTCCATTAAAATATTTTTTGAGAAACCGAACCAAATATTATGTTTTTACCAAGTAAACTACTTATTAAGAATTAAGTACATGATTGTCATTAATTCAGAATTATATTGACTAAGATATTAGTTCCATGATTGCAATTGCAACATCCTCAAATGTGCTGAAATAAAGTTTTTAATTTGGAATTTCTCAGATAATGCTGATGAAATTGCATTGCAAATATCGTAAAGATAAGCATGGAAGCTAGTAAGTGTCTTAAGTACAGTTACATACTGTAATTTGATATACTGTTTTAGGTGTCAAGAAGTCTTAAATAAATCAATAGAGATTGATTAAAAAATATATCTTTATTTATGAACATCTTAGTCACTTAAAATCAAATGAAATTAAACAAAAATCATTTAATCAAGTCAACTCGATTAGCTTTTAATGTGTGTGTAATAAATCTTGTAATTCAATGTTTATATGGGAACAGTAAAAATTGTTATCAGATTTCAATTAGCATAGCAACATAGGTTTGCAATTAAGCATTATATAGGTACACAGTGTGCCTTGATTAGGTAAAGCAATATTTGTCCAGGTGCATTTAAAAATGTGGTTACTCTGCATATATTTAAAGTTTGTTTTTAAGTGTAATTCAAATAATAGAATTTGAAATAGGAAACCACATGCATTGATATCAGAGATCTGAGACCACAGGACATCCTTTTTAATATAATAGTAAATGTAAAAGCTTTTAGACTATAAAATACTGTTATTTTTACTCTTTTACATTAGAATTATTGAAGGGATCTGATGAAAATTAGACTGAGATATACAAATTACACATAGGTTCAATAATATTTATTTTGTTAAGACCAGAAAAGCCACTCACAGTAGCTAGTAATGTGTATAAATAATACAATGATGTATCTCTAGAGAACAACTTAAGTCACAGTTAAAAAAACGGTATTCTTAGCTTTGCGATTTCTATTCCCATTATGTACAGATCAATTGTATTTTGTACTACCGATGATTGTGTATTACTACATAACATTATTGTGTGAAATTAATCCTTATTATTTACGAAATAAAATTTAACAATATCTTACCTATTAACATACAGAACCATACATTAAGCAGCACAATATATCGGTACCTACATAAAAAATAATCTCCGAAAGTTGAGTGACCTCGCTATCAAGGCGCGACTGTGAATAATTTGATTGAATCCTTCTAGAATCATCGTGGACAAGATTGACGGGGACAAGGATGGGTTCGTTTCGCTAGTGGAACTAAAGGATTGGATCAGATACACGCAGAAACGGTACATCAATGAGGATGTCGACCGCCACTGGAGACAGCACAACCCTAATAATGATGAAGTCATTCCTTGGGAGGTGAGAGAATAGCATATATATGTTTTATACTAGAATAAAGACAGGTATGTAGTGTGATGTCTGTTTGTCAAATCACTGTAGACTTTTTTGTAATAACTATCGTGAGACATACTAAATTAGACCCAGCGACGTCGAGTAGCCTACAGCGCTGCTCATGATGAAGAGTCCCTCTGTAACTCGAAACTAGTAGAGCTTTTTTCCATTAATGTACGTGATTTTTAGTAAATCACTGTAGACGTCAAAAATTGTATGTCCACTGGTTTCACACTAGGCAATTCCCTTTAGGATAAAAACGGTAGCCCTCATTGACAAAAGGCAAGGAAAAGAAAAGGCTCGTAGGTAGATATTTGAGATACTTTATACCTGTGAAGTTTTATTGGTGATTTGCTAAGATCACAACAAAATAGCTCTTTACATTACCTGTAGATCGCATTTGTATTCAACAGTTGCATTTGTGACTGCCCAATGAATACGTTACTATTGTTTCACAATGTTTTCGCAAAGAGGCTTTCAATACATTTTTTATTGTAGACATAATTTAAGTATTCAAGTATTTATTGCATCCATAATATATATAGGTGTTAGAAAATACAGTATTTAGTTACAATTATGGACCCTATCGGGCACAGCAAAATATAAAATTCGTAGGATTCATTCAAGTAATTAAATAACAATGCGTTGTAATTAGCGACGCTTAAAAATTCCACTAACAATTGAATTTAATCTCTGCCCCGTTGATTATAAAGTTGAAATTAATTAAGCATAACATGTTGAAATGTTCATATACCATTTAATTATAGGCATCTATTGTGTACAGACACGTCAGTTTTTAAACGCGATAACGAGAGACATGACGTTATCAAAGTTTAGTTTTATGCTTATCTCAAGCTCTTATCGTGTTCCTTTTTGTCATAATTAATTTTGTTATTATGCCTGCTTTGTGAATGGAAATAGGACAGCTATATTTGGGAAATTAATTATGTTTTAGACTAAATACATGGGGTAGAGATATCCCATCCTATGTCCCCCGTGAACTGTTTGACGAGGAATTCGACTAGTTTCAAGTAATGCTGGAGGCTCTTATTCATGAGTAGCATTTCGCGACACACGGCGGTGCGGCGATTGTCGCACTGCTACTGTACTGTTCGTCGTCAAACAGTTAAGTGTGTAAGCTGATAACACAATTAATTTAGTATATCTCACGAAAGTTATAATGAAAAGGATAGAGGAATTTTCGTTAAAGTACTTTCTCAATATGTAGTTTGCTTAAGGTTCCTTTGAAATAACGTTCAAAATGAAGTATTAATCCTGCATTCCTATATCGACAGGCATACAGAAAGAATGTCTACGGCTTCATGGATGAGATGGACCCCAAGGAGCTGAAGACTCCCAACAGCGAAGGTTTCACATACTCCAACCTTCTGAAGAGAGATCGCAGGAGGTGGACTTACGCCGGTAAGAATAATTCTATTCAGAAAATTAATTTTATATACCGAACGAAAGGTTGCATTGCTAAGTTTTAAAGTCTTTATTTTTGCAAAGGTTTAAAGGTACTAGAGGACTAGCATTACATGAGGCTTAAGGCGCGGTTGCAACCACTCGACTAATGATGTTTAAGCCTAATAGAGTTTATTGTAGACTATCTGTTGTTTCATTCGCTCTGCTTGGCTCGTATTGGTCGTAGCGTGAAGTATTCTCAATAATTGGAATAACTAATATAACAATTTTTCATATCGAACCAGTAGTTTTAGAGATTAAACAAACACAAACAGACAAACTCTTCAGCTTTATATACTAGTACTGTATAAGAAATAAGATATAGCATCGACACGCAAGCAAAAGTCGCGCAGAAAACTTACGTCTAAACATAGCTTTACTACGAAACATTACGGTAGAAATATGCATTTAAGTGCGTGCGTTGCGTAAGGCATACATACATATTACATACATAGGTACGTGTATTCTATGACCTGTTTATTGTTATTGGCAGTACCGAGCCAATTGAAGGAAATGGGTCATTGTTGGGCTTGTAGGCGTTAAATAGTCATTGTTATACCTTGCCCTACGTGTTGGTAATTTCTGTGATTGCTGTAGTAGGTAATTGGAAGGTATTTTATGAATAATTGCGATAGATAGAGGATAAAGTTTGTTATTGTCTGAAGGATTTATGGAAGTGGCCTTTTCGCTAGTTGTGTTGATAGATCCATTGTATTAATAAGACGAGCTTGATTAAAATTCAGTACCCTTAGTACGAGTTTGCATTACGTTTAAAGTAATCGAAACGAGAGCTGATTGGCCGGCTCGAATGAACCAACCAATCAGAGCAGAGTTGTTGAAGAGGATTTTGAAATCATTAATTGAACAGGCCGTGACAGTCGACTGCTGGATAATCAGCCTCCTCTACGATTGACATAATCTCCTTTTTGGTAGTAGGTTGAACCTCTATAGCTAAGCTATTGTTGCTCGTCATTGGTCAAGATTATTCTCACAACCAATGACAGGGCGGATCGCGATTCACTTCTATCTCTCGAATTGATAGTTACAAAATAATCTATCTGGTTCGACGATCGAACTCTTAAAGTTCTACATTATAGTAGAACTTAAGAAATTACTTGCGACTAGATCAACAACACAATATTTTGATAATTTACGTGGCATGAATATCTAACGCCATAGCAAATACCGTACTAAACTATATATAAAGTTTTGCCATTATAATGTGTGTTTAATGCTTCAGATGCGGACCAGAACGACGCGTTGAACCAGACAGAGTTCGCGGCCTTCCTTCACCCGGAGGATCACTCGGAAATGAGGGACGTGGTCGTTTTGGAGACCATGGAGGACATTGATAAAGATCATGTAATTATAACACGTTATATAATTGTATTAGAATCATTGAGATGTAACTGTTCCATAGTGGTTGAGCTTTCGGTTTAGAGCGAAGATGTAGACTAAATTGTTCTTTTGGGTGGTGATCCCACTGCGCTACCTATTTTTAGTAGGGACGACACGAATCCTACCTAAAGAAATAGTTACATCAGACACAATTCTAGCCTCCATTTAATTACTGGGATATCTACAACCACAGCGAAATTATAACCTAAATAGGATCCCGTACTCTTAGTACGAGTTTGTTTTACGTTTAACAGGATCCAAACGAGAGCGCCGACGCTCTGATTGGTTGGTTAGACAAAGCAAACTGGTACTGAGCTTCCTTACTCGATAATCATCTTTACGGATATTGAACCAACGATGCAGATAATTCTTTATACTTCATAGAGTCTAAATTACGATGATAATGATGAGTTACTGTTTCCATATAACTTGGTAAGTTTGCAATCACAAAATATTAAAAGATGTATCTCAATATTGCAGGACGGTAAGGTGTCTCTGGAGGAGTACATCGGCGACATGTACAAGCCCGAGGACGGCGAGGACGAGGACGAGCCCGACTGGGTCAAACAGGAGAGGGAGCAGTTCAATGGATACAGGTTAGTTGGTCACATCTACACATTTTAGAGGAATAGAATAGTTTAAATGTAAATAGAAGTAGTATAGAATAGTTTAAATCTTTAGAACTAGACTATCACGCCTAATAAGTCCTTAAAAAAGATGCCTTCTACATATGGGAAATTTTCTTTGAAAAGTCTTTTCTTAGCCCCAGTTAATGGATTTTAGGCGCGATTTTTTTGTGAAAGTGTATAGACAAAAGGCAATAGGCTTATTGCATAGGATTCGTAGATTAACTTGTCATAAGTAAGTCACGTTTAATGTGCTTCTTATTCCTGATAAAAACTGTGTCAAACTCAATGCATTTATTTTAACAAATTCACATACAGGTAATTTCGAAAGTTCAAAATGGAATATTATTACTGAATTGTCCCTTAGTAGCCAAAAATATGCTAGAAAAATAAAATACTTGAAACATCCAAACACACAAACATAAAGTATCTCATACTAAATAGTTCATTGCTCTTTTGCAACAGTCATTCGCTTGTAGAATAACTGAACAAATCACGCCAATGAATTGGCGCCGGTTACCGCAATGATATCAATTTAGTTCCATTGAATGTATTGACACTGGCCACTCAGTCAGTTGATTAACATACATTTTTGTTGCTCTATTTTTTTATATGTATAAATGGCATTGGGAATTTGTGGTCTGGTTTATTGATGTTGTGTGGTGGATTGTTATCGAAGTGTACCACTAAGTAGGTACATGCTTAATTAGTTGTTTGATGTGTCGCATTAATTTGATTCTATTATACTTATGTTCCTGTTTTGCAAAATTTGTAGTGTGATGGGGACGAACGTATTTTTGCTGTAAATTGGCTTTTTTATGTTGAAGACTGTAACAAATTCATAACAATATTATCTTTTTCAACAGAGACACAAACAAGGACGGTTTCATGGATGAGAACGAAGTGAAAGATTGGATCGCACCTCCAGAGTTCGACCACGCTGAAGCAGAAGCGAGACATTTAGTCTTCGAGGCAGACACGGATGCCGATGAGAAACTCACTAAAGACGAGATCTTAGAAAAATACGACCTATTTGTAGGCTCCCAAGCCACAGATTTCGGTGAAGCACTCGCTCGCCACGACGAGTTCTAAATAAGGTAGAGTAAAGTCAACGAGACGAGATGTCTTTTGAAAATGAACCTTACCATCGTGTAACATAGTTCACTTTTCATTAATCCTTCAGTTGGTTCTTTGAAACTCAACTTAGTTCCTAAAGTAATAAGGTTTATTATTGTGTGAGGGGATTAATTTCGTCTTGTTGGCATTACTGTAGCCGTTTTACTCAGGAACGTTGTTTAAAATAAGAATAAGAAGAAAGTGTTGAAGTTTTCAGCCAGTCCGAAGTCTTCCATACAAAGAGTAGAAAATGTATTGAATTGAAATAGTCTCGTTTTTGATATAAACAAAGGAATCTTCTCGAATATTGTAATAATCCGTACATTAAGTAACTTACGTATTTAGTTGCCCACATCATCGTTTCTACAATCATTTTCTTTATTTTATTCATTTTACTCTAAAAGTTCCATGCAGCTATTATTTAGGAAAGCTATTAAACAATGTTAATGAGTAATTAACGTTTTTATCTAATGTGATACAAAATTTTATATTTTGAGGCTGGTAACATTTGCAGCACAGATTAACAAACTTTTGAAGTGTCAATGTCAGATCTGTATTTTTTTATCCAAGAAGGTTCAAGTTGCTTTTGCATACTTTTTATACTGCATAGACTTAGCTATTTAATATCGAATCTCTGTGGCATTACTACTTTGTTAATAAATAACTTAGTTTTTAAGTATCTTAGTTTCTAACAACAAAACCAAAGTTAGGTTCCAGTGAAAACTACAATAAATAATAATCTGTCGAATGATCTAGAATATTTTCTGATTTTTTTTATTACTTACTATTGTATTTTTTTCGTGCATTGCATTGAAATATTTTTTTATTGTATGTTTTTATCTATGTACGTATTTATTTGCATTTATTAAAATTAATATTTTTTGTATTATACGTATTTTTTGATATTGGGTAGAGGAAATGCAGGAAATGATGGATATTTTTTATGCATTTATTTTTGAGAAATCTGTTGAACATTCCAGAATCGGGCATTTATTTGTAGATTTTTTTAGCTTCGTAATTTAAAGAAAACCAATTATGGATGGGTAGTTAAGATTCGCTGAGATTAAGTTGTATAAAAATATGCGGATTATTTAGCTAGGCTGCAATTGACTCGGGAATTTATTTAATAGATTTTCAATTTTACGGTGTAGTAATAAAGTTGAAAATCATTAATCTCTATTAGAATCTCAAATACGTACACGATGTCTATCGAGCTGCTGGTCGAGTAGTCACAAGTGTAATTGCCGAGCGCGATTTGTAGTTCGTTCATCAACATACAATTTTACATACACATGAGACCCAGACCTAAAGCAACAATTTGTGGAACCCAGTGGAGCAAAGAGTTGCTCCGTGCAGGAATGCCTACTACCGCGTCAACCATGCAGTCATATAAATGGTATTGGTTAAAATATGCTATGTTAACGAGTCTATTTAGCCCTTTGAACTATATGCTGCATTTCCCCTACCCCGTATTATAAGTGATCGGTACTTAACATTATAAGAGTAATAAGATATCGTTTGATTATAATTAGGTGTAAAGCAATAACATTTTAATTCTAACTGATGCATTGTGTTCATATATTTGTTCTGCAAAGTACAATAATGTATTAATGACTACGTATTGTAATGACAGCTTATATTCATAACGGAATAAATATTTTTTTCGACTATTACTGTGTTTTAATTATTTTGGAGGTCATTTTATAATTCTGGTATTCTTTGGTAGCATGTTGTTGGTAAGTAGATACCATAGTCTTACTACACTTGCAATACTAGAGGTTTTTTTTTATGATATAAGCCGGTAAACGAGAAGATAAAACACCTGATGGTAAGCAATCGATTGTAATCAGAAGATCGATTGCTTGTATGTGGATTTAGTGGTGGTAGGGTTGTTGAGGAACCGGGGATTGGGAAGATTGATTAGGAAGGGAGGTATCAGAAATGTAGTAGGAAACTTTAAATTGCTAACGTATTGATTGAAAGTATTTTTCTTGGATCATTTTTCGATTATCTACTTCTCGTACTTGACTGAGGTGCCAAGTTTCAAATTGGCTGCCTATTGTGACACTAGAGGGCGCCAGGGCTAAGTAGTCGGGTAGATCACTACTCGATCGTAAATCGGCACTGTATAGAATAGTCCCCTCAGATGATCTGCAATAGCGACTAAAATGCTATACATATTATTTTTTAATTAATATCGATGGAAAACAAGCAATAAATTACCAATTACAATTTCAGCAAAATATCTTTTTGGTATTTACTGTGTTTAAAATATTTGTGAAATAGAAATAGTTTCTGAAATATTATGCTAAATTAAATAGTATTAACACTTCTAGCCGTGTATGAGCTAAACACCAAAGCTCTTAAACTATGTAACTAAAAAAAGTAATCAGCCTAATAGCTGTAGTCGAAATCGGCATGAATTTACATTATGTAACCACTCACGAACGTGGTTCGCTGCACTTAAGCGGAAGCCTCTTAAACACACAAACATGTATAGAGTAAAATAATAACAAACCATCCAAGCATAGCATACGAAATCCAAGCACAACAAATTAACAAACAGAGCATTTAAAATTATACACAGCGCACTTTACACTCGAGACTGCGCCTACAAAAGTTTTAATAGCAAACATTCTCATATAGTATTAATGAGTTGTTCTAAAATAAGCAGGCACTACCTGAATTTCTGTTCGAAGTCGTTGAGTATTTTATCAAGCGTGGATCGGCTGCCGTCAGGTAATTAATTGATCAGCATGGCGGAAGCAGCCGTGCGAACTCGCATGTTATTTTAAAATTAGTGCTGGCCTCGTGAGCTTTGCGATCCTGACTTCGTTACGGGTAGGGTAGGCCGGATAAAATTTTCGTTGGTAAAATTTTAAATTGGTTGAATAAGTATGTAGACGTGGAGGTACATATATATCTTATTAATAGCTCCTAGGTAGGTATCCCATGGCTATTGACCGTGGTAAAATTTTAAAAGCCTATGAAGCAAGTTACTTGATCTAGTTTAAAATGATCTACTTTATAAAAGGTCTACAGTAGTTGTGCATCACGATGGAATTTCTGAATAAACAAGCATGGCATAATGAGTACCTAAATTACCTATGTTCAGTATGCACCTACCTATTATACCTACCTAGGTATAATGTTATCGTGTTCACCGACTCTGCAACTATTGATGTTTTCTGTTCATTTCTCCCACACCGCATCAAGTCAAGTGTGTTTTAAGTGTGGGAGAGCCATGCTTCGGCACGAATGGGCCGGCTCGACCGGAGTAACACCACGGCCTCACAGAAAACCGACGTGAAACAACGCTTGCGTTGTGTTTCGTTGTGTGAGTGAGGTTACCGGAGGCCCAATTCCCCCCTTCCCAATCTTCCCCATCCCCATTCCCGAACAACAACCCTTAAATTCCTAACTCCCAAAAAGCCGGTAACGCACTTGTAAAGCCTCTGGTGTTTCAAGTGTCCATGGGCGGCGGCGATTGCTTACCATCAGGTAATACGTCTGCTCGATTACCGGAAAGTCCCATAAAAAAAAAAAAAAAAAAAGTCAACTGAGTCACCACCACGACTCATATACGACCTCTTCTTTAATTTGATGCATTAGCACAACACACAGTCCACATATTGTGTAATTTTATTTTTAAGATCTTATTACAAAAAACATAACCCTTCCTACAGTCGAGTAAAAAGAGTCATGACCTAATTCCTTGACCGTATCTAACATTTGTTTTATTTACGAGTCCTATGCAAGACCGTAGCTACTGTTGATCCGTGGTTCAATCCTGTGATCAGCTCAGCAGCCAGGTCATTAACGAAATTCCACTGATTTATTAGGTAGGACACATATCTACTATAGTCAAATATTAATTACCTAATTAGCAGGTTATTGGTCATTGTCTCTTGCTAACAACCCACAAACGGTAATTGACAAGTAACTATAGCTCTACTAGTGTTGAGTTGGTCATAGATTTCATAATTAATAACTTATCTTGAAAACTTACACTATTTATACATCTTCACTACCATTAATTTTATCTTCGTATGTATCTTTCCCCACAAAAGCTTAAATAAATGAAACGCCTATAAAAACCGTAGAGAGTAACACTCAATTACCATACATCAGACGTTGCGCGACGATTCGGCAACAAACGTTACAAATCCCGCGAGACTCCGGACGCCCAACAAAGACGTCCCGCAATTATTTATTTTACGGATGCAAATTACAAGTACTGAAAATTTACGCGCACGGATACGCAGCCAATATTCAGTCGCGTATTTTCGCCGCACCGTAAAAGCAACCGCGCTCTCCTTACATATTTTTGCATACTTATACTGTGACAGTAATACCTCGGTTCATATAAGATGGCGAATTTGTATGATAATTTTCATTTTGCATTCACTCCGGTTATTCTTCTTCGCGGTATGTTGTGGATAGCGCTCCTGGGAAATTCAGCGGTTTTGTCGTGTAACACAGATATATGGCCGCTGGAAAGGTCTGCTATTAATGTCGTTTACTTTATTTAATAGCCAACGTGGTTTGCTAAACTGCTATTTTCGCACGCAAATTAGTGTTTGGTTCGAACCTCTAAATAACTTTTTCGCACCCGTAACAGTTTCGCGCCGAAACGGGTGATTTAGGTTTAACCGACTTTTAATCTACCATCTAAATGAGTTTATAACTGATTCCGTAACTGTTTTAAATAAGCAATAAATATTACCATTATGGTGCTATAAGTACTACTTTCAGTAAGTTAACGCCAAGGGTAAAATAATAAATTGTATTAATATTAAGTGTAGTGTCTGAAACGTCTGTGCTGTAGCACTGGCGTAGCATGCTACGTGTTCTACGAGATTTCTCTTCCATAAGCATTTGCTACGGCCTAATTTAAAGTTCTTTGATGCTGTTATTTTTGCTGTTTATTTTTGTTCCGATACTAAGAAGTTTTATTAATATCATGAAAGTATCAAAGGATTCATTATTCTAGAAATTGGGGTAGGCACTGTGTATGTTCATTCTAACGTGCCATATCCAGTTAGATTAGACACAGCTATTGAGCCGAGTAATTGTCATCTTGGTGGGTTGTTCCCTGTATCAATATCAGTAAATATGTGGGGCTTAACTAGACACGCCTGTCGAAGATGCCCTGCGAGGGTACGTGGGGCTATGTTCCCGGTAAAGTATTATTTGTACTGGGATCTACGGCATATAGGTACAATATTTCGCCACTATACGGAATAGAGGTCTTATTGTTTGCTCAGTTTCTGTGACGTCATTCCTTCACCTTCCCCCCGTGAACAGTGATCGCATCGTAAAAAGTGAACGAGCCAAATGCGGGGTTTATCTAGACGTTTTATGGCCCTATTGCTCTATTAAGAACCCCAGAAGTTGAGCTCGGGTGCGGTTTTTCATTAAAATTGATTGATTAACAGAGTTTAACAACTTCATTAGAAACTTAGTTTGTAATATAATAAATGATTATACAAACTTCACTACTTAATAATCATATAAGTCGAAGCTCCATTTATTCTTATTAGGCAGTTAACAAAACATTATGTAATGTTATGTGCCAATACGGTTACACGGTTCTGGTGTAATGAACGCGCGTGTTGTTTCATCAAATGATAACTAGTAGATATAATTTATACAAGCCACGTTTACGTTTTGCCACCGAATTTTCAGCCACAATACAGCTCTTCAATTAGTAGCAGCTTAATGAAATTTCCCAGTACCGTTAAATATTTTCCTCGCTTGAAGGATTTTAAAACATTCTGTTGTAATTTTGTTAATCTCATTTCTGATTTATATTATAACAAAGCTTGTAGCTCGATGTATTTTGCCTTGCTGTTTAATTAAGTAAACATTGACTCCGCAGTTGTCATTTGCAGAGAATGTTTCCATATTTATTTGTGGCAGCGTCCGTGCAATAAATTCTGCCAGTGTTAACGTATTTTCAAAGATATTGTAGAAAAACAAAATGTCGTCAGCCGTGAATGTATTTGCGGTGAATGTTTTTTTGTACATAAATACGCCTTTCTTGTTTCTGAAAAAAAGGTTTTTAGCTTCTTAAGCGAATGTGTAATGTATCTAAAACTTAAACTTTCTTATAAACCCAACTAAAACAAAATGTAATCAATTATTTACGAGAAACAAACAAAACGCACCTACACTTACATGTATAAATTGTAAAAAAAAAGCGTCCGTTGCGTAAGTTAACGAAATCACTTGAGCGAAACAACTTTCGTCTAAGTTTTAATTCCACCGAGCATACTTAAGTAAACAGCTGTAGAAAGTACGTAAAACTTGTCGGGGGCAGGCAAGGACGGCCTGATATTATGTATGTCAAACAACATCCGCCATGGGACCAGAGGACGCTCAAGTTTTCACAATTTTTTCGGCTTAATCTCACAAAGAGGGAAAGTTTGGAACTCATTAGAGCGAGAGGAGGCGGAACACCTCGCGCGACAAATTAAATTTAATTCAGCCGTAATCAAGACGTTTTTCCATGATCCCCTCAAACCCTGATTTGGATTTTGTGTCACGTCTCGCCTGTTTGTCTCAATGGTCAAGTGCTGCCAATTAGATTCCGTGTTCGTTAACAACTTTGACAAGATGAATGATTCAATTGTTTTCATTTAATTTTAAAGTTTTTTTTCGCTATGTATTTGTCTAATTATGTTATTTTTGTTTACGTTGATAATTGGCTCCGTTCGCTCGGTCGCATTTCAGTTCAAAATTTCCATTTATATTATTTTCACGCTTCGAAAATATGGCGTCGCAAATAATGATGAGGAAACATGAAATGACTTTGTATCTTTAATTAAAGAGATATTATTGTTGCAGTTATGACTAATTAAACTGTGAATTAAAATTAAAGTGTTTTTTAATATGGCATTCGATCTTTGGGCGAATTTTCTGATTGTGGCTTTGTTAATTTTGTATTTTGGATTACTGGGCCTTTTTTAGGGGGGAAATAACCACCCCTTTTCCTGCTTTGAGCCGGAGTCCCGGTAACCTGTTACGTTGTCCGCAGCTCTGGATCGGGCATCGGGCTACTGGGCCCCATCAGTGGTGGTCTGGCTCTTTGAGTCGCGCGCGCAACGCGACGAGCCGTACGCACGGGGGGTTTCTAGACCTTATGTCAGTGTAGACAAATTTGTTTTACTAAAAGAAGTATAGAAATATATGATATCATCGTCCTATTTGAAAAATATTTCAATAGCTGTTATTACGATAGTTTTGACCTTTCCTATCGTATTGAAAGGTCGAGTGCCTAACAACACAACTACCTATTCAATTCAAATAACTTTTACAGACACAATTAAAAGTTTACATATTATTATAATTTACAAAGCAAACTTTACAATGGAAATGAAATCGGAAAACAACGGTCGATCGTGTTTTGTAACATTTATTGTTTTTTTTTTATCAAACATTAGATTGATTGGTGAACTTTAACAATCAGATGTGTATCGAAACCGCGTTGTTTTGTTTGTTTTGCGTAGAAAAACAAATGGTGGCCATGTTACATGTACTCGTTACCGTTTGTGGGAGCAATGTGATGTATGTACGCAGTGCATAGAGGGGACGCATAGAATTCATTGAATGCACGCAGTTACATGGTGCGTGCTTTTGACTGTTTTCATAAATAAACGGTTGTCAGTAGTCCCAAAAGTTTTCTGTGGATTGTTGGTTAAATTTCTATCGTCTTTTTAAAAGGAACTATCCACATTTGTCATGTGAACCCAACAGTATATTCCCCTAACTTAATATTAACCCTTTTTTTAATGAGGGAAAATTATTCAATATGTCTTCTCCTGCCTTGGGTGAAGCGAGAGGAGTGTCAGACTCTTACTGACTAAAACACCCCGTTTCTACTTTTACCCTTTGAGCCGGAACCCCGGTAAACCCGCTAGGTAGTCCGCAGCTCCGGAAACTTAATATCTACCTAGTCTCAACTTTGCATTGGTTCCATTTGCGGATCAAATCAAAAACAAACTTATTTTCAAACGAACAATAAAGCATTTATTCTTTGTATATCCCATATTAATCACACTTCAAGGAAACCATAGCACAAGTTATAAAATAATAATCGATCAACCTCATACTTGGTACTCTATAAGATCACTTTCCTCAAACACAACTGAGACTTGTGTCCAAGACCATTTGATGAACAGGCACTACAGTAGATTACTAAAGACAGTCCGAGGTAGCCGTGAGTGTGCTATGCACGTAATTGGTCATTCATTTAATTAGTAGACCGTCCAGGGTAGCCGTGTTAATTGAACGATCTCCACATTTGGGAGTTCTAGATCATGTTCCACTCTCCATTTAGGTTTAGATGTAGGAGGATAGTGGAACTGTAGTGTGATTTGGTTGATTGTGTTGTTTATTTGGTGTTGTAATGAAGAACTATGAGTAGAACGCTTTTCTCTTAAAACTATAAAGCAGTGGTTCACAGCAGTATTTTATTACCTACATTTATTTTGGGAGTAATAACATAACCTTTGAAGATTAAGTACCTATAAGTATTGTAAATATAGGGTGGGCGTAATTGTGATAAGTAAGTAATGAAGTAAATACACACGATGCTGTGGTAAATAAATATGATGAGGACGAAGTCTTATATTTAGGTAAAATGTTTTTCTTTTACAAATGTAAGTGAGCTAATAACACGACTAATTTCTAGGCAAGTTAGGGGCTCATATTCATAAGTAATTGTGACTGAGTTACTGAACTGTGCTTGTCTGAATATCGTTTGTTCCACTAAAAAGTGACTGAATGTTCAATTTTGTCTTGAGCATGATTGTGATAATTAATATACTATGTGATAAAATTATATCTAGAATATCCGTTTATTGTGTTTTCAATGGATTACGATTCTTTTTGAAACACCATCGTCATTTATAGGTAATATACCACAGCAAAATTGGACTACTCCAAAGCATTTTTACGTTGACTCATTCGCGTATGCAATATTTTTTCGCGTATGAGTTTTGAAAACGTGCGCGTAAGTTAATTATTCAATCTATTGGAGCGTACCAGTCTCTGTGCGCTGTTCAGTCACCTGCGGCAGTTTGGCACAAACATACAGAACGATGCATGAAATAAAATCATCATCTTTTGGTTACTTTTCGTTGATTCACAATTGGTTTGAGTTTCGTTTAACCCTTTAACTTTTGTTTATACTTGCCGAATACTCTAGTTATTTAATGGTAAGCGAATGTGACTAGAAACTTTATACTTTACTACTTAAAGGTGGTTTTCATACTAAGAAGGTATATTAAGTCTTACTTAAAGTGAGATGACGACTTAAAGCTTATTTTTATCACAAACTCAGATCTGACTACTACTAGATAGGGACTACGGATCCCCTAAGATAGTTTCCATTATTTTCTTATCGGTAAATCTTACATCACATATAAGTTATATCTAACACTCACATTTGAATTAACATAAAATACTAAAGTTAGTTATAAAATGTCACCTCATTAAGTTATCTAAATTGTGCTCGTTGAAGTGCGCAAACACCTAAGTTGTGCTGTTCATCCACTTAAGCAGATTTCAGAACTCGACTTCAGTACTGAAGTTACAAACATGGCGCGTAGTGAGACGACACCTTAAGTACGTTTTGTCTGAGAACTTGGCTCTTAGAAGGACAAATTAAAATGTTTTAGTTCCGTTCTTAAAGTCAATCTGTCAATTAATTAGATTGTTTACAGAACATTTTAGAAAGAGGGTAAGTTGAGGATGAATTATGAAATTACCTAGTAACATTTTTGATAGTTAACTAAAAAATCACGGTTTACTCACGCACATTAATGGAGAAAAGACGCGGCGATGTCGTGTAGCCTACCAGCCTACCAGTAAGCAGCGCGACGTCGTCGCGTCTGCGCACGCTGCTCGTGATGAAGAGTCCCTGTGTGACTCGAAACTAATAGAGGTTTTCTCTATTAATGTACATGACTAAACCATGATTTTTTAGTTAACTTAGTATATCTCACGATAGTTATTATAAAAATATTTTTAATAGTAGTTTTGGAGTGACTCATAAAGCACTAAAATACCAACTAGAACACAATATAAGAAAAACATAGCACTAATAAAACACGAGCAAGTTTCCCCTCTGTGTAGGACCCTACAAGAGGATAGTTGGTATTAAATTATACCTGCTAACTTTCACAAAGCCTCGAACCCTGAAATAGTTTCGCACAAAATTATCCTTAATCCCTTCTAAGATTTTATTAGTTTGTCTTAAAAGGAGTATCTGTAATCTGCTACTTCTGGGGCCTTTGCCCAATTTCTTAAAAGTGTTCCTGGTTATCCGTGTGGAATAAATTCCTACCCAGTGTAATGTAGGCAATACATAGCCTATAGGGGTAGGTATAGGGGAGGTGAAGCAATTTCTTGCCGCAGTACAAAAGGGCGAGCATGGATGGAATTTAGATTAAAAATGATCCTAACACAAGTGCAATGTTTCGTGAAATGTTACGTGGATCGATTTAATTTATTCGCTCAGCTGCTAGTTGTGATGTAATTTTAATGGATTCTGTGTAGAGTCGAGCGATATGTTTTCTTCACTGGCTCTTACGTTCGTCTGGTTTTGTTAATGTCTTTTGTAACAGTACTTATTTTAATATTCTACGAAGTTTAACCAGTAGAACTTATGGTTTTTAAGTTAACACCTAATTTGCTCTAATATGCTTAGCAGCAGTAAAAAAGTGAAGTACGTGTATGAAATAAATCTCAAAATTACTAATTCCGCTCTATTTAAAAACTTCAATTTAAACATCAATCCTATATTATCATTTCAATTAATTTTTATCTAAATGACACTCACGTAAAACACGTCAACCTCAAAAAATATGAATAACGAACAAGGTTATGATTACCACAAACTATAAGCCCGGTGGAGTCGTGTGCAATTTGTTAATAATTTATATTAATTAGCGGAGATAACGTTAAGTGGCCGAAGCAATCGTGTAATGGAGTTTCGGTGTAGCGCCGCTCTGGGTGTCAGAGATAAATACATGGGCGGGCTCATCGACTCGCCTGAGTCGGACTTACGTCACCTGTACATTGTTACCTGAAAAATTACATGTATAAAGTTAATTTTACACATGAATTTACACGCTTATAATACGTTCTAGTCTATGACTATTTTGCGTGTCTGACAAGACCATCACCGATGGGGCTCAGTACGACTGATGCCGACCCAGATCTGCGGCCTGCCTAGTGGGTTACGAAAAGCAGGAGTAGGAACGGACTACTGACGTTTTGCCCAAGGCGGGAGAAGTGATTGCATGATATTCCCCTCTTAAAAAAAGTCTATGACTATTTCATGGTGGAACCAATTAAGGCGAGTCTCATTAACATATCTATCAAGACACAAGCTTCATACAAAAACGTGTCAAATATGTGAGACTGAGATTCGTCGTCAAATAGTTACAGAGTAGTTAATAATATTTTTTCTTTCTGATTAGTAAATGAATGTGGAGCTTTGTAGCACATAGCTCCGGCTCGAAAAGCAGGAGTAGGAATGGGGTGGTTTTAGTCGGTAAGAGCCTGATACTTTCTCTCACCTCGCCCAAGGCGGAAGAAAGCATTGGGTGATTTTCCCCCATTAAAAAAAAACAAAATAGTTTGTTAAAGATTATATCTATATAAGGTCTATACTAGCGAAAATTTTGTGTGTTTTCCTTCATAACTAATAACTAATAGGCGTAATATAATGTAATGCACAGTTGGAGATGCAAGTGTAAGATACGCATTTTCTCAACCTTATCTTTATATATGGTATATTATATATTTTTTTATGTATTATTATTATACTCCCTTTATACATGATTAGATGTGTCAAGCATATTTGCAATGATGGCGCGACAACTCGTTGGGCAACAAACAATTTTGCGTCGCGTTTTATTTGCACACGTCACAAACACTCCACTCATTCATTTTATTACTAGTACTGTATATAGGTGTTGGTTATATCTGTCAGTCTGTAACTCTTGTACTTCTAGGCAAAGGCCTCTTCTTTTACTGAAAATAAATAATCTTTAATAATTCACACTTAAGGAGGATTAGCGATTTAAATCTTATAATTTGAAATTATACGTAAGTAACGGTTTCCTCACGATATTTTACTACACTTACAGTATTTTATAAGTAAGTAACTTGTAGTTTATACAGTATTAAAATACGTGAATTCGACGATTTTTTATTTCTCAAGACAAATCTTGAAGGAGAAACAGAGAAGAACAAATCCTTTTCTCTTTAACTCGCAAAGAAATACCGACTATAATGCCATGTTAAGTCCGCCGAACATAAATCAAATATCACATTACACAGTCCAGGTTTTTCAAAGGTCATTTCGACATAATAATATGTCAGTATATTTTCATAAGTCGTGAGAAAAATGTCGGTTCGCACCTGTCGCGCGTGACTACAAATACTTGAGCAAGTTCAGGTTCCGAGGTGGAGGCGACCGACCTTTAAAAATATTTTCACACTATATTTACAGTTTCCGCAAAAGGACTGGAAATGTGCGTCCTATTTAAATATCGGTTGAGGAAAATAAATGTAAATATGTACGGTCGGTTTTGGTTGCGTTTTGTTGATGTTGATTTTGTTTTGTTTATGCAATATTTGGTTTGATACAAATAACTGCTGATTTGAATAACCGATCTCAATCTAAAATCTTTAGATTAAGATCGATATTTGTCATGTCGTAGTCGATCGGACGTTTAAAACGCTTCAAAAACAACCAAAGAATAAATATGGCATTTTATCTCTCCAGCATAATTAAACCAAATTATTGATCATAACAGTTGCCTTACTTTAAATTAACACTAAATATTTGCTTTCCCTTAAAATATTACTTTATAAATACATACCTACACCAGTAAACCTCTCACTAATCGAAATTTAACTAACACTATTAAGCAACAGTGATCAACAGTACTAAACATTTACAGTACCATTCGGAATAAGTCGAGCAATTTGGCAGATATGCCAGCGAACACAGCATTACGTTTTAATGGAGTCGCACTATCGCGTGTAATGCTGCCGTAGTATGTCCTTAATATGTATTAATAGGGCCTATAATCCTTATGAAGCTATGCAAGCGATACTGGAACTTAGATCCAATCAAACTACATCCTATTCTAAGTTGGTCTATGATAGGCGATCTTTGTTTGCTAGTTAGGATCATATTGCTATTTTTGTTTTAATTAAATATGTGACTTGTTTTTTCTTTATTCTATGTATGTATGTTGTATGCTATTTATAACATTATTATCACTTAAATTCGCACTTGTCCTGTTATCTGATAGTAAGATAATGATGTGTTTTTTTTTGTTAAAACATTTTTTTCTCGGCCATGTTAAAAGAAATTGTTTATTTGTGACCGTGATGAAAAATTGCAGGAGTAAGAAAATAATTGTTTGGTACTTTCCCTTCACTAAGAATATACTATAGTAATAACCTATACACTTATAAAATACATGTTACAAATCTCTGCTTATCCCACGTAGTGGCTCCACAAAGAGTATTTTTCTTTTTTGTTTTACCCATTTACTGATATTGCCTTCATATTAAAGTCGGTAATCGAAGTTATCCACAAAGGCTTTCCGGGTCATTGCATCTAATAAAAAAAGAAATTATTAGGGGACTTTACATTGGTCCTTCGAGTCACACATTTTTATTTGAAAACAAAGATGATCTTGTTTTGGCTATAACTCTGTTACAAAATTCATTATTGAGTCATGATTTATCGAATTCTAAGAATAGTGTTTATAGATGTCAAATATCAACAAGTCACAAAGAAAGTCTAGTAGGAAGAATAATAAACGGACTTAAATATTGACATACTTACTGGCAAAAGTGAAAACTGTCATAATCATCGTATTCATATTTTTAATCCCCAATTAGTATTTTATCCCCGAAAAGAGTGACCCCTTCGGGGATAGAGCAGACTTGACTTAAAGTCACACCTGTGACTTTAAGTCAAGTCTGGTGTTGCGGGTCACCAGCGGGTGTTGCGCCGCCCATGGACATGGGCGGCGCTGATCGCTCCATCAGGTAACTCGATTGCTCGTTTGCCATCTATGCCATAAAAAAAAATGTTACTTCATACCTATATTTCTCTACTTATCCCTTTCGAAAAATATCATACTAGAAATTATATTTTCTAATCTTGTATATAGTTGGTTTATGTACAAATATCTGCAGTTAGTGGGACAAAAGATTATCTATAAACCCATCTCATGATCTAGGCCGAGAGGGTTGCACGCACATAAATTTATAAAACGGCTGTTTCGACATCTGTGACTGACATAACATGGGGATACGTATTTTTTTCGTCAAAATATTCAATTTATGTACTGTCACATGTTTGTTATGACTCTTATATGAAAAACTGTTCCAATATAGCTTTTTTCTCAAGCTAATTGCAATGGATGCCTTCTTGGAAACCTGTATACGCGTTATTCACAGAAAATGTCAGTAAATAATTTCTAGTAATACAAATATCTCGACTGTTATAAAGTCCTTATTGACTTAGTACAAATCTTCTTGTATATCTTATTCGTCGAATTAATGTCATCGTATTAGCTATTACATGCCAATTTCGAACTTAAGTACTCCAGTTTAAGTCTGTACTCGTAAGACAAACTGTTTCAGATATTACAAAGTAAGTAGACACCAATCATTCGCCAGATCCTCAAGATAAACAATATCCACATCACAAATTTTAATAGAAATTCCGCCGAATTCAAATTTTATATTGGCTATATGAATTCGTGACCTCACGTTGAGAAGCAATCAAATACTAATTTCGCTCAAACAATGACGGAAAATTAGAAATGAATTCGTGCGTTAAATGTCAACCGTTTTGAATGAGTTTCGGGGAAAGATCGATGATAATAAAACTAAATGGTTTGATAATCGCTTGCGGGGCCGAGGGGAAAGATTTTTCGCGAGGTTTTATCTCTTCTATTCAGCTTTTGATATAAAATCGACATTGCTGAGTTTCGGGAAAGCTATTTCGGTTTGTGATTGGGTATCGCCTCGATTGGGTTTGGCGTAACAAGGAACGAGTATTGAGGCGTAATATGTGTGTATCAAATTATATAAAGCGAGAGTTTTGTCCAATCTATTTACTGGTCTCTCGTTTTACTCTGATAAATGACTTTAGACCCTATATCATCTAATTTTGATGTTGAACCTATTACAAATCGAGCCTCGATTTTTATTTATAGACGTGGGAACTTTGGCTCCTAAGTCTTTAGGGAAAAAATTGGGAGTCGCTTTAGGTATTAGTCATACAGGGTGTATTTTCTTTTATAAGTAGTAAAAGTCCTGTGTATCATTCTATGTTTATTCAACCGGCATATATTTCTTCTCATAAAAAAACTCGATCAGCTCATAAGATCATAGAAATCCTCTTAACTTGCAAAGGTATCTGAACTACAATGTAAGTGCTACTGCTCATAAAATAGTGTTGTACACAAAGGCCACGACATTCATTGGTTGTCTGATGATGTTTGTCATAACTATCGACCAGTCTGGGCTTTTGTTGCCCAGCAGTGGGGCACGAAGCACGTTCTCTGTCTTTGTGAATGGCTAATACGTCAGCCGCTGTTTGTCTACTACCTAGACTTGGCCATTGTTTTTGGTAGGAGTTTCATGTAAATCGGTATGTAGTGAGTAGTTGTAAAGGTGCTTTACAAACTAATTTGTTCTTGATTAACCAAATGTTGATTGGATGAAAAAGAGACAATATTGTTTTAATGAGGACTGAGCATATTTGGGAAAAACTATATATAAAACAAGGGAAACTTGATCTTTTTATTATTATTTTACTTGACCTTCAGGTTTTTCATGATCCTTGCTTTCGAAAAAAAAAACCATCTGTAGCTTGATATTTGATCTAACCCATATACATGTTCATGTGTTTATGACAGAGCATATTAACAGTAAGTTACAGCACCACGGGGACGCATTAAGCTTAAAACTTTTTTAATCACCCTATATGAAGCATAATTTAATCTGAGTAAACTAAAGCTCATTAATTTACCTATTAGTTTGTGGTTTGCAAATCTCGCCTCTATTATCTTTCAGCAGAATGTATAACATAGCATAGATTCTCTTGTATTCTTGTTAAGGACATTAAAGCACATAATGGCATTCCCAGCAAATTATGCAGGCTCGTTACGTGAAGGAACATAAATGTATTTACGTCAGTAGCAATGAAGGTGTAAGGTTGAACGTAAGTTACATTTGCTTGTCGGCTCTGATTAAACTTTATTGAGCAACGTTCTACCGGCGACAACCCTTTGTTCTAATTCCGGATATCAGCACCAACTTTGTATTTACATCGAGTAACATCTGTAACACAAACGGGTAAAGTTCAAAATGTTTTGGCAACGTGTCGTGTGTGTTGTGGTAACAAGCGTACGTTCGCTTCAAACAATTACGGGGGCACGCTCTAATTTTACTATCTGACGCCTCTGCGAGTCCAATCTAAAAAATTTGCTCTTGGTAAAAAACTGTAATTCGATTTGTAGAAATGACCTTTTTCGAATTTGGCTTTTGTTAGTTATGTTGGCTGACGTCACGTCGGCATCATGTGACGTGGCCCCGACTCCCGACTGTTTGTGATGAAGCAAACTGTGTTACTCGAGCTTCGGGGAACATCTGTATACGTCGTGTTCGTACACATTTTGCTATTAGTTTGAACGTATTTGTAGACTGCTTACAGTAAAGTTTTAACGCTGTTTATTTCTGAATTCATATTTTATTGTTACTACGAATATTTAGAGTAGTTTTTGAATTTGATCCCATTATTCACAGAAGGAGTTTTAAGCTTCACGTAACCGATATAGTAAACATAATAATCTTATGGACAGTATGAGCTAAATATAATATAACAATATCTAAATAGTCGACGTCTTAACAATATAAAACCACGACGAAGAAAGAATACACTACGTTTATTTTTATAACAATCCTTGTAGCAAGTTGAGGCCACCACAAAGGTAAGGGAACCATTAACTACAAACATAACTATACGTACATATTAAAACATAATACTTCCCATACGACTCCTAAAATAAGGGACACACAAACTTTGTATATAATATGGGGAAAGATTATACAAAGAGTTTGTGGCAAACGTTTTTATCTGGTTAGTTAAGATACGGCCTATTATCCGCCATACTTATGTGACGGGTTAAGATGGAACTTGCCATCTGGGGAACTTGGTTCTTTGTTGTACAAATTATTTGCAGAAGGTTCTTTTATTTTAACTCATAGCACAACATTTAAATATAATTTCTCATAGTTATAACGTAAATAAACTAATAAAATCTTGGTTTATTTACGTACATTAATGGAAAAAAGCTCTACTAGTTTCGAGACACAGAGGGACTCTTCATCATGAGCAGCGTGCGCAGATGCGGCGACGTCGCGCAGCATACCTACGGAAAAATGGGTTTTTCGGTTTCTGAAATTTTAAATAACAACATGGAGTTTGGGTTCACAAAATTTAAAGAAAGTGTGACTTTTCAATTGTTATTTTATAAATGCAGTTATTTAATTCGAAAACATTCAAATCGGATAGTAATTAATAGTTATGGAGGAACCACGTTGAAAAAACCTAATAACAATTAAAACGAACTGGTACGCAAGCTTTATAAAATTTTTGCTTTGTATTAAGTAAATGTGCCTTCTGACTGAACTACATAGTTCCAAGTAATGGTGGGCATTACCTACTGTAGTAGTTATACACAAACTACTTTACGAGTCTCCTCTTATTTACGTTTAATAAAATATCTTCTTAATTATTACGAGGATGGATTTAATCATCATAACAATGATTCTAGGCTTGTTTTGTTACTATGTACGTATCCACGGTTTACTTTATATGGCTTTGGTTAAGTTGTGTGTATATAGTATCACTTTTTATCGTAGAATAGTTTTGCTTCATAATGAATACGCCGGATCAACTCTAGTGATCACGATTTTAAAGAAAATGGTTATGTTGTGATCGTGTACCTGAATTCCAAACACTGAAATGGCTGGCAACGTACCTACTTGTAACTTCTCTGGTGTTATGGGTATTCTTGGATGATCATCAACAGCCTATAAATGACCACTGCTGACCAAAGCCTCTTCTCACACGGAGAAGGTTTGAGTATTAATCACCAGCCTTGCTCAATGCGGGTTGGCGATTTTAAACTTATAATCAGAAATTATTAGCCCAGGTTTTCTCAAGATGTTTTCTTTCACCGTTTGTCAGTGGTGTCTAAATAATCTTAGAAAGTACATATAACACGAAAAACGTCTGATTGGTACTAACCGTCGATACCGGTTTCCAACCCGCACCCTCATGCATGGAGCGGGTGTCTTACACCTCCGCACTACCACATCCTTGGATGATGTTGATCATTTAATAATTATAAGTCTATGCATTGACTATTTTACCCCATATCCCATAAAAACCCAACATATTTAGCTACTTCATTGGCTAATAAAGTAACAACATAACAGCCTAAGTATTATGTTAAGTTTAACAAAAGAAAAACATGTAAAACGAAGAACATTAGCAATATTCACAAGTCGTTTAGTTCACAGTTTTTAAAATAGAAAAGTCATTGTTAAAATAGGTTTGTAAGCTAGGATGTAAAGTGCTGCTTAAAAGTTGCGTAACAACCCAAGTTTAGGAGTTAAAAAACTTGCATAAGTACATACTTAGAGTACTTAGCTTGATACTAAAAATTGTTCCGAACTAAAAGATAAGGAATTTTAGTTGTCTTTTTTATTATTCGTACACTATTATTTGGTTTTTTCGTGTCAAACTTTTATAGGGAAAGCTAAAAGTGTTAATTGTATGTAGATGTGACATTATTACGTAGATTTAAAAAAAGGGCCAAATTAAAAGTATGTTTAACCGACGAGCATGCATGAAAAGACTGATGACTGTTGATGAAGCGAAAGAGGTATGTAAAATTCGTCTTTGCTTACCCCTATGGGAGACAGGCGTGAGGTTGTGTATGTATGTTTGTCTGCCTGCATCTTTGAGTGTGAGGCGTGATTTTATTTGAGTAGGTATATTAGGTTCATTACACAATCTCATCACATCACCAACAGTCCAACTACATACCAAGACTTTATTTAAAAAAACACAGAAAGAAATATTCTTTGCGTTTATACATAGACTTACGACTAATTTTTCAAATATCTAACAAAATCTCAATGACTATCAAAACAAAATATCAAATGACTGAAAGAAAAGTAAGAAAGAACCTGATAGGCTTCTCAAACATTTAAGGATTCTTTCCGAAGAATACTTATAGAATTAATAAATACTGCCTTCAACTGGTTTTCATTTCAAGGTAATTTAAGTATTGAAAAGTGAGAAGACTTTAGAAACTATATAAATAGGTACTGGACAAGACTTTCAGATTTAGAGACATCTGTATTTTAATTCCACGAAACGTTGACTGATCCATGGTTACTTAGAGATAGAGATGATCAACAAACAAAGAAAAATCAACTCTATTTTCATTCCTAAGACATAACAAGTAACAGTACATTTTCATCCTACACATCTCACTCCGATCCATAACAATAAAGTCTATTTTTGTAGAAGCCAAAACGACCAGGCCATATTCCCACAACGGATCAAGGCATAGACCGTATCAAACATGGATATACCTAAGCCTGATATAGATGACAACAGTTTTGGGACCTAGACTTTTAGAACAGACTACATATGGCTAAAGGGAATCGGTTGGATGAAATGTCTTGCTGACTTGTTATAGTAACTAATAATAAGATATAAAGTTTTCCGTTACTAAGTGACGGACTAATAAACAACGTATGTACGTCCGTATGTGAGTTTTGAGGAGTGTAGGAGAGGCACTATAACAAATGTCCACCACCCAAGGCTCAGGAAACGTGTCAATGATGTAAGTCAAACAGCAGCTTCTATTATTGTCCACACAACGGCAGTCTCATTAAAAACTCGCGCAAACTTGACAAAAAAATGAGGGAGAAAGAATAAACAAGCCGGCGCGCCATGCAAGACGTCAGGGATTGAAATTATCAAGTAATTTAATAAAACTGAGCGATAAGTCGAGGCGGGCCCACGTCGGCCACTCGCAGATAAAAGGGAATAAGTTTAAACGAGAAAAGTTGGCAAGATAGCGCTGTGGACAGTCGGGCACACTGGCACATTGGCCCTTGACGGCCCCGTCGCAATATCATTTCGACAATTGCCGCGGTTTTTACTGACAGGCCCCATGATTGTTCTGTTTGTGGAACACGCTTTTTAAGGATGTAAAAAGGAATAGGATAATCCAAGTGTGTTTTAGAAATGATTTAGGCGTAAGTAGCTTAGTTATGGGAAGTTTATTATCATGTATTATAGGAACGTATTCATTGCAAGTGTTACAACCACGGATGAACTCTTGATTGAAATGATAGGCTTACTAATGATGGTCTTGAAACTTGTAGTGTAGAACAGATTTATGTTAGCAAGTCTTGAAATTGTTCAAAATGTGTCATTGAACTGCCACTATAATGAAGCTTACAAACTCTTGTTTTTTAAAGATTAAAAATTGTATCTATTTAAATTAAAAAATGTTTAGACTTTAAAATGTTTAGAGGTTGGAGCTTACGAGTGCTTAATAAATGCATTAAATATTTCAATCTGGATGCCTATTGTCATACGAAGTATGTCTAATTTAATTTACATAAAAATTGCTACATACCTTTTGGTATCTACATTTATTTATCAAGCCACGATACTAAGATGATTTTGATTAAAAACATTTTTTACATACCGTACCTAAATATAACACCATATATATCTGATGTAATATTTTTTTGCATTGTAATGGTAGGTAATGAAATCAATACGTGGATAAACCGTACTGTACCGTACTACCTAATTAATTTAATGTCAAATATACTGTCAGAAACATACTCACAACTCAATACACGTATTTTAAATAAATATAAGAATCAATTAAAAAACATAAATCCAACTTCAAACACACGCGAACAACTTGAAACAAGTTAAAACAGGAGGAAAGTTATTAACTTACGGCTTAATAAGCAGCAGTCGGTAATTAAGTATGTTTAAGTTGAGAGTGATCGAATCGAGACGCGTTAAGACGGGCGTCTCTCGGGACCTAAGTTGAATACTTGCTTAACTTCAAGCTCGGGTAATTTGTTGATAAGTGACGTGATGATGCCGATGGGACAAGGAAAAATATATTACTAGAGGGTTAATTGAGTAAACTAGGGATTAGTATTTTAGAAAGTTTCTACTGCTACTGCTGTTAAATACCTAATGCTCAGTAACAGTAGATTATTCACAACATTACTACATCCAATCTCGACTTAGATTATCGTAAGTCTGTTCTAAATTAAAAATATTACAGTGTGTATACAATTAGTACTACAGTGGACATGAAACACTTAGGTACTTCCAGTAATGCAATATTTACTTATTCAATTAATTTCAACCTAAACTTTATAATTATCACTAAGCTACCCTTCATGCACTTTTGTTTGAGAGCAACATAAATCGATATGCATACAGCCATGCAATTGGACGGTCGGATTTTTTCCGTCGATCTAATTCACTGTCTGCGGCAATAGATTGGAAGGCCTTTACTGGGATTTAGCAGCTTTTATCTTCCCTACCGGACTACCTAAGACCTAAAATAGTAACCGATAGCCAGACAGATATCAGAACTCTTCTAATTGAGTTTCATATTACAAACCCCGCAGGAAATACGATATTAACAGTAAAATACAAAGTTTAAAAGAACAAAGCGCATCTGTTTCAAACAAAATAGCAAAACATTTTAGATATGTTCAAAAAAACAAACCGAGCGCAAACCGTTCCGTTTTAACGCAACATTGTACAATTTGAATGCAGAAAAACAATCCTCTTTATTTATCTCAAGTTGATTCGTTCCCACTTCGTCTGTTTGAACAGCTCCCGAGTCTTCTTTGACAAATCTTATGCGATGGTTCAGTAAATACGTTCGCGAGAAAGGGTTCTTGTACTTTGGAAGTTTGTTCAATGAACGGCGGACCTTTCTTAGTGCGTGTCGAAACAGGCTCAACATCGCGAGCCCCTAATGGAACAAAGCAGTTCTTTATTATTTAGCTTTCGAAATTATGTTTGCTTATTCAACTTTGTAAAGCGAGTACGATGTTAGACTTTATGCTGTTGTGTTAGGGCTTATATTGTGATGAGTTTGTTAAGTCTGTAGGGTAGCGACGAGTTATTTTGAGTTAGTTTTAGGTCGAATCTATGAGGGAAAATATGCGAATAATAGAGCTTTGCTTAGTGACTGGATGATGACTGTACCTACGTAATTTTGTATTGTGAGTGGTAAAGAAAGAGGCCTACTAAGTATAAAGTTATAATACCGACTAATATAAATTGGGTGTCTTCAAGGCCCGAGTGAACAGGTTGCGCATAGGTAGGCTCGCTCCATTGTCGGCCACATCATTGCTTACCACCAGGCGAGATGATGGCCAAACGCCATTCAATTAAGTATTCAAAAAAGTTGCCATATCTAATGACTACAGCTTTTTAACTGCAATCCGAAACTTTAGCGTGGTAATAAGTAACTTTTGATCATAATTTCGGTGAGTAGTAGTCCTCATAGTGGATTAGTACCTATTTTATTTCATCAATTCCACAATGACATTAGCAATTAGCTAAATGGGGACAATACACACGATAAATACGGGGACAATATGAAACAATAATAGCTTTGTAATTAGGGTCCCGCACCGACGATAATCGTTAATACGAAGCGACCTCCTTGCCAAACATGTTCACTTAATTTCTATTTCATTTTTAACACAGTTTTGGGAATACCGAAAATTTTTTTGTCTTTTCATTATTTTGTTAGTACTTGAAGAAAGTCATTGCCAAGAGCTCGTGTTGGTCTACTGCTAGACTACCGTCATTATAAGAGGGTATACGCAGCTGAAGTGTGGGTTAAAGATGGCAGTGGTACCAAAGAATACCTCTGCCGGAACTTTATCTCTTAGTCGACTATATTTTTATAATAACTATCGTGAGTCAACTGCAACTAACTGCACCATGCTGCATTTTTACACCATGAGTTTTCTGTTTATACATACATACATAACCTCACACCTGTCTCCCAAGAGGGTAGGCAATAGGCTTCTGTCTTTTCATGCATGCTCATCCCCAATCTGGTCAATATATATCCGATATACTTTCTGTTTATTAAGTAAATACAAGGCGTAGCTGGTGTGATAGAAATTGTATGTTTTCAGTAGTATTCCCACGCTGTATCTACATACTCTTACATAATACACCCAGTATACTGAAAGTAGAAATAATTTGTCCATGTTACTATGGACGGGTAACGCGAACAAAGGCCCAAACAAATGAGGATTTAGGTCGATAAATTTTAATCAAAGTGCGTCGAGCCGACTCCAGCAAATGAAGTTATGGTTTGCTGTTTACATGCCATCCTTGATAGATAAATGAAACCGCACCGGTTTATCCGTTGATACTATGTTTAGGTATACATGTATATATGTACATAGTTACATAATGTTGATCTGTATGTCGCATTGTGGATTTGTGACTGACTGGTGCAAACTGTCGTGGAGGCTTAAGACGTCTGCTTCTCATGTATGAAGGTTCGAAACCTACCAACGGCAAGTACCAATGTGACTTTTCCGAGTTATACGTACTTTCTAAGATTATTTAGACACCACTGACAAACGATGAAGGAAAACATCGTGAGGAAACCTGGACTCATAATTTCTTATTATAAGTATAAAATCGTTAACCCGCATTGAGCAAGCGTGGTGAATAATAATCTCTGTGCGAGAAGAGGCCTCTGGTCTACTGACTACCACTGGTGGCCACTTACAGCCTGTCGATGTGTGTGTGTGATGTGATGCAAAGTAAGTGGTAAATTATTTTAATATGTGTATTATCAACAAATGATAACACACATATTAAAATAATGTACCGATCGATGATGTGATGATCGACAAGTGAGTGAGTGTCGAAAAGCGACATCGACAGCACTATTGTACTAATAGTAAGAAAAGTACATAAAATACCTTCTACAACATTTTACACTCCAGCCAATCTTCACCGAGTCGACCTTATATGTTTCGCAACCTCACTTAAGATAGCTTTCTCCATGAAATACATTATACGCTGCAATATTCCTAGATTTATTGAATTTTCACAGCAAACTGCTGCTGTAATGAAGAAGACGGGATTCTGTGTTATGGAAGCTATGCACTTACTTCTTTATTATTAACGTACGCTATAACTACCTTTGGCCTATGGGGATATGTGAAAACCACACAAAGATTTGAGTGAAAGGGAATACCCATGGCATTGGATCGCCCTTATACTTATGTATAAACCAAAAGATTCATTTTCTATTATATTCTTTTCGACTAGCGTTTATGCCAATAGATCAACAGAGCCTGTTTGTTATTTTCTTAAATCCGGAGTGTAACATTGTGCAAGAAAAAGGTCCGCCGCAACCATATCAAACTCTCTTTAAAGTATGTAGAATATATTTTAAGTAAAAGAGAACCCGCAAAGTTTTGAATTTATTATAACAATCTTACAACACAGAGATATGATAGAATAACTTTAAACAGCAATTTAAACTTTATACACCTAATCTTAAAACACATTTTAATTTACACAAAATATCCGAAAAGTTTTATCAAGTGCAGCAAATTGCTATTTTTACTAGCAAGCGCCTAGAGACGTGAGTAATTCATGTCTTAGAATGTTCGAGAGGCTACTTACTTGCTTCACAATTTATACGCCAAAGGAAATCCGGCTGTAAGGATGACTAAATGGTGCAAGTTTATGGCTCAAGTTCCTTTGCTAGTGCATTAAATAGTTTATGTGTTAAGAGCTAAGCTGACTGACACAGCTAACACTTACGGAATAATGCATTGAGGAGCGATACTCATTTGAGACTGGGATTTAAGCGGAGATGCAAAAATGGTTGTTATTAATCAATAGTGATAAAAGTGATAGATATGATTGGAATAATACTTAAAACTTAAGTAAGTAATAAACATAATTAGTAAACTGTAAAAACACGATGTTGACCGCGTTGGTCATCGCGGATGCTGCTCGTGATTATGGACTCCTGTCGTTGCTTGAAACCAGTCGAGTTGCCTCGTCGAATACGTTACGCGAGTAAACCATAGTGACTAACTAACTAACAAACTGTGATTTCACGTTCTTTATCTTTCAATCCAAAATTGCATTTAAACTGTAAATAATGTTCCCTGGTTTATGAGAAAATAGACATTATTCTTCACAGCATCTCTCAATAATGGTGTGTTCATAACGATCGTATTACCCCTTACTATTTGTTCCTTGCACTCACATTCGACACAATAGTGGTGCACAAAGCTCTCATCACATCACTATTCGATAAACAGCGCGTGTCGCTGGTCGGTTCGCTCGACGAGTGGAATCGAATCGGCACAGTACATTTGGCAAACATTGAATTAGCATATTGTATCCACGCCCGGCATGCGTTCCATCCGATTATATTATCCGACCCTCGATTATAACCTGTTCGCAGACAGATTGAATGTTCGATTACTGTTTGACGGACTTGTGTTTGGTTTATCGATTTTATGAAACTATCAATCGGTTCGCGGTTTGTTAGCGTAGTGATGTGGATTTTAAAATTGACTGTGTTTTGCGTCGGCGGATGATTCTATCAACGAAATGAAGGTTCGGGTTGATTGGAAATAGCTATCAGTGATTTTAGGATTTCAATTATTATTTATTTGTTTATTGCGTACTCGTTTAGACCAATGTCTATTAAAATTTCCATCATGTTATTGGTACTCGTACGAGATATGCGAAATATTTCAACACAAATGTTAAAGGTATTTTAAAACAGTAATCCGTGTAAAAGTAAAATATAAAATGGTATAAAAATGAATTATTATGTTATCGGCTTACTCACGTAATGTTTTGACGAGGAACTCGACTAGTTTCAAGCCATGCTACACACGACGCGGCGATTGTCGCGCTGCTACTGTATGTCTCACGAAAGTTACAATAAAATCACGGTATAAAAATGGTTAGACAGTTATCAGACCTACGTATTTTGCTATTTATCTCAGTCATCGACATAATTTTAAACAACACTATAATATGTTTAACTATATTGTAAAATAGACAAACAAAGTCTCTTTTATCGTCCTCTATCTCACAGGCGACTTACAAATGCGTTCTAATCTCTAAACACCCTTTCGTAGATAAAGAGCTGTTACTGAAGCGATGCAATGGAATAGCATTAGTTTTATTTCCATTAGATTGTAAACTAAACGTCGTAAAAGTACTTGAAAGCAATTGTTTCAAGTCTGCTTTAAATAGAAGAGTGAGGATTACTGTATCGCGTCTTATAGTAGAATTATTTGCATGTTTGTTTTGTAATTATTCATTTTTGTAGCGAGAATATCATCCGTCGCGTCGTTTACGTGCTGTGTTATAACGAGAATATCATCCGACGCGTCGGTTCCGCGCTTCGCGCGCTAACGCAAGCCGCGGCGTTCCCACCGCTCCTCACGTCGCCAGTCGGCCCTACACGCCCGTAGTGAAAGCACATGCGCGCGCGACTGCGTCGCGCGGCGCCCTAACTTGTACCTAGATTATTGTTTGAACTATATTACTGCTGTCTGTGTGTTACCTAATTGTGATTGTCACTAACTGTATAATTATAGAATAATAAACTTTTGTACATCCATTACAAAATTGCGCCCAACTCGTGGCTCGTGCTCGAAAGTACCTACGCGAGTGCGAACGTATTCCACGCTCCGTTGAAGTCTGTTGTGTACCTACTGTACCGAGGCTGTAACCGTCGTGTCTCGAGAAGATGCCGAAAACACGCGGACAGACGGCCATCGAGAACCGCAGTAGTGATAGTGACGAAGAGTTCACGGATACGCGAGTGGCGGGAACCGCCGCGGGCAACAACATGGCGGCGGCGTCACCTACCACAACGGACCGACGCGATACGAATATGATCACAATGACGGAAGACCAGCTATCTAGGATCCTGGCCAGCGTGATGAGGGGGTCGACTCAACCTCCTGCTGCAGGAGTGCACGCGGTGCACACTGCGCAGAGCAATTTTACCCGGTGCACGGCTCGGTTCGATGGAGCCGCCTGCAACGCCGACGTCGTGGAAGCGTTCATCGAGAGCGTGCTCGTATACAAGGAGTGCGCAGGCGTCTCAGACGACCACGCGTTACGAGGACTGCCGATGCTGCTGACCGGAGACGCCGCCGTGTGGTGGCGAGGAGTGCGACCTACGGTGGAGAGCTGGGACGACGCGTTACGCCGGCTGCGCTTCATGTACGGCGCGGCGCGCCCAGCCCACAGGGTCTTACGCGACATATTCGCGACAGAACAACAAAGTGAAAGTGCCGACGTATATATTTCGCGTGTGCGTGCTAACATTTCGCGGTTACCATATCCTTTACCAGAACAAATGCAACTCGATATAGTGTATGGCCTGTTACACCGTAGAATCCGCAAACGTGTTCCGCGTGATAGCGTAAGTAGTGTCGACTGTCTACTTGAGAGAGCTAGGTACGTAGAGGAGACGCTGGGCGAAGCGAACCAACCTAGTACATCGTCTAACAATAATACCGCGAACACGAACTTACGTGATAAAGATAACCCTTCAACCTCGACCGGTAAAAATATTAACCCGCAAACGGCTGCGGTGAAAAATGTTAACCCTCAAACGACTACGTCCAACTCTAGTTCGAACATAGATAGTAGTAGCGCGACTTCTAAACGTGTTAGACCACGCTGTGCACGCTGCAAACGTTTCGGACACACGATGGACGAGTGTAAGTCGAAAGGTAATGAGTTAGCTTGTTATGGTTGCGGTCGTGAAGGTGTTATTCGGTCGAAATGTCCCACTTGTAAAGGCAAGTGCAAAGAAGATGCACCAGCCGCGGCCGCCGACGGGAAGGTAAGTTTCCAAAGTGTTTATACACACGATTCCTCCACGTCGCAGCCGACGATAAATATTGAAGTGGCTTCGTTATTAGGTGTCGCTGTGCTTGATACCGGCGCTACCGAAAGCTTAGCTAGCCCCGGTTTATATGCTATTTTGTTGAAGAACGGGACTAGTTTTACACCGGCCCGCCGCACGATAGGGTTGGCCGACGGGACCCAACATACACGTGACGTGTTGTTGTGCGATACGAATGTTGTAGTACAGGGACGTACTGTACCTACAACATTTATTGTTATACCAGGGGCGGAAAATAGGACGCTTCTCGGACAAGATTTTATTACGAAATCTGGTATTTTGCTTGACCTTCAACGTGGTTGTTGGTACTTTTCAGATTCCACAAAGGTGAAGGTACCCTTTGTGCGCTCTTACAGTCTTATGTCCACCAGTGACGCAGAGCTGATGCAGGTTAACACCACCGGCCTGGCACTGAGAGAAAACGAGGGATCTAAGCTGTCACCTGCTCAGAGGACGCAGCTCAACCAGCTTATAATATCTAAGGCTGCGCGCTTCGCCACCGAGGGACCAGCTACATCTTACGCTACTCACCACATTCGAGTAGGCGAGAGGCAGGAGCCTACCGCCTCACCACCCTACCGGATGTCGGCAGGTAAGAAGCAGCTGCTGGACGGTGAGCTCGAGAAGCTGCTGCGAGCAGACGTTATAGAGGAGTGTGAGTCGCCGTGGGCCGCGAACGTAGTGTTGGTGAAGAAGAAAGACGGTGGCGTCCGGTTATGTGTGGATTACCGCAAGCTCAATGCTGTGACGGAGCCTGACCGGTACCCACTGCCGCGCATAGAAGACGTTCTTCATGCCGCGAAGACCACCGCCTACATGTCAACGCTCGACCTTCATTCTGGCTATTTCCAGGTAAGTGTTGCGGAGGAGGACCGCGACAAGACCGCGTTTGTTACGCCCTCTGGCACCTACAGGTTTAAGAGAATGCCCATGGGATTGCGCAACTCCGGTGCCACGTTCCAGAGACTGATCGACCGGTTCCGGTCGAACCTGGTTGTACCAGCGCGGACACTCGAGACCAGTGACGGCGCTGTGACATCCTCAGACCCCGGGGTGGTGGTAGATCGGTAAGTATCCTAGGCTACCTAGATGACCTGATTGTTCTGTCACCCACCTTCGAACAACACCTCGAGGATCTGGAGGCAGTCTTCGATAGGCTGGATAAATTTAATCTGCGTGTTAACCGCAAGAAAAGTTGTTTTGCCTGTGATTCGGTGCGTTTCCTGGGGCACATTATTGTACCCGGTGGTTTGCAGGTAGACCCGGAGAAGACCTCAGCCATAGCTGACATGCCTGCCCCGAAGAACGAGAGGCAGCTTAAAGGTTTCTTAGCTACGTCAAGCTGGTTCCGGCGATTTGTGCCGAATTACGCTGCTGTCGCGAAGCCTTTAACTGACCTTCTCAAGAAGAATAGCTCGTGGAGGTGGCATGAGGAGCAGCAGGCTGCGTTCGAGCATATCAAGAGACTCCTGGTCACCGCGCCCATACTCCGTCAAGCCGACGAAAGTAAGCCCTTCTCACTTAATACCGACAGTAGTAGTTACTGTCTCGGAGCAGTTCTGATGCAGGGGAGGGCCCTGATGAGAGGCCTGTGGAGTACGCCAGTCGGTTGCTGTTACCAGCTGAGCGCAACTATACCACCACGGAAAGGGAGGCACTAGCTGTGGTCTGGGCGGTGACTAAATTCAGGGGCTACATCGAAGGGTCAGAGGTCATCGTTAAGTCCGATCATCAACCCTTGCGTTGGTTGATGAGTTTGAAGTCCCCCAGTGGCCGTTTGGCAAGGTGGGCATAGACCCTTCAGGCTTTTAACTTACAGATACAGTACACCCCCGGTAAGGTGAACGTGATCGCAGACGCGCTAAGCCGCCCCGCCTGCTGTGAAAAGGACCCAGGTGGATGCGAGGTATGCTTAGTGACTGTAGATATACCGCACAGGGCACCTGCCGACGTACGTGATAACCAGCTCAAAGACCCCGAGCTGAAGACGATCGTAGAGGATCTGGAGGACTCCGATCCGTCTAGGGGGAGGGGCTGGTCAGAACGAGGTTATCTGATGTCTGATGGAGTATTGTATCGGTGTGCACCCGAGGCTGACGACGCTGACTCCGCTTGTCTCGTGGTACCGAGTCATGAAAGAGAGGGCATCCTTGCTGACTTCCATGACGCTCCCACCGCAGGTCATTTCGGTGTTGAGAGAACCCTGCAGCGCATCAGAGCTCGCTACTTTTGGGTAGGTATGAGAACCTTCGTTGCTGACTATGTTAGACGTTGTGCTGCTTGTCAGCGTTATAAAGCAGACAACAAGAAGCCTGCAGGACTACTGCAGACGCCTGCTGCGACTCGCCGGTTCGAGGTCGTGTCAGTAGATTTGTTTGGACCTTTGCCGAAGACGGCTAAAGGTAACCGTTGGATTCTTATTATAGAGGACGTGTGTACTCACTGGGTTGAGTTATTTGCGTTGGAGACCGCCACCAGCGTAGAGTGCGCTGAGATTTTAATCGGCGAAGTCTTCTTGAGGTTTGGAGTCCCGCGTAGGATGGTCAGCGACAACGGAGTTCAGTTCGTAGCTGAGGTGATGCAACAGGCATGTCACGTGATGGGTATCAAACAGTCTTTGACGCCGTTGTACCACCCGGAAAGCAACCCCGTTGAACGCAAGAACCGGGACCTCAAACCCCAGTTGGCAATTCTGGTGGGGAAGGACCACGCCTCTTGGGATCGCCATCTCGCAGCTATAAGGTTTGCGATGAATTCAGCCGTGACAGCGAGTACGGGATCTTCCCCGGCTTTTCTTACCTTCGGAAGGGAGCTGCGCGCACCGTCTGACGTCGTAGCTGACATGAAAGCCATCGTGGATAATGATAATTTTGTACCGAGTATTACGCCTTACCTTCGTAGGTTGTCGACAGCGCTTCTAGATGCCAGGGATGTCCATGAGCAGGCCCAGTCCATCAGGAAGAAGTATGCTGATGAAGGTAGACGTACGCCTCCGGATTATAAGGTAGGTGACCTTGTCCTCCTAAAGACGCAGAGTATGAACGACGCAGGCCGTGGACAAACCGCGAAGTTCATCCCTAGGAGAGACGGCCCGTATCGTATTCGGGAAGTGGTAAGTCCCACCACTTATGTTATCGAGGGACTTACGCGAGCTGAACACATTGGACGGTACCATGTGTCACACTTAACGCCATTCGTCGGCGACATCGTGTCTCCGGTTCGTGAGAAGCGCAAGCGTGGTCGACCCCGTAAATTAGATGCTAGTCCGAACGCGAGGGCGCTATGTCCGAACTAGAGGGGGAGTGTGTAGCGAGAATATCATCCGTCGCGTCGTTTACGTGCTGTGTTATAACGAGAATATCATCCGACGCGTCGGTTCCGCGCTTCGCGCGCTAACGCAAGCCGCGGCGTTCCCACCGCTCCTCACGTCGCCAGTCGGCCCTACACGCCCGTAGTGAAAGCACATGCGCGCGCGACTGCGTCGCGCGGCGCCCTAACTTGTACCTAGATTATTGTTTGAACTATATTACTGCTGTCTGTGTGTTACCTAATTGTGATTGTCACTAACTGTATAATTATAGAATAATAAACTTTTGTACATCCATTACATTTTTGTTATAACTTTCGTGTGATATACTAAATTAATTATTATGTTTGACGAGTAATTTTACTAGTTTTAAGCCATGCTAGAGAGTCATGTTCATGAGCAGCATTCCGCGACATAATACGACGCGGCGATTGTCACGCTGCTACTGACTTGTTTGTTTTGTGTTGGCGAATATTAGGTATATAGCTATAACTGCTGCGTTGGTCGCGTGATCGCAAGTGTAAATACAGAGCAAGGGGTTTTCGGCTCGATTCAGTCAGGCAAAGTATTATTAAGTATTTTTTGGTTTTTCCATAATACTGAGTTTGAAACTGTACTCGGTGCATGGTAATAACCCCTTTTACTTTTAACTGACTGTTGAAATGTGTGAGTTGTATTGTGTAGATATAGTATACATCCCTTCAGGGTATAAAAGACCCTTGTGTTAAATACATTACAATTATTCTAGACTCTTTTACTTATTATCCACGTTGTTTAAACATATCATAAAGGATAAAGAGGTTCATGAACCTTGAAACGCAAACAGCCGAAGATTGCTTCGCGGTCCTGATATTATGTAAGTCTGAGGTTTTACTAAAGAGAATTGGAGCAGCGAAATCTTGAATGAGTTGTCATTTCGAGAAACAATTGGAAACCATTTGTATTGGGAAGCGATACACAATTACACAGCTTTGATGCTTACCGGTTCAGTAGCTTTTCCAAAGTATAAGAGTTAAAGTATTATATTGATTGTACTATTGACTAAGATAAGCTGTATGCGGGGCAAGGGATCTCGGGTTCGTTTCCCGAGTCGGTCGAAGTATTACTTGGTTATTTTTTCGGTTTTTCGAAAATGTCTCAATAGTATCATGGAGTCTAGAAATGTGACCGTTATATGGCAATAGGCTCATCACCTATTACATGGGACTTACAACATAAATTGTGAAAGGTAGGTATACATTGTACAGTGCTATTACAAGCCATAATGTGCACCTCTGCCTACCCCTTTGGGGATTAAAGGCAGAATGATATAAATTAGTTGCCGGCTTCAATATTAGACACTAAGCATGTGACGGTGTCAATGACGTGTCATTGTAAATTGCACGTGCCCCACGTTGGGCGCCAATTTAGCACGTGCATTTAATTAGAAACTAAATTCTTCTCTTTTGACAGAGCCGTCATTGACAACGCAGGTAAAGCAGCAGGCAGAAGCTAGTAATAACATAACTGGCGAATATGAATGTTACATTGTTATAGTTGTATAATGTTATGTTTATTACGTTAAACCAAACTCTCACAGAACTAACCTAACGCAATCAAACAAAATATTCAACAAAATTCCACATTTAAAAAAGGGACACGAATAAAAATTCTTAACCCTATGAATGCGATGCACATAATGTTTGGTGAATTAACTCGAGAATGCCACGAGCACAGCGGCCCCGTAAATTCCATCGCACGACTTTATATGACTGCTAGGGACGAGAAAACCCCAACAAATAACCAGTCATAATAACTTGAGGCTCAACTAATGTACAACTGTATTTACGGGTTGAGTCTTTATGTCTGAAAAAGAATTATGTACGTTATATTTTTATTATAAGGTTTATTTTCCATTACGGGGGTTTTTTGCGACAATAGGTTTTATTTATTGTCATTTTTTATTGTTGTTGTTATTTTTGTTCGTGGATTTTTTTAGTAGTGTTTCGTTGGTACTTTATCGATATTTACTCACAGTCATTTAATGGTGACTTAACTCAGTCCTTAGCAATTGTTTTCGATACAAAATTGTTACTAAGGAATAGTTTAAGTAGTCATTAAATGTGTCTGAGTGCGGCAGTTAAATTCGTATTGTATGTCTTTATTTTCTATTTCTATGTTTACATCAAATAATGTATAAACATTAAATAATGTTTTTCTTTATAACAAACAGTACTTTAGATATCAAAAGCTAATTATTCTACAATTCATTATAACCCATTACGACTTATTAACACCCCGAAATTAAATGTTCTCCAAACATTTACGTAATATATTTTTTTATTCTGTAAAAATGTGTTTGACACGCGCCTGCCATAAATTCCTGTGCAGCGCGAGCGACGGTGGCGCCCCGCTGGTGCGCGGTAATTGCGCGAAGCACCGCCCCAGCTCCATCGACAAACCTCATTTGCAGGAGTGCTACTAAACATCGGTACTTTTAGTTCTCGAACGAAACTGTTACAGTTTGTGACTCGTGAGATAGTTATTTGTTTTAAATCAATTTGTTTATTTTATGTTATGAGGATTAAGAGAAAACTGCAGAAGAAAACGGTAAAATGTTTATCTTGTTTTTATTGATAGATATTATTGTCTCTTCTTTCTTGTGAAGGTGTTACTTTCAATTTACAAAACGTCAACTCAATATTTTGTTATGAGTTTAATAAGATCAATAAGGTCTTTTAGTGAGCAGATTGCAACGGAACATCATCCTGAATGTTCTTCTTGAGAATACAGAGAGAATAGAAACGTACTTTTTCTTCTTATTCTTTACTTCCTAACCTTAAAGCCTCGTCTATATAATTCGAGATTTCTTAGTTAGAACCTCAGCCCTTCCCACTGCCGGTAACACACTCAGCCAATTTATATAGCGAGAGGGCAATTACCGACGTTTTCCGACGTTTTCGGCGCCTAAACGTCATTTGGCGAAATTATTTCGTTGGAGGTCGAATCGCCTCGGGCGAGTGATAAACAACTAGTGATAGGAATGGTAGCCAACGATTTGATTCGACGCAATTGGGCAATTGGTAGGGGACTTGAGGTCACACTTTTGCTTGTTGGAAGTTATGTGTGAATTTTGGTTTAGGGCAGTCAAGTGGAACATTGAATTTAGGGGTGTGACTCTGAATGCCAGTGATGTACTGTTGATGTTATTAAATATTTAACACGGGAATTAGAAAGTAATTGTTTCTTTGTTTACGTATTGTAACTGTTAAGTGTGAAGTTTTATTATATACGACCCTGTTCCATGGAGGCCAGTGTCTAGCTTAGCTATTAAATGTTAGGAATAAAATAACATCTTATAATCCTCATTTTGTTACAATTAATTATCCTCGTGTTAATTTTATCATTAAATCAATGGATCTAGGTGTCTTGTAGGTGTGATTTCTTTTATTTATAAACAAATTGAAAAAATCTTAATTGATATTGTCGTTTAGTTTTCCAGGACGTGGATGGCAGATCATGTACAATTGTACATGAAGAAACATTTATAAAAGATCTTCGTATCCTCTAGCATGGCTTGAAACTAGTCGAGTTCCTATTCAAACAGTTACGTGAGTAAGCCGATAACATAATAATTAATACAGTACCGTATGTCTCACGAAAGTTACAATAAAACCATAAAATTTTTTTGCTTATATTATGTATGTAGATTTATAAGAAAACTTTGGCCTAAATATTTGATTACTAACGTAAACTCTAATTTACCTACACACATATGTATAAATGGTAAAGAACAATATTTCAGCAATGTTTTCAACACGTAACTGTATTTGTAAGTTCAAGCAAATTAAGTTGTAACAAGTTTCAGTTTACTTAACACTTTGCAGACGTTAAAGTCTTAGTTAAGTTAAAGTAAAGATATAGTGTAAAATCCAAGCTAAATTACTTAAGGAGAAACGTTATATTTTTTTAAAGTTGTATTTATAGTTCTTGACTTTCTAACTTGAAATATTAATTTAAGTTAGAATTTATTAAGCGCCATCGTGCCGTGTTGGATGTGGTAACAAAAGGGAAGAATAAATTTGACACCAGCCACTGTTTAGGAATAAAGGACTACACATTTGACAGGAATCTTTGAAGCTGTTAAGTATGATGGGAGAACCATGCTTCGCCATGGGTGGGCCGGCTCGACCGGAATGATACCACGGTCTCACAGGAAACCGTGTTTAAAAGCTACTATACAAACAATAGACCAATCCATACAATTGTCAAATTGACACAACATATACAACGAAACATTTTCGATGTATCTAACTAATGGAAATCAAGAACATAACTGTTTATAATTCATAAAGGCGCGTGCACACCTGCGATACTCAAATTAGCTGATCAATTAGTCGCGGCGCGTTCGTCGTGCGGCCGCGGCGTGCAGATTCTATTTACTTGAGGTAACGAGTAGTTAGTTAATACCATTTCCCATATGTACTGATTGTGTGTACTGCGGTTTATGTGCGGTGATTACTAGTTTCAGTCTCAGATGTTTAGGATGGAGAAAATTGTTTCTTTTTTCGTTATAGGGTGTTATCATTGGTTGTATTGTTGTAAGTGTTTACAACGTGTTTGTATGTGTTTACAAACAAAGGGTTTCAAAACCTAATATTGCAGAGTTTGGAAATGTACAGTATGGAGCATCCGTTTGTATGACCCACAAATTGTTATTTTGAGTCTGAGTGTAACGTGTATGTGAAATTATATGTTTGTAACCGCACCCACGACTCAGGAGTAAATCCTAGTGTACTTATTAAAAAAAAACTTACAAATATTATAAAGCCTTTAAAATGTAATGTGTACAATTTATATTGCTATTAACATTAAAGTAAAGATGTCCTTTACCGATGTTATTGCTTGAAATACACCTGAGTAAATTCTATTGCAAGAGACGTAGAAAAATAAAATACAAGACTAGAGTAAATCAGTGCGATTCATTGAACACGATAGGTTACTTAAGTGAACCAGTTTAATTGGTCGAATGGTCGTGGGAGAACGAATAGTAAAAAGTATTCCGTTAATTAATATTGGTAAGATTTTTCAGAGACTGATGAAAGTAATTTCGAAATGGTATTTAAGTTTTTGTTCCTTTTAGAATCAATAGACTGACAGTATAATATAACTTTAAACGAGTTTTGCTGTAACTTTGATCGTTAAATAAACAGAATATATGGTATACTTAAGGTAACGAGGTAGGTTGATCTTGGATCTGCAGACGACGAGCAAGGATAGCTCGCCTGTTGGCTGGTCGGGCGATCAGAACTAGACCCGTATCGGCGGTCGCGTTCCTCCTCAAAGAGCCATCAGACCACCACAGATAGGGCCGAGTAGGGCTGACACCCGATCTGAAGCTGCGAACTACTTAGCTGGCTTACCAGGGCTCCGGCTCGAAAAGCAGGAATATAGGAACGGGGAAAACAACTGAAAATGATCTCTAATATAACTGATGTAAACTACAACGTCGAACGTCCTCAATTCGACTTTTCATAACAAATTATAAAACTAATTTTGTTTTGAATAGATATTTAAAAAGTTTCGTTTTTCTTTTTGTTAAAAATTGTCTAAGAATATCGAAAGTTAAAGACAAGTTACACGAGAACTTTGCAAGTTGGTAAAATGTTTTTTAAAGTCTGATCTACAAGCATGGAATATAGTTTAAAATGTTAACTTATGCTTTTAAAACAATAAATATGTTTTTGTGTCGCTATGTTTTTTTTAAATGTCATCATACCAACTGTTATATTCGTCTAGAACCACTTTAACCATCAAGGAAAGTGGTAAATCTAGAAAGTGCTGTTACCCCGTCTCCGCAAAATGTGTAGTCCTTTAATCGGCTCTTACAACACCTTCTGACAGAGCAGGGTTGGTGAGTGTGGCGTCAATATGTATTCCATTCTGTCATCAGTCCGGATTACCCACGGATCAGTTTCACAGATTTTTAGCGTCTTGTTATTATCAATACTGATAACATTAGGCATTGTTTGGAGTAATGCTTTGGGTTGATCGAATACAGAAGTCTCATTTATATCTTTGGGTAAGAAACTAGACTTAAAAGACGATACATTCACGTTGATACATAAGGGACAGCTAGAAAGTTCAGCATTCAATTAAATAAGAACGTGCGAGATCCCAGCAATAAAACAACATTGTTGCTTCAGTTTTAGTTAAAACTATTTTGATTTGAGCTTGATCTCTGGTTTCAATTAAGTTTTAGTCTTACATAGTACATTGGAAATGGTATGCGTAGTTTGATTTATGACAGTGATACAATACAGTAAGTTTCGAAAGGAACGTATTAATAAAAAGTTATTATATTATATTACAAACATACTTTTCCTTTTTCAGATTTTTTTATGGGATAGGTAATGAGTACGGAGTCCGGATCAGTGCCATCTATAAACACTCAAACGACTATTGTCTTTACATGTAACAAAAAATGTGAAGTTAACAAGGAGAACCTGTATTGTTTTGTATTTTGATTAATAATTAAAAGTCTTATTGTATTCGAGTACTTTTATTTATTACTTCCCTCCTTCCTACATCTCAACAATGCACAGAGGCTGGGGGATAGGGAGTTAAAAATGTGTCAAAACCAACAGGTAATCCGTTTATATACATTTTTTTTTTATGTGGCAAACGACCGGACGATTCACCTCATGTAAGCATCAGGTAAGCGATCATGGACACCCGCAAAACCAGAGGAGTCACAGGATCACAAAATTTACATTTTTAGAACCTTTCGTTAACAAATAACGAATGGTTGTTGTTAACAAACAAAATAAATTACATACCACTTCTTATCAGCTCACAGTATCAAGGTAACAATCTTAATGATCTTGTTTGTATTGACGAGGTCCTAATTAGTTCTGTTGAAGTGTCAAAAAGGTCGAGGTCACATCGTCCATTCGCCCTACGGCACGACCTCAAAAAGTAAACGTTGTAAACTTTGAAAACTTGTAAACACTCCTCTCCTAATTAAAATTCGTCTTAGAACAAACAAAAAAACTGTTACAGCAATGACAACTTTCATAGTACAGTAGACAGATTGAAGTTTGTTAAAAAATAAAAAAAATGTGTGAGTCTATATGAGTGACGTTTACGAAGAATTTATTAATACATATTAATATTGGGATATGTTTATCTGCTTAAAATCTGCTTAAAACTGAACAAAGTCTAGAAATTGTTAAATTAAATAGTTTCTTCGCGGCCCGAGTGAATAGGTTACTTATGGGCAGACGAGCTCCATCGTAGGCCGCATCATCACTTACCAAACGTCGGTCTATCAAATATAAAAAAAGTTAATTACTTAGGTATCTAATATGACTAGTCTTCTGCCCTCCCGCTACTAAACAAAGCCCCCTTATCACTCATTCAAAGAAAGAATAGACATTAATCACCGCATTGAACTTGCTTAGGGCTTGCTTACATACAGCAACTTGAAATTACCTTACCAATTTAAAGATTTACACAAAAAAAAACAGTAACATTTTCACAAAAAATATAAACAAAACAATTTTCTAAACGAAGAATCGCTTAATGGCTGGGAATAACGGTCACAAAGATAAATGTACCTTGCGTCCACGTTTACATAAAAACGTAAGTAAAGAGCAGCCCTCGCCCAGCAGACTAGCAGTCTAGCAGTCGCACTCAGCTGCCACTGTGACAGTAATTAGTTTAAAACGTTTTCTCTGGCACCTTCATAATGTTTGCTCGCCGCCATTTTTCATACAAACGTTTTAGAAGTAGAGATAAGTAGTAATTTTGATTAAGTTTAGTATGTACATACACTTGCTATGTGCATACGTGTCTGGTATAACTAGCTACCTTAAAACGAAGGTTCTTACTTAATGATTTTAAACGATTTTAAAAATGTTTGGGGAATACGCCGTGCGGTGATATTTGCATAAAACATGTTTTTGTAATTCATTCCGATTGTACCTTGTCATCGGTTCTGTGTTTAGTTATGTAGTGTCTATTTTCAACGATATGTTAATTATTTTATAACTCCAAGTTTACATATAATATAATTAATTTCGATATTCATTATTCCATTTGTCTACAAACGCTTAATAAAAAATGGTAACGCTTAATGTATAAATATTAGTATTTTTGTATGAAAACGAGACTAAAGAAGGCTAGCTTTAATTTTGTCACTTTGTTTCAAGAAGTGCATCCAGAGAGCATCTGTCTCCCGAACTGATGAAGCTACGACCAAAAAGTTAAGAGTGCATATCACTTAGCGAACACGCTGCTCAGAATACTGAACTTAGTTCGGAGTTTGACTGAACACTGAACACTGAACATTGCTACTTTACTTAAGTGTTATTTAGATGCTTTTGTTTGTGTGTTTATTTTTAGTTTGTTGTGTGTATCATTAAGATCGGGTTTCTTTCATTAGGAATCCAGAACAAAGCGTATATTAGTTTTTCATTGGTCTAAAAGTTTGTGTCAAAGTTACCCAATAGGGTTCCGAAATCTTGCATATTTAAAAATAAACTAGATCTTTCTAGATCAGGAAAATGTATCCTTAATTCAATGTCAATGTCAATTACTTAAATTAGCATATTGAATTACAGTAACCAAGTACCAAGAATTACAGTGCCAACGACTTAACATATTAGTGTTGGGGTAATGTAAAATCAAACTTACTAGATAGCAATGTAACAATGACATGATGCTAAGAAGCCTCACACTTATCACCATTTCATATTTATCTCGGCTGCACCCAAACTAGTTAACTCTATCCTCGTGTACGACATCAGCTTTATTATAAACCATTAGTCATATCTAGACTCGTGTCTGACCATTCATTTGACCGAAGGGCCGAGGGCCAATAACAGTATATCATGGCGTTGAGGGCGCCCTCTTGCGGTCACTAGCGTAGTTGTATCTTAGCTCAGAGGTGGTGTATATCAACCCTACGGCCGTATTCTGTGAATCATTGTTGATGACTACACATTTATTGTTAGTGGTTTAGGCTTGGACCGTCCGTGCGTTGTTTTGACGGTTGACGTTTGTTTCATATTAAATTGGCTTGTTTTGGCGTGCTTGAGGTGATGTTCTATAGAAAAATTTAAATGAAATGAAGTTGATATTTAATTTTATTTTAGTTTCAGCTATAAGCTGAGAGCTTCGGGTTCGATTATTAGCAATAGCCCATGGACTTTTTATTGTCTGCTAAAGGATTTGAAAGAACATAATATTTTCCGTTATAAGTAAAAATTTTAATGTTGGCACATAGGTATAAATACAAAATTAATTTCCTATAATAACATAATATGAGGAAAATGTTTACTGAACCAGTTCATGGAACTAACTACAAAATTACAAGTTCCTCGTGTATAATTTATCCTTTTAAATTAATCAATTCGTGAGCCACTAACATAGGTTACACGAGTAACTGTATGTAACTAAATTACATACATATGTATGTACTACTAAACTATATTTACTTTTAGTCAAACTCATCTAGGTTAATTGGCAGCGTTCCAATTATTTCATTACTTTTAAAAGCCAGTAATTATGAATATCTGATAAGAACAAAATCAACGTTGATAAGCGAACTGTAGTTAGACACACGAAACCTTTGTGTTCCTACCTACTTTTTGTTTTAACTAAAAGCTCAAAAGTTGTAATTACTAAGGGTCTATTGTTACTAATTCTATAGTAAATCGAAGCGAGATAATTTAAAGGAAAACATTAAAGCATATTGTGTTTTATTTCATAATGGCGTAATCGAAAAAATATCGATTCTAAAAATCTGTCCCTTACATTTTTGTTTATATCATTAAATATCTACAGATAATAGTTTCTCTTAGTCATCATTGTCGCAAGCTAAAATTTAATGTATACACACTTTTCTATCTTCTCCTGAGCAAACCTAAATATAAAAACCTTAGAAGTCACGAAAAAGCAAATTCAAGTCACGAATAAAATTATTTAAAAGCAAACAGAAGACGGATTAAATCCTTTGTTTATTTCCAAGATAGAGTTCAGTGTTTGTCTATCCGTACTCGTAGTTCAAGTCAAGAGGTCCGGTCATCTCAAAATCGGGCGGAAGCAACACCACTTCAAAACGTGTAACCTTTGAGCTACGGCGTAGTACTCGGCTACGGCGTAGCGCCGGGCTACGGTGTAGAGGCGTAGACAAGATGCTGCTGAAATTCGATACCTTGTTGAAATCCAGATGCAAATGTAATTACTCTGGCGCAGTGAGCAGAGGTTTCGGTAGTTAGATTCGAATTTAGTGAGAATTCGTGTATTTTAGAACAGTTTCAGTGAAGACGTAAAATTATTTTTGCATTTTTTCAAATAATAAATATCTTTTTAATAGCATCGAGTAATTACGTGATAAAATGGATCGTAAACCACGAGTAATATCAGTATTCACGCTGAGTCATCAGTTTAAATATGAGCTGGTGGCGTATGAAAATAATTGTAACGCTTGTATTGAACCCGGTTTTTATTACTACGAATCATGCGACAGCATTTACTGTTAAGTTTTCAACAAGCCATATTTAACATACATGGCAAATAAATTACATATTACAGTTTGGAAGTAATTCTTACGTTGAGCAGGCGATGGGCGGCTGTGGCCTATTTTTGAGGTATTGCGTGAGATTTGGTTTTATTTTGTTAGCTTTATTTTATTAATAAAACATGACATATTGACATAATAAAAGTTTGTTTGTTATTTTGTACATAGTTACAACTACATTATAATCAGTAATTATAATTTTTATACAACAAAGATAATTAAATAGACTTTAACCATTCTTGCTTGACGTTTTTATACTAGATATATACCGTATGTTAGATTATGTACAAAATTCTACGGTCTACAACATCACATAGAAACATAACACGTGGGTACATGTATGTAGGTAACCCAACGGACGCAGTATCCGTATAATGTTTTAATTGAATATGAAGGCGGGCCGCTTTTAATTTTTTCCGTGATGTAAAATATTTTAAACGTTTATTAGAGGTCTGGTGTGAGTTTAGGAGATTACACTTCCATTTCGTTGTTTAGAAAAAAATATAGATAGGTAACACCATGATCTTATTCTACTAAGGAACAGGCAGAAGTGTAAATATTAGTAACTTTATGGACATGTGTAATTGACTACCTCTCTACACAAGTTATCTGTCAATGAGGAAACTTTGTCTACCTCTTAGAGGAATAAAAAGCGAAACATTATGAAACTATTGCTTTAACCTCTAGGTAATATTAGGACCATTTATGAACAAACATCGGTATATACAAGGACTCCGATTTCGTTCGTTACAATATCGTCATCAAATTTTGTAATGAAACTGTCAAGCATAAAGTACTAACTTAAATTGATATATGAGGCAAAATACTATTAAGTTTGTATAATTATGATAAAATTACATTGCTTATTTTTTACTTCCCCTTCATAAAGTAATTACCTAAAAAGTGGAATTGTACTCGGTAGGTGTAGGACAGTGAACCCACGCTACTTTTCGCCAGTGGTTAAACCTCGGCCTACACTGTCGAAGTATAAAGGAAATACTTATTAAGTTATTAAAAATATGTCCAATTTTTTTTGATACTTTATCAATTTCATTTATACTTTGCTTTTGCTATTGTAAAAAATTATAAGGTCTAAAAATAAAATACTTTTGAACCTTTCCAATCGAACCTTTCAATTTGATAATGTCAGAAATTATCTACAAATAGAGTTTTCTAAAAATGTTTTATGATATTGTGCGTGAAATAAGTATCAGAGAATCGTAGCAATCGGCGTTCCTAAGTCTCTGCCTACCCTCATAAGAGACAGCCGTGAGGTTATGTACTACAAAATTAAGAAAAACTAAGAAAACCATTTGATTACAAAAAAATGACTTTTTGTCGTATTGGAAACATCAAACATTTTGTAATTTACTAACTGAGAGAAATTATAATTCAATTTTAAGTTTAATATTTATATTCATCAAATAACATAGTAAGTACCTACTACCTTAAACCTATAGTTTGTTTTTCCAAGCTATATTGACTTGGTTCCTTTATTTCCCATGTATGTGTGAGCAGTTAAACAATTTGTAAAGCCAACGAGGAGCATGGGACCAATACGGAGTGAAAAGTTTCCACTAATAAAGATTACATAGTATGACTCGCTCGCTAGAGATGTAATTTTCCGTGATTTATCACTGTTTTATTTTGTTTTATAGCTATTTTTTTTGAGCCACAACGTTAGTATGAAATGTTTTAGTCAACGAGATTTTTTTAAAAAACTTTGTCTCGCGCTTTGTATTTCTCCTGTGTCGTGGGTGCATTTACAAACATACAACTTCCCATACAAATGATACTCAGACCCGAAACAACAATTTGTGGACCACATAAAGAGTCGCTTAATAAGTTTGATATTGCTTGAGCCAACCGATTTTCGAGTCATTATTTATTTAGTGTGACGACGACAAAATATAATAAATTTTTGTCACTATCCTCACTCTTCACGTGGGTGTCGTAAGAGGCTACACATGGCAGAGTCCGGCTCTCTCATAACCTCAACCATTTAAATTGAAATCTTGAATGTTTTAACACACTGGTTATTAAATGAGTTAATAGATTCTTTTTCAACATTATACGTATTCCACTACTGTGAAAAAAGCTAATAAAGAATTTTCCTATTAAAATATTTACCACTACAGTTTCCATGCACATCACATCTGTCATTCCAAGTTAATAAACGCAGCGATGACGTCACACAATAGGACACTGCCGACACGGCTTCGGACATTGGCTGTATGTTGTGACTGTTCTGACGTCATGCATATTTCATTGGGTCGCGACGATATAATGGAATGTTTTCAATAATTTTACACAGATTAAAAATATGTCAGATATCAGAATGTCAGCTGTCAGCTGTGGGAAGTTGGGACAGTGTTGAGTTGGTTTTTGTTTTGTTTGGTTGTGGAGTTAATAATTCTTGTAATAACTATCATGAGACATATTAAATTAACTAAAAATCATGGTTTACTCATGTAAGTTAATGGAGAAAAGCTCTACTAGTTTTGAGTCTAAGAGAGACTCTTCATCATGAGCAGCGCCGCAGCATACTCATTAATGTATGAGAGTAAACAGCGATTTTTAGTAAATTTTATAATTCTTGTTGCAAGTAAAATTAACAATAATCAAATGTATTCTTGTTATACGGTATTAATATTTGTGTAACTAATACTGGCACAAAACGTTTATTTGAGTCCAACAAATAAAAAACTTATAAAACAAGAGTTACTAAACCTTTTAAAACTTTCTCCTCTAAAATCAGCAGTCACAGACCAGTACGTAGCTGTTATGAGTATAAAATATTTAAGCACTAATATAAAACTTATTTTATAGTCAGAATAAGCTAATAACAAGATAAATAAACTTCGAGTATAAATGTAATGTTGCATTAAATAGTGGTTGCCAAGTAAACAAATCATAATTTCTTCTTTCTCCATCTTAATTCAGATAAGTTTTAATATTCACAACACTCGCGTGTGCCATAATTTGAGGTTATTAATTGTTATAAAGTTTAAATAGAACACAAGTTAGTGTGTAGATGTATACTAGTAAGTCAACTATGTTCAACTTTGATTCATATTCAATTTTGACTTGTTTCATCAACGAAAATATTTTTTTATGTGTATAAGTTTATTAAACTTCACTTAAAGATGTTTGGATCAGACGGAGATTTTTTAACGAACATAGCCTTTTTTCTTAGGAGGGCAAATCATCCAATGACCTTTCCCGCCTCGGCCGAGGCGAAAGGGAGTATCAAACTGTTACTGACTGAAAACCACCCCGTTCCTTCTTCTGCTTTTCGAGCCCGCTAAGCAGTTCGCAGCGTGTCGAACGAACATAAACTTAGCAAAGACGAATTTGGCGACAAAAAGTGTTCAAAAATATATTGTTGCATATTCTGAAAAAAATACACGATAAACACATACAATATAAGCAGAAAGCTAAATATTACCATTTCTAAAAATACTCGTAACACCATTCTCAAACATTCTCCCGAAAATGGAACAAACAGAAACAAAACACGTACGAATTTGAAAGCGAAGCGCTAATCAGAATTGCGGTTTACCAAAGCCACGCAGAACTTCTGGTATTTCATCTGCTATGTGGCTAGAGCCCCCTAAGTGCAACGAGTAATATCACATTACTGCAGACACAAGTTAGTTACATAAATTAATTAATAGAACGTGCGGTTGCATAATTAAAGTTAACAGTATTTATTTCATATACGTTGCTTTGTATTTATCTCGTGAAACACTGCAATTATGTGGTTTTTAGTTCTTAATTCATTTCATGAAATGCGGAGATTAGATTTTCTCTTTTTGAATGAAATAGTTTTTAACCACCTTCTCAAAAAGGACGAGGTTCTCAATTCAGCCACATTCAGCTGTTGTCTCTTAGAGATTATATTACCAAGTGATGTGTTAGTTCTATATGAAAATTTAACATTTTACATGCTTTTTACACGAAATACAATAATACTTTGCTCCTCAATTGCAGCTAAATATCTATAATGAAACAATCCCAAGATGTGTAATTTGAGCACGAACGATCAAGTATGTACGTTCTGATACAAATACTCATATTGAATACAAAGTAAATATTGGAACACGTATTCTGTAGTTATTTCATAAATAACGAAACTAAGTGCAGTACTAACAATATATCACTAACATTAAACATATTCTCAAAGCCCGGTGAAGCTCAGAGTTTCAATACTATCCGACAGTAACACGAATTCACAATATTTTAGTGAAATTTTCATAATTAATAGACTATGTTCCAGTGCTAACTAACTGTACTTGATACAGCTACAAATTTCCAACAAAATTCGACGTTTACTACATTTAGTACACATTTAGTTCGGGGCGAACTTTCGACTCATTTGTTTTATACAAATGCAAAGTGAATTGGCTAAAAACACTGCAGTAGTTGTATGCAGTTTAAAATTTTGTTCCCTCCCGTCCCAACGGGTCTTGTTCCTTGTTATTTACAAAAATTAGCGAACTCCACTACTGTATGAATATGTTCTGAATGTACATTTTGTTTATCTTTATTTGCTCTATTTAGCTGTATTACTTGCTGACTGTTTTAGATGTTTAATTTTATTTAGTTTTGCCTATTTTCTTTTGGAGAAATTAATATTTCTTCGTTTTTTTTACAAGTTTGTAATCATTCAGGTACGGCATTATCATCTAAGCTCAGTTCCTTAGTCTCGTGTTTACATCAACCCATAACACACCCTAAAACACGTATTAAGACACGCTTAACTGCAATTACCATATTAATTAAACCTTCGAACGAGCAAACATTTCATTCTGCAAATCACACAATCCGCCGTCTCGTACATTCTATAATATTAATCCTGAAATTGATGAGCAGCTGACATAATATTTCGCTCGATTCCGTATTCCGTCAGATATTGGGAACAATCTATGAAGGAACATGGTATATATTAATACACACGATCGTATTATGTATCGTGTAGGGTCGGATCGGCAGCCGACTGTCATGTCGGTACGTTACAGTAATCTGTATTTAGTGTCACGATACTAATCCACTCGTATCGAATTATCTCTTATCTCTGTCCGTTCGTAAGCCGCCATGCGAATAAGCTCGCGAGGGTAAAGATAGGTACACACTGACATACTGCGTGCACGGCCCATATTGACGTATGTTGGCTAATTGTCATATTAACGTCTATTCGAGACTTACGTGCTGCAAATATGTTATTATTAAGTTCTTAAAACACAATGTGTGTGGAAGAGATAACCCTTCCACTATTCTATGCCGATATGAAATTCTAGTTTGACGAACCTTTTTTTAAGGGGGGGGGGGAATCTTCCAATGACTTCTCCTGCCTTGGGCAACGCGAGAAGGAGTGTCAGACTCTTTCTGACTAAAAACCACCCCGTTCCTACTCCTGCTTTTCGAGCCGGAGCCCCGGTAAACCCGCTAAGTAGTCCTTACGTTGCAAGGAAAGTGTGTCATAGCGCTCATGATCAGTTTATTTCATGAATTATTTTCGGGTCTACCTTTATTAGTAGAATTTTTTTGGTCATAATTTTATTTTGCATAACAACGCATGGCAGAAACTTCATTTCGCAGAAAATCATTTGGTACCAATGCCATCATTTGTAATACATTAAAAACGCATAATTTTGTAAGTCAGAATCATCTTTAGGCATAAATTGATACGCATAATAATTGAAAGGTAGAACCATCATATTGCAGAATGTTCACTGTCAGAATCGTCTTTTGGAAATTTCATAACCATAATAATTAAAAAGTAGAACCATCATATCTCAGAATGTTTACAGTTAGAATTATCTTTTGGCATACGTTTAATATCCATAATAATTGAAAGACTCATCTATCACGCAAGCATGCAGCATGCAAGCAAGCATGCAGCATGCAAGCAAGCATGCAGCATGCAAGCAAGCATGCAGCATGCAAGCAAGTGTGGCGACACTCTGACAAGTGACAGATGACAGATGACAGAAGTCGCACATAGACTATCGACGAGTAAATCAATGGATGACAACACAAATATCCTGCATCGCACATATGAAGTTTACATGCGAATAAACACGGATAGAAAATCCTAACGAACAACAGTTGGGCAGAAAGCCCGCCAGGCTGATCACCTCGCCTGGTCGGAGGATCCTCCTTTTCTTAGGGAACTTTACTCTCTGTTCCCTACATTGGTGACCCCGACGTGATTGAAACCAACCTTCACGGAGCAGATCAGCACCGTCATCCTTATCGCCATCTCCCTCACCCATCACTTCTCCGCTGAGCGGTAATCAAGTCGCAGCCAACCAGCATCCTCGGCCTCATCAGGGACCACCACACGCTAGATCGAAGATATGCAGCCTGGTTCTTCCCTACGGCCTCATCAGCGTCTAGGCACAGCACTCTGCGCACGGTCTGACGACGTCTTCCTCCCGTCAACGCAGACGCCAGCCACTACGCACCTACCCTCGCAGCATCAATTCCCCGACTCACCGTGGGACACTACGAGCTTCACTACTCCGACTCACTGGAGTATCACCCTGCACCGCTTACCCGACTCACTGGGCATTCAGCGGCACAGTTCCGACTCACTGGAACTAGGGAATTTCTACACTGGCTCTGGCACCGCTCATCTCAAGCATCGACAGCTGTCTCAACAGGATCGACCTCCGGTCTTGGGGGGGGGGAGTGATGTGGCGACACCTGACAAGTGACGGATGACAGATGACAGAAGTCACACATAGACTATCGACGAGCAAATCAACGGATGACGTCACAAATATCCTGCATCACACATATGAAGTTTACATGCGAATTAACACGGATAGAAAATCCCAACGAACAACAGTTGGGCAGAAAGCCCGCCAGGCTGATCACCTCGCCTGGTCGGAGGATCCTCCTTTTCTTAGGGAACTTTACTCTCTGTTCCCTAAACAAGCATGCAGCATGCAAGCAAGCATGCAGCATGCAAGCAAGCAAACAAGCATGCTAGCAAGCAAACAAGCAAGCATGCAAGCAAGCAAGCAACATGCAAGCAAGCAACATGCAACCATGCAGCATGCAAGCAAGCATGCAAGCATACAGCATGCAAGCAAGCAAGCAAGCAGCATGCAAGCAAGCAAGCAAGCAGCATGCAAGCAAGCAAGCAAGCAGCATGCAAGCAAGCAAGCAGCATGCAAGCAAGCATGCAGCATGCAAGCAAGCATGCAGCATGCAAGCAAGCATGCAGCATGCAAGCAAGCATGCAGCATGCAAGCAAGCATGCAGCATGCAAGCAAGCATGGTTTCTGTCACGGCTCCGGCGCTGCGGGGCTCCGGCGGTCCCACGCGCGCTAATCGTCGCAGCCCGCGGGCCGCCTCGCCCCTTCGCGCCTACGCGATTTTAAATTGCACTCTAGGGGTAGGGCAGACAAGACTACGTGCAGTCGGTTTTGCAGCGATTCGGTCCTGTCACTTCACTAACTTTTATTCTACCATCTTCTTAATATGCCAAGTGAAATTATGCCAAACAATCGTCTCTCTAAATAAACGTTATGTGAAACAAAATTATGCAAAATTAAGCTTTGCCAAACGTAATTATCTATACATATAATAAAATCGTAGAAAAGTGCTGTCTGTACATTGAAAATAAAAATAAAAAAAATAGCAGGGGTTATTGTTATGTCGATGTCGAACCCAAAAATGTAATTAACTTTTTTTTTGTCTGTTTGTCTGTTTGTCTGTTTGTCTGTTTGTCTGTTTGTCTGTTTGTCTGTTTGTCTGTTTGTCTGTTCGTCTGTGCGCGCTAATCTCAGAAACGGCTGATCCGAGTTGGATGCGGTTTTCACGAATATATTGTGGGATGCTTAAATTTACATTTAGTGTTTGTTTCATGTCAATCGGTTCATAAATAAAAAAGTTATGTCAAATTAAAGAATCACGTCGAACATTCTATGCTTATACCATTAATCTCCGCAACTATTTGACGGATTTGGTTGAAATTTGGTACAGATATAGTTTAGAACCTTAGAAAGGACATAGATATATTTTTATTTCAAAAATCAAAAAATAAAAATAAGAAATAAATTATTTATAAATAATTCTATGTCGATCGTTACACGACTTCGGTTCATGTTATTGTTTTAATTCATCGAAAAAAGTAAATAAATAGTAAAAAGGTATGAAAAAAATAATATCAATATAATAAAACATTTAGTACAAAGAAAATGCTCTAACGGAGTATAGATAATTCTATGTCGATCGTTACACGACTTCGGTTCATGTTATTGTTTTAATTCATCGAAAAAAGTAAATAAATAGTAAAAAGGTATGAAAAAAATAATATCAATATAATTAAACTTTTAGTACAAAGAAAATGCCCGAACGGAGTATAAATAAATAATCCAAGTTGTCTTTATCCTCGATAGATGGCGTTAGAATCGAAATAGATCGCGCTATGGTTTCGTTACATTCATTTGGTTGGGTATCGGCCGAGCGCTTCGGTACTATCGTAGAAAAAGTGTATTATCAGTCGTATGATTATTTGTCTGTAGTGGTCCTGCTGTTTCGTATATTCTAAATTGGTTTCGTTGTATTTGTCAATTAATAAGTTTATTTGTTGGGTTTTCCTGGTTTTTTGGTTAAACTATTTAACGTAGGTTTAGTTTGATATCGATTATTAGTAGTTACTGTAGTTAGTTTTTTTAATAAAATTGTAAGTCTAATTTATAAATTAATTAGATTAGATTTAAGTCGTTTCTTTTAAATTATTTAGTTTAAGCTTGGTTATTATAGCATAGAGGATAGGTTGTAATATAGTTTCTTTTTTAATTGTTATAAATTCGTAATTCGTAGCTTTCTTTAGTTTTAAGTTAGTTTAAGTCCGTTTTTAAACTATTTTTTCAATGCCCTAAGTGAGTATACATCTATTAAATTCAAACGCAGAGCTCATTATGTTGATTTTTGAAGAGTTCCCTGGAATATCTTCCACATCTCATTTTTGAAGAGATCCCGCGAGATCGGGAACTATGTGGTTAAAACCAAAAATTTGCCGGAAGTCACTATTCCACGCGAACGAAGTCGCGGGCAAAAGCTAGTGCCAAATAAAATTCTACCATCTTAAAAGTATGCCTTTGAAAATTCGGACATATAAACATTCGACAAAACATTAATTATATTAAATGATTTTTATGCCATATATATATTCGTTTAAAGAAGATTCTGCCAAGTGTGTTATGCCAAACAAATTTCGGATCATTAAAATTCTGCCAGATAGAGGGAACCCATTATTTTCTTACCAATTCTCGATGTCATAGTGCCTCGTATACATGCGGGCGGAGTGTGTCCTTGCCTTTACTGTCACGCGTAGTAAGTTACGTCTGAACACGTGCTATGTGGAAACAAAATGGTTACTGTAGTATATTGAATGTTGTATCAATAGGTAACAACATAATGTACTCTTCGTTTCTGTGATTTCTTTATCTATGGGGATGTAAAGGGATATTTATGGGGGTTAGTGAGTTCTGGCCTTGATCCTTGTAGAGAGATTTTGGGTTTTTTCGTTACGATACCATAGTGACTTGGTCTTTTGTGACGTGCGTTTTTGTTGTTCTATATGTTGTGGTGGCCCGGATTTAACGTGCCCGCTTCTCATACACGTGACGTTTCTCCTAGTACGGACATTTTATACGTAGAGTTGACGCATAACGGATAGTTTTAATTAATATTTATTATCTTATATGACAAAATAAAAATACTTGTCTAAAATGTTTTATTACCTAACTGATGGACTAAACAGATTTCTATTTTTTGTGTGTTAAAAATGAGAATGTTCCTATCACCAAACTATTCTAGTTTCACTTCTGTTTGCAACCACTTTATCTTGGCCTCTGGGTTCCACACCATGGTTCACTAATAAGCATGGACACTGCAATTATTGTCAGCCATGTTAAGTGGATACCAGTGTACCTCCAGATTTAGTACAATACGATAATATTGTATTACCTGGCGAGACGGCCTGAAATAGAATAATCTGATTATAAGCAATTACTTGTCGGTGTCTGTGTTATTTATAGAAATAATGGTTAACGCGTTATTATAGTATTACTAGCTTCTGCCCGCGACTTCGACCGCGGAAAATTAAAAAATAGGGTTGTACTACCCCTAACATTTAGGGGGATGAAAAATAGATGTTGGCCGATTCTCATAGATACTGGATAAGCCTAAAACTTTCATCAAAATTCGGAGGAGTATGGCAACGAAAACTGTGACACGAGAATTATATACATATATTAGATGTACAGATGCCAGCAAACCTTTTTCGCTTGTACCTACCTCAAGAAAAATTAATAAGGAAGTGCAGTTTATGAAGATACATACTTTGGATTTTGTTACAGTCTGTAGAAGAACGGACACGGGCTTGTTTTTTTTGAGGGAACAATTAATGTTACTAGGGGAAAATCATCCAATGACTTCTCCCACCTTGGGTGAGGCGAGAGAGACTCTTACTGACTAAAAACCATCCCGTTCCTATTCCTGCTTTTCGAGCCGGAGCCCCGGTAACCCGCTAGGTAGTCCACAGCTCTGGGTCACAGAGACTGACTAGTTCTGCCTTCTAGAACATTTCAAAATCGCGACAAGACCTACATATCTGAAATGACGAACATACCTAGATCCTGTATTTTATTACAACGTCGACTGACATGCCCAAGAAAGGGTCTCAATATGTTATTTTAATTTCGCCGAATTCGAGGGTACCTACAAAATACGAGTAGCGTCGGGGCGCAATAAAAGTAAATATGCCGAGTACCGGACGGATAGTAACTGTGATCGTAAACGTTACTGTGTGCGCAGTTGTAGGTATACTCGATACACATCAAGTTATACATAACCAGTATAAGCTGATCGTCGAATAAGCGGAAAGATTATACAAAGAGAGGTCATGATAAACTGGTGAATACAGCTCGATGTGTGTAGGTACTGTTGTACTGGAATTCCGAACGCGTAAATACAAACGACGATTTTTAGTGTCGTGACGTAACGTAAGGTTGTTGAAAAATGTGCGGCTTCAAGTTTTGCTTTGGAGTTTCAAGGTTAGTAATATAGGGCTTGTAATAAAATTAATGTATGGATATTATTTTGGTTTTAGATTTTACGATACTAGGTAGTTTGTAGTTGAATTTGGAATTTTCAGTGTTTTACTTACTGAAAATGAGCTACAAATTATTCTTCTTCTTAAAAAACACGTAGTTATACCGCCGTACTCAGAGTCATTTAATACTTACTTAACCCAGTCCTTAGCAATTGTTTACGATACAAAATCGGTACTAAACAATAATTTAAGTAAGCATTAAATGTCTCTAAGTGTGACAGTTGGTTTTTTCAGGTTTTCTACGCAACACCTACTCAACTACTACTATTCACATTACAAATTACACAACCAGAAACCAATAAACCAATTTAAATAAAACAACCTAAAATAAAAAAAAAACAACGTCACGTCTTTTATCCTCGAAGGGGTGGGCAGAAGTGTACATTACGGAACGTAATGCCGTTATATAATGTACATTTCACCACTTGTGTTATAAGTTCCATGTAATAGGGGCTCAGCCTATTGCTATATACTGCGCACAATCAAGACTCCAGAGAAGTTTTCGAAGAACCGAAAGAGCCCAGCAATACTTTGCCCGACCCGGGAATCAAACCCAAGACCTCTAGTCCGGCAGTCGTACTTGCGACCACTCAACCAACGAGGCAGTTAAGGCAACGTAAAATATTCATTCCTAATATCAAGAAATGGCCGCCAAACATCGTGGAGCTCCACAAATAATCGCACACTCCATCGTTAACGGTACTAGAATGTAATGCGACGTAATTCTCTTAAAACCTAATGTTTGGTACCAGCCCGTACGACGCGCGGCTCAAAAGCCCAGGCGTCAACGTTTTACGACCGTCTGTTTATGCTAATACTCTCCTAAGGGCGTAGTACGATTTTTTTACGTTACCTCGTTTAGCCCTCTGATTGGCTACTTCCAAATAACCAACCAATCAGCGGGCGTTAACTTTCTATTGTGTTAACGTAAAAAGAATCTCGTACTAGACCCTCTGATTCAAATACTCTCCATGAAATATTACGACATATTAATTGTCGCGTGAGTCCCTTTCAGTTTTTTGGTTATATTAAGAGTTCAAGTTATAATAATAAAATCTTGGATGGATTCCTCGGATTGTTTGTTTTTACTTTCTGTTTTGAGGTTGTTGTAGTTATTTTTCTTTTATGGCCTTGGTATAAATTGTTTTACTTTTTAGTTGTTTAGAATATTATATAGTTTAGGTTCAAAGAATTTCTCTATAATTATTGTTCACGTGTTTTAGTGTTGCGTAAGAAAGAACATTAAATATATTTCACGTCTAAAACTATGACGCATGCAACTTTGTATTCTTGGATTTCTACATTGAATTTTCCAACTTTTCTTTTCACACCACCTTCTAAAATTATGATCATAAAACACACTTAATAAGCACCGCTCAAACCCAGCAATTAAATTGTCATTTAAATTTGAACTTTAAATCGTATGTCGTATGATATATTTCATAAAAGTACTTATTTATATAGACTCAGACTTAAAGAATACAAGGAAATGAGTCTTGCATTTATCTTAGAATAGTAAGAACGCAGTCTCTTAAAGTGAAAATATAAATGAAGAAGTTGAAAGTGGCAAAGTGTCAGGAATGAGTCAGCCGACACGACACCAGCAAACTTTTAAACCAACTTAAAACCTGCGTTTAGTAAAGCCACTGGTGAAAATTGTTGCTACTTCTTAAAATATATTACTTTTTTTAAAAATGGAACCGCCTTTCGTTTGTTTACTGCATCCATTTTTTTAAGTCAGGTCTAAATACTTTTTTCCTAAATCTGAAAAATATGCTGAAAACCGCATCAGCATCGGTTCAGACGAAGACGATATAATCGCGCACAAATATTAATATGACAATACATACAGGTCAAACCTCCTAATATTTTTAAGTCGGTTAAAAAGAAGTAGTAATCATGTCACAATAGCCACAGGGTTATTGATATACGGTATTAAAATATGCATTCTCAATATAGGATATATATATAAACAAATGGCTTACAGTTTGACAGAGGTTAATTTCCACAATTTTACTGAATTCAATCTACGAGTAATACTACCACCAACCTAGTTGGGCATACTCCAAGAGAAGGAAGAAGGAGATTTTATCGAAATATTCCTTGGCATAACCTCAGGAGGTCACTTTAGACTAAAGTTCGTGAAGATATTGCTTGCAAACTCACTTAGAGATAGCCTCGAGTGTTATACCAATTTATAACGTATACTTGTAAAATGTAAATATTCTTTGCTCTGTCCACAATTTGAGACTGGGAACGCAATATTGCTATTTGGCAACGCATCGCTAGCCTAGATCTTTTGATTTTATTTTCTATGCATTTTTGTACAAAGGCATGATATACGATATACGTATACGCTATACAATATCTTATTTGTTACTAGCTGTTCCCCGTGGCTTCCGAGAGGTTACCGAAGGCAAAATTGGGGGGTAATTGGGCCTTCGGTTCCCAATCTTCTCAATCCCCGATTCCCCATCAACCATTAAACTTCTAACCCCTACAACCCACGCCGCTGCTGTTTCGGGTGTCCATGGGTGGCGGCGATTATTTACCATCAGGTGATCCGTCTGCTCGTTTACCAGTTTTTATCACCTCGGGTTCAATGTATCAACTGTAACACTGTGTGCAGCTTTTTGAAATTGAATATTCCAAAAACACTATTGAAACTAAGCAATATCACTTTAATGGAATTTAAAAAAACAAGTTTCATACAGCTTTGATAATATTTTTCAAAAATATACGGTACCTACACTGGAAGCGGTTCAGCATCGCCATTGATCAGGGGTGTCGCGCACACCGGCAGGTGCCGCCTCACATTGCAGGTGTTAGTGACATGAGCGCTATAAATTACACAGCCCTAAAAATTAACCCGCCTATCGTAACTCCCTTCGGTATTTCGTGGTTATATATGGAATTATGCATTTTAGTAATTTTAAGTAATATGTTTTTTCATACGCAACGCAACGTCACGCCTTTTATCCCCAAAGGGGTAGGCAGAGGTGCATATTACGGCACGTAATGCGTTTTTTCATATTTGTACATTTTAGTTTATTATTATGTACAAATGTTTTAGTTTGAACCTTATAAACTGTGTTAATTAAATGGTAATCTTTAAAACTTAATTAAACCAAAAATACACTTAAGAAAATAAAAAAATCACTAATAATATTCGTATGTGACCGTCCTTTACCGACATTATAAATATCCAAATTTAAAATATTCAAGAAAGTTTTTCGTTCTATCGTGATCATTCATAGTTAGTGCACTTCAAATATTTGGATAGCAATATTGTTTTAAGTTAACAAAAATATTTTAGTTTAACAACTAATACTAAAACATCAAACTCGCTCTAGAATATATTTCAGCCATAGTATAATCAAAAACAATATTTTGAACAAGGCACACAGAAAGATTGTATCTGGAAAAGACTAAACTTGGTCTGTTGTACCCGCTTGTAAATTCGGGTCGTCTACATTTAAAACCGACTTAACTATGTCACGAAACACTCGAAACTCACCTCTATGATTAAGTACATAAGGTTCTGTGGCACTGCATGATAAATATTGCAGTTATCTAAGCAAACATTCGGTGTAGCCCCAAATTGTTGCGGTTTCCGACGCTCCGTCCGTATGTTTGTATGAAGTAAACAACACACAATTGTCGCTGATTTGTTTGTTCTTCGATAGTTGCGGTAATTGTTTTGACCCTACAATATACTGCCAATGTTATTTTGTGTTACAAGACAATGTGTGAGGTGTTGCTAGCATAAAGTTTGTTAATGGTCCTGTTAACATATTGCTAGGTACTGCATCGTTTGTCTAATAGTTGCTTGTGCTAGAGATACGAGGGTAACTGAAGTGTACAATGTACATGGCTTTGTGTCGTAAAAAGGACTACACGATTCATGTTTAAATGCTATAACTTCTTTGTACTAAGTAGCTAACAATTAGGGTCTAATTTAGTGTGTACATGTTGTGAAAAGTTTTAATTTTTTTCTTCTATTCGAAATGCTACAAGGATGTATTTTTGGCCCAATGTGATTTTGTCTACTCGTTAATATAAATTGAAATATATTATTATTATTCGTAAATTATGCAAATCTTCTACAAACTTATAGTTCATTCTGTTACCACAAGCTAATCTTGGTCTCCCCTTGCATTGCACCTCTTTACCAGAGGTGGGCAGTAAAGATAAGTAAATTTCGTTTCAGCATACACTATAAACCTTTAAATCGGTTTACCCTTCATGAATTTTAAATGCGTAAATTGGGACATAATTGACGCGGTTTACCGTTCCGCCATATTAGTAACGGTTAACGCTACCGTTGACCACAACATTGTTCTGTATTTGAAATCGCTTCAATTCCATATTTAAATATTTTGCTGGTAGTGTCGTATTTGTTGTTTTTGCTCATTTCTGGTTGTGTTCGATTGAGGTTTTATATCTAAAGAGGTTTGTTAATCGTATTAAATATCAAATCAATACTTTTGGGTCAGTTTGAAGATGAATAAACTTTTGCAACATCAAGAACAAAGACAGAAGTTACATCCCAACTAATCCAAATTTAAATTTAATTTAGCCATATAAACAATTTTCGTATAGAGTTCAAATCAAATTTTCCTGTCATGTAGACTAATCAAATACACTTCCCATTTCTAAACGGCTCGATTAAAACGTGGGATATATCCACCTGATGCAGAGTCACTAAAGGTGAGTTTATTCAATATACGCAGGCCGTCCCATTGGTCGTATCCTTGATACCTACTCGACGGCAATTAAGGGCTTTTCCTGCGCCCGAGGCTACCGCCAAATCAGATTCCAGGCTCCCCTAGACGCCATGTTAAATACGCACAGTGTAGCTAAATATTTATGAAAAATTGAGCTTTTATCAGCGCGCCCATTTTTTTTCTAAGTATTTTTTTTAGTCTGCGTTATGGTTGGTAGGGTGACCAAACTAGATAAGGCGCAGCCCAGAGTGTAACATCCATAAAATTACATACAGGAGGGGTCGACGCGACGGGCCAGTTATCGAATCACTTCGGAATGCATAGGATATTTTGCGCTTGTACAACGCTGTGATGGCTAAATCAATTTTATGGAAACTGCCGAGGGATGAGCAAAAAACTGCAGCTTAGAAAATAGATCAGGTTTATTATTTTTAGTAAATGTTATAAAAATATTTAATCCATCAAAGTTTACTTTGGTTCATGTTCTTTTAAGTTGTCTAGCTATAGTTAAAAGCTACCATTCCCCATCAACAACCCATTCGCTGGCTCAACGAAAAACAAACAAGTCGAGTAGAATAAAGAATAAACAAAATAAAAAGAAAATACTCCTTTAGCATAATGCTTTTAAACCCCTTCGAGTCGTCCATTTGCAAGTACAGAGTTTACAAATAAACTGAAATCAAAATGAATAGTTTATGCAAATCCTATGAGCAGTTCTTGAGCGAACAAAAATAAAGACAAATGTGTTTTTGTTGAGAAAACCAATATACTTGTAGAAAGTGCATGGCTCACCAGCGAGGATCGTGACGGGAAATTAAACCGGGATTACAAAGCATGGATCTTCGTTACTTATATTGTTTTAATGTCACTTAGTTGCTTTAAACCAACCACTTTGTTATAAGAACTAGAATTTAGTATAATATCGGCAATTAATCAATGTCTCTTGTATAATGGTTGCTAACACTGCTAATAATTCGATATTATTCAGTTTTTCGATTGCGAAATTGTTAACAATATCATACAGCGTATATGTATTTGTATAAAATGAATAATAAATAGTGTAACATTAGGCTACAAGATTTTCAAAAATAAATTCTTACTTTAAAACATTTGAAGGAGATTTGGTCAGAATATCTGAAGTACTGCGAGGGGAACTTATGAATGCTGTTAATTCCTGATTAATTATGTTTTACTTATGTGTAATGTCAGTTCCTTTAATTGGTTGTCTACCGTTGTAACTGTTGAATTAAATAAATAAATCTTACGATCGTTTCCAATTTATTTCACTTACCAAATGTGCTACAATTTCATTAAACATTTATATACAAGACAAGATACGTTATTACATTTTTACTTTCGTTTAGAGACAGGACACCTGTGTAGATGTAGAATGTCTCCAGCACAATGTGGCAGTACGTCACGTAACCCGTTATAACTTCAATATTTCTAATGGCGGCCCATCCAATCGTTCGCAATGCTATTGTTATCGACCGGAGACAATGTCCTTTGTTGCAAGCTTTTCTTTTTTTTTCTCTCTTTTCTATTTCAAAATGTTGTTGGTTTGGTTTTAATAAAGCGTGTTGCTTTTATCATGAGTTGGAGATGTGTAAGAAAATAATAGTTTAATTAAAATAATTAATATATTCACAGTTACCATCAAAAGTTCAATGTGTGCAAGTCACGAGGACATTAAAGTTCTTTTTTCAATTGCAATAGAATACCTACAAAAACAACTTAGAGATTAATTTCTAATGTCTTACTGTATACTCTATACATGACAATATTCTGTCATATGGACATTTTGACTGTGACTGGCTTTTGATGGCTTTTATACAGAACTCTTTACTTCTCTTACACTCCAAGGTAGGGAGGGGGGAACTACCTTCCAACATTACCTCATCATATCATACTCAACAATAAAATCTCTTTTCTAAATAAATCTTCCACTCTACTTTTTCTATCTTCCAATGACCCCCTCTATCATTTCTTTTATCTCCAATCATGTTCTCTTCTCATTAAGGTTCTTGAGTGTCTTTTGGTGCAGTTGCTATTGTTTCAGGAACCTTTTCTTTTTTCATATTTGGGAGTGTAAGGCAGGTTAAGCCGTTTACTGTAATTAAGAAACAAAAAATTGAATACGAAAATGTTCTACTTACGTGGCTTATTTCATTTGAATAGTTCGAAATTTAATGGAATACTACTTCAATACTGTTTAGAAAAAAATGTCATGTGACAAAAGTATTAAGTAAGAGTATGAAATCATGTTGCGCTAACTGGCTTGGAATAAAACAGAAATTAAAAGAAACTTAAAATTGCTAACAATTGAATTTGCACATGTCAAATTGGGAACTAAAGTTATACTCACCAACAAGAAGACCTCCAAATAGATAAAATCCCGCGCCACAATTAATGTCCAGAAATAAACCAATAAGATAGGATCCAACCATCGAACCCGTGCGTCCCGACAACATTGCCAGGCAGACGGCCATACCCCTGTTTACAGGAAAATCAAACTTAATGTAATGTGAATAAAGGTTATAGAGATATTTCTACCTTTGCTAAGCTGTTCCACATTTAACTACATTTAATCTTATAATCTCGTTAAGCGTATTCACATACATAAAAATGCTATAAAACCTTAAATATGATCAAGCCTTGAGTATGTATTACTATTTCTGTTTGGTTATTTTGGTAACTAAAAAAAAATAAGAAGAAGGAAAAATACATTGCCGTGGGGAGATCAGGATTTCTATATTTCAACCGACTTCCAAATAAAGCAGGTTCTTAGTTTGATCTGTATGTGTATCTGTATATGAGTTTGTCCGCGATTATTTCGCGATTGGCTGAATCAATTTTAATGTCGTTTTCATAAAACTGTTTGTTCAGTTTAGTAAGGTTACCGTAGGTACTTACCGACTTTATTATTAATCTACTTTACGGAAAATTTCTCAATCGTAACATGGACCCTGGAATTATGCCAGTATATAGCAATAGGCTCACCCCTATTACAGTCAGTTACGTGATATGTATATAGAATAAATGTAGACCAACCTATACTTGGTAGGAAACAATTGAACAGCAACAGCGTTAGTCAATCCAACACATGCACCAGACATTTGGAAGATGGCAAACAGTACCACAGCAATTTGCTGGTCATACACCAGATTAGCACTGATGGCACAGATGCCAGTGATGGTCAGGGTCACCACCAAGATGAATTTCTTCCCCACAAAGTCTACTAGGACAGCCACGATGAGGTACATGGAGAAGAATACGAGCCCAACGTAGATTGAACGCTCGAATGTTGAGGTGTAGATTGTATCGTCGCAGATGATCTGCAAAAAAAGATTAAGGGTGTTAATTTTAGTAGAGTGTCTTTTTGGAAGATTTTTGTTGAAATATTAAGTTAATTGAGTAAAGGTAATACCAGAATGATCGAGAATCCCAATCAAATGTGTGTGTGTGTTTGAAATGTGTTTATCAAGGATGTGTAAAGACTGTTTTTTTATGGAATAGGGGGTCAAACGAGCAGATAGGTCACCTGATGGTAAGCGATCAGCGCCGTCCATGGACACCCGCAACACCAGAGGAGTCACAGGTGCATTGCTGATAATTATTATTTGTCACTTACTTTATAATTTTTCACTGCATTAATGCGTAGATTGTTCAGATAATTGCGCAGCCATTGCATCATTGCATCAACCTTATGGTAAGTCAAAATAAAAAGTAGTTATGTTAAATAACACATAGTAATGATTACTTATACTGACCGTAGTATTGTTGAGAGCATCAGCAGCTGCTTTGTTTCGAGTCAACTCAATGACGTCACAAATTTTCATATTAACGCTCTCCTGGCTGCCTAGCGCATTCAGAATAGTTGGGAACCAGATGTAGAAGCCGTTTGTTCTGAAACAGTATAAAAAAATAGTAAGAAGATGGTGAACGAGTCATCCCTACTTACAGAAACAAGTTTCATCTCTACACAATCATACTTATCACATTCTGTTATGGACCTCTTATGTGTGGGAGCGACCTTTACAAAATCCCAATTACAGGCAGTATGCCTGTATAAAGATGAGGTTAACACGTTTGAAATCAAGAATGAAAAAGGCACAACTACTTAATTGATTGGCATCATAAAAATATAGTACAATCATAGCCTAGTATAGATCATAGATAGTAGATACTTACGCAGAAAATACTCCAAATTGCACGAAGCAGGTGAGACAGATCCAGGGAAGGAGTGGTGGTTTGAAGATTGGTAAAGTTTGTTCCTTCATAGAAGACAATACGCCGGTTATACCTCTGCCTTTGTTCGAGTTTGTGACCTGATTCTCTGCAATCAGTGACTTCACCTTTAAGGAAAAGGTAATAAAATTCATATTAATTAGTCTCTCATAGTCTTTGCGCCACTATAATACATTTTAATTGATAAAACCAGTCTTAGTTGTGGAAAGTAATAAGCAGTATTGTGTTGTGATTTCAATTTAAACTCCATTCGGAACTTCTTTGACGTAAATACGAAATTCTATTTTTAACATTGAAGATAGATTTATGAATAGCTCTATAAAACAATTGAAATGATTAATTCCTAAATTCCTCAGTAATAAATTAACCAACTTTGGAACTCACAATAGCCTTAGATTCTAAAAATATTATACGGGTGCCAGTACCATTATTAGGGCAGAATTTGGAAATATACCCAATTAAAAAAGGGTTGATTGGGATAGTACTCATTGTGATATATATTTACTTACAATAAAACTATCCTTAGGCTTGAAGTTATTGGCTGCATAGATTATTCTCAATACTTCCAAACACTCTTCGTGGCGACCGCTAGAATAGAGGAACTTAGGACTTTCTGGAGCAAAGAAGAGAAAGATTGTGGCGAGGGCAAACGGAATGGTGCAAGCCACTACCAACAGCCTCCAGGGCCGGTAGTAAATGTCCAAGAATTCCAAGTAGAAGGAGAAGTTTTGTGGTAGAATCAGCCAGGACAGACCTGAAATGGAAACACATTGATTCAGTAAAAATTAGTACCTTATTGTATTAAAGTAAAATATTAACTTAAATTAATGATTATGGAAAAGGAACAGCCAAGCTATTGGATCTCTGAGATGCCAAGTATTGGAACTTTGTCAGTCTCAGTAAAATACAAAATGTAGATACAATTTTATACTCACATGGTAAGACTATCGTGCCAATGCCAATGAAAGCTGACCCTAAAGTGACCATCTTGTCTCTATGACGTAGATTATGAAACTCTCCAAGAAAAGTATACACTACTGCGGAAGGACCTGTCATACTGAAAATAAAAGAAAATAAGTTTAAGAAAATTGTACACTGGGTCCTGTAAAAACAGCATATAAATAGGAGTAATAATAAAGAAGCAGTTAAGAAACATCACTGCAAAATATCAACACAACAAAACTTCTTAAACCCGTAATTAAGCAAACAACGGCCTCTAATTACCGTTCTTCCCAATCCCCGATTCCCCAAAAATCATTAAATTCCTAACCCCAAAAGGCCGGCAACGCAGTTATAATGCCTCTGGTATTTCGGATGTCCGTGGCGACGATTGCTTACCATCAGGTGATCCGACTACTCGTTTACCAGCTTATAGCATAAAAAAATAATCAAAACAAGAAGATATTTGAAAACAAAGCGCGATAAGAAAAAATATTTTGATAATTTTAATACTTACAAAATAGCTGAAACAAATTGTAATACAGCAAACGATGTAAGGTTTGGTGCAAAACTAGATATTGCACTTATGATCACAGCCAGAAACATAGAACCAAGCATGGCTGTCCTTCTACCTTTAGTATCAGCTAACCATCCCCAGAAATATGACGTTAGTATTATGGCTGAAAAAAAAATAATAAAAAAGTTAGTTGTTTTTTTAAATGTTCCTTTAGGTATTTAGCGTGGCATGTAAGGGTATTTATATCCTAGTAATAATTGTAGTTTTATTATCCGACGAATCTGGGCATGAGTAATCAGATCTTAATTTTAAAAAATAATAAGATTACAAATATCTAAAATTCAGGTGGGAAGCTTGTTGATTGATGCCGTTTTCTTCTCCGTGTGAAAAGTGGCCCTTTCTTAGCAGTGAAAGAGTAGAGTTACACACTGATAATGAAACTCCGAGAGAGACGAGTAAGGATCAATTATGAGTTTATACGGTACAAATAGAAATGATATTGTACTCCTTTACTATTTCAATCTACTTTTTTACCTGTAAACGGCAATGCTGACAACCATCCTTTCTGTTGCGTTGTGAGCTCCAAATCACATTGCGCTGCGGGTATCACGTACCCCAGTACTAGGCAATGCATGATCATTCCCATCAGTATCAGACCAGACATCAGCATGTGTATGATGTTGTAGATGCCAAACCCTTAGAGGAAGAAGAGGTATTGTTAGTTCTATGTCAATAGTGTACAGTGCGTTTTTATTTGTTTCAAATAGCTATGTAGTTTTTCATCTATCCATTGCTTTACATGCACATGTAAAGCACTTAGGTATATATTTTTATAATATTTACATAATTTAAAACGAGTAAGAATATTGCTATCATCTCTTTGGAAGTTTATTGTTTATATAATTATAATTTGAATTCATTACCTGACAGCAGCATAGCTTCGTCGAGTGTTGCTGCTGTTTTATCATTTTTATGGTTTGCGTTATCCATGGCGTCACCCATGTTTGTCACCTAAAATATTAAAAAAATGTTAGAATATTTTTAGGTTAAATTAACTTTTCATTTACGAGAAATCGTACAACAATATTGTTACGTATATTAATTGATTCGGTATTAGGGTACTTTTCCACAAGAGTTGTGCTATGTTGTGCTATGTTGGTTGAGTATGAGATGTGCTACGAAGCTGGGCGAGGAAGATGCGCAGGTCGGTATGCGATGTATCGATAGTAGCGAAGCCATCCATAGCACACATCTATAGCACGCATCTTTTCATATAAAAAACATGTTTGTTGTAAAAGCACCCTTAATTAGTCAGGCCAGTATATTTACGAAAGCTGAACGGATATGAAAAAGATGTACCTATAGATACCCGTTCCAGTGGCACAATTATTACTCTTATATATTGTTATAAAAGATAAGCCCAGAGATTGACACTGAACTCAATATACTATCCTATTAACACTTCTTCAATGATTGTCCATTAAGTGGTCAATAAATAAATAAATATCCAATACCTTGTACAACCTGATCATCGAATTCTCAACACTCGCACTAATCATTCAATCAAATGGCGATAACAGTCAGAGTATAAAATGGAAAGAAAAACATAATATATGGCCTGGAATTTTTACACTTTACAATTTTTCAACATTCTATTTTTGTTATAAAAATACAACTTACAATAAAAAAATAACCGACTTTACTAAATATTATATATTTATTCTATTCTTCCATTCATATTCTTTTATTCCATTTTTAAATAAATATGTAATATTCAGTAAAGTCGGTTCCTTTTTATTGTAAACTGTATTTTTATCACAAAAATAGAATGTTTGAATGAAACCTAACGCTCAGATAAAATTGGCAGGTGATAAAAAAACATGCGGTTATAGCTTGTTGTATGTTATTAAAAAAATATTATTAAAAAAATCTTATCTAAATATCTACTCACAGTACTCAACAAATCATTGTTTATTAAACACTTCAAACACAACATTTATATACAAGCATATTCAATGCCATATTCAATCCATTAGTCTCTTTCTGGATGATTACGACGCATGCGTTGACAATATATAAAAAAACTGTTAATATTTATTTTATTTTACACGTTTTGTTTAAACACACATAGATTGGACTAAATACCAAATGTCATTGTTAGCAACTACAGTGTGATGCACAATTATTTAAAAAAGAAAAATAAGAAATCACTAGAAACAAACTGAAGTGTAAAATGTAAACTTTATTACTAAATTAGTTTACAACACTGTAGAGATATTTATAGATTATCGTGAGTAGTTAATTTCTATAATAATTGTCTTTTAATTATTCCAACAGCCTCGGACAGTACTTATAGTCTGCTTACAATGTTCTTTATTGTATCATCTTCATAACTCATTTGAAAGGTAAGACATGGTGAAAGATAAGTACGAGGCTATGCTGGTAGGAAAAACATTTAATTCAAATAAATTAAGTTTAGTTTATAATTGTTTTATTTGTTTGTTTGTTATTTCCCAGGCCATGTACGTATTGTTGTAGTTGATTGTATTGTTTAAGAAAACGTTGCACCAAACTAGGGTTTTCTCCTGTGTCGTGGTTGCGTTTACAAACATACAAATTCACATACACATGACACCCAGACCCGAAACAACAATTTGTGGATCAGAGTTAGTCTGTTGGCGGGAATTGAACCCGCTCTACGTTACTGATTTACAACTATATATAAAGGTACATACCAACATTCACGGTTGTGTAACACTTTATAATGAGAGGATAAAATAAAGAAAACAATATTGTCTCTATTGTTTTAAAATTACGCAATCAACAACCTTACTGCTCAAGCAATAAAGACTAAGAGGATTATTTTCATAATGTTGGTCGTAGGTTTAATTCAATTTCAAAATATATTTTAGTAAACATGTGATGTTTAGACAAATATGATAAGATTGTTATTTTGGTGAAGATATCTTTTTATCGTTTTGTAGATCGTGGTCATAGGCCTTTATTTAGCCGAATAGTTACAAGTACGACTGTGATGCCTTGTTTGCACTACGCTAGTATTTTGGTCAAGTAGCGAGTATTTAATAGCTCTTTCTCCCTTCGATTTTGGGACTGAAGTTGTTGTTACTGGACTGTTACTTCGCTGCTGGATAAAAATACTGACGTAGTGCGAACAAGGTATAACTGCTGTAGTACGTAAGAGTCTTTAGTTCGATTGCTGTGTTAGGTAATTAATTAGCATATAATTGTGTTTCATATAAATATCAACAGCCTATAAGTGGCCTGCTGACCAAAGGTCTCTCCTCACGCGGAGAATGTTTAAGCATTAAATGTGTTTCAGATCTTTTAATTTTGAAATTCTACCCTAATAGTATGAATAGTATTTTACCTGGTGTCTGACGATAGGTTGGCTTAATGTTAAAAGGTTTTGTAACAGGTGTAAATAAAAATACATGTGGATTAAAATAATCTAAAGAAACGAAAACTAAAAATAATCTCGTCTTCCCTATTCTTGAGTGATAATAATATTATTAAAGTAATAAGAAATTTTATTAATTCCTTAAGCTTACAACTAAACAATCACCTCTGTGCTTGCTTGGGCTCAAATGTTCGCCTTGTACCAGCCGCCTCTGATCCCGCACAAGCTCTACGAGAATTACTCGCAGATATCATCATTATCTGAGGAAAATAAGACTAGAATACGTTAATTATAGTGGCAATAGAGTTCAAAATGCCATGAGCAATGATATTTCTTTGAATATTCAATAAGAAATATTTTATTTAAGATTGTGATGATTTATTTATTTAAGAGAATGAAAATTAATTAGGCAAAATCACGAACTGAATTAAATAGTTAGCAAATAAATTGCTTAGGAATATTTCAAAAACCATTGCTCATGGTATTAAAAATAAAAAAAAACAATTGACAGAAAAGAACGAATTTTAAAATTGGAACCAAATGGTATGTAGGTACTCACAAATTTTGAAGGTGATGTAAGTTGGAGGTTTGCTCAGTAACTGAGTCTTAAAAGTACCAGTTATCGGTCTTATATCACCTATCGTCAGTGACGTGATAGCATTGAACTGTAAAAGGTTATCTTTGAGTGAAATGATTCCATATTTATGCTGTAACTGCAAAGTAACCGCTATTGTCTTAGTGTCATGTTGCAAGACTGATTTAATTGTCATTGTTGTGACGTCATACTGTTTATTGTTCACGGGAACATGCTGAGGCAATATTGAGTTTGTTGCTAGTTGCTAATTGACACGGAAACTATACATCGTTGAATAAAACTATAAACTTTAAATAGTTTCCGTATCTATACTAATGTATTTGGATCATTTACTCTTTAGGTATGTGTTAAAAATAATTATTCAATGATAACTACGATTTTACGTATATTGCACGCGAATCTTAAATAAAGTACTTTGTAAGTACTTCTACATGTAAGCAGGTCGATAAAATAGTACAAAATTACTTTTAGCTGTACATTTAAACAGGCTTGTTAAATTATGGATTAGATACAGTAAAAATCACGGATTACTCACGTATATTAATGAAGAAAAGCTCTACTAGTTTCGTGTCACAGAGACTCTTCATCATGAGCAGCGTGTGCAGACGCATATACGTGAGTAAACCGTGATTTTTAGTTAATTTATGTCTCACGATTTCATCTAAATGCTTGTTGGTTTAGGCAATGACAAGTTTTATTCTAACTACATATTTATCTCTAGAGGCTACTAAAGGGTGCTTCAGTTTGATCTAAGACCAACACTAATTAGTCTTTTAGATATAACACTCAAGATAACGTCTTTATTCGCTTAGAAATAAAGAACAATATTGTTAGAAAATAAGAATTCTTCATTTGTCAACAGGTGATAAGGAAGATTAGGTATGTATATCTTGATTGTGTACTTGTGGGGATATGTACGGTACTTGAAATTATACAGTTGGTCCTCTTTGGAGATTACAAGACAGTTTGAAATATTGTGTAATGTACCAAACATTTCCCCACATTGGTTATATTGGCTACTACCTGACATTTCTCAGGTATCATTTAATGATTAATGCTCATTAAATATTCTCTGTGTGAGAAGAGGTCTTTGGTCAGTAGTGACTACTTTATACGCTGTTAATAGGATAGGATAGGAAAGAAACAGATGAAGATATTTTCAGTCTCAAATTACTGGTTGTATGTAAATAGTATGAGCTATTGTAAATTAAAATTTTATTTAGAATCAAATTAACGCAACAAGTAAAATCTACAAATAAATAAATATACAAACAAAATAAATTTAATCCAACAATCTAAACTCAATTCTCACCAGACAAACCATCGAAACACATCTATGACAGTACGCATTGCACGTGTCATATTGTTGCATAAGTTGTAGAATTTTCCGATACACCTCGTATTGAAATTGTTGGTAACTCACACGAAAGGCTAACATGCTCATGACAGAGCAGATAAAGGCTGGTACACGTGACTGGAAGGAAACAAAGAGACCTAGGTAACCTAGGTATGCTAGGTAGGTACCCTATGTTTGATATTCCGCAAGTGCGCGCCGCTGCCGGCGTGTAGTTGCAAACTTTGTAATCGATGTATGGATTATGTACATAGTTTTCTAATACGGTAGCTTTTTGTGAAAGAAAGTACTGTTAGTAGAGTTTAAAATAGTGTTTGGATTTTAAGTTTTGTGGTGTGCGTGAAAATATTTTGTTTATAGGTACAGATAGATATTATAGATGCATAGATTTTATATTACTAAAGACCTGATTCACAATGTCTGGATAGCCGCTATATCCCAGATAAATTTGAATTAAGAACGTAATTTGTATGAACTATCTGTCATATAAGTTTATCGGGCACTTATATGAAGGTGGTAAAACAGACGCTAAGTCCTGAAAGTGAGTCTCCTGTGCAACAGTGACTGCAATTTGCAATTTTAGACTCCGTAATATACAAAAATGAAAAGTGGTACCATACCTAATATTCAAAGTTCAAAGCCAATTCAACCTCACGATGCAAACGCACTGGCAACTATTCAGCTTTTAAAATAAACAAAACTATTGTTAAAAAGAGAATTTATTCAAAAGAAACAGTGTAATAGAATTGGAGCGAGCATGAAGACGGTAAACAGGAGGGTGGCTAATACGTGCGCTATCGCTTCTTCACAATAATCAAACCTAATTCAGAATTCACGAGCACATCCGAGTGTTGTATGTATTGCTCGAGTATATGTATTGCTCGACTGCTCGATATTTCGCGTCACGCCCGCAATATGTGTCGCGGGGGTTAAGTCCTGTGCCCATTGGTGGCCCCGTCCCGAGTTGTCCGTCGATTTTTCGCATGACCAGAATTGGGATAGATTTTTTTTAGATGCGTGGGAATTTTGTTCTTTGTTTTAAAACTTATAAGTAGTTTTATTCATTAAATACGCTAAGTTGTTGATTCGTGTAGGTTTCAGATAACTTTTAACAATGAGGAGGTATGTGTGGAGAGGAGTATACAGTTTGCTGAGAAAGAAGGTTTTTTAAAGTCACATATTAAATGTAAGAGGAAGTAACTTTACCGTACCTATGCACGTAGTCTTAGAAAATGTTCGTTCAATATTATTATTTGTTATTTTAGATTGCTGTATGTTAAAATATTTCTGTTTACCATATTCCCCTTTCATCATATAAATAAATAAACATTTCACGAACCGAATGTGCTCAGCACTTCAGTGCGTACGTAACACAAGACAGCCTTGATCGAAGATCGAAGGCGACACACGGAACATTGAATATCCGCTACGCGTTTGGGTACCTATTACGTGAAACGCGTACTACGATAGTCTCCCATCTCTAGATATACGAACTACGGAAAATAGTCGTAAATTGTACGTATCTCTATAAGAAAAAAATGTACACATCTCGCGGCGCCGCTATTGAAAGCTTGCGGTTTCGAAGATAGGTGCCCCGGGAAATAGGGTGTCGTGTGTTAGGAATATATGACGCGGGTTTTAAAGGGAAGATACGAAAATTGTTTCTAGGTACTCGTTTTTAGTTCGGCACCCCAGTTTACCTCGGTTTATTGTCGATTCTGATGAAAATTCGCAAGAGGTTTTTTTACGGAAAGGTATTTTTATTCAACGATAACATTGTGCCAGGAAATACTGAATATTTCGAAGATTCTATTCGGTTTCTGGGTATTTTTTTTCTATGGTCGGCTGCCACGTAGTACTGAATATTCTGTGGAAAATTTTGGCTGAAATAATATTCGCTTTTCAAATAGACGTCTTTAAAAATTCAAATATAGACGTGGTATTCACGAATATTTAATTGGTTATTTCAATTTGTTTTTTTTTAAACGTTGCCCTGCAGCCAACCAGCATTTTCTTCTGTGTTGTGGGTGCGTTTACAAACATACAAGTTCACACAAAAATTTGTGGATAACACAAAGGGTTGCTTCGTACGGGAATCGAATCTACTGTTCGTTATTTGGTAGCCGGTTGCCCAGCCACCGCAGTTTCTACATTTTTGATTAAACGCTTTAGTCAGAGCAAGAAAAGGCCAGCGCATAAAATATTACTTTATTACACATACTCTTTCTAACTATTACGAGCTCATACTGTACAAAGATCATTTAACTGAACCAATTGCACCACCCACACTTGCACACTTCTTTTAACCAAACAACAACAATTCATTGAGAAGGAACAAAAGCTACTAACGTACAATGTCCCTCGTAAGTATCACACGTGAGGCAATAAGTCAATTGGAGTAAGATTCTCGTCACGTTCCTAATATTGTTTAGGGGATAATACTTTTACCTGGCCGGAATTATGTCGTGTCCCCTCCGTATTAACGGGCGCCTGTCTGTTCGCAGCCTTACCGGCTAATTGAGGTAAGTTTGGGACCTTCCAAATATTGATGTCGTGAAGGCGTTTGTTGTGTTCAGTTGAAGGGTGATATTGTAGTTGACGTTATTGATACGAGTATCGGTAAAAAGTATTCTGTTTGGTTTGTTTAGTTTGAAATAGTGTGTAGGTATTGTGTGTCTTAAAATTAGCTACTGAGATTGTAATCATATGTTCATTTGTATAAATAAATCTGAAGAGGTTGTCAGAGTCTTCATCATGATCATCTCTATAATTAGTATGTATATATTATATGTAAATAGTATATGTATTGTTATTATGTAGGTTTATTATTTTTCCATGTTATTTAAATATATATATATATAGATATATTGGTACATATTTGTGTAAGTAAGTATATTGTATTTTACTACCTAAGTTTTTTTGTATTTGCTTGCTCCATGCACCTACCACTGGTTTTTCACTGCATCACCTAAAGGTTTGGCTGGTAGAAAATGCCTACGGCATTAAGCCCACCTTGTACACATTCATGTGCATAAAGAGTGATAAATAAATAAATAATAAATCTCACTACTAGAGGCCGCCAACCCATTAATAACTCACGGGTTTCATCTTTAATGTACATAATACAATTAAATAGTGATACATAAGGCAAACTTAATACCTTATGGCGTTCTCTACCAGTCAATCTTAAGGTTTAAAGAGGAAGTCAGCGAAAATAAGGTACGGTAAGGCATTTTATGTTTTTGACCAAGAGTTTATGACTATCTAGACACTCACCCTCTAGACATTCACACACAACTAGTCAATTCATAAGATAATAATTCAACCTACAACATCAAAACTCAATCACAAATAACAATACTCTATTTTTATTCAAATTCCATTGTAAACTCCTATACACAAAGCAGAGCACAAATTCCCATCAGATTGACAGATTCAATATGAAATTTCTGGAACCCGGTCCATAGCAATCATAGTAAACACAAGATGTTCTGATTTAATTAAACACCACCTTTAGATGGATCCCCGTTATTTGCCTAACCCGGGAACGAACCCTCCAGAATTAGTATTCGGCTCGTTCGCTCCTGTTACGACGGTAAACAATACGACACTCGCTTACTTGTCCCCAATAATGTTTAATTTATTGGCACTGTTCTGGATTTTAAATTGGTTGGTTATGATTTTGTTTTTAGAGTTCTCATTAATATTGTTTTTGTGTTTGTGTGATTTTGAGTTAAATATTCATTCTGGGATTTGATTTTTCTTTATGGTTGAAACTAGTAAACCAGGATACGAATCACCTGATGGTAAGCAATCGTCGTAATGTATCCTCTACATTTTATACAAACTTGATTACTCAATAAAAATCAGTAGAAACCACGAGAAGGTTAGTCATAATCTCCACGACTGAAAAAGGGTTTGGAGATTGATTCTATAATATCTTAAAATCCTTATTGACTTACCTCTCAAAATCTTTGATCTGTATTGCAATCTATTACAACATGTTTTATGTTATTTTTTCCCATAGAATGCGACCATATGCAGGGTGGAAAGTGGTGGATTTTCACCATAGAGATTGCTATTTTAATAAACAAAGGGGATAGCACGTTTTCGATTTGGGAGGTATTATTGCTCGGTGCAAATATTAGCTGAGATTTTCTGTGCTTCAGTACTTTGGTGCTATGCAGGAAAGTGTCTTTTATAAATCTTCAATATAAGATGAAGATTTGTACTGTCTTGTTCATCGATACCATCGTGTGGTAGGACACGTGACTACTGACTGAAGAGCCTCAGATTTGAAGGTGAAAGAATATTGAGTATCACAATTTTTGTAATATGTGTGAAGAAGAATTGTGGAATTATTGCTGGTATAGGGCTAGATTCTCGTTTCCTATTACTTACTCGTATGATAAATGATTGATAATATAATATAGTGATAACTGGATTACATATTTCTGATATAAGCGGATTTAACATTTCTTATAACTCTACCTGTAATCTTAGTGATTATGGTGTATATGCACATATTTTGAAACTTTAATGGTAATCAATATCAACAATTTTATCGCAACAAATCCTTTGAAAAATATAAATGCCTTTGTAAAAAACACAAAGCATCACTCAAACTTACCCCAAAGAGCATGTAAAACCCTGAGCATAAGCCAGCTCATCCGACATTAGTATCACGTATTCAATATTTAGCTGAGATGTATACGGAGATCAAAGGGCCACGCACGACCGTCAGCACTTGTCGAAATGAACGCGTTTCATATCAATTCTTATTCATACGTAGCAAGCTTGCTTTTGGTTACTTAATGCGAGGGTACTGAGATGTGTTTCGGTTTGAAAAAACGGCTCTTTCTCACTCTTTTAAGGTTTGTTTGTTGATAGTGATGTATTGAGTTTGTTGCTCGTTCGTCTCTTAAAAACTACACTTTGGATCGAGCACCTAGCTTGACTGACAGACAGACAGATGGACAATTCAAGTTTGAGGTTTCGAAAGTACCTGATTGAGCATTAATTGAAATAAATGCTTTGACTTAAACTTTGTATGTATGTAAGTATGATACACGTAACTTAATAGTTAGAGTATGATAATGATGAGAGTAGTTAATAGTACGGTAGTGTATTTTATTAAATGAGGACATCATTATTAAAGACGAGTTGATACCTTACCTATTGTTGTTTTTTTAGGTGTAATTTTAACCTAGTGAGCGAGATTGCAACAGCTAAGTCGTATTATACATATTTATCATATATCTGTCTCTTAAACAAAGGGCAAAGTTACATCAAATTCAATTGTCTCAAAATACACTTTTGGTCGCCAGGAATAGATACACTTTGTGGAACAACTGATGTAATGTCATCGTCTTACTAAGTAACTTCAAGATAGGCTTTACAATCGGCCCACGTTCCGTAAGCCTTGTAACATAGTTGCAACACGTACGTACATTAGTGCCTATGTAATTTAATGTACAGTCACCGTACAAAGTTCCTAGACAGGTTCCAAAGTATCTTAGATTACTTAAAATACCTTTTTGGACTTTAGTGGATTGAAATAAAGATTAAAATAGAGTATTCTGTATTCCAATTAGGAAAAATAAGTATTATAGTTTTACTGCAGTGTGTGAGTCACTGTAGTTTCGCCATTGCACTAAACAAATAAAGATGTATGAGGTGACGAACCCATTATTAATACGACCGGTACAATCGACGAAACAGTTGGATGGACAGATGGGTGGTTTTCCGAAAAATTTTAACTTTTATTTAACAAATCATTAATCTCCTGCGTTATTAAGCATCGCGGTAACTTATTATCATCCTTATTTTTATTGTATTGGTTGAGAGCAGTGTCACAGCTTATTTTATTGAAACCAAATTTTGTGTTTCAATCGGCAGAATTGTTAACTTTTGGTTGAGGCTAATGACGCCGTTAACATTTTGTGATTTTTTTCGGAAAACCACCCAGATATAAAATGTAACTGTCACTTGAACATGATTATCGACTTATTTAATTCTTTTGTTTATAAATAGAAATGTTTAGATATTCGAATCAGGTTGGAGGTGAAATACGTAGATAGTGCATATTTGGGGCCGAAATAGCTGGTCCATTTGTTTCATATTGGTTATTATGAGTCAATAATATATAGCAAATCCTATCTATTTCTTCAGATTTGCATTCCAGCGTTTTATTACATCAAGCAATCTGATATTATTGATAAATTTAAACGATAACTTACAAGGTATTTGTTGCGAAGCACTCAAAACAACTTGAAAACAAACTTCATTCTTAGCGCAAGCACCTGGAATATTTAAAGTAGTTGCAAGTAAGCTGGTGAACAAGTATGTTCGTCGATTGTACTTTGAAATTAATTCGCGTGAACTCGGCAACCTCGTGAAATCCGTTTATTTGATATGATATATTACTTGTGTTAGTTTTAGTGTATATGTGTGTATATGTTTGTATGTTTAGAACGTGTGGGATGCCAAGATTGTGCACGGCAATACTAACTAATTTTGGTCTGGATTTCTTGGCTGCTATCTGGAATAATGATAATGGATATTACCTTTGGAGCCGTTTATCTGTTTGTGGGTTTATTAATATGATATGTGGGAGTAACTTACGTATTTAAATATTCATATTTGTATGTTGTTTGTAGACTACTCAACTGAGTAGGTACATTAGCAATATATCTTTTGATTTGATTCGTAATACAAGAAAAGTTTTTTATTTTTTTCTCCTCTAACTGCCGTAATCAGGGTCATTTGATGATTACTTAAACTATTCCTTGGTAATGATTTTGTTCCGAAAACAATTGCTTTTTTAAGGGGGAAATCAATGACTTCTCTCGCCTTGAGTGAGGCGAGAGGGAGTGTCAGACTCTTACTGACTAAAAACCACCTCGTTTCTACTCCTACTTTTCGAGCTGGTGCCCCGGTAAACCCGCTAGGTAGTCCGCAGCCCCGGAGAAAACAATTGCTAGAGACTGAATTAAGCAATCATTAAATGACTCAGAGTATGGCGGTAATACATCTTGGTACATTAAACTTATTACATTTACACAAAAAAACCTCAAACAAACCAACGAAGAAACGCCAAAGCACAAAAAACAATTTAATACGATATCCATGTAAGATATTTATAGCGACAGCAGTTCCAAACATGAGAACGTCTTGGAGATATATAAGATGGTCCATTATCTATACGTCAGAGTCAATGCTCGCTATGATATACTTATCTCGTGGGAAATTCGTTCTGTCTGTCCGTATATACTTTGTTGCTTCTATTGTTTTAGAATCAAGTGTCTCGGATGAATTTCAATTTGTTATTAGTCTCGTTTTGAGTCACTTGTCCAACTTTGTGAAACTTTCAAGATGGCATACTTAAGTGGTTAGGTTTTGTAATCCTCCAAGGTATAGGTGTCGCCACGTACTTTGTTGTTTGTTCGCCAATAGATTTAAAGTAGAATTCTGGATTTAAGTTTTGTGTCGAATGTTTTACAAGTGAATGTTTAATCTGTTTCGATGTTTTTGGCTTGTAATTGTTATTGAGTCGCTGGAAAGTTAGATTGATATAATATTTTATGCATAAACTGTTTTATAAAGAGGGATAATCATCCAAAGGCTTCTCCCGCCTTGGGTGAGGCCAAAGGAAGTGTCAGACTCTTACTGACTAAAAACCACCCCGTTCCTACTCCTGCTTTTCTAGCCAGCACCTGGTAAACCCGCCAGGAAGTCCATAGCTCCGGATCATGCATAAACAGTGTTTATCACCCCTACTATTCCCAGTTGTTTGTCAACCCTTACATTTTAATGTACGATATCCAACTAGCCAAACAAATGAGGATACTATGACAAACCCATCAAGTAAATAGAATGCTTTGTTAATGATGTGATGATATATACACTGATTCTTACTGTATATACAGTTTATGGAAATTATACATTTTTTTCATTTTCAAAATTTTATGAAGGTAAAGCAGCTATCGCAAACTAGCCAAAATTGTAATAACGTTTGGGAATAAGCAAAAGTGTACAAGATTACTATTCGTTAGAGCGAGAACGTACAAAAACATTATTTCGCTTCATACGTAAGTAATATTGGAGTTAGTTACAATACATAAAGTACGCATTATGTTTTCATTACGCTGAATTTATATAGAACTGTGATTACGTACTTCTTGGTCTTTTATCCAATCTTTTTGAGGTCAATGTGAAGACTTAATAAAGTTTAGTAGACTAATAATATGTTCCGAAGTCTTCACTAAATATATTTTATAAAGATGACAATTGCCTCGCCCTTCGCGACGACTATATGACGGTATCGCCATTTTAATAAATGCGACTTAACCGATTTGGTTAAGTCGCATTTATTAAAATGGCTTCGAGGCTTATAACGACAATGTTATGTTATGTATGCGGACTACCTAGCGGGTTAGCGGGGTTTCAGCTCGAAAAGCAGGATTAGAAGCGGGGTGGTTTTTAGTCAGTAAGAGTCTGATACTCCCTCTCGCCTCGCCCAAAGCGGGAGAAGTCATTGATGATATGAAAATAATGCCTTAATAACCATCCAAATTCTGAGAATCGAAGAGTAAATCAAATAAAATCCAAAAAACAAGCTATTACACAATTCGTGCGCACGTACATACAAAGGTGTACATTTTCCTTTGTCTGTTTATTCGTTTAGTCTTTCTTTTCGTTTGACGGGGCTCAGATAATGGCGCTTTAAAAGACCAAAAAGCGGATTAGGCGTTACCGCTCCCGAGCCTTCGTTCCGTGACCCTGTAGTACGAGGGATCGTCTTGTCTGTCTGTTATACTTATTTTATTAATACATCGGTACATACTTAGTTTTATGATTCCTAAGGATTTTTTCCAAAATTTGTCTTGTAATGACCGTAATATACTTTTTTTTTTTTTTTTGAGTTTGAAAAATCATCCAATGACTTCTCCCGCCTTGGGTGAGGCGGGAGGGAGTGTCAGACTCTTACTGACTAAAAACCACCCCGTTCCTTCTCCTGCTTTGAGCCGGAGCCCCGGTAACCTTTTACGTTGTCCGCAGCTCCGGATCAGGCATCAGCCCTACTGGGCCCCATCTGTGGTGGTCTGGCTCTTTGAGGCGCGCGCGGAACGCGACGCGCCGTACGCACGGGTCTGGTTCTGGTCGGGCGTCCGCAGAGACCTGCACTTACGGTGGCCGGAGATCGTCACGCGATCCCCGACGCCCGGAGTGTCTTCTGCGGCGGCTGGGGCGTGAGGAGGATCGTTCCCTCACGCGCTCCGCCTCCTCCTTAGCTAGCATGACTGCTTCGCAGAAGGAGGAGACGGCGTCCCATTTCTCGCTCCGCATCATGGCCTGAACATTATTTTACTTGGCCCGTGTATTAAACTCGATATCCCTGCGTGAATTATTTACCAATAGCATATTTTTTTGCATGCGCCTCCGCACGTAAGCTATATACGTGCGCGAGCACTTTCGTCTCCAGATCCCACGGCGGTGATCCCGCAAGGATCCGTAATATACTGGGAACAATTTCAGGCTCTATTTAATTACTGAATCTTTTTGATATTGAACATTATTTATGATTTATTTACCAATGTCTTATTATTTACTATGAACATTTTTTTAAAGAACATAGAATATTTTGATTATGATTTGTTAAAAAAATGCAATTAAACAATCTAAACATTAAACCTCATAACCTCGTAATCCCACATTAAAGATTGTCATTAGTATTGACTTCTGAAGAAATCAGCTTTAGGCTTTGTGTAATGACTATAAAGGCGTATCCCTGGGGACACTCAACTTTCACGAGCGTAGTGAGACATATGTCCCATCTTCACTCTGATTCACTATCCCCTGGAGATGTGTTCAAATCTCACATTATCGAGCTGCTACAGATATTGTCAATCTTAAGTTGATTTGTTATTTTTTAATATCTTATAACTTGGTGAAGGCTATCATCATAAGAAATCTTGGACTAACGTAGGTCACCACTGACCCAAGTGTTGATTTTTATTTATACAGGAAAACTAACAGCTATTCATAGTAAACAAATAGTGGTAAAATAACATCAGAAAGTCAATTACAGGGTTTATCTTAGCGAAGCGTAGCAGGGTAGTGTACGGCGCATCGCGTACCGCGCGCGCTTCAAAGACCCGTCAGGACCACCACAGGTGGGCCCCAGTAAGCTGATGCCCGACCCGGAGCTGCGGACTACCTAGCAGGTTTACCGGGGCTCCAGTTCAAAAACAGGAGTAGGAACAGGGCGGTTTTTAGTCAGTAAGAGTTTGAAAGTCTTCTTGCCTCACCCAAGGCGGGAGAAGACATTAGATGATTTCCCTTTTAAAAAAGGTATATGTTAGGGTGCTTAGAAACAGTTTAGTATAGCAATCGCATCGCATTGAGTTTTAGGTCTTTATTGTAATAGCACCACTAATAATAAGTAAACACTCTTTTCAAATTTTTGGCTCATAACCAATATTAATTAGCAACATGACAAACAAAAATAAGACTCTTTATTACATTTCCTCAGTAAAAACGCCAAGCAAAGTCACCGTACAAACTCATAGCCTGACATTATGTTTTATGGCTTTTATTTGATATTATCCTTCTGAGCCGGAGGTCGGCTCACTAATGCTGCTTTTCATGTTACTAACGAAGCCCGCACGACTTTATAGACATCCATATACGAGTAATAAAAGGAACACTATCCTGCCTCGGACAGGCTTGTTTGAGGATTTCAATCTTTTTGTTCGAAACTAATTTTCATGGGACTTTGTAAGTTTGATGTTGAATTTAAAACTGCTGCTTTTGTTGAAGCGCTGAATGGAGGGAAGTCCTTTTGTCATGAATTACCGCGCGGTCTGTGGCTTGTTTTGTATTGATGGTCTTTGGGGCGTTTAATGTGAATTGGATTCGAAAATTGTCACTGAGTGACGGAAGATATTTAAGTTGTTATGAAATTATAGATTAATTTATTTTTTAAAGCACCCCTTGTCACTTTATATGCTAGGTTGGATTATTATTAAACTACTTTTACGCTAACAGTCTTGTCCAACTTTACACGAATTTCAAATTGAAAGATCCAATTACTTTCATCTAAAATTTGACCTTGAAGTCAATCCACGTGGCCTTAGACGATGTCTGGATAGTTAGAGATAATTTTTTGATGTTCTTCTCTTAATAAAGTACGTAAATTCGAGTCTCGTATCTGATTATCCTTGAAACAATCTGTTTCAGGCGAAACTAAGTAAGGAATATTCTCATTACAAGTGAAGTGGCTCAATATTAAGTAGAAGATAGGTCGTATCGATATTTATAAATACTTATCGTAATCTTTGCTTGTTGGGAACGTCTGTAGTTTATCCCACTTATCCCACGCTCAGTGGACAAGGTGGAAGTGATAAGGGACATTATTGGATAAATCTGTAGTTTGTTCTTAGTACATAAATGAGGATATTTTGTTTATATCAATACTCGATTGTCGTCTTTGTAAGAGTACGTATAGAGATAAACAGGTTTGGCTAATTAAGTGAGACATGTTTCTTGCAGGAAAGAAGATACATGTAAAATCTTAGCCTTTTAGAGTATTATAATCTAAGCCGCCATTATATTTTTAGGAAATTTTAAATTACTGGCACAAGACAATCCCATTTCTACAGAGTTTAACTTAGAATTTCGAGGTGAAAAATTGCGGTTGCGATCTTAGCCAACAAGACTTATACATACAAATTGGTTAGTGCAAGTAACACAGACATTCTTAATTTGAATAAGTATTCATGCTGTAGCTGAATAAAGAAGAATTGTGAGAAGAAGAATTTGAATAATGTGCTTCGTTCCAAAACTCGATATAAGCAATTTTTTTAATATCAACATTGCATTATACTTAATTCGATGCCAAAGAAGGGGTGTTGGAATATTCCCAAGACCCCTTACTTAGACAAAAAGCGAGATTTTCTCACTTTTTTCGTTGAAAATCGTAATAAGTTTTCGTATGCATAAATGGACCTCATTCGGGAGTGTTGTAACAATGGGAATTTCTCTTCCGACCGGGGATCCTTTATTTTTCTCGTCTCCCAGCTTTCATTTCACTTGCAAATGTTTCATTCTTTATGAATTTACCGCGACTTTTAGGAAGAAAAAGGTTTTCCGGAATCAAACTCGTACAAATATTTGAAGTTAAAAGTTTTGTAACCGATTTTTTTTCCGTTCTCCGCAATTTCTTGTTCGAGCTGTAATAATGTTTTTGCAAGACTTTTATCATACGGAATTGTTGGAGAAGAATTTCATCTTACTACATTTTAGCCCTCTTACAACTTGGTTATGGTGGGCACTCAAGTTAAGCCCACTTCGGCTTTCATGTAGCAACTACGATCTGCTCTCCACAACACATTAAGTTGGAAGTAGGTTAGCATTCTTGGTTAAGCTCGGTATAGGACATTCATATATAGGACAGCGATAAAGCACAGTGCTAGGGTACGAATTGGATATCAGAAAACCGGCGTGAAACAAAGCCCTCGTCGCATTTCGTTCCCTTCCCAAAGGCCTTCAACGTACTTCTTCGTATTTCTTCTTCAACGTAATTCTTCTGATGCTGTAGGGCTGATGCGGTAGGTCTCCTACTTATTCCTTCAAGAAATAGTAACTCGAGATGATATCATAACAATGACAAACTCCCGTGCAGTTTATCTACAGTTTTACTTACCTACTGACATGGACAATTCATTTATTCAGCACAATTATTACGTTCCTGTTATTTCGAGTCCCACTCAGTTTTCAGGTCGAATGAGCCCCAATGTGAAACAGTTAACATATTTCATCATGATAAATCTGATTAGTGTTTATATGGAACCAGCGAATTTCGCTTAAAGTGAAATACGAACAAATTGTTTAATGTTGTAATAAAATCGGGGATGACACTTTTTGATCTGATTACAAACAAAGTGGAGAGAATGTGGCGTGAATTAGGATTTTGGAGTAATTAGAAATGTGTTTAACATTTAATCTTTTAGTTATAATTATTCTTAGAATAATGATTATTTTTGTCAGTTACCAGCCGACTGATTAAGGTCGCAGGGAGCGCTGAATGCAGGTCGCTGCCAACCGGCTTATCTGCAAGTCACCTCTCCCAAAGGCCTATGTTCAGCAGTGGACATCTTGTGCCAGCCGACTTCGTAAAGATATTGTTTTTTTTGTTTTGTAGACACCGTATAGACTCCTTATTATATAAAACTATATGTCAATACAGTACAGCCTTGCCATGAAGTTATATAATTTAATATACATAAAGTTCTTATAAAACGTGCAACACAAACTATTATTAAATAAGACTAACTAAATCTTAGAGGAGAATTTTATAAAATCCTTTGGAAGGACACTTTGCAGCGTCTCCTAGCTCGATTGGTATGATAGTGTAGACAACGCTTTAGGAAATTAGATTCGCATGGCAGTCGAGGCACGTGGCCGCTGATCTCACTGGACGGCTTGTTACAGGGCGACTGCTGACACTATGTCGTTAGGACTCATTTTGAAGTTTGATTGGAGGGTAGGGGTGATTAGATCTCGCGTGTATTGTTGATGTTGAATACTAACTTTGGGGAAAAATTGAGAAGAGACTAAAATAAGTCAGCATTAGCATTGCTTCCTTTGGGGTTACTATGTAGTTGATGTGGCGTCCATTTTGTTCTGGTTTGATTTGGTAGTATAATAACATTAATAACATATTGAGTCGATAATAAGGCTTGGCTTTAGTTCGGGTTATGCAATAATTAAGACCACTTATTGCGTAATCTTTATAAAAAATATAATTTAATGTTAAAGTACATCACAATCTATAGATAGGTACTCAATAATTGTTCGTCCTCAAACCCCAACATTCTTAGCCACCTCAAAAGGTAATTGGCGAAACAAATCATCGAACAATTCCTCTCAAGTCCAAAGTTTAACAGTAGCTAATACGTTACAAGTTGGCTATTTGCGCGAGCGAGGCGACCTGGAAACTTAAACAAGCTCTTTGTCCTGTCTTTGTCCGTAACAGTCCACTTTACTAACAAATCACACGAACAATATGTGAACAAAAGAACAGTATAACAGTGTTTGCTTGCAATCAGTTGCTGGAGTAGTCTCACATTATACGTTCCTGATTTATTGGTGCTAACGTTCTCGTTTCCAGCGCCTAGGGAACGAGTAGGTCAGGTTTTATTGGTCAGGGGGAATGATGGTCTTTACTGTGTAGTAGGACCATTTTTGGTCCTCGTGGAAATGCATTTTTGGGAAGGAGGGTAATTGGGCCTCCGGTAACCTCACTCACACAACAAAACACAAAGCAAGCGTTGTTTCACGTCGGTTTTATGTGAGGCCGTGGTATCACTCCGGTCGAGTCGGCCCATTCGTACCAAAGCATAGCTCTCCCACACTTTGCCTGCATTTTTAGAACGTTTCAGTGTAAGATCCTATTTGTGTATTACAAATACTTAGATCTGAATTTTATCATTTAAAGTTTGAAACAGCAACCAAAAACATTAGCATAAAAATATTTTCATAAAGTCCAAGAGATCAGATCCATCCATTTTAAAATACACTCTCTCAAAGATGACGAGACTGATACGCTTATCAATCTACTACAAATCTATCTCACATATCACTATCTACCCAAGTTCAATTCTATAAATACAAACGAACGAAGCCTTTTCAACAATCCTTCTTATTTCCAACATTCTTTTTAATCCTAGCAGTAACGCTCGGAGGCTCCGACGTGTTGTCACTCAGTCTGCTACTAACAAAGACCTACGAGTCCTCAGGTTCAGACAGGCCAGCGCATGAAACTACACCAACTTGCCTACAATTTTTAACTTTACAGCTAAGTAAACAAAGGTGAGAATTGATTGAGAGGAATTTGATAGAATTGTATTAAGTTGATGTGCGTCCTTAGACACAGTTCAAGCTGAGAATGCCTATGAATAGATCAGAAGGGTCCGTCGAACGAATCTTTCGATTGAATTCACAATTTCGATTGAGATGCGGTCACCTTCAAATCTAAGAATATTCTAGATAAATTTAGAAGCTGATCATTTGTGTGGCTAGATAAGTTGTGATTATGGTTCAATTAAATATTTCTTTGAAGTTTTAGGAGTTGTTGTAGTGGAAAATATTAGTTTAATATGGGTTTGATTGGATTTTTTAACGGGATTAAATTATAAATGGTTAAAATCTACAATTTCATTTAAATACCGAATCAAATCCAATAGGACCAAGGACTTGTGACTGACCACAAGGACCAAGTCACATCTGTGAGTGTTTGATTAAAGAGATAAACCATTAAACTACTTAATTGTTCAATGAAAATAATAGTAAACAAATTAAAGAAATATAAGCAATCTGCCACAATTTACCACCAGATAAAGTACCGTATTAAATGCAACTTCTGTCATTCCCCAAACAACGGAGCGCTTGGCTCTATAAATTGAGGATAACATTTTCATATTCATAAAGCGTAACGAAATCTTTTATGAGTAAAGTTTAAAAATCTCAGTCCGCCTAACTTTGCCTGAGCTCCTTAGCTTTACACGGTGCCTAGACAGTTTTGCACACTATTAGTTTTATACTTTAAAACTTAATACATAATCCCCTGTAGTACGGTAGTAATGAGGCGATTGCAAACAGGTGCAGTTTCTATTGAACTTATCGACTGGTTTGTTCTTTATTGTGTCCTTGAGATTATTGGTATATTGTTGTTTTTTATGGAGTCTTGGTTTTTATCTACGGAACAAGTTTGAAGTGATTTAGTTGCGCTAAAAAGATCCTAATTTTTACCCACTAGTTTCGATATCGTCAACGTCAATATCATGTGACTTTCAGATGCTGAACTATAGGGCTCTGAGCGCTGCAATTCTTACGACAAGCATGGGAAGTTTAAGTTGATGACAAAAATGTATTCTTCTTTGCCTGCTGCAGTATAAGTACAAGAACTGTACCTTCACTCTTTGCCTCGTTGGTCGAGTGGTTGACTGCTAGGCAAGGGGTCTCGGGTTCGATTCCCGGGTCGGACAAAGTATTACTGGGTATTTTTCGGTTTTTCGAAAATTTCTCAGTAGTAGCATGGAGTATGGAATTGTGTCCAGTATATGGCAATAGGCTCACCCCCTATTACATGGGACTTATAACACAAATGGTGAAAAGTGGGTGTACATTGTACAGTGGCATTATGTGCCGTAATGTGTACCTCTGCCTACCACGATGATACAACGAACTGTACCTTCAATACAAAGTACGAGTAGTTAGAACAAACTTAGAACAGTTACCAAGAAATTCACTAGGCCACATCGAAGCGATATTTCTCCAATAGCACGCCATTTCAAAGTAAACATTTGCCCAAGTATTCGAGGTCTGCAGGTATGCCTGTATTTGTATTAGGCATAGATATTATTAAAGCAATAATATGGCATCGGGCCAAAGCAATTCACGTCGCATTGGTACCATTTAGAGCTCCATTTATTCCATGAGTAAGGCAATTGTGAGCAATACATAAAATATGGCTACCTATTGCCAAGTAGTTTGGAATAGGCAGCTCCAATAGTCTGTGAATGCTTTAAGACAATGAGGTTTTGGGTATCGATGTATTAGTTAGACAATCATATTTTAAAATTAGTTTTGTAGACTTTGTATGGTTACTCATCATCTTGATCTATTTTGATTTCTGTTTATTTTCCATCACAAATGATCAATAGTTTTTCTGACCTAAAAACATATCATTGTATTTATATAAGGGTGGACTGAAGTCCTAAACTATTGAAACCCTGCCTTTGAGGTCTGCAAAACACTGACCCGCGTTTACCGGCAGTTATATCATTAAACAGTCAAAGTTTCGGATCTATCAGAGCACAATATGAAGTCATCACCCGTAGAACAAGAGTATGGAAACAAATTCGTGTGAAGAGTATGTTAACAAATGTATACAACTCCAAACGACACATAACACGGCTCGATAAATCAATAAACATGTCAATTTGTTCCGACAAATTCCAGATTTAAACATAATGGTTTAACAATAGCACTACAGCAGCTCAAATGAACAAACAAATTCCTACATGACGGCGGTATTAAACGAATATTGTCAATGGATTTTAAAGTCATGATTACACTATACTCGGTACGATAATCCATCATTGAGATAGCGAACAAAAAGTGATTTATTGCCCGCCATCGCTGGCTGTTTTAAATTTTAAACCGACTAGTTCATTTCCATCCTGTTGGTTTGCTTGTCTTTCTACTAAATTACGGTACTGTTTTGGAATATTGTTGGGTTTTCATGCAGTCAAACTTGTAAATTATCTCGATTTTTCTTTTTATTGGAAGGTTGAGTTTATATTGTTTTATGGTATAAGCCGATAAACAAGCATACAAATTACCTGATGGTAAGTAATCACCGCCGCCCATGAACAATTGAAACACCAGTGGCGTTACAGGTGCGTTACCGGCCGTTTAGGAATTTAAGGGTTTTGGGGAATCGGGGATCGCGATGATTGACTAGGGAGTAATTGGTCCTTCTGTAACCTCAAATCAGACATCGAAACAATGGTTTTCAATATTTAACAAACTTATATGACATATTTTTCAGATTTTTATAGCCACAAGACGTCTATAGTTGCACGTCTATTCTTCTATGATTTCCAGATAGGCAGATTGGAAGCGACTTGCGTCTAGCGGCTTTCAGCGACCTTAATGAGGTCGTCTGTCTATCTTGCGAGTGGACATCCTGAGCTAATTTATCAGATACATACACATAATTAGTACGAATTTACATATGAAACTTTAATATCTAACCTTTATGAAATTTTAATAATAGTATTTAGCTCATTGGAGCAAGCATCGTAAATTTAATTTTCTAGTTAAAATCTCATATTACTCGTATAAATACAATTTTGTTGATGAAAACTATTGAACATTAATAGCTGAAGTTTGTAAATAATTCATACATGATGAATCACTATTAGTTAACAGGTGGAGTATTTGCAAATGTGTACGTTATGAACTAACTGCACGCATTTAAATTATTATGTTTTGATTTTGAATTAATTTAAATACTCGTATAAACTTGTTCGGGTAACAAATTAAAATTTAAGTTTATTAAGTAGGTATTTGCTTGCTTGTTTAATGTGGTAAAACAAGGCGGTGAAGATTAGTTTGTGTAATAACTAAACTATAAACCTTTAATGGATCACGGCTTTACTTGTGTGTAAATTATAAGTATATATTTGTTTTATGCTATTTAAGATATATGTAGGGAAACAATGGTCATACGCTTTGTGCAGTACAATTAATTTACTTACTGGTAAATGGATTGTAGTTTTAGCTTAGGACTTCTTCAGCTACGGGCTACTCCGTAGCTCGTTGATATTTTTTCTTAAATCTAATTTTGCTGTAGTAACATCATATGTATATTATAGCTATATATAATGTTAGTTAGGATGAATGTATCTTTATCAGATCAATCTATTAAACCGAAAGCAGTATATACTGCTTTCGGTTTAATGGTTTGATCTAATAGTATACATCGATATAAAAAATATTTTTAAAACAAAAATATAATTAAGAGAATCGATACGCAATACGTTGGTTTTAATTTTTTTTTGTCAAACAATTACCCGAAGATATTCATCATACATTTTCACGGATTACCGTGAATTATTGCGTAGTAGCTTGTTAAATATATGAGCAGACATCAAAGGGTGTGCTTCTCTTGTGTCCGTATATTGTTACTTCATTTTAGTTATTTTTAAGCCCGATGGTTTGGTTAAGAGATTGCTAATGTTATTACCCTAAATCTCAGGTTTTTCGTTTTCGTTCTTTTAGTGGAAATTTTTAGGAGACTTAAATGGAATAGTTATTTTTCTGATTAGTCAAATAAAGTAATGATTTTGTTAGGCCTCTTCAACGTACGAGGACTACTCGCGATGTTTTCCATCACCGTCTGTGAGTGGTGTCTAAATAATCTTAGAATTGCGTGTAGGTATTCTAAAACCCAGCTCAGAATAAAGTAAAAATCTTAAAATTGTACTAAATACTTTACATCAAACTGTTGGATGTATATTCATGCCACTACCAGGTTTTGTCATTAAAATAAGCCTCTATAATACTTCAACAAGAACTTTAATGCCATGGAAATTGGTAAGCAACTTCAAGAAACATTAATTTTCGTCTTACAATTTCTAAGTTTCAAACTAGTCTGGACTTGTTTTGTAAATAAATGGATCTAAGTCTATAGTATTTATTCAAGCATCATAATTAAGCTAAAACTTAATTATATAGCGTCTAGAGACGATTTTCTTTTAAATAAAAATAATTACAAAATATCTAAGTATTCCATATATTTATTTAAAATTCTCTAAAATTAAATTTTTAAGAATTACTTATAAAATACAAAATAATGTAACATTTAAAAATATAATAATAGAGCTGACCAGTAGCGGGAGCATGGTCCAAATTACCGGTGGCTAGAGCTCCAGAGACAGAAACCTCCTCACCATACGTGCCGTTTCCAGAAGAACTGCCTTCTGTATCAGGTTCTTGATCCACACGCCTAACGCCAGCTAAGATATATAGTCTTTATGAATAATATAAAAGCAGCTTAAGTAACTCCTTTATAAATCACCTACCTACCAATAAAATTACCGAAATTATTACAAAAAGTACTGAATTAAAGTAACACTTCTTTGAGTCCCAATCCTTTCGAAAGTTTTTTTATTCCACACTCAATATAAGTGCACACAAACAATACAGCGGCAACATTCAATACAGGCTACACTAGCGACATTTGGAATGAACCCATCCATTTATATCTTTCAAACTTTTCCAGAACAAATAGTCCCACAAGGAACGCACCATTGGGACGGCTATATGCAATAATTCAGTGTAAATTGCTCGTCGGCGAATTGTACATTACTGGGCGACAGACAGACATAAGCACGTCAACCTCCACGTAGCTGGCAAATGTCTGCAATATATTCTCAACTTTATTATAATAGTGGCACAAAGTTGAAATTAGCTTGGAGAAATTTTGACAGATCGGATAGCTTGACATGCTGGTGGTTCAGTGATGGTTGTAAGTTCAGCTATTGTTTGACTCTGTACGCTTGGAATTACCGACGAATTGCATTTCTGTCTCACCCTTTGTGTGACATCGGTTATATTTAAAACAATTTTCATAGACCTTTCAAAGTAAGTATATAGGTTTTTCAATTTATAAGTTTTGTATATGGAGATAGCGAAATATAAAGAGTAATAAAGATTATATTTTTCTTTGACCATGTGGACGATCACGATAAATGACTAGATGAAACTGGCATTTCGGCATTAAACATACTTATTCTTCTTTTCGAACCAAAATAACAGTTTGTAGATCACTGAAGAGTTGTTCCGTGCAGGAATCAAACCCTACACTTTCTATTTCGTAGACTCTTACTATCATTGTATAGCCTTCACTCACTTTCAAAATATCAGTTTCCTTTTCTGACAACAGCAGCACAACATGTACCGTCTTCTATAATACATTTAAACAGTTTAATACGAACACGTCTGTTTGTGCTCGTACCGTACAACTACATTACTTACTGTGCTCAACGTTTGGAGATTCAATTAGATTTCCATGCTGGTTACCGACTTGATGAGCAATGTTAATTGTATTAAGTCCTTAGGTTCGTATGTACTACTAACAGTTTGCACGTTACCCCGTTGTTTGTGAAATACCACATCTGTTATGTATTGGGTTATTGGTTTGTTGGTGTTAATGTATTTAAAAAAATATTGTTTAAGGAGTCACATCAACAGCTTATAAACGGCCACTGCTGACCAAAGGCCTCTTCTCACACGAAGAAGGTTTGAGCATTAATCACCACGCTTGCTCAATGCGGGTTGGCGATTTCAAACTTATAATTAGAAATTGTAGCAGGTTTCCACGATATTTTGCTTCAACGTTTGTCAGTGGCGTTCAAATAATCTTAGAAAATCACATTGGTACTTGCTGTTTGTAGGTTTCGACCCGCATCCTCATGCATGAAGAGCCGCGTCTTAAACCTCCGGGCCACCACGACATTAAGGAGTCAAGTTTTGTCAATTTCTGAGGATGATTGCAATACTCTTGCGACACGCGATTGTGTGTGATCATCACCTGACCAGAAAGTTGCAACCTCATTATCTCAATCATTAACGTTTTAAAGTTAGACAAACATCATTACAAACACCTATTACTTAGTAGCGCGACGCGATCGAATCGATACAGATAAAGCGAGCATCTAAGAGAAAACTATTGTTACTTTTATTGCGACCGCAATAAACGACTATCGTATTGAGACGTGGTGTCCTTTGACTCCGGAGCAACAAGGATTTATCCTCGTAAACCGGCGTGTCACTACACACCAAATACTTCACCTGATTTACCTAAACCGTTTACGACGTGTCCGTGAGAGCTCCCCGGAACGGCGCATAAAAGACTGTAATAAATTCAATTGAAGGAGTGTCGCCCGCAGACATAACTCGCCGTCCGGCCCCGCCCGTTCTCACCCGATTCCCTTGCAACAGATTTCTTTAAAGAAGATTGCTAAAGGAACTTTAAAACGGTGGTAGTCGTTTGTATAAAACTTTACTTTCCCGTTATTTCTCGTTTCCTTGCGGGCGGTAAATCTAGCTGCGATGTGTTCCTGACAGACTATCTGCCGGCTACGATTTATTTTTAATAACTGGCTGGTTACATGTTTCTTGTTTTTATTTACGACGGTGACAAGCATCGGTTGCTGGAAACAGGGACGGACTGTTTAGAAATAATTAGAAAGGATTTACTTGTACCTTTTTCATTGTACATTTATTACAGCTTCATTTGAGCTAAATATTTTTCGATTCAAATAATGCCTTTACTATTAAGAAATTTGTATTAAAACCCTCTGTAGCACTTAGTGGATACCACACACTATTTTACCAACACGAGATATATAACAAAAATGGCTGAGTTTACCGTTTCGCGGGGAAACAGGTGCGATGTTAACCTATTTACTTTTAAGATCACTTAAGCTTGGCGTACATTTCTACTGAGAGAAGCGAGAATCGGTTTATACCTAATTGAAACAGAGGACCATTTAGGAGTTTCGAATATTCTGGAAGCCACACTTGATAGGATGGTGCATACGAGTCTACGAGACTACTCAAGACTTGGTTGTTGGCTTCTCGTTTCTCGTTCGGTACGCGAGGAATAGTAATGGGGGCAATTGTAACATCGCCTGGTAGGAGCTCTAATTGTTCCTTACATTATTTTATGTCTCGTAAACTTTGTAGGAGACTTGTTTGGCTTTAATTTGGGATTTTATATCGTGGAGTTGAGGTATTTTGCAATCTTCACTTTTTTTAATTAATTCTATCTTGTTTGCTGTGGTTTGTTACTTGTGTCTCGTTCTGAAATAACTTTAAATCAATCAATTAAGAGTTTATGTATGAGAGTTGTGTATTTTTTCTTTTTTTGAAATAAGTAGTAGCAATGATAAGTTTTGGAGAAGTTAGTTGCATTTATTTTAGAATAGGTTGTTGCGATGGTTATGCTTGCTGTCTATGCTTTTATGTATTTTAAATAAAGTTGTTAATTGGATTTTAACAGAGATTGAATAAGTGAAGTGTTAAGTGTAGAGAGTAAAGTTTGTTATGCTTTTTATACATTTTACGATTATTTTCGAAAGTGTAGGCTTTCAATTTCCATTTCGTTTTTACTGTAGCAGTAATTTCAAGTATATGCACTTTTTAATAGGCAGTATATATTCTCAGTACACCTGCAGTTCTGTAGTTATGACGTCAGCGTAAATCTTACTTTAAACCTAGTTTAAAGTGGCTGTTAATTTTTATCTATTCAAACATACATTAGTGTGTAATATATGGCTTTTATATTTTTAAAGAGTTTGGCAAAAGTTTTAAATAATAAGGGGTGCGCCTGTACCTTACACGGGGTATAATTCCAAACTTCGATCTACTACGGCATTTAAAAAAGTCACTCACATAATTATCGTGGCATATTAAAAACACAGTTCATTCAATTATTAATCATATCGTAATCTATAACAAGTTCTCGTGAAATTTGTTCGCGTGGACCGCGGTTATCGCTCTTTGCAGAACTCTTAATTGGTTTTCGAGATAAAAAGTTATATCCTTCATCAAGATTGGAGCTCAAGATGGAGCCGTTTTACTGTTTATAGGAAGTAATTATTATGATTTTGATTTCTTTCATAATTTTTTCGATACTTAGAGTTCAAGTTCCATTAGAATGTATTATTCAAGAGTGTTCTATTAGAGAGGTCTATGTCGAGACTTTAAATATAATCTGAGAAAAGATTTGTTGAAGTGAAACCTTTGTCTTACCCCGATTGACGCGTTTTTGTTTGAGGAAAGAATATCATCCAATGACTTCTCCCGCCTTGGGCGAGGCGAGACGGAGTGTCAGACTCTTACTGACTAAAAACCCCGTTCCTAATCCTGCTTTTCTAGCCGGTACCCTGGTAAACCCGCTAGGTGTCCGCAGATCCGAATATACCTATCTGCGCTAACTACGTTTAGGAAAACAGGCATAACGTGACGTTACTATATAGATTCACATCGAACCTTTATATATTTCAGGAGCTGTTACATATATTTCTAAATAGGCCCAACATGACATTCACAAAAACCAAGATTTATTCCTAAATATCTTCTGGAGCGAAGCCAAAAGTGGGGACTCCATAAAATAACTAATTAGGGCGACTAATTACCGGTTATGGCCGGTTCGGGTGCACGTGACGGCTATCGATCACCAGCAAATGTTGACGCTGGGCTCCTGTGTATGTAGGTACTAGGCAGCTAATGAGGTAGCGCTAATATTGTTCACGATCACCTGCCTATTGATTCCGTTAAGATTTTGGTGTTATGTCCACTGCACTAGCTGATTTGCTGTGTGTGATTGTGGGTAGTAAAGCACTTTTTTCTGTACCAAAATGAAATGTGTTTTTAATGACTTCGGCACTATCTATTTGTGGTAACGACATTGAACTTGATAATATTTTTACAAAAACGAATTACAATTAAGCGGTTAAGTCACTCTTATTTAATCCGTACGTTTAAATGATTAAAAATAAAAAGGTAGCTAAAAGAAAGATGTATGGAGTATTATACATATTTATTTTATTTATTTATTTATTCATTTATTTCAGGCTGCATAGGCCCATATAAAATACTATAAACTAATACATTAAAATTTATAAATACTATACATACATTACAAACAATATTACACTTAGTTGTGCTTAACAATTAATAACTAGGTCACACGAAGAGACGGCGTCGTGTGTCGCGCGGTGTCCGGTAGCCGACCTCGGAACCGTCGGTAGACTACCCCTCGCGGCCAAAACTCCTCCTTCATGAAGGTCGACAGATGTTCTGTCGGCACCCTGACCACAAAGGACTTGAAGTCCACTCTGTGTTGAGAGTGCAGCTGCTCGACCTTCAGATGAAGCTTTGCCTTGATCTTGATGAACTCCACAATCTCCTCCACCTTTGTGGAGTCATGCAGACGGGACACGTAGAGCAGCGTCGCTGGTACAGCAGGACGCAGCAGATGGTTGTGTCCTGTCAATGCGGTACCGCACTGATTGCGGCAAGTAGGCTTCCTCTTCTTCTTTCTTTCGACAAGGGTAAAGCCTTCCTTGTCATTCTGGTTCTTTTTAGGAACCTCCTGATGCAGATCCACGCGAGGCTTGTCGCCCTGTTGAACCTGCTTACCCCCCTTTGCAGCGATGTCAGCGTAAGCACGTTTGGGGGTCGACGTACTCACACGTGTCGTAGCCTGCGCCGGAGGCGCTAGCCGTTCGGCGGAGTGACTCACTGCAGCGCCCGCACGTGGCGATGCCTGCGCCTTCGCCGACTCAAAACTGCTGACCGATGCATTGGCTGCACCGCGGCATGTGTTTGCGTCGTCGGTGCACAGTTTCGGTGACCCACTTACAGCAACTGTGTTGCGTAACGCCATCAATTCCGCACGGAGTTCTCCAATTGTATTCTCTGAAGACATCAGCTTGGATTGTACCTCGGCCAGGCTTGTCTTCAAGGATATGATGTCCTTGAGTAGCCTGGTAACGTCGACGTGATCAAAGGTGACAGGGGGCAGCTTGTGCAAGTCCTTTGCCACGAATGCAGGCACGTCGTCGGGATCTGTCACCTTCAGCAAGGTGATTATATCCTGCACACTTTTCTCCGTTCCGTCTCTTCGGCGAGCTGGCATCTCGTCCAGCTTTCCAAGACATTCGAATAGCAACCTTTTGCCGCTACTAATGTCTTCCTCCTTGAAGTTAGATTTGCAGATTTGCAAGATGCTAACCTCATCCATCGTGTCGATGGCATGCTGAATAAATGCCAGCAACTCATTGGCTATGAGTGGTTGGGTACTCATAGTAAGGCAGGCAGCGGCTAGTGCCGCGCGATTCGCGAGTTTTGTAAACACGACCGTATACGAGCGCGCTTCGCACTGCACTGACATATGTACATATACACAGTAATTAGCAATCTATTAATGATATTTCTATTATAATCGAACATAACACAACATAACATGTAGGTATAACTACACAACCCACCAATGAAAAGCAAACAAAAACACGTGCATACAAATTATAATTATAAACATAGCCAAAAGATAAACCTGGAACCAAATGTTAGACTAAGTTCAAGAGAGCAAGTTTGTTTGATTTGCGGTAAAGATCTTCCGTTGCGCCCACGGGTAATATGAGGCGGTACTTGAACATCACATCAAGTTACGATTACCAGTTTACCAAGACCTCACTTTATATAATCTTTCCTTCCATTCAAAGGTCAGTTTATACTGGTTATACATAGCTTGACGTGTGGTCGTGTGAGGGTCTGAAGAGTTTGGCCAATTTGTTGGTTGATGGTAACAATGTTTGGCTGGATGTTGGTACATTGTTGCATGTTGATGTGTGTAACTAATTAACTATGTTTGTAGCTTTGATTCGCAATTTGTAACAACGGAATATTACGTTTGAAGTTCCTTGAAAGGGGTTTGCCTGCGGACTACCTAGCGGGTTTTACTTTTACCGGGGATTCGGCTTGAAGGGCAGAAGTAGGAATGAGGTGGTTTTTAGTCAGTAAGAGTCTGACACTCTATCTTGCCTCGCCCAAGGCGAGAGAAGTCATTGGATGATTTTCCCCCCTTAAAAAAAGGCACTGGGCGATCAACTGCTGTGCAATGTGCCGCGGTGTTATTTCTCGTTAGGATATTTTTTGTGTGATTTACTTTCCCGTAAGGATAGGTATAGTTCTGAGTCGGGGTTTGAGTGTATGTTAAATTATGTCAACCACAATATTGTGTACAACTCTAGATTCCGTGTAGAAAGATATATAAATAGAAGCGTTCTTTCACATATATCTTATTTAAATAGGTGTTTAATATAATTTTAAAGCAGGTGCACCTATTGTCCTTTACGCTATGGTGGTAAACTTAGTACTCTAATTTATTTTAAATACGCCTGAAATTTTACCAAACGCAAACAGTTTAGCTACTACTAATAACAAAATATTTTAGCCAGGCGTTCAAAACCCATTAATTAATTAAAATTATTTATTAACGAATGAATAATTTAATGAGAATTATTAATTAAAATACAATAACTGTTTAGCTCTTAATGTAATTGAAAATCAAATGGTATGATTACAAGTGGCATTCATACATACATACATACGTCAATCTGTCTTTCTGTTAGTAGATATTTAGGTAATTAATGTACCTAAATGTAATTGTATACTGAGTAATTAATGTTTACTTTAAGTCAAGATATTTGATGGGGAACTAAAAATAGAATGTGGTCTATTTATATAGGTACGTGTAGTAGGTAGTATATTTTTTATGCTATAAGGGTCCAATGAGCTTTGGACTGCCTAGCGGGTTATCAGGGTTCTGGCTCGAAAAGCAAGAGAAAGAACAGGCTGGTTTTAGTTAGTAAGAGTCTGACACTCCCTATCAGCGCTATCTATAAATATCCGTAACACTAATGCGATAATGTGTCTTCATCTGTGTATATTTCAGACAGGATTAAAAACAGACGTCGTCGTCTTTATGTCTTTAAGGACTATTAAATTAGAATACAATGTCACTTAGTATATCTACTAGTTTCGTAAAAGTAAAATACCTCATACCCTGTCTGTGTACCAAATTTCATCCAAGTCCGTTCAGCAGTTTCAGCATGATTGACGGACAAAGATTCAAACATCCAAACAAACAAACTTTCACATTTATAATACTACTATGATTGCCTCCAGCACAATTACACATAATGTACAATTCTAGCTTGAGTAATTTAGCGGATGTCACTCATTTGTCTCCACGCTAAAGTCATTTGTAATTGATAATGCACATTAATTCAATACAATATTAATGTGCCAAGATCAGCTTTGAGCGATTACAGATCATAATTTATGATGCCCCTTGATTGGGATTGAGGTATCAGATTTAGATGTCATTAGTGTATAGGTTTATTGTTATCAGATCATATAGGTAATACAATACTGTATCGATAATAATTGGACACTTGCTTTTAGTACTATTTACCTTTGCAACCATTTTATGTAATCCGTTTTACATTCAACTCGACAAGGAAGCAGTAATGAGATGCTCGGCAGTCACTTTTGGTATTAGACCCAAAAATCTGCTTGAAAAGTTATAAACCATAAAACAATCAAATGAAAAACTCTACTGGTTTTGAGACACAGAGGGACTCTTCATCACAAACAGTGTAGACACGGCGACCGTAGGCTGTGCGAACCGCCACCGCCCACGCTATGCACACTACTAATGATGAAGAGCCCCCGTCATACGACACTAGTAGGGCAGACAATATATGTAAGTAAACCGTGATTTTTAGTTAATTTAGTATGTCTCACGATAGCTATTATAAAAATATAACAATGAAATCAATGATGTATATTTATTTCTCCCATAGACAGAATCAAGAAACAAACAGTATGTGTTAACATACACACAAAAAAAGAACAACATAAATCCCTCACAATACTATGCGGGAATATCGCCAAGAAGCTCGCAGTGCCACGGGATTAATATTCCCAGAGCGCTCGACTATCATAATTCCAAAACAGGGTATCAGGCCGCGCCACAAATCTTCAGGTCGCGGCTTACTGCATTTACATGCTTGCTCTGTTGCACTACAATTGTTCAGTGTGATGCAAGCTTAATTAATAAAGCATCAGATAACTGAATAACTGTTTTGTCTACCCGACGCTGCTCTGCTCAGCTTAGACGAGATTTCTAGTGACTTCGTGCTGTTTGTTTGGCTTTGTGATAGTTTAGACTAATGTTTGCTGTTGCATGTTTAGAGTTTGAGCATCTGATGTGGTTGGTTAAAATTTGTAATGTATAAATGGTTAGTTGCACGTAAGGGTTGTTAGAGGTGTAGAAGAGTTTCACCTGTTAGTAGTATGTTTTTGTCATTCGTGTCTCATTGTACATATATTGTGATTTGTAAAAACAGAGTATATTATTGTTTTTCATTGATCTGCTGATTAATTCGTTCATGATCATCAATGCGTGGCGGTCTTGAGGCGAATGAATAACCCTGTGACATGTTAATAAGAAAGTTTGTGTATTTAGGTATATAATTTGCTTTACCAAATAGCAAATTGGTTGTACCTTGATAACCTAGATTCGATTCGTTGTAGACCAAGTAAGACTTTATGAAACAGTATTTAAAATGTTAGTATGAGTATTCTCGAATATTTTATTTAACATTTTCCATCGAAAAATCTGATACATTTCGCTTACAAAAACAATATGAACCTCGTTCCTGATTACCATAAATCAAGTAAAACAAAGGATTGACGATCCCTTTACATGTTATATGTGTCTTATTATTTTTAATCCAAAATTATCATATTGTATGATTAGAGAACGACAAAAAAGGGCCGAGGGTCATGATTTGGGTTTAATCAGAGGACAGTGGTGTCCCCGTGGGCCCTATTGACCTCTGGCCCTTAATGAAGGATCGTTTCCGTGGCCTCAGGCGTCTTTGTCACCGTGTTGTGAGCTCTGAAGGGGTCAAAATGTAACTTACAAAATGAGAGCGTACGTTTCGAAACGTTTTTCCTTTGGTTTTTTGTTTTACGTTTTTGTAATAATATTTCATTTCGACATGAAAAGGAATGAAGATTTTTGTTTTTTTTTTTAATTGAAATTCGACTTGACCTTGTATCTTTTTGTTGCTGTTTTGTTTTTAAAGTAGGAATTGTTGCAACACTTACTATCGCACTCAGAGACTTTAAATGATTACTTAAACTGTTCCTTAGTAACGATTTTGTATCGAAAACTATTGCTGACGACTGGGTTAAGTAATCATGAAATGACTCGGTACGGCGGTTAAGTATGGAAATATTAAACTGTGAACTTACGTGTGGTCGAAAAATCTCGAGAAGCATTCGATTGGTATCTAGATTAGGTACTTACACGTTTACATTTATTGTTATGGATATCATAAATTGATTACATTAGTAAACTTCCATCTTTTAGTTTAAAACAAGCGGATACTTTACATATTCTAAAACTAATAAACGGTTAAAAGTATGGATTTCATATGTGACAGAAAAGTGAACTCAATTTCGGACAAAATAAAGTCCTTTTACTGACAACAAAATATTTTCTTAAAGTACAAACGCTTGTACTATCAGTATTAACTACCTAAATACTGGTAGTACCTGCACTATAGCAAGAATGGAGGTTTCTACATGTCCTACTCATTGGAGCATGCATTTTGTCACTAATGACACGATGCACACTATGTAGTTAAATCCTCTTATTGCTAAACGCAGTAAATGGTATTGAGTACAAATGACCAATTCTATAGTGGAATATACCTATTGCGGTACCTTTGAAGAGGACCATGATATGAAACAGTTGCCATAAATGTAATTTGTAAAGAGTGAAGTATCCAGTTTATTTATAGTTGTGAACATAATATTACATTGGTAAATCTTGACTAAATAGAGATAATGACGGGGTATGAAAATTAGTCCGTCAATTAGGTAATAAAAAAATATTAGGCACTGGTATTTTGTCATAGTATAAGGTAATACTTAGATGAAACACATCAAAGTTTAGGAGTGGGAGTAAATACGTCATTTCTACGTAATATAGTCGTCAACATCATAACATTTAATTTCGATATATCGTCGAAAGTATTTATTTCCGTAAGAAAACGAAAAATACGTGAGAAAATAAATATAATCTACAAAAAACATTAAAATAAAAATAAGTCATCTACCCTATTATAGACAATCGGTTGCTGCATAGTCAATCTTTAGACTACACTTAATGGAAATAAAAAAAGTTAAATAGCACTACAAACCACTTCATCTTTCCTCGTTTTATAATTATGAATAGAAAGACCGATACCCACAGCTATGTGTATCTCGTAAATAGAAGGAATTCATTCCTAACAATACATTTCTTTAAACCTGTTTTTATAAACAAATCATTGTGTAGTTGAACTTAAATAAATTAGAATTCTATTTATTTAAAAGAACTGTGGAAATTCAATGTTTTTAGTTGTGGTAATGAAGGAAAAAAATATAAGAAGTAACACAACTACATAGCTTATATAGTATCGGTGGTTCGTTCAGTTTCACAGTTTAGCTATTTACATCTTCGTAGCATAGCTACATAGCACATCTGTGGTGAAAAATCACCCTTAAGATATAACATGCTTTGAATCCGTTGTTAAATTTCAGATCACCAACGTATTGTAGTATTTAGTATCATTAGAACTTGAGACGGGATATTTACTATGTTTATTAATGTCTATGAGTTTCCGATATTTCGGCACTGTTGCAAGCGCCATGATCACAGATGAACAATAATAAACATGATAAATATCCCGTCTCAAGTTCTAATGATATTGTTAGTGACCATGTCAGTTTAAAAACTTATAGTACTTTATAGTAACTTAGACCTCTATCCAGCCCCTTTACGATAACCATACTTCATGATTCCATCATCACATTTTACCATGAACACATTCACATTTCCGATAACAAACTAATTTGAAGAGAGGTTTCGATAATAATCGAAAAGTTTTGCATTTAATATGCTAATTTAGGGTCTCCCTGTTAATTAACACCTATGGGAATAGCTTTCAAAACATAAACTATTATTACGGTTATTAAAAACTATTAATTGGGTTGTTAAGGATGATTTGGAATTTATTGTTGTTTAGTTTACGTTTTACGTTGTTTATATGGATTTAAAAGTGGATGAGGTTTTGAATTGGCTTAAATATCTCAAAAACTGATGACGAAACAATGAAAAAAAAAATCATATTTTTTGTAAATACTTAGGCTACCAAAGAGCACTGTTTTACGGCAAAATTATAATATATAAAGAAAAAATCTAGATGAAGTCGGCATTTCCTAAAGAACGACTCTGAGAGAGAGAGAGGTGAGAACTAACTACATTAAGCTACTATAAAATAAATGTAAACTGTCTTTTGTTTTCTAATAAAGTCTAAAATCGATTAAAAACTTAATATGCTGGGGTCAGTAGTATGACGACTCTATTATTGACTTATTCGATTCCTGCTTGATCCAGAAAAGAGGGTAAGATTAGGGTGGTGTAGGGTTTCGAAAACGAAAAATGCAATAATACAGTGAGGGTACTGTGTTATTGGATTCTTCGATTTCGAATTTCGCTGTAATACCCCGTAGTTTGAATGTGTATGGTAATAGATTCATCTTCCATTACATGATTAAATGAACAGTTTACCATTATGTATTTGAGGATATGCCTTAAATCATGATGAATTATTAGAAACCTACAGTTTCTTAATAAAATACTCATCTGTATCTTGCAATATGTGCTCGTATAAGTATAAAGTCTGTTAATTTGTGGTTGACAATTATTCATGAACGTGCCAAACTTAGCCTCCATGTAATAAAGTAACAACTTCAGCTGCTCACACTCGACTTCATGAACTCCCGATATTATCTTCGAACAAAACTTCCAAATGACATTTTGACACTTTCGACTTTTCAATTAAAATTAAACTGTCATACAAATCATGTTTACATCGCGTTCTGCATAACAAAACTCTATATTTAAAGCAACTTTGTCGGCCAACGAAACTTTGTTTAATTAAATCTTTAGCGATTTCAAAACATCTGGTACGGGAGGGGAGCGATAAATTTCCTCTGCGGTACTCCGTACTTTTTGGTTAGGACTAAAATTAGGGTTAATTTGTGAAATCTTAATGACAAATTCGTTTGCAATGTTGACTTTCGCAAGTGATACAACTAAATTGAGTTCGGATTTTCTAAACTGAGATCTGTAATCAAGCGCGGTTGGAGCTAAACCCGTGATTGGCCCAATTAACAATTTCCTTGACGATTTCGAAGATCACAGAAAGTTGTTGCTAGGCGGATTATTGTATTTATCACCAAGGCGTACCTACTGGCTTCCCGGTACACATCTAAATAACTTTCTTAATTGCTTAATACACTTAAATCTAAATAGGTAATTCAATTTCTGTATTATCAATCAGAACGATCGGCAATTTACGCCACATCTGTGTTTTACAAAGAAAGCAGTGGAAATCAATTGAAGTAATCATCTAAGGAATGTATGAGCAGGTATGTACATTTATGTTATCAAAACATCACATTGTAACATGTAGCGTGTTCAGAAAAGATGTTATCAGTTCACAAAATGTCAAAGTACTCTATACTGGGATTATGCACAAACATATGAGGTTCTATTTGCATGGAAAAGGAGGCCTTATGAATATTGAGATAAAGGCTATTAAGAATGCAAATGGAAGTTAGTTTTAGATTCAAGTTTGCGAGCAAATATCGTGAGGCGTTACGGTCCTTTCCGAATGTAATGGTTAGGAAGGCATAGATGAACTAAAGAAGAGAGAAGTGCAATCTGATGAGTTGTGTGTGCAATAGATGGAGATGATTCACTTGAAATTATGCAAGAGTTAGTTACTACACTCTAGAATCTCTCTGTCTAGAACTCTAGAAGAAAATAGAAGAAATAGAAGAGGTCTCCTTTTTTCTCAAAAAAAAAACCGTTTACAATTTGAAGAACTGATCTATTTGTGCCTAGCATAGTATTTCGAATCTTTTTCTAATAAATACGGCAGAGTTAAGGGCCAAAATGTAGGAATACGTTTTATAAGTACGTATCAATTTTATCTTTCCTTACATTTTTTTGTTTGTTTTGGTTGTGTTTGTATCATTTATTGTATATACTCAAGTAAAACTTTAGGTTTAAATACAATAACTGGAGAAAGCACCACTTACAAAGCAAGAGTCCTGTCTGCGCCTACCTGGTCTACTCTAATGACTGCCTCAAAGAATTGCACCGTTTGTGAACGTACGCTAGTTGCACAAACATTTCGCTTATTGCGACTGTTAGTTGGTAGTTCTGCAGTCCTGCTGCACTGTGATCGAGTGTGTCGCGATCAAACGTTTTGTGAACTCCGTCATTGGATACTGGCCATAAATGTATGAGTGATAGCCATATACCATATACTAGAATATTTCATGAAGAAATAAGAAAAAGTTGTTATGATAATATTTGTTAGACTATTATTTTCTAGTTAGCGCACTGGCTTTGCAACTGGCTGCCGTAAAATGTGTAGCGGGTTCGATACCCGCACGGAACAACTCTTTGTGTGATCTACAGACACAGGAGAAAAGCCTAGTGCGGGGCGACGATTTTCTAAAATGTTTTATTGTTTATAAGTCATCTACATACGCTCATCAGTCACGTCTATTTGTTGTTAAATTTTTCAGTGCGATTTTAAACGTCCACACTATTATAATCTTACTATTACTACTGCTACTACTACTATTAATATCTTAGGATTAGTTTACTTAGGACTTCCCTGAGCTATCATAACTACCAAGTTTAAGTGACAATAGGTAAAAAAGTTTAACAAGTTGTATTTTTTATAATACCATAGAACATTTAAAAACATAATGGTAAAAATTCGCAATAAGTCAGTACGACGTGGACGATTTCATTTCAATTTTAATAAAACCTGTCATTAGCGGGATTGTTTGCCATTTTATAATGGATTTTCATTTAACTATTAACATTTTGCCAGCTCAATTTTCAACTCTACACTATACGAAATAAGTATAAAATTACAATGTGAAACCATTAATTGTAAATTTTCACAATGAGAATTAAATTCGTAACAGTCGGATTGCAAAATGGAAATTTTTGACATTCACTCTCTCTGATGTGTTGGTGTGAATCTGTGACAATATTAATTAACGTATTTAATTTGTTTCAACATAACTTTATACTGATTTGGGAATAATGATGTCGGCTAAACAGTGTCCGTGATTTATGAATTTGTAACACTAAATGTCAATTTAATTGTTGTGTTGAGAGTCTAAACATATTTGAACTAGAATTATCGGTTAGGTATACACGGCATAATGTTGTGTGCAGATGATCGATAATATACATAGCTTCATGACTAATTAATAACTTGATATTGATACTTGATGAACGGGGAAGTCTTGTATTTGTAACATTGGCTAATCTGGGAATCGAAGCAGAGACTGTACTGAGCTACACACAGTATTATAGCAATTCACAAAGTTACAAAAAGGACAACGACCTTAGTTGCCCATTATAAATTTTTAAAGACCATTCAAGAAAAACAATTTAATATTCACCTGGTGCAATTCAGCGGCAATGTCGCTATTATCATTCAGAAGGGTGCATATCTTGAAGCGACCAATATCATAAACAACGAAACACTTCTGGCCATACTCACTTACCACTCTTTCTGACTCAACAATCGAGAATAAAAAGCACACCACCAGTTTATTAGGACCGCCGAAACCCGATACATCACACCTTTTTAATATACCGTCGAAGGAGCACACAACGAGAGGGTAGGTCAGGTTAAAATGGCCGCGAGTGTATAAGCCGTGGAATTCGAAAAATTCAATTTCCTAACTGTGAATTTAGTAGAGAATGTAAGAAATAACCGGCTGTGTGTCGGAACGGTCCCGGGAGACACGGGGGGAATGTAAAACATAGAGAAAGGAGAGAAATTACACGTGCTTCTACCGGTATGTGCCTATCTTTATCTTCTTTGAGCTACTTACACGATACGATTCGGTAGGATACCTGTATTTTCATATAATACTAAAGTAACTTAATCCTATCATCAGATAGATAAAATAACCAACACAAAGAAAACACTCACAAATGACAAATATGATGAATTAACCGATACAAATACATACTTTATTATCATGTAAGAAATTACATTTTCGTACGTGGTCGTGTCGTAGTCGTATCGTTACATCTAAACGTCCGTTTTAGTGCTAAGGGAGTGTCGCGTTCAATACACGAACCGATCAGATGTTCATAAGATAAAAGGGGAGAAATGTTAAACCATTTTCATAGTACTAAAAATAAAATGATTTTTCGACTTTCCCGGAATGACGTATTGTACGAAGCTTATATTTCAATAAGGCTTATGAAATAAAGAAATGAGTATTTTTTTATTGTATGGTATTGCATTGAGAGATACTATTTTCGGACATTGAATTGATTGCGCATTGAGCAATTCACTATTTGCTTCTGCATCATATTATAGGTTTAGTTTTTGGGTCGGGCAAAGAGTGTTAATTTTTTTATGATTGCATTGACTTTTTCCGAGTTATATGTACTTTCTAAGCATGTTTAGACACCACTGACAAACGGTGAAAGAAAACATCGTAAGGAAACCTGGGCTTATAATTTCTAATTATAAGTTTGAAATCGCTAACCCGCATTGAGCAAGCGTGGTGATTAATGCTCAAACCTTCTTCATGCGAGAAGAGGCCTTTGGTCAGCAGTGGCCACTCATAGGCTGTTGATGTGATGTATGGAAACTGAAATTATACCTAGTGTATGAGAATAACATACTTTGACATTACAATGCTTTTTTAAACATGGGGTCCATTCATAAAAGACTTGAAAAATTAAATATGCTCACATTGCCCACGTTTACTTACCTCTTCATGACGCAATAGGTTTGTTATTTTATGCACATAGTTCTAGAATAATACAAACAAACAAATAACTCTTAATAAATCTACGTATGTGGTACAGGAGTTTACGCCTTGGTGTTTGGAAGATAAATTCTAATTGAATACGTGTGAGGCATACGAATGTCTAGTACCATATACTACTATATGTCTTGGAATGGTATAGATTTCGAAGATCAATAGGTATATACATGATAGAGGAAACTAATGTGACTTAAATGGAACTATAAGTAGTACTCGTCCACAGAAGCATAATAAACTATACATTTCAACAAAAATCGAGAATTATACAAAATAAATAATAATACAAATCAGGTATTAAATTCTCTTTGAACAATATAATATTTTTAATATTGTAAGTCGACTATAAAAATATAACGGACATGCGGCGCGACTATTGCAATGTTCAAATTAGCTCAAAGAGAATAATGCACTTTTTGGCTTAATTGGGTTTTTGGTGTTTTGTCAGCCAAAATGATAACAAATATATCATATGTGTTTTCTCTATATGGTATATGTACAGAGAATAAAAATTGGTTACCAGTAATTAAACTTATTGACCCAGTTATAGTAACCGATACTATGAGTTTAAGATCCCGAATATGGTTCCAGGAATTTCTATATAGTTGATGGGTTTCTGGTTTCAAACTGTTGATGATATTAAGTTTACTATCAGATGGTCCGTAAGCTTAGTTTCTATCGGTCAATAGTAATATAAAAAACAGGACTACTTCTTACTAATATTATAAATGCGAATGTTGGTGAGTTTGTGTGTATGTTTGTTACTCGATCACGTCAAAACGACTGAAAGCATTGAGATGAAATTTGGAAGAGGGGTAAGTTATGGTCTGGAATAATACATACAACCGTAGCTAGAGACATAATTAAACTATACCTTAGGAACGATTTTTACACAAAACAATTACTAAGGACTGGGTTAAGTAATCATTGTATGTCTTTGAGAACGACAGTAAGACTACTTTTGCGGGCAAAGTTACGGGCAGAAGCTAGTACATATATACATGCATACATATTACTTAAGCACCTCTACAACATTTGTTGTTGTTTTTCCTTAATTAAACAATGAAGTTAACATAAGCTACGTTTGAGCAGTTCAAATTATAGACGTAAGATATTATACCACATTATACGAGGCAGGTATTATGTCGACTAACATATAACATTGATTGGTTTGCGTAACTAACCACAGGCGGTTACTGTGACGTAGTAAATTACTTATTGTAATTGTAGTTAGGTACTTATTGATGGTTTAATTATTGCCAATCATTTGTCCATTGGGAATTAGGAAGTGCTATTCTTTGGAGGTTTTGGAAATGGTTTATCAGGATACTATTTATTATACTTATATAGTTACTTAGGTATTTCTTTCTTTAGTTATATTTTACTTATTTAAACATTCATTATCAGGCAACTATGGGCCATAGTTATATACCTTATAGACGAAATACTTTACAAACTACCTTTGTTAGTAGCAATTAATATAATATGTAGTATATATAATAGCAAAATGAATATATATTTTACTCTTCATATTTGATCTGAAAACGTAGCTTCACACTACTACATAATATTACTGAAAATATTTTAATTGGAAAGTTACGTTTCATCAGTTAAGAGACTTAAATAGCAATGGAGTTTAATTCAACTTTTTGTTATAAGGTAATGTTATTAATATTGTGAAAATATTAATTATTATCAACGCTACAAAGTACGAGTGAAATATATTATAACATATATAAAACGCATAACATAAAAAATATTTGTTCACGAGTGAACTTTATGCTCATGTAAGACATTAAAATCGTTTTATAATATTGCAACAGGTAGTCCTCAAGCTGTACTCCTCGATAGCTGACTTTATTGTTTTATTGGCACATAAAATATTACATAATCACAATTTTAATGGTCTTGAGTTCGGGATCCAAGGTCTTTGTCATGGGAGCGTTCGATTGAAATGCTTTATGTAGTTCGGTACTTCGCGTGATCCTGTGTAATTAATTTTTATATTTTAAACAGTTTCGTATAATATTGTTATGTTGCGTTTAAAGTCTGTTCTCTTGTAAGAAAATTTAACATGTAGGTATTTAATGAAAATTACGTTTTAGTGTCATATTAATTAGGACTATTTTATAAATAACAAAGAATCCATTTCTAGACTCTATCCACATTACAGTTCCTTTAATACTGAAAGATACAAATAAAACTTTATATATAGAATAGAATCAGGCGTTACTTTACGGAAATCTATGCTTCACTAACAATACAGTAAGATTTTTAGTATAAGCGGAATTAAAACTAAAAATCTTACTGTATTGTTAGTGAAAATAAAACTTTGCTAATTACAACAACCTTAAATCACCAGTCAAAATAAGGACTAGTCATCAATTAAATTCCATAAACAGCGAACAGCTTACCTAATCCCTGCGGCACCCAATTCCCTGGGTAGTGTTTGAATTAAGCATAAAATATAATAGCCCATTAAGACATGGTGCGAGGCCACTATCGCACGATGTTACTGTTATATCCACATTAGCTGAGCACACTGCTAGGGCAGGGTTGCACTGTAAGCGGGGAAACTGCATCTGTTTGATGGATTATATTAAGACAAATATTTAGCAATTTGATCAGCAACTGGAAAAGAGTAATAGTTAGTCAGAATCTTTGTATCATAATTAATTGATACTTGGATCATAATTAATAACAAAATGACGTCTGTTTTGTTGGCTCATTAGCCAACCGAGTTTTTCTCGTTCTTAGTGAAGAGAAAATATCTCGGGTTTTCAACAAGATATATCAATATTCTTATTAGTCCATACAACGGAGTTTAACAAAATTGTTTAAAACTTACTGCCTTAATTTTTTAAATCAGATAATAAAACATCCGCAAAATTGAAAACCGCATCAAAATCGGTTCCACTTAACGTGAGATGATCGCGCACAAACATTCAGGTCAAACTGACACCATTTTTTGACGTCGGTTAAATATAACTGTCGTTTCTGAGCGACGAATGATTAAAGTTTTCAGAAAATTCGAAAACCACATGTTTGCAAATAAGAACTGCCTTCATTGTTCATCATTACCTACTCATTTAATTATCGCTAACATTAACACCTCGGGCTTATGTCAGTCCGGGAGTCGAGAACTACTTTATGCACTTAACAGGTATTATGGTCTAAAAAACACCTAAGTATAGATGTTTTATCACGAGAATTATATTTGATGAGCAATTTTAAGTGCATATTATATTATTTTAAATTTTAATAAGGTGCTTTAAATAAAGTTCAGCAGTAAGCTTTAGCGGTTATTAAATATGTAGATATTTCTTTTTGTATTTTATAATTTTAGCACCTAGCTTAAGTCTGCCAATAGAAAACTGTTGAAGGCAGATCCTCCGCTAACATCGGTCACCAGTGACCACCACGGCGTTTAATGTGATAACTGACGGAGAGACTAACAGACTATTATTTATCTGTTGACGTTTGAAATCTACCTAAGTATTTATGGTTTAATTGGAATAAATTATTTGACTTTGGAAATGACATTGAATTTTATCGTTGTTATCATGAATCACTTGACATTTACATATTCAGACTTAAAAATATATAGGAGAGATAAGGCGCAGAATAGTAATGGAATAGTAACAAATAAGGTTAAGTTTTGAAAGCAAAACGCATAGTGCTTCTCTTTTTTTATGTTTCCAAACCAAAAACCACCTACCAAAGAACATCCGCAATGAATCTTTACGAAAGGGTTTAAAAATGGCCGGCTTATTAGCATATATCACGCATGTAAGAGCCTTTTGCAACCCCCACCCTTTGCGAACACCCTGTTTGAATACAAATTCGACTAACTCTTATCTCATAATACCAATGCATTTGTATCACCCTGCTGGGTTCAACCCTGTGTAATGTATAATTATTATGCAAACTAGAAGCTCGCGGCCCCGCTTCATTTTCTGGTGTGACGGTTGATTGAAGGTTATTCAATTGTCGCTTGTGATGAGCAACTAATTGGTATGTGATTTTGTTCCTAACCTGGCTCCCCTCATCCGCTTAATTTATGCCAAGTCCCTCCCCTGCCCTCCCTGTAAAAGTGAAAGCAGTGTGTGCATAAAACACGACGTAAAAGTAGGTATGTTTTAAAGTATGTAGCAACTTTTGAAACAGCTGTGGTGTGTGGCGACCTACTTAAGAACAAGCCCCCGACTCCTTAACGTCCTCTCGTGGCAATGAGGCGTTTGAGATGTTTAAAAAGATATTGAGGTTCACTGGCTCACTTGTCACGTTAGATACAAGCATGATTCTCTAGTTGAAAACCTAGTTGATTGTGATTAGGTTGATTACTGAGATGTATACTACTTCTCATTGTAAACAGTCCTCTATAGTATCGTATATCGAGAACAGGTTGGCCCTAAAAAGCTATAAAACCTTTGACACGTGACAATTCCTACTCCAAGTCAATGACTTCTAATACAAGATATAAACATAGCAACAAAATCCTTTCCCTTCACAAGGCCGCAAGCGCATGACACATGTGATTAAGTTCATGCACATAAAAACCAGTATCGGACGTAGATTATTATTAGATACCTTTTAGCACACGCTCCATATAGGAGTGGCGAGTGCACACAGTATGGCTATGAAACCAGTGCATTAAAGGATATTTATTACTACTTCGTATGAATCAACTATTCGTAGTTCTTTCCTGCGGTTTGTTTTGCAATATCTGTCGGAAAAAGGATGTTTAATTTCAAGGAAAGGAAGAATAACCTTGTAATAACTGCAAGTTTATTCGTGCATGAAACATATTAAATAGGCAATACATATATAATTTTTCATCATTTACTTGTAATCATCGTAAATAATTCCTCATTATAAGCTAAATAGCAATCCGGGGTATGACACAAGTAATAATTTTTCCAGAAGTTTTTCAATAGCGAATAATTATGGAAAACATTTCTAAAGAAAATCCATTTTCTTTATCTTCTAGGGATCAAAACGTCAAGTTATGTAAATGATAAAAACCAAGTTCATTGCCCCAAGGTCATTTCTGATTCTCAAAGAGACGGTCTAGTTGCCATGGAAATAATCCGCTAAAATAAATAGCATTCTATTTAAAATTTATTTGGAAGGTAGACAGACATCTAATCTGATCAGATCATCGTATAATAATTGAGACAAGCTATTTTCTTTTTCATAAGCCTCGTCTTTGAAACGGAGATTAATACCGACGAGACCTATCGAGGTACACAAAGCAGCGATCAATCATGAACAGACGATACTAAGAAAATTTTCTCATGCAAAAACAAAAGCATTCAGTAATAATTTGGTTCAAGACAATTGTTATATAGTTTATTCAAGTTTACAACGTAACTTGTCTATTTTCCAGACATACCAGGGGCTCTTAGATGATTAGCTGTTACATCATTCTATCTTTATAATATTTTTGATTCCAGAAAATGATGATATAAGCCTAATAGTATAATGCGGTGTAGTTTGTGACAAACGCGTGTATTCATTACGTATTCCCCCAAGTAAACATGGCTTGTTCAATATTAGGCCGAGAACACATGGTTTGGTGTAAGACGAGTTTTATTAAACCGGGTATAAGCATGGTTCACGCATTTTAAGCATTGCCACGCGCGGCCGAAACTTCTCAACCGTTTACTCCCTCGTTTTATATTGTGTGTATAAGAATTAAAGTTGTTTACAGTTTCCGTCTTGGTTGTTTACTCCAATAAAATATATTAAGCGCTACTGTTTTGTCAGCTGTTGTTCAAGAAATTATTTCCTTGTTGATCTCGTGTTTAGTTGTTTTATTCATGTAACAATTACAACTAATTGTTTTAATTTACTTGCTTATTGTTTTTTTGTTGTTTGATTAATAAAGGCACGAGTTTCTTTTGACACCTGGTATAGTCGAATGAGTGAATTGCGTTGTCCATAATATGGGATTGATATTGGTATGCGATGTATAATTATGACTTACTAGCAAACCTGGCGAACTCCGTTTCGCCACTAATGATTTTGACCTGTTTTCCTTCTTTTCTCTTGTTTTTTCCCGAATTTTTTTTTTAAACCTCACGCAGATCGAGACCTTGCCAATGAATGCAAAACTGTGGTAATCGGTTCTGGAGTTCGCCAGGAAGGTAAACCCGACATATTTTTATATTATAGAATGTTGACATCGCAACCTTTTCACATTTACCAAAGAGGATAGGTTTAAAAGATTGCATTGATATGGCCCTTGAATTAGCCAACGTAGATCACAAAACCTAACACATAGCGCCATTTAATATACCGAGTTGTCGTCAAATGTCATAATATACAAGAACAAGGTACTATCATATAAACTTTATTAATATTGTAAAATTATTAAGTACTGGTACCTGCGAATAATCTGTGATGTAAATTACCGTTTATCCGACCTGACCTGAGATAGTGTTTGACTCTTGGCATTAGTTTGGAATTCGGAAACTTATCGAAATAAACCTAGTTTGGTCTTGTACCGAAGACCGAATATTCCGACTTTGGTCATCGAATATAATAGGGTTGATGACGGGGTATGGAAATTAAAAATCTAATTAGTCCATCCGTTAGGTAACGAAAAATATTAGATGTGTATTTTTTATTTTGTCATGTAAGATACCAATACGCCAACAAAACGAATTAAAGTTTCGAGGTGGGAACAAATACGTCATTTTTACGTATAAAATATATCTAGAAATGACATCATGCGATATTTCAAATAGATTATATCTTCGAAAGTATTGGTTTCCGTAAGAATATAAAAAATACATGCCTAATATTTTGAAATAATTCACAAGACGGGCATTAAAATAAAAAGTCATATTCATAGTTTTACGTAAAATATCTAAGCATATTTCCTTAAATTTTTTAAAATATGAAATCAACGATAATACAAAAATAAAACTAAAAGATTTCGATCAAAATAATGAAAATTGGCAATCTTAGACCTTCCACTCCTTATCTGATTTATACTTTATTAGAAAATTTTCGTGAAACAGTATTGTGTTACCATAAAACAGAGAGATAGTGGGACATGCAGTTGGCATGCACTTGGAAAGGTCTACTTTGGAGCAGAAAATATGGTGTCACTAGTTCTTTCCATAAAAGTGTCAAATGTTCTAGTATCTAGATTAATGTTATGTGTTTTATTGGTATTTAACTTTTAGTTTCATATTATATAAGGTTTTATTTATCAGTGTTCTACAAATAGGTAAACAACTTTACGACTTTTATGCTTCTAAAGAACATGCAGAGGTACAACACAATAACTTATACGTGAATTAAGTAATGAAATAAATAAAAAAAGACATGCTATCAAAGCTTAATTCCCATTAATTCTTTACACAACCAGCTAAAACGAACCAGAAACTAATTGTATGGCAGATGCACCATAGCCATTAAAACCCTTCTGATCCGGAGCTGCGGACTACCTAGCGGGTTTACCGGGGCTCTGGCACGAAAAGCAGGAGAAGGAACGGGGTGGTTTTTAGTCAGTAAGAGTCTGACACTCCCTCTCGCCTCGCCCAAGGCGGGAGAAGTCATAGGATGATTTTCCCCCTCAAACAAAGTCATTAAAACCCTAATACTTTAAAACATTCCTATTATTTGTAAGAATTTTGAATAACCTTACAATACCTTATCCGGGAATCGAAGATTAGTTGCACCTATTATGAAATTACTTAACAATCACAATAAAATATTCTCAAATACTTACGTCCATACTACCGTACGTTCGTTCATTAGAATGCGAAAGTGGTCCGCCATAATTGTTTTAATTGAAAGTGAATTACAATGACTACCGCACGACTAGTGGTAGATAGTGAACGATTAAATTATGATTAATTACATAAAGTGATACGTACCGTACAGTCAGCACGGTTATTTACTATGCAGGTAAGAAAATAAAACTTTATTTAGTACAGAGACAGTAACCTTCATTAAACTAAATTATTTGATTAAACTAAGTTTTATTAAGTTGAGTTCTTAACCAAATCACTTATATTTTTCTTTTTTATAGCGTTGCCCCACACTAGAATTTTCTCCTGTGCCGTAGGTGCGTTTACAAATATACGATTGTACATGCACATCACACCTAGACCTGAAACAACAATTTGTGGATCACACAAAGAGTTGCTTCGTGCAGGAATCGAACCCGCTACACGTTGCACGGCATCCAGTTGCCCAGTTACAGTGCAGTAAAAGTTACACCTATCATCTTGTATAACTTTGGTCGGTTCAGTAGCCAACCAATAGTTACTGTCTTTGTACTGAATCAAACTTTATTTTCTTACCTGCATACTAAATAGCTGTGCTGACTGTACATACTACGAATGGAAATGTTTCTAGGAAGTGATGAGCTGTGGTATGATAATTATTGCGTATTGTATTGTAGCGTTGTTTTTCTTGTGGGAATTTTGTAGTGTTGTATCACATGGGACTTCTCATATAACTGGTAAAAAGTGAGTGCTATATTGACTGTATCTTTGAGTGTATCTCGTCGTACTGTTTCGGGGATAAAAAGGCGTCAGGTTTTGTACCTATGAGTTTGAAAAGTTGCTCCAAAGTCATTAAGATAGTGATAATCTACATTATGTCGTCAGTATTGCACATATTAAATGAAATTTCTAGAGTTCGTGGTATTACTGACATTTCGAAAACACCAATAGCCCACAATTTTGTCAATTTCTTTTGTAGGCGGAATATGATCTAATGCCTTCTCCTGATTTGTGTGAGGCGATAGGGAGTGTCAGACTCTTTCTGACTTAAAACAACCTCGTTCCTATTTTTCCTGATTTTCTAGCTAGAGCTCCGGTAACTCGCCAGGTGGTCCGCAGGTCCGAGAAAAAAAAAGTTGACTTAGCCTAGGCATTGGAACCCCTACTTTGGCACTTGATTTATAAAGCAGTCTCTCGTACACGAAACATTTTTGTATTTGTGTTACAAATTACTAAACATTACTTAAATACAATAGAACTCCTTAAATCTCTGTCTTCTATAACACTCTTAGAGGGTGTTAATATACGTCATCAAGGATGAAAATAGCAAAGACTTGGTGCCTGACCGGTGGTCGATATTGTTAGCAACTATTAAACTGAGAGAAATAGCCTTCACTAACTTACTCTATCCACTACCCTTCTGCCCAGTTTCTGGATACGACAACGATTTATAAAACTAGATGTGACACGTGACATATTTAAATTGCGGTTAATAAAGCGCTTTACTAATATTTAGGTTATAAAAGTTGGACTACCTTGTTGATTGACACAGTGACTGTATGCGTGACTACCGACCAAGTCTTTAAAGGGGTTTATAATAACTTTCGTGAGACCTACTAAATTCATTATTATGTTATCGGCTTACTCCCATAATTGTTTGACGAGGAACTCAACTAGTTTCAAGCCATGCTAGAGGCTCATATTCATGACCAGCATTCCGCGACACACGACGCTTGAAACTAGTAAGCGAGTAAGCTGATAACATAATAATCATTCGGTAAAGGGTTGAGGGATATATTTCTCTTTTTCAAAAATTCTCAGTAGTAACACTAAATCTCAAGATAGGCTCGATGTGATATTAGATTCAATACATAAGTGCTAGAAACTAGATAAACTTGTAATCGAATGCTGGCCTTATATTTGTAAACAATGTTTTCGTAATACTTTCTTTATGTAACTGATTGATCTAGATTTCAACACTAAACACAATTGGCATAAAACGTGTAGAACACATGAACACGAAATCACATTTTTATTGGATTGACCTGTTCTACTATTCTACAAATGAAATATTGTGATACTATCTTTTATTTCTCGTGATGAATTATAATAATTAGTTAATGTAATGACACTCTACAGAAGTTACACAAACTCGTTGGGCAAAATAAAGTTTGACTGCGTGGTTGGTGCGGTGGCTGGATATTCAGCGGTCGGGGAACATGTAGCAGGTTCGATTCCCACCTGGAGCAACTCTTTGTGTTAATCACAAATTCTCTGGGTCTGGTTATCATGTGGTTGTGAACTTGTATGTTGTAGATCTGTATATATGTGTATATCTGTGTGGAGCAAAAAAATTGTATGTGTGTGTGTGTGTTTCTTTACTCGACAGTCGCGTTAACGACCTCTTGATTAATCTGGCATTGCTCTATATATTTACCTTATTTTATCTTTTGAACATATCAGCATAATGTCACTTCCATAAACATTACATCTATGTACGGTACTACGTGGCGTTGCGTTGTTCTAGTAGTTAGTTGCTTCGGTCTTTACTATGAGAGTTTGTTGCAGACCTCCATCCGTGTGATCCATTCAGTAACCTAACGCCTTCAATTGAGTTACACCTTCCTAAGTTCAATGTGCTGTTCTCTGTACAGTGAGTTGCCTGTTGCCTGAGAATTATTTGTATTGATTAATGGTTTGTCCTTGTGTGTGTTGTATTGTTTTGATATTGGATTGTTTGAATTCAAGAGCAGATCCGGAGCCGCGGCCTGCCTAGCGGGTTTCAGAGGTTCCGGCTCGAAAAGCATTAGTAGGAACGGGGTGGCTTTTAGTCAGTAAGAGTCTGACACTCTCTCTCGCCTCGTCCATGGTGCGAAAAGTCATTGGATGATTTCCTTCCTACAAAAAACACAATGGTTAAGGGGGTCAAAATATCCATTTAAAGATTACAATATTTTTAAACATTGAAGTAAGTAGCTTATTTTCTCAATATTCCGTTTGGTTATTTTCTTAATCATTGAAACCAGATAGCGATAGCTCAAAGGGTAATAACCAAAGCTACTCTATTTCAGTAAATTTTGACCCAACGTAGTTCGATGCTCTTTATCGATTGCCTAGTCTAATGAAACTTGGTATGGACGTTGTCCACGGCACATCATAAGTTGAAAGCCTGTTATTACTGTTTACATTGTATAATAAGATTATATAGTACGAGCTTCTGCCAGCGGCATCGGCCGAGTTCTCATAGGATATAAAGTCAGCTCATACTCTGTCTGTATACGAAATTTCTTCAAAATCCGTTCAGTAGTTTCAGCGTGATTGACGGACAAACATCGTATATATTAGTGTATTCGCATAACTTGAGTCGAAGATTAATAAGAATGATACGATAAGATACTATTATCGCTTTTAGAGAGCCTATTTGAGCAATATAATACAATAATACAGTCATTCTAGCAATTACATTTAAAGTTTAAATGAGTTTAACTTGACCAATGAAGCAAGCTAAAGATATTAACCAATGTCTTCCGCATAGCTTAACTTTAATAGATTTTACACAGGCACGTAATGACAAAACAAAAACGAGTGTTATGCAATAGCCTCTCGAGTAAAGCGGTGCAAAGTGGGACACATTAAGTGCACATAGTTGAAAATAATTAATTTGCCTTTTGTCATCTGTTATATTGTTTTAAATGAACAATGGATTGAAAGAGAATTTTCACGTAGTTTGTTATAATTTGTGATTTGACCTTGGCTTTGAGGTGACTTATTTATTACACTTGTAGTTTTAAAGAAGATGATATTGTCATATTTATGTCGGAGATAAGATGGTATCTTACATTTGATATGTTGGTGTAAGGAAAATCCCACTTCTGATGTAGGAGATAGGATGTGTGGGCGATACATTTGGGCGGGAGCCCTCTTCCTTACTTCCTGGAAACGATTTACACACAACACCACGCCTTTTATCCCCAAAGGAGAGCATAGGTGCATCTGCACATTACGGCACGTAATGCCAGTGTACAATGTACACCCACTTCTCACTATTTGTGTTATAAGTCCCATGTAATACGGGGTGAGTCTATAGAAACGATTTCATCATCGTGAGATACACTTACCTATCACAGATTAATATAACTAGGTGGTACCACAGTAAAATTGATAAATTCAACAATCTATTCCTACCTAGAATCTCATTGGTGTGGTCAGTAGGTCAATGAGGCAAAGGTTTTTCTAAATATAACACAAGGATATAAGGGAAGTACATTATATACTGGCAGTTGTATAGTAATGTTTGTAGACATTCCCCACAGGGTCGGGTTGGGTTACCACTTCCTTTCTTAGAAAGAAGGGATCAGTCCCAAGACTCCCAAGGTCCCATTAGTAGTACCTCATAGGCTGTTTATATAATAATACGTTGTTTATGCACCCCTCCTCTGGTATATTTTTTTTTAAATAAATTGTTGTGATATCAATTTTATAGAATGTCTCTCATTTTTCTTCTCTTTTTTTTATACAAAATGTAATTTTATTAGTGTCGTTGGGGATATTTTAAAATTTTATGCCATAAGATAAATTTAATCTTAACATAAATTATATTTTAAGATTCTTAAAAGAAAATTTTGCTCGTATAAACATTATTTTAAGGAACAGGTAAACGCCGCAAACGAGTAAGTGGGTCACCTGATGGTAAGCGTTCAGAGCCGCCCATGGACACCCGCAACACCAGAGAAGTCACTGGTACTTTGCCGGCCTTTTAAAAAGGAATACGCTCTGAAGGTTTTATCGTAAACATATTGATCCCTCTTTTCGTTTTTTCTATTCTCTTTAATACTTCGTCCTTATATCTTTGAAAGTACGGTAATTAATTGGAATATTTCCTACAGCCCAAATACGTAAAACACGTTAAAGTGTGATTATTGTTACACCACGTGCAGTTAGGAACAAGTATCCGAAGGCCCAAGTTGCAAGTTATCTACACTTTCGCAACTGGCCAGTAATTCTGGCCCACGGGACCTATTCGGAACTACTAACTATCGATGGTACACACGACTACAAATCAAGTTACACGAAACTAGTATATCATGGCCTCGCTTTGTATCACCTTTCCCCACATTCGACGGTCAGCTTATCCTGGTTTTGCATAGCTTGAAGTGAACGGGGAACAGAGATAACACTATATACTACATATAGCTCCATCCTTATCTTAGAAGGGAATGGTGATAGTTTCTGAATTACTAAGTTGTCTTAGGTCTTTGACTTGAACTTATTTTAAGAGGTTTATTAAGAAATCGCCGGTAATAGGAAGGTTCCTTGTATTTGGAAATGGTTTAAGTGAACGTTTATTTGGCTTTTCCTGTTCGATAATATTGTAGGAGGAAAATTGGCAGGAAATGTGAACTATTCATTTGTAATCTCTACCAGATTTGGGCTGTTGAGTGGCGATTGAGATAGTTGTTTAATTAGAATTGACAGAAATACGATAATCTTTGTTTCACTTCAGGATTTTTGAACCTAACTCTAGCACCGAAAAGTAAAGAAAGAAGTCTCATCATTGTTCAAAAACTTGGATTTAATTTAATTTTAATAAAGGAGAATAATTAAACGCATATCTCTTGAACGTCTATACAGAATTTGATGATTATTGTGTTTACCGTCTTTTATGATCCTATACTTTTATTGGGACTACAAAGTCAAGTCAAAGTCAAAATTATTTATTTCGAATAGTCTTCTAGTGAAGCTATTTGCTTGTTCCAAAGTGTGAGATTCAAGATTCCTATAGAAAAGAACGAGCAAGAAACTTCATAGGTAACGCTTTTTCAATCAGGTTCACAATACAATTCTTGGTTACATTGTTTCGTTGGTTCAATTATGTAAGAACAATGTAACACCAATATTTAGTCACAGAGTAGTATAATTGTAGATATTTTACTTTTACTAAAGCCACGATATTAACTAACATAACACGTAATAGATTGTAACAAAATAAATATCTCTAGTCTACTAAAACACTAATTACTCAACAAAACATTCTTTCAATGTTCATTTACGTCAAAGTACTAAAAGTGAAGATCAATTTGAAAATTAGGTTTTATAAGTGCTTTTACAATTACAAAGCAATTTATATCACATGTCAACATTCAGTTTATATTAAACTAAATTTGATATTTAGTAAATAGGGGATCCCTTTAGAACTTTAGTACTTAGCCAAACTAAATTATTCCTAAGCGATTTTGTTAATGTAAGTTCAGAATTTGTTATTAATGTTAAAAACTTATGTCCCTTGTGGTGTCGACTGGTCTTGATGGAGGTTCACAGACTTCTACAAGTGCATTGAGATAGTTTGAGAGAACTAACTTGTTCTAATGATATTTTGGTAAGTGATTTGTGATTATTTGTGTGTATGTTTTCTTTCAAGTAGGTGCAAGTACGACTTCTAAGTAAAGGTTTGCAGGTTCGATCCCCAAATCAGAAAAGATAATTTTGTTTGTTTTCTTACGTTGAGTCAACTTTAGAAGGAAGGCACTTTTGAATGTTAATGTAAATATAATATTATTAAAAATGTTTGTCTGTCGGTCAGCGTTTTATAAAAAAGTAACAGTCTGGAATTATGCCCGGTACTTATAGCTCAGTAGGCTATATACATCTTACATCGGACTTAAAACTAGAAAAAAGCTCCGCCTATAATAAGGCGTGACGTTATTTTATTTACACTTTTTTTTTGAGTGGGGCAAGTCATCCAATGGTTTATACTATGTACGAGCGCAATCCTTTTTATAAGGCCGGCGACGCACCTGTTACTCCTCTGGTGTTGCGGGCGTCCATAGACGGCGCTGATCGCTTACCATCAGGTGACCCGTCAGCTCGTTTGCCTAGGGAGCCAAAATAAAATATATACTGCACATAATTGCATAATCAATTCCTATGCACTCACACATAATGTGTTTCATATTCACCTTAACGCTATCAAATTAAATATTTAAGCAACACTGATAATATGTTTTATACTGATGTGTACTCTGGGGAACTATGTATATAAACGAGATAAAAGTAATGTATGTTTTCAGAACACCAGGTAACTTTCAACGATTTTTTTTATCTGTCCTCCGAGGCCCATAAATATCCGGCTTTAATTTTGTGAAATTATGTTTCAGTGAATGTGTGCAGCTGTGTTTTTTTGTGATTATAGTGATAATAACCCTTTGGTTGATATGATTTTTTATTGTACATGCTTGTTCATTGTTCGAGACTATCGAGTGAAGGTATTCGAGTTCAAATTCTGAGTCGATTTTGGGAAAACTTATCAGTAGAATATCAGTAGAATTATGTCATCTTACATAACTGTTCGACGAGGAACTCGACTAGTTTCAAGCCATGCTAGAGGCTGATATTCATGAGCGGCATTTTAAGACACACTACGCAAAGTATAGCTTACGTGCCGTTACGTGCCGATAATATTATAATTAATTTAGTATGTCTCACGAAAGTTATAATAAAATAAACAATAGTGTTCAGTATGTTGTAATTTTTTTTTTTTCGGAATATCGGAAACTCGATAAAATGAATAAACATGGTAAATATCCCGTTATAAGTTCTAATAATAGTGTTGCAATAAAGTTAATTCTTATTACATGGAAGTTATAACATAACTGGTAAAAAGTAGTTGTCACATTTTATATTAATGTATATCTTTGTTTATCCCATTTGGAGATCAAAGGGCGTGACGATATGTCTATATTAAAAATAGGCAGCTATCTATTACAATTTAACCTTCGTGCAAAAATATAAACATGAATATGTACTCAAGGAACAGTTAATAGCGGGAACAATTAAGTCGGAACGTCGGGAAACCCGCGGTGTATGCGCACCGGCCCGTGAAAACTGAAAGTGTATGTTATCACATCATTTTCTAATTGGTTAACGTAATAATTACCTATGTTATGTTTGTTGTGCTGTATTGTTGTTGTTATTTAATGTGTTTTGTACTTTGAGTATGTTGTTATGTTGTGAATGGTAGATAATATGATATACGATTTGAAAGATTTAAGAAAGGTTAATACCACTCAAGATGCAGATAGACGATGTAGACTGATTAGAATGTTTTTTAAATGTGGGAGAGCCATGCTTTGGCACGAATGGGCCGGCTCGATCTGAGTGATACCACGGCCTCATAGAAAACCGACGTGAAACAACGCTTGCATTGTGTATCGTCGTGTGAATGGGGTCAATACCAAAGGCCAAATTATCCCCTAGCCAAATTATCGCCGTAGGCAGCGCAGATTGCTTGCCATCAGATGATGCGTCTGTTTGTTTAGCGGCTTATACTATAAAAAAACCTATTATATATTTTTTTCAGTGTCTTACAATATATACCTACATTAACATTTCTTTTGTAAATATTAGCATATAGCTTTTATGATTACTATAAAGTAATGTAAGCAAAACCTTAATTACATTTTATACAAAGTATTGGGCGCTCCTTCGTAGGTTTGTCAGGATGTTTCGCAATTAGTCGAGAATTATGTTCGATAGCCGATTACGCAAATGTTTATGGATACGACTTTGATCAAGACCTATACGTATATACGTTCAAATACACAGCCTTTAAGTAGTTAATGATGAAATAAGTTTTCAATTCATTAAATCTATACATATAATAAAATCGTAGAAAAGTGCTGTCTGTACATTGAAAATAAAAATAAAAAAAATAGCAGGGGTTATTGTTATGTCGATGTCGAAACCAAAAATGTAATTAACTTTTTTTTTGTCTGTTTGTCTGTTTGTCTGTTTGTCTGTTTGTCTGTTTGTCTGTTTGTCTGTTTGTCTGTTCGTCTGTGCGCGCTAATCTCAGAAACGGCTGATCCGAGTTGGATGCGGTTTTCACGAATATATTGTGGGATGCTTAAATTTACATTTAGTGTTTGTTTCATGTCAATCGGTTCATAAATAAAAAAGTTATGTCAAATTAAAGAATCACGTCGAACATTCTATGCTTATACCATTAATTTCCGCAACTATTTGACGGATTTGGTTGAAATTTGGTACAGATATAGTTTAGAACCTTAGAAAGGACATAGATATATTTTTATTTCAAAAATCAAAAAATAAAAATAAGAAATAAATTATTTATAAATAATTCTATGTCGATCGTTACACGACTTCGGTTCATGTTATTGTTTTAATTTATCGAAAAAAAGTAAATAAATAGTAAAAAGGTATGAAAAAAATAATATCAATATAATAAAACATTTAGTACAAAGAAAATGCTCTAACGGAGTATAGATAATTCTATGTCGATCGTTACACGACTTCGGTTCATGTTATTGTTTTAATTCATCGAAAAAAAGTAAATAAATAGTAAAAAGGTATGAAAAAAATAATATCAATATAATTAAACTTTTAGTACAAAGAAAATGCCCGAACGGAGTATAAATAAATAATCCAAGTTGTCTTTATCCTCGATAGATGGCGTTGGGATCGAAATAGATCGCGCTATGGTTTCGTTACATTCATTTGGTTGGGTATCGGCCGAGCGATTCGGTACTATCGTAGAAAAAGTGTATTATCAGTCGTATGATTATTTGTCTGTAGTGGTCCTGCTGTTTCGTATATTCTAAATTGGTTTCGTTGTATTTGTCAATTAATAAGTTTATTTGTTGGGTTTTCCTGGTTTTTTGGTTAAACTATTTAACGTAGGTTTAGTTTGATATCGATTATTAGTAGTTACTGTAGTTAGTTTTTTTAATAAAATTGTAAGTCTAATTTTTTTTAATTAGATTAGATTTAAGTCGTTTCTTTTAAATTATTTAGTTTAAGCTTGGTTATTATAGCATAGAGGATAGGTTGTAATATAGTTTCTTTCTTAATTGTATAAATTCGTAATTTGTAGCTTTCTTTAGTTTTAAGTTAGTTTAAGTCCGTTTTTAAACTATTTTTTCAATGCCCTAAGTGAGTATACATCTATTAAATTCAAACGCAGAGCTCATTATGTTGATTTTTGAAGAGTTCCCTGGAATATCTTCCACATCTCATTTTTAAAGAGATCCCGCGAGATCGGGAACTATGTGGTTAAAACCAAAAATTTGCCGGAAGTCACTATTCCACGCGAACGAAGTCGCGTGCAAAAGTTATAATAAATAAGAATCATTCGAGGCTATTGTAAACCCTGCTATAGAACAGTTTTATAGTCCAATAGTTGACTGTCGTGAACTGTTGATGATGTGATTAGATATTATATAGATCTGAGGCTTTAGTACGAATTAGTTTTACGTTTAACGAGATCGAACGGGAGTGCGTTGGGCATTCTGATTGGTTGGTTCATTCATCACAGCCCCGGATGCGCTCCCGTTTCGTTTTCAATTGACGTAAAGCAAACTTGTACTGTTAAAATTACATGATTTCATTTTAATTTACCGTTTCGTGGAATATTTCTGTATAGTAAAAGATTTTTCAATATTTTTCATCCATGAAAGACTAACGTCCATATACAGCACTTGAAGTTAAAAAAAACAAACGTATAACTGAAAAAGTTAAAAAAAAATACGTTTATACATTCAATAAAATTGACACGAACAAAGCTACAAAAATCTGCGCCCGACATATTTCACTATTCGTACATTAGATTTCGCAAAAAAAAACAACACTGTCCACATCCACAATCCGCATATTGTAGGCTTTGACAGATAGAATAAACAATTTTGTCTTAATCCAATGAAAGTTTTTTTTTTTTACATAAAAATAGTCAATCACACAGTGCCGATCCACAGTGAGCATGAATGTCGACGGCCATTGAAAAAAAGTGCTTTTATCGACGACGCCGTAATTCCGGTGATGTTTTTCGATATCCGTGTAGAACTGTAGATTTATTATAATTTTTATGTCTCTTTTTTTCGGGCAAATAAAATTACCGTCGGTATTTTTTTGGATCTTAATTGAGAGCGAGATGTAACTGGTTTAATTATAAAATGGTTATAATTCTGATTGTATTGATTTATTGTAATTATATTTATAGTTTAAAAAATACAGGACTACTCATAAAAAACAGCATTAAAAACCATTAATGCTTTAATTTGAGCATTATGAATGACTGCACAGTTGGTGTGGCGGCTGGGCAACGGGTAGCGGGTTCGCACGAAGCAACTCTTTATGTGATCCACAAATTGTTGTTTCGGGTTTGGGTGTCATGTGCAATTGAACTTGAATGTTTGTAAATGTACCCATAACACAGGAGTGGTTGGACAGTTCTAGTATGGGGCAACATTTTGTAAATTAAAAAAAAACAAAAATAAAATTAGTCTATCGCGATGTTGAATCATCGTACGATGTACATGTAATATGAATTCGCCGATAACAATGGCTTAAAGACTCCTTAACATTTCCGCAGTTACGTAGATTGATCAACAATACATTTATTTGTTCTAAGTTTAATCTAACGTGAAGCATTTTGAGAAATCTGTCTTGACATTATTGAGACAGAATTTGGAGAGGAACTTTATTCTTACAGTAATGGATAACGGCCATACAAATAACACGGAAAATATTACACACTAATTTATATCCATATATCTAATTCGCAATACACACAAACAAGTTAATTCGACAGGTCTTTGGCCGTTGTTTCATAAACCAAACCCTACCACGGCTTACTTTTAGTGGGGCGATGGCTGCGCTGTGCCTCGTTTAGTTATAGCAACACTCTCGTCAAGACAGTTCATAGTCAAGTTGCCAAAATGTGTGGGGAAATGGGTAAAGCGGTGCTGAGGGCGCTGACTGGCGCGTTGCTGTGTGGGCTTGTGTCTGATGCTGCGTATTTACAAGTAAGTCGTTTTCTATCGTCTTAGGTTATGGTTTTATGTCCTGAGCTGCGGACAATGTAACAGTTTACCGGGGCTTCGGCTAAAAGCAGGAGAATGAACGGGGTAGTTTTTAGTCAGTAAGAGTCTCGAAGTCATTGGATGATTATCCCCTCAAAAAAACGTTATGATTTTATGTGAAGCGTATTTTTCAGCTGATAATGGAGTGCTAGGTTTGATTCTCGGCTCGTGCTTAGAGTTATTAAACGATGATAAAATGAGAACATAGTATTCTCTCTAAGTGTATAAGTGACTGAAATAATAATTTAGCTTAATATGTTGTGTATTCCCACGTCCTGTTTTTCGAGCGGGAGCTTTGGTAACCCGCAAGGCAGTCCACTGCTCTGGATAGGTCCGATTCTCGGTTTAGGTGGCATTTTTGTGGTATTGAAAACTTCACCATCTATATGATATTGATATATATTATGGGATAGAATTTTAAATATTATAAGTTTAATTTAATAAAATAATAACTATCAATCAATATTGATATGTAAAAGTGTTATTTTGTAACCTATTTGCAGAAATAAATACAATTTATCAGAAACCAATCTAGATTTTGAAACGGTTCTTATAGGTTGGGTTATTTTCCTTTTCCTATATGAAAATAACATTATAATTAGCAGAATACTTCCTTTTTGAGGTTTTACGGAAAATCCATGATCATTATTATAACAACGTCCGAGGTCAAAACTCGTCGGACTTATAGGAAACAAATACCTACGTGTGAAAATTCTAACAATTACCATAACGTAACATTGTAGGTGCAATATTGTCAATTGAAGATTGCGATCGTGGGAATGTGATTGTTTATAATTATTGACCTTGCTACTTTAACAATAAGGTAGAAATTGCTATTGCGTAAAGTAAGGTTAAGTCCTTCGTGCATTAAATACTATACGTAATAAATACAACACAAATTTTAATAGAAGGTACCATTTAATGGTAGGTGGGTAAGGTATAGGTTTTCACCCATTATTTAAAAGCCACTCCATTATAGGGGGTGATATATCTTCATATACCATTCGTGAAAATGTCATACAACTAAAATTTTCAACATTACTTTGTATTTCTTATCTTGTGTATGTTTCGATAGTTTTTTTTACGTATCTAATACCTACTTGTTTCCCATTAGTATAGAACATATTTCAATTCAATGAAGACCTGGTTAGTGTCATTTATGGGTTGTTACGACATCTTGTTAATATTTAATGTATAGTTTTACTATGGGAACAGTTGTTAAATGTTTTACGAGCCGAGACTTTGGCTGGAAGCACTTTTCAGGCCAATTTGAATATTTTATTAAACTTTTAGTCCAGTGGTGATAGGAGACACCACTCTGTTATAAATATTCTTGGCTAAAATCTGACCAGGTCAATAATATATACCAATGTATTATATGTCACCACCATTACTTACCGTGGATGGTGTGAGAAACGACTAAGGGATTGCAAATTTAAAAGAGTTTAGGCAGAGTGATGTTCTCTGACAAACCTGAACCTTTTAAACTGCAAACTTCAACCCATTGGACAAGCGTAGCAAAGCTTCTTATACAGGTTGCCTAAAAAGTCATGGAACAAACGAAACAGGGTGATAAAGCAAGTAATTTCCAACAAAAAATCTTTCTACATCATGTTCATAACTTCATTGTACGAAAAGATATGAATGATATTTGTTTTATCAATGAAAGTGTGTCCCTGTTTCGTTTGATCCACGATTGTTTTCCAACCTGTATAGAGGACGACCTAATTCAGCAGTAGACTATCGTGGGCTGTTGCCGATGAAGACAGAAAATATACTCGCCCCTGTTTCGAAGAACAACATTTATAGGATTTCATTCTCAGTATTAACATCGACTTTGATCAGTATTTCGAGGATATATAATTCTTCGAAATACTCATCAAAGTATACATACTAACATACTGATTGCCTCGTTGGTCGAGTGGTCGCAAGTGCGACTGCCGGAAAAGGGTATCGTATTCGATTCCCGGGTCGAGAAGTAGTAGCACGGAGTCCGGAATTGTGCCCAGTATATGGCAATTGGGACTTATAACATAATTAATGGTGAAAAGTGGGTGTATATTGTAATGTGCACCTCTGCCTACCTTTTCGGGAATAAAAGGCGTGAAGTTGCAAAAAGATACTAACATATACCTTAGATACAAGTTATCACCACTTTTAAAATGCCACGTGTATAACTAAAGATGTAATATACAGTACTAGCGACCCGCCCCAGCTTCTCACGGGTGCAATGGTGATATAATTCATCATCATCATCATCATCATCAGCCGAGAGACGTCCACTGCTGAACAAAGGCCTCCCCTTGGTCCTCCACGTAGAACGACAAGCCGCCACCTGCATCCACTGGCTCCCCGCCACTCTGACGATGTCGTCGGTCCACCTAGTGGGAGGTCTGCCCACGCTGCGTCTTCCGGTCCGCGGTCGCCACTCAGTCACCTTCCTGGCCCAGCGGCCATCAGTCCTCCGAGCGACGTGGCCTGCCCATTGCCACTTCAGCCTGCATATTTTGAGAGCTATGTCTGTAACTCTTGTTCTTTGGCGAATTTCCATATTTCGGATTTTGTCGCGCAAAGATACTCCGAGCATAGCTCTCTCCATCGCGCGCTGGGCGACTCTGAGCCTTTCTAAAAGGCCAGCAGTTAGGGACCATGTCTCGGTACCGTACGTCATCACTGGCAACACACACTGGTTGTACATCCTGGTCTTCAGACACTGCGGGATTTTTGACGAGAAGACTTCATGCAACTTCCCAAATGCTGCCCATCCGAGTTGGATTCTTCGAGCGACCTCTTTCTCGAAGTTGGACCTACCTAGCTGGATGATCTGACCCAGGTATGTGTAGTGGTCTACAACTTCGAGTATATCGTTCCCAACGACAACCGGTATAGGTGCAACATGGACATTTGACATGATTTTCGTCTTGTCCATGTTCATTTTAAGGCCCACCTGTTGGGAAACGGTATTGAGGTCGCTGAGCATGGTGTTCAGCTCTTCCAGCGACTCTGCCATTACGACTATGTCATCGGCGAAACGGAGATGAGTGATGTATTCGCCATTAATGTTGATGCCGCGTCCGCTCCAGTCCAAGAGCTTAAAAACGTCCTCCAGTGCGTTTGTGAACAGTTTCGGAGATATAACGTCTCCCTGTCTCACGCCCTTCCGCAACTGGATTGGCCTCGTAGTCTCTTCCTGGAGTCGGATGCGCATGGTGGCGTTGTTATACAAACACTTCAAAACCTCGATGTATCTATAGTCGATGTGGCACCGCTGGAGAGACTGCAGCACCGCCCAGGTTTCGATTGAATCGAAGGCTTTCTCATAGTCCACAAACGCCAAGCATAGTGGCAAGTTATACTCCTCGGTCTTCTGTATAATCTGCCGCAGCGTATGAATGTGGTCTATGGTACTGAAACCTTTTCGGAATCCGGCTTGTTCGGGAGGCTGGAAGTCATCAAGCCTGCGTTCGAGACGGTTCGTGATGACCCTCGAAAACAGCTTATACACATGGCTCAGAAGTGAGATAGGTCTGTAGTTCTTTAGCAGACAGTTGTCGCCTTTTTTAAAGAACAGAACCACCACACTCCGTTGCCATGCTACCGGCGTGGTTCCCTCGAGTATGACGGAATTGAATAGCTTCTGGAGGACTAAAAGTATCGGTTTTCCACCCGCTCGCAGAAGTTCCGACGTGATTCCGTCATCGCCCGGCGCCTTGTTGTTTTTAAGCTGTTTGAGAGCCATCCTAATCTCGTACAGGCTGATGTCTGGGATATCCTCAGTGTAGTGCCGCGTCAGTTTAGCTCTTGGGTCCCGAGCTGTACCGACGATGGGTTGCCGTGTTGAGGTGTATAACTGTCCGTAAAACCTCTCGAGCTCTCCGAGGATCTCGGACTTCGACGAGATGACGCTGCCATCCTCGGTCTTCAGCCTCGTCATTTGGCTTTGCCCAACAGACGAATTCTTTGCGAAGACTTTTGAGCCCTTGTTTCGCTCAATTAAGTCTCTGACTCTTGCGGCGTTATAGGCCCGCAGGTCACGTCGCATGTATTTCGAGATTCGTCTATTGAGCTTGCCGTATTCAGACATATCGTCTGAAGACTGCAGCCTCATCTCGCTACGATCCTTAAGAAGTTTTAAGGTTCCGTCGGAGAGCTTTTGGGGCCTGTTTCGGCGGGGGTCTTGAAGAAGTCTGACCCCACTGCTCGGACAGTTTCCACCAACCCATTATTTATCTCGTCCACGTTTCCACAATCAGCTAGACACTGGAAGCGATTTTGCAGTTGGAGTTGGAACTGCTCGGGGTTTTGGATCTGGGCACGTCCAGGGCGGAGCGTGGACTTCACCAGGCGTGACCGCTCTAGTTTTACATTGATGTTCAGTGTGCCCCTGACAATACGGTGATCGCTACCGGTTTTCACCTTCGCTATCACAGAGACATCACTGAATATACGTCTTTCGGTCGCCATGATGAAGTCGATCTCATTTTTGGTAGAACCATCAGGGCTTATCCATGTCCACTTCTTGGCCGGTCGCTTCTGGAAGAAGGAGTTCATCAAATAGAGTCTCTCCCTCTCCATAAAGTCGACCAGCCGCTGGCCCCGATGGTTTCGCTGCCCATATCCAAATGGCCCTATTCTCAACTCATCGCTATTCCGTGTGCCCACCTTTGCATTGAAATCCCCCATCACAACGGTGAAGTGTGTTTCGGAGGAGTGTATGGCTTTTGAAATTTCCTCATACAGAGCCTCTACTTCGTCGTCACAATGTGTCGAGGTCGGCGCATATACCTGTATGACCTTCAGCGAATACCGGTTAGATATTCTGAGTATAAGGTACGCTACCCTGTTCGACACACTGTCGACCTCACACACGTTGTTGACGAGAGACTTGCGGACGAGAAATCCGACACCACCCTGGGATTTACGGTCTCCTTCCCGGAAGAAGAGCAAGTTGCCGGAATCTAGGATTATCGTATCCTGACCCTCTCTTCGGATTTCAGATAGTCCCAAGATGTCCCACCGCATTTTGCTCAATTCTTCCTCCAGCTCGACAATCTTCTCATCAGTCCGCAGTGTGCGGATGTTGTGCGTTGCCAGGGCCAAAGTTCGTCGGGGGTGGTAGCGCTTTCTCTGCCGGGGATTCTTAGCACCCCCTGCTCCGCCGTTACCTGATCCGCTACCTAGATCAGGAATAGCGGAGCTGCCGGGGACTGGGGGCCGTGTAATTTTGTTGTCGCTCATAGTGAAAGGGGGGGGTTGCCATAATCCCCACGCTTGGCAGGCGGCTTGGGGATCGCAGTTAGGTCACCGATAAATTTTGAGAATGCTGCTGCCCATTCCTCGGTGGCTGGTCGCAGTTTTAGGACGTACCCGGGTCCGGGTGATATAATTATGCATGTATTATACATATAAACCTTCCTCGTGAATAAGTTTATCTATTAAAAAATCGTATCAAAATCCGTTGCGTAATTTTAAAGATTTAAGCATACAAAGGGGCATAGGGACAGAGAATGCGACTTTGTTTTATACTATGTAGTGAATAGACATAGACATACCGATTACATTATGTAGTTGTTACAAACAAACATTATTGGCTACCATCTGGCCAAGTCAATAACAAATGTTTGTCAAAGCATTTCGACTGACATTTTATTTGTTTTTCTTTGGAAAATCTTTTGATTTTGTTGTGACGTCTTGTTTTTTTTTTTGGGCGATTGAAATGTTTGGAGTTTCCATATTTGTTAGAGGTAGACAGGAAATTCACAGAAATTAGTAAACATGGTAAATATCCCGTTTTAAGTTCTAATGATATTGATAGAAGTTATGCTAAAAACGACAGTAGGTACATATTTGTGTCGACTGAAGTAATTGTAAGAATCGAAGATCGATTATTTCGAGGGAAGTTGTCATGCTTGTTATGTAGATATTATAATTTTTTGTGTGTTTTATCAACGTAGATTTAGTTTTTGTTTGATTTGATACTGTAAAAGTTAGTTTGAGTTTCTGATTTATAACAAAAAATGGTCGTGTAAAAGAAATTTTGATAAAACGCAATAAACTATACTAAACTTAATGCGTCTTAAAAGCAAAGAAAACTACTACAAAACTTAATTTAAAACCCCACCAACAATATTTCATATTAATATTAACATGCAAATGGGTCCGTAACATCGTTCCGAACTTCGAAATAGGTGCATAGTTCAAAGACGAAGTTTGCTACAAATGTTTAAAGTACAGATATTAGGTACAATAAAAGGGTGGACCGACCTCCCGGTATCTAGTTGCTATAACTCGACCTCTCATAAGGGAACGCTAACTTTTGCAATTTTCCTTTCAACTGCCCTCCCTAGAGGCCTTCAAAGGAGAATTACTGTTGGTTAAATTTACTCTCATTTTCATCGACAAGTCTAAGGAGAAGCCGGTTTTTTAGTTTCATTTCTTTGATCAAGCCTCTCAAAGTGGAAATTGTTTGTAACTCGGCTCGGTCCAAGAATTGGTATTCAGGAGTAATTTTGCAAATTCGCACCTTCTAGTGGCGCTTGGATATTTTTTCTTTTAACTTAAGAGGTTTATTAAATTCTAACTCAGTAATTAGACCTATTAATCCGTTTTTAAGGTTGTCAAAGAGAGTTGTATTAATTGTAAAGGTCTATCCGATGTAAAGGTTGGCGCGTTCAAAAACAACAATTTTCGATTTCATCTGAACAAATTTAAGTAGAACGCAAAATAAAATAATTCTCTGTGTAGGTGTTGAAAATAAATTAGTTTTAAGACTTCATTAAAGTTGGTTGTAATTTAAATATTTTATGTAGAAAAAAAAGAATTTTGTTGAATTTTAATTTAGGTCAAACTAATCAAACTACTTTAAATGTAATGTAAACTTATAAATTGAGGGTTTGAAAAAGTGTAAAGAGTGTGTATGGCAAAATTAAAAATGTGTTCAGTCTATAAGTAGTCCTTTTTATTTATATGTGTTAGTACCAAGAAGAAAAAAATCATGGCCAAACATTTTTAGGTAGACATTTTACTAACACCTAGTGTATTTGTTTACGCGTCACATATGTTATCTACGGCTAATCGGGCTTTGAAGACTACAAAATACAGTCTATATAACACCTTATAAAAAAGATAAAGGAAATTAAAATTAATTAAACACCCGAGAACCCTAAACCCAAGAATTCAATCTGATATTACAATTCATAGTTATAATAAAACCTTTAAGATGAAAGTTTTTACAACTTTGAAATTAAACATTGAACAGAGAGCACGTATTAAAATATCTGAATAAGTTATAAAAAAATAGAGAAGTACTCGAGCAACTCTAGAGGGACACGGGACCCGTCATAGAACGAAATCACTTTTATAATTGTAACATTTCTTTCTTTTCATTTCTTCGGTCCACTTTTTAATAATACTGTGTTGAACCTACTCGTATATTTCTTTTTATGTAACTTGCGAATATAATTCTTTACGTGGGTGTTTAGTATCGTGTTTTGTTTGTCTTTTCTTTTTAAGAAGTGTGTAGTTTGGATTAGTTTGTGTGTAAATGTAAATGGAATAGTAAGAAAAACTTTGTTTTTTCTAATTCCCCAAGGGATAGGCAGCGGTGCACATTACGGCACTTAATGCAACTTTTCTCCAATTGTATTGTAAGTACCATGTAATAACATGCCTTTTGCATATACTTATGAGCATATTGCAAGCACTGGATCAGAAAGGCAGATGGTAAGAAAAACATAATGTGAGTAATCATTGTTCAAAAGTTTAGCAATGTTTTTGCATTTTCTTTTGCATGCTAAAATACTTGATGATTTATTGAACCTTTGGTATAAATAAATAGGTTCCATATAAAGAAATGAGTGACACTGATAGAGCGACAAATGGTCCCTATGGAGTAACAGACCAGATATTATATAACAAAGAGATATGGACTTTATTCACCAAAAATTATGTAACAAAATTCAGTCTTTCCATTTTGCTGTCTAGGAAATGGGTCTTGATATTACAAAATGTTTTAGTAAGCCGCTATTTATTGCTGGTCGATCGCCCACTTTGTCTTGATTTGCATATTCATAAAGTAAGCTGGTCATTTCTCTTAGAAGATTTTAATTAAATGCAGTGTTTTTTCAACACCACAGAACTGTCCTATATAGTACCTATCTATACAAAAGTATTACTATACGCTATTTGCCGAGTAAAGTATTTAAAATTATAAGTTTCTCTTTATCACGGTTCATGGCAAATAAATGTGTTCTCTCTTCAAACTGAATTAAGTTCATAGTCATGTGTTATAAGTAGTTAGCTATCTACATAAAAGGCAAACTACCAATCACAGAAAGATAAAACGTGACAGATTGACACTTATAATCTAATAACCAACTAAATTAGCATTCAAAAAGCTAAACATACAATTACAAGCCTAATATTATTAGTACGTGCTAAACGAGTAGCTAGATCATTCGAGCAACAACTGCACTTTCGGTGGCACTGCGCAACTCCGGGCGTCCGTGACAAGACGGCGCATGCGTGCGATCCCCTCTCACTTGCTAGAGGCGCAAGCGCGGAACTATGGCGAAATTATCGCAGTACATTTCAGATTAATGTATAATTTGTTTAGTGCTAATTATTGTAGACTGAAGTTGTTTTAAGGAAGTTGAATTCTTATGATGTTTTTATTTAGTAGTTGTTTATTAATACGAGTATCTAACTTATGAAGCGTGTCAAGTGTCGAACATTTGTAGAAATATTGTCATGATATAAAAATATCAGATATTTAGAGGATCCTTTTGGACTCTGTTGATCTCTATTATTTGTTTTATCTATATCTCAGTTATAGCACGGACTTATAACACAAATAGTGAAAAGTGGGTGTACATTGTACAGTGGTATTACGTGCCGTAATGTGCACCTCTGCCTACTCCTTTGGGGATAAAAGGCGTGACGATACATACGATACATATTTTATGTATATTAGAATCAATAAAAATATTATTGTATACTAACTAAATTAGTTTCTACTATAATAATATTTTTGGGAATAGCAAATTATTACAACTGACACATATTTTTCTAGTATATATATTATTTAAAAGTAAGACTTATTTTTATTTCTTTCAAACTTAAAGACTTCACACATTTATAATAGCTGTAAAATGTAAATATGACCAAAAAACACTTCCTACTTTCAACTTAAACTAAACCAAAAACTTATACAAACAGCTTTCGTTGGTGGCCTCAATTACACCAGTTACTTTGGTCCGAGACATTTAATAACTATAGCAGTTTCAACGAACTTCTTATGTAAGATTATGATACACTTGTAGGTGGATATGTGTGTTGAAAGTTGCGTGTAAAAAACCGTAACGGTGTCATGGCCGGTCATTGATGTGGTTGTCGACCTTATTGCCTTATGTAATAAGAGTCACGATTTGTTCTTGGCAATTAATCTTATTGACTTGTAGAAAGTTGTGTGTGTATGAATGGGGGGTTATTAGGACTACATAAGCCCACTGGGGTTTATTTATCCTGTTAATTTTTTTGTCTGGCGGCCATAATATTTGTAAGCACGACTGTCGTAAGGGGGCACGGGTTTCTTGGATTAGATAAAATGTCATTGAGGTTTTTATGAAATTCTTATTAGTGATAGGTGGCCAACATGTTTGATTCGGTCGTTGATCCAAATCCATTATTTACATACATTAACTCAGATATTATAGAACGCCAAATCTATTAATTTAATCAAAAGTGTTGAAATTATACTTCCTTATTTTATAATTTTATAACGTCAATATAATTTCAATTGTATGAACGATCTCTACGGTTTAGAAGTTTCTTGATTTTGTGTTACATTTGAATCGAAAGGAATTCGATATATGTATCCTTCAATTCTATAGCAGAAATTACCTATTATGAAAGTATGACATTTATATGTGATTGGTTAATTTGCATACAGGACAAATAATTAAACCCTTTTGAATATTTGCAGAGGTAGGCCCCAACAATATTTAATGCCGTACTCTGAGACATTTAATGATTATTTTTTCTACTATTCCTTAGTAACGATTTTGTTTGCACAAATAGTTAAGGACTGGTTTCCGGTTAAGTATCTATTAAATGACTCTGAGTATGACAGTTAGCAAATAGTACTTGATCAACAGACAGAGCAATAGTCATATTTTTTTTTAATTTAATTCTCATACAGAATTAAGAATTATTTCAAAAACGTTACATTTGCGCCTTGTACGAGTAATGTACGCTGTACGGGAATAAAGTCCGGGCCGTTAACGTGATTAACTGTGTTACACTGCAGTTAGACGTTGAAGTAACGTTCTGTGTATTTTACGGTCACATATAAAAACAACTTAGTTAAGTTGGGTTACTCTTAAAATTATAACAGAGGTTACAAAAAGTAAGAATTGTTACATGCAGTTTGGTTAGTTTTCATTGGCGCGGTAGCTGGGCAACTGGCTGTCATGCAACGTATAGCGGGTACGATCCCGCACGGAGCAATGCGTTTTGTGTTCGATAAATTGTTGTTTCGGGTCTGGGTGTCATGTGTATCTGAAATTTTATATTTGTAAACTTTGTGTTTATAAGTATATAGATCAGATAGAGAGCGCATAGAGCAGGTGCGAATGAACCAACCAATCAGAACGCTGTACGCACTCACATTTCGATCTCATCAAACGTAAAACTAACTCGCACTAAGCCCTCTAAATTTAACGACTACTTTTTAGCCAACCAACTAATAATACCTCCTTTCATCCAGCAATACGATCCATATGAAACACACTACGAGCAAGCGATCATCCGTCCGAAGCCACTGCGTGAACACGAGAAGCCACAGGACCTTCGCAACGTGCCTGGTACTCCTGGCGTCGACTTCCCCATATACCACAGCGTGCCAGACACCAGCTTCTCCTGTGACCATGTTCCTGTGAGGCCTGGCATGTATGCTAACGTGGAAACTGGTTGCCAAGTAAGTTTTCTTTAGAGTATTTATTTAGTTACTAGCTACTTCCGCGCGGTTTCACCCGCTCTGCTTGGCTCCTATTGGTCATAGCGTGATGTTTTATAACCTATAGCCTTCCTCGATAAATGCACTACCCAACACAAAAATAATTATTCAAATCGGACTAGTAGTTCTGGAGATTAGCGCGTTCAAACAAACAAACTCTTCAGCTTTATAATATTAGTATAGATTCGGTATTTCCGAATCGATACGATCTTCAAGCCTTCAAGAAAAGAGCGTTCTCCTTTATAAAAAGCCGATAACGCAACTGTGACTCCTCTGGTGTTGCGGGTGTCCATGGGTGGTCGCTTACCATCAAGCGATCTGTCTGCTCGTTTTCCACCTATTCCATAAAAAAGTACTGTTTAATTTATTTAATGATTATACGATATTTGTGTTACAGCGGCAAGCAAAATCACAAATGAAACCTAGTATAAAATAAATACAAAACAATAAATGCTCTTAATTAAGACCAAAAACGTAATTACAAGCTAAATTCATAACAATAGTGATATGTAATACATGGAACGTCAGTCAATAAAGCTTAATTATCGCCGGTAGGCAATGTATCGGAACAATTGATGATAGTTTGATTATGATTGCTGAGCAATAATCTCATTATTTCGACACGGACACAAAGAGAATAAATACAGTAATTTACCATTCTCATTTCGTTCTTTGTTGAGGGTAAAAAATGAGTTTTAATTCACTCGTTTTATGACAAAACGGTTGCCGAGCTGAGAATTAAAATGCACTTCACATTTGCGACCCCATATTTCTTCAGTAAATTCATTAAAGCGATGTTGTAATTTCGTGCTCGTGAATTGCTATCATAAACCGCACGGACGATTTTATTTTTAGGAGTTTTCAGTTCTATTTAATGACTGTTTGACATCTGATTGTTTGAAATATAATTTCTAGTATAGTGACATTTTGTTTATACGAGTTCATTTTGGTAAAGGCATAATGTTTTAATGTTACCTTTTATATGAAATGATTAATTAATTTATGTAATTATTCTCTATGTAAAATTTAATATTGATAACATTGATTTATAAAACCCATCAATGATTGATAATAGTTATTTGAAGCAATAAAAGTAGGTTTTAGTTACAAATTTTAGTTAGTATAAGCGTTTTGACGACCGATCGCAACCCTGATTCATATTCGGTGGTACCTAATTTCGACCTTTATCACCCAATGATGTTCATAGAAGACGGATTAGAATATATGGAATTAGTTTCCCGTTTAGATGACGCTAAGTCAAATGATAGATGGGACAGTGTTGAGATTGAAGCTCTGAATCCTATGGATAATAGCTCGACTGATTTATTGCATGGCCCCTTATTAGGTGTGTTACACACTAGAGGTTTGTCACTTTATTGAGACATAATTTCGGAGTTTTGTCTTGAAAGAGTACTTAATTTGATTATTTGTAGGCATGTGTATTCTGGCTTTAGACATACATTTTAAAACTTTAGTTGAAATTTTACGTTGTATCATTTGGTATTATGGACAAATGGACTTGAATTTTTAATATTGTATTTTGTTTTTTTTTTCTACTTTTCAACCATTGTCATAAACATGTCATGCGTTAAAATAAACATGTCACCGTTAACATAAAACAACAACACACGAAAATAAGTTTAACCAAACCCTATTTTTAACTATCCATGTTTATTTTCCTGACCTACCAACAAAATAAGTTCGCCAACGGATTTAATAAATTTTCAATGAAAAATATAACCATGTACGTAAATATTTCAAAGAAAATATTTGTTCATGTAAGTCAAACATACTCACTAATTAATAGGGATCCCATTGAAAAACAAAAACGGGTCACGAAAGGGCTCAGCGACATGTACGTAAGGGTAGCGTTATTTACTCTAACATCTTTTGTTATGGCACCGCCTTAGAGCGACGAAACAGGAGATGAGGTAGTTGGTATAAATTCCTGAGAAAAATATTAACTAATTAATTTATTTATTTCAACTCTTACATTACAGGTAAATTATATAGCCTAATGCGTTAGTGAGATCCCCTAGTAAATATTTACACTTACACAAGAACTAACTTAAACACAAATGTAAGAAGTGTAGTAAGTGGATGAACAAACGTACTGTTACTATGTGTTGTATTAGTCAGTAATTTTTGGTGGGCTTCTACTACCTGCTATTCTAAGTTGGAACTAGTTCACTTAGAATTCAAAACAACAATGTTTTGAACTTAATCATAATCACATCATACAAAAGTATTTTTAATCAAACAAAAGTTCTTATCTAAAATGTGCTACTGTCGGTGAAGCTTTATCATTTTAATGCTTCTTCTAAAAAAAAGTTAAGAGCAACCATGATGATGCTCATATTAATACTACTATATATATTATGTTTACGAAAAGATTTAATAATACAATCTTCGTTTATCCCGTCTTAGTTCAAATCTTGTAGGTACCACATCTATTTCATTTCTTTACTCCGTGCCACCTACCTTTACTTAAAGGTCTTACATGTGTGTTTAAATGTCAACGTATTGTTTCCTGTGGGCTATTCTTCTTAGAAATTCAGTAACCGAGTAACTACACATAATATAACTATACAAGATATATTTGTATTGTTATTGTTGAGAGAATGAAAAATATAAATAGGTGGGTTGTAAATATAATATCGTGGTGGCTCAGAGATTTGAGACTACTTATAGATGAGGGGGCAGGTTATTTAGACACAACTGACAAACGATGAAAGAAAACATAGTGAGAAAACCTGGGTTAATAATTTCTAATTATTATAAGATTGAAAACGCCAACCTACATTGAGCAAACGTGGTGATTCGGCAATGGCCACTTATGGGCTGTTGATGTAATGTGAAATAAATTGGGATATAAAAATAGCCTGCCTCTTCGGTTTAATATTTTTAAGTTCAACTTAGTCGAGTGTGGGTGTTATCACTGACCAACTTTTTAAATTCAATCCCATTTTTTTATTATAATTATAATCATGCCTAGCTCTTTCCCTGAAAACTCTTCATCTTAAATTCTTTATCTAGTAAATAAAACTAAAACTAAAACCATGTCAGTGCATACAGTACATTCGATCAAGAACGTATGTTCTCTATATTCCATCTCAACTTTTCTCATCGAGACCATGTGCTGTCGTCCGATTTATGATGCAAGATGCAGTAGCAATCACTACTGCAATCTGTGTGCAACTGTGTATTCCTATCAAGTTTAATATTGTTTACTGTTATAGTACAAACTTGTTTTCATATTATTGGTTGTAAACTATTAAATTTAATGAGATAGTAATAGGTTTTCATAGTTGCAATTGTCTAATGGGTGACTATCTAGTGTTTCAAAAAAAGAGATTTGGGAAAGAAAGAAAATTGTTGAAAGCAAGTCCGACAGGGCGGTTAAAGTGTTCTGTTAAGTTAGATTATCGAGTCAGGTTTGTTACAGGAGTTTTGTGTTCTGAATGAAATTAAATATATTATTAAGTCTAATGATTGGTATTAGAATTGCGGGGATATTATAAGACAAACTTGAGAATGTAGTGAAAAGACACAAAAACATCTCTTGCTGAAATTCATCCTTATTAGTAGTGTGATCAGTAGCATAGGTAGTGAAATGTTATATTTTCCTTTAAATATCTTATATAAATCTGTAAATCCGACTACACAATAATACACGGGTCAGTGTATGTTGTCTGTATTTACAAGCAAATTATAGTTTAACGAAAGAAACCCATTATTTTAACTCGATTACCTCGAAAAAGTTCAGATTCCTAATTGTATGGTTCCTTCGGTGTGGCCGAGTAATGGCCGAGTAATTTCACCAAATTGAATAAGTTTCAAGATATTGTCGTACCCGAGTAACCTCAAAAGCTTCGATTGTGATTCCAACTTATTATTTCAATCACGTTATAACTCTTCTCAAATTAGTATAATTTTCCAATCTTTGTCATTAATTTATTGTTTGTTAGAATACGTACGTATATCTCGTTTTTTTTAAAGTCCGAGTGGTTGCAAGTGCGACTGCCGGGCAAGGGGTTTCGGGTTCGATTCCCGGGTCGGGCGAAATATTATTAAGTTTTTTTCGGTTTTTCGAAAATTCCTCAGTGGTAGCACGGAGTCTGGAAATGTGCCCGGTATTACAACATAAATTGTGAAATGTGGGTGTACATTGGCATTATGTACCATAATGTACACCTCTGCCTACCCCTTCGGGGATTAAAGGCGTAACGTTATAAAAAAAATCTCGTTTTTTAAGTCAGAGTTAGAAAAGCCTTAGGCTACGATTGTGTGATACTAAAAAAAGTAAAACATATTTTTTTATTTGAAAAACTTGGTCATAGTTATCTTAAACCAATTATTCGTAGCTTCCAGCTATTTCTCGACATTCCGTTGTTTTCAGAACTTCTTAGACTAAAACTTTTAAACCTATATGATGTCAAAGGTCTTTTTTGAAATATGGACAAGGTAATGAACCAATTACATCGTATGTGGTTGAGTAGAGTAATGAGTATGTTGTCAAACTTGTAGAAAGTATATCAGTTACCAAATAATAGTAGATACTCCTATACTACTAGGTATTGGAAAATGTCTAAAAGTCTTTGATTGGCGACAAAACCCCGTTAAATACAAATCCTCCGCTGTTACTGATATTAAAATACGAATTAAAATGTAAAATCACCCCCTATTACATGGGACTTTCACACAAATGGTGAAAAGTGGGTGTACATTGTATAGCGGGATTACGTGCCGTAATGTGCACTCTACCTACCCCTTCGGGAATAAAGATCGTGACGTTACTTTAAAAAGTAAAACAACGCAAAAAAAAACATAAAGATAATCTGTCAACTTATATTCATTCCTGTTCCTTAGATATTTCGGTTGATTTTTAGATGACAACTTGTCAATCTTTTACAGGCTTACCACGTATGCCATGACGGTCGCGAGGGTCAGCAGGGAGCCTCGTTCCTCTGCACAAATGGTACTCTGTTCGATCAGGCCAAGTTCGCCTGCGATTGGTGGTACAACGTCGACTGTTCTAAGGCCATCACGCTTTACAAGTATGTATCAATGTGCTTTTTCACCAATTTATGCAACCAATTCAAGTAAAACGTGTCATTGTGGTTTCTAAAAATGAAAGTTAACAGAAGTACATACGCATATTGAGATTGATTTAGACGGCAACACGGTTGGTTCGATGGCTGGGCAACCGGCTGCCGTGCAATGGGTTGCGGCTTCGATTACCGCACAGAGCAACTCTTTATGTCAAACTAAAAATTGTTGTTTTGGGTCTGGGTTTCATGTATATAAGAAATTGTATGTTTGTAAACGCGTAGTGAGTTACGTATTTTGAAAAAAAAAAATAGAATAATTATTTGTTAAATGGATTAAATCTCACTAATGAAGTAGTCTCAAGATTTTCCCTAGCAAACCCTTTTGATTTCTATTAAAAGTATAACGTAACAGGTCTATCAGTTTCAAAATGAAGTTACCTAAGAACATAATATGGTGCCCATCAAGAAAGCTTAATTAAGACCTTGTTATATTCTTAAAGAATTATTTACTATACATGGAACCAGGGTAGGTCATAAATTATAATTATAGAAAAGTGTAAATAAATAAAACATTTAATTGTTCTTGTTCCAGGTTGAACGCGGATCCTTACCACAACCCATTCATACCTAAACCCAAACCTGAGGAGGAAGTAGCTCCAGCTCATCCATCCCACGGACTCCGTCCATCTCACGGCATCTACTACAGAAAGATCTAGAATAGCAGAGAAGCAAACAAAACGCCATTACAGTAGGAAATAGCACATAAGTAATTTGGAAAAACCCATCGAAAATAGCTTTTTGTGATTTTAAAGCGTCCAATCTAATTCCAACTTTATTTTTCCGCATAATAGAATACATTTTGTCAACACCTTATCACGCATCCAACATCGATTTTTACACTTACATCGTAGAAGTAATTTTTGTTTTATTTAAATTATAAAAATACTTTTACATTTTTCCATTATTCATTATTGTAAAATGATACTTATTGTCATGTCGTGAGAAGATATTTTGTATTGGAGATTATTTTTAAACAATTACGTGTGCGTGTATTTAAACAGGGTCTGCCTTATTTAATTTTAAACACGTACAAAATGCACATTGTAAATAAGTTGTTTTAATGTAGATAATGGAATTGGATTTTTTATTTTTCGCGAAATGAGTATTGCCTTTATTATCTTACTAGTTAATAACAGAATGCTTCTCTGTACTTGCTTTACTTAAATTAGTAATAAACCTTGCCTTTTTTCACATCATTGCATTGGCAGCTTTAGAATAGATCTCATTTTCATATTTTTCGTATGCAATTTAATTTAAAAAAGCATTTACATAATGTAAATAGTAGCTGTAGCTAACGAAAATGTATTCAACTTTTTAAAAAAGAATATGGCAGACCCATTTTAAACTAGAAACAAAACAAAGTAGCACATTTCATCTCAAGAATTTACAACTTCATACCTATTCATACGCATTACATTAGATACATTTTTCCAACTTTTTTCATTAGTTTGTAGAAATTTCAACTTTCACTAGCTAAGAATAAATTTTGTAACATATTTTTCTAGAATTAAAAATATCTATTTTCTTATTTAAATGAGTGTTTTCTTTTAATTAAGTTCAGTCGCGTCTTAACGATGCAGTTGTGAATAGAGTGTGGTTATTTAAAGGTATTATATTGCTGGTTGATTTGAAAATGAAAGGAAAATATGGGTACTTAGTAAGAATTCTTATTAATATGGTTTATGTTCTTATGATTGCGTCTCGCAATTATTATTCAAATAATACAAGGCTCTAAGAATTGTTTGGTTAAGAAACATGTTTTACTAAATGTTAATGAAACGTCGCGCCTTTTTTCCCCGAAAGGGTAGGCAGACTTTTCGCTATTTGTGTTATAAGTCCTATGTAATAGGGGGTGAGCCTATTGCCATATACTGGGCACAATTTCAGACTCTGTGCTACTACTGAGAAATTTCCGAAAAACCGAAATATGTCCAGCTTTGCTATGCACGATTCGGCAATCGAACCTGAGACCCCTTGTCCAGCAGTCGCACTAGCGACCACTCGACCAACGAGGTGCATAATAAGTTTATGAAGAAATTCATAAGTGTAGCTCAAGTTTTTGAACAATAAGCCGTATGCCCAAATACACCTTTTACATACCATCGCAGAACTGTTAAGAAAAACAAAAGAGAAATGAGTATAGTGTGTTACTATCAAAATAAACATTGATCTTAATTAACTTTTATGAAAGCTTGAGAGTCGTATTTCGAACGTTTTATTTGATTGTAAATATAGTGAATGAACATTAATTTGTTTAGTTATAAAAATCACGTTTTGAACTTAATGGCTCACTAATAGAGACCATTATCCTATAAGGTTATTATAAAGTCAAATTGGATTATTGCGTTAGGTCCGATTGGTCTTTTAGGTCTAAAGGGTCTTTGAACGGTAAACGATTAGTTTGACATGAAATGTAGATCTAATGACACGTCAAATACCACAAATTACATTGGACATAGTTACTTGACGCTCCAATGGATAATCTGATTGGATTCCCTAAGTACTAAGTAGCTTAGCTAAATATATAAATTTAGATTAACATTAGGAATGTAATATTGACTAGTTTCACCTTCCTTACTATTCTTGCAGGTGTTTTGAACTGACTACTTAAATATTTTGCAAAGACAGGGCAGACTGAAACTTTAGGTTGCTTTTCCAACAGAGATGTGCTATGTAGCTATGCTACGAAGATGTAATAATAGCTAAGCTGTGTAACTATGTGACCGTTTCCACTGATATTAAGCTATGTAGCTGTGCGAAGAAGATGCGCAGTTCGAGTATGCGATGTATCGATAGTCCCTACTATCCATCCATAGCCCATCCATAGCACGCGCCTTTTTATAAAAAGCATATCGTAGCTGAGTCATTTTCTACTAGGGCTATGCTAATGATTGGTGGAAGCCAAACGCATCCACAGCAAAGTAGCATAGCTCTTCACTAGTGGAAAAGCAGATCTAAAACCTGCCTGTCAAACGTGGCGATTATATTCAGCCCTCTTATCAAGGAGGATCATAGTCCAATAGACTGTCTCGGGCTGTGGCGAAGGATTTTTGCAAAAAGGACTAATAGATATATTCTTATACACTGTAAAAGTAATTACGTTGAACGCTTTTATTCACCTAAGTCAATGCATCTGACAGAAGGTGCAAAATTGACTAAAAATTTTTTCATTGTTGCCAATATATTGGAACAAAGAATTTAAAATTCGACACAATATTGGCTTTCACTAACATTTTTGTCGTTGGTTTTGTTTTTAAAATTATTTTCAATACACAATATCGCAAAATAGGTGTACTTGTAGTACATGTATATTCACTCTTCACCAGTTATGTTGACAATAATATTAGACTCTATACCATCTACTAATGAATCAATTTCTTAAAGCCGTATAGACCTAATTAATCTTCCTTCGACTCGCATTTGTATGAACACTCGGCGTACAATAAATGTAATACAATAATATTTCGTTATAATCAAGTTAAACTGAAATGTGGCCTTTTTGCCGTTGGTGGAAATGTACGACAAATTCTATCGTGTAAATTTCTTGCGCGTTATAAATTCAAATTCTTCTTTATTTTAAACATATTTTTTAACGGTAAAACGGGGTGAATAGAATTCAAATGGTGAATAGATGTGAAAATATTTTCACAATATTTATTCACCGCTTCTGTATCTGTTCACCCCTCCAATTCTATTCACCCCGTTTTACGGTACACACAATTACCGATCTAAGACAAAAACTCATAATCATCTTACTATTCTATTGAAGTCAGAAAGTCAGCTCACACACACATACCTATCTATTCCGCAATAAAAAAAAAACAAAGAAAAAAAAAGAGAATCTGTTGCTACCCAAAGAATATTCGCCACGTCAGACTTCCGTACGGTAATTGACAGCGAAACAATGGCCGGATAACGTCGACGGTTCCGATAAATAGTAGCCGTGCACGGCCGGGTCCGGGCCGGTCCGTGATGTATGACGGCGAACGTATTGTTCCCGTTTACCTTAAACGGAATTATAATACGAGTGGTGTTATGAAGTTGATGTTGGGGCTGTTGTAATGTTTTTTTTGACGTGGAGTTCTTTTAGTTTTTTTTGTAGTTGGTAGGTGGTAGTTTTATATTATAACGTGTGTTGTCATTGTTTGCTGCCTCTAAATATTATTAAATAGTAAAGTTTATATTAGTTGTATTTGATCCTAAACGAAATTGGTCTCCAACGCAAATATTTTTGCTTGGAATATTACTATTAGGTATTCATTACTATAAAGAATTATTTTTTCAGCCATGGTCTGCCTACACTCCTTCCACTCGTTCGTCTCTTCGTAGACCTTTCTGTGGCCAATCCTTTTCATAGGCATCGAGTTCATCCCGCCATCTCTTTCTGGGCCTGGCGTTACCTAAAGAAATCCTGTTTAAAAAACAAAAGGCCAGCTATAGATAACAATTTTAAACGAAGCAAAACTCGTAATAATAACTTACTGTTTAATTTTTTTCCTAACAGACAGCTTGGCGCCTCTTTCACGCCAAGTTTTTTGGGATCTTCAAATTATATGCTATCAACTCCATAATTTTCAATTTTCTTACACCGTTTGAAGTATAAATTATCCGTAATTTAACAACTTCCTCGTAAAGAAAAGTCGGGGCTTTCTAAGCAAAATAATATTAAAGGTTTTCGAGAAAGCATGAACACTTTCGGATGAAAGCATAAAAGTGGGAGAGTGGGGAAATAAGGGGTATTTTGGAGAAAATGGAAGCATTAAAATGTATCCCCATTACATTAGGCTAATCTGCGTAGGATGCAATTTAAAATGGGGCACTTATGTATAAATATGTACACATTGTTCGCTTTAGTTACGTTTTTCTTTTTTTGGACATGGTGTGGGTTAATATTACGTTATAATCTAGTTAAACTTTTAAATGGCAATGTGGCCTTTACGCTGTTGGTGTAAATGTGTGATGAATTCTACCAAGAAAAATTCTCCCGATTTTCACTGTTTCAATAGAAATTCTGTAATATTCTTTATTATGAACCTTTTTAAACTATTTTCTTACACTTGTATTTTAAAGTCGTGAAGCTACTGTTGTTTCAATATTATAGTTGTGGCTATAAATACAGTTTCTGAAACAAGAACAAAAACAATTGTTTTAAACAAAGACCTCATTAGCAGGGCACATGTATCCCGTGGGCGAAAAACGTAACTGCTTTCGGGATTTTAATAAAATTTAATTTAATTTAATTTATTATCATTTCAACTGCCCCTTGTTCGGTGCAATTGTACGGTAACAAGTGAATTTTAATGAAATGCCCCTGGCGTTGTATTCTGTGGTGACGTGGAGTGACGCTCCACTGTTGAATGTTGGTAAGCTATGAGATTGTGTAGTAGTTGATTTTTCGTGACATGGCATGGCGGCAGGCAAGAGCTGTATGTTCACTTGATGGTGAGCAATCAGCGTCACCCATTGACATCTGCAACTGCTTGCAATGCCGATCCGGGGTGGGGTTTTGGACATCACATTGCCTTAATAAAATTATTACTTTAGTTTTTATGCGTATCTTTTTTTTCATTACCGCGTTAACTGCCATATCAGTCACCGGTGACCTCCGTAAGTGGAGGATTTGCCTTCAACAGTTTTCTGATGGCAGTTAAAGGCATAATCACTTCAACTATTATATACAAACCGCTGAGGACTAACGGGGAGGCCTTTGTTCAGCAGTGGACGTCTCTCGGCTGATGATGATGATGGTGATGATACAAACCGCACAAAAAGGGTCAATGTAACACTTTTTAGAGAAACATTTAAAAATTAATATTGTAAATCTATCAGTATACACGTCAAACTTGAGCTTGTGCCCCGCCAATCCGCGTCGTTTATGAAGACGCCGCACGTGCACCGCTCTCCTTCGAACGCTGCCCGCGTATCGTTCCGTCCAATTTACTCTGACACTTTATGTTTTCCTAGTAACTGCGATACAAGTACAGAAATATACTGTTATTATTTGTGTCGAGAACTAAGTTTTTGAGTATTAACTTAGTGAGATATTATTACATTAATTAAGATTTTTCTGTTTATACACGAAAACGGGACGAACTGACCAGTTTCAAGCTTAGCCAGGGTTCATAGTCATTGCGTAAAATACAACACAGTAATAATAAAAAAATATGCGATCCAGTATGGAATAATAGGATTATTTAGAGGGCCGGCTCGACAGATGTGATACCACGGCCTCACCAAAAACGGACATGAAACAACTCGCTTGCGTTTTGTTTCGTTGTGTGATGAGGTTACTGGAGACCCAATTGCTCCCTTCCCAATCCTCGATTTCCCAACAATCTTGCCGGCCGGCATCATACTTGTAAGGCCTCTGGTGTTTCAAGTATCCATGGGCGACGGCGATTGCTTACCATCAGGTGATACGTCAGCTCGTTTACCGACGTATACCATAAAAAACTCATTTTCAACCGGTATAATTAAAAATGTTAAATATAAAAATCAAATTCTTGTCTAATAATCAACATTTAGTTACACTAAGATTCCCAATACTTGTCCTGTCTGCGTTACTCGTTGAAGACGAGGTGTCTAAGTAAACTGGTAGCTTGAGCACGCGTCAGACACATGTCGCTTGCGTTCCGTACCGAGCTTTATTGCAAAAGTATAAGAGTAGTGCCACCACTGTGGCTTGTAATAGACAGCTCTTGTTTGTACTCGATAGAAATGTTTAGAAAAATAATCATAAGAATATTATTTACGTATCTAACGGTTGTGGGAATGTGTTTATTAGCACAAAAGCTACGAGGAACAAATGATTAAATCTATAACTAGCTGATCCGGCAAACTTTAGTACCACCTCAAACACTTCTCACCTTTTAAACCTTCCCTGGACTTTCATAAATAATTCAAGACCAAAATTTGCCAAATCGGTTCAGCCGTTTTCGAGTTTTAGCGAGACTAACGAACAGTAATTGATTTTTATAATATATAGATATAAAAATAAGTCGGGTTTTCATGACGCCATAACTCCAGAACGCCTGAACCGATTTCCACGGTTTTATATTCAATGGTAAGGTCTCGGGCTAGAAAACTCAGGAAAATTTTCAAGAGAAAAGCAGGAAAACAGGGAAAATCAATGGTGGCGAAACGGAGTTCGCCGGATTTGCTAGTCTGGTATAAATATCTATTAAAATGCAGAATAACGCATTAATAGTGCTTTTATCGCGTACATATTTTAGTCCAAATTGATTTAAGACTTAAAATAATTTTAGCACTTAGTAATTGCTTTAAGCTTTTTAACTTTTGGATTTAATAACACGAAATAAATAATGTATAAGTTTTATTGTAATCCTATTTGAAGATTAAAATCCTTATAATAATTTTACGAACAAAAACTTCGAAACTATATTATATTTCGACGGTAAAACCTCGAAAAATCCCGTCAAACATTAACGTAATCAATTTATTATTGGAAAAAATGTACCGTACCCTTTACCGGCGAGACAGGGAGGTATTTCAATTAATAAAGTTAATTCCAATTTCTTGCTACGCGTCGGCAGACATCATCTCAATTGTGAATTTCGATAGAAATTTGTTAATGCATCGAGGAATCCATTTAATTATTGACTCGACTTGTGATAGTTTCTGGGAAATTGTGTTTGGTTTTCGAATTCTATTCCATTTTAGCTTACTAGATGTTTTTGTTATGTGGTTCTTTGACTACCAATACTTTAATTTCTAGGATTTTAATATTCCTAGAGATATGTTGTAGCAGGCGTTGGAAAATGGTTGCTTCAAAGGTGGTTTGTTTAGAGGATCCCGTATCCTATGTTGAATGTGGTTAGCTTTTGTGGAGAAGTGAAGAAATCCCACGCTACCTAAAAACTTTCCTTAATTCTCCGTTTGAAGGTATTCCCATTCATCTAAAAACCGGACCCACCAGAGATTTAGTGTGTAGCTATGTTACGAAGATTTAATAGCTAAGCTGTGAAACTATGTGACCGTTTCCACTGATACTAATCTATGTAGCTGTGCGAGGAAGATGCGCAGCTCGATTATGCGATGTATCGATAGTAGGGAAACCATCCATAGCACGCATCTTTCCATATAAAAATATAGTTTAGCTGAGTCCGTTTCCACCAGTGCTGTGATGAATATGATTGGTGGAAGTCAAACGCATCCACAGCAACGTAGCATAGCACATTTCTGGTGGAAAAGCACGCTAATTGACCTTTCTCGATTTTAAATACCTCTAAGGACTTAAGGTCTGGAATAGTGTTAGTATTTATCTAAAAGATGACGTCACAAAATTCATCCTAGTACGAAATTGTTCTTTTATTACGTTTATGACTTTGTTTTCATTGTGAGCTACTGATTTATTGGAAAGGTAATTACTATTGCTTATTGTTATTACTGTGATAATAGCTGTGAAATCGCAGATATATTACGAGTTATTTTTCTCAAACTTTAGGGTACCATTGGAAACTCTGACTTATTGTAGAAATCAACAAACAAACTTGGAAAATTTTATGATCATTTCGGTGCAAAGTTCTTAAACTTTAATTTGATACCGTTTATTCAAATAGGTATATTAGCTTAATAATAAAGTGCTCGTAAGTGTGGTAAAAATACGGCGTGGAAAACTTAAACACTTACTTTTTATACTCCATACTAAAGCAGTATGAAGAAGAAAATGAAATATAAAAAGTAAAGTAGGAATTTTACCACCCTAAACAAAAAACTCTAAACAACAACAAAGTAACATGCAAACTTCAATACAAATTTTAGTGCATCAATACTTAATGTGTTCAGCAAATTAGACATAAATGAAATGTTTGTATTACCCCAAGTCTCGACACAACGACTCTACAGGGTGTTGTAAAACAGCAGTTATGGGCCCTCAACAAATCCCGTACCGGGTTCATAATGCTCTTGTAAATTAAATATGAAACCAGGTATTAGGTTTTGTGGCGAAACATCTGCTCATTATAAACAGACGGATTTATATTTTTTTTTTGCATAGTAAGTGTGATTGTGGGTGGTGAATGAGAAAAATGCGTGATGGGTTTTATGGGTATTATTGTACCAGGTGGTATAATGGGTTTCCTCCTGTATTGTTGGTACGTTTATAAACGTGTAATAAATGAAGAGATGTTTCGTGCGGGAATTGAACCTGCTACATGTTGCACGGTAGCCAATTGCTCAGCCATCGAGTTAATCATACTTTTAGAAAAAAGTTAAGCTGATTTTTGCAATTATGATATGAAATAACCAACCCACAGACACAAAACTTAAAACCAGTTCAGTAGAAAACAAAACAACAACACACAAAAAAAGGACCGTTAGATACAAATAAATGGCTATTTATATCCAGTGACGTCACTCCCTTACACCAGTAAGACGTTACAGAATGGAAACATACGTTAACCAATATCTTTTGGCCAATTGATTATTTCCTGCTTTCCAAATCTCTTGGGACGTTGGCTATTGTCGGGGAACTGCGGTACCACACAGTTTATCTTACAAAGGCCCATAAAAATAGGGGATGAGCCAAACAACTCTATAACGTCTTACCAAATGAATAGTCTGCCGAGACTCATAAATAAAGCCGACGGTACACTAGCACCAGATAAACGGGGATCTATTGAGCTTATATAGCACTTAGTGCGCGTTGAGGTATAGTCCTGCCCTTATAGCAAGGATTTATGTTTCACCTGTGGGTACCTTGCTTAGTTCGCTGTTTGATTGTGTTAAGTTTTAACGGGTTCGATGAAAAAAGTCTTGTGGCTATTTTTCTGGCTAAGACCAGTTATTGACTTGACTAAGGACTTTCTTTCTATAGTATGCGCGTAATTCTTCTCTTATTATTATTCTTCTGCAAAGTTAATAAACAATGTTCTTTAATCCATAATATACTGTTATTACGGTACTTTTATAGAGATTTCAACATTAATTTACACCTTTTTTTGAAGGGGTAAAATCATTCAATGAATACTCCCGGTTTGGGTGAGGCGCAAATGAGTGTCAGACTCTTACTGAATTAAAACCACACCGTTCCTACTCCTGCTTGCTGCTGGCCGGAGCCCCGGTAAATTCGCTAGGTAGTCTAATTTACACCTAAGTCGTACTTCAGCTACTTCAAGGTGCTGAAGAAGAAGTCGCGGGTGCACTGGTTTCCCAGAGAAAAAGTTAAAATGTTTCACATAAACTAAAATATCGTAAAATGATAGTATGTAATATATAATAGTAGTATAGATATTGCTATAGCTATAGTATTGCGTTCCATAAAGGGATATAATTAAATCAGAAGGATAAGCTAGATGCTGCAAAGGCGTCTTCTATATGGCTTCATATACATATGTAGGTGTAAAGAATAATATGTAAGGTTGGGAAAATATTGAGGAAATATTAAATTACAACTTTAGGGAAATATTTTATTTCATACCACTTTTACTGGCAGGTAGCTGATGTACTAAGGAGTAACTTAGGCTATTACTAAAAATATTTTATTTCGTAGGTTAGTCAAATAGCCCGTTGGTAATCCACGCATCAGCTGGTTACATTATAAGATTAAAAATCAATTTAAACGACTTAAAATCCATTTTATACAGCAAAACCAGTTAGAACTATTACAATTGTAGTCTATATGGACTAGGTATATCCATTACGTGGAATTAAGCGATTATTTCAAATGAAGCACAATATACGGTGGTGAATTGAAGAGGCTTCATTCCGTACAATACGTATATTAATAGAGGCGCTTAATCCTGCCGCATTACGATGTGGGTTAGTTGTTGAGTCAAGAGCGGTTGGAATGGCCTTGAAATTTTGAGCTAGGTACGAGTATTACTGGACTATCACACTAATATTATAAATGTGAAAGTTTTTTTGGATGTTTGTCCGTCAATCACGCTGAAACTACTGGACGAATTATGACGAAATTTTGGGATAACTCACTTGGGTGATAGGAACCGCGTGTGAAGCCGCTAGCAGAAGCTAGTAAGACATTAAACCGTGATGATAATGTCAAAGTAATCCATATGTATTGTATTGCCATTTCTACTTTTCTCGCAGTTCGGGAGAACTCTTGCCACATGTGTGAAGATAAATACCAAATTCCTCTTATAAAAAGAGACTTACTGACACAGATGACTAATGAAAGATATTATATTCAAATTGAGGAAGAGGGTGTAGATTCCCATTAAGAATTTAGTGACTAGAACAAGTAGAATAGAGAAGAGGAAGTAGATATAATAATTATGTGTCAGTTAGACTATCATGGACATTGTATAATTGGCATTATGATCAATTATATACACGTCTCACCTTCCCCTTCGGAGATAAAAGGCGCAACGAAAAAAAACCTTATCAGACATTCTGAAAAAGAAAATACGTCAAGTATATTTTCCAACGAATCATACGAGTAACCGCTTCAGCAAATAAATTGTACTCCAAAGTTACAGGAGTAAAGCGTATTAATTTAGGAGAATGCCGCTAAGAGGATGATCTGCGGTAATTAGGGCTGCACATTGGGAACAGACTGGGTGTCAGGAACGGTTACAGTAAGATGTGGTAACGTTGTACACAACACGTACATATACTTATGTAGCCACGTTTATTGTTCTAAGTATTTAATGAGGAATATCAGTTGGTTCTCTTTGGCTTTTTTCTGGCTTCTTTAGTCTTGTGTAGATTCGTAGTTGGAGAAGTTATATTATTTTGTTTGGTCCTTTTGTGATATCCACTTATCTTCTTTCTTATCTAGGGTTTTTAGTTTCATGACAATTATGAAAGTAATCTTTAGTATAGAATCATGCGGAAATCCATGCTACACTTTTTTATTGGGGGAAATTATTCAATAATTTCTCCCGCCTTGAGAGAGGCGAGAAGGTGTCAGAGTTTTACTGACTAAAAACCACCCCGTTCCTCTGTTTTTCGAGCCGGAGCCTCGGTAAACCCGCTAGGTAATCCGCAATGATACACTGACAATACAAAATATTTGTAGTTTTTACTAAAAGTGGAATAAAAACTAAAAATGTATTGTATTGAAAGTAATCTTTGTTTTAAACTTTATTAATTTTTTTTTTTCTCTAACATTTATTTAAAACATTTTATACAATCGAATTTTAGTAATTTCGGTTCATAATTAAAGACGTTAGATAATAAAATTACAAGTAAAAAGGTTCCATGATTACAATTGACACAGAAATCACGATTTTATGACGATTACTTCATTATTCCGGCCGGCCCGTTCCGAAGCTTCAATTTATTCAATTATACCAATTTTAATTAAGAAAATTAAGGCACAGATCGTAATAAAATTGTATTTTAATTACTCGAATCGCAAACGCGAATCTCTATAATGACTGCTCCCATTCAAGTGTATGAATTATCAAGTATTTTCTCGTAATTGAATTTTAATTTTTGTACTCTTGACGTCAGAAGAATATCTGGGTCATTTAGAGTTATTAAAATATCCTAAGTCCAAAACCAAGTGGATAGAATACAATTAAAATATAAGTAGGTAGATTTAATTTGTGACCAATGTATGAAAAGTACGTCAGAAGTAATTTCCATTTGTTTCTCATTTCAATCATTAAACACACCCAAACTCATTCTCCGGCAATCAAAAACAACACAAAGAACAATATTTTCGAACGAATTCACCCAAAATTGGTCATAACTTCAACAGAAAACTGTATTTAAAATTAATTTCAACTGTAAGTTTAGCAGTCTGGCTTCGAAACTGAATGGTTCAAAATGCTGGACAGAAATTAAGCCAGCAATAATGGAGACACCATTGCTAGGCTTTAAAAAGGATCAGAAGGACCATTTTGTTCTCTTTTTAAATCGCCATACAATGCCCGCTCAAAGACTTTCACAGGATTCTATTTTTGAAATATGCGATCGTTTGACATATTCGAGCTGTAATGCCTTTCAATGTTTTAGTAGAATGGCCAGTATCGATGAAGGTTTTGATCAGAAATCACACTGTGTTCATTATCAATGCCTTTTGCCTAAAAGCCAACACGTTTTTTTATTACTAGCTTCTGCCAGCGCCTTCTTCTGGGTTAAATCGTATCCTATCACCCAAGTCAGCTCATACCCTGTCTGTATAACAAATATCATTAAAATCCGTACTATAAATACAGTGCGATTGTCGGACAAATATCCAAACATTCAAACAAACAAAAGTTTATAACATATTAATTTGAAAGACAATGAAAAATAAGTCACGATTAAAATCATATTTATTATATCGTCATTTTTACTATATTATATATTATTTTTTACCTTAATAGTCCTCTAATGTTTAAGGTGAATCGACAAACAAGAAATATAACCATGTTTATTTATAAAAACCTACAGTAAAGGCACAGAATAGATAATTTTCCCCGTATTAAAAATAGCATTACGAGTATAATTGGATCTTCTGTTGTTTCCTTATCTATGTCGTCATGGTGAATGAACGGGAAGTTAATTTCGGCCCCTTTTAAATTTTTCTCTGGCTGTTTTTTTTTTTTTTTACTGATGGACGTAACGTGGGCGTCTATGAAAGTTTAAATTGGCTGCCAATCTGTTCATTGTTCGCCATAGTCAAGGATTGAGGTGAAACAGTTTCCTGTGTGTTATATAGAAGCTAAAATGTTTAGAAATAAAAAAAGGGTTCGTTTAAATTTTTGATGAATTGTTGTGTAGATATACCTAAATTTAATTTAGTGAAAAGTTATACCTAAAAGAGGAATTGAAATGAAAGATTGTTTACTGGGAGTTATTTATTGAAACTTTCTGTACCTACATAAAGTTAACCTATGTTCACATGGCAAGCGGTAAACGCAAGTTCTGTTTATGTACGCTTACTACTAAGTACATTCGGTATCCTTAGGAAGAGTTTTCTTTACGTCTCGAGCGCGTTCGGCTTTCTGATTGGCCGGCTTGAATAAACCAGCCAATCACAGACCCAAAAGCCGTCATTTCGGTTAATCTAAACGTAAATCAAACTCGTACTTACTAAGGGTAGTGTGTGTAAAATGCATGTACTTATAAGCACACGTCATCAAACCGCGCGCTTAATACTTGCCATGTGAACACAGCTTTACAAGTAGTTGAGTAAAGTTTGTAAGTGGACATAATTATATTGACCTTTTATGAAATTAACTACTACTTACGTTTGGGGAAAAGTTAATATAAGTTATCAAGGACGCACAAAAGATTAAAATCATTACTTAAACTTATAGCTAAATATCCTCAAAAATATACATAAAACTTCAACTTAAAAAAATCTCTATAGGTATTACAAAATCGGGACCAACATCGAGAAAGTTGAAAAACAAACAAACAACAAAACGATCCAATCAACGATATACATTCCAAGCGACTCGCAATCAGACACTTAGTTCCCGTACAACGGGAAATGGAACTTTTGAAAGAAATCAAGTAGTCTGCCAACTTCCCACTTCACTACTAACAAGAAAACTATTAGCAATTATCAGTTGCCGGGCGTTTCAATCAATTTACAAGTCGAAAACAAGGCGCTTCAGTAAATACCATCACAACATTACATTTGCACACAGAAACACCTTATTTTTACCCCCTTACGGTTTATTTTCAAATGCTCCATGTAATGAAATAAGTTTGTCAAAACAACGATATGGTTAAAGACGTGACAAGCCAGCAATTTCATCCTTTTGTGTGTTCTGTTTGATTTTAAAATTGGAATTATGAGGTCGAATTTGCACGCTTTGAATTAGGCGGTGTTTTTAATGATGGAATGAAAGAGGTTTTGTTGTTTTTAAAAATGGCCAGTGTTATTTATGGAATTAGTAATTTTTATTTTTAATTTTGTGTTCTATTTTTGGTTCATGTATTTGAAGTAGTATGTAAAAAGGGATATTTTCACGGGTATTCCTTACGTATCACCGTATTTATATGTTTATTTTTAATTATTAATTATTAAGATCTATAAAAATAGATGACGTTTTTCTAATTTAATTAAAAACTAGTTTTCAACACACATTTACATCTACACTTTTTTAATATATAAAGCTGAGGAATTATTCTGATGTTTATTTGAACGCGCTAATCTCTGGAACTACTGGTTTGATTTGAAAAAATATTTCAGTGTTGGATAGTAGTAGTGGTAGTAGTAAATATTCATTTTTATAAGTTCCACTCCACAGTCACATTGATACTACTCGTTTAGCTGCACTACCATTTGGTATACTGTAGCATTTCCTAATTAACAGTACGAACGTTATAGATTCGTCGTTATTTTTAGCAGACACGTCGAAAGCAGTCAAAAAGGTTGCCGGCCTTTTGTCTTCTCTCAAAGTCTCAGCCCATAACAAAGCGAACGACTGAGTATAAAGAATTCAAACATGTAGTTTTTAGGCTAACAAGGGCTAACTTGAGCCTAAGTCAATATGTACAGAAGAATGTTTTTTACACACGATTATACTTAATCCAAACGAATTTTCGAAAAGGGCTCTGTTTGATCTTAATACTTTTATTTGTTGTTACTGGTATTGAGTTACCCTTGGCTTGTTAGATCAAAGAAGTTTATTTTAATTAGATTTCTTAACCCAAATTGCTGGCTTTTATTAAGGATTCACATTCAAAAATTTAAGTACTTAATATCGTCACGCCTTTTATCACCGAAGGGTTGGGCAGAGGTGCAAATTATGGCACGTAATGCCACTATACAATGTACCACTTTTACCATTGGTGTTATATGTTCCATGTAGGTGGTGAGCCTATCACCATATACCAGGCACATTTCCAGACTCTGTGCTACTACTGAGAAATTTTATAAGCTAGGTACCTAATAATTGTAAACAATTTCTTAAATCATATCTACCATTAACTATATGGCTAGAATTCCTACAGAATGATGTTTTTTTAACAGAATTACAGACTTACCAGCACCCTTCATAAACTTAACCAATTTCTACACCCTGTACTCTAAGAGCTACATGGCGTCTATAGCTATGTTTCCTCAAATTAGGGTTTCATCTACCACATTAACTCCGATATTGGCTGCAACCACTCCCCCTGTATTTACGAGTACCTCGCTAACATCTACAACTGATGGTGCCCTAGTATTAGATTAGGGAACATGACGAGAACCCTCGTGTTTTTCCTGTCGGTTAGGCTTGTGATTGGGCTGTCATGAACGATCGATTCTGACGCGACTCCGTGACGAATGAGTGACGGAATTTGGATGGGTGGGTACAGACTTGCGATTTGTAGGCATTTTAGATACTTTGTATCTTTTTTATTCTGTTTTCGGTAGTTTGTTTTAAATTAAGAATCGATTGTACGAGTAAGCTAGTTTGATTAGTAGGTAAGTATTTTTAAAATGTTGTCTAGATGGACTACGTGTTGTAATGTGCCCCTCTGCTTACCCCTTCGGGGATAACAGGCATGACGTTGCGTGTTTCTAGATGGATATGGCATGGAGTCTAGAATTTTCCTTTAAAAGTTGGTACCATATTAATTTATCTGTGCTGTACATCTTTATCTACCACCTTGTGGGTAAAAGGCTGGTGTTTTCGTGTGTGTTGGCGATCTTCTGAAGTCTTGTATCTTCTTAGACAATCCAGTCTTTTTTACAGATGGTTCGACAGTTATGTATCAGGATAAACTGATGATAGGTACATTTCATCATTATCAAGACATCCACTGCTAAATATAGGCTCAATGGCTTTCAGATCAGCTCGTTTATTGAAACGTTTACATGTGTAGTAATCAAGATATATCAACTAATACGTTGACGCAAGATGCAATCGTCGTATTTAGGTCATTCGGACAGGGGTGACCTAGCACAGGATGCCTTGGAATTAATCTAGATATTACATAGAATTACGTTATATCCGTAATATGTATTGAGCTATTTGATCGGATGTGTGTCGTGTATTTAAATTTCAAATCTTTCATATGTGTTACTGCTGGACTATGGACTTCCTTTACACATAAGGAGTTTATAGAAATTTCCATAGTTGTCAGCTGGGTTGAAGATTGCAATTTAAAAAGATTTATCAGAGAGTGCTGTTGCCCTGTCCCTGTCAAATTTCACTATACTCGTAATGTCTGTCTTCTGCCTAAATTCACCGAGGGAAGAGGAAACTATCCTTTTCTTTCTTTCTTCTCTTTCAATTACTTCTTCTGATTAATTTCGTTGCGGGATTCAAGACAAGATTATTCATGTCCCTAAGACGCGCCGAACTTCAGTGTTTCGGTGTTTTCATGGTTGTAACTATCTACTTAAGATCCTGGCTTACAGGAGTTGCAGCTGTATAGGGAGGTTGTGGCGGGCTTGTCCCATTTAAAAAAAAAGACTCGAGGTAAGAGTGAGGATGATATTATTTTACTTCGTCTCCGCCACATGACTTGGCAACTGGATCAAGGTATTTTTTTTCCAAATGAGTTATTGATGTTGTATCTATTTTTTTCTAATGTTCTAGACAAAACAGCCCGTCTGCACAGTCCAGTTATGTGTCACATTCGACAGGGGATTCGATTCATTCCCGGATATTGAGGAGTGACAGAATTTTAAAGGAATGGAAATTAAATTCCGAAGCTTAAGTTAGTTGATACATGTAATGAGTGATCAGACTTTGGGAAATGAGAAGAGTTGTGTACTTGGGGGAGTCTAAGGTGACTTAGGGTGACTTTTTGAGATTAAAATTGAATAATAACACTCTATTAATGGCCAATATAAGGCTGAGTATAAACGAGCAATATTTTCTTATTACTAAATTTTTTTAAGGGGGAAACATCATCTAATGACTTCTTTCGCTTTTGGTGGGGTGAGAAGGAGTGTCAGACTGTTGATGACTAAAAACCATCCCGTTCTCCTGTTTTTCGAGCCACACCCGGTAAATCCGCTAGGTAGTCCGCAGCTCTGGCGCATTACTAGATAAAATTTACCTTTTAGTACATTCATAACATGACTAGAGTAAGTTAATGTTACATTGTATGTGCACATTGTTATTTTATTTTTATATTTTTGTGATTGGTCAAGGTTGCCAAATTCAATTTATTCCATAAGTCTCATTTACTAAGTAAAATCGTAAACATTTTATACCTTAATTTTTATAGACCGCCTTCCTACCCTAGGGTGTCGTAAAACTAGTGAATTGAATAGATTAGAAAATTGATATTTATATTCCCTGTAGACTGAATGACACATGCTGCTGGTAGTCTATTCATGAATAAAAATTGTTATACATATTTTGAGCTTATGTTTTAAACCACGTAGTAGCTACAAATAAATAATAGGACTTCATCTACTAAAGTTGCGTTTTTCATGAAATTAGATGGAGAGAATTTTAATATTTTGCGTAATTATAGCACAACAAAAGTAGCACTAGATAGTAGACGCTAGTATTTTTTTTATGTTACATATAAGCCGGTAATCGAGCATACAGATCACCTGACTCCACCACCACCAGAAATATAGTACAACAAAGTAGCACTAGATAGTAGGCGCTAATTTTTAGGAGAATAACATGTACGTTACTAGTTATAACTTCTCTTTATCCAGTAACACCGTTTCTCCAGTTCACCCCTAGTACAGAAACCATCAGTATAAAATACAATATCCACATTCACTCATATAAATTCCAATCAGGCTCAAGCTAGGAAGTTATTGGAAGTTAGTAGCAGCAGCATTGGACTGTGTCATGTCTCCACATACCACATACATATTAATTTGAGACGAGGTACATATCAATATTAACAAGTGACTGAACATTTCAATGGGTGCGAGAGGACTCCATGTCACGTAGATCAAGTTGGGAGACATTTGGTGTTATAACCAACAGTTTCTGTTCTGTATAATATTATTAATAACATAAACTTTTGTCAGCGGCTTCGCAAGCATTCCCGTGGGATAAAAAGTATCGTATCATCCAAGGCAACTCATACCCTGTCTGTATACCAAATTCCATCAAAATCCGTTCTGTAGTTTCAGCGTGATTGACGGACAAACAAACTTTCCCATCTATAATATTAGTAATAGTATGAAGTATAATATGATTTAAAGTAAAAATCTGTATTGAAGTAAACATTAATTTATTGAATACTTATATTAATTTATAATGTTGGGTTTGTACACCAACTCAGAGATAAAAAGATTGGAGATTTGTTTAATAGAGTAATTCGGTATTTTGCATCACATCAAGTGCCCACTGCTCAGCAATGGCCTTTTCAGACACGTTAGTTTGGTATTTAAATGTCTTGTAATATTATTACCACCCACTTTGCACACCTACGTGTAAGGTGTGCTCTTAATTCACATGACTAAATATAACAAGTAAGAAGTACTCAATGTGAATCCCATACATGTGGGTGGTTATGTTCAGACATACAAGAAAACGGAAGCCACCTTCATTTTTCTTTACCACCTCAGTTTTTTTTAAGTTAGGTAATATCCCTAAATCCTCCTAAGTCGGAAAAATACTATGTCGAAAACCGCATGAAAATCGATTCAGCCAAACGCGAGGTAATCGCACACAAATTCCCGCCGTCAAACAACAGTTTGGTGGGTTTATGTAATGTTTATTTTTTGTAAAAAACAAATAAAGAATTTTATTATTATTATTATTACAGACATACCTACTTTTTTTCGAAATCGGTTAAAAAGAAAGTTTGGCACTAACGATAGACCAAAAACTAAAACCGCGTCCTCTCCTAAATTGTACTGTATTAAGTTCGACAGGTAGTACGTCTGGTGCAGGCGCCTTCAATAATTTTATGCATGAAATTTGCTTCACGCGACTTGTATTTAGTTTAAACAGACAGGCGTCGTGTGTTGGCTTTACTTCCCCGTTACTTCGCCTTTGATATTTGCACTTACATCTCAAGCTTTGCTTGCAACATGAAATTAATATGTTTGTTGTTTGCAAGTTTTGTTCAAGGTATGAAATGAAGTTTTTGGGGTTTATTCTTGTTTTGTTAAGTGCGAGTGTTTTGTTTTGCTTCCAGCATCAGTATGGGCTTTAACTTGATTTATGGTCCTATATCTCTTAGATAGGACAGAGAGCGTCCACAGAGGTTCTCCAACTCGATCGGTGTTGCGCTTCTCGCTTTACGTCATTTCGATGGTCGCCGCGACAGTGCGACGCCAGGTTTGCCGAGGACGGCTACACTTCCTCTTCCCCATTGGATTCCATTCCAAAGCTTATTTAGGAATATGATCGGGATCCCTTCAGAGTGAGTGGTCAATCTATGCTCATTTGCTGTAATTAACGTGTCAATTGATGGGATTTTCTCAAAAGGTCACTAAATACCGAGAATGCGACGCAAGCATGCTTTAACGGTTGGTAATAAAATGTTGAAAACTTGTTGTATAAAAATTCTTCGTTTATCACTTTTGGTAAAAATGTGTTTAGCATTAGTCCCACCCCTATCACATTAGCGGGTGAATTGGCTGTAAGTGCACATTTACCAACCCCAATAATAAAATACGTGATTTTATTTTTTTAATATTTGTCACCCCATCTTTCGAATCTTTTATCCGCATATCTTGATGCACGTACACAATATTCCCAAGTTTGAATCGTAATACCTTTTTTCTCGATTCGCTGATAAATCGGGAAATCGAGTGGTGAGTTCAAGAACTTCATACCGTTGAAAATTTTCTATAATCTAAGCGGAAATGGGAATGTTCGGGCGAAATGACTTTATGTTCAAACGGTTTGAGGACACAAACTAAGAATTTTCTTGTGAAGTTTTCGATAAAAACGTGAAAAGGAGAGATTTTATGATTGAATTTCTGAGAGTTATTACAACCAGTGTGATGGGAAATTTCCATATAGGTACTTGTATTTATTCGAAGGATGGAGACTCGTATTTCCTAGTAATATTGTTAAGAGTTGGATATTTTGGAGTATTTCACAAGTCGCTTGAACGTTTTCCTTGTATTTGTTTACTTATTCAACAAGTTTTGCATATTCAACTTTGGAAAAGTATCTTTAAAACATATATTTTTTATCAATATCAAAATATTGAATATTATTAAAATTATAATGTTGTTTATTTGACATAACATTTTTAAGACCTGAATTATAAACCTGAATTGTCCCTAACTTGAAAATAATTTGTTAATAATAAACAAATAAGTAAAACATATCTAATGTCGAGAAAACTACAAGTCGCTGTAAAAATTACTAAACTTTTTTAACTTACTATTGTAACTTTATTACCAAGAAAAAGAAAATTAGGTTAATTGAAAGATTGAAAATTTTTGTCTAAAGAATTACTTGGACGTGTAAAACTGAGATTTTTTAACATCCCTCGGGAACTATTTGCACTTTACATTTTAAAAGAGTCTGCATTTAAAATTCCTTTGAAACCCATTAAATCTTTTTCAAACGTAACAGTTCTCTGATGTCTGCGCTCCTGTGTTCTTGGAACGTTTAATTTATTAAATCGGTTGCCTATTTAGTTTAATTGAAAAAATACATATTTTTGTTTTACTATTTTAAAAGCCACCATTGCCATCTTTAACGTTAGATTGCTTAATATACTTTAACATTTAACTTTAGTTGTATTTAGTTTTATTATATTTCGGAATAAATAATACAGTAATCAACTTGAATACTACAAACAACATAACAATATTCTACTTGGAATGTTTCATGGATTTACTAGATTAAAAAAAGTTTTAGTGTTCATGGGCAGTGTCAATTGCTTATCAGATAAACCGTCCGCAATACCATAATAAGTCGGATAATTAATAAGCACGAAATTATGACTGTAAAAAAATTTGAAACTAAAAAACAGTCTATTAGGTCTCATAATAAACTCCCCGATCGATTTGGATACTGGTGACCAGTCTGTCTAACTAAACTAGCCCAATACGCAGGAGATATTATAGTGCACAAGTGTGTGTGCAAACACAAGTGCACTCTCTGTTCTCTCACTCTCTGAATCTCATTAGGTTCGATGGGGCGGCAGACCAACCAATTGGACCGGAGAGAGATCGAGCGCAGGACCATCGGATTTACGTGCTTTCTGAGCCACGGGGTGAAACACCGGCGAATTTCCTGACTCCGGACCTATAATGGTCACTTTACTCGGAAAATGTCATTATCACTTTTTGGAATCTCAACACAACCGTGCACTTAAGCTCTCATACTAAAATCTAGACACACGGCAGTGTGTCCGCCAAGTTCGAGCAAAAAAACCGACACACCGGCCGTGGGTTATATTACACGAACCATTTCGGGCCAAGTTCGACCCACCTATAACTCAAAATCTATTTTATCTACGCATATGAAATTTCTAGTATCTGTCGAGATCTACTTACTTATCTAAAATACAAAATTTCATTAATGTACCTATTGTAGATCTAGAGATATTGACGTCAGAAAATCGCTATTTTTACTATACACTCACTGACTGACTGACTGACTGACTCACTCACTCATCAAAAACCTAGACCACTTCCAATGGTCGTATTGACTTGAAATTTGGCATGGAGGTAGGTCTTTAGGTCAAAGTAAAGGAAAAAATCTGAAAATGGCCAAGTGTGAGTCGGTTTTAAAAATAATGAAGGTGTAAATTCATACCCCTAAGGAAGTAAAACAAAAAAATTATCTATATCTTCCAATGGTCGTACCGACCTAAAATTCGTTACGAAGGTTTGTATTTAGTCAAAGTAAAGTAAAATAAGAAAATAAACCTTACAAAAATAAATGAAATCCCACCCAAAACATAAATGTGAAAGGCTGCCAAGTTCGATAATATTGGAATGCTTCGCCTATAAAAGAAGTGAGATCTAAATAAGTACCAAGTTCCATACACAGACCTCAGTTAAAAATGATATAACTTGGCAAGTTTTAATAGAAAATTATATACTTGACTCATTGCCTTTAGTAGGTTTATAACAAAGTGTATGAAAACTTGCCAACTTGTTATATCATTTTTAACTGAGGTCTGTGTATGGAACTTGGTACTTATTTAGATCTCACTTCTTTTATAGGCGAAGCATTCCAATATTATCGAACTTGGCAGCCTTTCACATTTATGTTTTGGGTGGGATACTCAACTATAGCCCTCAATTTATACAATTCAACTACCTACAATAAGCGTAAAATAAAGTTTAATGGCAACAAGACATATGGCCAGATTATTCCCTAAAGCTAAAGTCGGCAGTTCAGAGTGCCTGCGGGCGCACACACGACTACACTCAAGCTATACAAAACCAATATAAACTGACCGTTGAATGTACGGAAATATCATACAAAGCGAGACCATGATAAACTGGTTTTGTGTAGCTTGGGTTGTATTGTAGACCTGTACAGACATGCAAATACGTCATTAGCATCCATATGTTACTTTGGAAGCCGTGACATACATGTCAGTGTGCTCAGTTTATAGGAGATTAATTCGTGTTTGTATTATGTTGTTCATGAACCGGTGTCGGTAGACTAGACTTCTTGACTTGACAGATATATTGGACCTAGGTCAATGAGATATGTGATATTCTTCTTTTTTACTGCGCCAGAAGGAGGATGTTTTTCGAGAGTATGTATGTATGTATGTATGTATGTATGTATGTATGTATAATTGTTTGGCACGCTCTGCAGCCTAAACGGCTTGATGGATTTTGACTTGAGAGGTGTCGTTGGATTCGTATTTACTGTGAGAGTGACACTGGATATATCAAAATCTTTTAAAAAACAAAATGGCGGTTTTTTTGCGCCAAATTCGAATTTTGCTTACTCTCTAGCCTAAACGACTCGATGGATTTTGACTTGAGAGGTGTCGTTGGATTCGTATTTACTGTGAGAGTGACACTGGATATATCAAAATAAAAAAAACATAAAACTAAAAAAAAAAAAAAAAAAAAAAGGTAATTTAAAAAACTAAAAAACCCGACTGCGTTTCTTTATAATATTAAAATGAAAAAACCCTAAAACAAGAAAGTCATCGTAAAATTTAAGCAGTCAGGACCCATTCTAGAAAGCCAGCCGTATGTGCCTTCACAAAGTCTTTATATTAAGAATGGGTCCCGACGGTTATTTAATATTACAAACAGATACTCCAATTTTATTTATATGCGTATGTGTATAGAAATGTATAGATTAGACATAAGTGTGACCTATATCTGTGTATAAGTTGAGGTAAGTTAAGATCCTCGGAGGTAAATTAAAGGACTAAGTCCATGTGATCAACGTCGCGGCTTCCCTGTAATTAGATAGTCAGTTAATGATAGCGCAGTAATCGTGTCATGAATTACCTATATTATAAGGTAGCTTAGCAGATAATCTGACTTCTAAGATTTAGGCTGAGTTTCCACCAGAGATGTGCTATATAGCTATGCTACGAAGATGTAATAGCTAAGCTGTGAAACTATATGACCGTTTCCACTGATACTAAGCTATGTAGCTGTGCTACGAAGATGTGCCGCCGCAAAGTAGCTGTGCGAGGAAGATGCGCAGCTCGAGTATGCGATGTATCGATAGTAGGGAAGCCACCCACAGCACCCATCTTTCCATACCAATACATAGCTTACCTGAGTCCGTTTTCAACAGTGCTAAGCTACGTGTAGCAATGAATATGATTGGTGGAAGCCAAACGCATCCTCAGCAACGTAGCACAAATCTGGTGGAAAAGTACCCTAAAGATAGTACAGCTTTGTACACCAAAATTCTAAGTTGGAATAATCTAGCAATCATATTTAGGTGGTAGTTCTAATATGCTCTAGTTAATTTACCAGTACCAATTGTAGGTATTAGAGAACGGCTTAAAGTTAGCATCGAACACAATTTTAAACTCCTATCAAACTAACCAACTTGAGAATTTAACTCACAATTTGATCCTACGTCCTCGTACTCTTGCACTTACAATAGGTACTCATACCGTAAACACCTAGCCGATTATTCCACATATAACCGTTCAACTAAAATACAGTAAAGGTTGATGTCAATTCACACGAACAAAAAAAAAACAACAACCTGTAGCTCCAAACTTACATATCTATTTCCAAACTTATGTTGTGCGTAAGTCATATTACGTTAGCGAGGGCGTTACCTCCCCGGGTAGATATCAAAATCTCGTGTAATCGCACTCCCGGGCTATAGATTAGAAGCCCGATGCGTAACTGATACGGGAATATATCGAATTGTATTCACATGGCTTATGTGTAACGTGTATAATACATAATCTCTACGATAGTCTGATTAGAAACGTATATAATATTAATAATATCTTTTTATTTATTTCAAGGCGAATATGAATGGGGCCGTTGGTAGAGGGCGCCCTAGACGGACATATAGAGACCAGATTGGCGATATATTAAAGAAGGGCCAAATTAAGACGCGACGTCGCCGCGTCTGCGCACGCTGTACACGATGGAGAATCCCTCTGTGATTCGAAACTAGTAGAGCTTTTCTCCATTAATGTACGTGATGATGGTTTTTAGTTATGTAATTAAGCTACGATTAGGGTATTATTAAGATGGTAAGATTTAACTGAAGTTAGAGTAGAGTAAGAGGTCAGGAGTGGATATCTTGTGGCTTATATTATGATGATGATAACAGCGCTTCGTTAGTATATATGCAGGTCGTGGCTTAAAAAAACATGATGAGAATAACCGGCTGTTAGGTTTAAGACAACTAATATTATGTTGTCTGTTGGTGCATACTAATAACATCTAAGCATAATATCGTTTCCCGCTTAATATTCCAGAGTTTGGGTTAATTCATAAACGTAGTGGTTATGATGAATAGTGCTTGGTGAGTGATGGATGAAGCTTCTGTTTATCATAGTTTGTTGTTGTGTTATGGGTATTCTTTGGTTTAGTAGATGTAATGGTCACTAGGTATGAGGAGAGCACACGAAAACAGAAGAGATTCGGACCGCAATCTGATGAGGTTATTCTTCGAGTCTCGTAGTTCTTAGCTGTACTGGTAATGAAGTCTTATGTGTATATGTTATGCAGACAATATAATTATGTATTGCACTAGACCTTCAAGACTGGTCGACAAACATACATACGGATCACCTGATGGTAAGCAATCATGAATACCCGTACTGGATCTACAAGTACATTGTCGGCCATTTAGAGATTATGTATGGGAGGAGGATTAGAACCTATGGGACAGAGAAAAATATATTATGAAATTCAAATACTTCACATAGTCACTATTTTTATTAGTACTATAAATTGTTTTATTTCTGGTCTGGTATCTTCCAACTTGTACCAAACATATAACCATATTGTATTAGCATGATTGCTCGAGTTATTAGCATTTATTTAGGTCCGCCTCGTTACCAGGCGTACGCCCCTTGAATATTCTATTGCTGTAAAACACACTGTGCGTGAAAATTCGGCTGTAAGTAGCTGAGATATTTCTGAAGGAAGTGTGTTTCCATGTATGGGTTGAAACATAAGGTAAGTAGGTATTTATGATAAAAATATTATGGTAAGAGGTTTTGGTTATTTATGCCATTATTTTCGAGAAGACCTTCTCTCTGGAAATGAAGCAATATATCTCTTATTTGGTTTTTAATACGCTTGTGGTTCCTCTGAAGTTGTAGGTGTACTTAGGCTATGGTGTCCACTAACTAACGAAAGGGCTTCAAGTTTTATCGGTACAAATACATAGTTATATCAGTAAGATGATTGTTCCCAATCTTCCCAAGCCCCCGATTCCCCAACAAACCTAAAATTCCTAACCCCCAAAAGGCCGGCAAAGCACTTGTAACGTGTCTGGTGTTTCAAGCGTCCATAGTCAGCGGCGATTGCTTACCATCAGGTGATCCGTCTGCTCGTTTATCGGCTTATTCCATAAACAAAAATGTGTTACCAATTTATAGTAAGTGGATAAACTTGTTAACGAAAATCTGAAACGAAAAAGGATACTTCAAGTACATCTAATACATATAGATCAAGTTACTACGATAATATACTGGAACAAAACTAAACATATCTGTACAAATCACTTACCCAAAGGTACTATTACCTCAAACTCCATTTTTCCTTAGGCAAGGATCGCAGGAAACGATAAGAGGGCCCGATTGACGGTAATACTTCTAATTCTAACGAAAATTCTTCTTCCAATATTTTCTCGACCATAAGGTAAGGACTTTCTGATAGGGTTTTATGTGGAAAGGTGTATTGGTATTTTGTTTAGTATGTTTTTCGTAATTCTGTTTTGTATAGCTTGGTTTTTAGGTGACGGCTTACGAAAAGCTGGTTTAATTTTGATGTTTTTAATGAAATCAAATTGATCCTGTTAATACTTTTTTTTTGTTTCCAGATGATCATAAACAAAAGCCGATTTTAATAAAATTAAGCTTTCAGCTATAAAATAGCCAACTGCCCGCCAGCCATCTTTACCATAACCATTTTATGCCTCGTAATGAAAATTAAATTTAACAGAGCCACCCAAAACCGAAGGCCCATTTCCGAAACAGTATCAGTCGTCAATTGCCCGAACAAAGTTCCCCAATTAACCGCTATCCACAATAACCATGAATATTGGCAAAAAATTCTGTTGCGGCACGATTAAATTCGTGGCTGTAACACGAAACGTCCATTATCGCCGAAGGTATAATATACCCGCATTATAACGACTGTCTAACCGTTAAATAATTTTATTTTTAACTCGGGACTTGCAGATAAAAAGGTTGGCAACTTTAAATGGGAAAACTTCCTTTTGCTGAGCAATGAAAAGGCGTCATTACAGGATTGATACAAAGGGGTCCAGGTGAGGGGAAGCATATCGTACGTATTCAAGATCAGGTGCAAAGAAGTCGAGCTGTGAATAGGATTGGCGAGCACACGAAACACCTTTGAAATTGACGTTTCGAATGAAAAGAAGACATTGAATGACATTTGCCTGTGTGAATGAGTTTTCCAGAATTCCGGTTCATATTGCTGCAGTATTGGAAAATAACGATGTAATTCCGTGATAGGTAAGTAAGGATTTGGGAATCGTGTAGGATAAGTATGTATCTTCATCAATTTTAAATTCGAACATTTAAATAATCTGTTCCAGATATAAATTGAATTTTTCAATACAAATTAAGCACATTAAGCTGGAAGATAACGTACTACAACCGAACAAAGTTTATTGTTGCTTACAAAAAGTCGATTTAGCAATAAACTTCCCAAATTGCGTACTAACAACGGCTCTGGACTTAAGCCAGATTTTTTGCTAAAAATTTAACAAAGCTTGTCTATTTTGTTACCAAGTTTGTGATATAATATATTATACATTTTATGGTCGTAGTTTATTTTGAAAATGAAACGATATTTCCCAACTTTACCGTATACAGGATGCATACAAAATTACAGTGCCATGTTTGACCGAGTTCCTTTCTTCTACAAACTTGAGAGTGGTTCGATAAAAGACTCTAAACCGTGTATTATGAGTAAGAAAAGAAACTTCTACGCCATTCATATTTTTTTCTGAATCTTTAAGATTCGAATGTAAGGTAAGTGGTGTTGCAGCCATTGATGGTTTTGTATGACTAGGACTCCATACATCTGCATATGCTCAAATTCTGCTGTATTGTCGTGAATGAAACTCGATTCACGTTCACATGACCACGATAGCTTCAAGCACGAAATTAAACGTGTTTTTGAAATCAACACCAGACGTCATAACTTCTGACCGATTCAAATTAATCCATATCCGTTCACCTGTAACTGCAACACGTCAGCAATCAGAGCTTAAATAATTACCGTGGCTTAGCAAACTCTGGTTCGGTCAGGTGGGCCGGACTCCTGTGGTGAATTAATCACGAAGGCCGCTGAGTCAACTGCTACCTAATTGGTGTTCCTCCCTTGACAATCGAGTCATCAAAGTGGTCAAACAGCGACGTGTTTGCTCAGTTTGTGCAGCTTCGGCGTAATGACGTCATATTTAATTTAGGTTTGCTAGAGTTGGACCTGAATATTGTAAGGTGTTGATTGAAGTTTTTAGTAGTTGCAGGTGAGCAGGCGGGTTGTATTTTAGGCTATGGATTAGACTAGGCTGCTGGATTGTTGCGTCTAGTATGAGACGGGAATTGTTCTTGTTTAGGAGCGAACAGGGTTTGGGGTTAAAATGTTTGTGTGATCGAAGTTATCTCATTTTATTGGTATTCAAATACGTACCAAAAAGTGTCTCCACAAATATCATAATGTCATTAACTTCACGAAATATGCAGAAAATATTTTTAGGCTTCGTCACTAGATAAATCTCATTCTCAATATAATTGAATCAAACACACTTCAAATAAAATAAACTAACAAACAAACAACATCATATCTCATGTTTCTGTACACGATACACGGCGAAAGTAAGCGTTTGATTCCCGAAAATCAATGGGTCCATTAGCCGACATCACCCACTATTTCCTTTGAGTTCGGTCAGGAGGCTAATGCAGGTCCGCCCTTTAAAGATTGACCCGTGTAACAAGATATAGGGCAGCTAATGCTCACTGTGGGATGTAAGCGGAGAATTCAGTCGAATCATTTCGTTGGACATCGCAAATAATGTTTTTTGGTTTGATCCTTTACTAGTATTGGAATACACGAGTGTAAAAACTGTTTGACTTGTCCGTTTACATGTAGATTTCGTTGAATTGGTACTTTTTGTTGATTTTTTTTTATTCGATTGGATAGAGTTTACAGTTACGATTGAATATGTTTGCGAAAAGGGGTATTGTTTGGAAAGCCTTTTTAGGTTTGAAATAGGAACTGAACTAGGTTCAATTTAGAAAAAATATTTTGCACTAGCTGGCCTAGCACACTTCATCAAACATATTTTTCTCACATTTTAAACTTTCACAAGTCGAGCCGTTCTCGAGTTTTAGTGAGACAAACGAAAAGCAATTAATTTTTACATAAGAAGAAAAAAATGTAATTATGGTCCCGTAAAATATTAGATAAGTGATTAGCTATTGTTGTTTCAAATAACAGTACTTACACACTCCTTATTTGTAAACTACACAAAAAGTGAACCAACAACACAATTCCTGACTTTTCATCAATCTGCAACTCTGTACATAAACTTTTGTTTTTCCTCGCACACAGTGCAGTAGAAAATATATCATAATACCAAAATATGTGGGAGTACTCTCTGCCATCAAAATCCAGTGAGTGGTTTCGCAGATTTGTTCGTTGGTAACGTTTTTCGCTTTGGTATGTTAATGTCTGATGCTAATTTTGTTGTTCTGAGAACTGAAGATGAAATGCTGTTTCTAGATATTTTATGTTTTTGAAGTAAATGTTATTATGTGCTGTTATAAAGAATAGTGGTGATGAATGAATGAAATTATTAGCAGTTTGTCTTGTATGTTGTTTTGGGGTAAATTTGTACCTCTGAAAAGTTGAACGTCTCTCAATGTGTTTGTAATTAATTTTAATGTTTATGTTAAAACTTTCGTGAGACATACTAAATTAATTATTATGTTATTAAAAAGGTATATCTTATATTCTTATATCTTTATCTTGTATATCTTTTCTCACTTATACCTTCAGGAAACTTAATAGTTTTGTTAAAACACAATAAATATAAGAAATCAATCACGATCAAACAATCTGGTAACACGAATTCATCATAATCACATAGTGAAGTATCTATTTTTACACCTTTCAGTAAATAATTCTTGATATTCTCCACATTTACGGGAAATTGGACCTTATGAGTTTGATATAAGGGTTTATGAGGTTGGTTAGTGTTTGTGTCACGGTGTAATTGAATCATCCATCACCGCCGAGGATTCACCTGCCGCAAGAACGATTGATTATTGACAGATATTCGGCGTGAATTTGTTTATCAAATCCGATTGGTAGATGTTTGCGGGATGAGTTAGTTGGTGGCTTTTGAAATAATGTTACATGCTATCATGGTTTTTGTAATATTGTAAGCAGAGTACACATCAAAGTTAATGTTTATGTTTGGCAGTTGTTTTAACCAAAACACAATCATCAATGCTGTTGCGTATAGCAATTAGGGTTCAGAATATGGGTGTGAAATGAGTGGAGACTGTATTTGATTAATTACAACTGAATTTATTAAGTAGGAGAAAATTTGAATTGGTCCCAGAGAGAGGTCTATAGCGATTGAACGAATCATCTCGATCATGCCCGATGATGACCGGAGCTTGCACCGCCCCTGTAGCCCGCGCGTCGCTCCTGCCCCGCTATCGCTGACCAGTGCAGCCACGTAGCACTAGGCGAAGTCGGGGTTCGACAATACTGACATAAAATTATATCTTATGGCTTTGAATTACATTACATTAGTCCAGGTTTTCTCACGATGTTTATCTTTACCGTTTGTCAGTGGTGTCTAAATAATCTTAGAAATACTCATATAACTCGAAAGAAAGTGACATTGGTACTTCCCATTGGTAGGTTTCGATCCTGCACTCTCATGCATAAAAAGCGGGCGTCTTTAACCTCCGGGCTTCCACATCCTTATAACTTTTAAATTAATATTCTACAAACGCAACTTTAAAACCTCTTAGCAGCAAACACGACACCGTATTAATCTTTCATAGGAACATTTTTACAAAAACCCGTTGTGATTCCTATGCGTAACCTCCTAAGGGATTTATACGAATAGGGATTTGCGTCTAAAAGCATTCTCAACAGCAGTGGAATTTACTCATACACTGGTATAAAGCATTCGATGGATTTTCAATAGAACGGTGGCATAGTGTACACGGGTTTTATTCCTAAGCTCACTGAGCACACATTTTACCCGGCTAATGCACCATTGTGTATCTTGTTTCGCCAATCTTGTTGCTGTCTATTTATGATCGCTATTCTTCCGTGGTAAAGCTTTCTCTCTCAATTGTTTTTCTTTTACAGTCTTCATTTTATAGCGGCTTAAGGACGCTTTGCTACCAGAGATGTGCTATGCTACGTTGCTGTGGATGCGTTTGGCTTCCACCAATCATATTCATTAGTACCTATTGGTATAGCTTAGGACTGGTGAAAACAGGTTCAACCAAGATTTGTTTTTTATATGCGTGCTGTGGATGGTCTCCCTACTAATAATAGATCGCATCCTCGAGCTGCGCATTTTCTTCGTGCAGTTGCTTTGCGGTGGCACATCTTCATAAAACATCTTCCTCGCACAGCTATGTAGCTTAGTATCGTGGAAACGGTCATATAGTTTCACAGTTTAGCTATAATATCCTCGTAGCATAATTACACAGCGGATCTCTGGTGGAAAAGCACCCTACGTTTGCTGTTTGATGTAATTTGTCACGTCACGTCGACATACTTCCAATGTTTTAAACTTTCGCTGTAGGTACATGGATTATAATGTGTTTGACAATGTTTTCAAGGGAAATTAGTTTTGACATTGTCATGGTTTCGATGATCGAGTGGTTGGAAGTGCGATTGCCCAGAAAAAGGTTTCCAGTTCGATCTAGCAAAGTAAACTGTAACAAACTTACTGGTAAGTTATTCTGATTCTGGACTTAATAAATGAACTATGAATTGCTCCTATTTTTAATCATTAAACTTAATTAAGCTTTTAATGGATAAGATCAAATTGGAAACGATAATTAAAAATTATTATTGTAATTAAATTAATTGCGATGTCTTTCTAATTAAATTCTAATGGCCATTCTCACATACAAATTTAATGATCTAAAAATGCCAAAGTAAATTGTGTTCCGTTATCACATCCAAACTGCGGGATAGATTTGTAAGTAATGACTCTGTGACGACTTTGTTAAAACTTAACCTTAAAAATTATAATTCCATTTAATTGTTCAATTAGTTGATTGAAAACTCCGATTTACTTTTGTGAAACAATAAGAAAAGTTCTACTAGTTTTGAGTCACAGAAGAACTCTTCCTCATAAGCAGCGTGTGTGGACGCTCTGAGGGCTTAATACAAGTTTCTTTTACATTTAATGAGATAGAAACGAGACTGCGTTCGGTGTGATTGGGCGGCTTCAATGAGCCAACGAAGTAGCAGAGCTTTTCTCATTATTTCATATGAATCAACTGGTGTTTTCATTAATTTAGTATGTCTTACGATAGTTATTACACAAAATCCTAGGGGTTATTGTTATTATAATTATATTAAACATCCAAATTCCATGTTATTCCTTACCCTGGATCATGAGGTAGTAAATTAAGGAGAGCAGCCCTGTGCCCGAACGTAGATAAAATAAGTTGAAATGGGAAAAGTTCCATTAGGTTATGAAATGAAAAGATCACAGTTATCTCAAAGGAGCATACTACTTTTGAATTATGTTCAACTTCCCACGATTGTCTTAGGTGTCTTATTCTTGTTATTTAATTGAGTATTTTTAAAATGATTTTTTCTATTAATTTTATTTCAACAGTTACAACAGTAGACAACCAATTTGGGTAGTTTATACATAGGTTAAACTTAATTAACAGGAATTAACAGCATTCATAGGTTAATTGAATAACGGTTCTTTTTTCTTTGTTTATCCCATATTTGATGAAAGAAGAGTATTAAGGATATATTTTGTATATCGGTCATTCAAGTGCGGTTCCATTAAATTCCATTTTTGCATACTTGGATGAAAAAATATATTCCCTTATTATAGAGAGAGAGTGAACTAGTGATTTCATGAATGCTATTTTATAAGAGTTTACAAGTATCAATCGTAAATCTAAACTTCATAACCCATCATAGTACTAAATACAACTCCATCAAGTTCAACCATTTCTTCACGCCTTACATTTATAAATAGAACTCAAGCGGCATCGAAGCGACACCGCCTCACCTCAGCCCCAGAATTAGACGACACTTAAAATTATAACGTTCCTTTTCTGCATTACGAAATTAAAATTCGCTGAACAAACCTACAGTGGAGTTGCGTATAAATAAAAGATTTCGCTTGCAATTTGCGAACTCCGAAATCCTTTACTTAATTATATTATCTTTGGAGCACTTTCTGTTCGCGTTAAGTAGCAACGTTGTTTTTAACTAGCCATTTTAAAATACGTTTTTGTTGTCAGCCCAACTCATTACAGGGTGTTTGGTTTACATTGCAATCTGTGAAGTAAATTGAGATTGGTAGTTTGTTGTTTTTGAAAGTTTTCAAATGAATTGTTAAGACTAGAGTTTTGATAAGTTCTAAGAAATTATTGACTGTGAATATAATTTAGGCGTGATTTATGCGCAAAACTAAAATCTACGTAATACATAGATTTCGGTGAAAAGTATTGCAAAATTTTCAGTGAATAGCTTGAAAGTCAAACTGTTCACTGTCAGTTTGGTACTAAGAACTAAGCAAAATAATTCTGCCTCGTTGATCAAGTGGTTGTAAGTGAGAGTGCCGGACAAGAGCTTTGACGTTCAAAAGTGGCGTTCCTGGACTATTTGAAATAAATGATTTTGACTTTGACTTTGACTTTGACAAGGCCCTCGGCAAAGTATAGCTGAGTTTTTTTTGGGTTTTTCGAAAAACATCTCAGTAGTATAACGATGTCTGCAATTATCTCCAGTATATGGCAATGGCCTTACACCCTATTACATGGGACTTATGTATAACCCAAAATGGTGAAAAGTGTGTGTACCTCTGCCTGCTCCTTCGGGGATAAAAATCGTGACGATACAAACAACATCTACCCTTGACTATAGCTAAAACATAGCTCATTTAACATATTCCTAACCTAAATTTTTACCTAGGCTTAGGTGTCTTTGGAACAAGACGTCTGCCTTCCTCATTGTCAGCTGACTTATGGGATCAGAAATCGGAGACAAAGGAAAAATTAGAGATGCCTTCAAAAAGAAGGGACAAATGATCTCTTTGTGTAGTTATAAGGTTCCAGTATTGGGGAGGAAAGACAATGAGGTTTAGAATGACGCCCCGCTTTTTAATGATCTTACCTTAAGAAAAAAAAAGTTGAGGAGAGGGTTGGACATAATTAAAATGAATATATTTTTTATACTACGACCGTGGCTAAAAGTATAAATGCCCATCTGATGGTAAGTGGTTTGATCGCTTGCAACATTTGGGACATTACTGATTACATGCGCGTTGCCGAACTTAAAAAAAACTATTTACGTAATGAAAGTTACTTAAATATTACAATAAGTTTGGACCTTTGATTCAATACCATCACTTATTATTTTATCTTAAAAACTCATTTAACTTTGCAACACCGTAATGTGCATCTCTGTCTACCTCTTTAAGACATTGCAAGTTAACCTTACAACCTAAATATCAAAGCCAGAAACTAATACAATTGTTATGAAAATCACTATACGACACTTACAACCAACTTACAAACAGCTATAAGCAGAAAACATAATATTGTATTATATGTACGTAACTTCAAATAAATGTCACGACAAACGAGAACTCACGCCATAGAAAGCGCTGACTTCCAGATTGATGACGTCACGTTCCTAATTTCACTCTAACATGTGTAACACGCACCATACAAAAATATGTTACGACATGACTCCTAGTAAAATGTTTACGTTATTGCAATTGGGATCTTTTCTCCAACAAAAATGAGTTGATTTTACTTTGTAATACGTGAAACAATTACACTTCTATTGTTTGATTTGACGACTGTCTTTAATTTAGTTTTTCTTGATACTAAACGAGAATGAACCAAGTGATTTGACACAGAATTTTATGCCGTCATAGCTAAAATCTTACGCAAAATTCATAGTATTTGATATAAGTTTTTAAACTGACATGGTCACTAACACTATTATTAGAACTCGAGTCAGGATATTTACCATGTTTATATCACGGATGAACATTCATCAAGGTCATCCGTGATCATGGCACTTGCAACAGTGCCGAAAATTAAATATCTGAAAATCATAGACATAAATACACATGGTAAATATTCCGTCTCAATTTCTAATGATAGTATAGTATTTAATATTCCGAAAATAATACGGTATTTCACTGTTTGGAATGACACGGCAAATAACCCGTCCCAACTTCTAATGATAGTATAGTATTTAATATTCCGAAAATAATACAGTATTTCACTGTTTGGAATGACAAGCGAGCATTCTGAGCTAAAACATTGAATTTTTAACTTTACAACGCTGTATCTTGGACAGAACATTTTTAACCACGTCTGCGCGGTTTGATACGTGACTCCATCATCGTTGAGACGGTTCCACAAGCACGTGTTTATTGTACAAATTAGGTGGCTGCTAATATTTTATACTGAGTTTAAATGTGACTTGTGATTTCTTTATGGATATTGAGTGGTTAGATTTTTCTTGATTTGTAAACTTGTCTGGAAGAAATGTTGTTTATAAACTTTGGAAGAATGAAAGTCTGTATGCTGTGTTATAATCTCTTTCTTTCATTCTACTACTACTACTAGTAAAGATTTACACTTGATACCATTTTAATAATTTTTCAAGGATGTCTCATTCTGTTTAAGCAGTCGCAAGTTTTAGTGAATACAATTTTCAGAATGCTGTATAGGTGAATTTTAATCTATGTACGACAGTCCGGAATTTGATCTAGTAACAATTATTGAAAAGTGAATAACACGACATTCAGTTTAATTTTAACCAATTTAAATATAATTCTGACCTGCATTATCATCAAAGTCATTCTGCACACGACTTTATACGTTCTTGCATCCGAACGCGAGAATTACGGACCATCTGTACATGCGGAGCGAAGGCTGAATTGCGCAAATTCGCGCGCTTACAAAAATCCGACTCACAATCAGTCCCTATTCACTAGAGGTGACACATAGAGATACATGCAAAGTTTCAACGCGTTCCCATCTCTATTTTAATTTGTTTATTCGCAGTTTTTCGAACAACTATTGTCTTGTTTTCGCTTGCTCGGCTTGTTCAGCAGTCTATAGGTTGCTGTTTTTTGCAATCGTGTTTCGGCAAGCTGTGTCGATTGTGTGAAGAGGGGAAAATAAATTGTGTGCCGATATTTTCTAGTGGAAGTATTTTGACTGTGAATTGTTTTTGGTGTTTGCGAAAGAGTTTCTTTATAAGAATAGCGCTAAACTTTCACAATCACATTTACTCTATCTGCATAAAGTTCTTTTCACAATTTTCTTGCACTACTTTTACTCATCAAATAGATGTTAGCCTCAAATCAGTATTCGGCAAACTTTACGATTAAATCTTACTGAGCTTAAACCTACGGTAAACGGAAGACGTCTGTCTGCAACCGTTTATAACCACAGAATACTACATATTATACACACGTCACCAAATCTAAAGTAGATTTACATTGAGATTTGTTATTCAAGAGACAACTGCGAATAAAATCAATATTATTTTATAAACCACATCCATTTTAATTAAACCCGTGTCTGCTAACAATAATAAAGTAATCCACATGTTTACAAGAAAAATGTTTTAGTGAAAATGAAAATCTATTGGGAGAGGGAAATGCCTGAATCAATAAACGGATTACTTGGCTCTTGTGGCTCAAGGCCCGATTTTATCGGAAAAACAAGAGTGTACTATAGATGTCGACTATTTTCCTTATGCATGTAGCTTCTGTCTTTGGTTTTTTTAAACTTTGTTTTTAAGTCAAGTCGAATTTAGACCGCGTGTATTCAAGTTTTACATGTTATTTTAGTCACTGGCAGCCGGTCTTTCAAGCCATTTTATAATTTGTGCAACTATTAAAATGTTGTCAAAATTATTAATAGGTATGTTTCATTTAACGTGCTCAAATCACTTTTAAAGAGCGATCATAGTTTTCCAGTAAGAAGGAAATAAATAATAAATGTTAGAAAATCTACAAATTTTGAAGTATAAAAGTCGCCTCAAAGATTTTCTGTAGATTTATGTACGAATATTGAATTTAAAGTCTCATACGATTGCAAACAATTTCCTAATCTTTTCACTTACCAGGTACCAGGAGGCAATAACATAAGAGGAGGTATTTTATTAGAACTCAGCGGAGGTTGCAGTGAGCGAGAGTTATGTACTTGTCCGGGCTACGTCACCATTCGTAACGTCACTGCGATGGATATACGGCTTTAATATGGAGTTACAATCCTTTCTGCGCATTACATGAAAGATAATAAATTCTTGTTTGAAATGCTGGGTTTGCTGTTTTTATGTGGTTTTGGGTGATTGTGGTGAAAGATATGGTGTATATACAAAATGCTGTGTATGCAAAAATATTTTTAAAATTTTATTTATTCCTAAAAATAACCGTAAATAACAAATGGTGGTACATTAGCGTAACTGCACGACTGCACGGTTTTAGCGGTGGTTGGGCAACCTGCAACCGCGCAACGTGTAGCGGGTTCGATTCTCACACGGAGCAACTCTTTGTATAATCCACAAATTGTTGTTTCGGGTCTGGTGTCAAGTGTATATGAAATTGTATGTTTGTAAACGCACCCACGACACAGGACAACACTTTAGTGTGGCGCAACGATTCTTTAAAAAAATAAAATGTAGTAATATATAGCATTCACATACGGTTAAAATATCATCTCTTCAACATTTTTGTATGGTATTAAATAATTGTCTCATATATATTTCTAACCTTTCTCTTTAGTCAGCAGCTACAATTAAAAGAAATCTCACCAGTATTCTCCACAAAACATTTACTCATTAGTTCTACAGCAATCGGACGGACTTTGAAGAGCGTTCAGTAACGAGCCTCGTAAAACCTGTTGTTCCTTATAGACAAACAAAGGCCTTGGTTAAAAGGTAGCTACTTGGGATTTATAGCCTTATGAAACATCAACTTTGCCGTAAACTTTCAGAACAATGATTAATGCTGTAACTTTCGTTCGTATGTACTTATGTATATGGAAGATTACTCGCGAATGAAGGAAATTGTTATTATCTTTTATTTTTGTTTCCATTGATATAACGTACTCGTATACTTTTTAGGAGTAATTAAGATTGTTTGTTTGTGTGTGTGTGTGGGGGGGTGTTTTATTTTGATTTGGTATTAAAGGTAAGGGTTGGTTTTAGTTAATTGATTTTGTTTATGATGTAAAGATGTCTGTCTGTTGCTGGTATATTTTTCTTTTAGATTGACTGTTAATAAGTAACGTTGTAATTTTTTTCTCTTATTATATCGCCTATATAGAAGGTCTTAGATGTGTAAGCAAGATTGTCTGGGGCATAGAATTATTAGCTATTGAATTTTTACATTATCTATAGTTTGTCTGAGTTTGACATTGTGAGTAGTAACTTTGCAGCCGCTACAAATGCTAATAAATGATGAGATACAAATGCTAATGAATGATATGAAATGTATATTCTGTAGTGCCTTGCAATAGGTTTACCCCTAAAACAACCTACAATGAGATCTGTTCATTATAAAACAGACCAGAAATATCTCGATAAAAACTATTGCGATAAAATAATAAGGAAAACTGCACACTATAATATATTTCATAATAATGAAGGAATCATTAACATTCACAACCGACATCTGACATCGTATAAGGCCAATTTACACCATCATAACGTTATTATTATCGTCCATAGCGAACTATTATTACGTCCTTTGAAACGTGCACCTTATAATATGATAATAAGGGTGAGAATTGGGTCAGTTATATTAACACCTATTATGCAGTCGGACCTACTTTGTGTAGCTTTTTTAAATAATAGTTGGGAGTGTTTTCGTTGGACATTTTTGTTTTAAGATTTTTTAAAGTAATTAACTGCCTACTTTTTTTATACTTGCTTGTATCTCAGTCTGGATGCAGGTCGCTTCCGACCGGCTTATCTGGTCAAGTCATTTGGAGAGGCCAATGTTCAGTAGTGGACGTCTTGTAGCTGATATGATGATGATGACGATGTTGAAGATGGACTTTAATCGCAGTCTCATACATGAGAAGTGAGCATCTTAAACCTCCGGGCCACCACACCATTATTATAAAATTACTTTGATAAAATACACTGAATAATATACTACTATGTACCAAGCTCCGTTCATACTCGTATCTACAGAGTTGCAGGCGTTCTTGCAAAACATTTTCCTTAGAATGTGGCGATGAGAGCTCGAGTCTCTGTACCCGCAATGCTTGTATTATGCTTCATATGAATAACTCTAGTCTTATTAAATAGTACAATTTTTTCAAAAGTCATATTTGTGAAACAAGAATAGGAAAGATGACGGGGTATGAAAGTTAAAAATCTGTTTAGTCCGTCAGTTGGGTAATGAAAATATATTAGACACGTATTTTTTTTTTGTTTTGTTATGTAAGATACTCAGATAACACGAATCAAAATTTAGGGGTGGTAGCTAATACATTATTTCTTTGGTCATGTACACGATTGTTAGTAATTGTATGATTTTTTTTTATTTACTGATACTTGTGCCCAAACATTACAGTGAACATTTTTATTTTAAGATTTAATATTTAATATAATATGAGGTCTATTATTATTACCATGAATTTACCAAATACGTATGTTATAACACCAACAAATTAAAGAATGACAACTAATTGATTTATAATTAATGGTTTTAACTTATCTTTCAATAACCATCGCATTTATCGTACGCCGTAGATGCTCATATTACTCTTTACTCAATTTAAAATTGCAACAGCAAAACAAACAAAGACATTGCCCTACATCCATCCAAACTAAGTCTTCACTAACCCAATTTTTACCCTCGAAAGATTGTTTTTCCTGCCGATTAGAAGGAGCAAGAAGTCATCAGGATCGGCGGCCATTTTGTACGTGCCTCCCATACACGATGCAGCGGAACTAACCAAGTGGCTAATATTACTTTGTGGGAACGATAGTCATATAAAAAGGGCAATTTTCAGTATATTGTTATTGTCATGGCTGTGGTAAAAATTGATATTGTTTAGTTTAGTTTTTTCGACGTTTTATGTAAGTATGATTGATATTTATTGGCTGATTAGTTTTGGTTTGTGGTGTTTTTTGCTTGTTTGTTAGTCTTATTAAGTATTTAGTTATTTAAAAAATACATGGAAAACGACCAGCTGTACAAATTGATTAGAATGTGGTATAATATACAATAAGTCAAGTATAGCTTTAACGAACAGTAGTCGTCTTAAGGCGTCTTACGGTTTTTACTTGTATGCTAAAAATGTTTATAGTTATTAAATTAGATGAAATCACTTTAATTATACATGTTCAAGAGTAAAACAAATTCAATTAAGATTATTTACTTATTCATTAAAACTATTGTATCAAAAATTAATGAAATAGATTAAAATTATCGCGTTCTTACTAAAAAAAGTTAACAAAACAAATAAACAACGTAGTAGGAACAATCTCAGTACCGTAACGTTATATTAACATTTAGTAAAACGTTCCGTTATCGAAAACATAAAGTTTAACGTTATTTTTATCATGTTCCTAACAAAGTGCTCCGTAAAAAAGTTTTTCAAGCCCGAGTAGATAAAGGTTCATTTATGCCCTTCTGTGAAAGTATAAAACCCTTAACTATTCACCTGATTATTTACGTTTAAGCCAAGATCAGGCGCATATTATCGATTTGTCGTATCTTAGAAAACAGATTTGCCAACAAAATTTTATGTAGAAATTAATTGTGTATGCTTTAGACTCAGAATAATTTAGAGATAATATGTGTTTTGATTGTTCAGACATTATATTGTTGATGTTAGTAAAGTATTATTGTGAGTCAATGTCAAGCTCAATTCCTGAATAAAACTAACTAAATAACTAGTTTTTAAAATAGGTCTAAACAAATGAGATTAACCTATAAATACATTTAAAATGGTTTTCTGTGCATAAATTGTATTGTATTGTAGGGAAAGTACCAGTACACCATTATAAGAGCTATTATACCGACAATGCTTAAATAAGACATATCCTCAAAAGTCGACAGTTCTGACAACGCGCGCCTACCCTTATAAGTCCGAGTCACGCGTTCAATTTACTACCTCGCCACTCTCTCAAGATTTATTTACGATTAGTACATAGTGAACGCAACCCGGCCCGAATAGCAATCGTCCGATAGAACTCCCAACGAATTTTTCGTCTTAATTTTATTTAATTCCATAAAATATTTATACTAACGAGAATTTTTATGGTAAGTAGTTTTTTCATTACAAAACCAACCACGATTTGATAGTAAATTTTGGTAAAATGAAATTATTACGCAGAGAAAAAGTAATAATACGAAAACTAAAGATTGAATAATTAATGTTTGCTACGTATGTATGTGGCTACGACTTGCTACGAGAGCTACGAAAGCTACGAATTTTCGTAGCAAATATCAATAATTATTTATAAGTAATCCTAATATTTGTTTTATATAACCTCCACTAGTGAATATAATATTGTTGATTTGGTATATGAATCATGATATACTCTTGAATAAAACATTAGTTGTAACATAAAGTAAATATTTTACTCACAGGCTGAAATTTTCATCAAAATTGAGTACCGTTTATTGGCTAACAGTCTAGTGGAGTGGAATTGGAATTTTCTATCAATCGCTTTTGTAAAAGGATCGGGTTCGTATTCAAACATAACGTAAAATCTTTGCTACCGTTCGAGTGTGCGCAGATTCGTTAGACGAACAAAATGTTATGATGAATTCTTCACCGAAAACTTTGCAGAATATTTATTCATTATATTGCTTTTCTCGTAACTTCATTCGACTTTCACAGAATTTCACGATCATCTTTTAAAATACTTTTCCAATCGATCGAAAGTTATTTTCCAATAGGAATTGTACTTCGAAATATTAGCATAGTTACTTAAGTATTAATAAGAACGATATTATTTTGACTTTGTAAACAGATAGGTATTACAATTTCATCTCAAAATATACTATACTAGTCATTTTATTAATTAGAACTAAACATCTACTTAAAATCAATTAAACTCTTTCGATCACCAATAACATACATATACTCTAACCTATACTCATTTATAACTCTTCTAACTTCAACTTTGTGCCAAAAACACAAACCCAAAATCACAATCACAAACTCTTCCACAATTACAAAACCAGAACTCAAACGGCAATAAATCAACGTGAAACCTGAAATAAACCTGTAAAAAGTGAAGTTGTGGACGTAAATAAGGTTTACCTAAAAACCGTGTCTCGAGGAGGGCCACACGTTATCGCGAACTCGCTCCCACCTGCTCCGTGCTTTAAACTTGATATTTAATTAACAGTGAACGTTTTGTTTGGTTACTGGATGTGGCATTATTTTTGCTTTTGTTTTATAAGCCGGTAAACGAGTTGTCGGATCACCTGATGGTAAACAATCGCCGTCACCCATGAATACTCGTATGACAAGAGGCGTTACAAGTGCGTTGCCGGCCTTTTGGGGATTTAGAATTTAGGGGTTGTTGGGGAATCTAGAATTAGGAAGTTTCTACGTACAAAACGCACCTAGAAATGATGTCATGCGATAATTCATATCGACATATCTTCGAAAGTATTTGTTTCTGTAAGAAAATAAAAAGTACGTGTCTAATATTTTAAAATAATCTACAAGACGGACTTTACAATAAGATTTTGTCATCTACCCTATTCACTTCCAGTAAAACTACAAGTCACTATATCAATGTGAGCGGCGGAGGTACTCGCAGTCTTAGGTTCGCTCCCATAATTGTATTTAGTCAATTAGCATACGAAATTTCATTTAGCAGCGTCGGTAATTACTTAGGTAGCGCAGTAGCGGTATTAAAGGGTCTATTACGTTATGTAATGCTAAGATTTAATCACTTTTGGTCTTTTTGACGATTTTCTTACGACATGTCTTTGGATTATCTTTGAAGGCGTTGATTATGTACTTCGTGAATTGGTTTCTGTACTTACTTTGTACTGGTTCTTGGGAATTTGTACGCTTTTGTTATTGTGTTAAAGTTTTGTATTGTTCGTTGAATTAATGATTGAATAATGGTTCTGGGAGTTTTCGAATATAGAAATCAATCTTTTTAAAAATAATAAATTGGTACCCAGATAAAGACCTTCTTCTGTGGTCATGTTACATTGACGTTCTCTTTTTGTAATGTAGTATCTGGTACAAAATCACCAGCATCGGTTTAATCGCGTAAATGTATTGAGAAAAGCTCTACTAGTGCAAAAGTGGCGACGTCGCATAGCCTACTTAAATTTTCGTATATAAACTCGTTTTTAGTCAGTTTAGTATGTCTCACGATACTTATTATAAAAATATCTAAAAATCTAATCACCAATAACCAAACAAACAGTCGACAGAAATAACATACCTCTATTCATCAAACACAAAGCAAAAATCTCACTAAACCACCTACAATATTAACAAACCTTTCCCCACCACACAATCACAGTCAAATAAATCCAAGTTAACACGAGACCTAATCACTATACCCACAGATAGTGGCAGGTAAAAATCGAGGGAGTATCCATCATCCCATATCCATGGGGACCACACCAATCATTCCGAATTGCTGTTAAATAACACACGAAGGGTCCCGGTTATCGGATCAATCACGAATGCATAGAATAGTTTAGCCATTTCGCCGCCGGCTCGCGTCCTTTGCGTATAAAGTTTGTATAGCGAGATGTGGACGGGGTGATGTTTTGGCTCTGATTTGTAATGTGGTTTGGTTATGTGTTTTTGTTGTTGGGTTGTATGTTTAATACTTAGTGTGGGTGTAAAGATTTAGTACCTTTTCGCGAGTTTACTAGTATGTGATTGGCTACTTCTCTGTTAAAAATGTAAGTTTAAATGGAATATGTAAAGAAAATAAAATATTTTTCTAAGTAGCAAGAAAAAATCTTAGTGTTTTATGTAGAAATGCAAAAAGTGAATTGCTTAACTCAGAATTTCCCTTTTCCTTGTATAAATATCAAGCACAAAAAGAAAACAGAGTAAATAGGGTACTAGACATGTTCTTTTTTAACGGAAATATATACTTTCGATGATAAATTGATTTAGTGATGAATGTCGAGCCACGTCATTTCTATATACATTTTGTACCTAGAAATAACGTATTTACTCCTACTTCTAAATAATTTTTCATTACCTAACTGACGGATTAAATAGATATTTTACACCCCGTTTACAATTAACCATATAATTAAATTAGTTACAAATGCATAAACTAAACTTAAAACAAAAAGTTTCAATTTAAAATTAGACCTTAAAATTGAAACATTAAAGAACAAGCTCCCAAATGAAAAACGGTTTTTAAATAACAAAGTGTGTCCTCAGGCGATCCCTGATAATGTTCAATTTGAGTTCATTATTAGGTTGTAAGGCAATGAAGCGGTTTCACGCCACTATGACTATGCAAATGTCGTGTCCCTCGATTATATGCCATTGGCACTTGTACAAAACTCACTTATGACTCAATCAACATGTTTATAGGGGGATAAGTAGGTAATTTTTGAAGGGAGTTTGTTTTCACTTTGTTAGGTATGTTGAGTTTTATGAAGTTGACTATGTTCGTGTGTGTTTAGAAAATAACATAAAGTGTTATTTTTATATATATATATATATTTTTTTAAACATTAGGATTTTTTCCTGTGTCGTGGGTGCGTTTACAAACATACAAGTTCACATACACATGACAACCAGACCCGAAACAACAATTTGTGGATCACACAAAGTGTTGCTCCGTGCGGGAATCGAACCCGCTACCCGTTGCTCGGCAGCCAGTTGCCCAGCCACCGCACCAACCGTGCAGTCAAATTTTTGACTAAACTGCAGTCAAATTCATTATATCTCGATTTCTTAGAAGTTTTGGCAGAAAGAAAAATTGAATTTGAAAATTATCACGCCATTTATCGCCGTGTAGGTAGGCAGAGTTTCACATTACGGAATGTTACACTACTGTACGTGCACCATTTTGTGTTATACGTCCCATGCAATAGAGGGTAAGCATATTACCATATACTGGGCGCAATTTCAGACTCCGTGCTACCACTAAAAAAATGTCGAAAAACCAAAAATAACCCAGTAATATTTTGCCAGAGCCGGGAATCGAACCCATGACCCTTTGCCCGACAGTCGCACTTGCGAACAAGGCAATCATAGAAAAAAAAACGACATTGATGGTTATAATTGTGGTGAAAACGATATTGATGGTTATAATTGTGGTTATAATAAATTCAAACTCGGTTTACCACAGGTGCCACAAACATTAACTACACTTTGGGTTTTCAAATGCTATTTCTAAGTAAGGTAGCTTCTTATGAATGGTGCCTCATGTTAACGAGAGTCAATAGAATAAATATTTTCATAAAATCAAAATTGAAACGATATTAAATTTGAGATGTACAAGAAATAATGACAAAATTAATAACCCTACAGTGATATTTCATATTTTACACTAATTTATAGTGCAACTGCTCTAGTTGCAGCATTGCACAAGATTTTCACATTCCAGCGCCTGAGCTGCCACCTCACCTATCTAACAGGGATCCAATTAGTTCTACAGTAGCAGTTTGTAGTAGCTCACCGTCTCTGGAATGTTCCACGAAGGTAAGGATGTCTTAGAGTTCAACTTACACTGAAATTACAGGACTGTTAAACCTAAATTGAATTTTGTGTTAGTATTCGTAATTTATTATAATGTTTGAAATGTTTTGTTGCATTGTAGTTGTCATAGGAGAATATTATAATATGAAATTGCATTAATTTAATTTTAATGTAACTTTATCTAAGTTTTTTTTGGGGCAAGCCCGCCATAACTTTTCAAAACCGCTGCAACTTCTGTAAGCCAGGATCTACCTTCAATACGATCGATCGAGCTACCTTTGCTCGCCATCCGTAGACCCGCACCCACGGTGCCTACAGATCGTCGCGCGGTCTCCGACACAAATCCTGTATTCCAAACAGTGGATTTGATATATCAAGCATTCTTTGCTTAACCATTTTAAGGACAACAGACATCATATTTTAAAACTAACACTAAGAATACATATACCACGTGATAATTGTCAATTTTCTACACGCTCTTAACTGTTCACTATGTTTCTTAATGTCACAACTACATTTCACCAACTTCGAAGCCAACCCACCTATTTAAATGGCTACCAATTAGTTCACTAGCAACAGTTACTACGAAATGTCTTAGTTCTAATGGTTATTTGATATATCACAGTTATCCTTTGAAACAGTTCCTTGAAACATATCAAAATGTATTTAACACTCTGCCTAGTAGAGTTCAGTTTTGATTAACTTCAATTAACGTATCGTGGGAAATTACTTCTACTGATTATTTTATTTACCTTTTGAAGTTCGGAAATTTATTGGGTGGAATTATTATTCAATTTTTAAATGATGAATTTTTCTTCTTCAGATTATTCTTATTGTAAACTGTGTTTAATCCATCTAAAGTACTTCTACTTTGCATGTACTAGTGTGTAACGTTATTTAGATACCAGATGCAATTTTGACACGAAAGAATTGATTACAATAAGTGGTTAATTTAAGGGTAAAAATTTCTATTCTTGATTTTGAACTAATAGATGGGGAAGAAAAATAAGGGTAGACCTTTTTCTCAAAAATTAAAATAAAGCGCGAGTTGCGCGGGATTCTGTATAGTTTGTCTGCTTGGAATATTTATCCGACATAGCTCATACATAACCTTTATTATTACATATTCTTTTTTTCATAACACAAATAACGAATGGGTAAACACCATCATTACATTAACGTGCATAAAATAAAACTAAAAGGCTTATTCCAACAAGCATTATAAATTACCCAGTGAAACTTTACCCTAACATGTCAATTTTATAAGAATAACAAGCACACGTTGTTACACGGTATGGAAAATGAATCCCAGCCCATTGTAATGTGGAATATTAATAGAGGAAAATATTTTTCCTCGAAGCTGTTATTTTTTTAGCCATGCTGTGTAGCTAATGGAGTGCTTAATGTACTTAAAGACTTTTATATTTTATTACGTATGTTTATAGATCAAATATTCTATTTAAACTATATTGTTAACGTTTGGTAGCTTGATTGCTATCGGGTTTGATGTTCAATTACCTAAATGTTATACTTTAACTGTGATTTAAGTCACCATCAGTGATTTAAATTGAAGAAAAGTATTTTCCTTTAATGGTATAAGCGGGTAAACGTGCTGGCTGGTCACCCCATGGACACCCGAAACACCTGAGGCGTTATCACGGCCGTGGTATCACTCCAATCGAGCCGGCCTATTCGTGCCAAAGCATGAATCTCCCACACTTAATTAATCATATTGCTTACCATTACGTGACACAGCTGCTCGTTTGCCGGCTTATCCCATTAAAATCAGTATCTATAATACATTCAGTTTCAAATTTCATCTCAAAATCGGTAAAAACTCTGATATTATATTTCACAAATATTGATGATACCTACAACATTAATTAAGCTAAACCAATACAAGACAGGGACTTTAATCTTCAAATCACAATTTAGTAATCTCAAAGACTTCTTGTGTATATTCCGTGGGACAGTCCCAGCTGATTTCTAAGATTCCCTTAATTCTCACATTCAAAATCTAAGTTATAGACGTAATTCGCAAGGGGGCGTTGTTTGCTACGTAATTTAAAGGGAGTTTTGAAAGAAAATCATTGCGAATTGCGTGAGAGCTCCGTAATGAGTGTATGTATGCGGGCTGTTTGCATTCCCTGAGTTTGTCCTACTGTTTGTTCAGCAAGAAACTGATTTAAATAAAATTTTGTCTGAGAATTGAGTAGGATATTGGTCCTTATTGCTCAGGGTTAGGTACTTGGAAAGTTTTATTTAAGCTTCGCGTAAGTATCACTGTATTTATAGTTTTAATTTTATCATTAATGTTTTTTAATTCAATGTTGTTTTATTGTAGACTTTTCTACTAACACTAACTGGGATTTTTTTTTTTAAGATTTTGAATAAAATATTGAGACTTATATGGTACGAAATATTACGATAAATCACACAAAAAAGTTTGGAAAATAGATAAGTCCTTAGATGGAAGATGTATTGTGAACCTATTGTTTTTTTTTCTTTCACTACACCGGTAGAACGGAACAGAACAAACAAATATTTTTTAATAAAGCAAAGCTAACGCTACAAAGGTGGAACTGTTGCAGCTGAAGGCAATATTGCTTCAACTTGTAACTAGAAGGTATACGACAGGCAGGAAATAAGGGCTGCTACTAGTAAACTTATATACTAACATTGTATCACAAGTAATAACTATTTGTTGTGTTTTTTTTTGTATCGCCATTCCACTGTTGGTTTTTTGTTTCGTATCATAAAATAAAATGATAGATATGAAAAGTTTTGTTTTCTTTAGGGCAGTAAATCGTACTTACAGAGTTGGGACTAGTGAATGAAAATTTTACGGTGTAAGTGATTTTGATTATCTTAAATTGCTTGCATACTTAACGAAAAACTTTAGGAAACTACTCGTGTTTTCTTTTATAATCATTCATTTTAGGATTTGGTGTTTATGGTAGCATTCGTTTTTCCAGCGCGTTTTTACCGGCTCTGGTCGGCTCCTATTAGTATTAGCGTGATATTTTATAACATATGATCTTCTTCGATAAACAGACTATTCAACAAACAGAATGCTTAGCTTTGTATATTACTAGCTTCTACCAAATTTCATCAAAATCCATTCAGTAATTCAGCGTGATTGACATCCAAAGATCCAAACTTTCACATTTATAATATTATAATAACACCTATTACAATTATGTGTATAACTATCACACAAGAAGAAGTACTCGCTACTCGTACTAATATCGCAGTGTTAGACGACCTTAGCTTTTTACGCGTCAGCGATCTACCCGCGAGCGGTCACTAGTCACTAGTCACTGCCTCCATAGGACGTTTGCAACTCAAAGTGCGCCCAAAAGGGTGCATCGGCAACTGCTCGATGGATATATTGGAATAAAGCAAATAAAGCTGTAGCTCCACTCTATATGCATGTAAATCGGCCCCGGGCCTCGATACCGAATACAGATTGAAACGAACGGCGGCTTAACATTTTTATTGGATACAACACGCGCTTGACGGGTCTGCGCGCGATTTTTGATTTTCGGTGTAATCGATGTTCAGATGGCTCATATAGAAATAAATAAAATATACTGAAATAAAAATAATGGAATTTATAAGTTGTAAATATTTTGGTTATAGTATTATTATTTAGTTAAGATGGTTTAATATTTATAATGTAATAGGTAATTATAATTTACAAATACTGAAAAGAGCAGAAAATATTTCTATATTTCACATCTATGTACGGTCGTCAAGAAAATGATGAACATTTTAAATACATAATTTAAAACTACAACGTATTAAATTATTTTTTGTTCTAACATTAACTAGACAATCTCATTAGATTGTCTTTTGTACTTTATAATTATAGCGGCATTACGTGCCATAATGTGCACCTCTGCCTACCGCTTCAGGGATAAAAGGCGTGACGTTGCATAATAACAAGATACATTATCGAATTATCTACAGAGGGACCTTAATATCATTACCGTTCTCATTTGAAAATTACACAAAAAAATAATATAAATAAAACATGAAAATATCACACGCACGGACGCCAACAACGGACGATTGCATTGTATTTTGCATACAAGAACGGGGGAGATTTGTTAACTCTCTCGGAATGATCCAATATGCAAATGGTAGATATACGTTCGCAAGTTGAACGTATCTCCATACGTTTGTGAATAGATAGATCTATACAGTTTGTAAAAGAAAAACTGATTCTCACATATTGATAGGATGACGAGCGATCTGTTCGTCGGGATGATTTGACTTGTATTAGCATTTTTATTTTGATTTCAATTTTTGATTCGGGTTTCTTAGTCGGTATGACAAATGATATGAGAGAGAATAGGGTTATGTGATAGGGTGATGTATGATAGAGGAGAATGGTAAAAGAGGATATTGCTATGTTGGTCCGACCAGAATCAGTTTAAGGCTGCTTTTTCACCAGAAATGTAAGTAGCTATGCTACGAAGATGTAATATAGCTAAATTGTGAAAATATATGACCGTTTCCACCGATACTAAGCTATGTAGCTTCACAAGGAAGATGCACAGCCCAAGTATGTGATGTATCGATAGTAGAGAAGTCATTCACTGCAGACATCCATAGCACGCATCTTTAGCACGCATCTTTCCATTTCCACCAGTGTTAAGCTATATGTACCAATGAATATGATTGGTGGAAGCCAAACGCATCCACAGCAACGTAGCATAACACATCTCCGGTGAAAAAGCACCCTTAAACAGCTCAAAGTTAAAAACAATAAACAAACAGTGATCTTATTTTATTATGTTAATTGCTATTTATATACTGATCACAAAGTGTCTTTAGTTATTAAGCTTGAAGTTGAAGAAGTTACTGAAAATGTCTTTATCTGTATTCTATAAATGAAAAGTGTTCCATAAGTACAATTAAACCCCTCAAACCAACATATAATTGTATGTTTTCTATAAAAGGATGTCCATTTATCAGTTAAAGTAAGAGCCTTTTGTATCCTGAATCCTTGTGAGTATCGTCCACTCCGCAGTGACGTGACACTGATTGCACTATCTGTCAACGCTCCCGGCAAGAGCTATACGTGTGACGACTGCAGACGACCAATTGCAATGGAATCTCTCACGTCTGATTTATGATTATTTAGGTCTTATTTTGTTCTTGCTGTATATGTTGCTTTGTGTAATTTAGTATTCAATATAATACCCATTTTTCACTAGTTATGTAATGAGTACTTAATGTAGAGAAGGCGAGCATATTCGTTCCATCGTGTGACTGTGTTGCATTTTCTAAACTTGAAAAAGCAATAATAATAAATCTTCCGATCGATTTTGATCACGGTTGCCAGTCTGTCTAACTAGAAGGGCCCACTACACAGGAAATTTTGTAGTGTACAAGTGTGTGCGCAAATACTGGTCATCCAAACACTAGCCGTGCAATCAAAATGTTGCTATTATCTACTCGAAATTTTGAAGAAAAAATATTTGTCTAACCCGAGACTTCATGATAAATTATAGACATCAAACCACAACAAGGTGACTATCATCAAATCCGAATAAGATTTCTATTAATAGAACTATTCAATAAATAATGTCTCGAAGCCATTACAAGCCCCGCCGTTGTAATTAATTTAAGTTTGCACAAATTATACAAAACGTTTTAAACTAGTTGCGAACTATTCTTGTTATGTTGTCTACGTTGTTGGCCATACTGATTAATGTTGCGATAATTAACGGTTTAGCTTCGATGAAAATAGTGCTTTATAAAGTTTTTTGAACTGGGACGATAGGGGAGGAATGTTTATTGGATATTGAGTTTAAAAGATTAAATATTTGGTGCCAAAATGAGTTGAAATTTTATTAATTAACATTCATCCAGTCTATTTGTGGCCTCTGCTGACCAAAGGCCTCTTCTCACACGAAGAAGGTTTGAGCATTAACACATTGAACGCCGTAGTGGTCACCGGTGACGACGTTAGCGGAAGATTTGCCTTCAACAGTTTTCTATTGGCAGTCAAAGACTTAATCACCACGCTTGCTCAATGCGGTTTGGCGATTACAAACTTATAATTATCCTCAAGATGTTTTTCCTTTTCCATCAGCATCCCTATTGATTTGATAGTATGTACTGCATCCATTAAATGTAATACCTACTTTATCATTGTTCGACAGTCGCGTTTGCGATTATCTAAACCAATGCTGTACCCAATAGTAACAGGAGCTAAAAATGAGAAACACAAACCTCCATCCATCAATAGTTAAAGCATATTTGATTACGAAAAAGTTACAAATTGAGTTTTAAAAAACAGTTTTAAAAACTCATTTTGAGTTTTAATTGAAACATTATAAATCCCGTTAAACAATGTTTCGTCGTTAATTTAAAAGTTAAATCGATTTTCTTTGTAAATACAGGTTTCGATAATCGTTTTATGACTGACAGAGTTTTAATAACTAGTTTCCAAACTTTTTTATTAGTTGTAATAAAAATTATATTAGTCTAAAGTTGTTTTCGTTCTGTTAAGAAAGGATTTTAATATAAATTGTATTATTTAATATTATTCTATAACAACATGTTTTTTTTTTAATTGAAAAGTTTGAGATTTCTTTTTAAATTGGCGAACCAAAAAAATATTCTCAAATTTTACATTTCTTTATTCCTACTTATATTTGAATTCCAAACATACATTGTTAAATTTTAGTTAAAGCTTAATACATCACCCATTATAGTAAAATTCAAAACCAAATAAATTATTCATAGTGCAGCTTAATCTATACTTACTCTATTCTCAACACGTAGTAACAGAGAATGAAAACATAGATTAAAACAGAAAATAGAAATATATTCTAGACGTAAGTACAAATCCTTCAGACTGAAATCACGAAAATATTATTTTACTACTTTCTGCCCGCAACTTCGTCCGCATAGAATAGTGATAAGCCAAATTTTTAGTCAGTAAGAGTCAATTATTTTGAAGGGAGGAAAATCATCCAATAACTTCTTCTGCCTCAGTATTATACTGAATTATATTCATTTTACTGAATCAGTAAGAATCTCTCAAAAAGTAGGCAATGTTTAATATTTCTAATTGCCAAAATAAATTACACACTAATATTTTCCAGGTTTTATTAGCCATACAATAAAAGTTTCATTGAAACCGTCCTTTAGTTCGGGAGATTAGCGTGTACACACAAACGGATTTCTTTTTAGTTTTTTCTTTTACTGTGTCTTTATCATACCATTTTGTTTTATTGCAATATATTTAATGTACAGACACGGGTTTTACAGTTTTACTATATGCATAGAAGATAATGAAAATACGTGGAAACGTTAGTTCATTCAACTTGTATTCTGTTCCAAACTAGATGTTATTGCTAACGTTATTCGAGTGGAAATATTAGTGAGAGCAAAGATTTTCTTGATTTTTGTTAGAAAATCTGGTGCATTACTTTATTGAAAGGTATCTTTGGAAATATGATAATATCGATTTATAGTGCATGTGATTTTATTTTGGTTTTGTCAAATAACTGACAATTCACATCATATCAACTGCCTATATTCGTAAGTGTCCCAAAAGCCTCTTCTTGGGCGGAGAACGTTTGCGTATTAATCACCTCGGTTGATCAATGCGGGTTGTTTATTTCAAACTTATAATAGGTAATTATAAGCTCAGGCTTCCTCACGACGTTTTCCTTCACCGTTTGTTAGTGGTGTCTAAATAATCTTCATAACTCGGCAAAAGTCACATTACTACTAACTGGCCGTTTGGTGCACCTTGATGACTAACTACTTTTAACAAAAATCATGCAAATAATTGTATTCTATGAAGAGATAGTCATGTCATATTGAAATATATAGCGACTCTGAGATAGCTGCTCTAAGTCCCATGTGATAGAGGATGAACAAACATCATGAATTGCATATCCAAATACATAAACCATCTTAACCACTACTAAATAGATCCAACACCACCCAAAGTGTATGAAAACAACATAAATTCAAACAACAAACTACAAGTGTTTGTGTACAAAACACTATTGCAATTTGACCAACCATTATCATTTACTAAAACAAGTAAACACAGTACGAACAAATATTAGCAATATTATACAATAACAGTTCCAAAACGTGTGTCATGTTTGAGTGAATAAATTAGTTCAACAATACCTGTTAAAACCGGTTCGTTCCCAAATGAAATGGTTCGTGATCATAGCATCAAATTATATTAATGTTTGTTTGATTGTCTGTACACGGAGAGCTCCTCTGGTGGGAATAGACTGAGTATTCCTGTTAGTACGATTAGTGCTGTTCTAGGAAATTGAGACCTGTGTCAAATGTTGGATGTGGTGTTTGAAAGGGGTGAAGTATACCTACAAGTGGTTTATGTCGGTGTTCTGTATATTAGTTTAATTTTCGTAGAAGTTGACATATATGGGCTGTCCTTTCGAGTTATGTACGAAGATGGTGTTATGTGTTATGTAGGAACTTTGGTCTTGTGTGTTTTAATGTGTTAGCTAACAATTTGAACTAACTTAACAATGAATGAGGTTAAGCTGCTTTCTCACGTAACTGTTTAAAGAGTTTACTCGACTAGTTTCATGTAAGACCAGGGGTCCATAATTATGAGCAGCATGTGCAACAACTGACGCGGCAAGAGACGTAGCGAGTGTATTATAACGATAATTGTAATTTTGGCCCACTCCCTATTATATGGGACTTATAATACAAATGATGAAAAGTGGGTGTACATTGCACAATGGCATTATGTGCCCTTCTAGCATAATGTGTACCTCTGCCTAACCTTTCGTAGATAAGAGGCGTGACGTTGCACGTAAATTCTGATAAAACTATAACCAATTACGTTCACTAATTACCAAAACCATTTCCAACAATTCCTTAAGCCATCTTTACCTTTGCTAACATGATTTCTTTACCAATTCATTTTAATTTACACTCGTGGACAGATAAATGGCGGCAACCGTTGGAGAACGGCTTGTTACTTAACAAAACGAGACCATTAACAAGTAGGAACACGTTTTCTTAAGTGTACATTAGCAGTTGCCAAAATATCCTTGCACATTACTCTTTTCCTTTGTCCGTTCTGTACAATATCCTTTAATGTAGGTTTAGCGACAATTTCTCGGGATGTAGTGGTTGTTTTAACTTTTATTGCGGCGAATTTAAGCTTTGTGATAGTATTTTTAAGTGTCATTTTTGCTCTTATTGGTTTTTTGTTGGTTGAAAAATTGTGGTGGTGTTTTAGTTTGCTTAAATCATTAATGCTTGCTTAAAAAATACTCAAGTAATCACTTTCTTATCACATTTTCAAACTTGTTAAAGTATATTTCCAAATCAAATGTTTTTGGACACTTTGTCTTGTTTTCATTTATTTATATTCATGAATACATGCTGTTTTGCTTTTTAACTCACTTTATTATTTTATTTCTAACACGCTTCAAAAGTCTGATGATGAAGCGTGAAGTATGTAAGAATCGTAAAAATTGGCGTTCCGTAGACTCTACCTACCGCCTTTTTATACTTTATAGGATGGCGTTTGGCCACTATCCCACCTGGTGGTAAGCAATGATGTGACTGACGATGGAGCACATCTACCTTTAAGCAACCTGTTCACTCTCCACTTCTTCGAGACTTGAAGACACCTAAGTTATATTTTGTAGCAAACACAGATACACACGCGTCAGGTTATATATGTATGTATTTTTTTAATAAAACGTTTATCCTATTCTAAGTAATCAACTATCTAGTCTATAATTTGTTTTGTAACTAGAACAAGTCTGACACAATCCGAGCAAGGCTCCAGGCTAGTCGGCAAGCCGTTCTAAGTTAGTCAGTTAGTTCCATGTGACAGGATCGTATATCTCAATTTATTTTGATTTAGAGCCTACCACAGCCTGGATAGGTACATTGAAATGCTCGTAGGTAGGCTCAGAATTGTAATTTCTATTACTGTTATGTAGGCACGGCGGATCGTTATTGTTCTGTCTACGTTAGACTGAAGTAAATTACGTATTGGGTTATGTAATGACGACTATATTTATTTAAGATGTACCGTATGTGTGTTGAAATTTAGAGGTTCCTTGTTTTGTGTGACTTTTGGATCGATGTTGAGATATCAGTTGTGTTTGATAATCTCACTTAATAATGGCTGTTTGTAGATTATAATAGAAAAAATAATTATAAAAGTTCTAAAATATTCCTATGAATATGAACAAATATGCAAGAAAAGACTGATGACTTTTGATGAAGCGAAGAGTACATACCTCTTCAGAATCGTGGCAATTGGCTTTCTATAGTCTTTACCTACTGCCATGGGATACATTTTTTTTATACTTAATAGGATGGCGTTTGGCCACCATCTCGCCTGGTGGTAAGCGATGATGTAGCCGACGATGGAGCACGCCTACCTATGAGCAACCTGTTCGCTCGAATTTTTCCTAAGAATATTTCAAACAAAATTAAATTCCTCATTTTCCACCCCTCAAAGTTTTATTTCCGCGTTACCTAGATGAGATTAAACTCATTGACAGACAAATTTGCATCAAACACAAACGGTCTTTGTCCCACAAATTGAATAATAATAACAATTAAACAAAAGCTAAATAACATGAAACATTTAAAACACGCTTATAACAAAACCACCATTCATTCTGTCTGTTCATTTCAAAACGAAGGCTTATTTATAAGAAAAGTTTGAAGAAAGCAAAGCATTCCTTCCCCTTCGAAGTGGATTAATTTAATTAATTAATTGGGAGGGTCACGATTACAAAAATATTAACTTTTGTTTCCATTCTGTTTGTACTGAAATTCAAGACGGATAAACAACGGACGGATAAAGCAGAGCGAGGGATAAAATGTAAGGATTAATCGATGGGATACTGTTACATAATATTTGGGTTGGACGAACAGTAGTTGATAAATGACATTTAAACACCAGTGTTACGTCTATTCTGATTTAGTATTTAGAAGAGTTATCGCAGTTTATATTGCATAGAATTTTAGGATATCAATGGTTCATAGACTTTACTTTAGTTTACGGTGTATAGAATAAAAAAAAATATAACTATGTTGGTGTCTATGATTGGATTTTTGGCGCGATGCAGAAAATTAATTGTACTTCGTATTATACATGTGTAACAAAATAAAAATAGTTATTTCACTATTCTCTTCTCTTTCCACCGAATTCCTATTATTTTCATCATTTCTGAAGAAACGAAAAATCAAGGTATGCTTTTAGAGTACACAAATGAAATTTTATTCACTAGTAATCTTGAAATGATGATAACTGACCTACCAAAACTATTTCATTTGTAAAATAAGTATATCTAACAGCCTTAGTAAAATATAAAATCTTTACAATAATCAAGCACCAATAAATTTTTCGACAAAGGCTTTGCATATTTTTGTAAACAATTTCACTTCTAGCATTTCTTTTCAATTCCAAGCAAAACTAATAAATAGTGCGTCTCTAGGTATCTTTTTTTGAAAAAATATTTCGGATCATCTTACGTCTTGGTTGTCGCGAACGATGTAAAATACGTGCCTCATGGGAAATTTATTTGCGGGTTTCCTAAGCCAGCATAACTTGTCTTGGTATCCCTCACCGAGGTATTAGCCGACTGATGTTGCTTTATGCCTTTATCATGAGCTCTTCGATAGTCCAGCGGTTCTGATTTCCCTTGACATTTTTATCTTTGTTAAGTTTAGCTTTTAGTCATGTAGTTTAGTGTTTTAATTTTAGTATTATATTTAATTTTGTCTCGTAAAACTGTTATTGTTCATTTGCAACTTGAAGTTGTTCATTTTAAGGTCGTAACTTTTAACTTGTTAATAAATCTCATTGTTTCCAACCTTTACGCACCTTGACTATGTTTTATCACCTTTATGTAACCTACATTTTATGCAAATAAAGATTCTATTCTATTCTATACGTTTTAACCAAAATGGTGTATTGACTAGAGGTATGTTTAGGGTTGGCTTTCAAAAAACAAAATTGATGCATGTAAATTTAATATTTCCGATGTTTCCACACCGAGCCCGTTAAAAGTATCGGTGTCATGTTGGCATCCAATTTCAAATATTCGGTACATGGCCATCAGAATTGATGCGGACCTATCAGGAGTAGCAGGTGGTGGCTCGCGTCCAATTCACACGGGAGTGTATTGCGTCCAAAAGGATTGGATTGGTTGAAAAAAAAGTCATTGTCCCACAACACGCGGCGTGGGAAATAACGTCCGAAGCTTTCCCATACATCTGCCAATTACTGTTATGCAAACGTAAGCTTGAGTCCTTTGAGCGTTCGAAGGAAATTGTGTGACAATGGTTTGATAGTACTTTGGTCCGTAACGTATGTTTCTATTTTATTTGTTCGTGGTCAGAAGTTTTGTATAAATACAACTGTTGGCTGGTATTATTGAAATATAGGACATGTTTATCCAATACTCCAATGCTATAAGCACCTACTTTTATTTAATTTTGTACTAAAAAATCGGACATTTCAGCTTTCGGTATTAATAAACTATGTTCATCTAAAGACTTCATGATTAACTATCGTATATTAAAATTGCATTTTTAATAGAAAGTAACAACAACAACCGCATATCATGTATTCCCATGTAAATTGGATCAAAATATTTCAGGACTATGTTCAAACGCCAGCATTTCAAGCTACTCCAATCTGTTATTTCTATCATTGTATTTTCAACTTTATTTCAAAAGAATAAAGTTATAAATGTAATATAGGAATTTGACAGAAAAGAGTAGGTGTATACGCACACACGGTTTCACATCAAGCCATACATAACCAGTTTATCTTAGTCTCGCTTTGTTCAATCTTTTCACACATTCAAAGGTCAGTTTACACTGGTTTTGCATAGCTTGTTCTGTGTATATGTTTGGTTGAACTTTTTAACGAGTTCCACTGGCCTATGCTAGTTGGGATTGTTGCGGTGTATCTGAACACATGCCTAGTTTTATTTTGTTGTACATTTAAATTGGTTTAGCATACAAATAAATAACTGTATGACTGTTTGTTGTTAGTTTGTAACTAGGTTATTGCTGTTAGTTTGAGATTTTCAGGAACATCGTGAGGTATTTGAAGTAGATTCGTACTTATTGAAATACTTACGTCTGCCAGCAACTTTGCCTACGTTTTTGTGAGATAAAAAGTAAGTTATTCCAGACTATAGTCTACCCTTGTTCTTGGATGATATTTAATCATCCCGATCTCTTCAGCTGTTTTGACGTGATTAAGTAACAAACATACACACAAATTCACAAACTTTCGAAAACGTTGCCCCACACCAGGGTTTTCTCCTGTATCGTGGGTGAGTTTACAAACATACAAGTTCATTGACATGACACCCAGACCCGAAACAACAATTTGTGGAGCGCACAAAGTGTTGCTCCGTCCGGAAATCTAGTACGCTCTAGGTTGCCCAACCACCGCACCAAGCGTGTAGTCAGTAGTAGTAGTAACAGGGGAATAAAAAGATACAAACTCATATTTAATACAAAATTTTATTTAAAGACTAGATAAAACTTATCTTTGGAATGTTCAGAACATGTCTAAAAATAGATAATATACCTATTTCTTATATTTATTTACAACCAGAAAATATTCGATAAGTTTTATTTTATTGTGAACACACACTAGTTTATACATTATATTATTTATTGCTTTAATATATTATATAAGATTATAGTACATACTTTTTACATAAAATTATGAGTCTAATGGAAATCTGAGTCGAAAGCTGCTTTTCCACCAGAGATATGCTATGCTACGTTGCTGTAGATGCGTTTGGCTTCCACCAATCATATTCATTGGTACACAGCACCGGCGGAAAAGAACACAGCTAAGTTATGTTTTGCTACGGATGGTAACGTGGATCGCGTACTCGAACTGCGCATCTTCCTCGCACAGCTACGTGAGCACTCCATTGCACTACTACATAGCTTAGTATCGCTTAGCTACTACATCGTTGTAGGATAACTACATAGTACGTCTCTATGGTGGAAAAGCACCCGAATTTTCCATAAAAAATATGTCTTTACATATGTTTACTATTCAGGCCATTTAATTTTAATTTCAATAAAATCAAGGCCCAGTTTACTCTTTGTGTAGATTAACCATTTCTTTTGGAACGTATTTACTTTTCTTTGGATGATAGCCATTTATTGTTTTTAATTACACTTATTATTTTGTATTTATTTAGCTTTTGGAAATTACAATTGTAAAATGTTATATAAAAGCACATATACTATTAAGTATTTACAAAAATATATTAGACTAATGCCATCTTTTGATTAAAAATTGCAATCATCTGCATGAACTTTAAGTATTAACTTGTTTTAAGTCAAATCTCTCTAAACAACATACTTTCAGCAGCTATTTAAGGTGACAATTTATTTATAAGTTATTATTTACATAAATAATCTTAACTTATTCTGTCAAGTTGCTTGTAATCTGAGTAAGTTGATGACTAATGATGTGATGATCAGAGCTGATGTTGATGCAAGATGGTGACCTGTAAGAAATATTAAAAAGATTAATCAATAAAAAGTTAAAACCAGACTTTTTTGCATTCATTAGGTACATTGGCAGATTAGTTTTAATATGAAACCCGGTTAGGGCACGGCAACAAACATAATAACACAATAAACATCAAGTCATTTTTAAAGATGCGTCAATCGAAACAATAAATATACAACATCAATTTTCAAGGGTAACTCCTATAAATAGGAAAAAAGAAGTAAAATATTCCTCACCTGAGTCAGGCGCCACTTGTTTCAAATTGGGTATCTCAGTCGAAGACAATGGTGGATCTATAACAAAAGTAAACAAATAAATTATATTATGAATTTTGAGAGCTGTTTCGACCTTAGGGAGTTTGAATCCATCTTTTGAATCCAATTCTGATGGATCGATATTGATATTGTGAAATTGCGTACTCTTGAGTTGCAACACTAGTACCCATTGCAACCTTACCTATTGCGTAGCTACTGAATGAACTAAATGGTATTGAGTCTTTATATCCCGTACTCTGAATGCTATTTTATTTAAAAGCTATGATTGGGGTTGTATAGTTTTGATTTTGAATAATTATTGACGTTTTATTGGATTAAAATTGCATTGATATTGAGATTGGTTTAAAGAGTAAGCGCCCGGATGATATTATCATCAGCCTCCCGTTTCCGTCCACTACTGCACCTCTGGACTGAGGTCTTTCTAATAGCAGACCATATATTTTACCTCATGATTTCTACTCACTGCCAGATGATACGATTAAATATTATTCATCTTATTGGATCGTAAGATTTATTGCTACCAATATCAGAATAAGAAATGAGTAATAATAAGACTGCCTTCAATAAAAAAGTGTCTTTTGTATTTATATTCATAGCAAGCAATTATAGGACTTATTGCCAAGTCATAATGTGGAGTTATATCTCCTTTGATGATGAATGTCGCATGTGGATTGATTCCTATGAATAAGTTCATTCAAAACGTTCAGGAGAATTTTCCTATGGTAAGATTTGTATGGAGAAAGTACATTGTTATATTTTATTATATTTTTTATTTGTTGCCTTCTTTGTCTGCGATAACAGGCTTGTTATTGATATAATGTCTCATATATTAGAATATGTATGTATAGGAGATAAATCTGTGCAATTTATTATGCAACAAGGTACTATATTGCAATTATAAAGTTATGTATAATCTGTAACTACAACATTCGTAGATCTTACAAGTCAATCGTTTTCATCGTTCTAGATTTATCGTCAAATAGATACATAATTGTATTTTCCCATACATTTTGTTGAAATATCATTTGATACAAGACGTCCACTGCTGAACATAAGCCTCTCCCAACGACATCCAGATAGGCTGGTTGGAAGTGACCTGCATCTAACTTCTTGATCGAATATAAACTTAAAAGACTCGGTCAAAACTACGATTAAAAAAAAACTCACCTCTATAAAATATATCCCTCTTTCTGCTATAATAGTTGGCGAGTGGAACTTGCATGTCACAGAGGATCTCCACGGTTGGGGGGAGAGCGTCTATCCTCACGACTGAACTCGTCAGTGCTGTGTACCGGCCCTCGATGACTTTGATCGACGACTTAGCGTTCAGTGGCCTGTAGACAGATTTCATTGTTTGAACAAACATTTGTTTTGCCAGATCTGTTAAGGAAAAAGAGTGATAGTTCCTTTTAGTTGGTATGTTATAAGGTCGATATTCTTATTGTTTGTTGGGGCATAATAAAAGTGTTTTTCGATTCGAGATTGTATGTTAAACTGTTTTGTGATGTTTGTTTGTAGATGTAATTGTAAGATAAGATGTATTGTACTTGATATTTAAAAGTCCCAGAAAACTAAGCTAGTTTAAAAAAGAAGAAGTCATAGATCCCAAATATCATAACATCATAAGCATATGAACAAATATCTTTGTTCAATCTGATTACCTGCTAAACAGAGACAATTAAATATTACTCAAGAATATATTTACTCAAAATTGACAGCACTACCGTACCGAAATTCCCAAATATTATCCTATCTAAAAACAAATTCAAATTCGCACACACATTTTGTCAAAAGGAAACCAAACAAGTACCCTTTCTATACACCCTAACATCAGCAGAAAAAAATGAACATTGTAAAAAATCTTCATATCCGTATTTCGCCTACAAGGCAGAGGAAGATTAAAGGCTACTTGCCTTCGTACGAATACATCGTACCAGGATTATAGAGTGGAGGTAATATCAGTACGACAAACTAAATCCACTCGGGTGGGTATGTGATCGCAAACCCGATGTCGGGGTTGTTAGCCAACTCTCACGGAGCATCCAAATTATTCAGTCTAAAATTTCTAAGGCGGATGTTATAGGGAAGTACATTTTGAACGGTACTGTTGAGATGATTTTAGGTATTTATTTATTTCGGGATAATAATATAACAGAAGCAAAATTAAATGTCGTAGATGTATCTTCATATCTAAAAATAATACTTATTGTATGGTAGATGACGGATATTCAACCGTGAAAGTTTTAATTTTCTATGGATTTTCGGTGTAAAAAAAAAAACATTAATTTTTGTCCTTATTTGAGATCCTGTTGTTCATCAAGCAAATATTTCGAAACTGCAACTTTCACATATCATCATCATCATCAGCCGAGAGACGTCCACTGCTGAACAAAGGCCTCCCCCTTGGTCCTCCACGTAGAACATATCATAATATATCATATCACATATCATTTAAGACAAATTGTATGACGTTTCATACTCAAGATGTTCATATAAAAATATCACAAACTTGAACAATGAAATAAAAATACTACATGCCATTGTCTTTCCAACAACAAAGCGTGTCTTGCAGCAATATCCTGTCGTATGTTTCAAGATTGAGGAACGTTCAAGTGATCGTATCCGGTATTATTCAAGAACCAATCGGACGTCCGGAAGTTTCAGCCGTTGTGCCTGTTCGGAACCAATTCATTGGAATTTATTTTCCACTATATCATATTCGAAATGATTTTCTGTTTACATTTTATTTGTCAGACTCGTGTAAGAGGTTTTGTGATTAATTTTGAACCTTATTTACATTGTCAATAGCGTCTAGACAGGTTTGGGAGTATTGTTAGAGTTAGAGGCTGTTTTTTGTTATTTATTTAGAAGTAGGTTAGGTAAGGTATATAAAGAAAAACTAGGTTTTTCGAATGTAAATACAGTATTTACATGTTAATATTAGTTATCACTGGTAACATACATAAATTCTGTATTTATTTTCCTTTTTTTTTACATATGTTGTTTACGTTTCGTTCTGCTATCGGAATAAAGAGTTACCTAAGCTATTTGAGCTCAGTCTATTTCAACCCACGTAAGATTAGTTTGTTTAGGAGATTTCACGTAGGTGTGTGTGCGTAGGTAGTAAAAAGATGATTTAAAAAAATGTCCCAATTTTTAAACGCCTAGAAAGCCAGATGAGGCTGCCATATTACCTATTTGGCTATTCTGAGAAGGAATATGAACTTAGGTAAAGTAAAATAAGGTGGGAGAACACTACAAAAAAGCTAATAATTCTTACACCCACATTTATATCCTATTAAATAATAACAATATAAAATATGTTCTGATATTTGACCACTTAAAAGAGACATTTTTTTTAAAAACATTGCTACACACTAGGATTTTCTCGTGTGTCGTGGATGCGTTTACAGACATACAATTTCACATGCACATGACACCTAGACCCTTTTTTTTTTTTTTTTTTTTTTTTGAGGGGGGAAAATCATCCAATGACTTCCCCCGCCTTGGGTGAGGCGGGAGGGAGTGTCAGACTCTTACTGACTAAAAACCACCCCGTTCCTTCTTCTGCTTTGAGCCGGAGCCCCGGTAACCTTTTACGTTGTCCGCAGCTCCGGATCAGGCATCAGCCCAACTGGGCCCCATCTGAGGTGGTCTGGCTCTTTGAGGCGCGCGCGGTACGCGACGCGCCGTACGCACGGGTCTGGTTGTGGTCGGGCGGCGAGCTACCCTTACTCGCCGTCCGCAGACCCGCACTTACGGTGGCCGGAGATCGTCACGCGATCCCCGACGCCCGGAGTGTCTTCTGCGGCGGCTGGGGCGTGAGGAGGATCGTTCCCTCACGCGCTCCGCCTCCTCCTTAGCTAGCATGATTGCTTCGCAGAAGGAGGAGACGGCGTCCCATTCCCCCTCGCTCCGCACCATGGTCTGAACCAAAGCCGGACGCGAGAGGTCACCGTCGCTGATCACATCCCTGAGGACACGGCGGTGCTCAGCCCATGCAGGGCACACCGCTACTGTATGCTCCACCGTGTCCTCCGGGTGATCCACGCAATGCCGACACCCGGGCGTTTCCTCCCGCCGAATCCGAAACAGGTACCTACCGAAACTTCCGTGTCCGGTAAGCACCTGCGTCAGGCGGTAGGTGAGGACGCCGTGACGCCTCTCTAGCCACTCCTCAAAGAGGGGACTTACCGCTGCTATAACAGCAACAATTTGTGGATCACACAAAGAGTTGCTCCTTGCGGGAATCGAACCGCGCGGCAGCCAGTTGCCTAGCCACCACGTCAACCGTGCAGTCAAATTCAACCTGCATTCTTGATAACTGATAACTGAACATGAACTTGTAGCAAGGCAATCTCAAAGGTTTCACAAAAATATCTAGATATAATTCATGTGTAAGACGATTTGCATCGCGATACAGAAATCATAGAACAAGCTTTGAAGGTACAATTTAGCATGACATCTCAAGTCGTGCGGTATACAGATGTCACTGCAATAGGTCACCATCCAGTCAATAGATTTTCAACTCTAAAGCAGAACGATAAGGTTAAAAATGGTTTAAAGGAAATTGACATATTAGGGTAGCTTGATATACCGGTGTCTGTGTAGCAGTTATGTTCAGATATGCTTTGATCGTTGCTCTCCTATTGATGTACTAAGACCTGAAGATATGGATTTATATCTCTGAGACATTTTGCTCATGACTTAGTATATTATATGTAATCTATGAACCGCATTTCATCGAACATACATACATAACTTTACGCTTGTCTCTCATAGACTATGGAACGCTAATTGTTAAATAGATATATAATATAATATAATAGATTGCACGGTTGGCGTGGTGGCTGGGCAACTAACTGCCGAGCAAATTGTAGCAGGTTCGATTCCCGCACGGAGCAACTCTTTGAGTGATTCACAAATTGTTGTTTCGGGTCTGGGTGTCAAGTGCATGGTAAATTGTGTGTTGGTAAACGACGCATCCACGACATAGAAGAAAATCCTAATGTGGGGCAATGTTTTAAAATTAAATAAAATAATATAAAACATACACTTTCGTAATTCTTTGTTAAATGATTAATTCCCTATACCTACTACCATAAACAGTATATTTACTTGATTGGTCACAATCTTATTTTAAAGCCAGAAGAAGAAATTAACTTAGAACGTTAAAAAATTATCCACAAATTATCGTTTCTGGTCTGGGTGTCATGTATATGTGAACTTGTATGTTTGTAAACGCACCCACGACACAGGAGAAAATCCTAGTGCGGGGCAACGTTTTTTTTTTAAAGAAGGAAAGAAATATACCTGTTTCCAGCTAAGATGACCAGTTCTGGTTTTGGGTAGACCCCTTCCACGGAGCAGATGATGTTCAGGTACTTGTCATCCAGTCGGTCTTGAATCATGTCGAACTTTGTTTCTGGTACTGTGAAATATATTACAGAGTTAGTAAAGAATAAAAGAGATATAAGTTTTTAAACTGATATGGTCACTAATACTATTATTAGAACTTATGACGGGATATTTACCATGTTTCCAGTTAATCCGTGATCATGGCGCTTGCAACAGTGCCGAAATATCGGAAACTCACTAAAGTGAATAAACATGGTAAATATCCCGTCATAAGTTCTAATAATAATAAAAGAGAAATGTACGAGTAAATAGTAAAGAATATAAAATTATGTCTTATTATTATAACTTTCGTGAGAGAGAGAGAATTACACACGCGACACTCAACAGGGCGCGATAGGCGCGAAACTCGAGTCGTGTGCGCGGAATGCTGCTCATAAATATGAGCCTTTAGCATGGATTGAAACTAGTCAAGTTCCTCGTCAAACAGTTACGTGAGTAAGCCGATAACATAATAATTAAATAGGGATGATGACGGGGTATGAAAATTTAAAATCCAATTAGTCCGTCAGTTAGGTAATGAAAAAATATTAGACACGTATTTTTTTATTTTGTCGTATAAGATAACAATACTGAGATAATACGAATCAAAGTTTAGGAGTGGGAGCTAACTACGTCACTTTTCAGTATAAAACGTACTCTAAAGTGACGTCACGCGATATTTCAAATCGATATATCTTCGAAAGTATTTGTTTCCGTAAGAAAATAAAAAATACGTGTCTAATATTTTAAAATAATCTACAAGACGGAAGAAGAGAGAAATAAAAATTAGTCATCTACCCTATTATGTCTTGTTTTTCGAAGTGGGCTACATACATATGTATCTATGTATTTAGTATCGAGACACTTTTAATTCGACATACAAACATTTATTAGCCTGAAATAACAATCATGTAAATAAATAATTGAAGTAACAGTTTAAATTACAATCAAGCAAAATTAATGATTTTACGAAAATCAATTTTATCGGAAACAAATTAAACATTTTCACTACTTTTATTATCAAAATACCGACGATGAGTCTGATTGAATTCGTTTGTGATTTCGTGTGTGATAGGGAAACAATTAGAAAATAACAGAACCATTATTTATTTAGCAGAATTTGTAAAAACATTCGATCCCTGAAATGAAATTTACCCGTACTCACATTTGTGATTTGAATAATAGACGTGACTGGACACACGAACCGATCTCGCCTATAAAATAAAATTGATTTAATTTTTCATCGACATAATCCTATCAAGCGATTATGAAATGCATTTTTTGATTCCGTTGCTGAAAATTGGAAAATGACTGCCATTGGTTAACTTACTAAAAATAGATTTTTTTTCTTTCTGTTTAGTATAAACTTTGTGCCACACTAGGATTTCCTCTTGTAATTTTCTCCTATATGTATATGTACAGCCAAAGTGTAGTTTGATTGGTTTTTTTACATTAGATTTTTTAGTAATCTCAAGATGTCACTGCAACTGTAAATGCAAAGTTCCCGTAAATTGCTGTTCTGCAGGGTAAGATGCTGATGCAGTTCAATTTATGTTACTGTCAATAACAGTATGTGTGCAAAAGACAGAATTACGTGACGTACTATTAGTTCGTATTGAAGGATGATAGCAATTTATTGATAGCTTGTTTATTAGTACTTACTTAGTACATAATACAATATCTGAATGAATATAAATTCCACTACCTATCATCAAATTACAGTAAATACAGTAACAGTAAACACACAGTATACTTTAAAATGCAGTCACTACGATATTTTAACGACAACCAAAACTACAGACCGTTAGGAAACCGAATAGCATAGTTTATTGCTAACCTTATTCTCGTACCTTTTATATCGTCGATACCCCATCAGTGTATAATGTAAATGTTGTCGGATTGTAGAGTTTGCCCGAACGACTATGTTTTAGGAACACAATATCTACTGGCTATGATCACGCGAACGGTAATGGATACAGCTCCAATTCAACAAAGAATTAAACTGCATGGAATGGGAATTTAAAGTTTTAATTCATTTACGATTAAAGTACCGAGAATTTTTTTAAATTTTAAAAGTCAATGTATATTTCTCTTGGTTCATTAATCTCATGAAAAGGTTATTTTTTAAAGACTCGATAAATAATTTTGGAGTTGAGGTTAAATAGCTGTTATTACACTAGGGTAAGTCAGCATTGATGTATTGAATATCTGTTAGGTATTAATATAAAGTTAAGGTGGTAAACAGTTAATAAAAATAATGGCTTTAGAAAAACACATAAACAATTCGAAATATCTAAATTCGTTGCTTATTAATATCTCTATCAAATATGATGAATAATATATGAACATAAGCTTTCTTAAAAGTAATGTGTGAAGTTAATTACGTAAAAGGATTGTAAATAACCTACGTTACTATCCAGAGCTAAAATACTCTAGTCTCCAATATAATTGGCTCATAAGACATTCCATTAAGACTGTAATATTTCAGCAAAGCTCCAGTTAATTAGTCCACAAAGCCCCGGTCTCTTCCAGCTCATTATAAATGCGATGGACACTGTACTGTTGCTTCAGATATTGATGGATTTTCTAATATAAGCAAAACAGCCATTTGTATTCCATTAGCTTGCTTTCTTTGACTTTTAGTCCACCGTACCCTGTTCGTAATACACTTAAAGCTGACTTTTTATTAAAAAATCGTTGTTTCGCTAGAAAATTTTACTAAAACATTTCAACGAAGTTTCCCGAACTTTCTAGACCATCGCATCTTCATTTCATTATTTTTCTTTCTTCGCCGGGATGTACTGTCCATTACGGTTTTGTAAAAATACAAAGAACGAAAATCTTTACGATGAAATATGAAAGTTTCAACGGACTGACTGGATTCGTCGTTTTCAGAAATAATACATTAGGTCTTTATTTATTAAAGTTTTCTTATTATTCAAGAAACAACCAATTTTACGAATAATTCATTACTACGGAGAACTTATTTCTATACATACACAAAATAACGTATTTTTGTTCCAAATCAAATCAATCAAAAAATTATAATAATTATGCAATAACCGATACTGATTTTAGTAAAAAGTCCAACAAAACCATCAATGGATTAGTTCAAAACATCTAAATCTAGCCCTTTCTCATTGTACTAAAAAATATCAAAATACCAGATCAGTAGTTTTGTGGCCGTCGGTAGAGGGCGCCTTAGATGGATATAATATAGAGAATATTAAAAGTACTCTTAACCGACGAGCAAACATAAAAAGACTGATGGCTGTTAATGAAGCCAAAGAGGTATGTAAGATTCTACCTAGCCCCATGGGAGACAGTTGTGAGCTTATGTATTGTATATGTGTATATGTTATTATAATAGTTATAACGCACCATACCTAGAACAAAGGGATAAACTTATCCAATCCCAAAATGAACTGTAACAAGCAACAAACTGCTTGCACCTGTAGATAAACTTGCTCGAAGTAATTTCCGTTTAGTCTCAGTGCACAAAGCTTATTGTTGCGGCCAGTACCGGCTACTGTAGCAGTTGCAGAAGCTGCTACACGCTCGTTATTATGTCCGTATTGTTACGTTGTACGTTGCATTTCATTTGTGTACTGTCAATAATTAATGCTCTGTAATTTCCTGCGTGAATTTCTAGAGGGATTGATGAATTTTCATTGTTTGTTGTGTATTGATATGTGCTCGTGTGGCTATTGTTTGATGCAATTTTGAAAAAGGTTTTATTGGTTATTTGTCGAGTATTATCTTGTTAACCTTGTGAGTGGCAATTAAAGAAATGTCAACCTATATTGTACCTACGTACAACCTACTTTAAGAGCTATATTTCACCGAGACACCACGGCGGCGCAACCAGTCATCACTATCAATTATTTATTTTTTTCTTTTTTTTATGCCCCACTCTAGAATTTTCTCCTGTGTCATGGGTGCGTTTACAATCATACAAGTTCACATACACATCATACCCAGACCCGAAAAAACAATTTGTGCATCACACAAAGAGTTGCTCCGTGCGGGATTAGAACCCGCTACCCCTTGCGCGGCAGCCAGCTGCCCAGCCACCGCATCAACCGTGCAGTCTAAGTAAATGTATACTCTCTAGCTCTATCTACAGAGTTACTGACCTGGTGTTCGCTTGGTTGCGCGACCAACTCGGACGGCAGCATATAATTAATTAAATAGTTCACAATTACTTACCAAATATAGTCATAGGTCTAGTTTTCTCATCTTCAGCGAGGAAGGTGGATACCACACAAGTGTAGTTGCCGGTCAGCTCTGGAACTGGTGACGTGATGTGGAGAGCTCGATGCTGTGTGTACGGGTTGTGGGATACTTTGTATGATAGGTCCACCTGAGTGAAGGAAGGTTAGTTACTATTAGTGACTTTGTGTAAAATGCTTTCTTTGTGAAATGTGGGATCGTACATAATTGATTACCAGAAAAGTGTTTTTTGGAAGAATTATGTATATTCTTCCGCTAATCAAGTGCTCACAAAAAAAAAAAACTAGTAGTTTTACTACTGAGTGTATTATTTTTGATTCACGAATCAAGAAATCGATCGGGAGATGTATTTTTATTTTAGTAATTTAGTAAACAGTATTTCTTTTTACCTTATTTCTTAAAATACCAAGAGCTTGAGGTTTTTGCGGTGGGATCCATTGGTACACCGGCGTCGTCTTATCCATGTAGAACCACTTGACCACTAGACCAGTCACATTGTTCGTCACGAAGTCACAGTCTAGCGTGATAGAGTCTTTAGTTCCATATTGAATTACATCTGGTACTCGAATGTTTATTATGCGAACTGAACTGACACCTGGAACAAAATAATTAATTGGAAAAGGAAAAATAACATTTGCATAATACTGTTTTACCTAAAACTAATCATGTTAAAATTAAATATTGCCGTAAGACACATATCACACGTAATCTATGTAAAAATATGCTAGGCTCAAGTTCTTACTGAATACAATTCTGACTAATAAATACATGACGAAACTGCTCTAATGACTAATTCAATGTTACCCAACCGAAACGGTGTTCAGAACTAGTTTAAAAAATAAAAATAAAGATAAGTGAACAAAGCTAAGACATTATAATTCTTTAAACACAATAAATAGAGTTCAATTTAGTTAAGAAACTCCTTTTTGCTAAAAAAATTGACAAAAAATATCCAGCAATATTTCACTCAAAACAAAAATTCTAGATTGTTCCAACGGCATGTTATTCAAAACAATAATTTTGGCAAAAACCCAATCTATCCCGACAAGCCCGGGACACGATAACTGGACTGTGTCCCGGATGGCTCAAATTCCAGGACAAAAAATTAAAACATTCCGTGGTATTGGCAGAATCAATATTAACGGGAGTACGGGAGAGTTTGCCGCAGTACCCTTGGGACTTTCTCGCGCCACTGGTCAGGTACACTGGGGTCCATAAATACCCATCCAATTGGCTTAAATGAGTGGTAGGCACCTGTCATGTTCGATGTTAACTTTACCAACATTAATTCGGTAAAATTGTTTTCTGTCACGTTTTTGGAACATGCTGTGTATGATTGTAATACGTCTCTTTATAAGAGTTCAATTAAAATTAACATTAAGTAACTTATAATACGTTTTTATAATTTGAAAAGAAATATAATCATTGTATTTCCGTTTATAGTACGCTATCTCCTTCAGCGTAGAACCAACTATGAATTGAAATTAAAACGGCAAGAATAAAAACTAACGTCGGAACAGAACAGCATTTTCAAGCTAGCTAGGAAATAGACTTTTCGAAAATTATTCGTTTTATATTTTTGAGAATAATAGTGCACATAAACCATTAAATGAAAACCAACTCAATTCTCAGGGTAATTACGTCGAATTTGAATCATAAAAGACAGTGAATTCTTTAGAGAAGAAAGAGAACAAAAGCTAAAGGAAATCAGTTTCACAGATATTTGTATAAACATTTTTATTTTTACCCAAAATAATCTGGCACAAAATTGAAGGGATTCCGGGAGGACGCATTAGGCTGCCGTTCTAGCGGAAACATCATATTATCGACGGAGGAATCCACCGGAATATTGTTTCGTGGTTTCCTATCAATTCCGGGGATGCTTTTGAGCTCCTCGCCCGTTTTTACGTCAAATATTTCGTTGTTATTATTGGATACCGTTTTTGCTTTTGTATTAATGAAATTATACGGAGTAAGAGAATTAATTTATTAAGGTCCGCGTAATTTGTATAAATCTCAACTGTGAAATTAATTTTAGGGGCCTTGACTCGATAATGTTTGAGAACATTATGCTGTCCTTTTGAAGCAATACTTGGTTTGAAATTTTAGCTATTGTAGATATTGAATTTGCGCCCGGCTGTTTCATTTATTAGAAAATTGTTTAATTTAATTCTGTGCCTAATTTTCAATACTCTTTGACTAATGAAGTTTCCTGGATTACTAAATTTAGAGCGTGATTCATCTGGAGTCTTTATATAGTCAAACATTTATTCATAAAACTACCTCAAACAATATATCCTAAAAGAAACCTTACACAATATGAGTAAGGGTCTGATTGGTTTCACTTACATCATTCCCAACAAACAGTTTTATTAAAACTCGTCGTCTGTTCATTGGGGTGTGTGCACATCGCAGAAAGTTGCCCGCCGCCATATTGCATACACCGGAGTTGTATTATCTGAGTTAGGACCCGTGACATCAGTACCAGTACCAGTACCATTGTGAACAGACGAACTCATTACACTATCTTCAGTAAATGTCCACAAAAGAAATTAAAAAATACACGTTTGACATGACAGAACAATGTCAAAGGGCTCTTTTTTGTTTGTTTTTTTTTTCCGCTGTCCGTTGGCAACATTTGGGCGGTGTTGGTTGAATTTCGACTGTGATTTGTAAATATGGAAAAATGGTGCAGTATTTTTTTTTTGGCTAGCCATCGCCACTGGATACTTTTGGTAGGAATTCCATAGAAAATGTTTGAATATTTTCACTCGGTTAACTGGTTTAGAATTAAATGTTATTTTGATTGTTTGAATTTTTGCGTTTGCGTCGGTTTGTGGTTATGTGCTGTGTTAATCGAGATTGAAAATTTATTATTTGTTAAATTCATATTGTTCTCACATTATTAATTTGAGTTTAATTTAAGATTTTCTTAAATTTTTTGCGTTTAATTAAAATACATAGTTTTTAGTAATAAACACGTGTAAAGTGCTAAAATAAGTTGTACAAAGATTTTAAATGGAAAAAAAATATTATCCTTTTTCTAACCTACCAAAGACTCCAAAAACTCTTCAGAAAGTGCCAAATCATCTCTAACAAGAGGTTTTTGACTCAAGAAATGAGCAAATTGCGATATAAGAGGCAATATAGCAGGGCTTGGCACGATGCCATACTGACATTAAATTATGATTGTCTTGCCGTGTCGATGTCGCGACTTGAATTCCAAAGGTTTAAATTCTATTTCCAATATATATGGGGTGTATTGTTTGAATTGGGAGCTCGTGAGTGTTCATATTGTGGGGTGGGACTTTGAAAGGTAATAAGGATTGGAGGAAGAAGTGTAGTTGGTAAATAATATGTGGGGATTTAATGGGGGATTTATTGCCTTCTTAGTAGTGTGTTTTGGTGCAATTCTAAGATCTGATAAAGTGTTGCGGTAATAGCACGGGTTCTACAATAAAATTGTGCTTCTGCGCCTAAATTAATTTCGTATGTTTGATTAGATAAAGATTATAACATAACTTAAATTCATACATATTAATACAGATAAATGTTTATGTTTGTAGCCAATCGTATGTTTGATTAACAGGAGAACATCAAATGCAACTTTAATACAAATAAATGTAATGTTAATAACAAACACTACTAAAAAATATAATAATACACTACCATTCGACCATCTGTCATCAAAACAGAAACTCAACGACAATAAATACCAAACAAAATACATGTTTTGCAAGAAAACATCAGCAAGTATTGCACAGGCCGTTGCTCTTGCGCATCGCTTCGTTGCACACCCTCGTCACGGTGCACAAGTATGTTAGTACAATTTATGTTTTATAATGCCGAGAAAAAGTGTATGCTCATTCTTACTTGGAAGATGGTGATCTACTTGATGGACATTTGAAGTTATGGTGTAATTCCTTTAATTTAACTGTTTAATTCATCTTCAGTACAGAAGGTATGTTTTTTGTTTTAATAGTATAAGTCGGTAAACGAGTAGACGAATCACCTGGTGGTGAGCAATCGCCACCGGCCGTGGGCTCTCGAGACACCAGAGGCGTTACAAGTGTGTTGCTGGCCTTTTGGAGGTTAGGAATTTAAGGGTTGTTGGGGAATCGGGGATTGAGAAGATTGGGAAGGGGAGTAATTAATTGGGCCTACACAAAGTTTATTATAATTTTACTCACAGGACGGAACACAGTTTAAAAGGATGAGGTTTATCAGAGAGTATCCTCTACTTTCTCACCTATGTCAAAATAGTTTGAAAATATGTCTAAAATTCCCAGGAACTTCTTTCTTTAATAATACGATACGATAGTTCAAAGAGAGTACATTTTGCAAGACAATAAACTATCATATCAAATAATTAGCATACCACGTTTCCGTTTAACCGAAGATCCGCTTAATAATTCGAATTTATTCATCGTGAATATTTAAACACGTACCATCCGGCACGTGTTCTTATATTAATCACATGAGAGAGACAGGTATATTTTGACCCCTGTTTTTTGTATAGGAGTGAGAGAGATGGATATAGGACATCTGTATCGGAGTCACCAAGTGTGACCGACTCGTGCGCAGTCTGTTAAGCGGCTGATGATAGCGATAGCAGGTAACTGTCGGTGTATGGTGTTTGGCGCTATACTCGTATTGTTCTTAGGCTATTGTTTTGTTCTGTGTTGAGGTTCGTATGTGGTGCAGTGAATGTCTAGATTTGAGAATTAGATACGACCCTAAAGAATGGTGTGGTTGAGGATCTATTTAAGTACTTAAGCATTGCTTTATATTTTGTTTAATTATATATTTTTTATAATACAGAAGAAAAGAACTAACTGATCTATTGTGTAGTAAGTTTATACATAAGCACATTAAGTAGATTCGCTTGAAGCCCTCTCTTTTTTTTAATGTAGCGTTAAGATTTTTTCCTATGTCTTTAAACTGTTATAGCTGTGATTTCAGAACTTTATAGTGACTCATAACCATCGTGACTTGAAGCATATCACATTTATGTTTTTCAGACCTTTAAATACAAAAAAAGTCTTGAAAAACCAAAAGTTTCTACAGCTTATAAGAAAGTAATAATAATTTTGTTCACGATTAAATATGTATAAGAAGCTACACAACATATTCTTCCTATAAAAGGTATAGGCTTATTTTGCGGAAAGAATTGTCGCTATTCTTAGCTCCCTACGTGATCAAACGACAAATGAGCGGATGTGAATCTGAATATAATATGAGGATGTCATTAGTTGTAATTGTGTTCTTACTTGACAATGTGTTACAGGTACATTTGTGGGGATACGATAATATTGTACGAAGAATAAACATCTGTTGGTTATTAATTAGTAGAGCTCATTAATGAAAATAATGTCGTGGTGGTCCGGGGGTTTGAGATGCTTCTCATTTTCGACGGTGCGGGCTCGAAATGTACCAACGGTAAGTATCAATGTGACTTCTTCCAATTTATATGTACTTTCTAAGATTATTTAGACACCACTGACAGACGGTGAAGGTAAATATAGTTAGGAAACCTGAGGTTATTATTTCTCATTATAAGTTTGAAATCGCCAACCTACATTGAGCAAGCATGGTGATTAAAGCTCAAATCTTCTCTGTGGAAGGAAGAGGCTATTACGTGGACGAAGAGGTCAGCAGTAATCACTATACTGTCAATATGGTATGATGTGATGTGATCAGCTTCAACATACACTTACGTTGTACGCGTACGCTTTGGCGATCATTAGGAAACTACTGCTTATGTTAAAATTCCACCAATCCGTATCCGAAATTTTACTTTTACCATCTAAGTTCTAAGTTGATAAGTTACCCACTCGAAATTTCAAACACCAAGAATTCTAATATACATAATCTTTAAGACAAATTAACTAGAACTTTCTGGAAGGTGGTAAAACGTTAAAGAACACTTCAATAACTTAATAAACTGTGTTGAAATTAACAGGGAGTGAAATCATTCACGGCTGTAGGCACAAACACGACAACACACCAATGGATTATCAACTTTATCATAGAACCTTAAAGTTGGGAATCGTCTGACGAAGTTCATGACTTTAGGTGAGCTTGATATGCTGTTGTCTTCACAAGGAACTGTGCCTGTTCTGGAAGCCGTACAAACTCCGTATCTTCCGGAGGCGCTCGGATGTGGTGGAATTTGTGGTTGTTTTATTAATAAACATCTGTGAACATCTCCGTTGCCTTGCCTCGAGTTATCTTACGACGATCATCGAAGACTGTTAGCTTTGTTAGTGTGTATCAGTTTGCGAATTAGTTTATATCTTGCTTTAGATGTAACATAAAGCGAAGGTCGCTGAGAGGCATTGGATGCAGGTCACCACTAATCTGCTAATCTGGAAGTTATTTAAGAGACCTTTAACCTACACCTAGTACCTAACAAGTTATTTTGAGCACTATGAATGTTCTACAACAATGAAAAAAAAAACTACTAAAGAATGAGAAAATCACCACCGCCCTTTACGGGTCAGCTGCTATAGACTAACAAGTATTAATAAATCTAGCACAGCACAACAAAAAGCCCTACATAGTCATGCACAACGATGTAATAACAAAAAATTCTTCAACAGCTTGGATGAACATATTAAACAAAAAAACTGGTAAAGTCACGATGGAAAAAAATAGCATTTAATTACTGGCCACACGAGTCATGACCTGACTCCCTTTTTATGCATTATTTAACAGAAGCATCGTGTAAGGCACGCGACTAAGACATATGGTCACGGTCCGCTTACACCCACCTTAGGACAAAGGTGCATCATAAAAAACAGGATTCTCGCTCTTCTGCACATGCATTTTTTATCATTAAAAACTCAAGATAAAGAAACCAGACATAAGGATCATAATTGGATGCAACAAGAATAAATGATGCCAGTATCTTTCCTTTAATATGAAACTGTTTAGTGTCTAAAAGTTATCCAAGTGAAAAATAAGTCTGGAAAAGAAACTGACATGTCGTGATTAAAACCTAGTCTGAGGTTAATGAACTTTTAATCGATGTCTTTTCTTGATAAAAAATATTCTGGTTTTTCTTTGCTATTGTTGGTTCTATCTTGGAATCTAATGTTTTAATTATTATAACAACGTGAATTTCTCACTGGGGCTTGTAAAAGTACTTAGGAGTTAATCAGATGAACAAGAAAAATTAAGTGTTAGGCAAAATCAGATTAAGAGTGACCTTAAGTTTTAATCCAATAATTCGTCTTAAGCTGTTTAAAAGTACAAACTCACTTGATAATAATTTACAGTGAAAATCTTTTTTGAACCAATAGTAATAATTTACGAAATCATTATTAAAAACCAATCAAAATTTCCATGAAGTATCAGAAAAATACCGAAGAAAATTCTGGAAACATTTTAGTCGTAGCACTTTACGCAAAATGTTGGCGTTCTTTATAAAATCGTTCATGAACCCGAGCCGGGTCTGAGGCGGAACCATTAAATACACATCTAAAGATTCTTCAGTATCAAATTCCAAAGAATAATATAAAGTTTTCCGATGTGGAACATTGAGAAAGTGACTTGCTTAATGTTAATGGGGGTTCGACACCCCAATGTTAGTTTTGCCTTTGAATTTTTAAAGCCACTGAGTTAAAACTTTGTTAACTTTGTCATGCATTAGGGCTACCACAAATTTAAAAGATATTTCCAAGATTCCGTTTGTGGTCTTATTTTCGTATTAGGGAGATACTAACTTACGCGACGCGTCTTTAAGTATTCTGCGAAAAGCTTATTGCGAGACCACAAAAGGTTTTTTTTTTCATTCGGAATAATGTTTCTCGTAACTTTTCTAGAGCGTTCGAGGACGGCTCTAGGTTTTATAATATTTATTAAAGCATCTCGTATATTTAATGTACTGTTTAGTTTTTTAATATGCACGTAAATTGTGCCATTACACTAATTACATGCTTTGATTCCTAGATTGCAATGGTTTACAGCTAGTTTGCTTCGTAATTTATTATTTACTAGTCACGTTTCCGCGTAAGTATGTGGTAGGTATATTTTCTCGGTAGTTTCATAATATGTTTACACTCTATTTATGAAAGTGGTTTGTACTTACTAGTTATGGATTAATTAATAAAAATAAATCACTGCCTCGTTGGTCGAGTAGTCTAATTCGCGGTCCAGGTGTGACTATCGGGCAAGGGGTCTCGGGTTCGATTCCTGGGTCGGGTAATTATTTACTGGGCGGTTTTCGATTTTCCAGAAATTTCTCAGTAGTAGCAGTCTAGTCTAGAGTCCGGAATTGTGCCCTGTATATGGCTTTTAACACAAAAATAAATTGTGAAAAGTACATTGTTTATATGGCACTACTAGCCGTCATTTTTATCTCTGCCTACCCCTTCGAGTATAAAAGGCGTGACGTTGCAAACAAATACAAGTCATTAGGCAACAATGTTTCAACGTTCGTAAGACTGATCCTTGCAAATCTTTCCTTAATATGGTCGTACTACAAAAGTAAGTCCCGTAAGGAGACGAGTGACAAACTCCTACGAACTTATCCGCCACGATTTGCATAACACGTGACAATGTTCCTACGTCAATCTCAGTTTGTAAGGCATCGTCAAAAGTTCCCTCGCTGTGGTTTTAATAACTGATGAAACTGTTGACTGAGATGAAACCAGTACTAGATGAGTTCGGTACTTGGGTAATAAGTTTCTTGAAAAACAGGATGTTCGGTACGCTACAATCACGACAAAAATGCAAATTGTTATCTTACGACATAATGAGAATAGAAGTTACAATTGCTAATCAGTGTGTGTACTGGTTTTCACTCAACAATAGCGTAATTTGGAAGTCGTAGAAGAGAATATTGGGCTTAATGAACTAAGTATATGTTTGAGATATGAGATATGTCTCTTTCGATTTAGAAATTTATCTACAATGAATTAACTAAAAATCACAGTTTACTTACGTAAATTAACGGAGAAAAGCTCTACTAGTTTCTTTTAGTTAATAGGCTGCGCGACGTCGCCACGTCTGCTCACGCTGCTCATGATGAATCCCTCTGTGACTTGAAACTAGTAGAGCTCCATCCAATTGCGTGAGTAAACCGTGATTTTTGGTTAATTTAGTATGTCTCACGATAGTCAACATATAATATTATATCCTTAATCAAACGTTGTTTGGTTTTGGTTAGACAATTACATTCTTTTTAATCAAATCAGACAAAGGATTAAAATGGTTGGCTTTTAAGGTTGGATAACAGCTCTTAATAATATTTTTGAAGAGAAATTTTAATTCGATATGAATAGAAATGGACTCGTCGCTTGTCACACAAGGATTAACCGATATTTCGGCAGCCATTTTTTGGCAAAACGACTTTTTTCACACAGGACTGACATTTGAGCAATTTGACCTGTACGTGTTTTTACTGGAGTTTTTCGTACGGGGTTTTATTTTTAATTGGGTCTCAATCAAAAGTTGGTCGTAGTTTTAAAATTCCGTAATACAATCAAAAGTTTGTCCAGTTTACTGAACGTTCAGGTCAATGATGGATCCTGAAAGGTTTGGATAAAGGATCAGGATGGAATTGGAGTTTTACTACGACAACCAGTGCATAGAGAAATTTCGACTTTGACAAAAACATTTACCAAAATTCTTTTAAGTTTAGTACAACTGTCGGTGCCAAATAGCTATGCATGGAGCAAAACCCCTCTTTGATGAAATATTTTCTTATGTAGTCTCCGCTTTCTTTTACTTAAAAGTTTTAACTGAACTGAACAGATTGCTTATACATACATAAATAACCTCACGCCTGTCTCCTATTGGGTAGGCAGAGACAATAACGCCAACGCCAATTGCTACGAATCTTACATACCTTTTTCACTTCATCAACAGTCATCAGTCTTTTCATGCATGCTCATCGGTTAAGGGTCCTTTTAATTTGGCCCTTAATTGCTTTTAATGTGTCGTTATATAGTTGAAAATGTTTCATTTGGAACAGTATCTCCAATAGCTTTATAACAATTTAATTACACAATAAGTAATCCAAAATCTAGTCCCAAAATTACTATTTGACCTGTACCCCTCGGGGAAATCATGATGTCTCATCATAATGTCTGTGAGGAGGGGAGGTCCGTCTGCAAGATATCCCTTAGTTGCTCCTAACGACTCCCCGGGGGAGACAACGGGTGACGTATTTTATTTGGGGAGCTTGCAGCTAAACTGATATCTTCGTCAGTCAACACCTGAGTGATGGGGAGCGGAATTCTGTTGTTTTTTTTTTGGGAAATAGTATAGAAGACCGTTTGGTTGGTAGAACAGTTGTAGAATTCCAAGTATTAGAATTGACCAAGTTATTGAGAGATTTGAGGTTTTTTTGTTTTTTCAGACATGATACAATGGGTTTGGGAATGGCAAAATTAGTGGAAAATATCTAGGTATATACTTTCTGCGGGTAGCACAAGAGTTAATGGTTGAGCAAATTTGACAGAGGGCAGCAGTGTTATCAAATAAACCAGCACCTTTTAAACTGTATAACCAACTCGCCTGTTGAGTGTAGAGCATTAAGACTAGCTCTCTTATGTAGAAGAGAATCATATTCTATCAGAGGACTGTCATAGGTTGATCATGGAGACCTGTGACTGACAAAATACCATATAATTTTTCTACCAAGAATAGCACCTTCCTATTCTTGGTAGAAAATTTATAATGACATTGTTTGTGTGAGATGGAGTCTTTTAGTACTTCTATAATGTCTAATTTGAGCGCTCGTAAGTACCGTGTGTTCACGCTCTAGTGCCCTTCCGAAGTAGGCCACGTGTACAATTTACGAGTGAAGCAACGTTTGAAGATGTTTCCACTGTTTATTTATAAGGTTTCTCTTAATTCATCAACTTGTGACGCGAATTTTCTATACTTGATAATTGTGTAGTGTGATATTTTGGAATTGACAAATTGCTCTTTTTTAAGGGTTAATATCATCCAATGACTTCTGCCACATTCGGCGAGGCGAGAGGGAGTGTCAGATTCTTGCTGAAAAGCCACCCTGTTCCTACTTCTGCTTTTCGCCAGAGCCTCGGTAAATCCGCTAGGTAGTCCGCAGCTTCGGATCAGGCATCAGTCCTACTGGGTCCCATCTATCTGTGGTGGTCAGAGTTGCTGTGCTGGGCGCTTGTTCTGGCTTTGTTATATTAGGCATACATATCGGTTTGAATTTTAAAAAAAAGTATGTGATTTATTCAATATTTTCAAGTTTTTTTAAACAGAAATTTTATAGGTATAGTAAACGGGATTTTTATTTTATTTATTGTAGTATTCATCTAAAACCATCCGCTCTCTATAGCAGGCAATTTTGACAGCATGAAATAAAGAAGGAACGTTGAAGCAAGAATTTTTAATCTAATTAGAATATCTTTTAATAAGAATTTCATGTTATGTAAAAATAAAATCAGAACCATTACTACTAAACACCATGTTTCCCTTACACATAAACAAAAATGATTGGACACCCAACATTTATTATTTACGCGTGTTTTAATATCTCAGAAACACTATGTTAACGTGAAACATTAGAACCAAAACACATGTACGAAGCATTATTTAAATTAATTCGTAATTAACTTTGCCTTTACACGCTAAAGCCTACTAACCTAATTCACTGAAATATTTCAGCCTACCAGATAGAATTTGAGTTCTTGATTAAGTTATACTTGTATTAGTGCAGATTAAGACTAACCGTAGTTAGGTGTATACTTGTCGCAGTCAGATTTTGGATGGGTAACCGTCTTTCAAGTAAGGTAGCGAGGAATCTTCAGATGTTTCAAGGTTACCGATGCGGCGACTGCTGGCAGTAGCAACGCGATAGTCGTCGCCTCGTGTGTTGCAGAATGGTGCTCATGAATATGAGCATCTAGTATGGTTTGAACCTATTTGATTTCCTTATTAAACAGTTACGTGAGTAAGCCGATAACATAATGGATTTAGTACAAATGATGTTATGATTAGAAAATATATTTCAATTTTGTATAAAAATATGCACTAATTTGATGATCAGGGAAGTCTCAACCCTTATTTATTTTCATAATCTATTACGCTACGCATTAATGCGAATATAATTTAAGGCATCTGCCGCACAAGACATGAAGTTAATGTAAAACTCGAAGGAACTGAAACAATAATGGTGTTTCTGTTCCCTTCCCGGAATGAATACAATTAAAATTGATACCAACGTTTGACTCGCCCAGATTTACTTGTGACTGTTTTGTTAAATTACGAGAAAGGTTACTATTAAATGTAGCGGATGGTAATTTGTGTGGTTCGAAAGTAATTGTATTTGTTTACAGTTTAGAACGGGGTAATAGAGCTACAATATTCTAAGAGATATAAATATTTTTATTTGCCTACCTCGGTGTAAGCGGTAACCGTACCTTCCGGATCGGACTGCCTCGTTGGTCAAGTGATCGCTAGTGCGACTACTGGATGAGGGGTATCGGGTTTGAATTCCAAGTCGGGTAATATGGTGAAATGCTGATGTATATTGTATAACGATATGCTACAATGTGTACCTCTGCCTACCCTTCGGGAATAAAAGGCGTGACGTTGCATATAATAATCGCTAAAGTCTTAGTTTAAGAATTACAACAAAACAATTTTTTGCACTCAAAATCACCACAAGGATTTCTACAACAGTTTTGATCGATGTCACTACGATGATAGCTATAAGTAAAAAACATCTTCTGAATTTCCTTCCTTATTCCCAAATCATACGGCAACGCCAAATTCCATGTGCCAAATAGACGACAATGATTTATCATTACGGGCGGTAACACTTATACGGTTCACAGATCGAGGCATTTTCGCTATTTGAAATCCAATTATTTTGGATTCCACCTGTAGAAGAAGCTAGTGATATTTGTTAGTTAATTTTTCGTTAAGTTTCGTGTGCACTAGGCAACATAATTTCTATTTGCCGCGTAACATGTTGCACACAAAAAGTTGCTCAGCATATGGCACCTTGTTGTCTACATCATGATTTTAGTCGCAATATTTACGGTCAATAACAGTAGGTACAGCTAGGGTAAATAAATTTAACCGGAGCTGCGGATTGCCTAGTGGTTACCAAGGCTCCGGCTCAAAGAGCAGAAGTAGGAACGGAGTGGGTTTTAGTCAGTAAGAGACTTACACTCCCTCTCGCCTCGCCCAAGGTGAGAGAAGTCCTTGGATGATCTTGCACCCTCAAAAAAAAGAGTACGGTAAATAAAGTTGCGCTCCATGTCCGTATTTGACAACATCTGATGCTTAACGAAATGTTGCATGGCAACCAGTGACATGTTGTACAGAAACAAATATGTCGTTCATATTACGCGTCAATTGTTGCCTAGTGTATCCGAAACTTTAAGTCAACATCTTAATTGCAATTCTTACTCCCCACGCTTTGATTGCGAAACAAAATGAATAAATTAATGCGTGCCCCAACGTCGACGGGCGCATTCTTTGTGGAGATTGGGGAAATAAGTAATGTTTTATTCTTATTTTGCAATGTTTTACTTAAAAGGATTTGGATGTTTTAATTGAATTTAGATTAAATTTCGCTGACTGGCTTGATGAATGCAGAGAAATAAATTTAAAGAAGGATTAATATAGTAAAAAGCTGGAGTAAACTTAGGTAAGATTCGTAGCGATTGGCGGTCTATTGTCTCTAAATACCCCCATGGGAGACAGGCGTGTAGTTATGTATGTAGTAAAAACTGGATAAAGTGGTAGTTCTTTACGTAAAATTATATCTGATTCTATATTCAATTGTTTTATTCTTATCATAAATCCAAATAAAACATTTAGTAAAGTGAAATCGATTAAAAACGACAAAAGAAATGACAGACGACACCAATTAAAATCGAATTAATCTTAATAAATACGGCCATAAAAGTCAGTGTAATTTTATTAAACAAACGATAAATTATTGTAGTAGTAAGTAGGGGCCGATGATTGAACAAAATACCTCATATTGTTCACTAAATAAGTAAAGAATTGCTTCCTTTCATAGGCTCGCATTAACAATACTTTACTCATCACTCAAATGTCAACATGACAGCTTTGTTTACGTCAAAAACGTTTAGTTATGGGAATGCCGTTTTACAAATGGTATGACTTGAAGAATTTCAAATGGTTATAAGACTGAATTAGTATAGGAAAATTATATGTTTGTTTTTTTCACAAGAATTAAGTGTTATTTTTAAGATTTGGTTCGTAAAATCCTCGATTAAATTAGTGATTGACATAATTTCATAAAGTTTTTCGTAATACATAATATGTGCAAATATATGGGGTCAAAGAAGCATGCATTTATCCCATAATTTATTTATTTAAAAATAATAATAAAAATACAGCTATACAAAATAATTGCTCCATGAGCACCTACCAAGTAGCCATTCATATTTAATCGTTCGACTAAAACCTTTTTATTATTTAAACTCAGAATACTAGCAGCATATAATTCTGCGTTCCGTATTTGAAATTAAATAGTTGTCATATCATGACACAGCGCGGACGACACGACTGCACTGGCAATGAATAATACATTCGATAATTGGCGCTTCCTATTTCGTTCCACATTTGAATTTTATATTACTTCGATAACTGCGGACTAAAGCTTGATCTATGCAGAACAATATTTTTTTTTGTTTATTCGAAATTTTGATTAATATTGATGTTGTATGAAATGTATATTATTACAAATGTTGTTTATTTTGTATTATCTGTGTAAGTTTTATTGAACCTTTGTGTTTATTTATCATCTATGTTCGCTGTTAAGACAAACAATATGAGCTTGAATTATGTTTTATTTTAATGTTACTCACCGAAAATATAACTTTATGTTAGTGGAGCTATGTACTTAAGTAAATTAATAATTTATGATCATAAACGATCAACTCTTTCTCACTATTAGCCTTCGATGGATCGATAATTGAGGGGTCAACTTTACGGTTCAAACAGTTGTGGTTCACCTTATGGGCGTCGGTTTAACAAGCAGGTTTAATTTAGTCATTAGTGTTAATTGCTACTTTAATTAGTTAGTACACCTGAGGTTTCAGGTTTCATATGTAGGTACTGTTTTACGTAATAATTAAAGTGTGTTTGAAAATTTGTTTGGAATTACCACGCACGAATAATTTATCGTGACAATCGTTACATTACATACTAAAATAACTAAAAATCACGGTTTCACTTACCTTAATGGAGAAAAGCTCTTTAGTTTCGAGTCACAGAGGAACTCTTCATCATGAGCAGCGTTCGCAGACGCGGCGACGTCGCGCAGTCTACTTGGCTGCCGAGTAAACCGTGATTTGATTTAGATAACACACTTTCCTATTATTAAAATGTGTGATTGCAAATAGTCAAGTTCTAAAGAGGTGGTTTGTACTTTTGGTGTTTGGTTGGTTTTCATTAAAGAGGTACTGAGATGGAGAATACTCTCCGTCTCAGTACCTACTGACTATCCTTTTAGGTTCGAATCGTATGATAAGGAACCTAAAAGGATATTCAAAGAGGATTTGATTGCCGCGGCGATATCGTGCAGCCTACTGATAGCCTAATACAGCAGTGCTGCACTGCTGCATCAAGGTTTCTCTGTGACTGGATACTAGGAGAGCTTTTTTCCATTAATGTACGTGCGTAAACCGTGATTTTTGGTTACCTGAGAGATATATTTCTAATTCAAAAGGAATTCGCTAATTAGTTTACAACAATAATGGGTTCAGTGAATAATTTGAGAAATCTAGGAACCAATTAGTGTTCATTGTGTTCCGAGTTAATCATTCAGTTATTACATTAACCCTAACCTTAGAGTCTAGGCCTGCTTTACTATTCTCTGTGATGTGGGTCTGTTGTATTGTACAGACAAGTATAAATCTTATTCAATAAAGGTTAATGTTCATTTTACAATGGCTTAGTTTCAACAAAAGAATTATGCTATTAGGGATTTCTTTGCATTTTATACTTTATTGAAACTTATTTTTAGGTTCATTATTGCAGAATCATCTCCGTATTATGTATAATATGGTATGTTTAAAACCTACAAAGGCTAATTCATTTTCTTGTACTAGAATAATGCAAATAACCTTCAAGTGTAATAAATAGGTGGAAGCCATAACTTCTAGTTGCAATCGGACGTACATTTGTTTTACTACGGAAAGGTACTATACATAATTATATACACATACTTATGTATTATGTATGTACGAAGACAGATTAGTTTTTTATACTGTACTTATAGAATCTATTACTATTAAATAGTATGAACATCAATTCGAGATATTTTATATTTACAAAAATAATATCTCAGTAAGACTGAAATAACTGGCGAAAAAGGTATCATAATATTTTAAATGTAGGTACTACAACTTCTGGAGCTGCGGACTGCCTAGCGAGTTACCAGGGCTACCTAGCACGAAACGGGGTGGTTTTTAGCAGGGAGTCTGACACTCCATCTCACTTCGCTCAAGGCGGGAGAAGATATCGGACGATTTCCTCAAAAAATGGTACAACAGCTCGGTTAATCCCTTTGGCGAACAAAAGATACGACGACATGTCACAAACAATACACGTATATAAACAAAAAAATAACAATAAAAAAAGTTTTATAAAACCCAATGTTCCTACCATTGTAACAGGAAACTTCCGCAGTGCAAGCACACCCATCGCCCATTGCATTCGAGTTGTAAAGAACTCGATATTTGATCGATTCTGTTCATAGTCGAGCAATGGCTTCGACAACATATCGATCCCTCGGATCAGTGCACCGATATTTGTTTACTGTCGTGGTACAGTTACACATACTATGTAGCTATCTATATACATAGTATCACTAGTAGAACAAATAAGCTAGATACCTAGGTATGTGTCTAACACAATGTGGTTGGTATCTATGTATATTGTATAGTGTATGCATAAACGGCTATGGATGTACATATATTGACTCGTAAAATTGATATAATAAAATCACAGGGAAGTTACTGTACATTATTTTTTTAAAGAATACTTTGGTCGTGATCGACTATCGATATCGAAGCCAAAATTAGGCACTTTTGAAACGTCAAATTGAATTGTCTGTCAGTCTGTCTGTCAGTGAAGCTAAGTGCTCGTTTGAAGCTGAAACTAACAAAATGTAACCTGCATTTAAAACTTACCCATTCTGTTATCAGAAAATAATCTATAAGTATATTTATGAACACAATTGTTTGTGGTATTTCGTAAAGAATTACAAACTCGTAATAATATTTCATAACTTCAGTTGTATAAAACAATGTGCATAGTTCTTCATACCTTCCTTATAACTACAGCTCTAAAGACGTTTTTATTTTCAAGGTATAAAAATGTTATGGTCACTTTTGCTTAATGTCTAGAAAGAGCTATTAAACACAAGAATCAGCTGTCTTATCATTGATTATTTAAACTCATTGCAAGGCAAATCAAATTTCTTTAATGTTGCAATATAAGAAAAAACAGAGTTGCTTCAAATAAATTGCAAATATAAAAAATAGACTCTACGCAAATAAAAACAAAGCACATTATATATAAAACAAATACTTACATTGCAAAACAATAGAAAACTTAAATAACCACCACATTATCCAAATGTTTGTCCAAACACGAAACCAATATATCACTGCGTATGCGCCTAACAAGCAACGAAAATCCGAAAAATAAAACCAGTTTAAACCGCTTATAAAACTACAATCTTTATATACTCTAAAGGGAATATATTACAAACTTCGTAAAAGTTTCGAACGAAACGCGCGTAAAGTTTAAAACCGCTCCCAACGTGTGTGGGGTTCGAACCCGGGTTGGTAACTAACCGACGCAGCCAACTGGCGTCCGGTAGCAAGCAGACCATATCGGAAGCACTTGGTATTGTGTAGTTATTGGGTAATTTATTCTAATACTTCACGTAGGTGTGCGATTTTGTTCTTTAAGTGTTTTAATTTTAGATTCATTTTTATTAATTGGTGTAGTGTTGGAATTCATCTCTTAATGACTTTTAGGAAAATATTAATGTGTAATTATTTAAATAAAAAAGAGAAAAATTAAAGTAAAGTTGTGCCTGAGCACACTACACTCGACGTTAATACGAGTGGGTAGTTTAAATACTATACATTTGAATTTCCGCAACACGTCATATGACGTCACACAAGTTTTACTAAATCTCACTAACATTTACTATCATGTCTCCTAAGACAGAATGATGACCATTCCAAAACCTAATACCCAAACAACTACCGCCAACCAGCAAAAAAAAGCACAACCAAAAGATAATAGGGACTAATACAAAAATGAACCAGCCGTAAGTCACAAGGAACCTTCTTTTAGGCCTCTTCCGTTTGCTATCGCTACCCGCTACCCATCGCCTTACGTTCATTTACATTGCAAACTTAGTATGCGAATAATGTACGCCGGTTGTATAACATTTCTAAGTGAGTTAAGACCTTTGCGTTAATTTTATCTTCAGTCTACAGTCGCGATTTGAATTTGTTCCTCTATTTTGGAGTTCGTGAGTTAAAACTGCATGGGGTTGCTTTTTGTTGACGGGGTTAAAAATATCGTGGTGGGAACGTGGAGCGAAGAAATGGATTTGTTGTTTCTTTAGGGCTAAATTTTAAAATAAGTAAGAAGATATATTATACTCGTACCTTAAAGTTTAAAATAAGTAAGTGAACATAATACTTGCACCTTTCGATCCCTATGGTGTAGGCTGTTGTGTATCTTAAGAGTACCATGTAAGCTAAAGGAGGCTAAAAGATCAAGGAACTTAGTACTAGAACTACGAGGCAGTTTCTAGGAATTCAAATAATAATTAATGAACTTAGTGGTGAATGCCATCCGCATAATATTGTTTCCTCAAACTTTTAGGTAATTTTTACTACCCTGTATTATTGTTATTAGTACAAATTGACTGAACATTTAAACACCTGGATAATTAACAAGTAATCAATGTTTAGATAACTAATTCTGCTAAATCGAATGCATCTATATAAATAGCAATGAAACAGAATAAACAAAATTTAACTCTACTATGTATAACAAACAGGGAAGTACACTAAAAGTTCCTACGAAACAATTGCTTATAAAACGTTCAGTCGAGTCTATCTCGAAGTAAATTAAATATAAATGAGTCTCGGAGTTTCTCAGTTAAACAGGCCAAGAATTCTCATAGTTAAACTTGTATTAATTGTTGAGTACTTAGTTCTTGCGAAACTCAACGTCAAGGTATCGTTTCACTTTCTATTATTAAACATTCTCGAAATACTAAATTGGTATCGAAGATGTGGAGGTGTCTGGATGCCGTATGCTTAGGTAATAAATTGGATTAGTTTATAATTGGATTTTTAATATAATTGTTTTTAAACTGACATGGTTACTAGCACTATTAATAGAACTTAAGACGGGATATTTACCATGTTTATTTATGTCTATGAGTTTCCGATATTTCGGCACTGTTGCAAGCGCCATGATCACGGATGAACTGTTCATCTATGGTAATTATCTCGTCTTAAGTTCTAATATTAGTGGATTTTTAATAGTTATCACTGACACGGGTAATACTAGGAAGGTAGTCTAGGATGCGTAGACTAGGAACATTCGCGTCTGGTGTATGTAAAACTTAATCATATTACATCTAAATCCTTCTTTGTGGTCCTTGTACATAATTACTTCCTAGTACTAATATTAATTTTAATTTTGAACACAAAAAAAATATAACTAAATAACATTTTTTCTTACCATTTAGAAATTATTTTGTTACATTATCAGTCAAATCTTAAGCTTATTATATTAGATATATTTATAATTAGTATTTATGGAATAGTTAGCAAACGAGCAGAAGCGGTCACCACGGTCATATCTAAGTTTATCTTTTTTCCCAATGACAACATAGAATTTCTATATTCTTCATTATTGGCCCTTACGCTTATTGATTCCTGCACTTTCCAGCCAACAATATCATTGATTCTGACTTTTCGAAATTATGTTCCTTGTCGTAGTGACTCTATCCTGTCATGGGAACGATTAGAGATTACAATGTCTTGAATATTAATTATTAAACAATAAATTGTTCCTCGAATACTGACCATGCTAAACCAATATTAGGCGTCCGAATCACCTAAATAGGAATGGTGTTCTTATTTTAAGTTAGACTCAAAGGAATGTTTCAAATTCAATGGAATGGTATTATTATATTTGAGAAGAAATTAAATTTCGTGTTGTGATATTTGGTATTTTATACTTAATGCGAGGTGTTAATAGGGTAACCTACGATTTAATAATATTTTATTTAATGTTAATATTAAGCAAGTAGACAATTTCAGTTTAACTCAGAGACTAACAACGGGTTCAAGATTTTATCTCTTGATTGTAGTAATATTTTTTCAGTTTTATTTCAGAATGGAAAAAATACTGGAAAATAATCTTTCTATTATGATATACACAAATTCCGTGGACAAATACACCAATTACACGACATCTGCTTACCCCTACAAGACACAAACAACCACAAAACAGACACAATTTAAAACCAGTAACCCCACAAATACAAAGAAACACATTACCGTTTATCCCGAAGAGAACAGACAATGATTTGATTCAATAAAGTCCTGCCGGACGCTCGGCGGCCATAAATATTAATTAAACGTCTTTTATGTTATTTATTGAATGTACACATCACTACACATCAAACTATACAACACCGCTTTATCATGGCCTCGCTTTGTACCACCTTTCCCAAGAATCAGAGGTCAGTTTATACTGGTAATGTTTAGCTTGATGTGTATCGAACACAGATTCCCTTATCTCGTCGTTTATTAGATTTCGGGAGCGATTAATGATTACTAGTGAGGGTGGTTTATTGACTATGAGTAGATAATAAGGGAAGGATTTGTATTTACTGTCGTGTCGTGTGATCGTGTTTGAATTAAGTTAATTTGTGTTCTAATGAGTGATGCTGAAAGTTCTTTTTGGCAAGTGTGAGTTTTGTATTATTACTTGCATTAAATCATGTAGCTTTTTACTTAAAACGAGATAATTAGAAAACTATTTTTGAGGGCATTTTTTCAAGGGGGGGAAATCATCCAATGACTTTTAGCGCCTTGATGAGGCCAGAGGGAATGTTAGACTCTTACTGACTAAAAATCACCCTGTTTATATTTCTGCTTCGAGCCAGAGTAACCCGTTAAGTTTTGATAATTCGCGTATAGAATTTAACGATTTATCTTACTTTAATTAAAATGATCAATAAAATTATTAAATATTTTATTCGTACATTTTAAGATTTACTACAGCCATGCAAAATCAAAAATCACTTTTACACTCAACCATGACACAAACACCTTTATTCCACTACCACACATGATTTGACATTAATTACACTGTTTGTCACATGTGTAACAAAAAAGCTCGAAAGCTCCGACCGTGGGTGACCGGTGTGACGTGACGGAAGCGAGCCGTGTGCGGACTTCCGGTCCGGTCGGCCGGAACGACCGGCGCATTCCGATAGGGGGACGTATAAACTCAACTTGTGATCACTGTTTGCATGGTAACGGGGTTTGGGTTTTGTGATCTATGTTATTTTTTTTGGGTTTAGTTTAATTTAATTTGGTTGTAGTTTTTTTTTAAATCAATGCGAGGTTAATATGAGGAATATTACAAAAAAGGTTGATTTCAATAATTGCGGTGTTTTATAAAAAATGAAATGCACGGTTGGCGCGGTGGCTGGGAACAAGCTGCCGCGCAACGTTTAGGGGGTTCTATTCAGGAATAACTCTTTGTGTAGTCTACAAATTGTTGTTTCGGGTCTGGGTGTCATGTGTATGAGAACTTGTATGTTTATCCACGACAGAAGAAAAATTCACGAGCGTGAGGAAAAAAGAAATTAAATTATTTTAAACAGTGTTAGTTGATGGGATCATAGTAAGTGTAATTTAATATTATTTATTACGGTTACTATAAAATTACAAGATTACTTACTATTACTAATATACTAATTCAGCAATTATAAGCAACTGAACACTGAGTTTATTATTTACACTATTTTATTAGAAGTACACCTTTTTCTATTTTACTGTCGAATAACGTCGTGACGTCACTTCTAATCAATGTAATTAGACTCACAGAAACTAGTATTTATCAGACTAAAGGCTTACATTTCCTACTTTACCAAATACACACAAGAAAATTGGAATAAAGTTAGCATTTAAATTGAACCATTGATAAAAAAATAAACAGTAAAACAAATTGTTTGACTCACTTTAAACTGGTTTTGTTACGCTTTCCTTACAATACGTGGTCGTTGCTCCGTTGTGCTGTACGATACTGTAACTCTTTACACTTGAGGCCAATAAAAAGTTAACAGTTCAACTTATATTGCTTTCCAACTGTTGCGATTGTGGCTATGAAAATGCAATTTTATAATATTGAGGTAGTAGCTAGTTTGAAGTAGTCAAATTAATTTGTTTTGTCGAAATGTAAAAAAACAATATTTTTGAGGATTTTGAATGAGATAATGTATTTTGACGTCATAATGTTTCGTCAAATAGTTTACTTACTATATTTTAATGGAATAGCGGGCAAACGAGCATATATATGACCTGATGGGAAGCAATCAGCGCCGCCCATGGACACCCGCAACACCTGGAGAGTCACAGGTGCGTTGCCAGCCTTTTAAAAATGAGCTGTTTTCTTGAAAGTTTGAAGGTCGTATCGGTTCGGAAATACCGCCAACGAACGAAATTAATTATTTTAATAAAATTAATGAAACTAATTTTAAAGAAAGTTAAGTAAATCATGAAATCCATTAATAAAAGTGTAATAATTTTGGAATAATTTTATTACCTTAATATTGCAAATTTAAAATAATTCGTTTCTCATTGGAAAAACTACTCAATTGAAATGTACTATCGAAAAGTGTTTAAATGTTGCGGTTTGAAATGTAAATTGGATATTTTAGTGGGGTCCATATGGACGTGTGAAACGTTTCCCTGAATGGATTGTTAATTAATTTGATTGCTGTGTGGTTCTTTTTGGGTTAATTAATGTAGGTTAATCAGGGTGGGCTTTTTTTCAGGGGGAAAATCATCCAATGACTTCTCTCGCCAGGGTAAGGCGAGAGGGAGTGTCAGACTCTTACTGACTAAAAACCACCCCGTTCCTACTCCTGCTTGTCGAGCCGGAGTCCCGGTAAACCCGCTAGATAGTCCGCAGCTCCGGATGATCAGGGTGAGCTGGAAGAAACGTTTATTGTATGACTAAGCTGAAAATAAATAATTAGTACTTATTTTTTACAAGTGACTGCATAGTTGGCGCGGTGGCTGGGCAACTGGTTGCGGTATAACGTGTAGCGGGTTTGATTCCCGAACGGAGCAACTCTTTGTGTTAATCACAAATTGTTGTGCCTGGTCTGGGTGTCATGTGCATGTGGATTTGTATGTTTGTAAACAGTATCAAAGAAATTTGGAATACGATGATTTGTCTGTCAACAATTTGAATAAATTTTGACAATAACAGGTAATAGGGTTATAGGATCCCATATCAAAAAGTCAAATATATCTAACGTTTCAACTTTTAACCTATATTGTACTGTAAATGGAGAAAAAAAATGTAGAAAAAATACAGCATGATACAAATTCAGCTAACATTTATTTTTGTGAACAAAAACTTTGTTTCACCTAGTTTTTCTGGCCGTATGTGTAGTGAATACGCACACAGTTGTACAAAACCAGTTTATAATGGTCTCGCTTTGTTTGGTCTTTCTACACATTCGAAGGTCAGTTTATACTGGTTTTGTATAGCTTCATGTGTAGTCATGTGTACGAACTGTATATGTCAGGCACCGTAACACAACGTTCTGCACTGATTCTAAAAGTTTGTTGTTCTTTTAATATGCGTAGGAATATTGTGTGTATTATTATCATGTACCAGCTGTTGTCCGCGACTTCGTCCGAGTAAAATAGTGATTTCCGAGTAGACTTACTTCAAAAATAAAATATTAATATTATTTCTAAAATCAAAGTGACTTAAGGCACTTCCAAGTATATCAGCTACCTTCCAATAAAAGTAGTGTCAAAATCGGTCTAGTTATTTCAGAGATTAGCAAAAACAGACAGACAGACAAACAATGTAAAAAAATATATTTTGGTTTCTAGATATGATGTTGATTTGGTGTATGTATAATCATAAATATGCATGTACAAAAGCGGTTATATTAATATTACAAACAGACACTCCAACTTTATTAAAATTTATTATCGACGTAGCATATGTGAATTGGCATTATGTTAACCCTATACTTGACCATGTGCACTGTAATGCACACATTTAAAAAATAAATATAGCGACCAGACACAGCAGTATTTATGTTTTATTTTACTACTACTGTATAGATAAATGTCCTAAAATGTCATAAAAAGGAGAATCAGTGTTATTTGGCAAAACTGGTTGTCAGTCAGCTTCAAAATAGCAGCGCGTGCGCACACGTCGATGACTAACATGGTAAAAATCGATTATAATACTTATTTATAATCGCTTAAACTTACGTTTTATAATGTTAATCTACTCTTGAATGTGTTTGCTTGGATGATTGCTAATATTTCAAAACGATGGCGGTAATTTGATATCGTAATATTTGTTTATTTCTTGATGTGTCTGCAAATGCACATTGCCAGCTTGCTTGCATTTCTACCTTCCCTATTCTGTGTGCATTCAAATACGGCGAGGCCCATAATAATTATTGAGATTTCTCTGTTGAGCTCGAGTTCTGTAGAATAAAACTGAAAAATAAAGATTTTTTCTACGTTTTTTCCAGGATAAAAAGTATCCTACCCAGGATAATAAGGTATAATTATACCAAGTTTCATCGAAATCGAACCGTTAGTTTTCGCGTTATGCCAGAACATACAGACAGACAGACAAAAAAAAAATCACAGTTTTGGTTTGGTATCGATCCAGTAACACCCCTGCTATTTGTTTTTTCAATATTTTCAATGTACAGAATTAACCCTTCTACAGATTTATTATAATATGAATAAATGAATGAATGAATGAATGAATGAGAGTGTTATAAACGTAAGAGTAGACAAATATAATCAGAAAGCTCCGAACTGCTAAGCTATCGGGAGTTATACGTGTTATTGTGAGTCAACCAGCAAGAGCAGACATTTGCTGGCGTGGAATATTGATTTATTGACAATTTTAAGGAGAACGATTTCCGTCATACATGATTTCTATGTAGCTTTAACTATTAAGGCCGCACACGCGACGGAAGCTTAAAAAATGGAGTAAGTTCTCCTATTTTCCTTAACATCCCTTCACTGCTAGAAAATGCTCCTATTGATTGTGCGTGATGGGTATACTGGTTGATAACCTGCCCAGAAGTATGAAAAACAATTGTATCAAGTTTCGTTGAAATCCAGTCGAGTGGTTTTTATTTCTATAAAAACATACAGACAGAAGACATTCAGACAGACAGACAGACAATAAATTTTTCTGATGGCATTTTTGGCGTCAAATCGATCAATAATCACCCGCTGATAGTTATTTTGGAAATATATTTCATGTATCAGATCATTTGACCTCTCTACAGATTTATTCTAAGTATACGCTTATGTTTAGTTTCTATTTACTACCTGGGATTGAATTTATTTGTGATACCAAGGTAACAGCAGAAAAAGTTAAGATGAAATTAAAACGTGTGTGGATTTCACTTTTTTTTATTAATTACTATTCCTTTCTAATGTTCTGCTTAATTTTTTTCTAGTTCTTTACTATTTCTATTTATTGCTAATTCTTCTTTCTCTTTCTGATATTACTCCTTTTATTGCTATCTCTTTCTAATATGCTTCTTAATTTCTTTCTAATATTTCTTATTCATTTGCACGTAAATTGTTATAGTTATCAATTTTTAAGATATTTGACTAAACATCAAAATGATTACTTAGTGTTAATATTTGTAAGACTCTAGTTCAAAACTTTTGATTGATACTTTAAAAACAAACTTAAAACTTTGACTTTCCAACTTTATTCTAAGTTTTTCATTACACTTAGGCTTAGGAATTTTAAAATACATATTCATATTTTTAGATTCTATGGAATTTTTACTTGATAATAAACTAAATTTTACTTTTCTTTCTTTTTATAATAACATCATATTTTTAACTTAAATAAAACTGTAAAAAAGTACGAAAATACCTTATACATTTTCCGAGAAATTGACAATTTTTCAGTATAAAACCCCATTTAAATGCAAGCGAAAGTGAACTGTATTGACAAAGTGGCAGGTGAACGTCCGGGCGACACAGTTTTGTTCAGTCGTTGCATATTTACGTTGATACGGGCTTTATCGTGTACCTTTCTGTTTGATGAAAAACTATCCTATGATTAACTAAGGAGGTTGTTTACATTGTTTTACATACTGCTATAAGCAAGTGTACGTATGTAACATAAAAAAGTCATGTCGTTTGGTGATGGTAATTTTTTTATGGGTAAAAGTCCGGTACCTAAACATGCAAACAGATCACCTGATGATCCGTTAGAGATTGAGATTGATTTGAAATCGTATAAGGTTACCGTAGGCTCAATCTTTCTAATCCCCGCTTTCCCAACAACGCTTAAATTCCTGACACCCCTGGAAGGCCGGCAAGGCACTTGTAACGCCTCTGGTGTTTCGGGTATCCATGGGCGGCGGTGATTGCTTACCATTAGGTGATCCGTGTGCTCGTTTACGATAAAATACCATACCGTATATCATAAAATCAAATATAGGAATATACTCCTGCTTTTCGAGCCGGAGCCCCGGTAAACCCGCAAGGTAGTCCGCAGCTCCGGATAATTTGCTGCTGCTACTATGGTCACTACGCCAATTTGTTAAAATAACGGGTCTACCTTTATTAGTAGAATTTTTTTGGTCATAATTTTATTTTGCATAACAACGCATGGCAGAAACTTCATTTCGCAGAAAGATTTATCTTTTGGCATACGTTTAATATCCATAATAATTGAAAGACTCATCTATCACGCAAGCATGCAGCATGCAAGCAAACATGCAGCATGCAAGCAAGCAAGCAAGCAAGCAAGCAGCATGCAAGCAAGCAAGCAGCATTTCAAGCAAATGCAGCATGCAAGCAAGCATGCAGCATGTAAGCAAGCATGCAGCATGCAGCATGCAATCAAGCATGCAGCATGCAAGCAAGCATGCAACATGCAAGCAAGCATGCAGCATGCAAGCAAGCATGCAGCATGCAAGCAAGCATGCAGCATGCAATCAAATGCAGCATGCAAGCAAGCATGCAGCATGCAATCAAGCATGCAGCATGCAAGCAAGCATGCAGCATGCAATCAAGCATGCAGCATGCAAGCAAGCATGCAGCATGCAATCATGCATGCAGCATGCAAGCAAGCATGCAACATGCAGCATACAGGCAAGTATGGTTTCTGTCACGGCTCGGGCGCTGCAAGGCTCCGGTGGTACCATGAGCGCTAATCGTCGCAGACGGCTTTCGCTCACCACCGCTCGCTCATAGCCGCCTGCTCCTCAGCCCGCGGGCCGCCTCGCCCCTCCGCGCCTACGCGATTTTAAATTGCACTCTAGGGGTAGGGCAGACAAGACTACGTGCAGTCGGTTTTGCAGCGATTCGGTTCTGTCACTTCACTAACTTTTATTCTACCATCTTCTTAATATGCCAAGCTAAATTATGCCAAACAATCGTAGCTCTAAATAAACGTTATGTGAAACGAAATTATGCAAAATTAAGCTTTGCCAAACGTAATTATGCCAAATAAAATTCTACCATCTTAAAAGTATGCCTTTGAAAATTCGGACATATAAACATTCGACAAAACAATAATTATACTAAATGATTTTTATGCCATATATATATATTCGTTTAACCTTCCTATACTCGCGCATTGGTCTGTGAGACCGAAGAAACATTTTTTCAATTTTTTTTTTGTTTTTGGTAACCCCAGCGTCTCCATTTTTTTAGTAGCTGCCGGATTCGTTGCGAACTTCATTTTACTGCACGCAGTGCGTTTGTGCGAAACGCACATGTTGGTGTGTTTGGCGCCAATCGGTCCGTTAGACCGACGCGAGTATAGGCGTAACTTTTATCGTACGTATAAAAGTAGTATAAGATTGTTACTGTGAAGCTGATAACCAAGTGAATCTGTGATTTACATATCTTATAGCTATTGTTTTTTAAAATAATAAAGTTTATTTGAGTTTTTTTTTTGAAGAAATATGTTTTAGTTCTGTTTACTTAGTACATAAGAAAAATATGTCAATTTTGAAGGCTGTTTTGTATGAGACTGATAGTCAAGTTAAATATATAATTAACAAGTTATAACATGATATGATTGTTTCATTATATCCTCTATTTTGAAAACAAAATATAATCTTTATAGGTTTTCATAGAAAAAACCACAGCAGTTCAAACTATCGGTCTGTGAGACCGCGCGCGAGTATAGCTGTAACAAAAAATCACGCGAGTATAGGAAGGTTAAAGAAGATTCTGCCAAGTGTGTTATGCCAAACAAATTTCGGAGCATTAAAATTCTGCCAGATAGAGGGAACCCTAAAATAACACGTAATATCATTTTAACATTGAATGTAAATTTTAATTAAAAGAATGGAGTATCCTACTGATATGTTTACTGCAGGTAATCAACAAGAGTTGTTTGATATAAAACAACAATAAATAACTCGTGTTAACATGTATGCTTTGTTGTAAAGTAATATGTTGAAATTATGTTTCCAAATGAAAGTGCTGTTAATTATTTTCCATTCACATTTAGTTCATATAAAATTGAGCTTTGTATTAATAAATATAATATTGGTATTATAGTCACAAGTATGGCAGCAGACTGCTTGGTGAATTTCTTTGTTTAAAAGGATTCATACTTGACGGTTCCATTTAAAAATACTTTACTAAAAACGGACGTTACGAAACAACAACTTATGGACTACACACAAAGAGCATTATTTTTATAAGGAACTAAGTGAGCCAACGATATAATATTAGTAAGCCAATAGCTACTATTATCTAATGTTCACGTATACCTGTAATATGTAATAAATTTCCCGATCGATTTCGGTCACGATGACGATGACCAGTCTGTCTAACTAGACTAACCAGTGGGCACACACTTGTGCACTATAATATCGATACAGGAGATATTATAGTGCCCAAATGTGAACGCAAACACAGGTAAACTCTTTGTTTCCTCACGCTCTGAACCCAAAAGGACGATAGATCGACACGACCATAAAGAGGTCAGGCGCAGGACTAGATCCGGAGCTGCGGACTACCTAGCGGGTTTACCGGGGCTCCGGCTCAAAGCAGGAGAAGGAACGGGGTGGTTTTTAGTCAGTAAGAGTCTGACACTCCCTCTCGCCTTGCCCTGGCGAGAGAAGTCATTGGATGATTTTCCCCCCTGAAAAAAAAGGCCAACCTTGGTAATTTTACTCTGAAAATGCCTTTTAGACCGTCGTGACACGTTGTACAGCAGTCGGTCACCCAAACTTTGCACCAACCGTGCAACCAAACACGTACACGTATAAAACACTATACACTAAACCAGTAATAAGCGCAACTTGAACAATTAATTAACTAACAGCTTCTACACTGCTTTCGCTGGCATCTTGGAGCTTCATCTTAGAAATAATAAAATTAGTACACAAAGTACGTCAGAAACATACATACGAGTACGTGGGTACTAGAAGCGCTTTGTGAAACAGTGTTAACACTTATTTGTTATTGATATTGTTAGGAATTAAGGAATGACAGTTTTTAAAAGTCTAGTTGATGCCTAATCCGGAGCTGCGGACTACTTATCAGGTTTACCGGAGCTCCGGCTCGAATAGCAGGAGTAGGAACGGGGTGGTTTTTTTTAGTCAGTATGAGTCTGACAATCACTCTCGCCTCACCCAAGGCGGGAGAAGTCATTGGATGATTTACCCCTTAAAAAAAGGTACATCATGAAAATACTGCCTATTTTTACTTTAGATGATCCAATTTTTTGAACCGCACGTGTACTGCGTTAGAAGTATATTGCTTTGTAAATATTTTTTATTTATTTTTAATAGATTTCCCGCTGTTTGTTGTTTGCAGGTTACGTTAGTTTTTTGTTTCATGTAGCTGTATCGGTTTGGCAGTAACATGTTGTTAGATTTACAGTGAAAATTGTAACAGATTTTCTCGTGTTTTGCATCAATTTTTATCTATTGGAACTTGTAAACTCGCTATGTTAATAAATTGATTACTGAAACTGACGTGTTTTGATTTATTTTAAAATAACTTAGTTTCATATTGCTTGCTAATTAATGAACAATTTGCGACTAAATTACACTCTATCAAACCAAGATTGGACATTGAACTCTGAGATCAAAAGTCAAGCTCTCCTCTGCCTAGGTCAGCCTAGGTTACCATCCACAAAAATGTTCAAAAAGCTTAAAATAACCACTTTACTGCTACCATTTCGTTCTCACCAGTTTTCATCAACTGCCCAAAAATTCGCTGCAAAATACAAACTCCACTAAGCCGTCAACCACAGCGTTTGTTGGAAAACGGAGTGCAGATATGAACATATATGAACATTTCGCGTGTTGCTCCTTTTAATGCTTCCTCCATATATACCTAAATAATATGTGGTGTGCTGCACTGTGCATCATAACTCTATTGAATAGCGCTGTTGTGGGTGCACTGTGAATAGCTTTGAATAGCTGTTTATGGGATTAAAGATCTTAATGCTACATTGTTTATATGTTGTTTAAGAGCTATTTTTCTGTGACGTGTTATATTAATATTTTGAGAATATAATTCGTATCTCTGTTTATTTAAATGAAAGTAAAACACTTTGTTTATGATGTCAAATACATTATAAAATACAAATATTATCATCATATTGATCAGTCTCGTACTAGCTGCGATTCGATGCAGTCGTGTTGCTGACACATTAAATATAATAACACAATTGTTATAGCGCGGCGCAAGCCGTTGCTCGTCATTTTTATCGCCATGAGTGAACAACTTGTGGCGAATGAACTGCTGGCGTTCCTGCAGCAAAAGCTGGACGTGATGGATGAGGTGTCCGCTGTCCAGATCTGCGCAACGAACTTCAGCGAGCCTGACGTCGCTGCTTCCAAGCAGCTCCTGTTCCGGTTGCTGAACAAGAGCGACCAGATGGTGTCCCGCCGGCGTGACGGGACAAAGAAAAGCATCCAAGATATCATCACGCTGCTAAAAGAGACCGATCCGGACGACGTGCCTACGTTTGTGGCGAAGGATCTAAACAAGCTTCCTCCCGTCACCTTCGACCACGTCGACGTAACAAGCCTGTTGAAGGACATCGTCTTTCTGAAGGCAAGTCTGGCGGATGTGCAGCGGAAGTTGGATGCATCCCAAATTACTGTGGCTGATTTGCGCAGCGAACTCAACGAGTTGCGTAAATCGGCAACGGTAACTGGGTCACCGGCAACGGGTGCATCGAACGTAAACATGCGGCGTGGAGCGTGCCTCGAGGTATCGGGTGCAAGTTTCGCGTCAGCAGTTTTGTCGCCATCGCCGCGGTCACCGCCGAATGCTGAGCCGGCACAGTGCGCGCCTCGTGCGCCCCGCTGCCCCGCTCCCGTCCCTGTGGGTCCTCCCCGCACCGCCGCTCGACCGCTCGACCAGCTGCTTGATTCTGCAGCCTCGACAAAACATCAAGGTGTTCGTCGAGATTATGCCAGCGTCGCCGGTAGCTCAGTTGGTGCTACAAGGAAGCCTATTTTGGTCAAGGGGACCGATCAGGCTGATGATGATGGGTTCGTGACGGTGCAAAGGAAGAAGCGCCGTCAGCGAACTAACAAGAATCGCTGTGGCACGGCTCCTGCGGAGTCTAACATCAAAATCCGTGCTGCAAAGCCGAATACCCCGGTGTACATCTCCCGCCTACACTACACCACTAAGGCGGAGGACATTGTGGAGTACGTGCGTCAGAAGCTGAAGTACGCCCCGAGAGTGCAGCTGCTGGAGTCGCGCCATAATGCCAACTTTAAGGCGTTCGTGGTGCGAGTGCCAACGTGTTTCCTGCACCTCGTGTTGGACGAAAACTTCTGGCCACAGGGCGTGGTGTTCCGTCGCTTCCGCGGACAAGTGCCACTCGAGCGCACAGTGACGTAGTGCATAGGAAGTGATACTAACATAGTTTTAAGTTTTATTGACTAACAAGTTTTTGTATATGACGTATATATGTTAGTTTAAGGTATATATCTATGGGCCATAGTTGCCTGATTATAAAGGTTTAAATAAAAAAAAAAAAAATATTGAATAATTTTCATAAAAAATCCAGATGCTTCCAAGAATTTTCCAGTTAAAGCCCCACCATAAACAACCTACATGAAAATTTAGTATCTTGGGAGTCAAACATCATTAAGGTATCGTGTTCCCATCCAGCGCCTCACTCCAAGGCCTCATCTTATACGGGAGATATTAAAAAAATCCTTTATATCCGCTCCCACGGTTTCACATGGGAAAAGCGATGACTTTTAACGTAATGCCTTTTAGCTCAGGGCGCCCACACAATCATGGAAAAAAGCAGAATATCCGATCAGTGCAAAAATTCCATGTAAGCATGGAATCTTAGACACCAGGGAATCTCAGGGAAGGGGAGAGATATCATCACATTGGTGAGATTCTCTAGGGAGTTTGGGAGAGATTTGTAGTGATATTATTTTAGACATGCTATGTGTTAGAAGTCTCATGCTACAGCAGTAGTCTAGGTTACACTTTCACCAAAAAAATCCTATTTAGTTGCTCTCAATGGTTTTGCGACCTACAAGTACCTAGTAAGAAAAACTTTTGCTAGTCAAAGTGACGAACTATTAAAATCCTTATTGAAAGTTTCAGTCTCATTAGTATGAAGTGAGAAATTGGCTAATATGGTTATGGTTAGTGTAATTATACTTTTGATTACCTTCCAAACAAATATACCAAGTTGTTACATTACTAGATGTATTTTGGTAATAATCTTACGACTGGTACTTCTCACCTCGTGCATTGAACTTCTGTTGTTCACCCAACACAGTGGATATACACAGCAATTATGTCGTCGACTGAAAGCCTCGTCGTACTTACCTTATGTTATTGATTTCTGCACGTTAATGGAGTGAAGTGACCCAATTTTATTATTTTTCTCCCAATATTCCAGGATTTTGTGGATTTTCTAATTTGCTTAATGCGTTACGGGTGTCGGTGTTCGACTGATGAATGTGACTGGAGGTTGAACATTTCCAACATGTATTTATCCATATAGCGAACGTATATTATCTTGTTTATCCTTATAGGCTCATTTATTGGTTTAAGTAAAAAAAAGTTAAGTCGTAGTAACACAATTATCTGTTTGATTTCTAAAAGGGTTGATTAGGAACTAAACGCTATTATTTTTACGTAATAACTATCGAAAAACATACTAAATTGATTGTTTTGGGCTTACTCATGAATAAGAGTCCCGTTTGTGACTTGAAACTAGTAGAGATTTCCTCAATTGATTCTGTACATGAATAAAATAAATAAATACTTCACTTTTGAAAAAAATATATTCAACATAATGTTTCCAACATTTGAACAAGAACTTAAAACATTAACAGTACACAACGGTACAACACGAATAAAATTGTCTTCCCAGGGTAAGTTTACTCAACTACATACAATCGTTAAGTTGCAATAGCCCCTAAGTTCGGCCAGCTGTGATTGTCCCGCAAGAAGGTAGGGCTGCACGTCCCAGAATAACCCCGTTCCCAGAATGTTGTACATCTTTACAGCTTCAGTCCTCAAGTTCTATTTGCAAGCTGTGTCCGGCATCCCTAATGGGGTCCTATTCTGATGACGTATTTTTGGTATTGTGTTTCGAATAGGTAAATTAATTAGGATTGAGAAACGATTGAAATATGGTATTTGAGTTATAATGGTACTTTACTTGGTTTGTACAGTTGGTCCATATTAAACTTCATAATTGTATAGTAAATTGCGCTCTTGCAAGAATTCTTTAACTTGACTCACATAAATGTGAATAAACTCAGATTTGATTTGACTCATATTTATTTGATGTTTCCAATTTTTACCTTCACCTAGTTACAATTTGTGAAAAACGTTTGACACAGCCTAGATTAAGATATATTGATCTCAAACCTCCTCAAAAAATTTCTTCATGACTGTTTATGTCTTCAATCGAGCAGTCTACACAAAGACTGAACTAAAATCACATCTCTACATTTCAACAACAATAAAATTTGAATATGAAAAGACGTTAAGAAAATCAAAGCCCAATTTGTTACGCTTAACAAAATTTCGTTGAAAATAATCACACATTTCACTAGAACGGGGAAGAAATATTTCAGCTTTACCATAATGGCTAGAATACGACCGTATATCTTAAATTCTGCGGTGCTTATTCGGGGTGGGCCAAATGCAAAGTCAGTGTTGAGTCTGAACGATAAATTATTTTTACTAGAGCAGCTGACGTCATAAACTGACGCCATGTTTTTTTTGTAAACTATTTTTTTTTAAACATTCACAAACAAAAATCTCTCATGGAAATATATTCTAAAAGTTTATTATGCATGAGCAGTTGTTTTGAATTTTTATATGAAGTTTGTTTTGATAGTTTGGTTTTTAACCAGGTGGGATTTGCGCGTCCTGTTTTAGCGGGCACATTTTAGAATAAAGTTTGTGCAAATATTATTATGTATGTATTTCATTCTAACGTCTGAATTCAGCGTGTTCCTTGCCGTGGAAAAGGTTCGTATGTCATGTCATGCATATTACAATACATGCATTTAGAACCAGCGTTAATCCATTGTTTAAGTTATAGAAGTGGGCCTATGTTCTGCAGTTAACTTCTATTGGGTTAAATGATTAACTAAAAATCACGGTTTACGTAATGGAGAAAAGCTCTACGAGTTTCGAGTCACAGAGGGACTCTTCATCATGAGCAGCAGCGTGCGCAAACGCGGTCGCGCAGCGTCTGCTGGCTGCGCAAGGCTGCGCGTTTATCCATAGCATTACTAATAGAGCTTTTCTAAATTAATGTACGTGAGAAAAACGAGACTTTTAGTTAATTTAAGTTTCGAGAATTCATTATTTTGATCGTTTGTCATAACCCAAAAAATATTCAAATTTGGACTCTGAGTATTTTACTTTAAAGAACTAGAACATTCCATTCCCCTCACTAATATCTTCTTGATCATACAATTCACATGTAGTAGTATCAGCCACATTGTCTATTAAACTAAATGTTCCATTTACGTAGCTCGAAACGGCAGCTAAATGCATAATTATTTGCATCGCATGTAATTCAGCTACCGAGTTAACTGAATGTACTAGTCATGTAATATACATACATAACTGTGTATTCATTACTATTAGATAATTGAGTTGTGAAAATGAATAATATGAGAAAATAAGGTAGATGATTAATTATTTTCTAATAGCCGTCAGGTAGATTATTTTAAAACTTTAGACGTTTTTTGCAGAAACAAGTACTACCGATGATTTATTGATTTGCAATATCGCGTGACGTCACTTTCATGTACGTTTTGAGTAGGTATACTCAGAAATGACGTAAGTACCTCCCACTCATATCCTTTGATTCGTTTTATCTGAGTATTGTTTTCTTACAAAATAATAAATTACTTTAATTTTCATATACTGTCATCGTCCCTATTATATGAATGTATCTTTTATACAGTCATTAAAAATACAGGGTTTTTGAACCTAAAAAATATCTTGAAATAGATTCAACTGAAAATACAGCCACTTGATGAAAACTTTGGAGCGCTTGTCAATTTCTATATTCCTAGAAGTAATTTGAAGTATTTTGCGTTATATAAGTATTCTTCTTTGAATGAGACTATTATTTGCACTATTAGCAGCTAACCAAGGAATCAGTTCCAGGAAACCTACTAATAAAGAGGTGCTCTGAGTATATTACCAACTATTTCTACCAAGAATTTACAATCTATATTTTGATCGACTAAGTGGAACTCAATAGTTCCCCTAACTATCTATCAATAAGCAATCTTACTAAACGTATTATACATAAACCAAATCAAACAAAACCACCTCCACTCCCAGGCAAGCTTATTACTCCTGTAAAAATCCCGACGTAATTCGAAATCTATAAAAAAAATATCTTTCAATCTAGAATTAGTAACTCGAGCCAAATACGGTCGGGGGACATGCAACCATCCCAATGTTTACCTTTGACCGAAGTAAAAGGCACAATTTATTTAAACAATGTATGAGCACGCAACTCGGTAACGCTCCTGTTTGCCGTTCATGATTTTTTATGGTTTCAAATTTAATCAGCGCGGTACTCCATGTCATGTGGCGGGGCACGTGTTTTGAATTAGGGTTATTACACATCGAATTTTTGCGTGAAATCTGTTTCGGTTGATATTAAATTTTAGACGATGATACTCGTATAAAGTCAGTGTGTTTGTCGTCAGCTATTTTCATTTTGGGAGTTCGTGATATTGGAATGACCAATGCGATTTAATATTTTATGATTTGTTTTTTTGTAAAAGGGTTCTTTATGAATGGCAAATTATATTTGTTCGGTTCTGTGCAAACAAGTACTTTGTATTCTAATATTAGTATAGAAAGAAAATCATTCAATGTAAGTATGTACTAGCTTGTTCAGCATTTGTGTCTTCAGCCTTAAACTTGTTAACCTGCTAATTTTCACTTTCATGTGCGCAGTTTGTCTTATAATGTCACTTGTTTACCTAATGTCTAGACGTAAAGATGTTACATTTTCACACGTTGTAACACAGGTAATATTTACTTTTCCTTCATTCTTTGGTAATGTTAGAGGTGTCAAGTTTAATCCCAAGGTTAGTCGAAGATTACGGTTACCTTCTTTCAGTATTTGAACGAAACCAAGTTTGCACATTGTTTATTAAAGACCTATAGTGTTATCCTCTATTTCTCTATGAACAAATGCAAGTGTACACCTCCCTTAAGCTGTCGCTTTGCGATTTTTAAACACATGTTGCGGAAGGGACGTGGCCATGACAGATTTCCGATATCATGTGATAATCGACACCGATTACTTCTCGAAGCCCCGCACAACGCAATACACCGTGTCGTCACCAGATATTCAATATTTTCCACGGATAAAGAGATTTTTTTTCATTTCCCACTTGTTTTTTTTTTTATTTGATATCCCTAGTATCATGTTAGGGAGTCGTTTTTGATGTTATTTTCGGATGAGTGTCGTTAAATTGAGATTGTAATGTCTGTATATGAAAGGTTATTGAATTTTGTAGAAATCTTGTTAATGTTACTTTCGAAGCATATTACAAGAAAATTACGAACGTCAAGACTTTTACTTTTTGATGTATTTCAGACTTTCTTCTCAGATTTCCTTAACTTCTCCGAACGTATAATCAATTATGTAGATATGTTTCGTTTATACAAGAAATCTCAATTGAAGACAGTAATAGTAATATGTCAGTCCAGAACACAGCCTCATATAGAACGATACAACATAGCCAAGTTTACACAAAGCTTACCTGCCGTATTTACCCTGGCTGCCTAATATAATCACAACATAACTGGCCGTACTGCAAACAGGGCGAAACGTTCTTTGTTGACGCACTGGACGTCTGAACCAAAATTGTACGGAACCATTGACGTGGCCAGACCCTTTAGTTTGCAGTCATTTAGGTGTCTGGTAGGCTGTATAAATGTGCTGTGAATTTGTGGAGTGTTTTGTTTGATTCCAGTATGTGGTATTGTTGGACGTTCGTACCTGACTTTATGACTTGGACTGATTAGTATGATGACTTTATGTAATACATAAACAATTATTATTTCTATTCTCTACGTTTATTTAGGTGTTCATATTTCAAAGAAAAATAAAGATTGACACGGTATTTACTTTATACAGGAATTAATTTCGAAACAAATTTTTGTTCAACCACCGCTTCAACCGATCCGAATAGGAGCGATTAGAACAAGGATCCTTGTTTAAATTGACAAAGAGTGGGAAACTTCGATAAATTTATTATTGGAACATGATTTCGCTTTGAGCTCTCATTTTGCTTGCCCCAAAGAAGGAGCGATCACGAAGATAGAAGGAGAAAGTTTTCCTCCTTTAGCACTTAGTCCCAAACGATCCTATCTGACGGCCCAACTTTAATACACAGAAGGGCCCTCCATTTTCATAATTAACATTTATTTCGTACGCCTAAGGAAAGCTTAGGAACAAGCCTGTATTACTATTTCGCCCTCGATTTCCTGACAGGCGTACGCTTCAGTAATAAAACGTAGCTGGGAACAGAACCAGTTGCCTTGGGGCAGCTGTAAACAAGTTCGCTAATGGCCACTTAAACTTTGCGAAATCGCCACACTTGGAACGAAGTCAGTTTGTAGAAAAAATGTCTTATACAACCTGTTTCTGAGGTGAATGTTATTCGGGACCGTCCGAAGTTGTTTTTAACAGATTACTTTTAGTTGTTCTGATTTAGTGAACTACTGAAGGGTGGGACGGCGGTCGTTACTTTTTAAACATTGATTTATTTTTGTTTCGTTTTTGACTTTGAGGTTAGGGAGGTGATTTAATGGCTCGATGTGGAGTTGTGCTATACAAATCGCTATTTATAAAACGTTCTAGCGTGGAAACAGCTACAGTAGGGTTAGCATTTTGAAGTCACGGTAAAAAAACATGTTTTTACTAAAACAAAAATAGTCCTTTTGTTAAAAATATTGCTGTAATTTTCTACTTAAAAGAGTAAACCAGAACAAGAACCATTTTTAAGCGATAAAATATAATTATACCATTATAAATGTCCCACATTAATTACAAACCATACTAAGCTTCTCCCCACAATGCGCTGCACATCTGAACCACGTAAGGAAGTGAATGCAATCAGAAAAGCCGCTCAACTTTGATCGGCATAGTTCTTGAGAAACTTCCTCAGAGCTTGGAGCCAAGCGTTTGCACCTTAAAAACTATTTGAGATATCAAATTGTCTTGTGAAACGGTATATCATAAATGTGCAAGAATTTGTAAACTTTTGATACTTGTTTTGAACAATATCTTGTGTTGCGAGTTTCAAAGTCTATACTTATATATATGAAAATCTATTGTTGTCCGTTAGTCTCGCTAAAACTCGAGAACGGCTGGACTGATTTGGCAAATTTTAATCTTGAATTATTTGTGGAAGTCTAGGGAAGGTTTAAAAGGTGAAAAAAACATGTTTGAGGCGGTACGAAGTTTGCCGGGTCAGCTAGTCTTATATAAAAATGTTACATGTAAAAGTGAGATTATAGGCGCCTAAAACATTAAGTCAAGGTTATTGTCGTTTATGGTCTGACCATGTGTTTGTATTTGTAAATTCAGTTATATCGGAAATATTTTCGCCTACAGGTAATTATGATGTTCAATAATAGTTTCGGAGAAATATTCGGAACACATTCCTAATTTGTAGAATCAATTCACTACCTCTGCATGTATTATTTATGTAGCCATTTAAGTGGTAATTGCTACCCAAACCCAATATACATAGAACCCAGTTTCCCATCACAGTTCCGTAACAAAATCTGAATACATTAAGTAGGAGCATTTGATCATAATTATATTAGTTCCGAATCTTACTGGGACATTATATGAATCTGCACAATGTAGTCTTTGGTTATATTCGTGTGTATAAAACCCCTTTAGTCGACGCTTTGTTCACAAGGGACGTGTGAATTATTTCTGAGACATGACGTTGAGGTAGGAAAAGTCGGAGCTTTTGTTTGCAATCTGTGGCTGAATGTGTGTCAGTTTGTAGGAAAAATGCTAGAGGGAATTAAAATAAGAAATTTTTGATCAATGAAATGAATGTAAGCGTAGCAAAAAGGAAAATGTATGAAACATTTAAATTCAGTGTTAATGAACTTGATTATTTATTTTTCTGAGTTAGTATCATAATTAACTACTCGTGATTAATTATGATACTAACTCAGAAAAATAAATAGTAGTAGGAGAGTGAATTCACTCTCCAACTATGAATAAATCTACATAAAATGTTAAAAAGAGTGAGAGGTTTATCCTTGGTTTATCAGAAAGTATTGCTTCCCAATTCCTTTCGAATATATAGTCTATAAAATACTCAGAAAAAGACTATACTTATTAACATGAATAAACACATCCATAATTACTCTTCCTAGCTCTAAGTTCGTTGTACATTCAGGGCAGTCCTTTATACGAAACGACTTATATCTCTTTATTTATGCATAAACTGTGATAAGCTTTGTTAGCCGCGGATTTAGTAAATATTAACAACAATGGCGTTACTAGCCGCTTGTGGGTTCTAGCTGTGAGGTTGGTGACATATATGTATATGTATGTATGTAGATACTATGTTACACCGTGCGGTGTACTCCACGTATTGTGCCTACCTTGAAGTTTTAATGTTTCGCGTGATGTTTTTTTTTTTTTTATATTAGCTAATAATATGAACTGCAGATGTTTTGAATGATCCGAAGTTGAAGTATCTGATTAGACTAGTTTAAGTATAGATTTTGGTACAACGCCAATGATTTTTTCAAATCAATTGCTTGTCATTATGATAAGTACACTAATTTACATATTTTTAATAATTCTACACACAAAGCACTAAAATCAAAATAACTGTAAAACTTAATCGAAAATTCATACAGCACTTGTAGCACGACATAATAAATGAGACGATTTTATATACCACGATATTTTTGAAAACAAATTACAAAAATTATAGGTAATCTACATAACTCACAATAGAACAAAAGGCCGCAAGAGTAAATACCGCTAAAAATGTCAGCATCCCAGGATTTAGTTCGTCGACACCTAATTTAGTTAGCTAAAGCCCCTTGGGGCAGTAATTAGACAGACGTGTGAGTGTGAGCGACCCAAACATAACTTATTCATATTTGAAGGCTATTTCCAGTTTCGCAATTAACTTCAACTCTCTAGTTTTTGCTAGAAAAGTCGTTTTTTTCTTTTATATTTTTTTAGTTCTAAATGGTAATTTTTGACTTTTTAGCCCTAAAGAAATATTTTTGGTTTTTGATCTTGGTACTGGTTATTAGTTTTGTTACTGGAATTTGAGGTTTTATCGTTATTAACTAGTTTTTGCAGATAATTGAAAAGTAAACTTCAAATCAGACTGCCTCGGTGGTCGAGTGGTTGCAAGTGCGGCTGCCGGATATGGGGTCTCGGGTTTTATTCCCAGTACCTAGTATGTGGCACCACCTAGTATATTCACCCCCTATTATATTATGGGACTTATATCACAAATTCTGAAAAGCGTCATTACGTGCCGTAATATACACTTCTGCTTACCCCTTTGAGGATAAAAGGCATGACGTTGCGTAAACTTACAAAAATTGCATTTAAATAAAGTTGAAAACATGAAAATATAAAGTATGGGATTGGCACTGAAATCGACAAAATATGTCAAAACTTATGTTACGATGTATGGGTATACATCGTTTCCCTAGCATTTAAACGGCGTTTATTTGTACATAGAACAGACCTTAGTGCGTCGTTTATATAGTAGTCATAAAAAGCGAGTTAAAAGTTTGGGTCCGGCCCTTAGTTTGGCCTAAACATTATTAGGAGTTTTAAAATTTGCAACCGCTTTCGTAATTTACAATGAGCTGAACGTGACAATAGGCTTACCACTTAATGATAGGATTAGAAACTTAGCTTGTGACCTACGATAATACCCCAGGTAATTCCTAGAATACCTGAGCCAACGTTACTTTATTTATAAAACCCTACAAACTCTTATTTATTCAACCAAAAATTTCTTTGAATTTTTGATTTCTTCATTCCAAAGAAGAAACGTTCCGGCGGACAGAACACTGACTTTTGACACATTTAATTATTCAGAACTTCGTCTTCCTTAAGTACGGTTGGAACAATAGCGAAGGGTTCTTGCTATGTCTAAAATATTAAATGGGAACACAGTGCTATAAACATGGCGGATTTGTTGCGTTACGCCGACAGCAGAGCTCTCAAACTTTTTATTGGCATTTTATTAGCTTCAATACACTTTTAAGAGCTGTTTATTTCGTTTTATTGTAGACGAGATTTTGTGACGTCAGCTTTTGAATACAAGTGTGTCATTAACGTTTTATTAAATCCAGAAGCAAATTAATGAAACACCAAAAATTATGTTTTACGATCCCATTCCTTTCTCGTGATTTATTTGAAATCCAACTGGGAAATCAAGTACCAGAATAGAGTAAACGACAAACTAAAATTAAATTCAATTAGCGATTCAGTTAGCCTCGTAAACCATTTTCACAAGGGTCATCATGAAATATTCAGGCACGTAAAATTTTCGTACAAAAATTGATTTTAGAGATAAATAAAATTACGACATCGAAGCAGCGGCACTTAAGCCCAAGTTTTTGATTCCCAGCAATAAAACAAAATATAGCAGTACCACCGGGATTTGCCCAGTTTAAAATATGGGCAACACTCGGTTAAATCTTGACGTTGGTGCGTGCGTAAATCTCGCAGCCAGCCCGCTGGGTGTGGGGCAAATAAAACTGGGGCTAATGGCGCCTTAAAGTTTTCTTTATGCGATCCCCCGGGGTGAGACCCAGAAATCATATTTCTCGACCTAATAGTTGCTAGAAATTGTTTGCAGTATATTCGGGATTAGCTGTTAACGGCGTCAGTAGTTTGATTGAGTGGTTTTATTAATATTTTGGAAATTAATAACGGTAGCATGTGGCTTTTATTAGGGCGAGTATGTAATGGTCTTACAACTTTTGTTTATGGACTTAATATGCACTCGATGTTTCAGTTTAAGGCTTGACCAGATGAGAATAAAAAAATAAACTGTAGTAACTGCAACTTCAAACGCAACTTTCTTCTAACCATTATTCTTTGGCGAGAATAATCGCCAGGTTGAGTTTTTTCAATTTATACAATCAAGTATACATTACAAAGAAACAGCTATTTATACTAAATGAAATATCGTTTTCAGCTTTTTCTTTTACTAAGTATTCTTAGTAATATTAACTTGTAGTTACATCTTTGTTTACCTACCTTTCTTCAAAGTTTAAATCCAAATTAATTTAGGATTAGTGACAATCTTGTTCACCAGATTATATTCATACAATCATGTTGCTAAGTAAATAATCCAAGCACTCGTATACAAGTCCATTGACTTTGCATTGAATAAATTATTTATTTAAAGTTTCCACAGAAACAGAGCTCGATTATGCAAAATTAACAATTTGTAACGAACAAAGTTGCGGTTGAGAGCTAGTAAACAAAATTATTTGTGCCTTTGTCCGCGAGGCTCAGTTATTACAATAACAGCAAAGTTAAAGGAAAATATTGACGGGGAACAGATTTCCATGAACTTTGGCCTTGAACATGTTTTTTGGTTACAGATCTCGTTAGTAGTGACTTCGGGAACACATTGCTCCACGTGTATGTATGTTACATGTATTTTTAAGTAACAATTGATTAACTTTTCCTTATGTAAATAGAAGTTTGTGTACGGTTCCTTTTATATGTTTTTCTATACAGTCACAATCTTTGCAGAAATACATTGTCAACAATCTTTGGGACTTCCTCGAAATGTAATAATGTATATACAGAAAATATAAAAGACAGAAGAAAAAAAAACAATGATAAGAAGGTACAGCTAAGAAATTTGACGATGCATGTATGTATTTTGTCTGCGGTGAAATGGGACCAGTTCAGCATGTGCAAGACAGGGCCTTGCGCTGGTATTCTACTGGCCCCAAACATCACAAATTATTATAATGCTATAGAAAATGTACCTTAATCCTATTACATTACAGGCGATATAAGAAAACATTAATTCATCCTACTTAAACAAAGCGCATAAAATAAAATAAACATTAAACTTGCTGGAAAAATAACCACAATGGATTCACGCAGCAGATTTACAGCCAAATTGCTTTAAGTTCTGTAACTATAAAACATTTAGCACCATTCTGGATCCTATTGCAATAATACCAATTTAATGTTGGCGGCGTGTTGCAACCATTCTTTGTACGTTAAAAGCCATTACATGAAAATTCGAATGTATGTTTTTGGTATTAACTGATTTGTACACGACTATTTTAAATGTGTTTTTCTGGCCAAAAAATGTAATGCGTTTTAAAACCGTTCGTGTTTTTGCAAATCCGCGACGTCGCGTTGTGGGGATTTTAACGAGTCGTTTTTGTTTTATTTTTTAGCTGTTGAGGGTTTAAATTTGGGATTTTTTGTTTAAAGAGAATCTAGACTTTGTTACTTGTTTATTAACACTCATTAAATGTGTGTACGGTTAACTTTATGCAGGTTAATTGAATGGTTATTTCAAAGATATTTTAAGATCAATATTTCATCAAAATATCTTTTTACGGAGCTTTCATTTTGTATCAATACTCCAACACTTTTAGAACGACCACACATCAATAGCCTATAAGTGGGCACTACTCGCCAAAGCGTCTTCTCACGTGAAATAGCTTTGAGCATTAATCACCTTCCTCAATTATCACCTTTCCACGCTTCCTCAATACGGGTTAGCAATTTCAAATTTATAATTCGAAATTATAGCCCAGGTTTCCTGATGATGTTTTTCTTCACCAATTGTAATTGGTGTCTTAATAATCTTAGAAAGTACATATAACTCGAAAAAAGTCACATTGGCACTTGCCGTTGGTGGGTTTCGATCCTGCACTCTCATGCATGAGAAGCGGGCGTCTTAAACCTTCGGGCCATGACGACATTTTTACGATCACTTTTCTTGATTAAAAACAAATGACCTTGGAATTTGGATAGCTAAAATTGTACTGCGAAAAATAGAATAATCAAACATTGACCTCGTTTCACCCTTTATAAATCTCGGAAGGGAAGAAATCGTAAAATACATACAGATCAATATTATGACTTTATCTGCACGGTCCAATGTCACACCATAAATACTAAGGGTGGGACCACACTTTTTATTTTTGTAAATGAATAATATTTTATCCCTATTAAGAAAAGCCTAATTAGGCTTTCTATTCACCTAACAGAGATTTTGTATCGCAATAATATAGGAGTAATTAATTTAATTTCTCGGTGATTTCATAATTAGTCAATAATAAAAAAAATATACTTACCCCTTTTATGGACTATGTGTTGGGTAATTTGACATTCAGTGTTTCCTTGAGCCTATTATACATTTTCTAGAACAGCTCCAGGCTATGTTTGACATACTACAGTAGTGGTTATTCTAAGAACAATTGTCTGAATAACTTAAAAGTTGAAACTGAGTTAATCAAACAGATTTATGAAATTTGCATGAATTTATTACAAAACAGTTCCTCGCCTGAGTCCAGCCTAACACTTTTATTACGTTGTCCGCGTAAGGCAATACAAATTTTGCCCAAAGGCACGAAGCTAACAATTCTTGAAGGCACATTGTGTAAATCTGTATAATTTGAGCCGAGGTTCACAGAACCTCTCTGATGCTCTATAAACCGTTTCACTTTATGATACTAAAATCTTATATGAGAATTTACTACTTTGTTATTAGTATATTTCTTGTATCTTTATTCATAGAAATATTTTATACATTTTTAAGCGCACTGAACCCTTATATATTTCATAAAAATACCTCAAAATACTTCTTACAAAGAAATTGCTATCTATTTTATTTATTTTATACAGGTCCATTTATCATATAACATTCTGATTTTTCAATAAATTTTTATTTTAATAATATTTTTACGAAATGAATCCATAAATCATTTATATTTATTTTTCAATTACATTCAGTTATTATACACAGTATTACTGTATATGGCACACAATACAATTCTCGGGTTGCACTAAAATAATTTCGCTCAATTGAATCACATAACAATTTTTGCCGCCCTCCATATTTCAAAGTCGCAGAAAGGAGGTAATATAAATAAAATACGCTAACAAAAACATGCCAGCAACGGGCAAAAATCATAAATATTTTACGTGAAACTTCTCTCCCTGGAGACAGTTTCGGGACATCGTGGTCATTAGAAAAGTTTTAGTGGCCATTACAGGCTGTTTTATATTACCGCTGAGCGTTTCTCACGTGGATTTAGTGGCGACCCTAGGATAGTTGCTCGTTGCTGTAGCCCCTTGTTTGTTGCTTGAGTGGCTTAGGGCTCCCTAATTTGATTGTAGCCATTTTCTTGTTCACATAGCAAAATTGAATAGTTTTCTTTTAGTCCTAAGAGTTTGCCATTTCTCAGACTGGACGGTTCATTGCTTTTCTTGTTTTGAACAATGTAATTTCTTTTGGTCTTTTGTGATTCTTTTATTGTTAAACTATTTTAAAATAGATTTATTTATTCATAGAATATTTTGAATTCGCCTTTTGTTTCTCACTCGAAGATAATTTGATTTTTTAAACAAATTCTCTGGAGAGTAGCTCCCGTCATTGCTTTTAAAATCTTTAAAGATTTCGTAGTTAATTACCTACCTCAAGAGCCGCTGCTACACAAAGCCTATAGAAAATCTGCAGCTTTACTTTAAGTGAAGAAACCTTAATGCAGCTTAATAAACCTTCCTCAAAAACACCTCAGAATGGATTTTAATTACGCAAAACCGTTTTCCTAGGTGAGCTAAAATTATAGTCGTCTTTACTAAGGTTCGGTTGAAAACAGATTCTGAGAATAGAAAGCTTTTAAACTATCAGGACTAATAGACCGGGGGTAGATATAGCCTCGGGTTTGTGGGTCAGATAAGTGCGGTTACTTTTAAAGTAATTTATAAGGGTTGGTTTGCTGAAGACTATTACTTTGCTATTGTGGAGTCTTGAGTTGAAAGTGATACCTACATTACAATTGCTTGATGAATTCTCGTGACCGTCCAACTATTTATTGTTGTGGAGATAATGGACATTACTTGTTTTAATTTAAATTGTTGTTTTTATTCGTTTTGTTATTGTTAAATTCAGTCAAATTATTGTATGCTAAGTTTAATTTACCTTATGTCTTCATCATCATCTGCTGCGTCCGACTAAAGAATAGCTTTGTTCATGAGAGAGGGTTTGTACTAATACTTATGTTTGATAGAAGACTAAGTTTTGGAGATTACTAGTTATCAAAATGGCATGGTGTTATAATAAAATGATAAGAATATTACTTACTAGCTACTTCCGCGCGGTTTTACCGGCTCCAGTCGATTCCTATAAATTGATCGTAGAGTGATATTTTATAGTCTATAACTTTCATTGATAAAAGGACTATCTTACCCTAAAGTAATTATTCAATTCGGACCAGTAGATAAACGCGTTCAAATAAACAAACAAACTCTTCAGCCTTATGTAATAGTAAGTATAAGATATTTTTCTTTACAAAGCAACATTACAAAGTTATTAAGCGTCCAAAAAATCGCTCGTATTTTATATGTATGCCGTGTAAAATAAGAATCGTGAGCTTCAACATAAAATCTTACTGAAACCTCGTTCTACCGGCGTACCTTCCAGAGAACCAGTTTAATCCGACACGTGGACACTCCACTGCATTTAGATAAATCGAATCTTCAGATCTCCGGTCTGCTTTAATTTCTTATTAAGGAGTGCACCTGGAAATTCTACATTAATGAGGTGCTTGAATATAGGTTCAATGAGGAAATCCAGGTCAGAATACTCTTAGGGTCGAATAGTTTCTTGTTATGTAAGATGTGAAAGTGAAGTATGAGATTAGGTTTGGTATTTATTAGTTTTGCGGCTAAAGTAAAAGTTGGGCTTTACTTATGTATACGATACATATATATAGATGTATATGTATATTACAGTCAACAGTTTGTGTTTTTTTATGGTATAAGCCGGTAAACGAGCAGACGGATCACCTAAGGTAAGCCGGTAAACAATTGCTGCCGCCCATGGACACCAGAGACGTTATAAGTGCGTTAGAAATTAAAGAGTTGTTGGGGAATCGGGGATTGGCAATAATTGGGCCTCCGGTTACTCTCTCACACAATAAAACACAGCGCAAGTTTTCTGTTTTTCAGTTTATTGTGAGATCATGGTATCTCTCCGGTTGAGTCGGCCTAGCAGAGCAGAAGCATGGCTCTCCTGCACTTACGTCAATTTGCATGTAATTTTTACTATAAATCTAGTTGCCATAATAATTATTATGTCTAAGATTTAGAAGTGCTAGCTTTAAGTTTCAAAAATTATATGGGAATACTAACTATAGCATCATTGAAGTAAATTATACAAAAAGAACTTGAAAATATTCTGACGATTTACCAAACCATTTTCTACTCACGAGTACTTATTTCTCTCGGGATTCGTTTTACTATGGTCACTCTCACGGACCTCTGACCTCGTTCCTAAAATAGTTGCCCTGGAGGGATTCATTCACATTAGCCCTTACGCAAGTGTTTGGTGCTAAAATTATAATTTGTAATTTTGGAACATGGTTTCAGGAAGACTTTGGTAATATGGAGTAAAGTGTTAATTGTGACAATCTTTCTGCTAAAGGTTATTAAACAGCTTGAATATTAAAATTGACATACCAATATTGGCATTGTATTTTGTGATGGATTATAACATTGTTTTTTTATGGTATAAGCCGGTAAACGATCAGACAGATCACCTAAAAACGGAGCAGACGGTATGGTAATTAATCGCCGCCGCCCATGAACACCCGAACCACCAGAGACGTTACAAATGCGTTGCCGGCTTTTTGGGGGTTAGAAATTTAAGGGTTGTTGGGGAATCGGGAATTGGTAAGATTGGGAGGGGTGGCAAGAGGCCTCACTCATACAACGAAACACCAATAATTCTTAATTCACAACAAAAAAAAATTTACTTTTGTAACACGTCTTAAAAAACAAATAGCCAGCCAACTATTTAATTAAAACACGAACCGAGGAAATGGATTCGTAAAAGGAACATTTTAAATCACAGCTACCAATTAAAGCAATGATATAAATCTTTCTATTGACGAGTTTTAAAGTGTTATCAATTATAAGAGTGACTCGCTCGTCCGTCTGAGCCCGTCCACTTGACTTTCCACCGTCGACAACGTCCCCAAGAATTTTCAATTTAAAACAAAGGACTGAATTGGAAAGTAATTCGCATTCGATTCTTAAGAAGTCGTCGAAAGCCTTTTCTTATTCTAAAGGAATCGCGATACGGATAATTTTAAATTAAAACGACATTACGTTGAAGATTATTTAATTGTAGTATTATTTATTTATTCCATAATTTAATATTATAATATTGGTTAATTTAATGTTAAGTGTAAGTGATTCTTGGTCAAGAAAAGTACCTTTTCTTTTAAAGTGGGGAAAATCATCCAATGATTTCTCCCGCCCTGAGCGAAGTGAGAGGGAGTGTCAGACTCTTACTAACTAAAAACCACCCCGTTCCTACTCCTGCTTTTCGAGCCAGAGCCCCAGTAAACTTGCTAGGTAGTCCGCAGCTCCGGATAAGGCATCAGCCCTACTGGGCCCCATCTGTGGTGGTCAGATGGCTAACCAAGGTACCTTAGCAAGGACGCTTAACACTGTCTTCACTGCTAACAGTGTGACATTTTTGAGTTATTTATTGTATTTTTTAAAACCAAAAAACAATAAAACCTCTGATTGATAGACAGCGAAGTCCATTGACATTATAGTACGTACATTGCGTCACTTGTGCAAACATTGAATAGGGTCCACAAATCATGCTTCATGGCCGGATCCGCGCTGCAGTTGAAGTGAATCCCCATTCACTATTCAGAACTGTTCGAGTCTGAGCCACGAATGTATCATTTCACTATTAAGGCTCATTTACACGATACCATTAATTATTCAACGGTTTTATCAAGCTTGCCCCAGTTGTTTGGGTAAAATTTTGTCAGTAGAATTTTACTATCTACCTGATGACAGATCGATCTGATATTTGGTGCACATAATCTTCATCAAATATAATCTTTTTCACAACTTATATCATGAATATCAAACGATGGGATTTGTTTAATGATTAATGGAATAGAGCTGATTAAAACCGTTTAACATAAAACAATATTATTATGTAGGCTTGTCTTGCATGTAGAAACAGCTGGACTATGATAGAATTAGAAATTAGAACTTACATACTATAGATCAAGAATGTGTATTGTAATATGTATTGTTTAGACCATGTAAGTAATGTATTGCTTCAATTAATTACTAGTTATGCAACAGGCAAAAAACTTGCATCATGTGAATGGAGCTTTACTGTCTCTATTTATTTCTCTTGAGCTATCTGTCAAAGGATGCGACAGAAGAGGATTTATGCTTCGTCATTATTACGTATTGAATAATTAGAGGAGTATCGTATCGTCACGGCTTTAATCCCAAAAGGGGTAGGCAGAGGTGCACATTATGGCAAGTAATGCCACTGTTCAATGTACACCCACTTTTCACCATTTATTTTATAAGTCCCCTGTAATAGGGGGTGAGCCTATTGCTATATACTAGGCACAACTCCAGATTCTGTGCTGCTACTGAGAAATTTTCAATAAACCGAAAAAAGCCCAGATACTTTGCCCAACCTGGGAATCGAACCAGGGACCTCTTGCTGGACAATCACACTTGTGACCTCTCGACCAACGAGGCTGTAATTAGAGAGAAGTGTTAATTAATTTTACTTTTCGTTGTCAATATTTGGATGTGGTTTATGTATGTTTTGCTATTTGTGGTTACCGTGTGTATTGTTAGTTAATGAAAATTATCTATACTAATGTTATAAAGCTAAAGAGTTTGTTTGTTTTAACGCGCTAATCTCCGGAACTACTGGTCCGATTTGAATAATTATTTTTATGTTGGATAGTGCATTTATCAAGGAAGTCTAGGCTATAGGCTATTAAACATCACGCTATGAATAATAGGAGCTAAACAGAGCGGGTGAAACCGCGCGGAAGTAGCTAGTCTTATTATAAATGTTTCAAATTAAAGTGAACGTAAAATAACGCTTACGTTGTGGTTTGTTGTATGACTGAGGTTGCCAAATTCATAAACCTCCCAACAATCCTCAAATTCCTAACCACCAAAAGTCCGGTAACGCACTAGTAACGCCTCTAGTGTTTCGGGTGTCCCTGTCCAGCGGCGGCCTTACCCATTGCGAGGCTCCGGGCGGCAGGTCTTTGCGAGGCCCTTTGTCCTTCGTAAAAAGTATGTGATGCGAAAGTAGGTCTGGTTGTTTGGTTTAGGTACTTGTTATGTTTGACGAGAAATACTGAAGTTATACAAATAAATAAAATTTGAGTTTTAAAAGATTTGCAAAATTAACAAATACAGAGATGATACATTTTTAAATTGATATTTGCGACTTTTCCTAAGACTAAAATTTTTAATTAAAACAATAATCTAACGAATGAGCTACGTCATTTTCGATGGAAAGAATAGCAAGGGCTGAAAGCCGATCTTGTATCATCGAATTCCTCAAATATGTTTTAATGATTTTAAGCCTCGAAAAACTCCTTTTGGCAGACGCAACTGTAACAGGTGTGGTGGCAATAATTCTCAGGACTATTTCGATAGTGGGGTAAACTTCGGTTAATTTTTTTCTATTATGTATTTCAGCACCGAGATAATGTCGTCGTTTCCTTCATACACACGAATGAACATATTCAGTTCTTCGTACAATTCATGTCCACCAATATCACATGATTCTACTACTGTCATAGATATTTGCAAGTCGCTGCATCGTTTAAAAAGTTCATTATCACTAATTTCCTTTAATCTTTTTGTATTGTACATGTTACACGTTTCATTTCGTTCGTCAACTCTTATCACCTTGAAATTATTTTACTTACAGAAAGCAGGTACAAGAAAATCCACGTAGATTTTCTTGTACCTGCTTTCTTTTGATAGCTCGTTTCTTTTTTGAACTACCTGACTCAAATTTTCTACCGACATCACGATCACGCGAACTCATTTCGTAAATCTTGTATTGTTTCGCATTAAACAGCCAGAAATATTTTTTAAGTATCACACAGTTTTTTACACTTTTTTAGCTTACTCAATACTTCAAATAGGTACTATATTTTACACTTTTCCAGCTCACTCAATACTTTAAATACTATAAGAACGTAAAATTGAAAGATATTTACGGTACAGCAACGACTTTGTAACTCATATTGTAAGTAAAATAATTCCAAGGTGATAAGAGTTGACGAACGAAATGAAACGCGGGGATTCCCCGAGAGATAGAATAGCAGAACATTAACTGTCTCGACTCCCGAGCTAAACCGAATGCTATACGATTAACAAACAGATCTTCAAGTATTTTGAGGCGCGATATTCAAGTACTATCAATTACACTGTTAGAAATTTCTATTGTAATTTTGCAACAAATGCGTTGGAAGTACACTGCCAAGACATTATTGTAAAATTAAAGCTGTTTTAGTAATTTTAATGGAATTTGTTGAGTAACTAACTTTATTTTAATTTACCGCTATGTTATAACCTGAATAAGTAATTAAGGATCAAAATAAAAAGTAAAAAAAAATCTAAATTTTTTTAAATTTGCTTGGTTTGTGTAGCGCGAGGCCCTTGCAAGAGCGAGGCCCCGGGCAATTGCCCTGTTCGCCACCCCTAAGGCCGCCTCTGCTAATGTCCATGGATGGTGCTGATTGCTTACTAACAAGTGATCCTTCAGTTTGTTTATCGGTTTAATTCCATAAAAAAATATAGTGGTGAAATGTAGATTTAATGATGTCATGATGCCAAAGTAAAGCTTACACTCTGTTTTCATCTTTTTACGAGGTTTACCTTGGTATCTGTCTACCATTTATACACAATATTTTAAACAGAAGATTAAAATGAACGATTTCTCTTAAAGATAATTTCAACTAATTTCATCAAATTCCTGTCTATAAAACATAAACAAACTTCAATACACAAATCAATACCACCCGGATATCTTTGAAACTCATCAACAAAACACCCGAAATATTTTAATCAAAATTAACATCGATTTAACGAAGCAAACATAATTTGCTATCAAGTTCGCTGGTAGTCCTGAATTTGTTGAAAACCGTTCCAGTTGTTTTCGTCTTGTTAGTTATCTGCGGAGTTGTGGCGGATGCAGTGACGCTTGACCGCATTCATTTGTGACACTCCATCGGCTCGTGCAGCCCTGGTACGTGTGAACGGTTGAACGTTGAGAGATAACATTGATTTTTAGTTAATCTTAGTTGCCTAGCTGTTAAGTATGGTTGTAATAGGTATCTAATTTATTTGAAGTATCAGTGTAGATTCTGTTTGAAGTATGTGTGCGGTTTTGTTAGTGAAGTTAACATCATGGTAAATTTTTGAAGGAAAACATCGTGAAGCAACCTAAGGTTATAATTTCTAAATATAATATTGAAATCGCCAACCCGCCTTGAGCAAGCGTGTTGTTTCTCGTATACCAAACACATTGTATTTCGTGTGGATCCGCGTTCCGCCACACGAAGAGTTAATTCTCAAAACTTCTCCACGGGAGAAGAGGCCATAGGTAAAATTTTGATAAAAGTTAGTGAATCAAATACGTTTCTATATTCTGCCGGGAATTTGTGATCAAAAGATGCCCAAAACGTATTCATTGGATACTTCCATCTCTCTCCTTCAAACATAAAGTACCTACCTACAATTTTCGTAAGCGAAACTGCAGCAAAAGCCAGTGTAACAAAGCTAGGTAGCAAGACTGTCTCAGTTGTTGATTAGTCTGAGCGTCCTCCTCTGACCTGCATAACTAGATGACTGGCTTTGTGTTTGCGACTGATCACTAATTTGATTCTGCAATAGTAATGATATTGTCGTCCATCTCCTGCTACAGGGGAGTGGTCAAATGATAGATCAAAATATCTCTCTATATAGAGTTATTTAGACCAGTTAAAAAGTAAAGGAATTAAACGTTGGTGATATGTTAACAAATGAGCAGTCAAGAGTAAAAAAAAATTGGTGAGTTAATTTGCTATTCGTCCTAAACTCACTATAAATTGTTTGTTTAAAAAAGTACTTAAATTTTTTAACCGATCTAAAACAGGAGGTTCTCAATTTGATCTGTATGTATGTGTATGCATGTAAGTTTGTGTGCGATTATCTCGCGTTTGGCTAAATCGATTTTGATGCGGTTTTCAGTATAGTATTTTTTAAAATTAGGAGAAGGTGTTAGGGATATTATCTGATTTAGAAAATGGAGGCGGTGAAGAAAATTGAAGGTGATTCCCAATTAAAAAAAGAAAAACGAAGCTGTTTGAATTCGCTGCTTAAATATGAAAAAAACTAATGCCTCCTTCTTTATCATGCAATATTAAAATGTTATTACTTCGCTATCTAATAAATAAATATCACAGAGCAAAAATTATCCTCAATTTCCAAAGTTTACACGAAAAAGTACCAATTTGAACACGTTGAAAGAAAAGCAAGAATCGAAAGGAAAACCAAAGTTGCTTCTGCATTACGCGTGTTATGTAAATCGAGGCAAGTTACTAAGGACTCCCGGAGTTCGGAGTGAAGAGTGAGGGTTCCTTCTGAGGGAACTCGTTGAAAGCATCGGTGAACTGGGCTTCTTAAAAATTCAGAACGCTAAGAGTGATACCGTTGGAGTGCTAGCTAAAGAATTTTTGGATGAGGTATTTTATTTATATTTTTAGGTTATGTTTACAATTTTGTTGAAGTTAATGAATATAAAGAAATTATTTCTTTATATGGTCATAATATTGTTATAAGTTTTTTTCTGTGGTAAATATACATACCTACGGTTAAATAGTTTTAATTGTCAATAATGAATAGGAATTTCATATTGATACCTACAACAAAATTTATAATAAAGTGCAGTAATAATGACTCTTGATCTACACATAAAATAAAAAGGCGAAAAGACTTCAGAAAAAGTCATAATCAAAAGTTCATTAACTTTATGTTTCTTAGAAAAATAATTCCGTGAAAGACCGACTTGTTTTCTCCGAAATTTAAGATTCCTTCAAATATTAGGAAACACAAATAATTTATAAGGTACAGCCAACACTATTGAATGAAAAAGTAAAAAAAAGGTTCACAATATTATAAAAATGTCTATCATAGCACATCCAAGTCAACAGCAGTAGTATTCTGACTTCACAACTTCAACTCACGTTCACTTTATCACGTGGAAACTTTTCACTTTCCACACGCGATTGACGCACACAGATAGATGGATACTCACTCAGCACTCGAGTTATCTCAACTCGCCAACTAAGTTTCGAGAGACGTTTACAGAATAAGTATTTAAAATTTCGCCAATGGACGCCTTTTGGCGTTTTATTTGAAGTGAGTGGTGCGATTTTGTTATACTTTTCAGTGAGTAAGAATTTATTCGAGTTCTCTTTTAAAGAAAGTTTTGGGTTTAATGTTCTTGAATTAAGTATGCTGTTATTTGTTGCAGTAATGTAAGAGCGTACTTCTTTTTAAAGGGCCGGCAACGCACTTGTGACTCCTCTGGTGTTGCGGGTGTCCATGAGCGGCGCTGATCGCTTACCATCAGGTGACCCATCTGCTCGTTTGCCAACTATTCCACTAAAAATGTTACCATTAGATGCATGATACTATTGTGTTCTTGAAGTGACGTGAGTTAGTAGTTTATTTACTGGTTCACCAGTACCATTGTCCATGCCCCACAAATGAAAATTTACGCCATATTTTCTGTTGAAGCGAATAATAAAACAAAATCATATTAAACACTAGTTAAAAGTATAGAGAACTTTGTTAATAACAAAACCTAACATAACTAACTTTCTTGTCCAAAAAAAGAAAATTTCCGAAAACTTTTTTTGCCGAAAACCCGAAAATGGCCGTACAAAAAAAAAACGAAGCCACAGCCGAAAGAAGACCAGTGGAAACTACACGAAGTTGGCAGACGGACCGTTGGCGTTGCCCGAACTTCGTGACGTTACAAACTGCTTCAAAAACAACGTTTTCAGTTAAATTAAACGAAAAACTGACCAATTCATTCGAGTTGTTTTTAGTTACGTACACTTTTGGCCGTATCAGTTTTACCGTAATGAATTCGTGAGATATACTTAAAATAAAAATGTTTCAAACTCTGTTGCTAACGACGAAAAGTTTTCTAAACATCTGCAATGGACTATTGAGTAAGTTTTTGTAGCGTACCCATTCTTACCTCATATGCATTTTGGTTGTGCTAATGAAACATCAGCATTGGAAGTTCACAATATTGTTGACATACATAGATAGGCATTGTATTGGAAATCATTGAATTGACTTTATATTTAAGTATTTATTTAGCTTCTAAACTCTCATTTAATATCACCATCACCACCGACATCAACAGCTTATAAGTAGCCACTGCTGACCAAATGCCTCTTCTCGCACGGAGAAGGTTTCCTCAATGCGGGTTGGCGATGTTAAACTTATAATTAAAAATTATAAGCCCAGGTTTCCTTACGATGTTTTCCTTCACTGTTTGTCAGTGGTATCTAAATAATAATAGAAAGTACATATTATATAACTCGGAAAAAGCTACATTGGTACTTGTTGTTGGTAAGCTTTAAACCCGTACCCTCATGCATGAGAAGCGGGCGTCTTAAATCTCCGGGCCACAATGACGATCACTATTTGATATAATCACTGAAAATACATCTTTTAAGTTTGAAATCATTGAATATCGTAACAAAAATTTTGCATTCGTTGGTTTTGTTTGTACCCAGTGCATAGTAACAGAGAGTTCCCACACAAGACAATCACGTCTTCATCTTGTACTACTAACGGTACTAACGATAAGATAATGTAACAAAACTGAGTTTTTAGGGAACACAGAGTAAATTTTAAAGAAAGTTTCAGAATACAATTCCATTTATTTCTAGCAAACAAAACTACTTTTACAGAACAAGTAGTAGTAACGACACTCGAGAAGTTTACTTACATCTTGTCGACGTGATAAACATCTAATGCACACTGCTCTTTATTCTGTCTCGCAATTAGTGGACTGCAGGGTATAATATAGTACTACCATAGTTTTATCAAAGCAATAAAGAGAACATTTACACCGCAGATATACGACCTTGGGTAGTTGTTAATAAAGTTCTTTTTAGTAAAGAAATATATGCTACACTAACAAAATTTACGTTAAAAATATATTACATTAAATATGTTTTCATTTTTATTTTTTAAGTTCACTTTATCCTCGCTTTTGAATTAGGTTCCAACATATGTCGTCACAAATATATCAATAACATTAAAAAGTAATCGTGCAAATTGACACATAAAAAACCTCCATCAAAATATTAAAATTTGAAACACTATCGGAATAATTTTAACGCTGGCTCAAATAAATGGACCAACGCGGCAACGGTTCGGTCATTCCTAACATTTTTGGTATTACGCGGAGCGCTCGTCATGAGTTATAGCCCTTTTGGGTATTTGTTTCATATACAAAACAGAGCCTATTAGCGGAAACAAGGTCTTTTATTGAGCTATTACGTAAATTAACAGTACATATGACCTTTACGTTATGTGGTACATTATAAATGGATATTCGTATCCTTAAATCTCCATTATCATATTTGTGTTGGTGAAATTGCTCGCTCTCTAAGATTAATAGCTGAAAAGGTCTAATTGGGTTAATGGTCAAAGTAGAATCGGTTGATGTTGAAACGCATTGGACCTTTTAAAAGCAATTTATCGTCCAAATAAACCCTCCTTAAACCTAAATGAAAGTTTACAACGGAGTCCATGAGCATAATACGCATGAAAAATGGACGCACAATACACGAACTCCCGAACTCTTAGTTTCGGACCCTTAAGTACTTTATCCGAGTTCTGGTAAAAGAACTGAAAAGGCAATTCGACCTCTGCGATCAAATTAACACGACTTCTCCGAAAGTTGTTGTAATTATAAAGCGTAGGAAAAAATATCCCAAGGCTCAGTAGGATAAAGGTTTCTATTCACAAGACGATTTTTTCCTCTTGAATTCGTCTTAACGAATATCTTTTTTGTGCTCATGACGTGACGTTTCTATGTGTATGAGGTGCGAGGTAGTATAGATATCAAACGCAATGATCTTCATAAATTGTTTTATTGTTTACCGACTTCCTAAAAAGGAGGAGGTTCTCAATTCGGTAGGTGTGTTTTTCTTTTATAAACAGAGAAGAGGGATTTACACCTTAAAGTCTCTTAACGTTAAATGAAACGTATTCAAAATGAAATTTGTTAATTTAATACTTACTTTTCTTTTCAATACGTTTTTACTTCCAAAGCAAATACACATTTTTCTTATGTTACACAACTGCTGTTGTTTTGTAACATAATTATGAATAAAAGAAAAAAGCCATGTAGTAAACAAATCATCGCTTAGTGAGTACACAGCCTAATCTTAACTCAAAATACAAGAAGAGGGGGCAGGTAGGTATTTCTTTGACAACTCTTATTCAATCGCTGTTTCCTTCCTAACATTTTTTTTTTACAAAGTGGATCGAAGCAGTCGTTAAAACTTTTTGACGGCCCCTACTTTAATTGTTATGGATATCTTGTTAAAACTGAAATGTAGACAATACGATATTTTGTTTTCGGGAAGTTGTAAAACTTTTGTTTCCTATTGTACCTACTTAGGTAGGTACTTCGTAAAAAAGTTTGCTTTATTAGGACAGAATTAGGGGTCTTTGGTGGATTATTAACTCATGAAAAAGTTTTGTGAAATCAGAAAATTTTATCTTGTTTTACAGGAACTAATAACTGGATAAATATTATGTACTCGTCACTTTTCTATTCACGACTAAAAGAAGATAAAGCATAATCATCGAACACAGGACAGAATGAGGAAGTCTATTATAGTTTCGACACTACAGATGATAGGGCTCCGGCTCGAAAAGCAGGAGTAGGAACGGAGTGGTTTTTAGTCAGTAAGCGTCTGACACTCCCTCTCGCCTCGCCCAAGGCGGGAGCAGACATTGGATGATTTCCCCCATGAAGGATACTACAGGTACAGGTGACCTTGGTGGCTCATCAGATCACAATTTAAGGACTTGCCCTGATCTCTGTCCCACTGCAAAGAGAGTGCTAACGTTTTCCACTTCAACACCTCTATCGTATAAAACAACACCGTTAAAAAAAACGACGATGATAACAAAACCCACAGAACACACACTAGCAATTTCCTTAAAAGCAAACTATGTAATAAAAAATGCGTTGACGCGTTCTGACAAAGTGCAGCCGCATCGTATGGCCGGAGACAAAGTGCGGCCATTACTGTCCTGCACCACTTGCGTCCCTGGCTAGTGTTAGCAGATTAGTTTTTGTACGTACACGAGATATTTTATAGAAAGTTCTCGTTGTAAATGATATCATACCTAATGGGTTAGATGCTAAGGATGAAAATAGAAAATGTGATACCAAATTTACATAAAGCTGTTATTGTTATTGCTTTAAAGAAAACAAGGATGCAATAAAAATAACACCAACGATAATAAACTAGACTTTTTATTACCAGAAAAAAAGTTGTGATCTGTATATATAAAACTCTTCCGTTACTGACTGACTGACAAACAACGCACAGCCAAAACTACTGGACCTAGGAAGCTGAAAGTTGGCATGTATGTTCCTTGGGGATTGTAGGGATTGACTAACAGAGGATTTCCCTAAATTTTCACGGCAATGAGAATAATAGAAATCACCTATTAATACAACAAAGCAACATGCATACAAAGTCGTTAGCAAGAGGCTAGTTAAAGAGAATATAATAACAGTACTTCGGGAATGACCATTAATATTATTATGTCAGTGTTTCAATCTTTACAGTGATAAGGTAAACCAAAAATAAGATACACGAATCTTAACTATACCAAGACTGGACCATAGTTTTGACGTTACCTTAAGGCTAAATTCAACAAAGTTTGAGTTAAGGAATCTAGTTTCAAAGTAACTTGGAGGATGGAATTAATTCCATTGAAAATGAGAATAATGTTGTTACAACCTACGTAAGAACTAAATAACGGTAATTGAATGAAAGTAAATGGTTCTGATTCACGATAAGTATTTGATTAGATAGATAATTTATGACTGACTGAGAATGACACGGTGGCTGGCCAACTGGCTGCCCTGCAACGAGTAGCGGATACGATTCCTACACGGAGCAACTCTTTGTACGAGTATGATCCACAAATTGTTTGCTTCGGGTCTGGGGTTCAAGTGTATGTGAACTTGTATGTTTGTCAACGCACCCACGACACAGGAGAAAACCCTAGTGTGGGGCAACATTAGTTTCGAAATATTGGTTGTTATGTGAATTAAGTTCTTAGAAACTTTAGCAAATGGTAATTGTGAATCAGACATTTAATTTTGTGTTCATTGCACTCAACAAACCTACATCATCTAGGCTATTCTAAAGATAGTTAACCAAATGAAAGATAGAGACGCAAGCTATCATCTGCATCACGAAAGAAAGTGACAGCAATACAGTAGCCAGAAAGGTCAACATATGTTGTATGTACTGTATGAAATAAGGTTTCTAATAAGAGTGATAAGGACACGTTTCGCATGTCATATTTGTGAGCCAATATGTCTCAATTGCTAGGGAAGGGCCGATGACGTAACATTTCAGTGTATCGTGCCCATTCAAGATAAAACATTCCTTAGAATTTTTCGTCACGTCGAAATAAGTTTTTTTCTATGATTGCTCTATGTATTGGGTGTAAATAGAAGTTTGTTGCCATAAAAATGTTCCCATCTGCACTTTTTTGTTTTTGTCTAAAAACCCCAAGTCAGCTAAAGTATTATTAGTTTGTACCATTTCGGAATCTTTGGCGGTGAAAACTTGTACTAACTTTACGAAATTGTATCTGGTGTACTACATTGCGTCTTTCTTCAATTTATTATTATTTTGTGTAAAGTAGGTACCTATTAAAGAAAGAAGGTTTTCCCTAAAAGAGCACAGCTAGAAATTTTCTTTAAAACCCGCCAGCCAATCACTTAGCCTGGTCGAAAGATACTTCTTTCTTACATATAATGTATCCTATCACCCAAGTCAGCTCATACCCTGACTGTATACCAAATTTCAGTAGTTTCAGTGGGTTTAACGGATAAACATCTAAACAAACAAACTTTCACATTAATGTGATTAGCTAATTTTAATCCGAATTTACATTATGGTACCTGAAGTTGGAAACATTACTAAGAAATTCTAACTTAGCAAACATAACCTAACTCGTTCGCTTTTGCAAGGGATTTGAAACTAAACCAGTTTCTAATTATTTCTAAAGAAACAATTTTCTGACTTGCATTTTTAAGGTAGCTGCAAAATTACTTTGGATAAAATTGCAACCACTCATAATTAACTAAAAACCTAATTAGGAACTGGACTTCATTCATTATGTTAGGTCTTAAGTGTTTCTCTAATTAGAACTGCTCAAATTAGAATAGTAAAGAATACAGAATACACTATGTCTGATGATAACATCAGCCATTCTCCATTTTTCCAGTTTCTTGTTTCTGCGGTCTTTTGTTATTATGACTTAAACACATTATCTGATCTATAAAACTACGAATAATTGTTACATGCCGCATTGATTCATAGTTTGTTTAGGTCAAAATATAAATGGTCATGATTATGAGAAACGTCAAAACACTTTTTTTATGCTATAAGTCGGTAAACGAGCAGACCAGAGGCGTTACAATTGCTTTGCCGGCCTGGTTAGGAATTTAAGGGTCATTGGGAAATCGAGGATTGGTAAGATTGTATACACCAGGGGGTGTATACCGACTTTCCATCTATCCTTAAAAGTCTTTATTGTAACTCATCGATTGACAAACAATAATTCCGAAAGAAAATTGAAAATCTAAATAATCTCCAACATCATTACATTAGAATAAATCACTTCACATAAACCGATTACTACAACATTCATGATACTAAAATACAAAATTCATTACCAACTAATGCACTCAAATCAAATAACACTAAACAAACAAACAAAATGATCTTTGATCGCAAAGCGTACCAAATTTCGTTTTCAACTCATCATTTCGCGCGTAATACAGGCTAATTTTCAATATGCCCGCGAACTATTTGCATAATTAATTCTACCATGCAATGAAGTATTAAAATTACCGGCATACCCCTTAATTTGAATTTCTAAATTGTTACGCAAGATTAGAATGAATAATTCGCGGTTTTGGATTTATTCCAAAAATCTATTTTTGTATTTCAATATTGTTACAAATAGGCAAAGTTGAGGAGATTGCGGCTAAGTGAAGTTCTTGTGTTAATTAGATGGTCATAGCCACTTTTTAATGTACACCCACTTTTCACTATTTGGGTTAAGTAATAAAGGGTGAGCCAATTGCCGTATACTGGGCACAATTCCTGACTCCGTGTTACTACTGAGATCATTTCTGAAAAACTGAAAAACGATCAGCAGTACTTTGCTGGACCCGGAAATCGAACCCAAAACTCTTGCCCGGCATTCACATTTACGACCACTCAACCAACGAGACAATTAGACATAAAAAAGCAAATTTAATTTATCATTAACGAGGCTTCTTCCGTCAAAGTAATTAAAAGTTATTGAGTAAAATGTACAAATTAATAAGCTATAGAGGGCGCTGCAAACGTCTTATTTGACGTTGCACTAATTAAATTTCCCCTTAGTAGCATTAGAATGCAATTAAAATGTCGTTAAGCAGTGTCGCTAGTGTATGAGTTCGTAGCTAGTTTATGTTTAGCGAGATGTGTGTTTAATATCTTTGAAAGTAACTGCAAAACTTTGATATGGTATACCATTATATTTATCAAAGTTTTGATGTTCTAACATCATACCTATTAATTACTATAAATAGCATAACATAAGACATTCATGCGTGGACAAGGAAAAATAGTAGCCTATGTCACTCTCCAGACAGTATTACAATACTTAACCAAACATTTACAACATTAAAAGAAAATAAGATTTTTGACATACAGTTTTAGACGAGGAGGCTTACTCTTGAATCAAATTCAAATCGATTGACATTGATATTGTGAACGTACTCTTGAGTTGCAACACTAGCTCCTATTGCATCCGTATTGCGTGAATATTGAACGAACTAAATGGTATTTGAGTTTGACTTCATATTCCGTACTTTGAATGCGATTTTAACAACTACGATTAGGGTTGTATAGTTTTGACATTGAATAATTATTTAGATTATATTGGATTGAAATTAGGATTTTAATAGCAAGCATCCAGGTAAAATGCTCACCTACTTGTAATCATGAAACAAGTAAGGAACAAGACAAATGAAACCTTAAATCGATATGAAAAAAGATAGATTATCATTCACTAGAGGTCCGCCCACGTCTTCGCCTACGCCATTTTGTAAAAAGGTAACACAACGTAAGTGTGTTGATCGAGGTCATGGTTGCGTCTTGTGGCAAACATCTATTCAATATTTTTATAAAGTAATCACTTCTATTGTCATGTCCCTCTGAGGAGTGATGAGGTATTCACATTCACCTTGTTTTCTATGGTCAGTGTATTATTCCCACATTTTTGGTTCGATATTTTAGCAGCTCGTGGGTTATTATGACATTACAGGCAATCTTCAAAGGAAGAAGAATTTAGAAATCGAAATACCCAAAAATGTATAAATAAATATTCATATCAGAATCACATCAGAATTCATACTGTGAGTCATATTTGCCAACAAGGTCCCAGTTCTTTGATGGTTTTTTTATCGGTTTCTAATTAGTTTTATATAAAACTCTAAACAAAATCAATTCAGCGATTTGAGCATTAAAGTGTACGGAACAAACAAACTTAACGAAATTGTTATATTAATTACAATCTGACGTCATTGAATACTCATTCAAATTAAATTACTTACCTAAAATATTTTTAGCTGAAGTTCAAATATCCGCCCACGGCATTATCGACTTTCTTGTAATATAAATAAAGCAGGTATTATCTGTTAGAACAGTTTTATAAGGATCCGTGTGAATGGCGGCGTAGGAGGGAACATTTTGTTTTTATACTGAGAACTTGATCTATCATAAACACTTTAGAAGTTCAAGGTCATTTCATTACGTAACGTTACTTGTGAAACTTTTGTTTTCAATGTCTAATCTTGGCTTCGAGTTACATAGAAATGGCTGGTGTATATTGGGTTATTTAGTGTTGCCCGGCAAAAGTCAGTATTAAGCAAACTCGAACCCACTATTAAACAACCTCAAAATGTACCTACTAGCTAAACTAAACAGAATTCTGTTTCGTCATTCTAAGATCTTAAGCACCTAACGCATGAAACATAGCAATAGGGGTAATACGGTAATTGCGACACTTGAATACCTCTTATTGGCCAACACTAGTCAATTCATCTCTTCATTATTTAATGACATAAGAAGCAAATTAAATTGATTAAAATATAGAATTTATTCACATAAATCATTTGAGAATCTCTACTAGTATCAAATTACATGGGGATTCATATTCGTGCTTATATTTATTTAAAGTTAAAAATCATTATCATATCAAGTATACTAAATGTGTATACAGTATGGTTCATTGCTGCACAGGTTTTTTTATCTCTCTGCCTCTCTATCTCCATTCGTTAATTGAACTGCAAACTGCGTCCATTTGCTTCCAGAAAGCCACGAACAATGAAACAGTTTCCTCGTATAAAAGCCAGTGAAATAAGTACTTAACAGAAAATACAGGCGGCAATACATCGAATATCAAGTTTTCAGATGCAAATAAGGTATAAAGTAAGCTGGACTGACCACTAATGAACCACAAACGCAGTCCACTGACCACGTAATTGGTATAATCCATCAAATTTAAACATGTCATTAATGAGAATTCGTATTATAGTTGGATGGCATAATTTATGATACTATACTCATTTATCATTGGGTTATTGTTGTCCAATATCTAACTTGTGGGTGTTAAGTAGTCTAACAATACTTTATGATTAGATACATAGAATTTCTTTGACATAACTTTATTTCAACATTCAGTTGTGGCGATGACAAGTGACTGAGAATAGAAGTCGCACATAGACGATCGACGAACAAATCAACGGATGACGTCATAAATCTTACATCCCACATATGAAGTTTACATGCGAATAAACATGGTTAGAAAATGCAAACGAACAATAGTTGGGCAGAAAGTCCGCCAGTCATGATCACCTTGCCTGTTCAGAGGATCCTCCTTTTCTTAGCGAACGTTATTCTCTGTTCCCTAAATAGTCATCGAAATCATTAAAAAACTCAAGAAAAGAGATGATAATAAAAATAAATGTATCTTGTATAAAAAAAAACTTGCGGTTTTTCACTAAAACAAGTATCTTTTTCACAAATATTTTTTTTTTTTCTTTTCATAATATTCTCTAACTTTGATAACCAAACATAAATAAATAAGATATTAATGCATATTAGGTACAAATATAAAAACACAAAGTAATTACAACACAAACACCCTCTAATTAAGACTTAAACTTGTTTGACCTCTGACTAATCCATTTTAGCATCTGCAAGCAAAAACGCACGTTAAAAACAAAGAATCGCCCAAGCAACACCGTTCAGACTTGTTCCGCGTTTAATTTAGTGAGAAGGCCCCTTTCAGTTCGTCAGACGGTTTAAATAGCGCAAAATACTAGGTGGATACAGTGTAGCAAGATTAGCAGTAATTAAGAAACTATTAAATAAGCTGCGCTTCGTGTAGGACGACTATATAGTCATGGGAAGGAAGGATTTTGATCCTAAAATATACATTTATAATGAAACATTGCATTGTTAATGTTCATAAAACAATGTATATTCATCATCATCATCGACTTCATCGTATTATAAGAACTATCGTGAGACATACTAAATTAACTAAATATAACGGTTTATTTGCGTAAACATATTGAGAAAATTTCTACTAGTTTCGAGTCACAGAGGGACTCTTACTCATGAGCAGTGTGCGACGACGTTACGCAGCCTAGATGTGAAACTAATAGAGGTTTTCTGAGTATGTTTGTGTGAGTAAACCGTTATTTTTAGTTAAACGTATTAGCCATGAAAACGTTAGCCACTTCCACAGTCTTTTTGATTTAAAAATAACAGTTTACTCATATGAGTAAACTGTTATTTTTAGTTAATCGTCGTTTTAGCCATAAAAACGTTAGCCACTTCCACAGCCTTTTAGATTAGGCTTTATAGCGACCTGTATCTAGCATCTAACACAATGTAGTATCAGACTGTAGAATCGGTTTCTATTCTATTCAGAACTACCTACACATTAATTTCAAACTATTATAATATCATACGGTACCTATTTAGTATTATAATAAAAACCAAATGTACCTCAAAAATAATATTCTACCTACAACAAAATAGGCTTGATAAAGTCTGTAACATTAATTTCAAGTGAATGCTAAAGATAGTTAAATACAGAAGAGAAATCAAACTTCAATAGTAGATTTACTTTGAAATAAACCGTAGCATTTATTGACTACGCTGTTGCTACGATACTATTGACGTAGCAGATCGTAGACCGCCTACGCCGCTACGCCGCTAAGCGTAGCTGTATTTAATTTACCTTACAAATTGTTTACTTCAATATCTACTTTATTTACTCACAAATAATAATTTTGACTTCGCGGGAAGGCAAATATTGCTGGGGTTATTTGTTTAGAAATAACCAGGTCAAAGTCTGCAAAGAAGCTGTAGGTCGGTTGTCATACAAGCCTACGAGAGTCGCTATGCGTAGATAAGTATTTTATTGTATGTCGAATGAGAAAACTGTACATTTTTTGTAGATTTATTTGTTTGAGATAAGATAGAGACGTGAATAACGTAGTACTTAACGTGTACATTAAGTTTCAATTCAGAATACGAATTCAAATATTAAACTAGTCACCATGTCATGTGACCATACATCAATCAAGACAAATATTGCACTGAAATAAAAATAATATATTTAAAAAAATATATAAAGCAAATAAATATTCTGTAAGTTTCTCCATGGTTACCCTACTACTGCTGCACAAAGGCAGGCAACTGCAAACGGAATTGCAGTCGCTTTGTGCTTTCACTTAATGGGTACGTACAAACTTGTATGTATGTATAATTTGGTAGATGCTGATGTTCGAGCGTTCTTTGAATTTTATTCGCGAATTTGTTTGGTTTAAATGTAGAGGAAATCGTTGAAGATTGAATTGAATAATATTGTATATTTCTGTAATCTTAAATTGATGAAAATTAGTACCTGTGACTTCGCATTCACGTGTCAAGTGTGAAAATTATGAGAACTGCTCACGAGCATTTGTTAATGTTAATAAAAATTATATATTTTTAATAAATCTCACAAACTGGTGAATAGTTACTACGATAGATCGATGAATTTTTAATTTTCATACCCCATCATCATCCCTATTGTCTAAAATTCAACCAGTCTTATTCCTCCTTCAAAATCAGAATTTATTCTCTTCAAAGTAAAACTCATCTTTCAAACAGCAACACAAGAGTAAAACAAATACATTTTCCGCAGCAATTTTAAAAGCTTAACCGATAACAAGGAGCGTTGCAAGTACACTGACTCAGGATTGTACTTGACTGAGGACATAAAAGTACATGAGCCGTTCAAAACAAACGGCCTGTATATGCGACACCAAGACGTTTTATCTTCTCCAAGAGTTACTGCCCTCTCTTTCTTTATTGTTGTGTGGGAAAGGGATGGAATGAGGTATCAAATGTTCAGGTGTTTGATGTAGGTGTGTCTGAGTATGGAAGGAAGCATTTTTAGGTCGTTGGTGATACAGACGTTGGTTATTTGTCGGAGTGTGTGGTGATGTAAGTGGAGTGCATTATGTTCATTTTTCTTTTAAAAAATGTTGTAGTGAGACTTAGTGTAGTGATAAAGTTATGTTATTTGGTTGCTTGTAAATGTTAAAATGTAGTAAACTACAGCACTCTAACAAGTTACAGCTTCAGATTGAATTTCAGAATGACCAACGTATACTTTCCCGAAATCTTAATAATACTTTACCCGATGCAAGAATGTTAATGATTGGGATCTAAAATAATTTCTTTTATTCGATAGTCATGCTTGCGATTACTTGACGGTGAAGTGTCAGCAAAATTATATTAAAATAAAATAACTCAAAACGTTTATCGCATTATGCTTCTATTAGGCATAGAAGCATTCATATAATTTTATGGATAAAAAACATAAATAGACAATCATCATTTATTTAAATACATAAGTTAGATATACTCGTCAAAAAAGTAGCCATTAGCCGTCTTTAAATTACAACAACATCTTAACTACATTGCAAACTGATTGTAAAATGCAAATCAAAGAGTGTTCCTTCCATAAACTAGCCATCACGGACTTAATTGAGAACGGAAAGCAAAAAGCAGCTAGTTTTAATATATATTTCACTTCTAGTTAATAGTCAAAGGGTTGCAACATTTACGTTTAAGCAAAAAATAATCATACTGCACTCTTTTTAAAGCATCTATTAGCGTAGTGCTGGGAAACGTATCTTGTGCAAATTGCGGATATGGAATTATGCGGGTATTTTTTCTTGTTTCATTTTGTTATGAAGGCAATTAAATAACGTCATGTTAGTATGTTTTTCAATACTGTTTTATTTGTTAAGAGGTTGTGTAACAGATTCTAAATAAAGCGTTTTGGATTTAAGACATACGACTAATGCGGTTTTTTATTATTTTTAAAAACCAAAACCCACATTATATAATCATTAATTACGAACAATATCGCTCTATCCGCCGCCGTGCTCAGAGTCAATTAATAGTTACTTAACCCAGTCCTTATAAATTGTTTTCGATACAAAATCGTTACTATGGTCAAATGTGTTTAAGTTCGGCAGTAATATTGTTACAATTGGCTTAAGTAGTAAATATATACGAGTAATATATTTATAAATACATTTTTCTTATCAGTGCGACAATTCGGAATTCGGATATTACAAAAAGCAACACGCACATCACTATCGTTCTACTCTTATTAGAGTCACGCAAAATAACTTCATCGGTATACGAGTAGTAGCAACACTACGGCGTGCCATGTAGGAACGTGTAGAAAAAACTAATTTTACATAATTACTGGCGCGATATTATTATTGTATTCCTGTAACAGTGTTTGCCTTATAATGACTTAACCAAGTCCACTGTACAGTGGGCAAGCAAATTTCATTCTAAGTTTATTCACCTACTTACGTAGAGTAAAATAAACTGCTAATATAATACATTTCTGTAGAAAAAAAAAAAAACAACGAAAAAAGACTCATCCTTTACATTACAACTTGTCAAATCTAGCAATGAGTTAAATACTTTAAGATTTCAGCATTTAGACAGATTTTTCCTTAACGCCATAATTTTGTTAGTGTACGGTACAAAAGCTATAAATTCGATATGTTACTCAACTTTTATTGCTAACTGTACGACGATAAGTATCAACTTTGCTTGAACAATAGTAAATTATATTTTTCAGTACTTCTTGCACGTAGCTTTGGACATTGCACTTAGCAAACTGTTGTGATAAAAATATGAATAATAAAGAGCTCTTTAAGAAGTGCCGTTTCAAGATAAACTTGAAATGTTTATTTTTATGTAAGAAGTTTTTACGGATTTAAAATGTCGTCTAGAGATATAAAAAATAACTTATGCATTCATATTTATTGTTTTATTTGTGCTTGGTCAGTATTATTATTAAAAATATATTTCGATATAATTGAAATTGATAAACAGCTATGTAGATAAAACGACAATCTAACTTTTATACACAAAAGGGAATATTGAAACTTCTTACTTAATCAAAATTGATTCGATTATCTCATCATCATTTCAAACTGTTTATTGCAAGAGAATCAATACTACTTTTAAAAAAAGCAAAGTACCTACTACACAAAACTAGCAGCGGTTGTGATCATAATTTTAAAATATCACTATCCTAAAAAAAAAAAAACACAAACATAATATTTTATATACGATCGTTACAGGTGGGTCCTACTCAGCATTGGGCCGATATGCTAACATCTGTGTACGAATGTACATACAAGATCCGCACATCTGTATATCGGTACATCCGCGCTCAACCAATAAAAAGCACGCGTTCACCAATATTTGTGACATGCTGATGCCGTACGTCGTATTTCACCGCTACGAATCCGTAATGTGCGTCTCTCACGCGACCCTTGTGGGTTCCTTGGGTTTTAAGTACTAGATGTGGCTGGGTTTTATTAATTTTCATTGTTTGAATAGTATTTTAGGTACTTTTCTATGTGTTATAGATTTTAGAGTGACTATAAGTCGAAGGCCTTAGGTTAAAAACAGAAAAGTTTTGTTGCAATCGGTAATTTCATTTTGTTATCGTACCTCTTGGCTCTGTTGTACCATTACATTGGATCATAAATAGGGTTTCAGGAGTGGGTAAAAAAACAGTTACTACAAATAAGCATCTAAAAACCAAGGACTGACATAGTAAAAGCAAAATAAAAATCATTGTCCATTTCAAACTGGTAAAAAGTACGATTAGATAATAATATCACATCAAGTTTGTCTGTAAGAGATCGCTTCTTAGTGATAAGACTGCCCATTGTACTATTAATGTTTAACCCTTAAATTGGCACTGTACTCCACTAATACCATAAACTTTAAAAAAATCTAATGACCCAAATATTTTAAAAAACCTACATTTTTTATATTAAATAAGTAGCAATAATTGTCAATCTTGGTAGAAATTTATTGTAAATTGTGATAAAATCGAAAATAATTTGTCAAATTCAATTTTTTTCGAAACGGTCTGGTGTCTCTGCGACCTGGGTAAGGTTTTTATTGTTTTCTTTACTTTTTCGTTTGGGAGTTCTGGGTTTTTGGCTTTGAGGCACAAGGGGGCCTAACAAGTAACATAAAATATTCGATATTATTGCTCTAATTTACGTAATAACAATATTATAAGCTAGAATCAAAGTATGTACTCCGTGAATACCGTTGCCAGATCAGTACGAAATAGACTTTGGTATACACGAAGTACATTGCCAAATGCATAGTGTTAATCAATATGTATTTTATTTCTATATTTTATATATTATAATAACAAAAGTTGAGTTTTTTTTTACGTTTGATGGGTTGACGTTTGGCTGCTATCTCGCCTGTTCGTACGTGATGATGCGGCCTACGATGGAGCACGTTTGCCCATATGCAACTTATTCACTCGGACTTTGAAGACACCCAGGTTATACCCATCAGGAAACACAGATTCAGGCAAAGAATTTCACTCTCTAGCAGTTCGCATAAGGAAGCTTGAAACAAAGCGCTTCGTGCGAGTGGGTGGGATATCTACCATGAAGCGGTGGCGCTTCGCCGATTGTCTTGTGATTCGATGATTTAAAGGACTAGGGGGAATCAAGTTGTGCAATTCCACCTCGCACTCTCAGAAATACTCTTGCAGAGTATGGACGTGATTGATGACGTCAATTTTATACTAAATAATTTTTGTTTGTGATGATTTTTTTATAAATAAAGTAATAAATTAACAAAATGAGTATTAGTCATATATTGGCAGTGTGCTACACGTAGTACAAACGTAGTTTACACTATAATTGGCAATGTACTCTCTGAAGTACACAGGTTTTCGCAAAAACTGTAATATACAGATTTTTTCCATAATTTTTTTCACTCCTCTGGGATCATAATAAATACAAAAATAACATTAAAATGACAAATTTAAGAAATAAAAGTGCTTGCCAGTTTAAGGGTTAAAATCTTTTGTATTTTTATATGGTGTACAATAAAGAGTTTTAAATCAATCACATTTGCACTATTAACACATTATTCGTAAATGCAAAACAAAAGTGCGTCCAAGACACTTCAAGCGACTTTAAATCCACAATCCCATGTGAGCGGAAAAATTAATAAAATCGAAATCGTATCTGACATCGAATTAAGCTAATGCTCCTCGATGCCAGACGTTAACCGTCCGTAATTAATATGCACGGAAAATATATGGAAATCCAGTAAAATCCGCCTCACTGGTGAAGGCCTGAAGGTAAGCTTTTAAATTAATTAATATCAATTTTACGGCTTGTTTTTGATTGCACTTAATTAAATGGACTGGTGTAGCAACAATAGTTTTGTAGACAGGGACTGTACATATATTTATGAACATGTCTACCACAAGTTTGGGTAAAGATGTGAGGGGTAAAATTGTCGCCTAGACAGATTAGAAGGTTGTTTATTTTATATCACTCGAGTCAAAATTATTATTTATTGTATTGTATATTGTAAAAAAAAAAACACATTTGAACGAGACCTGGTAGCAACGTTCTCAGATAAACCTAAAGTTTTTAAACTGCATTCTCCCTGCCTACCAATTTTATGCTTAAATGTGTTTATGTAGAGAAAGCCAATAGTCCAGCAATAGACTGTTGGGGATAAACTGTTGGTGATTGTGATGACAAGAAGCAGGCTTCAAAATCCCAAATAATTATTTTAATGACAGATAACGAAATTGGTTCCATCGTGTATGTATTGAACAAAGTATTGGAGTTTAAAATTCGCTCTGATTTTTAAGCCTCTATAGATTTAAAGGGAATTATTATCTTGGTATTATTTACGGATAATTTTAAATTCGTTTCGTTGGTGTTCAACTGATACCTGCCTTTAAAATATATTTTAATTTATCTTTCGATAGAGTATAAATGCGGGTTCGATATTTTCAATTTAATTACTAGGTATATTGTGAAATTATACATCTACAATTAAGTATCGTGTTAATTTGATGTGGTGTTGATGAAATCAGATATTTATTTTTATAATGGCGTGAGATAGTGAAAACTATAAGACTATGGGATCAATAGAACACTATGGTATATGATTTGTTTCGTTGTGGGATCCAAGACAGTCATTCATTTCCTGGGGACGCGCCGGACTTCGGTGTTCCGGTGTTTTCATGGTTGTATTTACTGTAGATCCTGGCTTACAGAAGTTGCAGCGGTACGGGAGGTGGTGGCGTGTTTGTCCCATTGAAAAAGAACATTATGGTGTTTCTAGGGATACCAAAGTCCTTTTACGGAGTCAACATGATTGCACTAATAAAAACTATCTTTTTCTGACCGACTGTTTCTTTGTTCGCAATACACCTCTTGGGTCTCTGAATTGATTCCCGGGTCGAACGAAGTACTACTGGGCTGTGTTTGGTTTTCGGAATATTTCTAAATAGCAGTCGTAGCACTGCTCACCGTTAATTACATGGGACTTGTAATACAAATGATGAAAATTAGGTGTATATTGCACAGTGGCATTACGTGCCATAATATATACCCCTTCGAAAATGACACGACTAATACGAGAATACGACTAACAAATGCACCAGGTCTAAATTATACCTATACCTTTACGAGAACTATACAGATAACCAATTTATTGGCCTCTTAAACTATCATCACAGCCAAACAAACATCCCATTACCGCTTCTCTACCCAAAACAGCTTACTTATCTAAAGCGCTCTTAACAAAACAATAACAATGAAGTAATACAAACTAGATAAACAGCACTTAGTTACAAAACAAGTAATAATATCATTCTGTAACAAAACACTCAATAGCTTTTCTCCTAACTATACATAATATAATAAAAGAGTATGTCTGTACCTAAATTAAGGAGAAAACAACACTAGAATGATTGATAGACAACCAGTAATTTACATATTAAAAAAATATGTTACATTGTATGTAACTCCTACATGAGGTGAGCCTATTGCTATATACCTACCAAACACAAATCCGTGCAACTACTTAGAAATAATTTGGAAAAACCAAAAAATTCTCAGTAATTCCTCGCGCAACCCGGGAATTGAACCCGATGCCCCTTGTCCGGTAGTAGCAATTACAAACACTGGAACAAAGATGCAGTCTATTTTTGTTGCATAGCTAATATGCGTGGGCGACAATTAGAGTAGATAAAATTTTGTTTCTGGAGATGTAGCAAAAAAAATCGGCTGTTCTAAAGTCAATATTCTACGCGGACAAAGTTGCGGGGAGAAGCTAGTAGATTTATACGATTAATTAACATCTGTTATCGGCGTTTTTCTTCAGTTAGGTCCATTATAGCGACCCTTGCGCGAAGGTCGAATGGCGTTAAATTGAATTCTCCCATTTTCCTTTAGTTAATCTAGCTGAAATTTTAATTTGAAATAGTTGTGATGTCCGCTGTTCAAGCTGAGTAATTTTACGTTAAATTCTTATGGCTTGTAATTATTTAAAGAGGAATCTAGACACACGGCAGTGTGTCCGCCAAGTTCGAGCAAAAAAACTCGACACACCGGCCGTGGGTTATATTACACGAACCATTTCGGGCCAAGTTCGACCCACCTATAACTCAAAATCTATTTTATCTACGCATATGAAATTTCTAATATCTATCGAGATCTACTTACTTATCAAAAATACAAAATTTCATTAATGTACCTATTGTAGATCTTGAGATCGACACCCGCTAAGTATAAGTATGTATCTGCCAGATACACGAAATGGTTTTTATTGCATTTTTAGCTTCAACGTACCTGTATCTATTAGTCCAGTCAAATAAGGTTAAATTAGGTAAGAATCTCGGAATGCGAGATACCCAGCTGTAATTTTGTATATACTTGTATATTGACCCCCTAAAACTTGTCTCAAAACCTACATATGGTAGGGTGTAAGCAACCCTTAAAATTCAGGGTCAAAGGGCCCAAAAATCGTGATTTTGCGGTTTTTTCGAAATATCTCATTTCCTATGGGTTTTTGGTAGTTTTATTCAATAGTAATATTGTAGAATACAAAATTCTCTTCAACTTTTGTATGAATTTTTTTTTATACGGGGAACCGTTTTCTAGATAGAGGGCGGAGAGGGCGCGGTCACTGCATCTCTTCAAAAAAAATTATTTTCGTCTAACCTATCCGTGATGGTTGTCTATGGATAGGACATTAAAAAATACGTCATGGTTCCTAAAACCATTTTTCGTCAAAATCAATTGTTTGAAAGATAGACGCTTCCAAAGTGGAAAAATGAGGTCTATAGAATGTGTCCTGCCCTTTAACTTTTAAAATAAGTGAGTAAGAAAACTAAAAAAAATATATGCTGTAGATTTTAATGGAAACTTTCAATGAAAATTGGTTTGAACGATATATCATAATTAGTTTTTAAGAATTGATTAAAAGAATTGAGAAAGTGGAAAATTAAGTGTGTTTTTATTAAAAATGTATCAATTCTTAAAAACTAATTATGATATCTCGTTCAAACCAATTTTCGTTGAAAGTTTTTATTAAAATCTACAGCATATATTTTTTTTAGTTTTCTTACTAACTTATTTTAAAAGTTAGGGGCAGGACACATTCGATAGACCTCATTTTTCCACTTTGGAAGCGTCTATCTTTCAAACGATTGATTTTGACGAAAAATGGTTTTAGGAACCATGACGTATTTTTGTATGTCCTATCCAAAGACAACCATCACGGATAGGTTAGACGAAAAAAAAATTTTTGAAGAGATGCAGTGACCGCGCGCTCTCCGCCCTCTATCTCGAAAACGATTCACCGTATAAAAAAAAAGTTTATACAAAAGTTGTAGAGAATTTTGTATGCTACAATATTGCTATTGAATACAATTACCAAAAACCCATAGGAAATGAGATATTTCGAAAAAACCGCAAAAAAACTATTTTTGGGCCCTTTGACCCTGAATTTTAAGGGTTGCTTACACCCTACCATATGTAGGTTTTGAGACAAGTTTTAGGGGGTCAAAATACAAGTATATACAAAATTACAGCTGGGTATCTCGAATTCCGAGGTGAATTCCTAAATTGACTGGACTATATCCAATAAAAAAATATCAAAAAAATTGTAACAGCCGAACATGGTTTTTTTTCAGACGCATAAGTATTTATCTGAATTAGCTAGGAAATAAATACAACGTACAAATATGTAACTTCCAGTTAAATAGTAGTACGCGGGGGCATCGAGACGCGGGGTGTGGGCATCTGCCGCTCGCTCAGTTCTTCGCGGTAACAGCGAGCGGCACGCGCGAGCGGTGCGTTATATTTTATTAATATAGTAAACGCTATAAATTCTTAGTATCGTTAAAGCAAAATGCAATTAAAAGGCGACAGAATCTCACCATGTCACCACCAAATGAGATTTATTCGTCACCTAGACAAGGTAAGTCCTAATGATAATTATTATGGAATTTTAGCCATTCCCGGTGCATAAGTGTGTATCTATGTAGTTACACATTTATACACTGGATTCAATTTTAATTGTAAAATGTATCTAGGCACTTAACTACTTATTCCATGGATATCGCGTAAAATATTCGATAAATATTCCATTGAAAAAGTGTGGATGTGGCAGTTAGAGTATTTTGATACATTCTAAGACCGGAGTAAAATTATCTATGTGTTATAAAACAAAACCATAAACCTTTACAAACAAAATTTCCTTGTAAACATAAACTGTACTTAATTTTAAACTCAGTTACCAAATTTCAAACCATAAATCCTTAAAATGACAACGATATGACAATTTATAATTTTTGCAATCTTAAATTCGCTCTCCTGTAAAATTTTACTTTTTCAGTTACTTACTTATACTTAGGACGTGTCGAGATATTGACGTCAGAAAATCGCTATTTTTACTATACACTCACTGACTGACTCACTCACTCACTCATCAAAAACCTAGACCACTTCCAATAGTCGTATTGACTTGAAATTTGGCATGGAGGTAGGTCTTTAGGTCAAGGTAAAGGAAAAAATCTGAAAATGGCCAAGTGTGAGTCGGTTTTAAAAATAATGAAGGTGTAAATTCATACCCCTAAGGAACTAAAACAAAAAAAATATCTATATCTTCCAATGGTCGTACCTACCTAAAATTCGTTACGAAGGTTTGTATTTAGTCAAAGTAAAGTAAAATAAGAAAAAAAGAAAATAAACCTTACAAAAATAAATGAAATCCCACCCAAAACATAAATGTGAAAGGATGCCAAGTTCGATAATATTGGAATGCTTCGCCTATAAAAGAAGTGAGATCTAAATAAGTACCAAGTTCCATACACAGACCTCAGTTAAAAATGATATAACTTGGCAAGTTTTAATAGAAAATTATATACTTGACTCATTGCGTTTAGAAGGTTTATAACAAAGTGTGTCAAAACTTGCCAACTTGTTATATCATTTTTAACTGAGGTCTGTGTATGGAACTTGGTACTTATTTAGATCTCACTTCTTTTATAGGCGAAGCATTCCAATATTATCGAACTTGGCATCCTTTCACATTTATGTTTTGGGTGGGTTTTAGAGGACTTGGGTGGCTTTTTATGGTGATATTATTAAAACCGGAGTTAAAGCATGGTAAGTGATAACTTAATTGAATATATTGGGATTCCTATAATATCTACTATCGATTTTATAAATAAGAGACTAGCCATTTTCCACCGAGTGGTGGTAAAATGGCTAGTGTGACATTAAATTTCGATTACCAAACCAGACAACGAATTTACAAATCATATTTGTTCTTTTAAAAAAATCTTAGTTAAGTATATGGCGAGGTCTCGTTTATAGCCATACTCTTAGGCATATGGGGAAGTCTGGCTTATAGCCATTACAAAATAATAGACGAGCTGTTATATTATAAAGTTGAGTACTATCAGGTCGAAAAGGCGTGCGCACTCCATCGCCACAATTCTAGAGAGCTGGCACAATTAGCCGGTTGCTTTGCATAAAACACACCCGTGTATGGGATGTGGACTAAGCGGAAGAACCAGCGGTCCATTTGAATTTTTATTGTCTTTTAGCACGGCTTTTGGTTGCGTATATATTTAAAAGGTCAGCTATAAACGATGTTTATTGTATTTTAAAGTTGAGGTCGAAATGTTTGGAGAGGTAAAAACCGTGAATGGTGTTCTCTGTTTATATCAGTTGCAAGTTCTGTATAATAGGAGGTGACTGTTATCATACATATGCATACAGAACTAGATGACCCGACAAACGTCGTACTGCCGCAATATTTTTTTTTCTCACCTTTTAAACCTTCCCTGGACTTTATATATCGACGCTGGAAAGGCAAAATGTATTAACCGCCATTATATGAATTGTTCAGTAGAGCGATTTGAAGTTTCAAATTTTGCAAAAAAATTCATAACTAATTAATTACTGGAGCTTTTTCATTGAAAATCAAAATAGTTATTACGAATAACGTTTACTATGAAATGTAATAATAGAAAATAATCTAGGTGTCTTCGTGTCCAAGATTTTGGAGTTAATACAACGCAGGCCCATAATCTTGGTTAGGTAAAATTGACTTAAGTCAGTTAACCATACTCACCGTGTCCAGGTAAAACATGTTTTAACGAACAAAAAGCTGCATAAAATGAGCTAGAAAAATGTGTTATTTTCTATAGGAAATTGACTTATGTGTAGATTTTATAATAATTGCCAATCTGTAAAATGTTTTATTGCGTTATTTTTTAGAAAAATGGAAAGGTAAAGAGTTTTAAAACCAATCTAGTTGTAAACTTAAGCAGATATAAATGACTTATCAATAGTTTGTTACTATCATGTACGCTTTATAAGCCAAAGTAAAAAAATGAATGGATTTAAAACAAAAAAATATACGAAAAAGTCTAAAATCACCGGTGTATTAACCGCCATCAAAATGCTCCAATTAAGGCGTGACATAGACCATTCGAAAGAGAAAAATCAGGCGATTCCAACGGTATATATAACTCATTTTCGACCAAAGTGGCGCTTAATACATTTTGCCTTTCCAGCGTCGATATATAGATTGATTATGTCATGATATTTGAGAATCGATAATGAATTGGAAATTACTTAGTTTATTCGCTTGGATATATTCTTTATCCACTATTCATACTCTAAAACCTACTTTTACTAAAATTTTGATAATCAAATAACCACAAAATTTGCTATCGTATAAGCAACCTAAACACAATTTATTAAACCCACATACTTTCAAAAACAATAACCCTTTACCAAAACTTGTAACATTCTCGATAACTTGTACCAAACTTCCACGTGCACTGATTCACGCTGATTGTAAGGCCTTTGGCGTCACGCGATCTACCCACCGAGTTACCTATGTACCGTACTAGATACGAGTACAGTCTGCTGGTAATTTTATGGCTAATAGGGATCGTGATATGTGAAGAATCGTGCATCTTTAGACGTAAGAAACAGAATTCAGTTGTATGAAGAGAAAATATTTTGTTACTGATGGTTGGTTCTGCAAAAAGTGCAATTCTGTTTATCAACTTACACAAATCGGTAAACGAGCAGACTGATCACCTAATGTTAAGCAATCGCTGCCGCCCTTGGACACCCGAACACCTGAGGCATTACAACTGCGTTGTTGGCCTTTTGGGTAGGAATTTAGAATAAGAGGAACAGACAGACTAGTACGAGTGAACAAGTCGGATAAAAATATATAATAAGTCAAGCCAAGTCCTTTGGATATTAACAGTACCCATGATAAACCTTACCTTTGTTTATGTGGATTCTGTCTAAAGTTCAACTCTAGTTTACAAATAAATTTCAGCTTTGTCGATATGGATTCTATAATATAATTATAAAGTTCTGAGTTATAAAATTGATAATGTCGAAATAATAAAAGTATAAAATTTGAACTCAAATATATAAAATATCTTTTACACAACGTCTTATGACATTGATAACGGTTCATACTTAAGCAATATTCAAATAAATCCAATAATTTTAAAGAATAAAAAATCAAATATTCATATTATTCATTGGGATTGGCGCTTCACGTCCCGCGTCTCCTAGCGACAAAGGTACCAGTAAAAGGAAAGCAAGCCTATTTCAATTTAATACAAAATGTTTATTGATTTCAGCGTACAACAAGGGTACTTCAGCAAAATCTCAATAAAACCCATTCAGTCGTTTTAAGTGATTCTATCGTGACATAAATCAACTGCTTACGATCGTGAAATATTGGATCGTCGGGAGACATTTGCGTGATATATGTTTTACTTTATTCTCGTCATACACGATATTTTACATTCTGCATACTTTAGACTGCTGATTACGAAGAACGAGTTTAACTATCCTTATACTTATTATTAGGAATTGAGGTTGCTGTTTTAGTATTTCTGGGGTTGAAGTTATGTCCTATTCTTGGCAATAATCTCATTTGATTGAAACCAAAAACTGTTTGTATTGAACCAAGTTTACGATCAAGAGAAATGCGTGAAGTTTTTATAGCTCAGATTTTAGATAGTGGCTAGAACATTTGCGTGATCCAACTGATCGAATTGGAAGCATCCACTCATTCGGTATTATTATCGATAATACATTTTACGTAACGTTCCGTCATTAAAATTGGAATTGCTGTAACAGAACATGATTCTAAACGTAAGGAGTAATCAAAAAGTTGTTAGCCAAATCGAATGTCACGATACTGAGGCGGTACAGCCGATGGCAGAAGGTCGCGGAAATAAACGGCAAGTTAACATGCAAATATTAACAATAGGTTTTGATTATTTATACAGTTTGTAACGGTCGCCTAATTTTATGACCAGTTATAATAAAATGATAAGTTATAAATGCGTGGTTTTAGTATTTTCATTTGTGAGTCGACGTAGATCAAGTGGTAGGTATTTATTATTTTTAGCCGTGATCTTCCCACTGCAAGGCAAAGGCTTCCCTACCTGCCTTCCACTTCTCTCTGAGCTTTTTGCGGCCAATCCTTATCGTAGGTGTCACGTTCGTCCCACTATCTCCTTTCAAGTTATATTATCAAAATATTAAATTAGACAAATAATTGGTTTAGGTTTTGAATACCTACATTACATCACTTTTGTGTTATGTTATGTGATTCAGAGATTCCAAAGTTAGAATTGAATGAAAGAACAGTGTATCTAGTTGTAAAATGGAAGTTGGTTGAAAAATTCACTGTATTGTAGAGATAATTTTTCACACAATATTTATTTTATCCTTCCTAAAATTAAGATAGAAATGACAATGTTGTGTCCCACTTAAATAAAAACCAAATACATTTACAAATGTTAACTATACACTAAGTTCGAGTACACACATGTACCTTTTCTCATGTGAGAGTGAAATATTTGGAAGGAGCTCCGGCTGTGAATGGGACGGCTGCTCGTAAAGTGTTCCAAGCGATTAAACGCCTCTGACCCGATGCTTGCTGGAAAAGCGATTCTGTTATGAGCTGAACTTTGAAGAATGTCGCTTTTACCTTGTCGGATTTTTTAGTTATTAATAAATGGTTGAGGTAACAGATTCTTGAGGCTATCGTTTGATCGTGATTTAATCTATAGTTTTTCTTGTGATCTTTAAATTCTCTTGAGTTTAATATCTGAGATTGACGATTAGATATTGTGGTGGGTGATTGCATTTTTAACAATATAATTAACATTAGATACGGTATCGTTTATTGAAAGAACTTAGTAAAGCCAAATAAAATTCATGCAGGCATAATATATTATAATAACCAAATCCACGAAAAATAAAAAATAGAAACACCTAAAATCAGATTTCTGACTGCAGTTCTAAACGTAACATTTGTAAGGTTCTGACACGAAGTCCATAAATCGAGAGGTTTGGCCCAAGACATAATACTTGTACCGTAAATCACCTTCAAGATTGTGTGACATTTGCTCGTAAGGAATGGGTTTCTTGGTTACTTGTATAGGTACTTAACATCATGCCAACATTCCCTAAAGTATAAACAAGGTCTTTGGCGTAGATTTTGCAATTTCCTTCAGTCTTAGGTTCTCACTTGACTGATTTGTTAAGGTAACTCGATTAATTTCAAGTCACGGTAAGGATTTATATTATTGAGCAGCATTGTGTAACATACGATATGTGACGCGGCGATTTTCTTAATTTATATTTGATAAAACTTAAGCCTCATATAACTGTCGATAACCTTTTTTATGGAATACGAGCAAACGAGCAGACGGTTTTCATGATGGTAAGCAATCAGCGCCGCCGGATACCCGCAACACTAGAGAAGTCACAGGTATGACCAGTTTTCTACTCTATTCTATACCAAAACGATACACTCTTTTATGGCCAGTTTAGATACAAAAATCACTGTCAAATAAAATAGTCCACTAATTCAATCTGTATTCAAAATCCTAATTTGAATCACAAATACCCATTCTCTTGTGTCGAAGGCTCTTTCACCGCGTGTAAAAATTTAATGAGTGTGAAGAAAATGGACAATTCCTTTTAGAGAGCAATTTTAACTAGAAACTTTGGTTCTTTATATTTTTAAGTGCATTGCGGTTTCACACTTGTGGACCACAAAATGGAGTGTGGGAATCGTTTGGATTTTAAGTCGAATTTTAGAGTGGTCTTTGTGTACCTGTATATTGGGTAGTTAAGTACTCAGTATACAGGTATACGACATACTGCTTAAGTATTGACGTAGGCCTAAGTATAGACGTAAGTTTTATAGTTGATTGTTTACTGAAACTTGCTTAGAAATCGGTACTGAGCTACTAAGCTCTTGGAAAATTAAGCAAAATAAATATGTGTGATATTGATTTAACTGTATTTATAACTTAGTAATTTCTGCCAGTGGCTTCGCCCGCGTTTTCGTAGGATAAAAGTCAAAGCCAAATCAGCTCATACTCTGTCTGTATACCAAATTAAATCTAAATCCGTTCAGTAGTTTCAACGTGATTGGTGGTCAAACATTCTAAGATCCAAACAAACAAATTTTAACATTTTTAATAATAGTGTTATAATAATAGTTTATTCATAAAAAGCCACAGCGAGACTTATATTCATGACCTGTGAACTTGCATGCGCAGGTGTGATATTTGTAAACCTGAGTAAGTCAAAAACCAAGTAAGATATATTTCACAATCTACTTCCAGTTCCAAATCTCTCATCTTCTACCCCCGTAAGTTATTTGAATAAGAGCCTATACAAAAGGAATCAACTACATACGATGCGAGTACAGTAAAACTTTATTCACCTACATTTCGGTGAGCCCTCAAATGCAAAACAAGCCGGTTTTATGTTTACTACTGGAAAAGAAACTTAGGTAGACAAAAAGGATTTATATCGTAATCTAATCCTTTGGAAATCTAAAAAGCATGATTGTACAGTTTGTACAAACAAGAGAACCGTTTCTATTTACGACCTCCGCTTGTAAATAAGATGTTGTAACAATAAAATCCAAGATGGCGTTTGTATGTAGAATTGTAGAACATTGAACGACACGCACAGTTACATTATAGAAGTTCTGTCAACATTTCAGTATTATTAGCTTGCTTTTAACATCTTTTGAAATTACTCAATATTTAAAAATGGTTTGTCGCTATTATAAAATAGTTACTGCATCTTCGCTCATTACTATGAACCCTGAGCGTGGCTTGAAAGTAGTCGCGCTATCTTGTCGAACAGTTATGTAAGTAAACCATGTAAGTTTTGTAAGTAAAAGTGTGAGAGAGCCATGCTTCGACACTGCAGTCGGTTCGACCGGAGTGATACCACGGCCTCACCGAAAACCGACGTGAAACAATGCTTACGTTGTGTGAGTGAGGTTACCGGAGGTCCAATTCCCCCCTTCCCAATCTTCCTAATCCCCGATTCCCCAAAAACCTTAAATTCCTAACCCCCAAAAGGCCGGCAACGCACTTGTAACGCCTCTGATGTTTCAAGTGTCCATGGGCGGCGGCGATTGCTTACCATCAAGTGATACGTCTATTCGTTGATGTGTTTCATAAAAAAACCGTATAACACAATTAATTGAAAGCTAATACTATATTGCAATTTCATCGAATCGTTTTAAAATGCACGTAAATATTATGTCCCGTCTATTTGACACAGCATTTTCAATTTTCATTTCTCGTAAGTCTCGTCAAGGCAATATAAGTAGAATGTACGTCAGATGTCCGCTAGGTTCCATTGAGCAGCGCTGCAGCCAAGTCTTTGCTCATATTTTATAAAAATATTTCAACGAACGTCACGTTTCTGGTGCTTTTTATATTTAAATATATTTTTCATCATTTTGGTTTTGTTAAACACTTTATTTAAATTGTAACTTGGTCACAAACTAGTAAATAGAAATAAAATGATTACCGTACAACAATCCCGATCACAATCAAGACTTTAATTCATGTCATAAAAGTACACCACAATCTCGCTAGATGGCGTTATTCTAACACTTTTCATCTACGAACATATACTAGAAAATTGTTAGGTACGAGTATATGGCCATCTGCGATTCCCCGAGTATGATGTGGTAGCAATAGCTGGGGTATAAACTGTTCGTATCTTTAGTGTGGTGCTAAAGTATATTACGCTGTATATTCGCATGTCTGAACTAAAATAGCGTCCACTAAGATGTTATGCTGCGGTTGTGAACGTAATAAGGTAATTACATTAAATTTTACGTCGAATTTTACCACTATCTCTGAGTAAAATGGGTTTTGAGCTGGGACACATGATAAACTATTCTCTTTTTGTATGAAATTGAATGGAATTTTTGGTTGATGCAAGCGACTTCTCTGCGTATTGTTAGTTATGACATCGTTCATAAGTTTTTGTATTTAACATTTAACATTGGAGTCGTATTTTAGTGTCGAACTTAATTATTGAGTCTCATATATAATGGAATCGTTGTTTGTTTATTGCAAGGAAAAAGTGTTTGAACACCTACTGTTTTCAAGCAAGAGCTATGATAAGGCTCTTACGAAGAAAGTTGTTTTATACTACAATTGGGGTGATTCATCAACTCATCCCACATGCCTACGGCCCATTTGGGACGACTTGCAGAAAATCAAGTTGCAGAATGAAAATAAAATTTATTTTTATTTGATACAGGACGAGTTGATGAATCACCCTTTTTTTGACAAAATCATCCAATAACTTCTCCCGCCTTGGGCGACTGTTATACAAAACAATGAAAATTACGAACTAGAACACACAAATTAAAAAAATGGCGTCAGAACTCTGTTTTTCATTTTTCTGCCTTTCAAAATGGAATCAATGGTAAACCATGAACATGATGTGCAGTGTAAACAAGAAGACGGACGTGGTAATAACTCCGTGAACTGCAGCGGTTCAGACAAACTAGTTAGTTTGCACTAATTGTTTTATAATTGCTAACGTGTCCATGTCTTTCTGAAGTCAAAGGTTTCTGCTCAAATGGAATGGTAAGTAAAACTCTTTTGTACATTGCTGTTTTGTTTTTTTTTTTTTATTATGTAACGCTTTGGTTGTGCTAGTTTTGAATTTTCATTGGTTTTTTTTTACTCTTTTGTAGGTCATGTGGTGAGTGGAACGCTTTTTAATGTTGTGCAAATGATAGAGAAAATTGTAATGTTATATTTTCGATGTTGTAAAAATTAAGGATTTATATCCAGAGATACAGTTTCAAAATTTTAACAAACAGGTACAGATTTTTGTACGGGGGGGGGGAAATCATCAAATTATTTCTATTTATGAGTGTCAGACTTTTACTGACTTTAAACCACCCTGTTCCTACTCGTGCTTTCCGAGCCGGAGCCCCGGTAAATCCACTTGGTAGCCCGCAGCTCCAGATCAAAACAACTAAAGCTAATCTTTACAATTAACAAATTTATTAATAGGTCGCTTCATCTAAAATTAAGAAAATTATTCTCATTTCATAAAACAAAACACGACAACAAACAAAAAAAGGAAAATTCCCAAAATTAAATCACGAAAGTACAATCCTACAAACATAAATTAGTTTGAATTTCGTTTAATCGCCTCGCTGTACATTACTAATTAAAGCTCTTTGCACGTCTTCCTTAGCAAAATAAGCATGAAATATAATTTCAACAAAGTTTTTCATTTTAGTTTCGCTTTGCAGCAAATATAATTTAGAGATTTCACTTTCAAGTCCAGAACACCCGAGTGCTCTTTATTAAAGCAATAATTGACCCGGCTGAACTTGTGTCAAAGGATTTCTGGGTATTAGGAATTATGTAATCGTAGCGATTCCGACTACTGAGCCACGAGCCCATTGCTCAATTAAGTTTAGAGTGGTAATCTTTATTTTTTATTGTGTGGTAAACCAGACGGATATTGATGGTAAGCAATTGCCGCCGCACATGATACCAGAAAAACCAAAGGCGTTACGAGTGCGATGCCTTTTGGGGTTAAGAATATAGGGTTGTTGGGGAATCCAGGGATTGAAAGTTTAGGAAGTTAATTGGACCTCCGGTAATCTCACTCACACAACAAAACCCAACGCAAACGTGGTACAGCTTTTCTGTGAGGCTGTGGTATCAAAATTCGTGCAGAAACATGGCTCTTCCTCACTTATATATGGGACAGAGTTATAAAGACACGAACTTTAACCTTTTGACCGCCAGAGCATAAACGCTTCGCTGTGCTTTCCACGCCGAGACACAAATTCAACGAAAAACCTTGAAAATATTAGGGATTCCAAAATGTTATCGATAAACCAAAGTGAGTAATAATTTTCGTCAATTTTTTTGAATAAACTGCTTATAACATAAAAAAGAATATTTATTTAACCTAATCTCCCACTGTAATAAACTTAAGACCACATTAATAGCAACTATCAATGAAATATCAACCTTTTGAGACACAAAAATACATATAAAATTCCCAAGTTACAGCACTATTATCTACGTTAAATGTACACATGCCAAAGGCGCGGGCAACTATCCAATTAGTTTGAATTTCGTTTAATCGCCTCGCTGTACATTACTAATTAAAGCTCTTTGCACGTCTTCCTTAGCAAAATAAGCATGAAATATAATTTCGAACAAAGTGAAATTTCATTTTAGTTTCGCTTTGCAGCAAATATAATTTAGAGATTTCACTTTCAAGTCCAGAACACCCGAGTGCTCTTTATTAAAGCAATAATTGACCCGGCTGAACTTGTGTCAAAGGATTTCTGGGTATTAGGAATTATGTAATCGTAGCGATTCCGACTACTGAGCCACGCGACCTAATGCCCGATTAAGATTTAGAGTGTTAATGCGACTCTGCTGTAAACTTCTTGATTTTAATAATATTTTTTTAATGGTAAAAGTTGGTAAACGAGCAGGCGGATCACTTGATGGCAAGCAATCGCCACTGCTCATAGACATCCGAAACATCGGAGGCGTTAGAAGGTGCGTTGCCGACCTTTTGGGGGATAGGAATTTAAGGATTGTTGGGAAATCGAGGTTTGGGTAAGGAGATAATTGGAACTCCAGTAACCTCACTCATACAACGAAACACAAGGCAAACGTGGTTTCACGTCGGGTTTCTGTGAGGCCGTGGTATCACTCCGGTCGGTCGAGAGCCATGCTCCGGCCCATTCGTGCCGAAGCATGGCTCTCTCTTACTTATATGGGACAGAGTTAAAAACACACGAACTTTTAGGGCTGAAGTTACAAAAAGAAATTTAATCTTAAATAAGAATGAAGGGTTTATTGTCATGAACTAGATTTAAAGCTGGAAATAGCCATAACGAACTATGCATTTTGATTTAAAATTATAAGGAATTCAAATCTCATTACAATTATAAACACAACAATAATTACAACATTACCTTTAAACGAAGACGCACATCAAATAATATCTTCATTAATATACCAAATTAATTTCACGGCAACTCTTTGACACGGCATTGTGTAACCGTTTATTGAAAGTATTAAATACAAATTATAAAGTTAATTAATACAATGCGAGTATTAAGCGAGAGCCGGCGGGCTGCGTACATTCAATGTTTTATTAATAAAATGTACTTACATTTAAGTCTGCTAGTAATAATTATTGAAATTGTTGAATGTTATGTGAATTGACATTACATTTGGGCTTAGATATAGTTGATTTGGAACGAGCACTTAGCTTCACTGACGGACAGACTGACAGACTATTATTTGTTGACGTTTCAAAAGTACCTATTTATGGTTTAATTGGAATAAATGATTTGATTTTGACTTTGACTTCGATTGTCTAAAATGTTTTGTAATAATTTTAAAGGGGTTTCTATAAATTTCCCTTTGTATAATGTGCTTGAAATGCTAACTTAAAAAGTACCACTGTTTAAAATTTCGCCTAATAATCACTGACATAAAAAACTCCGTCAAAATTTTCACCGCCCAAAAAATTCAACAACGTAAAAAAATCAATCAATATTCACCCCTGCAGAAAAAAAAAATTACACATTTATTTTTCGTCCACCGAAAAAATTTTAGGGGCGCGGCCCGCAATTACCATAAAACCATAAATACAGCTCGTTAAAAAAGAGAACAGCCTAAATTATTGAAACATTTACACTGTTGAGATACCGAAAAAAAATATGCCGTGCCCTGGGGAATAATTCGCGGTAAGTTGGGCCATTAACTTTTATCTCGCGGGGTACGCAGCCCACAGGATGTAAGGGGGGGGATAAAATGTTGATACATGCCCCCTCGCCGCGATGACCCGTAATGGACGAAATGTTTTAGGCGCCCGCTTCTAGGATGATCAGGCCAATAATAAAACAACCCTCTTACAGTTACATGTCAATTTTCACTTTGAGAAATGTACGGAAAATGTTTTGGATGTGAGTTTGTGTGACTTAAAAAATGGTTTTTCCTACATATTGTATTACGACGTTTCTTCATCAAACTATTGCTAAATTACCGCAATATTAATCTTTCTATCAATAAAATCTCAGTCGAAATGTCTTTCTTTCTATGGCATTTCATTTAAAAGCAAGTTTAATACATACATACACACCTGTCTCCCATGGGGGTAGGCACAGACTATGGAACGTCGATTGCCACAAATCTTACTTCTTTCGCTTCATCAAAGGATGGTTATTTTAATAAATATTTATTAATTAACCAGTTTAATAAAGATCATACCTATATCAAAGTCCCAATATTAATTATTATTTATATGAACAAAAGCTAATTTGCAATAAAGTATACATCTCAGAAAATGGGAGCCTTTCGCAATAATTTCATAAAAGAAGACATTAAATGATGTGAAGTAGAGAGGTTACATTTACATTAAGCCCCCGTTGATCAGTAATCACATAAGTTTCTCGTTCATAATGCATCAGACAGTCAATGGTCGGAGCCAACCACAGGCTCGGTACGTTAGCCAAGCCTAGAGTAATTAATACGCGTATAACTTATCAAAATGTGCGAAAATAGCACCAGTGGAACGAGTGGTTGATTGCTAATGGTTGTCTTTGAGCCAAAAAGTAATGCAGTTTATTTTGAGAACACATTCATTTACATTTATTACATTAAAAGTGTGTTCGTTATGGGACAATGTTGAAAGTAGGATAGTAAAAAAACAATTCATTTTCTACTACATATTAGTATGAGAGATGAATAAAAACTCACTCTATTTTTTTTTTTTATTTTAGTAACTACAGCATGATATTACAATACATAATTTTCATAGCATCAAGCTAAAATTTTCCGTAGATGTTGACTTAGGGGGATTAACCTGCATTGCACCCTCTTTTCATTGAATTCGTTAGTAATACCGTTCGTTGTAACAAAGCGAGGGTGAAGAAAAGAAACAATTAAACGATCCTATTTGTAACCGAAAAGTTACTTTAAATGACTTAGCAATGTCATTATGATCAGGTACAATTCAAATTATATAATTAAGACTTAACGTGACTCAAAAATGTTACCGGAGATGCAGACTACCTAGTAGGTTTACCGGGGCACTGGCTCAAAAAGCAGGAGTAGGAACGAGGTGGGTTTTAGTCAATAAGAGTCTGACATTCCCTCTCGTCTCGCCCAAGGAGAAGTCATTGGATGATTTTTCCCCCTCAAAAAAATAAAAATAGTATAAAACTATAAATTACCTTCCTCAACAACCCATAACCTATCAAAATCCAATCATTAGCATTGCACCTCTATCTAAAATAAAAACATATTCACCCCAACATTACAACGCTAAAACATTCCCACACAATCAGTGGACTGTATACTAAATAGCGGGTCCCTGTATAAAGGGCACTATAGACCAACGTTTCCTCTACAATCAGTTGTTTCCCCCTTATCTCCCTGTTAATATCCTCTGCTGGAGTATAGTTCCGGCCGTCCGAAGCCTGATTATCCTGTGTCATGTGTTGCTTAGTTTCAAGATGTGTTGATTGTGTAACGACTGTTTAAGTTGTATGTGTTATTTTGGAACTGGCACTATAAATGGCTAAGTAACTATCTCACATACATATCATATCTGCACGGTTGGCGCGGTGACCGGCTGCCGCGCAACGTGTAGCGATTCGATTCTCGCACGGAATAACTCTTTGTGTAATCCACAAATTGTTGTTCCGGGTCTGGGTGTCATGTGTATGTGAACTTGTATGTTTTTAAACGCACCCACGATACAGGAGAAAAACCTACAGTGGGGCAAGATTTTTAAATAAAAAAAACAAAACTTTATATAATATTATCAGGCTTTTCATTGTACAAGACAATTAATGTAAGAAACAATTTTATCCCCACAGTTCTTTAGATCCGTCCAAAACCAGAATCAACTTAAAAAATCTAAATGTACAAATGAACGATAATTCCCTTCATTACCGAGTGTCAGTTTATTAAACCTCAAGCAAAAATCTGTTCCGAACAAAAAGGTGAAAGGCGGAATACGGGAAAATTCGTATTTCGCCCCTAAATCATGGCGAGACAAGGTTAATGGGGTTGAAACCCCACGACCTCGGGACGGTCACGTAGCTTAGACGAAATTTAATAAATTCCATCTCTATTACAATTCTTTGGGCACATTATGAACTTAGCCGTGTTTACTTTTTATATTTAACGGATTTAATTTAATGGAACTAAAATTGGAAACCGTTAAAAAGGTTATTGTTGTAATAATTTTTCCGAGAACCTTAAATACTGGAATACTTGGGTTGCTTTTAATATTCTCGGAGATATTTGTAGGCGTTTCGTTATTAATTTAGTTTTAAAGTTACTGGAAAGTACTTAAATAGGTCTAGTTTTTTATATTGAAATACGATTATGTTGAAAATACTTTAATAATTTTTGTAGTTAACGGTACAAAAACTATTACATATTAAGTCGACATTTTAGTGAGTAGAATCCACGGTTATTGTTGTTGGATCAAGATATATTGATAGAACTAAAGGTCTTCATTAGAATTGTACTTCCCGAAATATAAAAAGTGAGTGATTTTTATACAATTTATGATTTATGAACTATTTGAAATATATGAACTGTATGAGTCTATCTATGAATATTGTCTTGTCAACTGTGATTAATGTAATTCATTATTCTTATATATTCCTAAAAATGTAATTCAATTCACCTAATATATAAAGACGAGTTGTTTTAGTAACTACCCTATACGAAGCAGTCATATTCTTCAAAATATGGTTTATCTCAAAACAAAAAAAAAAATGCTTAAAATAGTATTCTATTTACAAGTTGGCGTGGCGTTTCTAGCAAAGTTAATGAAACAAACTGCACCGTGACGTCGAAAAATGGCCGCCATTTAATGGAAGCTCGTGAATTGAGTTATTAAAATGCTCTTTGAATTGTAATAACGATTTCTGATACCCATTAATGGTTAGTTTACACGTTCGCTTCACGGAAAGTGGAAGCAATTTAGAACCCAATGTTTATAGTGAAAAAGATCATTATAGGTTAGCATTTTTATCTAAATTGGTGTTTATTGATACGAAAATATGCCTATGTAAAATTGGCGTTTTATTTTGTAGTATTTTTAGCTGTACTTTACAATTATTTCTAACTTTGGTTGGAATTATGTTTATTTGTACAAATTCGACAAGCTGTTGGTCGATTAGGGGATAGTTGTGTATTTTTTGTCCGTTGTAATTTAAATGAGTTTAACTCATTTAAACAATAACTCTGCGTTAAAATAATTCGTTTTAGCTTGTGTGGTTGGATAATCTGAATTATATTAATTTTATTTTTGTAAGGACGACGGAAGCGATTATCATTTCGGATACTGTGTTATCGTCTCGTGGTTGTTTGGGTTTCCGTTCACACAAAATATTATGTATTTATATTTTTTTTTTGTGAAAAATAAAATTCATAACGCCTACGTTATCCAAAAATATAACACTGTACATTCAAAAGCGTCGATTCTGATAGATAGATATTCTAAAACATTTATTCCAAACCAATCATATAACGACTCCTTTTGCTTTTGTAACTATCTTACATCACAAGCAAAACAAACGTCAATTCTACATTCGACTCAAAGTCTAGTTCTATAGAGCATAGAATGTAGATGAGTACACACTATTACGGTGTGAATTCGAACCCTTACGGCAGTAAGGACGGCAGTCCATTGCAATTACTCTTCCAGTGAAATCAAAGGAACTATTTATTGCCTGCAGGACTGTAATCATTCTACCTCAGCGCGTACTGTGATCAGAAAGCGGTCAATTAATACTGTTTCTGCAGATTTGCTGTAATTGAAGAGGAATTTACAGTTCTGTGAATAGAATTTCTTATGTTCATTGATTGATTTTGTTATGATCAGCTTGGTATATAGAAATATATTGATTAGGTGTAAATTCACAAGATTCTTATGTTCGCAAGTTCTTATGGCTTGGTAAATTGTGACTGATATTTTAGAATACGTTACAAATTCTCTGTTTAGTTGAAAAATCGCCATTGAAAGACGTAAACTTCTAATTTTATTTGTTAGATAAGACACATAGTTACATTCAGAAGGAACTTACAGGAAAAGAAAGAAAAGAGTTGGAAATAGATTAGAGAGAGCGGGCAGCTACGTACTGCGGACTGCAGGAATAAATCGTGAATGCACCACCAACTAAATATTTACTCGAGATTGATAGCAGAGTAGGTCCGGCTAGAAATCGGGCGGCACTAATAAATGATTCACTCTCCATTGCCGTGTACGGTAGCAGGTTAATTACAATTGCCGTAACGGGAATCTTAACGGATGATTTAGCAAGTGAGTTGGGTCGAATGGCCCGCCCGCCGGTTTTTACGAGCAACGCTGAATGAGTTAATAAATTGCGAAATGTATCGTGATTTTTAAATAGCGCAGATTATATTTACACCGCCTATGTTGTGTTCTTTATTTGATTTTTTATTGGCTGGCTGTTTTTTTTGAATTGGCGTTTGGGATAAAGCGCTGATCATGCTGACGGTGATTTAAATGCTGACCGTAGGTATTATGCTTGACTGTTTTTAATGCTTCTAATTATTGACTGCCTCGTTGCTCTGGTTATCATTTGACTGAGTAAGGTACTTTTTTTAAGGTATCATCATCGGCGGATCATCTAATGACTTTTCCCGCCTTGGGAACTACTTTTCGAGCCGGAGCCCCGGTAAACTTGCTAGGTAATCCGCAGCTCTGAATCAGGTGAGTAAGGTGCAGGATTTGTTTCAATGGTCTAGATCTTATCAATCATAAGGGTAAGATCCTTACACAAAAACCGTATTGTATCGTCTTACCTATCAGTGTTACAATCAAGCGCTACGAAATAGATATCAATGAAAATAAAATTACTGTATCATAAACTCCAAGATGTTCCTTCAGAGAGATTTTATGTTCTTTCTTTTCTCGAACGTGAAATACATGAACATAATTGAACAAATCGTTGTACATCTGGATAATTCAAAAGGAAATCGATATTCTCTTGGTTCACATACATTGTGAGCGGTATTGTGGGCGAAAGACATTAAACTTGCATCTGTTTGTGGTTGTATAGACGTCAGGCCGCGAAACTTGCGCCTCTGTGCGATGAAAATATATGGAACGTTAGTGCGGGAGCTACCGCTATTAGTTTGCGTTGGAGAAGTAAAGTGGGAAAGAAATTGTGGCTGAATTTGCACAAACGGAGAAGACGAGACGTAAGTAGTTTAAGCAAAACCAACCTACCAAAGTTAAGTTCACGTAGCAGAATAAAGAACTGATGACAATGTGGAATTAAAGCTTGGCATGATTTGAGATGAGCCCGTAGGGAACAGGATGGTGATATTCCATAAGTTAGGAAATAGGGAGGATTCTTCTACCAGGGGAGGTGCCTGGCGACTATCTACTATTTGAAAATGCAGGGTATTTGTTTAAAACGCTTCAAGTACATGATAATTGCTCACAAGTTTGGCGTAGCTACGGAATATCAAAATCTGGTGGTACAGAGATAAAGCAAAACAGTATTTGAGTCTTTGGTCCCCGTAAACAATATCGGCCCGTATATTCCACTGAAGACGCGATGGGGCCGAAGTTTTGTTAGTGTCATCCAGAGAGAAATTTAGAAATTTAGTAGCACTCCGCTATTGCTTTGAGCTATATTGCACAGTACGGTCTCAGGAGTCAAATTTGATATTTTATTTATGAGACCTAACTTTTACTGTACCTATATTTTTAAAATTTCCTTCTTAAACACCAACCACCATGTCTTTTATTTACATCTATTATTGTTGCAGCATTTACATTTTGCTGCTCATGAATATGAGCCTCTAGCATGGCTTGAATCTACTTGAATTGTTCGTCAAATAGTTACGTGAGTAAGCCAATAGCATAATAATTAATAGGAATTTATTACCAACCATGGGTCAATCCAAAATCTTTAGATAAGGATTTTGATAAAAACTCCACACGCCTATTTTCAAAAATTAGTCTTTATTAAAAGATTCTAGATTGAGTTTGTTTATTAATTACAGTAATAAAATCCAACCAAAATTCAACGCTAGCCTACATGAAAAACGACTCAAATTATGTTTTTAGCTTAGGTAGGTGCTTAAAATGTAAATTACTTTGGATTAGTGAGTCCACTGGTTAGTCTGAGCGCGATGGTCTGTGTTACTGACTTAATTGCACTAAGTTGGATGTATACGACACTACATACATGGGCCACTGTCGGAGACTGCAACGTTTTTATGCAACGTAGTGTTATTGTTATGTTATGTTATGTTAGTACGCCAGATGCAGTTGAAATTGTTGGGTAAAGTTTTTGGCCAAATAATATTATATTGGTTTAGATATTTATCTAACTCTTTTATTGATAAGTTGTGCTGTTGATTGCCAAGTAATGAGGTTTGAGTTATTTTTACGAGTTGGCAAGGTTTTATTGAGTTTTTAAACATGTTATAGTAGTGTAAGTATTGTTGTAGCAATAATATTATTGTTGTGGTTAATTGTAGTGTGTAAGGTAGGTCCTATGAATATTGATTATACCTAATGTAAAAAAAAAGTATAAAAAAACACGGACCAAGAGTCCGTGGAGCACTAATATAAACAGAATTAAAAACATGATATTGTAATTACAACTGTCGTCTATTAGAATTTTGCCGATTAATTCCCAAAAGGACATATTTCAGAACACCGAATTAAGAGCTACTATTTAGTACTTTTTTATGCACTCGAGTAATTACGCATGTTATTTAGTACAGTATACAAAATAAGACCTAAAAACCTCACAATTCCAAAAACCTCTACATAGTTACACAAGAATCTCCCTAATAAAGTAAGAGGCATATTTTATTTCGAAGTTTCCTTTAACGCCAACCGTTTGAGTAGGAAACCTGGCTCGAGGCGTCTTTATAATTATAATATCTTCGTAATAATACAGATGGAGATTGCAGAAGGAAACTCGGTCGGTTTGTGCACTATTCAAGTACTCATATAATTTTATGTGAAGGAACTTTTGGGAGCTGTTTGAATCTCTGTTGTTTTAAAGAATGGTTTATGTTTTCTGTTTGTTAAAACTGTCCTGGTGTTTGCTATCGTTAATGTTGAATTTGGAATTGGTTTCGGTATTGAAAAATGTACCTAACAACATGAAAAAAAGGTAGACAATTCCTTTAAATATTTATAAGTATATTGTTTGATTAAGCATATACTTAACGTAAGTATGTTTGAACAGAAAAACATACATTGAATACGACCAACAAAATAAAAAAGACGAAATTAAACAGAACATTTTTAATCATTGTTAGACATCAAAGCAAGAGTAAATAACATCAACACACTACAAGAAAAAATTGACATACTTGGAAACACAAACACACAACCAATTCCAACGTTATTTACTTATACCCAACAAAAATCACACAACGGAAGCTCTTATGAAATAATAAATAATGAAGGAAAACCAAATATGAACCACATTCCCTAATATCTAGGGAGTATTGTTGTTTGCACATCACAGTGAACGAAATAAAAATGAATAATATAAAAATAAACAAAGCAAGGACTCACATTATGTGGAGTCGTCGCACGGTACATTATATCTTTAACTAGGGGCTAGTAAGATGGCGGGGGACTGGACGAGACACACGTGAGAATAGTTGTAACAATATTCTTTTATTTTATGTAATAAACTGATAAGCTAAGAGAGGTGGTGGTGGAAAATCTAGTAAAAGAGGAGATTATGACGGAAAATATTAATAATCTGAAAAAACAAGATGTCTATTTTATCAAATCATCAAATTATTTTACTTTTGCCCAACGTAAAAAGCAAAAACATTCTCACACGAATACGCGGAGGTGCGGACTGTATAACGGGTTCCTCGGGCTCCGGCTCGAAAAGCAGGAGTATGAACGGGGTGGTTTTAACTCAATAAGAGTCTTTAGAACGACACTCCTTCTAGCGTCGCCCAAGGTAGAAGAAGACATTGGATGATTTTCCTTATGCAAAAAGAAAAACATACACAAATAGTACCAACTCAATGGCAAAACTAATAGTGATGTTATTATCCATTCCACAACACCACTAAAGCTATGAAAGTATCTTTCATTCATGTGCTTAGTGGCCATAATTCTAACACATCTACTCGTAAACTTCATGGCCCGAACCTAACTAGAGAAACACAAAGAAACAAACAAGCAGTAGTACATTTTGCCCGCCGTCAAAAACAACTTTTATAAAATAAATTGTATTATTCCATTCGGTGTGAGACGCTATCTTCAAGATATTATGTGGTTGCAAATAATACACACGTAGTAAAAGCAAAGTCACAAGAAAAAGGAAATATGTATAATGTATAATATACAAAAGAGTTTTTGCTGGAAAAGTGTAGGAGTGTTAGGCAACTCAACGAAGTTGTTGGTTGTGGAGTATACGGGCAACTTTTCAGCAGCACGTCACATACAGTTTCTCATAGCTTTATTTTGAACATAATGTACTCTTAACCTTAACTTAGAATGTATAAGAATTAATAAAATATCTTATTAGTCTATTGTGATTAAAGTCATGAACTAAACAAACACATTTTGATTTAAAAACTTCCATTAGAATGATCAAAAAACTGCATTAGCAGACATCACGATACGCGAGACCATTAAACAATACACTAATGTATTCAAAACAGTGATTTATTATCTAAAAATGGCACCCGATGCCGGCGGGCAGAGTGCTACTTGGGACTAATTAGATCCACGGTCTGTATTGTATTACCAGTTCATAAACCTTTGTTATTTCGCTGTTGTGAGAGATGAATCGTCTCAATAGAAACAATAGCAGATTGCTGGAAAACAAAAGGGTGAAAATTAAATCTGTAGACGGTTTCCGTCTGAGGCAAAGACAGAATAGTTTAATAAAACACACACGCTCTCTACTAAGCAATTAAGCCTTAAGATAATATTAAGTAGAATGCGACTCACAGCTCTTAAATTATTTCGTAGTATCTTTCTCACGTTCACTGAGATATCCGAGCTAGCGCGATCTTTCCGCTCGTACACATCCATTGCTGTTCCAATTCTTAATCGCTCCTTTGTCTACGTGTTAACAAAGCGATGTACAATTAAACGAAAGATTCGCTCTAATCCGAAGTAATTAGGAGGTAAATTCTGAAGTTAGAATCTACATTTAGGTAGCAGATTTAGTTGGGAACTTGTCTAAACTCGGACAACGTAAGCTTAAATTAATTTTAATTCAATCCTTCTTGTTAGTAGTTTAGTGCAAGATGCATCTGCTTAGTAGAAGTTGAGACTCATTTGTAGAAAGCTAGAGTTTATTATCCAAAGCGAATGGGATTTTGGAACAGTCTAGACTAGACGTTAGTTTTCCTAGACATGATTATAATGCACGTTAAAGTTTAATAGAGAATTATTTTCATAAAGTGTGGAGCTTAGGAGTGTGGGTTGATTTTGTATTAAAATAGTTGCAAATGCCTTCTCATAAGGTCGAAGTTAGTTCATTATTCTGATACCTTTGAATGTCTTTCAAATGTGATTTAATAATTAGTTAACAAGAAGTTTTAAAAATAGTTCATCTAACACAAATTTTCAATATCATCATCACAATGTCAGTTCAAGGAACCCACTGCTGAATATAAATCTTCCCTAATAATAACAGATCACCTAGTAACCAAACTTTTACTAAATTAAAACTATAACATCAAATTCCAATGAAAAATCGATACTAACTAATCTAATAAAACCTTTATACTGTACAAAATGAACAAGCTTATAAACCGAATCCTCGTGTGAGCGTTACTATAGAGGTAGCATATGTATGATATTTGAAAATTAAAACGTGGGGTGAGTATAACGTTTGTTTCACACGCTACAAGTGCAGTGCTGGGGGGAAGGGGGGGTTTGGGAGCCGACAAATATGTGTAAATGGAAAAGTGGTTAAGTGACAGGTTAGTTTTATAAAAAGTGGTGTTTGTTGTGATGTTATGGGCTTTTATTAGTCATGTTTTATTAAAGAAGTGATGTTTACTTAAAAAAGAAGTTTGCCATTGTTGCATTTGTAGCCGAGAGCAACTTCGGAACAACGTGTAAAAAACATATTTCGAAAATACATATTTCTTTGCGATAATCAGATTTAATTTGATAAATTGATTATAACAGTGACGAAAATAAAAATAAGTCAAAACTTTTTAATCTAATAAAATAAAAATAAATACACATTATTTCACCATAGTTATTAAAAATCATCGTCCTACAATACATCTTTATAATCCAATAGTTTTCCACTACAGGTGATCATAAAATTACAAATGCCCACATGTTTAGTTACCCCTTACCCTCGACTAAACATTTTATTATTTACGATGTCGTTAACTTGTAAAAGTTGTAAATAAGGTTGATAATCATCTTTGGAAAGGCTATAAAATTTTGGGTTATTTAATTAATAGTTAGTACGTAGTTTTAAACTATAGGTATGTATATCTATAATGTTTTGCATGTTCATTACCCATTGTGCTAGTGCATGTACGACACGCGAGCTGGGGAATATAAAATTAAGTACAAAATGTAAATACGTTGACTGTTTAAAATCGGTTGAGTTTATTTATGTTAGAGTTTAAGGGATGTTGTTCATTTTTTAATTTCGTTGAAGTTGTGCTTATTGGGTTTTGTTGAACGTTTAGTGTTGAGGTTGAAATATAACATGATAGTAAACCTATTTTCAAACACGATGCATAATTACGTGTATCCTGATTTAATTTGTATTATCCTTTTATATGCCTTCAACGCCCAATCTCGCTTCCAACATAACCCTTAAATTGCTATCCCCAAAGAGTCGGCGACGCACTTGTAACGCCTCGTGTGTGGTGCGAGTGTCCATGGGCGGCGCTGATTGCTTACCATCAGGTCTGCTCATTTACCGGCTTATAGCATAAAGAAAAACATTAATATTATAGTTTTTTTTTCTTTAAAAACCCATTACCACGTAATTAATTAAACGAACTAAAACAAATAAAAAGCGTCTATTACGCGCCAGTGCTGCCTTTCATTGCACATCAAACACTTTTGTTGTAAAAACCTTTTACATTGCACATTGAGAGAAAAAACCAGTGCTTCAATCAATGTTAACGAGATGTGTATTTTATACAGCACGGAACTAGAAGCGGTGGCGTGTTACGCTTTACAGATTGGATTACTCGAAATGAAAGAAAAAACCTTTTTCATCCAGTTGAAATTAAGAGCGTACTATGAAATGTTCTGGTCAACGCAGCGTACGGCGGCACCGTCCAAAGCCAGAACGCAATTTTGATTATTGTTGTAATAGTGCTCCTATTTTGTTTATTATATGCGTATTTGTATGGGTTGAAAAGGCTGCTTTTAGCTTTGAAGCTTTGTACCAGAAGGTTTTTATAAAATTTTTGTTTATAGTCAAAAATTATTTGGAAAGATAGAAGTCTAAAAATAACGTGTACCTACATGTTTTGGAAAATACAAAAGATTCTTTAATCTTTTCAATTTTGTAAATAACTATAGAAGTCGTATTGTAGTGTAAACAAGGATAAGAATTGGTCAATGTATTTTATCATCCATAATTTTTCTACGGAGTGAAGCCCATTCAACGTCCTCAGATGTCGCGACAGGTCCTAAAGGAGATGGCGGGACGAACTCGACATCTATGTAACCAAACACCTTCCAAAGATTGGCTGCAAAAAGTTTTACACAGAGAGGAATAGCTAGAGGGTATTTGCCCTGCAGTGGAACGATCATGGTTGAAATCTAAAATCTAAATTATTTTGTAAAGTATAACCTATCCCACATAGTCTTACACTAGACGCAACAAATCATTGAATATAAAGAAAAATATATTCTCTTCTATCATCCTCTTAAATCGTAACCAAACACCTCACGTCCACACCTCCAGATTCAATGAAGACCGTCTACAACCGCCTTACATCTTCAATTAGAACCTAGTTAGGCAGAAGTTAGTCGAAATCCTTCCCAAAGTCCTAACACCTTGGCAAAGTCTCGTGAGTTCGGAACTTACAATCTGTTTGTTTCTTCGAAGGATTGACGTATATAGTTATTCATGTAAAGTTGGTGTATGTACTCATATTATGTATGTAAGTTGTACTGATGAATAAACTAAAGACGCGCGCGAGCACCTTCGCCTCCAAATCCCACGGCGGGAGTCCGGCAAGGAGGTTAGCCGCCTCTCCGGAGATGTGCGATATCCGCGGATCACTCGATGGCCATGACCCTCTGGGACGTGAGCAGCGCCCGATCAGGTTCGGCGCCCACAATAAAGGGCCATGGACCGCACGATCCCCGCGTACAACCTCCGGCAGGAGGCATTTGAGGTTGGGCAGGAGCCGCTTAAGTGCAGCCCCCGTCCGTTCCAACTTAGGAGCCAAACGTCGAAAATGCTCCACGAAGTTCCATCGACTGTCGAGGACGAGTCCAGGTACTTCATCGTCGTCTCGACGCCGATGGTAACCCCCCTGCCGTTATTTGGGACCCATCCGGAACCCCCATTGGAGTTGGCGTGAGGATTTGTAAGTGTGTAAATCGGAATGTTTTTTTTATAGAGGATGGGCCTATGCCAAATTTCGATGACAATTCACTATTTGATTAATACCTATGTATTTAAAATATTCAAGAGGTTGTTAGTAGTCGTCTAGATCGAATGATAAATAAATCCTCATAGCGGAATATTACAAAAATCTCTATAACATAATATATTAAATTGTTTCATAGCGGTTTAAAGGCATTTGCACGACCACATCTAGAAAGTCTAGCACGTCTAGCCGAAGAAGCAAAATATTGATGTTCGTTTAGTTAAAGTTTCAAACAGCAAACATTTTCATTGCAACTAAATAGAAGTTCATGTTCAACATCGATACAAATCCAAGTAAAATTACAGCAACGCCTTAAAAAGTCCATTCGTTCAAACATCCATTGCTTTAAATTTCACACTATCGCTGCTACTTACATTCAGTAGAAGCTTTCAAGCGATTGAATTTCACCGTCCGGGAGTAGCTTCGGGCCATATGTTGCGACTTGTGACTTTTCCATTGAATTTTATTTATCCCCTAAGCTATATCGATACTAGATGAATCGATATCAATACATAAGCGACGCGATAAATATGGCTATTTTATCAATTTGATTTGTAAGAACGAAATTGGAAGCCAATCGCCTCCCCTTGCTTGATGTCATTATGGTGTTGGGGAAATTATATTTATTTAAATCATGTTTGTATATGTCATGGATTTATATGTATGTAGTCAATGTAATTTAGGTAAGTGGTTGGAAAATCGACCTTAAACGTAGCAGATGGATAAGGTACAAATTTTGTAATTTTTTGGTACAATAATTATTATTAATATTGCCATGTAATCCAACTATCATTACTATTTAATTCTTGTTTGTATTTTTCACCTCGTACCGAGCTGTAAATGTATAAATTTTCTTACTATAAGCAGAATTGATTTAAAGTGGTGTGTTAAGTAATTTAGAATTTTAACATGTCTACTACTTTGTTCTAAATCATAAAAGTAACTATATACTTTCTTATTATAGAAAAAAAGCAAGGTAATAAATAAAAATATTAAAAATACAACTATAAACCTTGGTGGCATTATCACAAGGCACATAAATTAGAGCGTGACGTGGAAACATGGAGTGCCAGGCATTCGCCACCATGACTGTACTGTGGATTGATTAAGTACTGAATACTTTCACACCCGCGAGGTTTTAAGTGTGTTAGCATTAAATTGTAGGTCAAATGCTGTTTTAATATAAAATTTGCTTTTAAATATTTTGACATGTACTTAAAGGTTTGATGTATGCGTTTGTTTTACGATAGCAGGCAGATTAAGATAGACGTAAAAAGTTAATAATGCTATTTTCACACATTAGAGGCAGTAGGTCAATAGGGATGATGACGAGGAGGATGAAATTAAAAATAATAATTAGTCAGTCAGTTCGGTAATAAAAAAATTGATACGTATTTTTTTATTTTGTCATATAAGATAACAATACGTAGATAAAACGAATCAAAGTTTAGGAGTGGGAAAAAATACGTTATTTTTACGTATAAAACGTAGGTACCTGGAAGAAAAGTCACGCGATACTTCACATTAAAATAGTCATCTACCCTATTGGGAGTTGAGCATTATATTTTTAAGATTGCTACATATAAGATAATATAAGTATATAATATAAGAAGATAATATAAATGGTATGGCTAAAAAACAAAAACAACGCCAAGTACCGAAAACCTTGATCAGGCTTTAGTCTACAGCTTTAAAGCCAGAAGCAGCGTGTAAAAGCATGTACCATGTTCGCTCATTATGAAAATATTAAGACCATTATAAAATATTTTGACTGAATGATATCAGTGTCACAAAGCTTTCACAGCGAAGGCTTGTTTAGTCTAGACATAATATCGTTACCTAAGCTAAAATACATAATGGAAAAATCTGTATATCCTCATTAACATAAACTGTTCGCAAAAACACTCTGTATAATAAATATATGAAAAAGGTGATATTTCTATAAAGAATGGCTCTTAAATAGCTGTTGTCATAACGTATTTAGTTTTGATCCAAATATATGTTACATTTTAGCTACCTAAAAGAAGGTTTATGTTTGACGTAAAATACGTCGAGCGTATCATCGGTCGCACTAACATATCTTTGGTTGAGTGTGAACGGTCAAGTGTTTTTCTATACATTTGTAGGTACCCTTAGTACAAGTTTGCTTTACGTTTAACTACACCGCGTTCGGCACTCTGATTGGTTGGTTTATTCGAGTCAGCCAATTAGACCACCGTTTTTATGTTTAGAAAATTAGTTTATTTGGATATTTCCAACATATTTTCTAAACATAGATGTTTGTTCGTCAATCACACTGAAACTATTGAACGGATTTTGATGAAATTTGGCATACATACAGGGAGTGAGCTGACTTGGGTGAGAGGATACTTTTTATCCCACAGGAACGTGGGCGAAGCCGCTGACAGAAACTAGTTGCATATAAAGTTGTAATTGTTAACATTATAAATTTAACAAGCCTTTACAAGAATAACACGTATTATAACACACCAAAGAGCAATAAGGCTAAAAAACAAATTCTATTTAATTCGCTCACAAAGTGCAATTTGAAGGGAAAACGGTGAAAAGTTTTCCGAAATAACGCCTTTCCTCCTCCATTCGTCTCTCGCGTTGCCGTCACGTTCCTTATTTTATTGTTCCCAGAAAAGTTCTTTAGAAAATTTTCTCCGTAAACAATGTGGATATCTACAACAATATTGTAAAAAATAAAAACGAACAAAATATTTTTTTCGTGTCAATTTGCTCTGAAATTGATTGAAAGATATTTGAAACTAGATATTGGGAGACAGATTTTATAACTTCTACCATGAGTTTGAAGCAATAGTATTTGACGATAGTCGGTAAATTTGTTTTTTCCACGGGTGATCTGTAGAGGCGTTGTAAAATTTGACATACAAAAACTTTACGTCGTCGCTAGCGACTATCTACAAATACTATTGCTTCAAACTCTTGGTAAAAGTACTGAACGGCTTTAGTTTCTTAACAATAGTAGCCTAACTACGCCATAAATTAAATACCAAAATAACCTAACGTTCATTAAGAACTAATTTTCATAGCTCCCTACAATTATTTCTATAAATGAAACGTCCCAAATACTTAACGAATACATTAGATTTTTATACGTAAACATTTGTGTACTAAATCCGTTAATAAGTTGGAATACTTTAATGTGTAAGTAGGTACAATGATTGATTTACTTTCCACATCGGTTTCAACAAACTAAACCAACAGTGAGAACCCTTGAACCAATTAGAAAAGCTCGCTATGAGTTCATATTCCTGTTGCTGTCAGTGATTTTGAACCGAGTAAGTAAGAGGCTATAGATTGACGTGAAATGGCAAAGTTCCTAGAGAAGATTACAAGAAAAGAGTTCTTAATATTAAATTTTTCAAGAAAATTTAAACTTTTTCAAATGAGACTGACTATCGCACTCAGAATCACTTAATGCTTACTTAAACTATTCCCTAGTAACGATTTTGTATCGAAAACAATTGCTAAGGCAACTGAGTTCAGTAACCATTAAATAACTCTGAGTGCCGGGAGTATCTTTTTCCTGGCCTTTATCCGATTGATTTTGTGGTTGGAACTAAGTCTATCAGATTTGACTGAATTTACGTTAGAGCTGGCACTTGATCTCCTACCTCCTGAGAGTGATACTCTTGCGCTCAATCGGCTGGTCCTTATAATGTTTAAATTCTTGTTATTCATAGTATCAAATGCAACTACCGCAACGCACAAACTGAACCCGCCACGCAAGCATGACGCGGTACAAAAAGCTATCAGAGCTAATTGTGTGCCAACCAAAAGAAAATTTCGATGGAAAGAACTGATCGCCCCTACGATAAGGGCCCATTATAGAAAACTTGGAGTGCTCCAATGAAACTTGTGCATACGCCCATATATTTAACAAGTCTTAACGAGTTCGTTTTTTTTTTATTTTATTTTCGCGTGATTGTATTTAGGCGAGTTGGTTTCGACAAGTTTACACCAATTTCGTTCGAGTAATAATAGTTATTTTGGAAAGAACAACGGTCGTTAAATTAGGTTATATTTTGAGTTGTATGAAAATGAGTTTTTATTGGGTGGTTTGGTCCTTTTTATGATAATGTCTTATTTGTAGGTACATGGGAATGTTTTGAAGGTTGTTTGGTCAAGGCTGAGTTGATTAGTTACTAAAATCGAAATCGAAAGGTTATTTGGTTTAGTAGTTGTGTGTCGGGTAAGAGGTCATGGCTGATGTTGATACTATTAAATAGTTTATTTCGTACCAAACACACTTATCTTTAATTAAAGGTTAATACAAACATAATTAGCCTAATAAGGTCTAAGTATTTATCATTCAGTTGATAGCATTTTAAATATTAAGTAGATTAAATACGCTTTACTTAGTAGAAATATTTTAAAAACAAACAGTAATTTGTCTGATATAAAAATTGATTCATTTACCGCGCTTCCAAAGGGCGGAAATACAATGACATCTCTCGGCTTGGGCGAGGTAAAGAGAGTGTCAGACTATCTATACATATAATAAAATCGTAGAAAAGTGCTGTTGTACATTTAAAAATAAAAAAAATAGCAGGGGTTATTGTTATGTCGATGTCGAACCCAAAAATGTAATTAACTTTTTTTTTGTCTGTTTGTCTGTAAGTCTGTTTGTCTGTTTGTCTGTTTGTCTGTTTGTCTGTTCGTCTGTGCGCGCTAATCTCAGAAACGGCTTTCCGGTTGGACGGTTTTCACGAATATATTGTGGGATGTTAAATTTACATAGTGTTTGTTTCATGTCAATCGGTTCATAAATAAAAAAGTATGTCAAATTAAAGAATTTGTCGACACATTCTATGCTTATACCATTAATCTCCGCAACTATTTGACGGATTTGGTTGAAATTTGGTACAGATATAGTTTAGAACCTGAAAGGACATAGATATATTTTTATTTCAAATCAAAAAATAAAAATAAGAAATAAATTATTATTTATAAATAATTCTGTCGATCGTTACACGACTTCGGTTCATGTTATTGTTTTAATTTATCAAAAAAAAGTAAATAAATAGTAAAAAGGTATGAAAAAAATAATACAATATAATAAAACATTTAGTACAAAGAAAATGCTCTAATAGTATAGAAATTCATGTCGATCGTTACACGACTTCGGTTCATGTTATTGTTTTAATTCATCGAATAGTGGTCCTGCTGTTTCGTATATTCTAAATAAATTGGTTTCGTTGTATTTGTCAATTAATAAGTTTATTTGTTGGGTTTTCCTGGCTGGTTAAATTATTTAACGTAGGTTTAGTTTGATATCGATTATTAGTAGTTACTGTAGTTATAATAAAATTGTAAGTCTATAATTTATAAATTAATAAGATTTAAGTCGTTTCTTTTAAATTATTTAGTTAAAGCTTAAGCTTGGTTATTATAGCATTGAGGATAGGTTGTAATATAATTTTTTTTTAATTATTATAAATTCGTAATTCGTAGCTTTCTTTAATTCTTTAGTTTTAAGTTAGTTTTCATCATAAGTTCGGAAAGATTATAATATTTCTTTAGTTTAAGTCCGTTTTTAAACTATTTTTTCAATGCCCAAAGTGAGTATACATCTATTAAATTCAAACGCAGAGATCATTATGTTGATTTTTGAGGAGTTCCCTAGAATATCTTCCACATCTCATTTTTGAAGAGATCCCGCAAAATCGGGAACTATGTGGTAAAAACCAAAAATTTGCCGGAAGTCACTATTCCACGCGAACGAAGTCGCGGGCTATAATAAATCTGTAGAAGGGTCAATTCTGTTCATTGAAAATATAGAAAAAATAAATAGCAGGGTGTTACTGGATCGATACCAAACCCAAATATGTGATTATTATTTTTTTGTCTGTCTGTCTATATATGTTCAGGCATCACGTGAAAACTAACGGTTTGATTTCGATGAAACTTGGTATAATTATATCTTATTATCCTGGACATAAAATAGGTTACTTTTTATCCTGGAAAAATACGTAGAAAAAACTTTATTTTCAGTTTTATTCTGCTCAACAGCAGTAGCTCAATAGAGGGATCTTCTTAATTATTATGGGCCTCGCCGTATTTGGGTCCAATAGATATTTATAAGATGTCATTGTCAGAGTTACTCAAAATGGAGAAATAAAAACTTCCACGCGAAGACCGACATCCGCGCGGACGGAGTCGCGGGCAGAAGCTAGTTACTGAATAAAAATCACTCCGTTTCTACTTCTACCTTTCGAGATGGAGTCCCAGTAAACCCGCTAGGTAGTCTGCAGCTCTGGAACTTACCGATCGCTAACTTACAAATTATCGATAAGCTTACATCTGAAACATGAACTTTAAACAAATAATCATTAAATTCATAATAACTAAACAATAAACTATTAAACAAATGGTATGACATGCTATAGAAGACTCAATATTACTATAATCCGCTCAATTGAAAACTAGTAACGGTGTATTACAAACTTATTGACCCAATTTGTGTATTTCCACGCTGTAACATGTTCGTTTAAACTAGATTGCTAAATTACTTGCATACTTAATTAAAGTTAGCGGTTTGTAATAGGTATTTTGTTATATTGTACATGCAATACCTTTAGAGGAATTTATAATTAATAAACAATTATTTTAGAGTAGATAATACCTTTTTCAGGCCTTTGCCCTGCAGTGGGATGAACATGGTTGAAATCTAAAATCTAAATTTACCGTTCTTGAACGCCATTGGGGTTGACATATAGGCAACGATAGCGGAGAATTATTTACCCACAACTATCCAACAACACCAAAATATCGCCAAGACTAATCCAAAAATCGAATACTACACCTCCTTGCTCTGTGATGACATTTGTGACCAACAAGACAGTTAAAGAAAAGTCAAGAAAAAAAAAAGAAAGGGACAAATAGGCTGAGATCACAAACATGACAATTATTCAAAACTCCTACATACAGTCAGCACCTTCTCAAGAACTGGCGTGATACAAAATCAAACAACCCCAAAATAGCCAAGAATCAGTACCATAGCTTAATGATTGACATTTTAATAATTAAACGAAAGTAATTATCAGGGAATGACGGTTGCGTGTCATCGTGATTGATGGCTTACTCGCTATCAGTTGTCATCGGACCAACATAATTTTGTTTTGATGTTCACGAAGTTTGAGTGTCATCATCAACCTTTATTATTAGTTTTGGTTCGTTGTTGCCACGTGTGTACGTATAGGGTTATTGTTTTGACGTACATCACAAAATTAGTGGCTGTCTTCTTGAGTGATTGGTCTATTTTGTCATTGATGTGTTATTCTTAGTCGATGACTACTCTATATAGATTTTTGGTTACAAAGCAATGGATTTCTACTTAGCTATTGTCGGTACGGTTTCAATGACAGACTGTTAATGGTCTAGGTATCAATTCCAAAGGTAAATTCACAGTTAATTTGTCATCAAGCCTTAAGTCTAGTCTATGTCTAATCTAGTTTTATTATTTGCACCTGCTCCCACACTGTTCCTATTTCAAACACAAAACACAAAGAGTAACAAACAAAGCAAGTCTTCTAAGATAATATACGGCGTCTCCACTCTAAAGTAGATTTGCGCGAATTCATGAAGCCCTCAACAAATAGAAGAAGGCCAGTAACAATAACAAACGATATTTCCTCTGTAGTCGCGTGCAATGGCGGCGCGAATCTGTTTTCTCTCAATGATTTGTCTCCAAAACGTACCGAATCTCTGCTGGGCGCCAGCCAAATGTGCAATTTATACAAACATATCTACGTCATCAACCACACCTCTATTCTCTTCTTCATAAAGTGCATTGTCTATTGTTTGTGCAGCATCAACAAGTTTGTAAGTATGTAGCTTGAATTCCGTTGGGCTGCTAGGTTAGTGGCAGTCGAGCCACTCGACTCTACCGTGATCCTTCCATGAAAATAATATTTTATTATTGTCATAATATCTGTTTGGTTGGGCTTTGTTGATGTTTACTTAGTTTTGAGTATTCTAAATTAACCTCGGGGCTAGTTATTTGGTGTTTCGTATAATTTATGGGAAATAGTTTGCTCTGAGTTTAGTGGTTTTTGCAATTTGACCGTAATATCTATTTTGCCTCTCAAATAATTTACAATACTGAATAAGTGCTTTAGTTAGCTTATGGGTTAGTTTATAATTTATATCACTACTGTGGTTTATATCAACGAACTGAATAATAACAACACTGAGTCAAACTCTCATGAACAACTTATTTATCTATTGTAAAATGTTCTTTGTTAAGTCTCATGTTGGGTAAATTGACTGAAAAGTTGAGCTACACTTAACACTACCAAGAAAAAGTAGACTAAAATGACTCCCTGGCAAAAAAGAAGTGCTGTAACATTACAATCACAGTCTCAGTGCGTTTTTGTATAATAAGTTGAAAGCTTTCAAAGTATCGAAGTTTTTATTTACTGAGTCAATTTCTTGAGTGGGTCTTCACAGAATAAAATTAAACTTGCGACCCGTTCTTACCACGCAGCCTCTTTCTTAGTATCTGATATTGTTAATTATAGAAAGTGTTGTCGGGTTTCTTGAGAAAAAAATGCCTTGTGTTTTTTCTTGACAAAATGGTATTTAATTTTAGTTGTAAGTTTTCATTCTTGCTTTGATAATTCATAAAGCAAAATGAAATGTGTATATCTAATAGGTCAGGATTTTTAGAAGCCCATGCTTTGTTTAACAGTGGCCCTCTTGTGGATTTTTTGCAAACGTGGATCTCCTTGTATACAAACATACAATTTCACATGCACATGACACCCAGACCCGAAACAACAATTAGTGGATCACACAAAGAGTTGTCGTACCGGAATCGAACCCGCTACACGTTGCACGGCATCTATGATCTCCTGTACGATCGTTTTATATTTAACTAAATCAGCTAGCAGCGACAGCCAAAAAACCTTTGCAATAAGGCAAGTCCGGTTTTAATTTAAATACCCAGTAAGTTAAATGTAATTAAAAAAAAATACAAACCGACCTCGGTTTGAACATTATCGTTGTTTTATTAGGCACTTCGCTTGTTCAAAACTTCTCGTTCAAACAGAACATAAAACACTGAGGGCAGTATTTCACACGTCATTAACAAAGTTGTCGTTTCTAAAGTTATTTATTTACTATGTTTTCAACATGCAACTGGAAAAAAGCACTAATGAGCCTATTCGAATTCTTTCATCGCATTACGTGGAAAAATGAAGTCATTTCACGAGGAGGCCAGGGGGTGAACCGGACCACCCTGCATTTTTGCACGACCACAAAATGTCTAGTATTTCAACACACCAGGTCTAATATAAAGTTGGGCATCATTTGACTGTACGAAGTTGCCTCTAAATGTTTGAAAGGGGAACCCATTTCAGTCGAAATGCAGCTTAATTAAAGTTTAGCCGTGCTGTTGAGAGGGAATGGCCCGCCCTCATAATTTATTCCTGCGGGATATAATTCGGCCGGATTTAGTAACAAACGCGCCAACGAAAACGTTTAGGGTTTATCCAGATTTCTATATAAACATGCTTTGAAGGGCCTAGTGGGCAGCGATCGAAATTAGATTGAAAGTCGTTGGGCATAAAGTTTAATTTTCAACCGTTGAAGCTACAGCCTTTATTTTTGCTTGGAAACGGATCCGCATTTTTCACAATTACTTGGACGTTTCCACGTAAATCTATCTTCTTTGTCTCGCGGTTGGATTTCATTTAAGGAACAAATCGCGGCATTGACTCCTTTTGTATTAAATTCAGAGCTATCGCTGGCAATTATTCTTAGCTTTAACTCTTCAATGTCTTAGCCATTAGACGTTGAAATAATTGATTTCTTAAGTTTTTGTTTTGGACGGAAACTGCGATAAGAGAAAATGTTAGTTAGGTACTTTATTATGACAATCATTTCCTTTGTTTTTGTTCAATTCTTATCGATGACATAAATTGTATTAAGGTCGCTAGAAGTAATCACGCATATACAAAAATATTTTTTTTAAACGTTGCCCCGCTCTAGGATTTTCTCCTGTATCATGGGTGCGTATTACCTGCAGGGAATCGAATCCGCTATACTTTGCGCAGCAGCCCACCCAGCCACCGCGCCAACCGAGAGAAGAAAAGATCTTGTAAAGCAAGATTTATGTCCTATGTTACTTATGGTGATCTAAAACACTTAATACTTAGGAGTCACACGTACTTAGTACTTCAGTAAGATAGACGTATAGAACAATTAAACAATCTATCCAACTTACTTAGTACAGAACGGTTACAACTTTGCAAATAACAATTAAGATAGAGAAATAGCCTGATCTTGGCCAGAGGCTAAGCACAAAAGATAGTTGATAACTTGTTAAAACTTTGAAATGAGATTAATTCTCTCATGAAGTTATTATTATAGTGAAATTGAGTAGCCCGAGCGGTGAATGATGTTCGTTGTGTATATTGAAAAGCCAGTACTACACAGTTTTGGTCTTAGCCCTCAAGGAAGATGAAAATAATTGCTTCTGTTTCTAACCATACTTGTTTTTTACTTACCGTAATTGTTATTTGATTTTTTCATGTATGTAGTAAGGTAGACGTATTACTATAAAGCAAGCTACCAAAATTATTTATTCTGGAAAAATAAACAAAGAAATACTAATATCATTTAAGTTTAGTTTGATTGGGAAACCAAATCCGAGGTTCCCTGTCACGTATTTTCGGACACTCGATTAACTAATGAGATCACTTTTATTTATTGAAAAACTATAAACTATTAATTAAAAATCACGGTTTATTCACGTATATTAATGAAGAAAAGCTCTCCTATTTTCTAGTCATAGAGTCTCTTATTTTGAGTTATTTTAGTATGTCTCGCGATAAATAACGATAGTAAGAATAATACAAAAACTAGAAACGATTGTCTAATGCTACGGTGAAAGAACTTAGCTTTAAAAAGTTATACGGGAATGACTGTAAAAATTATAAAAATCTAAAGAAATCTGATCGCACTGAACTTCAGAACGTCTCACAAGTTGTTAGCAGATTTTTATTTCTTCGGACAGACGTCTTTAATTAACGACTTAATTAAAAATGTAATTGCCATAAAAATGAAAAAGGGTTTTTAAGATAATACCTAATACTTTTTCATTTGCGTAGAGGTTTCTAATTTAATGAAAGAAAAAAACACGTACATCATTAAAGAACTGACTAAAAACTGTCTCGTTGGTCTAGTCATAAGTTTGACTACTGGGGTTTCGGGCTCGATTCCCGAGTCGGGCAAAGTATTGCTGGGGATTTTTCGGTTTTTCGAAAATTTCTCAGTAGTAATACCTCAAAATAATATGGTAATACGGAGTCCGAAATTGTGGCTTTACTAACTTTGTGAAAAATTGCTCAGTGTGTTATTCCAGACGATAATCTATCTCAGTATCAAATTCTATCTAAATAAGTAGTTTTTGTGTGAAAGAGTAACAAACATAGATACAACCGTAAATCTTGCAAAATGTCAACAATAGAATCGAGTTTGGTCTGATCTGCACCCGAAATATAAACCGCTGACAACTGTAAGTAGCGCCGCCAGGTGGATTCCGTAAAGCCGATATGAAAGGTTACAATCCGGACTTGGAATTCTTGGAAAGATGTAATAATAAGAGTGTCACAAAGTAGGATAGTCTTTTACAATCAGATAATCTGAATTTATGAGAAAAAATGGCGTTGTACAATCATGATTTTTGTCTCGAAAGGATATCACACAGAATTATTTCCCTACCAATGCGAAGAAAAATGCATAACATAGTATTAAGTTGTTATAAATACATAGTGCTGACGCCGCATTGACGTATCTCGTGATCAGAGGGCTGGTCTGTTCCTCGGTCAAAGGATAAGCATTGCCATACAACATGGCAATGCTGCCAGCCTTTTTTACACTTTTGTGATTGATGTCGAAGCAGACAAGTTTTAAACTTTGACATTAGGCATTTTCGCATCTGTCGTGGGTGCGTTTATAAAACTACAATTTCACATACACATGACACTTAGACTTGAAACAACAATTGGTGGATCACACAAAGAGTTGCTTCGAACACGCTACACGTTTGTGTCAACCGCTTGCCCAACCGTGCAGTCAAATTAATATTTAAGAGAAAGAACAAAACAAACGAGAAACCGTATTAACTTCCATAAACTATGACACACGCTCCATTTAATCTCTCTACTTTTCAGTTATCCTTATAACGAGATAACTTATGGTGCGGAATTTAAAAAAACTATCACCGACCGGGGACCGCACTAAATTCGCCGAGTGAAATTAAATTAGCCGCATATGTTGTATATCATATTAGGGCTTGTCCGGAGCGCCCCTAATTTAACTGTTTATATTCATAGCACCGACTCCATGTTGTATCGTAAAGGTACGTTTAGAATAAGGCAGAAATCTTACTTATATTAAAATGCGGAAGTTGGTGAGTTTGTGTACGGTATGTTTTAACTCAAACACATCAAAACAATCTCAAGAGATTTTGTTAATTTGGAACGGGCGTAGATATTGGTATTTTTTTTTCAAAGGAGGGAAAATCATCGATTGTCTTCTCCCACCTTGGGTGATGTGAGAGTGACACCGCGTGAGACACTGACAGCAAAAAAACTAACCTGTTCCTGCTCCTGCTTTGAGCCGGTTCCCTGGTAACCTATTACGTTGTCCGCATTATGGTCTAAAATAACAAATGGGGTACTTTTTCCACAGTAATGGAGGCTAAGCTGCTGGCAGAACCTAGTTGTTTATATACGAATGATAAGACAGCGATACAAATTATCGTGCCACAATATTGTTTTTGTAGAATAGACGGCAAACGAGCAGACATGCCACCTGACGGTAAGCGTTAAGCCCCGCCCATGGATATTCGCAACACCAGAGAAGTCACAGTCATTTTCCAATTACTAATACTCGTGGTTATGTATAAAGAGATATTTGATTTATACACTGAGTGTATAGTATCGTAGTATAAACGTACCTTAAGAGGCTTTTGTTTATCTCGTGAACGACAAATTTGTGTGAAAAGTTCTCTCGACATGGGACTTTCATAGACATATCGTGTGTTTATTTTTTCAAAACGAGTTTTGTTTTTGTTGAACGTATCTACCGTACCTAAATGAACGATTGTGTGGTGTGATTTTGTAACTTCTAATCTCTTTTGGTGGGTGATTTATTTATGTTTATTTTTAATATTTTCTAATTGAAATTCAAATTATTTCTATATTGTTAATGTGATGGTGTATCTACTGGAAACTCTGGCTTACAAGAGATGCAGCGGTTATGGGAGACTGTGGCGGGCTTGTCTCATTACTATTAATTTCAATATTTTTTATTGATCAAACATATCTTATTTAGTATTTAGTTTTAAGTAAAATTTCCGTGGTGCTTGGCGACTGGGCTTCTCCCAGTTGTGTAGTCTTTTTTGTGCCTTAAGGCTTAAGCAGCTTTCTTTTTCTTCTCCTCTAATAACATCTTCTGGTTTGTTTCGTTGCGCGATCCAAGATAGTCGTTCATTTGCCTAGGATGCGTTCAGTGTTCCGGTGTTTTCATGGTTGTATCTACTGTAGATCCTGATTTACAGGAGTTGCAGCGGTCTTGGAAGGTTGTGGCGGGCTTGTCCCAAAAAAAAAAAAACATGTCTTATATTAAGAACAACAAAAAACGACATTTTAAATTAATATTAGGTCATTATTGTGACCCATATATTTTATACATATTGTGACCTCTTTTTACAAAATTATAAAATGTCCTCTTCACTTTAATTGTAGGTCAGCCAAATAATTAAAATTCAGTCGGGGAAGTAAAAGGACGCGTACCATGGAAGCCCATACATTAATAACAAATTCTCATCGTGCCCTGTACTTACAAGGGGCAAAAGGGGTTATGATGACTCCTATACAAAATAACATGGGGGTTTTTATTTTACAAATGGAAAAACGTTTTATGTATTTTACTAAAAATAATGATTATTTTTCTATGTATTATTTATATGTACATATCATGAAAAAACTCCAATAAAGACTTCTCCCGAATTCGGTCAGGTGAGAAGGAGTGTCAGACTCTTACTGACTAAAAAACACTCTGTTCCTACTCCTGTATTTCAAACCGGAGCCCCGGTAACCCGCTGGGGACTGAACCCTCTTCCTTGGCAGTGGCTTTGAAGACTACTCGATCAATGAGGCAGTTATTAACTCTAATAAAATCACTAAACAGTATTAAATAAAGTGCTAAAGATTTTTTAAATATCCAGAAAGGACCACAAAACACATATCGTAACAAATAATAAGGAAACTCTTTTTTTTAGCCTTGGTCATCCTACTGCCGAGCAAAGGCCTCCTTACCCCTCTTCTACTCGTCTCTGTTCCAGAGCTTTCTGCGGCCTAAAAAACTAAAACAAATAAAATAATCAAACGTCCATTCCATTTTGATTGACTATTTGACGTTTTGCACTTAGTTAAAACACAATTTTGACTTAAATTAAACAAGTTTCTTATGAATTGATGGTGTAAATCCTTTCATTAAAATTGTTCGGCCGCAACACTTTATAAGATCCGTAAGTCAGATTCGCAAAATAAAACTAATTAAAACCGAGGGTAACCGAAATCCTTTAGAGGATTCGCGCCGAATTTCCAAAATGGAACGGGTTATTATTGACGTTGAATTTGAAATGAGCTTTATGTAATGGTTATTAAAAAAATAATTTAATATTTTTTTTGGCTAACATCCAATATTATTATAATGTACTATAAAATCTATTGATAGTAGTCATCGTCACGCCTTTTATACCCGAAGGGGTCGACAGAGAGGTGCACATTATGTTACAGCACACCGATAATGTACACCGATTTTTCATCATGAGCCTATTAACATGACACTATTCCAGACTCCGTGCTACTCGAATCGAACCCATTACCCGTCCTGCGGCAGCCGGTGACTCAGCCACCGCACCAACTATTATTACTTGATGTTTCAAATATTAAAAATCGTTATTAAGATTTGGTTGCCTTTGTTGGTTGATCCAACCATTATATAACATAACAGAATTTTACCCATAAGATTAAATAAATAATGTATGCTGAGGGGTTCCCGTGAAAGTAGAACAACAAAGCAGGTACTCGTATTATTTTGATAAAATATTCAGTGTATAAAACAAAAGTTTAATGTTATAATTCAAAAACCATCAAAACCACTTCACATTCCTGGGTAAAGTTTTAGTGGTTATGTTGTGGATTAAGTGATAAGCTTAAGCGAGTAACTAACTTGTTTATAAGGCTTTAAATTAAATAATGTTAGGTGGTTGACACCCAGAGCTACGGACTACCTCCGGAGCTGCAGACTACCTAACGGGTTTACTGGAGCTCCGCCTCGAAAAGCAGGAGTAGGAACGGGGTGGTTTTTAATCATTAAGAGTCTGACACTCCTCTCTCCTCGTGCAAGGCGGTAGAAGTCATTGGATGATTACAAAAAAAGGGGTCGACACCGAAAACGTTTATTGACAATCCCACTTAGGATCATACACATGGTGAGGCAGAGAGTAGTCCGAAGAAAATTACTCGACAAGCAATTGATACAAAAAGTTAATAGAAAATATAGTTTTCATTTGCAACAAATAACTGTTTGCTTTGATTTTCTGAGTTACCGTACGTTTTGATTGGATTTTTTGTGTTGCACCTAGTATCTTCTTTAGCCAAGGTTATTCCTTGATGAAAAAAAAAACTGCAACAAATAAATACTAACATAACACTTAAATACATAGAACAATGTAAGTGTGGGAGACCCATGCTTCGGTACAAATGGGCCGGCTCGACCGGAGTGATACCACGGCCACACAGAAAACTGACGTGAAACAACGCTTTCATTGTATTTCGTTGTGTGAGTGAGGTTACCGGATTTTATTTTCCTGATTCCCCAATAACCCTTAAATTCCTAATTGGCAGCAATCGTAACGCCTCTGATATTTCGGGTGTCCATGCCCGGTGCCCATTGCTTTCCATCAAGTGATCCGGCTACTCGTTTACCAGCTGATAGTTACCATAAAAAAATACATAGTAATATCGACGCTGGAAAGGCAAAATGTATTAACCGCCATTATATGAATTGTTCAGTAGAGCGATTTGAAGTTTCAAATTTTGCAAAAAAATTCATAACTAATTAATTACTGGAGCTTTTTCATTGAAAATCAAAATAGTTATTACGAATAACGTTTACTATGAAATGTAATAATAGAAAATAATCTAGGTGTCTTAGTGTCCAAGATTTTGGAGTTAATACAACGCAGGCCCATAATCTTGGTTAGGTAAAATTGACTTAAGTCAGTTAACCATACTCACCGTGTCCAGGTAAAACATGTTTTAACGAACAAAAAGCTGCATAAAATGAGCTAGAAAAATGTGTTTTATTCTATGGGAAATTGACTTATGTGTAGATTTTATAATAATTGCCAATCTGTAAAATGTTTTATTGCGTTATTTTTTAGAAAAATGGAAAGGTAAAGAGTTTTAAAACCAATCTAGTTGTAAACTTAAGCAGATATAAATGACTTATCAATAGTTTGTTACTATCATGTACGCTTTATGAGCCAAAGTAAAAAAATGAATGGATTTAAAACAAAAAAATATACGAAAAAGTCTAAAATCACCGGTGTATTAACCGCCATCAAAATGCTCAAATTAAGGCGTGACATAGACCATTCGAAAGAGAAAAATCAGGCGATTCCAACGGTATATATAACTCATTTTCGACCAAAGTGGCGCTTAATACATTTTGCCTTTCCAGCGTCGATATTAAGTTGGAAGCCAAACATAAAACCATCAACACACCAATAGCTTACACCAACAAACATCGAAGTGTAATCACAAAATCCCATCGCTGTAGCAGATATGTGAAAAATTGGCACAGAAAGTGAGAAATATGGTACACAAAATCGCATATTGATTGACAAATCGTCTCATCGAGAGCGCAGTGTCGTAGTACAGGAGTGACATTTTCAATCTCCGGCCGCTTTTTGCAGAGGAACATTCGTGTAGAGGTTTTATACAGAATGTTGGACATTCCCAATGGATTTCGTAGCTTCCTTGAGCGTAGATGGTGGTCTTGCATGCTGTTTATTTGACACTCTTTTTTTTGAAGTGGAGTATTTTGAGAGGAAGTCTGATGGAGTTCAGAAATGTGGCTTTGATGTCCATTTAATATTGTTTGCATGTTTCTTGGAAATTGATTCATTTCAATTAATTGTCATATTATAATAGTAATGTTTCATTGTTTGTTTTAGTTTTCATGACAAAAAGTAACAATTTACAAACATCATTTCTCAGTAATTATAAGCAATAACTGCACTTGCGCACATAAGCAATTATACCGAATCGAGTTCCATCAACCTGAACTAATTCACAAAATAAATTGTATTAAAATCTCAGATTCAAGATGAAATACTTTAAAAAACTAAAGAATAATAAATATCTACTACGAAAGAAAAAAAAGACACCAATTCGTAAAAACGCCTCCAAATAAACTAATTTCCCTCCACTTGTACTACACAATGTAACTGGATTCCAGAGACTAGAAACCATTTCAAACCGGCCTTCAACTATTTCGCAAGCCACCCCTTTGATCGGGTTTTCGACTGCAGCGTTCCATTGGCTATAACTGTTAGCGATTCCGCGATAATAAGAAGAAACTTCCATTATGAGCTTCGACAAACTAGGGCCTGGAATTCTGGTATTTTCTGTTTATTTCTCTTTAGTAAAAGTTTTTGTTAGATGTGGTTTATATTTACAATGGATGTATAACATTTTTGTGTTTTGTATGTGCGTGTGTGTGCTTGGTAAGTTTAACGTAGTCTAAATGATACCTATAGCTACTGATAATTTCGAAATTAAATTCCCAATTTAATCTTGTTAATTTGAAAATGTTTATGTTTATTTAGGCTTTGAGTTGCTAGTTTACTAAGTGTGGAAATTATAATAAATACTGTGTGTTATGTGAAGCAGGAAGGATGTGGATGCAGGTGGCGGCTTGTCGGTCTACGTGGAGGACCAAGGGGAGGCCTTTGTTCAGCAGTGGACGTCTCTCGGCTGATGATGATGATGATGATGATGATGTGAAGCAGGCTCATACACATTATATCAACAGCCTTTAAGTGGTCACTGCCGACCAAGGGCCTCATCTCACACAGAGAAGGTTTGAAGGCCACGCTTGCTCAATTTGAGTTGACGATTTCAAACTTATAATCTGAAATATAAAAGGAGGCTCATATGGAGTAATAATAAATCCTTCCATAACCATTTCATGACTACTGGCGTCTATCATAGGCTCTCATATGACTGGAATATCCAAATCTCATAGTGCAACAGTGGACCGTAACGTTCTGTTGACGTTGTCTTTAATCATCACTCTCAACATGACAACCCCCACGCACAAAGCAGGTATCACAAGATTAAATAAACAAAAACAAATCGATTAAAAAACGTGCCTATAAATAATTATTTAGTAGAACGTTGTAAAAATGCCGACAATTATTAGTTTAATTGAACCATCAGAATAGCAACACGTCAACCCCCCCACGATAATTGGTTAAGTGGGGTCGCGTATTAGATCCCGGGGTGAAAGTCACGCGATCTGGGGTCTGCATTGTGTCAATGAGGTTTTTTTTTGACTTATGCGGTTTTAGGGGGGTGAATGGTGGGTAATGTAAGGGGTGACTAGGGTTTTCCTTGCTGTAGTGCAGTGAAGAGTTGTATGTCAAATGCAGATTTCGAATCGTATTTGATTATTATAGAATACTTAATTATTTGTTGGTCAAACGTTTTTCTTTTGTAATTTTTTGTTTTCTTTTAGTGTGAAAGAGGAAACATTTTTTTATTTTATCTTTGGTAGAAAAAATGAAGGTTTCTGTGGTCATACATTTCACAGTATACAAATCTGGGTGTTTTAACTACTGACTGTGATTTAAAAAATACTTACCGTTCCTCCTAATTTTATTGTTCTAAAATCTGTTTTAAAACAGAAACTCGCTTTCCAATGTCCAATCACGAACGTGTACACATATTCAAATGTAGAAAAAGTAAAAAATAATGATAGCACCTTCAAAAAGTAATACAACAACAAATACTTTTTATGTTATACCTAATTATTATAACAATAGACAAATTGGTATAGTTTAGACACTAGACAGTCATTAGTTTAGATTACCTATAATTTTGGTGACAATAACAGAACTAAAATAAAATTTCAAACAAATTGGAAGGTATAATTGACTCATCAAGGCTTGATTAGGCTATCGATTTTCTGCGTTATATTTTATCAACATTATGTTATATTCATTAATCACATATCATGTCATATGCGTATGAGCCATGCTTAGGCAGGATTGGGCTAGTTAGACAGAAGACAAAAAACAACGAAAAAGAAACAACGCTGAAAAACACCGTTCCTACTTCTGCCTTTCGAGCTGAAGCCTCGGTAAACCCTCTAGGTAGTCCACAGCTCCGTATCGGGCATTAGTCCTACTGGGCCCCATCTGTGATGGTCTGATGGCTCTCTGAGGCGCGCGCAGAACGCGACGCGCCGCACACACGGGTCTGGTTCTGGTCGGGCAGTGAGCTACACTTACTCGCCACCCGCAGACCCGCAAGACCATGACTATGGGCGATTGGTTTACTATCAGGTGATCTGTCTACTAGGTTTGCCCACTTTACTTTAAAAAGGTTTCATAATGTAGTTGTTGTAAGGCTAAAATATATAGCACATTTACAGTTTATGCTACATAAAAAATTGCTCTCATATTATGTGGCAGAAGAACAAGGCGTTTGAACCCCACAATTCAAATTTATTCAAGAAAAACTCAGCACAAACATAACTCAAGTAAAACCAAATGTATTTGTCGTCAACCTACTCAATATAATAACATCATTACATCATAAAGAAACTCAACAAACGTAATGAAAAATAGTCCTTTACCACATTATAATAGAGCATAAAAATGAGTAAGTAAAAAATGAAAAATCGACGTCGTGCATTTGCGTGTTGTGGTCCTATGAATAAATTCTAAGTTCAATGTTTAAAGAAAATTCTTGTTTCTTATGTAAAGGTATATTATGTAAGCATAATAAAGTATTTAGGCTCCACAACCTTCATGTTCAACCTTTATAAGCCTGACATGTATTGCAATGAAGTTTCAAATGATTTATGTTTTGATAATAAAAGCATAAGGTTTAAAACGGCACTAAAGTGAAATAAGTTTTGAAATTTAATTTTGTTTGCTAGTAAATAGGGCTTGGTTGGTCTGAAAACCAAGGTGAATTTATTCAATGTAAATCCTACTTTTCATCAACTGTCGATTTCTAATAGAGTCTGATACGTATGTGTGTAGACCAGATTGCAGATTTCATGTCACAACATCAGCCTATAAGTGGCCACTGCTGACCAAAGGAATCTTATCACGCGGAAAAGGTTAAAGCATTAATCACCATGCTTGCTCTATCTAGGTAGATTTCGAATCCGCACTCTCATGCATGAGAAGCGTAGCGAAGCTAACGTATTGAGAACTATGTATTTCAAAATCTCTAATAACACTTTACCCAACCGAAATCAAAATGATAATTTGTCAGTATTGATAATAGGTAACGAGATATACTACTAACAAGGGGAGTTACACATGTAGCCATTCACATATATTTACACGCACACTAACAATTTATATAATATTTATATTTACAACATTTTCAAATACACAAAAATTATTTACACAAATCATATATATCCACAACATCATTTATAATATATAAAATTACAATAAAACAATAATCATAATATGTACAAAATTATCTATCTATATAAACTACTAACACAACGACATTTCAACATCGTACATTGAAAACAGACCGCGCGGATACCTGTCGGACTGGTTTTTAGTTACACGCCGCGGCGTATGCGCATGCAGCGCCGTTGACTACGTCACGCCATTCGACTACGTCACGCCAGTCGATTCTCGTCTACGGTCGCGGAGCCTGTGTCGCTTGCTCACTGCTTACGAATATCCTACCACCGCCGTGCTTACTTGCTATCTGTTCTTATTCTCACTGTACTTTCTTTCTACTCCTTCTATTTTCTGTGGACTATCTGCTAGTGTGTGAACTAAACTTGTGCTTGTGCTTTCGCAAATATACGTGCTGAATACTTGGACTCCGAACTTTATTTCCGATCACCCTCAGCACGGAGAAGAACTACCATCAGGTATTTCACACACCATCACCCACAACTGGTGACCCCGACAAGGACATTAAACATACATCAAGGTACTGTGCATAATGAGTGACAGCAGTGATTCCGGTAAAACCGTCAACTCACGCAGCGACGTGAACGTGACACGTCGGACAAAGCCGGTGCGCGTTTCCACTGACCACGGTGCCAGCGCGACACGGACGGTGAAAATTAAGGTTCCTCCTTTTTCACCTGAGGATCCAGAGCTGTGGTTCGCGTTGTTGGAAGGCCAGTTCTTCAGCCAGAACATCACCGATGACGTCATCAAATTTAACAACGTCACCAACAACTTAGACGTGCAGTACGCAAAGGCTGTGAAGGACATCATTATCAATCCTCCAGCGAAGGGCAGGTACGACCGCATAAAGAGTGAACTCATAAAGCGCCTCTCCGCGTCACACGAGAAGAAGGTCAAGCAGCTCCTCACTCACGAGGAACTTGGCGACAGGAAGCCTTCGCAGTTCTTGCGACACCTCCAAGACTTGGCTGGACCCTCCGTGCCTGATGACTTCCTCCGGTCAATATGGTGCAACCGCCTTCCGCACAATATTCAGACGGTACTGGCATCGCAGCCGTCTCACTCCTTGGAGCAGCTCGCGGACCTGGCTGACCGCATCCAGGAGCTCGCATCGCCCTGCAACGTCGCTTCTGCATCTTCTACTAGAGCACACGCAGGTCAGTCAGACGAGATCGCAGAACTGAAGAAGATGGTGCAGCACTTGACCCTGAAACTTGAGGAGCACACTCGCACCGCCTCCTGCTACTCGACTGAGCGCTCTAGACCACGCGAACGCCGTCGCTCATCATCGCGACAACGCAGCCGATCCAGGTCCAGCTCCAGCTACCGGAAGTACCCAATCTGCTGGTACCATAATAAATTTGGCACTCGGGCCCACGCGTGCTCGAAGCCCTGCGACTTCCACAAGGCGGGAAATGCGACGGGCAGTCGCTAGTGGCGACAAATGACTGTCCGCAATATAAGGGTCGCCTCTTCATCACCGACCGCAACACGAACACCCAGTTCCTGGTGGACACTGGCAGTGACCTTTGCGTCTACCCTCGTTCTGCGCTTCGGGATCGTCGAGCCGAGACCAACTTTCAACTCACTGCGGCTAACGGGTCAACAATCAGCACATACGGCTTCATTGAGCTTAATTTAAACCTAGGTTTAAGGCGCAATTTTGTTTGGCGCTTTATAGTGGCCGATGTTACGAAGCCAATAATAGGCGTAGATTTCCTTAGCTTCTACAATTTAGCCGTCGATTGTAGGAATCAACGCTTGTTAGACAGCACTACAACTTTGTCTACTGTTGCTTGTTTAGCCAGAACTAATGTATTTTCAGTTAAGGTAGCGACAGGCGACACACGTTTCCACGCCATTTTAAGTAAGTACCCGGAAATAACACGTCCCGCAGGTACACCGGTGTTTCCAAAGCACAACACGGTACATCACATTAGGACTACACCTGGACCTCCTATCTCTTGTACCCCTCGAAGACTGGCACCGGACAAACTTAAAATCGCAAGACAGGAGTTTGAGCTTATGCTCAGCAACGGCACGGCGCGTCCTTCTGAGAGCCCCTGGTCTTCTCCCTTACACCTCGCGCCTAAGAAGGATAACAGCTGGCGACCTTGTGGCGACTATCGGATGCTTAATGCACGGACTATCCCAGACCGTTATCCTATTAGGCACATCCAGGACTTCTCCCACTCCATATCAGGTTGTACTATTTTCTCCACCATCGATTTAACGAAGGCCTACAACCTGATACCAGTTTTCGACGCTGATATTCCAAAGACTGCCATCACTACTCCCTTTGGCCTGTTCGAATTCCCTTTCATGACCTTCGGTTTAAGGAATGCCGGTCAAACATTCCAAAGGTTTGTTGACGAGATGACGAGAGGACTCGACTTCTGCTTCTGTTACCTTGACGATTTTCTAGTCTTTTCCAAGGACGAAGCAGAACACGAAGCTCACCTTCACCAACTCTTTAATCGCATGAAGGAATACAGCGTCCTCGTCAATACTTCTAAGTGCGTCTTCGGTGCCTCAGAGGTAACATTTTTAGGTTACCGAATCTCAGCATCCGGCACCAAGCCTTTGGAATCGAAAGTTCAAGCCATAGCAGAATTCCCAGTTCCTAAAACAGTTAGGCAACTTAGGCGATTTTTAGGGATGCTCAACTTTTACAGGCGATTTGTACCCAACTTTGCGTCCATTCAAGCCCCTTTAAACGCCTTACTTACAGGCAACGTCAAAGCCTCGCAACCAGTTGACATTTCGGGTGACACCTTGCAGGCTTTCAACGAATGCAAGAATAGTCTTGCCAACGCTGCATTGCTGGCACACCCAGATTGTCAGGCCGACCTCGCTCTAGTAACAGACGCGTCCGACCTGGCAATGGGTGCAGTTTTACAACAATATAAAAATAACGCGTGGGAACCTCTCGCATTTTTCTCTCGGAGGTTGAGTCCCACTCAGCGGAAGTACTCGCCATACGACCGCGAACTCCTAGCCATATACGAAAGCATCAAATACTTTCGTCATATGCTAGAGGCTAGACATTTTGTGGTGTTTACTGATCATAAACCGCTCAGTTTCGCTTTCAGTGAACGGAAAGCCAACTGTTCGCCTCGACAGTATCGCCACCTCGACTTCATCTCGCAGTTCACGACCGACATACGACATATTTCAGGCAAAAATAACGTCGTTGCCGACCCACTGTCACGCATCGAGGAACTGCAGATGCCAGTCGACTTAGACGTGCTGGCCACATCTCAAGCTTCCGACACAGAGTTGGCTCAACTTCTGGGAGGAAATTCTTCACTCCGCCTGAAAAAGTTGAGAGTCCCTAACTCTCGCACAGAGCTTTATTGTGACGTCAGCACCCCTACACCTAGACCTTTTGTCACTAAAGACTTGAGACGACAAATCTTCGACAGTCTTCACAGCCTTAGCCACCCAGGTGCTAACACAACAGCCAAGCTGGTTGCCGAGCGATTTGTTTGGCCTGGAGTGCGCAAAGACTGTCGAGAGTGGTCTCGTCATTGTTTGGCATGCCAACGCGCTAAGGTACATCGCCACGTGTCTGCTCCACTGGGCACCTTCGATATACCTCGCGCTCGTTTTGCTTTCATCCACGTAGACATTATTGGCCCTCTACCTATTTCGCAAGGCTATCGCTACTGTCTCACTGCGGTGGATCGTTTCACTCGCTGGCCAGAAGTCACACCCATGGCGGATATGACTGCTGAAACAGTTGGGAAGGCATTAATATCGTGGATATCCAGATTTGGATGTCCTACTGATATTGTCACCGATCGCGGCCGACAGTTTGAATCGTCACTTTTCCAGTACCTTGGAAAAATGATCGGATTCAAACATCGCAGAACAACCGCGTATCACCCAGCCTGCAACGGGCTAGTGGAACGATTCCACCGACAGCTGAAAGCAGCCATAATGTGCCATGCAGACTGCAATTGGGTAGACATGCTACCCTTAGTGCTGTTAGGCATACGAAGTTCATTCAAAGATGACCTTCAGTCATCTTCTGCAGAATTGGTGTACGGCGAGCCACTACGACTACCTGGAGACTTTTTCCAGGCTAGTGCGCCTGAGTACACCGATATATCAGACTTCACCTCTCGCCTACACCGTTTTGCAGCTAAACTACAACCGACTCCAGCTGCACGTCACAATAAAGATAAAATCTTTGTCTACAAAGATCTGGCTTCATCCAGTCATGTATTTTTAAGGGACGACGCATTACGTGGTGCTTTACAACCACCCTACACCGGCCCCTACAAGGTTCTCGACCGAAGAGACAAGACCTTCAAAATACAGGTCAAAGGGAAGAGTGTGACAGTATCCATAGACCGCCTAAAACCGGCCTACATACTGGTCAACCCGTCTCCCGATCCAACCTCAACCCCTATACCTAACCCCAACCCCTATCCCAGTTCCAGACCTCATCCTGTTCCTATGGGGCAAAGTGTCCCATCCCAGGAGGATGTCAGAAGAACGCGTTCTGGCCGTAAAGTACGGTTTCCTGATTTTTATCGCCCGTAGTGACGGTCTCCGGGGGGGAGTGATGTAGCCATTCACATATATTTACACGCACACTAACAATTTATATAATATTTATATTTACAACATTTTCAAATACACAAAAATTATTTACACAAATCATATATATCCATAACATCATTTATAATATATAAAATTACAATAAAACAATAATCATAATATGTACAAAATTATCTATCTATATAAACTACTAACACAACGACATTTCAATATCGTGCATTGAAAACAGACGGCGCGGATACCTGTCGGACTGGTTTTTAGTTACACGCCGCGGCGTATGCGCATGCAGCGCCGTTGACTACGTCACGCCAGTCGATTCTCGTCTACGGCCGCGGAGCCTGTGTCGCTTGCTCACTGCTTACGAATATCCTACCACCGCCGTGCTTACTTGCTATATTCTTATTCTCACTGTACTTTCTTTCTACTCCTTCTATCTTCTGTGGACTATCCATTAGTGTGTGAACATCTTGCTTACTGTGTGCTTGTGCTTTCGCAAATATACGTGCTGAACACTTGGACTCCGAACTTTATTTCCGATCACCCTCAGCACGGAGAGGAACTACCATCAGGTATTTCGCACACCATCACCCACACACACATACAAGGGGATTATTCATGCATTTCCCCCAAGGGGTGGTCAATAAAGGCCGTGCATTCAGATTTCGTCAGCCGCCTACCGTGTAATACGGGCGAGCATAAATACACAGGCCACAATTTCGGACACCGTAAGTACTATTCCTGGTAATGCAGAAATGGAATAGCTTGATCACTATTTCAAGTCGACTGTTTGGTAGATGAATGAAACTTACTGCTTAACAAACAATTGTAATTTTCTAGATTGATTATAAAATTAAAGATTTATGAAGTGACTAGCTATTCCCGTACCGTTTTATGTAATGATCGGTTGCTATTGGTCACAGCTTGATGTTTTATAGCCTGTAGCCTTCCTCGATAATTGCAATATCCAACTCAAAAATAATTATTTTAATCGGAGTAGTAGTTCCGGAGATTAGCGCGTTCAAACAAATAAATGTATTCTTGAGCTTTATATATTAGAAATTAAAGTATAATATAGATTAGTGACTATCTTAAGAACTAACTAAGGCACTTTACATTTAATAGAGACCAAACAGTAGAACTTTTTGATAAAACTGAACCTTTTAAACTGCGTATTCTAACCCGCCAAACACGTGATCGTAGGGGAGGCCCATAATCCAACAGTGTTGTGAAATGGGCTACTGATATGAAACGAATGAATATATATAAAAAATACTTAGTAAATAAATAAAACCTCAGAAAATTTGGACAGATTTATTGAACATGCAATAGTATATTCTGTGCCCATTCTGTCACGAACACACGACCAAGTCAATACCCCTTACCACTCAATTATGACGAAGTGAGAAGGTAACGAAACGTAATTTATTTACTACTCAACGGAGGGCGATTCTGAATATGTAAATTTATTGTAGCACGAATAATTTATTGTTAAATAATCGCTGAGCCTAAAGAAGCGGGTGGTTGCGTGACGGTAAAGTCGTGTGTGGTTTAAGTTAGAAGTAACTTTTATTTAGTTTTGGTTTTGCTTTCAAAACACCAACAACTGACTAAACATATTGTTACGTCACGACAATAGTGAATTCCAAGTTCGTTATATGTGACTTTGTTAGGTAAATTAAATAAAGGAAATATGTAGTTCTTCTTACATGTAATATTAACCTTGATTTCAATAAATTGCGTCATTTGCTCAAAACATAATACAGTTTTAGTAATGAAACGTTTTCAATGTACAAGTTAAAACACCATTACCCTTAAAATTTCCATTCTCGTTGGAAACAGTCCCGAAAAATCCAAAATAAAATATATTAAGTAATCAATTTGCTTTCGGTACTTATGCGGTGACCGCTCGCAATCCATCACTTAGCCCCATTCGATAGCCAGTGTAGCCTTAAAACGGTCTATAAATGTACGCCAATTAACAAATAATTGTTCGTACAGATAATGGACTATAACTTTTATTCCTTCCTCCCTTAAATATCACTTTTGAATACCAAAATAATACTAGCAACATATCAGTTTTTGAGTAACATTTGTGACGAAATATTAAGGTATAATTATGTCGCTTTTAAAACATATTGATTGGAAAGTAATCATAGGGCTGTGTGTGATTTAGAATACTATATTATGAGCTAACATAATATTTTATGTATCACTTTAACACGTTGGGTTTATGGCTAGGTATATATTTATCTAGGGTGATTTGGTTCGTTTATGGTTTCTACTTTATATGTCGTTCCCGAATTATGTCGGTTGTGACACTTGTAGGTGCTACTTTATATTTAGTGTTTTGATACTTTTACGTTTTTTGTGAAACACTATATTATTTTGTTCTATTTCTATCTGCTAATCCTCTTTTATTGTAGCAGAAATTTAAAATGAAACAAAATATTATTCTTTGCCGTGAATTTTGTACAAAACAGCAAGTACAACATTTTCGACACATGTGCTCTTTAATTTGTAATCTATGATCTCAATTTATTACTATAACTTTTATGTATAGAGAAATATTAGGTAGAGCTACTTACCTACATAAATTAAAGGTAAAAAGCAGTGGGCTTTTAACAAAACCAAGTACAAACTACCATTTTATAATTGCTTTTTCTACCAGAGATATGCAATGCTACGTTGCTTCGTATGCATGTAAACCTATCAATCATATTCATCGATGTAAATTGTATTAACTTGGTCACATAGCTCAACTAGCACTGGTGAAAGATGCGTGGTACTCATCTGCGCATCTTCCTGGCTCAGCTACATAGCTTAGTATCAGTGGAAACGGTCACATAGTTTCACAACTTAGCTATTATACCTTCGTAGTATAGTACATAGCACATCTCTGGTGGAAAATTACACTAAAGGTAATACAACTTCAACGTTGATTTTTTTGCACTCAAGTATAATAACTAAGGAAACCATTAATATCCATTTTTTGGGTAAAATTATACCAGACAAATACAGAAGGAAATTAAACACTGTTACAAAGTGGTAGATCCTTAATTAATAAAATAAATCCCCTTTAAAAGGTTTGCTTTTGATAATAGGCAAAGTAACCCGAAGCTTGATGATTTAAAAGGAAAATTGTTTTTTTTTATCATCGTAATGAAAAAATTTAGGAACTCTTTTTGGAATAAGGGTATGTTTGTAATAACTTGAAGTTTTTCCTATGAAGCAGAATGGGGTGATTTTGATTTTGTGGAAGAAGATTAAAAGTCGTTGTTACTTTCCTTATGGCTGTTATCACTGCTTAAAAGAAAATCGATACCTTGTATTGGGGTAATGAAGCCTAAAACATATTACCGGATTTAAGTGTGTGAGAGTCATGCTTCGGCACGAAAACGCCGGCTCGACTGGAGTGATACCAAGGCTTCACAGAAAACCGACCGACTGGTAAAACAACGCTTGTGTTGTGTTCCATCATGTGATTAAGGTTATAGAAAGCCCAATTCAAAAATAGCATAAAAACATTTGTCAGAATATCTCCAACAACCTTTAACATTCTTAACCCCCAAACTGGAACATCATTGTAACGCCCCTGGTGTTTCGAGTGTCCATGAGCGGCGCTGATTGCGTACTATCAAGTGAGCAATGAACAGAAACTCGTATGAAAAAAATACAAATACATACGTGACGCATCAAAATAGAACATCATTGTACTAACTAATTGTATTAATGAGACTAAATTATAAACCTCACAAAATTAAATCGTTATGCAAAAAATACTACGCTTAGTACGTAAAATGAGTTTGGGTTCAAATATAATTAAACCGACCTTTTGTTGTTTATAATTTTATTCAGTTCGCGTTCCATAATAACATTATCGATACGATTTTGTTACAAAAATATTCGTAGGTATTCGCACACTGCACTTATTTCCCCGAAATAAGGATTAATAGTGAAATAGTTGGTCTTTCATCTGATAAAAGTTCCGTGAAAATCAGTCTAACCATTTCAGAGTTTGGCCGGAACAAACAAGCAGACAGGCAGGCGAACATTAAAAGAAACATATTTTGGTATATGTTTATTCATATTCACGCAGTAAAAGTAGTTATATCAATATTACAAATAGAAACTAAGTATTTGAAAGAAACGCAACTCTAAATTCTCGTGTATTGTTAAGTTACAAAACATTTTAAAATGATCCTGTGTGGATTAGTATTATAATTGATAGATAAAAGCATTTTCGTTCCTAAGTTCAACAATAGAGAGCTTCTAATAAATTCTACAGAACCCTTCATTTCGAAAATGCACTTAATTTAGTGCACAATACAACCGTATTTCCATTAATAACGGTTGGACATTGTACACAGAAGGGTCATCTCGGTGAAAATGTGAAAGAAATTCACTTCTGTACGAGAATCATCCGTACACTGAACTATGCTATAGAAACTTAACCCATATTACCAAGGTATGAAGATCCGAAGTTGTCTGATAGCACGTTTTTGGTGTAGTAACTTAATGAACAGCGTCAGTAGGTAAACATACTCTAAGAATAGTTGCGTGTTAGAACATCGAATAGAAAGTCAGTCTTCTATTTCCAAAATCAAGACAAGAAGTAATGACAATGTCAGTTTGATAAACTATGATTTAAATGTTTCAATGCTTTGCTATTATGTAGAGAAAGTCAAATCAAAGTCAAAGTCAAAATGATGTATTTCAAATAGACCAGGAAGGCACTTTTGGAAGTCAAAGCAAATATAATGATATTAAAAATGTCTGTCTGTCAGTAAGTCTATAGAAGAAGCCGGTATTTCAACAGTAGTACTATCACGAGCTGTCGATGTTGACGTCAAAATATAATCACGGTATGAAAAGACAGCGCAATGCAATGAAACTTTTCTCCGTTGAAACAAATAAAGAATGAAATTCATTTCGATAGTTCGTCATGGTATGACAAATTAAAAAAATATGGGAAGTCGTTGTTGTTCAAAATATTTTTGAGAGTCCATTCTCTCTGCTACCGTCAAATTGTAGGGTTGCACTCCCATTACTACAAACACTCATTTTTATTACAGCTCGGTCGTCATTTAATTTTCTCTGGCCATGTTCGGCTGTTTTAAGTGTCCAAATGACATTTTTGTACCGTTACGGACATCAGTGTTAATTTTCATTTTGTTTCATTGTCACGGTTATGAGTTGAAGAATGTCAGTTTATGGAATATTTTGTGCTTATGATATCTAACAGTAGATAAACCATAAAATAGAAAATGGTAAAGTACTGTTTATCTTTATGACATAGAAAAACAGCAATATCGTAAGACCAAATCACTTCTAACCCTAAAATATAGTTCTGAACACCAAAACTCGTTAACCGAACAATTCCTTCTCAAATAAAATAGTCCTCAATCAATTTCCCGTTCGATTCTCCAGATTAATCCTAGCCAGTGAAGAGGACGTCAAACTGAGTGCACTAAGTGTCTCGGACATTCGGACTGGGGGCACAAACGGCGGACTTGGTAAGTAGGACACCACAATGAACCCACACGATGACGTCACAGACAATGGACGACGCCGTTGTTTGACCCTGTTGATCCTCCTTGAAAAATGAGGAAGGAAATAAATTCGAAACACAATAGAACCAACTATGAAGAGAATTATTCCGTAAGTACTATTGCGTTAAATGTTCAGATTGAAGAAGTTAATACGATTTGTGCTTGTGAGAATTATTATGGGAGAGGGTTTTTCTTTGACAATGGTCCTTGTTTATTGTGCGGTACACTTTTGTGGTTTACTGTTGTGTTTGTACGTATGTGTGTATTCTTACTTAATACTATATATATATATACTGTTGTACTAACTTGATACTTGTTTACTTCCTGGTGTAATAACACAAATGTTTCTACCGAGTAATTCTTAAGTTGCAGTCACAATATTTTAGGTATTTGCAACCCTTGTCAATCTTTGGTGGGTATTTTGTGAGTGCAAACAACTTTATATAGTAGTAGGTGTATTGGGATTTTAGAACAAGTACAAATTTTTAGATGTAATAAAATTCAACTTATTGTTATTATATAGTTTACAAGTCTACAATTAGAAGTAACAATGATAATATAGAATCAAACGTTACTCGCCAGTTTGAAACATTCACAGTACAAATTTGGTTAATGCAACAGAGTTCAAATTATCCTAATGCATGACGAAGATAATATCTACGAATGGGAGCAAAGACTATAAGAAAAACAGTCTCATAAACGTAACATTTTATGGCAAGATCTGTCAGCTGTCTTCGGCAAATATTTTAATAATTTCTTCATAGTTTTCCTCAGTTGTATCAGCAGCAATATCAATAGGCAGAAATGTTTTTTGTGTTAGCGTTTTTTCATGAATATTTCCATCATAGAATACTGGTATTGCCCTCAAAGTACCCTGGACATATGCCAGAATTTCGGATATCACTAACTGAATAATAAAACTGTCATATTTCCTGTCGTGATTGGTACCATCGTCTATTCGAAACGACCTTTCTTCCTTTGGGTTCTGTACATAATGGGTGACTACGCAATTTTGCCGTATTTTCTACCATCTGTATTATTTATATGTACATGTGTTTTTGTACATCGATGTTTGGGGTATTTTTAAAGAGGAGTGTCAACTGACATGGCTTTGATGCTTTAAAAGAGAGGTTGACGCTGTCAACAAGCTTTGATACAGGCTTTGATTTTGCAAACAAAATTTAATTGATGAATAAAAAAACAAGTATTTGTAATCTACTTTCCATGTTTTATGGTATATTTAATATACCATATAACTCAGTATTTTATCATCCAACTTTCAACAAAATCAAGTCTAAAATATTCAATATAAGTTTAGGAATAAAATCGCAACAAATAAACTCAAAACGCGTTAAAATGATCGACAAAATACCTTACAATGTTTTCACACACACTTAATTAATACACCGATAAGCAACATAATATCTATAGGTATAATATAAGCAACATCACACAAAAAACTGTCCCATACAGTATTCCGGATAATTCTCACATCATATACACAACTGTTACTCTAGAAACATTCCCACGGCTCTTCAATACTCCTCACACGACCTCCTCAGTAAACAACATATCGAAAATGGATAAAATTACGTCCAACTGTGCTTAATCCTCAATTTGGTGTGAAAGTAGAGGTTCCTGAGGTGTCATCGCTGTACGATAATCCTATCGATTCACACCGGCTCGGGCCTCACTCTAAGGCTTCCGTATCCATTTCAATAGTAGCCTTATCTATCATTAGTATTTTCGTAGATTAATTACTTTTCATTGTGTTTTGTTACAATTGAATGTTGATGTGATTTACTGTTTAATACAGGGAACTATTGTTGGTTGGTAGTGGGATTGGTTTTGTATGGATTCTTTATTTATGTTTTCTGTGCGGGTTTGAATACAATTTTGAACTAGCCAGTTAGTAATTGTATTTTGAAAATTATTAAATAATAGTTATTATGCATGCTTTAGTCGTAGAATATAATTATATGTTACTATAGATTTATGTAGAAATATGTAGATACACTTTATTGTACGTAAGACTGCGCGATAACTGGGCAACTGGTTGCCGTGCAACGTGTAGCAGGTTCGATTCTCGCACGGAGCAACTCTTTGTGTGATCCACAAATGGTTGTTTCGGGTTTTGGTGTCACGTGAACTTGTATGTTTGTAAATGCACCCACGACATAGGAGAACATCGTAAGGCGTGGTGAAACTTTATTTAAAAAAATATGTTATGAAGTTAAAAAAATATATTTATTTTCTACACTAGACTGACTCTCCACTTGAGAAACGAAGTGAAATGATGACATGAATAAACGTTACTGTATCTTGATTTCCGAAAAAAAAAAAAATAGTATCCATAGATTCTCGTAATGTAGCATAGATACGTAACTAGGTATTCCCAAGTCCTACAAGATCAAACAACACAAAACTAAACTTCCTTTTTTTTCGCAACAAAATAATAAAACTCACCAAAACAAAACCGGCTCACACAAACACATTAATAAACATTTAGTCCCAACAAATTTACTATTGTATGGAGCCACGAAGTTAGCTGGGGCTGAAGAGAAAGTTCATTAAACTTGGATGTGTGAGACGCGGCACTACGTCGCTGCAATTTTCCTTGAATACTGATATGTTTCTCTGTTATTTTCGTCACTTTGACTGTATTTTCTTACAAGATTTTCGCTTTAGAAGTTGGTTGTTTTGTTTTTGACATAAACTTACGTTTTGTCTGTGAAAAGGTAGACAGTATACAGGTAGACAGTTTCTTTAATTTTAGCATTGTTATGAATTTCTACATATTGTCAATTTGAACTAAATACGAAAAAGAGTTATTTTGACTTAAGATCAAAAGGGCCCGCGATACACCTTTTTTACGGGGTTAAAATCATCCAATGTCTTCTCTCACCTTGGGCGAGGCGAGAGCGAGTGTCACACTTTTACTGACTAAAAACCACCCCGTTGCATCTCCTGCTTTGAGCCAGAGCCCCGGTAACCTGTTACTAAAAATAAAAACTCATTATTATTCAACAATAATTAATTCCTAAAAATAATCCATCTCATTTTCCCACACAAGTCTCTGTCTACATACCCAAAACTCGCTTATCTCCTAGCCAAGCGCGTCCAAGTTATAAATGATCACCGCTTGTCCAAACATTATGCGACGCCACGCGCCGGTCAAGCCATGTAATTAATGCTTACGTAGTCGCCAGCTCGCTCAACGTTGGCAAAAATCGACTTCGAACATAAATGGGGTTTGTTTTTCTATATCGCTATTGTTTTGAACTGGTGGCAGTTTGAGTGGTGGATAATCGATTGCTGTAAAATATGTTCAGCTTCTGCTAAACGTTTGGCCCTGTTAATGGTGTAACAAGTTAAAATATTCCAGACTATTACTTATCTCTGTTCCAAGTGCTTTTGTAGATTTTGTGCAAAATTGTAATAACTATGACACGCGAGGAGTCTTTTTACGCGGAATATGAGAATTAGTCCTAACGACTATGGTTTAAAATCAAGACCACAGAAATCAATAAAAAATTGTTCGATTGAATTTAGTAAATAATACAACCCCCATAAACACCTAACCCAAAAACAGATACGAAGTACATTTATCAATAATTCTGAAAGACAAAAAGCAGTACAATGTGTGAACCCAAATTATTTATTCAACAATCATTTATAATTCGTGTTAGTAGTGATCGCACTTAATTGGTTGTCTGTATGTTGTCGAATCTGTCTTCGCCCTTACATATTAATCGAGCCATTTAAAGCTAAAACAGACTATTTTATTTGATCCCTGTAACAATGAGATTTAAATAATTTAGTGATTTCAATGTTCATTTGGACGTAGAGAAAATCGAACGCGTCAATTGTTTTTTGATCGGCTTTATTTCGTTTCCGATTTTGAATTAATAATTTGGAACCTAGTTTCGTTTCTGGATTTAGTGTAATTGGATTTTTAAATTAAATAATCAATAGTACAATGTCCTAATTTGTGTTTGACATTTACTATCGTTGTTGGTTCAACTCGTTACAATGGCACTACTGATAGAGCTTGGTAAAATAGATCGCACTTAAAATACACCATTGCTTTTTGCTTCGGGACATAACCAACAAGAAGTTACGTTATTTCAATTCCAAATTCAAAACCAAACAAACACCAATTCAATAATTGATTCAACAAGATCCCTTTCAATTCTAAACGCTTACCCATTGCTAATACCGATCATAATTCATACCAATGAAATATCATCTGGTATCCATTTCCAACAATCAGGCCAAAATGTGCGGACCAATTACGAGCTCAGGTGTTGGCTGTTCCGTGCGTTGGCTATGTGCCAGAATTTGGCATCGGATAAACAATTCTGTTTTCCAAAATGTTCTATTAGAGACATGACGTGGACTAAGTATAGTTTATGGTGATACGATTTGGGTGGTAAGAGGCATTGGATGTGTCAGATATGACACTGAACTAGATAAAGTCCTGTCATGGCCTGTCTGATACAATCAACTATACCACAGTGTAATTGTTAAGTCTAAGTTTATGTCTAGTATTCACATTTTTGACGTTCAAAACTGTCTTCCCGGTCTATTTGAAATAAATAATTTTGACTTTGACTTTATCATCTTTAGTTAATACCATATGAATAACGAGCTCTTATGCTCTCACTTTTCCCGTCACACTAATATCATAAAGGTGAAAGGTGGTTTGTTTGGATTTGTCCGTAAATCACGCTGAAACTACTGGACTGGGTGACATGGTCACCCAAGCTGACATCCCACGGGAACGCGGACGAAGCCGCTGGCCAAAGCTATTTAACCATAATTGCAATGTTTATTTAGAAATTTTATATTTTATTCAGAAAACTGAACAGCTTCTAAAGCTTTTAATAGTAAGCCTTTGCGTGCTGAAAGCTTTCCTACATAGGTGGCATTAAAATACCACCATGAATACGATACTTAAATGTACATCAGAATAGTCAGTTGTGTTAGCTAGTACCTATTTAACGCGTAGTTTATGTAAAGAGTATATCACATAATTATCATTAAAACGACGCGTTTGTCATTCACTAGCAGGCATTAGTACGCTTTTGATCATAGTATCAACACCGCGATGACTGGAAAAAGGGTCAATTTTATTATTATTAAATTTCTTTTTTCAATTTATATGCATTGCCATCGGCTATAATTCCGAACTCCATACTATCATCTAGATCTAGACAAAGATATGAGATAGAGAAAGAGAAAGAGAAAGAGAAAGAGAAAGAGAAAGAGAAAGAGAAAGAGAAAGAGAAAGAGAAAGAGAAAGAGAAAGAGAAAGAGAAAGAGAAGAAAGAGAAAGAAAGAGAAAGAGAAAGAGAAAGAGAAAGAAAAAGAGAAAGAGAAAGAGAAAGAGAAAGAGAAAGAGAAAGAGAAAGAGATCAGCATACTGCGATCCCTAAGTTGCCAAAAACGGTGATTATGTCGAGCCCCCACTTGTAAAAGAGGTCCTAATAACGATAATGATGATTAGTAAGTCATTACACTTATAATATGGCTTAAGCATATAAAATGTTACATGCAACACACTTAATTATATAGCAGCCCATACAAACACGGTCAAAATCCTCACACCAAAACCCCTCTGAAAACTAAATCCCTCTCTAATGCAACGAATATTTCTGTTCCATTTGAAAGCAAGAGGTTCATCAAAGTACAAAGGTTGATCCGTCACTTGGGACGTTGAAGTTTGCCCAGCAGGCACTGTTTACAAAGCATTCACAACGGTTCAGGCTACTGCTCTATATTTACACATTTGAAAGGAAATATTCGAGTTCATGAAATCGCTATGAAAATAGGATGCCTATTTGTGAGATTTGGGTTGTTTATCGATTGGTCTCGATTGTTAGTAGCGAGTATTAGATTTCAGGATCGATTTCTGGATACAGAAAACTCTTTTGGGCTTTTGGTTTTTAAATATTTTTTTTAAGGTTTCGTTGCACTAGGTTTTTATCCTTTGTCGTGGGTACAGGAGAAAATTTTAACATAATTTAAAATTTGAAACAAACATACACAGATTTTTTATTATTAATTTATCAGCCCGTATAAAGACTACTTAATATTTTATAAAAAATCCACTTATGTTTGCTTTAATTACCAACAAACCAATAAATACTCAAGTAATGTAAAAAGTAAACACTGTTTTAAACCCTTGAAACGACACAATCGGCCCTGTGTCCATCCTAGGGTATTAAGACATTTAGCATTTTCCTTTTATCGAAAATTCCAGAATATTAACCCTACATTAAGTCCTTATCGCAATTTAATATGTATCCTAATCGGCCCTCGTTTTTGCTTTTATATAGTTGTTAGTTGCGACCGGTCGAGATAACCAAAAGCAAACATTTTCAATAATCACTTCCCATCAGGTCCTAATGGCGGGAGCAATGAGATTGTGTGCTTGGAAACATAGTATAGTCTGTATGGTGATAACCGTAGATAATATTTGGGGTCTTTAGGCTAAAGGATGGAAAACAATGTAAATATTTTGTAAAGATTTTTTTTACGATTTCTGAAATGAATAAATCACACTACTCTCTAATAAAGTTCACCAAAAATGTCAATACAGATAAATGCTATACTTCATCAATAGTAAAAATTGTCGTGAAGAATTTTAAAATACATATAAACCATTGTAAAAATATCTTTCAAAGCATTGCATAATATGTAATAATTAGGTTCATAACTTTAAAAATAATTTTAAAATAATAATTTCAAAACACACCAACGATATTATTTCAGCAAACATCAAATAAACGAGAACTCCAGCACGAACGCAATACAAAACGAAGACGGGTCACATTTCAAGACATCCTTTTCCAACGAGCCCGCATTCACCCTTCAAAAAGCCTTCACTATTTCTGGAAAACCTGTCTATTTTCACTATCCTAATGACGTAGGCTCCCGACCTACATTTAAAACGTGTCGTGGCATGTTCGTTCATAAAACGGAAACGTACGTATCCTCGCGAGGTGCGGATGTTTGGCGTACAGCCAGCCGTTCTGATTCCGGCCCGTCAGATTATTGCGTTTAAATGAAACGTTTCGTATTAGGTTCGCACTTTGGTGAAATTTTAACTGGTGATGGACTGATGGTGTTTTACTGCCACACTCAGAGTCATTTAATGCTTACTTAAAGTATTCTTTAGTAACGATTTTGTATGGAAAACAATTGCTAAGGACTGGGTTAAGTAACCATTAAATGACTCTGAGTGCGCAAGTTAGAGGTGTTGTTTGTTTTGTGTGTTTATTGATTGATTGTTATTGATGAGAGTCGATAAAATTTGTTAGAGATAAATCAACATGACTCCCAGTAAGTCCCAGTGACTTTTAAAGTTATACTTATTAATTACTAGCTGATGCCCGCGGCTTCGCTCGCGTGGATGACGGACTTTATAACTAATAAAAGTTACTCCTTAGTACATAAGCTACCTGCCAATAAAATTCCCCTCAAAATCGGTCCAGCCATTTCAGAGATTAGCCAGAACAAACAGACAAATAGACAAAAATTTTACAAAATATTTGTTTAGTTTATGTATGTATCGATGTATATTCATAATATGCATGTTAATTATTATAATATGCAAGCGGTTATTTAAATTGATCAACATTTCTAGCCAAGTAAGGGGCCTTTCTTAAAAAGAAACAAAGAAACGTGCAGGTTTTCTAAAAAGAAAAAAATAATGGAAACATTGCAACTCAAACAATTACAAACCTAATTAAACGACTTAGCTCATTTAAAACGACCACGCTCAGGTAACAAAAGCTAATTCACGTTGAACAACCAATATTTCTGTCTGCGAGCCTTAAACGATCGGCAAAATCGCCCACGTGTTGTTAGCGCCTGCAACTACAAATTAATTGGCTATAACGGAAAAAATATTGTTATAGGTGACGTCACTTTCTGTATACAAAAACCCGTAACTGCCTTTCAAGCAAAAAGTATGACAAAAATCTAAATTGGGGTGCATTGCGGGTTTCGGTAAAATATATTTTGTTTTTCATTATTTTCTGCTCTGAACATAATGCTGGTTTTAGTTGCCAGGACATAAAGGCTGAGGTATATTGTCTGCTGCAGGTTGTAAAAGTCAGGAAATGGATGGCCCATAATGGTCCTTTGGAGATGTGTCGCCTACGACACATTATTGAAACTGTCGGTCCAATGTATTGGATGGAATAGTCTTCATTTATAATGGAGTACATTCTAATACTATGTTACGAGTGCAAACATAAAATGAATATTTTGTGTAACTCTTGAACTTTTGACAATTTTGAAACTGGTCCTTTGAGTCGTGTTTTGAAAATATTAAAGTAAAATTGAACTGCGACACCAAAGAAGAAATATTGTTACGACAAAGCGAAACTTAGCTATTATAGCCCTTTATGTAATCATTTAAAGATGAGATGAGACAGCTTATTGTACTAGGTAACATTAATCAAATCTTCAAAAGTTCCCTAATTTGTGTACCAAAACGTAGCCAATTTAATACAAATGATTTTGGGTAAGCATTATATAAAATATTGGTGTAATTACCGGTCTAAACTGTTGGCAACAGACGGTGGCGAAACGTTGGAAGGACGCCAACCATACCTCTCATTTTCATCGATTTAATTTGATTTTTCTATTGATTGTTATTTTTTAGTTTATTTAATTCTTCTTACTAATACAATGTCACGCCCTTTATTCCTGAAGGGGTACATTAGGGTCTACATTACGGCACGTAATGCCGCTATACAATGTACACCATCTTTTCATCATTTGTGTTATAAGTCTCATGTAATATGGGGCTTATTACCATATACTGGACACAATTCCAGACTTCCAGACCAGTGCTACTACTGAGATATTTTTGTAAAGCCGAAAAATGCCAAGTAATACTTTGCCCGACGACCGACGACCAACAAGGCAGTCTTAATACTTATAATTATTATTCTTCTTACTAATAATATTATTTTTTTATTATTTTTCGAGTTCTCTCTCAGTGCTTCTTTTATCAAAGTCATTAGTTTATTTATAGTGTGATAATGCAAGGTCTTCTGACCTTAGAGCAAATCTTATTAATGTGTTTTGTGTCATTCTGAATGGTTATTGAACTTACAATGAATTGAACAGCCGTGGATCTTTCAACCACTTAGCTAACTTAACGTGATCTTTTTGGTGCGGAGCGAGGGGGACTGGGATGCCGTCTCCTCCTTCTGCGAAGCAGTCATGCTAGCTAAGGAGGAGGCGGGGCGCGTGAGAGAACGAACCTCCTCACGCCCCAGCCGTCGCGAGAGACACTCCGGGCGTCGGGGATCGCGTGACGATCTCCGGCCACCGTAAGTGCGGGCCTGCGGACGGCGAGCAAGGGTAGCTCGCCGCCCGACCAGAACCAAACCCGTGCGTGCGGCGCGTCGCGTTCCGCGCGCGCCTCAAAGAGCCATCAGACCACCACAGATGGGGCCCAATAGGGCTGATGCCTAATCCGGAGCTGCGGACAACCTAGCGGGTTTACCGGGGCTCCGGCTCGAAAGGCAGGAGAAGGAACGGGGTGGTTTTTAGTCAGTAAGAGTCTGACACTCCCTCTCGCCTCGCCCAAGGCGAGAAAAGTCATTGGATGATTTTCCCCCCTCAAAAAAAAAAAAAAAAGCGTGATCTTTTTACAAATAAGAGATAAAAATTGTATTTTACTAGCTTATGCTAGTGCTACTTTTCCCGCGTTCTCGTGGGATAAAAAAACCCATCACCCAATTCAGCTGATGCCCTGTCTGTATACCAAATTTCATCAAAATGCGTTCAGCAGTTTCAGCGTGTTTGGCGGACAAACATCCAAACAAACAAACTTGCACATTTAGGTATAATATAAGTGTATTAATGTGATTATACAGTTGCTGATTATTCAGCTCACACCTAGAATAGTAAACAGAAGTACTCATAATTTTAAATAAAAACGCTTAAGGTAAACAGGTGCAGTCTAAACAAAGCATTATAGCACCAAGTTTTAATAGTTACAAGTTCTTAGTGCAGAAGTATCATAATAATTCACTTCCTTGGACTAACTCTTTATAACTTGCTGGCTTTTACCGCTTTGCGTGTGAGTAAAGATAACTATTACATTCAACTCTAAGTACGTACGTTGTTTTTTCGTGCGAGTCTCTTATGTTTTGAAGTGGTCGATAATATTGTTGCGTATTCAGTTAGAAATATGGCTGTTTCATTTTAGTTTGATTGCTATGAATGTGAGTTAGTAAATGTGCTACTGATTTAGTTTCAGTTCTTTGGTGAAATGTGATACGATAATGTCTAGTGTTTTATTATTTTTCTTGCTCCTAGGTTTGTCTATGTCATCGTCCTCAGTCTACCGTAGAACATATTTTTAGTATGTGTCATTTTTTACACAATTTAAGTAAATTTAACGCTTTAAAAATAAAATGTCCTAACATTTTATTTACATACAGCAACTGGTTTGTAAGAAGTAATACCTTTATGGATTCTTTTTGTTTGAGGAAAGAAAATAATCCAATATCTTCTCCCGCCTTGGGTGAGGCTTGAGGGAGTGTCAGACTAAAAACTATCTTGTTCTTACTCCTGCTTTTCGAGCCGAAACCCCGGTAACCCGCTGGGTAGTCCGCAGCTCCAGACCTTTATGTGTGCCAGTAGTTAAATAAACCTCCATAGCGGCTTGACTTCCTAATTTGTAGACAAAACAATAAAATTAATTCAAACCTAACACATCCGCGCGAATACAAACAAAAACAAACATCGACCACTTCAAACAGGAACTTAATATCAATTATTTTAATTAAAACACGTTTAATAACATTTCCCGTACATTGTAGCAAACAGACTAACTGGTATCGTAACTATTGGACGTACTCTACACAAATTCAATATTGAAATTGTACACAATCATCGGAACAGCCAAATAAATAATGTAAATTTTAAACCGAAATACCACTACAGGCTAATGTTTCATTATTTGATCCAAATTAACTTGAATATCCCTCATTGCATAGAATTAAACTTTAGTCATAGAGTAGAGATGGCGCTTCTGAAGTTTTGTGGAGATGTGACAATACTTTGCGCGGATTCTGTTGAGTTTTCTTTTTGTTTTAAAAACGCTTTTTTACCATATCAGTGGCTTGTGATTGATGCAATGAAATGTTCATATGTAATAATTACTGCAGCTATTTTGCAGCTTTCTTAGCAATTGCTTTCGGAACAAAACCGTTACTAAGGAACAGTTTAAGCCTTAAGTAATCATTAATGTCTCTGAGTATGGCAATGATATTTAATTGTATTACAGGAGATGTCAAATACCAACTCTAGAACATTAACCTAATGACTTCATCCTATCTTAAATAGACCAATATCATTGCATGTCTTGATTGAGATTATACATAATAGTAGCAGTAGTAGAACAGTCTTACTACCATTTCTCAGCAAACACACATCTATTAGGCTAAGTGCACTGCCAATGTAACACCTTCCCCGATTAAAGCTAGTAAGTCTCTTAGTTCTGGCATGTCAAAGGCACATAGCTGCTAAGTACGCTTAAGATCTGGGCCAGGTGAATCTGCGAATCTCCTGTACTAATAACGGACTTTGGAATACGGCCAAGTAAGGCGATGTAGTTTAGATAATTCGGACAAAGAAGGAGGGTGTTTTATAAGAATCTTGTTTTGTATCTTTGTCGTGTTTTTTGCTATTTATTAGTTAAAGATATTATTGTTTTCGAACGATGTTTTCTTCGTACTAAGAAAATTTGGAGCAAGTGGTCGTTAGTGCACAGAAGAAAGTTGGGTTGAATTTTCTTAGTGGTAGCTTTTTTTTATAATTTCTAAGTCTTTTATATCTTTTGTAAAAACGAAATTGAAACTAGATATTTCTACGAAATATGCCACATAGATTGTTTCTCTGACAAAAAGGTTCACCGCAGTATCGACAGGCCATTCTAACAGACAAGTTCAGTTACAAAACTGCACTCTCCACTGGTGTAGTACTAAAAACAATGCGCTAAATTTTTCTACGATTCATCCTAACCGCCTGCCAACTACTGTGAATAATGACTACAGCAATATCTCCTCCCGATCGTACGTTCTAACAATTTATGCAAAGGCCCAGACACTTATGGGCCAGTAAAATGATAATAAGAAATGATAAATACATTATCTTTTTGTAAGTTACAAGATAGAGGTCTTTCTTGTCCTTTTTGAGGTAAAACATGGTTTTTGGTTCAACGATGAATCATTATTGCTTGGAGACACATTTGCAGTCTTTATTTAAATGTGGACTTTTTATCATCATGTATAAAATTGATTTTAGCACATTTTACTTGAGTCAAAGACCGCAATTAAAGGCCTTAGTAACTATCACCTTAGAAAAAATATATAAAATGGCCACCTATCTCTTTCCGAACCTGCCATAGTCTATGCCAGTATTCCGAAATACATATATTGCGCGGCTCATTAAAACTTTAATTAAGTTTCGCTGGATTCGAACGTACATATAATCCTCGGCGCGAACGGCTCAAGATATAAGTGAGGGTGCCAAATATGGCACTCCATTAACCGCAAGTAACCCTTAGTAGCCATTAAAAGTTACGCTAATAGTCTATTTGTATGGGATTTTTCCGAGTTCTCTTAATGTTGAACGTTTAATGAGTTTTTTCGTACATAGTGTTCGGGATATGGGTGTTGCTGATAAACGTCTGTTTGTTTAGGACGAGATTTTTTCTGGTTAGGCTGGATTGAATTTTGTGTCGTGTGTGTTTGGTGAATAGAATGTGTATTGTGTCGGATATGGGTGACTATTTTTAATAATGCAACGTCATGCCTTATATCGCTGAAGGGGTAGGCAGAGGTGCACATTACGGCTCGTAATGCCGCAGTTTTCACTATTAGTATTGTAATTCCCAAGTGATAAAGATGAGTCTATTGCCATATACTGAGCACAATAATTCTAGACTCGGTGTCACCACTGAAAAATTTTCGAAACACCGCAAAAAGCCCATTAGTAATTTGCCCAACCCGGGTATCGAATCCAAGACCCCTTATCTGGCAGTCACACTTACTACTACTCAACCAAGGAAACAGTATTTTTAAGAACTGGATATTTTTACGTTAAACATTACACATTTTAATATTATACACTTAAATCAGTAAAAGCTGATCCAACTTATTTTAAAGCACTCAATATTTTAAGAAAATATAATAAAAAGGAATATAAATAACGTCTGATCAGAAAAAGTTTCGATAAAAATATCTACACAATAGTGTTCTGAAAAGCAATAATTCTTTTACAAATGTCAAGGTCATTACAAACCACGACATCGATGTCAGCCCGAAATGGCAAATACCATCGAGAAACTTCGAGAAAGGCTTGCGCTAATAAAAATTTTATATAAACAGGAATACAATTGTGATATAACTAGTAAGCAAAAATATAAGTATCTACTAAATTTTTATGAAGCATAAAGGCATTCGACGACAACGGAATAGAATAACAGTAGCTAGGTATAATAAAAAAATAATATCTTACATCTTTTTTTTTCTTGTTTTGGCAAACATTTTGGGATAGACATAGTTTTTGTATATGTAAATTTATTGTCTCTGCTAAAGTTGTGATGTAACATAATGTCGTGATATTATGGAGTATGTCATTGTTATAGTACTTTGTATAAATTATGCGTAAGACAATTGAAAGGTTCGTATTCATTTTTTTTTTGTTGGTAGATTATATTTTCATGTATTCAGTTTTAACCAGCTTTTAAAGCTTGTAACAAAAGACTATATCAGGACTTTTATTGACTAATCATCCAATGATTTCTCTCGCCTTGGGCGAGGCGAGAGGGAGTATCAGACTCTTACTGACTAAAAACCACCGCGTTCCTAGCCCTGCTTTTTGAGCCACAGCCCTGGTAAACCCGCTAGGTAGTCCGCAGCTCCTATATTAGCACATGTTTAACATTTTACTTTAAAATCTCTTTATCCGTCCTTTATTTGACGTACAACGACTCTCATACTTCGGACCGAAGGACCATTTTCATGACCAACTCTCCAACAATTTTACAAAACTTCACACGAAAATTCGCAACCATCTTAGAGAGCAAGACAATAGTAGGCATTTGCACCGTATTATTTTAGGGTCCCGTAATAAATAAGGCCAGCGGCAATTTGCTTCGACCGTCTGTTTGTTTGTCCGGCCCCTAATTCAAAGTAACACAGTTTGCACAACAGTGGCGCGTGTATTTGTGTTCGCAATTTACTGTACAACGTAGGTAGATAATATCTAGCTATTCAGGTGGAAGGTCCTAGGAAAATGTGAAGGGGTCTCGTTATTAAAATCATGTTCTCTGTCCCCTGGTTTATGATGGAAAGGTAAATCAAGTCGGGATAATTATTTTACAACCCCTTTTTGGACAGGTTAAAACACTCGTAACTTAATGTACTGCACGAACAGAGTATATTATTTTGTAACATTAATAACGTAATGTTGTGTTTTTACTTGGTATACTAATAAAAGTGTATGGTACTCCAGAGTCCTTTAAACAGGTTGCACGGCTAAACAGGATCAGTGGAAGAAAAATATAATAGCATCAAATATTTCGTATTTCACAATTAACATGTAGAATACAAATAGATTGCTTTCATTATTTTGTTTTTTACTAAACGAAGAAATCACAGTAAGAAAATATAAAACCCATTTCTTATTTTATATGTATACTGTCAAAAAATGTTTAGTCACTTTGAGGCCTCAACGCGGAGGATGACAGCAAACAAAAGTAGGATAATATTTGTGTGTCGTTTCCGATTTTTCTTTTCACACAATAATTGTGTATTTTACTTGGAGCTCCTCCGTTGACCCGACCCACGCCGTTTCATCTCCATCAATCAGCTCCCTTAAAAACGTATTGTCGGTTCAAACAAAATGAAGCATTCCTCGCGGTGGCGAGTTAAAAGCAACATTATATTGTAACATTTTATGCAAATGAATGTTCGCTCAGCTTTCAGCCTTTCCAGGCACTTTGCAGGGAAATGTACAATAAAATGGAGCTGCCACAGCTTTGCAAGGATTATACAGAGGCGGCCTAGTACGGCGTGTTTTTATCCGTCGCCGTGCCGCCTTTATGCTCTCTGTCCGAGTCGTTAGCGCTTTAATGGATCTAAGGCTATTGTAATGGCTTGTTAATAATTTTTCTGCGACTTGCGTAACAGTGAAACGTGAACCAGTTATTCTCAAGACTATTACTAGTTTAAAACTTGGCTGAAAAACAATTTGTATAAGTCCCTCTTGCAGAGTTAATATGAATGTGTAAACAAATCGATTCATATCCAAAGGACTAACCACAAGTCAGAACATACGGGAATGTAAGCCATGCTATCTTAATAAAGAATGTTTGCTACATTGTTCAAGTTGATCCGTGAATATCAAACATGTGCTATGTACTCGTGCTATGCTGTTCATGTAACAACTATTTCTAGGACGCGCTCTTAACGTTGCAACATGTGACGGGTTAACTGCAAGACTTGACATATACAGTAGCAATAGTATAGGGCAACTATGTCTGCAAACTCTCTTACATACTCTCAGTTTCAGAGATACAAAATAAAACTCCAACTTCTCCGAAGCAGATTGTCGTCGTCCCAAAAACATACTTACCAACTGTAATTCTCTTACAACTCGAAAGTCTTCGTTCTTATTATGATATCAAAATACACTAGCGGGCTGAAATAAAAACATCCAACGTCGGAAACTTTAACTCCTCAAACTCGACAAAAAGAACAAAAGATATCCAGTAATTGACACCCGTCATAAAATAAAAAGGCGTAGTACGGGAAACTTTGGTTCCGAATCACGCAAAGTCCGAGTCGAATCGCTTCAAGTGGAGGGAACTTTTGACTCGGAGTGACAAACTGGCCCGCAAACTTTGAGTGTTCGGAACACCCGTTAGGTAGCGGCCATTGTGATTGTATTGTGGAATTTGTACTGAGTATCGAATACCAAACAAGTTTTAGCTTTATTTAAGTCGTAAAATTACACTGTTGTTCGTAATTTCTGATTAGGGAAATGTTAGTGCAAACTTGTAGCTGTGAAATTCACTACAAGTTTGTGTAACAGCATACACATTACCCATGGATATAAAAACAAAATAGGTTTGACTATATATTATGTAAGTTTCTTGAATCAATTAAAAATCTGAAATTGTAAACGTTTGTTTACCATCATGTTCGCATCCTATTATAATAACAAATTATGTAGTTATTCTAGTTTATGCAATATTATCAATTCAAAATAATGTTCTATTATTTAGTACTAAATAGATATTAGTTAGAACGCTCGACCAAATCGAATTAACATTGTATTTTACTCACAAACAATGTAAATAGTCTATTCGCACAACAAATCAGTTTAGTCGATCGTCGTTGAGGATCGAAAATTTACTAGAAATTGAAACAATCGAATTGATTTCGACAGCCAATCAACGAGATGGAGTTGATTTGGTAAAATAGTGAATTAATAAAAGTATACAAGGAATTAGAGATGATACCGGGGACAATTAAAAATCTTATTTAGCCATATTTATAATGACTTCATCATTTGACGCTTTTTATATTTTACTTTACAGAATAATTAGTACGATATGGTTTCCAAACAAATAAAAATATATATATTTAACACATACAAATAAGTAAGACTGTTGCTACTGTGGCTGGGCAACCGATTATCGCGAAACAACGTGTAGTGGGTTCGATACCCGCAGGGAACAACTCATTTTGTGATCCATAAATTGTTGTTTCTGGTCTGGGTGTCATGTGTATGTAAACTTGGATGTTTGTAAACGCACCCACGGTACAGGACAAAATTCTAGTATGCGCCAACGATTTTGGAAAAACAAAGGAAATAATATCTGACACAGAAGCATGTGACTGTTTTTAGATGAAGCAAAAATTAATAGGTACTTACTTAATGTTAACACCAAATAGTCACTTAATATAATACATAATGCAATAATGTATGTAGGTCGCAGTACTAACACAAGTGTTGTCAAATTACGGGGCCCACCTAGCACCGACTTTGATTGATACCCATTAAATAACTAAATTGTTTCCTCCAATTGATTCGTAAGACGTACAGGATGGTCACCATTATATTATTTATAAACTATATTTTTCACTTTTGTTTTACATGTGAACACGCTGTGTTTCACATTGACACAGCTATGATTGATGAGTCTATTCATTGACTTGGTGTTAAGTTTAGTAACACTCTACGGTGAAGAAGAATTTCTGAAGGCAAGGAATCATAAGTCATAGTAACGCAACTGTGACTCCTTTTGTGTTGCGGGTGTTCATAAGCGGTGCTGATCGCTTATCCATCAGGTGATACGTCTGCTCGTTTACCAGCTATTCTATAAAAAAGTAAGTTGTATAAACAAAGAGACAATTTATATCCAACAGCTAAAACACCAAAACTAAGATATCAAGGCAGGCATGTGTCCCAAACTATTTGATTCGATTAGACCAAACATAGGAACACATTGGCGACGTAAAATCCGCAAAATGGCATCGGACCTCAAAGTTTGAATCCTCCACATTCGATTTGATCAGATTTCACTCCCGTTCGTGGCCTTTGCATACATCCGCAGGATTTAGTAAGGCCGTGACCCAACATACGACATCCGAGTTTGTGGTCGCTTTGTCAGTTCAAAAAAAAAAAACTGTTTGGTAGCGAATTGAGGTCGCGAACTGCTCTAACTCGTGAATATGTTCCGTGTAACGTAATGTATCTTGTCATCTGGAATCGAGGACATTTGGCATCGTTCGGTGCAGAGTTTTCAATTTGCGTAATGACTGCACTTCGTTATGTATTGTGATTCGCATTTGGCTACATTTTCATTTAAGTTCTTTATTGCTCTTTATACAGAGCATCGACATTGTTGTTGCAAATGAGAATTTTGGCATAGAACCACTTGCGTAAAATAATTTTCGATGCTTCTAACTGTATTAAGTACATAATAGCTGCCATTTCTACTTACATCTACATAATTTAAAGTAACGGTTATACTCGGAAAACTAGAATGCAGAAATTGCTCTAGCTCTTACACGCACATAACAATATACATTTGTCGGCATACTAACACTATTTCGTTTAATCCAGAATATGTTTGCCTAGATCCTTCTGTCTACTTGCAGATTCAGTTTGTATGGAATAAAATGGACCAAATGCAAATCGTGATTTTAATCTGTCCAGACATCGCCGGCATAGCAAATATTCAAAAGCAAAAACCAACATAGCATTTTTATCGTCTGATTTTTAAATAAATTCAACAAAATTTTAGTTGGAGCGTGACTTGGCATGCAAAATGTCTGTATAGCTACGAGTATATTATTTTACCGCTGAACAGTCAAGTTTTTTACAGACCTAAGAGCAATAGAAAATAATCGTTTCGGCATATTTTTACATAAATTTATTGGTCGAAATGGAAAACGATAAAAGGCTTTTAACGAACACGATTTGGCTTTGCCAACTTTATTAGTGACGTCAGGGAAACTCTTAACGAATTTTTAGCATTCAACAGTTTTGTTCACTTTAAAAAGTACACTTAAAAAGCGTTTATACCCATGCAACTTCCCTTTTCTGGGAAGCAATTTAAAATAAAACTTTTAAAATATTCCAACAACTCTTTTAAAGTCATCACGGAACCATTAACTTATTTTACTGGAACTACCGTGAAAGAACCTTAATACTAGTGTCTTCGCCCCGAGACTGACAACTGTAAATTAGACAGTGAATCAGCTAGTGGAAAAAGTGGGGTGTTCAATTATTTGTACGCCCGTACATACGGGGAATTAACTGAAGCTATTTTTAATTATGTGCGAGACAAAATACATTACTGTTACACTTTTTATGTATATAAGAATATCCATTAGTTTAATCCTACAATCTATTTTGTTCTTATCGAAAGAACACAATATTAGAAATTTATGGAGACTGCATTACATAGTGTGAAATGGCGAACCCATTTCTCGCCATTCGGTACACTTAGCACAAACGCACTGCTGACGCTTAGTGTGTTATTTGGAATTGTCTTGGTCGTCCAGAGGCAAATTATGCGGATAAATAGCAAGCGAACCTTCGAAGCTGTTACAGCTTATTTGGAATACTACTAACCTGGCTCGTTTCCAATGTTTTTATGATAACGTCATCATCCTGAGATAAATCTTTATACATGTATTTTTTGAGAGCTATACAGTGCGTAAATTCGAATACGTAATTTTACTACGAAATTTGGTCGATTGGTCGCAAGTGCGACTTGCCGGACAAGGGGTCTCGGGTTGAATTTCCGAGTCGGACAAAGAACTGCTGGGCACTTTTCGGCTTTTCGAAAAATTTCTCAGTAGTGGCACGGAGTCTGGAATTGTGACCGGTATATGGCAATAGGCTCACCCCTTATTACATGGGACTTAAAACAAAATTAGTGAAAAGTGGGTGTACATTGTATTGGCATTACGTGCCGTAATGTGCACCTCTGCCTACCCCTTCGGGGATAAAAGGCATGACGTTGCGTAATAATTTTATTCTTGTCGAATTTACTGGAATTTTTAAAACCCTTTAAATCTATTGCGGTATATAAAAGTATTTGTATGAACGTTGAATACCAGGCTCTCAATTATTCTGGTAATAAAGAGCTTCTCTAAATCAAGCGCTTTCGTGATGCATAACGTGGTCCCATATTCTCTTGCATTTTCTCAGTTAATATATCTTTTAAACGACTTTCTTTGCTGCCCGCTGCGGCGCGGGTATAAATCGCATACCACTTTTTACATCGTTCTTTCGTCCCTGCGCTAGATTTAAAAGACTCTATTAACAGTAAGTGTCTTATAAAAATATTACAACATTTTTTATAGGACACGTAATTTTTAAGACGAAACGTGTATACGTTTTGCCTGGTTTTAAGGCAAAAAGGGGTAATGGTTGACAATTTGTTTTCTGTAATGTTTCCATTTTGGTGGTTTGTCATTGTGATTTGTTGGTGTTTCTTCTGGTATTAACATTACGTTCTTTTTTTATTTAAGGCAATTGTCTGGTTTGTTGAATTATTATCACTGTTTTTAAAATGATTTATAATGTATCAAAAATGCCTTTGCCCTTTGCTTAGTAAATATTATAAATTTATGAGATTCAGACTCAGTTAATTACATTATTACACTTGAAAAATCCCTCAAATATGTGTATTCCTATTACCAAACCTTAATATTATTAGATCCTGACCACTTAAAAATGTCCAGCAATAGTGTAAACATTCTTATTCACACAAAATACACAGCTGTAACACAAAATTACGATATTTTTCGAAGAAAAGAGCAAGATTAAAAGTATTTGTCACCGTAGCACACTTGATCCGATATAATTTTTAGATTACGATGTAATGACTACCTTTAGTGAGGCCCATTTATTCACATGACTTGCGAAATGTGTCAACGTGCCCATTACAATATTCATGTTATTGATTATTCCAGGTGTTACAGCTTTTTTCCATATTTTTGGTTACATTTTTGCCAGTTTGTCACTTTCAGTATTAAAATTGGATTTTGATGGTGGAGTACTAAAGTCAGGTAGATACTTTTATCCCCGAAGGGGTAGGCAGAGGTGCCCACGGCACGTAACTGTACACTATAATACACCAATTTTTCAACATTCCACATTTGTGCTATAAGTCCATAGTATTAGGGAATGAGTCTATTGCCATTATACTGCTCATATTTCCAGACTCCGGTCTATTACTGACAAATTTTTGAAAAACCGAAAAAGCCCAGTAATACTTTGCTCGACCCGGGAATCGAACCCGAAACCCCTTGCCCGGCAGTCGAACTACCGATCACTAGATTAGTCAAATCAAGTTTATCAACTCCCATATATTGGAGCTTTATAAATTCTTTTAATTATAAATCAATTCTACAACATAATACTTACAACCAAACTAAAAAACTGAACTGAACAGTGCTCTATGGAGCTTTATTGAAAACCACATACAGGTACAAGTGGAACCTAACAAAAAAACGTTCACCCCACAACGAGTGTCATCCCACAGAAGTTCACATGACCACAATTTACTTAGACATTAGGAACAGTCTATTAAGGTCAGGACATTATCCTAGTAAATCACAGGACGGTCCAGAACTAATAACATTAAACTCTGCGGGCTCATAAAAAAGATGGTCGTGTTATTACTGCCGTTTGCCCGTGGGTGTACTTGCTCGGGTTGAAATTTGGTATAATAGATCGTTGTAAACGACTAATACGAAATATAGTCACGTGGTTTTCTTGGAGGAATGAACTGGTATTTTTGTTGTTATTACAAATGGATACTAACTGAATTGTTTAAGTTGGACTTAGGGTGCTTTACCACCAGAAATGTGATATGTAGCTACACTACGACGATGTAATAGCTAAACTGTGAAAAGATGGACTTAGCACTAAGAGTTGGACTAAGGGTGGTTTACTATCAGATATGTATGTGTTGTGTAGCTATGCTACGAAGATGTTATAGCTTAGCGGTGAACCTATAATGTCTCTATTTCCACTGATACTAAGCTATATAGATGTGTGCGTAAGATCTGCGAGTAAGAAGCGACGCAGCTCGAGTATGCGGTGTATCTAGGCAAGCCATCTGTAGCACTTAACTATAGCACGCATCGTTCCATAAAAAAACATAGCTTAGCTGAGTCCGTTTCCACCAGTGCTAAGCTATGTTTACCAATGAATATGTAAATATGAAACTAAAGCCATCATACATACATATAACAGCAACAAACCAATTGATTCACACAAAAATCAAGCCAAATTCCCTTGAGAAGACCAAAAATATAAAGACACCCAACTAATCTTCATGAAAGCTACTTAATAGCCTGTTAATGTTTAGTACTTAGAGGCTTCAACGTTAGACTAAAAATATGGTCTATTTTTGGGAGCGAATTACGTTGGTCACAGATGGTGTTTACAACATGACTCGTTGTTGCTCGTGGAAGTGAGGTGCTTATTGCAATTGTCTGGTATTTATATCCTTAAATTATGGGTGCTTTTGTCACCTTGGTGTGAGGTTGATATTTGTTGTGAAAGGTCATTGACCGTTGGTTGCTTCTAGAAGTTTTTTTAAATAATGAGTACGTACTTAAGAGAAATCTTTCACTCCATCAATAAAAAATGTTTTGTTAGGATTGTTACGGACGTATAGAAATACATCAGTAAGTGGCAGATTTAGTTCCTAAGCATAAATCTTGTTATCAACAAGATAAATAATTACTAGTACTTCTTTTATTTCTTAGAGTCTGACAGTTCGTCCTTCCCAAGGGAAAAGGCTCCATGAGGATTTCTCCACCTTCAAAAAAGGCAGAACTAAAATTAGAATTGTTCAAATAATTTGCTTTTGGACTGTCAAACATTATCCGTTTTGTATAATATACCAGAAGTAGAGTATATAAACCAAAATAAATAAATAAGATAATCTAAACCCAATAATATGAGATTCTTTCGACAAAACCTCCTCGACCAACAAAAACTTTTACCCTATCAAGAAGGTATTTTGGTTCGCTGACTATTTAATAAGAATCTATTGGATTTGTTAGTGACAGGACACACCATATGTGGTGTTATTGAGGGTGCTCCAATATGAGGGAGTTCGCTAGCCAAGCGGAACGGGTCGACAAAATACTGCTTCGGAATAAAGCCTGTGTTCCGGAATAGGAATCTTTGAATTGGGTTTTTGTGTTTGTAGTTATTTGTGTTTTTATTTTGATATAATTGTGTTTTGGCTTCAATATAATAATATATCTATACTCTATACTTAATATATGCAGTTGAACAGTTTGTTTGAACGCGCTAATCTCCGGAAGTAATGGTCCGATTTGAATAATAATTATTTTTGTGTTAGATAGTGCATTTATCAAGGAAGGCTATGGGCTATATAATATCATACGATATATGAAACCGCGCGGAAGTTGCTGTTTTTTAAAAAAAACGAGAATTATTTTACCCAATTTCGATTTGTACTTTATTAAGTTATTTATGTATTACCAAATGATTAAACTGTGTATATTATTAATATTATGTGCATATGTTTATTTCTATATTTAGGTTTATGTGAAATAGGTGTATACATAGCGAGGCTGGAACTTCTTGCCACAGAGTGACTCGCAGTAGTTACATTTTTCACATCTAAATAATTAACTAAATGGTTTAATTATTATGTATGACGGAACGTCACTAGTTCCAAGCCATGCTAGACGCTCATATTCATGAGCAGCATTCCACGATCCACGATGCGGCGACTGACGACGTGCAGCTACTCTGAACTTAATGGTGTTCAATGGTAAGAGCCTACAATACAGGCTGATAATATAAGTTTTTAAACTGATATGGTCACTAGTAATATAATTAGAACTTAAATATTTACCATGTTTGGCTAATCATAGTGAGCCAGGAGTTTACTGAAACATTTTTTTACAAATATAAACACAAATACCCAAATAAAAATAAATCAAATAGATGTTCAATAACAAACCGTGACAATAAAGCCTAGCGGTGCGGTCTGCGGTTTTAATATTACACGTAATAACAATACTACCTGCTAATAACATAAAACCAAAAAGACCGTTGTGTTTAATTTCCATGAAAACAGTATATACAGTACTTTTACAACACTATTCGAAAATATATCTTTTCGGATAATATATCAGTGATATTACGCGGAAACGTTTTATGGACGCATTACGTAATGGGGTTCGTCGATATTTTATTCTAATACATAAATGTCGGTGGCGGCTAGTTAGGGCTTGTAGTGTGTGTTGTATTGTGTGTCTTTGCCTGGTTTGTTGATTTTTGTGGTTTAATCGTGCTTAAATCTCTTATTAATATGTTGGTGCTTTATTTTTATGAAGTAGGGATACGTTTAATAGTATATTTTGGTGCTCTGTTTTTAAAACTGAGGGTATCTTCAAAAGGCGCCTGGTTTCTGTAAGTTATAATAATCTGAAGAAATGTTTTGGTCGTCCATAGTAGTCCCCTAATCCTCTCTATATGATGTACAAACCTGGTGTCATTGAACACATTAGAATGTGACAGGGCTAAAAATTTTACAAGACTTGATTACATAATTATGTCCATACTAGAACTTTTGAATTATCTTCAATAAAATATACAAACACATAGTCTCATAACTAATTGAGATGTGTGGATATTAAAATAAAATAAAAATAATTTCTTAAGAATGATAGCCATCTTCAATTCACTTTACAATTTGAACTTTCAATTTTATTTTGTAAGTCAGGTAATATTCTAAAACATTCTCTTCAGCTAAACACGTAGTAATTGCGCACAAACTAACATACATACAGGTTTAACTGAGAACCTCCTTTTTTGAAGTTGTTTAAAAATAATATAAAGGTTACAAACACAATACAAAATCATATATACCATTAAGTAAAAAAAAGCAAACAAACAAACCATCTGACCGACATACGCACCAATAAATCTCAATATCCATATATAAAAATAAAAACAAATGTTCATCCGTATAATCACAAAACTCGCGTTGAACTCATAAAACAATGCGTCGATAACACAAATGTCATGTTACATATTTTATGTACTGATATGTTCGTAATAGTTGTTTTTACGATAAAATAATTATATACAGTACAAGAGTAATATCATGTTTTTGTTTCTCTGTAAAGTAGGCGGAGGTTCTTTTTTGTAGTTAAATTGCCCCACCCTATAATTTTCTCATGTGTCGAGAGTGCGTTAACAAAATACAAGTTCACATTCATATGACACCCAGACCCGAAACCACGATTTGTGGATCACACAAAGAATTGCTTCGTGCGAAAATCGAACCTGCAACACGTTTGCCCAGCCATCACGTCAACCGTTCAGTCAAATGCAATTGTTTTATTGTAATTAATTGATAATGAATTGAAACGAAGCTAATGACTATAGAATTAAGTCAAACTGTACTCTGAAAGATTTCAATATAACTACTTTTTTGTATGGGTCAACTTTTAAGATTGTAAATTCATTGTAAAAGTGACCGGCAGGTCTAAACAATATTAAAATACATAGGATTCTCAACCAAAATACAGTCGGATAAATAATTTAATTTAATTATTTATTTAAACAAAGAGTTATGTCACCAATTTGTTCTCACGCTAAAATTAAAATAATTAAATTTTCTAACCACATTATTATTGAAATAATTCGATCCATATTTAGTTTTGAATTTAATTAGCGGTTAATATTGTTAACTAACGATTCGGCTTGTCATATCGAAATAATTTATTTCTAAAGCGTAATTAATTTACTGATAGTCAGTTCAAAAATATTTGACATGTTACCGACCACAAATTATTATTGATGTCAAAAAGATAAATATGAAATTTAATATTTGTGGGTTTAGATGTGAACAAATACAACGTAATTGGAAGCTTTAGTCGTAAACAATAATGTCATAACAAGAATTCTTTATTAAAATAAAATAAATCAATAATTATGGTGTAAATAATAAATATAAATAGTTTGGCAATTACTTAAACTGGATTCAGATTTTCTTATTTCTGCAGGAATTCTAAGAAATCCTTCCCTTTTTCACAATCATCCAAATTTTTGGGACAATCATCCAATGGCTTCTCTCGTGTTGGGCGAAGCGAGAGGTAGTGTCACTCTTACTGAGTAGAAACCACCCTGTACCCACTTCTGCTTTTCGAGTCGGAGGCCCGGTAACCCTAGGCTGTCCGCAGCTTAGGGTTGACTTTAGCTCGACTGGGCCCCTTCGGTGGTGGAGGAAATCTTTCTTAATGTTCATTTTATCTTTCCAAAGAAATATCATCTCAAGAATGTCACCTTTCTACTACCATGGCGCCTAATTTTTCATAATATTATATTATACACAATTTTTCCACTAAAACACGTGTAAAACATGTGTGTAATCATATATTTTAACCAAAAGATGAATTTTGCATTGGTTACTTTATCTGCATAACGTACTACACACACCTTTACCTACCAGTATAGCCCGCGTCTCACGTCGGAATCGAAAATTGCACCGCAACCTACGAGTAAGGAGGGAATTGGAAATATTTTTACCTTAATTTAGAACTAGAAATAGAGGGAAATGTCAATTTATTTACACGTGTTGTACGAAATAGAATTTATGTTTTATTTTATGAAATATAGAGTTATAATTTATTTCTGTGATCTAATTTGAAAGTCTCATGTATTATAACGTCATGGAACAAAAGAAGAAAGCTACAGATCTTGTAACTAAACAGAAACAGCTAATAGAAAATGATTGTGGACTATAGACTTCAAACATTTGCAAATAATGTTTAAAGAAAGGCATGACATGTGTTGTATGCAATAATGTAGTTAGTAAAAAATTTTTTAAATATAATATTATTCCATGTTTGACGCAGTGGTGTGGTTAGGAAACAAGTTTGGTTAAAACTAGGACAAATAATATTATATTATATTCAATTTATATCCATAAATCAAAATCTAGTCAGAAAATATCTAAAACATGTCCTAAATATATTCTACGTAGGTTTTTGTTTACTTTATGTCTATTAAATAAAATACTTATCAGATTCTCAGTTGTCATATTGATAAATTACTAAACCTAAACACTAAGTATTTCGAAAACATTATTTTTTCAATATAAAACACTAATGTTACCTAATTACAGTTCATCCTACACAATGTAGGATACTTAAAGTCAATGACATAGAATTTAGTACTTTTACTACTTTAGTGTTTCATTCTTAATTGGTTTTCGATTGATTGAAAAAGTGACCGTTTACTAAAAATGTAGGTGGTAAAAACGATGGACTAGAATTTTATATCATGAAAGGTACAAGGTATTTTATGTCACGAAAAATACAATACATGATAGGACCGGATATGAAGAATATATCAAGGAGTTAAATACAACGTCTAATAAGGTTATCAACTACAACGACTAATGACATTATAAATAAACAGTATGCTAGTCAGACTAATACATAAGGTGATGCTGATGGTTCAAGTGTGGGAGAGCCATGCTTCGGCACGAATGGGCCGACTAGAGTGATACCACCGCCTCATAGACCGACGTGAAACAATGCTTACGCTGTGTTTCATTGTGTGAGTGAGGTTACCGGAGGCCCAATTACTTTCCCAATCTTCCCAATCCTCGATTCCCCAACAATCCTTAAATTCCGAAAGACCGGCAACGCACTGTGTTTTAAGTGTCCATGAGCGGCGGCGATTGCTTACCATCAGGTGATTCGTGTGCTCGTTTACCGGCTTATTCAAAAAAAAAAATAAGGAAAAGGGAACACAAACAAAATAATTCAGTGTAAAACAATTCCCAAAACGGAGAATCAGCCATGTCACTTCAAAACAAATACCTTCACACTTTTTCCTACTTCATAAAGTTCCCAAATCGAGTATCAACCTCCAAAGTCGTGTATAAGTCTCCGGCCGACTTGAAGTTAAAACTCCTTGTATCAAGACGGCCTAACACAAAACCGACGAAACTTCGCCCATCTTCCTCGACTTTAATACGAGTTTCGTATTTCGGACGTTATCGTTATAAAATCGAAGACGTGTCTTACTTTCCTTATTGTACTTTTATAAAGTCAACACTATAACATATTGTATGAGAACATTCATCTTATATGTTTTAAACCGCCCTTTATCATCGCTTTAATCCCTCTAAAATCACAATTTACTGCAAAAATAGCGAATGTTTCACAAAAAAATCCATCAGCAAATTTTAATTAACAAGAACGAAACTGTTCAATTAAACTCGTTTGAACAGTAACAGCCAATCAACAAAGTTCGGGCAACACTAATTATGTTACATTTAATGACAACAATAAAAGTACAAATAGTCGTCAGGCCATTCATATAAAAATTGACTAAACACGGCACGTGGTTCCCGCTCTTGGAGGGAAATAGCTGTGAGGATACAAAACATTTGATATCGTCCCTCCCCTCACCCTCGGAGCCTTTAACGGCGAGTTCAGTTCAGTCGAACGGGACGCTCCGACAAGAGTGGCCGCCTCGTCCGAGAACAGAGACGTCACGAACTTTCTGTTACGTCACACGTACAGCTCGAGGGTGAAATTCTGATCGTAGATAATAGTGTCCCTCTGAGGGAGGTTTATAAATTGGTTCTGTGGGATGGTGATTTGATAAAAGTGCGATGGTGCGTTGTCGAGGTGTTAAGCGAGTGACCATCATGCATGCCTGCACTACCTTGCTGTGGTTGGTCACCTGTTTCAACGGTAAGTTTCGTACTCAGGGTCAAACTGTACAAAAAGGGGTTGCGGGGTAATTCGATGCGGTTCGTTGGTTTCAACCGTTACAAAGTTTTAACCGTATTATTTTATTTTATAAAGTTTTTGCTGTTCAAATAATGCGTTCACTTAAAATGTGTGCGTCTCAAATTTTAATTTACTTTTTAAAATTTTATCGGGTGAGAGAATTTAAACCGGGTGGCAGTTAATTCGATAAAATGGTGCGCCTTCTGAATATTCGTTGGACCGTACGTGTTTTCAGAGTTATGCGAATTCGATGGTCGTCCAAAGCATGGTAAATTAAATTTTGTTGCCTGTTACATGAGAGGTTTGTTTCATCTGTTATTGGAAAGTTATTTATCAGGAATTTAATTTTGATCTGTCTTTTATGAATCGTTTATTGGCAATTTGTTTCATCGAAATTAAAATCGTATCTCTTTATATTTTAAGATAATATATTACGATTTTTTTAATAGGGACATTGATAGTCTTAGTTATGGTTGGCAAAGTACTTCGAATAGAAACGTTAACCAGTTTCTTACTTTTTGTAGACTGTGCGGTTCGGTTATGTTTATAAATAAAACATAGACCGAAAAATGAAATTAAACATAATAAACATTAATTACTTAGTTCCTAAAATCTGTAAGTTAAAGTTAAGTTTAAATTTCATGAGGCTGATTTTTATTGCCTCGTTCAGTTCAGTTTTGTAAGAAGTCATTTAAAAGTCATCAGGCTCAAATGATTCTTCTTTTTTTCTGCAAATAATGAGGGAATTCTGAACTTTTACGATAGCATTTGGCAGGTTAAGAAGTTAAGATTATTTTATTAGACTTATTTTTATATTGGTAAGAGCGTGCCAAAAATATGACTACCTTTTTATGTAGAGACGTATTTTTTTTGTTATGTTTACGATGAGACTAGTCTCATAACTAGTTATTTCGAAGTGAAAAATGTCATTTCAAAAATTGAAATGTTGGTTTTTCTGTTTATACCTTTATTTATTATTTTATACATTACTTGTAGTAATTTAAATACCGGTAAACTATGGCAACTTTACCGGGCCCTTGGCAACTTTACCATACTATAGGTATTCGGTATAAACTCATTTATCTAAAAATCTACCCACTAGAATTCTGTTTTGTAATAGAAGTATTTTTTAGACATTAAAAGGAAATATTTACTATATTTTGCGTAGACGTAAGACTGCTATTATGCCAGTAATGGCCGTCACAATGTATGCGTGAAAATGAGCTAAAAGTTAGTTGTTCCTAAATTGTGCTTACAGAGCCTTAACTATTTGTCACAGGTGAGTGAAATTTTGATCTTGTATGTATATTATAGTTGGGATTACTACTGTAATGTCAGCAATTGCTTTTTCTTTTATTTATTGATAAATAATCGCTTCGGTAATGTTGACACAGGTTAGGTAAAGTTGCCACGGCCTGCTTTGTGGCAACTTTACCTACAGTTAGGGTTGGCAATAAATGTTTTTTTCTTTTTTGTGTGTATGTAACCATTTTCGAATACCTAAATTTCACAGCATAATAGTGAATATCCTGGATGATAAGATATAATGTATTTAATAATACCTCTTGTTTTACAGCCAAAATGGCTCCCATGAAACAAAACCGCAGAAAACTCGGAGCTAGACACTATAAAAATTATACGGAAGTGATGTTATAATTAGCTATGGAGATAGTGAAGTCATAAAATTAAAAAGTCAAGGATTAAACATTATTTTGTAGCCTTTTTTACAATTTTAAACATAAATACTTAAAATTTTAGAACTTAATTTAGTTTAAAAGGGAATAACATTTATGTTAGAAATTTGTGCGTTTTTTTACTTTAGGTTTAAGGTTTATTAATTTTTTTTTAAATATACATGTCATAAAAAAGTTCCTCCTTTTTTGACAACCCCGAGCGTAACAAATTATTTGTATGTAAATTACGATGAAACCCGTGGCAACTTTCCCTAATGTCTGTGTAGCCGTTATCTTTATAGATTTCCTCATATTGTTTGCATTATAATACGAAGAGATCCTAGATGAAGCCCTCTGTACCTCAACAACTCTTTAATATGCAATACACGATGAATACGGCGCGTAGGTAAAGTTGCCAAAAATTTGGTATCTTTACCCATGTTGTTTTTTCTTTACTACGGCTAAAATAAGTGTTTGTATATAATGACGATTACGGTAAAGTGAGCCAGATAGACTACAATTCTAAATATATAGTTTTGGTTTCTATGCGTCTTATGGTTAAAAATATATTTCGTGTTTTGTTCTAAAATATGGTAAAGTTGCCATGTTTTACGGTACTATTTTACTACTTCTTCAAAAGTAATTAGCAACTCCATTGAAATCACTGGACTCAAACAAAAATGGATGCCGTATAATATTGGCATTCGATATTAAAATTTAAATTAAGAATATAATTAAACGTCATTCATACATACAATTAAAAACAAATTGGTAGCTATTTTAATTCTGTGGAACATAGCAATTACAAAAGCCTGTAGACAGGATATTCAGTACATAAATTAAAAAATAGTAATTACTCTCTCCAATACACCACGGAAATAATTATAAAATATCGCGTCAACATAATGAAAAATGTGAAATTTTGTAAAGGCGAAATACTAGGTATTCTGTGATGAATTGATATTAAAACGTAGCCCGAACTATAGGCAATATTAAAATAAAATTGTTAGCACGATATTGCTTTTCGTTTTCACTTTAAATATTCATGTTTTTAGAGAAGTAAACATTGATGATATTGAAATTGAGCTCTCGAAAACTCTAAAGAGCCTCGACCATTACCTTTTCTTTTCATTATTCGCTTTGAAATTAGTTGCCAACTTTTTTCCTGCGAAATTGATACGATCTCCGGCGAATAGAAACCGATCTCGAATTAATTTCTGTAAATGCTAAATACGGTCAATATGGTTTCCGAGTTTTTATAGAGCGTGTCATAAATATATGAACGTTACATTCATGGTCTTATACTATATCACATTTTGTTTAATTTTAGTGTAAGTGTAAGTAAGCTGACCCCCTATTATATTACATGGGACTGATAACAAAATGGTGAAAAGTGGTTATACATTGTACAGTGGCAATACGTGCAGTGCATTTCTGTCTACCCCTTCAGGGCTAAAAGCGTGATAATACAAATTTGCCTTAAAGATTAGAGCAAAAACTTCCCGTTTATGATTACTCCCGCGATAAGACATTTAGTAGGTGAGGCCTACTAGCTACACCTGTGAGCCGTGTAGCTGTGTATGTAGGTTAGAGGTTGTCGTTAAAATGTTTTATGTATAATTTACTTTATGATAAAACTAGCTTCTTCCAGCGACTTTGTCCGCGATCCCGTGTGATAAAAAGTATCCTATCACCCAAGTCAGCTCATAGTCTGTTGTATACCAAGTTTCATCAAAATCACTTTAGTAGTTTCAGCGTGATTGAAGGACAAACATCTAAACATCCAAACAAACAAACCTTCACATTTATAATATTAGTGTGATATCTTAGTATTTTAAAACTTGGACTAAGTTAATTTGAAGTGTAGAAGGACTTCAATGATAGTAAAATTATTTCATATTTATGACACAACCCCTATACGAGTACTCATGTCTATAAAAGAGAAGCCTTTTAATGGTTTACTAAGAAGTTTATTGAGGTTGTTAGAACTAATTATTTTGTGAACGAATGTATTATTATTTCTATTTTATAAATATGAAGTATAATTACTTCTCAGTAATTTTAATTAGGTACTTATAGGAAGTGTTTATATTTTGATTATAAAAAAAATAACGGTGTTATTTTTTTGTGTTTCTTGTATACATTACTTATTTAACAATTATTTTAGATCGGACCAATTTATTTCATAGACTTTTTTGTATTTTAATGAAACATTGACTTTTTCCTCGAGTAACCTACATCTGTAACAATTAATACCTTGATTGTTGAACTGAATATCAACTGGCAATTAATACCACAAGCCGCATTTACCCACCCCATCTCGTATTAAAATTAAACTATCAACCATAATTCACTATTGTTCCACAGGACCCCTCTAACTACCGATTCCATTGTTCTAGAATTATGATTCATATCATAAATCCTTACTGCAACATAAACAACGGAGAAATACGTTCACCAACTATCAAATACAAAAGGTATAATAAATCCTTAAATTTTAACTCCAACGTTTGAATATGTGATTTATATGTAGAAGCATAGTGGCCAGCAGGTTAACCTACTCCTTCCTATCAAACTAGATTTTCAACTGTATTGTTTGGATATAAAATCGAAAATGCAATGAAAAATAAATACAGATTGGGGTAGGTTGTCCTGCAGCAGACGTTCTTTGGTCGGTCTTTGGCCCAAACAAACAAAATGTATCGTGCAACATTGCATTTGCAAGTGCATTATGCCATCGACCAACTCAACAGCAATTCCATTCTCACCATATAGATGGTTGGCAGGCCACAACCTTGTGCTATTCACGTAACTTTCTGCCTCACACAGCTAAACTGTGGAATGAGCTATCGTCGGTGATATTTCCGAACCGATACGACCTTCAACCTTCAAGGAAAGAGCGTACTCCTTTTTTAAAGGCCGGCAATGCACTTGTGACTCTTTTGGTGTTGCGGTTTGGTCCATGGGCGGCGCTGATCGCTTACCGGTGATCCGTCTGAGCCAATAAAGATCCGAAGACCACAAATTAAGATTGCTTTGTTGGCTTTCTGTCTAGTTGATATCTTGACTTTATGCTACTAGTAACGCCAAGTTTCAATATTGTACCTTTTTTGAGGGGAAATAATTCATCCAATGACTCCTCCCGCTTTGGGCAACACGAGCGGGAGTTCAGAGTCTTACTGACTAAAAACCACACTGTTCCTACTCTTACTTTTCGAGCCAGAACCTCGGTAAAACCATGAGGTAGTGCGTAGCTCTCAATATTGTACCTATTTGTCGAATTTGCTTACTGGAAACAAAATAACTTTATTTAAAGCAAACACCACCGTGCAAAATATATGACAACTTCAAGAAATTGATTTCCTATTTACTTATTATTATTATTTATTTATTATATGTCTGTTCTGTACATAATCTCGGGACCACAGGGTCCCGGACCTTTGGAAGGCGTACGAGGGGCCGAAGCCAACTCGCAGAGGCCCGTTGAACAATTTTGATCTAAATGTAATGGGACATCAGCCGGCGATTATCCCTGTATGCACTATGGAAGTACACCAAAGGACAATCCCCGGTTGATGCAGGACTATTGCGAGATATGGTAAAAAGGAAATGATAGGGATATGGGTGTGGGTGGCTGTGGAATAGTTAACCGGTTAAATATGGGGACTATGGCCCCTGCCCCTGACCAATATTGAAAAATACGGATAAACAGGCAGGGGTTATTATTTATTTATTATATTATTATTATTTATTTATTATATTTTTTTATTATTTCCTATTTATTTATTTATTTCCTATTTCTTATTTACATTGTAAATACCCTAGGAAGATTCAAAGACCACATATTAAGTCAGCTTCATTGACTTTACGTCAAATTGATGAGTCCCCTTTATACTGAGTTCCCATCAAGTCCGTAGCTGATATTTGATCTTCTTATTTTTTTATATCAGTAAGTAGTTTGACAGTAGATCGTGTGATAATAGGATTATTGGTTAAGTTGTAACTTGATAGCTTTTGGTTTTTTAAATTACTTCCGATTTCATGTTCCCTGTGTCTGATTTTTTATCATTAAAATCTCACTATTTTTTTGTTTTGTTTTAATTAGTATAAGTACACTTGCCTCAAACATATCACGGTATTTTGTTCTTCGGAGTCATAAAAGTATTTTTGTTATAAAACCTTTGTATAATATAAGTCTATATTTATAATTTTAAATACTGTTTGCCGCACTCCGAGTAGTTTAATGATTACTTAAACTATTCCTTAAGTAACCATTAAATGTATCTGAGTATAACATCGATTTATTAAGAAGAACCTCTATCTTTAAAAAACAATAATATCACGGTAGAAGCTAATAGTTTATGGATATTTAAAAAAAGTTATATAACAGACAAATAAAATAAACAAAAAGTTGAAATAAAACATATCAAAATCTAAATGAAGTCGCAAAAATAAAGTCATATTTACCGTTTTCCATAAATAGCCGCTGTCTACGACACGCTAAGTATTTTTCATTTCAACTGCCAAGTATTAAAGGTGCCTATTTTCAAGTGACGTAAATTACTCAACATCATTTTCGGTGAAACAGATTGGATGAATTTAATTTAGAGATTTTAGAGAGCGTTTTATCAAACTGGTAGCGTTCCAGATTAAGATAAATCAAATGACGTCTCGTTACTCTAAATTGATTTAGTATCTATCCTACAAGAAAATTAGATGAAAAATCTGATTTGATGCGATGAAATGTAAAGAAATATGTATTTAGATTAGTATATTGGATAATCAAACTTTCTAGATTATTTGATAACTAAGTTTAAAACCTAAAAAAGCCGCCTTCAAAACCTTCTTCAGAAAACCTCCTTTTTTCGAGTTTAGTCGAAACTAGGATAGTAATTTGAGGATTAATACTAATTCAGAAGTTCTTGTATTGCAGTACTTTAAAGCGGATTTTATGATAATGATAAAATATAAATAATAGATTTATGAAAATGTAACCAATTTCTTTTCCAATGGAAAATGAGATAATTATAAGGATTTTCTTATTATAATATCCTACTAGAGAATCACACTCTATTAGAGAATTAAAAACGAGTTGCTATGATAAGGATTCAATTATAAATACATTTGTACGAACTCCTTCTAAGATTACTCAACTCTATGATTTGCTTCAAAGATGTAGATCAATCAACTTTATAATGTCCTACAAAGAGACACTGAGAATCATTTCAAAATACAAACGAAGTAGCAAATTGAACAAAATTGAAACTTACTCGATTCATTTAAAGACGAATGTTGTACAATGTCAGAAGTCATTGAAACAAATTCACGAAAATCTCGTACCTATAATTTTCGTCTCGTCTTTTACTTATCCGATCTCGTAAATCACTTGAGTAGGGGTTGTAAAAAAAAGGAATCTACACTTAATTCCTTCAGTAGGTATCTCACTACTTCACCGAGATTTACGGCTAATAAAATAACTTTGCTGCTTCTTGATATAACTTTTTATTATATTAATGTTTGAAGTTTTATTTGCTATCGGTACTTACTTTTTATTTTTGCCCCATAATGACTCTTCTGTTTGTTTTACTTGGTTCAGGTAATGTTGGATTATTGAGAAAGTGTCTTCTTACATAATACGTAACAAATACTTACCTGGCGGTGGCTGAGTGCCGCGCAACATGTCGCGGGTTCGATTCCCGCACGGAGAAATTCTCTGTGTGGTCCACAAATTGTGGTCCGGGTCTGGGTGTGATGTATTTATGTGTAATTGTATGTTGCTAAACGCACCCACGACACAGGAAAAAATCCTAGGGTGGAATAAAGTTTATAAAAAAGCAACCAAAAAATATACAGAGTACGGAATATTATGCACAACTCAATACCATTTAGTAATACTTAAATTTTCTTTTTTGAAATAAAAGTAGCTTGTTATAGGATCGATTCATTATTTGCATATTAATTATTTATTAATTTTCTTTAAATGAAATATGTATACGTATAATGCATATTTCATTTAAAGAAAATTAATAAAACTTAATAATAGTCTACTGACACGACTATAATTGAAATCCTAAGTAAAAATATGATAGCTTAAAATTACAAGAAATATAATATTATTATATATTTCATTTAAATATTCCATTTCATTTTGCATAATATGTCTACGTTTAACGCAATTCAATAAAACTGTTATTTTAACTGACAGTCTTTTTCGTCACATATTTTTTTCATTCAATTAAATATAAATTATCGTCATTTTGCGGGTTTTATTCAGTTTCTTTTTTTTCATAAAACGTGATATAAAAATCCTGGCGACTATAAATTTAAAAAAAAAAAAACAATTGTTTTAAATATTGCAGCTTTTATGAATGATAGTAATTTTTATTTGTTGTAGTTAAATTAATGGTCAGCCTTTTAGCTTAATCAACTTTTCATGAGGATTTGACTTGTTCTAATTTTACGCTTTTTATGCCCGAACAGAGTAACTAAGGTATACAATGTAACCAGTATGTAACATATACTGGTACATAATATTACTATGAATCCCGTGTCATAGACAGTGAACCTATTACAGAACTTATTACAACTAGTAAACTTGAAGGACAGAGCCAGTAGACATTATAATGTACATATATATACGGTATGATGTATCACTTCATACATTCTCAAAAAATCATAAACATTGTCCATATATAACACGAACGAACCTCATTTATCGACTATCGTATTCCGATATATCGTTTCGTCTCGCATCATTCGGAAAATTTGACCGAAAATCGTAATTCAACCCTAAAAAATGACAATACCCGACGAAAATTCGTAACATGAATAATCGAAAATCCTATAAAATTGGAAGGTTAAGTATCTATCAGTTGGTAGGTATAGAGCGGCATTTTGTGAATAAAATATTAGTCGGCCAGGGTTCTAAACGAGCGTCGTCCAAATCGGGTCCCATCGATCAAAGAAATCACATCTCATCTATAATGTACCGCAGAGTACCGCGTAACAGTTAAATCATTGTGGAAACACACTGCTCGAATAGGGTTGCGAATTGTGAAAGCATTGCATGTTGTTTTAGTGTCTGATAGAAACCTATTGCATAAGGATTAAAAAATATTATAATTCCTTAAGCAAAATATAAGCAAATTCAATTGCAAAAAAAGGCATTTACGTCAAAAAGCATTTATTTCAAAGTAAAACCAACTAAAACATTTATTTAAACCATAAATGGTAATTTTTTAGGTAAAACGTTATTTTGGCTATAGATTATAGTGAAACAGTTAATAGCGAACGTTTGAGGAAATCATTTGAAATATACATACAAAGACACGATCAAATTAATATACCTACATTCAATTATACATAGATAACACGTTACCTGTTATATAACACGCATGAGTAATTAATGCTATAACGAAATCATCTTACATACGGCTACAGGAACATCTCAAACCAAATCCCTATAAGTGTAAACAAAAAACGCGTCCGTTCCTATCCACGCTCTCCGTATGTTTCCACTTTTTCTGACGCTCCAGTATTTTGGGTAAATGACACTTTGTTTATAGTAATAAATTCAATACCCACTATATATTATATTTTTATGTGTTGTTCGCACGCAAACCTCGTAGCATACATAACAACTTTATAATCAGTGTAATGGTCGCGTTAAATATGTCCCAAATTAACATTGCCACGTAATTTGCATTTATGAAAAGTGGTTTTTGATTAAGTGTATTCTTTAGTAGCTGTTGTGTAGGATTTGTGGTTGTAAGTTGGACTGTACAACGTGAAGTTTTTGTTTTTTATATTATAAATTTGAAATTGCCAATCCACCTTGAGTAAGCGTGGTGACTGATGCTCAAACCTTCTCCGAGTGAGAAGAGGCCTTTGGTCAGCAGTGGCCAGTTATAGGCTGTTGATGTGATGTGACATAAAAACAAGCCTTTTTATACAAAAGGTATAGGCAGAAGTGCGCATATTACATGTGACACCCATTTTTCGCTACAGTCCTACGTATAGGGGCTGATTCTATTGAAAAAGAAATATTATAAATTCTTTACATTATTCTGTGGAATGTACATCACGACCATATCGGTAGGTAATTACAAATTCAGGATTATGAAAATATTAATTTGAAGCGGTCTTTGTGAGATAAACTCTGTAATCCATTTTAATTATGATTTATCACACACAGACGTGCTTTTACTGAGAGTTGAGAATATTTTGTTCATCGTAAATAACATTACATAGCAGAAAATCTTTTTTTTTCTTAGGTTGTTGATATCTCTATCTTTATAATATAGAGATGTTTATACACCGAATTGTGTAATAACACCTCCATCCTTATATAGAGATATTAATACACAATTCAATGTGTTATTTGGTCTAGTCTAAAAAGAGGATCAAAGGAGAAGATTTTAACTTGCCAAAATCTAGCAAAAGGGTTAAGCGGCCTATTTTACTAGGCTTTTTCTTCGGGGTCCAAAAAAATAACTATCGGCTTTGTTAAGAAATGAGAGTAGGTCATTTAATAGAATAGGGAAGATGACTAATTTTTATTTCAATAGCCGTCTTGTAAATGGTTTTAAAACATTAAACACGTATTATATATTTTCTTTGCTTAAAAAATACTTTCGAAGATATATAAAATTTGAAATACCACGTGATTTCACTTCTAGGTCCGTACGTAGTACGTAGTTTTCTACGTAGAAAGGACGTATTTGCTCCCATTCCTAAACTTTGATTCGTTCTATCTAAGTATTGTTATTTTATATCTCAAAATAATAAAAAAAATGCGGGTCGTGTGACGGACTAAATAGATTTTTAATTTTCATACTCCGTCAATTTCCCTATTGTGCTAATAGGCAACAGACGTAACCTAAATCACGATGGCATTAGAAAACACAACAGGCAAAAATTGTAAGCACTATAACCTTAACTTAACACAAATAATACCTTACATCCAATTTCAGTACCTACAATATAAAACTTTTTAAATTCACACCCAAAGAATGACTCACCTAGAAACATTATTTTATCCTAAACTAAAAGCTAGAGTAAAAACTTCTAGGTACAAATTGAGATATACAATACCAGTTTATCGTGGTCTCGCTTTGTAGGACCCTTCTATACTTTCGAAGGTCAGCTTATACTGGTTATGTGTAGTTTGATGTGGAGCCCTGTGTACCTCTGCAGAACTTTTCTACTTCACCACATACAATTATTTGTAACAGTAGCGGCGTCATGACGTGGCACTAACTGCTAACAGATGACCTCTCTTTTCAGGTCAGACCCCCAAATTGTATGTTTATATTCTAAGATTTTTGGAATTGATTGTAAGGGTTGTTATTGGGAACTTGAAAGGTTCTTATGTAACTTAAACACATGTTTACTCATTGAACTTAAGCAGAGGTGCACATGTTGGATATAGGGAACAAATATACATATGGGCGCTAGTTATCCAGCAACTTTTCGAAATAACTGTTTAGAAGAAATAAGAAAGTAGTCGATATACAATAAAATCAGGCCTATCATGTTTTTTTGTGTACTAACGTCAAACGAACCGGCTTTAACTTTAGGTATTATTTTATATGTTTTCTTATTTGTCACATTCTTACTTAGTTAGGTAATGATTGATAAATTTTAAAATAATATCTCAGTTGTTTTTTTGCACCAGTAAACTGCTGTTTTTGATTTTATCACAACCCACAAAATGTACTTTCCAAGAAATGCTTTTTTTAGGAAATATGGTTTAGCTATACAGGATTTCATTCACCGTGGGTGCGTTTAAAAACAATTTCACTAACACATTACGCCCAAATCCAGAAATAAATTTAGAGGCCTTATAATTTCAAATTACCAGTCTGTTTTAAGGAAAAACCTTCGAAGTACTCAATAATAAATTTCACATAAAATAAAATAACAGTAATCGGCACCTCTGCTAATGAATAGTGTTGCGACAAATTGATAGGTTACGAGGGTGACTGACACACAAACACTTGGTTATTCAAAGGTTTTATGACGATATAAAAACTTTTTTCTTTCGTTTATTGTTTTGATGTTTTATAAAGGTACTTAATAGTTAAGCCTGATGGTAGGGTAAAATGACACATTCGTTTGTCAAGAAGAGAAGTAGGTAGTAATGTAATTGTAATCAGTATTCTTTTAGAAGTGTACTAGTGAGTAACCGTAAAATTCGAAGCAAGTTGCGTTCCATTGTCTCTGCCTAACCCCATGGAAAACAGGTGTGAGGTTATGTACGCACGTATTGGTGATTAATTCATAAGTACGAGTACCTATCAGAAAGTAAATAAAATTATTTTGACGAGTACATTATGTCAGAATTTGTAAGTTGTACCTACTACTAAATTAGATTTAAATTTCAGCCATGTTCGTTCCACTGCAGGGGAAAAGCCTATCTACCCCCCTTTCACTCCTCTAAAACTACTGAAAATTACGAAATTATAAAACTTCATACTATTTTTTCGACAATATCAAGTTGTACTTTAGTTCTTAGATCCATTAAGCTAGTACTAACTCAAACTTTACCGTTAATAATAACGCAAAAAACTTAATTCACGTAGGTATTTTCATTTTCAACAAGAACATATTTCATTTTTAAGTGAAAACCATTTTCAAGTCCATAAAACATAAAAAGAGGTTTTATTTTTTAAGATTAATTAACGAGCACCACGTAAAGGTACTCTATCAAAACATGGGACATTATCATGATCTCTTAAAAAAAGTTTTAAGGATTAGTTTAAATATTAAAATGATGAACGGCATTAAAAAAGCAGACGTGGTGTAGAGATTTAATCCCGAAATTTATGCGAAAAAAATTCATAACATACATAAAAACAGTATCAATCTAACATTCATTTTATCTATAAGTCCGTTTAATCCATCAGTTTAATTGAAAACACCATTTACCCAGTCTAGACCGAAACCAATTACAAAAAATAAACTCGAACTTGTTAAATATGTTTTTCTTTAATTCACAAAATTGGCTGCTTCAATTTCTAGGTACAAAAAGTAGGTATTATAAAGATAGCAACCGTTTTCCAAGGTCAATAGCCCTGTCGTCCCTTCTCAATTGACCCTGAATACCACGCGAGCTATCTAAAGGAGGGCCATAAAAAAGAAAGTTACACAGAAGATTTATTAAAAAAGATACTCATGAAGTTTTACTACTAGAAATAAAATAAGAGGTATAGATATTCGATACGAATCATTTTCGTTAAAAACATAACCCCATTTTTATGCTAGAAATAGCGCTCGTGTGTTACGTTTCTGAAATATTACTGTAGGTATAAGTTAAAGAAGTTTCATAACGCTTGATGTAGAAGTAATATTTGGTTAAGAAATATTTCTTTTGGTAGTATGTAATGTTTGATTAATTACTTTATGTATTATCAGAATTGAATAGTAAGATATCTTCAAAGGTCTAAGTCCAGAAAACCGTTTGTTTGTTGTTGATTGTTGATGCTATTTGCATCACAAAAATAACGTGTTTTTTTATATTCTCAATCAAAGTTTAGGGACTACGGACTACGTAACTGGTTTTATCGGGGCTCCGGCTCGAAAGGCAGAAGTAGGAATGAGGTGGTTTTTAGTCAGTAATAGTCACCTCGTCCAAGGCGGTAGAATTCATTGGATGATTGTCCCCCTTAATAAAAAGGACTTTACAAGAATTAGTATGGGAATATTATTAAGACATATGTATATTTTATTACGTCATGAACCTTCTGAACCTTCTTTGTTGAATTAGAACTCGATTGTTATGTATCATTGTATAGTGAACAGAATACTAGGTGGAACGATTTGTACAAATGGTATTGGTTTCTTCGATGTAAAGAATGTTTAAGCTTTTAACTTAAAATGTTGCTTGTAAGGGAAAGGTTCATTTGTTAGATAGAAATTCCGATGAAGTATCTTTTCAATGGCGTAGTTTGATAGATACGTAGTTGATTGAACTTTCTTTACGAGTTTTAGAGTATAGTTAGATAGATACACATACATCTACCTAGTTTAGGTATGTTTTTATTTGATTTTGGTTAACATCATATCACATCAACAGCCTATAAGTAGCCACTGACCAAAAGCCTCTTTTCCAACGGTTGAAAATTTGAGTTTATAATTTTATTTATAACTAGCGGACCCGACAGACGTTGTCCTGTCTACACGTCTTTAATTTGAAAATTTGTCGGATCCAATGTAAAACATTCCAAAATCAACAACTACTAATAAATTAAAAATTAATTAAAAAAACATTGTCCAGCGGACAAAATTGTGAATCTAAACCATTCTCAGATCCCCTTGAACACACACAAAAAATTCATCAAAATCGGTCCAGTCGTTTAAGAGAAGTTCAGTGACATACACACTTACAGAAGAATTATATATATAATGTGATAGGGTTGGGACTTCTAACCCGTTAAGGCTGAGTACTACATCTAATTTTATTGACAAAAAAAATAATATGGGGGGTTGAACCCCTAATTGAAAATATTGAAAAATAGTGATTTTTTCGGTAAGAATAATTCACAAATGATTTTTTTTCTCACCAAAACATTATCAAACATATGAAAAAAGTAATGAATTAGTTAGCCAAGGTTATTAGCTACCGTTTGTCGTCTTTTTTTTGTTTCTACGACGCATACAACCTTTGATATCAAAAAAAGTAAAAAAAATATTAAAATGGCCATAATTTTTAGGGGGAGAGGATTCGACCCCTTCGACCCCTGACTTTTGTCGATAAAATTAGATGTAGTATTCAGCCTTAACGGGTTAGAAGTCTCACCCCTATCACATTGTATAAAGATTAGAAATTGTAAGCCCAAGTTTACTCACGAGTTTTTTATTCACTGTTTGTCAGTGGTGTTTAAAATCCTAGAAAATAAATATAAATTGGAAAAAGTCACATTGGTATACTGTTGGTAGGTTTCGAACCGCACCTTCATGCATGAGAAGTGATGGTCTCAAACCTCCGGACCATCTCGACATTCTGTTATTCACGACAAATGTTTTTATTTGATTTTGGTCAAACAAGATGCTTTAGTCACAAGGCCAATAAACACTAAAACCGGAGTTCAATGCACTTTAATTTACTTCACTAGTTAAATAAATACTTCAAAGTACTATTTAGGTGTTAAATGAAAAAATACTTTAGTGTGAACACCTGACCTGACCTGAACTTAAGTTCTGAGTATTATTTCCAAATTGAGCTTATGTTGGTTCATCGATTCGAAAATTCTCAGTAGGAACCATTATAGAATTGGGATTCGTGCCCTGTGTGTGGCAATAATTTTGCCCCAATTGCTTGTACGAAGGTAGTAACGTGACCAATGTAGAGTACGGTTGCTATTAGGTATTTACAGTTAGATAAGCAAAAAAATATGGTTTGTCAAAATTCATAGCAATATCACGCATTTCAGATCAAATGCTAGGTTCATCACAATGTTTACTGACATTTATACGCTTAAACAAAGTCGGATTTTTTATCCAAAGATATCGTGGAAATCTTACGGCAAAAACTTGATGGTGCTTACAAAGTCGTGCGCAAAAGCTAGTTTACAGTAAACAGTGGGTGTACCTAGTACCTACCTAAATGAGTCCTTCCACCTTTATCAAGAATTTTAAGAAATTATCAGGGTTAGGTATATAGTTAAACGCCTAGTTAGTCTTATAATCACCCATCTAAGTACAATATTGACCTTCTTTTAAATATCATATCTCTTTCTCTTCTTTTAAACTTTGAAACTTTAACAAACAAATTCAACACTCAAAAAAATCTGTGTCAGGTTTGAAAAAGCCTCATATTTTAGGGTAGCAGTCATTAATGTCAGATCCAAGATGGCTGACTCATAAAATATGTTATTATAATGCCGTATAGGACCCACTTATGCCAAGTACGGTCACTTTACATATCGTCGGCTATTTTAAGTTTAGTTCAACCAAATGAGACGGTTATGTCGATCGTATTTTGTAGTAGTTAACGAGGCTGTTATTAAAGCTTTTTCTTTTGGAAATTATTTTGTTAGTTTTTACGAACAGAGTCTTTGCCAAGTAATGCGTGGAAATGGAATGATAATGAAAAGAGTGCTTTTCCACCAGAGATGTGCTGTGTCACGTTGCTGTGGATGCATTGGGGTCTTACCAGTCATATTCATTGATACACATACTGCAACTCAGCTAAGCTATGTTTTTATGTGAAAAGATGCGTGATATGGATGCGTGCTATGACTGTGTGCTATGGATTGCTTCCCTACAATCGATACATCGCATACTCAAATTGCGCGTATTCCTCGCACAGCTACATAGTGTAGTATCAGTGGAAAATGCCACATAGTTTCGCAGCTATTACATTTTCGTAGCATACCTACCTACATAGCACATCTCTAGTGGAAAAACACTCTAATGATGATGATGGTGAAATATTAAACGTCCTTTCATAAATCGTTGATTACAAAAATGCAATCTTATCAATATTTTAATAAACTAATACCGTTAATATTAGCGAATCTTTCCGAAGTCACTTACTATCTATAGAACTAAAGTGAATCTAACAGTTCTAAGAGTTGTTCTATTCTATAATACATATAATCATAATTTTATTATACGGAATCAACTCATTGACCTTGTGCCACGAGAAACTTAAAACAAGCCTATTGCCCTTCCAACATGGAGTTTCTTTATGAAGCACACTAATTAATCATCTCATTACCATGACATTAAGCTTTCTCACGACTCAATTAATCATTTTCGCATTAAGACACTGCGGTATTTACGTAACTTTGACATCGTATGGAGAGGGCGATGCACGAATAACTCCGATCCGTTTACGAATAACTGCAGATGCATACTTCATCCAGATTTCTAGAATAATCCAACTGTCGCATTTGATATAGCGCATACTGCTGTGACACGCGAATTTTTATTCTTACCTAACTTCTGTGAGGGATATCAGTTTTTGAATAATAGAATGTGATGGTATATTGATTGTTTTTGGGTGTGTGAGAACTTATTATTTAGAAAAGATAAGTATTCTATTAATACATTTAGTTTTTAGGCGACATGTTGTAGTCCCATTTTACCTTATAGGGAATAGCTCATTTTTATACATATAAATCTTAGGTTCTATTTAAAGTGCAGTATTTTTTTAATAAGTGTATGAAGTCTAGAATCATACTAAATCCATGCTAATTGATAGGTACGATTTTTTGCCAAGTTACTTGTAACTGAGCCTGTGTTGAGGGAAAATATTGGAAATATTTTGGAAACAACCCAGTACTCTATGGCAGTTCTAAATTCTCAACACAACACAAGCTTTCATGGCAGCAATATGACAAAATCACGCGAAATATCCACTGCAGCACAAACGCTCAAAGGGTTATGCACCGTTTACAGGCCAACACGGGTAGTTTCCATGTAAATTGGTGTGCTAGCAAAACCGCTGTGTATGCACCATCTGCGTATCATCTTGTGCAAGTAATAAAACCCGATTCATTGCAAGAAAATACTGCCGTCTGTTATACGAGGTTATTGGCATTGGGAGCAAAAGAACTAAGATTAACAGCTGATGTCTGATATGATTTAATGTAACCTAGAAAATGGTAGGAGTTATAATGGCTTCTAGTTCTAACTAGCGTGGGTATAGGTTGGCCAAAAATATTAATTAGGCTTTCAAATGTGACCTAAAAGTGGTAACTTAGTTTTAATGACAATACATCAGTTGTGACCCACATCGTGCAGTGTTGAAAAAAGGAAATAAAGACTGTGGGCAGGTTTGTCTAATCTTGACATTAAAAGAATTTATGACAAAATGACTGTTTTTGGTTGGTTATTGGTTATTAGTTCCACAGTTTTAGTACCTTTATGAAAAATGCTTAAGAGGTCAAGTACTAACAGACTACTATATTTTTTCATCTTGTCCGGCTCATTCAAATAAATTTAGACCAAAATTGTACTAAGCGTGGGTGACGTCCTTTAAATTAATCAAAATTTTAAGTAGATTGTAGGACATAGGTCAGAAACAAAGGGATCTTTTTGGAAGTTTGCCTGTTGACTATAGCCCCAGGCATACTTCGGGTATTCAAATAAGTACGTTAGGTCATAAGTATAAACTATTTTTGGGACAAGCCCGCCACCACCTCCCATCCCGCTGCAACTCCTGTAAGCCAGGATCTATAGTAGATACAACCATGAAAACACCGGAACATTCAGTGTTCCGGCGCGTCTCAGGGAACTGAATGACTTTCTTTAATCCCGCAACGAAACAAATCAGAAGATGTTATTAGAGGAGAAGAAAAAGAAGAAGAAAACTATAAATTTGTACAATATTATTGAATGCATTGTAAGCTATGCGATCTAGGTCACACAAAAACTATCCTTTCACCATACTTTCGTTACGTAACCTCGCAGATAACAAAACATAAAAAGGGGTTACTATATCTGTCCGAAAAAAATCGCCAGAGATAACGTGACCGCCGTTTTTAATGTCGTACCGGACACTGGCATCCGGCATGTTGTGCCGGCGTTAACGCCTCGATGGACCCGGGTCCGACTCTGTTCCGGCTGTTGCCCGGTAAAAGTTTTATGTGCTCGCTTTGTTTCCTTTTTTTTTTCATTTTATTTCGCGCCGAAAGTACTTTTTTACTATCGAATGGTTGGCTTGTGTGATCGGATGCTCTGGCTCTTGTAGTGTTGCGGGATGTTTTTTGGATGACGTCGAACTGAGCTCACATAAATTAAGTGCTGTAAATGTATTTATCTAGAAAAGTTTAGAACAAAACGTAAGTTGCAATCCGACTTTGTTAGCAAAACAAACGAAATCAAATGTGGCACTAATTCTTGTCTAATTCTTATTTGCAAAGTATATTATACTTGGATATAATCTACTAGCACATAGCAATATGAATTTGTAATGAATTTTAAAACTATAAACTGCGACCTCATACTCGACAGTAATTGCGGCCACTCAGCTAACGAGGCAGTCCATTAAATAAATATAATCTATTTAGTTTAAATATATTTTATATCACAAACAGTTAAAACAATTTACTCACAAATGTCTTATATAAACGTTGTTTACTTCTTTAGGCAAACAACCCTTCGACGTTTATAGGAGCTATAAATACCACAATTCTAATTCTCAATTAATCTATAAACACCATTTATCATTCGAGACCTAACAAACCATTTAAGACAAATTACAAGCACGCGTCTATTTGACAAGCGACTTGATAACGAAAAAGTACTATGAAAAATACACATCGGTGAACAATAAAGTGTACACACGTATTCCCTGCCATTAGGGGTGCTAATCACCCAAACATGGGCCAACACGTCACACAGTGATAAATTACACAAAATGTAACTGGTGTTTATCGATTATCGATTACAAAGTGACACGATTATTGCGACTCGCGTGTTGTCTGTTTTTAAATATTTGACAATGTACAAGCTACGATCATTTATCTTAATTTTTTCTTCAAAACTATTTTCTTGAAGTATCGAGTCTAAAATGCTTCCTGTATTTACCTTATTCTCTAACGAGTGTTATTCGATTATTAATCGATTACAATATGACATGTTCGGAAATACTCAAGTGTATCAATTGTTGCTAAAGGTCAATACGAGTACAGGTCTAATTTTAGAATACTTCCTACATTCCAAACTTTGGTAAGTCCCAAAATTTGTGCTCCAAATTGATATTAATAATTCCTCCAAACATTTCTCTCGAGCGGAAATCGAAACCTTGACCGACCGCAGACGAACGTGTAGGCATAGCATCACTTACTCCGGGTACACAGTTCAGATATTAAATTGGTACAAATAGTGACAAATTGTCAAGCCAAAATGACACCTCTTACACTGTTAAACAAGTGTGGGAGTGTAAACATCCTTTCTTAGAGAAGTTGTGTGGTTTTCCACGCTAATAAAGACGATTATAGCGTCAAAGCGTGTACGCCCACTGGTAGTTAATCGAGTAAGTGTTATTTCCTCACTATGGGGTTGTTGGCTCAAGTACTTGACAACAACGTCACGCCTTTTATCCCCGAAGGGGTAGGCAGAGGTGCACATTACGGCACGTAATGCCGCTATACAATGTACACCCACTTTTCACCATTTGTGTTATAAGTCCCATGTAATAGGGGTGAGCCTATTGTCAAGACTGTGCTAATATGAAATCTATTCTTATGGAATAAAACTGAACCATAAATAGATGTTTTTTGGGGCATTTCAATGTAAAACTGCCAGTCTAAATTGAAAGATTATAGTACTATCTTGTCCTTGAGGAAGATTATGTATAGAGTTTCAACACAACGCGAGATTCCAGTACGACTTTTTACTAAAGGAAAATGTGCTGTGTGTGAGCACGTACGGTTACCAATCCCTTTGTTGTCATATCAACATCGAAAACGTTCGGAAAACTTCAGGATCAAGAAATTCTTATTACTTTTCCCCAAAGTTACATTTATAGCAGCAATTAAAAATCTAATTTCCATTTGATAAGTTGTAAACAGAATTTGTGAGATTAATTTTTAATAACTCTTGTTTGAGTACAACATTTAAGTAGGTTAACTTTATTCGATCAATTAAAAGTTATTTGATAAAGGTCATAGTATTTAATTCTAATCTTTGGGTGTTATTATAAATTTATTTATTTCCTTTGATGAACTTTCTATTTTACTAATTTCGTATTTTGTTTGAGAAAAGGGCCGAAGTACCTATATCTCACTAATAATAATAGATGTGAAAGTTTGTTTGTTTGGATATTTGTCCATCAACCACGTTGAAACTATTGAACAGATTTTGATGAATTTTGGTATACAGACAGGGTAGAAGCTGACGTGGGTGATAGGACTTTTTACCTCACGAGAACGGGGGCGAAGCCGCTAGGAGAAGCTAGTCGATAATATTTACAGGATGTCTTAAATGTATTTATTACTATTTTTTTAAGACTGGTACCGGTTTAGAGCGAGAATAAGACATCTGAATACCCATATAAGCAGAGGATCTATCCTCCAAGGTCAGCCGTATTGACATAATTATATTAAAGTCGGTGTTAGATTTGATACTAAAAATAAAAATGTTCATCGTTCCACAATTTTGTAATAAAAATCTCAATCAAACAAAGCTTGTTAAATAAATAAAAAATAACTCTTAAATACGAAGGTTTTATATCCCACGTAAATCTAACCGCCATAAAACAAAATGATTTTAACAAAAATAAATAATACACATTTTGTCGTAAAACCCGGACTGCCTCTCAATAAAGGGATTAACAACTAAACACCTACTCATGGAAAACCCACAACAAATATACATTTTCATGTACAAATAATCCCAAAATAATTGAGTATCCAAAGCTATTAGAGTTTAAACAGAGTAGCAAAGTGGCTTCGAGTTATTGATGTTTGTTTTTCATTGTTCCCTCAGTATCATTTATTTGTCGGGCCCTCTTTTTTGCACCGCAATGTACGAGCTGACGCGAACGGATGACGTCACATGGCGTAATGATTTGTAACTCCTGTTCGTTACAATTTGTTTAACCTTTTACGACATTGGTATGCAAACGTAATACACTTTTTTTGTTGTGTGAATATGAAAAATTACTTTTATGACATTTTTATAGACCTATTTTGTATTCTCAGGGGATGGACGGTTCGTGTGTATCGCTCAAAATTAACTGGTTCCATTAGATTTAAACATGATAAAAAATTCCACTGCTTTTTTAAATAGCATAACATTTTTTTTTATATAATGGTGCTTTCACATTTCAAAAGTATGATAAGAAAAGATTAGTATAAGGCAGGTTAATCTTTTATCCCACCCAAAACATAAATGTGAAAGGCTGCCAAGTTCGATAATATTGGAATGCTTCGCCTATAAAAGAAGTGAGATCTAAATAAGTACCAAGTTCCATACACAGACCTCAGTTAAAAATAATATAACTTGGCAAGTTTGTTTTACTTTCTATGTACAAGTTTTCACACACTTTGTTATAAACCTACTAAACGCAATGAGTCAAGTATATAATTTTCTATTAAAACTTGCCAAGTTATATCATTTTTAACTGAGGTCTGTGTATGGAACTTGGTACTTATTTAGATCTCACTTCTTTTATAGGCGAAGCATTCCAATATTATCGAACTTGGCAGCCTTTCACATTTATGTTTTGGGTGGGATTTCATTTATTTTTGTAAGGTTTATTTTCTTTATTTCTTATTTTACTTTACTATGACTAAATACAAACCTTCGTAACGAATTTTAGGTCGGTACGACCATTGGAAGATATAGATATTTTTTTTGTTTTAGTTCCTTAGGGGTATGAATTTACACCTTCATTATTTTTAAAACCGACTCACACTTGGCCATTTTCAGATTTTTTCTTTTACCTTGACCTAAAGACCTACCTCCATGCCAAATTTCAAGTCAATACGACCATTGGAAGTGGTTTAGGTTTTTGATGAGTGAGTCAGTCAGTGAGTGTATAGTAAAAATAGCTATTTTCTGACGTCAATATCTCAAGACCTACAATAGGTACATTAATGAAATTTAGTATTTTAGATAAGTAAGTAGATCTCGACAGATACTAGAAATTTCATATGCGTACATAAAATAGATTTTGAGTTATAGGTGGGTCGAACTTGGCCCGAAATGGTTCGTGTAATATAACCCACGGCCGGTGTGTCGGTTTTTTTGCTCGAACTTGGCGGACACACTGCCGTGTGTCTAGATTAAACACGGTATAGTACAAGTTTTTGTGAGTCAGATAATGATGTAGGAAATAAGAGTCTCTTATCTATATATTATTATATCTATATATCTGCGTATTTACTACATTGATATGGTTGAACAAATACCCAGAAAAATCCTATAAATTTCCAATCAATGTTACAAATACAGTTCCATAGTAGTCCAACCCTGCAAACTATTTTGCAATCTGTATCAAAACCAATATTCAGTTTAGCAATTGACCTACAATACTGCGCGGTACCACGGACTGATGAAACAAAACAATTGGAGGACAATAGAACGCTTCTGGAATTCACGAATTTCTGATATTGTTGCGGCCAGGTTCCGTGAAGTTTCATAGGTTAGATATTAATTGTAATTTTCATCAACAACAGTTAGTGATGGCCCAGGGTCCATGTGGGCTTCCGTGACTAAAAACGACTATATTAAACTTTAAATTATTAGATTTATCAAAAAACGCTGTGCTACATACTCTGACTTCTTTGCCGCCTCAATAATCGATCTTAAACCAAAGTCTTTCGATTGGTCGTCATTTTTGACGGAATCTCTATAGAAATAATATCAAAAACTGATTTTAATCTTAAGATTTTGGATTGAGATCGGTAGTTAGTCGACTCTTACATCACCTGCAGAAAGAGTAATCTATGAAAATTAAACATAACAATTGGAAGACTTATGGAACATTTATGGAATTTTCAAATGTTATACACCAGATATTCTTATGGTTACGTTTCGTGAAATTTAATGCCCCTCGATAATACTGTGCTGCAAGATCTCTGTAGTTCTTTAGTCAACTCTTGCGACACTATTGGAAAAATGTATCAAATATATGATATTATACACATATATTTTTTAAAAGAGCAACGAATGGAATTTCTTGCTAGTTCTTCTCCATTCAAAGCTACACTTTGGATAAGTATTTCTGCTTTAATTGGAATAAATGATTTGACTTTGACTGACCCGCGGAAAGATTAGGAGTGGCTTAACCTTGAACTAATAAAACGTAACATTGGAGGACGATAATAAAAAAAAAAGGTTTTGAAATTCTCAAAGAATCGAATCAAGTTCGAATATCAGATGTTCTCGTGAAGTTTAGGAAGTAACATAGATATTAATAATGAACAGGAATGCAATGAATGTTCCTTAAGTCCCAAGAGTTGGAAGTCTCACCGTAAGGAACAGATGCTTGGGGAGTGCTCCGAGCTAAATGGAACATGTTAGTATCAAGATTGAAGGTATAAACTTAGTTTTGCTTCCGCGTTTAGTCTATTATTCTGATTTAGAAGCTAATGCAGCTTCAGATAGAGTTCGAAATTCTTTGTTTTTGTTAGAGTTGATAGAGGGTGCATGGTAATTTTTAGCTGTTTTTGGAAAATGTATGTTGAGCGGTCGATATTAGAATCCATATTGCCTTTTTAATCAAGTGGTGCAATATTCCGACTGTTTACTTTAATCGAGATAAAGATTTTGCATTTGAAGTTCATACTTATAGTAAGTACCTAAAACTAAAAAACTAACTTATGTTATTGAACTTAATAACATAAATGATGAAACATATCCATGTTTTAAGGGCAGAATTCAATATGTTATGGTCTATTAAAGCCAAAACTTTACCCATACTAACAAGAACTGTTACTATACTGAAGAAAACTTGTTCGCTGTTCAACACAGAAATTGATTCGTCATTGTTTATATTTACCTCATCCCCTATTTATTGCCTGTCTATCAAGACTTATTTCGTACGTTAAATACGTATTATATTATTTATCAAAGTGGTTCGCTGTCTCGTTCCATCCTTGTCGTGTACTATTGGAAATGACAGGGACAGAGGCTGTTACCTAATTTGTCGCAAATTTCTTCTTTATTATTTTGTCGACGTCGATTAGGCGAATGTCCTCATAATTTTTGACGTGATTAATGGAAGTGTAGTGACGTCTCAAGTTGTTAGATACGTTTTAGTTAGAGCAGATGTTGGAGTAGATACAAAATGTTAGGTATATTTTTTATATACGGTACATAGATTTTTTTTTTCAGTTGGCAACAAGTATTGCCTTATCTTCTTAAGCTTCTAGTGAACTGAAGAGGATAAAGATGATGTACTCAGATTTTGTACATACATATACATATAACCTTACGTCTGTCTCCCATAGGGGTAGGCAGAGAGTAATAAGAGCGATTGGCTATTATAGATAGCCAATTGCCATGATTCTTACTACTAGGATTCTCACACACCTCTATCGCTTCACTTCACTTAAAATGATTTAAGACTAAAACTATGTATTTGTAAAAACTTTTTTTTACATAACTGTCTCCGTGATAAGTGGTCAGATCTTTTAATTTTTTTAGTGAATAAGTATTGTAGAAAATTGTTCATAGATTTTGCTTAGATTTTCTTGATATACCGAAAAGGTAAAGTATTTATGTATACACATTTTTAGTCTGCCTGCATGTCCCTAACTGACCAGAGGAAACTCGGGCAACTTAATTAAAAATGTTCATCACGCAAAAAATGAATTATAATGGCAGAGCGAGTGGAATTGGGTAAAATGCACCGAACATTACATGAGTCAGTCCGGCTACAGGATTAATAGTAATAGAGAAGTAAATGTAAAGGATATTTTAATTAAATTTTACACTTTAAGCTAATGTAGATAGAATTCATGTATGGAAATTAAATAGTTTCTTGACTTCTGTTGCTTTAATGGAGACTGGTATTTTTCTATTCAACGTTTTAGAATTCCTACTTATTTAAAAAAATGATACATGAACTGCATGAGCAATAAATTAATGACACACATGTGATATTACATCTTTTTGCAGAAGTTTTTTTCTTAGTATTAGAAAGAGCAATTCAGAAGTTAAAGTTTAAAGTCATTACTAGTTTTATGTTCTTTCAAGCAATGCAGTCTTTTAAATATTCCAAACATAAACAGAACGTAAACGTTCTATTTAAGTAAACGTCGTTTTAAAAATAAACAGCATATAATTTAACAAAATAAAAGAGTAAATACATCACACACATTCCCCTCGCGTTCTTTAATTCGCTAAGCTATAATTTTATTTAGATGAAACACGAAAATTGTTCAAAAGATAAAAGTCTTATTTCAGTAACATCAAATTACCTATTTATTTAATCAGTACGTTAAGAAGTGAGCGCTTTTCATTACATTATTTATTTACAAGTCAGCTTCTTGCTTTCACAAGCAGTGAATAATGTGTGAACTATGGTGGCCATGATTTCATATTTATAATGGTTTTTTGTGTTATAAAATGTATGTCAAGGTATTTTTTGTTTGTATGTATTCGAATATATTTATAAGAGCCAATTAACGTAGAATAATTTTGCTGGGGTATAAATTTTGTACTTTAAAAATAAAACATTTTTATAATAACTATCGTAAGACATAGTCAAATAACTAAAAATCACGGCTTACTATTTTCAGTTCGCAGTAGGCTGCGCAATATAGCCGCTTCTAAACACGCTGCTTATAATGAAGAGTCCGTCTGTGACTCGAAATTAGTCGAGCTTTTCTCCATTAATGTACGTGGGTTAAAAACACTTTGATGTGACTTTATTTTTTATTTATCGTGTAAATAATAATAAATAAAACTGGCTGATTGTGTAGGAGGAAATTATATTTATCCCTTATGTGGTTTTTAAGTGTACGCCAACACAATTTGAATAGGTCAAACCTATAAAAAGAAATCGTCGCTTGAACGTTAAACGTAAAACATGAAAAAAATAGGCACAAAATTTCACACAATCGTGTACCTACTAAACCTTTATACCTAATCCAGGCTTAGATTGCTAGTAGTTCCATGTTTACGTTTATTTTTACATTTTAGGCTGTCATAAAGTGGAGAGAATTCAATTTGCGAAAAGTTTATTGGTGAATAAAAGACGAATAAAGCCTACGGCGTTTCTCACTCGCAAAAACGTAAATTAGGTACCTATATCTAGTTTATATAGGTGATGAAATTTGTCGTGTGTATCTAAGTTCTTTTTTCATACAATGTGTAATGCTGTGGAATGCACTACACACGGATTTTAAGACGGCGTTCAGTCGCTTATCTATTAAGACCAAAATTCGGGGGCATTTTCTTAAACACTCGGCAGGTTATAACTTTCGTCAGACATACAAAATTAATTATTATTTTTATTTTATAGCTATTCTCACTATCATACGTATACATTATAATTATAATATTACAAATGTGAATTTGTCCGTCAATCACGCTAAAACTACTGAACGAATTTTGATGAAATTGGTGGTAAATGATACACATATGGCTTATGAACTGACTTGAATGATAGGATACTTTTTATCCCACGGGAACGTAGACAAAGCTGGTAGCAGAAGCCAGTAAATAAATAACAGCTAACACGGTAGCTAACAGCAGTAATATTAATCCCAATCAGTCTCCTCGAGCGCTCGAACATTGCGACCCTACCATAACGCTGAATATGCTTCGCTCCTAACATATGACGTGTATGTAATTACTTAGTGAGTCGTAGCAGAGTCATGCCTTGTCATTTAAGCTCGCTCCGCTATGCCGGGGAAAAGTGGAGTCGTTTGTACTATGAGTGTTGAATACAGATACGCTAAAGTGGTCTTTGTGCTATTTAATTTTATGTCCTTAAATTGTGTGTGGTATTGTAGTCGATTTAATAGTGTTTGGTTAAGGGTTTTTGTTATTTGGTTTGTAGTGATTTGGGTCAAGTTTTTTTAATTGTATTGCATTTGCCTTTTGACCTAATGATGTACTTATGAGTCTATGTAACCAAAGTCTTATTAATAACAAGGTTTTTTTACAAACAGTGCTATATTTATATTTCGGTTCAAACTGAATAGTATAGATGAAATATTTCCCATAAAAATATATTATCAATAATCAAAATGGGACACACATAGTTTAATGTTACATTTATAACTCACAGTTATGATATCCTAAGTCAGAAATTATTAAAGTTGACAAAATAAACAGAAGAAAGTTTACAAAGAGACAATCACGCAAACACCACTAAACAAATACAAGATACCAATCAAAAACATTCCAAAAATAACTGCTACTCAATCGTAAAGCAACCAATATTTAAACTAACAACGAAATAACAGAACATCGTACGTATCGGAGAAAAACGAAAACCGAACTATAAATAAAAATAATATTCCGATATGTAGAATGGATTCCTCGCTTGCTGTAGTGGCATGTTTTTATTTTATCTTTTGAGGGTTTACCTGAACAAGCCTCGGTCATCCGATAGTATAAAATACTCAGCCTTTTAGCCTTTGAGCAAGGGAAGGCTAAGCTTTACGGAACTGCCCTGAGGCGAGCAAGCGTAACATCTTTTATACAAGTTGACACGGTGTACTATTGCTTGAGAGTTTCTGTACACGATCTAAATTATTATAGTTTGAAATGAAATTGTTTAGATGCTATGTGTGTTCTTGTTCTATGAGGTTTGTTGGTCAAGAAGTCATTCTGTTAAGAGAGATTGATCACATATTGTGGTTGTGATGTGCAATTTCGATGAATCATCGTCATCGTCATCATCAACCGAGAGACGTCCACTGCTGAACAAAGCTTTCCTGGTCCTCCAATTTCGATTGATGATGAGTTGAAATGAAAAGTTCTATATTTTGTCACCTTACTAAAATTGAGAGTCTTATAGGTAACATGGAGTGATGTTTTTATAATCTTTGTATTTGTGTAACTTTGAGTTTGTCTTTTGTCGAATAAATGCTTTTTCTTTTTTTCTATCTAAATGCGAGAAACAAGTCTCTTGCACCTGTCATAACACAGTATATAAAAGCTGAAGTAATATTTTTGAAATTATTACTGTCTCTGTAACAAATAATCTTTATTTTCTTACCTGCATACTAAATAACATGGCTGACTACACTCTGAATCCGTTCAAATACTGAAATAATATTATGCTACATTTTTAAGAAACGATTACACAGAACATTTAACATTCAACTATAGGTATACACGACTACACATCAAGTTCTACAAAACCAGTATAAACTGACCGTGAAAAGAACGGAAAGATAACAGACAGTGAGATCATTATAAACTGGTAGATGTGTGTACGATTGGTAATGTTTTCAAGCTCAATATAACTTGAAATGCTTACACAATACGAGGAATAGAAATGTTTATGTTATAACTGGTCACGGAAAAGCAAACAGCTACGGTATACGAACCAAAGGTGAATTTATTTTTAGGTTACATGTTATTTTCTTTCTACGACAGTTTTGTGCAAGCTTGACAAATGTAGAATAGAATGTCATGGCGGTATTTTTGCTTAAAGTATAGCAAATAAGTATTTACAACAATTTTTCGTTGGATATTTTTTAAACCTTGCTTCATACTAAGATTTTCTCCTGTGTCGTGGGACAAACATACAAGTCCACATACACCTGACATCCAGACCCGAAACAATAATTTGTGGATCATACAAAGAGTTGTTCCGTGCGGGATTCGAACCCGCTACACGTTGCGAGGTATGTTGCCCAGTCACCACGCTTACCATGCAGGCAAACAGTAACAAATTCACTTGTTACTTCTATAGATCTCTTATGGGGGTTGCAAAAGGTTGAAAATGATTTACGAATTTACCCTAAAACGATTAAAGTAGGTAACTAAATACCTGATAAGAAGGATCTTTATACGAATTCAATGTTTACATTTTAAAATAAATACTCTTCTAAGCACGCAATACAGAAAATACCTTTTAAATCACCTATAACGTTCAGCGAATCAATAAATCACCCAATAGAACTAACTCACAGATTACCTTAATAAACTAAATTACTTGTAATCGAAGTACGTAAAACCTTTAATTCAGAAACCCATTAAAACTTTCAAATGAGGACGTGAAAAATGAATGTACTTCTCATTTCCTAAGGGAAGTTTAGTTCCCTAACGTCGGCTATCTGATGTTAATAATTTAAGCAAGGGTAAGGATCGGAGTTACTATTAACGGTGATTTCTCGTTTTAAAGTTATTTTCAGCCATCTTTGTTATTGGTAGCAGCCGGTGAACTTATTCTTAAAATTGCCATTTGAATAGAACATAAAAATACGTAGGTTTGTCACGTATAGTTTTACTTTAATAATTATTATAAACGGTTTTATTTAACTTGACCTGTTTACTTGTTTGGGTCAAATTAGAATCATTACAATTTAATCCGTTTCCTGACGTCCTGACGTTCCTTATATTTGGTACCCACTCTTAATCTTAATGACAACAATATTAGCTGAAAAAAATCGATTAACATAAAAACATATTTTTTACTAGTTTTTACAGTCGGTAATAAAGGGAATTTAACAAGAATTGAATATAGGTTGATCTACACCGTATCTATATAAAACCCAAACTTACCAACCCACGCACTCCCTAGAAAGTGAAGTGAAGTATTTAAGTTATCACTTGAGCCAATTACAAAGTTATTTTTAGAACCTAATTTGTATGATTGGCTATAATTATACGATTTCGAGTTTCGATTTCAGTTATTTAAAGCTGTAGCAATTAAAACTGTTTTGTTAAAAGATTAAATTGAAATGCCGATTTTATATTATTAGGTCAAGTAATTTTAGAGCTGCGGACTACCTAGCGATTTTATCGGGTGTAGGAATGAGTGGTTTTTAGTCAGTAAGAGTCTGACACTCCTTCTCGTCTCGCTTAAGGCGTGAGGAGACATTAGATAATTCTCTCCCAATAAAAAATAAATAAATATAAATAGGGTTAAGTATTTTAATTTATTCATGTATAACTTTAAGTAATTGTATAAAATATAACCACTATCCATTTGTAAATAATATTGGGTGGATTATAAAATAAAGGTAGATTAAATGAAGTTTTAACCTAGACTGAACCTAAATAACTACCTGGAACTTAGTCAAACACAACAATATACAAAAATAACCTCTAATCATTTTCAGATAAAACTTAAAATCGAAATATTCTAAAATGTCTTTTACTAAAGTAGGTCTTCCTCTTCCAAGTCTTACATTTGCGTCTAAAAATCGATTTCCATCCCACTTGTGTACTATAACGACCCATTTCTCTCGGTTGAATCTTAGGTTCTGAGTCGATCGAGTGAACACTTTGTGTTAATGGCACAAATGTCATTTGCAGATGTAGTGCTTTGTTATGTCATGGTTTAAAGATACTGTGTTATTTGGTATTGACTTATAATGATTGGTGGCATAAAGATTGTTGAAGGATTTTTAAATTAGAATAATTAGGAAGGATTGATCATTAGTATGAACATTTGAAAATATTTGGGTAGTTTATTTACCCTGTATTACTTTTTTTCAGCAATAATCGTCCCATAGTGTGTCTAAGGCATCATCCAATATTTTATGCTTGGTTTTATATAATATAGTAAACACTAGCTTCTATCAGCGGCTTCGTCCGTGTGATAAAAGGTATCCTATCACCCAAGTCTCCTCATACCCTGTCTGTATACCTAATTTCATTAATACCCGCTCAGTAGTTTCACCGTGATTGGCGAACAAACATCAAAACAACTAACATTATAAATGTGAAAGTTTGTTTGTGTTTGTATAACAAACAAACTTTTACATTGTGTGGTTCGACAGAAAACCTTCAGTAGTTATTTTCACAACCTTTTCTTAGCCATTCAAAGAGTGACCCATAAAAAAACCAGTGTATCTCGGTCAATACTTATCTGGCTGTCGTAAAATGACCTCGTTTGTATCAAATGTCACACTAGATACGTTGTGCTTTCAAGAAAATTGGCGAGGCAGTGTACGAACGCTATTTTTATACGGCCGACGCGTTTGTAATATGAAATGATGTATCTCTAGATGTGACGAGATACAATATGTATGAAGTGGGGCTTGGTTCCATTTTTGGGGTTCCGTGCGTCCCGGAGCTACGGACCACCTAGCTGGTTACTGGTACTCCGACTCGAAGTAGGAGTAAGAATGGGGTGGTTTTTAGTCAGAGTTTAAAACTCCCTGGAACTTCACCCTAAGTGAAAGAAGGCATTGATGAATTTCCCCCTCAAAAATAATGGTTCCGTGTCTAATGAGTAAAACGGAAAATCTACAACTAGAACTCTGATGTACGTCCGTCTGTTTGTTCATGTACCGTGATAGCTAGTACTAAGCTGTATTTTATGAAAATGATAGCTAGATACTCGAAATTTAGATAGCTCATGTAAGTATCATTTCTATTTCCACTTAAAACAAAACAAAACAAAATTTAAAGGTACTTCCATACAACAAAATTGACTTTAATACCGTCCATTGCTCGAATGAATAAATGAACGAAAGATATGAAACTCCTCATACGCCAGTCCGACTCGTACTTGGCCGGTTTTTAGTGGCCGTTGACATCTGACACTTTAGTTCCGAAGGTCAGCAGTGTGTATCTAAGAGGGCGCTGTTTGTTCGAACTTCGGTGTGTTGTGTTTTTGTTCGAAACTCTATATGGGTATGTTTTTTGAGAGTTAATAATATGTTAGCGATAGGTTGGTAGAGTTTAAATGTATTTGTTTTGATATTATTTAAGGTTCAATAGATATTTGGTAATAAATTGCTGAATATTTTTTCTAGTAAGTGGTTAGTTTGCTTTTATGTTCTAGCAAACATATTGAAACAATTTAGAACTTAAATACCTAAGCCTTAAAATACAATACAACGGTAACGTAAATGCGTATGTTATACAAAATTGAATATGTTTATTAAGCCTTTAAAATAGAAACTCTGATTATGGTAACTTTTTACGCAAATTTAAAAATTAATAAGAGAAAATATTCGAATAAATAAATACGCCTTTTATCCCCGCAGATCTACAATATTATTAGGGCAATACTTTACGTGACGCGAAGGTCAAACCCAACGCCTGGCAATCGCACTTGCGACCCAACGCCAACGGGGCAGTCAGAATAATTGATTCTGTCGAAAACAAGCAGGATATGGATTAATATTATACTTAATTATGGTTCAAATAACCATACATCCAGGATTTAGATAAATCTCCATACCATGTTAATACGATAATACTAAATTAGCTCAAGCTAATTTTGTACCTAATAAAATATAATTAGATATTTTTGGAATCGTTTCCGTCAAAACAGTATGTGAAGTTGTTGTTCCTCCCACGCCAATAATGGCACCTACTTATCTAAATGTTAAAAGGTCATGAAGATTACACATATCATCCAAAATTAGATTTAATTATTTCACAATAATTCTTGATTGTTTTTACAATTACGTGAACACATTTTGCTTTTCTATCTTTATAAATATCACAATAATTCTTGATAATTTTTATGGATACGTGAACACAACATATTTTGTTGTTCTGTATTTATTTGTGTTTTAATGTGTCGTACCATTCTCTGTTCTCTTTTAACTTAATCCAGTACAAGATTGCGAACCGTGGCGCTTGTAACACGACTTGTGACAGTTTACAATTTTGGGTAAACTTAACACTTTTTTTTTATAAACCCTTAATTATTATTTTGCCACAATGTGTTTGTTGTGTAGAGTTGTTGGATTTTCAGTATATAAATGAATAAATAAATATATTTTATAAGTAATTAAAAAACTAATCTTAATCTCAATAATCAAAGGACTGTATGACAGTACATTTGCTCAAAGATCAAACACGCGATGGTTTTAATTGTTTAGCCAGAAGTATGAAGTTACTGCATAATAGCATTTAATATTATAACATGTGATGACCCAAAATGATACTATTATTAGTAATAAATAAAATAACTCAGTATATTTTTATCCGAAATATTTTATACACACATTTTGTAAAAGGATTTTAGCGCCCCTAAAACCTGGTAATAATCAATCTATAAAGAGTCGCCTCTGACATGGCGTAAAGCCGTAAATAAAACCATAAATTTTGACACATTTCTGTTGATATTTTATAGACATTTTCATGTGTTTAGTCCGTGTAACATATTATATGTTACAGATAATAAGGATGATGACGGTGTACGAAAATTAGAAATCTATTTAAAAAATATTAAACACTTATTTTTTATTTTGTAGTATAAGAAAACAATACTTAAATAACACGAATCAAAGTTTAGGAGCAAACAACGTCATTTTTACATAATAAACGGACTTAATTCTTAGCAAGTTTTTCTGCCGCAGCTATGTCTATATGATACTCAATCGTTTACGTATACCCTAAAATCTAATTCCTTAAAAATACATTCATTATATTAACAACTAGCTGACCCAGCGAACTTCGTACCGCTTTCGCGTAGCAATGATGCTCTACTTTATTTTGTATAGCTGAGCTATGTAGGTATGAGTCCCTATTCAATTTGAACTGGAATCTATAATATCCTCCATATAAAAATGAATCCATAATTTCCTGATCTCACTATACCTGAAAAGGTAATTTAGATTCAATAATTTCGCTAATATTTTTACAAATCGCTATTGAAGAACTTGGCATTTTATAGTAAACATTGAGCTAAATACCACGCGCGCTTTTTATCAATTGTTGGCATATTAAAATGTCCAGCATTTTGTCCTGCAGGCGCCTTATCGGCTCTGATGACAAATTTGTGATTATCTGATGGCATGCGGTCTAATGCATTTGTGAATAATGCAACTAATTCATTGTGTTGATGGAAACATGTTTGAAGTTGTTCATCACAATGGATCTTTTTACTGAGTTGTTGTGTGCGCAACGCTGATCGACTTCTCTTGCTGAATTGTCCATAAAATATATTTGCAAAAATGTACAGTCTTCAATAGGCACTGGCAATAAGGAACCTGTTTGATGATATATTTGAATCCCTGAATCTGCAAGAATATAAATATATATACAGGTAATTGTATAGCAAATTGTACCACCATGTGGCTCGCAAAATACTGCCACAATACTTTACATCATTTCAAATTAAAACTACTTTTAACCTCGACATTAAACAGCCTTCCACGGCAGGTTTAGGTAGTAGGCTTTACCAAGAACATCTTGCTCATGCCACTATAAAATACAACATGTTATAAAATGTTGCTGATTAAGTCTTCGGATTATAGACTATTATTATGTATTTGACTTATTGTTTACAAAATAAACACATCACTGACTCGACATATTTTGCACCAGCTACATGGTTTTAAAACTAAAAAAAAAAAACGTTTGCCATTATACTTACTTACTAAAAGTAGGCATAAAATTGTCTCGTATAACTTTTGTTGCCCCAAATGATGTTAAAAAATTTACCAATGAATGTAGTGGCTATGGTGGCGGTACCAATGGCGTCAATTTGACTTGGTCGCTGGCGCAACACAATCCAGAGTCTTCATTTTTTAATTTCAATCCCAATGTGGACACACAATGTTCATTAGTCCAATAGTAACAATTTGCTCTGAACTGTAATCAATTGCCACATTATAACTGAATGCAGCTTTGTGGAGATTAAACACAACATTTCTATCTTGATATCGATTCAGTTCAAGTTCATTTCGCGCTTCGCGTTGCTCATCAGTTTGATTTGCTCTTATATTTCTTTGACTTGCCGTATTTCGAGTTCTGCGGCCTAAGCTTGTACGTCTGGTTGGTGGCATGGTTAAAAACGAAATTCCAACTGAAAATAAAAAGCTCTCATACATTTTCTGCATAATCATTTATACCAAATTGTAGTATTGTGTAGTCACCAAAAGTTACTAAAAATCAATATGAAGATGTGAACTTACCTTGATTAACAAACACTTATTAGCAAATAAAAATCTTCTTAGTCTTTAAAACTCGAAAAAATATTAAGATAATCTCTCAGAAATATTGAAAAATATACATTTAATTTTGCATATTTTAAAAAACGCGCAATACGAATGTCAATGTCATTCACACCAATAGACTATATTGAAAGAGCATCGTTTGTTCGAAAACGTGATTAGAAACTTTAATTTACACAAAATAAATTTCTGAACACACGCGTAACTGTTGATAATTTGTAATTATTTTTGAACGCGCGCATAAATATTTGAGGAATTTCTATTAATGCTTAATGCACTTTTCAACATTTTCAATCGTTTTTTTTTTTTTAAAAACAGACAATTGTTTATTCGCCCTTTTCAAATAGTTTATGCATAAATGTCAATCATTATTTCCAGTATTTGACAGGATGGACAACAAATATTTGACATGAACGTTTATTGAAAACATCTAGCTTTTGCCCGCGACTTCGTCCGCGTAGCGGTGTCAGTGGTCAAAATGCTGCCGTATGTCATCTAAAATGTGAATTACTTGAGAATATGTTACTGTCAGCATTTTTAAAGATATGTATTCCATAGAAACCACGACCGCCGATTCATCATTTTATAATCATGATGAAAAGTAGCCAAGGTTATCTATATTATTATCCTTTAATTTCCTATATATTGCCTATCAATAAAAAAATACATTGTTTCGTTGTTATATTCCATTAAAAACATTCGTGCAAGCGTAACCTCAACACAAACAGGGTTACTTTCGCGTTCATAACATTAGTATGGTAGTAGGGATATTGGCGATTTAAATAAGTATATGTGTATTTAAATAAGAATAGAACGCGAGTGAAGCCACAGGCAACGTATTAACGAAAATGACAAATTTTCAAGCAAACATTAATCTCCTCTATGAAACATTCTACGTCTTCTACCCTTTTTATTAAAAAGTAGCCTATGTTCTTTCGCTCCTCATTAAGTGTCTAAATACAAAATTTCACTGTTACAGCATATGACCATTCATCCCCTATTTTTACCCACTCTCCCCTATTTTTTGCAATAAAAAGTAGCCTATGTTCTTTCGTTTATCTTTAAGTGTCTAAATACAAAGTTTCACTGTTACAGCTTTTAAAATGACGAATTTACATATGAACAGTCATCCCCTCTTTTTACCCATTCTCTCCTATTTTTTTGCAATAAAAAGTATCAAGTAAGGTCTATTCTATCTCAGTACCAAATTTCATCAAAATCGGTTCACTGGTTTAGGCGTGAAAGCGTAATTACAGACAGACAGAGTTACTTTCGCATTTATAATATTAGTAGGGATTCTGTGTATTCAATAGCATTTGTTTTTTTAGTATCCAATAGCATTTATCCAATATGAACTTTATCCAATAGCAATAAAGCTCAAATTAACTCTACGTATTAGTTAGAAAACGTTTGTATGGGATAAAGAAAAGGGCTGTTTTTAGGGCTTTTCCGTCAATTATTTGATATTTTCTCGCCGTAAAAACCATCCTTGAACTTCGACGAATATTACAAAAAAAGAATTGGCCAAATTGGTCCAGGCGTTCTCGAGTTATGCGCTTACCAACACTTTTAGCGATTCATTTTTATATATAAGATAAAAATCTGTTGAAGAGTCCAATTTTATCTCACGCTGACTAATGGAACTAAACATTTTCTTCATCGACGTCCACAATAAATAAGTACTATACTCAACTCTCTAAAAAAACTATAAGTATCACTAACAACCAAAACTTCTACAAATTATAAGTTAATGTTCTAGTTTGAGACACTAAGTTCACTAAGTTTAGTCTAATACACTCAAGTTTTTTATGTATAAATGCTGGATGCTACATGAAAAACGAGAACACATAATATTAACAAAATAAGAGACAAACGGAATGGCGCGGACCGCCCCACGTTTTGAGATCACGTAAAATTACACGCCTTGCAGCTTTTAAGTTTGGCGCAAGTCTTAAGACAGCGAGTATCTTCATTTCCATTTCAATAATTTAGATATTTTCTTTGATTTCATTGATTGTCTAACGCACAAAAACGTTGTACTTGTTGCACATTTGTTTTTGGACTTCTACATGGTATTTACAATGAAAAATTTTGCTGCGATTCATAGTTAGACTTTCCAAAATAAAACAAACACAATCACTCTTCAAAAGTCACAAGTCTTCATAGTACTTTTTTTTGAAGGGTGGAATATCGTCCAATGGCTTCCCTGCCTTGGGCGAGAGAGCGTGTCAGACTCTTACTAAATAAAAACCACCCCGTTCTTACTTCTGCTCTTCGAGCCAGAGCCCTGTTAACCCGCTAGGTATTCCGCAGCTCCGGGTCTGCATTTCCTTTTTCTGATCCCCATCTGTGGTAATCATGTGGTCTTTGAGAAGCGCGCGGAATGTCTTCTGAGTATTTACATGAGATTTACCGGCCTTGACAAAGATCTCCAAACCAACTGTAAAGGAAAAATTTACTTCTTTAATTTTAAAAGTTTATATTATACCTAATCATTAGTAAGTAATATTCTAATTGCTCTCCAACCGCTCATAACTTGCAGCGCAGTTTTACATCTTTGTAAGTTACTTCACGACGGTCTGACCTACATTTTGTGCTCGTTTCCATCTCACAGAAACAACGATATTTTTGTGTGGCAAGAGCTACTTTGTTCTGCATCCGCCCGTTTGGGCCTTAATTAATTAAAACTCTAGCGTTTCCATCTTTGTGTGTACAATTTTTGACGTGGTAATTTGAGATATTCTTATTTTCTTCCCTTAGAACTTAATGACTTTTTGTGCCGTTTGAAAAAAATGATGACAACGTCGTTCTTTTGTAAATCTTTTGTTATTACACCTTTTGGATATAATATCCTGTTTTGAAGTATTGTTTTAAGACATTGTGGTATCGTCATTGAAGTTGAATTCTTTGTAATCAGGATTCTTCATTACTAACGTAAAAAGGTTTTGAAATACACACTCGCAATCCTAGCCTAAACAGGACGCAAGATGGTAAAATGACCTATAATTATTGAATAATTTCTATTAGTAAAGTAACTATGTCAGGGCTTATTAATTCATTGGCTAACTTTGAGTACACATATAAATCTAACAAGACTATCTTATTCAACTAAAAATAAACAACAATCTAGATTAGACGTAAGAAACTTTTTCAAAGTTCACTAATTAGGTATCTAAAGTGTGAATCTAGACCTCAACAACTACAGTTGTACTGAAAGTTAGCCCTACTTGTGTTCTAGTGATAGTTATTGTATTTAGTAAGTTAAGTAACAAATTAAACTGAACTATCTTGAAACCTATCCGACAAGTTAGGGGATTACTTGAATAATATCGTTTCAGTGAGGTAGTCAAACGACATTGTTCGAATTTCTAATTTTGTTAAGGAGAAGTTCTATTTAATTTGAATTCTCGTTTTTGTTTTATATTTATTTTGATGTTTGATGTGGTTTTTAAGTTTAAGTGAGTTACTCGTTTTGTTATGATATTTAATCATAACAAAACGAGGTTATAGATCAGATTTCTGATCAAATTAATTAATATTCAGCTATTTTGGTGTTATGAGAATGTTATTAATGCCTTTTGCAGACATCGACAGTCTCGTATAGGATTAAGTAATTAAGAAAAGAAAACTAGGATTTAATGCAATTTCAATAACTTTCATGGATATTAATATACACGATATATTAAACATTGATGAAGCGAAAGAAGTATGTAAGATTCGTAGTAATTTGGCATTTCATTGTTTCTGCCAACCATCATGAGAGACCGTGAGGTTATGTATGTATACAGTATGATATATTTATTTATCTATATCTATTTTGCTTTTCAAAAAACCGTTACTAACATTTACTTCAAATATGTCCATATAATATAAATTCAAGTCACAAGTCGAGTTCAGTCAACGTAGATCGTTAGACACTAGTGCGGTTACACAAGGAGTGTCGCGTTCTGTAATTGGTTGAATGGCCTTTGTATAGCTCCTAATGGTCGACTATGCTGGTTGCTCTTTGACACATGTTAGTATTTTGATTGTTCATTAGATCGGTCCTAGATGCCTATGAGGGTGGTTGATATTCTGGTTTTGTTGGCTTTATTAGTGAGGAAATTTTAGGTCTTTTATGAAAAACGGTTACGGTTAGTCTTTAGCAAAAGTAACCTCTCAGTCAACTCTTATGATACATCCAGAAAGAGAGATTTAGACAAGAGAGAGGAGACATTTCTGTAAAATACTACAGAATTCTGTAGAATTCATTATATAGAAATAATTAAAGAATACTATAGAAACTTCTACTTAAAAATTACGTTAATTTACATCAATTTTGGATCAAAATAGATTAACACAAAGCCGTCTATGACTCCATTCTCCATTCCATTTTTCATTTCATTCTTAATCTTTATCAAAATTTCTTCATTCATAATATTCATTCACTACGAACTATTGTCAAGACTGAATGGTTGAGCAAATTGTAGTTAATCGCATTTGAGAGACCCACTTATATAATACGGAGTACCTTTGTAAAGTAATCAACGCTCTTAGTAGATTCAAGGATGTTGCTACCTAAGGGACTATTTACATGAACTAAATGTTCAAGATAATGTTAGGGTATTTGTGAAATTGTGAACTTAGAAGCATATTTTTTGTAAGTTAGTCAGAATTTGTTCTGTGTAAATGGAGTTAATAAGTAAACTTGACGGTACCGATAATACTATTTTAGTTAACGGCAAGTACCTTTTAAAGTCTATTTCTGTAGCAATTTGGGGTTAAGACTTCTCTACAAAACTTGATAGATATTTTTTATAGTATAAGCCGGTATACGAGCTGATGGATCATCGTACCGCCTATAGACATCAAACACCAGAGGCGTTAGAAGTGCGTTGCCAACCTTGGTAGTTAGAATTTATGGGTTGTTGAGAATCAGGGATTGGGATGATTGAGGAGAGGGTATGGGACCTCCAGTAATCTCACTTACACAAGTTAACACAATGCAAGCGTTGTTTCACGTCAGTTTTCTGTAAGGCCGTGGTATCACTTCCGTCGAGCCGGCCCATTTGTGACCAAGCATGGCTCTCCCAAACTTAAAATAAATGATACTCCAATCTATTTCCTATTTAAAAGGTACAATCTATGAAGATATAATTCGTTATATATCTCTAAAGAACTCGAAATAAAGCACACATTTCTGTTAAATAAACACACAAAATGGTGTACTCCAATTTAAACAACTCACCGATACGATCGCAGTCCTAATTTAAATCGATTCTCGGAAACCTTGTAGCCCTAAATATGTAAATTAATCGAATAGTCGATATCTCACCGTGTAATAGAGAAGGGAACTCGTAATTTACCTCATAGAACTAAATCTTGTTGCCGGAGAAAGCTTACTCAAGTATATAGGGAAAGGTTAACTTTGGATCAGTGATTCCCAACCTTTTCCTGGTCAAGGAACACCATATCATTATTGTTAGAATAATGGTCCTTACTACTAACATTTTCTTATTTTACTAACAAAAATAGTGACTTACGGATTATTGAAATCAGTTCCTACATCTAGTGAATTGTCTCTTTTGACATTAAGTGTAATTCGAGCATTAACCGTGGTATTTATTGGAAAACTGATATATTTTTCATTCCTATTTTGTCTTGCGGACTACTAGTGGTCGATAGACCAACGGTTTAAAACTACTGACTTAGTGTTTCAATATCGCATTACTCCTAGTACCCCATTACTCCAACCAACATACTATCTGCCAGTATCAATTAGGTTCATTTTCCGATAGCACGTCTATAAAGTATTGATAATGGAGAGGTAATGAAATCTTTCAATTAATACTCCGCACTACGATACTCAATGGGATTATTTAGGTTTAGATCTGAAATAGATATCTTATTGGATTCATTAATAGATGTATGGAGATTATAAGGGTATGGAATGAGAGATGAGACCCTTATCTTATATGGATACTGGTTTAAGTCAGTTTATGTGTTAACGGTAAGATGATAATACTGGCCTTGATAGATGTTTTAATAATAAGGTCGGGAGTTAGGGAGATTTTCCACCAGTGATGTGCTATGTAGCTATGCTACGAAGATGTAATAGCTAAGCTGGGAAACTATGTGACTGTTTTCACTGATACTAAGCTATGTAGCTGTGCGAGTAAGATGCGCAGCTCGAGTAAATGATGTATCGATAGTAGGGAAGCCATCCATAGCACGCATCTTTCCATATAAAAAACATTGCTTAGCTGAGTCCGTTTTCACCAGTGCTAAGCTATGTGTACCAATAAATATGATTGATGGAAGCCAAACGCATCTACAGTAACGTATCATAGCACATCTCTGGTGGAAAAGCACTATAAATTAGATTACGTTATACAAAACTTCTTCATTCTTAGAAAGGAAGACAAATGTGTGCCATTTTAAACTATGTTACGAAACGTTCTGTTTATCTCATCATATTTGGTACTCAACCAAATAGGTGCTGCATAGAATTACTTAATATAATTTTACTAAGTGTTAATCTTTCAAGATTAGCATAATTTGTAAGATACTTAATAATTTAAAACCTCAAAAATAGCTCCTAACACAACGGAATAAGGCTTCACATCAAATGCTATGTAATATAACACTGGTAAATATAATAGCCACCCACAATGTACCATTAGAAGTGTTGATTTTATTATTACCCTACAAAATACCGTTTAAGTAGGGTCATTTTCTCAGTAAGTAGGCACTAATTGTATCTACTTCAGCCTATAAAGGAAACATTCCCGAAACGGCCGTACCAAAGAAAATCGATAACGGTCTTGGGTTCTCCGTTCAATTTCATTAAGTGGTTCTGACTTATTATAAAACTACATCTGCAAGATTTTTTCCGCATTCTCGGAGTTTGTTTTGGAATTTGATAGAAGAATTTGGGATTTTTGTATTGAAAAATGCTGTATTACGTCAATGTGGCCATGGTTAAAATTAAAGAAACAAATATTTAGAATGTTGTAAATAACTGAGTATAAATCTAAAATAAGCACTAACTTTATCACAATGAAATCTAACATTTATTTCAATATTTACAAATTCACAACAATGAAAAATAAACCTAAACAACAAAAACACTTTGTCTAGAATCGTGAAAATTCCCACAAAGCCTACTGAATCAAATAACCGAGCACTTGAAACCTTTCCCAGAAACCTATAGGGACGAAAATTTCCAAAAATTCTATTCAAACCATTCACGTACACAGAGAGTCGGAGTAAAAGCACTTGTAAATAAACAAACAAAAAAAAAACTCGACAGGATAAATGACTCAGGAGTAGCATTGTCGTTACTGTCACATACATGTACACAAAACTACACATGAAGCTATACAAAAGCTGTATAAACTGACCGGCGTATATACGGAAAGATCATAGAACGCGAGATCATGATAAACTGGTTTCGCGTACGTATAAGTAGCCATGTGTACTACACAAGCAAGAGTCATTATTAATAGCCGCCCAGTTGCCCAAAGGTTGCCTCTGGGAAATATATCGCGACCTTTTGATGCCGTTTCCAACTCGAAAATATTGTCCTAATGTCCCCATGTTAAGTTCAGTTGATTCTAAATGTATTAACGTTAATATTTAGTGAAGGTTCCATGTTGGAACATTTTTCTTGAAAAACTCTTGTTAGTTCAGTTTCCCTATTTTGATTTTCTTGGAAAACATTAATTTGAGGTGATTAAAGGCAATGTCTTATAATAAACTTTATAGATACGATACTTTGCTTTTCTGTTTAATTTAGTTTCGTTGCGTAGGTATCTTAGAGACGTTGCTTATTTGTTCACAACATCTTTCATTTTCTGCGAGTTATTTTTGCTATTGTATGTATCTTGTTTTAATTATATTTCAAGTCTAGATCTCTCAAAGCCTTCTAAGCCTCAAAAGACCTAAAGAAATAGACAGACGTATAAATAAATATAAATGAAAATGACACTCAATAAATGAATGTATCAAATTCAACTCAATAAACATCTTGAAATTGAAATTTTTAACGGTGAACAATTCTATTGAACGCCCAGCAAATACAAGTCCAATTAATTTTCTGCTATAGTGTTGAAAATTGATAAAGTTGATCGGTCCTTATGGCATTCGAAGCCCCCAATTCAATTTCAGTTACAAATGCGATGCCTACGGTGTTCACCGGATGAAATTAAATATAAATAAGATCGGAGGGTTCAGAATCGAATTAAAAAATAATAACGCGTTTCGAATAGTGATGTTATTCTATCGATAAGTAAAGTTTGTTCATGTAAGTTAGGGAAGAGTCACTCGACTGTCTCAATGTGTTATTTGAAGTAAAGAAGTCGATTTAGTAAGTTATACGGAGTAAGTATTTGTGATAGGGATATTCGTTCTTCTATTGTCCGAGACAATATAAGTAATAAGGTAAAGGATCCTTTTCTTTTACTTTTGTTTTGTTGGTCGTTGAGATTCGTATGTGATTGAGCTCATTTTGTGTATGAATAGTTCTTTCTTTTCATAAAAGGATATTAATATCGTTTTTATTGAATCTCTGACTAATTTTATATAGTACTTTGCCCTTTATCTTAGGCGAATTAAACCTTTTATTATTTCTTAAAACTATTAAAATAAGCAGACTCCAAAGATCACTTTTACAATATGTCATAGACATCATAGCTGCTTTCATCTCTCCTAAATTAAAAAAGAAATTTAAGCTGAGTTAGATTACACTTACCGCCGTACTTAGAGTGATTTATTAATGGTTATTTAACCCAGTCCTTAGTGGTTGGTTTTTGAATGAAATCGTTAACAATGAATAGTTTAAGTAATTATTAAATTACTCTGTGTCTAAAGTGATTTTTGTTTTTATCAACCTAAAAGTGGCCAGTACAAGTAAGGGGTTAGTTTAGAGCTAGGTCACGCTAGGTGAAAACGCCCATCAATGACCTAATTAAGCAAATAATTATATTTAAAATACAACAACACCCAAACACAACATCAAACAAAACCAAAGGCATTAACAACCAATAACACAAATTCATATAACAGCAATATTGTCGTCAAACTTTGCCAATACAATGAAACCTTCAATAGTTAACATTAATTTTCGAGGACGTGTTTTGCACAAAGGCAAAACCCTGGCAAATGAGTTAACAAAGTTTAATTAGACAATCCAATGTTAGATACAAGAAACAGTTCGGTATACTCTGTCCCTGTTGTTCAAGATTTGTGTATCTATGTGACTTGTAACATCGTAGGTTTGCTGTTATAATTTCCTACAGTGTATGACAAGCTTGCAACGTTATTAGAAGCTAAATGAAATGAAAATATTTGCTGCAAGATGTAGATGTCGCTGATGTCGTTTTTGGCTTATGAGCTGCAGTGGTTGCGTTTAATGTTTGTTTTAGTTAAAACGTTTGTATAAAATCTATGAACGCAAGTGTTATGTGAAAAGAATCAGATTGGTTGATCTATGTAAGCTAACACTCAATTTACAAAACTTGTCACGAAATAACGAACAATTTCTATTAAAAAACACTTCAAAAAAAAACCAAACAAAAACTTAAAAGGAAATATGTTCTGAATAAAAATTCACGAAGATATAAACTTCGGAGCAAATAAAAAGACTAAATATCTCTCGAAAGAAAAAAAATAAAAACGTCACAATAAACTTGAGTCCCTTATTCAAAAACAAACTCTGATAAAATACAACTTTTTATAATTCTTTTACACTCAGTATATATAATGAATATGACAAAGAAAAAACGCTGGTCCCGGCTGTTGTCACACGATAACGGGGGCTTTACGTCATGACAGAGCGAACTTTGCCACAAAAACGTTGAAGAAGTTAAAGATACGAATAGCTGTATAATAATGTTGACCCGAACTTGTTCCTGACACTTTTTAGATCAAGTAACAAAAAAATGAACATAAGAATTTCTGTGTACAATATTTATAAAAGTACCCAAACGGAATCTGAAATTGTCAAGGAAATTTCCATGAAGGTCACAGAACTTAGCTTCAAGAAACCTAAATTAGGATGCCTTTTCCGCCAGGGATGTGCTATGCTACGTTGCTGTAGATGTGTTTGGCTTCCACCAATCATATTACACATAGATAAGCACTGGTGGAAACGAACTCAGTTAGGATATATTTTTATAATATGCAAAGATGCGTGCTATGGATAGCTTTTCTACTATCGATACAATGTGTACTCGAGCTGCGTATCTTTCTCGCACAACTACGTAGTTTAGTATCAGTGGAAACGGTCATATAGTTTTTCAGCTTAGCTATCTTAGCATCTTCGTAGCATAGCTACATAGAATATATGAGGTGGAAAAGCACGTTTCGAGTTAGTAAAATAAATTTAAACACAAAAACTTTATCTTGAAATTAACGCTCCATTAACAACACAATCCTAAACTTGCCACAATCAAGATTGTCGAACAAACATCTGCGTTTTATTGAAACCGAAATGGTTGAAAAACATTTTCATTTTATATTTTTGGCTAAACTGGCGAGTTGTCGTGCGGGCTGGTGACGTTATCGCTTCGCAACAATGGTCACTAGAAAGCCTGGCGACCGCAACACTACTCCCAAACTACGTACAGCTGACCTCACATTGCTTTCATTCAAATGTGACAACTCGGATAGTCGCCTCGTTAGTGAATTTTGAAGTCCTGTGGCAAACGAAAGTGCTCTCCTGCCACCAGAAGAATGCAAGTAACGACGTCACTATCTCAAGAAACAGTTGTGTTTTGAATTTCTCCGGGTTCTTAGAAGTTAAACAAAGAGAGAAACCAAAATTGGAGCAGACCATTTTTAACGAAACTGATTTTTCTCAGCATAACAAATATTAGGTTAACTTAGAAACCGTATGTGAATTCCAAGTTATGATAATAATTATTGCCATTACAAACAATCACAGCTGAATAAATTCGTTTCTACTCTGAATTTAATATTAATGTTATAACTTACCATCTGAAAGGGAGGAATATCAAACAGAAATGTGTTTAAATTATACCGCTTTAGTATCAGAAATCTTTGAACCGGGACATAAATAAGCCGACTATTTAGTACGTCAAGAGATTCGATTTTGTTGAAAGCTGTAGAAGGATTGGTTGACATTTAAGTGGCTATTATGTTATACTCTCTGTCAGCCCTGTCTTCAACAAACTTGTGGACCCATTCGTCGTTTACACCACAACAATACCTGTACACAATAAAACAGTAAAATATCAAATTGCCACCTCTCCCACTCAGCGCCCTCTTTTTATGAATTTGTCATTTAATACTGACTCGACTGTATTTACTCCGGAAGCATCTACTAATAAAATTTTAAGTGCTACCGAATCAAATTTTTAGGTCGTGCCTACTCCCGCTTTTAAGTAGGACCAAGGATGAATTTAAATGAGCTTTCAACAGCGTTGACTTGGAATTGCATAAATATTAATGGTTCGCGGACTACAAGACTGATGGATATGGATTAGCTGGAGTGAGTTTTCTTTAAACAACTTGAGGGGACAACGTGTCTACAGCAAATTGTTTGTTGCTGTCCAATGAATATTAATCATTTACATTACCAAGAAAATGCTTCAATGCCCTCTTTCCGTCAATATTGCGTTCCGATTTATTATTGTTGCTGTCGACGCTAATGCGACGTTGTCAGTCACTGAATTCGCTGTTAAACTTAAGTTTATTATCTTTCGAGCAATCTTTCGTGTTTACTGTTTTAGTACTAATAAATAAATCTGTAAACAGGAGTTGTAGCAAAGTCCGCCATTAATGAGAAGCCGTTTGCGTTACATTCATTTACATTAAACTTGGGTCTAGCGTGAGAATGTTGGCAGATTCCTGAATATTAATAGCTACCTTATTAATGTTTGAACATCGCATTACCATTAAATTATTGAAATTAGCCTTCCTTGTTATGAAAACATTTTCTAACATGTTTCTTTTTTTTGTTCCAGGTTTACATGCAATAAAAATAGTGAAGTTCGTAGTGCCAGAGATAATTCAGTATGGTGTTCAAGATTCGGTAATATTAGACTGTGATTACACGTATGGGAACAGGACTCCAGGTCTTATGGTGAAGTGGTTCTTCAGAAGCAAAACGAGACCAGTGTATCAGTGGATAGTGTCACAAAAGCCACAGGACATAGGCATTTTGAGGGGCCGTGTGGACCTTAATTACAGAGCTTCAGATGACCCATTAAAAATGTATAGAGCCCTTCGAATAGTTAAATTAGATACGGACATATCTGGTGAATATATTTGTGTAGTGTCTACGTTTTTAGATGAAGATGTTAAGAGTAAACACATGACGGTCTTTGGTGAGTTGATGATTTTTATATAAAGTTTTTTTTTTATAGCTAAAGAGATATGAACTTCCTAATTGTATTATTACCAGTTATGTTGTTACTTCTACAATACATGAAAGTTATCTACGTTCATGTTTTAATGAAGCTGAGTTTACTCCAATATTATTATAACTTTCGTGGGACAAACTAAATTAATTATTATGTTATCAGCTGTGTGTCGCGGTACTGCTCATGAACATGAGCTTCTAGCATGGCTTGAAACTAGTCGAGTTCCTCGTCAAACTGTTACGTGAGTAAGCCAATAACATAATAATTAATTGAGTCTACTGACTTGTGATTACGCCATCAACATATTTGGCAACATTTTCAGAAATCAAAACATACAATATGATCCAATACGATCTGTCTAACACCATTTCCATTTCTTAAATCATATTCAACATTCATACACAAACAAGACACACTTGTAACTTGTATCCTTTATAAGGGTTCACGCTTCTATTTCCATCCCTATACGTTCCACTTACAAACACACGTGCCGAGACTGTACACTCAAATGTTGGTGTTAAACTTACATAAAGTTTGAACGTAAGTCATGCTAAGAAAACATTCGATTTCATGTATCGTCGACCTTTTTGTAGTAAAACCGTTTTATTTCTCTTTCTCTTGTACATTTACTTACATGAAAGTCGAGTATAAAATTGTGAGTGCTAGAAAATATAGTAGTGTTGCTATTTTTTTTTTATATTTTCTGTTCCATTTTTCCATGGTATGTATATTAAAATTAGTGCTTTGACAGCAAGTTTCTGAAAGAGTCCACATTTTTCATTAGATTATTTTGTTTTTTTGCTTGTTGTAGTCTGTATGTGTTGAAGCCACAGTTCGTTAATTAATTTTAGATTCTTTTTCCTCGAAAGAATATTTGAATATGATCAGTGAAATTTTAAAAAATACTAAAAGTATAAACATACACCGCAACTAAAATTATAATATTATAAAAATGTGAAAGTTTGCTTGTTTGGATGTTTTTCCGTCAATCACGCTGAAACTACTAAACGGATTTTAATGAAATTTGGTATACAGGTAGAATATGAGCTGACTTGGGTGATAAGATACTTTTTATCCCAGGGAAACTGGTAAAAGTAGTCTTTTATAGACAGAACTCACTTGTATCCAAACTGAACAGTTGAAAAAAATATAATTATTTACTTTTTAGAACCACACATTAAATACTCTCTAAAATGTAATTATTCACCATTGATTAGCCATGAAACACCAAGAAATAGTTTATACGTAACAGAGTTCAAATGAACTAATTTCAAGTATATGTATTTATCAAAACTGTCAAGTGTTTCTCTATAATGGAACCGCTAGATTCCGTTGACACCGCATTGTTGAGGTTTAGCGTGTTAACTGATGTGTGAAACTTGAACTTTAACAATATCAGTAGCAAAGTTTAGATTGCTGTGTAGCCTACGTTGTAAAATTTTCTCTACATTCCTTTTTGTGTTTTAATTAAAATTTTAAACAAACTGGATTTTTCTCCGTTGTATGAATGATTTGACTTCGGGACTGTTTCCCTTTTATTTTGAAGGGAAAATCATCTATTGACTTCTTTCGCCTTGGACAAGACGAGACGGAGTGTCAGTCTTGTGGTTTCTAGATAGTAACTCGAAAAACCACCCCGTTTTACTTCTAGTTCTTGAGCCGGAGCCCCGGTAAACCCGCTAAAAGTAGTTCGCAGCTGGACTGTTTTCCTTGCGATCATTTTATCTAATACGATACGGTAAATAGAAGCCCAATCTTCGTTTTAAAATACCTATGGATATATCCTAATTAAGTCTAAATGGAGGCAAACTAAAAAAACAATCTAAGTTAAAATTAATTTAATAATAATATGTCTCACGAAAAGTGTCAAATATCATGTCTTAATAGTAACTAAGTAGTTCAGCAAAATAATTTCAAAATGTCAAGTTCCCTTAAACGATATAATAGGCCCCTAGCGTACAATAATTATGAACAGTTTATAGTTCAATTAACTTATTGACGTATACAGTATGTACTAGTATAATAACTACTAGTCTAAAGTGGTCACTGGCTATCGGAAAGTTCATTATATCTAAACCCTTTTACCTTAATGTGGTTATATCGTAGTGTGTGTATACACGGCTTAACATCAAGCTATACTAACCATTTTATCATGGTCTCGCTTTGTATGATCTTTCTGCACGTTCGAAGGTCAGTTTATACTGGTCTTATGTAGAGCTTGAAGTGGGTGTGACTGTATACTGTCGTTTGATGAGGATAAACTGATTAACCCAATAAATAACTGGGTGGAACTTAGTCTGGCTGTGTTGCTTAGTCAGCCTTCTTGCAAGGTATGATTATTTTGTAGTCGTAGTCAACTTTTTGCTTTCTTCATTCTGCGTTTTCTGTTGTCTTCTATTTCATTTGTGTATTCACTAATACTTATCTACGCTGTATAAAAAAGGACGGTATTCATTGTAGAGGTCATGTTTATTACGTTATTATGTAGAAGAAAAAAAAACAAAAAATAGGTTGATTCAAAAAAATTGCTTGTTGCATGTACTGGATGCAAACTTGAGACTTTTTTTTTATTTCAAAAAATCTGTGTACGATTAAAATAGGTTAATATCTATTCGAATTATTGTTGATGTTCGATAAATTGTAGATACATATGTCGGTGTATGTACCAACCCTAGTTCTAGATATCGTGAATCTAAAACGAATTCCCTTTAGTCTTCCATTTCAAAACAATCTCAAGGGATCTATTTCCTTTGACCTAAAGCCCAAAATGCCTTACACGATTATTTAGTTGGCCTTGTTCGTACATTTCCATTCCGATGGTTCTTTTGATCGAATGAAATTACTTTCTTCATTAATGAATTGTGTAAACAATTGCTATCGATCCGTTTTAATCGATGTGGCATTGTCAACCTTATGTCTGTTTTACGAGGATTCAATTCTGTTACCACTTGAGATTACCCTGGATTTTAACACACATGTTATGTTGGTGTATGTAATGGTGCTCTATTAAAGGCACAATAGATGTTATGCTCTTGAGTTAGGGAAGGTATGTTGTTTTTCTCATGGTGCGTGGGTTATTTTTCTTGCACCTCAAGGTGAAAACTTCTTATAGATTAGCTACATAACTTAGTATCAGTGAAAACGGTCACATAGTTTCACAGCTTAGCTATTACATCTTCGTAGCATAGCTATATAGCACATCTATGGTGGAAACGTTCACCCCTAGAACGTTGTAATTGTTAAAGTTCCTTGGATGTCCGCTTTCTCCGCACACACAACGTCCGCCTAAAAAGACCACATTACGGCACGTAATGCCGCTATAGTATGTACACCCACTTACCATTTAGAACAAATATAGCCTATTGCCATATCCTGGTAGACTCCGTGCTACCACTGAGAAATTTTTATTAATACTTTGAGTTCGAACTATGAAATCAATGAATGAATTACGTGCTCAAACTATGTATTACACCCAATCGTTTTTTCTCTATTTTGTCACTAGTCTTATACAAAACAATATTTAAATAAAAATAAAGGTCACTCAACACATTAATACAAGCTTTAGCAACTAAAACAGTGACATTTACAAACCACAATTGTGGGACTTGGCCCAATTCCCAAACCTAATTTCCAATTGACATGCACTTGGCCAATTCATTTACGAGAAAGAAGGAAAGGTATCAGCTGCGTGTTCGACGAAAGTTATATAAAAGTTAACTGAGGGTAGTATAACTTAACAGGGATCGTTAACCGTTAGTTAACAACCTGTTACTATACACAAACTGCTTTTCGTTTTCGTTTTTTATTGTGATTTCGTATATCGATGTGCTTTTGTAATGAAACTGTTGAATCGATTTTGATGAATTTTAATAAAGAATGGTTAAGAAAAATCTGAACGTTTTAAGACAATGTGATACAATTTTTACTGCACGGTTGGTGCGGTGGCTAGGCAACCGGCTACCGTGCAACGTGCAGCGGGTTCGATTCCCGTATAGAGGAATGCCCGTGTGTAAATTTGTATGTTTGTAAACACGCTCACTACACAGGAGAAAATTGTAGTCTAAAGTTTAAAAGAAATTGTATAGACACAGTTTAAAAGAAATGATCACAAAGTTGTGTAATCCTGGTTAGATACTCATGTATGTGTATGTTTCTGAAAACATTCAGAACATTAACATGCAGAAACGCGACACACATTCACATAATACACAACACAAGCATCACAACATAACACAAACAAAACTGAATTCTAAATGTATAATACGAAATATCAAATTTCAGTGCCGGAGACGAGTTTTCGATTAATCCAGAACAAGACAGATGACGACACGGTCAACGTCATCTGTGCAGCGGACGGAGCCTTCCCTGCGCCAAACCTTACTATAGCGACGCCAGAGAAGTGAGTAATATATCCCGTTTTTAATTAAATTTTATATTAGTAAGGACATTGTTATGTATAAGTGGCTGAAATTAAAAGATCATTTTAAAGTTGTATAGAATTGAAGTGTATAGAATCAGGCATTACTTTGCGAAAATCCATGCTACTAATAATATTGTTAAAATTTTATAATATTACAAAAACTAAATATATAGTTTTATAGAATTTTGTTATATATTAGAATCTATAGTAGTAAAGATTTTTAGTTTTTATTCCGCTTAAGATGTATTTTTTAGCATGCGGTGTGCATGCATGCTTTCTGCAATATTTTTAATTAAGAGATATCATAACAATCATATTGTAGACAGACGTTATGCTATATTAATTAAGAGTCGAGAGTCATTTATTTCAACCAATGGGAGAAGGCATTTTGAAACGTCAAAATCAAAATCAAAGTATTTATTTAAATTAATTCTTAATTAGGCACCTTTTGAAACGGCAAATTGAATTGTCTGTCAAAGAAGCTAGGTGCTCGTTCCTAATACACAAGTTCCTTGTATTACTAGACACGTCTATCCCCCTTATGTAGAGAAGGCACATACTCCAGCAGTGTAGTGTCACATGCTGTTGATGGAACTCAACACGATATATGAAGGTCAAAAACAAAGTAGTTATTTTGATGAATGGACCTGAGTCTTACGAGTATAAAAGTTTTTCGAATGGTTCTACTTAAGTTCTCCTTGAAATCCTCTTGGGATGTTGTTAGTTGTGTTATCTAATAAGCCATTGTTTCATACTGTATACTGAACATAATATATTATTATTACGTATCGTCGAAAGTTAAAAGTATCGTCAAGCGTTTTATTCTACTACAATACGTAATGCTCACGCTGCACATAATGCTACTACAATTTACACTATTTGTGTTAGATATAATTCCTAGTAATAAGATTCTAGACTCCGTGCTACTGCAGAGAAATACGAAAAACCGAAAATATCCCAGTAATACTTTGCCGGATCCGGGAATCGAACCCGATACCCCTTGCGTAGTAGTCGTACTTACCACCACTCGCCCAACGAGTAGTCATAGATCATATATTATTGAGTGTGCGCGCAAAATTATGTACAAAATGTATGGACGCAAACATTTCCAAGGAATATCTTCAATTTTATTTTATAGCGGGCAATCTTAAATTTATCGAAACCTGAATTCAATTTAATATTAAAAGTCTTGATAATAAATTATTAAAAACACAACTCGTGCCTTTTTAAGTAAATTCTCTGAAATAATTTAAATGAACTGCGGAATGCAACGTAAAATTTAAAATAGGTACTATCCGTTCCCTTCAATTCAGTAAAATAAAATGCATTCATTGGAAAAGAAGAAATAAAATTAAATGATGATATTTTTTATGAATTAAAAAGTAAATTGTGCAAGCATTTTTAATTTGGTTTGGATAAATAAAACTACATGCATAATATATTGTTTCCAAATGAAAATTATTATTTAAAGAACTGAATTGAGTTATTCCTAAGAAGTGATAAAATTAAAGTAATTGTATATACTTTACTTAGTAATATTTTTTATTCCACGTTCATTTCAATATTCGCACAGGCATCTAATACTGTGAGGTGCTACTTGGTTAGGAGTTTAGGGTAGTCCCACTCGATAACACTTCATTAGTTAGAAACGATCTCTTCATAGGAAATCTCGTCAAGAATTTTGGCAGTGCTGAGGTTCTATCCAAAGCGATTTATAATCTATCTACTTATTTTAGCCTGACTGCTTCGTTGGTCGAGTTGTCGAATAAATTAGGCAGTGTTTATAAGTAATGCTACCCTCCTGAGTCCGAGGGTATGATATTTTCGTTTATTGATTTGATTTTTACAACATGATATCTTTCCATTATACAGACACAAGAAAAACATAAATTATAATTAAAATTAAAATTATAATTATTAACTAAAAATTACAACGTTTCGTTTCACGAAAAAAATTGATGCTAAACTGGTGCACTTCGGTAAAATATTTTATTTTTTTGGTTGTCCTAAATTTAGAACTTCAGTACTAATGATACTACTTATTTTAGGTCATGATTGTCCTTTTCCAAACTTATTTAACATCGCAACAATAGAAATTATGCAACACCAAACAATACACAGTCCAATTTCTCAGCATTTCCAATTTCTTGATTAGGAAACGAGACGACAATTTTAGATAGACCTCGCTTACCTACAATTATTGATCATAATACGTACGTCGTAAGTGTGTGTGCTGTGTCTACAAGGTGTCAATGTTAGGTGGTGGACGCTGATGTATGAAGCTACTAACTGTAGAACATGGACACCGCATTGCGGGAAGTGTCCATGTAATGTGCTGGGCGCAATTTGATATGGAATGTTCCGAAACGTTGGATGGGATTTGAGCCGTTTCATGGTATTTAGTTCTGTATTGTTTCCTAGTTCTATTGTTTAATGAATTCGTGGTAATTGTCTGTTTCGTAGAACTATAGTAATGCTGTTGTTGCGTTAATGTCGCCGATATTTATTTCATCAGTTGACCTCGATGTATTGTTTTCGGAAGTAGGAACTAAATGTTGGTCTTTCTACGAGTATTTTTAGATCTACGACGATACTGAAATTAGAGCGCAACTATACATTTATGGTATAAATTCAATACAATAAGATAACTTTTCTCAGAACTTATCTTGCATAAAATTCAAAATGTGAAATTAAACTATGAAGTCTTATAAAATTAAAAAGAATTCAAGTGATTTAACCTTAAAATATTATCACATTTCGAACAATTGATTGTAGAAGAATAAAAGAACTTGGCAACGTTTTGAGGCTAAGATTAAACTTGGTCGGCTGAGCTACCAGGTGGTTCACCTGCCAAGCTCCAGGTTATAAAATATGCTTTGCTAAAAATTTTCATTTTGGCCAGCTAGTTTTCTTATTAGCATACTAGGTTATACCATTTTCGCGTACCTAGTAGGGTGAAGGTAATTAACATGGCAATAAATAATTTAGGAGCGTGTAGGAAATCACTGACGGTAAAGGAATGTTTGGATCTTGGGTCATCCTCACGGGACATTGGCGTTGGGTCACTTACTTATGTATAAGATGTTTGAGTGCGTATTTTGGCGTAAAAATGTATTAATGGTTGTATATATAGCTCTATGGTTTATACTGTCAAGGTTGAGTTTAGCAAGAAAACAAAAGTGCTTGTTTCAGTGGAAAATATAAAATATAACACCCAAATATTCCAAAAGCAGACAAGTGGAAAGTCACAGAAACTAACACCGAAACAATCTTAGAGAAACAAATATTTTTATAATGAATGTACAAACTAAAACGATCTCAACTTTCTAATTTAACTTTGTGTAACCAACATTACAAGCGGCGACCACATATTTGCCGGGAACAATGAAGTTTTCCCTCCTAAGGGAAATATGTCTTGAAACTAACAACAAAATTTAATCAAAAGAGAATGTTTTAAAAACTACGAACATAGACTTGGTGGGGCTTTGAATTATTTGCGGTGATTTTTTACTTCTTACTTCCTATCTTTTGAGACAAAACAGGGCATTCTTTAAGTTAAAAGGTCGGAAAATGCATTCGCTTTTGTTATACTTTCAGGCTATGAATGGGGAGGTTGGGAAAAATATTTGTGCAGGGAAATTTAATTACGGCTATCTGCATTTAAGGCCTTGAGCGATGCTAAATTTGGAAATTAAATTATGTGAAACGTCTGTTAATATTGGCCCATTCTTGTGTTTTCTCATTTTCATGCTTTTGTGGATCTTGGCGAAAATAAACATTAACGTTTCGTGTTGTTTTTCTGTCTGAAAATTTCTTAAATAATTGTTGAAAGGATTTTAATTGGATGTTAATGAAATAAATGTTTCTAAATCTCCTTAAAACTTGTTGTTCGATGTTCGACTTAGTGTAGGATCTTAATTAATTATTCGAAAAATAAAATTATTAGATAGATTCCTGTAGGTAAACAATGTAGGTAAAGCCAACCCGCATTGACCAAGCGTGGCGTCAGCAGTGGCCACTTATAGGATGTAATGTAGGTAAACAAAGTATGCAAAATACAGATTTCTACATAAATATTGAACTAGTGTTGTGCTCTAAATAATAGATAAAAGGTCCGTGTATATTTCGAAGCGAGATTGTCCAGAATCCAACTGGTTACATTTGCTGTAAATTGGATCCCCATTGTCTTTGACAAAACTATATTTTCCAAATTACTTTTGTTCTTTTGAAATAAGATTGGCGCAAAATACATAGATTTGTATTCCGGTATAAAGTGTAAATATTCAGTATAATATAACAGCGTGTTTGTATCCTAACAATTTTCTACCGACTTAACGGATAAAAATTTTGAATTCGTCATTATGGAACAATGTTTTTTTACGGCATCAGCTGGTAAACGAACATCACCTGATGGTAAGCAATTGCAGCCGCCCGTGGACACCTGAAAAATCAGCGTTAAGATTTTAGGAAGATTAGAAAGAAGGGGTAATTGGTTTTAAGCGTAAATGCATATTATATAATAATTTTATTCTGTTTAGGTACTTACTACCGATATTAATACCCGGTTTTAATACAAAATCTTTGGATTGATCTTTATTTTTAACAGAAAATCTATAGAACGAATGTCAAAAATCCATCATAATCTAAATATTTTGGATTGACATCGGTTATTGAAATTGGCAGCAAAAGATTTGCAATGTTCATTAATTTAGCAAGAAATCTATTCAGGCGTTTGTAGGCCAAGCAAAAATAGACCCAATTTACTTCATAAGACTGGTTTTGTATAATTAGAAAATACGCCCTTGCTCTAAAATAAGCCTGAAGGGGTGACAAAGGATAGGTTTAAACATAAATTTGTAAACATAGGGTATCTAAAAATACAATACCTAGACTGGTAATATGTTTGAGAACAAACACAGCTTAACATTTTCTCTACTCGAAATTATGTTGAATTTTCAGAGATCTATCATTCTAACAAAATGTCATAATTTTAATTGGTATGTATAAAATACTATATTTTTAGGCTTTGTAGGAAATTCTGTACTTATGTGTTTTGTTTAAATCCTTAAATTAATGTATATTTTACAGTATAGAAATACGGCACTATCACAGAAAATTATCTTTTCCAATACCGTACCTAAATATAGAAAAGATAATTTGGTGTATAAAAAAAAATAATGCTTTTATAACATAATTTTTCCTCCAAAATTATCAGCAGTACATGTTTCTGAAGGTAATTCTTTCGCGCACGTTTTGCAGGAAGCACGTAAACCAGCTTTCTAGGTTATCGTGAGATTTATGTCAGTCGTTATGAATAGTCAGAAGTTTTAAACTCTGACAACGGTTTTGAATGTCGTGACATCTCTACTGGATCATAAAAGCAAAAGATAATAGAAACACGTACGTATTTTGTGGTTAATTTCACATGAGTTCAAATGTTATTATAGTTAGCTAATCGTTAGTGGGAACAATCACGGACAAATCACTATTTACCTAATCTAAAACTGGCCTTAAGAAATCCAGAGTGTTCTTTATAAAAAGAAACAATTGTTTTAAAGCTCTTCATGAAGCGTTTTAGATAACTTATAATGCATGGTTTAAATAGGTAGGACGCATAGTTTCAAGCCATGCCATGGGTTTTTGAAGCCTTTCTAAGTACAATACAAATAACTCAGACAGATTCTTTTGGAAAAAAAAATCGAAAAATAAACTTTTCGCAAATGGTTCTCCAAAACAAGATGGATGCCTATTGACTCATAAAATAGTGGTCTATAACGTAAGATCGGAATAGCTTGAAATAGCGCTGATACACTTAAATATTAGTCCCAGTTGAGTTGGGCCGCATTAACCCGAAATTTATAGTCGCGGCCAGCTAAAGTATGGATAATAATATATCAGGATTAAATATAAAAGGACCGTTATTATAATGTTATAGCGCTTTTCTGTACGTTGGTATTGGTTGGTGTTTGCGTGAAAAAATACTTGAGTAATAAGAAATAGCTGTTTGACTGTTTAATTTCTACAGATAGAATGTTTAGGTATATTGTAATTGTTTGAGTTGATTAAATAAAATATGTCTCAAATATTAAGGTCAAAGCCCCCTTTTTTGTTTTCTCCCGCCTTGGGCGAGACGAGAGCGAGTGTCAGACTCTTACTGACTAAAAACAACCCCGTTCCTACTCCTGCTTTTCGATAAACCCGCTAAGTAGTCTGCAGCTCCGGGTCAGGCATCAGTCCTAATGAGCCACATCTGTGGTGGTCTGATGGCTCTACGAGACGCGTGCGAAATGCGGCACACCGTATGCCCTATTAACCCCTTAGTAGTGGTGTCATCCACCCATACCTGAAAATTTGGATACATAATCTATTAATTTCTTAGATTAAGGAACAGCTATCCTTAGAACAACGAATTATGTTAAATTCTTCAACTAAACATTTGTATTTTCTTCCAGACATCTACAAGGAGTGGACCACAAAGTGCAGCTTGTCAACGGGAGGTACTCAGCAGTATCGTCCGTCACACTCAATGATGCAGACCTGCCGTCTCCGGCAGAATTCATTTGTACGCTAAGAATACCACAGGCAAAGTATGCCGTTAGAAAAGAAGCTATTTATTATCCAGGTAAGATTTTTCTGAGTCTTGAATTCATCTCAAGAAACAGTTGCAGGGTTTTACTTCTGTGTTCAGTTGTTTTACTGTAAATACTACTTTATTACAAAACATATCGGTATAGAATCGATTACAAAGTAAAGTAACAATATAAGTAGTACGTTTGTAGGTTCAAATACTTTAATAAAAGATATTTTATTTTTGCAGATTGGTTACGAGATAACACTTTTACTCGTCAATCTCAAAATAACTACATGAGACCGGTTATCGCTATTCCTAGGTCCAAGATTAGTCTGTCTTTCGACAATACTAATCTTTATATTTATCAAAACTTGAAAATTTCTTCATACATTGATTCTGCTAGTTAGTAATCGAAAGAGAATGTGCTTCAATAAAACTGCCATAAAACACAAGAGTTTCAAGATGAAAACAAAACAGTATACAAACAAAAAGGTATACAATACTTCCCTACCCATTATTTTGTTATTTTTTATGTTCAGATATAAAATATTCATACTGTGAATAAGAATGTTGTATTCTCTTGAAGCCTAACAGCCCTCGATGTTGAAATAAACGCGAAAAATGTTTTAGCTCCCAGCAGTGAACGAGTGAATTCAAAATGTTTTTAATTTACATAATAGTGCCTCAATGGAATAATCAAGATTCAAATAAAAAAAATCTCCTAGAAAATGTTACTCTTCAGAATAGCTGTTTTCTTTGATTTATCTTTGAATAAACTTTTTACGGTAAATGAGAGTGCCTTGTTATACGAATTAGCGCAAACCTTGAGCAGGAAATCTTAGTTTCGACTCTCACGTGGTTCAATATTTGAGTATTCTAAGTTGTAGAATTAAAGTCAGGGTCACAAAGTCGCTTCATTTCTGGAATTATGATTGTTTATTTTAGTAATTAGATCACGAACGTAATAATAAAGAATCATGTTTTCAGCCGAAATTGCTCAGTTTAAATATGAAAATACCCAAAATAATCTACAGCACAAAAACTTTTTACCAGGCTTTTAGCCTGCTTATGCATTAAAAAAGCAACTAAACCGCTTTATAAGGCAACGAACGACATCATTGTGCCTCAAGTAAAAGCAAAGAATAAGGAATGGTACCTATATTTTTTAACGAGAACCATGAAAATAACAATTTCGCGGTATAATTTTCTAGAGGGCCATTTAAGCTTTTTATCAGTGAAAAGTTTGTGTACACAGCTATCTAAAGTACATGCGACGAACGTTTCCTACAGTCCTCTTGAATAATTTTATGCTTCGTTAAGTCTATTGTGGAGGGTAAATGCGCTTAATAGAATATCGGTGGGCACCCAAACGTTTTTTCCTAACGTTTGTTCCTTATGATCCTAATGAAAAGTCAACAAACCCTAGTCTGTGGAGTTTCTCCGAAAAATCTTTTTTAGATTGGACATTGAAAGATGGGTATTATGATAGATAGACCGCCTTGTTGATCAAGTGGTTAGGAATTTGACTGATGACAAAGAGATTTCTGTGTGAGTTTGCGATGGTCGGAAAAATAATTATTTGATTTTCTGAAAGTATTTGAACTAAATGTCATCTTGAAAATTTGCAATGATGCTTGGCAATAGATTTGCATAACTAATACTTGTAGCTATACTTATAGTAGTATACTTCTAGCTACCGCTTCGAGGCAAATAGCAAGATTCTCAAACCTCAATTTTCTTCAATATTTGTTTCTCATATTCCTAATGAAAAGTAAACAAACCTTAGTTCACGTAGTTCCAAGAAATCTTCCTTAGATTGGACATTGAAAGATGGATATTATGATAGATAGAGTTTTTTAGTTACATCAATAGTGATGTCCCAAGGGTACGAGCCCAATTTACTGTTGACAAACTATTCGATGTCATTCGGTTTTCGGTTTTTCACTATGTACCGAGTATCCGTACTTTTATTTTATTTTACCTTTAGTAACGTGGTTGGAATCGAAACTTTGTCATGTTGCTTTGTGATTCGTAAATTATAAAGGATGTGTTTTATTGTTGTGTTGCTTTGTTTACGAGTTTGAAGTAAGACAGTATTTGAAAAGTGTATTTACTTACTTTGTTTAGAAGTTTTAAGTATGTTTAATATTGAATTGGTTTAAAATATTAATGCGTCGACTTTTGGTGATATTCTCACGCCTAATATTAAGTCGTTTTATTATATTGGTATGATAAAACTTCCGTAAGACATACATACTAAATTAATTATTATGTTTTTCGGCTAAATCCCGTACATATCTGACGAACTAGTTTCAAGGCACGCCAGAGACGTATTCATGAGCAGTTTTGTCTAATGTGTGCAATGAAAAAGTTAGGACATATCCAGGGTCTCTTCCCAGATGAATGATATTTGTGTCAAAGTTCCTTTGTATTATATCTGTAATTTCAGTACCTACAGTAATCATTTGCTGGGAATTTTAAACTTGTGTTTTATTATTGCACACTGAGGATATCCCAGACATCAGCCTGTACGAGATTAGGATGGCTCTCAAACAGCTTAAAAACAACAAGGCGCCGGGCGATGACGGAATCACGTCGGAACTTCTGCGAGCGGGTGGAAAACCGATACTTTTAGTCCTCCAGAAGCTATTCAATTCCGTTATACTCGAGGGAACCACGCCGGCAGCATGGCAACGGAGTGTGGTGGTTCTGTTCTTTAAAAAAGGCGACAACTGTCTGCTAAAGAACTACAGACCTATCTCACTTCTGAGCCATGTGTATAAGCTGTTTTCGAGGGTCATCACGAACCGTCTCGAACGCAGGCTTGATGACTTCCAGCCTCCCGAACAAGCCGGATTCCGAAAAGGTTTCAGTACCATAGACCACATTCATACGCTGCGGCAGGTTATACAGAAGACCGAGGAGTATAACTTGCCACTATGCTTGGCGTTTGTGGACTATGAGAAAGCCTTCGATTCAATCGAAACCTGGGCGGTGCTGCAGTCTCTCCAGCGGTGCCACATCGACTATAGATACATCGAGGTTTTGAAGTGTTTGTATAACAACGCCACCATGCGCATCCGACTCCAGGAAGAGACTACGAGGCCAATCCAGTTGCGGAAGGGCGTGAGACAGGGAGACGTTATATCTCCGAAACTGTTCACGAACGCACTGGAGGACGTTTTTAAGCTCTTGGACTGGAGCGGACGCGGCATCAACATTAATGGCGAATACATCACTCATCTCCGTTTCGCCGATGACATAGTCGTAATGGCAGAGTCGCTGGAAGAGCTGAACACCATGCTCAGCGACCTCAATACCGTTTCCCAACAGGTGGGCCTTAAAATGAACATGGACAAGACGAAAATCATGTCAAATGTCCATGTTGCACCTATACCGGTTGTCGTTGGGAACGATATACTCGAAGTTGTAGACCACTACACATACCTGGGTCAGATCATCCAGCTAGGTAGGTCCAACTTCGAGAAAGAGGTCGCTCGAAGAATCCAACTCGGATGGGCAGCATTTGGGAAGTTACATGAAGTCTTCTCGTCAAAAATCCCGCAGTGTCTGAAGACCAGGATGTACAACCAGTGTGTGTTGCCAGTGATGACGTACGGTACCGAGACATGGTCCCTAACTGCTGGCCTTTTAGAAAGGCTCAGAGTCGCCCAGCGCGCGATGGAGAGAGCTATGCTCGGAGTATCTTTGCGCGACAAAATCCGAAATATGGAAATTCGCCAAAGAACAAGAGTTACAGACATAGCTCTCAAAATATGCAGGCTGAAGTGGCAATGGGCAGGCCACGTCGCTCGGAGGACTGATGGCCGCTGGGCCAGGAAGGTGACTGAGTGGCGACCGCGGACCGGAAGACGCAGCGTGGGCAGACCTCCCACTAGGTGGACCGACGACATCGTCAGAGTGGCGGGGAGCCAGTGGATGCAGGTGGCGGCTTGTCGTTCTACGTGGAGGACCAAGGGGGAGGCCTTTGTTCAGCAGTGGACGTCTCTCGGCTGATGATGATGATGATGATGTTATATTATTATCTACATTTGAGTCAATTAGTAGCGCGACATAGTTAATGAAACCTTATTTAATTTGAGATAATGATTTATGATAAAACTATAACTTTCGCCAAAGTCAGTGATGTCTAAATAATCTTAGGAAATACACATAAGTCGAAAAAAGTCACTTGACGTACTTTCACGTTGGTAGGTTTTGAACTCGCACTCTCATGCATGAGAATCGAGCGTCTTAAATCTCCGTGCCACCACGACATTAATATGATATATATTTTATTTTTATTAATGTACTATGTTTGTCTTCAGGTCCAATAAGCACGACTCCTGAGATGCCCACAGCAGCAGATATGCAATTAGCAGCCGCAGTCAGTTCGAGAGGTAAAACCCCACCTAATACTTGTACCTAAACACTATTTCTTTTACTTTCTACACTCTTCGACGTTTTTCGCATGACTTCTGTTCTTCTTCTCTTCTTTTATTTTTAATTTGCATATGAAAAAAAAACACAAAAAAATTTGAAAATGAAAAAAAAAAGCTGCAACGATTCTGATTAAGTTTAGTTTTTAGGGCATTAGTACTTACTAGTTCTAAAGAAAACGTATTATAATTCTTTTTACTATTTGTTATTGGATGAAAATTATACTTTTGTTGTTTACTTTTAATATAAAATTAAAAATAAATATACGTGCTCTATTCTGCCAAATAATGAGTAATTATTATTATATTATTACAATAACAACGAAATTTCATCCAACACTAACAAATTAATTTGCTTATAATAATTATAATTTTATTAATCAAACTTATTATTTTAATTACATTTACTTCATCGAATATTATTAGTGAGCTTCATATTTCACTGCTTCATTTTATTTCATTATAATAATTATACTTGTATTTTCATAAATAACCAATAACCATAATAAATATGTTTTTCATTTTTCTCTTACAGAGGCAAACTCCTTTATGGCATTCACAATGGCTTTTTTGACAGTACTTGTTCGACTTCTTGTCTCATAAATACGCCAGGAAGAATATTTTCGTTCCAAAAAAATATATATTTAAGTTACACTTTTTTACTTTATCATACAAAATATGTCGTGAAAAGGAGTCAGTATAATTGACAACCCTAATGTGACGTTTGATAGTCATACACTTTTTTCGATATCAATGAAAACTCACATTTCTCAGCATAATTTTCTGGAATAGCATTAAGGCTTATTATTACTGACACATTCCGTATAGTTCTAGTCAAACCCAAAGTAACCACAACCAAAAGAATAGGTTAAAAGAAACAGCTTAAAATAAAAACACCCTTTGTAATTATCAAGCAGAAAAAAATAGCTTTACGTGTTAATAAGTTACGTCGATGTTTTTGATGAAAGCAAATAAATAAATAAAGAAAAGTATTAAATAAAAAAAAATAGGGAATAAAAAAATCGGTGTATGAATTTCGTATTTCGAAAATATTTTTCATTATGAAAACCAAAGTTTTAAATGTGTATATAAGAGTTTCTTTGAAAGAATATGTACAGAGTTGGTAGATAGATGTATGGTCATGGGCCTAAGGAAGGACATTTTGAAAAATCGTGAGTGGTTAATGTGGAATGTATTGCTAAGTCTGCATCATGAGGCAAGTCTCTGTACTTGCGTCGTGGTACTGTATAGATATTTTTAGTTACAGGTTATTTGCAAATAATAATTAATAAGCATGCCGCAATATTTTTATTATATAGCATAATCATTATAATAAGTTACATAATAATTAATCTCATCATTATGAAATAAAATTATTAACAGCTTATAGAAGGAAATGACAATTTATTCACTGTATTTAGACCCAAAAATTAGGCAATTTTTAATGAATTATGGATGTTTTTAGAAAATAATATTATTTTGAATTGTTGTCATTTGCTTCTACTAAAACAGTCATTCATAAACGAATATAAATATTAACACACGATGTTATTTACATTATTTTTTATTAATCAATATGATAATCATTATAATAATTTTATTCCAAACGCTATATTTATTTAGATGAAATATTTCCAAAGACGATATACGTATAATCTGTACAAAGTGGAAAATGAATCGTTAATGTCTAAAATATTGAAATCACGACACTCAATTCGTTAGTATAAAGATCCATTATGAAATAATAAAATCGCAGTATATTTTTCATTTTTATTTACTACAGTACATTTTATTATACAACGAAAAGAGCAGAATAAAAAATAATACATTTAATCCGATTATCCGTGTACATTTTATTTTTATTTTTTGTGTGCTACGATCACTTGCAACATTTTACATTAAAATGAATTTCAGTATCAAATAAAAATAAATCGAATACCCAAAATTCATAGGAAAATTATACCGATGTAAAAATGAGTGTCATTTAAAAAAAATATGTTTCATCTTATGCTTACTTCGTGTTTCTAGAAGGGATAAGAATGTCCTTTCGTAAACAGGGTATTGAATTTAGTTGATTCTTAATTTTCAATTTCAGCCACTGTTCGGTATGAATTTTGGACAATATTGTAAAAAGAAAACGATAAGCCCTTATTCGTTAACTTATTTTTTTGGCTTCAATTTCTATCTGTTCGTCGACAACCTTAAGAAGCACATTGCAATGGTTTTTTAAAATAAAATTGTTAAATAGTTACCGCGCAAAGTACTCAATAGGTTAAGTTAAAGCTTCAATAAAAATGCGTTCATGAATAAGGGTACTTGTAAATATTTGTATGGATTTAATATAATAAGTTCGTTCTGTTCAATTAGGTTAAGGTCTAGTTATAATATTTGCTGTGCATATTGCCGTTTATGGATAAGATCCAATCAAGACTTTTATTGTGAAATTTCCTAAAATAAAAAGGATCGTTGTGTATTCTTTTGGTTTTATTTTTCCATCATTTTTAGAGTACAGCCTAATAATCTTCTATCCCAAGTGAATAGGTTGCTTATAGGTAATGCGCTCTATCGAAGCTTACTACCAGATGAGTTGGTACCTAAATGCCGTTCCAATAAATATTAAAAAATCTCCTAACACAAACACAAACAAAGAGCTTTGATTTCAAAAAATTCAAGAATTATTGTTTCTGAATAGCCTAATACCCTTATACGCCTACTCTACAGTCCAACACACGCCTAAGAAGAATACAGGTGTATGTAAAGAATATACTACGGTACATGCGACTATGACCCCTATATCTAATAGATAGTCATTAGAGTCTCCATCTACATCCTAAAGTGATACCGTGTTAATGACGATCTCAGTTATACAATATTATTTATTGAAGCTTAAACCTCACATGGTCCCTTTTAATCCTTTTGGGTTTACCTTGACGGAACTAATAAGTTATTGGCCCAAATACATACATAAGTTAAATGAGATACTATGTATTTGTGTTCCTTCGTAGATAGGTATGTATAATATACATAATATACGAGTATATCAATCTGTTTTAGAATAAATTTAGACTTCAATTCGAGTCTTAATCAAAAATTAAATGTGTCTTTGATATATTTTTAATCATTTTTATAGTGAATGAATTATTGATATACGAGTAAAACTCAACACCAGATAGAGTCTATAAATTAGCGTTGATCTGCTTTGGAGCTGCAGTAAAGATACGTGTACGGATTCATATAAAAAAACAGGTAAGTGCAATTAATTCATTTTGTAAATTGTATTTGTATGAAGCAGAGATTAAGTCCCCCAAATATATGAAGACATTAATTTTAAAGTAATTGAATTTTTTTACTAAATAAAAGTCTTGTAAAAAAATCTTTCCCTACTTTTTTTACATAATAATCATCAAGCAAGACAAAGTCGTTGCCTCTTTAATATTTTACCAGCTCAGAACCCAACCTCATTATCATTAATACCTTTGTCTTTGGGAAATTTGAACTTAAAGGGGTTTAGAATACCCCGGTAAGTACTCGCTTTTTCTGAATTTTTTCCAAGGAATTTTTATTTTTTCATCCCTCCGAAAATGGGGTGAGATGACAAAGTCAAATAAAATGGGGATAATTTGATGCGGTGCTGGTGATCTCAATGCGAAGATTTTCGTCAAAGAAAAGGGTTTTAGTGCTATGTAATGAGAGGAAGGGTTCATTATTTGGTGAGGTGTCATAGTGTTGACAATGGTAAGTTACAAATTGGTCGGAGGAGAGAGGGAGATCTACATTTTTCCTTATAATGAGTAGTTAAAGTACAAATTTTTTATACGCACAATTATTTTGTAGTCGGGTAATAACCCTTTCGACAAAGTCATAATAGAGGATCTGTTGAAAAATGAATAAAAAAAAAAGTATTTATTTTGTTCTTTCAGGGAACTAATGGTGACATTTAACATTTCATTCTTTACTAATCTAATTTCTAAGAAAAATTTTGCTCATAATTTCAAAAGCTTGTCTCAGCAGAATACAAACGTCACATCAATCTATCAACACTCACAAACAACGATACAATGCGTGATTTTTCATACAAAATTAAATCATAACAAAATTCGTATGAGCGATCCATCAAATGGTAACCGGGTCAGGAATAGAAAACATTTTCGGATGCATTAGACCATTCCCGCGAGTTTCGGACTTCTCATTGAATAATAGATACGTTCGCCTCTCCGAACGAATTATCCGACTAAATTATGGAGCACGCCACCTCTGACCGAAGCCGTAGGTATAAATCGACTTCGTTACCTATTTCGGCTATAGCTTATGTGGAGTCAAAATGGCTGCTTGAGTCCTGTTTGACGCCTAGAAGTAATTTCGGCTTGAATGATTGATCGTGCAGTCAACGCGAGGGTAAACAGATAGTCTTTTATGTTCCACTGAATTAAATAGCAACTAAACTTATATTGTACTGACAATATACCAGTATTTTTCGTGTTTTACTGTTTTGGTGGGTATTTGTTTTGATATTTGAGCTGGTTAAGTTTGCGTAGTTTAGATTTATGAAGATTTTGTTAGTTATAGACGTTTTAGTATGAGTACAGTTACTGTCGTATAAATTGGTAGACAATTGGAATCTGTTTTTCTTGAAGACTTATAATCCGGATATCCTCAGCCTGGTTATGGACAATTGTGGGCGTTTTGGCGTATGAGAGGTATATTTATGTACAAATTGAAATAAAATACTGCATCTTAGAATCTTAATTAGCAGCTCTATGTCTTCAGCAGTTCCAGAAATAAATCATTCTACTAGTTCAGCACCTAAAAACAGCGTTATAATACTCAAATGGCGATTATATAAGCAAGCAAATTTGGACATTATATAGAGGATATATAGGGTAGATTATTCTAAAACTAGAGCACAGTAATCTGCTCGTTAGCAGAGTCTGAGAGATTATCTGCCGTAGACATCTACTGCGCTAGTTTCGCATATAACTGATAGTATGCTTTATAGAGTATCGATCGAAATCTATCTTGTATGAGAATTTAGTTATAATAAGAGTATAATAAAAAAAAATTGGTGATTCATAAGTTTATATTCGCCACAAATAATGCGCTATAGTATTTTGTTCGCTCCAAGAATTCAAAAATATCTATGGCGTTTAGACTAGACAGACGAGTCAAAAAGTACGGATGACATATTTATTACTACATTACTAAGGAGATGCGTACCTCGAATATGCGATGTATCAATAATAGGGAAGCCATCCATAGCACATATCTATAGCACGCATCCATAGCACGCATCTTTCCATATAAAAAACATAGCTTAGCTGAGTTCGTTTCCAAAAGTGCTAAGCTATGTGTACCAATGAATACGATTGGTGGAAGCCAAACGCATTCACAGCACCGTGAAGCATGGCACATCTTTGGTAGAAGAGCACCATTAACAATATAATAGGGGAAATGGAAACTATAATAAGCCTAAATATTAAATTAGTTACAACAAAGGAAATAGTTCCACAGTTGGTGATTTTCCATCCCCCAACATTATTCAATTAAACAACTTATTTGATCAAACATTGGCCGAACCTCTACATTGGAAATTATGCAATATCCCCAGCAGGTTTACTTAATAGACGAATGAATTTTCTAATTACAAATGCAGTAATGGACGTATTTCATCAGCCAACAACCAATGCTTTGGGGCATAACAATGAATCATTTGTGCGTGATGTACGGGGATCAACTAAAATACATTGGGTTCATAAATCGTTTGGATGTTCCGAACTCTGATTCAATCTATGTCAGCATAATAATGCAGTTTCGTTTCATTGTTTTATGATATTTTAACAGATTTCATTGAATACTGGGTTAAGTAGTTGTTCTTTATTTTTCGAGGATATTTTCTTATGTTCCAATCATTATTTCGAGGATATTAATAAAATTATTGCGATGATTGTTTAAAGAAAACAGAAGATTTTGTTCTAATATTTGCCCACGACGACATTTATTTTGTGACTTCTGGTATTTAAGAATTGAGAAATTACACAATAAAAAAGTGAAGTTTATTAAGTTTATTTCCAAAAATATACAGCTGTGTGATAGTTTGATATGCAGTGAGCTTAATAAAATTCCTAAAACGGAACTCACAAAGGAAAACAGCCGAACAAGCGAAAAAGCCAAGTAACACAAGCAGGTGTATCAAACAAAAACACACACAAAAGGTGCGAATATTCCTCCCACATGCCGAAATCTAATTCCAACACGAAGTTCCGACAATCCCCTTTACGTATCTCGTATCACATCTTTTCCATATCCGATAACAAAGTAGTTTATGAATGAAAAATATTTCATATGTAAGTGCTATACTTTGCGCACTTGTGATTCAAAGGTAGTCAGTAGTACGTGAGCGGAGCTTACGCACTCACCTGCGCCACAGATCTAGGGAACATGGAACGGCTGAACTTTGAAGCGTGCAGATGGCTATTGACCTAAATTAAACGGGATTGAATGTTCGGGTTGTGTGTTCATTGGTAATGATTTTATGCAGACGTTAGGTAGGTTAGGGTGTGTGCTAATTGGTTAGGTTATGTTAGTTTTTAGGTGTATTAGGGGAAAGTGGCGCAAAATCCCTGTATAGGAAACCAGCTATGACACCGCATATGTGACAAGTTCTGATATTTACTAGCTAGGTGGCTTGAATGGAAATAATAGTTTTTTACTCGAAGGATCATTTTGTACTACTTTCCCATAAATGCAACAGTATTTGTTTGTAAAATTGTGTCATACATAAAATCATACGTGAAACATACTAAATTAGTTAAAATGTATTTTGAACAAAAAGCTAGTTTAGACCAGAAAAGCAGGTAAGTGGAATAATCATTCCCTTTTCATCAAAGGCAGACTCAAACTGACGACGACTGCGATTATATGATAGCTTTTAAAACAATAGATAGATATTATAATTATGCTACACATTTCCATACATCTTGTTAATATGATTTAGAATATTAAAAGTAAGTGGAAAACTTGGAAAAACACTTTTGCTATCTGCTCTGCTGCTGTTATCTATTTGATTCTTAGAAGTAAAAGTTAAATACCTAATAACTTCAGGAAATAACTACTTACAGCATAACTCCTACATCATCTCTACATTATAAACTTGGATAATAAATATTAGTTCTTCCCTGAGACTTCATTCGTGTAACTTTCAATGCTGTTCTCGTGAAACGACAGGATTAAATACAGCTTTAGTTATTTGTTGATAAGATTTATTATTATAATATTTTTAGTCAACTGAGAAAGAAAGAAGTTGAAGTCGGTCTTTTAATGAAAATTATCTTAATTTTTTTGCATCACAAAAACGGTTCGTTACTTTATTGTCGTACTCAAAAACATTTAATGATTACTTAAACTAGTCTTCAGTTACGATTTTGTTCCGAAAACAATTGTTAAGGACTGGGTTAAGTAACCATTACACGACTCTGAGTACGACGATTATCAAGCAAAAATTTGTTCGACACATTTCATTGATACAACTATTTTCTGCCAACAGTTTGCTTACGTTGATTGAAAAAGGAAAATGCCTTATCTAGACAAAAAAGAACTCCATGTCAGCCGTCTCATTTGTTTTGCACGACGCACGTAATAACGCGATCAAAACGTATGAGAATTTTGACAGGGACGCGTGATGTGAAAGCTTAAAATGTAAGGGAGAATTATTATTTGGTGGAGTGAATCGTCAGTCGGTCTCTTTTAGATGTTTGAAGAACATTTGACCTTGAGGTGTCGTATTACACAGTTATTGAAGGAAGTGGGGTATTATTTTTGTATGGTGTAGGTAATCGGAATTGATATTAGGGTGCTTTTTATAGGGTATTTAAGGAATACCAAAAAAATTTTGTTTATTTGTTTTACAGATGTGACGTTTTTTTTTAATAGGGGATAATCATCTAATGGCTTCTCTTGCCTTGGTCGAGAGGAGAGGAAGTGTCAGACTCTTACTGACTAAAATCCACCCGGTTCCTACTCCTGCTTTTGGTGTCGGAGCCCCGGTAAACCAGCTAGGTACACCTAAACAATTGTTTTCAGAATAAAATGGTTACTAAGTAATAGTTTAAGTAATCATTCCGAGTACTATAGTGAATATTGACAGCTGAATTTTGAGTAGTATGGAATTTAGATTTTTATCTGTACTTAAATATAACCGTAAACATGATCCCGTTTAGAACTAATTTAAAGGTAAGAAGGTATGATCTGATACAAATATTCATGCATACATGACTACCCTTATTCATCTTGCTCGCCTAATTATTGTTTGCAATTAATCCTATCAGCTGGTCAGGTTGTATTATTAGATTCATCGTTTGGGAATTCTCGGAAGATTAGTATCTATTTGTTCCTGATTCCTGATATATTGAAACATGATCATGTCCTTTATTAATGGAACTTAATAGTATTGACCGCGTACCTATGTAAATTAGTAATTATTAATGTTATGCTGTTGTATAAGTTTATCAGACCGAAGAGTAGTTATAAATGTCAAAGCTATTTATTTTTTGAGTTGAATATGGTACAGACAAAAATCGACCATATTGTCGTTCTTTAGGAACAATTAATAAAGAAAAATTAGCAGCTCAACACAGTCACTTATGTAGTCGTATTAGTATATCACTTGTGTACAAACATGGTTTTATTCCTTTTTGACTCAATAATTGGTTAGTACTAAATGTTTAGAATAAACTTATATGACTGTGGCCACTTTTTAAGGGGGGGGGACTCCATCCATTGACTTATCCCGCTTTGGATGAGGCGAGAGGGAGTGTCAAACTCTTACTGACTAAAAACCACCCCGTTCCTACTCCTGCCCTTTGAGCTGGAGCCCCGGTAAACCCGCTGGGTTGTCCGCAGCTCCGGGCCACTGTAGTACCATATTCAAATGAATTTAGACAGAGGGCGCTTGAAATCTAAAATTTATACCTATGTCAGAGACTTTTCATATCTCTGAAGAATGTTAGCAGAATACTAATTTTCACAAGTACGAATTGTGACTACGAAAATAATGATAATTTAATATTTAACGCTTGTTGAGGCTGTCACTGGTTTGGTCAGAGATTTTTGACAGCGGTTGCTTCGTTTTATTTAGAAAAATAGATAAAGAGGCTATAAAATGTATCTTCAGAAATGAGTAGGTAGAAGTGATTTACTTACGGAAAATTACTAGACATTGACGCCTGTCATTGATTTCGTAGCAACTAAACGGATAAACCAATTTTGATCTGCCTTTTTACTTAGGTTTACAAAAAGGATAGAATTGATTAGAGAAATTAATTCTACCTTGTTGATAGTTCATCATTATCAACAGCCTATAAGTGGCCACTGCTGACCAAAGGCCTCTTCTCACACGGAGAAGGTTAGATAATAATTAATCTCGACGCTTGCTCAATGCGGGTTGGCGATTTCAAAGTTATAATTTGGAAATTATAAGCCCAGGTTTCCTCACGATGTTTTCCTTCATCGTTTGTCAGTGGTGTCTAAATAATCTTAGAAAGTACATATAACTCAGAAAAGCAACATTGGTACTTGCCGTTGGTAGGTTTTGAATTCACACTGTCATACATGAGAAACAGATATGATTAATGGTGAAATATTAAAAATCAAAATTATTTATAACATCTATAGAAGAAAACGGACAAACATTAAACAGACCAAGGTTATACGGAACCAAAACAGTACATAAAAGGTGGATGCTATTGACATTTAGAGTGACACAGTTGGATTAGCACCGTGGCATCAGTAACCCCTTTCAAAAGGTCGCCGTTGATAGGGAACGTATTTATTATGGCGCTTCTTATTCACGAGGATATTGAGAACTATTCAGATGTTTAAAGCTTCATCTGCAAATCCTGTTTGAGTATAATTATATTATTTGTGTATAGATATAGAAGTTTAGAATAATCTGGAAAAGTTTGGGAGATGCTTATAGTGAAGGTCTTGCGGCAACTGTGATGACGTTTATACTGTGATCATATCAACGGCTTAAATAGTGGCCACTGCTTACCAAAGGCACGCACACACGGAGAAGGTTTGAGGTAAGTTTAAAATCGTAGCTAGAAGCTAGAAAGCTGATCGTATGATGAGTACTGAACCAATACAATAGGTCCATTATAAGATTACTAGCCAGCCAATACAAATACAACCCCAAAACTGAACAAAGACACAACCCAATAAATTCTGTTTGTAGACCAATAATGTCTAACATTAGTTACAAATAAAAAGGCAAAAAAGCGAAAATCTAGACGGACAAGTAAGCTAAGATATTAAAAAGGTCCCAATAAAGAGTATTCCGCTTGCATTACCGACTTACTCAGACAAAAACGTGGAGGCTGAATCGATGACTTGTCTTCGTACGTTCAAAGCGACGAAATGCCTGAATTCAACGAAGTGTGTCAATTTCTTTGATCCACGATGCTATAGTTCGTAAGTTTTGTGTGTTTTCATATTTTTGTTGTCTCTTTTAGGGTACCATTGTTTTTGTAATATTTATTGGACATTTCCAATTATTCAACACCACTTGGGTATCTAGAGGGTAAGTTTGAAATATGGTACCAAGTTTGCTTTTTAGACCTTAGAGGGCTAAATTAGACCTTGAGAGAGTGAGAAACCAAACTGTCTTATCAATTACAAGTTGTTTGTTGAAAGGTGACCCTGGTGATGAGAACTTACTGGATGACTTCACTTTGGGTTTGTATGTACTTTGAATTTAGAAATTTAAATTCAGATGTTAAAAAAATAAAGTAACTTAACATAAAAACAATTCAATTTAAATTTTGAAGATTACTCTACGTTAAATATTAAAATTAAGTTGTAATCAGGTTATACTTAGAGCTAAACCACCGACCCCAAAACTGACTCAAGAAAAGGTGAAAGGAAACCAACAAACAACACAAAGACTGATAATACTGTAGTAAACTACAGCAGCTACATAAAATAATTGCGACGTAAATTCAACCTAAATAACAGCACAAAAGCCTTTCTTTACGCCATTACAACATAAAGAACTAAAGCAGTCACAATAAAGTCCATATTTATTAGACAGACTAGTTTCCTTAATGAGATTTTACTGGGAACTTAGCAAAAACAGCGCAGAAATTTATCTAAAGCACACGCAGCATTATCATAAATGTCACTAAATAATTAATTTACGTTGTAAAAATGTAATTTGGCTTGGCGCAGGTGACAGTAGGCAACAAAACCCCGTCAACGCAACACTTGTATACAAAATTATTCACTTCACACACTTCATTCGTTTCCCTTGACGTACAAATTGTATTCGTAAGCTTAAATTATTACGTTACGGCGTCCCGAATACGAAATTATAATTGTATGCTTACTGAAGCCTTGCTCACACTGCCTGCGTGTTTTAAACGGGTCTATGTTTGGAAATGTGGATGTTGCTTTTTCTTGAGAGGGGATTTTTTGAATTATTTTTGAGAGACAAAGTAGCTGTGTTCTTAAAATCACACTTCATACTAATATTATAAATGTGGAAGTGTGTTTGTTTGGTTGTTTGTCTGTCAATCACGTTAAAACTACCGAACGGATTTTTCACAAATTTTCTGCGATGCGGGAACTTTACTATGAATTAGTGAATGTTTTCATAGTAGAAGTATGTTCAATTGAATACAAAAGATCTTACACCATACGTACATATAGTGATTTTTAACTCTTTTACAGGCAAATAAAAAAAAACAAAAATTATATTTACCTATGTGAAACATGAAGTTATAATACCATAACAGTTTGATATCGAACCAGTGAATTTAGATTAGTGCGTGCAACAAATATTTGCTTGGTGATTCGAGTCAATGAATTTTGTGGCAATATTTGTGTGTTTCAAATGACCATAGTTATTTGCGTAAACAGCTAATATTTTATGACCCTTTACATGTTTATTGTTGCTATCGAATATATTAAAATTAATTGCAAATGGGTTTGCTAAATATCGATGTTTGACTTTTAGGTTTTTGTTTGGTTTGGTTAATGAATTCGCTGTTTTCAAATGCAATGAAATGATATTTACAAAACAGAGGATATAGTTTCAGATCTTAATTTATACTATCAAGGAACTATTAACTAACCTTTTTTGTCCTATTTCTGATGGAAGTTTAAATAATAGGTGCCTAACATAAAACTGTTGTGACTAGAAATTAACAGGCGAATAGATACAGGAATGGGATACATAGATGTAAGAACATTTTCCCAACATTTATTCACCATTCTTCTGATCTATTCACCCCGGAATATTCAATAACAAGTTTCACGATCATTCATATTAATTTAGAATTTACCTCATTATCATTATGATTCGTGCTTTCAAAAACTATTTCATTTAAACACCCATATTTTTATTTTTACTAGAATACGTTGCTCTATAGATAGTAGAATTTTCTCCTGTGTCGTAAACATACAAGTTCACATACACCATGACACTCAACCTTGAAACAACAATTTGTGGATCAGTCAGAGTTGCTCCGAACGGGAATCATTGAACCCGCTACACATTGCGCGGCAGTCGGTTGCTCAGCTACCGCGGTAACCGTGCAGTATTTCATGACCTAACCATACACTAAATAAAACTTTATAATATACTTTCAGAACAAAAATGGTAGTGCTTCAAATAAAATTGTTATCGTCTGTGTGCGACAGTCCTGTCCTGCGCTGTCTCATATTTGTGTGTTCTAGAAAATTGTCGAGTCGGGACTGTATCTTATTGTTAGTATACGTTTTTATGTATGAACCTGTACCTTTTTTAGGCTTCTTGGAATTTGTTGGGTAAACGTGTGAGTAATTTTATTTTGATATAGTGCCGAAATAAAATAACGTTTATAGTCATGTGTATGTGTTGGTTGTTTCATGGAAGTATTTATTGGGTTTTTAGAGCTTTATTTATTATATATTGTATGGTATCATTAGGCTATTCAATTTCAATTGTATCTTAATAAAAAACTTTAATATTCTCATTTCTTAAAACAGTTCGGAGGAGGCAAAATCAGACTACTCTTATAAATGTGAAAGTTTGTTTGGATGCTTGTCCGTCAAATCACGCTGAAACTATTGAAAGGATTTTGATGACATTTGGGATGCAGACCGATTATGAGCTGACCTCAGTGATAGATTGCATTGATTCCACAAAAATGCAGGCAAAGCCACTGACAGAAACTAACAGATATTTTTTACCATCATTAATACTTACCATAAAATATTATATTCATTTAAAAATGGAAAAAGAAGTGTTTGCCTCACCTTTTTAAGCATTACCTTCATTATTCTATGGTGAGACGAACAATATAATATATACAACAAAACCAAGGTTACATCGAGACAACCGCTAAGTGTGCTACAATGCTAACAAGTGACACAGATACAGAGCTCCAGAGTAATTGCTCCTACGACACAGTTAGCAGCACTCACTGTCACCGACGAATGATTTACCTAGCAAATTAAATAGTTGGACTGTGGACATATTATAGAAGATAGGTATTTATAAATAAATGTTATTAAGGCGGTAGTATTAATGTAGCCTGTACCCTTTTTAAAGGGAGAAAATTATCCAATAACTTTTCCCGCCTTGGGCGAGGCGAGAGGGAGTGTCAGACTGTTACTGACTCGTGCGGTAATGAGCACCTCTGCCTACCCTTTCGGGGATAAAAGGCGTGACGTTGCTATAAAACTAGCTGTTAAATAACTACAAACCAGTTAGTCAACAATTGAACTATAAATTAAACAGTATGAATTTAACTCTATTCAGCCGTAAATGAGAATGTATTGTAAACATTATTAAAATAATAGTAACCGGCAAGCTATGGGTAATTATTATTGTTATATATGTTAGTTTGGCTAAATAAATCACAATTATTGGTGAAAGCTACATTATTTCTATAATTTATTTGTTTATTTTCTGTACTTTCCAAATTAATATTTAAAAAGCACTAGAGACCTAAGAAAATTGGCGGTTCGACTGTATCTCTCGATTTTATACCAAGAATGAAATAGAAACATAATTTATTTTTAAATAACAGACACGTATATTTTAAGAATTAGTTTCCATAAAAAAACAAAATATAAAACGATGTGATCTAAAATGATCTACAATGTGATAGAGGTGGGACGTCTAACCCGTTCAGGCTGAGTACTACATCTTATTTTATCGACAAAACTAATAATATGGGGGTTGAACTCCCAATTGAAAATATTGAAAAATAGCGATTTTGTCGGTAAAAATAATTCAGAAATGATTGTTTGTTCACCAAAACATTATCAAACATATGAAAAATAATGAATTAGTAAGCCAAGGTTATTAGCTACCGTTTGTCGTTTTAATTTTGTTTCTACGACGCATACAACCTTTGATATCACATAAAGTAAAAAAATATTAAAATAGCTATAATTTTTACGAGGGGGAACCCTCCATATGTATTTTTTTAGAAGTCTCACCCCTATCACATTGTATAAGATGGACATTTAAATGAAACGTAGTAATCTACTTACACATTGTTTAAATGAATGTGTATTGTACTATTAAGATTATAAGATATATAATATTACTTACTCTTAATACCTCTATCATTTCATTAGGTATTTATCTCAAACTATAACATAAACCAATTACACAATAATACGACTGTGAATCTCCAGGTGTACCACAGTCGTTAGCCGAAGCAATAAAATAAGCAATTCACATAAAATACAATATTGCACTAAATTGTTATCTATTTTATGTTCGGTTCAAATTGAAATGTTCTCTAGTAATTGTCGCAATTGAATTCAATAATATATCGTGAAGATATGTTGTCGATTATCTCTGCCTACTCTCATGGGAGATAGGCGTGAGGTTATGTATGTATGTAGCTAGAAAGAGTTAAATGCTGAAATATATATGTTTAAACGTATAGAACATAATATTATTTCCAGTAAATTATAACATTCTGGTTCCGTTAGTTTATTACATAGATATTAGATGTACTCTTTGTCACACACACAAAAACTTACTAAATGAAAAAAAAAATAAAATCAAGAAATGTATAGATATATAAATAAGACGAATGTAGCCAACTTAAAAACGACTCGTAATAAGGTTTTCATGTGAAAGACGGACGTACAAATCCAACCGTTCCCTTCGTCCCGATAATCATTGTCATACAAGCATCTGTCACAGACAAATAGCCAAAAGCCCAGAAGGCTGACCCAATTCGGTATTCGATCCCTGCATAGTAAAGACCGAATCTGATTATAAATAGTCGCAACCCTATTCTAGCTAAAGAAAAGGGACCGGTGACAGAAATTCATCATTATCATCAGCCTTTAAGATAAGTGCCCACTACTAACCAAAGGCCTCTTCTCACACGGAGAAAATATGAGCACTAATCTCCACCCAAATGAATCAAGTTTGAAATCGTCATTCCGCCTTAAGGTTTGGTTTGGCTTAACGATTGACGATTTCAAACTAATAATTTAAAATTATTAGTCCAGGAAGAGGAACCATCAATATTTTCCTTCATCGTGTGTCAGTAGTGTCTAAATAATATTAGGAAGTAAATAATGCTTACAAAAAGTCACATTGATACTTGCCAGGTTTTGAACCCGGATTCTCTAGTTTGAGGGGTTGGTCTGGCAGGTGCCTTAACCCCCGGGCCGCCACGACAGCAGACAGAAATTATGAGTTCTTAATCTTGACGAACTCATACAAATGTTTCAAATAATACAAAGGCGAAATGAGTGTTGAGTACAGGCGCGTAAATCGTTTCAAATGAGTGCTTCATGAGTGCAGATAAATTACATTAAATCTGAGAGTTACGTGCCGGAAAATTCACCAATGTTTCACCCGGGACAAGGGTGACTATGCGTGTTGGGAGACACGTGAATTTGAATATGTGTTCACACTGCTATACAAACTAATGTATGTACGAGTGAATTTTGCTACAAAATAATTACTACAAGAAGTATTCAATGCCTGAAAAATCATTTTCTTTAATATTTCAACAAAAAATTGTCGTACGGAAAGTGTCTATATTTTATTTCAAATATTTACCAACACACATTTTCATGATGTTTATAATATAACGAGTTACATCATACATTGTTCTGACACTATGCAACTATGAATTGTATTGTAAACTTAATTGAAAAAATATCGCATGGAGTTTCTTGCTCGTTCTTCTCTATAGGAATCTATTCCTTGAAACGAGAAAATAACTTCAGTTAGATTTTTTGGTTTGATGTTCAAAAACCCTTTCTTGATGTAATTGAAATAAATAATTTTGACTTTCACATCAACATGTAGTATCAAAGCAGCAACAGCTCCTAATAAAAATCGATCTTAGAGAGATCTTACATCGATACATTGTTTTCGAACACTAAGCTTTATACTGCTGCGGTCAACGTAGGTGTACGGCAGAGCATTCATTCTCGTTACCATCTTGTATCACTAGGCTGGAAGATTAGGTATACGTCCTTTAGTTTAGGCCCGTACGTCGTAATATTTTATGGGGGCTCAGCGTCGTCGGCAGCCATGACACTGACGTATTTTGTTGTGTAATTTAATGTTATAACATTAGTAGTGGATTGTGTTTCTAATAGTAGAGTTAGTACATGATTGAATGGAATTTTGTTTATGACACTATTTTTGTGTAAAGTTAGTTTGGTTGGCTGGAGAGTGACATAGTTTCTAGTCTTTCATTTTCGTAAAAGGCGAGAAGGGGTTTGCATGGAATATTACGCAATTTTAAAGATAGAAAGCTAAACATTGGTGTATGGTCTATTTATTGTGATAAACAAGGAAATTATGAATATTTTTCTAAATCGACGAAGTATCAATTCATTACGTAATCTCAAGAAACTAAAAGAAGTAGATACATATAATACATACAATATACATAAATTATTCTTTTTAAATAAAAAAAATTACCAAAGAAGCATGTATCAAAAGCGATTTCAATTTTATCAACTACTATTACAAAGATGTGTGTAAAGACAAGAGAAACCCAAAACGTACGTGAGAAAATTTGCTTCTTTACTTCACACATACAATTAACGCACAACCACCAGCCAGTATTCCATTCAACAACGCCAGTACAAAACATAATTATAACTTAGAAACTTGAGAACAAAAAAAAAAGTTCGTGAAAGTCCGCGTCCGCAATAAAATTAAGTACAACGTACAGTACAAGTACTTTTTGAAGTAACTTTAAGTATCTACTCAACAAGAATTATGAGGGGTACCTATGTACGTGTTTCTCGGACTTTTTATTGAATTAAATTTACGTATTTTAATTTTGTTCATCCTGTAACTACATGTGTGTAAATAACTTCACTCCAGATCAAAATAATCAGATGGACTAAAGGAAGTATCGTAACTGTTTATAATTTACAAGTTACATCTATAAATTTATATCTATACATCTATTCGTATTACTAAATTGGATATACTTACAATACATAGACAAAATGATATATATTTTTTTTTAATCTTCTGTCTTTCTGTTTGTTCTGGATAATCTCTGAAAGGGTTAGACAAAATTTCCACGGGACTTTTGCTGATATAACATACTAAAGAGTAACGTGAGCTACATTTATCAGTCAAAAAAAATCCGTAATCTAGTAAAGTATCTAATAAAAAAATAACGTATCTAATATTTTTCATTACCTAACTGACGGACAAAATAAATTTATAATTTTCACACTCTGTCATCATCTCTCTATATCTATCATCTCAATCAAAGAGGAAGCCTATAGTTGATTGACGAAGACATCACTATCCTTGCATAGCACCAATCATGTGAATGAAGGATTTAACCTGTCTAATACAGGATGGGATCTCCATTTACGCATTCCGACGAGACACCTGAGTAGACGTCACAATAGTCCAATCTATAATTTAGACCACCTTGTATAGTCCTCAATATAGGTACCTGAAATATCAATAATTACATTAATATGTTATTCTGATGGGTAGGTATAGGTAGGATTTTTATGAAAATGTATGGTATATGGGTAATGCATGTACTGGATGAAAAATCCTTGGCTCAATTAAGAGAGAATTATTGCAAACTTTCAAAATAAAAGTGAGAACATAAGCAAATATTAACAGTTTCGTTCTCTTTTTGATATTGGTTAATATTCTGAAACCTGCTCCTAAGTGTAACAAACACTTTTCTGAAAATCATCAGAATCGGTTCGGCCACTGGTGAGATTATCGAGCATAGACCTATTTTTTGAAGTCGGTTATAAAACAAAACAGAAACTTCTTAATTCACAAAACAAAACTATTTAAGACGAACATACAGACCAGACAAACCAATCTCAGCCCTACACAATATTACAGGTAGCTACATAACAACTATCTCAGGAGAACGGGAGAGCGTCGATAGACCGACTAATTCAATCAGATGATATCTATTCACAAATTCAATTTACGAAAGAGATTCTCATTGGTGGAGATAGGTAACTATTACCATGGTATTTGGGACAGGTATAGGGAATACGCAGAAAGGCTTTGTTTGTGAAATAAAATGGTGATTGAGCATTACGTTGTAATCAACGTAACTGGTTCTGTCTGTTTTTGTAATCAATGTAATTGGTTTTGTTAGTTCTGTCTGTCTCAATTGCATGTATGAAAGTGTTAATAAGTAAATATTCGTAATAGGTGTTTATTAGTAAGCCAATGAAAGATGTGAAAATGGTAATACTTTAAGGATATTATGTAATTATGTACAATTAATTATTTAAAGAGATATCCAAGTGAAATGTATACTTTGGATACCTAAGTATTTATGGGTTTAAGTTTGTTTTTTTTTTATAATTAAATTTTGACGGTGAGATTAATCTGCAAGTATTAAAACAATCGCTCTATTTTTGACATATTTTTCGTGCGTATATTGACCTTATTTTAAACAAATTAACCCACACATTTATACAAAACAAAACTTTATCTTCATCACACAAGAATGCTTTTCAAAAATCGACAGTCACACGAAAGTGCCAAACCAATGCATATTTACGCCATTGCTGAGCCCAGGTCGATGCGCTTAACAGAATGAATCCCGGTTTCCTCTGATGCGATTGTTCGCACAATTGCACTCCAATTTTACACAGCAGCCCGGTTTAAATGTCTTTTGTGTTAATACCCGGTTATCGTGTCATATGCCTACCTAAGTCCCGTTAGGTGCGTTTAATATAGGTTTAGTTTGTAGTTCTAGAGCGGTTTGGTTATTTTCTGTTAAGGTATATAGTGTGGTTAAGGGTTTTTCATAAACAGTACGAGCATATATAGTATTTTAAATTAGGTATGAATGTGCACCTGACTCTGCAGTTTGTAAGGTTTAAAATGTTTTAATAAGATATAGAACTGTGTGTTAAAAGAAACTGTTTTAATTAAATTATGAAGAAAAATAATAGAACTGCATTACCTATCGCAGAGAACATCATATTATTATTTTATTTGTTTAGTTGTGCCTTCAAAGAGAGCCAAAATATGTATATATTTGGAAATAATTGTAGCAATTCAAAAAATACACAAGTAAACACTACTAGCACTAGTAGCAAAGCGAATTCTATCCATACATATTTTAGAAGAACACAAAGCTGACCAAATCCGCTAAAAGTGGCCATCACTGTGTTGGATGAACCAAGTGCCACTAACCACATACATACCTTTCGATTTACCTCTCTCAATGGCCAGTACTCAGAACAATGCTTTTAAATATTGGCAGACCAAAAATCCTTTTTTAGAGGTAAATCTGGTAAACTAGCAGACGGATTACCTGATGGTAAGCAATCGGTACCGCCTATGGAGTCCTAAAACACCAAAGGCGTTATAAATGCGTTGCCAGCCTTTTAGGGGTTAGGAGTTTAATAATTATTGGGGATGCGAAGATTTTGGCAATCGGGGAGGGGGGTAATTGGGCCTCCGGTAACCTCATTCATACTACGAAACACGTTGTTTCACGTCGGTTTTCTGTTAGGACATGGTTTCGCTCCGATCGAGCCTGGTCATTCCTAGCATGGCTTTCCCATAAATGAAATGCTCTTCTACCTAATTTCAAATTAAAAGGTATTAAGATAATTTCTCGTCGGACTTTTAAGAGCCAACTAGGGCACTAAAAAACTATTATTTGAAAAATACCAGGCAGCACAGCGTTCTATTTTAAACCTTTATACTGCGATCTGCATCCTGCCTGCCAATCTGGATTATGGTAGAACATTGTTCTTCTCAACAACAGCATATAGTCCAGAATTGTGTGAACCGAAGTTTAAACTTGTTCAGAGATTATTCTAAAATGTAAGAGCATTCTTGAAGGAGTAGGTAGCTGACCAACTCCTTTAAGCAATGATTGACATTATAATTATTATATTATCTGATATATTCATCAATAGGTAGGTTTGCTTACAATGCTTTCCTTTTAAATATCGAACACAAAAACCTCTTTGTTGTATATTTAAATGCCTGTATCGATTTTGTCCCGATTCCCAATCGAGATATTAGAATCTTGTGTTCACGTTGCGTTGATCGAATGATTTCATCTTGCGATTGTGACAAGAGAAGAATTGGGAAGAATTATTATTATTTTATTTACACAATAGAAGCGAGATAAAAAGATGATTATTATTTTTTATGACGACGTAAATCAACGAGCTGTTGAAATGATTTTTCAGAAATAACGTCGTATTTTTACCGACTTCACAAAACGGAGGAGGTACTATGTTCGGCTATTTGTATGTTTTTTTTGTGTGTTTGATTCATCACAGTCACTGCAAGTTTTATTTTATTGTATCAGGTACGTTTGTTGGTGAGTTTTGGTGGTTTTAATGATCCAAAAGGTTTTATGGTACTATTTACGATCAAAACTAAAAAGTAGTCTGTTATCTTTGACTTATTATATCGAAAAACATTAAGATACAAGTACTTGAATATTTTATCAAAAATATACATACATACAACATGGTTTTCACAGATCCCTGTGGAGATACGGGAGCGACCTGGCCTATGGTAAATCGATTCCCATTAAACGTATAGGATGCAATGCCCCACCTGATGGCTGTAACTGGAACGATATTATTCGCTTTTACGACACATAGTGCCGCTATCATTGTTAAGCTAATGCGGTACGTATTGAGTTGCTGATAGCTGCGTCGGAATTGAAAGTAGTTAAATAGTAAAATTTTAAAGAAAATATGTGGTGTTGAATATTTGGATCATAGATATAGAAATGTACAAGTGATAATATAAGCTGCATTACACATCGTAAGTAGTTTTTAACCGACCTAAAAGAAGGAGGTTCCCAGTTTGCTGTTTGTATGGATATATGTTTGTGCGCGATTATTTTGCGTTTGGGTGAACCGATTTTGATGTAGTTTTCAACATGGTAGTTTACAGACTATGTTGTCAATAAATATATCTGAAACCTTATCCTAAGTCTGAAAAATACTACTGTCTAATGGATTACCGGGGCTCCGGCTCGAAAAACAAGAGTAGGATCTCGTCTCGCTCAAGGTCATTGATGATTTTCCCCCCTATAGTTTAATTAGTAGTAGTAGCAAGAATGATGTCATAGTCTGATTGAGGAGGTGACGTTACTAACTTTGTATAGACGTCCAGCTGAATCAAGTTTACATACATTAATGACTGCCAAGTTGAGGAGACGCAATGCAAGTGGGAAAGCCAATGGTGTTGCAAGAAATCTCAATACGTAAGTAAGATACTACTATCAGATTATACTATCATTTTTACCAACTTTAAAAAGGAGGTACTACGTTCAGATGTTTTTTTTTTTTATTTGTTCATCGCCAATTTTGCGCCGATTGTCCATTTTTTTTTGTTGGAGACGTTATCCTTCCGAGAAATAAAACTAAAACAAAAAACGTTTAAGAAGCGTTTAAAAAAACAATAAATAAACACTAAAAAGCCAAAAATTACTATTATAAGTTCTGATAGGTTATCTACACTACTGTTTATTATCTACTTACTAATCGGTTAAAAGTCGGTGCTATAAGTTCATATCAAAATAATATAACTTATGTACATCAACTTATATGTAAACGAGTACCGTAGTCTTTTAGATACGGTACTCTAATATTATGATATATCTTTTTGAACACACCATAGCTAGTAATATTCAATATTAAATCACGAAAACCAATAACAAAACAATCTAACTGCAAATCTATTACATATTCTATTCTCCGACATTAAAAATAAGAGCAATAAATTAATAAAACGCCGTCTCCCAAGAGTAATAAAGATAAATCCGAGATCTCCACGTATCAGCCAAAATGTATCAGCAAATAAAGTAAAATCACAAGGACAGACAGACGTTATATAACATGTACACAGAACTGCAAATCCAGCTACACAAAACCAGTTTATCATGAACTCGCTTTGTATGATCTTTCTGCACATTCAACGGTCAGGTTATACTGGTTATTATATGTGTATCTTGATGTGTACTACGAGTGCTTCCAGGTCATTAACCCCTGATATATCGAGTACTAAGATCATTGTAGACAGAATGAGACTGAATGTGTTTGTAATACAATGTTTTAATAATATTACTGTGCTTTATGTGTTTTCCGCTCCTTTTATTATGTTACATTTCATTTATTTTGTTTGTTTGTTTGTCACTTCTTTGTAAAAAAAGCTAGGGTATGTATCTGAAGAAAATATATTATCTTGTCTTTATTTAGGTGTAAATAAATGACCATGTCTTTCTTTCTCTTAGTTTATTAAAATGTATAATATATAATATAAATGTAAGTTTAATAAACTTACACTTATATAGAACTGATACAATACATGTAACATAGAACAAAGCTGTTGAGTTTCATTCGTTTAATAAATAAATATACTTATAAAAAAAAAGTAAATGGTTCTAAATTGTGTCGACAAACTTATAGTCTATACATAAATTTGTTCAAAACTTTCGCCCTATCACAAATTGGGAAGGCAAGAATGGTGTTTACAGCTCGAATATTATAGAGCCGATTCTACTCAAAGACACAAAATCTAACACTTTCATTCCGGACACATTCCATCAGGATATGAACGACATCATTTATCACACTACAAATACTATATCTATCAGAGAAGCCTACGTTTCGTCATAAACAATTCAGCATTCCAAAGTTTAAGTTTAAAATTATTCAAAAGATACATTATAATGAAATATTAAATATTACATCTAAAGACAGACTATTTTAATATTTTTCTTGAAATACTAATGTACGACTGATGTTAAACAGTACTTACGAATTCCTATCCGTCGAGACAGTTAATTTTTATCAGACTACAAAAATATATTAATATTAAACTCCAGCCTCATAATAAAAGCCAGTTCTCATTACTCCAAAAAGTAGTTTTCAAAAGCCCCAAAATTTCAAACTATTTAAATAGCAATTCTCTGAAGTATAAATTAATCATAAACCAACGAAAGACGCAATAGAACTTCTTTAAAACTTATATAAAAAAAGAATTGTTCCAAATAGCCGACGTTGAACTAAAATAATGAGAACTCAACGTTTGAAAAATGGATGTAAAAGGCGGAAAAAAATTGCCATTAATTCTCTGCGAATGGCGTTTGGTACCAAAGCTGAAGGAACTTGGAACTGTAAGAAAAGAGTTAACAAACTTTTTGGAAAAAAACTTTTGAAAATGTTACCAAAGAAAAACAATTATCGAATTCGATCTTAAGTAATTTTTTCGCGAATACCCGTTGTTTGTTCGGACCCTAAAATGAGAATTTTAACAAATTCACAGTTTCATTCAATTTATTCGTGGCTAAAAAGATTACGGTTTGAATTATTAAGATTTTTTTATTCATTGCTATTGTTCACATTCGACCTTGCCTGTACAAACATTTATTTGTGATTAATATCTGGTCACATACTTACCGCCGTACTAAGAGACAGTAAATTATTACATAAAAAAGATGCTATGGATTGGGTTTAGTAACCATTAAAAGAGTCTGAGTAGATGACGGTTAGATAAAATTCAACGTAAACGATTTTATGCAAACAAAAGATTTAAATCCAGATCTAGACTAAACCCCTCCAAACCGTACCTAGGAGTAAACAAAGAAAAATTCGCTTACGTAATATTACATTGAATCGAATGCCGACAGATAATCTTCAAGCCAAACAAAAAGAGTTACTTTAAAAGAGCACTTCGGAGCCCGCAATCTGACTCAATTACTTAAATACCCAGCTCAATTCGACTAACGAACCGATGGCAATGTACGCAGTAAAGCATAAAAGTTTTTTGGCACGGTAAAAATTCCGCACAGTACCACTTGAAGTTTAGGTAGTATTGTTCAAGCGCGGAATGCCGCATTTCCTTTGCTTTCAAGTTGAAAATATTAAAACTATTCCCAAGTCAAGTGGCAGTTGGCCAGTCATCTGTTGTCAGTGACGATAGATGAGCCGGGTTATTGGAGAAGCGACTAAGTGCACTTTACACCTATAGCAATATTTATTCAGAAAATTTAAATTCTAAGTTTTAGATAACTCACGATTTGTGATAACACAAATTAGATCAAATTGACTGTGTGGTTGGCGCGGTGGCTGGGCAACAGGCTGATTCTCGCACGGAGCAACTCTTTATGTGATCCACAAATTGTTATTTGGGGTCTGGGTGTCAAGTGCATATGAAATTGTAAGTTTGTAAATGCACCCACGATATAGAAGAATATCTTAGTGTGGGGCAACGTTTAAAATAAAAAAGAAATTGATCTCATAATCCATAGTCTCTAAATATTAAGTTTTTCATTTGAAGAAATAACACGATATACTCAATTTTTAGCAATTAGAATTGGTTTTACTTAATTGAAATCTGTTTAAAATAAAGTGAAGAATGCTGCCTCTTAATTTAATTTAACATTCGTAATATTTTTTTATTCCACATTTCTACTTAACTACGTTGAAGAAATTCGTATAGGTACCATATAAACCAACCAATACTAGAAAATAGAATTTAAAATCAACGCTGGAACGTAAAACCAGGTGCCGAAGGTTTATGTCCCGACATTGGACACTGAAAACTGATGGACGAAGAAAACTATTCTGGCAATGCAGTGAGTTGTTGGTCTGTCACCCTTATTTACTATCATACTAGCTTTTGCCATTGGTTTTACTTAAAGTTTTAGAGGAAATAGAATTATTATTCCAAACAAGCCTGTCATAATATAAAATAGTAAAAAAAATTAAAATCAATGGTTTTGTAGTTTGCATAATACTTACATCGTGAAACTTGTGTCGTTTTCGTCTCGCGGCAAAACAACAAAAATTGAAGAAACGTTTTCTGTTAAGTTTCAAAAAATATTCATTGATTTACGCACATGAGTCATTAGATATATATTTTCTAGGCACTAATTGCATCGCATGTTCCACCCAATGAGGGATACCTCTTCGAGAATTACTATCCCTGATATTTGATAGTATAATATTAGTTTGTATGCGCTTTTGAGGTTTTCAACGATATAACTTTCATAGTGTATATTCACACTATCACACTTATGTATATTGCAAATGTGAGAGTTTGTTTGTTTGGATGTTTGTCCGTCAATAACGCTGAAACTACTAAACGGATTTTGATGATATTTTGTATACAGGCATGGTATTAGCTGTCTTTATGGCAGGATACCTTTAATCTCACAGAAACACGAGCGAAGCTGTTGGCAGAGCTTAGTAAATCAACGTTTTCTCTTTATAATACTATAATATAGTTCTACAGCAGAAATCTATTTTCGAAAGCCGCAAATAGTTTTGTTACTGGAAACGGTAAATAAATTAAAATTCATTTGATACTATGATAATTACAAACTGTTGTTTAATTAATGCGCGAACTACGGCGAGGGCAATGTTCAACGTTATTTATTATAACCATTCGTAATTCCTAGATTGTTCACATAGTTCTTTTTGCATCGCATTTCTGTTGGTTTACTTCAAAGTATTATTTTAATAGTTAAAGTTATACATTTCATACTCAGAAAAATGTGGGTATCTTCAAGACCCGAGTGAATAGATTGCTTATGGGCAGACGTAGGCCGCATCATCACTTACCATCAGGTGAAATAGCAGCCAAATGTCGACCCATAAATGTAAAAAAAGTATTTACATATTTGAATACACAAATATTTAATTAATTATTAAGTGCTATAGTAGCAGCGCGACAATCACCGCGTCGTGTCGCGGAATGCTGTTCATGAATATGACCCTCTATCATGTTTTGAAACTAGTCGAGTTCCTCGTCAAACAGTTACGTGAGTACGTCTCAAGAAAGTTACAATAAAACACAAAGACTACTTATTTTTCGAACTAAACAACCGAACCGAATCTAAGGATCGTCTAACCAATAAGGAAACAAAGAAACAACTAAACAAAAAACAAAAACAACACAAAAAAATATTACAAACAAATAATCGCAATACGAAAAGTGATGAAATCATCCACACACACTGAAAACCGCGACGCTTCTGAAGCCATAAATATTCAGAGACCAGGTCGGAGTAACAGTTTCAGTGGTTCTACGCCAGAAGGTCATATTTTATTCCTGTACCCAGTACTTGTTAGGCGAGCTGACGTTTACGTTGTATTCATATTTTAAATGTACTACCGAGTATTGATATTGAGGACGTTTGTGTACTGTTTACACTCTCATTTCGTATTTGGAATGAGATCCTGGTCTTTGTGTTGTGTTATTTATATGTTTATATGTATTCTACTTCCTTGTTATACGGGACTTATAGCATGACTGGTAAAAAGTGCATAGGTAGTAGAAAGGAACCTAAAGAAGTTAGTTAACCCTTCGTATGTTTGAAACGTTTGTTATTGTTGTCTTATATGTATACGGCATATAAGAGGTTAAGTGTTAGGTTTCAGTGTTTGACTGCAAGGATGACTCTTTAAAATGAATGACCTTGAATTCTATACTACATCAAAATTTATCATGTTCGTTTTAGCTTTGGTTCTGCACAGACACTTTTTATGACATAGATACTTTTGCGTGCCTTAGGAAAATAGACACACATAGCATAACAAATCAAATTTGTAACTAATTTAGCCCAAATACTTATGTCATAAGAAGATTTTAGATATTGCTGCACTATATAACATGCCTAATGTCGTAACGTAATGATAGATTACGTCAAAAAAACACCTTAAAAAGATTTAAAACGTAACTCAATTGCCAGGCTTTATAACAGAATTGAACTGACGAAACCTACCTCAGTTTAGCGGCTGCAACCGTAATTTGAGTTCTGGAGCAATGGGCCGTGTTCCCGACCCTATAAATTAGTTTCACTGAATCGGGAACCGTGTAAGGACCGAACCTTGTCAGCAGAGAGACATTTTCCGACATACAAGAGATCTGATAAGCGCTGTGAATGATTTTAATTTACTTGGGAGACGTAGGTGAGGTTAGTGAATTGTTTGATGTGAAATGTTTGCGTTGATAGTTGAAATTGGTGGATAAATAAGCCAGCTAAGAAATAGATTCAAATTAACTTTCATTTGATTTAGCTGTAAGATTTTAGTTTATAAAGGTTTAGTAAATAGCAGCTAATTTAAGATGTTTTCCTAAGTTAAGAATTAAAAACACCTTCTTAACTTTATCTTACTTTGATAGTAAAACAAGTTATACCTATCGCTTATAAACTTTACCAGTCCATTTTGAAAATTCATAACAAAAACAAAATCAGTATCCATGACACGGCTAAAAACACGCAACACATGACATGTACCAGGCGCGCAGTCCACAAAGGAGCAGGCGACAGCATCGAAACATTTTTGATTTCTGAATTTAAAATCGTCACCGCCCGGCCAACGGCTCAGTCGCTACAATAATATGAATATAAGATCCCCTATACCGCATTGCGACGACTCAGTTATTCGCCCGCACCTGTTCACGTTATGCTAATGTTGTGATGCATGTGGGGAACTGCAGCGGTGAAAGACAAGAAAGTATTCCATTCAGGGTTCCGAAGTTAGTGACTGGAAGGGAATGTGGTGACAAGGTTTCCTCCACTGTTCTCTGGCTGTGTGCCAATGGTTCAGATTAAAAGTTCTATGACTGTCCATTTTTGTATGGTATACGATCGGAAAGTTTTTGACTGGTGTATCGGTTTTTGGGACAGCTATATCGTATGTCTAAATATTGCTTATTCGTTAACTGTCTTCCAAAAGTTTTTGGTCAATTTCATTGTTGTGGTGGCATACATACATATTATGTTACTTTTAATTCCATTCAAAATCAGTAGAATGTTTTTAAAGCATATTTTTTGTAAAATATGGTATACCTTTGTGATCGAGATTCCATGTAGACAAACTCTTGTACGACTACTGCATTCTACTTGCGGTTATTATGGGTATTTTCTGCTTAAATATTGACAAATAATTTATTATATTGTCCACTTTTTATTCCACTGTATTGAATGTTATTATTTTCAGAAACCATTTTCTTTTCTATCATTTCTCATATCATACGATACCAAAGAGACCCCTTTCAAATTTAAATGACCCTTGAGTGTTTGGGCATTAGACTGCATCTGAATTCTCTTTTAACTTACGGCACGTAACAGATGCAGCGTCGAGGCACCGCGCGACGTAAGAAAATATTCTTATTCAAAAGTCGACGTCAACCCGTGACCAGTATATAATAAGATTCAATTTTCACTTTGGGCATTATATAAGCAAAATTGAATTATATCTACTCCTCAAGGCTGTCATATATTTTGGTATCGTGAAAAGATTTCGCTAGATACAATTTTCGCTTGCTTCTTTTTTATTAAGTTTTGTAAAAATATTATAACTGCTTTTTTGTAAGTTCGTTATGTAACTTTTGGAAGGGATTTTTATTGGATTATTTTTATATAATATTACGCTTGTTGTGAAGAGATGAGAAGAGGGTTTTATTTTTGGAGTAATTTTGTAACAATAAACTGTTTGACAAATATTGCATGTTGATCTTAATAGTTAATTTGAATGTAACCTGATGTCGTTAAACCTACCTGCACCAAAACAGGAGTCTTTTATCTATTTTCCTTATTTTCATCTCAAATATGACGTCCATAACAAGGAAGCAACCTAATGCTCATCAAATCATATTCTCAAAATCAAATTAGAATACATCTATCACTTTGTCTTATTTACTTCACAAAACCTGTTGTTCTCCTCATCAATTCCAACTGTCAAATGCATAAAAATAAAACGGAATATATTCAATTCATATTGTAGCAAAAGGGACAAAACAAAGGGTCCCAAAGAGACAAATTACTGTCACAAAGAGATAGGATTTGCGTAAACCTCAGAATCTATCAGGGTACCGTCTCAAAATATCCCATATTCAGAATCCATCTGAGAACGGGCGAGTCTGAACGAACGCAAAATTTATACCCGTTTTTTATGTAGTGTACCTGAGAAAACGGATAGGGGTTTTTGCACGGTAGCTGTGTCTATTGGGATGTAAAAGTAACATATTTTTAGAATATATCCTAGACGAAGTTCGATATATGTGGGACGTACGTCCACCTGAGTGTGAAATAGGATATTCCGATTTAAACGTACCTGTGTATCTTGGGGCTTTCGGCTTTAGTTACATGCGACCTATTTTTTGAAAATGATGGCTAGCATAAATTGCTTAATGTTTTCATTTCTATCATTGACAAAGTGTCCGCTAGCGTGATTACTATTCAAGTATACATGAGAATCCGGGTTGGAAAACCTGCATATTACACAATGCATTTAGAGCAACCAGCACAAATCTAATTTTGGTTATATGATTATTATTAGTTTGTTTAGGAATTGTGTGATAATATTATTTTATAGTCTATGTATCATCATTACATAGTACTTATAAAACAAAGTCACTTTCTCTGTCTGTATGTTCCTTTGTATGCTTAAATTGTTAAAACTACGCGACGGATTTTGATGCAGTTTTTTTAATAGATAGTGATTTAAGAGGAAGGGTTTACATGTATAATATATCACCATTTAGCTATTGATTTACCTTTACACAAGTAAATAAATAAATATTCTGTTTTCTAAACCCCATAAAATTCTAAGAACGTACCCTTTTGCATACACCAAAACCGACATTAAACATTGCTTAGAATGCTGATAAAATTGAGTATAACTTTATCTTAATCCGTTGTTTACAACAACGTTGCTGGGTTAATCCCTGGTTTAATGATAAAGAGTCCTCAGGAGATAAGGTTAATATGCTACAGCTCTTTCAGCTTTATAGCGAGCAAATAAATTCCCTTGAGTAATCTTATAGTAGTTGGTTAATCTCAATCTTGGTTCGTTGTTCAGTTTTGTTGGTTTTTTTTTTGTTTAATTTTTAGATAGCTTTTTTTAGCTGTAGATACTTTATCTTCGTAAGTAATGGTAAATTCATAGGATATTATTGTGTTAAATACTTATAGTTTTTGTAACTGTCTAAACCTAAAATATTTCAAGTGTGGGAGTGCAGCATGGTTTCGGCACGAATGGGCCGGCTCGACATGAGTAAATACCTCACAAAAAACTGACGTGCAACAACACTTGCACTGTGTTTCGTTATGTGAGGTTACCGGAAGCCCAATTACCCCCCTTCCTAATCTTGCCTATCCCCAATTCCTCAACAACCCTTAAATTCCTAACCCCCAAAAGGCCAGCAATGCATTTGTAACGCCTCTGGTGTTTCAGGTGACCATGGGTATTCTTATAAAGGTCAATCAAACACGTAGAATGTATACCTAATTTCCTTACCTTAGAAAATAGAAAGGTTTCGAAGCATCTTAATAATTAACTTGAAAGGTCAGAATAGAAACGGTAATGAATAATTGAATAACCTACTTTTTAATAGCCAGCAGCTACTTAACTATTTGAAAAGGTTATTATTTGAATTTTAAATGAACTATTTGTAGTTTGTGTTGCTAAGATAGTCCGGATACCTCGTTGGTCGAGTGGTCGCAAATGCGATTGCCGGACAAGGGGTCTCCAGTTCGATTCCCGGGTCGGGAAAAATATTACTCGTTTTTCGAAAATTTGTTGGAACTGGAATTGTGTCCAGTATAATATGGCAATAAGCTCGCCCAGTATTACATGAGACTTTAACACAAATGGTGAAAGTGGGTGTACAATGTATAGCGGTATTACGTGCCGTAATATGGAACTCTGCCTACCCTTTTGAGGATAAAAGGCGTGACGCTATGTTATATATCTATAATAACTGAGTTTAAGCCAAACTCATAATATTGCATACAATTTACATACATTATGAAACTAAAAAAAAAAGAAAAACTTTACACCACTACCTGTTACCAAGCCATATTTTACCCGTGAAGCGAAAACCGAGAGATTAAAACTCTTGTCTGGTAGCACGGTTCATTAAAATCCCGTCTCGTATAGAAAATTAAACCGGCTGCGTTAAAATTTTAATGAAGCATTATTTCCTTGTGGAAAACTTAATAGCGCGCTGTGATTAACGTTGCTACTGAAGATGTTTGCTTTGCCCAAGTAAATAGATACTTTGCAAGTTACCGCTCTTTGGAGGGTCAATGTATTGGGGGGATATAATATCAAAATAATACTTACAAAATATTAAATATTTTTAATCATCCGAAGAATGACGTAGAAGTGTTCTTAATGGAATAAACTTTTATCTTTCGGTTGTGAACGAGGAAAATGTGTTGCAGTATGTAAAACCTAATTACTTCCAAGAAATAGTACATCACAGAAAACAATATCGTTACAATATCATTGGATTAAATTGGAAATTTTGCACTGCTATTGAACATTTTGTATAAGATAATCCGGTGAACGAGCAACGTGCCGCCTATGAACACTTCAAACACCAGAGGAGTTACAAGAGCATTGGCGGCTTTTTAGGTATCCCTACCTAATGTGTTAATTGTACGTCCAGTAACCTCACACACATGACGAAACACAACGCAAGCGTTGTTTCACGTCGGTTTCCTGTGAGGCCGTGGTATCACTCTGGTTGAACTGGCCCGTTTGTGTTAGAGCATAGCTTATTCAGAAGAGAATGACGTCTAACTTGCAGTTCAGTTACTAATAACAACTAAGTACTAGTAATATCATACCAATAATATCAATAGCAATTAGCAAAATTGATTTCTGTTTCCCATACAACACATATCGAGTATCGATAACACCGTTGATTTATTTGAGCGGCCCATTAAACGCGATTTAACTGAAAAAGCCTGCCTTTTAAACTGAACTGATACGGATTGCAATCAATCGTGCCAATGAAAATATTTGCAAGTACACTGATACTGCCTATTAACGTGCTTTAAATTGAACACAGGTTATTTTTCATCGAGTTATTTTCGTCGGCTGTATTTTGTTTATGTAGATTGTTTTGGTGGTACTTTAAAAGTCTCTGATTAAATTCTGGGTTCAAGTAATATCAGATGGAGTTGGTATTGTAGTGTTCTAACCAGGCTAATTAAACAACGATCTTTGAACAAAATTCACAAAATTAGGAGATCAAACAAAACACCTATACGGACAGATTTTGATCTTCTTATTGATGTTAAAATATGAGTGTAATTTTATCTTATTATTGAAGACAGAAGACAGAATATGTTCTATGGCTGATGATAATGATAAAGTTAGTTAGTACTTATACGAACAACATGATGATATAAGTCATCATTGATGACTTGCAGTGATGATTAATAAATCACTGCTGTATTTTCAGTTGCTTTGAAAAAATATATTTAGAATGCCATGATGAAATATCTCAATTTTATTTTATCATCATTTACGTAAGCTACTATGTATAAAAGTATTATTTTTCCCACTCATCTGTACAATTTTTACCTTGTCACAGTTTTCAAAACAAACTGTATAAATAATTACACTGTATACTTCATTCTGATACATAATTTTATACACGCAACTAAGTTTGGCATTGTTTTATGTATATCGTGAACGAAAGGCCGGTTGTACCATGCAAAGTTAACGGACAGGTTAAGTAAACTGTGCTTCAAATCCGATGGTGTTTTATGTTTTTTATTTTATTTTTTGATAGTTTCAGGTCAAAATGTGAAGTTATGTTTGAATGAACTACATTTTATTTTAGTTATTACAGATTTTCGGCACACTTCTTAAAATGGGAATAGGTTTTGCCACAAATTCAGCTTTGTCTTCTGTGTCTATTAAAATTCTCATTAAGAACTATGAAAACTATTCAAGAATCAATTTGTATTTTGATATATTTTTCACATTCAAAACCAAACACAATTCATTTTATAATAAAACTTAACATTATTGTATACACAGCGACAGTACAAATTTTATAAAACTTCAATAATGAGTTTAAAACCGACAGCCGAACTTGAAATATGAGACTGCTAACCACCAGGAAATAACGATAACTTCATAAATTAACTGTCAAATTAAACGAACGTAACTTTTGATTCAACCCAGCCTTAGTATGTCAAACTCGTGTGGCCTTGTAACTCTGATGATAAACTGCAACCCTGTGTTGGCGAACTATGTAGTGATGAATGAACGTAATTTGATCAAATAGTTGCTAAGTTTTGTTAATATAAAAGTTTCTGGATTAGAATACAATATATTTTCACCCTGTTTCGAGAACAGCGTAAAGGTATGGTTCAAAAGTGATATTGATCTGTAATTCTAAAACAAGGTGTTGTATTGAAAATATTTTTATTTCAGTTGGAATTATTTTCTGTAGGTATTTATTATTATTTTTTTGCTTTCAGTCTGAATTTTCCTTTACGGCATGTAGATGCTTATGATGTAAAACTAAATGTATCTGCTTAATTGTTATTTATCTATTTGCTAATCCCTTCATTTATTCAAGCGTTCAACTAGTATTTAAACGTGTTATCTAGGTAATTAGTAAGTTTGTATTTACATCCATTAAGTAGGAACATCCAATGAGTAAAAACTACATTACAAAATCTATTAATTACACATAGTACTTACACCTTTTTTATACTTAGAAATTACTATAGTAACAAATCCAAACCAATGACCAAGTCAATCCAAGAATTTCCCTAAGAATTTTCTATTTACACAGCATATTCGGAATCTAATACAAAATCCGTTGCTATCAGCAAGATCCCACTCTTTAAGTTCCTATATTCCGTTCACTTTCGTATTATGTAGCTTGGAAACGAGTTCAAGGGTATTTTGCTAACAATATTGCTGAAAACTTTGACAGCAAACGAATCGGAAGTGAGATTATCCTTTGTACGCATGAGTTGATATCTTCATACAAATACGAGTATTGATTTATAATCGAATCGAATATTTGTATGAAGAAGTAGAACGATTTTAAATCGATACTTTTATTCGTATGAAGAATCGTTTAGACTTCTAGGGTATTTTTGATGATGTTATCATTAGTTTGTTTTGTCGTAGTTAGCCTAATCTCACTAATATTATATAATACAAGAGTTTGTGAGTTTTTAAGTTTGTGAGTATGTTTGTTACACAATCACGTCATAACACCTGAAGAGACGAGAAGCAGTGTTAGACTTTTATTGACTCAAAACCACCCTGTTCAAAGCAGGAGTAGCTGCTTTTCCAGCCGGAGTCTCGTTAAACCCGCTAGGTAGTCCGCAACACCTGAAAGGACATGGATGAAATTTAGAACAGGGTAGATTGTAGTCTAGAATAACACACACACTACTTTTGTCTCACGGGAATGCGGGCAAAGCTGCAGGCAGAAACTAGTCAGAGACAACTATACAGTGTTGGATCAATGTTGCTTCACTTCATATGTATCTTGAATCATTAGTCTGTATAATAATACTACTTGTAAGTCTAGTTGTTCAAGTGTTTTCAAGTGCATCTGCACGAGTGCGCGAGTGTCGTGAAGTGTTGGGTAAAATTGTACAAAATTTTAAAAATAAAAATGTCATTTCATATTTAAATAGGGTTCGAAAAATAACTAGTGGAAACTTTGTATTCAATTAAGACAACTCTACCGATCTACTACAAAAATAAAAAGCAAGTCTGTTATTTCTACGACGTGTATACCTATTTCCATTATTTTGAGGAAAACAACAATTCTTGTGCCAAAATTAAACATGGTTTCCTAACATTAACAATATGAGATGTTCGAAAAACGTTGGGTGAGCGTTACGTCGTTGCGGTCTACCACAGAGCACGGCGTAGGTGGCTTGAATATTTAGGGGCCTTTTTAGGTTAGATTGCTTTAAAATCAGGACTGCTTTTTGGTTTAGCGAAAGGTCAAATCATATAATAATATATGTGTAATACTAATGTGTACCTCAAGCTGGAGAGTTTGTTTGTTTAGTTAGGTACTTGTTTGAACGCGCTTATTCGAATTCAATAGTTCTTTTGATTTGGGTTGGTCCGTTTATTGAAGGTAAGGAAGGTTATACTATATCACGCTACGATTGATAGGAATAGCTGGTTGTTTATATGAGTGAACTGCTTTTTCAACATGAGTAGTAAAGGAATTTGATTTCGTTTGGTGCAAATAAGTGATATCAATTTAGTCTTGTTAAAAAAGATTAAATATTTTTTTTTTTTGAGAAATGGAAAATCATCCAATAATTTCTCCTGCCTTGAGCGAGGCGAGAAGGTATGTCAGACTCTTACTGACTAAAAACCACCCCGTTCTTACCTACTCCACGTGTTCGAGCTGGAACCCCGGTAATCCGCTAGGTAGTCCTCAGCTACTAGAGTCAATTTAGTCTAGACCTTATTTATGTTAACTAAATTATTATGAATATGAAAACTAGAAAGCATAATAGAAAAAAATAAAATCAAAATATTAAACCAAAAAAAAAAACTTGAAAAAGTTCATACAAAATAATTTTGGGGAGCCAACTAGGTTAGTAAATAACAATTTAGTTCCCCTTATTAAAAGAACACCCGCTGTTTACGTTTGAAATATACCGTGTAAAATTCACAGCAGCCTTGATAATTTATCATAAGAAAGGCTTTAAGATTAGGCCTTAATGGGGCCCATACATTACCCCCCTAGAAGATTCCCGCCCGTGGTTTTGTGACGTCACGGCCATGTGACAATGTGGGAAGAGGGTTGTGAATTTTTATCTCTAATGTAGGAGATTATGCTCCTATTAAGAGCATATTTTAAGAGCTTGAAGACAGTTTTAATGGATCTATTAAAGTCTTATAAGATATATGCCTGTATGGAAGTGTGTTTGTCTGCTCTATTTGGCAGTGGAGTGTATGAAGACTTGGATTGTATTGTTGGATGGTGAACCAGTTTTGGATTTATTTTCTTGCCTCAATTTATAACAAGTAATACTAAGAAATAAGATATATTTTGTATGTTAGTTTTTTTGTGAACCTATTCTATCAATCAAACCTTTTCGTTTGAATTATGTATAATAATTGCAGTTGATGTGAAAACTTATGATTATAACATTTTATATTCATCAAAATTAAAAGTGTATACTAAAAATTAAATCGACGTGTCGTCAGGAAGGGGGCAAAATTCTAATTACTAATTTTGACCCAAATAAACAAACAGGTCCTGCTAAATAAAACTGTTTAAAAATAAATATCGTTGTAAGTATAACATTTCGATTATCTCTTGCGTGCGATTACATAACAAAGAGTCTCAAATTCGGTTTAAAAATAATTATTTTTGTTGCTAGCTAGTTGAAATAGAAACTGTGTCTAACAAACTAAGTAAACATAATAGATACAGTACATTTCATCAAATGTTCTCAGAAATTTTATCGTTTACATTGAAATGCTATTGAAACAGTATTATTTTATAATGGAACATCATGCAGACATGTCTAGACGAAGCAGTAAAATGTTATGTGTGTATGTTCTATGTTCTATTTTAAATTGATTTTGTTATTAAATTTTAAATATTCGTAACAATTTTATCAAGTTGATACACAGTAAAAACTACTTTGTGTCCGTTTTAGGATGCGTGTGTACGTGTAAAAGTACTCTTTTATAGGCTCTTTGCAAAAATAATGTCATTTATTTCGTTTCATTTTATTGCAATACATTTCATTTCATTTAATCTCATAGGAATATAAGTTATCTAAGACTTATCTAATTATATTTTTCACAAACAATTATAATTATGTTTTATTACTTATAGCAATCGTTACGATAACAGCAAATATAGATAGCAAGATATACCGATTTCATCGTGTTTATGGGAGTCAAATAATATAGAATTTTTATATTGAACCTCTTGACTGCCAGTATAATATGAGACACCATAAAATATTATATCATATCTCCGCTAGATGGACTTTACCTTCGTAAAATGTCGTTTGATTAACACTTCACTCTTTTTTACTTATGTTTATCCGACCTAGAAATATATTTAACTAGGGAAAAATCATCCAATGTCTTCTCCCGTTTTGGGCGACGCGAGAGGAAGACTCAGACACGTTACTCACTAAAGGAGCCAAATTACTACGTAACATTGATCATTCAAATCTAAATGCCTTAGAAGTTGGAGCTCTCTTAGATAAAACTTTACTAGTTAATATTCCTGAGACTCCGGATCAGCATGTTTAATCCGACAGAAATGCATTTTGAAGTAAGGAAGATGAACTAAGTCAAATACAACTTCTAGAAATTAACCCAGTAGTAATTTAGATTGTCTAGTTACAATGTTACTACAAAGACTCAACACGTTTCTCACAAAGGAGCCAAATTACTACGGAGTAACATTGACGAAATTCAAATCTAAAAGCCTTAGAAGTTGGGAGCTCTCTTAGATAAAACTTTACAGTTAATATCCCGGAGACTGATAGCAGTTTAATTGGTCATATAATACTTTGGTTCCATTTTGAAGTAGGAGAGCCTAGAATGGGCCTCAAAGTTGTGATTAGTGGTTAAGGATTAAGAAAAAACTGTGGACATATTATTTAAATGATGATGATAATTTACATTGTCTAATCATGGTTTAACGGTTTATAAACCAAGTTGTTTCGTACCTCGAATTGAAAAAATGGATTTGGAGGGCATGTGGTTTCAACAAGATGGCGCCACATGTCATACAGCCAGAGAAACAATTAAATTGCTGCATCAGTCATGTCCCGGGCGTGTTATTTCACGTTTTGGAGACCAGAATTGGCCGCCTAGATCATGTGATTTATCAACATTAGACTTTTTTCTTTGGGGTTTCTTAAAGTCGATGGTTTATGCGAGTAAGCCGACGACGACTCAAGCCTTAAAAAGGAAATTGGACGCTGTATTAATGAAATACCGCATCATTTATGCAAAACGATCATTGAAAATTTCATTAAAAGATCACGTATGTGCCAGCAAAGCCGCGGCGGCCATCTGCCCGATGTATTGTTACATAGATAACCTCATCCTCTCTACTTTACGATATTATAAAGCTTTCACGATTTTTTTAAAAATATCTGCGTTTTATTTAAAATTTAAATCTTGCGTTCTTGTTGGGACACCCTTTACTCTTAACTATTTATGTAGAGACGTTCTAAATTCTAAAGGTCGAACAATTTCAATCAATTTGCTACTTCTGTCAATTTTGACATTCAATACTCAATACTTGACACGACATTGACGGCTGGTCAACCAAAACTCGACAATCGGGAAACCGTAAAACTTGAGAAACTTTTTCATTGTTTTGTGAATTACTTTATAATAATATAAAATAGTAAAGTCACTTAATTCCTAAGTCTCATTTTTGATCATTACTAACCAATTTTATTCCAATTTCTTTATATAACTAACGGAAATATCCTTCAGTTCGCTTCTTCAACTAAAAGTAACGGACTATTTTCAGATCCTCACAGCAGGCTATGTTTAAGTTATTTTAGTATCAACGTGCTAGAAATGCATTATGGTGCTTGTAAACTGTAGACTTATTGTCGCTCGTGCTGTGTGCTCTAAAAGATTGTGAAGTTTATGTCTTTCTTTTGTTTAGAGCACAGCGATGTTACAAGTCTAGTTTTAGACTTAAAAATATTCTCTTAGAAATAGATTCGCTTTGAGCGGAAAGGTAATTTTATCTGGTCAACTGTTTGATTATATTAAAATGATCACCAATATTGAGAGTGTCTCCCAAAAAATACCTAATCTGTCATCAGGAAGGGAGTGAAATTAAAAAAAAACTGACTGCTAATAAAAAACTGTTGAAGGCAAATCCTCCGCTAACGTCGGTCACCAGTGACCACCACCTCGTCCAATGTGTTAAACAAACGGGAAAAGCTAAATTAAACCGTTTAATAATTCAATTAAATAGCAAAATACTATGTTTTGTAATTTTTGCAATTACATTTGACATTTAGTTTTCTCTTCTTAACGCACTTGGAATAGAAAATAATATCCACACCAATAATCCATCATTTTTCGCTTAGATTTTCATATAACAAGTTAGACTAACAAGTACTACTAGATTAGCACATTGAAGATCAGAGTACTATAGGTAAATCTCAGCCCACCCCTTTGGGAAATACTAGGCGTAATGTTTAAGCATGTTACGCACGAACGCGAACCGTAATGTTCTCTCGGTTTATTACCTTATAGTTAGTTTTACGTAACATAACATTACACATGAATTCCCTGAAGAGGTAAGCAGGAATGTACGTGTTATCAACAACGTTATTAGTTAAGTCATAACTTTCTTTATATTACTATAAATTGGCAGCAATAAAGCGTATAATTGTCTGATGGTAAGCGGTCATTGTAGCTTCAGCCTAAATACCGGAGCTATAGATTGCTCAGTGGGCTACCGTGGACCCAGCTAAAACAGACAAAAGTAGGAACGGGTGGGTTTTAGTCAGTAACTGCCGTATTCAGAGACATTTCATTTAATGATTACTTATCCCAATCCTTAGCAAACCTTTCCGGAAAAAATCGTTATAAGGATTGGTTTAACTAATCATTAAATGTCTTTGAGTACGGCAGTGAGAGTCTGATTTACTCCATTTAAAAATGTTCTACGCCTCTAGCTATATACCTAAGGCGGCGGAAGTCATTAGAAAATAAGCCTTCAAAAATAAAATAATATAAAAACCACTATTTACTGGTACAGTTTTAATATCCGATATCTTAAAACTGTTCAATAAAAATAGTGTATGTATCTATATGTATCTCTTTTCTTTGATAAAAAATTTAGTAGTTTTATTTGGCGGATCGTCCCAAGAGAAATATTGGTTTTACGTGACAAATGCGATCCGTGGACCCATGAAAATATACTACGCATTTGATATATCGAAAGACCGGGACTCGAAAATACAATGCACTGTTTTTGTTTTTACATCAACATTATATACAAAAAAGTTTATTTTTGTTTTGTTTTTTTTTAGTGTCGTGTTACATTTTTTGAGTGATATGTAAATATTGTTTTTATACAATGTGATAGGGGTGGGACTTCTAACCCGTTAAGGCTGAGTACCACAAATTTTATCGACATAAGTCGGGGGTCGAAGGGGTCGAATCCCCTTATAATATATATAAAATATACATAATTGAATAAAATAAAAATGTAACTGTACTATGTATATTGTAACTTCATAATTTCTACTTTATAAGGGAACATACAATTTGTGGATCACACAAAGAATTGTTCAGAGTGGAAATCGAACCCGCGACATGTTGCACGGCAGCCAGTTGCCTAACCACCACCGCGCTAACCGTGTAGTCAAATTATAATGCGTGATGCGAGAGCGGTTTTTCTATTGCTTGCAAAGCATATAAGATTAGACAATAATGATTGATGACCAATCTCCAGATAATTGGAATAATAAATTGTTCTTTTATTGAAAAAAAATAATAAATTACCTTTTAGAAGTAGTCCTTTTCACATATACGGCCAAATAGTTCCGCGGGCACTATAGCTTCCCTAGACGATTGAGGGAAAATATAGAATATATATTGAATGTGTTAGACAATATTCATAATCTTCTAGGAAATCAATTCTAATCAGAAAAATATCAACCATTTAATTTCTATCGCATTTATAATCCTATTACCTTTTTAACTACATACTCGTACGTTATATTAGTTCCAAGTAATCTGCAAATAATCTTCAAACAGAAATCTTTCTGTATAATTTATATTATTTCAGCTCATCACAGGTATATCCATAAAGCAATTTATTCGATTGACATAAAATTTTGCTTTCAAACAACCACAGCCTATGAAACGTCAAAGATCATCAAATTCCCTCAGGGGTAGTATGAAAGCCTACAATTCGTATAATGAAACTTCTAGGAATTCTTCGTATGTAAATAATAAAGGGATCATTTGAAGTATAAATAGCAGGTCAACTTATACTGATGTCGAAGTTCATTAAAGCATTTTATTCTTTGCAGTTACAATAATTAAGTCTAAAATCGAATGAGGAGAGCGGAGAGTAAGTTGATAAGCGTGTACAACTTTTTAGAAACACAGGCGTTTTCTTTGAAGTGAGTTTTAATTCAAACTAGTTAAAAACTTATAATATAATAGAATATAGAATAGAAACTGCGAACCAGTCATTTTACTAGCATGTAACTTCTGTTGAAATTTCTTACTATCGGCAAATGAAATTATTCCTTACTTTATCTTAATTCTGTAAAAAGTAATTGATAGTTCATCTGAGAGAAGTCAGCACCTAAGAATATTGACTCGAGAGATTTTTAGCGAGAATTTGTTAACTTGTGGCAGTCGTACTTGCAAACTTAAATGTTTTTTTAAACTTTGCGCCACGCTATGATATTCACATGTGTCGTGGGTGCGTTTACAAACATACAGATTCACACGCACATGAGACCCAGCCCCGAAACAACAATTTGTGGATCATACAAAGAGTTGTCCTATGCGGAAATGGAACCAGGTACACGTCAAAAATTATTATTACAAAAATACCATAACAAAAACAAATAACAATTGACCCAACAAAAATTAATCGCCTTAAAACACAAACATTGGACAGAGAGCCGTTAATTAAAAATCACTGACTCAATTGAAAATGCATTTCTGATTTTATTTACTGGCGAAGGTAGTGACCTGAAAACTGTAGACTCAGGGAAGATTATATTAACGCGGCTGCTTCAGCGGGTCGAGTGCTATTTGCGTCTAAAAGTGAATTTACGACGGTGCAAAGAAAAGTCAAGGAATAGGTACCTATTTGAGTGCCTTCATAAATTTTACTCGGTTTAAATAATCTGTCTTTATAAATGCCAATAAATTGGTTCCAGGCTTTTATGTGTTTCAGCGATATCATTTAGATTTTGTTGTTTGATTTTGTAGTTTGGGTGGTGGTTCTGCATTTCTTTTTTTTTTGAGAAAGGAGAATAATTCAATGTCTTCTCCCACCTTGGGAGAGGCATGAAGGAGTGTTACTGCTGCACTCAGATACATATAGAGATTACGCCCAGTTCTTAGCATGTTTTCAGTGCAAAACGTCACTAAGGAATTATTAATCCTGTGAGTACGACGGTTAGACTCTTACTGACTAAACACCCGGTTCCATCTCTTCCTTTGAGCCCCGTATAACCGCTAGGTCTTTCGCAGCTCCTGGTAGTTCGATATCTTAAAAGATGAGATTTAGTGCAAGTTACTGTTGTTTTACAATCTATTTTGTTTTTTCTTTTCTTACTAGACAAGTAGACAATATTTTGTCATCTTTTGTTTTTTATAAGGCCAACATACATGAGGATATGACTGAAAATTCTAAAGAAAACTATTTTTAAGTTAATTTAAGTATGCTCTTTATATGAGCTTCTTTATTTTGTACAGGAAAAAGATACTCTAATGCCTACGGTACCCTGAAAACAAAGATTTTTACAGTATGAATAAAATAACTATAAACCGAACATATTGTACGAAGCATTTTGGTTTTATATTTAAAAAAGCTAAATTCGTACTTTTGTAAGCCTCGCATGAAATAAATTCCCCACAATTTTATAGAACAAAAAATATTCGAAAAACGTGTATTGATCGAATTACTTGTACAAAAAATGTATCAAGTTAGTGATACAAAAATATGATAATTACATTTTATTTTCGCAACTGTGACTCAGTCTGTTAAAATTTCAAAAAATATTTTTCGAACTTCGCATATTTTTTTTATGAAAATACAATCACAATTTAAATAAAATGATCGAAAATATTATTAGGTGGTTGCCAGGTCAGGAAAAGTATATATTTTAAGTGATAAAATAAATTGAATTATTTTACTATGTTAAAGTAAAAGCATGGATATACAGTTCCAGATTTATAAAACAAAGACATAGGACGCAATTCTAGATTTTTCGACCCAAAACAACAAAAGCTGTGTTTCCTAATTGTCTGTTCTATTAGAAAGCCTAGTGCGAGTTTTTTTTACGCTAACGCGGTTGTAACATTTCCGCGTTTAGCCATGTAATTGGTTGGTTAATTTAAAACAGCCAATCAAACTGCAAAAGGCGGTAACGTTTCTTTCTGTTTTTTAAAAAAGAGAACGTTGCCCTGCTGTAGGATTTTCTCCTGTGCCGTGGGTGCCTTTACAAACATACAAGTTCACATACACATGACACTCATTCCCGAAACAACAATGTCTGGAGCACACCAAGAGTTGCTCCGTGCGGGAATCGAAACCGTTATCAGTTGCGTGGCAGAAAGTTATTCAGCCACCGCACCAACCGTGTAATCAATAGCATTAAGGTTAAAAACCTTCACAGGAGTATCTAGTCTTCAGTTCCAAACATGACAGACCATGAATCTACCCACTAAATAATGAAGATCTTTTTTAACATATGATAATATAGAAATGGAAATGATTCAGTATGTGTTTAGAAAAAACTCCGCATTGAATTCGGCCGTGAAAAGGAATTCTGGCGTATGTAAAACGGTGTGTAATGAAAAAGGCTTACTTTGTCAGATGACGGTCTGAATGAGGAAAGGGACTCTTCTTTTATTCACTTCTTTATAGAATTTCAATGGATATCTGATAGACTTTTGAATGGGGAGCGATATAACAAGCAATTACGTGAATGCCATCTGATACTCGGTATATAAGGATCGTAAAATATGAACGGTCTGTTCAATCTGTTCACATTATGTATTCAAGTTTATAAATATGCGTTGTGCCATATTTTTAGGTGTACTAGGAAAATTTTTGGAAGCGGAATGTGATAGGGTAGGCGAAGTTATACCCTGTTTTGAGTAGGTATTAATATGTAAAAATATCGTGGTGGGCCAGAGATTCAAGACGCGTCTCATGTAAGGTTGCGGTTTCAATACTAGCTACGGATAGTACCAATGTGACTTTTCCGAGTTATATGTACTTTCTAAAATTATTTAGACACCACTGACAAACGGTGAAGAAAAACATCGTGAGGAAATCTGAGCTTATAATTTCTAATTATAAGTTTGAAATCGCCAACCTGCATTGAGCAAGCGTGGTGATTAATGCTTAAACCTTCTTCGTACAACATGAGGCCTTTGGTTAGTAGTGGCCACTTATGGGCTGTTGATGAGTGGTATGACGTGAGGTTAATAACATGTTTTGTTATTTAATTTATAGTATCAATGCTAAGCTAGTGTTATTGCAGTGATTTTAAATGCATTAGCTCTTACACTTCGTACAATGTGCTATACTGTAGCTGTAGCAATAATTGCATTGTTTCGTGTCAGTTTATTTGTTTTTTTTTTTATTTACTTTTGTACTTGTTTACCGTTGCAGCGCCAAACGGACATGGTACTTTTAGTATCAATATTTAATTGCTTTTTTAAAGGCAATTTTGATGTCATGATCTAATGGACGTTTCACAATTATTACTTTGCTTGTCATCCTTGCGGATTCATGGCGTCCATGAAGAAAGCTATCTAATATTATTATTATGTTATGAAACTAAACAACTTACTGTGTGTAGAGACAAGTAGATGGACAACGTAATCTTGATCGTTAGGTCCGTAATTAGGTACCTTTTAAAACATGAACAACAAATTAAACACGCACAAAATTGGGAAATAAATAAAATTATTTTATCCTCTCTATGATCAAAAGGAATCATTAGTAAAGAATCAGAAAGCTGTGTACGTTTAAGCAAATAAGAGTTTACGAGAATTAAGTAATCACATATAAACAATGAAATAAAATATGATCGTAAAATATTGACTGCGATGCCGATGTATCGAATATCGAAATTGTTTTACATGGATATTCTTTGCTGGAAGAGTTTTAAGAATATTATGAGTTTACTTATAGTATGAATTCTCTTGCTGCCAATATTATTAATGACAATGAGTTTGTTTAAAAAATACATTTATGCAATAAAGTGTCTATTAGAAACAAGTATAATAAAGTTGAACAGAAAAGAGTAAATGGTGAGACTAGCACCCGTACTAAGTTGACAAGTCAACTTGTGTGAAAATTTAATGAAAAAATTTGTCAATAGCAAACGTCACTTATGCAATATTAAACCTTGCTCATCATTGTCAGAAAGTCCAAAATTCAACTACATAGTTGAGCATAATTAAAGAGACGAAAGCCATTGCTTTACAATAATATATGTTGTCGCTACATTATACAATACAAATATAAGACTAACACTGTACAATGTGGAAATACACAAATGTAAATTTTATTTGCATAATAATAGAATTCAATGTTCAGGGAGTAAAAGTTTGTGTAATCGAGTCAGGCAGCTCAAAATATAAAATGTAATCTAAAACTACATTAAATATAGTAATAAATAGTTGTATGGTGGGCACCTACATTTGTTTTTACCTACATTAGAATCCTACTGCTATCTTACTCATATTTTTGTAAGCAAAAATCTTATATATTGGTAACTAATCTAACTAGTTCTTCACATATTATGATGACTTAAAATTAGTCTTTTACGATGCACACATAGATACCTAATTAACCATAACATTTGGTATTTTCAACCTTCTATTACAAAGTCAATTGTATTTAAATGTGAAAAATATATTTAAAGTAATCAATTTTGAACCTTAAAAAAAACATACTATACTATCTATTCCAGAATCCCTAGCTCCATTTCCTTACGACACAGCATTCGTCACGTGGCTCGGTCATATCCTTCGGGAGTAAAACGACTGGAGACGTTCTTAAATTTTCATACTATACACATTTCCCCATCCCTTACATGTCACCAACCAAAGTGAAAATAACAAATTGGCAAATAGAATTTTATGCGCCACCATAAGTTTGGTCTTTGAGGCCATCACTCACCTGTGTCGCTGCCATGGTGTTGGGAGTAATAACTGCTGATATTTATGTTGCTTCGAAGTTATTACGTGTGGGAATAATATTTTGTGCTAGTTTTTTTTTTATTCGAAGTTTAAGTCAAAATTATTTATTTCAAATAGAGAGGGAAGGTAATTTTGAATGTCAAAGCAAATATTTTTATATTTACAAAAAATGTCTTACTGTCGGTAAGTTCTCTAGTGAAGCTAATTGTTTGTTTCAAAGTGTTGTTGTTTCCTATGGAGAAGAATGAGCAAGAAACTCCATAGGTTTTTTTTTTTTTCAATCTGGTTCACTACACAATTCTTGGTTAAGTTGAAAATTAATGTAGCATTGGGTTGTTTTAACTGAATTCTTATAGTAGTGTATTCAATGTTAAGTAAAGTGCAAATAAATTTTATGATTTGAGGTTCAATAATCAGAATCGGAACAGATGACTAATAATTAGTTGGAAATTACATAGTCTCAGTAGAATATATTATGAAAATTTATAGAAAACGTGTAGATACGAGCAGGAAAACAAAAAAAAATATATAAAACCTACTAACCTAAACTCATTCACGGTTGCAATATTCCAATACCTAGTTTTACAAATTAAATCTTAAGCTAAGTTGATCAAATAGAGGAACTTATTGCAAAAGGAATGGCGTTGACATAGTATTACGTATTACATACCTATATTTCTCCAACGAATTGCATTAGTTTACAAGAATACAGAACTAGTAACAAACAAATCAATGATGACTAAATAGATTATGAATATTGTAACAAATTAATACAAAAAAAAAATGTAGTTGATGGGAGCACTGTTGCTCAAAATGATAGCTTCTGAAGTGAGAGCCTAAAAACTCCAGTTGAGAGGTGTTCTTAAGTAGCAGCAAGAAAAACTACATGATCGCTGGATATATTTTAGTTTTAGGTAACTCATAGTAACAAATAATATTATCCAAAGCTAATTAACACCTGTCTAGACGTCTAGATAACAAGCACATATTTTATTTATCACATCAAGTGTGATTCCTGGAAACAGTATCCTCACTGTGGACACACCTACTTTCTTCATTTCATATATATTGTACTTCAGAGAACCCCAAACAAAATATTCACGTCTCATCCACATAATTTTTCGTCCCAACCAATCTTATATCAAGGTTTGTACACATTCTATGGGTTCAGGGTCATTTGCCTCGTCACTCCTTTCAACCCTTCTCCGGGTTGTATATCTTATAGAATATTTCTCGCTCATTAGGCTTCAAGAATAGCCGCTTTCAAGATAAACAGAGTCCACTTGAAAGTAGGTCGGAAATCGATCGGTGAAAAACGAATGGTTCCAATAACAAATTCATGTGTTTATGTACATTAGGGTTGATGGTCGGTTTCTATAATTTACTTAAGTGTTTTTTATCGTGATGGCAATTGATAATGGTATGATAGTGTTTAATGTAACATGAAGGTGAAAGGGACATTTTAATTTTAATCTTACCTACATGAAAATAGGTATCGATGTTGGAGGTACGTGAAGAAATCGTCAGCAGTATGTCATATAGTAAAGGCTAGAAGATAACATTGGAAAACCACATATAATTATACAATAAAAAAAAATGTGATCTCTCTTGAAACTCATCCATTGCAACTGTGTCTTCGTTCAACACATACTATATCGAATAACACACACTTGTTTCTATACTTAATAGAAGCTACAGTTAAGGTTGTTTTAAAAAAAAAACGTTCCCCGCCATTAGGATTTTCTCCTGTGTCGTGGGTGCGTTTACAAACATACCAGTTCACATACACATTACACCCAGATCCGAAACAACAATTTGAAGATCAGTGCGACAGCCGGTTGCCCAGCCGGTTGTGCAGTCAAATGCTAAATTCTAATATCTAATATGATTTAAAAACCTTTTGTAAGTGATTTACATCACCTTCCAAAACCAGAAAGAGATTTAAAATAAACACTTACCTACAAAGAGAATCTGTGTGCATGAGATACCAAAGTTTGCACTGCTTTATTGTGGGTCGGCTTTTTAGTGAGCCAGTCAATGTTATCTTAACCCTTTGCAGAGATCGCCCCTTACTGTTGACCTATTGCTTCTTTAAAATACATGTCATTTAAAGTACCTGTGACTTAATGGTAAGTACCATACGTGCGCAAATTGTAAAAAATCTAAATTTGAAACATGCTTTTTTTGGAAGAATGTTCATAATATTATTATGAGGATGTCAATTACGATTTCTGGATCTATTGCCTTGTAACTATTATAAATTTAGTTTTTCAATGACAAATATTCGTATTTATTTTAAATACTGTATATTTTCATATTAAAACCAAACAGAATATTACTGCATTTTAAAATGATTAAAAGAATAATTGTTGACGAGTTTATTCAACAATGCCTTAAAATAAATTACTCAAATTTTATTAGATAGACCGCAACTTAATGTACTTTGAACGGGTCCCTCATTGGCATCTTTTGTCGTCTTCATAGGCTCTAAATTGATGTAATTAAGATATTTAGCTAGAGAATATTACGTCTCTGTGGCAAAATGGACTTCCACGTTAAGTTAATTAGGTAGCATTTACCTTGAGGGTTTGACAAATAGAAAAATATGTAAGTACAGAAGGCATAATATGTAATATAATATATTTTACTGCCGTACTAAGAGTCATTTAAAAGATATTTAACCCAGTGGTTGGTAGTTGTTTTCTAATTAAAATAGTTACTAAATAATAGTTTAAGTAATTGTAGCATTAATGAATCTTAGTATGGCAGTTATAAAATAGGATAATATCAACATTTTTTGCCCCGAAAAGCAGGAGTAGGAACGGAGTAGTTTTAATCAGTAAGAGTCTGACGCTCCTTCTTGACTCGCCTCAGAGAAGCAATAGAACGATTTTCCCCCTTCAAGGAAATGGCTAGCCAGCATCGAGTGTAATATTTCACGAATCACTTAGGTCTCTACGTATTCAGTTCCAAAATAGTGTTTGTGACATTTAAAATGAAAATTGCTGTACCAATTTATACTTACCGGCTTCTCAAACAAATTGACTATAAATACTAACTTCGATGAAAACTTATCACCACAAGTCACTAACAAATGTCAAGTACATTTCTAACTCGGGAATAAATCTAGGATTTCTCACGTGTATGTAATTAAACCGAGACTCCTACGCTACAAACCGCACATGCTACGTTTGAAACATAACTTGTTAACAGAAATAGGTACGTTGATAGTTTATAGGAAGTATTCCTGTGATAGGAGTTACCTATATTATGGGTATAGGTGCTTTTAGAATATTGTAGCTGTGTATTTGTTAGTAAAATTATTTTAATACTCTTTTTTAATTTTTAGTAACTGTAGGCATATTAAATCAGTAGTATTAATACTAAGTATTGTGGCTTCTGATTTAATTAGGTTGATAGTGAACAATTGTTAAACTATTAAATATAGTAAATTTATATGTAATAAGTAAATAAATGCAGTAAATGAAGACTAGTCAATAAAGAATATGTGTCGGAAACCACCACAGTAAAATGTAACATAATGTAGTCTTTTACATTCATTCATTAATCTCATTAATTGAGGTGCTTCTAATTCAGCCATTTTTAAAGTATCGTCAATCTGACCAAAGTTTAAATTAGTCAAAATAAATCACTGTGTACTTAGAGCAGAATGGAGGGCGAGTCAGTGACACGTGAAGTCAAAATTTCAAAGGCAAAGCAAAATAAAAAACTATAGTTTGTAAATACTCGCACTTTGAAACGGACACCCCTGGGGAAACCAGTCAATTAACGAAAGATCAAAGTTAAAATTGGTCAGTGAAAACGACCCTCGTTTCTCTTTATCTCGCTCTGTCTTTCTGTGATGTTCATTTGCCACAAATAAACGTGTTACCACATGGCAGGCTTGGAAAAACTGAGCAATTTTTGGTTACTAGGCGACGTACCTAGGTACTACCGTTTTTAAATTGTATTAGAAACAAGAGCATGCGTACGGGTAATTGAAAGAATACGATAATTAAAAAATATTAGACACATATTTTTATAAAGAGAATGTGCCTTCTGGGTTCCGCTCTATCCTCAGAATTTTAGCTCCGAAAGTTTGGCATAACAGACTTGGCAGGCCTTCTTTAGTATACATATGGCATAATCATTTAATATAATTACTGTTTTGCCGAATATTTATATGTCCGAATTTAGGCAAAGGAGACTATTAACTGGTAGAATTTTAGTTGGCAGTAATTACGTTTGGCAAAGGTTAATTTCCCATAATTTTGTTTCCATAACGTTTATTTAGAGCGACAAAAGTCATTGGCATAATTTTACTTGGCATATTAAGAAGATGGTAGAATTAAAGTTAGTAAGTGACAGAACCGCATTCGCTGCAAAACCGACTGCAATTAGTCTTGTCTGCCCTACAATTAGAGTAGCAATATTAAAATCGCGTAGGCGCGGAGGGGCGAGGCGGCCCGCGGGCTGATAGCAGTACATAAGCCGCCGCGGCTAGGCTGGCCGGCGAATTCAGCCAACAAGCCGAAGCTGCGGTGGTAGCGAAAGCCGTCTGCGACGATTAGCGCGCGTGGGACCGAGCCCCGCAGCCCGGACAATGACAGAAATATGCTAATGCTTGCATGCTTTTACATTGCATGCATTCATCTGTTTTTGCTTGCATGCTTGCTTGCATGCTGCATGCTTGCTTGCCTGCATGCTCAGCATGCTGCATGCTATGCGTGCAATCTGACAAAGCTTAAATTGCAGTGCATGCTTGCTCATGCTGTATGCTTGCTTGCATGCTGCATGCTTGGGCGAGCTGCATGCTTGCTTGCGTGCTGCATGCTTGCTTGCATGCTGCATTTGCTTGCATGCTGCATGCATGCTTGCATGCTGCATGCTTGCTTTGCTAAATGCTCTTGCACTTTTGCATGCTGCATGCTTGCGTGAAACATGAGTCTTTCAATTAATGATATTAAAATTGCCAAAAACGACCCTAACTGTTTCTTCTGAGATATGATGGTTCTACTTTCTTTCTTATGGTTCAAATTATGCCACAAAGAAACGATTCTGACATGAACAGGCTGGAAAATGATGGTTCTACCTTTCAATTATTTGGTATCAATTTATGCCTAAAGATATTCTGACTAAAAATTTATTTTTAATGTATTACAAATGATGGTATACCAAATGATTTTCTGCGAAATGAAGTTTCTGCCATGCGTTGTTATGCAAAATAAAATTATGACCAAAAAAATTCTACCAATAAAGGTAGACCCGCCTTATCTTTAAACTGGAGTCAGTTCACTGGAGCCTTCGATAGATCGTTAACACACTTTTAACTGCTTAGGTGTGACGGGTGTCTAAGTATATGTGGTCATCATCATCATCATCAGCCTATAAGTGGCCATTCCTGACCAAAAGCCTCTTTTAATACGGAGAACGTGGTGGTGGTGATTCCTAACCATCAGGTGATATGCAAGGGCGTTTATCCCTGTTTGCTCTGTTGTTAGCCAAAATCAAGGCGCAAGTTGTTGCTTGATTATTTCTTGTAGCGATGTTGAACTTACATTATGCCTGCTTAATGCTAATCTTATTGTAATAGAAGCAAAGTTATTAGCATACAACTGACTTACTCAATATCTTATTAAACACCAACTTCTGTCAGCGGCTCCGCCCGCGTTTCCATAAAAAGAATAAATTCAGCCCATTTTGTTTCATCAAAATCCGTTCAGAAGTTTCAGCGTATTTGACTGATAAAAATGCAAAATATCTAAACAAACAAACTTTAATTTTTATAATATATGTGTGATTAGAGAAATCTGAACATGTCAAGGAAATAATACGAAAACTACAGCATCTCAGAAGATAGACTATTCGATGTAAGGTCGATGAATATAAATTGAGTAGACGACTCAATGTCTGTATGATTGACTGTGACGTAGTGTGGGCGTAGGTTTGATTACTTTCCTGTACAATTTGTACCTGTAGTCGACATTTGTAGAAATTATGTTCATACATAAAATCTTCTCTTTTATTTCCTAATTTTCTTACATCATTTTCAGGGATTTCGTTATCAATAAAATCTTTGAAGAATTAAACTTTAATAATACCTAGGTATGTTTCTTACCGGGAAATAAAACCCTAGATCTACTGTTCGTTTCTTATAATCAATTGATCAACGATGAAAACAAAATGATAGAGGAAAATATTATGTCTGTCAATAATAATTTAAGCTATCATTCTTGACAAGCAATCTTATAAATATGTAACCAATTGATTAAATACTGGTCAGAGGGCTTAATACGAGTTTTTTTACGTTCAATGAGATGGAATCGCTACCACGTTCTTTGGCGCTCTTATTGGTATGTTTATGAAAACAGGCCAATCAGAGTGCCGAACACGGTAACGTTTCGATTTAGTTGAACGTTAAGCAAACTCGTAATAAGTCCTCTATTTTGTAAAAATATAAAGTAAAATGCAGTTGAGTAAATTGTTTTCGATACGTTGCACGAAATGGTAGAATTTGAAATAAATAACGAGCTGTCTGCTTTTCATATCACCCTATACATGCTTTGCATGTCAGTAAAAAGCTATGTGAAATAGAAAGCAAGATTATGCGTCCTAAATAAATATGGTTTCAAGTTTTCTTTGGTTTCGCAAGAAGTTAGACAAAAATAGAATTACAAAATATACATCATCATTGCCACATAGAAGCCATAATTTAACCTATTTTGATCTACATAATTTTAGAGATTTCATGTTTGACAGTCAATTGACCCAGAAGATAGGTTTATGTGACTATTCTTCTCTAAACTAGAGTTGAACTAACTGGTTGATTCGAACTCGACTGGCAGGGTAACTGGCTGCCGCGCAACGTGTACCGGGTTCAATTCCCACACGGCGCAACTTTTTGCGTGATCCATAAATTGTTGTTTCGGGTCTAGGTGTCATATTTCTGCGGACTGTTTCTTAACTCCATCCAATACACAGAAGAAAATACAAATGTAAGGCAACGTTAAAAAAAGATAATAATATGGTAGTATATTTCAATTAAGTTTAACTCCAGTTCCTAAATATATTTCTCTAAAAGTAGTCCGACATTACGAAAAATACTTCCAGATAAATTTTCCGATTACATAACGTGTTTAACAAAGAAAAATATCATGTAAAAGGAACAGACAACACCGCGTGCCCGAACGTTAGGCTTATTAATATTCATGAAACACAAATTGGAACTGTGTACCAAATGACCGGACTTTCCTAGGGATTAGTTATCGGAATTCCTTAATTTCACTCTGTGATTAGATTTTGCTAAGTTAACGATAACATTTATTAAGTTGGTTGATTTGATGGGGTGCCTTCATTTAACTTTGTTCCTGATTGGTTTGTTTTTTTTTGGCTTTAGTTAATTATGTGTAAGAATAAAAATACTGCTTCAAGGCTCAAATCGATTCGGTCGTTTACTATAAATACATACTATGGTTGTAGTCATGTATCAATCTGTATATTAATATCTTCGACTAGAATTTTCGAAAGAGGTAAATTAGACGTATATAAAGATTTTTCCGTCAAACAGGTTACTAGAAATGAAAATTGAATCCTTTTCTCAGAATTTCGTTCTTAGCAGTCCCAGATCTGCGAACTACCTAGCGAGTGTACCGGGGTTTCGGCTTAAAAAGCGATCCACGAACCTCCCCATTGCTGCTCCTGGGAATGGGGTGGTTTTTAGTCAGCAAGAGTTTGACACTCTGTCGCCTGGCCCAAGGTGAGAGAAGTCATTGGATGATTTTCCTCCTTTAAAAAACAGTATTTATGCTTTATTACATCACTCATACAAAATATACTAAGAAGCCGCAAAATGGCATGTTACTCATTTCCAATAATGATACAATAGTACAATAATTGGTCACAGCGAAAAATACCACATGCAACCCACATTTTCCTCAAATATTTATAAATTAAACACAATGATGTGTGGACATGCACGTGTATGTTAATTATGTGCAATTGTATATTAAAATAACAATAAGCATAGCCTAGTCTTTAAAACTGATATTGTTTAAAAATTTTGAATACTATTTTAGTTTTCAAAAATTAGTCATAGTTGAATGAAAGATAATAAAGATGGTAATGATTACTAAAGTGATATGTCGAAGATTTTGGCTTTGAATTCTGATTTCGAGAGTACGTACATAAGAGAGTGCCAGGCAATTATTTTCGGCCATATCTTATGTAATAGTCTTATGTTGTAAGACTTCTCAAGTCTTACAATATAGTCCAGAAATGTATAATTGAATAAAAATATACTTTTAATTCAACTACATCATGTATCTTGTAGATTACCTAATCAAACTTTGACTTCTACCGAAACGACTTCGTAAAATGTCTTAAAATGAACAATGAGGTATAGTTTTCCTTATTTCAATTAATGTAAATATCTCTCTCAGCGCTCTCGTGAATAGCCTTAGCATTAACATTATGATAATTCACAGCAATATGGAAAAACAGATGACTTTAAATACATAATTTTATGCTTTCCATACGAAATAAGTAGTTTGCTCAGTGATGCTGTATACAGAGGAAGTGTTCATGAAAATTATATCCGCGTAAATTGTGATCCTCTAAAAAAACTTCCCGTAACGCAGTAACTTTCAAATATAATTCAACAGTACTTCTTGGCTTTAATGATGGTAATGAAATAAATAATAAGATAGCAACTAAGATAGCAATATAAATCTAATGATGGTGTGCAACGCTAATGATAATGTGAATAGAATAGAAATTAGTGTTATAAGTAAAAAAGCTAATGCTGTTAATCCTGAAGAAAAAATATATGAATACGACGAAGCCATTGATCTGACAGGTAAGATGGAAAGTTTGGCATTTTCAGTATTAAAGGGTAATAAAAACAAGTCTTAAGTAAAGGAAGGCATAAATAATAGAATGATCTCATCATCTCATTCCCAAAGAGCTGAAACATAGATAAATAAATAGCTCAGCCATTTTTCTTTGAATTTGAAAACTAGATAAACCCAAAAACATTATGTGAATCTTAGAGTTTTAATGAGTTATCAAAAAGTATGATCCTCATAATTAGAAGTTTTTATTATTGATTAATGTTTATTTTGGTGATTTGGACTTTACTTTCTGCAGCGATCACTCAACCATTAATTGACTATTGGAGTGATCGACGGCTCTAACAGGAAGAATATTAAAATTTACAACAAATCAGCTTTGAGATCAATAGCAACAATATCTTATACTTCTTCATAGAAAAATAATATTTTACAGGCAATGGCTGGTACAATCGCGGTCTTCTCACTGCTCTCAGTATTGGTTTGCTTGGGATGGGTATTGATATCTTCGGCTTCTCAGTCATTGTCACTGGTTGCAGTTGTGACTTCAACCTTGAATTATGGCAGAAGAGCACTATGTTGTCTATGCCTTTTGTTGGTAAGTGTATATATTCTTTTTGACGTATTATTATTATTTTATCGTTCGTTTCTATTATTTATCACTCTTTAATTAATTATGTCTTATGCTTAAACTCACTGTTTGGTAGGGTAACTAGACTTCTTTCAAGCCACACTGGGAGCTCATAGTTATTCATTCTTGTTGTCTATAGTAGGAATCATTGCTGTACCAATTACATTTTTAATATTTTTTGCTTTATAATTTGTATTGTATTTATATATAATTTAATTTATTATTTCTTCAGGACCAATAGTAATGTCAATACCTTGGGGCTACATATCAGACACCAAAGGTAGAAGGAAATGTTTGCTGATAGCGTTGTGGGGAAGTTTTCTATCGTCATTTATTGGAGCCTTTTCTTGCAACTGGATTATGTTGGCTGTTATGAAAGTTTTTAGTTCATGTTTGTAAGTATAGAGACATACGACTTTTTATTGATAAAAACTATATTTCATAACAGATTGAGTTCAGAAGCGTGCAATTACATTCAGGGTTTGTATAAACCCAGCTAATGTAGAAAATGCTTCCTTTTTTCATATTAATTACCAAAATAGTCTGATCATATTGAAAGTCACTTCAAAATATCATTCAAATTAAATTTGAATGATATTTATTTTATATTACCTTTTCTAACAGTTGCAGTGCAGTCCAATCAGGCGCCTATGCGCTTCTAGGTGAATCTTGCTCGACAAAAGTCAGGGGATTTTATATGCTGATAATGACCAGTGTTCTTATGTTGTTTTTGTTATGCTATGTTGGTGAGTGTTTTACAAACTTTGTTTTTTAAATCTTTTTCTTGCATAATATATGTAAACGAATTGCAAATATGTCGCTAAGCGCTGACCTACAAACGGTTCCATCAATTTCCTTTATATTCACAAGACAATGTTTTTATTATCTTGTGTTAATTTTTGGTAACAATGGTAGCAATATTATGAAAAGTTAGTAAATAATATTGAAGTCAAACAGAAAAAACATAGCCCGTAGTAAGATCTCTGAATTAACCAACGTACCAACTTTAAAATAATACTCATGTTATTATACTTATTTTTTTTTTAAGTTTTGCATCTGTACCCCGATAAATAAAACCTAAGATTCTTATTTAAAGCATTAACTGCCAAAAGAAAACTGTTGAAGGCGAATTCTCCGCTAAGCGTCGGTTACCAGTGACTCAAGTAGCGGTTAACGTATATGACCTTTAATATTCATATCCTTCACAGTCCCTGGCTTCTTCATACTCCAATTGACCTTCGCAACAGACCTGGTCTTCGTTGAGTTTACACCTTGGCGGCTCCTTACCATTGTGATGGCAGCTCCATTAGGAATCAGTGCATTACTTCTTCATCTCTTCTACGAGAGTCCAAAGTTCCTTGTCAATGCTGGAAGGGAAAGAGAGGCTTTGGAGTACCTTGAGAAAATGTGGCTGCGAAATGGGGGAAATGAGAATGAGTATCCAGTATGTATAAGTTGCTTTGTACACACTTCAACCTACACAAAAACATGGTCCTTGGTCTGCCTTTACATGATCTTTCCCCAGTGCCGGCGTTAGGGGGGGCGAGATGGGCCAATGTCCCAGGGCGACAAAGTTTGGGGGCGCCAATAAAATTAAAAACTACTACTAACACTTGATATTGCTTCCCTTAAGTGGGCGCCACAATATTTTCGCCCGGGGTATCAGTGGCCCTTACACCGGCACTGTCTTTTCCCACAATAGACGGTCAACTTATACTGGTTTTGCATAGCTTGATGTAAGGCCGTATTACAATATAAAATGATACTAAATAACGTCCAGTATAATGTCACTTTGAATATAATAAATTATATGGCTTTAAATAACACTTTCGTCAAACAGTACTTCCATACCTAACAATTACCCAAATTTAGCTCACAGTGAATTATTTATTATACACGGTTCAGTAAAAATGGATGATTTTATTTTTAAAAGTATTTATTTTTATTTTCCAGGTAAAAAGAGTGACCTTGAGAGAAGAAGCAAAAGTAAAATTAGTGGATAATGATAAGGCAAATCTCTTAGTATCGCTTTGGAGACAAACTATGCCATTGTTCAAACCGCCATTGCTTTGGAGAACTTTACAGTTGTTCTTTTTGACTACTGTTATTTATAGTATGTGAGTAACCTGTCATAATGGATACACTATGTATAGATTACTTAAAAGGTTACTTTAACCTCTAATTTTAGGGAACCGCCAAGTTAAGTGTCATTTGTTTATGATATAAGCCGGTAAACGAGCAGAGAACTTGGTGGTAAGCAATTTATGGACACCCGAAACACCAGAGACAATACAAGTACGTTGCTGGCGTTATGGTGGTTAGGAATTTCCGGGTTGTTGGGGAATCGGGGATTAGGAGGATTTAGGAGTAATTAGGTCTTCGGTATCCTCACTCATACAACGAAATATAACGCAAGCTTAATAATGTGGATGCCTCACATTGTGGAGGCCTTCACAGCTGGTGTCAGTTCTGAATCTCTATCGGGAAGCTTATGCAGCATTATTATGATGATATCAAACGCAACTGCTTCTTCTCATGATGTTGTAAGTACTTCTCTGTTCTCTTTTAAAAATTAAGAGTACTGGTATCTATTTGGGGTGTTGACAATTTGTGAAATTTATATCATAAGCCACGAGAAGTGTCACGATGACGTATATTTATTACGTACGAAGAAATCCTACCTATCATCACACATCAACAGCCTATTTAAGTGACTACATTTGACCAGAGGTCTTTCTCGCATGGAGTGGTTTGAGCATGAATCACTACGCTTGCTCAATGCAGGTTTGTCAGTGGTATCTAAATAATCTTAGTAGCATAATATAACTTTGAAAAAGTCACATTATAGTTACCGTAGGTAGGTTTCGAATCCGCACATCTCACATGCATGACACACATTTTTTTATTTAACACATTTTTTTTTATTCCAGACCATCTGCTTATCATCAATTCAATCTCGAACTTTACTCTCCGGAGTAGTTCATGGCGTAGTCTTCGCCGGGATTACTCTAGCAGTATCAAAACTTGCTTCTAGAAAGAAAGCTATAATGATCGCATTTCTCCTAATACCTATGCTGTCCAGTTTGACAGCAGTCTTCAATCAGAATAACATTGCTAGTTTACTTCTGTACGTTGGCATGACGATGACTAATCTTTGTATGGGAGTTCTTTTTGCGTATTATGTGGAACTGTTCCCTACTTCTTATAGGTAAGTCGTGTTTGAATATTTATTGAAATGTACCTAATTGAAAATATACAAAACATACATACATAACCTTAAGCCTGTCTTCCATGGGGAAATGAACCCAATTGCTGCGAATCTTACATGCCTCTTTTGCTTCATCAGCAACTGCTGATGACTATATCACTGATAACTATCAGTCTATTCATGAATGCTCGTCAGTTAAGGGTACTATTAATTTACCTCTTCTTTCTTCTTTACGAAACATGACGTACGTAGAATAAGTAAATTTTCTACATTGTTCTTTGATGAATTGCGAAAAAATAATTAATGTGATCTACATCATAACGTAACTCGTCCGTTTTCTAGGGGCATGGCAGCCTGTCTTGGCGTAATGGTAGCCCGAATTAGTGGTTTGGGTGGTGTCAACTTCCTGGGAGTATTCTTGAGTACAAACTGCTCAATGACGTTTTACGCTTTCAGCGGTTATCTTTTGTGTAAGTATTGTTGTAAAAATATTATTTTTTTACCGACTTTAAAACTCGAGTGACAATTTGAAATTCGTATTTGAATCTGTACTTTTTATGGTGTAAACCACTAAACGAGCAGTCTGATTGCAAGCAATCGGCGCCGCCCATAGATACCCGAAACACCAGATGCGTAACAGGTGCGTTGCCGGTGGGGATTAGGAATTTGGGGACTATTGGGGGTTTAAGATTGGGTAGTTGAGGGGGGGATAATCGCTTTAATCGGTAATAAACTTTAGATGTTGATCTAATATTAATTTTTTTGTACATACACATATTTTTCTTTTTTTTTCAGGTGGCATTGTTGTAGCAGCATATTGTTTACCGTCTGATAATCGCAAGAAAGTGTAATCTATTGATGTTTTATTCATAAAATATGTATCTAAGTTTTTTTTATTTTAATAAGTGACTGTTTTGTATCCTAAATAAAAATATTATATGAAAAATATATTTCTTGTTGACATTCTTAACCTTAAACTGTTTTTTAAATTCGAAAAGCCATAAACCTATAATAACACTTTTGGATTGAAGCTGAAATTTTGTCTTTGTCGATAACAGTGACTGGGAAATCTCTGAGATTTGGTACACTTACTGTTCCAATTTGTACTTCATGAATATTAATAACTCTAATGCGGCCACGCGAACTCGACTGCGTTTTTCCTACATTCTACATGTGTTTTTCTATGTAAAGCGATTGGATATAATATAATTATTTTGCATTAAAGAACTCGGCTAACCTCACCTGATGAAAAGTGTATCTAAATAAAAGAGTCTCGAACTGTTGTACTCAGAGACATTTAATGATTACTTAAACTATTCTTAAGTAATGATTTTGTCCCAAAAACGCTAACGACTAGCTTAAGTAACTGACTCTCGGATTAAATGATTCTAGGAATGGGAATAAGAGGATAACAGTTAACGTGTTAAATGTAACCTGCATGTCATTGGTTACGTAATGTTTGCGTTATAAATAAAAAACAAATAACTTTTTACTTTTAAAGTGGAGTGAATAAAATTATTATTTAAATCCCTTTTACTTAGATTGTTTGTCAACAATTTTTTGTATAAAATAGGCATTCCTATTGTTATGTTTTTACAGGAATTCTCTAGCGATATCACAAGTCGGTCGCGTGTGCCTGTCTACGTTTTAAATTATAGTTCTGGAAACTGTGACATCAATTCCAACTTAGTGCAGCCTGCGTGACCAACACGCAGCATGATTCGAAAGTATTTAGTGTCATTCTTGTTAGACTTCGATTTTAGAACTTGTTAAAGTTGTGGGAAAATTAGTTTAGAATATAGAATACAATGGATCCAACTAGATAAGTCTTAAGTCAACCAATTTACAGTTGTCTGACTGCACAGTTAGCGCGGTGGCTGGGCAACTGTCTGCCGTGCAGCGTGTCGCCTGTTCGATTCCTGCACGGAACAACGTTTTGTGTGACCCACAAATTGTGGTATGTTTGTGAACGCACCCACGAACACAGAAGAAAATTCTAATGTGGGGCAACAATTATTTGAAAAGGATAAGAAAAACATTAACATGCTATTATTACGGAAAATCGAAAAGTAATTAAAGTTAAAAATAACTACATCCATTTTAAATTTCTATAAATAAAGTGTAAATAGATGGTAATTGGCGTGCTAAAATTAAGCCAGGAACTTCTTTCATTCAGTAAATTAGCAAGCAAACCAAGATATTTTTAAGATTCTCATCCGAGCTAGTCATTCGAAGGAAAATCGGACGCTTTTCTATTTAAAATTTTATTTACTTTCTTTGTATGTTAAATGTTTTGTAATGTTACCAGTACTACATAAATCACTCGGAACAAAAGAAACAGGGAGCGTTGCGAAAACAAAATGCAAAAGGAAAAATTTATCTTTTTATACCTTTTTCCTTCACAGAATTGTCTCCATTGCTTCTTCACCAGGAAGCCAATGTCTACTTTATGTTGCCATTTTTTATTGGTTGCTATTTTTTTAAATACAACATTACATTTGAACAACTGTGAGGTAGACAAATCTTTCAAGCAACCACGCTTTTGTTAGGAAAGTCTAGGTTATTGTAGTACATCTACGTTATTTGTATAACACAAATAAAATAGTAGAATGAATTATTTAATCATGGAAATACAAGAACAAAATAAAACGCTCTGACTAACACTTTCGAAGTCCGAAAATATACCACACTAGTATTAAAAATGTGAAAGATTGTTTGTCCGTCAATTAAGTTGAAACTGCTAAACGGATTTTATTAAAATTTGGTGTACCGACAGGGTATGAGTTTGGGTGATAGAATACTTTCTAATAAGCTAGTTCCTATTTGGAGTCTAACTCCACTTCCATTAGCGACCACTTTTCCAACAAAGAAGTTGCAATATCACCCAAAAATCATGAATATTCGTACCAAAAACATAAGTAATGAAGACACCATTTCCCAAGTATTCATATATATTTCTTTATTACATTCTTCATTCAATGCCACGTCACAGCTTGCTATGAACGAATGCGTTCCGTGAAATTCTTCTGTAGGAAAACTTTTGTTCAAGAGCGGCACAGTTAATAAACGTTGTACTGTTTTAGAGTAGGTATTTTTGTTGCGTGCATCGCATTCCTTCTGTAACAGTACCCGTAGTATGAGTTTGCTTTACGTTTCAAGTGATCAAAATAAGGCGCGTTCTGCTCTCTGATTGGTTGGTTTATTTGAGCCGGCCAATCAGATTTCCGAATGCGCTCTCGTTTCGATTACTTTAAACGTAAAGCAAAATCGTACTAGGGTATAGAATGTTTTATTAAATAGTAGAATTAATGGAGTTGAAAACGTTACTTCATATTAGTCAGTAGTTTTTTGTTAATGGAACTTTTAAATTAATAACTGAATACTTGTTGGTTTGGATACATATTTGATGACCAAGATGACTGTATTTACAAATTATAAAATTAATATTAATTTTAAGGGAGACTTAATCAAATCGAACAAATAAAAAGGGTTCTTTTTACATTTAATAAAAGTTAAACGAGGTGACCTAGACAGGTCTGTCATATTTTAATTTGTCTAAGGTATTAGTCCTTTTAGACTTCGCTTACAGTCTATCTAGACTATTAAATAAAATTTGAGTGTCTATTTGTAATATTGATATAACCACTTTTGACTACATGCATACATAAAAAATTTTGGTGTATATACATACCGTAAATACACTATTTTTTTTTTACAATTTTTGTGTCTGTCTGGCAGGAAGCTAATCTAAGGAGTGACTTAGGCTTTTATTTCAGAAAATGAAGTCACAAAGTCCATAATTCAGGCGGGCAAACTATGGGTATCAGCTAGTACAATATATACCTAACCTTATTTTATTACCAAAACACGGAAAATTCCATATCTACCTGATAAAAAAGACAAGAAAGAATCTTCAGTTCTAAAATTCGAATAACAAATTTCTTATATGACCACCTACCCACGCCACGCCACGCCCGCAGGCATAATATGGTTCTTGCGTAAATTTTTACTCGAAGAGAAAAAAAAATGTTATTAGAAAAACAAGACAATAATAATTAGACCGTTTGTCTGCCCGAAGTCCCCCGAAGCCGTAAAATTTTCTTGCCTCGTTGCCTACATTGTCCTAAATGTAGGCAAAAATATTTGTTCCTTTTTTTAAATGACTCTTTGTGTTTTTCATCTGTCTATGTTTTATGTCAGCCGGAGATATAAATATTCTTGAGTTGTTTTTTTATTGTAATTCGAGTATAAATAGGGGCTTTTTTTATTATTTTCTGTGATCTATAAATTGTTATACTGGGTCTGTGTTTGTGTTTGTAAAACTGTTGTCCTATAAAAATCCTATAATTTATAAGAAAACAAAGAGTACTGCCTGATTTTTTATCACCAGCCTATGATTGAGAGTTGTGTATAATTCAAACAATCCATTTTTAAATAAATAAAAAACTTCATAAAATAAAATATATTATAATCGACTTCACTGAAGAAAATCTGTTAAAAAGAATTTAAAGTATCAAATTGACTTCAGACTGTTTAAAAACTGGAAAATCATCAACACTAGGACCTCATATTAAGCAATTTCATCCACTACTACAAATCTCAACAATATACAAATAATCACAATAAACCAATTTGACAATATTCATACAATCAAAATCCTTATAATAACATCCCATAACAAAACATACACAAATTCATAGAATAAATTAAGCATGTTAACCCCAGTGCATCACCCTCTACCCCCTTGTTTATAGCACACAAAACTATAAAAATAGTAATAAATGTTGCAATATTTCATGTATTTGAAAACTTTGGTTACGAAGAAATATCTATAGTTTCATTACAATAAGAGGGGGAAGAATTATGGTTTTCCTTAAAAATATTCTGCGGAAATGTGCAGGAAACAATACTTAATAGAGTTGCGGGAGGATGGAGGGATATTTATTTTGAAGCGGCGTTTTGTCATTAGGGATGTAGCCAAGGTGGAAAGACAATTTTATATGTATGTAAATTTTATGGGATTTTTGTTATCGTTGTCAAATATTCGTTTTTGTGTTTTCGGTATGATAGGATTTTGCAAATGTGTGCATTTATATACAATAGATAGGTTGAGTGGAAATCAGTTCAGTATTTAAAATAAAAAGAGCATTTGTACCAACTTTAACATATTCTGCGGAAATGTGCAGGAAACAATACTTAATAGAGTTGCGGGAGGATGGAGGGATATTTACTTTGAAGCGAAAGTTTTGTCATTAGGGATGTAGCCAAGAGAAAGGAAAGACAATTTTATATGTATGTAAATTTTATGAGAAAGATTTTATGTGATTTTTGAGAAAGATCGAGAAAGTCAAAGAATCGTTTTTGTGAGAAAGAGAAAGGTATGATAGGATATCTTTTGGACAATTAATGTGAAAGATTTCTATACAATAGATAGATTGAGTGACATTTGCATTTGTACAAACTTTGACATATAGAAAGAGAAAGAGAAAGAGAAAGAGAAAGAGAAAGAGAAAGAGAAAGAGAGGTACATAAATAATGTCAGAAAAACGATAAAAATGTTTAGAGATTTACGAAAGTGTAATACGAATGGGACCGTCGGCAGAGGATGTCCTACAACGGACTCATATCGACCACATTGGTGATATATTAAAAAAAGGGGCGAATTATAAGTAGCCTTAACCGACAAGCAGACATAAAAACACTGATCACTGAAAAAAAAAATAGAGTAAGAATCGTGGCAATTCGCGTTTCATAGTCTCTGCATACCATGGAAAACAGGCATGAAGTTTTGTATGTACGTAGTAATACTAAATTCAAGCACAACATACATATAACAAATTAATATACACCTACATACTACACCCGAGTAACTACCGCACCCTAAACACACATACATCATCGATACGATAGTAATCTGAATCGATTGCATTCGATACAGAAGCAACATCGATTGCATTGTCATAGGAGGCGCATTATATCACTCGGGAATAATGTCAAGTCCCATTCACTGGAACGGGCATTCAATTGAAGTATAGTGCCATTGATTGAAGCGATTATTCAGAATATATTGATGTTTATGTATGTATTTTGGTTTATAAGTGAGCTGGTTTTGTTATACAATGGTATGTAATACTGCACCATTGATTATATTTGCGTAATTTAAATTTAACACCTACTTTCGTCAGTTAATCACAAAAAAACAGTTCAATTAATTTTTACTATTTTACCTACTTTTCTTTAGTCAATTACAAAATAAAGTTCAATTAATTTTTACTATTTTATTTGTAGAAATTATAATTAATCTAAAAGCCACATACAACCATTACAATTTACCACTCATCCTTTTTTTGTATGCTCATTAATAGTATTTATAGCATTATAAGAAAGTATTAAGAGGAGGTTAGAGGAGTATATTTTAAGCATTTACAAGGGAGTTTTAGAATTCCACTGAGACAAATCCATAACCCACATAATATCTATACCAAGAATTTATCTATTATCTCACAGACCTCTCAAAGGTAAGGTATTGAAACACGTAGCGAAAATTCAACTAAAATTAAAAGTACATCAGTAAAAATCCGTGTGCTCGGTAAAGAACGTAATCCCCTTGTAGGAACTACTCCAAGAGTATCAGAGGCTCGGAGTTAATGTAGTGTACTGGGATCAAACCTCGTTGCTGCTAGACTTTACCGTCTGTGTAATACTATATCCTCACGAAGAATATTTTTGATACGTACTATGTAAGTTTTGAAACGTTGAAGTTTTGAGGAAGGAATTTTTACAATACTTTTTGAGTCCAGTACTTAGTTTGACACGGTAAGAATTTTATTGATTCAAGAACAAGGAAAGTCGGTCCAATCGTTTCTGACATTCTTTACTTAAAAAAAAAATCCTGCTAAATGCTAAAGACTCTTGAGTAAAAACTCTAATAACACAAAACTATATTACAAATATTGAATAAAATTAACTAGCTATAAAGGACGTTTGTATCTTTGTAGGTAACGGACATGCCCTTAAAGTACAAGGAAATGCAAGGATCATGAAACATTTGATAAATCCCCAAAAAGGTAGGCCGAGGTTTCATCAATTATGTAAACGTATTAACATCTTATTCACCCCAACAGGATCAGATCACAATGTTCTTAGAGATACAAACAGGGAACCTTACAGGGGGATCTCGCGACATGACCAGTTATCCGTCTTGCATCTACTAAGAGGGATTTCCGTGTAATCTGTGCAACGAACCGATTCTCAAGATTTATATGTACAAGGAAAAATAAAGATTTAGTTCTGCATCGTCTTAGACTTGTTTCTTTGGTGTAGTCAGAATTTGTCGGGGCGTAAACCGCTTGTCCATTTTACTTGAGTTATAGCTGTTTTAGTATAACGAAAATTTTACTCTAACAATTTTAACTTGGCTCTGTTTCGCGACGTTGTGATAGCCCTGAGGTTATAAAGAGATTTACCAAGACACGGATTTAAGACTACCTTTATGTTAGTAAGATTATTTTCGAGGTCATTGAATCCTGAATGTTACAAGAAATACTTCGTTTCGTTTGAACATAAAGGTCATAGGTATAAGTATAGGTATAAGATATAATATCACAGTAATAAACAATTTACAATCCATATCATTACAAAATAATAAAATTATAATAATTATGCTTCTTTTCTTACTATAGGCGTTCAATTCTATTTTAAACTATTATTGGTAAGTTCTGATATCTAAAATTCTTGTAAAGAAAATAAATGATAAATTTGATTTCACTACTCAGTGAAGCCCAGAAATTCACACGGAACATTTTATTCTTGTGGTCCCAGAACTAATGAAACATTTAAAGCAGTTGCTAACCCAAATAAGATGCTTTTATAAAATTTTCATTAATTAATCAGTTGGGTGTTGTAAGTAGGGACAATGGTTTCAATAAAACCGTTTGTTTGAGTAAACGTGGTTTGTGTTAAGTGCTCCACTTACTGTGAAATAAAATCTTCCAAGTACTTGAGTACCTACTTGGTACGTTGTTCTTTTTTGTATGAACTGACATTCTTTTAGTTAAAGATTTTTTATGGTATAAGCTGGTAAATGTGCAGACGGTTCACCTGATAGTAAGCAATTGCCATCGCCTATGGACACCCGAAACGTTACAATGCGTTGCCGAAATTTTGGGGATTAGGAATTTAAGGGTTGTTTGGGAATCGGGGATTAGGAAGATCGAGAAGGGGGTAATTGGCCCTCTGCTAACCTCACCCACACAACAATACACAATGCAAGCGTTGTTTCACGCCGGTTTTCTGTGAGACCATCTATTTATTAATTGATAATTTTGACTTTAGTGGCACATTCTCTGCATGATATTAAACTTCCTTAACTACTAATAAATATTTTACTCGGGATACAAATAACTAAATCCTCATAATCTATAAATTCTTCAGACAAAAGTAAAACTATATCTATTTATTATCCCAAACCGACACAAAACACTGTTCTCTTAAAAACATAATTAAAACGCCTTAACAATGTTCCAATCAAAAAACAGTATTAGGGCTTAAAACAAAAGATCACACCAATCCTGCCCAGAACTCGATTACAAGATTCTACCTAAAGAAGAAGTTAAAGAAAGTATAGTAGAACCAACCAAATCGATAGAAAGTACAAATAACCCGTCTTTGAACATTACTGAACGCGTGTTAAGAATCCAAACGGTTTGTTAGGTAGACAGTAGGATCCTGCCATACAGTTTCTACGGACACTGAATAAAATTTTACTTCAATTACTCAAAGCACTTATTTTCAACCGTAGAAAATTTGTATTTCAAGTGTTCTAGAATGTTCAGATTTTGGAATTTCCTTCAAATGTGGGTATTGAACATGGTTTTTCACTTACGTTGTAGGTGAAGTGTTATCTAGTGATGTTTTAAGAAGGTTGGATAATATAACGATGTTGCCTTTTGCTGTGAAAATGCTTTTAGTTTCGTTCGTTGTTTATGTGTTAGGTCTTTTTTCATATCGTTAGTTGGAAACACGTAGAAGAAAAATGTACCTTGAATCTCTAGATATTAAAATTAATAACTATTATAATAAAAATAAATGGCCTTTCATTGTAAATGTAATAATAATAGTCTATAAAGTTTCAAAAAATATAATAACACAAGAAAACTTTAATCTTAAAACAATGTAGACATAACATTTGCATTATACAAAGGATGATAATAAAACTAACAAAACAAAGTGACCGTTATTCATGAGTTTTCGGGCAGAGAACCCAATTAAGGGATCAATTTAAATAAATTTTAAGTGCAGTGTCTTGTACTAACGGCAATGGAACGAATAATCGAAATAGTAAACAGACGAATGAATATTGCTAAGTGAAGTTGAATTAAGTTCCTGTTAATGAAATAATATTCTAACTTTTTATTTAAAATCAGAATATTTGTGTTTAGATGTATAAATAAGGAATACAAAATACTTCACAATCAACGTTTACTTGTTTGACATTATAGTTTGTTTAGTATTCTGCCTCTCAGATTCTAATCAGTTCAAGATCTTCAATTTTATAAAAAATAACATCACTTTAACATAGGTACTTATAAAGACATATTTTAACGCATGATGCAGTAAGAAAACGACTTCATGTGTTTTTAATTACGAATGCTATTCCTACATTTAAAACTACACAATTCAACTCCACCTCCTCCCATTAACAGTTGTCCAATAGCATCAACGCTCTGAACACAAATGATGCAGTCAAAACCCAACAAATAGCGGCAAATCACTTCAAATGAAGCATTTAGTAGCCGTCACCACGGTTCCATTCAAAACCAGGCCATAGAAATCCCGGGCGTCTAACTCATCAACAATAACGCGACTGAACACCAAATTGACTACGTTCGATCTTCCCATTTAAATTCAGAAAGCGAATGTTTTGAAAGCATTGGCTATCCAGAGGACGAAACAGCCGGTTTCAATTTTGCATTAATATCGAATAGAATCGCAATGTATCGATTCGAATCGCAATGTATCGATTGTTTTGTTTCGAATGAATAATGTCTGTTATTTATACGGCTTATGTTGGAATCTTTTAGGATTTTGCTCGTGGATTACTTAATGGTTATCTTGTCTTGTCGAATTTGGGAAAGCTGGTTGGATGTAAAATTATTTCTTTGTTCTGTGAAAGAGTTATTTATATTGGCGGCTAAGTCGCGCGTGTAAGGGATAAGGAGCGTTTTTATTGCTGTTGTATTTTTTATGATATTTTAAAGGAAAAACCGAAATATATTTTCGGTGTTTATTATAGGTTGATCTTAAATGAAAAGTCGTTTTCGTTGTCAATGTTCTCTCAGTTTACAATATTAAGGAAAATACAAAGACATTTGATAAATGGAAATCCCCATTGGGTATGTATCAATACATTGCGAATACCAATTTGTACTAAACTAGATAAACTAGTTCAGAGAGTAGGATCGAGCCAACAACAAGATATCTTTTTAATTAAATTTTGGCAAATGCAAAGCATACTGTTCTGGCTACTTTTCAAGAGTTCTTTTTAGAATTATGCTAAAATAGTTTTTGAATATTTTGGTATCTTAATGGATGAAAAAATGTATTCCATTTGTGTAAATAGAAACTAAATATTTTCATAACTGTTCGAGTTAGATTTGAGAGAGAGATAGAGAATACACGAGTTTTTCATTTGATTATTTTTGAATAGTCATAATTATTCATTAATATCCATATTATAAAAGCGTGGGAGAGCCATGCTGCGGCACAAATGGGCCGGCTCGACCGGAGCGATACCACGACGTCACAGAAAACCAATATGAAACAATGCTTGCGTTGTGTTTTGTTGTGTGAGTTAGGTCACCGGAGGCCCAATTACCCCTTCCCGATCCCCAATTCCCCAAGAACCCCTGAATGCCTCGCCCAAAAGGCCGGCAACGTACTTGTAACACCTCTGGTGTTTTGTGTTTCCATTGGCGGTAGCGATTGCTTATCATCAGGCGATCCGTCTGCTCAATTATACCATATACCATTAAAAATAACTTAATAAAGAAAATATTCTTCCCTCACAAAAATACATTAAAAATTGTTACCCACCTAACTTTTGAACTCTAATTTAATCCATTTTAGACAGTCGTTTTATTCGAAAATGGACTGAAAGCAAATTTTTCCGTGTTAAATAGCATGCAACTTGGAGCGAGGAAGTTTAAGTCACGCGAAGGCCCAATGGGCGGTTAATGACCGATCAGATGTTACATCGCTGTCAAAGTTACCGTAATGGACGTTATACATTGCGCATTCTCTTCTACTGCTTGCTTTTACTGTTTGTTTAAATAGGAAATGCATAAGGAATTTTTAATTTAATAATTGTTGTTGTTTTTTCTTGACGTTGTACCTTTAGAATGCCTGGATACGTTGCTAATTTGTTTTATTCATTAAGTGATAATGTCATATAAATTATATCACTTACAGTTTTTAAATTAGCTAAATGTTTTTGTTGCTTTCAGTTATTTTAGCACTTACAAAATTACTTTTCCTGCTCTGAACTAACATTAAATATCATTTACAAAACTATAAAACTATGTATAGGTTTTAATTATGTGATTTTAGAAACATTCTTTCATGTAAGTCATAGAAAATCAAATCAAAATTACTTTAGTTAATCAATTAGCAATCAAAACTAAAATCAATACCCTTTTCCAGAACAACTAATCAAAATATAATTATTACTTAAGTAAAATCCACCACTATACCTAAAAGTGAACAGGTTTATGCCACACTAATGTGTGCAAACGCCAGACTTTGCCAAATAAAGCTCAGCATATAATCAACTTCAATTAAACAGAAACGGGGCTCGAATACTCCAAGTATTTTCTTTTTAATTTACTAAGCCAGTGCACACAAATAATGGTAAAGCTCACTGCAGTAGAGTATTTTGTTTCCTTTCTAAAGTTAATACGAGGTCATAGCGTAAAACAGTAACATAGAGGATGGCAATAAATACATACATAACCTCACGCCTGTCTCTCATGGGGGTAAGCAAAGACACTGGAACGCCAATTGCTATGATTCTTACATACTTCTTTCGCTTCATCAACAGCCAACATTAATTGATGAAAATACCTAATGAATATTATGTGAGGCACAATAGCAAACACGACTTTGACTCAATCATTGTTGCGGTGCCTGGACAACCGGCTACAGCGCAATGTGTAGTGAGCTCGATTCTCGCACGGAGCAATGCGTTGTGTGATCCACAAGTTGTTTCGGGTCAGAATTTTTTATTTTATATAGGGAATCGTCATTAAATTTTCTTTACCACCTCTATTTTTTGAAGTCAAGTATTATCTCTAAATCCTACTCCTAAGTCTTAAAAATACTATGCTATAAATTGTACCAAATCGGTTCAGCTAAACGCAAAATAATCGCTCAAAAACACATGCATATACATATAGACTTATTTGTCTGCTGAACTGAGATCCTCTTTATTTTAATTCAGTTAATAAAACACCGAAATATCTTCTTGGAAAGCTTATGATATAATTTTAATTAATTTTAATGTAAAAGACCAAAAATTTGAAAACCATACCAAACCCGTTTCCGCGAAACAACAACAGCTACACATCAACGCTTTTATTTATTTTCCTTTCAACTCAAAGCAAAAAGGAGCTGATATTAAATAAAATCAACCATGTATGATAACCTCACACGACCGTAGCTACGTTTACAAAAGAATAAAAATATATTTTATGTTTATATTTTCCTTTTGTTTCGTTGTTCGTCCTGTAGTCCTAGTGGCGACTGTTAAACAAGGGGTATCAGGTTTAATTCCCTAGTCGGATAAAGTATTATTGAGATTTTGGATATTTCAGAATATAACTCCTGTATTGCAGACATGTATTTAGGCTTTGCGGACTACCTAGCGGGTTTACCCGAGCTCCGGTTCGAAAAGCAGGAGTAGAAATTTGGTGATCTTTAGTCAGTAAGAGACTGACATTCCCTCTCGCCTCGCACAAGGCGAGAGAAATCATTGTCATGTCATTGTCATTGTCATTATTCAATGTCAAAACTATACAATCCCAATATTAGGTGTTAAAATGGCATTCAGAATACGGAATATAAAACCAAACTCAATACAATTTAGTTCATTCAATATCCACGCAATACGGATGCAACGGGTGCTAGTGTTGCAACTCAAGAATATAAAACACAATATCAATGTCGATCATTCGGAATTGGATTTAATTGGATCGCTCATGATACAAGACATACAATATTTTGTAGCAACTACTTTTATAATATTAGTTGTCAGGCAATACCGTTGTAAAACGAAAACCCCGATGATGTTATACTCCTTCATCGAAATAAATTCTTCTACAAATTTTATTTACTCAGTGTTAGAGTTTAATTAGATTCCGCCTTTCAGACTGATTAAGAGTGAATGCGAATCGATGACCCACATTCGTAAACCGAGGGTAAACGACACGATACCTCTAGTTCTGTTACCATTTGAATTAACTATTTAGTGTTGTTGCTAAGTTACATCTGTTGGATATGTAGAGTGTCGATTACACGATTGTGCATTGGTTGGGTGACCAACTGCTGTGTAATAAAACGTCGCGTGTTCAATTTTTGAGTCGGACAAAGAGTGATAATGGTCATTTCTGAGTAAAATTATCATTATTAGCCCGGAGTCAGGAAGTTCGGCGGTGTTTCACCCCCATGCCACGGTCTCGGAAAGCACGTAAAGCTGTTGGTACTGCGCCTGACCTCTCTCCAGTTGTGTCGGTATGTCGTCCCATCGGGTTTACAGAGTGAGGGAGCAATGCACCTGTATTTGCACACACGCACTATAATATCACCTACTTAGTTTACTGACCACCGTGATCGAATTCGATCGGGAGATTTATTTTTATGTAAAGTGTTTGTAGTCAAGTAGGAGCTTAAAAATGGTGCAAGGAACTGAAGATGTTGATGATGATTTAGGTACTTACCACATCTTATACATTATGATGTGACCACACACACGTGTATGAAATGAAGGAAAATTCTAAATAATATTATTATTTTTGAGACTTAAATAAATACCCTGGCGTTTATTAATAAAATAGCCTAGAAAAAATACGAATAAAAATTCTAATTTAAAATACCTTACAAAACATACTTTATACTGGATTTCAGCTAGTATTTTCTTTCTACAAAATCTCGCATTATTCAATTAAAACCGAATAGCAACGACTCTCAAAGGTGGTTTGCGGCGGTATAGTTGAACGGTTTCAGTAGGAACCACCTGGACAGATATATTGGAATCGCTAAGGAATGGCTTTGAATTACACTGCTACTAAACACAGAACGGTAAAACAAAGCGATTCACGCTAAACTAAGAATTATTTATCTACTAATTAGATTTCAATAAATGATTTCTGCGACATTCGCTTATCTTGGTTATCTGATCTACTTTTAGAGGTGTTTTTCTTACAGATGGGGCCCAGTAGGGCTGATGCCAACCCGGAGCTACGGACTACCTAGCGGGTTATCGGGGCTCCGGCTCAAAAACAGGAGTACGAACGGGATGGTTTTTGACAGTCCCTCTCGCCTCGCCCAAGGCGGCAGAATTGAATGGATGATTTTCGAGATTTTTAATACGATATACATACATAACTTTACACCTGTGTCTCAGGGGTGTAGGCAGAAACAATGGAACACCAATTGCTATGAATCTTACATACCTCTGTGTTAATACCAGCCTAATATTTTTCTGGGAATCATCATCATCAGCCGCCGTCGACGTCCACTAACCAAATTGATGTAACGAAACCATAGCGCGATCTATTTCGATTTTACTGCCATCTATCGAGCGCCATGACAACTCGAATAATAAATAATATTTTTAATACATATTTTGATCGCGCTATGATTCCGTTACTACTCCGAACAGTGACAAAACACATTTTTTTCAATGACCTATCTACCCACGTGTAAATCTAGACATAACGTCCAATCGTTGACCGATGACAGTGCATTAATTTGGTTACGCTTGTTAATTATTGTATCTGTCATGTGTCGAACGATAACATACACATAGGTACATCATGTCACCAATTATTTACCGAATAGATATGGGATGTCGTTTTATGAATTTGTTTAACATGGTAGGTCATTTAAGCAATGTTTTTAAATGGGTAGTTGTTTTATAGTATAAGCAGGTAAACGAGCAGACGGATAATCTGATGGTTAACAATCGCCATCGCTCATAGACACCCCAAACACCAAACGCTATTCAAGCCAGCTTTTTGAGGGTTAGGAATTTAAAGAGTGTTTTGGATTCGTGGATTGGGGAGATTTAAAAAGGGGGGGGTATTGGGCCTCCAGTAACCTAACTCGCGCGACGAAACACAACGCAAGCGTTGTTTCACGACGGTTTCCTGTGGGGCCGTGGTATTGATTGTAAGAAAAAGAAAACTCATCATACCATACAGCAAACAAAAAAATAACACAACTATAAACCAATACAAAAGATATTGATATTCCGATCACAACACCAATAAAACCTACTCCAGAAGAAAACGTCAAAAATAAAACCTACGTGCTTCATTAAAATTACATAAACCCGGTAATACCTGCATGAGACAGGTTCCAACGTGACGCCTTTGTAAGCCTATAAAAACCGTTTTATTTTATATCCTAGTTGATTTTGTCAAAGTTGAGTAACAAGCTACTGACGGACATCAGGCTTACTCGTTAAAATAAAATGGCTACCGTTAAAATTGACGACTGTTAAAAGGTTTAAGAGTGGCTTTAAAATAAAATAATCCTTAAACTCGAAGGCTGGAATGATTTTTATTGTTAGCGTTGACTTTTTGCTTTTGTTTTTATTGTTTTGAGATGATAATTATTAAAACATGAATTATTTATTACTCACTTACAGTGATTGCTTGCTAGTTCTTCTTCATTCGAAGCTACACTTGAAATGAACACGTAACTTTACTGACAGATAGACTGACAGAAAATTCATTTTGACGTTTCAAAAGTGCCTAATTAATGATTAATTCAAATTTGACTTTGACTTTGCTAAGCTACGAAATCTTTAAAGATATAAGGTACTTATACTTATTTTATCTCCACTAATATTATAGTAATAATACCTTTGACATACCCAATTACAAGCCCAACTAGGTCTTGTTAACCTCAGCAATCAGAGCAAACATCACCTTAGAACAATAACTCAAACGTAATTAGGGACTTCATAAATAACGCCCTTATCTCGTATGGAAAGAAGACTAATTTGAAAAAATGCCAGTACACCTTAACGGTGAAACACGAGCGTGGAATAATGGCCACAAACATCCATTATGGTAAAAGCAGTGGTGTTAGAAATAGTGACTCCTGTTGTACCTGCTTCGCCTCATTTTTCTTGGCCGGCCGTTGGAGATCTAAAGTTTGAATGGATGTTCCGTAAATTGAGCCTAATGTGGTAATATACTTCCACTACAATAGTTTCGAATACTGAGGTATAGTGTAGCATAAATTTTCAAAACGTAATGCCTGATTCTGTTCAATATAAAAATGTTTTAACAATTTAACAACAACATTAACGTAAGATAAAATATAAAGTCAATAAGGAATTCGAAGAATTTGCAAAGAGAAAATTCTTGGAAACAGAACTATGAAAGCTTATCCCATAATGCGAAATAAGTTTACTAGCTATACATGATGACCATGACCACCTCTGGGAAAAAACATTACATGTAGGGAAAACAGATGTTTTACTTCAAGACTACCAATTTATATGGTTTTTATGTATGTACGTATGTTGGGGCGCGATTATCTCACGTTTGGCTGCACCGATGTTGATACATTTTTCAGCATAGTATTATTTAGACTTAGGATAAGGATTTAGCGATATTTACAGACTTGAAAAAAAATAATATAAAAAGGCGGTTCCCTTTTTTAAAAAAAAAGTTTATATTTTATAAATTGCAGTAACTAGACAGTATAAATATACAACTCACAATGAAAGTTATTCGGATAATGAAATCGATCTACGTAGTTAGGAATAAAATTACAGAAAAACATAGTTTGTGTTCGTAAAACGAGTGTTACTCAAAAAATTTACTGTCGGCAGTCCAACTTCGTTGACAACTCCATGAAACATGGTGTTGTTTGCGAAAATTTAATTTACTAATTGGAGATGCAGTTTCACGAGAGTCTGTGTGTAACTCTTTCACCATATCGATAATTAGTTTTAAATTAAATAGGAAGGAGTGAAAAATAATTTATACATATACTCTTAAAAACTAATCCTAACCTGTGTCCTAACACACAATGGCGTTCGATTAATAAAAGGAACCATTTTAAATCGTACCAATGGGTAAAATCCATTGCTTATTTTTTTGCATATTATTGGAATTTCATCATTGGCACAATGTTTGAACAAAAAAAAAAATACAATGTAAAGCATTTATCTGCACTTCACCTCTGTAAAACTTATATGAATTAAATTGAATCAATCCCATGAACGGTGCAAACTATCTTTTTGATTCTTCTAGTTCACAACGGAGTGTTGAGTGATTTTCAATGTCCTGAAATAGTTAGGAAATTTGTTCTATAGCCCACTTTTTCCTGTAGTAGTAATACTTAAATATCAGATGCTATAATAGGATGGTGTTTGGCCACCACCTCACCTGGTGATAAGCGGTGATGTGGCCGACGATGGATCACGCTTACCTTTGACCAACCTGTTCACTTGGGGCCTGAATACACCCAAGTTATGTTTTTCAGTAAATACACACATAAACATGTCATTTCCATTGCTGCGTTTCTACATCCATGTACAGTGCAGCCACGTTGAACTGATGCCGTGTGCTGCGTCGCAACAAATTACACTTTTAGCAAATTGTGTCCACTACTAACGCCATGGTGGACTAACGAGCCAGCGATGATGAGGAATTTAGGTATTGTATTTAGGAGTAATCCTAGTTTTAATTGTGGTGATAAATTTGGCTCTATAATCAGAGTGGTTGGTGTCTTGCTACTTAGTGTTGATGGTAAAATACTACGATCATTGTTCATTATACAATTTCAACTGCTAGGTAACATTTTAATTATATAATCCACATTTTAATGTTAGTGGTCATAGAGCCATGCTTCGGTACGATTGGGATGGCTTGACCATAGTGTCCATACAACACAGGACCGTTTCTACTTCGTGGACCCATCAAATGTAACACACACATTTTATTTAAAAGTATTTAAAAATAAATTTATATTGATCGTCTGTAATTTTGCAACATTTAAAAAATATTGTAACTTTCGTGAGACATACTAAATTAATTATTATGTTATCGGCTTACTCACGGAATGTTTTGACGAGGAACTCGACTAGTTTCAAGCCATGCTAGAGGCTCATATTCATGCGCAGCTTAACACGACACCCGACGCGGCGATTGTCGCACTGCTACTGGCGATTCGAGCTACGCAAAATTAGCCCATCAAACTAGTCGAGTTCCTCGTCAAAACATCACGTGAGTAAGCCGATAACATAATAATACTAATTTAAAAAATATCCACTTTCGGAAATGTTTTTTAATACACCCATTTAATATTATATTTTATAACATTCCTTTTAATATCTTAGTAATAAAAGACAAAAATTTTGGAGACCTCTCAGCTATTAAAATAGAAAAGACTTTGAAGTTACTAGTAATGCTGGCTTTTTAATTAATTTCAGCTAAGAGGGAGATGAAAATAGAAAAAAACTCTAGAAAACCACAAAGGACGAGATAATATTGTAGCAGTATAATTAATTGAAAAATGTAGTAGAATACTTCAATTCAGTTAAGCTCTTGTATTATTCTTTGAGAATACTAAGTTATATCTATCGTTGTAAAGAAACTATCCACAGTGTGTGATTAAAATTAAAAGATAATAAATTATAATGCGAGATCGGTGAAAGAACTAAGATTAATATTGTTTTTTTTTTTTGTGTTGGTGTGTATCGTATTGTGATTTCGATTCCCGCATGGATTTATATTGTTATTCTAGGTCTGAGTGGGATGTGTTCGTATACTGACGGCGATACTCGGCTTTCTCTTGTATTATAAGAAAGCTAGCATCAAGCCAGAGATTCCCTCATAAAGTGTATAGAATTTTCTGTTGTTTAACAAATACTTTTTGTAACTAATAAGTAAATAATTTTTAATAAACTTCGATTAAAAAACCGACTTCAACATCCTATATTTGTAGTTTGTGAATATACTAAACCCTGCTCAAACACTACATCATCTACAGCTACAAACACTTTTCCGAAAACCGCATCAAAATCGGTTTGACCAATCGAGAGAAAATTGCGCACAAACATACAAATAGGTCAAAGAGATAATCTTTGACTGTTTTGAAGTCAGTTAAAAATTAAGTTAACGATTTCAGCGTTTTATAAATTTGAAGATGTCACATGTGATGTGTATGTCACAAAATATTAAATGCAAATATTTACTCAAAAATTCTTATAACATCTGCTTTATAATTGAATTCACAGGTATAGGTAATACCCGTCGTGCTATCGGGTCCACTTGACATTTTTATTAAATTGGCAGCAACGATAAAAGTGATCGCGAACGGTATTCCCAGATCAATATGGAAGTTAATTGGAACGGATGGAACTTGAATTTGTAATTGAAAGATTACAGGTTCGCTTCCCCATTCCGAGGATCGACATTGCCAAGATTGGTTTGTAGATCTTCGGCGAAAAAAATTAATGATGTTTTGATGAGATTCCGGAATGGCTTAAGCCGATTCGAATTAATGAATGTATTTTTTTTTTCTTCTTTCTACTTTTCGCCCAAATCGATTTTTAATTAAGTGTAAATTCCTTTTTTTTGGGATTGTCGAGTATTCTAGTTTTATGAGGTCGCTGTATTAATTTCATTTTGATGACAATAAATTTTCAGTCTTAACTTTTCAACGTTTGAAGTCACACACAACCATCTTATTCTTCTACTCACCCTCAAAGCACGAACCACTTAAACAAAATCAGGCATTAAAGATCTAAATCCCGTGTACTCTAAAAAAATCCCGTAACTCAACATGCTTCAGAGTGTATCAAAACCAGAAGTGTCTTTCCGGAAACAGATACGCCTACGGCTCAAAGCAAAAACGCCCTTTGATGTTAAAAAAGCCACTTGAACGGTGTCTCGTGGCGCACAATGTGATATCGCCAGCGACACACGACTTTGCCTATCATCGCCATTGCAAAGTAGGTAAAGTGTTCCCATTTTCAACTCACGGGGAGTTTTTTGTTTCCATATTTTGTATTGTTCTGGCTTTAATGGCTAGATTCTGTATTGTTGGACACAAATAGAGACTATCTAGCTTTTTTGCTAGCGTTAGAAATGGATGCGGCTTTGTGGTTTCTGTGCTTAATTTTATGAAGATAGTGGTTTTGTATTCTTTATTCACTTACGTGTCGTTATATTTAGAGAAATTCTTTTCTTCTCTTGCTTGGTTAGTAAATTGAATTCGATGTGACATTATTTTCAATCTGTATTAATGGTACTTTGAAAAATTAGGATTGTTTTTGACAATAAATAATTAAATTTTCCTACCAAACAAAAAACCTGCGTCATCTCACTTTCCTCATTAAAAAAAGTAATTTTGTCAAACGTTAAAAATAAGTTAGAACTTTGTTTACTAGATGAGACGTTAATCCATCTTGAAAAATTGCAAGTGTACCGTTTGTTTAAACTTTTCCATCAGAAGTTAGCGAGCTAAGTTCTCCGTAATTTGATTTTAAAATGAGTAGAAAATATCTTTTTGAGAGCGAACTAGAAGCTATCACGGTCGACGATACAGATTGTTTTAGTCACGTTGTTGGTAAGGACGGACGCACAACTTGCTTCAATGTAAGTAGATGCTTCATTTCTTGTATAATAAAGAAAAAAATCAATTGTCATTTTCGCCTACGTTTTTTAAAGTTAAGTAATATGTCTCTTAAACCTTCTCCTAAGTGTGAAAAATACAATGCTGAAAACCGTATGAAATCGGTTTGAAGTCAACATCGCATAAGCAGGAAGATGGAAGAAATCATATAAAAGTACACGTGTCTATTTTGCGATTTTACGAAGATGCAAACCACAGAAATAAACTTCAGAAAAATAAAAAGGAGGAAAAAGTCAATTGAAATGAAACATTAAACGATAAATCCCAAGTGCTTCGAAAATGTGGTTCGTCTTCATTACTTTACGTACACTTCAAAAAAAAATATTTTTTTCTTTCTGACTAAGAAATAACTAAAGACTATTCTTTGTATAATGTGTCAACGTCATCATTACTCATTCTGCCACTTAGCAGATCCGTGGTAAAGCACACAAATCCTTTTCGAATTTATAATACAAATCAAACTTGGTTCTCTCTTTAAAAGATCAAACACTTCACTGTTCAAAGACATAAGAGCTATTTTACAATGATTTAACAGCAAATGTAATTTGGTTTTAACACTCGGTGATGTATTGATGAAACAAGAATTTGTTTTCTGATATACTTTTTTGCGAATGTGAAAGTAATCCAAATTGAATTTGGTGGCGCGATTCAATTTACATTCGTGGGGAGTGTTTTATATTTTGTTTCTAATTTGCAACGTTGCAAGTCTTTATTTGTCCGCTGTTGATTTATGTGTTAATTGCTTTGGTGATTTGCTGCCTTATTTCTTACTATTAAGGTATAAATTTGTGTTTTAGCGTCTTTGTGGGAAAGAAAATGCAATTCACTTCTATTTTGGTATAGTATACTTTTTCCTTTTCTTTAAGAAGTAATGCTGTTGATGAACGAAATTTATCATAATTTGAACAGCTAAACAATGTGGTTGTATTTTTGTAAAAAAATATATTTAGTACAATCATTTAAAAAAGTATGCATAGCAGATTTGTTTTACTTTTATTTAAATGTATTTTTTTTTTAATAAAAATGTTTCTTTTGTTATCCCAGTTCTTTAATCTGCAGTCAAACAGTTCAAATAGCATAGTTGGACACAGCTAAGGACCTATTTATTTTGTATGCGGGGATCGTGCGGTCCATGGCCCTCTACGGCGCCCCAGTGTGGGCGCCGAACTTGATGCGGCGGCCAACTCGGACGCTGCTCACGTCCCAGAGGGTCATGGCCATCCGGGTGATCCGTGGATATCGCACGATCTCCGGGGAGGCGGCGAACCTCCTTGCCGGATTACCGCCGTGGGATTTGGAGGCGAAAGTGCTCGCGCGCGTCTATAGTCTGCGCGCCGACGCGCGTCGCCGGGGCGAAACTCCGCTGCCGCGCCAGATTAGTGCGTGGCGGGACGAGCTCCGGCGCGATCTCATGGCGGATTGGCAGCAACGACTGTCGCAACCGAGGGCTGGGCTCGCTGTCATTGCAGCGGTAAGTCCCCTCTTTGAGGAGTGGCTAGAGAGGCGCCATGGCGTCCTCACCTACCGCCTGACGCAGGTGCTTACCGGACATGGGAGTTTCGGTAGGTTCCTGTTTTTGATTGGGCGGGAGGAAACGCCCGGGTGTCATCACTGCGAAGACCGCCCGGAGGACACGGTGGAACACACGGTTGCGGTCTGCCCTGCGTGGGCTGAACACCGCCGTGCCCTCAGGGAAGTGATCGGCGACGGCGACCTCTCGCGTCCGGCTTTGGTTCAGGCCATGGTGCGGAGCGAGGGGGACTGGGATGCCGTCTCCTCCTTCTGCGAAGCAGTTATGCTAGTTAAGGAGGAGGCGGGACGCGTGAGGGAACGAACTTCCTCACGCCCCAGCCGACGCGAAAGACACTCCGGGCGTCGGGGATCGCGTGACGATCTCCGGCCACCGTAAGTGCGGGTCTGCGGACGGCGAGCAAGGGTAGCTCGCCGCCCGACCAGAACCAGACCCGTGCGTGCGGCGCGTTGCGTTCCGCGCGCGCCTCAAAGAGCCATCAGACCACCACAGATGGGGCCCAGTAGGGCTGATGCTTAATCCGGAGCTGCGGACAACCTAGCGGGTTTACCGGGGCTCCGGCTCGACAAGCAGGAGTAGGAACGGGGTGGTTTTTAGTCAGTAAGAGTCTGACACTCCCTCTCGCTTTGCCCTGGCGAGAGAAGTCATTGGATGATTTTCCCCCTGAAAAAAAAAAAAAAAAAGGACCTATTTATTGCATACATTTTCCGTAAACAAAATGCTTAAACCTCACATCTTTGCACACAAACAGCTGCAAAACTAAAGCTAAGATTATGTAGCAAAACATGATATCTAGGATAAAATTTATAATACTAAAACATTTCCACAACTTTAGACTTTTTATGGGTCAAACAATAACTCTCTATGTAATAACATTCTCAGACTAAGGATAAGATAAATTGCTTATAGTTATGAGCGCCTGGTATCTTATTTTGAATTGCGGCCAATTTCTTGTACTTAGATCATAATAAATTTTGCTTTAATATAATTATTGCTGTATTTTGATAAATGGTGTTTGTATATTCACTTAATAGTTGAGTAATTAACTTATTGTTAATTTTATCGTTAAGTGAAGATAGAATTAAGAGGTTCTTAAACTTTTTGTAACTATTAGAACTGAGATGTAGTTGGATTGAGATGTAACATTTAAATCATTTTAAGAAATTATACACTATAAATTAAAGGATGAGGACGACGAGACACAGCGATACTACTGGAGTCTATGTATGATTGTATGAAATTACCTCTGTAGTAGTCGAGCGGCAGACGCCGCCGCGCCGCACAGCAGCACCACTGATCACCCGATCGCAGATCAGTAGTGCTGCTGTTATAGTTTTTATACTTCGAAATCTTGATTACCGCGACAAGTCGCAATGATGTGTCGTGGCGAAAAACATTAGTCAACTGTGTGTCGTTTCTGATCTTGGACTTCTAAAAACTTTTATTTGTAGTACAAGACCGTATCAAGACAATTAATTAAGAACAAGATGTTCTTGATTTTAATTGTTTAATTAAGATACTATTAAGGCCTTACGTACACTTTAAAGAGAAATGATTTATATTTAGTTTCCATACTAAGTGAGTGTGAAAATAGGTCGCGCGGTTGTGAAAATATGTTATTACAAACTTATTTTACATAGGGTTTGTTACATTTATTCAAAGCTTTTTATATTAATTTGTTTAATAAATGACTTGAATCTAACTTTTATGAGTCATTTATTCTGTGATATTGACAGTTGTATACAAATTTCTAAGTAAGTTGTCTTCGATATTAAGTTATCTATTTAAATTACTTTTCGTTGCTAAACCCTGATCAATTGCTTTAAAATTCTTCTTTTTTTAGAAGGGAAAATCATCCAATGACTTCTCCTGCCTTAAAAGAGAGGCGAAAGAAAGTGTCAGACTCTTACTGACTAAAACTCACTCCATTCCTACTCCTGCTTTGAGCCGGAACCCCGGTAACCCGTTAGGTAGTCCGCAGCTCCGTGAAGACGTTGGATTTTGGTTCAGACAGGCAAAAATAGAGCAGAGTGGTGATGGTGACCTATTATTTAGTAAGTTTATAAAAAGATGCAAAGAATTGGATCTACTTATACGCAGTGAGATTATTAAAGCCTGTAAAACGTTAAAGTAAATCGGCCTGTATAAAAAATTTAATAAAAAATGATGCAAAAAAATAAATAATTCATTCAAAAACACACCATGTATGAATTCTCTAAACATTTAAGTAAACAATGGTACAATTGTTTTATTTAGGTTAAAACCCACTTAACACTAATTGCTAAAGTTGAGACCGCAACGGACGCGGCTGCTTTTAGAACTTATTAAGTAGCAAACGGCTATGTTTTAGTTCGGAGTGGACGTTACGTTGACGGGAAAAAGTTGCAAGATTCATAGCTGTTTACCAAAATATACTGGCTTTTAAAGGTAAGCTAAAAATAGAATGGGCAAAAGTATGAAAAAAACATTCAGACCTCCATGAGGATTTCCACCAACGCAACGTTAAAAATAGGTATTACAACCCTGTTCCAGGTGGTATAGCGGATAGCCATTATGGTGGTGTCCATTCAGTATTATTTTAAAAGCAGTGCATTACGATGAATACATTTAGAATGACTGTGAAGCTGAGCTGAGAGCCTAGTACAACGATCTTAGTTTCATCTTATAAGTTCATAAACTATAACGGTCATCCGAATTTTTGAATTCATATAACTTGCAATTTATAGCCCCGACGTCGAACCGCAAATTCTTTGTCCAACAGTTATACTTAAATAACTTTAAAACAACTTATTTTAAGTTGTCTGCCAAAATATTGTCAGTGCAATTTATTTTTGACCACCTTTCCACAAAGTCTAGCGGAAAAAGGAATCGAACTGCGAAACTTTGTTGTCGGTAAATGATTTTAGTTGTAACAAATAGTGCCACACGTTATAGAAAGTTTTCAATAAGTGTTGAGTTTGGTGGTGGAACTGTGCAATAAGTAGTGACAAATTGTCCACTGTATCAACGCTGGTGTTTGAAAATATTTTGTTATTGCAGAATATAAGAAAAATTCAATGAGAAACATACGTTACTTTTTACAGTAATTATAGGTTTCACGGCCACATTACTTAAGAATACGGGACAATTTATGTCGATCCCAGTAAAAAAAAACAAATCAGCATAATAGTGTTTTTCCACCAGAGAAAGTACTAAGAGATGTACTAAGTAGCTACGCTACCAAGATGTGAAAATATGTGATCGTTTCTACTGATAATAAGCTAGTTGTGCGAGTAAGATGTGCTATGAATATGCGCCGTCGCAAAGTAGGCCGTAGCTGTGTGAGGAAGCGTCGCCGTAGCTGTGTGAGGAAGATACGCAGCTCGAGTATGAAATGTATCGATATGTATCAATAACATCTATAGCTGGCATCCATTGCACCCATCTATCCATACTAAAACATAGCTTAGCTGAGTCAGTTTCCACCTGTGCTAAGCTATGTGCACAAATGAATATACGTAAGTATGTAGCATAGCACATCTCTGGTGGAGAATGACCCTTACCGTGATTATAGTGAGGTTTCATATAGATTCATAACATTAACTACAAAAACTAGGCGCTTTTAAAACGTATTCCTCATCATAAAATATCTTAGAACTAATAAATTATTATTAAGGTACCATTTTTATATAACACGACTTGTCTGGCAAATTTTCCTTTGAACATTCTTCATTTTTCTTAAATACAAAAAACTGCAAATTAAAGTAGACTTCAAAGTTTTTAACACTTCAAACGACGTAGACTTTTTAACTTCAAAAACTAAACTAGACATACTAACAACTTGATGTAATTTACCTAGGGCAAGTCAATCATGGTTCCGTAATTTTAAAAACCAATAGAATATTTCAAAAACAAGTTAATGCTTTCTAACAGCGGTGATATTTCTTGAGTGATGAAAATTTACGTATTTCCATTGTAATAAAAAGTAATGTTTAAGGTTGAATTTTCTTTCTCATCATTTTGATTAGCAAACAAAAGTTGAAAGACAATCAAAATATAAAAAAAAATATTAATTTCAAAAGACATGACACAAAAACATGATGACGTCCACGCCAACCGTTGGCCCCTAAAACCTAAAGAAATAATCAAAGCATTTTAATTAGGGGCTTTAAAAAATCCAAAGACGGCTCCCTATTGTCCGTTGAAATCTGAGTCTGGATCTCGACATAACGGTCTACTCTAAGGTGTAAAAGCGAATCAGAGCGTTTGAAGTCTTAGAGTCACAAGGGGAGGGTTGTTGACTCCCCCAGACGCACTTAGCGGGGGCCACTCAACAACATCAAAGGTAGGATTTCATACGCGCTAAGATAGTCTGTGGCACATTTTTATGTGACGTGTAATGATGGCGTTTCACACTTTTTGACCAAAGAGGCTAGTTTTAGCGGTAAAGGTAAAGTATTGCGAGCGGAAAAGGCTTCTTTTTAATTTACTTGGTAAAAAAATCGTAAGAAAAACTGCTAATAAGAAATTCCAATCTCAAAGAGCATTTGCTAAAAAAAACCTAAAAATAAGGTAACGATTTTAACTTCGTCTTCTTTTGTCGTTTTCATTACAAATAACCTCATAATATTGCGACCTTACAAAATAGTGAAAAAAATGATTTCTAATAAAGAGATATTTTAAGGAAACGCAGACAAAATGTACATCTTAATATGGATAACAAATAAGCTCAGAGTAGTCGCCGCGAGCGACAACTAGTTTAACAATCATTGCTGGTTCCACATGTCACGTTATGTTCTACGATGCAAGGGTTCTTAGCGAGGGGTCGTAAGTGGCACAAAGGGTCTATATTATCTGCTTATTGTCCCTATTTGCGTGGAGCAATCGACCGAACTTGATTGTAGTGCTATTTGTAAATGAGATGTTTACAATGCAATCTTAATGGAGAAGCTTCAAAGGAATATCTTAAGTGGTCTTTTTGAGATTGAATTTTGAATAAAATTTTTGATCCTGGTGTCATATTTGGAATTTCAAAGAAAGGGTGCGATAAAATGAAGGCTAATATCACACATTTTTTAGAAAATGGTCCTTTTTATACACAATAGAATCTAGTGCTAACAAAACATCGTGACACAACAAATTTTGTTAGACTAAAAATTGAGGCAAAATATTAAAATATCTTATATTAAATATTCCACAACAAAAGTTCTTCTATACATATTATACTTAAAGTCATATTTCCTTATAAAATCAATGTACTTTTTGCCAACAAAAAAAAAAAAAACTAACTTACAATCACACCTACAGAACATCATGTAAAACTGCAAATAATATTTTGAACTTCCATCTTAAGCATCGCTTTAGGCTTACCGTGAGTTTTTTTGGAACTCAAGCACCTTACTAAGTGGTGCTTAACGACATCAAAGAAAGTGTACCTGTGAACAGTGCTGCAAAAATGTAGGGATAGGCCCCTGCAACAGAAGGACCAATACTTGGGCTCAAAGGACCAATTGAAAAAGTACTAGGCCTATCAGATGGTTTGAGCGGATATAAAAGAAAGAAAGAAAGAGGTTTTTGTTAAAATATCTGATTTCTTTGTTGGCGTATTGGAAGAGCATACGATTGCTCAATACGAGAACCTGGAAAGGTCGAAGAATTGGTGAAGAGTTGTAAGCTTGTTTCAACTTACTGAGTGTGTGTTTATTTATGTATCGTATGTTGAATTGAATGAAGTTATGATCCGATATGGCAAGGAAGTAACAATAATAATAGATATGAAAATAATTTGACTGCATTGTTGCGGTGGCTAGGCAATCAGCTAAAAAATAAAATAAAATCCTAGTACAACAATCTAAGTCCAACTCCAATGATTAACAAGCAAAATGTAATGTTTCTTAAAAACACTAAATCTGATTTTACGCAACTATTAAGTTCATAATTATAAAAGACATCTTTCCAAAGCTATTAATTAAAAACAAGAAAAAACTTTCCCACTCTTTTACGCTCTCTCTCACACAAACTATCAACCTATTAATATAACTTTACAAAGCCAAAAGTAATTTTATCCCCAATTCACTCGAACCCAATATTAACTTAGAGAATTAACATCATCATTTAAATATAGAAAATGGAATATTTTCAACTAAGACAACCCTGCCACTCCAAGTGTGGAATTTCGCGGCAATCCCCAATTATCATTCCAAACATCGGAGGATTAATTAAATTTCGCGTTACTATGAATTAATTGCTATGTTGGGAAGTCTAATGTACCGAAAGCACATACACCTACGCATCTGTCAACATTCTACAAAACAATTTCGACTTTATAACAAAAAGAGTTAGGTTGAAAGTTGATTAAAGTAATTTGACAGGTTGTAGAAGGTTGATGTGCTTTTGTCTGTACTGAAGTGAGGCTTCACAGGCGCCAAATTGGTTTTTACACGCTGACATACATTTTAGAATCTGATATGGTTGTTCCCTCGTTAGCGAGTGACTTACTTTAATTAAAAATTGTTTCTAATATGCGCTGTAACGGTGGCGCGTTGATAGAATTTTACTTGACTTTGTGTACGTGATACCGTTGATTAATTAGATGACATTGTGACTTTGTATACCATTTTCGTTGTATGAAATAAGTTGTTCATTGTTGATAAACAATGTTGTTCTTACTGATGTTATAAGTGTGAATGATAGTGATGAAATTTTGAAACAAGGATAAGTTATGATTATAAAATGTAAAGATAGGATACTTTTTATTCCACAGGACAGCGGGCGAAGCCGCTGGCAGAAGCTAGTATGATTATAAAATGTAACTATTATTGAAATTACTTTTAAATTACAAAACATTGAACTTTTTCTTTAATGCTCTAAGGCTTAATGTAAATAAATTCTAAGAAAAGTGATATTTAATGTTTTTATTTATTGTTTTTCCATACTTTATTATCATAAACCTTTTTGGTCTCACTGTTAACAAAACTACGAAATACTTAATGCTCTTCGCACGGATATTCCAGTAGAGACCCATGCATTTACTGCTCTGTTTCCCAAGTGATAAGCAAATGCCATTCAAACCGATAATTGTCAATGCGCCTAATGGGCGAGCTTAAAACGTTGACGTCGATGAAACCCTTGCTTTAGTAAAGCGATACGTGCGAGCAAAGCGATCCCTGACGCCCAATGATACGTACACATGACAACATATCAAGCTGTGCAGAACCAGTTTAAACTGACCGTCGAATTTGGGGAAAGGTCATCCAAATCGAGAACATGATAAGCTGGTTATGTATAGCTTCATGTGATGTTGTGTGTACTCATGAGCGATTGGGAGATTTACGTAGAAGTTTATGATCGACATTTGAGATGGACGTCTCTTGATGACTGTCTGGTTGAGTGAGTGATTTTGGGTCCAGTGCAGAAAGGTTTGAATTTGAAATTCATGGAAAATTATTAAATTTAAATTCTCGATTATATCATGCGCTTCAAATTATTTCAGTAGATGTAGAAATTAAACTAACAAGTTCTTTGATGCATAGAAAACGCGATGCCGAGAAAATAAAAATTATTTTCGTTAGAATTTTATGATAAACTGTCAAAAGAAAATCCTCAAACATCGTTTGTTTTATTCCAACACAAAATCCAAATTTCTAAAACACACGTTTAACGCAGTGAGTAATTAAACACAGAGCGGTATTAAAACCGAAACAGGACCATGGACCAAAAATTCAAAGCAAAATTCCGGGCGATTTTGGGAGGCGTGTTATGGCAGGAAATTAATACAAACGAAGTGGTTTGGCTCGAGCGTTTTATGGGCAACGTAAATCAAATGTGATTCCTTAAATTATTTATAACAAAATCTCTTTAGTGCCATAACTTTCCTAGCAAATTGAGTGGACACACTTTATTGCAGCCTAAATCTTGCGTACCTAAACTAATTGAGTAGTTGATACGGAAAAATGATCGTTATGATTAAGTAGGTAATGTTTTTGTTTGTTCAAAGCTATACATAATATGGATGAGGCATTGTTTTGCAAATGAGGCTCTGTTATAATCGGAATATGGAAATTAATGTCGATCGCGTTACAATGTGGTCCCAAAGATTGGAGAAAATAAGCCTGTTATGATAAGCTTATTATGATTAGGTGGATCTACGGTTATTCTTTAGGTCTAGAATTAGCTGACAGGAAAATACAAAACTATATTCTTAGAGGGGTCCGAAAATAGATACCACCTCTTCCTCAAATCATTAAACTAACGAATATCTTTTACCAAAATTGTAAGGGCTTCTCGTATTTCCGATATCACATATACCAACTAACAGAGGTTTTCCATAAATATTTATTCGGCTTATAGGAAATAATGTCCATGTAACTAAAGAACGGTCTCATTAAAATGGAAAGGGTAGACCACTAGAGCCGAGATTTTCGGATCAATAAAGAACTAATTAGGACGGGATGGGCTTTAAAACTTTTGTGATTCATGAGCTTCACAAATTGGGGATCAATTGTGTATTATTTTTGTTTCTTTTCACGGGGAAATAAGTTTGTATGTGACGTTATAGAGTGTTATTGAGTGAAAATAGGATTCAATGCAAAATGTAGGTATTGCTCATCAAATCACGATAAAGCTGTCGTGATTTTGATTAACACTTAAATAAATTGTTGCTATGTTTTAATAGTAACTGGTTTCTTGTAATTTTTTATTTATTGTATTTATTGGTGTTTATTGTATTTATTATTTAATTATAGTTAAAAAAGTCGGTTGTTATAAATTGTAAATTATACCAATTATTCGAGGAAATATTTATAAATTTTCCAGTCAAACCTCCCAGAATTAACAAGCTAAAGGTAATCGGCATTTACATATAATCAATAAATCAAAATAATCACGCTTCAATGCAACAATTCAACAAATTATAAATAAAATATTCGACTAAAATTCTCCGAAAAAAAGAAACCACAGCGAGATTTGCGCAAATTTTCGGAGGCGGTACAAATGGCCAAGCTGTAAAGTAATTTAAAATTATAACGAAGTGCGTCGGACAGGTTAATTATTCAATTAAACAACCTGCGCACTCCTGGGCGAATTTAGAATTTGCATAAAGGTCAATCAAAGCCCGATCGGAACCGTGATTAGGTACCGCAGAGAGGATCCCAAGTTTACCATATCTGAATAACCTTTGTTTGAAATTATATATCCATGTGTATGCAGTAAAGAATAAGCCTTATTAGTTTCGGTTTATATTCGGATTTCCTTTGACGTTTGATCCCCTTTCTGTATTGGGATGATAAAGCAGATTATATTTCTTTGTTCTGACATACGTAAGTACTTACTGGGTGCTTTATCATATTTCGGTGATGTTAGTTCTGGTACACCGACATTTGTAGAATACATTGCAAATATATGATAGTGTTTCAAACTGCTCATGCTCTATTTTTATTCACACAAATTTATTCAATGCCTCTTTTTTATTAGTTCATTTTAAAAAACATAACTTTGTATGAGATATTTCGTAAAATTTTCCTGTTATTTCTTTTTCATGGTCGATAATGATAATAATTATCTTCATGTACTACCTATTGTTTAGTTTTACCTCATCCAAAATTATCACGATTGAAAGGTATGGTATCAAATTGCGATTTCCAAAACTATTAAGCATAGGTCATTAGTCTGATCACTAGATCAGAAAGGGATAATAAAACTGATAAGTGAACTTGTACGTGATCCTGTATTTTGTACCTTATATCTATTTGAACCTATAGCGACATTAATCTTATAGAGCTATCCTAGCACCATTGCATGTACCTCTTATGTGTAATATCACTCATGTTAATGCTTGCAAATAAAAATATCTTTATCTTTATCATCTAGACCCTTAAAATCGAGAATACAAAAAGCTAAAACATCTTTTGATTAAGTAACAGAAGGTGCCTACATAACTTCTATTTAAATTCAACTAACATTTCACCAAAAACTAATACAAAGAAATTCACCCAGAAATTACAGAGGGCCAGTGTCGTTACATAACTTGTTATAAAAAATAATTTCGTCGTCAAAATCTATAGCCATATTCGAGTCGACGGTGTCGTAATGGAATTTTAATGAGAATTTCAGATGCTCGGGTGTAATTTCTTTTTTTTCCGCTTGAAATAAAAGAACGGCATTTATTGGAATCGATAACAGTCATTCGGTCTCCGGAGATAATGTCGACAATCGTGACCCTATTTTTATTGATTGGCTTTTTTCGCTCGTCAGACGTTAATAGACTTTTATGATCGTAATCCATGTGCAAATTATTACAATGACGTGGATTTGATTGTATTATTCGATGCTTTTTAATGTTAGGTTGTTTTATAGACAGGTGGATTTTTTGACATTATTATTGCTTTGGAAGTATTTTGGTGATAGAAGGGAAGATTTACGGTTTTTATTTCTACATAAATGGGGATTAACAGTATTCAGAAAAGAAGCCTGTACCCAGAAACACCATACAAAACAAGTTAGGTACTTTTTAAAATAAATCTTGAATAATTCAGAAGACTTAAAAGTAAAAAAAAACTCATTCAAATCATAAAATTGTACATAGTTGTCTCCTTCAAATTCAATCCAATTAGCCAAATCGATGGTTAAAAGGAGTCATTTTTTCGATATTAATTTATATACATATTCGGAATCACCGAATTTTTCTCTATCGAATGATGTATATAACTCAATATTTCAATTAACCTCTCAACCGTCAAAACGCTATTTTAAAAATGTTTGCGTATCAAAGGACCATTTCGTAATTAAAGTCCTCAGATTGTTTCGCTATTAAAATAATTAGATTGAAATTGAGTTGACCAATTGTTTCTGTTTGAGGATCAAGAGAAATATTAAATTCGGCTTCGGATTTGCCAAGTTTAAATTGCAGATGTGTAGTATCTGTTGCTGGTGATTAAATATTCGCTAATGTTTAATCAATAGGAATTATAATAAAATGGTTGTGTTGTATGGTTTAAGATATTTAGTTTTTCGGTATTTTGTTATTTCCTACTTTAAGTCGTTACTGGGTCTATTGATATAACATGATAATGCAATGTATAATGATATCAGATGTCATATCCAATTTAAGTAATCCAGTGTAATTTATGACTGGGCTCGCTGTCATTGCAGCGGTAAGTCCCTTCTTTGAGGAGTGGCTAGAGAGGCGCCACGGCGTCCTCACCTACCGCCTGACGCAGGTGCTTACCGGACATGGAAGCTTCGGTAGGTTCCTGTTTCTGATTGGGCGGGAGGAAACGCCCGGGTGTCATCACTGCGAAGACCGCCCGGAGGACACGGTGGAACATACGCTTGCGGTCTGCCCTGCGTGGGCTGAGCACCGCCGTATCCTCAGGGATGTGGTCGGCGACGGCGCCCTCTCGCGTCCGGCACTGATACAAGCCATGGTGCGGAGCGAGGGGGACTGGGATGCCGTCTCCTCCTTCTGCGAAGCAGTCATGCTAGCTAAGGAGGAGGCGGGGCGCGTGAGAGAACGAACCTCTTCACGCCCCAGCCGTCGCGAGAGACACTCCGGGCGTCGGGGATCGCGCGACGATCTCCGGCCACCGTAAGTGCGGGTCTGCGGATGACGAGCAAGGGTAGCTCGCCGCCCGACCAGAACCAGACCCGTGCGTGCGGCGCGTCGCGTTCTGCGCGCGCCTCAAAGAGCCATCAGACCACCACAGATGGGGCCCAGTAGGGCTGATGCCTAATCCGGAGCTGCGGACAACCTAGCGGGTTTACCGGGGCTCCGGCTCGACGGGCAGAGTAGGAACGGGGTGGTTTTTAGTCAGTAAGAGTCTGACACTCCCTCTCACCTCGCCCAAGGCGGGAGAAGTCATTGGATGATTTTCCACCCTAAAAAAAAAAAAAAAAAAAAAAGTGTAATTTATGAAATATTTGCTAAGCGGTAATTAGCGGTGGCCCTAACGGTGCTTTTCCACCAGCGGTGTGCTATGTAGCTATGCTACGAAAATGTAATAGCTAAGCTGTGAAATTATATGACCGTTTCCACTGATACTAAGCTATGTAGCTGTGCGAGCAAGATGTGCTATGAAGATACGCCGCAAAGTAGCTGTTCGTGGAAGACATGCAGCTCGATTATGCGATCTATCGATAATAAGGAAACCATCCATAGCACGCAAATCTTTATATATATAATTCTTCTGTAAGTGTGTATGTCACTGAACTCCTCTTAAACGACTAGATCAATTTTGATGAAACTTTTTGTGTGTGTTCAAGAGGATCTGAGAATGGTTTAGATTCACAATTTTGTCCGCTGGACAATGTTTTTTTAATTAATTTTTAATTTATTAGTAGTTGTTGATTTTGGAATGTTTTACATCGGATCCGACGGACGGCGCTACCATCGCAGTGTCAAATATTAATGACGTTAGATATTGTCATAACATTTGAATAATAATTTTCATCAAAAAGGTCCAGAATGTTTTAGCTTATTAAAAAAGTTTAAAATGTTCAAATTAACGTGTAGACAGGACAACGTCTGTCGGGTCCGCTAGTTTCCATATAAAAACATAGCTTAGCTGAGTTCGTTTCTACCAGTGCTATTCTATGTGTACCAATAAATATGACTGGTGTATGTCAAATGCATCTATAGCAACGTAGCATAGAACATTTCCAAAGCGGGAGAAGTCATTGGATGATTTTCCCCCTCAAAAAAAAAAAAAAAACTAAAACTTTGGTGGAAAAGCAGCCTAATTATAAATTCGTCAATAGTACTTACAAATATTCACAGAGACGTTAATCAGATACTCATCAAAAGGATTCTTCATAAAAAATCACACACTAAAAGAACCACAAAACTGTCCTTAAACCTTATACTGAAATAGAACAAAATATATAGAAACTAAATACATCTTTATAGACCTACCGAAACAGGTCAGGGGTAAGGGTCAGGCAGTCAAAAGCAGAATTTCCGTCCGTATCTTAAAATTTCACTTCATGGTACTTTCCCGCACAATTCCTTCCCTTTTTTTCATTTAAAGATCAAAGTAAATACATTGCAAAGTTTACCCTTAAAAAGTAACAAAATAAAGCCTATTTTTACTTTAACGTAGCACCCAAAATTTTCGGATCGGCTTCACAAACGCGAAACTCGACGTTGCCGAAAAAAAAAAAATGAAGAAGAAAAATGAAAACGCGATAAAATTGTCAACAATGAAATCCGTAGAGAGCTGAATATACAAAAGTGTTAAAATAAACTCGAGGTCGGTAAGCAAGCCTTATCTAAGAGTAGCAGACTGCGATCCGCGAACTTAGCGATTCTTTAGAATTTATAATTACGAATATCTTAGTCAGTAAGTAATGGTTTTTGTATTATTTATTCAGTTGGTGTTCATGAATAAATAACTTAGGTATTTTCATGAATAACTTAAGTAGAGGTCTAGGTTCGAGGCTGGGGTCGGGCAAAGAGTAAAAGGTTTTGTTAAAGGTTTGCTCTGATTACAAGGGCATTGATGTTATAACTGGTTATTTGTAGATGTAGACAAGATGTGCTTTTGTTTTTAGCAACTTTGTTAAAGACAATCTGTTTTGAATTCTATTTCCTTTTAATAAAGAACTCAAAATACATTTCTGGAAATAAAATCCGATACTACCTTGTATTTTATGTATGTGTGTTCATCAGACAAGACCTACAACTCTTGAGATTTCCAATATAATAAATATAATACTGTAAAATATACCTATATAAAGTGTGGGAAAGCCATGCTTCATGACCGGAGTGATACCACGGCTTCAGAGAAAATCGACGTGGAACAATGCTTGCGCTGTAAGAGTCAGTTTACTGGCGGTTCAATTACCTTTCCAATACTCGATTCCCCAACAACCTTTAAATTCCTTACACCCAAAAGTCCGGCAACGCCTCTGGTGTTTTGGGTGTCCATAGGCGGTGATTGCTTACCAACAGGTGAATCGTCCGCTCGTTTACCGGCTTATATCATAAAAGAAGAAATAAAATAAGTAATTGAACTTTTTAAATATCTCAAAGTATGCATAGAAAGAAATTAAAAAGAAAAGTAATTGGTTCCATCTTCAGGTCGAAGTACTTAAAGTCGCCTGAAGAAAACTTAATAGCAAAGAATCGATAGTTCACAATCTTGTCTTCTTATCTTTAAGACTTCATTCTGTGGAACGTAATTACTTTAGTACTTAGTCGTTGTTGTAACTTTTACGTGACTTACAATGGTAATGGTCAGGTTTGATTTCTATGTAACATAGAATTGAAGTAATTCACAAATAATGGGAACCATAGCCAACCAATGATCACACACAGGAACCACTCGCCATCAAACGTAACAGTTTGGCGAGTTTAGATTTAAGGCCACACTACTGTAAACTTTTATAAAATAAATAAATAAAATAAATCAAGCCCGAAAACCTTTAGTTATTGCCATACTCAGAGACATTGAATGATTATTAAATAAACTATTATTTAGTAACGATTTTGTTAAGTAATCATTAAATAACTCTGAGTTTAAATTAGTACCTAACCGCTCAGTTAACCAAATGAATTAGGCAAATATTGTTAGTATTATTTTAAGTTCAAATCCTAATACAATTTAAGACGTTCATATTTTTTAGTTCCCTACTGTCATTGCAAAACAGCTTCTAAAATCAATTTATTAGAGAGCAAAATCCAATAAAATAGTTCGCACTACTTTTATATCTCACTTAAATTTAAATTCCCTTACTATAACCAGTTCACGTTTCAGTAAAACAGATCAAAACGCCCTCACGTATTCCATTTGAATGAAAATTTTTCATAACGAAATTTTACTGGCCGTCCTAGAGTAAGATGGGCAATTTTGGCATACCCAGAACATAAGTATTGGCACACTTGTCACTCCGTACCTACCACCCAGGGGATAGCATTGGAAAATTCGACCAGGGACGACGGGATTCCATTTGCGTATCCCCTAAAAAATTCAACCAAAACAATTTTAATAAAACATAAAAAGTTATGTTACCTGTGTTATCGTTTATTTGCATAAATATAACATACTCTTGCCTGTGACTCGATACGTGTACGTATATCTGGGGGCACGGTAGTGCCCCCGCCAAGAAGTTCCAAACGAAGCGCAAGCGCAAGGGCACTACCTACCTTTTCTCGAAGCGCTTCATCGTATTTTTGAACCTTCATAACTTGAGTTTGGGTTATACCAGATAAACAAAATTTTCAGGATATAATGTCAGTGGTAGACTTAATAAACCTCTAAAGTTTCAATTGCATAGCTCTTATACTTTAGATTTTATTGATATCTAAAATACCCCGATTTCGTCACTCACTCACTCACTCACTCACTCACTCACTCACTGATGATCAACAAAATTCTTAAGGTACTTCCTGAAGTCCTAGAAAACTGAAATTTGGTATGTAAGCTAGTATTAGTACCCAAACAACAAAAAAATCCTAAAACTTGGAACTTTTACCCCCAACCCCTTAAACTAGGGGGTGAAAGTTTGTTCGAGACTTCCGCAACTTTTGACGCTAGAGGTCTGAATGCGGCCGCGGAGGGGTAAAAATCTGAAATAGGGAAACTTAATTCCCTATTTCCTGCTTGAGATCTGAAAATTATACACAAGTACATAGAACACAAACTTTTCATCAAATCAAAACATTATCCTACCCATAAGTACTTAGATATGAATAATATTACTACACTTCACTTCGGTAAGTGTTTATTAATCAACCTATACTTTTGAACATAAGCATCGTAAGTATAGTATGCGCCAACGCCCGTCGCCTGCCCCCTCGTCCCCGCGCAGTAGCTAAAAATAATCGGCCCGTCAGCGAGCGCGGCACCCGAACGCGGGCAGACGCGCGAGGGCAGACGTCGTTGACGGTTGTCTCGTTGAATGAAAAATTTTCGGAATATTTCGGTGATTTAAAAGTTTGCTATCGCGGAGAAAAAAACCATTTGCCTAATATTTAATTGTTAGTAGTTTAGTAGGTAAAGGTTTAGATACTAGTGTTTTAATTTTCATTGATAAAAAGTATTAGGATTACGTTTGCAATTTTCTTATAAATTTAGTAGTTTAGTAGGTGAAGGTTTAGTTAGGTACTAGTGTTTTAATTTTCATTGATAAAAAGTATTAGCATTACGTTTGCAATTTTCTCACAAATTTAATTAAGAAATTCAAAGATTGAATAAGTAGGTATTTGCAATTAAGTAGTATAGGTTAGTAGGTATAATATGTTTATAGTTGTTTATGTAGGTACGACTTAGTGAAAATAATTTGATACGTAGGTCATTGTTTAATTTTCATTGTTAATAGGTTTAACTTAAGTAGTTTAGGATTACGTACGGTTTGAATATTGTATAGTAGGTAGAAAATTACGATATTGGGCATCTCAGATGCACAAGAAATATACCCCAAAAAAGAAAGAAAAAATGAGCGACAAAAAAATACTTGTATTTGTCGCTCATTTTATCTTTCTATCATAAGCAACCTACAAAAAGAAATGAAATCCCACAAAAACATTTCATGTTAAATGTTGCCAAGACGAGACCATATAGCTCGCACTGTCAAAAAGTAATCAGATCGTGTAGAGCCAAGTTTCTAACCCTACATGCCCAGACCTAAATCGATAAGCCCTAATTTCACACTCAAGTTACGGGGAAATTCTACAGCCATAGCTCGTACTGCGTAGTTCGTAGCGCGTAGCAGAGTTTTTACGCTATAATCTCGTAGGCGTGCAAACCTTGGACGTAACTGGCGAGTTGGCCGCACGGAAAGAGTTTAGAAGATTGAATAGATTTTTAAGCTCAAGCCCATATGACGAATAGCAAAAAGTCCGTGCGGCCGACTCGCCAGTTACGTCCAAGGTTTGCACGCCTACGAGATTATAGCGTAAAAACTCTACTACGCGCTACGAACTACGCAGTACGAGCTATGGCTGTAGAATTTCCCCGTAACTTGAGTGTGAAATTAGGGCTTATCGATTTAGGTCTGGGCATGTAGGGTTAGAAACTTGGCTCTACACGGGATCTGATTACTTTTTGACAGTGCGAGCTATATGGTCTCGTCTTGGCAACATTTAACATGAAATGTTTTTGTGGGATAAATATTTACTATTTTATTTTTTCATAAAAATATTGGAAATGGTTAGTGTCTCCTTCACTTTTCACGGTACTGTCATTTAATCTCATGCTTTGACTATTACTTTTGATTGCGAATTGTATATACAGTATATCTTAAGATTTCAAAGAAAACAGAAATTAAAAAAAAAAAAAACAAAAAAAAAGTATAATTAAATTGTTGAAGTATCAAATTCTGTGTGAACAGAGTTTTACGTTCCTTGAATACAGAAGAGCTGTAATGTTGTTAGGTTGTCTAGGAATATTACGGACATGGGACGCGGCTGTCATAATGAGATATTTGTAAAGAGTGTACACATTAACTCAAACAAAATAATGCACTTTTTGATTTATCTACTGTGCCTATTTCGCTAATTTTTCGTATATTGTCAGCCAAAAGGATAATAAATATGTGGTTTAAATTAAATCATAAGAGGTTTCCTCATACGGTATATCAATCACTTAGTCTAATGGAGTCGACAAAATATGTATTCACGAGAGGAGAACCTAACTTTCAAAGACCAAGAAGTTTTAAAAAAATTCTAAACGCATGCAATTACCGAATGCAATTTTCTGTACGGTACTTATATGGTTGCGACCACTATGAAATGGCTTTATTTTCTTAAAAATGAGATTCACATTTTTATTTCACATTTTAGGTGAAACTTAAATAACATTTTTGATGGTTTTGACAAAAATATGACTCGTTTTAAAAATTTCTAGTTAAATTTTTAGTGCGTTAATAGTGCATATTATTTCTTTTAACATTTTGAACCAATTTTATTGTCATAATAATCCCATTGAAACTGTTTTATAAACAAATCGTCGCATAAATGTGCACTTATTCTTCGACTATAACTCACGAAGATGCGTTAGTATAATGTAAGTGTTCACAATAAAAAGTAAATATACTCATAAAATATTTCAGCTGCTCACAAATACAACAAGTTTATCTTCAACGTAAACATGAGCTAAAATTTAATGCAAATGGATATACACTTCCGTATTTTAAGGGATTTTATTACTGCAAAGATTTTGGTTTAAGTCCGTATTTTGATATTTTATGGAGCCTTAAAGAACGATAACTGTTTGGAATTTTATTAGATAATATTTAGTATTTTATTTTTAGTGATATTAGTCTTGCATGCGTGACATTATTTTTGAGTTGACTCGAACTTAGCAAATCGGGATGGATAATATGGATATGTTAACATTTGTATAATTTTCACCAATCACAAAGTTTGGAATGATATGCGAAGATGAGGATTACTGTATGACACCAGTATGACTAAATGGGAGCCTCTTTTCTACGCACGAAATGCCACCAATGCGGTCTGTGCACAAGTTTGTCTAATTATTATTAAGTAGTTTACTTGACAAATGACCTTTCGCTACAATAACGATTCTGAAAGCCGCTATACAATGTACACCCACTTTTCACCATTTGTGTTATAAGTCCATATAATAGTCGGTGAGCCTATTGCTATATACTGGGCACAATTCCAGACTCCGTGCTACTACCGAGAAATTTTCGAAAAACCGAAAGATAGACGCGCCATAATGTGCACCTCTCCCTACCTCTTCGGGGATAAAAGGCGAGACGTTACAATGATTGTTTCTGGAAGCCCTAATTACTCACTAGTTAATCACTACATTTCATGTTGATATACCAGCATATTTAAAAAACATTGATTCAACACATTCGTCGTATTGAACGATTCTCTTCAGAATGGAGGATTACAATAGCATGCTAATGATGTACGTAGCGTTGACAACGAGTGTATCGTTTGGCGGAATTAACTGCATATCCCTTTATTCGAACAATGAAACAAGGCTCGATGCACATTGAACACCATGTTGCATCGATTGTTATGTAGTTCCTCTGTGATATTTGCTATTTCTTTTTTTTGATTGAATGGTCTTATAGATAGCTGTTGATAATTATGTTTGGTTGCTATCCATAGGTAAGGTAGGTAAGAGTCTTTCGGATTTCGCGAATTTACTTCAGCCAGATGTGAGATAATCGCGAATATACATACAGATCAAACTGAGAACCTCCTTTTTTTGAGTCGGTTCAAAATCTATGATACACTGAAAGAGATAACAAGTAAAATGTTCCATTTATCTTAAGTAAATGTCTTGCGATTTTTTTTATCTGTCACCACACTAATAGTATGATCAAGTATGTGCCGTCATTCTGAACTACCCTTTATAGCATTCTAAGTAATCATACATTAAACAGCCTACATTAAGTAAAGTTTAAGCCTCGATTCAGTAGACGAAACTCTGAATCCTCAAGTACAACATGTTAGTGAAAGTCACGTTATGCCTTACGATTATCACCTTTATCATTCTAGAGAATACAAGAACAAATTCCTTCAAAACGCCAGAAGAACTGAAGGTCCATTATGATAAAATGAAACGGGAAGGGATGAACCGTGAAGACCGCTGGGTGGGGAAAGCAATGGACTTGGTTTATTCGAATAAAACTATAATGAGTATAATAGCCAGAGAATTGTGGGATGTTGGCGCAAAGGCCATCGATACTATTGTGGAAACAAAGAAACGTAAGTACTTTATTTTACTAATGCTAAGGTCCTTTCTGACAGTACTTTTTACCAGAAATGTGCTAAGCTACGTTGTGTTTGATTTCCATCAATTAATTATTCATTGGCACACATAGCATAGCACTAGTGGAAACGGACTCAGCTAAGCTATGTTTTTATATGGAAAGATGAGTGCTATGGATGTGTTCCAATGGATGGTTGATACATCGCATACTCGGGCTACGAATCTTTCTTGCACAGCTACATAACTTGGTATCAGTGGTTACAGCTTAGCTATTACATCATTCATAGCATAACTACATAGCACATCTCTGGTAGAAAAGCACACTTTAACCAATATAGTACTTTCTATGTAGTGAGTGTTGTTTTAATTGCATTTATTACAATAGTTATAAAAACTATTATTCCATACTACCTATATTATCATTAATATGAAAGGTATTTGTTTGGATGTTTGGATATTTGTCCGTCAATCACGCTGAAACTACTGAACGTTTTTTTTTTGACATTTGGTATACAGACAGAGTATAAGCTCACTTGGGGATGTGATACTTTTTACCCCACGGTAACGCGGACACAGCCGCTCGTAGAAACTAGTAATATAAATAAAACGAAATATAATCCGAATTAAATATTTATCCAACAGCTTCTTGAGACTGATAACTCTTAATCATCAATTGAACGAGTTAATAGAAAAAAATATGTATGAATATGACATAATTTTTGAATGTCAGCAAAAGATTAATTGAATTGTTATTCTTTACAGATCGTGTCTAAAGAGGACGTCTTAGAATAATGGAACTGGTCATCGAATGAAATCCTCCTCCTCCTATTTTAATAAAATTATATCTTATTTTACTAATTACTTTGTTTCATTTAATATGGACGATTGAATCAATTTATTTATTTACACTTTAATGTAAAATATATTAAAAGGAAGTTGACCCACACTAGGTATGTTTTCATGTGTCGTGGGTGCGTTTACAAACATATCTACAAGTTCACATGCACATAACACCAAGACCCGAAACAATTTGTAGATCACACAAAGAGTTGCTCGCAAATCTACTCGTTGCACAACAGCTAATGGACAAGCAACCGCGCCAAACGTACAGTCAAACATACATTGGTGGACTATTAAGTTAGTCATTGAATTTTCATAGACTACCAGCAAACCCAGCAAATTCCGTTTTGCAACCAATGATTTTCCATGTTTTTTTTTTAATTTTCCTGAATTTTCTTTGCTATAAACCCCACCGAGCCCGAGACTTTTCTAAAGATTAAGTCCACCAATGTATGTTTTATTTTCAGCAGGCTGTAGCCTGGTGACATTCTATAACAGTCAACAATAAGGTGTTGAAGAGATGTGTAACATTAATATTAGTACTCGTAATATAGAATTCATACTCAATCTAAAATAACACTGAACCTGTTTCTGATAAAAAACCCATGTTTTTACGGTTGTAGGAAACCTTTATAAAACACCTAGATTTTGGGGAAAAAACTAGAGAATATTAGTATTCTTACCTCACTAAAACCTGGTAGTATGCATCAACACCTAAAAGGACCCTTGAATTGACTATATTCAGAGCCCCCACTGAGCAAGGCCCGTCACATCACATCCCTAGGGAAACCTACAACGTGGCTCCCTTGTGATAATCCCTTAAATTAATAACCTGAACGAAACATAGAATATTCTACTGCATAAGTAGGTACATCTACGCGTCAAGCTACACAATACCAGTATAACCTGACCCTCGAATATGCAGAGAAACCATACAAAGCGAGACTACGATAGACTGGGTTTGTATTGCTTGATATGTAGTCACGTGTATACTGCCAACACGCATCTGTACTTAAGGGTGATGGTTAAGCCACAAACAAAATTTAACAAAGCGTAGCAAACTAAAAGGTTTAGATTTTGTCTAAAATTAGAGACACATTACGAAATGCATTATTAATGAGGGGTCCCGGTATTGATGAATTAATGATTTATGAATGTAGCATCACTCGTATCTATAAACATAGTAAAAACAAAGTTGGTTTCCGCTCTCTGTCCCTATGTATGCTCAGATAATTATTATTATGTACCGTAAAACATGGCAACTTTACCATATTTTGGAACAAAAATCGAAATATATTTTTAACCATAAGACGCATAGAAACCAAAACTATATATTTAGAATTGTAGTCTATCTAGCTCACTTTACCGTAATCGTCATTATATACAAACGCTTACTTTAGCCGTAGTAAAGAAAAAACAGCATGGGTAAAGATACCAAATTTTTGGCAACTTTACCTACGCGCCGTATTCATCGTGTATTGCATATTAAAGAGTTGTTGAGGTACAGAGGGCTTCATCTAGGACCTCTTCGTATTATAATGCAAACAATATGAGGAAATCTATAAAGATAACGGCTACACAGACAGTAGGTAAAGTTGCCACGGGTTTCATCGTAATTTACATACAAATAATTTGTTACGCTCGGGGTTGTCAAAAAATGAGATTTTTTTTATGACATGTATATTTAAAAAAAAATAATAAACCTTAAACCTAAAGTAAAAAAAACATAAATATCTGACATAAATATTGTTCCCTTTTAAACTAAATTAAGTTCTAAAATTTTGACTTTTTAATTTTTTGACTTCACTATCTCCATAGCTAATTTTAACATTACTTTCGTATACTTTTTATATTGTCTAGCTCCGAGTTTTCTGCGGTTTTGTTTCATGTGAGCCATTTTGGCTCTAAAACAAAAGGTATTATTAAATACATTATAACTTATCATCCAGGATATTCACTATTATGCTGGGAAATTTAGGTATTCGAAAATGGTTACATACACACAAACAAGAAAAAAACATTTATTGCCAACCCTAATTGTTGGTAAAGTTGCCACAAAGCAGGCCGTGGCAACTTTACCTAACCTGTGTCAACATTACCGAAGCGATTATTTATCAATAAATTAAAGAAAAAGCAATTGCTGACATTACAACAGTAATCCCAACTATATTATACATACAAGATCAAAATTTCACTCACCTGTGACAAATAATTAAGGCTCTGTGAGCACAATTTAGGAACTACTAACTTTTAGCACATTTTCACGCACTACACTGTGACGGCCATTACTGGCATAATAGCAGTCTTGCGTCTACGCAAAATATAGTAAATATTTCCTTTTAATGTCTAAAAAATACTACTATTACAAAACAGAATTCTAGTGGGTAGATTTTTAGATAAATGAGTTTATACCGAATACCTATAGTATGGTAAAGTTGCCAAGGGTCCGGTAAAGTTGCCATAGTTTACCGGTAGGCAAAGATTTTTGATGTGGAAATCTAGGCTATGTTAGATTGGCATTGTTGCTAAAATCCCAGACAACGAATCAATTAGTAGAACATAGAATATTTTCAGAAAAAAAGAGAAGTAACTGAAGATAAGATATGTGGGAGTCACCACTAAAGACTAAAACTTGATACTCTAATGCTAGAAAATAAATAAATTCCTACCACGACACAAAAGGTAAATAAAAAACAAGGATTATTAGGTATACGCTTTTTAATTAAAAAATTAATAAATAATAGAGTCGCTGATTCCTAAACGAGATATTCCTGTATCTGAGAAGGGAAAACTTGAATTTAAAATAAAACATAATATAACATCATGTCATTGTTGCTAATTACCTAGCAGAAGTACAATCGAGGACAGATCCGCCTCATCATTTTAAAATTAAACCTTGAACCCAGCTAAAAATTATGCCACACCCCAATAATGTTTCATTAGATAAAAAGCGATAACGTCGCAGCTTAGTAATGCAACACGTGTAATCCCTTAGTCAATGGTGCGTTTGATGTTGGTCAGCTACATACATTAATTTAGTGGTGGTCAGTCGTATGTGACCCCCATTGTACATATCGCACAATAATGTAACACCCACTTTTCGTCAGTTATGTTATTAGTCTCATGTAACAGCTAGAAAAATATTGCAAAACACTATGTAGAATTCGGAATCCCAAGTTATTACTGAGATTTTTTGAAACTAGACAAAAAAAAAATTTTGCAAGAGCCAGGAATCGAACCCGAGACATCAAGACTCGGTCAGGAATCATTAGCGATCCGTGACGCAGTAAAAAAAAATATTTGAGAGAATATTATAACAAGAAAAAATTTAGGACGTACAGTAATTTAGGTGGATAGCATCATGTTATTCATTAAAAATGCATTGTGTAATATAATTTAAAAAAACTTGCCAAACTTACCTCCTTAACAACTGCCTGTAATAATCCACTATTGGTTGTAGATGCAGCTATATTATTATCATATAGGTTTTTTATGAATCACGCCGGTAAACGAGCAGACGCGTCACCTGATGGTAAGCAATCGCCGCCGCCCATGGACACTTGAAACACCAGAGGCGTTACAAGTGCGTTGCCGGCTTTTTGGGGGTTAGGAATTTAAGGGTTGTTGTTCGGGAATCGGGGATTGGGAAGATTGGGAAGGGGGAATTGGGCCTCCGGTAACCTCACTCACACAACGAAACACAACGCAAGCGTTGCTTCACGTCCATTTTCTGTGAGGCAGTGGTATCACTCCGGTCGAGCCGGCCAATTCGTGCCGAAGCATGGCTCTCCCACACTTATTATAAGTACATACACATGAAAGAAACTTGGTGATTTTGGGTAGACTATACAATATTATGGTGTTAGTGTTGAAACTAAAGTGTAAGTAAATTTTGCATTATCAGAGTCGATCGATTGTATTGAATTCTAGAGTGAGCCCCCTTGGGCTAGGTCTATTTCTCCTAATGTCGAGGACGTAAATATCATAATATTAAGTGTAAATGTAATAAGATTTTATACTATGAGATTTAGTATTTTGTTTTTTGTTTCGTTGCAAATAATAAAAATGAAATCATAATGCAGTTTTACAAGTTTTTTAATCGATTTAAAACACATCGATACAACAAAACCCCTTCAAAATATGAGGAAAATGTTTAATATACTGGTTCCACTGCTCTTCGCGATCAACTCGGATCAAGCCGTTGACCCCTAAAGGCTTAACCAGAATACATTAACCGAACTAATTAATACTTTTACCGTATACAGCTATTGTTGTCCAAACTTCTGGTTCCAGCCATCGATCAACAAAAGAACAATGAAAGTAAACTGCCATAATTGAGGTTATAAACATAGTCCGAATAGCCAACAATTAGAAGATCTGATCAGTAACGCCTACGGATTGTCATCAACAATGACATCGTTTTGGAAAACGACAATCTTTTTGTTCATTACTATTTTAATTTTTGAAAGTGAATCAATAAATCCTCATGTGTACCAAGGTGCTGGATTGCCGCCGCGAAGAGACTTCGAGTCATCGAAGTGGCTCTCGAACAGAGCTATGGACGTTTGGTACGGCAACAGAACTATGATTGAAGTTTTAAGCAGCGAGTTTTCAAATATGTTGATGAAACTGACGGGGCGAACAGGTATATACAAATGATATTACTATTAACTACTCTAGCGCTCTCTCCTCTGCTGCAAAGCTTCTACTAATCGAAGCATGTTTTATAGCCTCGATAAATAAACTTTTCAACACAAAAATAATTATTCCATTCGAATCAGTAGTTTCAGAGATTAGCCAACAAACTCTTCAGCTATTTAAAATCTAATTATATTTACCTTTTTTACTTTTAAAATGCCTTTTTTGTGTAACTGACTACTCTGTAACGTGGCCCTAGTTCGATTCTCGCAGAGCCTGGGTTATAAAAAGTGTCAATTGTATCTATAGCAGTACTTCATTTTTGATTATTAAAATAAATTAACCATTTACCATAATTAGGTGTGTAAGGTGCCTTTAATCATGATGCCTATAAACAAAATTTGGTATTGTGTAACAATTCCACTCTGAAGCAATTAATTTATTTACACATACTCATTGCTCCCTTTATGTTATTTCTTTTCAGGACGACCGGGACGTTCAGCCCCTCAATATGGAAATTCAACTACCTCAATTAATGGTACGGCAATACCACGAAATGAGTCTGATATAAACATTTCTAGAATTTACTTTAATTCTACGATTGAAACTGACAATAATAAAACAACACGAATGATTCACATAGTTCCAATGAATAACAGTACTGTTTTTAAATTATTAACGCCAGTACTATAAGTGACAGAACATACGTAGTCTCTAGTATCTCCTAAAGCGCCAAAAGAAGACCTTATAAAAATTTGCGGTGATGCGGATGATCACAGAATAGAGAAGAAAAGATAGAAATAGTATACCGCATGTGTTAGTATCAGAACCAGCGTGGCAATTTTTCTGAAGCCACGCCCAAATTAACACATCTCCAGGATAATCATAATATGTCACACTAGCAAAAACTTTCTGTGACTGGTCCGTGTTAAATAGCCTTTAAATCAGCCGTCACCACTTTGAAAAAAACACATTAATTACATATTAATAGAGTTGACTCTTGTCTACTAATTTTAAAATAAAGAATCTTCTTTTTCAATGCAACATAATTTCACTAACAAGTTCTGCTACTCGACGCTAGATGTCACTATCATAAATGCATTCAATTACGCTGTATTGCTATCATTTTAAGGTTGACATTTGTTTAACGAGCTACTTTATCGCTTGTATTTTCTCTAGTGATGTTCCGATATCGAAAGCTTACTTATCGATATAATTCAAATGTTCAACACATTTTAATACTCGTATACATTATAATATTTTATCAGATTTCTATAGGAATAAACATCTTTCCTTGTAAAACTGTAAATATATATATTTTTTTTCTTTTCTGAACTATAATTTTAAAGAGCTAATAATTTAAGGTTTTAGGTTTGTTAGTACCTACACAGAATAATAAAGTAAGTATACATGTATTTGAAGTAAGCAGCGTCCTCTGATGAACTAATGTAGAAAAGGTGTACTAGTTTCAAGTCACATCGGGCGCAGCAAACTGAAAATGGACTGAAAAAGAAGTAGTATCTAGCTATCTATCTATCATCATCAATAGCCTATAAGTGGCCACTGCTGACCTTTGGTCAGCAGTGGCCACTTATAGCCACACAGGCCTTTGGGCCTGGAGAAAGTTTGAGCATTGATCACCACGCTTGCCAAATGCGGGTTGTCGATTTCAAACTTATAATAGGTAATTAGAAAATAATAAGCCCAGGTTTCCTCACGATGTTTTCCTAGAACATATAACTCGGAAAGAGTCACATGCCGTTCGTAGTATTCTAACAAAATTTGTATTGCAAAAATAAAAAATCACACTTTATATATAAAGTATTTTTTATTACGGTCGTATGTTACAAAAAATAGAAAATAAAACTGAACATTAAACAAAGTTACTTCCCTTCAGATGGTGGCCAATATTACATAACGTTATTAGGTATTTCTGCCTGCACAATCTGGAAATGTAACTGATTATTTATAGTCAAAAATTGCGCATTTTTTTTCGGTTATACTCATAATATAATATCTTGTTGTACAACATGGTCCAAACAAATTGTCCTAGTTAGTGGCAGGAAACCAATTTTGTCTTCCAGTCATCTCGATCATTTTCCTTTTATTTCTGGATCCTTCGGAAATCTAAAACAACATAATTAATGATTAATAGTTACTTATTATCCATTTTTTTTGTATTTATCTGTATTCGTAATAAAAAGTTTTAATTATATCGACAGCTTGTTATCGATAATGTCAATCCCTAAACGAGTAGCAAAATTTTAGATGTCACGAATGAAATCTTCTAGAACAGCAGGTTTGGGTTTGAAAGAAAGTAGACTCTATCATCTTAGACATAAATTTATATTTAGTTTGTAGATTAAACAAAATATATGTCACTAGTTTCAAGCCAAATATAAATTTAAATAAAATAAAATAGCACTTACCGATGATACGATATACCACTACTAGGCACATTTTGGTTATGGCTTTCATCTTTTCACTATAAAATAGCACATTTCTTCATTTTTATATTTTTTTACGATTTTCGACGATTTTTTACATGTCGAGTTGACGTTATTACAATCCAGCGAAGACTGATATGCGCACAAACGCCTACATGACATACATAAGCATATCCGTACTTATCAGGGGCTACGCGTGCCCCGCCTACGTACTACTTCTACTTCTTTTTCTCTGTTCTGTGCGGATGATAATGTCTTGAGAAGACCAAAGAATTTAATAAAGAAAAAGATGGTTACATATCTTTAGAATAACTGAACCAGTTTCTAAACTATGATTTGAAGTAGTCATTGCAAGTGAAAATTCTGAATACGGCTAGAAATTTGATGCTAAGGCGAAAAAAAAAATGTTAGGGTAAACGTCCACATTGCGTCTTTTGATGGCCATGCATGTATCTTTCACAAACGTTAAGTGGCTTACAAATAACAAGCAAAAAGTGAAAAAAGTCGTTTTAGAAGAATGCATGTATTTGTCAATTGACCCAATCGGCGACAAACCTTATAGTATAAGCGCTGGCAACGTTTTTGAGAGAGCATTTCAAGAAGGCCAGTTTTTAGATATATTATGTCTCTCAGTCTCCCAGACATCATACGGGCTATCTGGCACCTGGTAGTCGTTGCGTTCATCAGTGCGCATCGCATTTGTACAGGTAAAATTTCAATTTTTCAAACCATTTTAAGAAGTTATTTTTTATTATTATTATTTTTATTGAACTTATAGTAACATGATTCTCTTATTGCCAGGCATTTCATGTTGTTTAAGGTCTGCCAGGCGCCAATTTTGAATTAAAAAAAAATTTTTTTCAAATCATTTTAGTATGGCTGAAATTTTAGTATGATGTTATTTAAGTAAGAAAAGACCCAAAATTAATTTGCCAAGCAGTTATTCGGTTGTTAACCTTCAGCCAGACCGATCTAAAACTGAAAAATGATGTAGTATCATTTCGCTTGGTCTAGAAATATTTGTCGAACGAATTACAGAGAAAAGGATTAAACAACCGGCCAAGTGCGAGTCGGACTCGCCCATGAAGGGTTCCGTAGCAGCAAGTAGACGACAAAATAAAAAAGTTATAAAATAACTTGGTTTTACATAGTGTTTTTATGAACGACAAAGTTATATTTGTGGTTTTGGAAAATGTTTTATTTCTTAAAAACTAATAATGATATCTCGTTCAAACCAATTTTAGTTGAAACATTTTATTGAAATGTATACTTCCACTTTGGAAGCGTCTAACTTTCAAACGATTGATTTTGACGAAAAATGGCTTTAGGAACCTTGTCATGTCTTTTTTAAAGACCTATCAATAGACACCCATCACGGATATGTTAGCTGAAAAACAAAATTGGCGCCTGGCAGACCTTAAACAACATGAAAAATGTCTGGCAATAAGGGATTCATGTTACTATAAGTTCAATAAAAATAATAATAATAAAAAATAACTTCTTAAAATGGTTTGAAAAATTGAAATTTTACCTGTACAAATGCGATGCGCACTGATGAACGCAACGACTACCAGGTGCCAGATAGCCCGTATGATGTCTGGGAGACTGAGAGACATAATATATCTAAAAACTGGCCTTCTTGAAATGCTTGTTTTTTCGACGTTGCTAGCTCTCGTACCATTATTGTTAGTGTTATTACATTCCAAATTCTAAGTTAAGTTATAGTCTGTAAGATTTATATTATTGTGTAAAATAATTTTATTTCAAAAATATTATTTTTATAAAACATTTTTTTTTTCAAAATTACACTACAGCATTTGCCCTGTTTGTAAAACATTTAATTTGTCTTTATTGTTTTTTATCTATACGAAATGTAATAAATTGTCAAACTGCTTGCAACTGTTTACTGTATTTATACTGAAAGTGAACTATTTTTGTAAATTGTATTATTTTAAAATTTTATTAAAATAAAATTAAGTAACTGAAAATGTCATCGTTTAATTTCTTTAGTAATCCAAAACTTATACATATATTGGGTTTATCTTATATATTTTCTTTCAGCAGTCTTGTGATTTGATAAATAACTGCAATACTTTGCAAAACGGGCTGAAACAAATGGAAAACAAAATTATTAGTCATCTGTATAGCACAAACCAGTGCTGGGTATTTTCTGTGCCCAGCTCATACTGAGGTAGCAACCCTTTGGCAATGGGCATGTTGCCACCTTGTTTTTATTATTAATCTTTTTATATATTATTTTCTTTTATATTATATAGACTGCCTCGTTGGTCGAGTGGTCGCAAGTGCGACTTCCGAACAAGGGGTCTCGGGTTCGATTCCCGGGTCGGGCAAAGTATTACTGGGCTTTTTTCGGATTTTCGAAAATTTCTCAGTAGTAGCACGGAGTCTGGAATTGTGTCCAGAATATGGCAATAGGCTCACCCCCTATTACATGGGACTTTAACACAAAATGGTGAAAAGTGGGTGTACATTGTATAGCGGCATTACATGCCGTAATGTGCACCTCTGCCTACCCCTTCGGGGATAAAAGGCGTGAAGTTGTGTGTGTGTGTCTTTTATATTATATCCAGTAGTATATTTTTCTTGTTCTTATTTTACTAGTATTATTAAAGTGCGGATGTATATATTCTTTAGATAATGTAAAGATTTAAATATTTTTTTCCATTGCGACTGATTATATAGTCTCAAATAGCTCAAATGATACTTGTATAAAGTACAAAGAGTAGTACATATAATACTTTATACCAGGAACACGGTTAAAGCTACTGGCAGGTACTAGTTTGTGATGTTTAAATACTCAAACACTTACTTCGATTCTTTTTCTTCTTTGCGTGCATTGATACTGAATGCACCGTCTCCAAATGTTCCACCTTCAACTACACCGGCGCTAATACTGCCGTGAGAGGCAGTTGCTGTTCCATAGTTGGCTAAAACAATAAACAATAATTATAATAATATCCCCAATTTCCAATCCAAAAAAAGCAGAAAACCCACCAAGTCTTGTAACTCCATTGGTATTGCGGCTGTTCATGAACGGTTTCGAATGCTTACCATCAGGTAATTCGTCTAAACATTATTAATATCACACTGGATTATAAACAGAAGCTAATATTGAGAGAGAAGTCCCGAATGATTTGTAATTAATATATTATGTAAATTTTTTACGGGATAAGCCGGTAAATTGAAAACGGATCACCTAACAATAAGTAATTGCACTAACGTCCGTGCCTTTGTTTTTACATTACATACATACATTATACGCTACATAATTTTTGTAGTCCATAATAATTATGAAATACAGTATGTTAACTAACAGAGGGCGTTCCTTTAAACTCGTTCATCTATATCATTAATAGATTAAAATAAAAATATCAGCATAGAAAAATAAGCAATTAATTGCAACGTTGCCTTCCTTCAACTACGCGTGCACAGAGTGTTTCTTTTACGTAAAATTTTTGGTGAATATTTTAATATTAAAAAAAAATAAATTGTTTTGTTTTTTTAATGGCAATTTTTTTTAGCATGTATGGATGCTAAACTATTCTAGGTTAACAGGAACGCCCTCTGTTAGTTAACATACTGTATACAGATCTTCAAATAAGACAGCATTGGCAATCAACTCAACAACCGCACTTAATATCACTCAGGCAGTCTTAAAAATAATGCACTCGAAAGGAACCTAAATATTATGTTCAAGACGTGTTATTGTTACCAAAAAATGAACAGGTTTTTCTTGTCTATAATAATTACCTCAAAACCTGTATTCTACAGATCATTTAATTGTATCCATACAAATGTATTATGTACAAGGAAAATATAAAGAATTTTATTCCGCATGACTGGACCCAAAAATGTTATTTAACATGATTTAAAATAATAACGACTCAGATGAGCTAAGTGAAATGATGAGAATGAGGGTTTAAATTAGTTTTAATTTATTTTCCATTTTTATAGATAACAGAAAGTAGAATTGTATAGTAAAAAGAAATGCGATTTGTAATTACAGACCTCATGGTACTTATAATATAACGTTGTTGCAACACTGTCTGTCATTATAATCAACAACGAAACGAGAAACAGTATTTATTTTTGACTTTATGTGTAGGTATATGCTTTTATTTCTATAACGACTTAATATTAATAATGTACTAAACATACCAATAATTTTCCTATCACCATTTGTACAGAGTCACATAAAAAAATAATAGAAACTGGTATCTGTGATAGGTAATACCTAAGATGCAGATCACCAAGCAACCCTCTGGGGACACAACGACTCAAAATCTCGTTGCAAAAATACATAATTGATTTTAATCGTACTAAAAACTCAAAATAATAATCATTAAGTTAAATTCAATTCAAATTAGAAATCAAAGAATATTATCACAAAATTTCGCTTTAAAAAATATACTCTAAAATAAAAACAAAAACAAACCTGGGGCAGCAAATGTATGAGCAACAAGCGTTAAGATTAGGAATGCCACAAAACCAGCCATCGTGCTCAAATAATCTCACAATACTAAAACTTTATAATATTTACTGCAAGGTCACTTTAAAAGGTCATAAGATGAATACACAAAATGTTAATTTCGATCGCCAATCGATCAAATCGTGTTATATTTTTTGTATTTTGTGTGTATGTCACTGAACTCCTAAACGGCTGGGCTGATTTTGATGGTTTTTTTACGATAAGTCATTACTTAGATATTAAAAAATTATAAAATACTTTTATGTAATCTTTTGTATGTAGTTTGATTTCTAATTAAATCATTCTAAAAATATCTTATTTAGTCGCATCTATTTTTGGGCAAATGAAATAGTTTTAAATTTCTGTTTTTACACTTTTAAAAAGATACATCAATATGATTGTAATAACTAATTTGAGACATCCCGGTTTACTCACGAATATTAATGTAAGAGAAAAGCTCTACTAGTTTCGAGTTTCTCTTCATAATGAGCAGCGTGCGCAGAAGCGGAGATATTTTTACTTAATTTAGATAAATTAATAATAAAAATTTTTTTTTCTTATATTTTATTACTCACATTATTTAGAGACGTTGTAAATAATTACACCATTTTACACACCAAAGTAAAAATTTACCCTTTTCCTCTCATTATATGCGGATGTAAAATCCAAACAATTTTTGCACAGAAAACGTCACATCACTCAAGTAACAATGTAATTGTATCAATGGACTAAATTCCTCCATAATTATTGTTCCGTTACTTTATCTGTTATCGAAACATGACCAGCATATTTCCTTGTCAATGAATAGTACGCATTTGATAGTATAAACAAAAAAACTAAAACATTGACTGGTCTATAAAATAACGTAGAAAAGGTCACTCTAGAGTAGTACCTTAAAATGACTCGTTCAGTTGTCAATAGAGTTTGTTTTAGCATAATTATTTGTTTTTTGATAATGGAAGGTGTCATTACACGTACATATACAAATTTTAAGGTTCGTGATAAAGAGAGGTCGTCGCCCTCAAGATGGCTGACAGAAAAGGCATTGGACGTGTGGTATGGAAACAAAACCATGGTAGACATTTTATTTGGAGGATTGTCCGATGCGATTGAAAGGATTGCAGCAAGGCCCGGTAAGTCGTTTTATTTATTTTGTAGTATTACTGTACATTGTAATTACGAAGGTCGATCACTCACCATAATTCTGCACCAAAACCTAAGTTCTTACTATAGATTACTTACCATAATTCCTGGCGCAAATACTTGACTTGTCATGGTGTTTATGGTTTTATGAGGACGTGGTTTAAATGCTATTATACGTCAATATTTACCAATGTGACATTTTACGAGTTATTATGTAGTTTTCTAAGATTATTTAGACACCACTGAGAAACAGATGAAGAAAAATATCGTGATTAATAATTAAAGTTTGAAATCGCCAACCAGCATTGAGCTGCGTGGTGAATAATGCTCAGACCTTCTCAGTGCGAAGAGGCCTTTGGTTAGCAATGACGACTTTTAAGTCGTTGATGTGATACAAATACAAATGCATTATGATTTTAAGTTAGGATATTTATGACAAATAATCATGTCATGTTTTTATTCTAGGTCGCTCAGCAGACAGGGTTATACCACATTACCTGAAACTTATATTGCATAAACCAGAAAATGAAAGTGAAATTACAACCAAAAGAACTATACAGGAGCCTATACCTCCATACATTCAAGACAGAATGCAAATAATTTCCAGAGTCGACATTAATTTTATAAGCGAAGATAATGAAACAATCCACACTATTCAACTAAGACCACAACCAGACAAAAAGTTTGAGCGTCTAAAAGCACTTGCAAAGAAAACAGTATGATTTTATTTTTTAAATGGACATAATAGAATACGATGTTACATAAAATTTCTTTTTATTTCTAATTTTCATATTCTATCCCAATAATGGAGAAAATGTTATTGACACACACACATAAGACACAGAGGTGCACACTACGACGCATAATGCCGCTATACAATGTAAAACACCCACTTTTCACCATTATTCCCATTAGTCCCATGTAATAGGGGCTGATCCTATTGCCATATCCTAAACACAATTCCAGACTCCGTGCTACAACCGAGAAATTTTCAAAAATCCGAAAAAAGCCCAGTGATACTTTGCCCGACCCGGGAATCGAACCCGAGACCCCTTGCTAAAATGTATTGAAAAAAAATATTATTGAAAAATGTTATTGAGTCTGACCATTATGAGGCTATTAATTAAAAGATTTACTCACAAAACCCCAATCGGACTCAAAGAGTTATTAAAAAAAGGTACTTACTTTATTCCCTAAAGTCTAAAGGTCATATTTCAAACCTATCTAGAACCAGGGTCTCTTTTGTAGTGAGCACAAGAGAACACACGCAAACCAACTTTACCTCGCATATTTTTTCTACCGCGAACATCAAAGCGACTCTCAAACCTTTAATTAAGGGAGTCTCGAAGCCATTTTTATTTTAGAACCTTCAAAGGGATTATATTTCTGAAGACAGAATTTTCGAAAATAATGGTGTATTGGAAGCCAACCTTCCCTTTTTTGGCAACTAATAAATAATTTGGACCTCATAGCCTGGGGTAGGAATAAGTAGAGGCGTTGACTTTGATGTGGAAAATGGCACTTGATGTGCACATTGTAAAACCACGTGATTAGATGGCAGTTATGGAAGACTGGGGGAGACAGGAAGGCATAGAATGAATTTTAAATCACGTTAGATTTTGCTGCAAAATTGCTTGGCCTTAATAACCATCGACGCTTCTGAAGTGTTCCTTTAAAACCTATAAGATAAGAAGCGCTATAAAATTTAATAAAAGTTGTGTTTAAATTAATAGATAACCGTTTTAACAGTTTTTCTTTCTTTTCTTTTTTAAATATGTTGCCCCACACTAGTATTTTCTCCTGTGTCGTGGGTGCGTTTACAAACTTACAAGTTCACATACACATCACACCCAAACCCGAAACAACAATTTGTGGATCACACAAAGAGTTGCTCTGTGCGGGAATCGAACCTGCTACACGTCGCGTGGCAGCCAGTTGTCCAGCCACCGCGCCAACCGTGCAGTCAATAGTTGATACATACATACATAACCTCATGCCTATCTCCCTTGGGCAGATAGGCAGATATTATGGAACAACAATTTGTAATCACACCATACATAGGCTAGCAATTTCAAAGTAATAGTAAAGCAAAAAATGAATTCAGACTCAAAGATGAAAGCAGAAAATTTAAAGTAACTAATCGAATTACACGAATATTTCACTATAACTCACATCGTGGGAAAATGTAAACTTATACTGGACATGAGATACAAAATTTGTTTTGCTACTGAGAATTAGAAAATTGGTCTTTTGCTCGATCCGGGAATTGAACAAAAGGTTAATTATGAGTACACAGAAGTCATAATGATGGACACTAAGAAATCATTATAGACTTCAATGAAAGCCAAAGAAACGTAAACATTTTTTTCAATAGGCTGCGGTAGTCGAATGCCGGCTTCTGCTCAATGTGTGGTAATATCGATTCATACTGTGAATAAGTGTTTTTGACTACTGATAGGTGTACCGAGTCGTTTTAATTTTAAGTGTTACTATTATGTGAATGAAAGTGATTTTAGACGAAACTACACTGTAGATGAAATGTTTGTATATAGAAAATAAAATAAAAATCTTTTATTATACAATTACAATTTCATGATTAAGTCATTCAAATCTATCTGCTTCATTAATATTATAATCATGTGTCTTGAAGTCATGCTTTTGCATGAATGGGCCAGCTTGACTTGCGTAAAACAACGCGTTTGTTGTGTGTAAGTGAGGATACCGAAGACCCAGTTACCCCCCTTCCCAATCTTCTCAATCCCCGATTCCCTATCAACCCTTACAAAAATTCCTAATCCCCAAAAGGCCGGCAGCGCGCGGGCGACGGCGATTACTTACCATCAAGTGATCCGTCTGTTCGTTTACCGGTTTATACCATAAACAAGAACTTACTAAAAGTGCACATACCCGATCATACACAACTTTATACCCTTCAAAGGTACTCGAAACTACACCAACTTGAATTCTTACAGTAAAAAACTGTGTCACAGGAATATTCCTGTAACGTTTAGCCAAAAGCATCTGACCACATGTAAGTCACTCGATATCATCCCGGACACCACAAATTCCGTGGTCCCGTGACTTAAAAAGCATTCCAGTGTTTGGTCTGGTACAGCGGTTGGATATTCTTAACAAATAATTCGAGGGAATATTTTTAAACGTGATATGCTGCCACTGAGTACAAGATGCCTTTTAAAGTATTTTAAACGGTTTGCGTCTTTGTTATGCATTTTATTCTAGAAGTTTAAGAGTGGAAGAGAGTCATGCTTCGGCACGAAAGGGCCGGCTCGACCGGCGTGATACCACGGCCTGACAGAAAACCGACGTGACACAACTTATGCTTTGTGTTTCGTTATTTGAGTGACGTTATATTTAAGCATTTGTAACAATTGCATGAGTGAAAGTAAAAAAAATTCGTCTTAATAAGTAAAAATATTTAGCAAATATAATGTAAAACTCAACGCAAAATAACTCAAAACTGCACCTTAAATCAAAAACAAAAAATTTCCGCTGCGCTTCATTCATTAACTCATTCCTGGGATGTCTCGACAATTAGCAGGAATTCTACCTCTTATTACGCACAGATTTAAGGTCTGAAGGCTTTTATTTCGCTGCAGTATTATCAACTAGGTGCCTCTGCTAAGTAGGTACTAATTACACCCCTCGTTTTGAGTAGGCTCCATCTGAACACTAGACTGTAGTGCTGGTAGAATATGTAGGATGCATGACAGAGCACTGTCAGTTGCGTCGACTTTTTAAAGAAGGATTTTTTGTTTTTTTTTTTTCGCAAAATGATACTAATACTGATAGACCTTCTAGAGTAATGGACGCCAAGAGTTTTGATGAATATGAATAGAGATTTTTGGGTGGTAAGCAGAAACATTGATCACTTTACAACTCATTTTAATAACTTTCTTTGATTTGGCTCCTGCGTTTTGTATGCCACTTAAGCCAAATACATAATTATTTATCACGCCTGAAACCAATCTTTTGGTTTATTGAAAATCATGACACCAAAGTTGATCAAAATTCTACTTAACGACTGCGCACAATGCAATTTCCATTTCATTTTTTTTTGAAGAATAAATTATAAAGAGCTTTAGTAAAACCATTACATTTGCAACACAAATTTTACGCGAAATAATTCAGAACTTGTCGCTTTTCGTTTTTGCATTCACATTTTATTTTTTTGGTTTTAATGGGATTTTTCGTGCAAAAAGAGTGTTCTTAATGAGCTCACTTGAAAACAAAACTCCAGGTACACGGAAAATTTTGGTTGACAGACATTGTCTTTGATATCTGAAGCGTTTGTTACGAATGCTGTGGTTTTGTATTGCCGGCTTTTTTGATGATTATTTTTCTACTGTTTGTTTTACGTTTGTGCTCCTTGTGTAATGAAAGCGTGTAATGAAAGTGTATTGTTGTTGAGTATGTTTCACAACAACTTTCGACGTTGTCAGGTCTTTGAGCTGCCGAATAATCTTAATTATTTTTAAGGTAACTTTTATTGACTAAGAAGCAAACTGGTGTCAACTAGTGGTGTATATTAAGTTAAATTTTTAATAAAAATACTATAGGTATTCAAACAAAACAAATGTAGGAAAGAGGGTGGATTTTGACTCATATTGCAAAACCTGACAAACGGTTAAGAGAAACGTTGTGAGGAAACCTGGACTTATAATTTCTTGTTATAAGTTTAAAATCATCATCCCGTCTTAACCTAGCGTGGTGATAAATTCTCAAACTTTCTCCGTGAGAGAAGAGGCCTTTGGTCAGCAGTGGTCACTTAAATTTTATGATGTGATGTGAATGCATGACGTGTGAGACCACTTATCAACAGTCAAAGTTTAAAATGATTGCATGTTACAATATTACGTTACTAAATAAAGTAATAAATAATGCACTACACAATTTGCACTACAGAACTACAGTTCAACACGTACATTTTCCTAGACATTACATTGAAAACCAGAACTGACATCGACAAAATTAGGGATACAATAAAAAGACCTCAAAGCGTACGATTATTTTCTAGGTGGTGCACAATAAACGTTCTTATTCTGAAGGCCATAAAGGGCAGTGTAAGGGAATCAGTGTCAGTTCAGGAGAATGCAATAGCTTCCTTTTATTTTAGTGTTATTGCGGTATCATTCGAGCTTGGACCACCTGCGCTTGATACAACTTTTTGTAACATACAGATATGTATTGCTTCAAGCTATATTCATATATTGTTGTTCAATTGAAATGAGTTTCTAGGATTTTTACAATGCCTTTTTTATGTTTAAAATGTAGTAGTTAAATAGTTGATACTTGAACCCTGTGCATTGATACCAACTGACTTGATGCTTAATGTGTCATTACGTATGTTGCCATACCCTAACCGGGTTACATGTTGAAACTAATCTGCTCCAAATAAATGATTTGAGTTAAAACTTTGTCTTGAACGTGTGATCATCGCGAAAAGTGAAGGAAATCATCGTGAGGAAACCTGGGCTTATAATTTCTAATTATAAGTTTGAAATCGCCAACCAGCATTGAGCAAGCGTTGTGATTAATGATTAAACGATTTGAGTTAAAACTTTGTCTTGAACGTGTGATCATCGCGAACGGTGAACGAAAACATCGTGAGGAAACCTGGGCTTATAATTTCTAATTATAAGTTTGAAATCGCCAACCAGCATTGAGCAAGCGTTGTGATTAATGCTCAAACCTTCTCCGTGTGTGATCATCGTAATCGTCAAGCCAATTCCAACCATTGCTAATCACGTATCGTCATTCAACTTCCTCAGACTTCAGAGGGCTTAGTACGAGTTTGTTTTGCTTATAACGAGATCGAAACGAGTATGCGTACGGCGCTCTGATTGGTTGGTTCTTTCGCACCGGCCAATCAGAGCTTGAAACGCGCTCTGGTTTCGTTTTCGTTCAACGTAAAGCCAACTCGTACTAAGGGTACTGATCCATTGAACTCTGAGTTTTTCTAATAGCTCTGCACAATATCAGGTCGTATGTTTTAGTAACAAAGCCAGCTCAGTCCGTTCGTTCTACTACTGGTATGTCCCACGCACCACGGGATGTAAACCAAGGATTGTTCTAGCTTCATCTACTGCAGCTTTGTATTGCTTCACTTCAGATAAATTCTACTGTTTATTGTTAACTGAATTTTATATTTGAGAGTTGTTTGGGAGTTTGTATACAACACAGTATATAGGTAGTTAAAATTATTATTGCACTTCTTTTATAACACACATGATAGGGTTTATACTTGCCTATCTCTAGAATATATTGATGGTAATCTAGAGGTTGCAAATAAATATTAGTATTAGCAGCTCGGAGATTTCAAATGTCCGCTAATCATGTATGTTAGTGCGAGTTCAAAACCTACCAATGGCAAGTACGTTTTTTTCCGAGTTATATAATATTTTCTAAGATTATTTAGACATATCGACAAACGGTGAAGGAAAATCGGAATCATCGTGAGGAAACCTTTTTTTTTTTTTTTTTTTTTCAGGGGGAAAATCATCCAATGACTTCTCTCGCCAGGGCAAAGTCGAGAGAGTGTCAACTCTTACTGACTAAAAACCACCCCGTTCCTACTCCTGCTTGTCGAGCCGGAGCCCCGGTAAACCCGCTAGGTTGTCCAGCAGCTCCGGATTAGCATCAGCCCTACTGGGCCCCATCTGTGGTGGTCTGATGGCTCTTTGACAACGCAACGCGCCGCACGCACGGGTTTAACCTCGCCGTCCGCAGACTTACGGTGGCCGGAGATCGTCACGCGATCCCCGACGCCCGGAGTGTCTTTCGCGACGGCTGAGGCGTGAGGAGGTTCGTTCCCTTACGCGTCCCGCCTTCTAGTTAACATGACTGCTTCGCAGAAGAAAGAGACGGCATCCCAGTCCCCCTCGCTCCGCACCATGGCCTGAACCAAAGCCGGACGCGAGAGGTCGCCGTCGCCGATCACTTCCCTGAGGGCACGGCGGTGTTCAGCCCACGCAGGGCAGACCGCAACCGTGTGTTCCACCGTGTCCTCCGGGCGGTCTTCGCAGTGATGACACCCGGGCGTAATCTAAAAAGGAACCTACCGAAACTCCCATGTCCGGTAAGCACCTGCGTCAGGCGGTAGGTGAGGACGCCATGGCGCCTCTCTAGCCACTCCTCAAAGAGGGGACTTACCGCTGCAATGACAGCGAGCCCAGCCCTCGGTTGCGACAGTCGTTGCTGCCAATCCGCCATGAGATCGCGCCGGAGCTCGTCCCGCCACGCACTAATCTGGCGCGGCAGCGGAGTTTCGCCCCGGCGACGCGCGTCGGCGCGCAGACTATAGACTCGCGCGAGCACTGCCTCCAAATCCCATGCCGCCGCATCAAGTTTGGCGCCCACACTGCGGTAGAGGGCCATGGACCGCACGATCCCCGCATACAACCTCCGGCAGGAGGCCTTCCCCCGAGGTTGGGCAGGAGCCGCTTAAGCGCAGGACCTCGGACTTGTGGAGCGCCACCTCGAGTCCCAATCGTAAGGAAACCTGGACTTATAAATTTTAATTATAGGTAAGTTTGAAATCGCCAACCCGCATTGAGCAAACGTGGTGATTAATGCCCAAAAGATTTCCGTACGAGAAGAGGACTTGGGTCAGTACTGGCCACTCATAGTCTGTTGATGTGTTAAGGTTGTAGAACAAATCATGCACCGGTACACTATGTAATATATAATTTAATACCTTCAAAGTCTACATAATGATGAATAGGTAGCGATTGAATTCTCAGTAATTCTCCGAAGCGCTGTAAAATGTTCGATGTCAAAGCGAATTGTCTGCATCCTTTGGCAAGAATATTATTAATAACGTGTTCAGTCTGAGCAACCGTAGCAATATTAAAAAAGAATAATATGCAGGCAGGGTCTTGATGGGACACATTGGTGCTTTTACTGAGAAAAAATGTTATTATTTATGTTTAAGACTTTGACTACCAACAAACAACATGTTTGTTGAAGGCAAATCCTCTACAAGCGCCGGTCACTTTTGCCCCTCATAGCACTTAATGTGTTAAATATTGTTAAGATTTTTTAAGCAAATCTGTAGATCTTACAAAGACTTTATGTACGGAAAACGATTCTACACGTTGCGTGGCAGTAGCCCTGGTACCGCAACAACTGCAGTTTGTATGCCATTTTTAAAGTTACAACTAACTTTTAAGTGTTAGAGAAAAAGTTTATGCTTCATCAAACAACATTTAATTTACTATTTAAATCATAAGTACGAAGCATCAAAATTATACCTCAAGATGTTGAAACTAACTGAAATGCGGGTCCGTACGAAATTCTATTGTATAATGTAACAGTCATATGAATTGACAATAGCCTGGCTGGAACTTAAATATTTGGGCCTTATGACACAATGGGGCGCTTTTAACTATGAACTAACTTGAAACAATAGCCTTCATGGGACGTTGGAGTAACCTGCTACTTCATTTCAGAGACTTGACTTTGTTGAAAGCTTACGTTTATATTTACACTAGTGTTTGGCTGTGACTTTGCGTCTAAAACTAAAATTAAATAAATTATAGCAGTGCTATTACACAGTCAGCAGTGATCACACTAATATTATAAATTAAAAAAAAAACCAGGAAAACCCAACAAATAAACTTATTAATTGACAAATACAACGAAACCAATTTAGAATATACGAAACAGCAGGACCACTACAGACAAATAATCATACGAGTGATAATACACTTTTTCTACGATAGTACCGAAGCGCTCGGCCGATACCCAACCAAATGAATGTAACGAAACCATAGCGCGATCTATTTCGATCCCAACGCCATCTATCGAGGATAAAGACAACTTGGATTATTTATTTATACTCCGTTCGGGCATTTTCTTTGTACTAAAAGTTTAATTATATTGATATTATTTTTTTCATACCTTTTTACTATTTATTTACTTTTTTCGATGAATTAAAACAATAACATGAACCGAAGTCGTGTAACGATCGACATAGAATTATCTATACTCCGTTAGAGCATTTTCTTTGTACTAAATGTTTTATTATATTGATATTATTTTTTTCATACCTTTTTACTATTTATTTACTTTTTTTGATAAATTAAAACAATAACATGAACCGAAGTCGTGTAACGATCGACATAGAATTATTTATAAATAATTTATTTCTTATTTTTATTTTTTGATTTTTGAAATAAAAATATATCTATGTCCTTTCTAAGGTTCTAAACTATATCTGTACCAAATTTCAACCAAATCCGTCAAATAGTTGCGGAGATTAATGGTATAAGCATAGAATGTTCGACGTGATTCTTTAATTTGACATAACTTTTTTATTTATGAACCGATTGACATGAAACAAACACTAAATGTAAATTTAAGCATCCCACAATATATTCGTGAAAACCGCATCCAACTCGGATCAGCCGTTTCTGAGATTAGCGCGCACAGACGAACAGACAAACAGACAAACAGACAAACAGACAAACAGACAAAAAAAAGTTAATTACATTTTTGGGTTCGACATCGACATAACAATAACCCCTGCTATTTTTTTTATTTTTATTTTCAATGTACAGACAGCACTTTTCTACGATTTTATTATATGTATAGATGTGTAAGTTTGTTTGTTTGTTTGGAAATTTGTCCGTCACTCACGCTGAAACTACTAAACGGGTCATAAGATACTTTTTATCTTATGACCCGAATCAGCTCATATCCTGTCTGTACACCAAATTTCATCAAAATCCCATTGAAAGGCGGACGAATCCGCTGGAGCAGCTAGTGAATTATAAATGTATCGTACTCTGCTGTCACTCAACAGCTGGTGAAGAATCTGTTTGAATGAATGTGACATCTATTACAAAAAAAAAACCAACAACTTTATTTCTTTTAAATTGTAATACAGTAACACACTTACACTTTAAATACCCAAATATAATAACATAATTTATATTATAATGTTTCCGAAAATTAGAATTTAACTTCCAAATTAATTACAAAGTATTTTAATTTCGATATAAAAATATACAGTAGGTATCTGGATTACAAAATAAAAAACCCAAATCCATTACGAATATCAATTTATCTTTACACTCACTTTATCTAAGAGCCATGTTTTACTGTAACACAAAGGCACTCGTGATGGTAGCGGTGTCTAGAAAGGGGATAATCAAGACTTATTACGACTTGTACTCTCACGTACTTGATCACCATCAACAATAATGTTGCGAACAGTTTTATACAAGAAAAACATATATAAATGCTAGTCTCAGTGTTTCTTCGGTTGAAATTAAATCTTGGGTTGGAAAATAAAGTTATTGTTTTCCTATACTGACTAACATACATTCGAAATATTTGAATCATGAGCGAGATCACGACAAAGCAAACGTAAAGCCAGATTTATATTAGGAAACCAGCCAGCATGGCATTCGATTTAGAAAAATAAATAAATAACACGACGACTCATTTTAAGTGTAGGAGAGCCATGCTTCAGCACGAATGGGCCGGCTCGACCGGAGTCCACGGCCTCACGAAAAACCGAAGTGACGCTTAGAATGTGTCCAATCCCTGCTTTTCCAACAACCCTTAAATTCCTAACGCCCAAAAGGCCGACAACGCAATTGAAACACCTCTAGTGTTTCGGGTGTCCACGTTTACTATCAGGTGATCCGTCTGCTGGTTTACCGACTTGTATCATAAAAACTTCCATAATGTAAATCCTGCTTAAGAAAAAACATTGACAATTATTAATCTAGTGTGCAATGATCCTTTGAAAACATCTAGATATTTTTACTAAAAACACTCAGTAATTTTATTGCATTTCAATATTTTACGTGTAAAAACGCTTGATCTGTAAAACCGCAATAATATTAATGATACAGAAAGATGTAAAACTAAGTATTGGGCGAATACGTAAAATATTGATACGGCATATTGTGAAACGAAGCGGGCGATGTTGTAACAGTAGCAACAACTGTTGCAAGCTGCAGCGGTCGCGTTCGTCTGCAACAATGGTTAAGGATGAGAGAGAAATCATATTCAGGGTAACTTTGTCAGCAATATACTAAAACGTAAGAATCGCAGTTGAGTCTTCGACAATTTCAGATACGCTATCGTTCCCGGCGTTTTGTTTTTATTGACAGGGTGGCCTGTTCAATTAAAATATGCAACGTCACGTTCAATTAATTTATCCCCGAAGGGGTAGGCAGAGGTGCACATAATGGCATATGATGGCATACAATGTACATCCACTTTTCACCATTCGTGCTATAAGTCCCATGAAATAGGGGGTGAGCCTAATGCCATATACTGGGCACAATGCTAGACTCCGTGCTACTATTGAGGAAATTTCCAAAAACTGTAAATAGCCCAGTAATACTTGTTGACCCACTAGACCAAAGAGGCAGTCAGGAATAAAATTATGTGACAGTAAAATACACTTACTTTTACACTGTATAATCTTCTCCATACATACAATTTTCATATCCTTTAAATCGTCATCCGTTAAATCCAACGCTATGGCCATCAAAATAAAGTATAAAACGGGTTGTCCAGAAATTACAAACCACAAAATTATATCTGGCTGTATAGTGCCCTGAAAAGGAATAAACGTTTTCGAATAACTACAAAACAATTATAAAATGGTTCTTTTTGTAAATGACTTACTGCCACATTGGTGGCTAACCACCAAACACATTTAATGATTACTTAAAGTATTCCTTAGTGACGATTTTGTATCGAAAATGACTGCTAAAGATTGGGTTATGTAAACATTAAATGACTCTGAGTATGGCGGTAAGTTTAATAAGAATCATAAAAAATAAAATAAAAACCTTTTGTGTACTATGTTGTAGTAAAACTTACATATTTTCGTATATATAATAGTCTTTCCCAAACTTCATAGACCACGGATATGGCGCTGCGTAGCAAGCCTACTGCAGCCTGAAAACCAAATATAGTTAGGAGCACTTTTAAAAAACACAAAAAGAAATATTCCATGCCTCCTAGACTCACATGAAGACTTCAATAGAGCCCACTGTTAATGTGGTACTAAATAATAATGTCGTGGTAGCCCGGAGATTTAAGACACCCGCTTCTCATGCATGACCAAGTACCAATATAACATTTTCCGAGTAACATGTACTTTCTAAGAATATTTAGACATCACTGACAAACGGTGAAGGAAACATCGTGAGGAAATCTGGGCTTATAATTCCTAATTATAAGTTTGTAATGGTCAACCCGCATTAAGCAAGCGAGGTGAAATGCTCAAACCTTGGTCACTTATAGGTTGATGTTGCTGTAAATAATTAGGTATATATACCATAATGTATTTTTAACTCACCAACAATTTAATAGGACCTTGAACATTTCCCAGTGTATCAACAAGCGTCTCATACATTTGAATGAAACTGATCACAGCCGATCTTTTAACTTGCGAATCATTGAAGTCAGTTTCACAAAACGCTTTCTTTATAGCTCTAGTACGCAAATATAGTAACCCAAAACATAAGGTCATATTTATTTTACATACTTCAAGGGCACTTAATAGAAAATTTCCGATATAAATTTGAAGGCAAGTCCATCCACCGATGCAACTTGAAGTTATAAGCAATATCTTTGTGGCAAATGTAGCTACCAAACAACATATAGAAAATATTTCTAATTTCCGTAACTGTTTCTTTATTCCTGGTAAATTATCAATGGTTGGTATATAACTAAAGTATTTTAGATATCCATCGTTTGTGAATAGGAAATATAGGGCGGTCAAGAAGTATTCTATGAGGTCTACGTAGAGATAAAAGCAATCAATCATTTTTATTAGATAATCAGATAAAATAGCGATGAAAAGAGACAGAATGATTGAATAAATTTTTGAAAATATACGTGATTTACGAGACGTGTGTATATTAATATCAAATCCGTGGATTAATTGGATAATGAACACTGGTTTGATGTTAAACACTGGCTTTTTTCTCAACATTTTGTTTGTAGCTTGTATGCACGTGTCTGGTAGTAGTGAAGTGCTATATAAAACTGATCATGAATTCCATTCGTGTTTTAAAATTGTCTGATTGATTACAGATAGTTTTAATAATTTCAATCGATTCTGTAAACCTATTTTTGTTTATCTTAATCAGCGACTCATTACGTAATTGATTCTTATTTTAATTTTATACTGAACTAATTTTAGCCGGGTTTCAATTTTATAAATTGGTTTATTTTAGATGGTGTTTAAAGTAAAGGAGTATATACTAAAAATAGCTGTGTGTGAATAGTAAATGTATCGTTGTAGGCCACATCCTCACTGTGTCGCATTATCAGGCGAGATGGTGGCTAAACGTCAATCCATCACATAGAAAAAAATATATAATCCTGCAACTCAAACTCCAATTCCTTATTGAATTTAATCCGCATATTAACATGAGATCAAAATTTTGCTTGTTCTTTTTTCTTAATAAAATTACTGAACATTCAATCCATCACTTTAGTTACTCCCAGATAATTCATTTAAACTGAAATGTATCAAACGATTCCGAATTAACTCGGTAAATACATTTTATCATTTGCTAACCAGTTTAAACTAGTTTCAATCGTGTGTTTATTCCAAATGTTTGCATTGAATCTAGTTGCAGTGTGACAACTTGAAATAAATCGAAGCTTGATGGTTAAATGATAGTCTATATTATGACCATAGTTATCATGAGATATAGATTTTAGATGCTAATAGATCTAAGATTTTTTTAAATCTATTTATCAACGGAAATCTATCTATAAGCTAATTTTAGTAAAAGTATCATATCATGTCTATACTATAACATTGGACTGCATGGTTGGCACAGTGGCCCGGTGAATGGCTGCTGTGCAACGTATCGCGCGTTCGATTCTCGCGTCGGGCAAAAAGATGATTATTATTTTCTAAGTAAAATTACTATTATTATTAGCCCGGAGTCAGGAAGTTCTGCGGTGTCTCAGAAAGCACGTAAAGCCGTTTGTCCTACGCTGGACGTCTCTCTGAGCGTGTCAGTCTGCCGTGCCATCGGGTTCTGAGATTGCACCTGTATTTGCGCATACATTTGTGCACTATAATATTTCCTACATAGTGGGCTAGTCTAGTTAGACAGACTGTATAACACTGTTGCTAAACAATTTCCAATTATATGATAATTACTTAATCAGAAAGCTAATTACCGAACACCGCAACTATAGCTCAACCCGCATAGCGGTTAGTTTACGTACAATAACTTATTCACGAACCCACTGCAGCAAAAAAAACGAAGAAGGAAAAAATAGTGAATAAAGCATTCAATAAGAAATTTCAATGTAACACACAAGTGATAGCTTTAATCAAACCTTTTATAGAACTATAACAAAAGGAAACTGGAACCCACACAGAATGCTAAAATAACCTTGATAAAATATTCACATATACAGCGAAAGGGACTTGTCGGCCAAATTCCTCGTAGGGGGAATGTGGAATTTATTGGACACCTTCCGTTTCAATTTGCGAGCGCGCAGTGGAGATGGTGTCATTTCGGCCGGTCTCCTCTCTTGAGGGTTTGGACAGTGACGAAAGGAAACGAAGTTACACGAAGGAGTTTGTTTTGAATGGGTTGTGACGTTTTTTTGTATCTTTACTTTGACTTTAGAATCCGCTTACCCGTGGCCTTGAGACCGGTTGATGTTCAAGACTGGGTCAGATTATAATATCAACAGGATTTTCCATAAAAAGAAACATACTTAACCTTTTCTCTGTTATAATGCGTTTACCATAGTATTCTGAAACTTACTTGCAGTGTCAGGCCTTTTATCCCCGAAGGGGTAGGCAGAAGTGCACTCGTAAATTACAGCACTTAATGCCACTGTACATACAATGTTCAACCACTTTTCACCATTTGTGTTATAAGTCCCATGTAATAGGGGATGAGCTTATTGCTATATACTGAGAAATTTTCGAAAATCAGCAAAATACCAAGTAATACTTTAGCTGTTCCGGGATTCGAACACGAGACGCCTTGTCCGGCAATCTGAAACTTCCCTTTATCTATATTACCCAAAAACTCATAAACAAATTACACGGAAAATCGCTTCAATACATAATTAGTTTTGTTAAATTATATAAAAGTAAAAACTAAATTCGGAAGGTAAATTAGAAAGTTTGTTAACCCCTCAGAGCCGCTAAAGTGTTGGGCTCAATTCAATTATTTAAAATTAATGGATCACCATCCAGTATCAATTAGTTTAGATAGGCATGGATACTGAATAAATTAGACCTATTTGTTTCCAACAGACTCTCAAGTTAATAAAAACTGAGTTACAGTTAACAATTAAAGTGAAATTTAGATGGAACTTAGATTTTAAATATGCCGATGTAAATAGGAATTGATTTTTTATTTTGTTTAGATCGATAATTTTTTTACAGTTTTCACTTAACCAACTTACTTACTACTTACTTTTCCAAATCCATGTTTCTATTATAACTTTCGTGAGACATCGTAAATTAATTATTATGTTTTTCGGCATACTTAGTAGCAGCGTGGCAGTCGTCGCGTCGTGTATCGCGGAATGCTGCTTATGAATATGAGCTTCTAGCACTGCGGACTAGCGGGTTTACCGGGTGTCCGGCTCGAGAAGGAGGAATAGAAACGGGGTAGTTTTTAGTCAGTGAGAGTCGGACGCTCCCTCTCGCCTCGCCCATGGCGGAATGAACCATTAGATGATTTCCCCCTTAAAAAAGGCATGGCTAGAAACTAGTCGAGTTCCTCGTCGAGCAATTACGTGAATAAGCCGAAAAAATAATAATTCATTTCCAAATACAGATCTGTTTTGGAAAAAAAGCATCAAAGAATTTTTATGTAAAGTTTGAGTGCATCTTATGCATAGCAGTTTTAACTTTTCACTCAGTAAGATCACTATACTAGAAGTTAGTTTGTAACGTTAGTAGTTAATAAAACTAACCTCTCTCATAATATAATATTCTGAAGTACTCTTGACTAGATTCCGTAATAAGTAAACAATACATACTTACGTTGAACAACTTCTTTCTTTCTAGTTAATTCTGTTTTATGACCTGAATCACAAATGTGGTTAATGCACAAAAATTAACAGAAGGACCATTTCGTAATGACTCATTATTTCGTAGGATATTTTATATGGTCAACTTCCATGACTACATTCATGGTGTAACAGAAAGGATGTTGAATCTCTTTAGATAGAATGTAGATGGATAGAAAAGGATGACCAAAGAGAATTCCGCGACGCAGCGACAGTCGAGCGACTAAAGAAAAGAAGAGATTTAATATGGTGATGTCAGATAGAGGTGTACAAGAAGAAGACAATATATTGCATTAATGTAACTTAGAATATTGATAGGAAAAAAATATGACTGCATCCCCAATTCTCATGCAGCTACTGATAATGAAGTCCTACTACGACGAACTTAAAATGGACTTTAAGTACATTTTCGTTGATATTTTCCATAAATTGTCATGAATCTAGAACTGAAAAAAAAAAACAGTACATTACAAGCCAACAAATTCTCGAGCTGCGGGTTTTCCGGGGATCCGCCTCAAAAAACAGAGGTAAAAGCAGGGTGATTTTTAGTCAGTTAAAGTCCGACACTCCCTCTCGCTTCACCCAAAGCGGGACAAGTCATGAAATGATATTCCCCCTTAATATAAAGGCCAACAAACTTCGACATACGTTCAGGAATTGACCTTCTGCTTCATCATTTTCTTGGTGACCACAGTGAAGTAATTCTATTTTATTATACTACACTGATTGTTTATAAGTACTTAATAAGTGGTTCTAGCTCGTAACATAATGAAATTGCTAATATCATTTTTTTATTTCAATATGTTCTTTTCATATTTTTATTTAAATACAGTACTATTTTTCACGTTAAACTACCTTTTAAATTCGTTTTGCCAAAGAAAATTAAAAGTATTTATTTTTATAAATAACTTCTATTACAATCCAACTGAAGAATTTGATTATAAGTTCTTCGACTCGACTTGGCGACTGACTGTCGCGCAATTGGTATTGTGTTCGATTCTCGCATGGAACTTCTCTTTGTGTGATCCAAAAATTGTTGTTTCGTTTCTGTGTGCCACGTGTATGTGAACTTATTATGATTGTAAAGGCACCCACGACACAGGAGACAATCTTATATAAAAAAAAAAAACTAGACCAAAAGATACTTTTGAACGTCAAACAAAATCAAACGTGTTACTCTGTCGATCAGTCCTCTAGTGAAGTTATTTGCACGATTCAAAGTGTAGTTTCCTCTATACATACAGTAGTGCCTTATATGTTACTATATGTATGTAAAGTTGTAGGGGCTGAATGGATCACTGATTATGCATAAGGCATGTCCGTCGTATCTCAAAGAGCATGTTAAGTTGTCACCCCTTCTATATGTGGCACGTATTTTAACTTTACGCCTGTTTTCATTCGAGGTATGAGCAGAATTGTAAGTGGGATCAAACATTAATGTATTGGAAGATGTTTTTTTTTTTTGTGGTATTGGTTTTGAATGTTGTTGTTTACGGGCTAGTGAGATGAAAACTTTTGGGATTTGGTCAAATGTCTGAGGAAAGTTCCATTTATTTTGATCTAAACATTTTTGGTAAATAAAAATCAGTATAAAATTCTAATCGGATTATAGATTGTGAATTAAGAAAAGACAAGTATAGTGCAATATGGTTTTCATTAAAACTCTAAAAAGCTAAAGATTTCTAAAACAGACAAATGAGCACAAATCCTATCCATTCCATTCTCATGAAGCGAATAATATGTACTCTTTAGTTCTGATATTCAGTGTTTAGATTTGCAATCTTCAACCTAAAAACACATGCAAATACAACACAAGATGAATAAAAATTCTGTACAAGTTTTAAACATATTACTTAAAACTCTTATCACAATAGCCGGGTAGTATTGTAAATGAGCTCGTAATAGTGAATAGCAGCCGATACGTTAGCGGGATCAACGCGAGTGGACTGAGGCGATACCGCCGTAAATTATGGCCGTTTTCCACATTGGCCGGCTATAGTGTAACAAAGAATGACGTCATTAACTTCTACGGGTGAAGAATGAGACTGTTAATCATAGCCAGTGTATGGATGCAGAGATTCCTGCTAAAGAATTGTCCTGATTATACTATGTTAGTCTTCTAGATTTTGGATGAATAATTTGTTAATTCTTCTATGGATTTGCGTGGTTATTTAGCATACTTGTATAATAATGCGTGATTTTTAAAGGGTAAATGAGTGAATAGATCTCCTGATATTAAGTGATCAGCGTTGACCTGAACATGAGCAATACTAGAAGTGTTGTGTGATAGCTACTTCATGCACCACATGAACCATTTTGTTGAAGTCGGTTAAACAATGCTGATAGAAAACTGTTAGAAATATTTTGTAACTGGGTTCCGATCCGTAGAAAAAGGTTAATCGTAAATGATTAGAATTATATGATCTATTACAGTATTAAAACTATGTAAGCACGTACATCTATGGACAGGATATAATATGCTGAGAGAGGAGAGAGAGAAATGGACGAGAATAATATCGGAATGGTACTATAGAGATCACAGAAGAGGTAGCGGAATACAGCCTAAGCGATGGGATGACGACTTGAAGGAAATAGCAGGGTCAGAATGGTTACATATAGCAAAGAGCAGAAACAAGTAGAATACCTTAAAGGAGACCTTTGTCAACAGACAAGCTGTTATAAGAGGGGAGAAGCCGAATGTTGAGATTATGTTTTACGTAATTTTAGTTATATTAGTTCATACCTCTTTAGATTTAACTTTAGGTAATGTTTTTAATTTGTTAATTTTAAGTGCAACAGTAATTTTAATTATTTTATTTTAGGTATGTTCATATGGAGATTACCTAGTCTTCCACAAAAATTACATAAGTAGCCCAACAAAGAGGCTAACATAATAACTAATATAAGCAGCCTTTCAGTAAATGAAAGTCACAATGCGTGTAAACAATTCGGGGGACCCAACTAATCATCCGCTTTGCCAGGATCGCGCCCAACGAGGTCGGGAGGAAATGAAATCGCGTGTTTCGGTGCCAAACCTGAGTGTATTTGGACACGGTTCAAGTGTTGACATATCGAACGCTGGACAGAATGGGTGAGACCAAAATCGTATGTGTCTTCTGGAATTTAGTTTTTTTATGGAATAATCTCGTAATATAGTAAGTAATCGGTGCCGCCTATGCGACCAAAACACCAAACAATCGTATTGCCGGTCTTTGGAGGTTTGGAAATTGAGCATAGGGAATCGAGGATTGGGGAGTTTACTTTAACTTCTAGTAAGCTTACTCACGTTCGTGGAGGACTAAAGGGGAGGCTTTTGTTCAACAGTGGACGTCTTTCGGCCGATAATGATGTTGATGATTATAAAGCTCACACATAACAATAACGTTGTTTCACGCCTGTTTTCTGTGAGCCTGTATTATTACTACGGTTGAGTCGGCCCATTCGTGCTGAAGCATGGGTCTCCCACATTTATAGTGTTCGCGTTCTTTACGCTTCATACCAAGTAGCGTTTGTAGGGTTAGTCCAGTAAAGGAAATAGGTCGTTTGTAACTGAGTTGCAAGTTATTCGCGTGAAATGTGGCTTAGAAATATTGTGACCATCTATTGCAGTTTTGCCAACCCCCATTGAGCAAGCGTGGTGATTCATGCTCAAACCTTTTCCATGTGAGAAGAGACTTTGGATCAATAACCGATATGATTTGTGTTATTTAATGTAAATAGTGTATTGGATTTATTTAGTAAAAATATTACCATGTTTTATCATTCTAAGAGATATTGAATCCGATGTAAAAGTTGTTCTGCATTACTCTATTAATATTATGTTCCATTTTTTACAGGAAGTTTAAAACTAAATACACATTTTTCTAGCGGATCTTCTTTTTTATTTTAATAGTAACAACAACAATTAAAAAATATATAATATATTTATAGCAAATAAAAATCAACAGTTTATATCAATTTTTATTACAGAGACATCTTATGGATAGACACGGAACTTTCGTTTAAGCGGGTACTAAGGAGGGTGAATGCCTCAAACAACCCTCTTCATGACTATCGTTTTGAATAATATCGCTAGATGGCGTGAAATTTCGCAACATCATTGTAGCAAAAAATAGAAGCGTGGTGAATTACGTTGTTCTTATAATCACTACTAGATGGAACTTTATTAAATAAGATTTTGTTAGTGTTTAAATTTAATAGTCGTTCTGTATTGCAAAATGCTTTAAAAATTAACTAAATGATACATTTGTTGCATATCAATATATCAACAGCTAAATATATAGGGCCTTAATGTTAATAAAGTGACATCTAGCATGTGTTGGTTATACTTTTTTCAAGCAAGTATAATATTGAGTGCGAACCAATTTTGCTTTTTATTCTAGTTCACAAAACAGCTGGTAGATGGCGCGAAATCAAACATTTTAATTTTATACAACATGTTTTATATTTGACAAAAAAATAATTACATACAACTCCAGTAAATTTTAAAATAATAATAAGCCTACCAGGATTTTCGTATTAACTTTTTAGACACCAAAAAGTATTTGATATTTGCTTAACCAAATACTTACCTACTTATAGAATACTACTACTTATTATAAAGAAGCAATTAGTATTGTTACTAAATAAAGTCTAAATCGTACGACGTGAAATGTACCTAGTATTCCTTGGTTCGCGAAAACTCCTAAAATGTACCACGTAACCTCGACCACACATTTCACCTGAAACTTTTCATGAACAACGCACGTAAAAAAAGAAACATTTCATTACCACAATTTAACGGCACGTCCAACCACCTTGTTGGTAACAATCTCAATTATTCGAAAACCTCTAATTTAATGCTGGCAACTTCTAATTTATTCACCGAAGGGAACACTGATTGCAAATTGTTTCCGTTTTGGTATTCAACAGCGGTTTCGAATTCACTTTTTTGAGCTGGTGAAAAACAATATTCCGACTACCCCTTTTCTTTATAAATGTCATATTAATTTGATATTCATTCTTTGTAAAGAAAAGAATTCTTTATATTTTACTTTAAGTGGCGGAAGGAAAGCTAATACCTTATGGTCTTTACACACGCTATCTAGAGTACATTTTAAAAGATCATAAATTTTAATAGTGACTTTTGTACTTAGCGTCGAACCTTCTGAGCGAAAAAAATTAACAGGAAAAAAAAGTGAAGAAATTAATGTATTCGTGAAGGTAAAGGATTTTATTATGTGTTTAACTTTTTAAGGAAATCTGAAAGATCTGTTGATAGCCTTTTACTTCGAAAAGGTAAGGTGAGTTTTGATTCGGTGTGTTTTTAGGTAAGTTAGGGAAAGGTGCCTGATAATTTGATTGGATCTTTTTGTGTATACGAAATTTGAATTGGTACCTTGTATTTTTGTTGAGAAATTCTTTATTTCTGTGGGAAACATTGTTGTACAATGTACGTTGTTTGAAAATTGTTTTTAAATAATTGTTGTAGATATTTTTTTATGTAATAAGCCGGTAAACGAGAAAACGTATCACTTGATAGTAAGCAATCGCCGCCACCCACGACACCCGAAACACCAGAGGCGACAAGTGCGTTAGTTTTGGGGGTTAGGATATTAAGGATTGTTGGGGAATTACGGTTTGGGAAGATTGGGAATGGGGACATTATCCCGACGGACAGCAACGTTGATGTTGACTTTGATGTTTACGTTGTCAGCATACAGTTTAGGCATTTCAAAAAATTAAAGAGTTTATTTGATTATACTATAACCTTGTTTTATACCAAACAACCAGCGCTATGCAGCAATTTTTTACAAAATTATTTATCATTATTCCAATTACAAAATCAGCATTATGAAAATGTCAGCTTAATTAACATTTATTTGTGGTTGGATTAAATTTACTTAATTATGCGCATTACAAGCACATTCCCATGTCTGATTTGGATATGAGTTTTTATAATTTCTCATTAACTTGTGTTGATTTCATGTCAGGCTATGTAATTAATCGTTTTTTGGTAATACATTTGTGATTTATTCGTATGACTTACTATTATATTTTTTTAACAAACAGTGTCTACCAAATCTTAGTTATTTAGAAAAAGTTTAAAAATACTATTATGTCCTCCTCCTTAGTTCGTTTTCTAGTAAAGAAAGTGTTTTATTTTTGAGGGGACCAAATCGTCTATTGATTTCTCCCACTATAAGCGAGTTGAGAGGGAGTGTCAGACTCTTACTGATTAAAAACCACAGCGTTCATACTGTTGCTCTTTGACCCGGAGCCCCGGTAAACCTGCTACGTAGTCTACAGCTCCGGAAAGAAAGAGGTCTACAGTTCCACCACTATAGTGTAAATAACAACTAACAATGTGAAAAATAATCCCAAACTACATTTCATTTATTAACAAAAACAAGCCTAAAACAAGATGGAAAGTATGCCAACCGTTCAAGGTCCAATTTTCAAGCAATTATGAAATCAAGACATTAAAGCTGGCAAACTTTTTATCGTCTCTCCAAATTATCCGAACAACTGGGAGGAACTTTCGAGAACTTTGCTCGGACTTGCATAACGATCGATACTAACATTTGATTCGATATCTCGATACCGCTGACGATTATGCTTGCTTCAGTTGGTTGCAAGGTTTATAATGTAGCTAGTTTTTGTCCGCGGCTTCGCTCACGTTAAGAAGTATTATTATTAATGGAATTTGTCAAAATCCAAAGCAAAGCATGCAGTCTCAGTCCAATGGGTTTAATGTTGTCAAAGTTTCATCCCCTATTTTATCGTCTTAGGGGTAGAAATGATCAAAATCCTTTCTTAGCGTAAGCGTGCCAAGGTTTGGGCTGTGCGTTGATAGATCACTATGTCAGTTAGTCAGTAGATTATTTTTGAAAACAGTAAATCCTAGTATATTGAATTGTTGTTTAAAATCATTTAGTTGGTCGTAGATTTGTTGTCATCATCTTCAAAAGTATGGTTGCATCACATTTGGTCAAAACCACCTGGACTCACCACTCTGGATGAAGGAGAATCTAAAGCAGAATATTGAATAGCAAATCTGTGGTAAGGTTCCACACTAACATTGCCTCCGGGATTCAGTGGATTATTACCAAAGGTAGCCCTGGTTTTATAGATAGCTTTCATAAGCAATACTGATTCTGGGGTACCTTCAGACCGTATCTACAGGGTCAGCAAGGGTCAATATGAATAGATGAGGCTCAATATAAAAGGCTGGTAGCAGAGATTGAAAAAGGTCCGAAGATTGTCACATAAATTTTGTTCTCAAGTACACTCTGGATAAGTAGAGTTTATTTCCGAAGATTTGGGCCGAAGTTCCGTACGTACTAAACGGGTGAGATACATAGGTGGTCAATAGTGCGAAGCGAGAGTCGATGTCGAGGGAAAAAATAGTTTTATGGTCAATGTTACCATTTGATGGTCTTTCAGAAATAGTAGATTATAATGATCTAACTGCATTTATGGGAGCAGGTTCTTATTTAAAACCCCTAGTCCTATAAATGTATGTTTATTTTTGCACCACGAAAAAAGTAGAAATGTAATAAATGTCGAGTCAAATGCTAAAAACTTTCTAATATTTCTAGAATGAATAAACCCAACAATAAGATTTTTGACCACATAATTATAACCGAAACCTCTTGCTCGCATCACATCAAGACTACTCAACCAATATAGTTAATGAAAATAAATATTTCTTAAAAAATCAGCGTCATTAACTTTTCCATCGATATCAAGCCAAACACGTTGTCATCCCTACCTCCTCCCGAGATAAGTTCGACAAGTTACCGTCTTCCACTAAAATATGTAGCGACACGGTATTGAAAAGTTCTGCTTTGTAGAGCAGCTTCCCTTTTATCTAGCGAATTATTAGTTCATATAGTTCATTAAGAGCTTGTCAAGTAAGTGGGGGGTTTGTTTAGATACCACATAGCAAGATAAACTTTGTGGGCTCTTTGAATAAATTGGTTGGGGAAAATTATGTTTGGTTAATTTTATAGTTAAGGTGTTATGTTTAGATGATCGTCTGTGATAGTGTTGTTAGAGTTTTTCATTCGATATGGATAGCACCGTAAGTGATTAATTTCATCGATAAAGGACATCGGGCGTTTTTTACCCGATTTTTTAAAAGTCGCGAACATAAAACAAAACATTTTTAAATGAAAGTGTTTGCAATCATATATTGTGTAGTTATTTTGATTCACAATAATGGGAAAATGGAAATAATTAGTAAAATGAAAATGATATTTTAAGTTGACTATTTTTCCTAATTACTAAACGACCGCTCAGTAAGTTAAAATATCACTCCGTGGTATTTTTGTAAACCCAATCAGACTAAATCCGTCAAGTTGATGTGCATGTTTCGTTCTCACTTTCGCCCATAGTCTTAAAACTGGTATACATATGTTGCGCTCGCGCAGGTAGCTAGCTTATCTTACTACATCGCAGTCCTTCGTCATCATCATCGCAGTCCTTCGCCAAAAGTTAAGAGAAAATATGTTGTTTTAATTATTTTTGATTCCCTTTTTCCTCTTCAATTATTGCCCAAAAACATTTATAAATATTTTTTAAATGTCCAATTTCTCCTTATTGCCACGACCCACAGATATGGGAACTATACCACTGTGAACTAGATTTAATTGCCTATCCACCGTACCTAATTTTATTTTTGTTCGCCGTAGGTAAGTGTCCCATACAAAAATGCCCGATGTTCTTTTCACCATACCAGAAGAGCTACAAATCCTTTACTGGCCGTCATAATTATGAAAAATATCAAAGCTAAATTAGATATTTATTTTAAAAGCACATTTTAGCAAAGGCAATAAGCTGTTTGCAAAACTACAAAACAAGTAGTTATTTAATTTCTCAGCACTATAATTTTTTGCTTTCAAAACCACACGAGTGGAACGTCAAATGAGAAACTAGATTGCAAATAATATTTAAAAAAAAAGAGGAAAAATGCAGAAATGCACAGCAGGCTTTAATAAAAACGATTCTTTCTCTAACTGCTTGCTCTGAACTGCTAGATAGTGAGAAAAAGCGAAAAATCGCGCTCGAGAACCGGATCTAACCAGTTTCATGCAGATATTACGGTCGCCATCTTGTTTCAACCAGACAAAACACGTATAAATCAAGTCCATTTCAGTTTTATTAAAAAGAACTCTGCATCTGTACGACTGGCTGTGGTCTAAAATATAAGTAGATTTATTTTTGTACTATTTGTATGCCTCGCGTTATGTTATTAGAGTTTCCCATTGGAGTAGTGTTTATGTATTTCAAGACTCTTCGTTCAATTTGCAAGTATTTTTTATTTTGCAAAATGACATCGCTTTGAATTGTACAAAGTACTTATAATTCAAACTAATTATAATTGAAGTTATTTTGTTTAGCATGTCACCTTATTAGGAGTAAAATAATCTAATTTTAGGTAACAAAATTCGAATAGTAGCCTGTATTTTTTAAAAACAGTAGTACTTATTTTATTGTATCTAAGAAGGTGCCTCAATAATAAATTCCAGGATTAAAGTTCTCAAATTATGTAGAACAATTATATCGCGGGATGTGGAGATTAGCATAAACGTTGATAACTTGTTAGCGACATTAGAATGACTTATACGTTAGGTTTGCTGCAGTTTCAACTAGACTATATGATAAACCTTGTAATAGTTATAAATTGTAGTTACAACATTAATTGGCTCAATTAATTTAACTAGTGTAAACGGATAGCCAAATAGAGCATTAGTCTTCAAAGTTAGAGCGATTGACCTGTGCGACTGATCTGTCCAAGCGAAGAATCATAAGTAGCAGAGAGTAAATATTAATTTTTATGCAGAATTCAATGACCTACATATTGATTGTCTCCTTCCATTGTCAAAATAAACAATGTGTGCCAATTGGATAAAGCATATCGATAAAAATAATGGGAAACCATTGAAATTTCCGTTACTTAAATGAGTGAAAGATCAAACCAATCAACTCTCCACATACGAGGAAAGAAATGAACGAGCAAATCGGGAGCTCGCATTCGAAACCCCTTGAAATATTGATGACGGATCTACCCAGGGGAACGATTATTCGAATCGAATCGTGTCTCGATGTATCGAGAACATTTGGTTCTGACGATATCCAGACTGACAATTTTACAAGTTTTTATTGCAGCTTCCAAATGACGTTTTATCTGATCGGGTTGAAGTTAGTCGATTTTTTTGCGTCAACGCAATAGAGTTCATTTTTGTATCACATTTCGGTTTTAAATATGCGCAAGGTGAACACGTATTGTACGATTTTCGACTATGTAAACGAGTATTCTCAACGTTTTTATGAGCCGTGACAGATTGGAATAAATGTGTTGAAGCGAAAGGCAGCTTTTTACAACACCAATAAAGGAGGCCCAGAATTCGGAAGGAATGTCGTGAGGAAATCGTATTACAGATTTCTTTTATTGTCTTTTCTTGTAAAAACTAATGTTAATTGTGGAATTTTTATGTCGTCTTAAAGTTTTCTTAAATATAATTATTATATGAAAACTTTTAATTTATATTTAACGACGTATAAATGTATGAAATAATCATGGTGGAAGCTAAGTGAAATTTTAAAAACAGATCAAGTCAATAGAATTATTTTTTCCAAAACTATAACGGAATAGGTGCTAAAATGCCAAACCACTCAAAAGCTATACTCCTAGAAAACAAGTTTCATCATTCACAAAACAGTTTTCCATCCTAATTACCCCCAAAATGGGGTACAAAGTAACACCAAGAAGGAATTTCTCATCGATTTAGTTTGTACTTTTGACGGATTTTAGGAGTGCAACGAAATGCTTGGACTAATTGGCACCGGCCCAGATTTCAACCTCTCGAATAATTTATTGCTCTATTGCGCTACCCGCGGTTTTCTCTCAGGAGAATACGGTGTAATTATAAGCAAGAAAAGTTACGCCGCTTAATCTTTCGTAATTTTCCAGTTTTCAAGGCAATATTTTAGAATTTTGCTGTTGAATCAATGTAAAGTTAGTCTGTTTTCACACTAATTAGTTGTAACTAAAATTTTGGGCTGGGAGGTACTAAATTTATATCAGATACTAAAGTTAATTACTTTCCTAGCTTTGGTTGAGTGGCTATAAATTCAATATTTTATGTTGCATTCGCCATTAAGTTCAGCAACATAAAAAAAAAGCATATCATGAGCAAACACTATGTATATATTTTGTATGGTATAAGCCAGTAAACGAGCAGATCACCTGATGGTGAGCAATCGCCGCCGCCCATGAAGACCCGAAACACTAAAGGCATTACAAGTGCGTTGCCGCCCTTTTGGGGGTTAGGAATTTAAGGGTTGTTGGGGAAGCGGGAATTGGAAAGATTGGGAAGGAAGGTAATCGGGCCTCCAGTAACCTTACTTACATAACGCAAGCGTTGTTTCACGTCAGTTTCCTGTGAGGCCGTGGTATCACTCCGGTCGAGCCGGCCTATTCGTGCCGAAGCATGGCTCTCCCATATTTACTTAATTAATATCTTAGTCTACTCTAGTAAATACTAAAGTTTAGAAATAGTTTTGATAGACTGACATAAATAGATAATTTCATGCTTGATATGTGGGCGACTTTAATGTAGTTTTGTGTCTTTCTACCTACGTAGTATGAAGTTTAATATTGGATTATCATCTTAACTTTACTTAGGTACTAACACATGTACTAATTTTTAGTGGGATTAGGCAGTTCAAAAGATTATTTTGTAAATGTTATTTTCAAGTTACGTCTCATACTTATTTGGAGATTGCAATACTTGAATATGTTATATTATATTAACTAAAAATCACGGTTTATTAAGACCCTATCTCGCCTTATAACTCGCTTACAATTAAAAAGTGATTGGCTAATTTGAAACTACTAATTTGGGGAGAAAATATTATGCCCATGTCTTTAATACAGCATTTAAAGATTATGTTACTCATTAAATTTTATTCTAGCTATTATCATTGAAAGCAACCAGCTTAGTCCGCAACTCCAGTCCAGTCACAAAATGTGATTATCTAGAACCGAGATAAATCTAGCAGAATTTTTCTAACATTATCATTTATGGTGGGACTTCTTTGTCATAATAATTAGTCTTCATTACGAACACGGCTAGTATGTGAGCTGTGAGCTCGACCAGGGATTTTCCTTTGTTAAATCCTGTGATAAATATAAGAGTAAGTCCGCAAGATGAATGTGAAGGGATATTTTTGTAGGTGACTGGATTTTGTGTATACTTTTTTCTTTATTTTATCATTTCGTATTGTGGTAATTTAATGAAACACATTTCTATTGTATGTTTATAATGTAAACGATTGAAAAATGATTTAGTAAATAGTTATATATACGCCTATTTTTAAATTTAGCGTAGTCTATATTAGACTCATGCAATTGTTTTTCACTTTAGAGGTCTGAGTCTAAATGTTATATACATTGATGTATAAATTACTTTACTCAACACTTCCAAGATAAAAAATAACCGGCATGTGCATTGTACATGTATACAATGAATATACCGCACTCAAGCGCAAACGTAGCGTCGAATACACCTTTACGCGGTGCAGCGGAGGCATACTCCAAGCACTCGACGAATTTCCTACACACCCATACATTACTTTGATCGCTCAAACGCGCTACCACTCGTTACCGTATCGTTCCACTAGTGACCTCGCACCATTGTTTATGCAAACTAGAGCGAATATAACCAAGTTATTTCATAGTTTTGACCCTCTAAACTTCCAAATCGACTGCCAAACTTCCTATCCAAGATCCAATTTTGGTCCCTAGAGCCAAAAATGGTAGGAAACTAATAATGTAAGGAGAATCTCATAACAAGCTGACTGTTAGAAAAAATATCTATCATATTTTTGTACGTCGTAAAAGGGATTTTTATATTGGATGTGACATTATTGGGGGGCTGGTAGAGGGTTTTGGTATGAGACTGGAACAAGTCAATTCTATGCTTCCCGTGGGCACCGTTACACGTGACGTCATAATGTTGCGCTGATTTAAAAAAGACATTTTATTACACTGTATAACAAGTAGGTTCGTGCACAGGAACAATATATACGCTTTTGTTTTGATACAAAAGATATTGAACTTTGAAAGACTGTTTGGTGATATAATTTACATATTGAAACAAATAGCACTAACGAATAGCTTTCAAAAGATACTGTTAATACTATATTTCTCGTACGACGATCTCCGGCCACCGTAAATGCGGGTCTGCGGACGGCATGCAAGGGTAGCTCGCTGCCAGACTAGAACCAGACCCGAGCCATCAGACCACCACAGATGGGGCCCAGTAGGGCTGATGCCCAACCCGGAGCTGCGACTACCTAGCGGGTTTACCGGGGCTCCTGCTTAAACAGCAGGAGTAGGAACGGGGTGGTTTTTAGTCAGTAAGAGTATGATACTCCGTCTCGCCTCGCCCTAGGCGGGAGAAGACATTGAATAATTTAAAGCATACTTATATATTTCTGCTTATAACTTTCAGGGAATAATTGTAACAGTTATGAACCCTGTCTCAATGACAGTAATAAATCGTACTCTACACAAAACTCTGACAATACAACTACATTAGTTTTATTTGTTTCGTAAACGTTTACAAACTAATCCTCAATTTCAACATTACATTTTCTTCAACGTTACTTACTTACATTTATCTACACGATCACTCTTGCCTAAGTCGGTCTTCCATCAGTCCCTCTCAAAATATATTTCACCGAAAAAAATCAACACCGAAATTAAATATACCCGAGCCTTATTTGAAGCGTAAAATTCTTCATATTGGAAAAAGAGGCGTATAATAGATCTGCCGTGGGCCTTTACAATAAATTGCGTCCGAACTGGTTGGGGTAATTGGCAGGTGACCGGCTCGATTATTCAATCTGGGCATTGATGAATTTAACAGGGAAACGCGTGCGTTTACGTAATGTCACCCTATTGCGGTCCATTGTAAAATTGCAGGGACTATGTCGTGTGGTGGATTGATGTTGTGACTTAGGTTGTGTTAACTGCAGTGTACTACACGCTACTCTGTTAGTTGAATGTATGTTTTGCGGTTGGTTTACTGCGAGATACAGGTGCTGGTATGGATTTTCGAAATTAAATTGTCTCAATCAATTTCACTTTACCCAACCTATTTGTAGTTACATTTAGGCACGGTGAAATGAAACAAATTCAGCCATGGCTCTTACCTAGAATTTCATTGCAATTTATAACAAGTCAGCAACTAACAATTTTACTATACTAGTAGTAGTCTACAAGGAGTATCACTGAAGTTTCTCGACAGCCTTACAACCACACACATATAACTAATAGGTTTGTCCGTTGTCCTAAACAACAGAACACGATCCAATCAAGTGAACTGTCTCCTTGCCTATAAATGGCAATTACGTAATAATGCTGCATCATCATCTCTTGACCTAAACCATTGGCGCGTGTTTGTATTGAAATCTGTTACAATGCTCATGTTTGATGGCACATTTCCTCTCTTTGTGGACTGTTCATTGTTTTTGTGTACGTTCATTGAAGACGTTGATTGATTGAGGAGGTTTGTCAATAGTAGTAAATGATTTGCATCCTGGTAAGTTAAATATTTAGTTGAGGCTATAATATCACCGTTCTTTAAGAAGGGAGTAAATAGGTAATATACCAAGTGTTCACAGGCCATGGTAACAATTTACCATCAGGTGTTCATCTGCTATTTTGTCATCGTCGTGGTATGCAAAAAAGGATTTTGGTTGATGTCCCATGTCTCCACTTGAGTTAGTAGAAATCATGCAAGTACATATAAATTTGTATTATTGAACGTCTTATCTTGTTAAATATACAGAATTTTAAATTAACCTTGAGTTATATTAGACAGAGTATATAGAATTATTTTGAAATATATAAAAAAAAACAAAAACAATAACAGTTTATTCAACATACAATAAAACTACAAGACCTCAAAAATAAGATTGTGGATAGTGCAAATAATAAACAATTTTATGCCGAAAATTGGCCACAGAAATAAGTATTTTTTTATTTATGCCACTCCATTTTCAACCCTGTTAACATTGTATAAGCCACAAGCAACTTTTGTAGCTGTCAGTAGACGATATCTATCCGAATAAATTACCATATTTACATTTCTTAAACAAAATCTATTGTATGGAAAACTGCAAAGATTTTTATACTTATTATTATCGCGCAATGATTTTTCAAAATCAAATTCATTTTAAATCGAAAATAGACTTCTTTGCCTTACGTTAAGTTTGAAACGAAACTTTTTCTTTCAAAGATTGAATAATATCATTTTCTTAGACGCCCAAGATCTGATATTGGAAATTCAGATGATAGGATCGTTCGTACTTAAGTTATTCAATATTTAAGTTTAATCTGTGAGAGATGAGTTTTTTTAAGAAAATCTCATCTAGTTTAAAGGCCATCGTGGGATTCTTATTCTGTCTTGTGTGTACCTAGACGGTTTTTTTAATAGTAATTTCTATGTGCGCAAGGATAAAGAACCTTGGAGTATGGCAACTGTATTAAAATATAAAATTTAATGTAATTTCTACGTAATTTTTTGTGGTTAATATATTATTAGGTAGGAATTTTTGTTCATTGTTATTTTTGTCTTTGAATACTTATCGATACTGCATTATTGGTTGCTTACATAACAGTTCTGCCATTTTTCTATAAATATTATAAATCGAGATGAAAACCCTAAAAGTTATTTATGTTTATGTGTACTGAGAATTGAGTGAAGCAGAATTTCGAAGAAAAAGAAGAACGTTGCAGTCCTCATTTACAATATTATAATCGGCCGTTTTTTGCAACGTCACACCTTTTATCCTTAACGGGGAAGGCAGAAGTGCTTATTACGGCATATAATAGCGCTATACAATGTACACTTACTTTTAGTACGTCCCGTGTAATAGAGGTTGAGACTATTGCCATATAACGGTCACAGTTCCAGACTCCGCGCTAGCACTGATAATATTCAAAAATACAAAAAAAAAAATACTTTGTCCGACACGGGAATCGAACCCAACACCACTTGCCCGGCAGTCGCAAATGTGACCACTCGACCAACGAGGCAGTAATTAGACTTGTAATAATAACAAAAAACAACCATTATAAAACTGCAAAGAGATATCAGACTCATTAACGGTTAAAACATCAGTAGACCGCAGTTGCCACAAGACTTACGTGTAACCCTAAAAGGGTAATATTTTAAGTGAGAATGGCCTCACCCGGTGGAGTGCACTCAAGTGTTTACCTCAGCTATTAACCCCATTAACTTGCTAGTGTTTTGACCACAAAGCTGAATAAAATCTAAACATCTGACAGCTGTTAATGTGAAACGGTGAAATGTTAAATGTATGGCTATTTTTTAGTGCTATCTGTAATTTATTTGTAATCTATGAGATCTCAAGATCGATGTTTGCAATAATGGTAGAACGTCGTATTCGTTTCTAAAATCGTGCACCTTATTTTACATATTCTAAAGAAACTAAATGTTTTTGATTATTATCCATTTAATTTAAGTAGGTATGTCATGTTTTAGCTATTCACTTAATAGGTTTTTTTACTGGATGGATGGATGATGCTTTAATTTACAAATGATAAAAGCAATATTTGCAATTTCAAGTGTTTATTGAACATTCAGGATACTGCTACATACTATTTACAACAAAACTAGAAAACTTAAAAATTTTAAGAAAATAATAGATTTGGAAGTGAAGTGAAATATAGTAAAGAAGTTTAAAAAATGTATTAATAAAAATTTTTGCTTATATTTTCTATTCTCATGGCCATATCACCGTCAACATGATTAACAAGGAAGATGCGTCCATCGCGTTAGTTCGTTATATCAACGAGGGAAACTTCTAAGTTGTAAGCAATAGGCCATCCAAGTTGGGTGTTTGCGAACATAATTACGGCCTCAGCTAGCTACGATTGGACAAACTCCGCGTGAAATTGGTACACGCTACTTGGGAAGTTCGACTGGGATGTCTTTGGATGTAGGAATATTTTTGCAGTAGTATTTTTCTACCGAAAACATTTTTCTTACTAGTCACTCGTATAGTCCCGATTTTTTTGTCCCTCAGGGGTCGGTAGAGATGTGTACCGTATTTATAATGTAGCAGTCATTTTTGATACGCTATGCGTCCTGTGTAATGCTCATGACTGCGTACAATTACTGAGACATTTTTTAAGGCTTAACCTCTATTAGATACACGAAACTCACTAAATAATGGGGAAGATGACGGGGTATAAAAATAAAAAATATAATTAGTCCATCAGTTATGTAATGAAAAAAATATATGCTACATATTTTTTTTTATTTTGTTAACAATGCTTAGATAAAACGAATCAAAGTTTAGGATTAGAAGCAAATACGTCATTTCTTCGTATACAACGATGGCTAGAAGTGATGTCACGCGATATTTCAAATCAATATATCGTTGAAAGTATTTGATTTTGTAACAAAATAAAAAAATACGTGTCTAATGTTTTAAAATAATTTACAAGACAGACTTTAAAATAAAAATTCATCATCACCCTATTTTTGAAAACTGGATAATGAATTTTATACTTCTGTCTACGACTTTAAGAATTAAAAGGTGTTAAAATATTTTATTGTAATACCGTCATACTTTAACACCAAGAGAAATAACTTCACAGTTTAAGTACCCGCTCCTTCCCACCTCCATAGCATGTTACCGACTACCGATCAAACATACGAACTAATTCAAAGTAATACCGCATCTGTGTTAGCTTAACAATAATTATCCTTATCTTTAATTAATAAAGATCAATATTGTTGACCGTAGATTTTGGATGATAGGACTTTTTGTAAGTGTGGGAGATTGATGTGTGATTTCGGAACTTGAAGCAATCTTATTACATGTTTATTTATAGAATGTTTATTTATGAACGGGGATTAATTAGAAATAGAAATATAAATCTATTTTTGTCGTAATATTGTAATGATATATTATATGATTAAATGTAATCTGATTATATCGGAACCATATTTATTTTCAACGCCTTTGTAGGGTGAGAGATGTTTCCACCATCATATTCATTTGTACACATAACTTAGGACTGGTGAAAAGGGACTCAGTTAAGCTTTGTTTTTTATATGGAAAGATGCGTACTATGTATGGCCACCCTGCGATCCATACATCGCATAGTAACACCAGCATTATTTAAAAGTGAAAAAGTTTTAAACAAAAAATCCTTCTATAAAAAATAGCCTATAGAAAATCCGGACCCATTTTGTAAATCATAACCCCGTATAACACGTCCATTTGTTCCTCCGGCCTATCCATTCAAACCTGGCGAATAAATATTTGTATCTACCGAAGTAATATGTAGGGAACAGCTGCTAGGATAGTTGTTAACTCACAATATTGCAAGTACTATGTAACTGGTGATTCTGAAACAAAGTTCGCCTTGGATTATTGCGTAACACACTATTATGACGTCAGCTTTAGGTATTAAGTTAGACCTTAGTAGGTATTTAAAATAAAACTTCTTCTTTCTTTTTAGCAAAGACTTTTTTTACCAAAATACTAATGATCTATATTATTTTTTTATGCCGAAAAGCGTATACATTGATAAAATTTTCTCAAATCCCTAGTACGTAGAGCGACGTATGCTACTACTACTTACTACTACTACTTTTTTTTTAACGTTGCCCCACACTAGGATTTTCTCCTGTGTCGTGGGTGCGTTTACAAACATACAAGTTCACATACACATGACACCCAGACCCGAAACTACAATTTGTGGATCACACAAAGAGTTGCTCCGTGCGGGAATCGAACCCGCTACCCGTTGCGCGGCAGCCAGTTGCCCAGCCACCGCATCAACCGTGCAGTCAGTATGCGTTTTGACATTTCAAAATTATCTGGAAAAATATGAAGTTTTTACTTTACCTGATTACTATCTTATACTTCTTACTCACCTTACTATAAATATATAAAGCATACAAACCACAGTGACCATTTTGAGTCCAAGCCTGCCAATAAAAATTTAAAACTCCACACAAAAATGATTTCATACTTCACCTCTACGTAACCGTATTGGTAGCCGTAGCAAGTTTACTACGCCGTAGCAATTTTGCTACAGACGTAGCCTGGCTACGTGCATGTTGGAATTTGAATACAGAAATTGAATTTATGTCTTGTCTAAATAACCTTCTGACATTTATGTCTGTGTAAGTGATTCGATCGATATAAAGATAAACTAGTTGCCTACTGTTTTATAAAAGATATAAGTTTTTGACTTTTCTTGTCAATTTCAGATATAAGATATTCATGAACTTTAAAATATAAATCGTAGTCTGAAAAATATGAGCTCATTGTTGAATCCTATTGATGTGAAAATTGAAATCAACCTTCACATTATATTTTGACATCAATGTTTGAGACAGAAGGCTACTCATATCATAATATATTATTATTTTTCTATCAATTTGTGATTTATATGAAATTCGGATGGAAAAATATTAATGATATATTATTATAACCATTGAAATATCCTATTCACGATTATTACAATATTTCCAACACCATCCTGACACTAAGATTAAACACCGACTTACCATTTGATTAATCGACGATGGAAACGCTTAGAATTGATCGACGACTCGCCCAGTCAATGGTTGCAAGATAAATAGCTAGGCAGGGCGAGCATTGAATGCGTAACAAATGGTTATATCGCGTCGGCTCCCGTGATGCGGGACAACCGTTTTGTGCCACCGACCTGCATCACGGACACAATGCCTTAGATATCGACCTTTCTTCGCGATTATAATGCTCTATTTCATTGATGAATTTCATCAGGATTTATAATTTTATGATCATCTATTCTTTGTGTTTTTGCAAGTTAAGGCTCTTAAGCAATAACATCGTAAAAGGAGAGTGATATTTGTATGCTGCGTAAAAATATGTTTTGTCGACGTGGTTCGTCGTTCTTAAAGAGATTAAGATTTCTGACTGTCCACAGTCAGTTTTGTCCGTAGATGCTCGTATACATATAATACATCCTTAGGTGTATTACAATGCACGGTTGGTGCAGTGACTGGGCATCCGGCAACGTGTAGCGGCTTCAATTCAATTGTTGTTTCGGGTCTGAGTGTCATGTGTATGTGAATGTTGTATGTTTGTAAACGCACCCACGACTCAAAAGAAAATGTTAGTTTGTGCAAACTTTTAAAAAAAACTGCTGCAACGATTTACTCTATAAAATACAGCATAGTTTTTACTTGATAGAACAGCTAGTTTAACGGTATAACGGTGTAACATATTACTAAAGAGATCACTGCTAATAAGGGTAGCAGAGAGTTGACCCCGTACGTTTGTGCAGTCATTAATTTACCAAGGTGTGTGTAATCCACTGTATACGAGCCATCATTTTCTTGGAAGCTTCTGATAAAGAGACTAAAGAATAGTTCTTTTGTTATATGTGTCACATAACTTCTATTGTCTTATAGTTTTAGGATTTCTTGTTGATGAAGACACAAGGCCAACACTTCTCAAGTCAATTATAAATGAGTAAAAAACAAACGGTTTATGTTAAAAGTTAGAAAAACAAGAATTACGATTTGGAAACAATAACATAACTATATTAACCAAGTTTCATATTTTTAATTTGAGGTTTTTAGTGTATAGTCTGGTTCATCGACAATTGAGAGGCTAATTGATCTAAGAGTAAATTTTTGCGATAGTTATATACATCATGCCAGAATAATTCGGTGATTCCGAACGTGAATGTATATAAATTTTATTAGTATCGCAAAAGATTGTCGCTTAGATCAATTAGTCTTTCAACTATTGAAATGTAAATTTAATACATCGACATATTCAGCTAATTTATAATGAAGCACTGCATACTGTTAGTGATTAGAAAATAAAACACCAAAATCAATTTTCGACATTTTATTGAGTCACATGTATTAAAAAACTGCTCTTCCCACAATGTATCTTTAACCGACAACTTAACATTTCCTCGTGCTGTTACATTAAATTCAATTATATCCCTTAGAATGAGCAAATTTTTTATTGTATTTTTACATTTTAATATAATATATACAACCAGTCCGGGAGGGTACGAACATGTAACAAATTCAAAATTATAATTTATGAAACTTTCCATTAACAATTAATAAATTAATTTATTCTTTATTATTTCAATAATTAATGTATCTACATTATTTTATTATTTTTATTTAATTAATTTTGATATGTGACGGACTTTCCGGAGTGAAATAAAGTTAAACTAGTTGATATATAAAAACTGATATGTTATTTCAACATACAGTCATACAAGGCATAAAATTATTGATTAATTTCCGTCATAAAATAATGCTGCAATTAAATTATTTACATATCATTATATCTGTACATTTATTTACATATATTTGTAATAATTATAATATTAATTAATTATCACACATTTTGTATGATGTGTATGGCAGTTTGTGCCTAAGTATATTTAATATAGTGACGTCATGGATGAAGATTTTTTTTAATACAATAAATAATTAATGATTATATTTGTAATAACGTAATATTCTTACACCTTGTATAACATAAGATAAGATATTATGAATTGCCTACAAAAAAAAATAGAACTTTCTTCTATTAATTAATATAATCATGATTATTATGATAATTATATAAATAAAATAATACACTATAGTTTGCGCGGAACTAGTTGGCCGCTTCTGTCAAACTTCTAAAGTTCATTTGTGTTTTATTTATTCTTTTAATTAGTGTTCACAATATCTCAAGATTGATCATCATTGTCACATCTCATATTATTATTATGTGTTGCAACTCCCTGTCACCACTTAAAGAGCGACCAACTACTAGCTCCGTGCGCACTATAAACAATGTTTTTAGTATAACTTTCATGAGACTTACGAAATTAATTATTGTGTTATCGGCTTACACACGTAACTGTTTCACAAGGAACTCGACTAGTTTTAAGCCATGCTAGAGTACTCAGTAGCAGCGCGATAGTCGCCGCATCATATGTCTGTGTCATATGCATGGCTAGAAACTAGTCAAGTTCCTCGTCAAACAGTTACCTGAGTGAGCTGATAACATAATAAACAAATGTATTAAAACTTAATTATGTACTAAATAAATAATAATAAATTAATGCTTAAATTGATCGTAATGAGAACTTAACTTTTGTCATTCCGCCATTTCAATAAATCACAGGCATAATTAATTAAAATTTTAATTAATTGACAACTATTTAATTTGCAACGCGAATTAATATACAATATAAAAGTAATTAAAATTAAAAAAAATGGACTGGCCTTAATATTGTTTATTAATCAAAATTAAATAATTTATTGACACTTATGTATGTATGACGTTAACTTTTTACATTTTATTTAATTGTAATAATTACATTTAAATCTTCTATTAGTGCATTGCGAAATGAAATTCCGTATGTGAATATCGAAACACAATTTTTATATGTATTTATTACTTATATTTACAGTTTGGTACTTATGTCTATGTATCCTAAAGGAGCTTAGAGCCGTCCGACATTCTCTTAAAGAGTATCTAACTAATATTATATCATTAAAACCATTTATTTCAATAATTTTTCTAATAATCTTCTTTACTTAATAATTGTTCATCAGTCATGTCTTAATTTTATAACTGCTAGAACGCATTATTGTTATTGCGAATCGAATTAAAATCAGATAACAATATCAACTTTTTTTTCACATATACAAGAATGTAGGTATGAAATGAAAATGGATATGGCTTTTATACACAGCTTTCTTGATGCGCCGCTAACAACGGTGTCCTTGTGGTGACAATCTCTCGATGTGACCTCATTGCACCGTTGATCATCCCTCGACCGGAATCATTCTGTGGAAATATTGTACACGTAAATATGGAATGTTGTATTTTAGATCTTATTTCTATGAGCACAGGAAATATGTTTGTTTGATCTGAGTTTGTGACTGTCAATAGTTTTTGAAGTCGATATTGAATTGACACACACACATGAAACACACACATTTCGTATTGAATCGATGAGGCCGTGACCCATTATTATAATTATAAGCTACCTAGAAATTGTAGATTGAAACCTCGACACATAATTAGTTGTGAACAAAATATAAAGTACTCAATTACTCATACTTATACTATCATACTAGTTTCTGTATTCCATGCTTTCATATAACAAAAATACTTTGAATACATTAATAACGCAATACAGTTCATATAATTACATAAATACACTTCAAAATAAACATAACAGAATGTATAAATAAAACTGTTTGCTAATTTTAGCTTTCATACAAACATTAGTTTTGTTAAATAAGCAAAATGCTCAATTACAGCTAACCGATAGTTAGCCAAAGCTCTTTGGTAGAACTCATCCAATAAACACTGAATTATTGGTATGATTATTTAGTGAAAACCATTGCATGGCAAATTGAGTACAAACAGTATAGCTGCAATGGGTTCATAGAGGTCATAATTGATTAGAAATGCTCGTTGATTGGGTCAATCTTCTATATTGAGTTCTATTTCTAAGGATTCTTTCCATTAAGTTGTTATTACATGTGTGGGTTCCTTAGAATTGGGGTCGTTGAACATAAATTCTGCGTATGTGTTAAGAGTGTGTTTGTTAGTTGATTATTGTAGAGGTTAGGTTAAAGGTAAATCGTAATTGCAAAGGTCTTGGTGGTAAAGTTTGGGTAAGATCACATCATCAGACTATAACTGGCCATCAAACACCAAAGGCCTCTTCTCACATGGAAAAGGTTTGACATTAATCAACACTTCCTCACGATGTTTTCCTATTATAGTTATAAGCCAGTGGTGTCTAAATAATGTTAGAAAGTATAACTCGTAAAAAGTAGTCTGCCGTTGGTAGGTTTTGAAAATCGTCAATGAGCATGCAAGCGTATGGGTATTTTAGAATTTAGTTAAGGGTAAAATAAGATTGAAATCATCATCATCCTAAGTTGCATGACCTAATGATCCCAAATTGCATGCCAAACAATCCATTTATAGAAGAAAATCGTTAGTAGGTGTGCCAACCTGCATATCAGTATAATGTGCGTGGGATGAGATGGGCGTCACCGGCGTCTGTGTACGTTGCAAGCTGTGCGCGCTGTTTGAATTTTTTGGCTGAGCAATTGCAGAATACAAGGGCGGATCTGGAGGGGCTTCTGCAACACCTGTATAAAAAAAAAGAAATTTGTTAGTTCATGCATGTGGACATTTTGTTCTTTGGTTGATATTAGTCATGTGTCGTTTTAAGAACGTATACAATACAGTGATCGTTATTTACTCAAAATAGTCCAGATACAAAATGAAATGAAATGAGATGAAATGAAATGAGATGAAATGAAATGAAATGAAATGAAATAAGATGAAATGAAATAAGATGAAATGAAATAAGATGAAATGAAAATAAATGAAATGAATTGAAGCCAAGTGAAGCGAAGTGAAGTGAAATGAAGTGAAGTGAAGTGAAGTGAAGTGAAGTGAAGTGAAGTGAAGTGAAGTGAAGTGAAGTGAAGTGAAGTGAAGTGAAGTGAAGTGAAATGAAGTGAAGTGAAGTGAAGTGAAGTGAAGTGAAGTGAAGTGAAGTGAAGTGAAGTAAAGTCCAATGAATTGAAGTGAAATCAAGTTAAGTGAAATGAAACGATATGAAATAAAATGAAATGATTTTGTAAATAGGATACAAAAGAGCACTTATACCCGTCAATTATAAACTATGTTGTTATTATTACTATCAGAAACTAAGCTAGTTAATAACAATTATCTTTAAAGCAGATTTATCTAAAGAATTCCAAGGATTTCTGTGAAGACAACGATATACAGGATTAGTGAAAAATATTTCTTTAATAAATTAAAACAAATTAATGAGGACGAAACATCTGAGATGTCGTAACGGCGCGCAGCTGAAATTAATCATTGCTAACAATATATCAGACTGGATTTTCGTCGAAGCAATTTGAAGAAAGAGTTTAATATATTTCTAGAGATTTAAATTCTTTTTTCTTAAGTGCTAGAAGATGTAATACTGTTAGAAAATGGGATTTTCAAAAACCTTTTTTTAAAGCTAGTCATTGTGAGACCTTTTTTACTTTAACACTTAATCATACCATATACATTAAAGTTAATCTTAAAAATGTACCCACACGTTGAAAAATGACCAAAAAATTCAATGAAAAACAATTACATTGAAACATGTAAAACTACTAAATGATATATTTATGTACGTTATCAATAAAAGTGATCAGATTAAAGCTAACATTATCGTTACGTGCAATTGGAATTCAATTCCAACCGCGGCGTGTAATCAGTGAAATGATCTTAATTATTGGTCATGAATGACGTGACGTCATAGTTTTATAACCTGTATTTTTCCACGTAAATAAAAATAAATGATTATAATAATTATGATGTATTTAAGTTCAACGTTTCGTAAAATGAGATTTATGCCAATGACTTTATGATTGTTCTAGCTTAGCAATCGTTGTACCTACCTAGTATGTATATGACTTTATGCACATATTTATTTTTGTTTAAAGAAAACGATAGAAAGACAAGTGTACGTCTCTAAAACATACATTCTAGTTTGGTAGTTGTTAGTCAAATATAGACCTAAAAGCAACGCAGGTTTAAATCACAAATCTATTACAATACACATAAAGTTTAAATTAATACAAATTAGTAATACTTGTGTGGAAGAAACAGAATTTTGTTTACTGCATCCTAGCGAGTCGTCGTGGCCTGGGTTGATATCTATATTCAGGATGCATTAATGACGATATCATTCTTTTCCTTTCTTGTGAAACTTTTCCTGGCGAAATGAAAGACGACAATTAAGTATTAGAGAATGAGTCCAGCTGTTTCTGAGTTTTGCGCTAGCATATAGATTGGTCGATTCCCAAACTGTGTATATCACCTCCGATGACGGAAAAAAGTGAGACTTTTGTTCAGCATTGGATCCTAATCCTTAATGATATGTATTAAAAATGTCAAAATAAGCACCATTCCCTTATAGAATATTAGTGTGAAATCGTAAAGTAACATTGCAGTGTCTGATAAAAAAGCATCCTTGTTTGACTATGTCGTCATTTTTAGGGAGTTTCTCTGAAAATGTATGGCTTGTGTTATAATTATACGGTCGCAGGTAGATTAAAATGCCTTTAGGCTACAGTAATCTCTTAAATAATCATCAGGCTAGTCGTAAAACCGTTGGTTTTGTTGCTATCGTATTATAGTATTACACAAAAACTGCAGAGAAATACACTTCAAACGTCCTTCAAATTATCCAGTCCTGTTTAAAGCAATTTGGGAGGTAAACCGCAAAGTGATTGTAGTGAGTGTGTCAATGCGGCAAATGAGTGACAGGTTATCAAGTCTCACTAAGCGCTGCAGTCGAGCGGTTTTAGCTGCAATATACCTCAAAATAGAGGAGTTATTGCATTAAATCATTCTATTGTTAGAAATAAATAAAACGTTGTTCGAAATTAAAATAAATATTATAAGGCAGTGTCTAACTGTGATAAGTTAAAGAGCTGTAGATTGAGCTCAGTTTTATTATAATTTTAATAAAAAAAACTCAATGTTCTCGTATATATTTTGCTCGCAATACATTTTGTTTTAAACATAAAACAAAATGTATTGCGAAAAAGAGTTACTTTCCATTTATACAACGTGTAACAAATAGGGGGTATACATATCAATTGCACGGCTTCTAGATAACATAACAAACGATACGGTAAGGGTTTTTTAAACTCATGTTTTCATGGTACCAAGTTATGAATTTTTCAAATCGCGCCGCCCGTGTGATTAAAAATTAGGTAGAAAGGTACTAGGCGATCAGATTGACAGAAGAAATGTTTCGTAATATTAGCGAGTGACCCCTGTAGTGTTGTGACATGTTTGTATGATTTAAAATCAAGAACCATGCGATACCAAATATTTGGATAATTTTTTTTTTAATCGTATTTTAAGCTGAAACTTCGTGTAGAGACTCTATTCAACCTGTATTCATCAGTCCTTTTTGATGTATATGGGTATTTTGTTACACGTTGTATAATACAGATGGTCCAAACAATGTCGATATTTTTAAATTGTTAACAAATATCTTATTGAAATGATTTACAAAAATATTTTTTTACAAATTTACTTTTGTTGTTGTTAAAAAACGGAAAAAAAGAAATATATCTATATTAAAATCATTACAAGTGAAAAGGTTTTCGCTTAAAAGTAAATAAAAAATAACAATGACTTTAATTCAAATGTGGGATTATCGGTTACGTTCTCCAAACTGAGCAAAGCATTAAAAAAGTGTATGCATAGGTTTATGGACTTTCCATGAAGTAATGGAATATTACACATCACTCATAACCATGTACTAACATGACTAATAATTAATTCTTCTTTGCGCCGCGTCGTTCGTTGCGTCGGGTATAACTATGAAGCAAGTACAAAGAGGAGATACCATAAAGTGATTGTGCATTGTCACACAAAAAAACGTCCCCACTACGTACTAATGTACCACTTATAAGTAAAATGGTGTAGATTGGTTATAAGCGCTCAGAAAGTGGTTTATTAAAATGTGGACAATTGGTAACATTTTTATAGTATGGGACCGCTGCATAAAAAATAAATATTTTGTAACGTCTCTCGCTCCCTGTAAGGTGTCAAGCATTATTTTAAAGGGAAATCCAGTTATGATATCTTTTTTTTGGTTGGGAATTGGGATGGGATTTGATTCCCGAGTCGGGCGAAGCATTACTGGGCTATTTTAGGTTTTTCGAAAATTTGACAGCACGGATTCTGGATCCATACCCAGTATATGACAATAGGCTCACCTATTACATTACATGGGACTTATAACATAAGTGGTGAAAAGTGAGTGTACATTGTTCAATGGCATTACGTGTCGTAATGTGCACCTCCGCTGACCGCTTCGGAGACAAAAGGCATGACGATACATATATATCACCTTTTTTATTTGCTTATGCACCTACCTATCCCCTTTCTAAAAAGTAGTAGACCGTCATGTTTTGATACGTTATATAATATCTCAGCCAGAACCACATTAACCAAGCTATTTTATGATACGCGGCTAAATTACCGAGATATAGTCGTAATTTGTTGATATGGTGTACGTCATTAAGGCTATCGGCTCTAGTAATTATTCACACGATTGACTGTGGTCACGGTTGATCAAGATTGGTATGCCCCTTGTGTACGGACGGATTTGTGTTTAGTTTATAAGATAATAGAGATTAATATAATGGTGGAGTAAAATGTATATTAATTGATGTTTATTAGCTTGAAAAATTACTAATTATTATTGAGTAAATCATAGAGTTCATATTGGTATGCACTTATATTTTGAGCAACGAATACTAGCTATTAAGAAGCTGTTCCTATATAGGAACAGCTTCTATAATATAAATTTATATAAAATTATACGAATCAAAGCAGTAATCGTATAGTATTAATTTGGCACGGAAGCCACCATATAGCACAGCGTGTAGCGGTTTCGATTCCCGCGCGGGACAAATTCTTTGTATGGTCTACAAATTGTTGTTTCGGCTCTGGTAAGTATGTGATCTTGAATGTTTGTTAACGTATCCGCAATACAGGAGAAAATCATAGCGCGGGGCAACGGCAAAAATCAATTCATTATTTCAATTATTTGCAAGACGGCAAAAAGTAATTTTGGATTTTATTAGTAACAAAATGGTACGTAAATAACATTGAAATTGAAATTCATTTTGGAGAATAATGAGACATAAGTTTAATATATCAACATAAATACTTATACATACAACATAAAATTACATTACTAAAGTAAAAGTACCGTGACTTTAAATAACACAAACGACATGCTACAGCCATGAATATTACGTAAGAGTAAAGAAACCGAGATAGTGCAGAATTCTCGGTAGGAATTTGTCAACGGTTCATGCCTGCACTGAACATTTTATAAGACACATTGCCAACAAGATACTGTCATTAAATTTTCTCGTTACAACGAATTTACACAGTGGACATGTTTGTTGCAGTATTGTGCTCTTGTCAGTAGATGGAAACTGCAGTTTTCCCTTCCTAGAATTCGTGAATTTTGTTTGCTTAATGCCATACAGTGTGATGAATTTTATGAAGGAGAGAGAGAGAGAGAGAGAGAGAGAGAGAGAGAGAGAGAGAGAGAGAGAGAGAGAGAGAGAGAGAGAGATTCAGAGAGTCATTTTGGATGTTTCGAAGCTGACATTTGACTTGAAACAGTTTTTAAATGTATATCCAATTGTGTCACTCAGTGGTACGTGTAGGTGGTTGTGAATAAACTTGCAATGGAAAAACAGATTGCTAATAAGTTATCCAATGAATGCCTTATATTAAATTTACAAAAAAATAACATAATAGTCTGGACCACTCAATAACAAAAATGCTATTTGTTATTATCAAATAAAATCTTCATACTTCCTAAAACTCCCATAACAAATATAAAATACTCAAAGACAGGACGTAACTTGACCAAAATATCAGAAATGAAATAATTGCAAGCGATTCTCTAGGACTTTTATCCTAGACACTGAATCCAATAAAATCGAAGCTAAAACTCGACTCCAAGCGATGCAGTGAAACCATATAAAACTTGGGGACTCCATAAATCGGGGTGGAACTCCCCAACTAATTTATTTAGGAACTCAGTGTCGAAGTAACGTTCTTTTAAATAAATAAAATGTACAAAACATAAGCTGGAAGTTGCTAATACTCTTAGTTGGGGAATAAAAACCTAGAGCAGATAGTTTGCTCAGCTAATAAGTAAAGTTAGAAAGTGCTGCTGATGGTAACTAAACTGCTGGTCGCGTTTAAGTTTGGACTTTATACACGCTAAGTTTTGCAGGCTATGTGATAGGGAGCGAACTATGTTCCTTTGCCATGTATCTAAATGTCATATTATAAGTTTGAGCATGATTTCCAAGGTTTACAGTGTAAGAGAAGAGATAGAAGATTATAGTCGAATGTTGTTATGTGTTTTTTTTTTTTAAGTTTAAGTCAAGTTTAGTACAATTACTAGCCTAGTATTTCGAAAACATCTTCGTAAATGTGATGTGATTTTTTTTATAAATAAATTATTCTTTGAATATTACAACAGTTCATTTCAAAAGTGCCTGATTAAGGATTAATTGAAATAAATGCTTTGGCTTCAACTCTTTAACTTGGACTTTGGCTTTGACTTTGACTATGACACTTTGATTTTGAATTTGAATCTTTGAATTTGGCTTTGTTCTTTCCGAAAGCCTCCGTACAACAACTTTACTATGAATAGACAAAACTAAGAAGATGACCAAGTAAAAATGGGATATCAACACTAAACAATTAAAAACACACCCAAAATACATAATCTGGGTCATATATTTGCACTGGTCCGTCGTAAATCTACAAGTATGCACTCATGTGCACTGGAGTAAATTTATTCTTTCCGTAAAGAGTGCAATTAATTTGTACAATATTTATTGTCTGGACTTTCTATTTAAACGTTAGCACGTTATTCATTAGTTTGTGTCGCTATGTGTTAGTTAATAAGTCTTTGTTCGTTATAAAGCTATTTATTTGAACTCTAGTATAGTAAGCTCTTTGTAAAGGAGTTGCTATTGGAGTTGTTAATACAGCTTTGTTTAAAGTTTATCGGGTATTTTAGTAGGATTTTTAACACTTTTGTTGATCAAGAGAGTTGAGTAGATCGACAAATTTGTCTTAGAGTGGACTTCCACCAGAGATGTGCTATGCTACGTTGCTGTGGATGTGTTTGGTTTCCACCAATCATATTCATTGGTACATATAGCTTAGTACTGGTGAAAATTGAAGCAGCTAAGCTATGTTTTTTATATGGAAAGATATGGGTGGCTTCCAAACATCGATCAATACATTGCGTATTGAGCTGCGCATCTTCCTCGCACAGATATTTTGCGGCAGCGCATCTTTATAGCACATCTTAATCTCACAGATACATAGCTAAGTATCTTTGTAAACGGTGACATAGTTCCCCGGCTAAGCTATTGACATCTTCGTAGCATAGCTACATAGCAATGTTATTTAAAAGACTGCTCATTTACTTATAGCGCTATCAAGAATACTGTTTACATTGCTTCAAAATAATTATTTAAGTCTGTATTAAATATCAAACATTAAACACAAAACCGCCTAAAGATTTCAGTCAATGTTATTATTTTCATAACAAACGTTACGTACAAAAATAAACCGAAACGTCGTGTTTTTCAATTGCCGACCGAAATAGGACATACACAAAGAAATCCAGGTACATGCAAAATTAAATTCACAAACATTTTTTGCTTGAATCCTTCACTTATTAAATACCATTCATTCTGTTTTTATGTCTCACATATTTGTGTTTTCATATTACGTTAGGTACGTTATTTTTTCGACGCAGCTAAAAATTCAATAACACGACGAGTAATGGGTTTATGTCAGTCATTATTACAGTAGAATTACTGAACAAATCATTACCCTTTCGAGGCTTTTCTGGGCACAGTTAGAGTATTGCTGGAATAAAATAATATGGCGCGGTTACGTTTGGTCGTTGACCCAAAATCGGGATGTGAAGTATCAATGTGGAGATTGGATGTGTTAAACTTCGAATGTTCTCATCTAAGGCTCTATGTAGATTGGTATAGTTTCAATATTGCAAGTAATATTGTTTGACTTAGGATATAGCCAGGAGTAGTAGCATCTACTCTTTATTCTCTTGTTATGTTCTTAATCATATTGTCAAAGAGGGATTTTGAGAAATTACCATCTTATTATAATTGTTGATTTAATTAATTCCACATAAATTATGCTGGTGGTGGTGTGGGCAATAGTGCTTCCACATATCCACTCGGTGGACAAATAAAATATTTATGAACAAATGTGGATTTTCCAACTACATAATAAACATCGTAACCAAAACCGGTATGGAAGGTTATATAAGTATTTTCTATATGTTTTTCTTTAAAGAAAGTTGCTCCGTATGGGAATCAAACCCGCTACACATTCCGCGACAGCCAGTTGCCCAACTATCGTGCGAACCGTGCAATCAGTCATTAATTCTATTATTCAGAATCCAGAACAAATATAAACACTACAATTTAAAATAACACCTTTCACTACAAATTGTTCCATTTTCCTCTAGCAATTTGCAGAAAGGAGCTAACAACAGTTTTTTCTACAACTCGAAAGTGTCCGATCATTATTTTAATTTAAGTGCTATTTTGAATCGCTCGCGATATCGATGTTGGTCTCCGACTAATGCTGGACTAAGTGTTCAACGTTTATTTTAATTAGTGTTTTCTGTTCAATTTATTCGTTTTAGTACTTTTTGTACATTTATTTTATTCTATTGAATGATTCGTCACTTATTTTTATGGTTCAATATGAGATGATTGAGATTATTGTTTAATAGATTATCGTAAGGAAGTACATATTAAGAAACTAGTTTCTGCCAGCGGCTTCGCCCGCGTTTCCGTGGGATAAAAGTATCCTATCACCCAAGTCAGCTCATACCCTGCCTGTATACTGTATACCAAATTTCATCCAAATCCGTTCAGTAGTTTCAGCGTGATTGACGGACAAATATCTAAACATCCAAACAAACAAACTTTCACATTTATAATATTAGTGTGATATAGAACTACATCTCCCAACATTCCCTTTACTCTTAGACAAGGATGCATGACATGCACGATACATTGTATCATCACACCACTTAAAGTAAATTTCAATGATCTTAAGGATTTCAATGACAACAAGGAACCCTTTGAATCTCACATTCTGTCTGTCTGTCTGTCACACCTATGTAAATCATACTTTAAAGGGAAATTCGAATGTAAAGGTCATGTACATTGTAAAACGCAGGTGTAATGTATTGTGCATCACTTTGAAGATCATGAATTCATTGTACATACGTCAGTATTAAGCGTTATCTGAAGATATCAAAAGACCTTGTAACATCATAATTCGTATAAGTTTAGTTGTAAGTTGTTTTATTTATAGTTTTGTTGGACTGTGCACTAGCTTATATGTACCTTTTAATAAATAAATACTAAAATAAATAACTAAAAAACTATTTAGATAAAGTAATTAAATTGTAGGAGAGCCATACTTCGGTATGAATCGACCGAAATGATACCACGGCGGCGCAGCGTTAAAACTAGCGTAAAGCAACGCTGTTTTGCTTCGTCGTATGTATGAGTGATGATTGTAACAATACATTATATTTTATAGCTAAATTATTATAGTATATAGGCGTAGATATCTATGTATAGACTCACCTTTGCTTAACGGGATAAGGTCAGGGTTCTTGTCATCAGCATTTTGAGGAGAATTCCTCTTCTGCACGATCACTTTCTGATTCTTTATCGAAGGTAGTGTTACTGCAATGGAAAAAAACATTTATTACACGTTTTCCTTAGCTGTTACTTGCTTAAACAATTGTGAATTAAGGGGGCGTCTTGTGACTGGCATCATCTATTATTTTTTACAAAATGGTACTACAACTAGTCGGTATCCTTCGTATTAGTTTGTTTTACGTGTAAAGTAATCGAAACGAGAGTGTCTTCGGTGCTCTGATTGGCCGGCTCTAATAAGCCAACCAATCAGAGCGCACTCTCGTTTCATTTACTTTAAACTTAATGCAAATCCGTGTTAAGGGTACAGTACTTAGTATTTTTCAATTAAACTCTTCAGTCTTATTGTGTAAGCTAGTTTAAATCACAAAAAAATATATTGAAGTATATAAATAGCAACTACGTCATCAGAACAATCAGAAGGCTAATAACGGCACGTTCTTCACTAATAATAGTAGCTTTTTGGTTGATTTATGTCCTGATAAATATTTTATCAGTATATTTAGTATATATTATTCATAAGAGTTATAAAAATTGTAAAAAAATATAAAGGGATTATATTTCAGATCTTTTCCCTCAATTATACTGTTACACAACATTGGTTTTTGTTAAATGGTATTAATGTTAAATAATATGTAATGTAATTACGAGAGAAAATTATTTGTGATAATTAAATATCTAATAATATCTTTCTCGTACTAAAATAGAATGAGAGACATTATAATCCCTTGTATAATTGATATTTGTTATAATAAAATTAAATGTTACATGATAATTTGGTTGTAATAATCTACAGGATCTAAGTTTACTGTTATTTATCACATCGTCAGAGTCATAGAAGTAGTAAAAGCTCCTTGCATCGGAAAAGGCCTTGCCTTAATATGATTATGATGTCGAAATTTTAATTTGGCAATGCCTTAAAACCAACCAAAATTTTAGTCCTCACTATCTGAACACCTCATTGCAAATAATAGAATAAATTTGACTATTTAAACATCAGATGCATATAAGTTTTTTAAAGAGTAGGTACTAACCTTCATAATCTCGTGATCTCTGACGTAGCTTCGTTGCGATGAGAGCGAGGCATAGAACAAAAGCGATGGTCAACGCAGCACCGAGGAACACGCCGACTGCCCAATTTACTTCCCATGCTTCTTGCGGTTCTAAGAGAAATAAAAATAATTATTTATTTGTTATCTCTTTTTTTCAGGGGGAAAATCATCCAATGACTTCTCTCGCCAGGGTAAGGCGAGAGGGAGTGTCAGACTCTTACTGACTAAAAACCACCCCGTTCCCACTCCTGCTTGTCGAGCCAGAGCCCCGGTAAACCCGCTAGGTAGTCCACAGCTCCGGATCAGGCATCAACCCTTTGTTATCTCTTAGCATATTACTATGTAAGGGCATTTGAGAAACTGGACACATAACCTAACCGGGAAAAAATCCTAACTCCGTGCTTAAAACTGATAATTTGAATCAGAAACCTCTTGCCCGGTAATCGCACTTATAATCATTCTACCAAAAAAAGCATTAAAAAATATTGTCAATTAAAAAATAAGTAACTAACCAGTTCTCGGAGCCAATCTGACCGCAGTTTCCACAGGAAAGGTGACATGTTCAGATCGTCCTCTTGCATTAGCTGCGTACACTATCAGACGCAACTGCCTGTTGGCTCCAAGTCTTCTTAGATTCCATAATGCACCTGCATTACTTGCGTTGACTACCAAACCTTCTGCAGCCCACACTTCCACTATGTAAATGCATTGGAGACCGCCTTCGTAACCTGTAAAAGAGATATGTTTAGAATACTTTGTGAGTGGAAAGGTTGACTTATTGTTAAAAGAAATATGTATGTATCTTATTAGACTGTATTTAAAAACCGTCCTTTTGTTGATACGTTACAACATATTTTTCAGAGTTGTAGTAATTAGGGCTTTAATAAAATTTAATTGTATTGACCAGCCTCGTTTATGGATCTTAGGACCAAAAAAAGAATTAGAATTAAAAGGGTAGGTAAAACGCTTGATTTTTTTATTCAAAATTATTCAAGGACTGATGGAATAAAGTACCAGGACCGCAGAACTCGGCAAGCGGCAAAACAAAGCGCTGACTAGACAAAATGTAGCAATAACATAACATGTATGGTTTAAAGTTTGCAACAATGAGGCGGTGTCAGCTTGCTCGTTCGCCAACGCGTATCCAATTTCTGTTAGCTGAATTTTACGTCAAGGCAAAGTATGCATTATAACAACGTTGAGCAACTCTGTTTAAAGTTTATATTACTATTTCACGCTGTCGTTTTATTAAATAATTTTAAATCATATCTACTGTCAGAGTGCTTGTTGGGTAAAAGGACTAACTACAGTGTACCTATTTAACGTATATTATATAGATAACACATTTTGCTAAAGCGATGGTCGGTGTTAACAAAGATATTTTCTTATTCCTTGTTTTTTTTTTCAGACTAGCCAAGAGTTTGCAACGAAGGACTCCTTCCCACCTTGGGTCAAACTAGACGGAGTATCAGACTCTTACTAACGAAAAACTGCCCCGTTGGTACCTACTCTTGATTTGAGCCGGAACTCCAGTAGCTCCAGTAACTCCAGCTAGGCCGTTCTCATAATTCTTTAATTCCTAATTTCACACAGTTTTTTTAAGGTGGTGGAGGTGTTAGACCGTTACTGACTAAAAACCCGGATAATCAAACAAAACATACAGTACCTATACAAAATTAACTTAAATTATTGTTTTCAATTTTAACAAAAAGATAATTTCCATATAAAATTACTTATTTCATAACATCTTGAAATTAATTCGATTTGTATTAACGAAGGAGGCCATACTTTTGACACGTGTAAGAATATGATTTCAATTTCAATAATATCACAATGTTTGATAAAATTTTATAATATGTAATGAGATGCTAAAAATAGAAAAATGTAATTGAAAATAATTTTCCTCGTGTTCGAAAAATGATAAGTACTCGTCATCATTTGACTATGAACGTCTTCCTTAAAAAGTTTGCGATGAAGAAATTAATAACCGTGATTGGTCTGAAGGTATATAAATATGAAATTTTGTTTGCAAACGTGATCATGATACAGGGAAAAAGCTAGTGTGGACCAACGATAATTTTTAATATTAATTTATTTGCATTGACGTTTAAAAGTATTCTATTTGAAATAAATAACTTGCTGTTGGTAGTCTTCAAACCCGCACTCTCTTGCATGAGAAGCGGTCTTAAACCTTCGACTCACCACGACATGAATATAAAATGTACATAGCTAAAATACAACTACCACAAATACAATTCGAGAATCCAACAATACCAAAATGTAATCAAATTCCGTCTCATCGCAAAACCTTTTTAAAATGTTTTCTACGCATATAATTGTACCAAGAATACTAAACCAGTTTAAAGGTAGACTCTAGTTTACTTAATTCGATTTCACGTAAATTGTTTAAGCTTGTATTCAATTACAAGTAACAACAAACCCAGATTACAGCTTAATTAAATTTCGACGTCACTTATTCGTATTTTATGAATACTCAAGGAGTGTACTGAACCGAATCTATCTTAACCTTTATCTGATTTTAATCTTTACGAATAACTTTCTTGTTTTTGGAGTAAGAAATTCAATGTTGTTTTGTTATTATAGAGGGTTATTTAATAATATAACTACTCTCAGTTTTTCTTCTGAAAAGTATATCATGCTTTTGTATACTAATTTAACAAGCACGGCGGCTCCAGCACGGCGTTGTTTCGCTTACGCCTGGTGGGCGGCTCGCTGTCCGCAAGCAGTAAGCACGTGGTCGCGAGGGCATCGCCACTACTAGTCTAGCTGGCCACCGGCCCTCGGCTTTTTTGTATTTATTGACGTTATAGAGCATATCACACGGCATTGGATTTATTTTATTTTATTTCTTGATAAATATTTTCTGATATCTATATTATCTTAATTAGTAACGTATGTCATATGAAAGGTAATTTAAATTACCTTTGAAATAAGAGTATTTTATTGTTTAACGAATATCTTTTTTTAAAGTTATAGAGGGTTCTTTAAAACTAAAAAAAGCGAATATGTCTCAGTTTCTTCGCTCCCAAGTGTATTTGACAAAACTGCCAATAAGTTACTTCGTCAATATCAATATAAATACTCAAGCTTAATACGAAATCGGTTACTAAAATTACCTTAACGTTATAATTTATCAGTTTAATAGCTTTCACCAAATTACGAAGTAATCTCACGGAATTAGTTTAATGATTACGTATATCAGAAGAAAGTGTATGTTTGTGTGTGTGCTGTGTTTATTTGCTTACAAGTAATATGTTAGAGTAATCAAAATATGTTTTAATGGTATATTTACGTTTATGGGTGTAACGTAAATACGTCACGTAATGTCATTATTTTTTATAAAAACTATCTTTCTCCTTCTCCATTCCATACGTGAATAAAACGTGATTTTAGTTAACGTAATGGCCCTGTAGGTACCCTGTACACCCATTTTTCACTATATGTGTTAAACGTTCCATGTAATAGGAAGTGAGCCTATTCCGATATACTGGGCACAATTTCAGACTCTGTTCTACTATTGAGAAATTTTCGAAAACCCGAAAATGTTCAGTAATAATATCTACTTTGCCTGAACTGGGAATGGAACCCGAGACCCCTTGCCAGGCAGTTATTCTAACGAGACAATTATATAAATATTTTATAAGATTGGTATTCTATTAACGTGTCATCATGTGAGACATTATAATATCATGTTTTAAAGTGATCATTATTTATCAGACCATTTTTACATACATACATACATAACCTCACGCCTGTTTCCCATGGGGGTAGGCAGAGACAATGGAACGCCAATTAAAATCTAGATAAAAGCTTCTCTAATAATCTGTGGTTTTGTATGTAATTATAACACACGATGTATTTTTTTTTACTTTGAAGTTCAATTATAACCCTTATTGCATACGTAATTGCGGGACGCGTGAGGGAACGAACTTCCTCACGCCCCAGCCGACGCGAAAGACACTCCGGGCGTCGGGGATCGCGTGACGATCTCCGGCCACCGTAAGTGCGGGTCTGCGGACGGCGAGCAAGGGTAGCTCGCCGCCCGACCAGAACCAGACCCGTGCGTGCGGCGCGTTGCGTTCCGCGCGCGCCTCAAAGAGCCATCAGACCACCACAGATGGGGCCCAGTAGGGCTGATGCTTAATCCGGAGCTGCGGACAACCTAGCGGGTTTACCGGGGCTCCGGCTCGACAAGCAGGAGTAGGAACGGGGTGGTTTTTAGTCAGTAAGAGTCTGACACTCCCTCTCGCTTTGCCCTGGCGAGAGAAGTCATTGGATGATTTTCCCCCTGAAAAAAAAAAAAAAAATGCATACGTAATTAGAAACTCATATTCATTATTCAACTCATTTATATTTAACATTACATCACATTACACACCACAATTTGAAACATAATTACATTTAGACTTAATTATAAAATAAAATAAAAATATGATTACATTAACTCAACTCTTACAACGAATACATTTTTATTTTTTCAAGCATAGACTCTTAATTAACGCAAAAAATCTTATATAAGTTTGTAATTAAACCTGCATTACTGACGTACTCAAGTCTAAAGCTTAAGTCGTGTACTTAAGTAAGTACAGGCATATTTGAGATCTCTGAGATTACTTAGGACTTCAGGTCGGTACTGCCGTCGGGAACTGTTTAGATAGTGTAATATTATATGTTTGAAATAATTTTCATACTGTTACTTGTAAAGGTAATTTTTCTAGGATGCAATGCTGTTGTAGTTGTATTATTAATGAGTGAGATATGATTATAGATTCTATGCCAATAAAAAATACCATTAAAACATAGGCACTTAGATATATTTTTTATGCCCAATTACCTGTTTCCATTACCAGTTCCTAATTCCACAACGATCTTTAAATTCCTAACCCCTGCTTTCTGCTTTTCTTATATTCTGCTGGTTTACTGGCTTATACCATAAAAAATATGCTTTATCAAACACCAAAATCGAGCCGTGGACCTTCCTCGATATAAACATAACAATAATACGAATTCATATAGACATTCTCTTTTTCTAAGTACAAAGGCAAAAACAAGCATTCCCATTGTTTAGTCAAAAAGTAAGGAAACGTGTGAAAACCTTAAAATATAAAAGGGCACAATTTCAAAGGCATTGTCTTAGCCAAAACCGCACGGGGATACCAGAAATATTTTACGGGAATTTATGCAAATATTCCCTTTGAGCATTTACAATGGAGTTACGATAGTCCGTTTGTCATTTATCACCGGCTAACTCCGCCTCATTTGTGTAGACCGTAAGGTAGAGTAAAATGTTGCCCACTGGGTTATGTTCATTAAATATTAGAATTTAAATGGGTGTTCTTTTTAACATTATCTAAGTTTATAGCTGATATATTTTATAAACAAATAGTTAAAAATTAAAATGTTCTATACAAGCTTACATCTATTATATTACTATTCATCAGTTAATATAAGAGAAACATTATCAGGACCTTAGGAGGATTGATTAGTGGCCTGATGCAGAAGGCAGTTCTCCTCGAAACGGCACGTATTGTGAGGAGGTTTCTGTTTCTGGAGCCTTACCACCGGTAGCTTGGACCATGTTCCCACTATCGGTCGACTCCTACTTTTATATTAATTTATTTAGTATTTAAAAATGTAATTTTAGAGAATTTAAATAAATATATAGATTTTTTTTTTCATTTGCTATATATATTACGATATTTTATTGTCATACGCCTTCAAAATTCAGACTCCGTGTTGTAGCTAAAAAAATATAATGAGCTGAATATTGACAAAAAAAATGGAAATAGGTTTTTCAATATTCTTGAAGGTTTTATAAAATGAAAACGAAATATAGCCTATTTAATTTTTATTTCCACCATTTAGGTCGACTTTAATACACAAAATTTTGCTAGTTATGTTATTATGTATAATCAGTGGCGATTATACCAGTATATTGCAATTTTATAGGCACAAATTCGCACTTATTGTTTTTATTAAAACATAACGTTCTTTAGGTAGGTACTTATAAAAAGTAAATTGTTGTAATTTGACCCAAATCAGATACAATTTAATGTTTTAATATTGAACAAAAATATACCGTATTATTTAAACTCATTATTGTGCTAGCACGTTAACGTTTCATATTGCTAATAGTAATTTAGGTAGTTTTTAGTGTTGTGTGATCTAAAACGTCAAAACATTTTCTGCCAATCGACTTTAGATGATATCAAAAGCATTCTCTTGTCAGTCAAGCTATAACGATCACATCAAGTCTACGTTCCAGTTTTAGATTTCAGATACCTGACATAACCTTGTTTAGAAACTATGTGACCATACAAAAGGGGTGACTAAAAATGGCGTCATAGAAAGTAAAAACCTTTTCAACCAAACTGTGCTTTTTCGTAGTTGCTCCACTTTATATAAAACTCAATATGGAGTAAAATGGAAAATGGATTGGTGGTAATAAAGATGTATTGGAAGATTTTTTTCCACAATCCACGGAGCCGATTTTTTTGATAGCAATTATTATGTTTCATTGCAGATTTTAGGACATGATTGTGAACATTAGAAAAATAAACTACACGCCATGATTACAAAAACAGTAATCAAAAGCAAACATTGCCAAAAATGTTCAAATTATTTCTAAATTTTTGCCAATCTTAGCTTTTTTGTAACCTTTTGCTACACATCAACCATATTTTAAAAGAAATATGTACAGATTACCTTAAATGTTTAGTACAATGTCTACATCTGAGCTCCTTAACCGATATAAAGATTCTTTGGAGTTAGAGAAATTTCTTAGAAAGAAGTTGGTTCGGAAAGTAGGACTGTACCATACCTATTACTGCTGCCAAGTACCACCGGGTACAAGTTTGAAGAGTGCAGATACCGTCCAATTACGGGACCATGTAAGTCTTTTTCAACTTTGTTTATAATTCAATGGGTTTATATGTTAAAAAATGACGTCGTTTTATTTAATAAATATAGGTTTGTCTACATTATGAGCAGTGTGTGATTACAAATAGCTTTTTAAGAGAAAAAATCATCCAATGGGTTTGGTGCATAGTAGTTTTAATCTTGAATTTTTTTTTTGTATTGGTCTAATAAGAGTTGGTATTTATGAGAGTTCGAAAATATATCTGCTGTATACGAATCTAAAAACTAAACGTTTGTAATTAATAGTCGCTTTCATTTCGAACATCTCGAATCAAAGAAGAATAATTAGCTTTTCATAATAAAATAAAAAGTAATCTTACAACTAATCACAGAATTAATTTTTAATGACAATTTTAATCAGATTAAATTAAAAATATTTTATCTTAAAAATAAAAAGAACATCTTGAAAAAAGGGGAAAGAGGTTTTCAAATAAGACTATTAAAACCTTGTTACCGCTAACGCGCAATGAATCGTTCCTCTAAAATCCATCTAATGACGCTGTAAATAAAGTTTTATTTGCAGTAAGCCGTTTCAGATCCCTGAATGAAGGCAAAAGTTACGTAAACATACCCTTTTGTTTGGAAACTTCTTGGCGGATTTGTTGGATCTGAAGCTAAATATCTTGGCGTTTTTTTCTTCTGTTTTATATGAAAAACTGAATTTTATTTTCTTCTTATTTGCAAATCTAAGTAGCACTTAAAGTGGAATTTTATTACTTGTCTTTATTTACACTTTTTCTTTGTAATTGTAATGGGAGAAGAAAAGAATGAATGAAGGATTATTTTGTAGACGCTTTTTAAACTTAGTAGCATTTTTTATTATTTTTCATTTAATTCTGGTGCTATACTTAGATATTTCAAACGTTCGAACTGTCACGTCAAAAGAATGTGACGATGTTACATAATTCTCATTTCTATCATAGAAAATGCAATGTGGTTTTTTCTAATAAGTAAACCTTATGCTCTAAATATGCTTACGTTCTAATTATTTCAAAAATTGAAAAAAATTGAGATCGTTTTGAAAAAAATAATAAAATGCTAGCTCCTAGTAACTTTTTTTTTGAGTGGAGAAAATCATCCAATGACTTTTCCCACTTTAAGCGAGGTGAGAGGGAGTGTCAGACTCTCATTGACTAAAAACCAACTCGTCCCTACTCCTCCTTTTCGAGGCGGAGCTCCGGTAAACCCGCTAGGTAGTCCGCAGCTCCAGTTACTAGGTAACTTAGAACGAAAATACAGATCAAAACATAAGATATTTTTAGATAGCTTGACGATCTAATGGAATCTAAACAGAACTATGGAGTACATAGATAACTTAGGTACACAATAATACCAAATTTATCTCAAACACTTAGAAAAAACATCCCTCTTACATACCACCCAGCAAACATGTAACAGCAATTCATATCACACACATTACTCTCTTGAAATATCGATACGAAGCGAAACCAATCGCTCACAGTGCCTATTTTAATAAAAATGTAAGTGAACTCGAGGAAGCTGCTTCAGTAATACCGTAAATCCGATCGGAAATCATATCCCTCATCGACTGATCTCTATCGGCCCCGAGAGGTTTTACATCGAGATAAAGATCGAGAACAGACTTGCTCCCACGCATATATTATTAGTATGAGCTACCTGGGGGCCTAGTTATTATTTAATGTTTTATTTTTAGTATATTTAGTATTCTAACCTTAAAAGAACTTAATTTATAGATGAATTTCATGTTAAGATATCATATTGATTGCACGGTTGGCACGGTGGCTGGGTAACGTTTAACGGGAACGATTTCTGCACAGAGCCACTCTTTGTGTGATCCACAAATATTTTTTCTGGGTCTGGGAGTCATTTATATGTGAACTTGTATGATTATAAACGCATCAACGCTACAGGAGAAAATGTCAGCGAGGGGCAAGGTTCATGTTTCTTTTTTTATAGGTTTCTGTTCGCCATCTCATTGTCAGTGTGTCAACAATTAGTGCGTTTATTTCTTTCTTACCATATGAAACATAGCAGCATATGTCACTATTTCATGCTAGTAGTGGAGAGAGGATGTTACTTCCCTGGTCAAGCTAGCCCATTATAATTACATATAATATACAAGTAGATCCGTTTCTTCCAGACCCTGTATCGAAAATACCACAATCGCCGACTTTGACTGCCTCAAGAATACAACCCACGACTGCTTATTCAACAGTTACCCCTGTGACCACTCGACCAACAAAACAGTCAAAGCCAGACATAGGTATAATGTAATCAAATGCCAAGCTCTGTGTCATGCATGATTCATGGTTTGTTACTGTATTAGCAAGTAGTCACCTAGTTATTCAGACATGATTATAGTCGAAACTAGGTAGCTGGTAATATTCTATTCCGTAATGTTGGAAACTATTGGGATTGCCGTGCCGAGAATACGTAAGAGTTCGTTAACTTGTTTTCGTATGACTAATGTTTTAGTATTTATGCCTTTTTGTACTGTACGGTACTCATTCATTGCATTGTTTTTATAATAAGTATTGTGAGACATACTCAATTAATTAACTCTATTAGCGGCAACGTCGCACAGACTATGACCGTGTCACGTCTTCTCTCGCAGCTCATGATGAAAAGTATCTCTGTGACTCGAAATTAGTAGAGCTTTTCTCAATTAATTTACGTGAGTAAAATGTGATTTTTAGTTAATCATTGCATTGATACATTTTGTCTTTAAAGGCATATATTTGAATAACTATATTATTTAGGTCCATACGATTTGAAATAAATTTATTTCTAAATATTTTTATACCCTACATAAAAACAAACTTTCCGAAACCAAGCCCCAAAAATATGTTCTACTTCGACACGATCAAATATCATCATCATTATCTTATTTTTACAAGTCTAATAATGTTCACAAGTCTACAAAACTAGAACAAAATTCAATTAAAACTCTCCACATACCTGGTAAACACATAAGGTCCAGCGAATCGTCAGTCAGGTTGTACACAGTACAATTGGTGGGCGGATCTGGCCTCGTCGCCGGCAGTAGTGTGTAAACACACGGCGTCACTTGCTGCCCAGCTAAGTTCGTTGCTCGACACGATAACGTCCCGTAGTCGACATCGGACACCGGTGTATACGTCAGCAGAGACTTGCCCTCCTTTCCTTCTACTGTGAAACGGTCCTGTGGATGTAATTGGTGGTTTTAGTACACAGATTGGTGTTTGGGTATTATTTTCGGGTTAAGTGCTAGGTTTGTGTTTCATTGATTCTGAATAGTTTAAGCTATTTTGGTGTGTCAGTCGTAAGAACCACGGCGATTAGGGATGATGATGGGGTATAAAAATAAAAATATATTTAGTCCATCAGTTAGACAGTTAAAGAATATTGTTAGACAATGAAAGACACGTATTTTTTATTTTGTCATTTAAGATAACAATACTTGGATAAAACGAGTCAACAATTAGAAGTGGGAGGAGGAACTACGTGCCTAAAAGTGACGTCACGCGATATTTTAAATTGATATATATTCGAAAGTATTTGTTTCCGTACGAAAATAAAAAATACGTGGCCAATATTCCAAAATAATGTACACGACGGACATTAAAATAAAAATTTGTCATCTACCCTATTATAAGATATTAGTTGGGTCAAATCTCAAGGATTAAAGTTGCATCATAAAGTATTTAGGTTCTTCAAAATTCTCAAAAATGCCACTAAGTGGTTGACAATAGGATAATCTCAAATTCTTTAGCGATTGCGATTAATGTCATAACCAAATTCTGCAGTATATTTTTAGAGTACGCCAGCCAAATTTTAAACCTACCAGAAATTCTAACGTTTGAAGATAAACTAAGATCAAAAGCCCTGGGACAATGGACCTATAGTTATCCTATCATCCGTCACTTGGCCCCTATCTCACGTCAGAAGCTATTCACATCCGAACTGAATTTGATTACAGACTAAAGCGAGCCCTGCAGTATTAATTGGTTACGTACTCAAAAGAGGAAACGTGGTCACGAATTAATACGATAACCCCATCGTGGGTACAGAATGGAATAGTTCTTGATCTTTTTGTAGTGCATTCTTTGAGGAATAGATTTGAGGTAACATTAAACTATGTCTTAAGTACTTTTCGTAAGAATGTAGTGTTAAGAGATTGTATTGTAACTAAATCCTATGCCTATATACCTGATTCTTGCTAGAATTACTAAAGTTTTGAAGCATTTAATTAGTATACAAATTCACAGTGAATTTTTACTGTCTAAAGTCTAACTATCTGGTTATGCCTCATAGTCGAACCTAACAAGTTCGATAAAGGGAATTATCTGAAGCATAAACGCTCTATTAGCTATTTCTTTTAGGAACACAGGTTATCGACCCCCAAAATCTTTTACGTACGTTTTCTACCAACAAACATACGTAAGCACACAAAATAGCACCTGTTAGTTGTCCCCATTCAATTTTAATGCCATCCGGTAACTCCCCCAAATCGCTTGTGCTTCCAAATCTATTGTACCATAAATCATAGCAAAGGGGCTATCATTATCTTTTATTATAACATATTAAATGTTTCCTACGAATGTGGTTTTGGCTGTAAATACACTATTTCTTGGCCTTCCGTTTGTGTCAAGAGGCAGTCAAGAGATTTATGTATAAGGAAGATGGGTTGTGTCATGCAGCATATTGGTACTTGTAGGCGGTTTGTGGGATTGGCGAACATATTTTCGGTTGGGGATAACATTTGTTGAAAAAGTAATCAGATTCGCACTTTTCTATTGTGGTGATTTTAATTTTAATGTCTACATTTAATTTTAGTCATATACTGCCGCATTCAGAGACATTTAATGAATAAGTTAAACCAGTTTTTAGCAATTGTTTTCAGTACAAAATCGTTATTAACGAATACTTTAAGTAATAAACATTAAATGTCTCTGAATACGGCAGTTAGTATATATTATTAATACTTCTAGATATTTTAGTGATTCTTAATAGACTAATGCTATTGCAGTAAGAGTAATGCAATTATTAATTGGTTTACTTACAGGGTCAACTTTGATGGAACCTGCTGAGTTATTGAGGGTCCATTCGAAGGTGTCTGGTGGTGGAAAGGCGTCGACTTCACACGTGACTGTTGTAGGCTCTTGTAAAGCTGCTCCTATTATCTTCATCTCTTTTCTTTGGCATAATGGTCTATCTGTGAGAGAGAGATAGAAATATTTAAAATATCGTAATGTAAAAACTAACAAAACACACTAACACTTTTGAAATATCTAAATAGTGACCTAGTACGTCGGTCTGTTTGTGCTTGTACTAAATTGTAAGTCCCTGTGAAGAAGAACGAGCAACAAACTACATCTATTTAAAAATTCGATAAGTAGTTTGTTTTAAAGAGATGTAGTGTTATATTTAAGTCATGTGTTAAGAAGAAATTTTAAATACTCATATACTACATTCAGTTCAAAATAGCACTGAGTATCTAAAAACAGAACCGAATTGCCTGCTCATCGAATCCAGTTTGCGCAGACCCTCTGTGCGATAGCAAACGCACATAATACTCTCGAGGATTGTTGAAAAACAAAACGAAATTCAATCAATCAATCAATCAGCATGTCAATTCAACGTAACACTTTAAACGAATTTCCTTGCCTTCGCAACAAATTTTAACATCGTATCCGAATATCACCGAATTATGTGGACGAAAATGCAAATTAATCTTCTGTCGTGCATTCAGAATTCTCCTTATTATGAATTTATAACCGTCCTTGTCCATCTACCGGCTAAAAGTGCAGTCTATCGGAAAATTGGAAACATATTTAAATCTTAAATTAAAATTACTATGAATTTTCGTAGAAGAGAATTTATTACTTCATCCATATTGACAAGGCTTTTGTTTTTTGTATCCATTCCTGTTTCCTAGGCTTGTGTTGGCTTACAATTTATTGATACTTTAATACCAATTTCATTATTCTTTAAGTATTATTGTTACCTATATGAAATTTATGTGAATATTGAGCGTTGAAGACAGGACAATGAAATAATTTATCGTTCGTATTTTCAATTGTGGAATTTCATTTTATTGGTTACTTGTTAAACAATGATAATGGAATAAAATTGGTGCTTTATTTTTATGAACATATGGGTTTGTTTTGCTTGAATAATAAGCAACCATGACTATCAAACATGAGTTTGGTTCTTGAGAATCAATAAAATGTTGAATTATTTATAAGTTTCTTTTTGTTTAACTAAGAAAACCCATGAAGCTATTCCAAAACAATAACAAGGACACCACAGCAAATCATATAAAACACAACCAACCAAATAAAACCATCTTTAAAACATTATTGATATAAACAAACACATTTTTACGAGACATTCCCTTACGAATACTCCTTACAAAATGGCGGAACTACATACCTATGGGTACGAGTATAACAATATACTTTTAAACAATAGAGAATCGACTGATGGGCGTCGTAACGATAAAAGGTTTTACGTTTTCCCTAGTGAGAAACAAAAGTAAAAGGAATGAAAATAAAGTAAACAACCTCCTGAAATAGCTCGAAAGAGACTCGGAATGAATATTGCGTGTGATGGGAATGACTCGCGAGGAATTTACTCGAATGTGGTCACAGTGTAAAATATATATGTATACAGTACAAGCTTCAGCCAGTGACTTCGTTCACATTTCTGTGGGATAAAAAGTAGCCTATGTGTTATTCCAGAACGTGAAGGAAGCAATCAGCTCTGCAGACAGACACCCGCAACATTGGTGGAGTTACAAGTGCGTTGCGTGGAGGAATAGGGATGATGACGGGGTATGAAATATAAAAATGTAATTAGTCCTTCAGTTAATGAAAAAATCTTTCAGACCTATTTTTTATACGGTCCTATAAGATAAAAATACTTTATAAAATGAATCAAAGCTTAGAAGTTGGAGCAAATATGTCATTTCTGCGTATAAAATGTACTAGAAATGACGTCACACGATATTTCAAATCGATACATCTTCAAAAGTATTTTTTCCGTAAGAAAATAAAAAATACGTGTCTAATATTTTAAAATAATCTACAAGACGGATATTAAAATAAAAATTAGTCACCTACTCTATTGGGCCTCCGTCAAGTGCCCGCACAATAGCAAAACTGCACATAACGGCACGATATTCGTCGGTAAGCGACGCGCCAGAAATGCTTCTGGTGTTGCATAATAGGGTAACTGCTGTTTAGCACGCGGGTCGTAAGTTTCTTTACCACTTCTAATTATGTCGGTATATGACTTAGTGACCAAAGCTAATGTATTCATAGACTTTTGTACTTATACGCTAGATAGACTCGTGTACTTTTACGCTAAATTATTTATTATAATAATTATATAAAACTAAAGTCTTTGCTTGTTTGTTTGAACGAACTAATCCCAGGAACTACTGGTCCGATTTAAAAACCCTTTTTGTGTTGGATAGTCCATTTATCAAGGAAGGTTATAGGCTAAATAACATTACGCTAGGATCAAAAGCAGTCCAGCAGAGCGGGTGAAACCGCGCGGAAGTAGCTAGTGTAAGTAGTGTAGTAAGTTTTGAGTAGACCTTTTGTCAGTCATTATTATATCTACATTATAATGTAAATAAGTAATAAATCTTTATATATATAATTCTTCTGTACGTGTGTATGTCACTGAACTTCTCTTAAACGACTGGATCGATTTTGATGATTTTTTTTGTGTGTGTTCAAGGGGATCTGAGAATGGTTTACATTCACAATTTTGTCCGCTTGACAATGTTTTTTAATTAAATTTTAATTTATTTGTAGTTGTTGATTTTGGAATGTTTTACATTGCATCCGACAGACGGCGCTACCATCGCAGTGTCAAATATTAATGACGTTAGATATTGTCATAACATTTGAATGACAATTTTCATCAAAAAGGTCCAGAATGTTTTAGCTTATTAAAAAAGTTTAAAATTTTCAAATTAAAGACGTGTAGACAGGACAACGTCTGTCGGGTCCGCTAGTGTATACATAATAAACAAAATGAAAGCGTAAAGCGTAGCGCAAAGTAAGCAAACTCATATTAAGGGTATATACTTTAGACTGGATTTATCGATAACACTTTTCGTTATAGTGACAACTATGACGTTGTTACAGATGAGTTAATGAAATGGTGAGCTAAACTACATTTAGGTAATATCATTAAACCTATCCACACAACCATTTTCCCGTCGATAGAATTAATTTACTGCCTCGTTGGCCCAGTGATTGCAACTGCGACTGCCGGGTAAGTGGTCTCGGGTTCGATTCCCTGGACGGGCAAAGTATTACTGGGTTTTTTCGGTTTTTCGAAAAATTTCTCAGTAGGTAGGTTCAGGTAGCACGGAGTCTGGAAATGTGCTCGGTATATGGCAATAGGCTCACCTATATACCTATTACATGGGACTTACAACATTGTAAAATGTGGGTGTACATAATGTGCACCTCTGCCTAGCACTTCGGGGATTAAAAGCGTGTTATAAAAAAAAGAATTAATTTACAAACATAATGACTAATACTAATACAACCATACTTGCGAGCGTGGGGTTAAGATTTCTAAAACGATGGAAATTAAAACCGTACAGCACTACCTTCTATCCATCAGTTTGAAGCACCGCCTACCCATTTCCCCGGTTGTTTTTACATCCCAGTATTCCCTAACGAAGCTGTAATAAAATATACTTAACCCAGTTTCTTCAACGCCCCACGTAGACTAATATTTACAGTAAAAATACTATGGCACTTAGTCTCATCTAAATTTGCGATTAAATTATTTAGAGATAGTTTTATGTTGGTAGATATTTTGATATTTATGTTTTGTGTCCCGGTTAGGAGAAATACTTAGCATAAAATGTTATACAGCCTCTTTCTTATTGAAATGTAAATGGGGTAATATTAAATGTCATGAAACAAATTTCTGTTTATCTATTTATATTATACTTACATAAATTTAAATAGTATGTACAAAATTGTTGTCCCAATTTGAGCTGATCTAGTTTTCTTATCCCTATTATTGAATCGAATTCTTTTTGTATGTCTTACCACTCTCTTTTACAAATATTCACATGCATATGACACCCAGACCCAAAACAACAATTTGTGGATCACACAAAGAATTGCTCCGTGCGGTAACGGAACCCGCTATAAGTTGCGTGGTAGCCGGTTGCCCAGTCAGTGTGCCAAACGTGCAGTCGAACTTTTGTTTTTTAATAAATCGTTTAATAAACGACATAATTAGGTACATACCTGTCACTTCCAAAATATAAACACATAACTCCAAAAAGCGCCTTATCTAGCTAATTATACAGGAGGTTTATACTAGATTTACTTACAAACAACTTGCATATGCAAATATGGCGACTTGCCGTCCCCTTCGACGTTGGAAGCGGTACACGTATACTGGCCCGCCTGAAGTCTGGACACGTTCCGTAGTGCCAGGTTTGTGTTTCCCGTCAGTATAACACCGTTCGCAGGATTGTGTTGCAGTAGAACACCCTGTGGACAATTTATTGCACTTTATTTTTGGAAGAGTATTTTCGTTGAATATTTCAAAGTTGGTGTGTTGGTGTCAAATGTAAGAAGTATGTAGATGTTGGTTGCAAATATTGGATCCAATGTTTGTGGTAGTCAGGTTATTGATGAGAAATGAGAATAATATATTTAATTGTCGAGGTTACTTGACTAGTTATAAGTTACATCAATGACCCTTAAAAGTTTTTTTTATTTTTATCAAATAAAAGAGATGACAGCAAAAGTACTAATAAAAAGGATCCGCAAGTAATGAAATGCATCGCTTTCCTGATTTTAGCACAAACCATGAAAACATACGCTCAATGCCGCAAAATAAAGGTGAAGCTCGCAGATTTCCAATCAGTATAAAATCTGGATATTACGAAACTACGATACACGTTTTTTGGCCATTGTGTCACGGTTCAATGCATTATTTTCTGTCCCGTAATTGATACAGTCATCAAATAAATTCACATTCGAATATTTGGAGATGCGAGTGCCACTAGAGCGAGTCATTGTTACGGATTAATACTTGATTAATTGGAAATTCGTTGGAATTTGTTTAAATAATAGAGTACGAGTGTAGGTATTTACAAAAATTATATTGATTTTATACCAAGTATACCTGTTCATATTATTTTATAAATAGGTATTGTATATGTATTTAACAACAATGAGGTTCTCATTAAAGTAAAAATAAGAGAAATAGGCGAAGCGACAAACTCAATAAAGGATTTTCCGTAGTGTGTAAAATTTATCGATACCAGGTTTCCAGGTTTTGACTAAAAATATTGTATCAATTTTTGTATTAATTAATTAATTAATACTCGTACTTCACAGTTTTTTGTTCGGTTGTCACAGAGATATAAAATGTCAAAACCGTATCGTATTCTCAAAAAGAAACTCTTTTTGTATACGTCCTTTTGATGTCCTTACATAATTAATTTTGCAGTACTCCCAAAATATTAACTTTGCATGCAGAAATCAAAAAGTAGTATACAATTCTTTCATTTGCCATTTTAACAGCCGTCGAAGGGGACGGTAAGTTGCTTAAAATAGCTACGGACAACATAACGGGGCTCCGGTTCAAAGCAGGAGTAGGAACAACATTGTTTTTAGTCAGTAAGAGTTTTATACTCCCTCTCGCCTCGCCCAAGGCGGGAGAAGCTATTGGATGATTTTCCTCCTCATCAAAAAATGTGTTGTATATGGGTAGGTAGGTATTATTTATGTATTTTAGTATAGTTATTAAAGCATTTTTGTTTGTCCCAGGTATATAAAACAAAAAAAAAGATTAGTCATCATGTTTCGTTTCATGTAGAACATACTTTTTCAGTTCAACAAGAATAATATTAATTGACAAACTAAGATAGACATTGTCATTGTGGAATAAAGACATTTTTAGTTTTGGCATAACTATTGTATATGTCAGAGTAGTAGCCCTAAGGGCGTATTTTTCATTGAACTCCTAACTACTTGAAAATTGAAAGATGGATTCTGAGAAGGTGAAAAGAAAAGACATTTCTTGGACATTATATCCCAAGGGAGTTTCGAGTGTATTGAACTTTGAGAAATTTGAGAAAAATAAGAATATTTAATGTGTTATTTTTTTTTTGAGAATTTGTTGATCGTAGTTTTAGTCGTAAGAATCAAATGAAACCTCATCATTATAACATTATGCTTTTAAATCTTCGAAGGCGGAAACAAAAATGTACGCATTTATGTCCACTTCTGTAAAAAATACGTCCTCTTAACAGGGCACACACCTATACCATACACTAAGCTACTTATTATTCTGTCTTTTTGTTGATAAATTTGCAAGAAACTAAAAATTCCTAGTTTGCTTAAAATAGACCAAATTAACAAACTTAGTAACCCATTAAAGTTAAACAAATAAGATAAGTGAATCAAATATTTATAACTCTTGGCCAACTTAATAAAAGTCTCAATAATAATCTTACCAAATCAAACTCAATGATTCAATTGAACACTCAATAATTACATAAGTTGAGGTAATCACAAACTCATAACTGAAATTACTTGAATCATAAAATACGTAACTATGTTAAGAAATTATTAGGGTTAAACATTAGAAAACTTATTAATCGTTTGTTTTATTTACTTATGACTTTGTTCTAGTTTAGAAGTAGGTAAGAAGCTTTATTATTATTTTTAAACATTTATGTTTTTATTATGCATATATGTATTTATGTATTTTTGACAGCTGTATCTACAGCGTACAGATTATTGGTCAAATATTATGGTAGTGTTATTGAAATATATTAAAAGGGATATTCAACAAAATCAAATAATTCAATCTTAATAGGACATGGTATGAAATTATGTTACACAAAATGAGAATAATTGAATGTGTAAATTGCTCCTTGCAGATACATTAAATTGACTCTTGATTTATGTATGTATAAAAAACCTAAGCAAAATTTTCCAAAAATGTAATAATGTAAGTCCTCCTTAAATATATGAAACAATACTTCCCACTTCAAACATTTCCACGATAAAACAAACATAATCAACCACACAGATTTCTATTCAAAATTAACTGACATGCCATTTACAAATCCCTGTAAATAAACAACTAATTTGATTACCTTTATTGGTTCAACCAAATGTAATACCGATACGCGGCCATCATTAAGCCTCTCTGGTAAAATGACATTATCATGACATTAATCCCGATTGCCATGCGGGATGTAAATTGATACACGTTGTACAGAAGCGTTCAAAAATATCTACACAATACACGAGCAACGAACATGTGGGTTTTCGAGACACCATGTAGAAAATTGACCTTTAAAATAATCCCGCCTGTATTTACAATTACCTACAAAGACAAGTTTATATTAGAACGAGGAATTTGTTTTAATATAAGAAGTCTTATTTGTAGAAGTAATGAGAAAAATATATGGATGATAAAATTAATAAGGGAAATAGGCAGGAGTAAAAATAGTCGGTATCATTTCGCCTTTGTCATGAATATTTATAAGCCTACACAATTTGGTTGGTATATTTTAATGGCATTCCGTCTAGATTTTGGATAAGACACGTGTAATAAAACCTAAAGCGTAGAAGTTGAATGTAAAGGTGTTGTTAGCTTGTTAAAAAAAGTTATACAAAATTATAGCAATAGCTACACATAATACAATTTCCATAGAAAATTATGTATTTATAAATACAATAGGTGAATTCATTTAACAAAAATATAATGCACGTTTAATATAATAATTTTGATTCATTATGTGCATAATTCGTGTAAGTATTGAAAACTCGTAACAATGGCTTATAATACCACAATTCAAATTAGATGTCTATTATAATAATAGAATATTAAATAGGGAAGTTGAGTAAATTAATAATGAAATTATTTAAATTGAAATTACCCGTACGTATACAAAGGCTTGTATTTTTAGTTTTGTACTGAAATAGAAGCATTGCAGCATTTTGGTTCTATTTTCTGCAGACATTTTAGTTGGTACTGTCAGTGGCGAAACTTGCTAAGCAGGGAGGACCAAAAATGTGTTTATGTGACTGGTTTATTTTCTCTTATAGACTATACATTAAAGGAAGGTATTATTAAAATAGTAATAGCAATTTTAAATGATTTATTCTTGTGATTATTATATGAAAGAAATCAATTAAGTAAAATATTTGAATCTCTTTTGTTATCATATAGAGCAATATTATTTACTCATTCTCTTTCTAAATGATTCAATTTCGAAATGATTCCTTATTTTCTTCGCCGAAGGTAACAGTAACGTAATACATTTTCGTTCTGACTATTCAGAAATGCCTTTACATGTGTCTAGAGTAACATATTCTCTGCAAAAGCACTTTGCCCAATAACTTTTGGTAGTAACAGTACTACGTTTGTTGGCAAAGTCCGCTTCGTCCAATTGTGTCATGCGCTAGTCACATGGGAATCACGTAGGATCGGAAGTCTTATTCCCTAACTCCGATTGCTATCAAAATAGATTTTGCTTCAACTAGCCAGTAGGTTTTTGCGTTTTCTACTTTATTTTTTAAGTTAACTGTACCTTCCGTGAGGTAGGTACGAAATTATTTCGAGAGTCAACGGTTTGTTTAATTAAGGAAAATGTAAAGTTTCATAAACAAATTCAAGTGACGATAATAACAATTGTGTAGACATAAGCTAGAAAAGGGATTTATCGACATTTTCTTATATAGAATGGAAATATAAATCAAGAATTTATTACTCACATTATGTTCCCAAACAACTTTGTAGGCAGGCGGATTGGCATCCACCTTACAGCCGAAGTACACGTCATCACCCTCCTCAATGTCATTCGGGTTCATCTTAGCCCCAAGGTGAATCTTTGCTTCTGGCATATCTGTTCACAAACAAATTACAACCTTAAACCCTCATCCATAAATGTAAATTTCAAATAAATATTTCCGCTTTGATGAAAGTAAACATGAAATAAAGTTCTTAAAACGGGTACAAAATTGCGGTTCAACTGTTACATCGGATAAAGTGTTGTTCATTTTGTATTGGATGTTTAATAACTTAATCTTGGCTTTTCGGGGAAGCTGGAATCGCTCAAAAAGGTTTTATTTACAAACAATCTGGGATACACGACAAATTAAGTGGTGAACAAAAAGTGGAGAACAATACCTTATAATTACATGTGTACGAGAATGCTAATAGCTTTTGTACTAGTACTCATTATACATACGTAAATTTAGGTTTTTAGTAGCTTAAGGGTGAATGTATACTTAATGGAACCTATGCTTAATATATAAAGCTAAAAAAGAAAACAGAAATTGGGACACATAATTGAATTGATTCAGTGAATTAGAATAAGATTTTGATATTTCTATGTATTCTACTATTAAGAAATTTGTAACACATTGAATAGTAGCCAATTAAAGCTAAAGACTTATGCCTGTTTGTAACACTTGAATAATTATTTTTGTGTTGCATTGACAATTTATTAAGAATGGCTATGGGCTGTAAAACATCACGCTATGATAAATAGAAGCTGAGTAGAACGGGTGGTAGAAAATACGTAGCACCATCTATAAAAATCCTTACATACTTCATGTGTTTGCTGCCCAATGAGAATAAAATGTGTATGATTATGATTAAACATAAATATAAATGTATTGGGATTTATAGCACTAATCATTTGATAAAGAAAAAAATCTTTATCAGTGTTATTTTAGAAGACATTGTAAATTTTAAATCTTTGTGAGGAACAAAATAGTGATTCTATGTTTAGTTTCACTTCTAAGAATGGAAAATCTCACATATCGCTTAAGATTTCACATGAATTGTTTATTTATAACTATTACGTTTTTAGATATAAATCTCGTTTTCTGAAAATAATGAATAGTACGAAACTTGATATCGATTTTAGTTGAACTCATTAATTGTATAGTTATAATACAACACTAATTTAGATTTAATAACCTTTAAAGCAATTAATACCTATGAATTGATTAAATAATTTTCCTATGTTGCTTATTGTTTTTATTATATGTATCGTTTATTTTTTAATTATTAAATATGGCACTTGTTTAATGTTTCTATAGAAATTTATTTTAGCAATGTTTTTGTATAAACAATTGTTAGTTACTAGTATTGCAACTTGAAACAGGATATTTACCATGTTTTTCGATTTCTATGAGTTTAAAAAAACAATGTTAGTTAACCAAAATAAATAAATAAACACTACTTTTTATTAAACCTTTTGAACAAGGCGTTACTATACATTAAGTTAGAAAATCATTTAAAGGTACTCCAATACTTTATTATACAACACAAAAACAAAGTCAAACACTCAATTGTTTAAATTCGAACCTTTCACCTAAAATCATAAAGTTGTTATTCAAATAACCGTCGCACTCAAAAGGTTCCCGTTTGAACTTTTGCCTATCTCCCAAGAAATACAGAAAGTCGTAATTCTTAGTGTTCATAACAATAAAACTTAGTATGTTCTCACACGACACGCGGCAATAACAGTACAGAAGTTTATTACTCTCGGCGTACACAACGATATATTATGTGTTAATATTTTATAATTATTAACATAACATCAGTATGGTAATTCTTAAAAGAAGACATCCAAAGTTTGTTTACTATTCACGTAGTCTTTTGCTTGTTATGAGTCACATGTGTACATATCGATATATTTACTACGTGTTAAAGTTTTATAATAAATAACAAATACCAATATGGTTATTTGTTAACTGACTGACTGATATGACTAAAAGTTTCTTTACGCTGTATGTATTTTTTGCTAGTGATGTTGGGAGTCTCGTGCATGGAAGCAAACGTACGACATACATTATCATGCGTACACTACGATATATTTTGTGTTTATATTTTATAATTATAACATAACATCATGTATAGCTATTATTTAAAGAGGTGATCCAAAGTTATTGAACATTTCACATACTTGTTTGTTAGTGATTTTATGAGTTTCATTTCAGGAGGCAAACGTACGACATACGTCATCATGCGTACACTATGATATATTACATGTTAGGACATACGTCATCATGCGTACATGCGACATCATGCATACATGCGTCCACGCACGCAGCTCATGAGAAAGAGTAACTCTGTAGCTCGAAACTAGTAGAGCTTTCCTCAGTATATTTACGTAAGTAAGCCATTGTTATTCTTTAAACTACTTAACACTGTTTTAGATATTAAAATTTGAGACTAAGACACCTTGTTTCCATTTTCCTAAGCTGATTTTGTAGTACCTGGTCGTCGCATTTTAAACTTCTTGATGGACGAGACAACTAGTAATAAGTCTTATAATAATAAAGTATAAAGTTACTTCTAATAAACGTTAATACCAAAACGACTTTAGGCATAATAATTTAAAGTTGAAAATTGTTTATTTTAGAAGCTCTTAAACTTGTTATTTTACTACTTTCCAGGGTTATAACAAAATAGTTTCAGTAGCGAGTTTTCTGCGAACATCTACCGTCTACGGTGTGTAATCAAAACTCGGTTTTTATATAGAAACGAGGCCGTAGTAAGTGCTATCGTTAAAATAACTGTTTCTCCTCTCATTAGGAAGCCCACGATTGTGCGAAGGTACGAAGAGTTACTGGTTTTACGATCCCTTTCCATTTCCTTCCACTTATCGCTGGTTGTGGCTATCATCAGTTCATTAATGTGTATTTTATATTTTTTACTGAGATTTTTTTATATTTTATGTGTTCTTTAAAAGAACTGTTGGGAGTGTACGTACTTGTGTTAGTTATGTTTACGGTGGCAAAGCTGTTATCGTGGTTTAAGTAATGTGAGACTTAAAATATAAATTTTAATATTACACTAATGCAGTTTATCACAATTATATCTACCATTTTTTCATATTCTTAAGTAGATGTTTTGAAAAAAAATGCATATATCTTTAGTCTAGGTACTTTCAACTAGGAAATACTGACGACTAAGCATATTGGAACCTTCCTGTCTACTGGTTGTAAATACAGGCCAGAAGTATATTATACCTTTAGATTTATCTATTTTGCAAACTGTAATACTATGCATGACCAATGTAATGAAACCACACATAGCTCCACAGTACATTTTATATTTTCCATTTCATAAAAAAGCGCAGTAAATAACAATTAGCATACATTTTAATTTTCAAAGTAACAACTAGCGACGGCTGCTCGTAAAAACTCACAATATGGGAAAATATTGACGAGTACACACGCTATGTGTTACGCAAATTACTGGGAGCAACATATTAGCTTTTAGCTTGGCTAAAAATAAGTTATTACTTACACGAGTTCATAGAAACATATAGGTTTGTTAGTGTTAATGTTAAAATGCTAAGTCGGTATGTTTTTATGATTGGTGATAAATTGAAAGTACCTTTCGCCGACGAGCATGCTTGAAAAGACTGATGACTGTTGATGAAGTGAAAGATTCGTAGCGATTGGCGTTATCTCTGCCTACCCCTATGGGAGATAGGTGTAAGATTATGTATGTATGTAGGTATTTAAGTTGGTATGTTTGTTTTTGGAAAAAGTTATAATAACAATTTATGTATAGGCAATAGGGTCTTTTATTTCATAGGACTCATAATTAATTAGCGAAAAGTGGGTGATGCATAATTACACGTGGATCTAACCTAGATTAAGGAATTTGAAGAAACCACATTTTATTACACTATGTGTTGTGTCAAAGAAATTAATACCTAAAAGGCATGTCAATAAACTCCACATCAGTATGACTCAAACAAAAAAAGGGGCGAGGCCTGTTTCTCGGTAATCTTGAAGTAATCGTCCGATATGCCGCTTATTAATTGCTCTAGAATGATTACCAACAAAGCTATGACAATTAGAATTATGGCGCTGCACGGCACATTATGCAAAATACCACTAGCTTAATTGGTTTTAGAGGGGTAGGGGGGGTCCCACAAAATGTATGGAATTTTGGTTAGAGTAGGCTGTTTATGTAGCCTATATTTTGATATTGGGAGGTGTATTAAATGAGAATATATGTATACCGATTATTAGACACACACACACACACACACATACTCATACATACCAAAAATTGTCTAGGTATAACACACAAGATTTGCTTTGTACAAATTAAGACACCTTCTTAGTAATGTATTTATTACACTTGTAAGATATAAAAGAGCGGTGCCGCCTAGCTTAGGCATCCATATGCTTAAAAGGAGACGCCACCAACTGTATAACTATGTATAATCCTGTAATAACGAAATAAAACCATTTTGATAGTACTTATTCAATTTCAATGAAATGAGTTTTTTTGCTTTTATGATATTCCCAGAGAAAGCGACATAGATGAACAGTCTTTAGAAAAGTTGAGACACTATTAGTCCTTTTCAGCTCTTACAGTAAAAAAATCAATGAATCCATTTTTTTGCCACTATTTCTAAGGATCAATTTATATGGATGTAGCAGATGTAGTATCTAGTACAAAAGGTTAGATTTGGGCTTTACCATAAAAAAACATAAGTAGGTACCGTGCGTAAGTTGTTACACTTGTGTCAAACATAGTATAAACCGGAACAGAACCGTCAGTTATTGATACAATTTAATATTAAAAACACCATGTCCATGTAAATTTTAATATTCGTTCAGATTTCATTACTAAAAAACATTTATTTTATCGTTCAAAGTAAATTGATCAATTATTTCATTGAACTCTCACTCGAATTATTTATTGTTTGTAAAAGTAATTGTTTACAAAGTAATATGTATTTGTTTAATTAATAAAGCATTCAATGTTTTCATATTATATTAATTTATATAAAGTACTGAAAATCGTTGTGTTTATCTTTACATTTTAAAATATTGCGGCCTTTATTCCTCTAAGAAGAAATATAGTATCAATAACCAAACATTTACATATAGCATTAATATTATTATAGTTTTTCACTAAACATACGTATCTGAACTTTTCTTTATTTGATAAGGCGGTTACCGAGCAGACGGATGTCCTGGTGGTAAGCAATCGCCACCGCCAATAGACACTCGAAACACCAGAGGCGTTACAAGCACGTTGTTCGCCTTTTGGGGGGTTAGGAATTTGAGGATTGTTGGAGATTTGGAGAGGAGACCAATTGATCCTCCGGTAACCTCACTCATACAATGAAACACGATGCAAGCGTTGTTTCTTTTTTCGGTCGAGCCGGCCCATTCGTGCCAAAACATGGCTCTCCCACACTTGAAAACTTACGATACTTATAATAAACTACAAGATTATTTCTAATTTAATGTTCACGTACTCTTTTTCAAATTCTTTTGCAACTTTTAAAACTACCAAAAACATAGCGTTTTGCATTTTCCGAATTCTATAATTAAGGCAAATATTTAGATTCATACTGGTTTTTCTACCTTCCTAATTGAAACAAAACAAATTGATGGACAGTTTAATGCACTGATGGGTATATTCTGCATTGCAGTTGTTTACAGCAAACTAATTAGTGAAGTTTCATTGAAAAACTAGCCTGTTAAAAATATTTGTTCTGTTTGTCGGGTTGGGAGGCTAGTTGGAGTATACTACACCAGTCTACTAGTTCAAAAGTGTCTACTACCGAGCAAAGTCCTCGTATGGTGAAGGAATGATCATTCATCAACACACTTGCTTAAGGTTTGTTGGTGATTTCAAACTTATATATAGAAATTACTAGCAGCTTACGTTCTCATGGGATGAAAAGATCCTGTCTCTACACCAAGTTTCATTAAAATCCGTTCAGTAATTTCAACCTTTTACCTTCAAAGGTTATCAGTAAAGTCTAAATAATCAGAGTACCATAAACTAATAATTCAATTGCGATCTTATCTTAACGTCATACGTTCCAGATTGGATAAATTCATAAAAATAACATGCTTGCAATTTATCATGCTAATCACAACTAATAACTGATTTCCCAATAGCATTACAATGACGCCTCTTATCATCTGAGATAGACAGCATACTATTATCAACGAGGCAATCAGTCTCAATTGCACAAAGCGGAAAATCGGATTATACCCTACGTTTCGGAGATTTATTTAGGCCATGCGAAGAATTATAGGACATTTCGATTTTCACAATATTGGTAGTTGTGTCCTGAGTTTGACAATAGGCTCTACTTTATATACAATTGGTAAAACAAGGTTTTGGTAAACTCTTCAAGCTAATATTACATGATAATTATAAATATTAACTGTACGCACAATGCCTGGGTAACCGGTTGCCGTGTAACGAGTCCCGAGTTTGATTCCCGCACGAAACTCTTTGTGTGATTGACAAATTGTTGTTTTGGGTTCGGGTATATGAAATACAGGATCAATTCTCAATGCAGGCAATACTCGTTTTAAATATGGATATCATTTAAGTAATCATGAAACATAAATAACTATGTAAAGGTAATAGTAGATGGAGCTCAGTAGTAAGTTATCAGAATATTAAACAAAGCACGAAAATATCACACGCAATTCCCAAAAAAGCACAAGAAACCTAACAGAATATTTCGAAATGTTATTCAACAACACTATAAGTAACGGATAAAAATTTTCCAGTATTCAGCTCCAACAAATACGTAAATGTAGGAATAAAAATAAACTCATACTCACAATACACGTTCAACTGCAGTTTGCTTTCAATGCTAGAATGGTTGAAGTTCGGATGTTCCGCTCTGCACGTAAGAACTTGACCATTATGGTCTTTTGATGGCATCCATTGTAGTAACGATTCGGTCTCGTTCGCTTCCGCAACACCCTGTTTCAGAATTATGTAAATATTATATTTTATAAACTTGTTGTTTTATATTTTAGTACGGATCTGGTTGAATTTTTAAAAATGATAGTGTTTAAAGAGAACTTGTTACAAATCCATATTTGAGGCAATCTGCGTGGATTGAGGATGCAGATAATACAATGATGATGTGATCAAAGATATTCAAATTTTTCATAGTATAAACCGGTAAACGAGCAGACGGATCACTTGATGGTAAGCAATCGCTGCCGCCCATGGACACCGAAAATACCAGAGGCGATACAAGTGCATTGCCGGCCTTTTGAGGGTTAGGAATTTAAGCATTGTTGGGGAATCGGGGATTAGGAAGATTGGGAAGGAGGGTAATTGGGCCTGTGGTAGCATAAATATACAAATCACCGTCTCTGTGCTACACTTACCGAATCTTTAGTGATGGCTTCTAGTCTCTTGCCACCAAGCCACCACGTGATGGTGGCTGGAGGTCTCGCCCCCATCGTCTTACACCACAGCTCTGACTTCCTACCGACAGACAGAGGCTGCTCCCTCGAAAGTATTTCTACTCCTAGTGGTTTTACTGCAACAAACATTTGATAATGTTAATAATAAGTTGTTGATTTGGCTACAATATGTAACTTTGAAATTTTAATATATCCTCAGGATTTTCGTTAGCTTTTTATTAAATAGATAATTGAAAAGGAATTCCTTGTACAATATTTACAAGGCTTGAATAATTTTACAAACAACAGAGTCATGGTAAACACAAACATGACTAGCTCGTGCCTCAAAGAATAATGTACCAAACTAATAAACATTTAAAACAGTCCGGACAAAGAACAAGGCATTTGTATTCACAAATGAGTTCGTGTTGTAATTTCGATAACATCTTTTCACGACAAGGTAACTTTAACTACCAATCAAAAGTTTACCTCAAACAGTTCATTCTAACCTTTTAGTTAGTGGTCCGCGATACATCTGATTTACAGTATTTAGTAAAAAATATAATCAAGACGTTGTTTATGTATTCTGTTCGTGATTTTTATCTGAAGGACTTTTATGGTTGAAGGAATTCATGTTTTGGTTGTATAAGAGTGCTTTTCCAAAAGAGATGTGCTATGTAGGTATGCTACGAAGATGTAATAGCTAAGCTATGAAACTATGTGACCGTTTCCACTGATACTAAGCTATGTAGCTGTGCGAGGAAGACGCGCAGCTCGAGTATGCGATGTATTGATAGTAGGGAAGCCATCCATAGCACACATCTATTGAACGCATCTTTCTATATAAAAAAGGTAGGTACCTATAGACATTCCACATATAGATAATGTATTATACACACTATATACAGACTAGAATATGAATGAGTATGTGACATTCTGTCACAGACTAACTTAGACTTACTAGTTGAGTACGGACAGTTTTTGATGGAGTCTCTGTCAAACTGTCAGACGTTGTAACTAGCCCTCGATATTAAATATTCTGACGACCACCAAGGGATTTAGGTTGTTTTGACATTTTCTTTTGCTTTTGTTTTAATAATGAGGGGTTTTGGGAGGTCATTATTGTTCGTATCTGTTTTATTAAGGGTTTGAGATAAGCTGATGTTTCTTTCTTGTTAATGGGTTTCGATCTAGGTAACGAATACAACATGCACCTGTATACAATACGTAAATATTTGTTTTTATAACATTTTGGTTTTTGACAGTCAATGTTAGATGTAGAAAACCAAAGCAAGAAGAGTTGGTGAGATTTTTATTTTAATTACGTCACGTTATTTTAGACTATCTTTCTCACATGAAATGCTTACGTCACAAAGTAACTATAAAAACTATTGAGGAGACAAATACATAATACTGCTAAGACGACACGTAAACCAATAATATGTAACACACCTGTTAGCAAGATGGCGCAGGTATATCTACAAGTATAATGAAATACGGAACTTATGTATATATTTTTCGTAAGTTATTAATTTGTATTAAGGTTATGACACCGTGCGTAATGAAGAAATACGGTTATATTTGGACTCATAATATATTTGAACATTGGACCTGTTGGAGTATAAGGATCTGTTTTAAAAATATCTACACCTATTGCCCCAAAACGGCAATAGAATCTTTTGACTTTTAAACTCAACCTTCAAAACCAAACTGTCGTATTTGTGTATTTTATTTAAACTACCAGGGAAGCAGAAATAAGTTGAAGCAACGTGTATAAACGACTTACTAGTTCATCATCTGCAATTTGATATCACAAAAAATGAACAGCCGCGGAATCTACACTCTGAAATCCAGTTCCACGCTCATATAAAGCGCATACTAAAATTCTGGAACTTTTATTTAGGTACTCTGAAGATAAAATCCGTCCAACTGAACACCATCACAATAAACGGTTTTCTCCATTCATGTGTATGTGCCTTATTTGGAGGAAAAGTCAAATCTAGAAAGGTTATTGGTTTAGTCTCAGTTCGTTGATTCCCCGAATATTGGTGTTAATGGCTCCTAATAACTGTCCGTTATGAGCGAAAGAATATTGCAATCCTTATTCGTTTTCGTTCCTCGATATTTTCTCATATTTGAGCCATTCGGAAATATTTTTGTGTGTACGTAGTACTGTTGGCATTGTTTTATTCGTATACCATCTAAACACATGTTTTACTTTTATTATAATTGTGTTTAATGTGATACAAAAACATAATTATGTAGGTTAAATCCTTAGAGAGTTATTTACAATTACATTTTTTTATGGGCGTGAATGTTTTACGTACCCAAAGTGGTTGGAAATTAATGGGGTCTCTCATTATTCTTTTGTGTTATAAAACGAAATGTGTGTTACATGATAAAATTAATTAAACTCTTTTTACACCACCTGATTTGCCTGCTTTTTTAATGTGGACTAATTTAAAACTCTGTCTTTCTTGAAATTGTTATAATATGTTAAACTCGATAGAGCTACATAGAGGAAGGAAAACAAAAATAAAAGCGTTGGAATAGTAAAAGTAGTACTGCTTAGTACAAGGTCGAATACAGAAACGCAATGTTGCTTATTAATAAAATCTATAATATAATAGGTACTTACAAAACAAATCAATTTTCACAGTAGTCTTCTGTGGCGCAGCTAATAACGTGTTATCAGCAGTGCAAGTATACAGAGCTGCTAAATGCGCTCTCGTTGCATTTCTAACGACCAAGGTCAAGGTCCTTATAGGTGGCGAGTAGTCCCCAGCACTCAACGTAGCCAACACGGTGTCACCTTGAAGCCACTGAATCCGGGGCGTCGGGTAACCTGAAACAAAAGTTACAATAAACGATACAACACAATGAACCTTCTATTGTTCCCAAACAACATTACATCCTACGTAATGAGAACATGATTGTGCTATTTGTTCCACAAATGTAATATCAATTTTTATACAAACAATTCTATATTACGTAAAAAGAATTAGAAGCAAAAAAATTGTGGATAACTTGGTAAAGTTAAAAAATGTTTGGCAAATATCAAAAGGCTGACATCAAAGAATCTGTTGTCGATAGAATGTCCAGGAGGGGAGAAAATAAACGATACATTTCTATCAATTTTATTTGAGTGGATACAATTCTGATGAGTCTGTTCAAGTGATCGTTTGTGTCTTGTTCCTCGTATTTTGTACTGTTTATATTACGTTTGGTGATGGCCGAGAGCCCGCATCTCAAGCACTGGGTCTTGACACCAAGTACCAATGAGACTTCAAAACGATTCGAGGATTTTGTTTGTCTTTGATAGTATTGACCAGAACGTGTAATAAGTGTGAAGATCAATATCTATTGGTATGTTTTGTTTTCGGTTTGTTTATGAATTATGAGGAGAATTTTGACTAACATTTTATATTTTTTTTTTCACTAATTTAGGAGTTATCAAAATCTATGTAAGTAGTTGATGTAAAATGTTTGGATGTGATTAATTTTTTTTTACTCATAAAACCTATTCACAGCAAACTTTGCCGTCTATTTTTTTTCTACATTATATATTTTTACCCGACTTTTTATTTGGGTAAAGCTAATTTTGAAAACTTGAATCACTCTTCTTTTAACTTCACAGATAACTTAGTTATTATAATCCGTAGTTTCACCATTTCAACTTTTGAATTCATTTCCCAGGTGAGTCGAGATGTAGGTCGAGTTTTCTGCTATAAAATAAACATTTATAGCTCCCTTGTACAAATTACTCTCGATAAAACTGAGATGGAATTGTTTTCTAACAAATTAATACGGGCATTAGCGAATTAGGTATATTTGTGGTTGAGTCAGTTTTTGAAGCTTGGGCTACAAACATGATCCAGAGCTGCGGACTACCTAGCGGTTTACTGGGGTTCCGGTTCGAAAATCAAGAGTAGGAACGGGGTAGTTTTTAGTCAGTAAGAGTCTGGCACTCCCTCTCGCCTCGCCCAAGGCGGGAGAAGTCATTGGACGACTTTCCCCGCTCAAAAAAAAAAAAAAAAAAATAAGGCTACAAACATGATCCGGAGCTGCGGACTACCTAGCGGCTTTACCGGGGCTCCGGCATGAAAAGCAGGAGTAGGAAGGAACGGGGTGATTTTTAGTCGGTAAGAGTCTGACACTCCCTCTCGCCTACCCATGGAGGAACTATTGATGATTTTCACCCCTCAAAAAAAAAAGGCTACAAACACCTCAATTGGCCGGTGGGTTGGAGAAAGCAGTTTAAAAGGCTCAGGTTCATCAAAGAGCGTTGCTGCTCGGTCTTTGTCAAATGTGCAGTCACTTAGTCGGCTCGAAATCACGGAAAGATTAAGCGCTGTGACAAATTCTACATCTTTTGTTATACTTTTGCTAGTAGCTAAATGTTTTAGGGCGTTCCAATATTAATATTTAATACATGACAGCATAGTTTGAGCGGTTTACTGGGTAACCGGTTGCTGCGCAACGTGTAGCAATGGTTCGATTCCCGCACGGAGCAACTCTTTGTCTGTTCCACAACATTGTGGTTTTGGGTCTAGGTGTCACGTGTATGTGAACTTGTATGTTTGTAAACGCACCCACGACACAGGCGAAAACCCTAGTTTGAGACGATTTAAAAAAAAACAATGTACCTATAAGATATTGACTTTTACGAGGTGGAGTAATATTATTTAATACATTACAAAACAATCGTATTTTAGTTACTTCTATAATATAAGGTGTAATATTCAATACACCACTGAAATGCGTTGAATGTATGTTTGTGATACACTTACCTCCTTTAACGGAGCATATCAGTTTGAATTCTCCTCCTTCGTGGTAGGGACCCGCTGTTCCTGATATTTCTTTCCCGTACTCATCGAAGATGACAGGTTTACTTGGAAGCTCTGTAAAGAAATATAATGGTTCATTTCTCGTAACTATTAAATTTAACGTTAAGATCTTAGTTGTTATATTTGTTCATTTTTATAACGAGGTCCTTATTGTGTTGTCTGTATGGTATTTTTGTCCCAACTAACGTTCCATCCAGTGGTTCATCAACTTCTGAATATTAAACTTAAGTTTGAAGCACAATATTCAGCTAAGGCTATATTGTATTTGTTTTTTATTTTTAGTTAAGTACATTTTTTTTCATCAAAATTTATTTTGACCGCATATGACTACTTTTATAAGTAACGTTATGTGTCATAATTAATTAATCATTGCATTGGTTTAAAACAAAACCTGTAAAAGAAGAGAAGAGTAAAACAGATAATAAATAAAAAAATATATAAAACTGTCTTGTGAACTAATAATACTACTATGAACACAAACAATGCCATCTGCCATATAGCATGAAACTTTAAAAAAAATAATAACAAAAACAAGTCCAGGTAGTGAAACGAAGTCACGATTTAAATAACTCCACTCGTTGAGCCGCGAGTATTTTATTGGCTGCTTATAAAAGGGTGATTACCTCAACAGCTAGATTGAATCAAAAAATTACACTTAAACCTGCAACCCGGTTTTAGCACAACGAATTGTTTTATGCACGATATAGCGATGAAAAGTTCTATATAATTTTAAGTACTTTATGGTATAATTTAAAGAGCTGTATTGTATGAAAATTGTGTATTTTTTCCAGTAAAGAATCTTGTTGGGTATTTTGGATTAATTTATATATACACTAGGGCAATGGTGACATATGATGCATGTATTATACATATAAAGCTTCTTCTTGAATCACTCTGTCTATCAAAAAAAAATCCGCATAAAAATCCGTTGCGTAGTTTTAAAGATTTAAGCATACAAAGGGACAAAGGGACAGAGAAAGCGACTTTGTTTTATACTATGTAGTGATTAAAGTATCATATACCTGTTACACACTAAATAACTAACATAAAGTTAATTTAATCACACGAGAGTTAGAATACAAAATTGAGTTTGTTCATTTATGAATTGTTCTTAACAAACAAACAATAGAATAGTACTGACTATGCTACGTCATTGAAATCCTTACAAAACAGTAAGCTACTATACATTTTGAAATCAATAACTCCAATAATAGGTACATCCATACAATCATTTCCACTAACAGCCGCATAAATTTACAAGTCAGACACACCGAAATAACTTAGTATATTCAAAACTCGATTACCGTCAAATCACTCGATACAGTCGGTATCGATTCGCAAGATCGAAAAATATGCGGATATGCCATCATCGGCAGATATCCCCCATTCTTGCGCCCGAATACCGGGAAAATTCTCATTTCAGTCGGCCCACACTTATGTGTAACGTACGAAACAATGAACGGGTGGCAGATGTTCATTTTAGTAAGCGATACCGTTGCACGGTATGGGTATGAAAGCTTCGGATGATTGCCGACAACCTCCTCTGAATACTAGTAATGCAGAACCTTTTGTTTTGACTCGACGAAAATATTTTCATTTCCTCGACCACATTCGGGCGTACCTAGTTTGTGTATCCCTATTTGAGGATACCCGTTGAGTGCCTTTTTGCGATTCACCGCGTACTGATTTCATTTTGATTGTGAATAAATTTTCAACGATAACATGGGTAAGCACTATTGTTTTTGCGTTGTATTTCGTGTCGAGTGTATTGATTTGATTGTTTCCATTATTAGTAGCTACATACGTAACAATCGTGTTTGTTTTTGCTGGATTTATATTTTGATCTACGGATGTTTTTTGTACGTTGATAAAATGGTGATAGTTTGTAATTAGACACTTTTGTTTGAGTATAGTAGGTAGAAATAATGATGAGTATTAAGATCAAATGTCCTTAATGTAATTAATTAATTTAATTTAAATTAAATTACGACTGCCAATTTCTGTTACTAGATCTTATTTTTTAATATTACTAGCAATAAAACTTGTCTTTTTGAAGTTATATAATTTACAAGACAAATTGAAGGATGTCACAAAATGTCACAAAACGAAAACGGAATCACGTCGGTAACTAGCTGTCTATTATAATTTGCTCGAATTTTCTATTTAATAGAAAGATACAGAGACGGTTCAAGTCTAGGGCGAAATTATTTGTCAAATATATTGAATACAGAAAATATTTGTTAGGATCGAAAATTAACACATTTCATCTGAGAGAGAAAAAAAGGGTAAGCAGGTTTAATTTATCTAATTATAATATAAACTGTGTAGTTTGTGTATAGTTGGTATACAGATAAGTCGTATGGTGCGTAAGTAACTTCGAAGCTGCAGACGACCTAGTGGTTCACCATGGCTCCGGCCTGAAGTGTTTTTTTAGCCAGCAAGAGTCCCTCTCACCTCACTTAAGATGGGAAATTGAATAATTATCCCCCCTCAAAAAGAGGATCTGATTAACTTGAGATAACTCAAGACTAAACAACGGATTACAACAGATTGTGTATCAATACAAACAATTAAACCTATCGTCACGCTGATCTGGGGTATGCATAAGCTATGGTGCATCATAAGCCTTGATCTCTAGGGTAAGCCCATCTCCCCAGGCTTTTAATGGCCATTGAAAATACACAAAGCATTTGTTCCAATTCTCGTATGAACATCTATGAAACACAAACGTGACATAATAGCTAAAGTTCGCCCTCCAAGGCTAGTAAAGTTAAGAAAACGTTCGAAGAACTTATTTTCGAATTGACTAGAATTTTTGTATCTTTATCCCGAATCGCTTTGTTGTTTTTTAAAGGTTGTCCCGTACTTGGATTTTCTCCTGTATCATAGGTGCGTTTACAAACATACAATTTCACATGCACATGATATCCATACCCGAAACAACATTTTGTGGATCACACAAATGTATGATGTCGTTACGTTGCAGCCAATTGTCCAACCACCGCACCAACTGTGCAATCTAAACAGTCTGTGCAGACAGGTTTTCTAATAGAACATAACAGGTGAAAAGTTGGTATAACGAGGGCCCCAAACATACCCACTCTATTTACCTCTTTTGAAAAATAACAGAGGGAAAAAACCTTTATTAGAGTATTGACTAACAAAAATACTGGTTACATTTTCCCCAAAATTTTCCCTTCGACACTCTCGAAAATGAAATCTCATACATAAAGTAAGTACGAACCGCAACCACTAAAGCAAAAGGCAGCAAAATGTGTTTCTTTTTCTTTGCCAATAAAAAAGTTTCCGTGAAAAAAGTTCGGTCGTCCGTTTAACTTTTTCGTGTTGATTTCGAGTCAGATAGAGGCGAGGAAACGGGTCAGAGCCCCCTTTTACCTCTGATATCGAGGAGTTTCATTACATAGATGTACTTATGTACACTGCGAAGATTTCCCTTAATAGAATCTATTAGCTGAACAAAGAAACGTAATCATAGCTAATTAATTAAACATTTTCATATTCGTGTATGCTTAGTGTAATCGTGTTAATGGTATTAATTTTGAAATTTGGGATTAGTGGGTGTCTTGTTGGTTTAGAGATTGTTAATATAAATTCTATGTTAATACAAGATTCTATTATCTAACAAGGCTAACGTATAACAATTATGTGGTTACTCGATTTTACCACAGACCTCGAAATTTACAAAAGTGTTTTCAAATACTAAATGATCGAGATTTCAGTATATTATCATTGTTTTCTAGGCTTTTACTTGACAATAATCTCGCTTTCTATTACACTCACTGAAATAAGGAACCTTTCTTCACCGGCTCCATTTTTTTTAAGTCAGGTAATATCCCAAAATTCTCCTAAATTTGAAAAATACTATGCTAAAACCTGCATCAAAATCGGTTCAGCCAAACGCAAGATAATCGCCCATATACACACATACTGGTCAAACTAAGAACCTCTTCCTTCTTTAAGTCGGTTAAAAACAGAGCACTTTAACCACCCAACATACAAAGAAAACTACTACCATCACATCTTTTCCTTCCCCATTATTTCTTTGTTAAAGAAACACAGTACAACATAAACAATAGCTTCACGAAACACAATAAAGTCAACATTAAATTATCTATTTGATAATTGAATGAATCGAATTCGTACCCTCTTTGATAGAGGATATGAGGAAGTGACACATAAAGACGTTATTGCTTTTGTAAACAAAGATGAGTCGACGAAACTCGTGAAGAAAATGTTTTAATGGTCTATTTTTGGGATGGTTCAATGGAGGTTTCTTTGGAGTAAAGTGAGTGGTAGGTGATTTATTATTTTAAACTACGACTTGTATATGGGTGCTAGGAATTCTCGTTCTTTAATTTTATGATAAGAATGGATTGTAGTTATTATGATAACTGCCTTGTAAGCTGAGTGGTCGCAAGTGCAGGTAAGGATTAAAGTCTCGGGTTCGATTCTCGCGCAAAGCAAAGTATTATTGGTTTAGTATATGGCAAAAAGCTATAGGTTCATTCCTTCTTACAAGGGATTTATAAAATAAATTTTGAAAAGTCGGTGTACAATTTTGCTTTATACAGTGGCATTGCGTGCCATATTAAACACTTCTGCCTAGCCCTTCGGGGCTAACGGTGTCACTTATTTATTTTTTTATTTATTTATTAAATCATTACCAGTATTCACTGCCAAAACTAAAATAATAATTATCAGTATCATAATCTAAATAACATCTACATCATAGCCTAAATAGTAGGCAGTATAAAATTTTACACGTCGTTTCGTCTTTAAGACACAAAAGGTATAATAAAACACTTAAGGAACCCCCTCTTAGTCTTCTAGGCCCCTAATTAACAGGCTGTTATCTGTTTTAAAGACCTCATTAATTTCTTTACGTCTTAGGCGTGAAATTTTTTATAATGTATTTTTCCTACCTTTTCTGTACTGTTCTTTTTCTAGAGTGCAATTAAGGGAGGATTGTCTAAGATTATGTAAAAGGTGAAGGTGTTTTTTTTTATGTTTTTGGGAACAGTGAGTACAATTTCTCTAAGGAAAGGAAGATCCTCCGATCAGGTGAGGTGATGATGCCTGATGCCCACCATGCTTTCTGCCCAACTGTTGTTCGATGAGATTTTCTATCCATTCGCATGTGCGATGTAGGAGTTATGACGTCATCCGTAGTCGTCGATTGTCTATATGCGACTTCTGTTATGGTATGACAATGTTTTGTATAGTGTTGCTTAAGAGTAAGGATAGAGAGATTGTTTGAACGATCTCAATTTAAGACTATCAGATATAGTAAGAAAGAATGGCTAAATATAGATTAAGGAAGGAGACTTATCACGTTTAAATGTTTTACTTACAAACACTCCAATCAATAAAATGCAATTACTTTATTCAAAAACTTCATGCAATACTTGAATTTAAACCTTTATTCAAAAAAGTAGAATATAAACAATTTTGTAAGCTCAACCGTACCTGTTCGCTTTACGTAATATCTAATTCTCTTCATGCGTCCTAAAATTCAATGTAAGTTTTATGCAAAAGAGCAGTCTTACTACCGAAAGTCAGTGTCGTTTCCGAACAGTTTGCGAGATTTTATCTCCACCCAGCACTAACACTAAAGTTCCTTCAATACTGATACTTTAGGGTAACAGAAATTTCGTATTGACACGGACATGGGGATCTCAGATTTGTTCAAAGAACATCGTATCTAAATGGCTCTTTACGGCTCAGGTTGAAGTACTAACAATAATTCGACATCCACCAAAGCCCCTTTATTTTGTCCTTTGAAAGATAAAACGTTGAGATAAATGCAATATAAAACAGGTACAGCTTTAGATTTACAATAAAAGATAATGGAAATCCGTGGATCTTGTTTTTATAAGGTGATAAATGTTTATGTGAAAAGTGGACCGTTTTCATCACCTCTCTGACCTTGAAGTGGTGAGCTTGACATTAATCGCACGGAATTGTCATTCTTGGGGCTAAATTGGTTTTTTGATGGTTAGTGTCGTGACCATATCCCATTCTTGGGTTCTGTACGATATGGTTATTTCTTTGGAGACTTATAATTATTTCAGGCCAAAAATAATTCTGTTGCTATCCTGGTGAGTGTTGTTGTGGAACAAGATATTTTGGATAATTCTTTTTCTAATCTAAAGTAATATTGATTGAGTGTTAATGTAATAATTTGTCTCGTATAATGAAATTAGTATGTGACTGAAAGCTTTGAGGTTTTTTAATAGCAGTAGAGATTGTACAATGGTAATAGACAAACAGTGGGTAGTGTAAGTGATATTGAGTTCTAAAATAAACTCTGGCTACCTATCTCCACAAAATCCTACCTATAAAGAAACTAGCGACGTGACACTTTGAGCTGAATAATAAAACAGAAGTACTCTATTTAACGTGTCAGAGTTGATGAGGTCATTTTACCAAATTGCATTTTTTTAGATCGCCATATCCATTTTATTATTCACTCCTCATTCTAAGCCTTAATCCTTCATTCATAAAACAAAATGTTGCTCCTAACAAATATCGTAAAATGTAAGAAGCTCGTAACATAAGCAGGTAATCTATTTTACCGTCGTCTGCTCATCCCGATACACTCCAGGATCTGGTAAGTCCTCATAAAATTTTAATTTCTACTGACCCGTATTTTTACTGTCAGCGTTGGAACGTAAATCATCCTAGGGCGTGTTTGGACTCCCCTTAAACTTTTCGTGTTGATTCGACCAGGATAACAGAGGGTCAAGTTTACGATCGTACTAGTTTTTATCGAGATTGCCTCACGGTACGGCTCATAGCTTTTGTTGGGCAGCCATTTCAAGGTGAATTATTTTATTAAAATACAAAAAGGGGAGAGCAGATACGGACGCGAGATTATGTGAGAATTTAAGAGTTTCACCCATCTGCATGGCGATCTCATTCAGATAGGCTTAATAGTTTCTGAATACGGACTATTTTAATTTATAAAGGAAAGTTTATATTTTAGCATCTTCTAAAAATATAGAAGTTTTTTGTTTGTGTATAAATAGTATAGTAAGAATAGTAGAGAGAAAGTGAACACTGAACAAATTTATAATTTTCACATTTCCAAATTGCTCGTGCGCGTGGCTTAATTGATACAAAATTTCCTGTTTACGAACTGCAAAAACAGTGTTCGTGTACACTTCGCCATTACTTTTAAGTAATACGATAAACGTAATGGCGACTAAGTGCAAATGCAAACATCTGACTACGAAAATAATTATTATACTCCAACATGCAGTATAGTGAAGACGGAATATAAAAAACACGCTTATTTTATATAGTTTCGTAAAGATTAAATGTTTAAATGAAAATGAAATTTAGAAATGGAAACTAGCTACGTCATTCTTTAGTAGGACAGTATAAACATACCTTGAAGTGACGTCTTTAGATATTTTAAATCGTAAGAAAGTCGAAGGTTTGAGCATTAACCACCACGCTTGCTCAATTGTAATTAGAAATTATTGAACCAGGTTTTTTAAAGATATTTTCCTTCACCGTTTGTCAGTGGTATCTAAATAATCTTAGAAAGTACATACATACAACTCAGAAAAGTTTCATTGGTACTTGCCGTTGATAGGTTTCAAACCCACACCCTCATGCATGAGAAGCGTCTTTTAGTCTTAAACCTTCTGGCCTCGACATCACACAGATCTAGAATAGCGCGCTATAATCTTATTGGTTATTATATCTGGTTATATTGTTATTATGCGTCGTTAAACATGGCCGTATGCCACAAATCGGTGTAATAATCGTGATGTGATATTGATGTAATCAATATGCTTGAGCTCAGGATTAACGAACGCAATTTGGGATTATATTAAATAATGTGGGATTTGGTGAAGTGTTTATTTAAAATGTAGCACATAATTGTTTATTAATAGGTAGATGGATAGAATATGTCTGCATGTGCATGCTATTTGCTTTTAATTCGAATTTCCGTGGAAACTGTCATTTTCTTTTCTTCTCCTCTAATTATTTCTTCTTATTTAAATGAGACCACAATGACGATGAAAATTAGCTTTTTTTAAAGATACAATAAAAAAAAAAGAGGTAAAAAGATATCAAAACATTAGATCTTTGACAATTTTTTCTTTACGTCACATAAATACACAACTACATGGTGATTATAAAACTTTATACTAATATGAAAAGAAACAACTATTTCTCGTAACACCTTATCGACATAATTAGGAAAATTCACACAGATTGTCCAAAGGCATACCTACAACCCACTACCAAAACTTCAATAAATTACTAAAGTGATCAGCGAACTGTATAATTTCGACGTCACCCTATTCCCATATTAATTTGAAATTGAAATTAACTGGAAGGAGCTCAATTTTGGGCAAGTTATAAGACAGGAGTTAGATTACTAAAGTCGTAAGCCGACCTCCTACAACCTGTTACATAGGGTATTGTCGGGGTTAAATATATGGAGCATGTCCTAATCATTGCTAATGCATATGAAACTCGGGGCAAACGGGTTCATTAGGACATTAAGAAAACATAGCAATCAAGGCTTTTGCGTATGTTGTTGAATCTTAGAAATAATCTTGACTTTGAAAAGTATATCTATAGGTATTATGCGATTTTATTTAGGTATTCTAAAGGAGTAGGCATGCACCAGAAAAAAACTCATTTAAATAAGAAAACTTGAACTCATGTCAAGCAAGAAGCTCAGTAGTGATTAACTAAAAGTCACGGTTTTCTCACGTAAATTAATGGAGAAAGGCTCTACTAGCTTTGAGCCACAAAAAGATTCTTCATCATGAGCAACGTTAATTTTTAGTTAATTTAGTATTTATGATGATAGTAATCATAAAACCTCTGTAATAAGTCACCCTTAATATTATTGTTTTGCTCGACCTGATGCGACATCTGACCTTGCGATGCGACAATATGAGCGAGACAGACCATCTAAAGTAATCTTCAGATACCGTCCTACTCTACTTTGCAGTGTTTGATATTGCCTACATCTTGCGTCGACGAAAATTTATTCGTCTCCAGTGCCAATCGAATAAGTATCTATGTAATGTTGATGTCAAATATTCTTATCATGTACAGTTACAAGAATCCTAACTTCCAACGACTTCTTATTCCCAACAATACAGTCACGTAATAAGATCAGACTCACTCATACTTCCATTACGTCCACAAAACCTGATAATTACATTGTCGCTCCCAAGGTCAATGTCCCCAGTCCCATTTCTACCATTCACCATAAAATGAAGTAATTCTCTGTAAAAATACGTATATTTCTCTCCTTAGTACCAGAAAATACTGAGCTATTTCCACGAAAAGCTCATGTTTACATAAGCTGAGAGCTTTTCGGACATGTCTTACTTAATTAGATTCCACTTTCTTCGAGAAAACGCTTCAATGTACTGGAGTGGAATGAATACGTATTACTAACGTACTGATATATAAATTACATCATATTTTTGCAGGAAAACTAAATTGGTTGGTTGAAGGGAAAGAGTTATTTGTAAAAGATTATATATCATATATTCTTTGAAATATGATTATATGAAATTATTATGTACTTTTGCTCGGGATTATTTTATTTATATTCGAAAAAGATTAGAATTATACGAGTAACGTCTTCCTCCAAAAGTAAGATGATCTTTTGCTTCGTGATAGCTCTTAGTAGTAGCTTAATAAATGTTTTTTGCCTCGTCACTTACATACAATTTGACTGCAAATTGTACGTAAGATGGCTGAGCCACCGGCTAGCTAGCGGGTTCGATTCCCGCACGGAGCTACTCTTTGTATGATCCACAAATTGTTGTTTCGGGTCTGGGTGTCATGTGTATGTGAACTTGTAGGTATAATTGTAAACGCACCTACGATACAAGAGAAAATCCTAGTGTAGGTTAAAGATTTATATAAAAAAAAATAGCAACAAAGATTGCCTAAAATCTGTACAAACAATATATCTTAATTTACCTGTTCAGAGCATAAGCGTGATATAATGTGACATCTACTGAACAAATAATAAAACATAATAAAATCAAAAGCCTATGCGTTTAGGAATGTGAAGCATGCTAATTTTAATTAATTTAATGGTGCGTGATAACTCAGTGTTAATTCGCGATACTATGTTCAAAGTCAGACATGGCCTTGAGGAATGATAGCACCGCAACTATATGACGTCATGTCGTTTGAAAATGAATTTAAAAAAATAGCTACCGACGAAAATGTACTATTCTAACATACAAAATAAATTTATAAGTGTATTATTTATAGCCGCAATTTAGAAATACATTTTTAATTGTACTTTTTAGCCTATCTAGTTTCGTTGATAGGAGTTACTGTTTGTTGTTAATATTTATGATTTTTGAATTTTGTTAACTTTTAAAATACAATAAATAGCCAGATATTATTATGAATTTGATTGATTCAAAGATGGAGTGTACGCCTTCGCCTACTGATCAAGACGTTGTAGGTTCCGTTTCTGCGCCAGATAATTCATATCTAGTAATCAGTAATCAGAGTCAGCACGAAGTATACAATTTTCCTGGGTGTGTATATCAATAGATTCACCCTATATCTCATGAAACTCATAAACATGACGATTGCAATCACCGCCACTGGATCGAGTCAATAAAAATAAAATAATTGTGTGGGAGAGCCATGCTTCACGAATGGGTCGGCTCAACCGGAGTGATATCACGGCCTTATAGAAAACCGACGTAACTCTTGCGTTGTGTTTCGGGTGTCAACGCGCGACGGTGATTGCTTACCATCAGGTGATCCATCAGCTCTTTTACCGGCTTATACCATAAAAATAATTTCGACTTACCTATAACATCAAGTGCGATCTTATAGTTTCTGGTGGGAGACACATGGAAGTCCACACGACACCTGTAGATGGCGCGATCTCTTCCTTTGATCTCTAGCATCTTCAGCCCAGCACTGGGTACGCTGTGCCAGTGGGCGCGACCAATGTAAGCCTCGTCCACCCAATGTGCTGATGGGCCTGGTACTCGAGTGTCGTAACTGTTGAAGAAAAATGTGAGTTTAGTGATGGTATATAAGTTTCATATTCGATTGATAAAGATAAAAATATTTTTAAAATCGTAAAGGTGTAATTTTATTATAACTTTCGTGAGACATACTAAATTAATTATTATGTTATCGCCGCGTCGTGTGTCGCGGAATACTGCTCGTGAATATGAGCCTCTAGCATGGCTTGAAACTAGTCGAATTCCTCGTCAAACACTTACGTGAGTAAGCCGATAACATAATAATTAATCGTACAGATTATTTTAGAATATAATATAAGGCTATCAAACAAACAAATTCCTGAATGAATCGTGGTAAGCGGTCATAATACGTTTACATAATTCAGTTAGTACACTATACATTTTACAACAATTTTCACTAGGTCCTTAGGTAACAAAAGAATTTAAGATTTACTACAGCAAGTAAATAGTTTACATAACGTGGCTTAAGCTCTTAAATTCCCGTCATTTCGCTTCTAGAAATTTAGTAGTGTTAACTTTTGTACGCTATTTTCTTCAGACTTAAAGTATTTCATTGTAAAATAAATGTTTTAACGGTTTTAATTTTCAGTTTGCAAATATGAATCATATTTTTACATTATAAATAATAATTATTTTGGATTTATTCGTTGTAGTTTGCAGTAATAGCCTCGTTTAAGCTTGTAAAACAAGCTGTTAAATGTTATACGCTGGACCCTAATATGACAGTTAATCTCGATTATAAAACTGTGTAAATAAAAATTTAGAAACTGGTTCAAAAAATTATAGCAACTTTTACTTCATAATGAATTATTAATGTAGACTAGATACAGTTCATTATCATCCCCACACATCACACATCACTAAATTTTCAAATAATTCATAATCAGGAATTTCATGGAACACCATAAACTTCCTCAAGGAAAACCCCATTTACTGGCAACAAGCATTCGTCTCCAACATTTAGCGAAGAGTAGCACTCTCCAAATGACATCAGTCCCAATTGTCATAGAAACTTCTATGACAGACGTTGCCGGCAGTCAGAAGCCCAAAAGTTTGACATGTCTAAGAATGTCATGTCAATCCTAGTCCTGAGAAGGACAGATGACAGTTGCATGAATTGCGTGAATCTGGATAAGGGTGATTTTCCACCAAAGATGTTCTTATGTAACTATGCTACGAGGATGTAATAGCTAAGCTTTGAAACAATGTGACTGTTTCCATTGATGCTAAGTTATGTAGCTGTGCGAGCTATATGTACCAATAAATATCATTACTGGAAACCAAACGCATCCACAGCAACGTAGCCTAGCACATCTCTGGTGGAAAAGCACACTAAAAGTTAAGTTGCTTTAGTTTTTAATATTTTTTGAAGATGTATAATAAGGGTGCACGCACGTTCTTAAAGAGCAAGGTTGATTTTCGACTGAGGATCGATTATATTAATAGGAATGTAAAAAAAAAAAACTAAACAGTCTATCACTGACATTAAGAAAAAATCTCAACGTCGCATTAAACATAAAATTTCTTCGAAACTCCTTACGTGTTGATTCATTATTAAATATATACATTTTAAAATTAAACCAACTAATGTATTTTTCATTAATTCTCGACTCTTTAGCCCACGGTAAAAGCACTATAAAGTAATTAAATACATATAAAAATTGCAGTTTTTAATGAATTTCTTGGTTGCAGGGTAATACTATTGCAAACGACCGAAGCGTTTATTACTGGCCATAATAATTATTGTTTTATAAAACTAATTATACTGCGTGGCAGTTGCGGTTATTAATTACACGGCGAATTAACATGAATGTCTGTATTATTCTGTATTTGAAATTAAATGCAATTTTATATTTTATTTTATTAATAATTTTTGATGTTGTTACAGCTGATTATGTGGTCAAAGTACTTGTATTTACTAGTTATTATATGGTATGTATGTAATTGGTTATTATAATGTGCAGTATAAATACCTACATACATAAACTCATGTGAGTAAATAAAAACTACAGAGTAACATTTTCGACGTTCTTTTTATACTTCTTTAATTTCAAATGTTATCAGGAATCAATTAAAATACGAATAGAATTAAGTAAACACACAAACAATTGATTAAAATGGTCATCCACCGTTGAGACTAGACTTCCATGATTCAGTTAGAATAACAGTTGGGTGCCTGGAGGAGCTAATTTTGTAGTACTAGGTAGTTATATTATGCACGTTCTAAGGCATTGCGAAGCTATTTCTACCCCTACCTTCTTTGAAATCATTATACCAACAAGAGACTCTCTTACACTGCATACCATACTGAATAAATCAAGTACCAAATTCATACGTATCAATATTTCCTCCACACTCAGTCGCTATGACAGTGGACACTGTGGACAGTGGACATGCAAAATTCATGATATTCAAACCGATAGTAATGACGCACTCGAATGATGGACTTGTCATCTCCGGAGCGAGAGACAGGGCTCATTATTTTTGGGAACATTCCAGAACCGTTTCGGCCATTTCCATTTCATATTTTTTGCTAAAAGATAGTGAGTCTTTTTAAAATACACACATAGTCGGTTTTTCGTCAAAGTGGGTGTGGAAAGCTGTGGTTGGTAAACTCTTTTGATTATTACGTTTTTTTTCGAATGGATAGTGTTTTAGCTGATTGATGGATTTTAATTTTAGTTGATGAATAGTGTTGTTTAATGTGGACCGGTTTATATTTTTTTGTTGAAACAATGCATTAAGTTTTGTATATAGGCTACAAACGAGGACTTTTACACGTCAACATTATTATAAAAGTCTAGATGAGCTTTTCATTCCCATATCTTCTTTATGATAAATTATTTATGAGGTATTAATTCTTTTATTATTTTTCGTATAAAATTACACTACATTCCCATTCTGGAATGGACTGAAGATGGTAATTCATTGAGCCTTCAAAATCTCAAGTTTTAACGTAATACCTTTTAATTGATAACATCGCTCCTATCCTATTCCATACTAGATTTCGTAGCCCACAACAGTAAACAACCAAAGCTTATCACTTTAAACCCATAAACACAGTCCAACATAAAACATGGCGAAAATCATTCAATAAATTGAATTAGCTCCTAAAATATTTCGCGCAGCTCCGGCTAATGAATTACTGCAGCAATAATAAATGGTGCGATACGAATCTCTCACTTGTATACTCGTCTACTCATCGAGCTACACAAGTCCAGTTTATCATGGTCTAGTATTGTATGACATATCCACATATTCAACGGTCAATTTATACTGGTTAAGTATAATTTGATATGTAACTGTGTTACAGTTAGTAAAATTGTTAGAGAATGGTTCTAGGAACTATTATAATACAGTCATTACTGCGGCATATTTTAGAACAATGTAGTAATTAACATTGCTTAGAGTGAATGAGTAGATTATTTTGGTGTGGAAATGTACCCGGTATATAGTACTCGTAATAGGGGTTATATTACATGGGACTTATAACATAAATAGTGAAAATTGGGAGTACATTGTACAGTGGCATTACAAGCCATAATGTGCAAATCTGCCTTATGCGTGACAAAAGGCCTGACGATCTATATTTACGATTTAAGTTTTATAATATATCCACCTAGGCACTCCAATTAAGTTGCATATGAATTTGTTCCAGACATAGAAAGGTTTGCTAAATGAGAATTGTAAGCCCACCTAATACAATTTTCAGTTATGTTTGTTTTTCGGAAGATAGACATATTCTCCTGACGATCTACTGTAGCTAAAAGTAAATAGCAAAATAATATATTCCCTACTAGAAATTGGACTCAAAAACTTCAAATTCGGGAACTAAAGGGGATTGACCAACTTGTATGGGACTTTGGCTATTTTTGAACAAGCACTTCAGCTAATAATATATGTTTAATTTATTAGTTCATATCAGTAAGAATGAAGATACAAACTTAGTTTTGTATCAAGATTTATATTTAGATATTTTTTTACATTTTATTGAAACTGATTATGCATGAAATAAAACATTTTTTTCTATTAAATTGCATTATTAATCCGATTCATATGTAATTAAAATATGGTCAAGGAACTCGGCAGGTGGATTAATAATTTTCTGGTACCTTGCCCAGCTTAAAAACCAAATAATAGTTATTATATGTGCACATCAACCTACTGTTCTATGACCCACCATGCAGTTGCAGCAATAATATTTTATGGCTGTCCTGCCTTTAGTGTTATTTTCATATAATATATATACAAAATATGTTTTTCTACTAATGTATTAATCTACTTTGTATTTTCCCACGCAATCAATTGGAGTTTCAACACTCACAATGCAAAAGAACAAAGCGAATAATTTCTGTCATTTTGACGAAAAACACAACAGATTGACAGCAGATTGGCAGCACTAAAGTCAAATTCAAAGCCAACTACTACAAATACTTGGTCTTATCATAACAAATACCAATAAAAATCGATTTTTTTAAGTACAAATTGATACAAAGTTATTAGCGTCAGACATTTACTAAAATATAAATAAAATTATTGGTAAATTACATTTTTGTTGAGCAGCCTGTTCAAAAATAGCCAGATTTGGACAATTTCCTTTACAACCCCAACCCAAAGAGGCAGTAAACTAATTGATTACATACACATACAAACCCGAATTTACTCACAAAATAAATCACCCTACCAAAACCCCCATTCACATAAATATTTCAAATCGACGGGACAAATTCGATCAATACTAGTTCACTCAAATTCGCAATCACACGCTTTATTTGAACACAACTCGTGCATTGTACTAAGTCTATTGGAGTCCAGTGATATAAACTGTCTAGTGCTTGAATCAATACGGGTAGCTAAACTGCTCTGCGATTTAGCTCCGGTTAGCTACAACCGTACCACAAAGCGGTAACATCCAGCGTTGGTAGGTACTATTAATTTGAAGTGATTTACATCTGAAGCGGCAGAAGTGCAATGGTTGGAGTGAAGAGTAGTTGAAAGTTTAATCTCGAAGATTTTCAGTTGGTACCTTCGACGATGGTATTGTTAATTGATTTTCTGTTTTCTCTGAATGGCTTTGGATTTTAATGGGGAAGCAACTGTTGATAGAAACTAAACGATTGCGTAGTATCAGTTTACACAACGTCACGCCTTTTTATCCCCGAAGAGGTAGGCAGACATGACTGTACAATGTACACCCACTTTTCACCATTTGTGTCATAAGTCCCGTGTAATATGGGTGAGCCTATTGCCATATATTGGGCACGATTCCAGACTCGGTGCTACTACTGAAAAATTTGCGAAATACGGAAGGCACAGTAGTACTTTGCCCGCCCTGGGAATCGAACCCGAGACTCCTTTTTCGTCAGTCGCACTTGCGACCACTCGCCTAACGAGGCAATATTTGTACATTTGTATTCTAACAGGCACGTGCTTACGAGTATTACTAGGAATTACGAATTGTATCACAGATTTTCAGTATTACTGTATCATATTCACAGTCCCAGGGAATGGATTCAAAGAATTAGTTATCAGTAATCACACCAGGGATCACTAAAACGAAACAGCCAAAATAGAAAAAGAAATACCAACTAAAAGGCAAATGAAGGCCGTATATTCCCATTTACCTTCGGAGCACACTCAATAAATCGCCGATATAATTACACGAATGAATTTCACTGCCAGAAACACCAGCCCACAAGCATATTCCGTGGAACTTTACACGAATATTATAATTAATTACTACGCATATAACACTAAAACACGAGCCATGTTTCGTATTCCTACTAACGACTTCAGGTGACACGGTGCGTAATAAGTTCATAATTTGATAATAAAATTTACGACACTTCTGTCGCTCCGTAACACTGAAAACTGGGGTGCCAATTATGCAAACTCCCCAAGAAGTTCTAGCTTTGTGACTGACTGTCACGATTTGCGCATTTACTAAGCGCAAAATTAACGCTCTCTATTCAATTACATTGTATTTAATTAAATGAAAATTGAAAATACGTTGGGATGAAACTATTCAATTTCGCGTCGCGTCTCCAAATAGATTGGCGGGCATAAAATTACCATAAGTGTTTTGACGTAAGCTTCTAGTGAAGACGTATTTCTGTGTCCTGATAGTGCGAAAACGTGTCGCTATATGCTCGGTAGATAAGCGAAACAACAGCAAGGGACGTGCCTTCCCACTTTAGTGCGCAGAATAGATAAAGTAATGGAGAATGCTTCTGTATTTATTCCGAGACTATGTGACGTTTGTAACAATACGTTTAACGTTCAACATACATGTTTTAGTTTTGCTATAAACTTATTATTTGCTTTGTAGGTTGAATGTCATGACCACTCAAATATTCGGAGTTGGCGCTTAAACAATTTTCACTAACACAACTTCTAGTTCGAGAAGAAGTAATTTTGGTTTAGTTTTACAGACTTGTGGAATGTGTAACGAATATAATGTTTCAAGCAAAAAATTTTATAAGTAACTCAATGTATAGTTTAATCACCAAAATAGTTTTTTTTAAGGGGAGAAAATCATCCAATTACTTCTCCCGCCTTGGGCGAGGCGAGAGGGAGTGTCAGACTCTTACTGACTAAAAACCACCCCGTTCCTACTCCTGCTTTTTGAGCCGGAGCCCCGGTAAACTCGCTAGGTATTCCGCAGCTCCGGATCAAAATAGCTTACAGTGGTGTTAACAAAAGTATAAAAACATATAAAATTCACTACAACTATTATATTTGATAAGCAAGCCCATTGTGTTTCCATATCAAACTAAATTAAATTTTACCTGTTAATGTTTAGAATTCATAATTGAACATCGTGTTTGTTGCTGCTAATTAGCCAATAATCAATTAACTACTGACATGAGATTGATGTTTGCGTTCAACGTGTTCTTGTGTTGCGAGCTCATCATGTCCAATGCGTGACATCACTCAGTACACAACACAATAATATCAAGACTTGTTGTAACGTAACATGTAGTGCTAGGCAGATGTCTTTTCATAATAACCAGTCCATCGATAAAAGTTTTGTGTCAAAATTATTTATGAAAGTTTTAGCTAATACCACAGCTAATACTGTGATTGATTTTAATTGGCAAAAAGTTTTTAACTGGTATATGATAAGTGCTTGGTTTTTAAAACAAGGAATGTAAATAAAATTATTCTTATGATGTTGGGAAAATTTTAAAATTTTAGTTGCAGGTACTAGTTTTAGAGTTGTGTTTGGTATTTCGGCACTGTTTTGATGAAAAATACCCAATAGATAACTAAGTATATATTTATACCCGTCTTGTATGCTACTGGCACTTCACACACTTTATAATGTACAAACATTTTAACAAAGCGATTTTTTATCATAGTAACCTTATAAATTTTTTTCTTAGGAAATATGCTACGATACTCACTAGTCGCCAAAAAATCTGCATTAGTTTCCAACACGCAAATATACACAATAAGCCAGCCTAGAAACGGCGATAGCCTTCTTCGGAATCTTTCCGAACCGGCTTCCCGGTTACATTTTTTTCCCGACCGGATTCGATCTGAAGTGCGAAGGAAAATCTCACGACCCTATAAAGCCCGTACACTACTTCGGATCATCCGGTATTTTTTCTAGGGCACTTTACTGAGGTACTGCTGATATCACACATGTTTTCTTTAAAGGGGTAGCCGAAAATGCCTTTAGTTTTATGTAATCGACAGTAAATACAATTTCGTTGATGTTATATTTTATTCTTAAATATCTTATGTTCCAATTGTAATAACTAATGTTTTGCATCTACAAAATCTCGACTACATTAATATTTATAATTGCTAAGTCTGGTATATTGTGATCAATATACCAGAATATACCATAAGTTGCACAACTGTTGATACAGTTGTGCAACCTCTAATATTTTCATCATAATTGAAAGTACGAACTATTCAGCCTGGCCAGGATCAAGGACTGATCCTTAGTGCCAGGCTGGCTGACTGGGCGGAACAATATATTCCATTGCGTTTTCAATTTTGAAAGTTGGCCAAAAAAAAAGAAAAATATTAATTCTATTCTCATAGAAAATTTTCATTCTATTCTCATAGAACGAACATTCTTCTTTGAACATTCTTTGAACTTCATTCTCATAGAATGAAAATTCTATTCTCATAGAACATTATTCTTTTTAGCTTATTTTTTTTTTAGGCAATAACTATTGTGTTTCATTTTGACAATAAGTTAGACGATAATCACAAACAAAATTTAATTAAATGCACACTGAAAAATGAGCCTATTAAAAAAATAAATTCAAGAAATTAATCACATAAAATATTGAATCCTATATTTTATAACAAACTGGTTAAGGCGAAGACGGATCGAGTAACACCTCATTTGTCAAAACTGAATGAAGGGTTGAGAAAATGAGGAACTTCCACTTAATCGTCCCCTTTTCCGAATGTCTTTCCATTTCACTTGATAAATTGCTATGTACGAGTATTATTATTCATTGGGACATTAGCTATATGTAGTAAGGTGAATATTTTATTGAAATTAAATGTGACAAAATACACACATATTGACCCTACAGTCAAACCATTGCCACAGTTCTGTGGGGCTTTTTTTTTCTAGTAGGGCTTAGTTTATATAATGTATAACATCTTAACTGTATACCTCTAAAGTAAAACAACATTCATAGAATTCTACAATTTTATTCTTGAGAATGTTGTGAATACGAAATTTCTCTTAATCGTGTTACACTTGAAAGAAGGTGAAGAAAATGCAATCTGATAGGTACGTATTCATTTGAATGCTTATTACTAAATTTTCAGTAGTACCATTGTGTCTGGAATTGGGCTTAGTCTATTGCCATATAATAAGCTCATCCTCTATTACATGGGACGAATGATACATATAACACAAATGGTGAAAAGTGGGTGTACAAGTACATGCAGTGGTATTACGTTCTGTAATGTGCACCTCTGCCTATCTCTTCCAGGATAAAAGGCGCGACGATACGACACTAAGTTCTATCCAACCTAAATATGTTTTTTATAATAAGTATCGTGAGCTGTATACTAAATTACTAAAAATCACGGCTTAATCACGTACATTAATGGAAAAAGGTTTACTAGTTTTAAGTCTATGATGTGAGTGTCCCTCTGTGACCCGAAACTAGTAAAGTTTTTTTCTATTAATCTACGTGAGTTTAACCGTGATTTTTAGTTAATTTATGTTTCATATATTCACTACAACAACAGAAACAAACTTTAAAAAACAAATAAATTCAAGACGCTATCGCCAAAATAAGTGTAGAAGTATGAAATGGGGGCAAGTGTCGTTGTCTTCAAAAATTACTCCAACCCAAGGTTACGGTCGGCGATAAAAAATAATATTCGAACTTTTTCCCCCTCTTCTCAATTATAAGAACTTTTATTGGAGTTCGTAACAGTGTCAACACGTCGTAGGCGTTATACGCACTTAAAACATTAGCGTTTAATGTCATTTTATAGATGGGATACGTTCGCTTTAATGATATTCTATTAACACGCCATTGTGGTTGGTTTTATTGATACATTTTTGTGATATGTCATGGTTTTAGTCTTTATGGATTCGTAGAAAAGATTGAGAAGATTTGTGAAAATCTAGCATTAATTCTAAACTAGCTTCGTATTGGTTTTATTTAATGTAATATTCTATCTATGTACCTACCTTGATTTGATAAATGGACCATTTGATGAGGTAACGTTTATACGAGTATGTACGTATCTTAAGGAGCAACACATATCATGTCTCCGAAATGCCGGGTCGGCTCGAAGAGCAGGAGAAGGAACAGGGTGGTTTTTAGTTTGTAAGAGTCCCTCTCACCTTGACAAGGCGGTAGAAGTAGTTGGACGATTTTCCAACCACAAAAAAAGTTTTTAGTAAAAAGTCGGTAAATATCACTACCGCAAGCATTGACACTGACATTATAACATATAATATGATATCTTGCTCTAGCTTATAGTCACTTACGCCGAAACAGCAAGAACTTGTCCAAAAGCGCCATCAAAATGTCCCAATTTTAATTTCAACTATCCAAAGAATATAAAGCAATAAACATTGTCACAAAAACAATCCGTATTTCTCAAACCAATCCAAAAATAAACACAATTCTCGAACCAATCCATCAACCAAACTTCCGTGTCTAATACCCGTTAATTTGTAGATACTGTAGAAGGTATAGCTCAAAATTAATTGCAGAAGCACCGCTTAAATTCAAACGAGGAAGGATCTTATGAAGAATAATTGAAGATAGCTACATTGCATGAGAATTGGAGTCTTGCCAAAAGATTTGCACAGTAAACAGGTTTTCGCTATAAACAATTTTCATTATTTTCGTGATGTATTGTGATGTGCCCGTTTATAAGCTTGTATTTAATCTAAAGTTCTTATCTTGATAGGAAACTTAATCGTTTTGAATTTGTAATTGAGTTTGTTTTAAAGGTAAATGTCAATATGCTATGATATCAGAAGATAAATATTGTTCTTTAAAGGTTAAGTTAAGACGTTCGATTTTGGCTAATTTTGTTACAAATGCTACTATGATAAATACTGATAATCACACTAATATTATAAGTGTGAAAGTTTGATTGTTTGGATGTTTGGCCGTTAATCACGCTGAATGGATTTTTATGAAATTTGTTATACAGAGAGGGTATGAGCTGACTTGGGTGATAAGGCAGGAACTTTTATCCCACGGGAATACACTAAATTCGAACGCGAACTCGCTAGCAGAAGCTTAGTATTCACCAAAAAATATCTTCTAGTATTTTTAAATAAAAGCCAGACAATCAGACTTTTATTTAATTAAAATGTTTTGTATGTGTTGTTTCTTAATCAAACTCATCAATTCACTTACGATGAACCTAATTTGTTTTCATATACAACAGTGACTACTTACAACCAGTTAACTGATTAAACTGTTACTAAAATAAAATATAATATAAAAAAGTCATGCTAGATTTGTCATGACACAATGTACTAATAATGCTATTATTATTCATACAGGAAGCACGCGGGCGTAGTCACGAGGATTAGCTTGTATTAATCATTTTACGTCACGTCAAACACAGTGAATTCCACGCATACTGAATAGTCATGTTTAAAAATAAGTTTCGGCGGTCAAATTTGGGCATGACCCTTTCTTTTGAACCTTTAGATTAATATGATAACGTGCAACCATCGATAACGTGGGTTCTGTTTATTGTTTATCTGTAAAATCTGGTAATATTACTGGGTTGGAAGCACCACTGAGCTTTTTTCGGTATTTCGAAAATTTTTCAGTAGTAGACACTGAGTCTGGAGTTGTGCCCAGTATATGGCAATAGGCTCACTGCTTATTAAACGGAACTTATAACAAAAATGGTGATATGTGGGTGTACATTGTATAGCGGCATTACGTGCCTTAATGTGCACCTCTGCCTAAAAGCGGGACGTTGCATAAAATCTGGTGTAGTTTGTAGAACAAAATGATAAAAAAACCAAAGTCTTGTCAAAATTAGACTATGATAATAAAGCCATCAATGTCATCTCTTAGGTACCACTGGTGACAATATCAGATACAAACATAAAATCTTCAGATTAATCTAAAACTCAATACAAGGTACAAACTCGAATATTACCAAAACACTCATTTAATCAAAACATAGCAACACGACAACATATCGAGAATTCATTAGTGATAGTTTCCTAACTTAATTACGGAAGCAAACTGACATATTGGGCGTATCGTTGCAGGCTATCGGATGCCGCCCTCAACTATTATTTGCTGGGTATCCCACAACGTTAAATATGGGCCCAAACTTCCGCTACCGTTAATTTTCCTAACTGAAGCAGTAACCGCACGTTGTACAGGCTACCTTAGTAAATAATAATAACACGATCCGTTTTGCACATCATTGTGGACCGTGGATGCAATGGAATTTAGTCATTATTGTCACGGAGGAATAATGTTGAAATTACAAAATCACGGGAGTTTACAAGATCAGAAGTATCAACTTAAGGTTTGGTGTCAAAATAACGTAACAGCGCAATTTAAAAAAAAGAGTCATTATCGATAGGTTTCTAAGCCCATGTATAGAAACGGGATGGGTTTTAGTCAGTAAAGAGTCTGATACTAACACTCGCTTCATTCTAAGGCGAGAGAAGTGATAGGATGATTTCCCCCCCCTTAAATAAAAAAATAAATAAAAGCCGGTTTAATAATGAACAAAGAGAACGCAACAACTAAAACAAATTTTACTCGCATCGTGTATTCATAGCAGTCCATAGTTTAACGAACAATATTACCTCGGTTCATTTGAGTATACATATTGGATGTGTCAGTTACATCATATGACATGCTCTAAACATCAATAGAAAGGCTACCGTACGGTTTTCGAAAACAAAACATTTTGCATATTTTAGTAAAACTCTCTGTATTCATTCGCAATGATGTTTGTATGCTAAAAGTCAGTTTTGATTTGAATTGGAATATTCGTTAAAAATGTTTTTTTTTTTTATATTCTGGAATGAATATTAGGTATATGTATCATAGATATTTAATATTTCTGTGATTTGTATAATAATATATGAAAACGTATGGATATACACAATATTCATTAGTGACACAGTGCTACAAGGGCTACTGCCAAATAACAGACTGCATGGTTGGCGCGGTGGATGGGCAACGGGCTGCCATGCAACAGAGCTACTCTTTGTGTGATCCACAAAATAGTTGTTTCAGATCTGGGTATGATGTGTATGAACATGTGTTTTTATTTTTAACGCGCCCACAATACAGGATGAACCCCTAGCGTGGGACAACGTATCTTTTTTTAAATAAAGAAAGTAAAATTCAAAATCAGAAAACTACAGTGACTTAAAACCCGCAACCATTAGATTAAAGACTGTCTCTTGTTACTTATGTTCACGGTAATTTCATTCGAGACTAAATTGGAAAGATGAGTATCACGTTACGAACAAACACTGCAACCTAAATTCCATCTTATCTCCAACACACAAAATACAAAATTCATAAACCTCACACAATTAAATTTTATTATAATCAATGAAATAAACCTGCTAATTCCTGGCACACTGCCAAACTAACTTGGTTCAACAGTCACCTAATTCGAGTTCACTTTTATTTAGTCAGTCAAGGCTCCTAACCGAGCCAAAGGCACTGGAGCCTGTATCAACACTAATAATGAAATAGAATTAAATTCACTGAATTGTTTATTTGTTCTTGTACTTTGAAATTAGGAGTTCTGCGTTTGGTCTCATGATTTCGAATCCTCAAGGGACAATTAGGCTGGGTCGCCAAATAATAGGACTGAAGTTTGACCCTGTAAAGTTTTATGAAAGTTATTGTTGATCTAGTAGTTTGGCTTGTTAGCATCTTGAAAGCCAATAACGATTGCTTTGACTGGCTGTTGGACCACTAGAATAGTGAGTAAATTATTCTGAGAATATAAAATAAAACCGTCTGTGTCGGAATTATTAGTTTAATGGCCACAAATGTGGTATCGCAATTATTATTTATTTTCATCAGCAGTTGGGTTTATGCTTAATCCATAATTGACACATAACTTTACTCAGAATTATGAATATTATAAATAAATCAACTACAAACAGGTATACCTGCACCCCGATTCCAGGTAAATCGTGATTCAGAACGTGTTCTTAATAAACTAAAAAGCAAGATAAAGTCCAGTAAGATCATACCTAATTTATGTACGTACAGTCGCTACTAAAGTTGCCTAGTTTTCCTTCAAAGCACTTAGTGAATGGTGAGTGAGAGGAAATTGCGGGCATAACTCTTTTTACAGTAGATTGAGCTACTTTACGAGTGTGCTGGGGACAGGCAGGATTCTACAGCGCTACTATATACCTCTAGAGCCTCTTAATACTGTGTAAAGTTCTCAGACTTATTGCAGGTCAACTACAAACTTTACTCTTAGTTCTTGAATTGTCTTTCAAGTTGCAAGTGTAGTACAGAGAATACTACGTTTCTTGCTAGCGATAAAATTGCTTTTTGGTGAATTGAAATAAAGTTTTCTCTTTTATTGTTTGTATATTTTCAAGAATTTAAGAAACTATAGACATCCAATTTATACTGTAGACATTTCTATGGATCTAGTCCCAATCTTCTCGCTCAGCCATCATACACATATTTACTCGACTGATATGTGGTTAGCTGGTGGTATAGCTGTTTGTACAAAATGAACTAAAATAATACAATAACATTAAAATCGTATTTCAACTGTGAAATGTACCCGGGAATGTGGACCATATTTCGCGAAGGCACCGCAGAAAAAAGTGTGATAGAAAATACATGGAAACCGTGGTAGTGCACATCGCTATAAATTATCAAAGCTTTCCCGGTCGCAGCAATCTGTCTGCGGACAGAAAAATGTACGTTGGACTAGTAAACTGACCGGAAAAGGTCCATTGCCTGTCATTTTTTACATTGAAATACAACCGCGGTATTCAAAAACATGAAACGCAATTCCCTTTAATGTCCCTCCCGCGTTTTAGTGAACATTTTGTTCTTAAAATACTGTGACAGCTATTTCACAGACACCAAGTAAAATACGTACCGAAATGACTTGAAAATCCTAAAGTTTATTGAGGAATTCCTATGTAGTAGATAAGTTTGGAATTGTTCAAGTTTGCACTTTCGTGCGATGTGAACTTGTGTGCTCGCTCAATTTCGAATGCTCGACGGTGCGGTGTTGTCACAATATTTGCTGTTTGTGCCGCAATGCGCCGCGTCACACGGAAATTTTTCGAGGCTTTATGTAAAATTTAGATATGCCGCGCATGTGCAAAGTAGGTCAAAGGCGAATGTGTAACATTTTTCGAAAGCGGATTGTGGAAACTGGCACATTGTTGTACAAAAGTTGACTTCAGTCTGTTTGCAATGATGAATGGTAGAATCCCTTTCGCGTTGCTCGCATAACTTTGACGGCGTACGCTTTGCAAGGCCCGGACGTATGTTTATTTGCCGCAGTCGTTGTGGTGTAATCAGAACAAACAGGACATTCCCTAAAAGTTAAACACATAATTGCTTTTCTCTGTTTATAAACATTAAACGATCCATTGGTTCTAGACAGCAACAGAATTTATTTTATTTTCATGTTTTGAAATGTAACTTTTTTCATGAATTTTACTGTGACTCTTTTTGCTAACGTCATTTATCTTATTTCAAAAATTATTCGTAAAATTTTTCATTGTCAGAAAACGAAAATAAAAACGAATACAGTGACAAAACCTTTACAATCGCACATACGGGTCTAATAAACTAAAATAAAACTTAACTATCATCAATCATTCACCAATAAAACTATGTTCGAGCAAAAAGCGATCAGAAAAATCTGCACTTTGAAATAAAACCTCAGAACTCCGTTCATTCCCTTTGATTTGTTTTTGTCTAGAATATTCAAAGGCCTCAAAGCGCTCCGGTCTAAATGACCTAACGTGACCAAGTCGTGCACGCGTTCGGATAAAATAAAAACGTCAAGCACAAAGTGTGTTGTAAATTTTTATTTTAAACGTCAGCTCATAACACGGATACAGAAACTGGATATTCCCAAAATTTCGACGATAACAGGCGTGTCATCTCCTCTTACTTAAAATAATATTACGTAACTTAAGCCTGAGGTACTCTTGACGAGTTTTTAAAGTTACTAATTGCATTAAAGCATCCTGTCCTTGAGGCATAATTTGTCAAGTTTTCCCAAAGAGTTCCGAAGCTGGCTCAAATTAGAGCGAGCAATATTGCGCAGTGCTTAGTGAGCGCGGTGAGATGGACGGCGTATTTAGTCTAATATATATCTGTGGTACAAACTAAGTCATTTAAGCTTCTACAGAATTTGTGAAAATTGAATGAGTTATGAACAAGTCGACTTAAATTTAAATTTTATGTACGTCTATGAAGTGATATTATTTTAGTATTTATGAACGAATAGACTTTTGAAATAGTTTTATAATTAAACTAGCTTTCCGCCCGCGGCTTCGCCCACGTGTAATTCGGTACAGGCAATTTGCGTCTGATAGTCTGATGACTATTCTATCTATGAATATATATTCTATGAAGCTCATTCACATGGGATGATTCCCATGTGAATGAGCTGATGATGGAAGGTACAACTCCTCAACGGTTAGGAGTTGAAAGAAAATTCTTACGAAGTTATACGTACATGTGAGGCTATTAGGTTGACCTGATAATAAAAAGTAAATCTCATTAACGTTAAGAATTTAGGTGAAAATGGATGCGGACAAATTTCGTCTCTTCACTTGTTTCCTTTTAGCTGTTTGTATGGGTAGTGTTAACACAAAATAGGGATTTAAAGGCGTGATGTTATTAATGTTATGCATGTATGTACATAATTATGTATGTTATTAATTATGTTAAAGAGACGACTGAAAGTTGTACTACAAAGTCTTTTTTTTTAAGGATGGGAAATCATCAAATGACCTCTCCCGCTCTGGGTGGAACGGAAGGGAGTGTCAGACTTTTACTGACTAAAACCCACCTCGTTCCTTCAGTTGCCCTTTGCGTTCCGGGGCCACCGGCTCAGTTTATCCCGTTTCCCCCTTGGGGGTTGACATTTCAAAAATCCCTTCTTAGTGCTCACTTATGTTACTAAAGGAACCTCTGTTCAAAATCTCAGACTCCTGTACCGAGCGGTTTCGGCTGTGCGTTAATAAATCAGTCACCCAATCGCACCCCTAAATCACGATTGGAGGGTAGTTTGAAAAAACTTATAATGTCAAACATATTTACTTTCCTATGTACGTGTTCATGCCAAGTTTCAAGATTATAAACCCAAGGAATTAGATTTTTCATAGAAACGTTTTTACCCCTTTTCCCCCCTTGGGGGTTGAATTTCCAAAAATCCTTTCTTAGTGCTCCCCTACATATCCCAAGGAACCTACATTCCAAATTTCAGCTGTCTACGACCAGTAGTTTCGACTGTGCGTTGTCTGTCAGTCAGTCACTCAGTAACGGAAGAGTTTTATATATATAGATTGTAGTAATAAATTTAGATTAAGTGATGCTTGTTTGTTAGTGCAGAAGCCTGTTCAATTTAATTTTTAAATTAAACTATATACATTTTTTATCAATGAATACGGTAGATTGCAGGCATTATTTATACAGTTCAATGGCGTACTATTGGAGGAGTTTATGTACGTTCAGCAGTGGATGGAAACAGGCAACAATAGTGACGATAATGATAGTGCTCACATAGTAATTTGACGTTCAATACTGTACAAGTATTAATTTAACATAAGATGTCATTAGATATATACATTTGTTGTGCGTGTATCAAATATATTCCAGTATGAATATAAAAACCCAACTATGACACCTAAACAGAAAACTTTAAGATTAATAAGTGTATCCTCAACGTCATAACGAGCCAGTCTCATTCTCATTCATATTATTAAAAGGAACGAGACAGCCATACCGTTCAGTGCTGCTAGCCATTTGAGCGCAAAGCTATATATACGAGTAATTTGGTAATCCACGCATGCGTGAAAAACCGCTGATGTTCATAGACGGTAATAATTATTAAAATTAAAACCAATGGCGTTATATGGGGCAAGTTCACGCGCGCTCCCCGGGTATTGTGATAACTGGAGCCAAATAAAATTGTGGGTAACGTTATTGTCTTTTATTATTTTTGTCTTTCTTATAATATTTTGTTTCTATTTTCATTTTTGTTATATTTGTTTGTGTGTTATAAGTGTGGGAGAGCTTAATGTTTCGGCACAAATGGGCGGGTTTGACATCAGCGATATCACGTGAAATAATGCCGGTTAGCCTAAGTTACTCCTTAGTACATCAGATATCTGCGAATATAATTCCCACTTAAATCGGTCTAGCCATTTCATAGCTTAGCCGAAACAAACAGACAGACAGACAAAAATTGTAAAATATATTATGTAATTTGGGTGTATGTATCGTATGTATATTGATATACATGTAATAAAAATGGTTGTTTCAGTATATGGGAACGAAATGAGTTTGTTTAAAAAAATACAGTTAACATTGATGTTATTTTACAAAACGCATAAACACAAGATAAGTAACTTAACCCACCGTAACTACGATTTTGGACATTATAACATATATATTATAAAGTCCAAACCACCAAGCATACGTACAAAACATACAATACAACTATTCACTTGCCACTAACCTAGCAACTATGAAACATAAAACATATCGCGTTAGTATGCCGGTCGTGTCGTCCCAAGTTGCAGTATAAACTTTAACAATTTCCGCAGTGTAAGATGCATCCTCCTCGCCTTTGACCGTTTCTTGGGCATGTGCGCTGTTCCTAAATGGGGGACTGAAGATGGCAGGAACATTGTCTTATAGTGACACAACTGCAGTATTATTGTAATCAAATTCAAATTATTTATTCCTCTCAGAAAAGTTACAAGAGCCAGATTAAGTAATACCTTGATCAACAAAATGAAAACCTTTGCGAGTGTTGGTGTCTTTACTAGGTTTTTTTTTTTATGGTGTAAGCTGGCAAACGACGGATCACCTGATGGTAAGCAATCGGCAGAGGCGTTACAAGTGCGTTCCCGGCTTTTTGGGGGTTAGGAATTTAAAGGTTGTTGGGATATTGGGGATTGAGAAAGGGATAATTGGGCTTCCAGTAACCTCACTCACACAACGAAACACAACGCAAGCGTTGTGTCACGTCGGTTTTCTGTGAGGCCGTAGTATCACTCCGTTCAAGCCGGCCCATTTGTGTCCAAGCATGGCTCTCCCTTACTTTACTAACTGCCACCTATTCCGAAAACAATAACCATGATCCAGGCTAGCAACAACTTTAAGAAATTTTAATTAAATTAATGAAACTAAATCGTTAACATTTCATTATTGGCTATAAACAGCGTTTCATTATATATGTCCTTGAACAGCTGTTTAGAATAAAAGCGATTGACAAGCGTTTTATGACCGTTTTATGTGCGTTTTGATTGATAGACATTCGCGTAATTGGTCGCGATATCAATATCGGACGACTTTTATAGTTTTCAATTTCACACTTCATAACTGGAATGGGGTTTGGGATTTCAAAGCTTGTTTTTGAGTTTTGAATTATTTTGTGTTTATTCGTTACCGTTTTATTTACAACATTTTTGTGTTTGTTTTAATCGAAATGAACATGTAAGCGTGAATGTGAAACATGATTTTTTTAATTAAAACCTTTTACAATATTATGGGAATGTATTTTAACAGCTAGCGAAACACAATAACATGTCAACTACTTTAGGCCATACGAGTAATTAAACAAAATACATCGAAAACGTTCGACTCGTTTCAGGTTTCAGTGAAATAAACAAAATAATTGCACCCAGTAAGGTTTACAAGTTACATAATAAAATTTGAAATATGGTAACAACACAACGTCACGCCTTTTTAGCTGCCAAGGGGTAGGCAGATCATTTGTGTTGTAAGTCCCATGTAATAGGGGGTGAGCCTATTCCCAAATACTGGGCACAATTCCAGACTCCGTGCTTCTACTGAGATTTTTTTTCGAAAACCGAAAAAAGCCCGACCCGGGAATCGAACTTGAAACCCCTTGTCCGACAGTCGCACTTGCGACCACTCGACCAATGAGGCAGTAAAATGCTAACAATAATATTTAAATTTCTACTTAACCTTTATACCGATAAAATAAAATATTAAATCATAAAAAACTCCGTAATCACGCTACGACTACGCCTTTAATAAAATTATTCACCACACTTTGATTTATTATAGCAAAACATAAATACATTAAATTTTAATTACACAACACAACAGCGCCTATCTACATACAAACGAACAGACGAATCATTTTACCGTAATGGTATTTTCACGTCATTATAATTTTATTTCGAATTATTGACGCTGTCGCAATGGGAGTAATGTTATTACGTTTTTATCATCTACTGCAGTAATTTCGACTCGTTAGTTAAATGGTTAATAGGGTTCAAATTCGACTGTCGAGCGAGGGATCTTGATAAATATTGTTGGAGTTTTGTTCGGTTTTTCAATATCAAAATAATATGACAAATGTGTTTTTTTTTACTAAGTTTGGTTGTTTTTTCGTCTATCTCGCTAAATGTACTAAACAGCTGATGAAAGTGTGTCTTGACACGACCTCACAGAAATCCGTGGCCACGCGTGAATTAACGCTTGTAGTATTATGTGAGTGAGATTACCGACGGCCAAATTACCCATCCTCAATCTTTCCAATCCTCGATTCAACAACAACCCTTAAATTCCTAACTCCCAAAAGGCTGGCAACGCACTTGTAACGCTTCTGATGTTTTGGATGTCTGTATGCGGCGGCGATTGCTTACCATCAGGTGATCCGTTTACTCGTTTACCGTTTACATAATAATGTCTACTATTGCATATAACTCCTGATTAATCCCCATAAAACTAAGAACAAGCTCAGATGTAAAGGCATTCAGTAATCAATACAAACCCCGCCCACAGCATGTCATTTGCGTATTTCTTATTCAGCGGAAAAGTTGAATATTCGCCGAGTAATATCACCCTCGTTCTTACATTACTGCAGTATATAAAAACGTAATAAAATTACTCTCACTGCGTCAGCATCAATAATATTTGTGAATTATTATTATTTTATCGTCATGCTTTATATCTTCGAGGGAGAAGACAGAGATGCACATTAATATTACGACACTTATAAATGTGAAAGTTTGTTTGAATGTTTGTCTGTCAGTCACTCTGAAACTACTGAACTTTTGATGAAATTTGATATACAGACAGGGTATGAGCTGACTTGGGTGATAGGATACTTTTTATCACACAGGAACGTGGGCGAAGCCACTGGTAGAAGCTAGTTTACATTAAAATAATATAATAAAAAATCATTAAATTAAAACAACACTAACTCTTAAAAAACATGACCCAAACCATCAAAGGCTTGAACAAGACCGAAAAGCATTCCATTTGATCGTATCAGGAACTGAGCAAACTTTACGATCGCGTTTCACTCCATGTTTGCCGTACGCGTTAAACTGGTGTAAACAGAAAGCTACACATCATCCACACGCACTTTTATTGACGTTCAGAACAAAAGGCCCAATGATTGTACTGAGTCGTAAATGTAATGTAGTTCTCATTGGAGTTTATGTACTATGTGTTTGTAATAAGGGTAGTTATTACTTAATTCCACTTGCCTCTTATTTAAGAGACCCAGCAAATTGCTAGCGAAACGTGGGTGTTGCATAAAGGGTCACAACGATTTAATTGATGCAGATCATTTACAACGAGCAGATCTGAAGGCCATTGCAGTTGAAGAAAATTGGTGGTTATATACTGTTAAGTAATTCAAATTTAATTTACAATAACTTTTTTATGAGTAAAAAGTGGATTCTCGAAAACTCATCAGCGATTTATGACTTAGAAATACTTCTGACTCACCATCACAGAATTATGGGAGCCTAGTACATTTTCCTCAAGGACAACTCCCAAAGATTCAACTCTACGGCGTATATATAAAAAAGTTACTTTAGTTTTTTATCTTCGTCTTGCTAGAAATTTGGGCAAATCCCCACTTATCCTTCACTTAAGACCTAAAAAGCTTTTGTTGAAGATTTGAAGTGTTCAAGGTCAAATGTGAGGTACGATGTTTTTGTTACCTACGAGTAGTAGCAATCTGCTTGATTTGTATTCATAGATTTTGGGCTTGTTAGGATATTTGTATGATCGAGGTGTTCTGTACCTGTGATAGATAAGCGGCATTGGTTTTACATTATGTAAAGGCTGTTATATAACGAAATAAAACTTTTTTTTAAGATATGAGCCGGTAAACGAACTACCTGATCACCTGATGGTAAGAAATCGCCGCGGCCCATGATCATCCGAAATACCAGAGGCATTACAAGTGCGTTGCCAAGCTTTTGAGGGTTAGAAATTTAAGGGGAATTTGAGATTAGGAAGATTGGGAAGGGCTAATTGGGTCTCTGGAAACCTCATTCATACAACGAAACACAACGCAAGGGTTGCTTCACGTCGGTTTTCTGTGAGGCCGTGGTATCACTCCGGTCGAGCATGACTCTCTAACAATTAAATTAGCTTTATACGAATGGCATAAATTCTATCATTACAGAGACTGAGCGATTTTAATTCATTCCATAGTCAAGAAATCTGTTGAAGCAAGAATAATCCATTCACCAGTTAAACGCAACGACCTCGTTCAACAAGATTCTCTTTATGGTTCATAAAGTAGTTCGAACAGATTCAAAATTCCGACGTCCACAGATCTATTTGCATTTAATTGTAACAGGCGATTATGCCGAAATATCTACTGCACCTGCAGTTTAATCGTTCCAAAAACCAGAGCAGGATTAATTAGAATTTTTAATTACAGAATCGCTCGCGACTGTAGTCGGTGAAGAACTTTTGTACTGACGGTGACTTACAGAATTCGTTCTCTGAAATTGGCTGTAACTGGAAAGTTGGCCGTTCGCTCTGTGCAGCGGCTAATTGTACTTCACTTTTGTTTGACGGTTACGTTCCATTGCAGGTATTGATCTTGCGAAGGAACCGTTTGTAACTTCAAAATTGATCTTAAAGTCTTCAATATTTGAGTAGGTTTTTGCGAATTTTAAAAATGGAATTGTAGGTAAGTTAATGTAACATAAAATCTAAGTCTCATAGTTTTTAATCAACTTGAAAAGTGATGGAGACAAATTTGAAATGTACAAAATGTAATTGCAACAAATGCCAAAAACAACAAAAGTGAACTGAACTAAACCGACTGCGACAGAATTAATTATTCACCAAAATCTCTAGCCTTGTACAGACAAAGTCGTGTTTAATTTCAAACCCGTCCTAATAGAAATTAAACACGTGATCTTGTATATACATAAGTATATAAGATAGAAAACACGTCACCTGAGGTCTGAACAAGTTGATATCGTTCGGTAGACTTGTGGATTAGCGTGGGAGGAGACTTTTGCTATAAAATATGTAGGTAGGGCGGAAAGCTGTTATTCTAAGTAACGAAGGCACGACATAACAGGATTAAGTAATGGATAGGGTTGCCAGTAGTTGCTCAAACTTCCTTTGTTTTGGAAAATTTATCTAATAAGGACAAAGTTTTTATTACTTACGCAGCGCGTGTGTGACGAAATATATTATCTCTCGTCGAGTTTGTAGTGTATATAAAATGTTTGTTTTGTGTTTGAACCCTGGATTTGTCTGAATAGGGAGTTAGAACTAAGAATTGTTTATTTGAGTATGTGTTCTTCTAAGAGCGCTGATCGCTTACCATCAGGTAATTCGTTTGCTTGTTTTTATTCCATAAAAGGAAGGATAAGCAGAGACCTTGTATACAAATTAGTATTATATTATACAGTTTGGTATGTAACTTATTTTTCACTAGCTGTTTTGTTATTGTTATATATCATGCGTCTAATAAACTGTCCAGAACCCATACATCAGCAGGGTTTTTGCTATTACTTACTTTTGTATTTTGCTATGTTGGCTACGTGATATTTACAACATTGTGCTACGCAATGCTACTCTACTAACAGTTACGTGAAAGCCATTAAATATAAATAATTAATATAACTTGTCTCAAAGTTTAATATGAAGTATACAACAAGACTCGTATACATCTTATTGTTGTGTATAAGATTCATTATGATCACATTTCTATATCAAACCTACGTACAAATCGTTTCTTGTTTTCGTATAAATTAAATTATAATATTAATTATTCAAAGAGCTCTTTAACTTTGCAGACTTGTAGGATGGGTTTATTGTACAGACTCCTGGGAATTCTATAGACAGTTCGTAAGAAAATTCTTGTTGTAAATAGAATTAATGCTAAATATAATTAAAATCGTCCTATTTCTGTCACACTACTTAGTGTAGAGAGAGACAAAGTTATAATTGTATTCAGTGCTGCTTGTTTTCACTTGGGTTGTGTTAAATAGGTGTTATTTATAATTTTAATTTAAGGCTAAGTAACACAGCTTTGACTATGTTTGTGACTCTCTAAAGAGGTGGGTCTTGTGACAAAACCTATACCTATACCTATATAGGTGTAGATTTTGTTTTTGGTTAATTGAGATTAGGCACATTGTAATATTTACGTAATTTTATGCTATGTGACATTTGCTTAGAATCTCATTATCAGTCGATTATATCAATTCATATAATATGTTTTTCATTTCAATGATTATGTAATAGTTTTAAGGCGGTTAGCAACGTGTTAGTCACCACCTGTCATTTGGTGATACATACGTCTATTAGCTGCTGTAATCTGGTATTTTTTATTATAATTAAGGGGCAGGGCAGCGCTCTTGCCAAGTCAAGCGTAAAACAAACACTGCCGTACCATCATTACTGGAACCATTTGTTCACATTTTCAGACCTCTATTTGAGAACCTCTGCATAAAAACAGAACGCAGAAATTAATGAAACAGACCGTTAGGAGACTTACATAAAAATCATTAGTAAGAATTGCTCCAAAGACAAAAAAATAAGAAAGCATTAATTAAGTTACACCTATTTAAGAGTCCACACAACTTATCCAGAATGTGACATTTAACTCAAATCCTATATAAACAAAAAAAGGCGTAACACAAACAACTTCCTACACTCTCAAAGGAAAATAAACAAGTCAAAAGGGCAAAGAAAAAGAGAAAATGTCAAATGTAAAGATCGATTGTTTAGCCAAACAATTAAGAGTCAATGCACGTACGTAAGAAGGTGCCGTTTTGCGTGGTACGTACCTAATTTAAGAACTGGGACGGGATAAAAATAATTCGTTATCGGGTAAGAATAGTGTCGCCATGATTGTATGTTTAGAACTACCAATTATGTGTGGATTGATAATCTTGAAGACGATTAAATCAGTTCTGGCCATAACTAATATAATTTTTGTGATCGTTTGGAACCTTCACGAGACATATTTTAGCTTTTAAAAACCATAGGATTGTTGAGATATTTATTATTTCTTATAAAAAAGGTAATTTTTTATTGTATAGCATTCATATAAAATTATAAGAACTGGGTACCTGATTCCTATAACAGCCATACCTAATGTGATGTGTAGTCAACGTCAACAGACGTCGCGGCATACCCAGAAGGAGATGGCGGGACGAACTTGACACCTACGATAAGGATTGGCCGCAGAAAGCTCTGCACAGAGAGGAGTGGATGGAGGATAGGGAGGCCTTTGCCCTGTAGTGGGACGATTGCAGCTAAAAATAAATAAATAAATGTGTAATCACAAACCAGAGGCAGTTAGAAGAATAGTGATCATCACAAGCATACGGAGATTATCACAGGCTTCTTTTATTTAAAAACATTTTATTACACACTAGTTAAACATCTACCTAGCACCCATTGTGGTTTAAACCATTTGATCTTGGGAATAACAGCCTGTACGGCTTTCCAATACCCTTAAACAGGTTTTAATATTAATGTACCTTTTATTTTTAGCATACGGAAAGTGGCCCAATTTTCTAGACGTATTATAAAAGGTACGTATTTTCCTTTTAGTTGTAAGAAGGTATAAGAGGGCTTAAGTTGCCTAGTAATTAAGCTAATGAATTTGTGTAAAGTTATTAGTACTAAGTAGGTGAAATCAAGTGTGATAATTGTGTAATGAATAGAGTTTGACTTTGGTAATAATATTAAGGTTTATTATTTCGGGTGACTGGGTGGCAATTAATATATTGAAAGGCATTGGAATCGTAGATTGTTTAAAGAGTAAAACTGGTAGACTTTGTTGGTTAAGTAAAATCTGTTTCTTCAAGATTGTCGTGGGGGCCTAGGGGTTTAAGACGCCCGCTTCTCATGCATCAGGGCGCGGTTTTTTTTTTTTTAAGTTGTTTTAAGGGTAGAAAATCATCCAATGACTTCTCCCGCCTTAGGTGAGGCGAGAGGGAGTGTCAGACTCTTACTGACTAACAACCACCCCGTTCCTTCTCCTGCTTTGAGCCGGAGCCCCGGTAACCTTTTACGTTGTCCGCAGCTCCGGATCGGGCATCAGCCCTACTGGGCCCCATCTGTGGTGGTCTGATGGCTCTTTGAGGCGCGCGCGGAACGCGACGCGCCGCACGCACGGGTCTGGTTCTGGTCGGGCGGCGAGCTACCCTTGCTCGCCGTCCGCAGACCCGCACTTACGGTGGCCGGAGATCGTCACGCGATCCCCGACGCCCGGAGTGTCTACTGCGGCGGCTAGGACGTGAGGAGGATCGTTCCCTCACGCGCTCCGCCTCCTCCTTAGCTAGCATGACTGCTTCGCAAAAGGAGGAGACGGCGTCCCATCCCCCTCGCTCCGCACCATGGCCTGAACCAGAGCCGGACGCGAGAGGTCACCGTCGCCGATCACAGCCCTAAGGACACGGCGGTGTTCAGCCCATGCAGGGCACACCGCTACTGTATGCTCCACCGTGTCCTCCGGGTGGTCCTCGCAATGTCGACACCCGGGCGTTTCCTCCCGCCGAATCCGAAACAGGTACCTACCGAAACTTCCGTGTCCGGTAAGCACCTGCGTCAGGCGGTAGGTGAGAGCGCCGTGACGCCTTTCTAGCCACTCCTCAAAGAGGGGTCTTACCGCTGCTATAACAGCGAGCCCAACGGTGAAGAAACCTGAACTTATAATTTCTAATTGCTAACCTGTATTAAGAAAGCGTAATTAATGCTCAAACATTTGGTTAGCTGTGACCCCTTATAGGCTGTTGATGGTGTTGTTGATTCTACAAGAACTTTGGTTCTTGGAACAACACCATCAAATGGATGGATGCATGGATGGGATGAAAATGATTTACCAATTGACTACAAAGTTTTTGTTCCTAAATAATTGTCACATTACAATACTAAACTTTATCCTTTATTCATATCTTTTTAATAATGCCAATGTGTATTTTGAACTGCGCTTGTAAGAAACATTATGTACCTTAAACAGTTTTTACTCTAAACATAAGTGATTTACGTTAAATATTATTCATGGGCCGTTATTAAAACGCCAACCACATAGCTCCCGTGGTATTTGACACTATAAATCGTTGACTAAATGAGGATTTGTTTCATTCACAGCATGTAAAGTTGACTGGTGCAATATATCAGTGTCATTTCAGTCGTAAAAAATGTTCTAGATATATTGAGTTTAATGTGCGTTTGTTTTTGTTGGTGTTATAAACATATAATAGAACGTTTCAATCCCACATATGAGACCAATGCCCTGAGTTTGCTTTACTTTAAACGTACAATAGTTGCAAATGATACCGTCAAAACGTTGTTGCAGTGAATGCCGTGCAAAGTATAGCGCGTTCGGTTCCCGCACGATGCAACTCTTAGTTTGATCCAAAAATTATTGTTTTGGGTCTGGGTGTTACGTGGATATGTACTTGTTTGTATGTAAACGCACTCATGCGTTAGAGAAAAGCAATGTGTTTTGAAAAAACAGGAAGAAAAAAATATGGTTTTCGGTTTTGATTATCAAGTTAGGCAAATTTTGGAAAATTTTGGATATACTACGGAATCCAAATTAGGTAGGCGTAATGTAGTAATGTAATTCATGATACTATGTAGTTCAATTTACCTACCATACACATGCATGTGTGCAATAACAGTACCAACCAAACACAATAATCAAATTACGTCATCGATTAGCTTAAACAGCACAGCTTCTTACTACGTATCTATTCGAAAACTTAGAACTTCGGTAGTCAGAAACTCGCTTTAATGTTCATAGATGTTTTAATTACACCCTCGGCAGCTAGCTAATATCATTATTATCCTCAATGGAACGCGAACGTAATGTGTTTTGTAAGAGTTTACAGTTACACTAAATAACTTTTAACATTTATCTCTTAAATGACTAAAGCGACATGTTTTTGGTAATGGTTTTAGCTACAATATGTCTAGTGTTTGGATAATTTTCGTTCGTGTTCCCAGAGGTGTTGTTAAAGGGATGATGTGTGATCGTATCGGGTAGGAGTAGGCTTATTTATGTTTATCTGGTATCTGTTTCGGTGGTCTAGAGGTCATAGGAGTTAGAAGTCAAAACATTCTGAGATTTTCGACTTTGGGTAAGTTTGTATATTGCTTATTTTACGATTCTAAATCCTGAGAAACTAAATAGGATTTCAATGCATTATATCTTAGAACTTGGAATCGAGTTTGAATTAAAATAAGTATTTCTTTTTATAATTTTTATTCCAAATAATTGTTATTTTTCAGTTTTAAAATCCAATCTCAAACCAGAGCAAAATTCTACTAATCTCAATTTTCAACACCATATAACTATTTAACCTAAGAATTTTAACAGAGTAATATGAACGGAGGCAATTGATAGCGTATCGTTGACATTATTGGTACTTGTAGACAACACTTTACGAAGCAATTCATTAGCTCGAAGCTTTTATTCGAAGAAAATTGCTAACGATTTACTTAGTAACTGATACCAAGCGAAGTAATTTCATTTGAGGACTGTAATGTGATCCTGTTAATTTAGCACTCTATGTTTTAGATTCGATCGCAATTATGACAATGTATTTTGTTTCCTAAGTGCTTAGGGGAAGGTGTATTTTACTTTGTTTTTCTAGGTATTGGAGATGTGTTTTGTTTTTGAATAGAGGTCGAAGAAGGATTGGAAGAATGTTGTTATATGAATAGAAGTCGTGGCCCCATTTTTTGGGCCTACACTTTTAAATCCAATAAGATAATCCATCTAATATAATCTACAGATTGTATTATTATTCCAGAATGCTGAAGTCCCACTGGTGACTGGGTAACAATCTTTCAAAATGATTAACCTCAGCTTTTTGACATAGCTTCAAACAAAATGTCATGATGTCATCATGATTATTACCATTTTTATAAACAAACAAAAGAAAAGAATTTACCTGTACACAGGATTATCATCTCGGTACCAGACTACGAGAAGTAGACTGTCGTTGTGCATCGGTGGTCTGATGTCACAGGGCATGTCTGCCTCGCCGCCGACGATCGCTGGTACTCGCGTCACCGTCGCGGCTACAGGCGATGTTACCACCCCTGTGGAAGAAAAGAAAAAGTCTTTAATATCTATGGCCTATGGTGTAAAATTATTTGAAAAATGAGATAGAGTTATGAGGGGCAATCAACTAGTAAATTCCTTACTTTTTTATGGGATAGGTCGTTAAATGAGCAGATGTATCGCATAATGGTAAATACTGGCTATGCAAAACTCTGTGAACACCCACAACACTAGAAAAAAGGTAATAACAACTAAACGTTTTACGTGTGGGTGTGGGTGTGTTTCGGTATCATTGGATTGGCTAGCTTCGACTAGCTCGACTGGACTGATACCACGGCCTCACAAAAAAGCAGACGTGAAACAACGCTTGCATTGTAGGTTACCGGATGCCCAATTACCATCTTCCCAATATTCCCAATCCCCGATTCCTCAACAACCCTTTAATTCTTTACCCCCAAAAGGGCAACGCACTTATAACGTCTCTGATATTTCGGACGTCCATATGCGGGGGCAATTGCTTACCATCAGGTAATCCATCTGCTCGTTTACTGGCTTATACCACAAAAAAAGTATTTTTCCATTTTTACTCCGCATTCTCCTTGAAGTTGCATCACCCGTTCACTTTAGTATGTAGCGTGCACAGCATTGGAGAATCTCGGATGCAACCGAGTAGTATCGCTAAAACTTGATAGATTACCAGTCCGTGTACCATTGTGTCGGACGATGAAACATTGCGCTATCGGTTACACATGAATGATGGTATAGATGCACAAGATGGTGATAATGATACTGTGTAGGGTATTGTCGTATTTTAATGAATGTATAGTGTTTATTGATTCGTTTTTATTAATGTAACATTTTACATTATTTAAAATATTAATTAATGTGTGAGATAAAAATTGTGGACATTAGCCAATTACCGTACATTTTTCATCCGACTAGTATCTTTAACTCTACATCAGAAGTTTACAATACGGTACAATAAATATAGTTAGCAACATCTGACAACTTATAGTTCGGCGAGATTAGATTCAAGATTACACCTCAGTAAAACATCAACAACATACACCAATTTTTGTCTATCTGTTTGTTCTGAGTAATCTTTGAATTATCTGGACCAATTTTGGCAGGATTCCGCAGGTACGAGTTCCTAAGGAGTGACTTAGACTTTTATTAGTCACAAAATCCGTAATCTACGCGAGCAAAGTCGCTGGCATCGGCAAGTTTAAAATAATACTTTTGTGTTTCATGCCTCAAACAAGTCTTAAACACTACATAGAAGACAACTATTACGTGACCTCACTTTTGACATCACATAAATTACACCGTCATCAACCCTCAAGCGTAACAAAGGAATTTGACGATTAATATTACATACTTAGGTAAAAATATATAATAACACTAAAGAATCCTTCCTAAGACAGACACCAACACAAAAAACCTAGTACTTCAACAAAAGACTTGTAACAATGCAGACACTTAATATTCCTTTAACAAAAACCTATTTTCATTACTGAATTTAGAGAACCTGATTTTTTGCTAGAAAAACATCGAAAAATTCTTTTGTTAAAAATGAAATGTTAAAATTCAATCTTTGGTGGCGAGGTCGTGGATGTGATTAGTAAGATAAAACTAAGCTTGAGATCTCGAATTCGATTCTTGTGAAACCTAAATAAAGAAAAAAAAAAATAGATTTTGCCCCTGACTAGGATTTTCTCCTGTGTCGTGGGTGCGTTTACAAATATACAAGTTCACATGCACATGACACCCAGACCCAAAACAACACTTTGTGGATCACACAAAGAGTTGCTCCGTGCGGGAATTAATCGCACTACGTTGCGCGGTAGCCACCACGCCAACCTTGCAATCATAACAAATTCTTTTAAAATAGAATCTTATCATCACCTACTATTTACTATATGTCTAATCATAATATTACAAACGAAAACATTTTCCCTTCACGAAATGGCGAACAAAAATATAATTTCGCAAAAAGTACTTCAAAAACTGAGCAAAGCAACTTTAGTTTTTGTCAGAAATGTACCGAATTATACTGAACAGTTCACTGGTCAGTTCTGTACAAAGGCGCTGGTTGGAAAAATATCATTTTCAACGGACCCCTTAGCCAATCCCCGTGTTTATCTACTTAAGGCCTTGTATGAAACAGTGTTACGTTGTAAGCGCGTGAAATCCCTTAACACGAAACCAGTATTCGGTTTAGGGTGTGAACGGTAGCGGATAGACATTGGTGTTTTTGTCGATAGGTTTTATTTTATAGTGCTTTGCTTTTTGTTGTTGGAAAACTCTTAATTACCTAATTCGATCGTATGAGATGCTATTTGAAGAAAACTAATCTATTTTCATGTTGCCAAAATATACCCTATTACTTGTTTAATACCCTGTTATAACATATAAGTGTCAAAATAAACTAAAATGTTTCTCAACAAAAAACACTGTTCGTCTATGTACTATTTCTGCACTGTGATGATTTTAAGCTATAAGTATGTATATCTAGTTATAGACATAGCTAAAGGTAGGTTAGGAATTTGCGTTTTTTAAGATACCTGCGCATTTTTTTGTTCATATATTATGAGTGTTCACATTTATGACACGAACATTTCATGCAATTTTATCCAATGCACATAAAGTCTGGTGCTGGCAGTGAAAAAAATATAATTTCATCACCATCTCTTTCAACTTATACCCCAACACACAAGGTTTGAAAAACAAGAAAATGACATTCAGTGGTGGGTATGTACCGAGCTCAACCGGACAATGTGGACGACACGCACACCTGCCAACTAAAAACCTTTTTGGTATTCGGCACGGCATAAATACGAGGGTACGTTGGCTAACAAAAAACCTTAGCCTCCTCATGTTTTAATATTACCTGCGTAATAAGATTGTAATATATAGTTCTGTTGTAATATCTTTAAAAAGAAAGGATGTTTGCTTGAGATGTGAATGTAGATTTGTGTTTTATGACGTTCTAAACTATTTATGCCATGGTTTCAAAAATATTTATGATTGTAGTTTCTTTTCAACGTAATTAAGTATTTTGATATAAAGTCAAAGTCAAATCATTTATTCAAATTAAATCATAAATAGGTACTTTTGAAACGTCTACAAATAAAGAAATAAATAATAGTCTGTCAGTCTATCCGTCAGTGAAGCTAGGTGCACGTTCCAAAGTGTATAAAGTTAATTCTTTTATTAGACAACTAAACCTCTTCTATAAATACTGAAGTTAATAGCTATAGCAATAAAGTTGAATCTAAGAAAAAAATGTGAGTTTCTAAATTAGGTCCCTAAAGTCGCTACATAAGATTGGTGTAATCGAAAAATACTTGCTTCTTTGTATTTTCCCTAATTACTATGTCATTTGCAAGAAGATTTTCTAGATTAAGTTACTCCCACAACATATTTTCTCTTATATGAAGCTTTTAGAAAAAGATTTAATAGGATAGTCAACTTAATAAATACTACACTAAAGTCTAATTTTGAATATCAGTCACCAGGTCAATAACTTAGCTAGTTGGAGTTTAAACCGAAATGAATGTAGTCATTTCATATAACTTCAAACGCCTAATAATATAACTTAGGCAAGTTCTAAGTTCTTGTGGTATACTTAGACTGTTAAGTGAAAGTTTCAACAAGTACTATTAAATAGTATACTATTGTTTAGCTACAAAATTGTGTTTTGTAACTTAAGATTTCAGTTTCCAACAGTTGTCAATGTTGTTATGTCTGTAGACTTATCAAGGTCAAATATTCTAAAGATCATAAATCAAATTTTAACTGTAGTATGGCTATGGATAAAATATTGTGCATAATCCCACACTTTAATGTATAGTATGTATCGTATTCATACTATACTAAGTTTCTTAAAGAGCCGATGTTTAAAGACCTATTTGGATTCAATTCGTAGTACCTATGTTTGATGTCAATGGTGATAGATTAGGGACACAGTAAATTTGCCTGATCCAAAATTAAATTAACGGTCTTTTCAAGGTCAGAATAAATAGGTACTATCTAAGTCTGTGTGCTCCATCTTTGATCTAGGCATATCTTCGGTTTGCCGTTTAGGCAGAAAGCAAAAAAAAATATATTCCATAGCAGCGTTATAAACCAATAAAGCTCTCAAAAACCAAACGAAATTGGAAGAAAACGTTTTTTTAAAAAGCACAATAGAATTGCTTTTTAGTATTAACCCCGGAGTAACATCAACGGTGCAATTCAGTGCAGTTTATTACCTATCCTCAAGCGAACAATAGACCTCTCAGGTGACTTGCAGTTGGGAAAACAAGCCATTCGTTGTTCTACTACTTTCATCAGTCACAATATTGCATTCGACTGAACTAGCCCGTTTTACGGATTATGAGTTTGCCGAAAGAAGCAAGAATTGCGTTTCATGTTTTTGCAAACTGTATGGAAGTTGTTAATTGGATCTTTTCATGGTCTCTTTGGATCAGTGGTGGCGAAATTGTGCTTTTTATGTCGGTCTTGACCAGTGAAAATGCTGAGAGTGGTAGTTTAGGCAGATTAGACAAGTTGTGAGAGACTGTTGAGATATAAACAGTTTAAGTTCCTAATTATTTAACAATTTCAGGATTAGAAAAAGTCAACACAAACACACATAAGAAACATAATAATTATTACATTACTTTATTACATGTGTTTGACAAACATGTCCATCCCTTTAATGTATCTTAAAATGGACACAATAACAAAAGCATTATTTCTATTCTAATTTCTGAAACTAATCTCTACAAGCATAAAAACATTTCGGTACCTATTAGATATTATGTAATACGACTATCCAATCGGTAATATGTCGCTGATACAATACCTTAGACATTACATTCGTTAATTTTTTCTTCTCTCTAATCTCATGATCCGATAGAACGGTAATCCAATACGATTGGGAAAGCTATAATGTAGTTTTTTATAGCATAAAAGTTAAATACATAAGTTTAAGTCCACATTTCGTCATCATAATTATATCAACTCTTCAGACGTTCCACTGCTGGATACAGGCGTTCCTAGTCAAAGTTAGCATAGAAGCAACTTGCCATTATAAAAAATACTAGCTACTCCTGCACGGTTTTATCCGCTCTGCTTGGCTCCTACAGGTCGTAGTGTGATTTATAGTCTATTTATATCTTTCTCGGTAAATTGATAATCCAACACAAATAATATTTTTTCAAAACAAATTATTAGTTCCAGATATTAGCTCGTTTAAATAAACTCTTTACCTTAGTTTATTTATTACTCTAGATATTATCTTTACATTTAGTCACAGAAAACTTCATTACCCACTATTTACCTTATCCTAGTATCAAATCAGAGATCACACAAGACAATGATAAACAGTCGTGTAGAATTAACCACTAGAATAACAAGACGGTTAAGTCTACAGCTACTTAACTGCCATCCGAAGTGTTTATGTTGGATTAATCTAAATATTTGGGCCACTGGGAACCTTTGACACAAAGGATGTATCTACCTTATATACACACATCCTATGTACACACGGGTATATAAAATCAGTATAAAATGATCTTCGAATGTACGATAAGTTCATACAAAGCAAGACCATGATAATCTGGTTTTGTGTAGCTCAATGTGAAGCCGTCTGAACATTCTGCGAAGGAATTATTAATTTCCGTAGTCTAAATGTAACGTGTTTGCGAATTTATTTTCAGATTATTAATTTAAGTGAATGTTTGGGGAAAAGTAGGTGGTTTAGACGTCATATTCATGTATGAAACTGGTAGTAGGTCACAGTTTTATGTAAGTGTGGGAGAGCCATGCTTCAGCACGAATGGGTCGCCTTGACCGGAATGATACCATGGCCTCGCAGAAAACCGTCGTGAAACAACGCTTGCGTTGTGTTTCGTTGTTTTAGAGAGGTTACCGGAGAACCAATCTTCCTAATCCCCGATTCCCCAATAACCATTAAATTCCTAATCCCCAAAAGGCCGGCAATGCACTTAATAACGCCTCTGGTGTTTCGGGTGTCCATGAGCGGCGGTGATTGCTTACCATCAGATGATTCGTCTGCTCGTTTACCGGCTTATACCATAAAAAAACAAACAATTATTTTTGTCTTTTCAAACTTTCTCTTTTACGGTACTGTATTAGTAAGCAATGTCTCAAATATTACGTACATTTTTTATACGAGCACATAAAATAAAATATGGGAACCAAACTGGCCTTTCGATAAAATGTCACTGAAAGCATGTTCTGACCTATTGTGACACGTAACATCCGATTTATGAGTTCAAGATATAATGTGGTTCAAGGAAAGTTGGAAGGTCTCAAGGCTTGTACCAATACGTACAGACACAAAAAGTACCTTAATATGTACAGCTGTGCCTACAAGATGTTACGAATATTCCAAATCAAACTATTCTATGACATACATATTTCAACTCTGTCATAATTTTAAGTCAAAGTATGTACCTATTTCAATACTTACTTAACCCGCCACTGGTGACGTGTATTTGTCTTACATAGTCAGTGACCCTGGTCTCCTGCACCGTGATTTTGTGGTTCATGTATATTTTTTTTATTAGATTTTTAGATAGATATTTTGAATTAGAAACGATATAAAATAGGACATTGACATTGGAAGGACACAAAATGACATAAATATACAAATAGAAAATAAAAGAGATAAAATGGCATAGAAAGGACATAAAAATAAAACGCCCGCATTGCTGTGACACTAATGGTACAGGGCGAGTAGTTAGCTACGTGAAATCGTAACCTAATCTGATAAACAGTTTAAAGTTATTCTTACTTTTTAAATTACCCTGTCTCATAGACATATAGGTCACCAATGGCGGGTTAATAAGACACATTGTAAACATCAAAATTGAATCGTCCGTCAGTCTGTCTGTCAGGTACTTTGAATATTAGAGAAGCGATCAGCCCTACCTCTGATGATGTCTTTGATGTTCTGTCTAAACCAACTTACGGTTATCATTGGTAGCTTGGAGCGTTTACAAAACGGGTAATGAGAAATGTATCACTGCGAATTAAGCTACATCAAATATGTTTGCAATCAAACAACAACTGCTTTAGGAGGTAGATATAAGGGGATTAGTGTCTGAGTGAGAACCTCAATTCTCGCGGTTGAAAATGAAAATGTTTGGTGTAAAATTAGAATGTATAGTTAAAACAGTGGTTAGGTGACTGACTGCTTCGATAGGCAGCCAGAAAAAGACCCTAAATTCATATTTAGGGTGATTTTCTACCAGAGATGTGCTATGTAGCTATGTTACGAAGATGTAATAGCTAAGCTGTGAAACTATGTGACCGTTTTCACTGATACTAAACTATGCAGCTATGTGAGAAAGATGCGCAGCTCGAGTATGCGATGTATCGATAGTATGAAAGCCACCCATAGCTCGCCTCCATAGCATGCATAGTTCGTTTCCGCCAATGCACATGACTGGTGCAAGCCAAACGCATCCACAGCAACGAAGCATTATACATCTCTGGGTGAAAAGTACCATTTGAATTTATTTTTTTTATTTTTAAACACAGACAAAAATAGCAATTTTTATAGCAATTAATCTCGCAGTGAAAAAAATCAAGCGAATATGACTGGTACCAGTAACTGGAATTAATACGTTTTATGTAACATTTTTATCCTAGCAACACCCGCTATATATAAAAATAGAAACACAATACTTTTTATTGTATTCCACGAGGATGAACAAAAACAGGAAAAGTAACTAAGGCAACTAGTACAATAGGCTTTCTTATCGCAAAAAAGTAATTTCTTAGCCGACATTCGGGTACAATCGAATTGGAACTGGTATCATGGACACATGTAAGATAAGTTGGATTACGATATCTATAGAATATTTTCTGTTAATTAAAATCTTAAATTGACTAAAATACGAAAACTTTGTTAATTATTATGTTTTTAGCCTCTAGCATGGCTTGAAACTTTGTTGTTCCTCGTCATATAATACGTATGTAAGTTGAAAATATCATAATTATTTAATATATTATAATTTGTAATATAAACACGAATATAAACACTATGGTCTAAAAATAAAATGTCATAGTTTCTAAAGTTTTCCAAAACTAATACGTAATGAACAAAATATAACTTAATTTCAACCATACGCATTGAAGAAATTAACCCCACTGTCTTTCAAGTTTTACAAAACAATGTTCTAGTTACCGATACAAAAAAATCTTTACAATTTTGATTCGGGTGCCCACGTTATGTTCACAGGTGGTTTTTCAAATATTCGAACTCCGAAAAAGCATAAATTTTGGAATAGTTCCTAGTATTTCATTTTGACTGATACAAGAACAATGGGCTTACTCTAAGCCTAAAGCCATAAAAGGCCGTATGACATAGAAAACTACACTAGTTCTTATCATTTGATATCATCGTAGAAAAATTTAATATCAGATAGCATGAAAAACCCCACACAAAATAGGTTTTGTTGAGGTCACAAACAGCTTTCTTACGTACATAGGTTACAATATGCGAAATCGTACGAAATTGCTTAGAAACCTATACCACCACGCAAGGCCACCGCATTTAGCGCTCCGGTCGTTCACCCCGTATTATATAATCAATCTTTTAACGTTCCCAGTTAGGATTTAGGCCTTCTCCCCGAGAAAGGGACTGAGCCGTAATCTACCGCGCGACCCAGAGCTTGCTTGATGTCACAATATGTCACTGAATTTTGTTATTCTATGATATTACGATTTTGTAAGTATTTTGTGGACATACATCATGTCTGGAATTCTCTGTAGGGGTATTTAGGGGTGAATTTATTGTTTACCTACTTTTGTGTAGTTGATATTACTGAAAGAGTAATAGAAAGTTAGTCTACCTACGTTTTGAGCTTACATAGAGACTCCTTAGTATTATCTAGAATACTACAAAATAGAAAAGCCTTAGTAAAAAAAACACGGTTTATTCATGTAAATAAATGGAGAAAAGCTAGTTTCGAGTCACAGTGGGATTCTTCCTCATAAACGTAAATTTGCGTGAGTAAACCGTGATTTCTCAGTTGATTAAGTTTGTCTCACGATATTTATTATTGAAAAGCCTTTATAACACATTTTGGCATTTGTTATTTTTCTATATTCTATGGTATAAATTACTATAATGCAACCTATACATAGATATTACTGCAATCATTCCCTATCTACTACCACGTCCTATAATCAAAATTACGTACAATTATTATTTTAATTACAAACGTTTATATAAACCGATAACGCTTACCAAAACCGACAATTTTCTGGAATTAAAAAGCATACGTATGCTGCAATTAGTTTGATAATGCAAATTGTAGTAATTACAACGAAATACGATACAAAGATAGTGTTTTTATGGGGTGTGTACGCGGAAAGTAACGTAAAAATGTATTAATTTTAGCTCGTGATAGATTTATGTGTTGAAAATTATGAATGGTGAACTATAATTTAAATCTATGTAATATTTTTCTATTATTTAGACACAATAAAAATATGGAACGTACTTCTTTTGAAATTGCGGCCTTAACCAATTGAATAAAATACTGAGCAAAGTTCTAACTAATCTAGACAAAGGATTTATTATTGGATTCGTCACGCCTTTTATCCCCAAAGGAGTATGCCGAAGTGCATATTACGGCACGTCATGCCGCTATACAATACACCTACTTTTCACCATTTGTGTTATCAGTCACAAGTAATAGGCGGTGAGCCTATTAGATTTTATTATTGAATTCAAATTACAAAACCAAAAATTACTGAACTTAAAATCAAAACCTTTCACCCTTAGTCAACAATCGCACATCCTACTCCTAAATCAACACGACATTTAAATCATCACAACTGTAATTATGTATTTATTGCCAAGGAAACGCTGTAAGTCTGACATTATTGCCTCACTTCTATGATCCAACGCATTCACACAACAACGACTTTGATAATTGAACGTCACCCACGCATTCCCCGCTCGTAATATTACAGTAGGGGAACACAATTACCCTCATAATTATATAATAATTAATGAGAACCTAATGTTAGGGGTTAAGTAATTAATTAGGACAGTTTTCATAATGCCCCACTGTGAGTTATGTGGCCCTAATCGATTCGCGGTCTCTGTAATTTGGATATTGGGATAATCGGTGGGCTGTGCTTTAGTAGCAAAGTATATAAGGATATATAAATATATATACATGGTATTTACCATGTGATTATGTTCTGATGAATAATCGTGGCTGTTGAACACATAAAGTTAGATAAATGTTTAATTCCAAAGCAGCTAATTCTATTTTAGTCCAATTGCAATATTGGTCAAAATTTCTAAATTTTGTCGTATTTATTACTGAAATGTCCTGTCAATAATAATGTCTGAATGAATATTGAATTTAGTAAAAGTTAAGAATATTTAATTAGTCTCTAAAGTGTAAGAAAACTCATAAATATTTCCTGAAGTACGAGAAAGAAAATAATAAGTTGTTAAGATCAAACTAGCAACCATCTTGAAAACATCAAGTCTTTTATCCCGGAAAGGGTAGGCAGAGGTGCACCTGCTCATTACAGCACATAATTCCACTGTACAATGTACACCAACTTTTCACCATTTGTGTTACAAGTCCCATGTAATAGGGGGCGAGCCTATTGCCATATACTGGGCACAATTCCCGACTCTGTACTACTACTGAGAACTTTTCGAAAAATCGATAAAGTCCAGTACCACGGCTACTCGACCAACGACCCATCTTGAAAAATATCATATAAATAAAGAAACACTTTCCACGTGTATCGTGTATCACACTGATAAAGGCAATGTCAAAGCCCACGCGTGGCCCTCAGATGCAATAAACTTGGGACTGTCAGCAATATATCATCGCTACGTCTTGTGACAACACATGAGACAGCTTAGAACATAATATTAGGGAACTTAGCGTCACTATGTTCAGTGTTTAAGTACTAATTCCTAGGAAATTCTGTTAGTAAATTATAGCTCAAATGTGATGTCATATTTAGTGAAGCGATGAGGCAATCGTGATACTACTAGTATGTGATGGATTAATACATATACAGTATCATTGTAATTTTGAATGAAAAGAACGTAGGTATTAATTTATTTAATTATGTTGTCCTTGAAGTAAGTAATTTTTATTAAATAACAGTGTACAAAACTTTAATGTATGTAGATTTTTTGTTAGCTGTGTGTAATGAAAAGGACAGCACAATAACTACATAGAATTAATAATTAAAATAAAAGACGTATTTCTTTTTAAAAGGCAGGCAACGCACCTGTGACTCGTCTAGTGTTACGGGGGACCACGGGCGGCACTGATCGCTTACCATCAGGTGATTCATCTGCTCATTTGCCTTGTAATTCATAAAAAAATAGCACCCCATTTGCATCCAACAAAACAAAAACAAATTCCAAAGAACGACATTAACCAAATAAAAAAAGTAGAACACAATTCAAATCATAATCCAACCTTACCCTATTCACATAAAATCTTATATCGCATGCCGCACACAAATTAATGAGTTTTACTTTATACGTAGTCAAAACACACCCTGTAGTCCATTTACAAGTATTATTGATGATATTGGGCGGGGCTAAAGTAAATTTTGTCCCTAATAAAGAAAGAAAATACTCTGGTAAAGGGAAGGATACTTGTGTGAGACAGATGGCCAGTTCTTTGTTAGATTGTTACTTTTTTATGTTTTGTTCTGAGGTAATATAGGGGTGGATGCAATATTGGGTGAAGTAAGAGTAATATTTTTTGGCTGAAGATTTGAAAACTTGCAGTAATAACGTGTATTTGGTAATAAGCTTGATCTTAATTCTCTGTTTTTAGTATCTGGGAGCTAGATGCCCCTGCGACATATTTGTACGTTGCCAGACACGACATGGCGCAGTAATTAATATACCTGGTCAGTGGGTAGCCTTAGGGGTGCCTTTTTTTTGAGGGGGAAAAATCCAAAGTCTTTTCCCGCCCTGGGTGAGGCGAGAGAGAGTGTCAGACTTTTACTGACTAAAATTTACCCCATTCCTACTTCTGCTCCGGATAAAAAGACTTTTATTTTTATACCTGTGTTTAACCATGATTTTAATTTTAAGATTAAACAACAAAATAACTAAGAAATAATAATAATTCAAGTAGGCGTCCTAATTTTATTATTAACTAATACTTAAGAGCTACAACAGACTAATCGGAATGTTAAAATTTGAAACGTAATATTATTAGCAATAGCTTTTAAAATTCTACTTCAATATTGTTTTTGAACGTAGACAATGATTGTTAATTTCGCAAACAATTTAGTAAAATGTAAAAAAAAAAACATTTCTTAGATAAAGAATTGAAAGCTGAACATTATACTGCCGCCTACGGATTCATTACATTTTATTGACACAAATCATTCACATTAAACACAAAGAGATTTCTAAGGTAAATATATTTTTCTTTAAGTTTTGTTTAGAACGTTTTCGCTTATCAATATTTTTTGGGTTTGAAATTAGAAATAAACTCAGCTAAGCTATGTTTCTTAAATAAAGAGATGCGTGCTATGGATGTGTGCTATTTCCTACTATCGATACATCATATACTTAAGCTGCGCATCTTCGTCACACTGCTACATAGCTTAGTGTCCGTGGAATCGGTCACATAGTTTCACAGCTTAGCTATTACATTTTCGCAGTATAGCTACATAGCACATCTCTGGTGGAAAAGCACACTAAATGCTGGTATCGTTTATATATCCTGGCTGGTGGGGTTGTGTGAGTAAACATCAATGATAATAGAATGATAGAAAAATGTATTTGAAAAAAGGTGTAGAATGGAAGGTGTACAGTTTTCTATTGTGGTTAGTAGAGTATAGAAGTTTTAGTTTTAAAACTGTAACAAAAGTACGGAAATTCAATTCTAATACTGTTAGAAAATACTAGGAATCTCAGTTATCATATTTCTGTTTTATATTTATTTGCAACCGAGAGTTTGCAAATATTGAACATTTTTTGAAAACGAATTGAATGAACACCTTTCTTGTGGAACGAAATGTTTCGAATCAATTCCATTTCTTTTTTCGAAACACCTGTTATAATAAACACATTTTTAAATTTTTTTTAGATTTAGAATGTAGTATCGTATCAGCAGTTTATCACAGTCAGAGACTAATAATAGAGATACTTTATTTTGTTTTTGAAACGTTACCCCACACATCACACCCAGACAAAGAGTTGTGGCACCCGTGACACAGAAGCATAGTCTATAATAGTAGAAAAAAAAATATTAATAAAGAAATCACAGATTCTTTTGAAAAGTAAACTAAGTATGACATTGTGTTACAAATCCTATAGTTAAGTGGTATGTGTTTGTAACATCTCAACATTGCATGTTTTACAGTGAAATTATAAAAAAACCTTGACACAAAAATGCCATAATTACAACGTGTAACTTAATTATAGTTATGTCAGTTGTATTTATGTAAAGAACCCTTTCTACTCTTGACGATAATTACATAGCTTTGATGTGTGTTTGAAACGTTTTACTTTATTTTACTGAAAACAAATCTTTTGAATTTTTCTACATGTGAATATATTTATGAAGGAACGGGGCTGATTCATAACCAGCAGCGTGTTAACCTGGACTGATATATTGATAAGGAAATTTTTAGAAGGAATGTTTTGAACACAGTACAAAACACACACATGACACAGTGCGATGAATTTAGACTAAACTTTGTACAGATTTGTTGAAAAAAATAAGTTTACTCTTAAACGAAGGAGTGCGAGAACCACGTATTGTTAAATATCTTTACAAAGTCTTTAAGGAGAACGAGAAGGTCTTAGAAATTTTATCTGACTTAAAAAAAAATTCAGGGTAAAACAAAACTGATAGCGGTTATCTTCTTCTAAGTCTGAAAAATGCTATGTTGAAGACCGCATCAAATTGAATACCTCATTTTTAAGTCGGTTTAAAAAAATTAGGGGGTAGAGAACATTGAAGTCAGCTCCTTTTTTATTGTTCTAATACTCTATTTTCTTAGGTAAAAATAATAATATCAACCAGTCACACTCACTAGTAAAACACAAACCAAATAAACCAAAGGTGACAGAATCACAAATCACTCAATCATAATGCCAATCATAATAGATAGATAATACACTATGTACCGATCCGACAGCACGCGTTAAATTGGAATGTCATTTCAAAATATTGTACGTAATATTCTAACTCGGAAACGCAATCAAATGCGGTCACATTGAACCAGTTATTTCATAGTCATCGAGTTAAATATTTTGTAGTCATGTTTAGATTTCAGCTTATTTACTGGAATATTAAGTTGATTAATTTTGAGATACTGTATGTTTGATTTTTAGATTAAAGTCAGTGTCAGGTAAATAAATTTCCGTCTAGCGTTTTTTTATGGTATAAGCCGGTAAACAATTAGATGGATCGCCTGATGGTGAGCAATCACCACCACCCATGGACACCTGAAATACCAGAGGCATTACGAGTGCATTGCCGGCCTTTTGGGGGTTAGGAATTTAAGGGTTGTTGGAGAATCGGGGATTGGGAAGATTTAGGAAGTGGAGTGATTGGGCCTCCGGTAACCTCACTTACATAACGAAACATAACTTAAGCGTTATTTCACGCCGGTTTTCTGTGACTGGTTCGGTTTAAATAGTAAGAAACTAACCTCTACTACTAGCACCTTTATTACTAAATGCTCTTAATAAAAATAATTGACCTTTAAGTTACATATATAATACTATAGTAGTGTCTTACATAAGGAAAAAACAAACTTAAACTGTACACAGCTCAAAATATCAAACCTTTTTTTTTTTTTTATTTATTATTATTTATTTATTTATTTATATAAAAGAAATACAGCATTATATTTATGACAATTTCCCACAAAACCGGTTTAGCGGTTTGACTGTGGGTGTTGCGCCGCATTGTTATACAAAGTTATTATTATCTATTCTATATAATTCTATATAAGTATTTATTTAGAATTATTATATAAGTATTTAATTAGAATTATTATATTTAATTCTATATAATTCTATATAAGTATTTATTTAAGTATTTATTTATTATTCTATATAAGTATAGTTAACATTAGCGACAATCATGAAACAAGGAATAAAATTAAACAGACATCTTTCTATCATCCTTTTTATCTTACAAACGTTAAAATGAGAAATAAATGAAGATGAGAAAAATCCCGTTTCACTTAAGCTAAAGATTAGTACGACAAAGTCCCTTGCAAGAAATAGTAAACCAACCGTAAAGTCCTTGACCCCTACTTTATATTGTTTTCTACAGCCTTTTGAGTGTAAATGAAAGTTCTACATAATACAGATAGCATTGAAGAATAGCTGTTTTCCCTTGAGAGTACTATATAATATATGTACATATGACTTATTGATAGTTATATTATAACACTTTCATATAAATTTTGTTAGACTCAGAATCACATGTTTGGCCTTACCCAAATACTACAGAATCTTTAATATCCCATCTTATGCTGCCTTGCTCGGTGTTTATTTAGAGTTGGTTAGTTAATAAGTAAAAATTCTGTCTTATTGACTTTAAAGGTTAATATTGTGTGATTTCATTTTCAAATTAAATGACGTTAAATTACGAGTTACCTTAATAACGAGCATGCATGAAAAGACTGATGATTGTTCATGAACCGAAAGAGGTATTAAATAATAATAATAATAACCGTTGCAATTGGCGTTCCATTGTCTCCCCATGGGAGACAGTCGTGAGGTTGTGTATGTATGTACGAGTATGTATTCATTTCACATTTCTCGAATAACACCTTAGTATCGATCTTAGAGCTGGTTACGTTAAAGAAATGAAACTGCCTTGTCACAAAATTAATGAAAACAATAAAACCTGGGTACCTTTTAGTTTACCCAAGGCCGTTGAAGCGAAAACTTAACACCTGAGCCCTGGACTGTACGAGTCAGCTTAAAAAATAAAAAATCAGGCGCCATTTTACAAGCCCTAAGGGTAACAAGAGAAATCTGACTGTTAACAATGGAGAAATTTCAGATTTTTATTCGAAAAGTTCATAGAATTGCGCGGGTTTTATGCGGGAGGTAGAAATCTGTAGATACTATATTGATATTTACTAGTTGATATATATAAAAAAATCACATTTGACTACATACATAAAAGTATACTTAATTGTATTTGTATTGAACAAGGCCTATGTTCAGTAATTAACGTGGTTTGGTAATAACAATAATCTTTCCATGCCAGTTTTGGCTACGGCAACCATTTCTTGACTATTAGCGTCTATTATGGGCATTCAAGTGACTGGAAAATCCATCTTTGTTTATAAATATTCTGCCTTGGGTGATAATTATAACGATGACAAATAATTATAATGGTGAGAAAACTTCGATTATTTGAAGGCCCTGTCCCAAACAATAAATATCGATTTTCTATATTCATATCATATCTTTTGTGAGACACACTACTAAATTAATTATTATATTTTGCGGTTTACTCACGTAACTGTTTGATGAGCGACAGTCGCCGCGTCGTGTGTCGCGGAATGCTGCTCATGAATATAAGCCTCTAGTATGACTTTAAATTCGTCGAGTTTGTCGTAAAAATATAAAAGTCAAAATAATAAAATATTGAACTAAATATTTAGACGAAATAATACAATACAAGAAAAGTCACGGGGAACGCTAGTTAATAACAAATCAGTAATTTTCTTTAATTCCGTCTGTCAAATTTTTATCAAACGAATTTACGAATGCCAAAGTACTTTCTATGAAATGATAATAGAAGATTTTGTTCCGTGGAGATTTTATCCGAAATTCTATGTCTATTATTTGAACTAAAAAAGCTCTAAGATCATTTGGTCGTTAACTTTTTGTGAGGTCTAAAAGTGATTGGATTTTTTTGTTTGTTGTTTAAGTCTATCTTGTATCTTGTGACCGTAATGTTGTGAGCTGCTACAATAGGTACTGGATACTATGGCCAAATTAGATATAATGTACAGCTATCTGCCACACTCAGAGTGGCACATTAAATTAGTCCTAACGAATACACAACTAATTTTCATTAAATCCGTTAATGAACGATTCATCTTAGAGACATTTTTTAAGGGTTCATTAGTTAATGTCATCTTTAAGTATTCGTAGGGTGGGGTATCGCCAAATCATTGTATAGATTGCATATCGATAAACGTCAATCAAATGATTAAAAACGTTTATTTAAACACATTGAATGCATATAAAACAGTAATACAAGTTAAATTTCGTACATTTATCGATAGTTTTTAATAAAATACAAACCAAAACGGCTATTTTCGATCAAAGAAGATAAAGCAATCGGACTCTTTTTTTCCTGGTAACTGGAATCTCTTTGGCACTTGTCAGTATCAAAGTCTGTCATGTTTTATTATGACAGTAGTTTGTGTTGTTTACTTAAAATTAATAAATTATTTTCTTTGGTTCTTGCGCTTAAACCAATAATAATAAACCTATGTGCTATCCGTTATCACACCCTGGTAAGTTTCATTAAGTACATTCTGTACATCTAACAATACAATAACAACAAATAAAAGATGGTTATGTTTAAAACTTCTGTTCATGTTTTGTATTATTTTAGGAGTGTCTGCATATAAAATCACGCGACAGAGTGGTCAATTTCTCCGCCGATGAAAAGCTTTACTGGCACAACAGTGATTAAGAAGAGACTAATGTTGTAAAATCCAAAATAAAAGATGGCAAGTCGGTCCCCAAGAAACAAGTGGCATGGGAGTTTAATTGTAATGCTAATATACACATGGTAAGAAGGAATTATTATTATTGATACAGAATTATTTGTTTTGATAATTGTCATACCTAAGTATCTATAAACTTTCTGTTTTTTCAGCTTGATGATAAGAAAGCAGTCACACTTATAGCTCGGGCTACAGAAAGAGGAAAACAAATTTTATCTACAAAAAGGTTCACACAGTGTTGCATATGCACAGGACCCTATCATACATCACTTGCTCCCAGGGAAAGAGACAGCTTCATAGGGTGTGCCCAGTGCAGCGCTGTAAAACGGCACTGGCTAAACAACACTTCTATGGGATTGGCAGCCAAATTTATAATAAGATCAACAAAATCTGTTTCATACATTCTACTATCATCCGTGAGTGTAAGGAAAGGGTTGTCAGCTGAATAAAAACTCAGAGTTACGAGGACACTGAAGTGCTATTAATGACTTGACTAATTTCAACACACACAAAATAGGCAAGCTCGGTCTTCTTATATAAAATTGTTACATTAATTGCTCAATTTTGTAGATGATATTGAATTTGACTATGTACTTTCTGAATAAAATTTACTATAGTGTATAATGTAATCTTTCGCTTGGGTACCAGAGTTCATACAAATGTTTGTATTTGTGACTTTACATTTTGGAGTTATTAGAATATTTCAGAAGTTATATTTTTGTAGATCTCCATGTATTAATTTGAGTGCTTTGTAATTCAATAAACATATTTATTTATTATATATTATATTATTTATGAAGCTAAATTAGAATTAGAAGAAATGAAAAAATCTAAAAAGGATTGAAATAAATGTTTACAATTGATTATTTTATGGATTTTTATTTATTCAATAATTGATATTAACATAGAAACCTATCAACCAAAGAATGTTGTACCATAAAACACATTGTTGTTGGTGTTTTCTTTAATTAGTGCAATGGCAACATCATTTTGGATGTGAATACCAACACAGTTCATTGGCACCAAACCGTCTACCAATAATGCTATATTATGCAATGTTGCACATGCAAATACGATAGCCACAATTGTTTCCACCTTCATACCCATTCCCAGTCCTTTTTAAAGACAAGAAAATCTTCTTTTCCAAATACAAAAACATTTATCCACAGTACTTCTGGTTTTCATTTGGCTTCTGTTTAAAATTGGTGTTATATTAACACAATAACACTGATTTCGTTGGTTTCTTTAGATTAGGAGCCGGTAAAGGCAATTTTATAACACTATACGGATACTGGGGTGAATCTATAACGCTCATGGAATTCTCGAAAACCGCCACGATCCGACTTCTCTGTTCCTTCTGGCAAATTCCACAAAATCAATAAAGTCTACCAAATCAAACATCTTCGCTTAAAACAATGAAACTAGAAATTAAAATATGACCAATTTTGTGTAAACATATGTTCGACAAAGATGGCGGACGTCATAATCGACCATTAACTACCTTAAGTAAAGGTTTTGCCATACTTAACTTTAAATGTCATTTAAGCAAGATAAAGGACCATTAACTGTCTCTGAGAGTGAATTTTTTTAAAGTTTTACTAAGGAACGACTTAAGTAGCCATTAACTGACTCTGAGTGTGGCAGTATGTATTGTATATAATAGATAATGATCAATCCACCATGAGCAATCGTAGTGATTAATACCGATTATTTTTTCTTGTAAAAAAAGGTTTTTTTTTGTGTGGGATATTTATAAGCTGTGTGATTATGATGTCGATGAAGTATTTATGTAAATTATAAGGGATTAACCAAAAAGTAAGTCATATAGCGCGGAGAACCGACGGGCGCTGTAGCATAAGGGTCGGTAAGACCACGTACCGGCAAGCGCAGCGTATAACGTCCACCCACAAAATGGCCAGACGACCTGATGAGGGTTCTAAGAGCCGCTGGATGCATGTCGATTTCAACAGGCCTATCCAGAACTCATTGATGATAAACCAAACTGTTTAAGATTTTTTAAGACACTGATTAAAACATTATTAGGCTAAATATTACCTATTCTTTATACAAAGTACAGTTTCACAATAATAACTACATTAACTATACTATACAAATATCTCCGAAATTCTCCATAATTACTAAGAGTTTTAGTTGTAACTATAATTACACTACGATATATCGTAGAATCGAACAAACATGAATTTAAGCTGATATCATAGGAAGGAGATTAACATAAGCTGAGCCCGTAACAACTGATTACGTATTAGCCGCAACAATGGACAATCGGAAGTACACAATGACGTGCTGATCACCAAATCCATCAATGATTACTCCAATCATTCCTTATTTAACTACTCGTGTATGGTTGGCTACGGAACCTGGTTTGTGCATCATACAAAATTTGTCGGATACTGCTTATTGATCATGTCTGATGTAATTTTAAATAAACTATGTTATATTTAAAAGCTGGTACACTATAAATAGGGCGCTACTTTTAGTGTTCTGGTGGAAGTTTTTTTGAGGAGGGAAATCATTCCCTGACTTTTCCCGCCTTGGGCAAGGCGAGAGGAAGTTGCAGACTCTTAGTAACTAAAAATTAAGCCATTCCTACTCCTGTTTTTTGAGTCGCTGCCTCGTTAACCCGGTAGGCTATCCGCAGCAGTGTTCTGATGGATAAACTTAAGATAGTGAAGCATATGCGATGGTGTAAATGTTAACTGACTACAAATCATCGTCAATGTCTTACGATTACTAAAAAAAATCTTGAACAAGATTTTCTTTCAGATAGAACTGACTAATTACCACTCTCATAATAATATTGAATTCCAAAGATAATTCATGTTCTCCCCTTACAATCTGTATCCTACCACAGCCAAACAAAAACACACTTGAATAGAGCCTAACAATATTAATTACCTATTCACGTTGACCACGGGGTTCCAACACAGAGTGCACTAGATTCCGTAACAAGGCCGATGAAACTTTGTAGTGGGTCATCGCTCGTTAGCAACCGCACGACGACTAAGTTTACCTACACATGCCTCAACCAGTTAACCATATACGACGTACACATGTCTATTGTTTGTATACAAACGGGTTTGTTGTTGGGTAAAAAGCAATGGTTTAAATTACACTAATGTTATAAATGTGAATGCGTGTTTGTTTGGATGACTTCCGTAATCACGCTGAAACTACTGAGTTTATGATGAAATTTGGTTTACAGAATGAGCGACCGGCTAATTAATTTTAATGACATTGTTTAGAAAATAATTAGATGAGGACTTAAAAATGTTGTTGTAAAAAGGAAGCGTTAGTAATAAAATACAAAGATTTTAAGAACAAAAGAGATATGGTATCTGGTTCATGTTAGCTACTAACCAGGATCCATTGCTCTTTTTTTGAGGGGAAAAAATTATCCAATGACTTATTGCCTTGGGTAATGCCGATGGAGTGTTACCTCTTATTGGCCCCGAGCTAGGCCCCGGTATGCCAACCCGCTACGCTGTTTGTAGCTCGGGCAAACATAATAATAATATAAACTTTATTGTACACCTTTTACAATTCAGACAAATAAATATAAATAGATGTTCGCGTAAAACCTTGCGAGCTCGCTGAAGTGTACCAGCACATATTTACGTTAGTCGTAACTGCTGGACATAGGATCAGTAAAAATACTTTAACCTTACACAGTAGGGACCGCACCCGTAGCCTCACCACAACATTTTTCACGTCCATTTAGTTTAAAATATAAACAGCGTTACTTTTTCCACTAATAAAAGAGTAACAAATTAAAGCTAACACGTTACGAAGGTTTACAACAGTGTAGTGACGTCATAAAAGTGTGACATCATCATCGCTCGAGCTTACTTGGCGGGTCTTCTCGTAATTTCGTGACATAAACGGACAACTCGTAAAGAAGTTGTTGCGGAATACGCTAAGCGTAATAAAGATGCTGGTCGAAATGGTACGGAGCAAGCTCTTAAGAAAAATTAAAAAGAAAAAGGTTTTTAAACGCGCGAGTACATTGTTTTTGCTTTAATATTTCAATGTTGCCGAAGATGTTTATTTTTTCTTTTAAAAGTAGATTAGCGCGTTCGGTGTTTTGTGTTTGTTTTAAAATATAAATTAATCTGTGTTAAAAATTAGAAAGACGTGACGTCAATTTAGGGTAAATGTTAAACACACGATATATAAATCATTCTACTGTACTTATAGTTAACTGCGGCGATCAATTTCGTTTAAATAATAAAACGAAAAAAACCTCGTAAAATACAATAATTATAGTCATTACAGGCACTTAAAAGACTAACTGCTATAAAAGTCATACGTCCTTATGTGAAATGGAGGGCGGACACAGGTAATCGGTTTCTACGAAAGCAGCTACTTACAGGAATAACGAACTACATAACCTAAACATTTTGTAGGCGTAATCTACAAACATAAAGATCTTATTATTAACATTACACAGAAAATTAGATATTGTTATGTCTGGCACTAAAAATAAACTCTGGAGATATTTTGGCTACGTCGTAGCACATTTGCTACGAAAGTGTAGTAGGCTGCTACGCGCCATGATAATTATGAGAATGAGCGAAAATAGTACAACAAATAACATTCTTACTTGTATGAAGTTTAGAGGTTAACTTATTTAATTAAGAATATTAATAAACTAACAGGTGACTTTGTGTCTGTGTAAAAAAAACGACCATGAATGTCTTTTCTTTATAGTAACCTTTTACTAAATAACACATTTACTTACATTATTTAAAACATTATACCATACAAAAACTTGCCTACACGGCCATTATTTTCACCAAATGAAAGCTTAATTTAAATAGCAATTTATAGCTGCCTATAAAAATCCCCAATGACCTTCATATGTAATAAAGCAACCGTTCGCACAAAACTGTGCAGACTTTTATGTTTTAGCGGTTCGCTAATACGGAGCGCAATCAACCGTATATGTACGTACGTATTTACTAAAACAAATTGTAGTTGCCGCGATAATCGTCGGCAATAAACGTTATGTATGTGTGTGTCGTAAACTAAGGAGCTGTGTAGACGAGAGATTTTTATCGAACTGACTCGACTGTACTTTAAATACTTCGTGAGCTATTCGATACATTTTATGAGGGATCTACGTATATAGACAAAAATCTCAGTGAGTTGAGTCGATCAGGATAAAAGTTTCTAGTCTGCACATGCTCTAAATGTATCAGTTGACGACAAAAAGTATTATTGGGACCGACTGTGATAATATAATACATCTGTTGCTAAAGACAATAATACTGAGTAAAATGTAACAATTGTTTTATTTTGAATAGAGCGAGATAAATACCGGTACTGAAATAATAAAATACACGGAACTTGTTATAACATCTTATGTCTATAAGTAAACAACTTCGGAATGAAGAGCATGAACAAAAAGGTTTCCGAAACTCCAGGATTCCGGATCCAATATTTCTGCGAAGGACAACTCAGAGATGCCATATCCACTTTTCCAGTTATTTATTAGTCTCGTGTAAAAATAGTCAATCTGCTTTTTGTATCTAATATGTATAAGACAGAAATCCGGATTCTGAGTCGTTACTGAGTATTCTGAAATTGAAAAATTTAATACGTTTCGATGAACTACATAGGATTATAGAGAATAAAAGAGTGAGGGCTGTTTTTACGATCACATTGTTTTAAAAATGATATAATGAAAAGAAGATATATACATTATACATTAGGTACGTGTCAATAAAAAAGTCATTGAATTACATAATAGGTATATGAAAACCAGACTTATTTGTTTCATTTTTACATAAGAATATACGTCTTGTATATACAAATAGATTTCATTGAATTTGACCTTTAGTCGACACTCATTTTGAGTTAGGTCACGATGTTCGTATTTCTGATCCATCACATAATACATTCAGGAGACTGACACTGAATACCAAAATGTTGATACTCCATATTTTTCTTTCTTCATTCATTAATATAAGCGAGAGATGAGCTAATATATTGGCAAAATTCTATTTGCCATAGTTTCAAACGAGAAAAGCTGCCTAACATAACGCCAAAGAATTTTCGACTTTGACAAACGTGTACAAAGTTGCTTTTAGATTGCAGGGCTGTGTGTGAAACGTTGGCCATGCAAACACCTCTTGGTTTTCACGGTAGCGTCAAAATTCATTACCTGTTAAGTGTGGTGAATGACTTTATTACGTTTGGTCTATGGCGCCTTACGAAGTGGAAATTTAGTTACGCTTTCAAGGAAGATAATGTGAGGCATTTGTTGTGGGAACATAGAGTAAATATCTTGACGATATATTCTCTAGTTAATAAGGGTGTGTATAATTTACACGTACTTATGTCCTTTTAGTAATGAGAATGTTGAACATGCCTCGAATTGCTTTATTAACTTTCTTAAGAGCTTTGGAGGCTCGGATTTGTGTGTTTAGATTTTGAGATTCTTTGCTTAAAGTAATGACATCCTCGGTAGCCTACAAAGTGTAGGTAAACACTGGAATTTAGGTTCATTTCTTGAGTATATTTTAAAGTAGAATATTCTAAACCATTGCCAATTACAGTATCCATGACAAAAATACGTTAACAAGCTTCGAAGTAGCATTCTGTAGAAAATAAAGGAAAATATGAAACTATTCAAACGTCGTCTATTCAGGCATTTTATTTCTTTCACATTCCCCTGTATACGTTCCATTTATGTTTACATACATATGTACCGACATTATTCGGACCCTCAATGTTTTATGGCAAAAGAAAGTTATATTCTGGCTGTATAGAGGCACTTATCCGAGAACAGAAAGAATGAATAAAAATTGCGCCTATTTCTAGTCGTAAAAACGGCCATGTGGTATGTTATCTTTTTATTACTTTTTGGCTGGATACAAACCTATTGTATAGCAATGAGATGTTGTAAAAGAAGAAAGGATTTATGATACAAATGTTTTTCGGGGATGTAATAAGGAAATCTTTTGATGTGCGGGTTTTTTATGTCATCGTTCATTAGTTAAAGATCTTTAAAATAGAAGTCAGTGAAAGTAATCACTTCAATTGATTTAGTGGTTGATGTAAAAAAAAACGAAAATCCTACAATTTTATTTTAATGCGTGAATGAATGGTGGTCCTCTCTAATACCCCAAAATGAACCATTTATGAACACACCAATTTTAAACTTTATAATAATTCTAACATAAATATAATGTACCCAATATCCAGGAAACGTACAATCATACAATATAATAAATACCTTAAGTAATGGGCTCTAAAATACTTCGATCGTATAATACAAGAAGCAGTTACTTTGTAACTTTGCCTTAATTGAGTAAACTGTGTAAATCAAAGGCTTTCGAATTGGGGAAAGTCAGAAGTTTCGGTTTCCTTTGCGCGGTACATTAGGCAATACCTTAATATTGCTGTTATATAATAAATCATTACAATATTGGCAATTTACAAGGTAGATTCGGGTAAATAATTTCTTGTACTCAGAGCAATGACCTCTTTGTAAATAATTTAAAGTAAAATGTATTCAAATCTCAACGTCACAAGGAGTAAATTTCATTATCATACTTTAGAAATGAAAAGTAAAACTGGGAGTTTCAAAATTGAAAGAGTTTAGATGTTTGATCATTCTTACTCGTAAAGTGTGGTATGAAAATAATATAAGATTTTTCATTACTGTGATAAAAATATATTTAGGTACTGACGTAAGTATGTAGGTGTAATATAAGCTGATATTAAGTACATGTGACGAAAATAGATATTATAATAATATGATTATCAAAGAAAATTGAACGCTACTGAAACTAGAAAAAAATGGTTGTAATTTTTCTTTTTTACCTACTTATGTACAAGGGTGCTTTTCCACACAGAGATATACTGTGCTACGTTGCTGTGGATGCGTTTGGCTTCCACCAATCATAATCAATGTTACACATAGCTTAGCACTGGTGAAAACGAGCTCAGCTAAGTTATGTTTTTTTATATGGGAAGATGCGTGCTATCGATGCGTGGGATGGATATGTGCTATTGATAGCTTCCTTACTATCGATACATCGCATACTCGACTTGAGTATCTTCCTCGCATGGTCACATAGTTTCACAGCTTCATTATTACATATTCGTAGCATAGCTACTTAGCACATCTCTGGTGGAAAATCACCCTAATTGATAATGTTTACGTAAATTTACTGCGAAAAAAGTAAGTAAACATTTCAAATTTCCAATTCTGAAGACTGATAAATCCACCGAAAACTGGATTCGCTTCACCAAACCACAGTGGAGCCGAAATATTTTACGTGGCCAAAATCTTAAGAAGAAACATTACATATAATGAAAGAGCGATACAAAACTTTCTTATAGCCGTTTAAGAGAGTTCGGGCCTAATATACATCGTTACGGCTAATGTAGATTACAGGGCAAGTTATCGTATATACGTTAAACTTGTTACTTTTTTTCGCAGCGTTTTATGAGTTTAGTAATCCCGTGGGATTTTGTCCAGGCATTTTCGAATTTTAACCACTGTGCTTTTTATAATTCTCTTTTTGAATATAAAACATGGTGAGGTTCGATCCTATTATATCGGGACGGGGTTTAGGCAGCTTAGTACAATGTTTGGAAAACTGTTTTTGTGCTCCTAACGGTTTACCAGTAAAACCGATAAGCAGACATTGGTACATGCTTTTATCTAAATATTTGGGTTTCGAATGGTAATATCTATATTTTATTCACAAAGACAGATATTCTTTCGTTGATAGCAACGTAAAATTTTCAGTGTAAGGTTCTGGAATTAATCCAATCCTCAAAAAGTTTTATAATACTTAACTCAATGGTCAAAATAATGATAAACGTCAACTTATCTGCTTCGTCATGTCATGTATGTACTCCGTGATCGAATTTTTAGAAAATAAAATAAATGAATTCTTTTATTCCAGCTGAATCGACTTCCTTGAAATAGTACGTTGAAAGAATAATTCCTGAAAATTTTCATCAACCATTGGAAGAGCCAAAGGATCTTTATTCTTCTTACCAACTGCAGACCACGTCAGTACCTATAAAAAGAAAAATCAATTTATTAAAATTGCTTCAGATAAATTGGTTTCGTAAGAAATAATTTCGAATGTTAAATAAAAATTTAATTAAATTGACATTTAAAATATTTTCAATAAAAATATAAAAATTAAGTCACAGATGTTATTTATAGAATTAATTAATATTTCATAAAAGTCGATAACGTTTTGGTGGCCCGAAGATTTAAGACACCCGCTTCTTAAACATGAGTGTATGGACCAAACCTACCTACGGCAAAGTCACATTGTGACTTTTTCCGACTTAAAGAAAAATATCGTGAGAAAACCTTTGCTTATAATTTCTGATTATTTTGAAATCGCCAACCCGCATCGAGCAAACGTAGTAATTAATGCTCTCCGTGTTAGAAAAGGCCTTTGTTCAGAAGTAGCCACTTATGAGCTGATGATGTGTTGTGTGTGTGTGTAGTAAAAGGCAATCAAGCTTAATAAAAAAATGGATATCACTATGAAGAATTGAATCTAGTACTAAGAAAAGTACTAAAGCACGAGACTTTGGATTTAAATATCAGGTCAGACTAAAATATTACTAGTTCCTTTGTCAAAGGAAAGAGATCTGGTACTTTACAAATTATGACCCAAAAGAAAAAGTAGATGCACCATCTACAGTCTCCTACATCTTTGTTACCAAACTAACCCGATGTTTTGTTGTGTTCTATTTCTTCCTGGCAACAAACAAACGACTCTCACCCTTGTTACATTGTCTTACAGCTAACTTTTTCTGTGTCAAATACCGTTAAAATGTAACAGTATAGGTCGGTTGCCGCCCGACGGGACTTGTGCTAATGTTGAATTATTTATTTATGAGAAACTAAGGGAGGAACCCCGAGTTAAATTCTAAGACATAATTGAATTTCGAGAAAGTTCTAACCGTTCGAGTTTTGTGCGGTAGCGGATAGTACTAAATGGCTGTATTCAGTGTCGCTGTTCTACTTTGTGTTGAGCAAAAATGTGGTGGCAATAAATTTGGTGTCAATTTAAACTGTCTCCGTAATAAATACGTAGTGTTCTTTGTGGCCACGTAGTTAGGTTTCAAATTGAAATAATACGGCTACGTTTTGGAGCGTTGTTTTGAGCTAAAATCTAGATAGAAAAATGTAATTTCTTAAATAAAAATAAATAGAGACAGTTGAGTAAAGGTTACCTACTTTTTTCTTGAAATGAATGACGTAATTATCTCTCAATATCTTTAATAGGATCAAGGCTACCAGTTATGGGCAAGTCATTCTAACCAATCATGTTGGAGGTCTAATAGAAAATCTTGAAGTGCTAACCCTATTCCGTTAATCTTATAATCCAAGGAGACGACAATACCACACGACTGAAGAAAAGTTAGGTTTTTATTGTTTACGTGTAAATGACATTGCAAATTTCTTTTTTTTTAATCTTGCCCACACATACACGTACACATGACCCCTAACACCGAAACAAGAATATGTGGATACAACAAAGAGTTGCACCTTACGGGAATCCACCCACTACACGTTGCACGGCAGCCGGTTGCCCAGCCACCACACCAACCGTAAATAGATAAAGGTTGTATATTCAGAATTCACAATCCAATTCAGTCAATTCATTTTTTCATTTCATTCATTCAATTCAATCATTCAGTATGTCTTACAGAGAAAGAAAAAGACTATCATAGATTCGATACCACATTTACAACTCTATATAAAAAAATACTGAAATAATTAGCAGATCCACTTACGTAATCACAGTCTACCATCATCAAAGACAAGTTCAAGAATTCATGTCAAAAACAATCAATCTAATAAAGATATTTGAACAGAACCCCATCAAAACATTACAAAGAAATGGTGTATTTTTATCAGCAGCTTATCAGCGCCCTCCAGTTATAAGAGCGGAAGGAATTGGGTCATTATAGGGGTCGTGTGGATTTAGGCCATACTTGTTCACTAATGTTATATGGAAACTCAATACGTTATTGTTGAGAACTCAATGACTTTCAAATACCACTTCACCGACCGGACAGTGTCACTTGTGGTTAAGGACGCTGACGGCGCCTACGTAAAGGTGTTGAGTTAAAATTAAGCGAGACTTTTTTAGATTTTATTTTGTTTATAGCGTGGGAATTATTTTTATTATAACTTTCGTGAACTCGACTAGTTTCAAGCGACGCCGCGTCGTTTGTTGCGGATTGTTGCTCATGAATATGAGCCTCTAGCATGCCTTGAAACTAGTCGAGTTCCTCGTCAAACTTTCTAGTATATTGTTGGAAGGCGATATTCATAGGACATTCATACTTTAGTAAGTGGGTCATTCTTTATTTTGGATTAAATCGTAATCGTATGTGTATCAAAAAAAATCGTAATATTTTATTTCTTACGAAATATAGGAATGAAAAAAAAAGTAATTAAAGAATAAACAAAATACTTATAATGTAGGTACAACAGTTTAGTTTTTATATTCGGTTGCTACTCCCAAAACGAGCAGTAATAAGCAAATAATTCAAACAATAAATTAAAATAAATTTAATTTACAAAATCATTACTTATTCTGGACGCGTTATTTTCGGTACTAAAAAGTATTTCTAAAAACATTCAAGTTAACAGGCATTTGTAGTTTTCAATTAAAAGCTCTTTTACATAGTTGAAACTGTGCCAAATCGTATTAGTGTATCCGGTTCACGATAAGTGACTCCCACCAAATGTGTACAGAACACAATGAAAGCCATTCTAGAATGTCCCATTTTATTTTCTAGAGAGAAATAAAAGATTCTCAACTTCAAATTCAATCTTCAGATTTCCTTTATAATACACAAGAGTACACATGCGATTGACGATCCACAACCGCACTGTGGCTCGCTCTATTGACGCGATGGAAATAAAAACTAGAACATTTTGATTTGAGCGCTCTGGCTCAACAGAACTTTGATCGCTTAATCCAATTTAATTGGCATCAAAATGAAAACGTCAAATTGTAGACAATAAAATCGCAAGCAAACAATTCCGTCAATCAAGCAATAAGGCAATAAGGTTGAAAGGAGATTGTCCAAATCTGGCTATTTTTGAACAGGCTGCTCAACAAAAATGTAATTTACCAATAATTTTATTTATATTTTAGTAAATGTCTGACGCTAATAACTTTGTATCAATTTGTACTTTAAAAAAATCGATTTTTATTGGTATTTGTTATGATAAGACCAAGTATTTGTAGTAGTTGGCTTTGAATTTGACTTTAGTGCTGCCAATCTGCTGTCAATCTGTTGTGTTTTTCGTCAAAATGACAGATATTATTCGCTTTGTTCTTTTGCATTGTGAGTGTTGAAACTCCAATTTATTGCGTGGGAAAATACAAAGTAGACACATTAGTAGGAAAACATATTTTGTATATATATTATATGAAAATAACACTAAAGGTAGGACAGCCATAAAACATTATTGCTGCAACTGCATGGTAGATCATAGAACAGTAGGTTGATGTGCACATATAATAACTATTATTTGGTTTTTAAGCTGGGCAAGGTACCAGAAAATTATGAATCCACCTGCCGAGTTCCTTGACCATATTTTAATTACATATGAATCGGATTAATAATGCATTTTAATAGAAAAAAAATGTTTTATTTCATGCATAACCAGTTTCAATAAAATGTAAAAAAATATCTAAATATAAATCTTGATACAAAACTAAGTTTGTATCTTCATTCTTACTGATATGAACTATTAAATCAAACATATATTATTAGCTGAAGTGCTTGTTCAAAAATAGCCAAAGTCCCATACAAATTGGTCAATCCCCTTTGAATTCCTAATTAGATTTTAAAATATAGATAAACTGGCTGCTATAAATTTAATAGAAGCTATATTAAAGAAATAAATCAGCGGAGGTTTCGAGTCGCCGCTCGCCCATTGTTTTCACTCTACAACAGATTTATCTGGCTAGTTGAACCAGAAATTATTGGTTAGGAGTCCGTGAAAAGGACACCTAATGTGTTTCTTTTAAAGCTTTTTTTACACTAGCGGCTATTGATTTTCCTCAACCAGCCAAGTTTGTGTGTAACTTTTTAATGTGTTTTAATTTATGTTAATGTATTCGACCCAGACTCGATCTCAGGTGCACAATCATTCCCCAAGATAAATTAAAATTTCAATCTCTAAAATTATCTCACTAACGTACGCACAAAAATTTCCAGCTACGTTTTTATCCTCAAACATTTTGCTTTTATTTTTTACGTATATCGTTTTACTGGAATATAAATGAAAAAGTTAAGGGTCTCGGTTGGACTATAACGATGAAACTACTAACAAGCTTATTTATCACAAATGGACGGCTGTACCTCTCACGTCTGAAAATATTCCAAATATTACACGCACACTGTTCCGTATGTTAAAAAAATCTGGTCAAAATATTACGCGAATCATTGCTGGCATTCGGACATTTTGCAAGATAGCAGTTTCGTTGATAGAGATATAAAGTCCCTGCTGAGATTAAGATAAACGTGGTAACGCCTTCGTTGTAAATCTTTCACTGGATAGATAAAGGGCCGGTCACGTGGACTGCGTGCCTCTGATTATTTAGCAGGATATCGGGTCCCGACGTTTTACCCTTATTTACTTCAGAAACGAAATAAATTTCAATGGAAATAAATGGAAAGATTTTAAAGATCGTTTATCGTTTTTAGGATATAAATAGGTAAATAAAATTGATATTTATTCTGAGCTATACAAATTATATTCAGTAATATCAATAATAAACAATTACCTAATAATAATCAAAAATACCTCTTTACACATAATTAGCCTCAAAACATTATAAATAAAAAAAGTCTCCTTACACAAAAACTAAACAAAACGTAAAACGAAAAGAAATCAATCAAACGTAGAAATATAAACATCAACACAAGCTCCCAACGTTCCGAATCACAAAGAGAACCCAAACGCACATAATATTCTTCATTCACATTATTCAAAATCCGGACCTAGTTGTTGCCAGAAGATTTTATCTCGTGCTCGAGTATTTTTCAAATAAGTAGTTTTTTTCTACCGGGAAACTGGCACAGCCCACTGTCCGCCGTATCTGACGTGGGCTAAAGATTTATATTCCCATAATGTCTGCTAGACAATACGTTCAGTATATTTTTCTTAGCGCTCTCGACGCTTTTATAAAAACACAAATTTACTGGCCACGGAAAATAACGTGGTTTTTCTTTTCGTTCGGTTCTTAGTGAAAAAATAGTTGGGGGACAACGCGGTGTATTCGATGTTTTCTTTGCTTTGATGAAGTAATAATATTTTGCTTTATCCAATCAGGGTTGCGTTTATGTAATGTTATTGACCTTTTTGTTTCTGATATTTTTACTACGTTGTTGTTCATTCATGTTAGTGGTTTATTATCATTTAAATTCTATGAATGAAGATAGACAGACATAAACAGTATGTTTATATTACGTGTATGAAAGAGGTATCTAAGAGGTTAAGTCAAAATATTCTATTCTATGGGAACAACAAACAATTTAAGTTTGAAGGATCAAGTTCAAGAACAATTTATTTGGAATCAGAATATTTCTTACAAATTACATTATTGTTTAGAAAGAAATGGACAAGGAAAACATAAATAGGTAGTCATTTTTTTTGTCTTTCTTACACAAAACGGGCTTGATAAAGGTCTTTTTATTCTAAATCTTGCCAATATATTATATAAAAGAAAAACAGTAGGTACTGAATATAATGATGTAGAAAAAATGTAAAGGTCTTCTGACCGTTAAAAACCTTACCTTACATATTATCCCGTATACATTACTGTCATACCGAAACCGAAACAAAACCTCTTCGCGAAAATACTTTGGCAAGAAAAAAAAAGGAATACTGAGGTCACGATCCGATTTATACAATTACCCCAAATTCACATTTTATTTTCCTTGGGCTTTTACATTTCATTCATTGTCCTCAATTATTTGAATCACAAAAGAAAAAAAAATCACGAATAGGTAATTTACATCAGTATAAAGAAAATAAAGCCGGGTTCGCACGAAGCGGTTCGTCAACGCTTCCGCGCACACCTCAATTTGCATGAAATACGTCTACTGGCAGAGAGAATGAATAAAACAGGAATGCATATGAGACGTCTATTGATTCACGCACGGTATTGAAGCGTTTCTCGTTTGTATCGCACAGCACCAAAATTGCCCTCTCCGGAATATAATTCACCTTCCGATGATAATTTTAGTTCTACAGACTCTTGATAATCTAGTTCTCTCACAAAAAAGAACTGCTTGCAAGTTTCCTAAGGATGCTATAAAGTAACTTCTTAATTTTCGCTGCATTGCCTTGTAAGAAACGCTGCAATTATCTGAGCACCTAATTAAATGTTAGTCGAGACAATTTAATGATACAATATCACACCAAAGGGTCGAGATTTTAACCTTACAATATATGGTGCTGTTCAAAATATGACAGCTACCTTTATCACGAAGGCAAATATTCCCAACAAAATATTCTTACATAAGATCAACTTAATTAAAGCCAACGAAGCAAAATATGTTCTTGCATATTCTGAGTACGAGTAGTAGAGTTTCATTTAGGTATAGCAACGGAGTAATACGAGTTAAACGTGGCCGCGTCTGCTTGTAATAGAATATTAATAACGCTACTGAAACGCTACAGCTGAACTCAGCTTTATAAAAAGTTAAAACATGATTCATAGAAGTAGATTAGGAGTGTAGTGGTAAATTTTACTACGGCCAAAGTTAAGTACGTCTTTATCGTTGAAGTTTCTCAGTTTATTTATTGCTTTATTACTGGACCCGCCGTTCGTAATAAAAATAACTAGAACTACTTGGCGTTCGCTTGAGAAAATAGAAAATTTCCACGAAAAATCTTTCATCCTGATTTCATTTTGTTGTGTTGAACGTGCTTATCAAGGCATCATCATGATGCGGTCGCTATATTGGTGTTGTGGTTAGCCAACAATTAAGCAGAGGGATGAAATAACCTGTATATTGAAATGTTTCGGAATTGGGGCATGAAAACTACCTCTTCCCTATCGTATTTGGGTTGTAGACTTCACACAGCCTATAAATATCTAAATCTCCCTCTTTAAATCGACGATAATTATCTTAAACGCCACTATACAAAAAGTACGCTATTATTACTCGGTCAAGCTTACAATTTTCTAAATATATAATTAAATGGACGAAATAATTGAGAAATGTTACTTGTTCGTAACAAAATCAAATCGACAAAATATTATGTAGATACTGTATATATAATAATTTAATAGACTTTGACGTTTATAAGCATGATGGCCTTAAAAATATCTATAACAAGGCAGCTATATATTGTTCGAGACAGTCTTTTGAATTCCCAATGGAAGTACGTCCATTGAAAGTCTCGTAAAGATCTTAAGACGTCTTTGGAAGACTTTATTCAAGGGAATTTTGTATTTGCGGTGAATTTAATGAACTCCGTAAAGTTTGCAACAAAAACATGTTATAGAGGGATTTAATCATTTGCGATAATAATGGCGCGGATTTTATATGCAATTAATGAGGAAAAATGAGTGAAGAATATAATAATGGACTCATTAAAAAGTCTTGTTGGATATAAAATTTAAAGGGGTTTATGGTAGCCACGGGGATCGTTGGATCTTTAATTGCGTTAGTTATGAACGGGCTGCAGGGTTGATATACAGAGGTTGATAACTGGAAATTATAGTATACTGAAATTGTAACTTCATTAATAAATTTATTGAACGACTAGCTTCTACCAGCGGGTTTGCTCACGTTCCTGTGGGATAATTGGGGGATAAAAAGGATCCTATCATCTAAGTCAGCTTATATCCTGTCTGTATACCAAATTTCATTAAATCCGTTCAATAGTTTCAGCGTGATTGACGAAGAAAAATCCAAACAAACAAACTTTCACATTTTTAATATTAGTGTGTTGTAAAAATAAAGTAAATAAATCAAATTGTAGCAGCATTTATATCGTGGTATAAGCAACATAAAATAGCTAAAAAAAATCTACTTAGTATAGTCGTAGAAAATAATGTTGAATACACTCGTAGATACATATTTGAGTTTTATAACAGAACAATTATAAAACTGAGATAGCTTTATATTAAAAGAGAAGTTAGACTTAAATCAACATTTACATAGCACCGTTCAGTAATGACTAGACATAATATCATATGAATGGAAACACACTCACACACACACACACATACACAGTGTAAATAATATTAAATACGGTACATATTTTACAAAGATTTAAAACTCAGCGAACTTTTCCTAAAAAGGTTACGATAAAAAAGGCTAGATGTTAGATTTTCTTTTAAAATCTGTTTAAGGTTTTGGGAAAAGGTCGCTTTTGCTCATAGACGATAGATAGTTATAAGGCAAGCGAAAAGAATTCTCGAAAAAAATGTTGAAAACACTTTCTAAAATTATAAAACTTATGATATTTTTCTTAGAAGGTATTCTGTTGCTCGAGGGAAATCTCCAACTAGTATCTCACCAAGTTTTTCCTATAAACGAAGACATGGTTAGGTACGTAGTACAAAAACAAAATAATTAGACTTTGAAAAATTTCTGGCTATTTCTTTTACAATTCAAAATATATCTTTTTACGCAAGGAACATGTTCTTTTTTTCAAAAACTTTACCTACGTTTCATTTTACTGTTATCTTCAAAATTTCTCAGAAGCAAGCATTTAATTATTTACAGTTTATTTGTCAGTTACAGTTTCACTTCTTGGAAATTAGTATTAATGTACGTATGGTATCTCAGTCTCATTTTATTCCGCTTCTGTACCCATAGTTGAAATTTCATATTCCTTTATATAGGTTCTACGTATTATTTCACGATCCAATCGTCGACCCCCGTTATCTTTCCAATTAATTCGTGTCAAAACCAAGATCCAATGACACTTTACTAAGTCATGACAGTTCGGAATAACTTTACGAAGGCTTCAAATGAAATCTCAGGCGAAATAACGATTCTAGTCCGTCATTCGTTTATCAGATTTCCGAAATTATAAATTTTCATCATTCCAATGTAGCCTTTTTGGATGCAAAACTCTTTTGGTATAATGAGGAAATTCGGGGAGCTTCCACCGCTGTTAATATCAGCAACAGTGAAAAAAAATATAATTAACTACCCAAAACCATCGAGGAGTCGAATCCTTCTATTTTTAATTAAAACTGCGGTATTTTTTCGTTACATTAATTTAATTTTGGGGGAATACCATAATTCTTTTTGTTATCATATTTTTGAGTTAGTTGTTGCGTGCCGTAGAACCTGCGATTTTCGTCATAATTAAATTTGAAATAAGTATCAATTTGCTAAGTGAATTGATGATTTATTCAAACACATTGCTTACACATAAAGTTCGTATTAACTTCGGTACTTCATAGTTATAGCAGCACATTCTTCATTTTCGAAGTAATATGCAGTAGTTGACTTTTAATTTACTCCCATTTTAAAGTAAGAATTTAATATTAGTCCCATAGAATACCTCTAATACTAGTATAAAGTTTGAAATGATGCCTAGAGTCTCTCATATGTCATAATAGACGTACGCGAGTTCATTAACCGAAAATGAGTCAGTTTTCAATTCCATTAAAAAGTATACACACACCGGCTTGAAGTGGAAATGGGCTGGACATGGCTGAAGCATATCGAACAAGTGGTGGGCAAAACTCACTACTGAGTTGAACTCAGTCAAAGTCTATTGACATCGCAGTAGACCCAGAAGAAGATGGCGGAATGAACTTGACGCCAACGAAAAGGATTGGCTACAAAAAGCTCTACGAAAAGACGAGTGGAAGAAGTGGCTAGGTGGTCTTTTTCTGGCCACAGCCACAGGGTCACCAATAGCCACTGGGCTACGACCATGACTGATAATATTTACAATCTACTGCTAGACAATTACATTCTACGTTGATTTTCGTAGTCTCGGATCTATTCTAATGACAAAGCCTAAGCGATTTGTCTTGAAGTTTTGATGTGCCACGGGAATCGTGGCTGGCTATTCTAGCGAATACGAGTATCAGCTTGTTACGGGGAATTAAACTCTAAATTGCTTTGTTTACGTTCCAGTTTTATAGTTCGTATAACTACTGAATTAAATAATAAAAATTGTATAGGGTTGTTAAATGGAATTGCCCATGAATTCGAATTTCAAATGTGTTCATTAAAATTGATTATGAATTTCGTTTATTGAATGTTATTATTATTGCATTTTTTTTTCGCAAACCTGCATAGGCCACGGTAACCACTTACCATCAGGTGGGCCGTATGCTTTTGTGCCACCATCTTGTTATAAAAAAACTTTATTGGATACGATAAGAACGTACCTATTTATAGAATTTTTAAATAAAATAAAATTATAATTAAACGTTCAAATCACAATAATTTTCGTCCTTGTAATTGGTATGTATATGGAAACAGAAGCACTATATTTTATGTAAACCAATAAGAGTACTTTTTAATTAGATGCTTCCATTATAAAGATGAGTCTGACTAATATTTTTAATCAAAGTATAAAATCTGAGCCACCATGCCTAGACAAACGAACACTTGTTAAATAAATCAAATCCAATTGAAGTACTAATAGACAAAGAATACATTACAAAATACCCAACCGCCATCATTAGCTGCAGTCACATAAACTAAACATTTACCCTTTACAAATCTCTATACAAATAACAATATATTATGGACTTTATACAAGAATTATTACAGCACAATATCCCTTGAAATAACAGTTCTACTCGATTCAAGTTCATGCGGGAAGGTCAACTGATATTGAGTGGGACATTAATATTAAGAGTGTTTACGCGGCGCGGGTCTTCATACAAAGTTTCAAGTAAAAAGAAACTCTAAACCAATTTCAATAAAACTTGGTATTCCTACGCAATATATCAAAGTTTAAAAAGTTTGTTATAAGTATTAAAAAATATTTCTTAAACAACCAGTATAAGTTATTTTAAGTTTGTATACCAAAATGTATACATATCTCTCTCTCTTTCTCTCTATCTCTCCGTCTCACGAAATTCCGCACTGTGACTTATTTATTTTCGAAAATGTGATTAAGTAACTTTTTAAACCTAGTATCAATAACTAAGTAAAAATAAGAATAGTGTAGTCACTTTTAATTAAGAGATTTATCAAGTTGAGAACGAACCTATTATAGAATACCAAAGTCAAAGAACTTGGTCTTGGTCTTTCTGTTTTAAGGGGGGAAAATCATCCAATGACTTCTCCCGCCTTGGGCGAGGCGAGAGCGAGTGTCACACTCTTACTGACTAAAAACCACCCTGTTCCTACTCTTGCTTTTTGAGCCAAAGCCCCGGTAACCCGCTAGGCAGTCCGCAGCTCCGAGTCATTGTATATGAACATGGATTTGAAAGTTTGTATGGAAACTCGTACAACCAAAACGCTCTTAATATTAAAGTATTATATGGACTCAGTTGTAATTTATAAAGCTGGTAACTAGTATAAATAAACGAGCGATACTTTAATATTCTCAAATGTTTATTGTACTGGTTGTTGCTATAAAATACTTCTACGCCCCTATTTTATATTGTCCACCATTTGTCGAAATACTTTAGTTGGTATGTTTATTGAATGTTAGTGAACGGTTAATGGCAATGAGTTTTGTTTAGGTTTTATTTCTTGTGAGTTCTAGTTTATTATTATTTCATTGGTCGAATTTTTATAAGCCTGATTATTTATTAACTAGGCTTTGAATTTCAAGTCCAGTAGTATTTTAGAGCACCTTTCGACAGATTGGAGTAAATTCACTCACATACAATTACTACATATATAGCTAATTCTGCGTGGTCTCACCTCTTCTGCTTGGCTTCTATTGTTCGTACCGTAAAGTTTTAGCCTATAACCTTTCTCAATAAATGCATAATATAATCCAACACAAAAATAAATTATTGAAATTCGACTAGCAGTTGCAGAGATTAGCGCATCCAACAAACAAACTCTTCAGTTTTATATATTAGTATAAATAATATATAAGTATAAGATAAAAAGTATATAAGGTTACGATTTGTTTTCTTTCATAAGCAAAACATAAATGCGGACATGACAATTCCTGGTTCACATTTTCGGATAAAACAGGCGATCATAACACACGTGCCATAGAAAATTACCATACACCAATATTAATAACAGAGTTCTAACATCGAAAATTTCAGTCGCTTGTCATAAATCAATAACGACTTAATTGTAGGAAATAATATTGTATCACTTGTTACAAAGAAAGTCATTAACACTGCCTTCATATTCCGTTCATTATTTCTTATTTGAGGTCAAGGACATTACAGTATTTCACCTTGAGTTGACATTATAATATACTGTTTCAATTATACTACGTTCTGTTGTAGAATATGTCTATTGATTGATAGTGTAACAGATTAAATACTAGCTTTTGACTATGTCCGAATTTTCCGAGGTTTTGTGTATTTAAAAAAATCCTTTATTTCAAACACTTTTTTCATAATTTGATTCTATTTTGTGAAACTATCATCAATTCCAATTCTGTGTGCAAATCAAAGACAAAAAAACATCCTATTATCACGCCTTTTATCCCCAAATGGGTACACGTAATGCCACCGTACAGTGCAATGTATTTTTTACCATATTATATTATACGTATTGCCATATACTATGCACAATTCCAGACCCGTGCTACTACTGAGAAAATTTCTATAAACCAAAAAAAGGCCAGTTATACTTTGCCAGACCTGACAATCGAACCAAAGTCCTTGTCCAGTCACATTGCAACAGACGACTGACGAGGCAGTGACACAACACATGCAAGTAATATTTAAAATGTGTTTAGTAAACTCATTCATTCTTGTAATGCTTTTACGATATTACCTTTGTAGGAGAACCACGTTACAAATTCAACTAAACAATTTATTATAGAAGAAAAAATAATACCACTGCTTCGAACGGAACCCTTAAGAAATACAAGAGCAATATTTCGATCGAAATATTTGATTCACGAACACTCGACGCCAAGCAACTACGCTGGATATTTTCAAGCCACGACAAAGGATTTTGAACAAAAAGAAAAATAGTATCTCACAGCGCCGTGGGCAAGTTCCATTGTAAATCTGGTGAGACACTGAGGATGTTTATTTCATAGTATTTTAGAGAAATTGCTGCTCATGTACAGTCTTACGATAATACAAGATTTTTGTTAAAATAAATTATTGTTTAGATGGTATTAAGGGTGCTTTTTCACCAGCGACGTGCTATGCTACGTTGTTGTATATGCATTTGGCTTCCACCGATCATATTCATTTGTGCACATAGTATAGCATTGGTGAAAATGGACTCAGCTAACCTGTTTTTTATATGGAAAAATTCGTGCTGTGGATGGCTCCTCTGCTATTGATACATCACATCATACTCGAGCTGCGCATCTTCTTCGCATAGCTACGTAGCTTTGTATCCGAGGAAACGGTCATGTAGTTTCACAGCTTAGCTATTACATCTTCGTAGCATAGCTACATAGTACATCTCTGGTAGTAAAGCAACCTGAATGTGCATTTGTTTGAAAGTAATTGCAAGATTGAAGTAGATGAAGTAAGAAATGCAATAATGGGACGCATTTGTGACGTACATATAATGTACCATACAATGGAGTTTTTTACCTGACATATTGATTGAAATTGAAATGTTTGTTTTAACTTAAGGTATATCATAAAATATTACGCCACCTGCACATTTAAAATATTTGAATTGAGCTTAAATATTTCTAATAAAGAATATATAAATCACAGCGAAACAGGGAAAGTAGTAGCCTTGTCCTTTAAGTGAACTCAGTTAAAAATAGTTACAAACATAGCCATTCCAGAAATAGACCCATCATAACTATTCTACCAACAAGACAGACGATGTAGTATAATTTGAACATTACTCAAGTGTAACAAATTCGAGGTCAGTAAGGTAATCCCCTAGTTACTGAATGTACGAAATTACGATCAAAATCTAGGAGGCATATCATGATATAATTGTACATTCCTCGCCACGCAATGTTCACACGCTAAGTCCTGTCACGGCATCGTTTATAAAACAAAAGAATTTATGCCAAAAACCTCGTTTCTTAATGAAAAATATGTAGTAAGTATTAAAATTTTAGTAGTACTAAATTGTAAATTTGAGTTTTAAAACTTATCTACTAGCTATATTTTTTCTATCATTAAAAATAACTTGACTGCACGGTTGGTGCGGTGGCTGGGCAACTGGCTGCCGCGCAACGGGTAGCGGGTTCGATTCCCGCACGGAGCAACTCTTTGTGTGATCCACAAATTGTTGTTTCGGGTCTGGTTGTCATGTGTATGTAAACTTGTATGTTTGTAAATGCACCCACGACACAGGAGAAAATCCTAGTGTGGGGCTACGTTTTTTTTAAAAAAAAGACATAAAAAAAAACTATGATTATTTAAGTTACCTACTATCAATCTGAGTCGTTCATTCAATGGTCTTCAGCTTGCTTATTGTAGATAGTATATAGTATAGAGTTCGCAAATATCGAGCTATTTTTAAACTGTTTTATTTTGACCTGTTTGTTTATTTGGGTTTAATTCAGAGATTGGAATTTCTTTCCTTTTATGATAACCGATCAATCCCATTGGTGGTACACACTCTTGTTCTTGATGACCTTAAGTGATGATTTTAAGTATTAATTGTCTATCAATCAACACGAAAAAGTTGTTAAACGATACTTTTATATCAAACATAAACCAACTAGAATTAATTATTTCTATGCAGTCAACAATAAAACCTAGCTAGGCAGTGTCTAAAGGCGAGCTAAAAACGCAAGTCGACACTCTTAGAATTACACCCCAATTAAACTGAAGAGCAGACTACTAAAACACCAGAATAAAAGCGTAAATAAATGCTGCAGATAAATTGTGTTAAGAGTTTATTTAGTGGAACGGGGTTAATAGTTTGTACATGCATATGTACATAGAATTACAAATGTGATCCGTGTTAAGCTGAGAATTAATGTTGGGGACTCGTGGACTTAATGGTTTATGTTTTCTTTCGTCAGCTCTTTTAAGGAAGTTGGTGGAGTAAATGTTTAAGGGTAATGAGAAATATGTCTGGGATAGATGTACTTTGGAATATACTGGTTTATTCTCAAAAAATATTGTAATTTTCTGTTTCAAATGGATTTTAAACTTTCATTCCTTGGTGCATATTTAAATACATATTACACTTTAACGACACCGCTCTAACTCAATAATAAACTTGTCATTTAACTTTGAACATTAAATGTTATGATATATTTCATAACGTCAATACATAAAGGTTGTAACCGCGTGGTCCATGCGCTGACAGCCGTATCATGTCCGTGTCCGTGCCGTTTATAAGTGCATAGACCTTTGGGATCGTTGATAATACTGCAAATCTCACTAAACATATATTTTAATATAATTAATAAGGAGGCAGTTGCCCTGCACAGACAGTCTGAGTTAGTAATAAGTGTAAATAAACTACTTTCATTTCGCAAAATGGCAAATTTCGAGCTCCGGTTTATTTGAGCTCAACGTAAAAGATTTCTATAATCCCCAACCACCAGAACTATCACTCCCAAGTATTTACAAAACCAGCCAAAAGCGCAAACAAGTGCTCAAACTAGCAAACAAGATGTTGGTAGCAAAGTATGCTCACAAACTACGTGTCCTGTTTAAACTGAATGTAAGTTGCAGACGAGCTCCCTTAGCAATGTCTTGTTACTTCACTGGCAACTGAACTATGATAATAAATGGTAGACTAAGAAAGTACACTTGGACCAGTTCAGTGACCTTTAATACGGCTTGAGTACATAGATAAGTTAGATAGTTGGCGCGTCTCGTTTCTTTTTGATTTTACTTTGATGTTCCTTTTTGGAATCGAATTAGCTAATGTTTTAAGTTGAGAGTCGGTATAAGATAAGTTTCATGATGAGGACTGATGTTATTTAGTTTAGGTACCTAATGTACGATAATGACGAAAGGTTATGAAATAGAGGAACGAATTGAGCAATATATTCACATCTGACCACTTTCATTATATTGCACTAAACAAGTAGAATATTGCTTCCTAAAAATAATTTATGAATGCTATAAAACCCATAGAGAATAAAAATCTGCGAGTAATTTAATGTGAATATCATAATTCTTCGTTAGAAGTCCAATCCCCATTCAGCAGATTTTATGCAAAAGATATCTTTTGACATGTTTCATGCACTCGAATGTCAAGACAGCTAACTGTCACTAATGTCAGTTGTCAATTATAGAAATGGGAGGAATATGGAAAATTGGAAGTGAAGACAGACCGTTAGGGGAGTCAGGTGTGACAGTGAACCAATTGAATAATTTATACCTACTTTAATAAGTCTTTCTGCAATAAGATTTGTGAAATTTTGTTTCCGTATGTATAAACTCACGTTTACATATAATATGTATGTATAAATGTGTTAGGTATATGGTATACTCATATTTTTTTTTGGAAATTTTATACAAGATTTTGTGTTTTGATGTCGAAATAATTTGTTTTTTTTACTCGGAAATCTACCCAATTACCTAGTGTATTACCATTACAAATGATCTAAAATTACTTAGAAATGGAAAGGTTGAGATTTATGATATTCCCTAACATTTTCTGGGATATTTTGTAACTACCTAGTATTACAAAGAGACCCAATTACGACATAATTACGACGACACAGACACTTAATGAGATTATGTCAAACGACAGTAATTTTTGTAGTTACATCATAATATTGTTGGCTTGTAGTATTTTTATGTTTACATCAGACAAATAATAATGTTGGAAGTTGTTTAGTCAAACAAGATAATAATTAATTGAATTGCTTGTACGGCACGTGTCTATATTTTTTGATGTTTTTCTAGGTTTTTGTTTTTTAAAAAGCGTTGCCCTCCACTCTAACCGTGCAGCGTTTTTTTAAGCAATGGAGCTAGGTAAATAATACTTACTACCATTGCAAAGCATTGCGATTGTAGCAAAATTATAGAACTGTTTTTTCATCACACTAATATTATAAATGTGAATGTTTGTTTGTTTGTTTGGAGGTTTGACTGTAAATCACGCTGAAACAACGATAACAATAATACTCTAAGTTCCTACAATTCAACCTAAGCCACACCAATGAAGAAAGTCAATGAAACTTCAATACAAACTTAAACGATCAGTAAATCATTGGAATATTAACTAGTCACACGTTAACTGCGTTTAATGTGAAAATAATCTGTGTTCGTTTAACGATACATAGCCCATAGCCTGGTACTTGATACCCCATAGTTATACCCCACCGTTTATATTAATACTCATTCAAAATAATAACTTAAGACACGCAGGTTTTTTCAGGTCAATCATTGACATGGCCATTACTTATTCCTTGGAGCGACGGACAGTGATTTTTTCATTGCCCAATATAGTCTAACTGAAATAGATAGTGAGTCTATTGGGTTACCTAATATACTGGATGAATACAATTTTTGTTTTATTTCCATTTTATTTAACGTTTTGGTTATAGTGCAATGGTTGCTTGTTTTTCTAAAAGTGTGTAATTTCAATCTAGAGTACAGTAGCTCAATACTGAAACAATACTAGGTGAACTAGGCCTATTTATAGGTACTAAGATAGTCAAAAAAATCTGGAGTAAAAAAAGGACTTCTAAATTACTCAAGATAACTAATAATACTTTGCCAAAAATAGTAATAGAACTTGTTACCTTGTTCCTAACTAACAAGGTACTGTTCACATAAATACAGAAACAAAATAGTACGGTAACGTAAGACACAAACAGTTTTTCAGGTCACCATTGACAAAGCGATTACATAAACATCTAGAAGCTTGTATAGAAATATTAATTTCCATAAAAGATTAAACAAGACACTGTACTACGTACTGTACTAAATTCTTACAAAGTGGATAATGTAATATTTTATATAGTATAGGGAATACAAATTGTTTAGCCTTTTTTTTTTTTTTTTTTGAGGGGGGAAAATCATCCAATGACTTCTCCCGCCTTGGGCAAGGCGAAAGGGAGTGTCAGACTCTTACTGACTAAAAACCACCCCGTTCCTTCTCCTGCTTTTCGACCCGAAGCCCCGGTAAACCCGCTAGGTAGTCCGCAGCTCCGGAGGTAGTCCGCAGCTCCGGAAAATTGTTTAGCCTATGAGTAAGCTCTTGTATAATATTGTATTTTATAGAAAGAAAGTGTCTATTGATATGAAATGTATTATGTTTGTAATAGTATAACTTCCGTGAGTCATACTAAACTAATTATTATTTTTTTGGCTTACTCACGTAACTGTTTGTCGAGGACCTCGCCTTTGCTAGAGACTCATACTTTTTTATGAGTAGCATTTCGCGATACAACGCGGCGACTGTTGAGTTTCTTATCGAATAGTTACGAAAGAACATCCATCTATTCATAATGCTTTTCTTTAAACCATTAAATGCTCTATCCTATTTGTATTTTGACGTGCTGTGATCATTTTGAGTTTAGAATATTGCTACTAAGCCTAGATGGCGGAAAATAGTCGTCATACCCCCATAACATCTAACTTGTTAATTTGACATTTACATAATATACAAAAACGCACCTTTTCTGTTCTATTCAATAACCCTACAATCTACGTGTTAAAAAAAGCTATAAAACAAAACCTTGGCACAAACCAGACGCCACCATAAGCAAAGCTAAAAGATATCTAAATTACCCACGTTTTTTGTTCTTTGTAAATATGTAAATGATGGCTCGAGGTCGCTGTTATCTGTTAAAAGATTTATTATTTAAGAATAAAGCGAGAGGGTCATTGCTGTCAACATTCGCCTTTTTTCGACGAATTAATTCAACGACATTAACGGGGTTTTGTTGTATCGTGCTAAAGGAGTTGTAGGTCGATAAATTTTCTTCGTGATTTTTTTCTAATTTAGGTTGTTTGTAGTGGAGTAAATATCTTGTTCCATTGATTGAGTTTTTGCGTCTAATAAACAATAAAGCTAAAACTGACTGATTATTTTGTCTTTGTCATAAAGACAGATAAGCCGGTAAACGAATAATCAAGTAGACGGCCTGATGTTAAGCAATCGCTGCCGCTAATGGACACCCGAAACACCAGAGGCGTTACAAGTGCTTTGTCCGCCTTTTGTGGATAAGTAATTTAAGGGTGTCAACACAGTATGGAACGGAGCCTTAGCATTAAATTAAAAGATAAAATAAAACTTAATACTATAAGAAAGAAAACTAAAATCACGGATGTTACTTACTGTGTTAAAAAACTAAAATGGAGGTGGGCAGGCCATATGATTAGGAGTAATAAGGATAAATGCGTGTAGGGACGTAACAGAGTGGTGCCCGAGACAATACAAACGAAGGAAAGGGGACAGCGTCGTAGATGGGAAAACGATTTCAAAACAATAGCGGGACATACTTGGACGAGACAAGCGCAGAATCGCATCCGATGGCGAGCTCTAGGGGAGGCCTATGCTGGACAGCAAGACAATCTTCATGTACCGGTGTCAAATAATTAAATAAGATAATTTTTACTACAATTGTAAGAAATATTGTTAAATAAAGGCTTATTATTATTATTATAATTTAAGGGTTGTTAGGGAATCGGGGATTGGGAAGATAGGGCAGGGGAGTGGGGTAATAAACTTAAGGTGCAGATACAAGTACCCATGTAACTGGTAAAAAATAAACTCAAAGAAAAGCCAACTTCAAAGAATACAGATAGACAGTCTTGAAAGGTTTCAATAAATCACTGTACAAGTATTTCTATACCCAACGCTCTGCTAGACGATAAATAAAAAAATACAGACTGCAGACAATCCAGTTCATATTTCAAAAAGTTCTCCCACGTCAGAGTATTATGCTAAATGAGTTTAAAATATGAACGCGAGTCGTTTTGATTGGCACATGTTACTCTGAATTTTATCTCAAACTTTAGTGCGATACTAAAATTATCCAGACGCATACAATTTTTCAATGTAAAAACCGAAAACTTTGCAATAACTAAAACCTTGGCCAGTAAGTTTGTCTTTCAAGTTAGTCGGTTCAAAAGGGGCTATTTATATAAGGGTACTACGAGTATGCAATGCCTCCAAAACTCAGCCGTTTAACCCGAGAATAGTGAAGCAAAAAATGCTATCTGGTTTGGTTAATTGGCGCATGTTTGTGACTTTCAGTTTTATGTCTTCCACTTAAAGCTCCAATTTGAAAGCCGTTTAACTGGAGTTTTAGCTAATTAGTGATAGTTTTTTAAGACTCTGCGAGTGGAAATCGTGCATTATCGAGGTTTATGGTGATGATAAGATCTTTTAAGAAGTTTAACTTTATGATCTAGAGACGTAAAGTCTATTTTTGCTTATTTATCAAGATATTATTATAGTTGCATAATCAAAGTAAGTTAATCCGAGATACCATTACACATTGCCTTGTTTGTTTAGATAGAGCTGTAACTAAATATCTATCACAATCCAAAAACTAAAAATCAAAAATCAGAACCAAAAGATCTCGCAAATCTACTTCCAACTAATTCAATAAGATAAGGTCATTCCTTTGTAATTCTTGAAGTTTTTTTCTGAATTAATACATCAAGAAAAAATACGCTTAAATTCAAATTACTCGGTCAAATAATGTTAAAGGCAAACACATTGAATCGGATTTCGAATTCATAGAAACGCAAACTAATTAGAAGTTGGTAACAATCGTAAATGTATGTGAAAGTACCAGGTGACAAATAATAAGTCTTGTATGAGGCGAAGCGTCTCCACAAAGTTCCAGGTAGACCAAGCCACAACCCCCCACGCCTAATTACCAGAGAATGTAAACAGCGAACACATAAAATCGAAAAGTCGGTAATGAAAACGACTTTGTTCCTTTTATATCTATCTCTTTCGTTTTATTGGACATTAAGGGTCGTACATCGAGTTTGGCCCTTATCTGTCTGCTAGAGATTTATTTAGGAAACACCCCCTCCAATTTTACAGGCTTTTTGCGAGAAAAGAAAATTACTGTTGAGAGCGGGATTTTTAAAAGTTAATCTTAGCTGTCTTCTGTCCAAAATAATTTGCTTTGAAGCTAAAGGGATTCGGCGGAGATATTTATTTTCGGTTTATTTTTACACTGATCTTGAAATTAAACTGTTGTACTACGAACACATTTTGCGTGATAACATAAATAAGTGAATCTCTTTCGGGTGTTTTAAAGACGTACTAAAATCTTGCCATATAAAAGGACCGCTGTGTCGTTTCGAAGGACATGCGATGACCTTGGATTGTCCTTCAAGAAGTTTACGTGTTTTTTTCTCACGTTATCGTAACTGACGTGTGCATGAATGTGAAAAATTAAGAAAAGCGTTATAGAATGTGTCTTAGAATAGAATTCTTTTGAGGATAAAATATTCCAGAACGTAACCTTTATCCAACAATGTATTCTATAGCGTAAAACGCTATATTGCTAACTTCAGCAGAATGTACCAGATTGTACTTCCAGGTTTGACTAAATATTATTGAATTTTCACGACTAATGCTTCTGGGCAGTAGTAGCAGTTTAGTAGTAATAAATATGAGTACCGAACAAGAGGTGTTACGTTATATATTTTTCATGATATACGCCCAGAAATGAGCTGATGGATCACCTGATGTTAAGCCATCGCTGTCGCCCATAGGCACCCGAAACATCAGAGACGTTATAAGTACGTCGCCGGCCTTTTGGGGGTTAGGAATTTGAGGGATGCTGGGGAATCGAGAGTTGGGAAAATTGAGAAGGGGGGTAATTGGGCTGGAAACCTCACTCACACAATGTATGTATGATTTTCTGTCAATTCCTATCTCAAAAAACTTTTTGCTGAACATTTTTGTCGACTATTTTAGGTTGTATCGATCCATTTTCAAAGACTCTTGGGAAGTTGTCAACTCTTTTTATACATTAAAGAGTTTTAGCCCCATCTTGGGATAAGAGACAGATGTCGTTCGTCCCAGCAAATGCTTTTTTCTTTGACCTATATAAATAATTCAACTTAAAACGTATGTAAATTAAAGTGAGCTATTACTCTAGATACTGTTACTACTAGTCTACTTGATCTTCTTGGACCAAAAATGTAGTAGGAATCTAGATTTCTAATAATTCCCTAATACAATATAAAGGAATTGATTGCTAAAACAGTAATTCCAAATAAATTTTGACTTCTACGAACGTTGCACAACTAAATTCAGAGCTACCCTTTAGCTAAAACTTAGTTACCTATACCTCAGACACACACCTGCACACAGAAAAATCACTCTTACGAACTGTAAATTCAAAGTCTAATTTAGTTCTTATTTGCTAAAGAGCCACAGTTTAATTGTCTGATATAGAAGAGGTAGGAGTATTATCATATATTAATTTGAAGGCAATTTTAAGACATCTGAGCTTGGAATTTTCCTACCATAACGAACATACTTGGTTTAATACCACGTATAGAAGTTTAACAGCTATCCAATTTCATGTCAATACAAAGGTCTTAAAAGATTTATCCCAAAATCTGATGAAAAACGGATCAGTTCCACAGATTTTCTGAGAATAAGGGTCTTAAATATACGAGTATACTGTAATACTATAGTCATATTATGGATTAACGAACCCCACGGCCTCGCCGCGCCTGCTAATGAGCGTCCGACCATTTTCTATTAAGCAGAACGGACACCGGCAATTAAGACGAGAAAACGTTTAGACGAGGAAGTAAAAAGTATCGGTTTACCTATGAGGGCTAGGATAAGTTTTGTTTTCGTAGTAATTGGTGTTGAGGAACGTGTGTTTATTTGCTATGATATAAAGAATTGTTCATAGGTAGTTATTTTTCCATGGCCGAAAAAGTTTTATAAAACGTGAACAGCAGCTCTACCTTTCAGAGAATATAAGTAGAAATGTCATATCATACACTCAGAATGAATTAACTATCGGTTCAGAGAGTGAATTACATTTGGAATATTACAATATTCTAATCACATTACGATTGTAAGTGCGATAACTCGATCACAAAATTTAGTAAACCAAAATATACGCAAATAGTATAACAGAAAAAAACCCATATCACATTTTCCTGACATAAGAATCAAAATCCTAATCTCATGATCCACTATCGCATATCCATAATCTCCAGTACATAATGATGTCATATAAAGTAAAAAGATATAAAGCTTATATCACAGAAATAGAACGGCAGAGTAACGAATAATATTTATCTAATGCTTCTGCTGACAAGCCAAGGGGAAATGTATACGAGTACACATACTTGCAATAAAAATAGGTCAGCGAATACATTTACTGGCATAAAAAGATTGACAAGACCGACTAAAGTTTCTCCAGTGCGCGTTTTTCCATATCATAGAGAAATGTAATACAGAAATATCACACGCGTTGTTATTTTATATGTGGATTATATATCCATGGGGCTTATGGTTGTTTTACGGTACAAATGTATCTTTGAATAAATGGTTCAAATACATACATGACTGTAACTTGTCATTGTGATTATGGCGATTTTCATACTCATGAAGAAACTGTTCATTTTAAATTGATACGAAACTTGATTAGTATACGAAAATCATAATTTTATGAATCAAATTTCATCTAAATTAGTTCAATTATTTTGCATTACTAACATTAAAACATACACACTCGCGACATTATTCCATTTATAATATTAAATACTAGACTGTTTATAAAAAGTGGACCTTCTCCCAATCCTCTTTACACCACTAAAATATGGGCATGTACTGTACATATGTGTGGAATAAACTTCATTACGATTCCAAACATGTTGCGACATGTCCTGCCCACGACTATAATGAGACAAAATCTCCAGATATGAAGTTACTTCATAAATCTCTTGTAACTTACATTATTAATGGAGACGCGTCAAAAACATATGTAATTAGGATAGATAAGTATGTTTGCGTTAGTTTTTTCCTGTTAGTAGCTTTACCTTGTTAGTTGAAGAGAGATTTAGGCCAAACGTAACTATAGTAAGTTCGTTTTGGTATCATCACAGTACTAAGCATTATTTAGTATTAGCTTCTGCCAGGGGCTTTACTCGTATTCCTATGGGATACAAAGTAGTCTATGTGTTATTCCAGACCCAAATCTAATTCCAAATGTTTATATCGCTCCCGCATCAGTTTTGACGTAATATATTTATATCATAACATCAATACAAAAAAGCGGTGGATGGGTGGCTAGCGCGCAGGCCATGTGCTTACTGCTCGCCGACAGCCGCCCACAGTCGAAACTAAAACATCGTCGCATCCCGCGCTTGTACCTCACAGTCGGCGCGCCGTAAGCACGCTGGCAGCTAGGTGTAGCCACAATTCGAATACACATCGTGCCGGAGCCGTGCTTGTTATGTGTGTTTTGACTTTACTACACTATATATACAAAACTATCACAATATCAAAAGTAGTCAGTTAATAAAGACATCAAATAACAAAATAACCTCCCAAAATCTACTCGAGCATCGTAATTGAAAGTTATTTCGCTCTTATACTACGTTTATAAGGGTTATCGGAGTTAATACGAGTCATTGTTATATCTATTGTGAGTCTAGATCCCGCTGGGGTGACGTAATTCATTCTAATCTTCAAAGCGTTCTTTTGTTAGTGAGAAAAGCTTTGTTTGACTTTTTCTTAGAGTTGTGATTAAAGAACAAAAGTAATGAGTACAGGGTGACATAGTTAATTGTTTTCTTTGAGCCCTGACACTATTTTGTTTATTAAATTGTGAGTTTGTTAATTAGAAAAAGATTTTGTATGTTGTCTTTATGCTCATATATTATATATACGGTTTCTATCTCAATGTTACAACAGTTTGCCATTTACTCTTATTATTATAAATCAAATTTATTTCAATGCTATGTTATTTTATTGTATTATATTTTGCTTTGTTTAACCTACCGACTGATAAATGATCAGCACGTAACCTAGATTCATTCTCAATTATTTATCGTAAATCCATAACGAAAAATCAAAACGTGGCAAATGTTATAAATGTAGCTGTATAAGACCTGAATAATTTATTTGTTATCAAATCATTTACACGATGATCCTACAATAATATGAATTTACTAGCTTCTGCCGGTGGCTCTAATCGCGTTCCCATGGAATATATGTGTTATTCCAGACCATAATCTACCCCTATTCCAAATTTCATCCCGATCCCTTTAACCGTTTTGACTTTATTGATTAACAAACATACACACACATAAACTCACAAACATTCCCATTTATAATATTAGTAAAATTATAACATAATTTTATTTATTTATACTATTCACCCGCACTTACATAGATAGGATATAAATATAATACATATTACAAAACATATTTTGAATTTACGTTACCTAGTATTGATCACCGAACTTGTTTGTTCAATTTATTTGAGTGCAAGTCAATATTGAATGACTAATTCACTCGCCCGCCGATACTCTCACCCCTTTGTATATTTTTGTCAGCCCTCCATTTTCAATGTGTATATCGGTTTACCATCTTACTTATACTGGCTGGTTGGTTTGTATTTTATTGAGGAAATCCTATGATACGATCAGATATATTATATGAGATTATCATGGTGTTGGTTCAGATAAAAATAGAGCTTAAGTAACTTAAAATATGAAACAAAATTGAATAAATCAATTAAACTAGACTTTCCTCAATGCAAATGGTATACAATATAATTGATTTAATGATACTCCCGAATTTTAGTGTCAATCTAAAACACTTTATTTTTTCTATTCCCACTGAACACCATTAGACTAAAGTTGAAACTGAAATGTCAAACTTAACACAACTCAATAAGACCTAAAATCGAAAGCAATCAGTCCTCATACACATACAAAGTAAAATAAACACAACAATAAAGTAATTACAACAATGGAAAGTAGCTTTACGAGTACTATATAATTTTACCTGAAATAACTGTGTTTTGCGTCGCCGACGGCGCATTCGTCGTGGCTAGCAGGAAGAACGCGATCAGTGTCCTTTGTATGCACACTTCACTATACATTTTGTTATATTTTCTAGCTAATAATAACACTAACATTAATAAATTACATTCGGACTATTGTTCGTAATATTTGCTATTAAACTATCAATTCGTTCAGCTGCGGTCGGCGGTGCCGGGATCTGAAACAAAGGAGATGATTTTTAGTAATGTTATTCTATTATTTCAACAGCAAAAAAACTTGATTTAGAGTAACTTGTCGTGGTGACTTATCATACTTGAGGGCACGGGTTCAAAACCTACCAATGGCAAGTACCAATGTAACTTTTTCTAAATGATGTTTGTGTTAATTCTAAAGAAATGTGACTGATCTTATAATCTCATAAGTTTGAAATCACCAATCTGCATTGAGCAAGCGAGGTGATGTAATGTTTAAACCTTTTCCGTGTGAGAAGAGCTCAGAGGTCACTTATAGCCTGTTAATGTGGTGTCAATATGAGGTTAATCCAAGAAAAAAGATTTCCCTAATAAGAAAATCTTGACCTAGAGGTAGATTCATTCTGACTGAAAAATACAGTTTCAAAATAAAGGATACAACATTATACATACTGTAAGATACATACATATAGAAGCTACCTATTCGTCCCTAAGTACGTTTGAAAGACAACACAAACATCAAGTATCGAGTTCAACGTTCACAGACGTCCGCTAGATGGCGTGCTACGAAATTTATCTACCCTCTGTAGACACATCGAGTGGCTTATGCCCCCTAAGACTGGCACTCGATTAATTATTTCTACGTGTGTTTTGCCCCGTACATTTTATATGAGACACGGAATTTGATATTCCGTCATGTCTTGTTACTCTCGAAATCAAGACATTGAGGGAAAGCTAAAGTAATTTACGGATTTTAGCTTTTGAATTCGAGAGATTAGTGTCTATTTTGTATTGGGATGTGTCTTTCAATTGAATACACATTGTTTGTTTAGAGTTACTCAGAACAGTTTGTTTATATCGTATAACATTTGTATCGTATTTTAAAAGATTTTGATCTGATTACCGTCTGCAATTCAAAACAATGAAGAAGATATGACTTTTAAATAATATTTATCTAGCAATGATTAGAGATATATTTTCGCGTGGTCACAATTTATTACGTACTTACATTTAATCGTTATTTTTATATTATAGTTCCTTTCTTAAACTAAAATCATCTAACAATAGGCAATATAACCTACATCTAAGAAATCGACTTCAACATACGTGTAAAAGTGAGAATCTCCATATTTTTTAAGTCGGGTAATTTACTTAAAACCTTATCCTAAGTCTGACAAATACTATGCTGAAATCAACAATACGCGAGTCAATCGCGCACATAATTTTTAAAAGTTAGTTGAAAACACCAACACACTAATTCATTCCTTAAACAAACCACAAAAATTCTACTAACACACTCATACTTTCAATTTCATCTCAAAGAAACACGACGCACATTACATTGTAGGTACTTTAGAACAAAATTTACTACTAGCCAATCACAGCAAGCTAGTAACAGTATATGCAATCACGATCATAAGTTCTAAGCTAGCTAAGCTAATACCGAAATCCCTTTGAATAGTTCTCGCGTGTTCCTCAAACGTTACGCGAAGCAATAAAACTGGTTCAAGAACTTGGTGAAGCTTTTAGGACCGCATCAAAAACATTAGAGATAGTAAAATGAAAATGGATATTTCGGGGAATGGAGTAATGCTGGGGAATATACGTTTTAGTTCCAGTTAGAATTGCTTTTAGATTATTATTTGGAATTTAGTTTTAATTTGTTTAATAATGAATTTTCTGTTTAATTCATTGTGTCTTCGAAGTAAATAGGTACTTTATAATATTATTTCTTCTTAAAAACTTTTACAAGATATTTTCTAGAAAACTGGGACTCAGACTCAACAATACTACTTCGGATAAATCGTGGCGTTATTGGAATAGAATAAAAAACGTCTTTGGAGATAGTAATGATAACGCACTGAGCGTCATTGAAAGCCCCTATCGTGTCTGGAAACGTATAAAAAGCATTCATAGTTCCCAATCAAGATTGGCAATACCAAAAACGTATAAATACTGCGGTACTCCCGATTTATTTCCATTTGCCGTGAAAACATCGTAAAGTCTATACACATCTATATTTAAATCTATAATAATGAATGAACTAGTTAGTCGCATAGATAGTGATAATCACGAAACTATCATTATAGATAATAAGGACAAGATGAAATACACACGAAGTCTTAAAGAAATGCAAAAATATTTCACTTATTAAATTCACTGACCGACAAAATACAGAAACGACTAAAAAAGTAGGATAAACAAGAAATTGCCAACTTTGACTCAAACGAATGCTTGCAACACCTCGAATTGCGAACGAACTATTACGATAACAATATTGAACGGACTTGCGCAACTTACAAAAAGTAGGTCACTGTTCATTTTGATATTACGGACTGACGGAAAGTTAAGAAAAATATGTACAAAACTGTCACCCATCCCATAACTGTAATTGTAATAAAATGATAACTATAGAGATGTGTATTGGTGTTGCTTGGTTGGTCGTATTGGTGTTAGTGTTGGTTGATATTAGTTAGAATGTTTATAAAATTCTAATCACGTAGTACTATAACGTACGTACCTACTAGGTACCTGTTAATTCTTGTACTTTTTCTAATTGTAATAATGAGTAACATTTTATAAAAGGGGTCCTGTGCCACACATCGACAGATATTGAAATATTTGAATAAAATCTAACAATAAACGAGGAACGATTAGAAAAATTATTTAGAATAGTTCCATTCGAAATCAGATTAGATCACAACGACCTACACTATCAACTATCACATGTCACAAATTAACTCTAAATACACTAACATATGGCACATAAATTATTTTACAGCCGATACCCTGTCGATATCACAGCCTTAGGTTCTATAAACTTTCACAATATAGTTAATGTGGTAAAGTTTCGAGTTCGGATATTGACTCATTAAAGCCGTGAGACCCTTAGGGCCAATTCCGTTCGGGAGCACTATTTTAGCCTTAATTATACATGTTTAATAGTCAAAATGTCAATTTAAGTCTCGTTACTCGATAGAATTCAGTTAAAGCAGATGCTTCTTGACTTTCTCAAAGTTTCCAAATTGTTATTTACTTACCGACTTCCAAATTAGTTTAATAAACTCCTGCGGAATATATTAAGGTCGATAGATCTTTGATTACTTTATGATGTCCTATCTTATCTTTTTTGTTTTGATTATAAAGATATCGAAGTTTTTTGTGGTTAACATAACCACAAAAAGGTTTTATAAGAATTGCGTCTTAAATCGTATTGGAATGTCTTGTTAAAACTAAATATATATGATGTAAAACCAAAAATTCTTCCTCAGTAGAACCAAAAAACGCCATCTTTAAAACCAGTATTTATTTCCCATACTCAAGTAAGTTGACAACAAGCAAATGACGTAATAATGACAATTTACTGTTATTGATGCCTGCTTCACATAATAATTAATCATCATAATAATTTCAGACTATTAAATTTAATTGTTATTAATGATACATTATCCAGGTTATTAATGCATGGGTCTTTTATTGAATAAAGCTTCGTGGATACACAGACTACGAAATTTTAACATTCAGTGCGCTACGACGACTTGCTACGAAAAAACGTAGCGATTGTGTAGCAGTTCGTAGCGTTGAATTGAATTCAGTTGGCGAAACGACCAAACGTTATATTGTTTTTTGCTACGAGTTTTTGAGCTTTTCAAGTTATTGAATGCTCAATATCCGTAGAATATTTGACTCGAATGATTTATATTGTAGAATAAAATATTGAATCTGGTCCTTAATACGACTGCTAAGCATAAGATTCGACCTTACAAAAGACACACCATTATATTAATAAGGTACGTAATATTAATTTAGATAATATATGCCGTCTCCTCTTTCTGCGATTCTGTATCAATAGTTAAATTAGTTTTTTTAACCGGGGCCTCGGTAACCCGCTAGGCAGTCCGCGGCTCTAGAAATTAATATGTTAAATCATATTATTAACCGGTTCTATTATATTACTAACCAGTTTTTTATTCAATACATAAATACAAACAAAGATAAACCCAGGAAGTAGTCAGTCAGTTTTTTACTGACTCGTAAAGTTTGTGCCATTAGTTGTCAGAGTTGTGGCACTCGATACAAATGACGTGTCACATACAATGTGTACGCAAAAAGCCGAGTAAGCGTTTTGTCAAACATTTTTGCCCTGACGAATTGTTTTTGTGTATAGATAATATTATGTGATAAGTATGTCTGTTGTTATAAGTATATTTGGAGTTTGGTGGAGGGCTCAGGACAGGAAAGCAAGTTTTAGGGGAGGCCTTTGTGGGAACGCATGATAATCTGTAACCGGTATCAAATGATTAGATTGCAAACAATAAATTTAAATAAATAAATGTTAGGTTAAGTTTTTGTGTAAGACGTGTAAGATTGTTAATAAAGGTTATTACAATAATATCCGTTGTATTACGTTGCTACTTATAAAGCTACATTTGTAAATAGTTAAATAATTTCTTAAAAATATCTGGTGATGAGTACGTTTTAATGCACTGCTTGTATGACCATGTGTATATAATGTGATTGAATTTGGGGAAGTATTAAAGGATTTTTGTAAGTGACATTTTATCGTTACTGCATTTAAAAATGAGAATTTATGTAGCTATGGTTGTGTGAGTGCTTATTTAGAAGGGATGATTATCCCTTATCCGTGGTAATATATGTTTTAATATTCAGTCCATTATTTTAGTACACATCACAACAAATATGTTACACAATTTCTGAAATTTTGTCTCTAACATCTAAATTTTCTTAGAGCCCAAAATTAAACCAAGAGAGAAAATAGGAATAAACATTTATTTCATTTAGGGAAATGAAGAGGTCTAAAGTAGAAATCTAGTATTTCCAGACCAAGACGTTTATGTGGCCTAATGTCTCCGTGGTCTCAAATAAAGTAAACAGCAGCTTAGTTTGCGCGCTCAATACCACGTAAATTATATTTCTTAAGCTTCATTTAGTTACTTGGTATTTATTGAAGTAAAAAATAAATAGCGAATGAATACATAAGAAGGCAATATTATGTTTATAATATAATTAGTGCTTAAAACGGGATATTTACCATGTTTATTAGTTGCAAGCACTATGATCACGGATGAACTGATCTAAATATACGAGTGACCATGTCCGTTTAAAAAATATTATGTTTTTATTTATGATTTTTTTTATAAAAACGTATTGTAATTTTAAAATCTTTTATTTTTATTTATCTCATTCCGTAAGTACACATGCAGACGATATATGGAAATCTTACACAACAATCTATAATATAAAAAGTGAGAGAAGTACAATGGTACGTAACCTACTTAATATCATCGATTCGGCTATCGCTTATGCTATTGTTTAAAAGTTCTGCTGAGTTATGTAAGGTCTGAGTTCTATTCAATATTGAAAATTGTTATAATACCTTAAATACTCAGAGATCCGAGATTCCAAGACCTGCAAATAGCTTTTCCCAATAGAGGTCTAAGCCGAGTAAAAATGTCGACTCCATACTATTACTGAACTGATTACTTTTGAAAATAGAAAAGTACTCTTTCTACATTTCACACACTTAATCTAATCTAATCTTAAAATGTACGGGTATATAAGGTTCAATATATTCTGGCATTGGAAAAACATTAAGAAGGGTTATCTCACTACATTTTTTGCTGCACTTTAAACTTTTAAAAGGCTTTTAGTGCCTCCTCTAAATTGGACTGTTGTAAACTTACTTTGAAGACAAACTCTAGCTCAATTCTCCGAAAAACCTTAAAATTGAATGTTTTAATCTATTTTTTTAGATAGGACCGGGTAGACGATCCTCCGCCATATGTAAATTTATGGCGACCAGACTCATAAGTTGTTTATTTTGATTTCAAAAATATTCATGACAAAAATGTCGGAACGCACGAAAGGAAATTTCGTCTGTTACGCAATTTCGGTGTCATCATACGAAAGACGTGAGCCTGCGAGGAATTCCGGGTGTCTTCTGTAGAACGAGGGTACAGGCGTACCTCTGAATTATGTACGCATATGAAAATATTCATAGTACTAACATTTGAGCTACTAATCAACCTAGGGAAGTTGTTACCTTGGTGACGGAAGCACTACGTCATGATAAGCTGCTGCCCGTCCGTGTATAATTATGTAAATAAGTCCTAACAAATCTGTCTCGTTGAGGAAGATCTTTTGAATAAAAAACTCCAACGATACTTCCACAAGCGTGAATAAATACCACTAACTTCGTCTTTTATTCAAAGCGGACTAACTTTCTAGCCATTAGGGATAAAAGTTTCATTATCTGTGGACAGATCAATGCAGTACTTTTATTTAAAACATGACCTTTTATAACGATGAAGGAATAAAATTTTCACTATGAATATGGCACTCCTCAAAGGAGTTGTGCGTGACTATAGATAGGTAGAGACTAGCATGCTTATACTCGCGTGTGTCGTAAAAATGTAAGAACATTTCGTGTTCGTAAATGAGCTGACAATGTGCCGCTGTTTATTATTATCCATGTATACGAGCACTTGAGTGTACTGGGAGCTTCAAGTGACGATATAATGTATAGCTACAGCCATGCGAAGGTGCTTCAGGAATATTGGAACGATATTAAAAGAGACTATGTATTATGTTTATAAGGGTTATAGGAAGCGACGATGTTGTCACGGTTACTTGTTTCATTTTGAAATTGTTACAATTTTAAGAATTATTTAATTTTAAATATATCATATCATAATCAAGAGTCTGCAATAATCCACAGTAGATAACAACTGTTGTACAATGTGGGTTAGTGATTCAAAACTTACAATAAAATTAATGAACTTAACAATTAAGTTGTTCTTCACCGCCAGAAAGTAACATATAATTCAGAAAGAGTCACATTAGTACTTGACTTTGGTAGTTTCAAACCTGCGCAGGACGTCTTATCTCTGGGGCATCACGAATAAAAGAATATTCTATTATTTTCGTGTTTGAGAGTTAAAAAGATTTTTGTTTAATGAAAATATTTTCACTCAAACGTAAACAATTTTCTTTCTTTTAATATTATTAGCAATTCAATTAAATTAGCATGATAAGTTTTTTTTTGTTATCAAAACTTCAGGCAAATTGTCTTAAAATTAAACAACTTGAATATTTATAAATATGCTAAACCGACAAGTTAAACACTGTTAACGACTTTACTAATACAAAAAAGTGAAAAACTTAAAGAGAAAAACAAAATCGTTTTTTTTACTTCGTTGGATTTTATGACTCATTCATTCAAAAATACTATTAATATCGATAATATAAGGTTTGTTTTTCAAAAACAAGAAAGATACTACATAAACTTTTTTGAAAATTATAATTTCAGAAGTATTTAGCCCATATGTACGTAATTGCACCTCATAGGCACCAAGCTTTTAATGTTTCTTAGTCGTTTAGATCAGACTAGCTATTCCGGCGCCATTTCACCCGCTCTGGTGGGCTCCTATTGGTCATAGCGTGATATTTTATAGCCTTTCTGGATAAATGGACTATCCAACACAAAAATAATTTTGAAATCGAACTAGTAATTTCACAGATTAGCACCTTCAAACCAACAAATTCTACAGTTTTAGGTATCTATATAATAGTGTAGTACATGAAAGTGACTAGATAGGTACTTTTCCAATACAGTTCCAAGTCTAACTTAAATAGGCCACCAAAATCGATCTTAAGAAATACAATACATAAAGCAAAGAGATTACAAACCGAACGATTTGCAACATGCCAAAGACTATCCCCCTCTCAATAGATTTGGGTTAACGACAATATGATTTTACGAATCGCTACCTACCACAATAATCGAATATTTCCCCGGAATAGGCAATTAGACTGTCATCTCCATTCCGCAGCAGGATTATGTTGTATGAAATTTGAATAATTTTGCATTGTGATTTGACATTTTGATGAAATAAACAGCGGTAGCGTACGCAGCGAATTCACTATGACTTTCTATTTTCGTCCGTACGTTTTGTTGGTGTTTTAATAGGAAATTCGATGCTAATGTTCGGCTGTGTACGTGTCTATTCGGTTTATTTGCGTCGCTCACTTTCATAGAACATAGCTTTGTTTTTAAATGCGGATAATTGTTTTTGTATTGACCTTTTAAGAGATGTTGTTTTTGTGGATACGGAAACGTATGAATGTTTTTTGGTATATAATTGTGAATATAGCAATCTGTATATATAAAACGCTTCCATTATCGAGTGACTGACTGACAGATAATGGACAATGAAGAGACAGACAATGGAGCCAAAACTACTGGGATCTAGGGAGCTGAAACTTTTTTTTATTCCTTAAGGAGTGTAGGCGAGCACTAAGAATGGATTTCCTTAAAATCTCACGGGAACAGGAAAAAACAGATTCACTTATTTATACGTAAGAAGTCGTTGGTAAAAGCTAGTATGTTTAAAACAAGTATCAAATGTGAATAGTTATAACAATTGTACAAAGGATCGGAAAACGGTAGAATGAAATCTAGTGTAATAAATAAAAATGTGACGACAATATAGATTAACATTTCAGTTTCAGCTTAAGTGATACATGATGTCCACTAAAAAAAACTCTAACCTACATAACACGACGAAGTTTCATCAAAAAACTGTATTCCCACGTCCCGAATAAGTCCAAAAAAACCTTTCTAGCTAACTTCGTCTTCTATGTAACATTATCTATCCTGGTTATCACGTATCTGGATAATTTTCGACGAAAACTGGAACTTTCGTGTCGTCATGCGAAACTGGATAAAATTAATAATTCCGCCCACGACTAAATACCCTTGCCTCAGCAATAAGCATTAGAGGGACTTCAAAGTGGATATTCCAAACATTTTAGTACAAAAATATTGACTCTCGTCCTTCGTGGCTGGAGTAAACAAATTCTGTTGCCATTGTTCTGGCTTCAAAGATCGAATATAGACTTTGCTGATAATTGTGTTTTCGTTTTTGGCTCTGTATTTTACTTAAATCTTTTTTATTTTTTCTTGTAAGGAATTGGTATTGTCTAATCGGAGATTTATTTTTCGTTTTATGTAATAGGGTAGATGACTAATTTTTATTTTAATTGTCGTCGTATTTTTTATTTTCTTACAGTAACAAATACTTGATTTGAAATGTCGCGTGACGTCACTTCTAGGTACATTTTATACCTAGTAATTACGTATTTGCTTCTAAACTTAGATTTTTAATTTTCATATCCCGTCATCATCTCTATTAGAGGCAACATGCCTATATTTAAAACCAAGTAATATTTTTAGGTTACATAGAAAAACGAGGTTAAAAGAATTTGAGGGGTGAATAGATACAGAAGAGCGTTAAATAAATTTTGGAAAAATGTTCTTATATCTATCCACCCTTTGAATTCTATTCAACCCGTTTCACCACGCTTAATGACATTTTTAGTTTCCTGCATATTATTTTGTTCCACAGAATCTACGAAAAAATATAACTCTCACATATCCAACTATGTCCAATACTTGTACTACATGGTTCCTCGATTTCAACTAAAATCTTAGTTTAATTCCGATCTAAAAACTTGGTCCGAACCTAAGTATCGATGAAGCAGTGACCTAGTTCGGGCGACACTTTAGTAAGATCACAATCAGACTGGCTACTTTTAGAATTGGCCATCGGCGATTTGGGGACTGCATTCGTAAATAACAACATGTAGTAAAAAGTAGATACATAATATATATCTTATTCTGGTGATTTTTACTTGGAAATATATTGTAATCAGGAAAAGGAATTTTAGAGACTGAATTTGGGCTATCACGTAAGCTTACTATTTGCGTCTTTGTACTAATTTACCTTGGAAATTAAAAAAAATAATTTAACATTTATTAAATGTCATAGGATAATTAAAACAGATATACCTATACATTAAATGAAATTACATTAAATCAAAAATACTTTTTATTTTCACATTCATTACTTTGGTTTTTAGTAACAAACATCGATATTTTTGCTATATTCCTATACCTAAATTCTTTGATACTAAGCAGTCTAACACAAATTATAGGTACCAGACCATTAGATAAATCACAGAAGTGTAGTTCACAAAATTTGTGTCTAAACTTTAGCTCTTTTACGCACGATATTTGATGATAAAATTTTATTATCTAGGCCAAATGGTAGATTTCGGTTTCAATGGCTTATATAGAGACCTAAGTAACTAACAAAGGAAATTTGAAGCCAAACGATACACGTTATAATAGGGATAACAAGAGCGTTGGCTTTCATTAGGACATTTATATTAATTAGGGTTTATTTGAAATCATAAAATTATAATTTTATAAATAAAAAAAAAACACATTTTTACCGTAATTGACATTAATTGTGTTATAACTTTTATGAGACATATTAAATTATTTTTTATTTTTATCGGCTTACTTGCGTAACTAACGGGGAACTCGACTAGTTTCAAGCCATGTTTTTTTTTTTTTTTTTTTTCAGGGGGAAAATCATCCAATGACTTCTCTCGCCAGGGCAAAGCGAGAGGGAGTGTCAGACTCTTACTGACTAAAAACCACCCCGTTCCTACTCCTGCTTGTCGAGCCGGAGCCCCGGTAAACCCGCTAGGTTGTCCGCAGCTCCGGATTAAGCATCAGCCCTACTGGGCCCCATCTGTGGTGGTCTGATGGCTCTTTGAGGCGCGCGCGGAACGCAACGCGCCGCACGCACGGGTCTGGTTCTGGTCGGGCGGCGAGCTACCCTTGCTCGCCGTCCGCAGACCCGCACTTACGGTGGCCGGAGATCGTCACGCGATCCCCGACGCCCGGAGTGTCTTTCGCGTCGGCTGGGGCGTGAGGAAGTTCGTTCCCTCACGCGTCCCGCCTCCTCCTTAACTAGCATGACTGCTTCGCAGAAGGAGGAGACGGCATCCCAGTCCCCCTCGCTCCGCACCATGGCCTGAACCAAAGCCGGACGCGAGAGGTCGCCGTCGCCGATCACTTCCCTGAGGGCACGGCGGTGTTCAGCCCACGCAGGGCAGACCGCAACCGTGTGTTCCACCGTGTCCTCTGGGCGGTCTTCGCAGTGATGACACCCGGGCGTTTCCTCCCGCCCAATCAAAAACAGGAACCTACCGAAACTCCCATGTCCGGTAAGCACCTGCGTCAGGCGGTAGGTGAGGACGCCATGGCGCCTCTCTAGCCACTCCTCAAAGAGGGGACTTATCGCTGCAATGACAGCGAGCCCAGCCCTCGGTTGCGACAGTCGTTGCTGCCAATCCGCCATGAGATCGCGCCGGAGCTCGTCCCGCCACGCACTAATCTGGCGCGGCAGCGGAGTTTCGCCCCGGCGACGTGCGTCGGCGCGCAGACTATAGACGCGCGCGAGCACTTTCGCCTCCAAATCCCACGGCGGTAATCCGGCAAGGAGGTTCGCCGCCTCCCCGGAGATCGTGCGATATCCACGGATCACCCGGATGGCCATGACCCTCTGGGACGTGAGCAGCGTCCGAGTTGGCCGCCGCATCAAGTTCGGCGCCCACACTGGGGCGCCGTAGAGGGCCATGGACCGCACGATCCCCGCATACAACCTCCGGCAGGAGGCATTTGGCCCCCGAGGTTGGGCAGGAGCCGCTTAAGCGCAGCCCCCGTCCGTTCCAACTTAGGAGCCAAACGTCGGAAGTGTTTCAAGCCATGTTAGAAGCTCATATTCATGAACGGCATTCCGCGACGAATTGAACAGAAGAGCAGGCGTAGGAACGGGTCAGAAAGAGTCTGGTACTCCCTTTCGACTCACCCAAGGCGCGAAAAGTCATTGGATGATTTCCCCTTCCCCCACACCCTACCCTAAAAAGCTAGGTCAGGTTAGAAGCAACCAATATTTATCAGATGGATACAGAGAATTTTGCTATAAAATATACAAAAACAAAGTCAAAATTTTATCATAGTTAACGTAACAAACTTACAACATACCATTATTCCTGAAAACGTACTCCTCTAACATTATTCGGTTACCGTAGGTGCAAAATGTATTGTAACTCAGCAGTTAAAGTAATTACATATTCTAAACGCACGTTCGAAAGCCAACACGAGGCAGCTGCAAAGAGGAGAACAATATGGATGAATGTACTGTCGATATATCGAAGTGAATTTAAATGCTTTTGATTTATTTCGTTTGTTAGATACAGTGAAGTTTGAAGCTGAGCAAGGATTTCGTGAGCTGAATAGTAACCGTTTTAGTTTAACGGTAGTTTATAACTATTTAGTGTATAGTTGTTGTATGGATTTTGGTTGTTTCGAAGTCATAACTTCGTACCAGTGACTCGTTTTTCAAACATGAAGTATTATGTGTGAATATATTATCCTGATGGATTTTAATAAAATTCATCGTTTTTTATTTGACCAAAGAGAAACATTCTTCTTTTAAACAGCATATCTGGAATTTCTCTTGATGTTTATTTATATACAGCAAAACAAAAATAGACTTCCCGGTATCACTTTACAACTTCACCAAAAAGAGTTTTTACGCCAATACACGAGTAACCATGACATACAGTTTCAGCAAAAAAATAATGACATCGCAAAAACCCTTCGGACGTCCCAAGGTCAAGCATATAATAATAATGTTGTAGTGGACTACGTTATTATGAAATATTAAAAAGTTTGCCAAAAGCTTCTGGCTCGAAAATTAAATAGGCCGGACCGGTGACCGTTTCGGGATGAAAAAGTTAGGCAATATCCCGTTTTATGTAGCCACGATGAAAACCGAAAGGCCGACGTTTTCCAGACAAATGTGGGGATAGATTTTTTGTCGTAGTTTTCAATTTTCATTGTTATATTGATTAGGAGGGACCAAGGTGATTGGCTCGTTAAGTCGTCACAAATGAGACTGCTATTACGTTGGGCACTTCATTATTGGAATTGCGATTATTATGGTATGTAGTGTTGAATGAGGTTCGGTCCTGTTCTGTGGAACTAATAATTTTAATGGTGATATGTAGGCAAATATCCTATTGGTTTACGCTTGCATATGGCTTCGCGGAAAGGAGTGATGCTATGTTATAAATAAAATAACCGACGATGGCAAATTTTCATTAGAAATTTACATTTGTGTTTGCTAAGTATGAATTCTATTTAGTGTGTGTATTTAGAGTGTATTCTGTGGTATAAGTTTCTAAATTTAGGATGCTTATTTTTAGCAATAAACATCCTAAATTTAATGGCATTGGGTTTTAAATAACACGCAAAACAAAATAGTCACTAACGTCACGTCAAAATAGAGCGCATTAACAAATTAGGTACTGTCAACAACTTTAGTGTAACCTACCGTATAGAGTATACCTACTGCCTAGCGGGTTACCGTGGCTCCCGGGAGGAACGGGGTGGTTTTTACTCAATAGGAGTCTGACACTCCCTTTTGCCTCATTCACGGCGCAAGAATTCATTGGATGATTTTCCTCACTAAAAAAAGTATCTCACTACGATTTTTGTTTATGAGTCTAGATCAAATTCTAAACCCACAAATAATTATTATAATAGACGTAACAAAAATTCTCACCTTCCTCGTTTTATAAAGAAAACGTTAGAACGTAAACAATATTTGTCTCAAAATGTTTGTTGTAAAAATTCAGCGCGAATAAGGTCGACTTACAAGTTAAGTGCACCACGGGGAAATTCTTCCATTACAATTTCGTTTATATCACCAACTGTGCTCTTGTGTTATAATATTAGATTTTCTTACAAAACAACAACGTATTTTATAAACGTGTGAAAATATATTTTTATTTTGAATCATTATTTTGTTTTTTCATTGAGGATTTGTGGGCTTCAAGCTCATAATATTCTTTTATTTATTCTTAGTTCTCGTTAGAGGTTATTAACACCAAATACTGTTTTAAGGACCAGATATTTGATATTGGACGGAACCTGCCAAATTCCAAACCTATAAGTGGATTAGAAAAGTAAATATATTTAAAACATCTCAAAGTTATTTTTGTCTACCTAATATTAAGGACAATGTTATTTTCTGCAAATTTTGTAAATAATTCCTTTGAATGAAGCTACACTTCTTTTTTTATCAAAATATCGGAATGACATAATCTGCGCTGATTGTAGGCGTACATTTTGAAGGTTTCAAGATACCTTTAATATTACATAAGCTAATTTTACGTTTATTTTTAACTGAAATAATAAGCAAAAATGTTATTGTAACTTATAACAACGCTTTCTTCGAGACATTATGCAATAGTGCTGATTGCTAATGCTATTTCTTTATTTTCAAGTCTGCACTGAAATCGACATCAAATAATACCACATCTTTTAGTTCTAAAAGAGATAGATAACAGCAATAACAGCCAAATAACACAGCAAAAACTAATGTTTACCAGACTTAAGAATCGAGCCCAACAGAGAAGCTATTAGATGATCATCCCCCTTAAAAAAAAAAAAAACCTCCATGCTCAGTACTGACACCTCATACATGGACAAACCTAAATATAAGTATAATAATCCACAAAATAACGTGAGTATTTAACATAAAATGTCTATAAGAAAATATCCTTGAACGACTCATTTCTAAGAAATCCAAACAACTTGTGATGTTAACGGTATATTTTTTGCGCCTGCCTAGCTTGTAAATTGCTTTTTAAATCCTGAATAACTCGAACGATTTGAACAAATTAGGCTTCGTTCGGTTTTTCTGTCACGCGAGCTGGAAGCTAAGAAAATTCGAAACGATTTCTTTTATGGGATTTTGTTTACTATGTGTAAAGTATATTGTTTATGATTGTGCCTTCTATTCTTAAATATTTACTGGTTTTGTTATGTTTTGTAGTCACGACAATATTTTGATTCGATGGTCAAAGCAACATTCACACTTGGTTTTTGATTTTCAACTTTTTATTGATAGCACTTGAGTTTAAATTCGGAAGTATTCTCGTTTGAGCACCTTGAACACCTATTTCTCAGATTGGTACCATCTATATTCTATGATATTTATAGGTGCTCAAACAGGAATACTCTAAAAAATGAGCCTCAAACTTGATTCGTCCCGTAGACGCGGAAGACTTATCGAGCTACCGTGGCTTCGGCTCGAAGCGGGAGAAGGAACGGGGTGGTTTTTAGTCAATAGTGATACTCTCTCTCGCTTCACCCAAGGCAGGCGAAATTACTGGATGATTAAACCCCTCAAAAAACAAAAAAAGATTGAGTACGTACTTGGAAAAATGGTCGAAATATGGATTAGCATGCTACAGGTGGCTTTACAATACGTTATTTGTTCCGAGAATTTTCTATTATTGAAATCCTCTACATTGAATTCAATGAAAGCAATAAACAACTGGATGTAAATAATTTTGTAGTTTCTACAGAATTGAGTTCAGTAGTTAAGCACGATTATAAATGATTATCGAAATAATCAGAAAACACATACAAAAGCATCGAACAATTTTGGAAATATTTATTTTCATGATCAGCTAGTTTATCTGTTTTTTTTCTGCATAATAAACAAAGGTTCAATAAAACCTAATAAAACGTAATTATATTCTACATAGTTACCTTGTCATGGGTCAAGATGTTGCAAACAAAAGCATTGAAGACGAATTTCCGTTTTTCCTATAAAAATGGATTCTGACTCGATTTTCAATAAATAATACCAACGTTAGACGTTGATGAATGCTTTCCATAAATACATTTTGATGTTGACGGAATGATTCAAACGGAGCGAGTAAGTATAAAAAATAGCGACTTACATATCCACCTTACGCATTCTTCTACAGGATCTTTTGGTTAAATTGTAACTATGTATAAAGTTCATCATTTAAAGGTTAATTTTTAGTTACTTCCACAATCATTCTTATTTTCAGAGACACAAAGTCGAGATTGTTCTAGCAATATCAACAGCTATCATAACGATTAGCAGCAATAGAATATTATTTACGTCGCTTATAATAATTTAATTTTATTATAACATTTGTGAGACATACTAAATTACGAATGTGCCTGCTCGACCGGAGTGTAACCACAGCCTCACCGAAAACCGACGTGAAACAACGCTTTCGTTGTGTGAGTGAGGCTACCGGAGGCCCAATTCCCCCTTCCCAATCTTCCCAATCCCCGATTCCCCGATCCCGATTCGATAAAAAAAAAATGTTTTCAGCTTACTCACGTAGCAGTTTGATAAGGAACTCGACTAGTTTCAAACCATGCTAGAGGCTCATGTTCATGAGCAGCTTTACGCGACACACGACACGGCACTGTCACGCTACTACTGGCTACTCGCTCGTAATGTGTTTATGGTTATAGATATTATGTAACAACAAATAATTACATTGTATAATAGTTGCAAGAGACAATGTATGACTACAACACAGCTGTCATAGATATTACACCTCTTACAACGATGATGAAACAAGATGCGCAGGTACTACTGATTCATTTGTAAATATTTTAAACAAACAATCAACAGGGGATTTATGTGTGGAAGAGCCATGCTTCGGCACGAATCACAGAAAACCGACGTGAAACAACTCTTGCGTTGTGTTTCATTGTGTTACCGAAGGCCCAATTATCCCCTTCCCAATCCGCGATTCCCCAACAACCCTTAAATTCCTAACCCCCAAAAGGCCGTCAATGCACTTGTAACGCCTCTGGTGTCCATGGGCAGCGGCGATTACTAAAAGTTTTGCACTACGCAAGTATAACTAAAAACTAGAATAACAAAAATAAATTACACGGGTATTAATTTTTTACTCACTTAACTGTTTTTTAACTAAATTATTATCAACAAAATATGAAGCAATAACCTATTCAAAAAAAAAAAAAAACAAATTGAATATCCAAATCATACGGTCGACTAAGTCTTGCCCATGACATGTTATTTTCTACGGCTGTATCCTCAAAGTTTCAAGGGTTTGACGACAGGATTTGCGGAACCCACATCCAAATTATATGACTCTCAACAATTCCGTGCCCTTCTCAAATGGAAACAAGGCGCAATGGAGTTGACGTGAAGATATTTTTTGCTGTATTTTTATGTTCGTCGAGTCTGTATGGATATTTTGAATTGTTTTATAAAGTTCTCGGTTGGTTCAGTGGTTAGATCTTCAGTTGTGGGCTTTATTCTTCGTGTTCAATCTTTTTCTTAACAAAAAGATGTCTTAAATCGCTGTTTCAAAAACACTAGGCACCCCTGGTGCTTTTGAAATTGTTTCTTACTTAATTTATTACTAGCTTCTGTCAGCAGCTTTTCCCGTGTTTCCTGGGGTTAAAAACTTCGATTACCCAAGTCAGCTCAGTCAGTCAGTGATTTTTTAAAATCAGTAGTTTCAGCGTGATTGATTTGTGTGATAGTGTCATTAAAATAGAACTTATATAATAAAACTTTATTTCTATTTCATTCTCTATACTACCACAAATCTGAAATCTTGAAATCAATAGAAAGTTAGGCAAGGCTTGGGAGAACTCAAACGACAAGCCAGTCATGTTTATTATTTAGGTGAAACTTTACCGTAGATTTTACGATCACTTGAAACCAACTACATCCATACGTGATCGATCTAGCCTGCACTTATTTTGATTGGTACAGTGGCATACAAAATATTATTCAAAAGTTTTACCAACGACAACATTCTAATGCTAATGTAAATTTAAAATAAAATATAAACACAAGGTCAAATCGTATTTATTTTACGAAGTTATCATTGCACTATCCCTCTGTTTTATTTTTTCAAATATAAATTTTCATCGGTCAGTCATAATTAGATATAACTAAATAAAATTAATTTCTTCACAAAAAGTATTTAAACAAAAATAAATAAAACATTTTTATCGTTGATTGTACCGGTTCCTTGTAAAACATGGTTCCTTGAACCAAACTCCGTTCGTTTCTTGATTTCAAATGAGTACTTATTTTGTAAGAGTAAGGCTTCTTTCCGATTCCCTAATTGATTTATTGGTTCCTTCGACTCTCAAACGTCCGAAGTACTACGTTAATTGACTATAATTGAAATCTCTAATAATTGTACGTAATTAATTAATTTTGAAATTAAAAATTGAATGTCGTGTCTTGAGTTCTTTTCTTTTAAATGGAATGTTTTGGCGGACATTTTGCGAGAGGATTATTGACATTTTCGTGATTTAAAAAGTGAAAGGATTGTTGTTTATTGTTCGAATTTTAAAGATATTTTTTGTACTATACGAAGCTGTTTATTTTAATATAACAAGAAATTTTGTACGTAACATACAGTTTATATTAAAAATTTTGTGCAATGTGTATTTCACGTTCTTTTTTTATAATTTATCAAAAATAAATCAGAATAAACCTCTACATAAAAATAAACGTACACAACGTAGGTAACATCAACATCGCATTTCCTGATCCATTCAACTAATCCGTTCTACCAGCTTTGCAATTAATAAAGTAAATACCGGACCTTCGATCCGTACATAATTAGAGCAATGGCCCATCGCTAAGTCCATTCATGTTGGCGAAGGATAATCTGGTCCTCATTTAAACACATCACGTATAATTCTACTTAAAGGTCCAGATGTTAAGAGAACCAATTCTTAGTATACAACGATTGAGTAATTAACATGATGTAATGATTGAATTTTCTTAATTAATGCATAGAGCTAGATGAAAATTAAATAAAAGTTATACAAACAACACGTTTGTATAACTTTTGGGATATACAAAATATGTATAGTAACTTAATTATATTTTTCGGCTTACTCACGTAACCGTTTGATGGGGAATTTGTCTAGTTTCAAGCCATGCCAGAGGGTCATATTCATCCATACTTTTCCAATAGCAACGCGACAGTCGCCGTGTCACGTCTTGTGTCGCGGAATGCTGATCTTCATAAATATGAGCCACTAGTATAGCTTAAAACTAGTCGAGTTCTTCGTCAAAAAGTTGCGTGACTTGGCTTTACCTGACTTGGGTGATAGTATACTTTATATCCCACGGGAAAGCGGGCGAAGCCGCTAACAGCAGTTAATAATACATAAAAAAATCTTCTTCTGTATATGATTACTGAAAATAGACAGATTAGCCAGCCTTTGATGATCCACCTATTCAAACAACATAGTTTCAATAGTAGCCCTTGTACTATTGTTACTCTTAGGGTCAAAGACCGATTACTATTATGTAAATGTCTATGGAAATGTATTGTGTTTATTCCCATCCTATCTATACATTCAAAGTCAAAGCATTTATTTCAAATAGAGACTTTTGAAAGGTAAAATTTGAAGTATTCGTAACTAGCTAGTTATTTACGAAGAAAATTCTTCTTGATTTTTCAAGTCTAATATTTTAAAATTTCTTTAATGAACCCATACGCATGAATTCATTTACATTATCTATACATATAATAAAATCGTAGAAAAGTGCTGTCTGTACATTGAAAATAAAAATAAAAAAAATAGCAGGGGTTATTGTTATGTCGATGTCGAACCAAAAAATGTAATTAACTTTTTTTTGTCTGTTTGTCTGTTTGTCTGTTTGTCTGTTTGTCTGTTCGTCTGTGCGCGCTAATCTCAGAAACGGCTGATCCGAGTTGGATGCGGTTTTCACGAATATATTGTGGGATGCTTAAATTTACATTTATTGTTTGTTTCATGTCAATCGGTTCATAAATAAAAAAGTTATGTCAAATTAAAGAATCACGTCGAACATTCTATGCTTATACCATTAATCTCCGCAACTATTTGACGGATTTGGTTGAAATTTGGTACAGATATAGTTTAGAACCTTAGAAAGGACATAGATATATTTTTATTTCAAAAATCAAAAAATAAAAATAAGAAATAAATTATTTATAAATAATTCTATGTCAATCGTTACACGACTTCGGTTCATGTTATTGTTTTAATTTATCGAAAAAAAGTAAATAAATAGTAAAAAGGTATGAAAAAAATAATATCAATATAATAAAACATTTAGTACAAAGAAAATGCTCTAACGGAGTATAGATAATTCTATGTCGATCGTTACACGACTTCGGTTCATGTTATTGTTTTAATTCATCGAAAAAAATTAAATAAATAGTAAAAAGGTATGAAAAAAATAATATCAATATAATTAAACTTTTAGTACAAAGAAAATGCCCGAACGGAGTATAAATAAATACAGTAGAACTCCAATTATCCGAATTAATGGGGACCGGGACCCATTCGGATAATCAAATATTCGGATAATCGGATTTTTTAAAAAACTTACCATTGAAGAGAATAAAAGCTACGTTTTGATATTGCACTATTTTTTTATTGAATTAAATTGCGGGGAAGTCAGCGTAGGCACAACGGCAAGTTAAGACAAGTCAAGTCAAGACTTGACAAACACTTTCGTGGGGGGGGGGGAGAATAATAGCGCACTTAGACTTTTTTTGACAATTTTTGTGATTCGGATAGTCGGAGTTCGGATAATTGGAGTTCTACTGTAATCCAAGTTGTCTTTATCCTCGATAGATGGCGTTGGGATCGAAATAGATCGCGCTATGGTTTCGTTACATTCAATTGGTTGGGTATCGGCCGAGCGCTTCGGTACTATCGTAGAAAAAGTGTATTATCAGTCGTATGATTATTTGTCTGTAGTGGTCCTGCTGTTTCGTATATTCTAAACTGGTTTCGTTGTATTTGTCAATTAATAAGTTTATTTGTTGGGTTTTCCTGGTTTTTTGGTTAAACTATACTAACGTAGGTTTAGTTTGATATCGATTATTAGTAGTTACTGTAGTTAGTTTTTTTAATAAAATTGTAAGTCTAATTTGATTTGAATTAGATTAGATTTAAGTCGTTTCTTTTAAATTATTTAGTTTAAGCTTGGTTATTATAGCATAGAGGATAGGTTGTAATATAGTTTCTTTTTTAATTGTTATAAATTCGTCAATTCGTAGCTTTCTTTAGTTTTATGTTAGTTTAAGTCCGTTTTTAAACTATTTTTTCAATGCCCTAAGTGAGTATACATCTATTAAATTCAAACGCAGAGTTCATTATGTTGATTTTTGAAGAGTTCCCTGGAATATCTTCCACATCTCATTTTTGAAGAGATCCCGCGAGATCGGGAACTATGTGGTTAAAACCAAAAATTTGCCGGAAGTCACTATTCCACGCGAACGAAGTCGCGGGCAAAAGCTATGAATAATAATATGTGAATGAGCTCATTCATATAGGTTATGTTTGCAATTCTCAGTTATAGTTAACATAACTATGACCTAGACCACTTTAACTACTAGACCACTTATTGCCAAGCCAGGTAACAATCGGTCATACATTTAAAATAATAAAATATAAAGTTGGTATTAGTGTTTTATAGCAGTAAACCATACCACATAACTATCTACACGCCCAATTAAAAATAAGCTACAATTAAAACCTTCTAAATATAAAGAAAAAAACAAACATTAACTAAAAAACTCTACTAAGATTAAAATTTCTTTTAATGAACTCCCACTTTGTTCTTCCAATTACAGCTGATTGAGTTAAGTCTGTCGGAGATGGCAGAGGATAATCCTCTCCTGATATAAACACGTCACGTATCACAGCGTGCTTAACGTGACCGCCCGTCACGGTGATACTAGATGTAGTCCCGTTGTCCCGTTGTCCCGTTTTTCCACGATATGTCACGGCGACCGCATAAAAATATACCACGTGGATTGTAACCCTTTTCTTCAGTGTGCGATGTTCGGAAGGGTTTTTCTTTTAAGGGTTTTTTAGTAGGAGTTAAAGTGGGGTTTTGGGTTGGTTTTGGAAGCGTGTTTTCTTATGCAGACAGTTCAGTATGGAACGCTACTAAAAATAAAAAGGTATGCCGTCACTTCTATTGTTTATTCATTTAAATATTATAACTTTCGTGAGACATGCTAAATTAATTATTATGTTTTTCGGCTTAGTGACGTAACTACAAACTCAACTAGTTTCAAGCCATGAGAATAGAGTAGCAGCGCGATAGTCGCCGCGACGTGTGTCGCGGAATGATGCTCATAAAATATGTGTGTCCCTAGCATGGCTTGAAACTATTCAAGTTTCTCATCAAATTGTTACGTGCGTAAGCCGAAAAACAAAATAATCACTTTAGTCGTGTTTCAACAATGATTTGGAAGAAGCATAGCTTCTCTAGACATCAGTCAAACATATTCATTTTTGAGGTCACAAAAGTTCCTATTGGTTGATTTTGTATAACTTATTTAAATACGTTTTGACTTCCATTAATATAAGTAGCATGAGAAATTTTAAGTCATAACAATTTGATCTTTCATGTATTCTACAATATAGTGCATTTTATAAGCACTTAGTACTAAAGTATGCAAATGCACTATTTCCCGTGCGAAATACTCGAGTGTAATTAAACTCATCATATTGCTATTTCTGTCTGTCCGTCATAAACTATAACGTTGCGGTTTCATTGTGGTTAGTTTTGGAAATGTATGATTGTATGATCACGACTCATAATAAATATATAGGTAAGTAGTTTAAATGTACATATATTTATTAGAATAAGCAGTTTGGTAGCGACATACGGTTTATACATGCGAATAAAACATTGTAATTTAATGGCTAATAAAAATTAAATTAGAGTAAATAATTATTACTATAAACAGATAATAATCGTAATTGAAAAATATATAAAAAGTTTCCTCACTTATATACAGGATGTAAACAAAACGTTCCCGAAAAACGCCCTTTTGTAGTTGATTAAAATTATTATTAAATAGAATAAACATTGTTTTTTTTAAACAACTCGTTTTTTTTTGCGGCGTTTTGGAGGTTGGTTGTTATACAACCTGTATTGATACCAGCACTGCCTATGTTTTAGGAAATAAAATTCGTGTTACTAACAATTTTTCACAACTTTCATTACATATGCGGTACATAAAATATATATAAATACTGTTCGTTTAATAGGTTTTGAACGAACATCAGCCGATTGGCAGCTATCAATTTATTTTCCATCCAATATTTTTAACTACACAAATCGTTTAGTCAAAATACGATAGCCATAAGGCTAAATAAATCTAGGTACGATTTAATAACAAAAATTCCTGACACATATTTTCGGTTGCCAAGCTACAAAAAATGTTTATACCTGTGTAAAAAATATTTCAAAGCTTTATTGCAGTGTTTTTTAAAGTTCACGTGTGCAATAACGTTTCGGGCTAGTTCAAATATGTTTATAAGCAAGAACGCTTTGACGCTTGCACCAATAGCGCAGTTCGCTTTAAATAAAGGTAAATATTACGTGTATAATATCACGCCTTTTATTCTTTGAAAAATATAGTGGACTTTGAGAACTGCATATGTATAGGTATTTGTCACCAGTTATGATGGGTTTGAGTTTCATATAAAAGTTGGGAAGCCATAGACCTATGTATACTTACTGGGTACATCTTAAATTTCATGTAAGTCTTAGCCTGCGAGTCATTTTATTGCGTCAACTTTCAAATTCACAATTCGATTGCAAATTCACAATGCGGACTGCCTAGCGAGTTACCGGGCTCCAGCTTAATATGTAGTAGTAGAAACGGGGTGGTTTTTAGTCAGTAAGAATCTGACACTCCCCTTTGCCTCGCCCAAGGCAAGATTTAAGTCATTGGATGATCCGAAAATTGTAAAAATCTATTATATCAAACACGAGACCTCATACCAAACTGTCATACTCATTACACAATTACTCAAATAATCAGGTCTGGGCTATCATTAATGAAATGATTAGCTTTGAACCAAGCTGTTTAGTTAAATTACTAGAATCATTATTTACAACAGTAATTTATTGACCGCTGCCCAAGTACTATTTATTACTTCAAACTACATAGAATCAAAACCGCCCTTGAGAGAAGGTCATAACTTAATATAATTACCACAAAAAACTTTAAACAGTTCTCAAGGAATACTTCTAGAAATATTCGTAAACCTATATTTTTTTTTTATAGGCAATTAAACGGTAATAAATTATGCTTTGAATAGTTCATACACAGAAAATATTTGTGAATAAAAAATCTATCGTTCCAAAACAAATAATATAACCACCATTTACTCACAATTTCGCTTTCATCGATAAATAATCTGGAATAGATCTTTATATCAATTTCAATCTTTTTTTTTGCGTAAAGGCGGTAAACAAGTTTAGACAGATCACCTAATAGTAAGCAATCGCCGCCACCCATGGACACCCGAAACACCAGAGGCTACTTCGAGGTTACAAGTGCGTTGCCGACCTTTTGGGGGTTAAGAATTTAAGGGTTGTTGAGAAATCGGGGATTGGGAAGATTGGGAAGAGGGATAATTGGACCACCGGTAAACTCACTTATGCAACGAAACACAACGCAAGCGTTGTTTCACGTCGGTTTTCTGTGAGGCCGTGGTATCACTCCGATCGAGCCGACCCATTCGTGCTGAAGCATGACTGTCCCACACTTAATTTATTATACATTATAATTGATTTAAGGTTTCCTTCAGTTTCGTATTACATAGTTTACAATTACAATCGATTTTATTATCGGTATGCGGTGGCTTTTGATTTTTGATCCTTATTAATGTCGGATTAAAGTTTTAAACCTATTATTATATTTTGGTGTTAAGTTTCATCCTTTAGGGTCAACGACTGCGTTATTAGTTTAGTGGTTGTGAGTTCGATTGCTGTGTTTGAAGTTTTGAGATTCTGATTAATATATGGTATAATCTGTGTGAAGAAGAAGATGACGGGATGCACTTGATGCCTATGAAAAGGATTGGCAACAGAGAGCTCTACGAAGAGACGAATGGAAGGAGGGTAGGGAAGCTTTTGCCCTTCAGTGGGACGACCATGGTTGAAAATAATATATACATAAAAAATAATCTGTGTAGTTGAAGTTTTGAGATCTTGATTATAATAGAAAAAACTGATTATCAATCAATTCTGGTAAATGTAGTTTCTTCATATAATTTTTACCAGTATTTACCGTTTATAAAAGATATGTTATAACTGATATATATTTTTGCAAATAGGTTACAAGATAATAACTTTACAGGTCAAATAAAATATTAATATTTTTATTAAATTCTGCGTTTCACTTCAAAACATCAACTCAAACAATACGGTGCATATTTCAATTCACGTATATATCTGAACAAATAACAGCAAAATTGTCCTTTAAAAGAAAAGTACGTTTTTTATTTGATTATAACATAAACATTCCAAAAACAAAACTTTCACGATTCCCTTTGAAGCGACATAAAATTCTCGACTGTCCACACAAAACCCTTTCAAACATTGTCATAATACGGAAATTCCAATACTCAATATAACACAGTCCTTACAAATTGTTTTCCCAACGGGGCCGAACCCGCGACCTTGCTCAGAAAGCGGTCACCGTCGCCGTGCCATTTGTCAAATATTTAGATAAGAATGTCAAACGGAATTCATTGTAAGAATCCATTGAAAATTCAAAGGAAAATTCGACGAACATAATAATATATGAAAATTTTATTATTTATCAAACAAAATTAATAGGGAGATGAAATGTTTATGAAATGCTAAGATAATTTCAACAAAGTCCGAAGTCAACAGGGACTTGATTAAGATTAACGGATTAAACCCCGAAGTCTTCTTAAGACCTGGGGCTGACAGTGTTAAGGATTATTATTAATGGACCAACTAAACGGCTATCTGACAGGCCTAGTGTACCCGACACTTCGTTTAACTCGTTCCAAGCTAGTTATATCGGGCCTTAAATACGTTTTTGCAATCTATAGATATAGATCATTTACACAAAATTGAACTCTAATGTGAATGTGCCTTAAGGTGCAATTTTATTAAAACAGGTATCATGCAGTTTTTGCCACTTATTTTAAGCTAATATTTCAGTTATACAAAATTGAACTCTGATGTGAATATGCCTTAAGGTGTAATTTAATTAAGGACAGGTAACATGCAGTCTGTCTCGGAGTTGAATTAATTAAGACATCAAGATGTCAGTTCACTATCTATGTAAGTCTATGTAGTTCTTTCACAACGAGAGTATATAGTAACTTTATAAACTTTTACCTATGTATCGTATGTAAGGAGATATATACCTATAATTAGTATTTAATTGTCAGTTAATGAAGAATGTTTCAGTACACTCTTGTCTCGTGGTAAATGACAATCATTGCATGGAAATCATTATCAATCATTATTTTAAGTGTGGGCGAGCCATACTTGACCGGCGTGATATCACAGCCTCACAGAACGTGAAACAACTCTTGCGTCGTGTGAATGAGGTTACTGGAGGTCCAATTACCTCCTCCTTCACAAACCGCAATTCTCAAAACCCTTTCATTCCTAACCTCCAAAAGGCCTGCAACGCACTTGTAACTCTTGTGTTTTGGGTATCCATGGGTGGTGGTGATTGCTTACCATCAGGTGATCCGTCTGCTTGTTTACCGGCTTATACCATAAAAAAACAACATTGGATAGTACACCTAGATTTACATTATTAAACAAAACAAACAATAGTATAGGAAATAAACAAGACGACGAGAGATGACATAACATGTCTTTATTCATTAAAGATATGATATCATCTATTATAACGTACTAGTTCGTGATATCATCACATCATGGTATTTTATTTCAGGTCCCTGACTGTAGATTTTCGCAATTGTATTCTTATAGAACAATTAAAAATCTTGCTGATTTTATCAGTGTTTGTTATTAAAGGGTTAGTTCTGGGTAATAATGATATTTACACAAACACAAACTTATGTATATCTTTGTTCTATAGGAAGTCAGATAGTATAGTGTTTAGCTTTTATCACATTCTGTCATCATCATCATTCATCATTCATCAATTTTAAATTATATTTTTTTGTGTGATAAACTAAATTAATTACTAAGTTTACTGCATCGCAGAATCCTATGAGTATCCTATGAATATGAGTCTCAGCGTGTTTGGAAACTCATAGAGTTCTCTGTGAAACAGTTATGTTAGTAAGCCGTTTGAGGAGAAATTGTAATAAAATTTATATCTAAATTAGGTAATAATAATTATGTATATGTATTAATCCATGAACATTATTATTAAGGTGGATGAAATAAAACAAAGATTATGACGTTCATAGTAGGCACGCATGTAGTTAGTGTAATCTCACCTTTATAGATGTTATTTGTATATTATGTGTTTATATGAAATTCAGTAAAAACGCGTCTCAGTTATGTGTTCGGCGTACAAACATTCTGATGTAATAGGGAACGTTTCAATGAAATATGAGTTGGAGATAATGAAAGTAAATAGACACGACCCATTTATTTGGAAGGGTAACGCTCTCAAACCTGAATCTTTGATAATGGCAAGATGAGATCCCGATAAATCTCACTTCATACGTCACGGGTACGACCAGAATATCAAACAAGATGTTGGGATCTACGTTTTACATGAAATATTTCATTTACATTTTAGAGCGGTTTTTACTTTACTTAGGTCCTAGGATCGTGTTGTTACACGAACGATCATAAGTGCCACAGATAAGATTCAATTCAATTTTAAATTTCATCATAGTACCCATTATTGGGTTTTTCAACTTTGGATTTCGTCATTAAGAGCATTAGGTATAAATTTGTACGTCGATGATATAGTGCAATTTACACTGCGTACTATCTCTGCGTATTTAAATTTGGGTACACAGTTTTGTACTATGCCCAATTCAATATTGAACCCGTTCCATCGAGTTGACGTATTTGCAAGCCAATTGACTGACGAACTAATAATTAATTCTCATTGGTAACTACTGACAGATTCCTTAAGGTATGTCGTGTTCAGTTAAAGTTTTATATATTTGACCTTCAATATTGTCTGTTCTACATAATTGGATGATATAAATAAAAATGCGTATCTGTATGCGAAATTCCATGAATCCCTATTGAGAACTTTGTATTGTACCAAAATTAGATGCCGGTGGTGAAAGGGGAAGTTTTTAAATTGAATTTAACGTGAATACATTTCGTAATATGAATAGAAACCTACCGTACGTAATAACATGCTGTATAAGTCTTCATGTTTTTTAGTTGTGTAACTTTGGTAACTTGTGTAACAATCGTTTTTCATTTTTTCCTGTCAAGGGTAAATACATGAACATGCTCACAGTTGTATGTTTCTGGAACAGGCTCAAAATATAGTAACTGAAACCAGGTTTCATGTCATTTATATGATAACATACTATACTATTTTATTATCTTAAAGAGTCTTCTAAAGTCTTACTGCCATACTCAGGGACATTTAATGATTACTAAAACTATTCCTTGGTAACGATTTTGTTCAGAAAACAATTGCTAAGGACTGGGTTAAGTAAGCATTTAATAATAAATAATCGTTATTGTACACCTTTACATTTGAAAACATATGATTATTCCCCCTCAAAAAAATATACAATGACTAGTTGAGTAAAATGTTTAAAAGATACTCAACACTCAATTCGACAAAAAAATACACTTTCGTCAAGATGGCCTTGAGTTGCGTAGAGTTTCTAGAAGAAATAAAATAAAATAAAAATATATCTAACAATTAGAGATCCAGCGCTTATGTCTCCGATGTATCCTTGACATTTAGCGTAACGAGCAAAATAAATTAATTGAAGTAATCTAGGAATCGAGACTAGTACCTAGACCCATCTTCTAATACAAATGACAACACAATATATAATTGAAGACTAGATATAGCTAGATATAGATATCAGATAAGACTGTCAAACAAAGTGAATTATAGTTCAAGTCAAAAATTAAAGCATTTAAAAAATTATATCGTCACGCCTTTTATCCTCGAAGGGCAGAGGTGCTCTGCGACTGTATAAAGCACACCCACTTTACACCATGTGTTATAAGTCCAATATAACAGGAGGTAACCCTATTGCCATATGCCAGGCACAATTCCAGACTCCGTGCTTACATTTGAGAAATTTTCGATAAACCGAAAAAAGTACAGTAATACTTTGCCCGACCCGAGATTTGAACCCGAGACCAAGCGGCTCCAGGACCAACGAGGCAGTCAAAAGTTAAAGCAAAATTTTAAGGTATTTATTATACACACAATAATGTATAATAATGTTTACACACGTACTATGTGTACTGTTATCACTTTGACTCTTTGGGAGTTTGACTGAAATTCTGTTAGGAGGTTTCAAAACTAACTGTATATATATACAGGTCCAAACAGAATTGTACAATGTAGGTATATCAATAAATATGCTACAGTAAATGTAATGAACGATGATGACTATGATGTATAACGTGTGCAACGTTGTAGCCGTATCTAACCTCGGATTTAAAAGCATTATTCCTATCAGATCCAAAATTATATATTACAAAGTCGACAATAATTATAATAACGACTATCGTGATTAAATAATTAGCCATATATGTAAAATAAATATTGAATACAAATAATGTACTAGGATCCGTCAGAGACTTTGCCCGCGATCCCGTGGGTTAAAATATCCTATGTAGATATTCAGATTTCCAGATCATAATCTTCCCCTGTACCAAAATAAATGTAATCCCGATTCATTCAGCCATTTCAATTTGGTTGAGTAACTAACATATACATACAAACTCACAAACATTCACATTTATAATAGGTAAGATTTAAAAAAAGTAATGATGCTCATTCTTCTCCTTTCGAAGCTACAATTTGGAAAGCGCATCTAGCTTCACGGACGGACAGACTATTTATTTGTTTACGTCTTAAAAGTACCCGATTATGGTTCAATTATAAAACAAATGCTTTTGACTTTGACTCGACATTGACTACTTCTATACCTATATAACTGCAATAATTATCTCGTCTACTTTCATAAAGCCCAATAGAAAATGTTTCTAAAAAAACAAAATGTGCTAAAATGCGGACATTGTAAGCATTAGCAGCTCTTCCTTGTTTTTACCGCAGGGAATTCCTCCGAGTATATTACGCAAAGAAAGAAAGAAAATTTTGTTCGATCTAACATTTATTGAGGTGTTCGTATAAGAATGTGTAATGAAAAGTAAAAATGCTACACGGCAGATAAATAAAACATTATTTTAGTATAAATAAATCGATATATCCCTATGAACATATTTTTTTATAAACCATTTTTTGATCACGTATATGTACATAACAACTAAATAGAATCGAGGAAATCACCCCCTATTACATGGGACTAATAACACAAATGGTGAAAAGTATAGCGGCATACCGTAATGTGCACCTCTGCCTACCCCTTCGGAAATAAAAGGAGTGACGTTGCATATAATCGAGGAAATCCTACTACATATAATCGTCTATAGTAAATATGTATATAAAATAACCGAATAGCTAAGCCTTAAGACAACATAGTCAACATAAAAAAACATACATTAAAACACAAACGGTTTAATATGACTCTAAAATTATCCATTTATTAAAAAAAAAACAACGTTTATTTCTTAAACATCGAACGTCAAGGGAATCAATTACAAAGTATCTAGTTTCAAACTGAGAATCGTTACGAGAATTCTTTTTTCAATGTTTGATTAAATCGGCCCTCTTTTGTCTAAAATTTAATCAGGAAATTGAAAAAAATGTTCTCGTCAATGGCGAAGAATAATGATTCTCTATCCACTTTCATATAAATCCTTGTCTATATTAATAAAATACAGAATTCAGTATTTCAATAATTAATCCTCTGTAGTTTATATTCGCGGAATTGTGATTATTTATTTTTTAGTTTGCAAATGTGTGATCAAAATGTAACTACTCGTATTTATGTTTTAAATTAAAAAGCTGTCTGTTTTTGTTTTATGCATCACGTACATAAAATAAATAATCCATGTCACCACGAAATAGATTACTCAGAATTCATTAATGGATTACATTTTTTGTATGTCAATATTATTTATATTTCAATTATTTTCCTAATTCCGTGTAAATCATACATTCAATATTAGCACTAGCTATTTTATTTTTTATTATTCTACAATTGTATACAACACGTAAAAAGATTTAATTTTTAAATTTATATTTATCTAATACGTTCATGTCACCCTGTATTAAAAAAACAGTAATTTCCAATCACACAAACCGGCTACTTACTGAGTTATAAAACACAAACTTCCCCACCAAAATGTTCAGTATAAAGAAAATAAAACATACCAACATTTCCTTAATAAAACGATCACGTGTAGTAAAGTAACTTTACTCACCGTAATGCGGAAGAAACATCCCACTTTTACAATCGGACACATCGCTCACAACCACAAATATAAACACAACCTTTAAAAGAAAAAAACTCTTGATATTCCCTAATAGTTTGCAGTACACTCACAAAGTTACTACCGACTCGGAAACCCTCGCTCATCATTAATACAAGTTCACAAAAACTTTTCTACTCATCAACATTTACGTCAATGACTACATTTTATTTCGTTTGTAGGTTAATGAAACGTCGCGCCGTCCGCTAGGGGCTTAGATGATATTCGTGTGCACTCTACGAATGCCGCGTTCGCACTACGTAAGGGCGTAACTTGACGGATCCTCACTGCGCTTGCGTGAAATAGAGTGACTCTTCTCCCTGACGGACTTATTCACGAGTTAATTAATATATCAACTTTTCTTCGTCCCCCTATATTAACTGTCACCTTTAATAAAATATTTTGGCTTAGTGTCTTTTCCCTCTGCTGGGACGAACTTTAACCGTTGAAATTTTGAAATAAAATTAGCACTGCCACTCTGCAGTAACCAATTAAAGGGCTAATAAATTAATCTGCTGTGTCCGTTGCCTTGACAGGACACTTCAGGCTTCCTCGCTAATTACTGTTTCTTAGGTATTTTGTTAATCTGTTCGTTTATTTTAATAAAGTTTTATTTGGGAGGGAGTATGATCGATTACATGGGTATAAACAAATTAAAGTCTAGAAGCTGTTTTCTGTGCGTATCCTGGGCTGAACGTGACTGGAAACGATAACGGTTCTTGGTCCTCGGTAAGGCAGTATTCGTTTAGTAACTAGATTTTTTGCCACACGTTTTCTCGGCTACCGACTTAGGAATAATATTTATCTTACATAACTCGTGTACGCCAAGTTCTAAACTGCGAATAAAATATATTAGAAAAATAAACGTTGGCTAAAATGATTGAATAATAGGGCTGTGACTGAAAATTAATATTAATATCACGAACGTTTTGATAGCAGACTGTGGCAATAATAATACGCTTTCTAGTGTGTCTACGAATCTATTCCATGCTTTGGAAATACTAATGAATAATAATTATATTCAGGATTTGCTTAAGATGTAAAAAAATATGTGGATTGGATTTCGCCTACATTGTGTTGTCAAAACAAAATTGTGTTTTATGTCTTCTCAGAATTTAAACAATGAACAATCGATATTTTATTCAGTTCATGGACTACTGATGTCAACTTACTGCGTTCAAATACAGGGAACTTCAAAATGAATAAATGCAATATACTCTGTGATTGTGTTTGACAGCCAACAGAATAACTGAATTTAAAAAACTAATAATATGTTACGATAGCTAGCCTAGCTTGATTATTCCAGGAATAGGAAATGGGTTCCAATTAAAATAGAAATAAAATACCACACATACATGTTTCTACATATTAGGACAACAGTGTAACAAAAAATATTTAAATTCAACACGAAAAAGAATTTCAATTACATCGTCCATTATAAAATTTTGACCTTGACCAAACTTAGCTGAACGTAGCGCTGACATGCAAGAATCAACTTTATAGCATACAGTACTAACGTTCGCGTTACCGTATAAAAAGAACAGTAAATGAAAATTGTCAATAGCATTGCTTATTGTCCAGCAATAGTCGTTAAAGTCAATTGACCGGTTGTTTTATAGATAGGACACGCCATTTTGCGCTCCGGTGCAACCATTAAAGGCGTATGGTGGTGGTTTTGTGTCCTCAACGCAATATATGCTCAGCATCTTACTTCAGACGATTAGTGCTGAACAAAGAATCGACAATTGAAAAAGAAAAATGAATTTTCTTTCAATATGGTCCCATTTTTTCTGATGATCACAGGGGTGTAATAGTGCACCTGCGTTCTGCGGACTTTCATCAGGCGTTTGTTAAATAGGGGAAACGTAATTTGATATTTATTTTGGAAGCACTTAAGACCTTGATTGAATAAGATATACAAACTGACTATTTTTTTTCCTTAAAGTTTACAGAAAGTTCTTATCTCCTAAAAGTATCACAAGTGGTTTCAGTTATCCATTATGTTTCTTGTGGTTCGATGATGAAAAGAAAAATGCTAAAATAATAATTTTAGGAGTAAGTAAAGTTTCTATGAAGCTTTAACGTTATAAATAAGGATCTTAAAATAAATTTCAGTTTACATTAATGAATGTTATTCCTTTCTGAACATAGGTCGATGACTACTCGAATTGACCGAGCCGTCAGGAAGTCTGCAATCCATCTGCACAGATCAGCGGGAAGTCCATATGCAGGAAGCTTGCCGATAAGGCTGTCGTGCCAAACCCTGTCAAAGGCCTTCGATATATCGAGAGAGACCGCTATTGCCTCCCCGTGCTTCTCGATGGCCTCGCTCCAAATGTTTCCTTCTTTTTGTTTCCTTAAAGTTTACAGAAAGTTCTTATTTCCTAAAAGGATCACAAGTTGTTTCATTTGTCCATTATGTTTCGAAAAAATACTAAAATAATAATTTTAAGGGTAAGTAAAGTTTCTATGAAGCTTTTACGTTATAAATAAGGATCTTTAAATATATTTCAGTTTACATTAATGAATGTTATTCCTTTCTGAACATAGTTAAATATGAAATTACACATTTTATCGTGAATACTGCCATTTATTTCTATGTAAAAGAGAACTTACAGCCACAGTTTAAGAATTAAAAATCGTTGTTATACTTTATACCTTAGACACGGAACTAAACATACAAACAATATTGGCGGTGACAGTCTACTATTGAATTATGGACCTTTTCTACATAAGAGGGATTCCATAATTTCCTCGCTTGGCAGGTGAGTAAGATATGGGAGTTTAAAAGGTTTAGGTTTATCGTTGAGCGGTCGTCGGCGGTATTTCCGAACCGATATGACCTTGAAATCTTAAAGAAAAAACCTTATTCCTTTTTAAAAGGTCTGCAACGCTATTGTAATTTATCTGGTGTTGCTGGTGTCTATGAGCGGCGCTCATTCCTTACCATCATGTAAAACTTAAGCTCGTTTGCGTCCTATTCTATAAAAAAATCTAACTGACTGCTGCCCGGTCTGTGTTAAAATGTATAGCCGATTAGTCAGCTACTACATGATGTAAAATAGTAATGATGATAATGGCATACGTACTTCACCGTCCCTATTTGACCCTAATTCAAGGAAGCATACTTAAAATTTATTGAAGTAAAACAATAGAGAACCCGCTTTTAGAATCGCTTAATAAAAACACGCACCTATTTTTGTAATACCTAAAATATTCTAGAATTCCCTTTCTATTTTATTTACTTCTAACTTTGTAAGTAAAACATTTTAAGGTACACTTCGACCGCAGCTTTTGATTTTTAAACGCCTACGGTGCCGTCAACACCTACATTATGACCTTTTCTTTTCTTTCTTGTTACTTTTTTTTCGGTTTTACGCAGACTGACAGCAACATTTGTTTGTTTCTCAGGCTTTCCTTCCGTTTCATTGTCATTCGTGCTCTTTGATGCATCAAAATGTTACGCTTCTCTTTTAGCGTCTTTCGCGACTTCGAAATGCGAGTGTGAGTCGTTATTTTTTTTTTTGTTCATTCATGGGGTGTTTTTTTTTACTGCTTTTAAATTAAGTGGTTGTAAATTTTAAGATAGTGAAGTGCAAAATTAACTTTATGAACAGAGTGATTGATTGTTTTCTTTTTTTTGAAGTTGCTCTCCACTAGGGTCTTCTCCTCCGTCGTAGGTTCAAACATACAATTTTACATACATATTATACCTAGACCTGGAACAACAATCTGTTCTACAAAGAGTTGTTCCGTGTAGACACACGACACGCGACACGATTGCCCAGCCACTTCGTCAACCGTGCCATACCTACATAATATCTATTTAATTTGGTTATAAATGATAAAGAATTGTATCTCGCGCAGTAGATAGACCAAAGTTCAAGGAATGTCTACACTGCATTTGACCAACTACAGATAATATTTTATTTGACTCTACTAGATAAAGCATTTCATTCAGTTCCATACAATACGACAGGACGGTTTATTGTTCGGCTGCTGTGCATGTTTGCATGTAAATTTTATGAAACAACACCCAGTCGTACATTACATAACCTAGTACATTTTAAAATTTTGTAACTGTACGAATTATGCCTGTTTCGTGAACACGGTGTCTGACGCTTTGTCTAAGTCAGATAGAACTGTTTTATTGTTGAATTGTTTTTATTGTTTTTTTAATGCGATTTCAGCAAACACTAGTAAACATAGTCGCATAAATTCACATAAAATTATTTTGTGTTTCTTTTGTCCGAAAACTCAAACGCTACTCAATTTTAAGACGCTCTTAAAACTAGTTCTGTCGCTATCAATTCTTTATAAAATGACAGAGATAGCACTATATTTAAGTACAACTTAACATTGAGTAACATTTCAGTATTCGGGCGTATGTGGTCTTAAAGTCATTAGCGACGAATTTTGCAAAAGAGCAAGGTCTTGAAACAAAATGTGAAATGATGCTTTCTCTCTATTCCAAAGGATTAAAACTAGCTGAGCTGAGATTCTAGGAAAGTCAAGATTACAATTTTCAACTAAACCTTTTTTCCGATTTGAGGTTAAAAATAAAAGATTCTGAGCATAGGCTTTTGCACACTCGAACAACAGAACAATCCTATTTATTTAATTTATTTTAAAGTTTTGTCTCTTAGACACAACATCAGCCAGTGTCGTTAAACTTATAAAAAAACTGTATATCTACTTATCGGTCTTATAATAGTTATAGTCTACACATCAATGTGTAAGAGTCATTAAAAAAGTTTACCAACCAAAAATAAAGAGAATTCAAAGCTTCAATCCTAAAACATATTATACACATATACATATACACAATACACAACCCCATATATAGAGTTGTATAACATAAAATTTCGACGGGTCATGTATCTATTCACAGTTTTTGTATAAAGACTCGTTTCACGTAATAACGTGCTCGTGACGTCGACCCTAATACTATTGTAACCGAAATCCTAAATGGAATATCTTTTAATCTTTTTTGGAACGCGAAAGCTTCCTAAATCTACCTTCCTACTACCTGACTTTGTAGGCTTAGTTACTAAAAATAAATTGAATGTAGGTACTTGATGTTTCATTACTGCGGTCTTCTATTTAATGACTGGGGTGTTTTAGATGGGGTATTTATTTTTAAAGATTGTCGTGTGTTTGGTGGGTTTTTATAGGTTATTGCGTGTTAGAGTATCAGTTATAAGTAGGTATGATTGCCCTGTTGGCGGCGTGGTTGGGTTACTAAATGCCGTGCAGCGTGTTGCGGGTTCAATTTTCGCACTTTCTGTTTAACGCACACATATTAATCCAGAAGTTTGGACGTGGTCCATCCAAAAAATCCATCTATTTAACTAAATTATACCGTTAATTTTTGTTCACTGTGCAATAATTACTATTATGATATAAAGCAGTTTGTTTGTTTGAATGCATCTCTGGAACTAAAGGTACTATTTGAAAAATAATTTTCGTGTTGGATAGGCCATTTATCAAGAAAGGTTATTATAAGCTATGAAACATCACGCTATGACCAATAGAAGCCGAGTAGAATGGGTGAAAGCACGCTAGAATAGCTAGGTTTTTAATATAATTTCTCATAATAACATAATACTAATACTGCTACTAAGACATACAAACCTAATCATTTTCGGGATTAAGTCAGCTTACAACGTTCTTAGTCAATTGTACCTGCAATAAACCGGTGTAAGAGGGTCATTATCTCAGTCTGCAAGCTAAGCAGCTTGATGTAATTAATACTTACAAGCCATTCGAGGTAATTGTCGCATTAAATTCATATTTTAACATATTTTTATCAGGGTAAATATATAAAAAGTTACGGTCTTAAGTCTGCAATATTTTTATATAATTTTAATGTGTGTTTTAAACGCGTTTGCTTAAGGTATGTTTTTGTTTGTGTATCATAAATTTTAGAATTATACGCGTCAAATGAATTGTTGCAATAATTTATAAATGTAAGTAATCTTAATCATGCTTGCACTCAACCTCTTTCAGTCTTTTACTCTATTCGGTCTATCATATGAAATTATAATAATATTTAGTTAAAAGTTGCTACAGTGAATTAAACACCCATTACTTCTAAATACACTAAAACAGCAATTTACCACTAAAATCCAAACTATTTTAGCAAAACACTTCACTAAAATGAAACGCAAATCAAAAATAACAATTAACTTTGCACACAATAGCGACCGTTAATAATGATATTTACTGGCTCAACAAAATTATAATTATTATTAACAAATATTTGATATATCTAGCGGTCTTTGTCGAATGAATATTAAATGCTAATTTCATTATATGCTGATACCGACAGAGGCAGGGCTTAATTCAATTAATTATGGTTCCCTTAGAATGGATAATAGATATGGATTATGGAAGCTTGGACACGTCATGGAATAGCCAGTACCTTGTTTGTAGTCGTGATACAATATTGCTGGTACAAATCTTTATAATGCCTTCATTCCATTCGGGTTTTGATTGAGGTGACAATTTGATAGTGACTTTGTAAGATGTTATAATACCTTTAGGTTGATTGTGTATTATTAAGATGTATAATATTGTCATCCCACAAATACTAGTTAAGACAAAGACATAACGAAAAAAATACGTTTTTAAACTATGTATTTACTTACCCTTTACATAGCCATCGAAAAGTATTATCAATATCGTGCCACCAAACTATGACACTTAAAATTATGTAATCGGTGAGTAAAATTTTGCTTAACCCAGTGATAAAAGTTAGGAGTAAATAATCACTCCATTTTAATATACAAGCCACCTCATAATTACTACAAACTAATTACTATAAAATCTTTACAACGTACCTTGAAAACTTTCGCACAAAATCTAAACATATCCGCAATATTTTTGTTATTATAAACAAAGTCACAACGCCAGCGAAGTAACGTTCCAAAGTACGTATTAAACGAAGAAGTAACAAAGCTCAAGGGAGACGGTTTTGACAGAACACACCCGCATGACTAATAAATTATTAGTACATTAATTTGACTCATGTTACTTTGCTTACAAATGGGTAGGAGCAGTGAGCGTTCTTTTAAAATACACCAAATTGTTAATATCCTTTTTAGTGAATATTTTTGTTTAGTGGTGTAGTTTGGCCCACCCAGCTGGTTTAGTATTTGCAATGTAGTTCGGAGTGTCATTTGGACATTCTTCCTTCCCTTTTTTTGTACAGAATATTGCTTCATATTAGGACTTTGTCCTAGGTCGTAGATTATAAACACATAATTTATTTATAGTATAGGACGCAACAAGCAGACGGATCACCAGATGTTAAGAGAATAGCGCCTATGGACACCCATAACACCAGATACATTACATGTATACCAATATAGCAACAAAAGCAACGCCTTTTATCCCCGAAGGGGTAGGCAGAGGTGCTCATAACGACACGTCGACACATAATGCCCTTATATAATGTACACCCACTTTTCACAATTTATGTTTATAAGTACCATGTAATAGGGGGTGAACCTATTGCTATATACCGGACACAATTCCAGACTCCATGCTACTACTGAGAATTTTTCGATAAACCGAATCTACCAATAGGGATAGTGTTGAATCTCAACTATTGGGTGACATCTAATATATTTATATTTATATTCTATTTTTATGATTTCATATCAAAACACTATTTTAATCATATTTATACCTTTTGACTCGAAGTTCGGAGCTCAATTTAAACTATGTCATTGACCCATCTTTTTCCGAACGAGCGCGTTCTGTCCCTTGGTGACTATTTTAAGATGAAAATAATTTGGATATTTTCGGACCAAAAGCGATTTTGTATCAAAAAGATAGGCAGTTAATATTATTGAAGTTTGAAACCATTTTTTTTTTTTTTTTTTTTTTTTTTTTTTTCTATACTTATAATAAATCAGGGGGAAAATCATCCAATGACTTCTCCTGTCACCTTGGGCGAGGCGAGAGGGAGTGTCAGACTCTTACTGACTAAAAACCACCCCGTTCCTTCTCCTGCTTTTCGAGCCGGAGCCCCGGTAAACCCGCTAGGTAGTCCGCAGCTCCGGATCAGGCATCAGCCCTACTGGGCCCCATCTGTGGTGGTCTGATGGCTCTTTGAGGCGCGCGCGGAACGCTACGCGCCGCACGCACGGGTCTGGTTCTGTTCGGGCGGTGAGCTACCCTTACTCGCCGCCCGCAGGCCCGCACTTACGGTGGCCGGAGATCGTCCCGCGATCCCCGACGCCAACCATTTACTAGACTGGTATAGGTAAAACAATTATAGAAATGCTAATCTAAAACTATAAAGCTAGAGCTAATGGAAAATCCATAGTCCTTCAGTACAGTCTACTCGTTAATAAAATTAATAAAACATTTGTTTTCAATTTGAATGACGGCATTTAATTAATATTACATTTACATAAATATCTATTTGTGTTTATTCGTAGTTACAAGTACGACTCTCAAAGGGTCTCAGATTTGACATTTTGGTGCTTTTGGGCATTTCTTTTGTCATAATCCTCTTTATTTTTTCTTTTTTATGGTATAAGCCGGTAAACGAGCAGACGAATTACCTAATGGTAAGCAATCGCCACCGTCCAAGAAATCCCGAAACACCACAAGTGCGTTGCCGGCCTTTTGGGGGTTAGGAATTTAAGGGTTGTTGGGGAATCGGGGATTGGGAAGGGGATAATTGGGCCTCTGGTAACCTCACTTACACGAATAAACAAAACGCAAGCATTGTTTCACATCGGTTTTCTGTGAGGCCACGGCCTTACACAAAACCGGCTCGACCGCAGTGATACCGTGGTATCACTGCCTATTCGTACCGAAGCATACCTCTCCCATACAGTAGTGATGTTGTTTTCTCAAAGCCTCTGTATAATATTAGACGCAGTCGATATGTTACTAATTATACCAAAATATGAACTGGCGAAAAGTAAGTATTTCACGCAACACTCATATGTGCACCTCTGCCTACCCATTCGTTGATAAATTGCACTTGAATAAATTTCACGTCAGTAATTAAAATACATTTAGTATTTCATTTCATTTCGAATGCACTACGAGTCGTATTGTTGTGAATTCATTGGAAATCGATTTTCAAGTAATGAGTCGTTCTACTAGTTCATCATGTTCGATTTTGTTGAAATAGGTCCCTAGTACTACTGTTTTATATGCATTACATTTTGATTAAACTGTTGTAGGAAATATGACAACAAGGAACAATCATTAACAGTCCAATAGATGAGCATGCAGGCTTTTTTTAAGATCTGATGACTTTTTTTGCCTTGTGTAGACTAGACTAGACTAAATGGAATAAAAACCAACTCGTTCCTATTACTACTTTTGAAGCTGGAGCCCTGATAACCCACTAGGTAGTTTGCAACTCCGGGTCGGGCATCAGCCCTACTGAGCTCCATTTGTGGTGGTCAGAAGACCATTTAAGGCGCGCGCAGAAAGCGATGCGCCATATGCGCGAGTCTGGCTTTAGCGAATAAGCATGCAGGCTAGGCGGAAAGTATAATTGTGCAACATCCTCGGTTGTAAAATAAAGACATTCAATTTTTACTCTTCTGAGTTTGAAACTATGATTCAAATTACTATCACCATGAATTTACTAATATAAATAAAGTATAATAAGCTACATAGTAGATGCAGAATAGGTACGTATACATATACAACTCAAGGGAATGGTAGGCGTACACATAATTCATTAAAACTTTAATTGTGCATACATAAAATAACTATAAACAACGTTTTTTAATTTACGTTATCAGTCCTAAGGGAATTACCGTATTGTAATTATCACAATTAACAATAACACCTGTCATAAAAGGCCTTTGTCCACCTAATGGACGAAATTATATTGTGTTTGTATTTTATTTACAAAGTAAAAATAGTAAAGAGGATCGTATGTAAACTGTTAACACAAAGGAAGAAGTCTATACATATAACATTATTTACAATTGATATTAAAGCAGGATATCAAATAATATACAAAAAAAACTTTTAGTAATAAGTGAGGACCTTATTGCCACATCCCAAAACTTGTAACTTGTAAACTATAAAACCAAAAATCTGATAACACATTATCCGATCAAGGATTTGAAAGCAAAATCCTCAACATTTTGTAAAACTATCCCTTAACACCCAAGACATAACGCCTACTAACAGTAGCTTACAAAATATTCACCCAGAGCTGCAAACTGAACTCAATTAGAAAACTGTATCAGTCCTCTCATCGAGAACTCGCCGCAAACTTCCTTTGTAAGTAAAAGGGAACTTTTAAAACGTAAACCTAATCACATTAGAAGTATCTGAATATTCTTTGAAGACCTAACCCAATGGAAACTTGGGTTCAGTCCACTTATCAAATGGTCAAAGTCGCCCTAATATCTCAGAGGAATGAATAAAGTTACATTAATTTACATACATTACCTTCTATCCTTAAGAAAGTTAGCCAAAGATGTATTCCGCTTGCCTCTAACTTGAATCGCTACTGAAATTTTAATAATACGAATTGTCTAATTGCTAAGCTGTGGAAACTTTGGATGAAAATTAAAATATTAGTGTCTCTTAATGAATTCGTACGAGGTTTGAGTTTTGAATAGTTGGATTTTTGTTTCTTTAAGTTTAGAATTTATGGAATAGAATTTAAACTAATCTATTGAAAACTATTTAAAATGTACTTTTGTATTATAAATTCATTTCTTAGATTATAAAGCCACTCGAAGAAACGCTTTGGTTTTGTTAACAAATCCACCAGTGCATTTAGTTTTCTATTTTTTTATTTTCAATTGTGATATTGAAATTGAATTGTGCTGTGTTTATTTATAAACTAGCCTCAATTTCAATAGAAGCAGTAATTATGTAACTAAATGATATAAATTGTTTGTATTGAAAATACACATTTATCAAATTCTTCGGAGAGTACTATTATGTATATGGAATCATTGAATTACATTTCTATTGAAAGAGCAATATTATGTGGACCGACCAACCAGTAGTGTGTATTTTGTATTTTACTAACTACTGCCGCGCGGTTTTTCTGGCTCTATTCGTCTCCTATTGATTAACATAGTACCGGAGATAAACACGTTCAAAGAAACAAACAAAATTTTCAGTTTCCAATTAACACAATAGTCGCTATGTCGGACAACGTTGTCCGACACTAGTGGAGGCAATGAATGGCTTAACTTGCACCATATGCCATGAAAAAATGGACCATCTGACCGTATTCAAGGACCATATCACTAAGGAACTCGGTATAATACATTAGACCGATATTAATCTATCTTATCTACTACACTCAAAATAGTAAAATATCTACTGGTGTTGTAATACAAACCAATTTAGGGCGTGTAATTGTTTTGTCGGAATTCAAGGTATTAAGGTTTGTGGCGAACTATCATTCCACCAAACCACAGTTAGTATTGTTACGATATTTAACATCCATCTGATATTGTATTGAGTTTAAGGTGAAGTGAACTAAAACTTACAATTAGTTTCTTGACTGTTTCACATCAATTGTGGATGGAATCGATTAATGTTTGTCTGCCATCTTAGTCTAACTAGATGATGATATTAGGTAGGGAGAATGTTTCTTGAAAGGCTTCTTCATATTAGGTTAGATGTACTAATTTTTATTTTGATGTCCGTCTTATAGATTATTTGAAAAATATTTGACACGTATTTTTTATTTTCTTGCGGAAGCAAATACCTTCGACGATATATCGATTTGAAATTATCACGTGTCGTCTATTCTAGGTACATTTTTTATATAGAAATGACGTATTTGCTACCACTCCTAAACTTTGATTTCTTTTATCTAAGTATTGTTATCTTATCTAATATGACAAAATACGTGCCTAATAACAAATGAAACCCACGAAAAATACCTATACCCATAGGCCGAATGTGGAACATCATCGGTGCCCTTAGCTTGGGTGCCACTTAAACGGGTGGCCAATGTGGAATACCTAATTTTTTCGTTACCTAACTGACAGTCTAAATAGATTTTTAATTTCCAGTCATCATCCTTATTGTTATAAGTTCGTTGTGAAGATGTATGAGTGTTATGTGTTCCTTATCCTTATCATGCAAAAACTATTGGGTAGAATTTAATGAAGTTTTGTTAACGTTCACAGAGAGGTTATTACTCTGACTTTGACTGTTAAACACTGAAGGTCACTTAATAATGGAAAATGTCTAGTTTCCGTAAACATGCAAACAAGGAAAGGTCCAAAAATAAATTGGAAATAAACAAAACTTGGTTATACAAAATTAAATAAGTTTTACCTTCCTAACTTAAAGTTTAATCCGAAGTTATTTTGGGTAGTCAGGGATCGAAACGAATCTATTACCGTAAGCCAGAAATAATTTGATACTAATTTATGTTAGGAGGTATTAGAAGGTAGCATTATTGAATAGTGCTGTAATGGCTGCAGGATGGGAGATTCAATATTCAAGTACTAGAAGCTGTTTAGCAGGAAGGCACGAGGGAAGCACTGTCATGCTGGTAGCCACAATTATTTCCCCTGCCTAACTTACTGCTTGCTTCCATTAATGGTATAGATACCATTAAACTACATTGTAATGGCGTTGACAAAGCTAATCCTAAAGGAATCTAATTTGGGTTCCTAAATATCAAATTGTGATTAAATATTTCTTAGACAGTTCTGCGTAGACAGAAAAGGTTAAGCCTCTCCTGCGACTAATTGTAAAATGTAAAGTTTAAAAAGTCAGAATAAAAAATGGTTTTTGGATTTATTTTTAATATAATTTATACGTTCAACGTGTAGCGGATTAGATTTCCTCACGGTGCAACTCTTTGTGTCATGTATATGTGAACTTGAATGTTTGTAAACGCGCCCACGACAAAGGAGAAAATCATAGAGTAGGGCAACGTTTAAAAAAAACATGCAACCAATCAATGTGGTTCGAAAAGTATTCTTACAGTTCCACTGATTCGAGGGAGAAAATTTTTCAAAACGTATATTTTTAATACAATAACGTCGTATGAACATTAGACGGGTTGTGCTTAAATGTCGAAAAATATATTGCAGTCTCAAAATAAAATACATACGCAGTAAAGAAATCTTAAAGATCTTATCGAAAAATTGCGAATGAGTGACGTCATTTGTCCCATATGACAAGGCCTATTTAATAAAATTATATTTTATTTTTATTTTTATTCTTAATGGCTTCAGTTAGACGTCTAGCCATTCGCCATTTGTAAAACCAGCATGGCTTCTACTCATTACGTTTTAATCTTTGTAGATTTAACAGATTTCATTTGACTTCTATGTTCAAATATAACTATTGACGTTGACATAATTCAACATGAAACAGAATTTCAAATCACGGGAATACTTCACTGGAGGCCCAATTACCCCTCTTCCCAATCGATTTCTCAACAAGCCTTAAATTTCTAACCTCCAAAAGGCCGGCAACACACTTGTAACGTCTTTGGTATTTCAAGTGTCTATGGGCGGCGGCGATTGCTTACCATCAGGTGATTGATCCGTCTGCTCGTATACCGGCTTATACCATAAAAAGCTAAAAGTTTCACATAATTATTGGTTTTCCAAAAACTTGTCACTGGAGAATAACAGTGACGTTAACAATAACGTCGTGTTCTGATCAAAGAATATATGTCTAAAATAATTTAATATTCATCCCGGAATTAACATTTTTTTTATTTAGTTCGATATTCTTTTTAACAACAAACACTCGATGAAAACTCTCTTCTCACTCAAGACAAACATCTTAACAAGACGAGTAAATTCTAACGACTGCCCGCCATGGTGATTACACCAAGTAAAGTTGAAAATAACCGTTTCTTTAGTAAAATATTCAGGAGTCCAGAGCAAAAGTTAAATGGTGAATGCTACTAACAAAGTTAGAAAGACATCCCTTCATGAGAAGTGTTTTATGTTGGAGCTCTCTTCCTTTCTTTATAAGGTAATACTAGAATTAGATGTAGGAAAACTAGCTTGATTAAATTACTTAAATGTAAAACATGATAATTCTACTAAAATAAATGTGAAAGTTTGTATAGTTGTTTGTTTTGTTATTCCTTCTTTTCAAAACGGCTGAAAGGATCGGGAAGAGGAATAGGGATTAGATTATGGTGTAGAAAAAAACATCAATTACTTTTTATACTGCGGGTTCTCGGTCAGTGGTTACTATCTTGTTGGTTTAATAAGTGTGATTTTTAGCGGTATAGGATTTTAAAAAGTTCATTGAATTGATTTTTTTTTTGTTTTCAATACAAAATCACTAGAAAGGGTAAACTCAGATGTTATTATTAATCCTCATTTACATGCTCCTGCGTACACATTGATGTATACAGAGTACAAGCCCAGGAATATCTTTTTGAGAACTCTAAAAAAAATTAAATCTCTCAATACCACCAATGACCACTTCCTTAAATCGAACTAGGAAGTAGAACTACCAACCACACGCCCACCGAAACAGTCCAACAAAAACGTAAAAAAGGTCTCAAGAGACAAAACCGAGTGTCTACAGTTTACTCACCTTTTAAACCAAAACTTTTACCCGATACAAAGATCCACAAAAACTAACAACGACCAAGAAACCTGAGAGGTTAGAGAACAAACATCTCCATCTCAAGATTGAAAAGTCTCAGAGTAAACGCATACGAACTAAGTTTACTTACTTAAGGGAATTTAATTTTTGCAATTACTTACATTGATTGATGCTGCGGTACTTTGTAATCCCTTTGTGGACTTTTCTTTAACAGAACATTTGCGAACCTTCTTGGTGATTCTATTTGAGGGTTCGTGTGACCTTTGTCGTGTGTTTGTTGCGTTTGAGTTGAAATAAGTCATCCTATGTGCTATATATGGAGGATAGGATCATGCTGAACGATGGAGGATGGTGTTGGTTAAGGTACATATAATTACATTTGCAAAATAACAATTACTATAAGGTCCATACTACTAACATATGTATATTATCAGGCACAATTGTTGACGTCATGCTTACTCATGTACTAGGATTTTTTACAATGCTTTGTATAAAAAGTGATCAATTCTAATAGCTTCTATTTTTGAGGGGGGGGGAAATCATTCAATGACTTCTCCCACCTATAGTGAGCGAGAAGAGATATCAAACTCTTACTGACTAATAACTACACTGTTCCTAGTTCTGCTCTTCGAGCCGGAGCCCAGGCAACCCGTCAGGTCTTCAGCAACCTAATTGGCGACACTTAGTTTTCACTAGTTACATTATCTGTATGATGTTTTTATCCAATTATGGTAAACAAACCTAAAATTGGGTGATTCCAGATGTTACACATTATACTATGATGATAATATAACACAAAGTTCTTAATTAATAATTTCTCTTATACATAAAATTTATGCCTCATTAATAAATTCCAAGAAAAAACACGTAGGAAGTGTAATCGAATGGTAGCTCGCGAATACATCCAATTATTTCAACGTGTGTGAATATTTTGACGTTAAGTTACTTAACGCGTTCTCGTAAGTCAAAGTAAATAACATCAACACGCCTTTTGAAGTCTCCTGGTACTGTTATTTTAATGTTTTAGCGTTTCAATAAATAATCATTTATTTATTACGATTGAAGGTGTAGAGAGCAGAATCTCGGTGATTAGTGGAGAGGTTTTTTTACATTCAAATGGTTTTTTTTTTTAATTTTGGATATTAATGGCAATACGTATTTTGTTATTAGTACCGTTAACAAACTTAGTCAGATAAAAATTATTAACTGGTAATTTTGATTTTCACAATAAGTTTTATGGTACTAAGGTGTAAAAAATTCTTTCCTTCATTCATATTATTACATGTTATAATAAAAAGTACTTTCTTTAATATTCGAAACGTTCACAATTTAAAACAACTATCACGATTATAACGACTTTAATCTCTTAAAATTAAATAAAAGAAAAATACTCACCACAAAAAATATCGACAAAAATACAAAATCCAAAGCTTGCCACGCACGGTCACTTTTTAAAATCCACGCACTAAGACTGACCACGGAATACGTTTAATGATGACACATGGTTAAGAATGAGCTTAATGACACCCGCCCCTGCGACCAATTACATTATAATTGTATTGACCTAAGCTAACCCGGCCGATCTAATTCGGTCGCATGATGCATGCAGGGCCTTATGTCTGTAACGGATTATACTAATCTATGAATTGATTATTTCATGGTGTAATCTCGTGTAATGAAGCGTGTATCTGTTTGATTTAATTATTTGGTAAGTAGTCGGTAGTTTATTTAGAGCTTAAGTTGTTGGGTGGTCTACTCAGTTACTAAATTAAACTAATACTTAAGATACGGGTTGTAGTCTTATTTATGTAGATAATTACATTAATATTATTATTATACGTGTGCACGTTAGTTTGTTTGAAAACAAAATTCGTTAATTAGTTTAGTGGTTTCAATGTCATCATTGAAACATTGTTTTATAAAAAAAAAAGATAAAGCACTCTATCTGGTTTCCCCTCTCGAAGAAAAACCTAAAGCAGAAACTCCAGGCTCAATGTCACAATTATTTCTGCGTTATTGCCATAATCTCTTTTATTCATTGCTTTAACTCTTGCTTTTAACAACACAAACTAGTATCATCTCAACAACTCAAGAATTCCAACAATGTATCACATAAGCTCCTTACACTCTCCGTTTTATGTATTGGACGGTTGCATTGTACTTTCAATATAGATTCCAATGACCCACGCTACGATCTTTCGAGAAAATTTCCAGACTTCAGATTAAATAAGTTAGGATAGAACGAGATAAGAATGAACAAGCAATAGTGTCATCAATGTTGCAGAAGATAAAGACGTCTTTTCGAAATCAAAGGCAGAAAAAAAATGCATTTCATAGTAAAGTTGGCCGGTTGTCCTATCATTCTTTTGTTTTCATTTATCTCTAAACGTCAACGTCAACGTCGCGCCTTTTAACCCCAAAGAGGTATGCAGAAGTGTACATTACGGCACTTAATGCCGTTATACAATGTACATACACTTTTCACCATTTGTGTCTTAAGTCCCATGTAATAGGTAGTGAAATTAGATGAGAGTATCTCTATTACTTTGATTTAAAATATAAAAAATCAGTTAATTTTTAAATTATCGATCGCACCGCACTGCTGGTAATTCTCTTGCCTCTTCCTTATTCGACAAATCAAGTAAAAGACAATCATCTACAAACAAAACAATGACTCGAACCAAAACCCAAGAATAAGTCAACGATCGATAAGCATGTCTGTAACCACGAACCACTCACTTATTTATGTATAAAGGACGTTACATAGAAAATGTTCTCTCCAAAGTTTCCTAAGGGACCTCAAAATGTCTTTAAATAAACACTAAAAGGCAGTAACAAATCTATTGTTACCCCAAGGCCTTCAGATAACTCAATTAAGTCACGTCGGTCTTTCAAAATGATTGGTTTATTTCGAAATTATGAGAAGCTTGACTGTGTAAACGAACTCCAAGGACCCGTTTCACAGCGGCAAACTCTGTTACACTAACTAAAACTTTGTTACCGAGAACAAAGTTCTAAGTGTATTCCATTTTGTGAATTCATCTTCTTTGGACTTTTTTTAAATCGAGGACGACTTGAAACTGTCAAGTAGCACCGGGTTTATACGTTGAAAAAATTCGAAAATGTTACTAGATTTTTTTTTGTGTCAAGTAGCACATAATTATGAAATACCAAGTAATTACTACCCACGTTCCTTCGTACAAATTTCCGAATCCGTCCTTTCAAATAAATAGGTACTTAATTTTTCATAAAACGTAAGATTTGATTTCAGATTTAATAGTTATCTTGAAAATTTTAAAAACAATTAACAAATGCAATAATTCTGTTTTAAAATGCCAGATTTCTGAAAAATAACGTAATTATTTTAAGGAAATTAGAAGTGTAGATCGATAAAACAAGTCAACAAGTATACTTAATAACTATATAAAAGGAATTTAGTTTAAAATAATTATAAAATTAAATAAAAGAAGAATGCAAACTAATGTAATATTTTATAATTAATGCAAAAGTATTCTCGAAATATTCATTATCGTTTCATGAATTTTGAATTCCATTAATTATTTAAGTATACTATCAGTATTTACTTGTTTGTAGAATAATTATGGAAGTTCCAGGGAATCGTATAGTTAATGTTTTATTGTTTAAGATGAGGCTATCATGGCCGACCTTTTTCTTATAAACACTATAAATATAATATTGTACACGCATCCACAGCACGCATCTCTCCTTATAAAAAACATATCTCAGTTGAACCCGTTTCCACCAGTGCTTAGCTATGTGAACCCAAACGTATCTGCAGCAACGCAGCACATCACATCTCTGGTGGAAAAGCACCCGAATGCAGGATGCTGAGGTTGCCTGTGATTATCATCAGGACAAAGGTACCACTCTTTTTTTTTTTTTTTTTTTTTTTTCAGGGGGGGAAATCATCCAATGACTTCTCTCGCCATAGGCGAGGCGAGAGGGAGTGTCAGACTCTTACTGACTAAAAACCACCCCGTTCCTACTCCTGCTTTTCAAGCCGGAGCTCCGGTAAACCTGCTAGGTATTGTCCGTAGCTCCCGATCAAAGCATACCAGTCCAAAAACTATTACTTATTTGAGTCTTCACTCAACGCCTAGTTTGTTCCTAGTATCAGTAGTAGCAGTTCACTCATTCCAAGATAGTTCCTAGCACATTTTGAGCTTAAACTAAACAGCAACTAAAACAGGTTCTAAGACGAAATAGACATGTTTCATGATTAAGGAATTACACCTGGCACTAACGTCTAAACTGCTGCAACAACGTTGCTTTATGGTGGAATTATAACAGGAGTTGAGACGTTTCGTGATGAGCTATTCGCTAGAAACTCTCATATATGCTCGTATACTGTAACACCCAATTTCGAGTTGCTTGTGTATTATGGTATAGTTGTCACTTTGTATATGTATATAGATAACTACATCTATATATTAATACGTGATAAAAACTTTATATCACTTTTTACGAAAATTGCGCGGACGTAGGAGCATAAAATTTGGCACACTTATAGTTTATGCTTAGGCGAAGTGCAGAACGCTAATATTTTTCAATAATAATGCTTATAAAGTACATTAAATCAATAAATAAAACATTACACACACATGCATAGTATCTGATCGTATTTGACAAAACGTCAAAATCGACCGACATTGCGATGATATTCTCACGTCTTATGATTATGCAATAGAGTTTTATAAAAGAGTTTGTTTGAGTTTGAGTTAAATAAAAATTATCCTTGAACGTATCGTTATGGTATTGTAGAATTAATATCGTATATGTCGAATTTCGGCCACTAGGCGACCACTAGTACTAGGTAAATACGTATGTATTTCTCTAGACTTGATGTTAGACTAAAGAAAGAGAAATTACTGGAGTGTTAGCCGTAACATTGTATGTATGCAATGAGCATGCTATTCAATAGAATCTTATCATCTTACGGGTTAATATGTCTACAATAACTATCGTGAAATACTTTACAACGCTTTTCTGAGAATATTTACGCAAGCACACCGTTGTTTCTAATGTTAATACTTTATAAGGCATTTTTTCTTAGGTACTTTCAATTTGTTGGTATGCAGCAGTTAGTAAACGAGCAGACAGATTACCTGATGTTAAACAATCTCTGCCACACATATCCATGTTGTCAGGTGTCCACCCGAAACACAAAAGTTATTACAAGTGCGTCACCGACCATTTGGAGGTTAGACATTTAAGGGTTATTAGGGAATCAGGGTTTGGGAAACGTTGTTTCTAGTAGGCTTTCTGTGATGTCATGGTATCACTTTGCTCGAGCCGTCCCATTTGTACCAAAGCTTAGCTCTACTATATTTATACTGTTCATACTATTTATTGGCATCATTACAAAGATCAGAATCAACATAGTTATCCAAAGGTAAAGGTTTTCAAACAAATAAGCTAAAAATATATCTCTATGTGCAATATCGGTACAGATATAACGAATGGTGTATGTATTTCGTTCTATATTCCAATTCAGGACGACGCAGCTAGTTCTGTTGCAAACAATGCGATTTCTAACAAGGAAACCTACGTTGTGTTAGTATCACACATTGATATGGTATACAAACACGGAATTCCATATTGTATGAGCTATCTCATTCATGGAAAGCATGAGGCAGATTTGGTTCTTAGAAAATTATGCTTTACGACTGTGGAACTCCAATAGGTTCAAAGTGATTAGAATTTGTGAAAGATGCTCAAATATGTTTTAATGTCCGAACGCAAATGTTTATTATAGTTTAGGTGGTCAGGAGGTTTAGGACCGCGGTCAGGAGGTTTAAGAAAGAGAGTGCGGGTTAAATTAAAAATAACGGTTTTTATTTTAAATGAAACATAATACGAGTACTTACTATATAAATCTACAAATAAAAACTTAAATAAGTAATAAATAAATATGTACAACTTACTATAATTTAAAACAAAAAATAAAATTCCTCCATTAAGATGTTTTATAGGTAATTAAATTACCTTTCACACGGTAATTATTAACAATTAATAAAATACTTATATCAGAAAATATTTACTAAGAAATTAAAAAGCAGAAACGTTAGTGGCTCCATTTCTTTATTCCGACGTGAGTATCAAATTCAAAAAGGTACAGATATGATTCACAAACAAAATATGACCTTGTGCAGTACTACATGAGTTTGCAGCACATATCTCCCCCAAACTAAATGACCGTGGAATTTAATTTTCTTCCAAACCGTAACTATGAGAGGTAACAGAGTATAAATCCCCGCAATTGGAGAACACGTCACAGTTAGCTACTTTAGCGTCGTCTGGGAATTCTCACTATGTACAATGTTTTGTTTGAGTATGATGTTTGCAAAGCTTTCTGCACATGAGAAGAGACCGGCTTTTACGAAGAAAAACATTCTCTACACACTTTTAAACAAACCTGTATAAGCAGCGGGTGATCTTTTTGATCCATGTGACTTTAAAAAAATGAGCATTACTTTTTCTTTTGAAGAAAATTTCTCAAATTTTTATATAATGTAACATTTTTGCTTTACTGTTCAAGTTGTGGAACTAATTCAATCTTTGAACTGATATTGGCTGAACCTTATTATCATCAGAAATATCCAACTTCATCCAATGGAAATACAGCTACAAAAAAGGCCCAGAATCCTATCAACGAAAACAAAACTTATTCACAATAAAATACCCTTAATAGGTACACATTATCTAAAATTACTTTCATTAAGGCGCAATCTTAAAGTAAATCCTAATCTTCTTGACATTCAGCCTTTATCTTCTGAGACTAAGATCTGGGCACAATTCTCATTAAGTGATAATTAGGTAACCTATTTACTGTCGAAAAACAATTGCTTTTGTGCCGTTTGATGCATTGTGCTGACTCAATTTACCCTTATCTTGCTATAAAGAAGATCATATCGTGTTCGCTAAGGGTCTAAAAATTAAGAGAAAATCTCCTTTTGCTATTTACTTTAGCGTTCGTTTACACAGCTTTAGTTATCTTTAAATATTATAAAAGGCTACGTCTTACCATCGTCCATTAGTGGGCTCGAATAAGGATCTTTATTTATGAGTTTTACTCATAGTGGTGGTTAGGTCTTGGTTATTATACACATAATTATTTACTATAATTTGTTTGTTAATGTAAAGATTACGAATTATAATAATATCATCCTTCGACTTATTTCTTTCTTTGGTCATAAGACCTTTTGTGCAGTCAATGACCTTGTAACTACTACGTTCGTCCAAAATAAATAACCACACTCAATTTGAATCAAGTTGAGATCACTACTGCATCATCACTTTCCATGTTTTCTTTTGTTTATTATATAAAGGTTGTATCAGATTCCCCACCAGAAACATAACCAAAGTGAAATTCACCAATCCACTTTCCGTTACATTGAGTAATTTATCATCCGGTGGAAATAATTTCCTTTTGAGTTCGAACTTTTATAGACGAGCTATACTCGTACACGGTTTTTAAAATAAACAACGGAAAAATAAATGGTCTGTTGTGGCTTGGGAAAGGTCCAATTAATTAATTAAGAGTGTAAATCGTTCAATGAAAGGGTAGAATCTATCAACGTAAGGGTAAAATGGGTGGCCATCAGAAAATGTCTAAACAAAACTCTTTAACTTGTTAGCTTTAAATCTGTGTTAGGTTCAGCTTTATTGCTATAAATAATGTTGTGTCGATTGATATTGAGATTTATTCTACGGATGTTAAAGTTCGTATTGGAATGTATAAAGTTTAGTCGTTTGAAACTCACCTTGACGAGGCACGTTTAAATAAAGCACGGATGAATTCAGTGGACCGGTCAGTCCCGCGGGGGTACGTAGAAGTTGCCTAACTAATTTGCATACATCGTCCGGGATTTGAGATCATTCTACAGTTATATTGTATTTTTTTAAGACAACTTTGTGATGTGAATGTTTATTGTTCTTGTGTTTCAAATAATATGTTTGCGTCGCTGTTTATTGGTAGTTAGTAAGCACGAAAATAATAGGTAGATTATGTCTTGTATTATATCCTTATTTTACACTAGTTCTGTTTCAATTAATATTTTTTTTTTTATTAGTAATATTACGAATAATTTACAAATTTTGAAAAATGAGATATTTATTATTTAAAATTATGCTAACATTTTTACTATTCAAGCTGTCTGAGATACTTTTGGATCAATATTTTTTTATGGTATAAGCTGGTAAACGAGCTGTTACATCTGATGGTAAGCAATCGCCACCACCCATGGACACCCGAAAGACCAGAGGCGTTACAAGTGTGATGAATGGCGAACAAGACTGATGTAATTGTATATGCATGCAAACGATAAGACTAATAAAACAAGACTAATGAAATTGTACATGCATCAAAATGCTAATGCTCTGCTTACGCCTTCTAGAAATGAAGCCTGATATTATGTTGTTACTGTTTGAGTTGCAAACTTGAGTCTCAATCGAAAGTTATTTACGGATAAACCTGTCCAACGTAAATAATAAATTGGTGTTTCGTTATAAATAATTTGGTGTGCGCTAACCTTGTTGCCACAGAGTAGATATTCGCAGTATGTCCAGGATTAAAATGGATTTGCAGTGTACTGTGAAGTATAACTACCATACTCAGAAATATTTGATGATTACTTAAACTATTACTTAGTAACGATTTTGTTCCAAAAAATGGTAAGGGCTGGGTTAAGTAACAATTAAATGACTGTGAGTCCAGTAGTTGGACTTTGAATCATACTGTTTATTTCCTAGGTTAGATATATAAGGTGTCTATTTATCTATTACAATAGCCATACTAAAAGTCTGTACTTATTTGCTATTGTTACATTATAAACCGATTTTGATATATGAGTCCAACCTTGGTACTCAGAATCATTTAATGGTTACTTAATCCAGACCTTGACAATTGTTTATGATAAAAAATCGTTACTAAGGAATAGTTCAAGTAATCATTAAATGCCATAAGTCAAAATTAAGTCACAAGCATGATCATTAACACAAAATTATTATTACACTATTTTTCAGTAGAAAACTGAGCAAATAGAAATATACAAATAACAACAAATTATTATTAAAAATGCGTTATTTATTATAATGGAACTAAAATTTAGTTTGACTGTAGAGTTCAGTACAGCTTTCAAAGTCAAGCCTTAACGTAGATCAACATTAAGAGCGTCATTAGAAGCAATGTTTAATCATAATTTGATAACAAAAGCTTTTAGCCTAACGTTGTTATTAATTCATATTTGTGTCCTCGATAAATACGTTAAAGTGATGTAATTACTATTTAAGATCAAAATTAACTTTTTTAAATCATTAGTATGTATCTTTTTTTTGTGAATTATTGTTTTGTCATAAATACGTAAGCATAACTAGCATTCGTTTACTTAACTGAAAAATTTAATAAATTAAACTTTTTCAATTCGGCTATCTATCTAGAGGAAACTTCTTGCTTGGCTGTAGCACTTGTGCTCTACTTAACACTTCAAGTTCAACCCCCACGGGGGTCACTGGTAACCGACGCTAGCGGAGGATTTGCCTTCAACAGTTTTCTATTGGCAGTCAAAGACTTAAAGATATTACAAAACATATTTTCTAACGTGTGATTCCAGTATATACACCTTTATTATAAAGGTAAGAGCAATCAAACTATGTCTAGCTATTTGGGGAGAAAAACTATGAAGTGACAGACTTCTTACCTCACTAAAACCTTTGCGATGGTCTCCATTAGCACCAATACAGGACACCAATTCCTCTCAAAAGACCAATACATAAACACCCTTAATATAAACTGTCCTACTGCATTCTCCTACTCTATGACTCCAGTGCTAGTTGCTTGGCTTAATAATTACTTAGCCACCGCAAAGCACGTACCGTAGCCTCTCACTCCACTACACAAGATCAATCCATACATCAACCTGCCCGTGGTTTCGTCTGCTTGAAACAGGTATTTAAACCAGGCACGACACAATTTATTACCGGCTTTTGAGATGGGGTGTCGGAAGAAATTTCTTGGTTGTAGAGTATTTTAATATAGTGTTACGAGTAGTTGCCATATTTATACAGCTTTTATGCTTAGGTGATTGCTTTAATATAGATCGTACTAATATTATAAATGCGAAAGTTGGTGAGTATGTATGTTTGATACTCTTTCTCGTTAAAATGGCTGAGTGGATCGGGATGAAATTTGGAACAGGGGTAGATTGTGGCCTAAAAAAACACATAGGCTAGAACGCGGGTAAAAGCTAGTAGTAATGACTTGACTTGATTGACTTGATTGTCTAATGAAAATACTTCAAATCACCATCATCATTATCATAAGCACCTATTTGAACACTAGATTTAAAATCGCTGTTAAAAACGTCCAGGTTTATCAGCAACCACCGGTTTTTGTAAAATTTGCAGTATCTCAGTAGATTTTTTACGATATCAATGTAGAGAATTAGAAGAACACAACTTTTTTAGCAGTCCAAGTAATTTATCCAAAATTTAGATAAAACAAATGAAAGGTGAATGAACGTACGTCTCAACTCTCGAAACAGATTCAAGTAGGTACGTATTTTATGCAAGAGAAAACATTAATTTAAATTATGTCCAAATTACATTACAAGTCATTTTAATGCTGAGAGCATTGACCTAAAACTGTAGTTAGCTAACCGACCTCTTTGTTCTCATTAAATAAAATTAATTACTTTATACTCATAATATGCGAAATATTACTTGCATCTTATTTTGTCATACACACTGGTTAGTTTCCAGAACAATTTCATGTCCACGGAAGTAGAAATATTCATGCATATTGTTATCAAGACAATCTCACAGATTCATTATACGCATTCCCTAAATTTGTCGGAATTTACTTTCACAGTCCACCACGCGGTTTGCTAAACCTATCCAAAACATTCAAGGGAATAGCGGCTGTATTTCAGAGGTATTAATGTCTGTAATTCTATGAAGGTTTCAGGGCTAAGTCGCAACTCCATTCAGTAGTTGTTTAGCGTAATCCACAATGAAATAGAACTGTGTGGCTACGTGTTACGGAAATTGAATTTATTAAAGCGAAGTGCTGTACCTAGGTTCCATAAGCCTACGTAATAAGCCAGGAGTGCGTTCTCCTGTTAACTAGATAATCTTTCGTTCTTTGTGCCTTCAGCTCTAGAGCACCTATAAATCCTGACACTTTACTGAATTCTCCACTTTAATGGCTATATAAAAGGGTTTAGAATAAACCCTAGTTATAGTAGGTGTTTTGATTATTGTATATTCTGCTGTTCTTTTGGTATTTGAATTTTGAACCTTATCTTGATTGGGATTGATTTCTTTTTGCCCTGGGTTCTTTGAGTCTGGTTTACCATTATCGGCACGTTATTTTGGAATAATCATCAAAAATCTATAATGACATAGTTTAACTGTATCGTTTGTTTAATGAATAACATTAGTATAGGTTTTCTAACAATATTCGAAACTCACATCATTATGTATAAAAAATATTGCAGAATTGAACCTTGTAATTAGTAGGCTTGTTCAATAGAATTGAAGTTTATAAAACTATAAATAAAACGTTAAAAACAACTTCATTTCAAAAAACATAAAATCAAAACACTTTCGAACTGCTACGAAGTTCTTACAAAATTGTTCAAAGTCAAAACTGAAAGTTGGAAGGACAACCTTCGACTGATTTCAGTTAGAGAAACGGGACTAAGAAAACAACTGTCACTCAATGTAATGAAATCTTCCAACAGAAATAGAAAATTTATCAAGAGACTTTAAGGATCAAAACAGCATTTTCGTTACTACGGCTAAATCTAATTCCGAAATGAAATGTTAAAATCTAAATGTATTTTTACGGCGGAAACGTGTATTTTGTATAAATATTGGATTTAGAAATATCCTTCTGTGGCTAACCTCTAGGAAAATAAATAGATAAAAAATTAAGAAAATAGATGCGTAATATTTGACAATCAAGCGGCTTGGCTGCCAAAGCGGCTTTAACATAAGAGTGTTTAGCAGTCACCACAGATGGGGTCCAGTAGGGCTGATGCTTGATCCGGAGCTGCGGACTACCTAGCGGGTTTACCAGGTCTTAACCTCCAAAAGCATGTGTAGGAACGGGGTGGTTTTGCCTCTGGTATTTCAAGTGTCCATGGACGTCGGCGATCTCGCCTCGCCCAAGGCAAGAGAAGACATAAGATGATTTATCGGTTCATTCAAAAAAAAACATGCATTTAGCAGTAGACATAATATTTTGAATTCGATTTTAGAAGAATTGACTGACTATTTTTTCAGCAGCAAAGTAATCAGTAATACAGACTCTTCAGAAACGAACCAGTTTGTTTCTGCTTCTCAATGGTAAAAGTGTGGGAAAAGTATAAGTAATTTCTCGCTGATAAAAATGAAATCTCCTAAAACTATTTGTAGCCACACATTTATCGCGAAGTATATGAAAAGGCGGCAATTCGTTCGGATGTCAAAAGTTACTTCTGAGTTACATTCAGTTCCAATGCTTGTTCCAAAAGTTACCTTTATTTACACTTGTGAGTAAAACTTGCTCCAATGTCTAATAGCTTTTGAAGTAATTGGTTGCTGAATGTTTTAGGCTCTTGCAAAGTTTTTGCGAAGATTCCTGTACAAAACTGTAGCTAACGAACGGTCGATTTATTGTAGTGTGTTGATCTTTGGCATTTAGCTGTTTAAAGGACTGTCCACAATCTAATTATCGGATCGGAATAAAAGATTTGTTTGACCTTTGGATCATCGGAGTTAACTACAACTAAACCCAATCAGCAAAAGAATATTCTCGACTGATATTTTTTTTATAAAAACTACTCTTCTTTGTCGTTCTTTTCATTACTGAAGGTCGTGTCTAGTCTGGTGAACGCGTCACTTGATGTACGACCCTCCTCCAAGCACACCTGTCTTCTGCGGTCTTTATAGCTTGTGGAACTGTCAGGCCGATGAGGTTTTTTACAGCATCTAGCCAACGGGTTGGTGAACGACTACAAGGTCTTTTCCCGTTAACCTGACCAACAACCACCAGCTTCTCCAGATTGTCGGGGTTTCTACGCGCAATGTGGCCAAAATAGGTCAGTATTCGTTGTAGGCATATGGTGGACAACCTCGTGGTAATTCCGATCTCCTTGAGAATAGAGACGTTGATACGGCGAGCAGTCCAAGGAATACGCCTACGTTACCAGCACCACATTATAAAAACTAACTGCCATTTAATCGAATAAAAATTGCAAGAACGAAGTCTAATAAAAACTATGATTGTACCGCCTCGTTCTACAAAAAGGACATTACACTTCGCATAAATGCGATCGGTATTTAAAGCCGGCCAGTCTTGTCTGTTCTGACTAGTCTTCGCGGCAATTCCACAAATTGCTCGGTTAAAAGCATTTGACACTTCAATTGGTGTTAATTCGTAAAGACATAGGTCGAAGCAATAAAAGTCTAACAGTTAGCTAATCTTACGTAATTAAAGGCACCTTGCAGTGAAAAGGATCTTCATATTTAGTAGCCATTAAGGTTCAATTTACATGTAGTTTAAAGGATTTATGGTCGATGAATAGTTTTTTATGGGCGTTATAAACGTTTTAATTGATGTTTTGAAGATGTATTAGGACTTTATGTAATTCGAATGTAGAGTTGAATAAGTAATAGATTTAGAGCATTATTGGAAAGGATAAAGTCTGAGCTTTTTATTTTCTCTCTTCTTATGAACGGATAAGCAGAACTAGTAAAGTAATTTCACTTGTTTCAGATTTCTTGATAAAGATTAACCTTAATACCTAACTAAACCTGATAAATTTTATTTTTTTTAAAAACGGAGCTGCTTTCAATTTTATTTACCGTTTCCATTTTTTAAGTCAGGTAATTTGAGAAATATTATGCAGAAAACCACATCAGAATCAGTTTAACTAAACGCGTAAAACAGGTAAAACTGAGAACCTCCATTTTTTGAAGTCGGTTAAAAACATTTCCTCATAGTACTACAGAGAACTATAAAAATATAACACACCATACTTCCAAACCCCTTATTACTTGGCAATATAATATGAAATTAATTTACCACACAGAAGGGTGTGCTTAGTAAATAATTGACACTAATGTCTGGAGTTACGACGTCATAAAACCACGCACCAGCTTGCAACTATACATGATATTATGTCAACATATTGTTGCTATTGTCTTTAGCTAAATTAATGCTTACGTATGCGAGACACGTCAGCTATCTCTAGTGTATTGATTATTTTGAAATTTGATGATGATAGCTTGTTTCTGTATGTTACATAATTATTCATCACCATCTGATCTGTTAATTGTGATGATTCAGTGGGTTCAGATGATACTACTTATAATATAGTCTGTTGGTGATGTCAGTTACAATCTCTGAATAGGCTATGAAGCGAGGGGATAAAGCAAATCCTCTCTGAAGCAGAAGGCTTTTGTTCAATAGTGTATGTATTCTGACTGATAATTATTGAGGGAGGAAATCATTCAATGACTTCTCCCCCGCCTTGCGTGAGGTGAGAGGAAGTGTTAGACTCCTACTCTATAAAAATCACCTCTCTGTATACTTTTAGAGCCGGACGTCTGGTAACCCGCTTTTTTTTGAGAGGGGATAGTCATCCAATGACTTCTCTCGCCTTGGGCGAGGCGAGAGGGAGTGTCAGACTCTTACTGACTAAAAACCACCCCGTTCCTATTCCTGCTTTTCGAACCGGAGCCCCGGTAAACCCGCTAGGCAGTTCACAGCTCCGGGTACAAATACTATGCTAGACTTTGGGGTCGTACACGCCAAAATAGCGATTACCATTGTCATTTTTGTTTACTCATTTTATTAGTAGGTATTGTAAGCATATTACTAAAATAATATCAGATTCAAACATTTCGCCACTTGAAAACTGAAATCCGAACAAATCTATTTTAAACATTTTGCAAATACGAGTAGATTCCAGGAATATCAACTCAGTAGCTGATCGTTTAGCTCAACCAGTGATACTCAAATAAATATTAATTGCCTAATTATAATTAGGTAGTACAACAAATTCTAAAACAAGCCATTGTTCCCCGAAAATGTACTTTGTCTATCAAAATGTATAGAGAACGGAATTCGTAATACATTGTCAGCATTGTACCTATGCATGTAAATACCATTCGTATGTATTACTAGTACATAACACTACATACTATAGAAAGAACCAGCATATAATGCTATTACATATCTGACACATTTTTCAAGGGATTTTTAACTTTGTCACAAAGTGTTAGAGTTGAAAGTCGGTTGTAGATGAATGGTGTATGTTGATGTGCGTTCATACGTCAGTGTACCGAATGAAAGCAATACATTCGTCAAGCCCACATGTTCAATAATTAACTAGTTTATTCAACGCTTACTGCGACAGTGACGGACACTTTTAATGACATTTAAAATATTCAAAACAATTTTTGGTTATCTCGTGCATTTATGTATGTAGTGGCTGGTTTGTGAGAAGATTAGGTGAGATTTATATATTTAATAGTAAGAAGGGGATTGCTTTATGATAATATGCTGTGAATAGTAACTACACTGTTTATAATGGTAGGCTTTAAGAAATACCTTCGAGTTGAATATTTTTTGTTAAGGTCCATAGCATTTTTAGTTTTGCATCCTAGCCATGCTACATTCGACTCTCATTATTTTGAAACTGGTGTATTGATTTATTTCGAAATGTAAAGATGTAACGTAACGTCACTCCTTATATCCCCAAAAGTGTAGGCAGAGGGGCACATTACGGAAATATAAAGAGTTTTTCTGAAGATCTCATACTTCGGATTCCGCGAACTTCGAATTGCAATTGGGTTTAGAATGAACAAAAGTTTGAATAGACGAGAGTCAACTGTACCTATAAGTTGGGATGGTCATCTGTCGGCCATTTAGTGAATCTAACATTAAAGATTTAAATGACTAATAGTAAGCAACATACCATTATGTATCATATCAATAAGAAAAAATATATATACTTATGCAAATCTTCTTAGTTAGTTAGTTTGTTTAAACGCCAAAACTGCTGAACCTGACTGCTGAAACTGAATTTTAATATAGCATTAAATATAAATGCTATATTAAAATCGGTATTTGAGTACAGGCACTTATTTTTAGTGCCTGTTATTATATTCAAAAACCTTTACACCCACAAGCAAAACAGTCAACAGAAGCTATCAAAATAATAAAACTTAAATATTCTGATACAAAAATAAATAAAATATCAGATTGGATTCGTTGAACATAAAAAATTCGTGAATAAAAAAAAAGGTTTGTATGCTTATCAATCGGGTTATCGGTTCAATAGTGCCTACGGAATAGTACGCGATTCTATTTATGTTTGCGCGTCGCATAAAATTGTGAATCGGTGCGGCGCCGAAGAAATATCGTTGTATAAGGTGACCTCTAGTTGAACGTTTGTAAATGTTTAGAATGAAAATGTTGATACTACAAATTTACTGATACTAAAATAATTCGAAAGTTTTTCTGAAAGTTGAAATAAATTGATGTTTTCTAGGATTAGGAATATTATTTTAATCCACCATTTATATTTTGAGGCCTATTTATGGTAAATATACATCAGGAAGATTTTCAAGCTCTTGTATATAACCTAAGCATCTGATAACTAAAAAAGATCTAATAATGCTAGGCCTAACCAGGAAATCGAAACAGAGCCCTTTCGTATCAAACACAAGACAAATAAATGAAAATTCAACGCACATCGCATTCCCTCCACACGATTTCCTCCAAAAAAAAATTACAACTGCAAAAAACAAAGTACTTTCGCATGCAACCTTCACTTTATTACGTTAAAACAGGCAAACATAATGATCATATCATTGCTAACCCGCTATTTACAACTTTCGAACTTCCATTAATGAACGCGCTTGTAAAACTTCCATAATAGTTTGCCTAACAACTTTGTTTAAAACACAGTCTTCCACGTGTATAATAGAATTGTGTTACAACCTTTTCATTTCCTCGCACCTACGTTAATTCTAATAACTGTTTACTTCGCGTTTATGGGCGAATCCGGGAGTAAAGTTTAGTGTAGTCGTGGTTATAGAGGCCGGTTTGGCCCCTTGAGTGTCGTGCTAAGGGTTATGGTGGAACATTAATGGTTTTTCTGTCCATTATGTAGCAGAGTTTCGGACAATTATACTTGCACTTACCTGAAATGAAACGCACCTACCTGAAATATTCTTAATAATGTATGTAGCAAACATGTCAATCGATGGTAATAAATGTAATCAACACTACCCATACACAACGTTACATCAGAGGAATGACGAGCGCTTTATCGGCCTTCACCTAACCTCACCCATCACATTTTTAAATAGCCCAAATGATGTCCAATTACCCCTCTTCCCAATCCCCGATTCGCCATCAACCTTTAAATTCCTAACCCTAAAAGGCCGGTAATGCACTTCTAACGTCTCTAGTGTATCCATGGGCGACGGCGATTGCATACCATCAGGTGACTCGTTTGCTCGTTTACCGGCTTATATAAAAAACTCATTTTACTGTATGGATTTTCTTTACAGTATCATAAAGCATTTAAATATTCCTCTCTTAATATTTACAGAACCAATTAAATATTGTAATATTATCAGTTTAAACTCGAAAAACATTACATTATACCGCTTCACTTGAGCAACTGAACACCTGAATACAATTCCTCTGTAAAACTTTACAGGTATCTCTTGAAATAGCAATGCAAAATATCGAACGCTGAAAGATATCCAGCTTCAAACTTTATTTTAATTAGAAAAGTTGAACAATTAGCTGTTTTGCTACCTCACCCAACTAGCTGGTATTCGAGCCAGATAAATTGGAATTGTTTAATTTGCTTCCTCTGCATTGTACAGTCGTGTCGTTAATCTTTGTCGTTTGAACGTGCTAATGAATTAGAAGAAAAAACTAGCGCTTCCCGAAGCTTTGTTCTACGAGTACAATCACTAACAAAGTGGTAAGTGGATTTGATAATGGTAGATCGGCATCGACAGTACGGTGTAATTATGTTGTCGAAGTAATTTGAACTGCAAACTTGCTTTGGATTTGCGAAAATTGGCTTTGCAAACGTAAGGTAATGTTGTGTTAACTTTCATGGAAAAAAATATACTGTGTTACTAATTTGCTGTAAACAAAAATGATGTACTTTATATAATTATGCAATACTTAGATTGAATCATAAATACAACAACATAATGAATAAAAAAAGACGAAGAATGCTATAAACCTAAATGAACAAACAGCAAGTAATCAAAAATAGAACACAAATAAATATTACCAGTCATCTCTATTAAAATATCACAATGATAAGCGAAAAACTTGAAACGTAGCCTCAAAAATAGGTTTATCACGATCCGCACTATCTAGTCAATTACTAAAGCAATACTGTTAGCTGTAAATAAGCGTGGGATGAACATTGGAACACCTACGAATACATACATTCGTTCTCACTTCATATCGAACTTCCCACGCAAATGATTCCGTCTATCTCCGAAGTTATTTTTCGAAGCCAAAACGTGCGTGGGCTACGAACAGTACTTCTGTGTAAACAATAAAGGGTTGAATAGTTGTAGGATTGAAGATGGAAGTACTATATGGTGTATTTTATTTTGTAAGGCAATAAAGTACACAAAGTTAGACGATTATGTATGATTGATCTACTAAGACTCAAATTTTGTTCCTTATGCAGTGAAGAGATTTTCTGAAGAAAATCTATTTTTCTACATCAAAAGCGAGTATAGTGATCAAACATATTTACTGGATAATTTATCAGAGGGCTTAGTATGTTTTGTTTTAAGATTTACGAAATCGCAATGAGACCGCCTTCGGCGCTCTGATTGGTTGTTCAATTGGAGTTGACCAATCATAAAGCTTAACGTGGCCTCGTTTCAAATTTCACGTAAAACAAACTCGTACTAAGGTCTAATAAAATGTACAGTATTTTAGTCCGCTTGAAAATAGGGGTTGACAAATATATCAAACTCTGCTTTAACTTTACGCATAAGATATGATAATTACCGTTACAATTAACTTCAATATAAAAACACTACATTTTAAAGCATCTCACAGCAGACTAGACCGCCAACCTCATAAAATGCGCTATAAAATGATGCAGTAACACAATCGCATTGCACATCAACATTCAACAATCGTGTCAAGTGTACATAAACATTACCATGCGTAAAGCGAAGGTAGGAAGCAACTAGAACACTTAATGACCCCTCGACGCCAACTTTAATAGACACTTGGTTACATTTGTTGGCATCACGCAAACCCACAAATTGTGGGAACCCTTTAAAACTGTTTTAATTTCCACTCAACGATAAACAGCAGTTGTTAGCAACAAGTTGAGGATTCAATTAATAATTTTATTAATGATCTTTATTTATTTAGTTAGGTGGTTGTGGGTGAATTATGGGGTTGCAGATCTATGGAAGTTTTGCGGGGAAGTTGTTAATGTTTGCTGAATTGGTTCCTGATTTTTTTTTATTGTAAAACTTTTTAATATGTATCTTGAAACTAAACTTATTAAAAAGACTAGCACCCTAATTTATTTATGATTTCAGTATGTACCTTGCTATATATTGTTTTTTTTTTAAGTCTTCATTAGTATGATTGTTTCTAATAAGTACCTGCTAACAATTACACATACACGTCTACTTGTGAATTACCGCATTTAGACTAAAAAAAGTAAAGTAAACAGTTTTACTAGTCGACATTACACGTAGAAGCATTAATTCTATTCTAGGAAACATGGCTAAAATAGAAAGCCTTTAAAATGTTGCTTAAAAACGTTTTTCCTGTAATTTCAGACGTTTTTAGAACTTGTCTGAAAAAGGTAAAGAATTCAGACACTGAGTAAATGTCTAGGGTTTTATGTTTGAGGTAGTTTTTTCAGCAAAATTTGAACTCTCAGGTGAATTTCCAGGTAAGTTAAAATATTACTAGGTTTTTCGATTTTCGATATTCTCGTACCATAACAGAGAGTGATATTCCCCCAGTTCTACAAAAAATTGCATTAAAAAAGTCACTAACATTATAAGGTACGACACAAAATCAATGTCAAAAAATCACTGTATCATCTTTCATGTAACGAAAACTTAGTTTTTATAAAGAAATAGTTTTCAAAGGCCAATATTTATTGCGAAGAAATCTATAGAACACATCACACAAGCCTAAATTGGCAAATTTTAATCGATTTTTTTCTTTATGCACTTGTGTTAAAGTCGAAAATCTATTGATGATGGTATGTGCTCTGAATAGCAGTAGAGACGTGCAAGTGACATTGCCTAGGGCTTGACAGCGATTGAAAGTTTGACTTTAAGCCCTACCTGTTGAACTAGTATTGTAAACAGAGTGAAGCTTTAAAAGGTTTTAAACTTTATGGTAATTGGAATACATGGGATTTTTGATTGCTTGATTGTGACAAATAAAAAAAAGAACAGTGGTAGAGAATTCAGGGAACGTTTAAAAATAATAAAAAGACAGAGCGGCAGAGTCACAAATAGTGTCCTTTGAAATAGGTTAAGACGCGGTAGTATCTAAAAAAAGAATACATAGTAAAACATTTAATCGGAATATATAAATAGATGGTTATTTATACAACAGCTATATTTTGTTTGTTGCTTCCAAAAACGTATACCTTAATTAAAACGAATAATAAATAAATATATATTTCTAATGAATTAGTTTTCCAAATAACTATGTTTTGTTAGTTAACAACAAACAACAAAACAAAGCACATAAGTTTCCTAGAATTTTCATTAGTTTATTGATGTTTAATGTATGAAGTATTCGAAGTATGAATGTGGGTTTGACCATTTGCTTTATTCGTATATCATCGATTCATTGCAATTTGTGTTTCTACTACTGAATATATGGTAAGTACAGCTTTTCAAAAAAATCTAAGTTGTAGCACGGGGTCTAGAATTGTACCCAATAAGTATAGGTCAATAGGCTCACCCCTTATTAAATGGAACTTATAACAAAAATCGTGATAAGTAGCTGTATTGTATATATGCACCTCTGCCTATCTCTTCGGGAATAATAGGCGTGACGTAAATTTGTTAATAATATTACAGTAATAACATAGGTTATAATATATTTTGATAAATTTAATAGACATGAGACACCTTTCGACGTAGGTGGTACAATAAAATTACATTTAAATATTTGCTAACTTAGTCGCGAAGATTCTATCCTAGATAAATACATAATATATCACATTACATGAATTATAACTAAGTGTAATCTAAATACCAATTAAATGTGTGCTTTACATAATTATGAACTCTATTGCCTAAGTGTTTGAGGTTAAAACATGACTATATTATCTGACTTTTTTTTAAGGTGCAAAAATCATCCAATGAATTCTCCCGCATGGGTCAAGGCAGACTCTTACTGACTAAAAACCACCCCGTTCCTACTCCTGCTTTTCGAGCCAGAGCCCCGGTAAGCCCGCTAGGTAGTCCGCAGCTCCGGATCAGGCATCAGCCATACTGGGCCCCATCTGTGGTGGTCTTATGGCTTTTAGAGTCGCGCGCGGAACGCGACGCATCATACGCACAGGTCTGATTTTTTCTATGACTAGAATATAATATTATTGTTTGTGTAGTTTTATTGTTTTCATTTGTTTATGTGTAGTTTTCATTATTTGAATTTGTTTACGTGTTTTTATTGGTATCATTACGAGCATTTCCATTTGTTTGTGTATTTTAATTATAATTATTCATTATCTTATTGTATATTTTACTCGAGCCATTCTCATTAGCATTTTTCCTCTTAATAAATAGATGACGAATGTTTGCGATATTGTTTACAAGCTTCCTCACGTAGTATTTCCTGATAGGTATAACCTGGGTGTCTTCAAAGCCCGATTGAATAGGTTGCTTAGGGGCAGACGTGCTCCATCGTTGGCCGCATCATCACTTACCATCAGGCGAGATAGCGGCCAAACGTCGACCCATCAAACGTAAAAAATAACGTGTATATTGTAGCTGTATATTGTCTCTGAATTAATAACATAAAAAAAATATCATCATAATCACTACCGATCAATCTTTCAGTCCCATATCAATGATAAACTTATCACAGCTATTTCAATTTAATCGACACTACAATTAAGTTGATCGCTCTCCACTACAAAAAAAAAAAAAAGGTTAAAAATCACATTTGAGTTCCGTAGCCGGCCTTGACCTGAACGCAACGTAAAGACCACCTCACGTATCATAGATGACCTGAATGATAAGAATTGAGTGTTGAAAGCAGTAGTTTGGTGTGATTTAATAGATTAGCTAAGGGAACTCTAAATTGCTTTACGAAAAATACGTAAAAAGTTTTTCGGTTCATTGAAAAAAAGTTTCGTGAACGCTTTATTGTTTGTGGGAAAGGAACGTTATTGTGTTGGTTTCTGTTTATTTTTGTTTTGGTTTTAAAGATGTGGTTGGGTTTATTGTTTGACGCCATATTTGATTTTAATGCTATTTGAGAATATTGTTTAAATAAAAGAGTAATGAATGGAGTTTCTTGCTCGTTATTCTGCATTCGACGCTTCACTTTGAAACGAGCTAGCTTCACTGAAGAACTGACTGACAGACTGTTATTTAATTCTTTATTTGTTGAAAATTTATAGTTTGATGATTTGACTTTGCAATGTTGTGTTACGTCTTGAAACATATTTTATACCATCATTTAATATTGTATTTGTAAAGGACTGTATTTTGCAAAAATTTCATCCTGAAAAACTGATATCTGAGAAGTGTTTCATTTCATTTTAAAATTTAATACGTTAATCATATGTATTTTAATTAAATATTTAATGTTCTCATTAAGATACATATATGAATTAATTATGATTACTGAACGTACTGTTTGGATGTTTACTTGTTCCCGGAATTCATTGATTTAATTCTGACTGAAAAAGGGTAGCTGTATTTACTGAAGATTATATCCAAAATCACGAATTCTCTTATAAATTCTATGTAACAAGGGCTAAGCCTATTTCTATATACCATTCCAAGTACCACTTCCGATCAATTGTAACAAATACTTTTAATTTAATCATATTTTTTTAATAACTTCCGTCAGACATACTAAATTATTATGTTATCGGTATCACCAAAAAGGTGAAAGGTGAAAGGTCAAAGGTCAAAGGTGAAAGGTCTATGAGCAAGCTCGACTAATTTCAAGCTATGCTAGAGACTCATATTTATGAGCAGCATTTCGCGATTGACTGTCGTGCTGCTAGTTACTCGTCAAACAGTTAAGTGAGTAAGCCGATATCACAGTAATTGATTTAATCATTCTTAATTTTTTATTCTAAAATAAAAGCTAATAAATCAGAGCTATCAATAACCCAAAAGCCTACAGTTATGGAAAGAATTTCCAAATATTTTTGGTAATCGTTATTTAATGGGGACCACATGGCTCATATAAGTATTCACACGTGTCGTACAAAGTTCAACTCGATTCGGAAGCGACAACCAGAAAAGGTAAACCCCTCACGAAGAAGAGTTTGTAATTATTTAAATTAATTTACCCAAATAAGAACAGTCGGGATCAAAATATTAATTCCTTTAATGAATTACTGTTCGTAACTTTTCTACTGATTTTCCAGAAGAGGTCTTTATGATTCAAGTACGTACGAGTACTGGGTCACCGGGTCTCATTATAATGATAATTATCAAACAAAATCAGTTTAGCTTTATTTTTACTGAATAGTTGAAAATTTTTTGTCGTTAATTTGGGATTTTTTGTACCAAAACCAATAATACTGATATCAAGTTATAGAGATAACTAGCCACTTTCGAACTTAAAGGCCTTTAGGGCAGTTTTTTTCGGAAATTAGTAGTTTTATCACATTTTAAGATCAGTACATCGAATTACTTGTCACCCTGTAGAAACTAAACTACACGATAAGACTTTAAATGCTGTAATATAGAATTCTTATAATATTTGTTACAGAAAATTTTGCTTCAAATAAAATCATTTTAGCACAAAAATTTTTGCCCGTGACTGTTCGTTCCGCCACCAAAACCACTTAACAAATTTTGAATCAATTAATTTGACCTTAATTGTCGAGGTGGGCCAACTCGAGAATTTTGTCCGACCACCGAGTTGACAATAGATTTCCTGATTTGTTTGGAGTTACCTGATTTGATCATCATGTTACAATTTCGTTGACATTTTAATTCATCAACAGGTGCTTTGGAAGACTGGGTTACACCTGTCTTACAAAAATAGACTTTCGTGTCTATTTTGTAAACAACATTAAACCACAAATTATTATGATTAGAGTAAATATAATTACATAGGTTTTTATTAGTAAGAAACACACTTATATTTCCTTGAGGTGGTGGCAACACATGACATATGACAGACGATAAAAGTCACACATAGACAATCGATGAGTAAATCAACGGATGACGTCGTAAATCCTACATTGCACCATATGTGGTTAACCTGCAAATAAATATAGAAAGAAAATCCCAACGAACAACAATTGGGCAGAAAGCCCGCCAAGCACGATCAACTCGTTACTACTAAACTCCTCTTAGGATTTTTTCTCTCTGTTCCTTAAAAGTTATACAGTACAAAATATAAGGCAAAATGTATGGACAGTCGTTACCATACTAAAAATAATATTTTGGTATGGGACGGCTGGAACACTGATATACACATTTCCATGTTTGTATAGTACCGAACACCTGCAGTAATTCAGCTACAGCATACAAGGAACATCAAATAGTTATAGATGTTCACGGCTTTACGTGCTCCTCAAGCCACGAAGGGATCTCAACACACAAGACATTGAGACCGTTCCATCATCTCTAGAAATAAACTTCACCTTAAGAGCGGTCCATAGTAACTTAGCCACGAGTTTTACTTTATGAAAATAAAGTCGTCTTTTCTTATATAACTGTGTACTACACTCCAACCTTCCCTTACTTGGTGCCGTTATGTAAATAAGGGCTGACGTTAAATTAATTTATCTTCATTCCCTAGTACGTGGCACGTTGTTTAGTTTTGTCTTATGAAGCTATTTTAGGGGGTGCCAGAAACTCCGTGTATAATTCATTATCATTACTCTGTCTGTTTTGTGAATGCAGTATGAAGATGGATCTTTATGGTTTTTAGGTGAAAAGGTGTTTCTTTTGTACTGTTTTCCTGTGTTAAAGGGTTGGGAAGTGAAGTTGTCCGGTATCTTACTTTTTTTGTATAGCCAACTCTCGTTAATTTAAAACTGAGGAGACTCTTAAAATATTTTAAATTAGCGTATGTACAAAATATCAAATGGTCCGAAATGTCAACAAACCTCTAATGTAAATACAAGTAAGTTCTGCAATATTTTCTTCTCTTTCTTTCAACTTCCAATTCTCAAAAGTTTGACGCTAATATGTTAGAATCAACGAGTAATTTTGTTACATATCAATGATTTTTTCATTCGAATTACCAAGTGTATAAAAATGTATTGATTTAGTTCGAAATATAAAGAGATTTTCTAGGGATCTCGTGATAACTTTGAATTATCGAGAGGTTCGAATTATCGAAGGTTTGAATCGACGAGAGTTGACTGTACATATTTTTTATTTGTTTTCCTCGAAATCATAGTCGAGATTCCTCGATTGTGTTTTTGATCTCGGCTTTGTGTTCTTTTAAGGAATATTGTGTAGCAAAAATTTTATTATATTCCCGTCAGTATTTCTATTTGTCTTGTCTATTCTTAGTAAGAATAGCTTGAAGCCCTTGCTATTACTAACATTTCTAGTATATTCAACGGAGTTCAACAACAATTCCAGTGCCTTCAAGAATATTTGCTAGTAATTCTCTTAAGAAAATTTTGACGCAAGCGAAACGAATTCTTTGGGCTTATATTCCAGTACCTCAGTTTTGTATACGTACTCAATTTTGAACTTTGAGTATATATTCATAGTCACTTAAATTGCTGAGCTAAACAATGAGCCGTTGTTAAGACATGCACCCTCTAATATACCCACGAAAACACCACGTAATGTTTACCACGCCAGCAAAATAAACCAACCTTATAAATACATTGAACAACTATGAGAGATACTATTTACACTAACTCTAGTAGAACAGAAGTTTAACTGAACATGTTAAAGTTAGAAACTGATTCTAGAAGATAAGTTGAGTAAAGTTGCTAGACAAATAATAGTTGGTTGATTCATCTCACGTTAGCATAGTTGTAGGAAACCTTGAATGTCTGAACACAATATTTCAGTCTGATCATTACCTCAGGTAGTAGGGTGGAGTTTGCGATTCTTCTAGCTTTGACTTTGGCTGAACCGATTTTAGTGATATATTGACCTTGAACGTTATAATTCATGACATAACTTCAATACAAGGTGTACAGACGACCTGATGAAGATTGCAATGAGCCGCTGGATGCAGGTCGCTTCCAACCGGCTTGTCTGTAAGTTATTGGGGAGGCCATTGTTTTTTTGATGGGGATAATCATCCAATGTCTTTTCCTACCATGTGCGAGGCGAGAGGGAGTGTCAGATTCTTCCTGACTAAAAACCATCCCGATCCTTCTTCTGCTTTTCGAGCCGGAGCCCCCGTAACCGCAACAGTCCGCAACTCCGGGATTGTGGAAAGCTTATTTTGAGCAGTAGTCTTAAAATGATGATGATGATTCAATAAACAATATAATGAAACTTCATGTCGAGATAAAGAGAAGTCTACACTGTTCTAATGGAACTGTGATCCTTCTGTTACTTAGCTTTGTAGTCAGCTTTCTATATAGGGAATTAGACACGTATTGTTATGAAATATGGTCTGTTTGCCCTCGTGGTACAGTTAATGTTTATAGTTTTGTTTACAATGCTGCAGACCAATGTTTATGTACTGATGTAAATTAATTTACTCATTGGGAAAACTTTTCACCATTGTTTAGTCGTTTTCAAACTTTTTTCTTTTTCTAATATAAGTATTACTGTCTTCCTCTAGAGATGGTTTTTTTGTCATCTACAACTTTGCACCACAGTCCCATATAATGGGGACCTGAACCTATTGCCATAATATACTTTACCCGTTCCCGACCCGAGCCCGAAAAAAACTTACTTTGCCCGATTCAGGAATCGAACCCTAGCCCAGCAGTCGCACTTAAAACCACTAGAACAACGAAGCAGACAATTATTACCTGATGACTGATAAAATAATAATATTAAAAAGTATATCCTCTCAATCGTATTTAAGACTCGGTGACCTTTAACTTACTTATAAATTGACTACATTTTTGTCTATTTTATCATATAAGTATTTAGATATGTAAAAATTTGATCTAACTTGGTACTGACATTTGACGCAGACAATTCTATATCAAGTTTATTGTAGGCGGACAAGTAACTGAACTATTATCAAGTACAACTCCTCAATCATACTTTATCTTCCTACCTTAGGGCTTAAACAAAATGTCACAGATGGGTATGATCGGTTCTGAAGAGGTCGATGTTCTAAAGTTCAATCACCCTTTACAAAAACATGAACATGACATTACATGACAAGATATAATCTTTGCCTACATTTGATAAAACGATGAAACAAATAATTTGTTTCACATATATTGAATTTTGAAATTCTTTGTAGAGTTCTGGGCTTAGTTGATATAGTAATATTTTCTTTAACTATGTCTCAAGATTATCATTATCATAATCATCAGCCCATGTTCCTCCACTGCTTCTCCAAAAGCACCCCACTGAACTCGATCTTCAGGTCTTCTCATCCAACCGCTGCCAGCCGGCTTTTTCAGGGGAAAAATCCCTCCCATAATTTCTCCCGCCTCGGGAGAAGTGAGAGTGTCAGATACTTAATGTTAAACCACTACTTTCCTACTCTTACTTTTCAAGCCTCGGTAACTCTAAGGAGTTACCGCAGCATCGGAACAGTCCGTAGCTAGCTAGTGCTAGCTGTGGTGCTAGTCCCTAGCTGGAGGGCGCCTTACGTTCGCCTAGTCTCGGCCTCCACTCTAAAAAACGTCCACTCTAGTCACAGTCGAAAGGTAGTAAGAAAAATTTGATTAAGAAGCAGAGATCGCAAAACAAATCCATAATTCTTGGCAACCAAAGGATTAATCGTCCAAAAATGCTACGAAGCGAATGACAATATATCCTAAAACCAATATCAGCTAATGCATGTTGCAATAAAAAACTTCATAGCCAGTCTAACGGGAGGGTTGGCTTATATATTACGGCCTCACTACACGTAAATGGTATCTTCACCATATGCTGGAATATTCTTAAAAGAAAGGATCCCCTCGCTACCATTAGCGCGGCATATGGGCATGTTTAAAGCTTCGAGAAATATTAGAACCGCACTGTAATATTATCATATTGGCTGTGGAAGTTTTGTATGCTGATTAAATAGTTTTGGATATTTTTTACCCGACTGCGCCAGAAGGAGGGTTATGTTTTTCGAGAGTATGTATGTATGTATGTATGTATAATTGTTTGGCACGCTCTGCAGCCTAAACGGCTTGATGGATTTTGACTTGAGAGGTGTCGTTAGATTCGTATTTACTGTGAGAGTGACACTGGATATATCAAAATGTTTAAAACATCAAAATGGCGGATTTTTGGCGCCAAATTCGAATATTGCCCACTCTCTAGCTTGAACGACTCGATGGATTTCAGGTTGATAGGGGTCGTTTGATTCGTATTTACTGTGAGATCACTCTCATATTTTGTCAATAATAAAACTAAAAGAAAATAAAATAAAAAAGGTAATTTAAAAAACTAAAAAACCCGACTGCGTTTCTTTATAACATGAAAATGAAAAAACCCTAAAACAAGAATACAAGAAAAATTTAAGCAGTCGGGACCCATTCTAAATATTATGAATTATGGCTTTCTAGAATGGGTCCCGACTGCTTAAATTTTTCTTGTATTCTTGTTTTAGGGTTTTTTCATTTTCATGTTATAAAGTAACGCAGTCGGGTTTTTTAGTTTTTTAAATTACCTTTTTTATTTTTTGGTTTTTATTTTCAAGTTACTGTAGAAAATGTTAGGGATTATCTTCTCTTTGATATATCTACTAGTAATACTATTATAAACGGTTGTGTTGAAGTGGGATGTTTTATTTATACTCTGTACTATATAATATTATACAAAGCTGAAAAGTTTGTTTGTATGTTTGAACGTGCTAATTTCCGTAATTACTGGTCTGTTTTCAATCGTTCTTTTTGTTACAAAACATTATGCTATGACCAAAAACAGCTGAGTAGACGGGATGATTTAAGATGTTAAGTACATGGTTGTTATTATGATTTATATAAACGTAAATCAATCAAAAAGACACTAGTCAACATGTTAAATGTATTAAAAACAAATACTACTATTTTTTGCGGAAAAAAATCAACTGCACCAAAATCGATTTCCTAAATAGAAAAGCATTAGTTTCATTATAAATTCCTTCGGCACTAACTACAAAATTACTCCCGCAACTCACAGTCATTTTCAATTGTTTCAAATCGCAATATGCAATGAATGGCATTATGAGGTACCGCGCCAAGTATTTCGTAAACTCACGTAATAGCAGTATTGTCTCTTAATGTCCTAGTTTCAAGAACTTGTATGCTCTGCATGTATTTGCACTGCACGAAATGAATGCTTCTTGCATAATGCCGTCAGTTATTCGAAGCTTGCTCGCAAGCATTTTATTAGTTTCCGTTCTAAGAATACCGCTGTGGTTTTGATGCAAAGTAGATCTTCGCGGATTGAAGACCAAGTTTTCATATTAGATGCGAATTTTGTATGTTGTTTAGTATAGTGATGAGATTTAGCAGCAGATTTAGCTTTTGTTACCACACACGCTTTTGAAACTTTATGATGTTCCTATTTCTATTCGTATGTTGACGATCAGTGATTTTAAGTGTGGAAGGGCCATGCCTTGGTAACTTAACCGGAGTGATACCACGGCCTCACAGAAACCGACATAAAACAACGCTTGCGTTTCGTAGTGTGAGTAAGGTTACCGGAGACCTAATTACCCCTCTTACCCATGATCCCAAACCCTGATTCTCCGACAACCCTTAAATTCCTAACCCCAAAAGGCCGGCAACACACTTGTAACGCCTCTGGTATTTCGGGTATCCATGGGCGGCGGCGATTGCTTACCATCAGGTGATCCGACGACTCACATACCGGCTAATACCATAAAAAAACTAAAGCATTTTAACCACGCCAACCATCATCATCACATTTATCAGTTGAAAGACGTCCATTGCTGAAGAAATGCCTCCTCTTAGTTTTCTACGTCGAACGACAACCACGCCAATCTAATTCGCTTAACCATATTATTATTACCTCAAAGATTTCACGTTACGTTCAGCCACAAATAAACGAAAAATTTAAAAAGGGAAAATATCTAACCTTTTTCTGACATTGAAAATAAACTTGTTTTTTTCATGACAGCCTTATCTTATTTTAATCTACAAGCAAGTTAAAGCAATTACGTTTTGGCGTTCCAAACAAAAGATTGCTTATTTGTAACTTAGATGAATAATGTCATGGAGTAGGTTGTTTTGACTTAAAAATGAAACAATGCTTTCTTTTTATTTCTCCGTATGCATACTTTACTCATTGGGTTTCTACCCAATTACTTAAAACCCGAACTCCTAATTGTGAAACCATCAAAAGTCCGACAATGCACTTGTAACTCCTCTGGTGTTATGGGTGCCCATGGGCAGGGCCGATTGCTTTTATCATCAAGGGATCAAGGGATCCGTCTGCTCGTTTGCCGGCCTATCCTTACGCTCAAAAGGTCGACAATGAACTTAGAACTATTTGCCGATCTCTTGCATTTTTTTCTTTTTGTAATACCGTAAGTACGTTTTTTGAAACTGCGGATTACTCCTAAAACGCTACTGGAGCTTAGGCTCGAAGAAAAGTACTAGGAACGGGATAGTTTTTAGGTCCTAGATAGGTTATTGGACATTGGATGAAGTTTCCTCCTCAAAAAGAAAACACTACAGACACCCATCAGATGATCCGTCTGCTATTTGCATCTCATAAATAAAGTGTGATTAGCTGAGTTAGGTAAAGGTTGTAGGGGAAATATTTGAACGATTTTCGGTAAAAGTTTGGTTCCGCGGTCGAGTAATTGGCTGGTAGCTCGAACGCTTGTTTAGCTAACAGTACAAATATTTGCGTGCCCTAGTACGGCTGTTCCTATGTTTTGAGTTGTTCTTTAAATAAATAATTCTATCATGGAATAAGCATTTTCTCTTCGAAGGTTTTGGCAAAAATGGTGCAGAAAATATATGTATCAAGCGATGGAATTCACTTTTTGGTTGTTTAAAGAGTGATACACACACTAGGCCTATAACTAAAAGTTTAAACCCCGATCCTAATCTGGGATTGGATGGGCTCAGTAGGGCTGATGCCTGATCCGGAGCTGCGAACTACCTATTGGGTTTACCAGGGCTCTAGTTCGAAAAGCAGAAGTAGCAACGCGGTGGTTTTAGGTCAATAAGAGTCTGACACTCCCTCTCGCCTCACCCAAGACAGGAGAAGTCATTGGATGATTTTCCCCCTTAAAAAAATTAAGCCTGGTATCCGATTCCAAATTCCATTACTTGATATGATTACCGAATATCACTTTTTCCTCTCTCTTCTATGGCCATATTCTTACTACTTTAACTGTACTGTTTATCTGCAAATCACTCAAGTTATTATTGGGTTTGCCGATTTCAAAATCGATCTCCGGATTGTACGAAGTGGCTATTATGAGTTTCCGGATCCAAAACTGGCATTATAAGCGAGGAGTAGCGAATTGTGGCTGGTGTATGGTGTTTAAAATGCTTATTTATTTTACGAGATAATTTTATATTTTATCTTTCGTGAGACATACTAAATTAATCATTATGTTTTTCGGCTTACTAACGTAATTATTTGACGAGAAACTTAACAAGTTTCAAGCCATGCTAGACGCTCATATTCATGAACAGCATTCTGCGGTACACAACGCGTCGTGTGTCGAGACGCGACGCGACGTGGCGACTGTCACGCTGCTACTTACAGTAGCAGTCGAGTTCCTCGTCAAATAATTACGTAAGTAAGCCGAAAAACATAATAATTAATTTAGTAAGTCTCACGAAAGTTAAAATATAAACACAGATAATTATGACATTTTATCAGATACCTAAATCCCAAAATAACAATAATTTCCAAAGCAAACACGATCACATCGGCGATTAATTAGCAACATCAACATTAAGCCAACTATATCTACGTTTATATCTTTAACAAAAAAATAAATGGGATAGATTACTTGAAAAGATAAAACGGGGTAGAAAAGATTAAGAACACGAAAAAGATATTCGCCGGAAAACAGTAGGAGAACGACCGTAATTACGGCAAAAAGCCTCTTTAAAAATAATTGTAAGGGGATCTTTTATCATCCCCCAGAATTTAAGACGACTGTAAAATTCATCCAAATTGAATTTTGTAGACACATTTAATACGACTAAGTGTTGTATGAAAAGGATGGACGGCGGCTTTGCATAAGGTTTTATTGTGCATTACAATATTTTTCTGATCCTGTTTTGGTGTTTCTTCACAAAGTCAAGTCAAGGTCAACTTCAAGGTCAAATTGTTTATTTCGAAGACTTCGGTAAGGCACTTCTGAACGTTAAAGCAAATGTTATAATTAAAATTTCAATCTGTCGGTCAGTCCTCTTGTGAAGGTAATAAAGTAGATTAATGCGTAATCCTCGTCTGTCTGTGTGACATAGTTTTAAAATTTTAAGTTTTAACAGCAAGTCAGGAACTTACATGCATTATTATTATTGCCCATTTTAATCAAAATTAAGAAACACAGATTTTTATTGCTACAACTGTCTCTTCATTACCGCGCACATTTTCAAAGCCAAAGTGTGACGTGTTTTCGAGTGAATGAAATTTATTTTTGTCACGATGCTTGTAGGATTGCAAAAGAGATGGATGAATTATAGTAACTTATATTAATTTAATTGTGTATGCATATGTCTTATTGTGTAGTGGAATTGGTTTTGGTACCGTTCTATTTATTTCAATAAATAAATAAAATAAACTAGGTAGTTGAAAAAGTAAAAACATAAAATTTTATCTACAATCCTAGTAGGTCTTTATTAAACACAACCAAGATATTATACAATTCAATCTATAGAATATAGAGTTCAATTTCGCCAAACCTCCTTTCGGCAGTTTCAGCTGCAATATGAAATTTGAATTAAGTAATAATTGGCAGTCGTAAAATTTATTACGTTTTTATCTCCTTCAATTATAATTTTGATGGCTGCGATTAATGATCTTTATATTCTGATTAGTTACTGTTATAAACCAATAATGTAATGCTCTGGGTGTAATATGATTAGTGTTATAATTTATCATACCGATTTATTATAACAAAAACGTCACGTTTTTTATCCCCGAAGGGTAATAGGTAGAGGTGCACATTACGGCACGTAAGGCCGCTACACAATGTACTACATCCAGTTTTTACTATTTGTCATATGTAATAGGTGGTAAGATTATAATACATTTATTATAATACTAATAAAAAAACATACTAATACAAGTACTGTTATTCTTAATATAAATCTGCCTAGTAACGTTATTTGAAACTTTTGTAATTATATTGTTTGATAGTTATCTCACCTGCAGTTTCCGGCAAAAATTATAAAATGGCAGTGTGCAAATATGCTCATAATTATATCCAGTTTTAAACATTACAGCATTTACTACATAATCAAGCGTATATTTAAACAGTAAACGATCAAACAATGAACTTTACGTGGTATAAAATCATTCATAACAGTCAAACAATATTAAGCCACGTTTGTTTTTAATACCCATTAAAACATTTGTTAGTCACAAACAAAATATTCATTTATACCAAAAACACATAAAATAGTTCACATAATATCATGTAAATAGGTGAACCTGTAAATGATTACTTGGAAACCGTCAGCGCTGTTTCTTGTTGTATATAAGATTTAGACATGTTAATTTTGCTTATTGTTTTAGCCTTTATTTTTGCTTAGAATAGTATCATCATCATCATCATATCAGTGACAAGACGTCCACTGCTGAACATAGGCCTTTCCCAATAACTTCCAGATTGCCGGTTGGAAGCGACCTGCATTCATCTATACTAGTATATTTTCATTAAATCAGAAATCGTCATACCAACAGTATACAAATATTCAACCAGTTTGATTCTCGAACCAAGAGAAATATAAATGGGCTTTCAATGTTTGGAATTGTCAGTAATGACACGCAGTCAATGACTATATTAACTCTTATTATATAGCTCTAACATATGGCATAAAATAGCCTGTACAATACACTCAACATCAAAGAATAAAGAAATATATTATTATTGTGATTGAACATCATTTGCAAAATGTTTACAACAAAAATACTAGAACAAGCACCACTAACAGGACTTAGAAACTCAGAGAAACTAGAACGTTCAACGTTTACCGCTTCAGCCTCTGAATAAACCTAAAGTCGGCGTCAAACGGACAAAGCTTAACTAATTGTAAATACTATTACAAAGTTAAAGATCACTGTACAACAGGTAGTGAGACTGTAACTTTGGCCTAAGTTGTACGAACAACCATCCGTGTGAACGTGGCTTTATGTTTAGTACGCGACACGCAAGTTTGTTATTATTAGATGTATTAGGTTAAGTTTGTTTGCTTGTCCATGTAGAGGTGAATTGTGGCATAATTCTGATTAAAATAATTTGATGAATTCGCTTTTCACTTGGAAAAAGTTTTAAAGTTTTTTTGATGACGGGGAGAAACCTTTATAAGGTATATAAGCTTTTTGGGGAGCAAGACTACGGAATGCGGGATTTTTACCTCACTAAAAGCACCCTGGGAGCCACACTCAGTAAGCTCAGTAGTACTATAAGGGACACAAGTCCTATTGTAGATCTGTTCCGGAGATTTCATGATGCAACGCCTGTTACGGCACATCCCTAAGGTCACAGGACGAGGCCTATGTTGACCCGTCGACTTCTTGTAGCTGACATGACGATGATGATTTTTCAATGGTTATGCTGATTCTATTGCTGTGTAAATCTAAGAATCATTGATGTTGCAGCACCAGCTTTTGAATTGTATTGATAGGTGCGGCTGTGATGATGGTCGATGTAGTCGTAATTGAACTAAATGGTTGACAAGATACGAGTATACTAGATCTAGTTCGAATGAAAAGGAAGTGTTCCACAGTACCTACAGAGAATAGTCTTAATATAATTATAGCAATACAATAATTAAAATCCTTATCTATTTCTTTAAAACAACAATTGAAAAAAATAAAAAGCAAACAAAAATAATACCGCACTAAAAAGGAAAAAGAAAGGCCAACAACCGACGACGTATTTTGAGATTCAGATAGTCCGGAAAGTCACAACAAACGGGTCGGTTCCAAAGAAAAAAGGCACATGGAGTGAAGAAAAAGTTTTTAGTTTGCTATAGAGAGCAAAGCGCCGAGTAAAAAGAACTCTCGAAGTAGCAACCTGCGCAAACAAAAAAGTCAAAATAGAAAAGCAACTGTTAAGTAATAAATTGTTTACTTTTAAAAAGAAAATTGTTTCATTGAAAAAATAAGAGACTATCCCTGATAGGCCAGCGTGGGGATTAGTTTGATGTAGTAGTTGAAAGTATACCGTAACTATATTCACCCAAAGGTTGTCTGGAAGAGATCGACCTGAGCGATAAGTTCGCCCATTGAACATTCGCTTAAATGTTTTAATTTTTCTAATGAATGCTCTGTTTTATGTACAATAAAGGATTTATCTCTCTATCTATCTAACACCAACATACCGATATCTGCATTTGGTTTAAGACTTGATCAATTTTATAAAATTGGTCTCTTATCTCATTAGTAAGGTTCTATCTAGGTTGTGGTGTATTTTTTTGCAAAAACAGATTATGGTACTTTTAAAATGTGCGATTGGAACCTCCTTTTGGACAAGATATGCCTGTGTTAGGAGACTCCGCTCTTTCACAACAAGACGTGCATAATAAACTTCCATGAATACAAATATTGCTTATGTTAATTTTAACTAGTTTAGTTACATAATTTAATATCAGCAATGTAATTACAAGTGGTTAATTTCAAATCATTTACTGCCATAGAAATATTTTTGATTCTCTTTCTTCATATCAATTGCTAGCGCAGATTACAGTTCAAACAAGACACATGACACAGCGTTCTTGAATATGACATTAACAACAAAATGTTTGTAGAAATCGGTACAAAATTAAATAGAGGCTTTAAGAAATAGTCCGGCCATTGTTAAAGAGAATATAAATAATTTTGTCGTGCAAACGAAGCATTTCAGGAGTTATTCATTCAAAAATTGTTACTCGGAGAAAAGCAGGCCGCTTTTGTAAAACATTTGTCATTATAATCACCCAAAGCTGCCGTCTGTGGTAATAAAATTATTTCACAGTAAACATTTTGAAAATTAAATTTTAAAGACTTCTCACTTGGAGTAATGGCTCGTTTTAAGTACGGACGTGACGTAATAAGTTAACGCCCTTAAAACTTTATGGACGTGTACTCGTATTTTTTAATAGATGGTGATTTGTTGGTCCACGCCGGAGGACTTATCTTGTTATCTCATTATTCATTGATAATTAATGACCAAGTAAAGTAAAGAAGCAAACAGTATACAGTTCTATAGATTTACATAATTTCTTTCTTAACCTAAGAAAGAGATAAGCTAAGGTAATCTACGATTTGTTGAGGGGAGAAAATCATCCAATAATTTCTTCCGCCCAATGAAACCTACTATGACCGGTAAATACGTATGTCAGGCAGTAAGTGAGGACACTGTAGGCTCTCAAACCATTCCACAAAGAGGGGACTTACCGCTGCAATGACAGCAAACTCAAAATAACATATCGCCTATTCTACTAAAATAATAACTGCTTATATTTCTTCTAAGAAAAGATAAATTAAATACGATTTACTATAAAACGATGTTCTAGTCCTTTTAGTAAATGAAAACTTATTTTATCTTCTACTGAACCAAAAACTATTTATCGTCCTCGAAAACGAAATTAATATGAACAACCATAGCAATTCGTTTCCATCTCTAAACTGGAGTAATAAAATGCTAGAAACACAAAACCTCACTTCATTTTGCTACCGAATCCGTTTCACCTGCTAACGTGAAAATATATTTGTGCGTAGGGCTGCCAGTCACGTAGCGATTTGGAGTTAATTCATTTAATCTTTGTTTTTATAAATGAGTGCTTTGGAATTTTTTTCGGAGTCTATTGATTCTTTTTCTTAGGGCAAATTCATGTTTTTCTTTTATAAAGTACATCAATTAATGTCAATTACACATTGACAGTCTGTTATTCAAACTACGATAAACACTATTACATGCTTTGACTTGGTAAATTCATCAAATATTATTCTTCTTATATAAATAAAAATGAATTGCTGTTCTCTAGTCTTGCTAAAACTCGAAAATGGTTCGGTTTGACTAATTTTGGTCCTGAATAATTTGTGGAAGACCAGGGATAGTTTAAAAGATAAGAAAAATAGTTATTAAGCCGATATAATGTTTGCTGGGTCAGCTAGTAGATAATAATAATATGAACTTACATCAGAGATTCCGAGAATATCGAAAAGAAGCCAAAATATTATAAGTAAACACGAAAAAATCTCGCGTGCGTGCCAACCATACGAAGCTAAAGTCAAAGTGTTCCTAATACGTTCTTATTTATTACCTGTTTCTATCTATATAGCCAAACCATGTCGAAAATGTAATGATTCAAAGGGTCTTACAAATTGCAACGAAGCACCATTACTGGACTAGCTTTACCCCAAGCGATGTCCGTGGAAAACAAATTCCAAACCCCTTTTTACCCACATTAAGTATTGCGAAGAATCCCTTCGTTGAAACCAGCTTACGCAGGGAAGTATGTAGTTATGGATTTCCTTTTAGGATAGATTTTTGAAGAGTCGATAGTTTTGGTTGTATAATTTTAGCATAGGTTTAGTGACGTTTATGTGGAGGATAAATACTCGCCTTATATGATAATTGTTATTCAATTTCTTATATAAAATAACATAAATTTTCTTTCTTCATAAACTGATACTGATTGTAAAATGTTTGTTAAGGTAATAGACAAGCCCACCACAACCTTCGTAAACCCGCTGCAACTCTTGTAAGCCAGGATCTTTAGTAGATACAAGTCCGGCACATTACTGAAGTCCGGCGCGTCTCAGGAACATGAATGACTGCCTTGGATCCAGCAACGAAAAAAAAATAGCAACGAAAAAAAATCTTGAAGAGATTGATTGATTGTGATACTCTTAATTTTTCTTTACAATAAATAAGCTTTCGACTAAAGAAGCCTTTCATTGAACAAATTCCCTATTGAAAAGATACAAATGACACACATCTCGCCCCATACAAATTAAATACCATACAACGAACAATTTCCTTCATTTTCATTTGTTACCGAATCTTCTGATAACGGGAGTGGTGTGCAATCAATTATACGCCATATTACTTGCGTAACAAACACGAAATTGGTATGTTAAATAATGGAGCTGTTAATTGTTGTTCCGTACATGAGTTGGGTAATGTATTCATGGGTGATAATAGATTATGAGTGCTTAATAAAGTACGTCGATGTTTTATGTATTGTACAAACGACTGTTTTGTTGGCTCAGTGGGAGCGTGCAGAGTTATGGGGCTTAGAGACCTGGGTTGGGCACGAAATTTATCGGTTATTTTGTCACAGAAACGTTAAACGTCTCACCCCCAATTACATGGGACTTATAATACAAATGGTGAAAGGTATATATTGTATAGCGCCATTATGTGCCGTAATGTGTACCTCTGCCTACCTCTTCGGGGATAAAAGGCGTGATGTTGCAGAAACGTTAAAGTTTGTGAACGTAAAATATTTGTTGATTATAACTATTATTTTTCAAAAAAGTGTGTAAAATATGACGATTTCTATGTAATAGACGACAAGTCAATCGTCAATATTACAGATATCCATGGCAAGTGAAGATTCTATGTGGGTCCACGCTTCCGTGGATCAAAAGGCTTCATACCTGCCACTACTAAGCATAGTACAATATAAGCATTAATTTACAAAGACACTCAACCAGCAAACCTAGAACAGAAACGTGCCGTTTCTAGAATATTCCATTCCTGTGCGCATTTAACAGCAAACCAGATTGATTTCATAGTTCAGATAGCTGTAGCGAGCGGAGTGCAAAATATTATACGTATTTTAGACGACAGCGACGACACGCTAACGTGTCGCCACTTGACTAGCGTTTTAGATTTGAAATCTGTCGTGTAATCATGAATTTTAAGGTTTTGTAATGAATGCAACGTTTGAGAAAGAGTATGAGATTAATTTAGGTACTTTATTTAGAAGGTAAAGTGATTACGAATTGCATTGGTCTTGTGAATGCTTTTTGCTAATTTAGTTTTATTAGCAAGGAGTTTTTTCTTTTTACCAAAATTTATAAGTATAAAGAGCGGATATAAACGAAACCGTCAGTAGAAAGCGCCCTAGACGGACATAATATTGAACAAATTGGCGATATATTAAAGAAGGGCCGAGTTAAAAGTACCCTTATGCGACGAGCATTCAAGAAAAGACACATGACTGTTGATGATGTGAAAGAAGTATTTATGTTTGTAAGAATCGAATTTATAGCAATTAGAGTTTCATAGTTTTTGCCTACTTCCATGGGAGGTACCTATAAGGTTGTATATTTATAAGCTTCGTATGATACTTGTGTTACACAAAAAATTTATAACTCAAAACAGACTGAGATTAAAATAACCAATAGTAAACACTAAAACAAAATTTCACTCAACAAAACATGCATGTAATCGAACGCAATGGAAACACCCATCAATTAAATCAACAGCGGTAATTTTTTACTACACCCATGGACGTCCCAACACGTATCACAAGAGTAAACAGTATGCATCAAATCAAAAACCTATTTGAAGTTCGCCAACATTCATCAATTATACCAGCTCCTAGCAAACAAGGCAGTAGACACAACAGGGTAAAAATATTGGACAAGAGCGAGTTGGTATACTCATCGGTGGTTCAAATAATACATAATGTCACGCCTGTCTCCCATGGGGGTAGGCAGAGACAATGGAATGCTAATTGCTACGAATCTTACATACCTCTTTCGCTTCATCAACAGTCATCAGTCTTTTTATGCATGCTCGTCGGTTAACGATGCTTTTGATTTGGTCCTTCTTTAATAAATCGCTAATCTGACCGATTCTGATTCTGACAGTCCCATTCATATTCGTTCTCTGTACTTATTTAATAAATCTGCTAATCATCTATCCTTTCTTAATATCCAAACCATCGTAACATTCCTTTTCAATCCTTGTTACGTACATACATCGTCTTTCGATCCACACCTTTACAAGTTAAGTTTCGTAACAATTGGCGTCCTATAGTTTCTGCCCACGCCCATGTTTTGTTGGCAGGTTGATAGGCGTGACGTTACGTACATAAGTTTATCTCGACATTTTTGACACACGAAACCCTAAAAACAGAAAAAAATAAACCCCACCAATATTAATTTCGTTGTACTAAACGCTATACATTTGTTCACGACGATATATGGTTAAAGGAACAAAGGTACGTTCCACCATATTAATTTAAGGTCATATATCATGACAATATGTTTTAACCAACGTTGACTTTTGAGTGTGGATAGCCATTATTGTATGCGGCATTTAAATTTAGAACAAGGGTCACTGTCATAATAAAACCGTTGGATTTTTTGGTGTTGTGTAGCAACACTGATCGATATTTTAGGCTCTAAAAATGTTTGATGAAATAAAGAAAACAATCAAGTCATACTACTGAAGAAATTTTCTGCTGTAAGAATATTATTCAGAAGTATTGTTCAACTCTCTATGAGTAACATCTTAAACTCTGAGTGTCAAGAGTCAAAGTATCTTTGGTTAAATATGTATAATAGTTATTAAATATCGCCTTTTATCTTCGAGCCGTTTAGGCAGAGTTGCACATTAGGGCACGTATTGTCATTGTCATTGTAGGTACACCCACTTTTCACAACTTATAAGTCCCATGTTATAGGGCCCTATTACGACAATTTTAATACCTATTTCCTATTATACTTATAATATTAAAAAGTGAGTTTTGAATTATGAAACAACAATATTTTTTCATAGCATACGTAAAAAACCTTTTTGTTAAAAAATATCGAACAACACATTGTGTAACCCTACCGTAACCAATTTAATTTCGTTTCATTTCTACTCAAACCTATTCACAATAAAAGGTACGACTCCCTAGAAAATTAAGAGTTTAATATAGCAGTTTACATTAGCGAACTAGTAACACTGAACATCATTTTAATGTTTGAAACGTATGAAACCACTCAAGTTGATGGCACCATTTACGAGAATTCTGTAACAATACGGCTAGACTATAATTAAAAATATTTTGGAATAACTTTAATAGAATAGAAAGTTTTTATTGTGAAAAATAATATGAATATAATTGATACGCATAATAGAAGCTAGCTTGATATATACATGAGTATAAAACATATGCATAGAGCACGTATCGAGGGCACCTTTATATTATTAACAAAGACTTCAATCAGGCATTTTAATGCTGAATTAAATCATCTTTCATTCTTATTTAATACACCTCGTCTATCAGTATGTAGATACTTTCAGGTAATTAAGTAATTCATTATTTTTGAAATGATTCCAAAAACTCAATCTCTCTTCCCCAATCGAACAATAATGTCCTTCTTAGTGTTCTGTAGCTACCCTTAGTATGAGATAGCTTTACTGTGTCGTAAAATACGTTTAGAGTAAGACATCATCACATAATAATAACCACATCATACAAAACAATGACAATCTAGAAATCATATTAAATTCAGTAATTACATTTCAGTAAATTACGTTTAAAAAACCGACTTCAACCTCCTCTTTTTCCCCTTCAATGCTCCTAAGTGTAACAAACACTTTTCTGAAAACCGCATCAAAATCGATTCGGCCAATCGTGAGATAATCGACCACAAATATACATACAGCTCAAAAAGAGAATCTCTTTTTCTGAAATCGGTTAATAAAATCCTCTTATTGAATATTCTTTAATTCTCTTAATTCTCTCTTTCAATAAACACATAATTATGTATATAGCCACTACAATAGTGGACGGGTCAGTTCATTAACCTGAAAGTATCGTTATTAATTTCATATGAGCTCAATGTAGTCGGCATACTGTACTCTCAAGTTTGTTCCGTTTAATAATGGTTCGTTCGTAAAATTGCGGTGTGTAAAATTTAATGAGCCTTTTAATATTTTATGCCGATATACGCAAAATATATTTTATGTACATTATCACGTTCGTGTTTCGAAGCGTAAGCAGAATCGTGTAATTAAAACAGTTGTACGTCAGCTGGTTTGATGTTGCTACTCGTATGTTGTTGTAAGAGGAGTGATTTCTTGGTATTTTGTGTAAAGAGAAGATTTGGAAAAGAAATTAAAGTCAAACAAATATCATAACACAATTTGAAAATTGAAGAATTGTTCTCTTGCACAGTTCCGCAATCACCATTAGTTCGTATTTATCCGATGCTTGAAGTAATCTACATCTTGATCCTCAGTTCGTCTCACTCTAAATAGTCTTAGAAAGTACATATATCTCGCAAAAAGTCAATATGGTATTAGCCGTTTGAAGGTTTTGAACTAGCATCCTAGTGCATGGAAAGTGGGTGTCTTAAACCACCACGGTGGCTCAGACACCACGACACCTGATCATATTATTCCATCAAAAGTCACATTTCAATACAAGACCGCTTTCATAAAAAAAGTTAGTCTAAATAATGTGTAGGATTGTAGGTAGCTACAATAATAAGCAGTGAACGAATACATCTACGTATTATAATAGTTACAGTTTACAACTTTTTTGTTCAAGGGCTTGAGGGCAACACGTACTGTCGACCTACGAGCGACGAGAACAAACATTTGACCTGACTACAAAACTGAGAATAATTCCAAATTGTTTCGTATTAGTTTCTAATGGTTTAATATTCTAAAGTGTATGTTATTTATATTATTTGTTTGACTATCAAATGTATAATGGTTTTGGCTTTAATAATGAAAGTTAGAGGGTTGTCGTTTTAATGACTGGATGAATGGATTTATATGAGACTTGTCGCAAGGTCATCTTTGAAGAGATTTTATCAGACTTATTATACTACGTATTTGCGACTGCCAAGCAATGGGTCTCGGTTTCGATTCCCGAGTCGAGCAAAGTGTAGCTGGGCTTTTATCTTTTTGCCCTTCTGGTTGCTGGGTTTTTCTAAAAAACTTCAGTAGTAACACGGAGCTATGGGACTTACAATATAAATTATGAAAAGTGGGTGTACGTTGTACAGTGGCATTACGTGCCATAATGTACATCTCTGCCTACCCCTTCAGGGATAAAGGGCGTGACGATATAAAAAAAGTATACTACGTACTTGAATATGAAAACCGTTTAACAATTCAGTTCACTTAATAAACTGCTCCTGGCTAAAGGAACGATTAAACTGTAGTAATGAAAAGACGTACATATTTTAACACTATTTCACTATAAACTTGATTACCTTCCCGAAGTATGTTCGTAGCTTTAATCACACACTCTGCTCTTTAAGGGTTATGCACTATTCCTCCGAGCGTATTTTATGACTGAAGTTAAATGGATAGGTGCAGTTATGCAGGCAGGGGTTATCAGCTCAACATTGCGTCATTCACTGCGCATGCAGTTCATAATTTTATGAGACCCGGTGTGGCTCGAAATTAGTCGAGTCGTCATCTAACACATAGTTTATACAATCAATGTTACTAAAATATTTTGAGTTGAAGTACTGTAAAAAATGTAACTGATTCTTAAATATTTAATACTTTAAATATTTTTTGGTAAATTAAAATGAGAATATTTGGCATTTGGACCTCAATAACTAACAAACATTGGCTTACCTACCTAGGTTATTGTATTCTGATACGTATGTCAACATAATTACAATTCATTTTTGCTTTTAAACTTAGCACTCTCTGCTGTAGTAATGGAACGAAATAAAGAAGGTAGCAACGGCAGAAATATGGAGAAGCTAATTCAAGCCCTGTTTACACAAGCCTAAGTAGCTTAGTGATTTATATGTAGTAGCCCCAAAAGGTTCCACAGAACATAAGTAAGTACTCTAAACTTGGAACAAAAATAAAGTTAATCTCGTTGCACTCAACTGTCTAGTTTTATTCGAGTGAAGTTTACGGCCTTGCTCGTCCATTACCGTAAATTCTAATTTATAGAGTCCCTCATGAGTAGAGCATAAAGCTAATAGATGTTATGTAAAAGTCACGGTTTGTTTGTGGTGACATCTTGGAGTTATTAAGGTTTTTCTTTGTCAAGGTCACTTTTATTCTACTCGTAGAAACTACTGCGTCAAATAAGATGAAGCCAACAGAAAGTCATGTTAAAACTAACTATGGGTAGCAGTATATATAGTAATCTATCGCTTTTACAAAAATCATCAACATCTGTTCAACAGGATAAGCAAAAATGTAAGGTAGAAATACTGTAACTCTAATTTTACCTGTTAATTAATTTCTTGAAGACCAAATGTATTATGTTGTGTTATGACATTCGGGACTAAAATACCTATATGGAGTTACACAGATCCATATTGATTGACCTTAAAAAAATAATGATTTTGTTATGATAATCATCATATAACTGTTCTATATCATGATTATCATAACAAAATCATTAATAAATAATACTTAACCTAGCGTACTGAAACAGCATTGTATACATTTTCGAAAACTCAACAAATCTGAATCCTTCTCAAATGACCGTGACTCAGCTTACAAAGTTAAAAAAGGCAGGCGAAAGCAGCAAAAACAAAGATATCAAAAGTTACCCACAATATTGCAACAGATAGGAAAGAAAATCCAACGCTTTGCTTCATCAGATATCTTGAGGTGAAGTTTGAATCGAGTTTCCCTCCACGCAAGAGGTCAAAGGAATACTTTCCTTGTAAAATGCAACTGTTACCGCTCGTAAGATCGCGAACTGTTCGTTTTGTATCGATATGGCATTTATTGCGTTTTATTTTATTTGTATTCTTTTTACTTTGTTTTTATTTGATACATGGTGTCGGTGACTTTGTGATCGGTTTTTGTTTTCAACTTGCAAGTTTTGCATCAGCATGTAAATGATGCACAATTGAAATTGTAAATTAGTTTTTCGCCATTTTTGGCTGGGATACCCAAATATGGATGTTTATCGTTTGAGATACAACTATACGTAGAATAAAAATTTTAGTGTTTGGATGTTTAACTAAAATAGTTGCAAATCAAAACATCTAAGTAAAGACATTTATCAAGTTGGCTAAACTGTACCGCTAACCAAAAATTAATTCCCAAATAAATTATAAAATAATAATTAATTTACGAAACATCAAAAAGTCTCAACAAAGAAATAGTAGATACAAAAGGCACAAAGAAGCAAAAATGTTCAGTAGAAAGATGACGTAGACTGGTAGACAGGCAACGTGAACATCAAAAAGAAATAGTACACAGCCTTCGAAATGTTTCCCCGCCTTGTAAAAGCCGCTTGGAACGTAACTGCATTGCTCATAAACAGTCATAGAGTACGAAAAGGCTTTTGATACAGGTAACTACGAGGTTTTCTTAGCAATATGGTTTCTTTACTCAACTGCCAACTATGTTTAGAAGTGGTGTTTTTAAATTTCGCACCATTTTGGTCTGATTCTTGAAAAACAGTTTTGCATCAAATTTTGAATCAAATTAGAGATGATTTTGTGTAATAGTTTAATTAATTTTCTTACAGTATTTTTGTTTATAAATTCAGTCTCATAGTTTAAAAGAAGGTCAAATATATTATTTTGATTGTCTAAAGCTGAATACAGTTACTTTAAACATTGTGCTTTTAGGGCAAATCGATTACTCTAAATAAACAGGCTATCCTAAAGTTAACAATAACCTCTCTCGACCGTTTAAGGAAATCATACTTAAAAATTGTAGTTCCTAATAAAATAGTACAAAAATATCGACCGAAACTTTTAATTAAAATAAACGTACACACCAAAAATACCGAAAAATAGAATGGGAACCGAACGAAGGGATCGTAAACAGTCGTGTGCGATCGTCACGTGACCATTCCAGTCCCTAGAGGCAAGTAACTGGAACTGCCAGTTTGTCACTATCATGTGACAGATTAATGGGCAGAAGAATCAGGCTGAGTTTTTTGTTTAAAGCCAAAGTCATGTATGTGATGTTTTCCTTTGTGGTTTAATCGTGTTAATGTATTGTTGAAGGTTTGAGTACAGTGTGATTGAATTGTTTTGTGGAGTTTGGTTCATGCAACGTCACGCCTTTTATCCCCGAATGGGTAGGCAGAGGTGCTCATTACGACACGTAATGCCGCTATACAATGTACACCCACTTTTCACCATTTATGTTAAAATCCCATGTAACAGGGGGTGTGTTTGGTTATCCTAATATATTACTGTAATAAAGTAACTATTCAGATAATATGAAAAGAAAAAGAAGCAAAATGATCTGGTTTTGGAAAAAAACCTACTTTACCTAATACATTTCTTAAAACGGTGCTACATTAAAAATCTTTACAACGGCTGTTGTTATATTAAACTGACCTTCTGTTATCGCTTGTACATTGTGTTCAAACGCAGGTGGACACATGTCATGACCCAAAAACAATTACGTGACGCAACTGAAAAGATAATTTTGATGGTGACACAAGGGGTGCCCGGTGTGTATTGGCGTTAAAAAATTACGTGTTTTCATGTCGCATTATTAATACAAATGTTTTATTTAGGAACTTTAATTTTGTTTTGGGTAGGATATGAGCATTTTTTGGCATTTATTTCTGTTTGCAAGTATTTTGATGTCGTAGTTTCTTGTAAGATATGTTTTTTAGTAATCCTAAAATCGGGGAATGAATAAAAATAGTACCCAATATGTTTTTGAACATTTCGAGTTAGAAGTTGACATCAAGAAATTATTTAGAACTATAATGAACTATATACGAAAGCCAAATCATTGATCTTGAGCTTTTGGGATCATCATCAAGAGTTAATTAAAATCAAGCTTGACAAAATACTAAAATCACAAAAAATAACAAATTGATTTCCGACCAATTACATGCTCATTTCACCAATAAACAAAACTGAATGATAAAATAATACCAACAATTATTAAATAATCATTCCGCCTTTCTATGAGAGTACATTCCCGTCGTGGCCTCTTCGCCAAATATGCACGCGAGTGCAGCTTAAGGCGGAGCGATATAAAGAAAACATAAATTTCCAGTTTAAAGATCGCAACACTATAGCAAAGGAAATGAACCTTTATGGTAATTTACAATAGTACCCTATTTACTTTAGCTGGGCACAAGTTATGGAGACTTGTACAGGTAGCGTGAGATTTTGTTGAACCTTCAGACTTTTAACTGTGAGCAAAGAATAAGTAAGTGCAGACTACCGAGTTACTGAGGCTCCAGCTTGGATGGTTTTTAGTCGGTAAGAGTTTGACTCTAACCTCCCGCCTTGCCCAAGGTACCCACCTGGGAAAGGCATCGTATGATTTTCTCCTCTCAAAACGAAAAAATGGTAAGTTACTAAATTCAAGGTCATGACCATCCACTATTCCAGTATATAGGTCGTCTCTATGAAGGTTAGGTATAATATCTACGTTTGACTGACGAATTTAAAATTGCTTTTTAAACAGTGCTGCCCAGTTTTGTCAAATAAGTAATTCATCATTCGGTAAAAGTAGATGTAGACCTCTGAACAGGAAATATGACCTTTCTGCGATCGTGTCGATCTGCCATCCCATTGGGATCAGAGACTGAGTGAACAAAGTGTGCACCTACGTTTGTGCATACACATACACATTATGGCCTATGTAATGGATTAGTCTAGTTACACTGACTGACCATCATGATCGAAATCAATCGAGAGATTTATAAGTCAGTTATGTTATCAATCAATGCCAACATATTATAACGAGTATATTTCAAACTACGCAACAAACTACCGTGACACTAGCATAACCATTACCATCGATCAAGTAACATTTTGCATTTATTTTCCAAATGCACCAGTAAGTAATTGATATTCAGTATATCCCAATATTTTCCAATAAATAGAATTTAAAACACTACGAACTCGGGCCATTTTGGTATCGAATCCTACCTATTGCAATAAGATATCGCCTTTAATGGCACCGCGTGAATTATTGCAAGCCGATGCCAGCGAATACCACATACGTTTCTCGGTTTATATTCCTACTTTTAACTTGGAATACAGAGAGATATTTTTATATAGGTACGGTACAATTTTTTTGATAAAAAACAGACGACGACGTTAAATTTTTATTTTTCTCTTGACACTTTTATAGTTAACAAGTGCTGTATCTTGCTTTTAAAAATAGAAATATGACTTTATCTTTGGAAAATATTTAGAAATATTTTTCAAGTATATTTTTGAACAAAACTTTTTGAACGTCTATCTACGTTTTATAAGACAGTGGTGTCACTTGAAAGCCGTGTTCTACTACAACTTATTTGGAATTGATTTTACTGATATTTCAAATCTGAGAGGTTTATAGAGAATAAACTGGTATACACTGGTTGCTTACTAGACTAAATGGATATTCATCTTCAGTCTATAAGAGTCCACTGATTAGTTCTGGCATCTTCTCAAGGAGAAGGAAGAAGCATTAATCAGCAGCAAATGTATATATATTTTTAAAAATAATAAAATACTAGATGAATGAAACAACTGGCAACATAAAGCAGGTTCGATTCCTGCACGGAGAAATTCTTTGGGTGACCTACATATTGTTGTTTCAGGTATGATATCATATGCATGTAAAATTGTATGTTTGTAAACACACCCACTATACAGGAGAAAATCCTAGTTTGGGGCAACGTTTAAAAAAACCAGACAGATACAAAAGTAAGACTATAAGTATTATATTGGGTAGAAAATTACCACACTACTCAAAATTCAAGTACTTAGCCCGAAACAAAAGCCTGTTGTAGACAATAAATCATTCTCTTAGTCCCCCAACACGTGATGCGTTATCAGTCAAATTCTGTAACTAGGATGTTCGGTCGAGTAGACGCATTAAGGGCGGTAGCGTTCTTGGCACGTACGCGCTTCGTACGACACCCTTACGTGACGAAGAGCTCCCCAGTGGGTAGCTGTCTGAAATAAAACCCCTTTTTCGTCGGAAATCTCGTATTGCCTGCATATGAAGACATTTCTAATAATGTTTGAAAAGGGATCCGCTTTTTCTAAATGAATTTTGTGTTTTTACGTCGTGATGAGCGGTTTGCTTATGGATTTAGATTTTTATGCTTTTTTTTTCGTATATTGAATTTGATGATTTTATTTGTGAATTTTGATGTTAAATTTTAAAGTAACTATTGTATTATGTTGTTTTTACTATTCTGTCGGAGGATGGATTTGTGACGGGTATTTTTGATATTACTAAATTTTGAAATAGATCGATCACATTTTAAATCTTGTGATGGTTAACATACGACCTCAATTCAAACGAGACTTTACGATAGCTCAGCTGCAACGTTCTGCTTCTATCCAACCAAAATAATCTTGCAAACAATTTTACACCATCTAACAAATAAAATAAAGTCCAAACTACATTTCACTGTAACACAATAACATCACCACAAACATCATGAGGATTAAACGTTGAATTCTCGCCTTTGCTCGTAATAGCGCGAAACGAAATCTGTGACGAAAGTTTTCTGGATAAACACGACTCTTCGTTGGGTGTGCGAAGTTAGTAATTTTAATTTAAATGGGTTACAGCCTACTTGCTACCTACCCCGAGTGGTGGAATCACGAATGTGGTGTAAACGAACATTTTGCGCTGCGAAGTTACGTGGTCTGAGGGTATTGGTTAGTTGTAGAGCGCTGTAAGAGGACTATGAGTAGTTGAGTTTAGAGTAGGCAACAATATTTTTTAATTACAATAAGGGATCGATTAAAATTTATCTTTATTCTGATAAGATGAATATTTTGCATCTGCATTTGATCATACCAAGCTCAAATAACATTATATTGTGTTAATTGCAATATATTGCACTAACAACAACATCTAACAAACATTTAATATACGTATAAGTATGTTTCAAGAAAAGCATAATTATAGTTTTTGAATAATAATACAGTTTTATACAAGGAACCATGTCATAAGAAAATATTTGTCCCTTTTCCAAGTTATCTTACACGGTGTGAATACAGATTTTCTTAAGACATGCGCTCTATTCCTTATATCTACTCGAAGAAAAGCTTAACGATACTTTTGAGGTCGCGTGATGAAGCCAGAGCTACTCGCGATATCCATTTTCCATCCATTAAACACAAACTCAACTGCGTACAACTATGTTCTACGTACGGTGTTAAACTGTTCGGTTAAATAATTGTTCTTCTTATGTCCCTTTGCCAAAGAATTCAGAACGGGGTGAAGTCGTGAAAGGAGATTTAGAGAGAGAGAGAGAGAGAGGGAGAAAAGGGAGAGAGAGGAAGCTCTTGCAATGTTAAGAGATTGTAAAATTATTACAGTGTCACCTAAATACTCATGTTAACATTTTAGGTCTATTCAAAAATAATATAAAAATTTAAATCGAGCACATATTAAATGGTGTAGTTAGTTTATTTTATACGTTTATTTACACAAATATGAATGTTAATTTATATAATATTACTAACTGCTAAATGGTTACTGAATAATAGCGGAATGATTATTTAGTTAAACTGAAATTATAATAATTACTTTCATTGATACCTATAAATACATTATATTATGTGTACGTTCTAAACCATTAACCAAACACAATACCATGAATTTTAATACACAAACAAACAACAACAGCCATAATAAAAACAACACCCCATACAGCAGTAACACCAAATAAATATCGTTTACGATTTTAGAATATAAAAAAAAAATCATCGAAAATTTTTCTCATCAAAATGCGTCGAAGCAGAAACTTTTGATTTCCAATAAAAAGGGGTCCGCTATATATTATTAGGGTTCGCCTCAGCGTGTTAGATGACAAAATATCGGTCCAGTCCGTTTTCATAACAGCCGACTTCGTAATCAAAAGTTTTCGTATAAACATTTGTGCTGTGCTACCGAACGTGGTATCTGCATTCGCATATTGGACGTAAAGGTGAATCGCAGAATTCTGTGTGTGTGTATAAGGTTATTGAAAGATAGTGTTTGAGGAACCCAAATTGGGATAGAGTGTCCACGTTTTGCCGGATATTTGTAAACGTAATTGCACGGGGCATTCGGGACTGATGTCGACATCCCGACTTCTGTCTAGTTAGTGGTCACTGGTCAGTGACGAAAAATCGAATAATGAAGTTTTCGACGCTCTGGGATTTCATTTCTCTATGAAACAGATGAACTGTGAAAATGAATTGGATGTATCGCGTAGTTTCTGTTGTGGTCTAAAAATAGATTTTGCTGTTTAAATGAATTTATTGAAAGTTGAGTTTTGGTGAATTTAATTGTGTGCAAATCTTATTGAGTGATAAGTAGGATTAAAATCGATAAGTTACAATACGTTATCATTTAGATTGTTGTTATTCCATTTAAACTTACATAATAATTATATATACTTCTTTATCCGACTTAACGATAACTTAGAATATATTAATACAAAAAAATACTCTACTAACAGTTAGATACCATGTTATGAAGTGTACCAATAAAAAGGCAGTAACGTGGTTTTGTAGGCTCTTATTCGAACAAAAAGCAATATAACCTCAAATATCAGCAGATGTCCACGGAACGACTTAGTTATTCGCCTTGTTATGTCCAGTTCTCACCATTGATTACCTACTCGTATTTTTTGCTCGTTTTTATATTATGTGCTTCGAAGCTAGTATGTTAAGAAATGAAATAATATGTTTTGACGACTGCATCATATATTTTATGACAGATTTCTATATGTATTTTTTAATATCACGTAGTTTGCGCATATAAAAGTAAGGCGCTTTAGATTTGATGTCTGTTTTGAAAAAGATTTAAGTTTTTTTAGCAGACGTAGAATGTATGGTTTGTTTAATAATAACATGGCAATAAACTTGTCCATAACTAGAAGGAAGTGGTCAAATTTGTAAATTACTTTACAATTGTACATACCTGTGCTTTTCTACAATAGGTTGGTTTAGGTGGAGCCACAAAGTCATTTAAAAATAAAACATGATATCAAGTCTCTCAAAGGGCTGTCATGTTCTAAATATAAAAGCCCCTAAAATAAAAGATTAAAAAAAGTCCATCAAAGAAGTCAATAATTAACTCCATATCAATAATTTTTTCACCCATTACAATATCTATCAACGAAATATTGTTCTAAACAAAAACAAAATTAAACATTAAACATCGAATACGATTACGCGCGTAATATTACATACACATTACGCAAATTCACGTTTCACGTAAAAATATTTTACCTCCTCGCCTATCTAATTTTAACCCCAACCGTTTTAACGGCAGGGGGTAATTTCATAAATATTTTTGACGTACATCGTATGAACGGTGTATCTTTACTTTAATAGTCACTTGAGAAAATGACTGCCGATACGCGAATATTTGGTTACATTTTTTTTATTTTACCGTGTAAATTATACATAATAAATAAACATAGCATTACACTTTGTAATCTCTGTGAGATTATATAAAAAGTTGTAGGTGCCCAACTGTTCATAGATGACGTCTCAGAAAAATTGCACAAATACCTATCACCAATTATGGTAAGAGTCTCATTTTAGTGTAGTGCGTATATTACCATATACCATGCATATTTTTATGAGGATAATGATATCATTATCCTCTTAAAAGGATATGCATCAAATCGATATCGATTTGATGATATCTGTAAGTGAGCATAAATATATTACCATATTGAGTAATGGATAAAACATTGTTTCTTATACAAACATACTGTAACTAAAATATTTACAACTTAAAATATTAAAAAGAAATAATATATAACTTAAAGCGTCGAAAAAATTATCCTCATCAGAGTCCTAATACCATAACACTCCTTTGTGATTATTTGGCTGTTCATGATTCAGTGTTGAACCACAAACTGTATGTAAACTTTATACATACATAGGTACACACACACATATACACAACATACTTGCGTATCAACTTTTGTAATTTAATTGGGCCACGAATCAACCTCCCTACAAGAATTTGTTGGGAAATTTACTCTTGTTCACTTTTCGACTATGAGTCGTCAGTAAATGTTTTAATTAACATTTATTTTGTGTTAACAAGGGCGAACTTTCTCAAAACTTAATTGGATGCAATGTTAATACGAATTCAAATTATGTTTGTTTTTTTTATGGATCACGCCGGTAAACGAGCAGACGTATCACCTGATGGTAAACAATCACCGCCGCCCATGGACATTTGAAACACCAGAGGCGTTATAAGTGCGTTACCAGCCTTTTGGGGGTTAGGAATTTAAGGGTTGTTGGGGAATTGGGGATTGGAAAGTTTGGGAGGGGTGGTAATTGGGCCTCCGGTAACCACTCACACAACGAAACACAACGCAAGCGTTGTTTCACGTCGGTTTTTGGTTTGTTTCTTTTTTATATTCTTATTGCCTAAATTGGCCAATGTCTGAAACACAAAATGAGAAACTCATCTAATCCACTAATACTTTGTTCAACAAATCGTCTAATATTCCCCAGCGAATGAATGCGGCTCAAAGCAATATTAATCGCATTCTATTGCCACAATACACGATGAAAGCAAAGCCGAGTGGATTTTCTTTTGTTTTTCATTTGTAGCGAGACGTGCTATTCTGTATTGTACATAATGCGTCCGATGCAACGGACTGGGCTTTGTACACTTTCTGTCAGAAATGTTGTACCCGTCAATATTGGCCCTAGGAAAATTCCAAGAAGAGAACAATAGTACGAGTAAAGTAACGTATGATATAGATATCGGTTTACGCATTGAATCAGTACTAGGATACGCTTTGAAAGCTTTTGTGAATGTATTATAATGTTATTTCCATTCCGACAATGGGATACGTGCTTTTGGTTCTGTAGGCATAGGTTCGGCGTTTCTGTTAAAAACGGACGTTATTTGTTCAGGATTTGCACAGTAGAGGGGCGCGGCTGCTATTTTTGGCACCCTTAAAAATGTGACGTGTGCTTGGAAATTTGTTCAGTAGGATAGGTTAGCCCTAAACACCGATACCTATCTATGTATGTAAGTTAAGGCATGGTGATAAACTAGTCTCCATTCCCTTTCTTAAACTAATATCCAGTTTACAAGAGCTGTTGTGCATATTAATTTGGCAGCATGTGCACCACACGGCCTACTTACGCGAAGTGTCAGCTAGAACTGGACCAGGCCCACTTTTTGTATTGTTTAAGTTTTGATTAAAAACCACTGCGCTTACAGTCCATTTTTGCTTTTTAACGTCTCAGCTGTAGTCAAGATATTGATTCTGGGATTCTTTTGTATGGTTAATGTTTGAGCGTCTTTTCTTTTGCCTTTGTGATTGGAAAATGAACTTTGATTACATTTATTTTGTCGAAATAATTGCTTGTAAGTAGATTGAATCCTTTTTTCAACGACATACGAACGTAAACATAGCCTGTTGTTGTATACAACATGGTAATTAATTAAAAATTATTATCAACCTTATGAGTGACATAATGTTGTCTATTTTATATTCCTTTATGATACATAAAAACCCTAAAAATATCGGTACTGTATTTAATAATTTATTAATTTTATGAGGGCCAGTTATATGAGGGCATCAATACTGACCTAATTATTTTAATCAATAAACTACTTTGATGACGTAATAAACAGAAAATTTATTTTATGTATTTTTATTTGTTACTATGGCCACGTAGTTTCATTCAAAAATGGTCTTTATACTTATAGGAATGTGGCGAAGATAGCTTGCATCGATACGGTTGTGGTAACTGATATACACTCAAACAAATGACTGACGGCTCGTCTGACCTACCTGTCTATAGATTATATTCAATAGATAGAATTTTGACATAAATTCCACACATGATGTGGCATCTATCTCTGGTTATTAAATCTACTGACGTATATAGTATTTTATAAACAAAAACATAGTTCTCCCACACTTTGTGAGAATGATGTAAAGTTCATATATATTTTAGATTGGATTTATATATTGGCTATTGTGTATGTTTTTAACGTAATAATTGAAACACCTTCAAAATTTACCTGTCTGTCAATACTTAGTGAAATTACATCAAAGTACTCATATGGCTGCGTTGTGTACACAATTTGTCTAGGTAGTCAGAATCTATAGTAGCTTGCTCAGACGTTCAATACAATCATAATCATAGTCACTTTGATTCCGTATTAGAAGGAAATGCATAAGACATTTTCATCTTCAATGTTAAGTCTTCTACCTACATTATATGTATATGATTAGCCATGGTCCAAGCAAGCTAAATAAAAGTTAAAACTAAATTTATTATAACTTTCGTGACACATACTAAATTAATTATTATGTTATCGGCTTACACACGTAACTATTTGACGAGGACCTGTATAGGCGATTGTCGTGATGCTATCGTGGAATGCTCTTCATAAATATAAGCCTCTAGCATGGCTTGAAACTAGTCGAGTTCCTCGTCAAACAGTTACGTGAATAAGCCGATAACATAAATGTTAAAGTTAAAACTGTTGAAGGAACCATAAAAATACTAAACCGTTAGGTTTTATATCATCCATAAAAATACATATTCGTTACTAATTGGATCAAAGATAAACAACATCATCACTCATGTAACAATACCAAAAAAAATATGAAATATCATTTGCCTTTGTGTTATAATAATACGAAACACATTTGTATTGACAAGTAGAACATATGTAGCGACTAAATAGAAACGTATCAAAAATAGAACAAAAATGTGATAGATATTTTTGTGACCACAATATTGTATTACTCGTCACTGGTTTTATATAAAAAACTGCGTTAATTTAGCTTCCTATTCATATTGTTCATAAATGTTTATATTTCAATGCAATCGTATGTACACTTTTATTTGAAAAAGTAACATTGAATATATTAATGCGGTATGAACACATGTAGCTATATAGTTTAAATTTGTGTATTTAATAACTTTTTTAAGGATGATGAACTACTTTATAAAGGGTACAACACTTTTTTCAAGTCACATCATGCTTAGTATACATTGCATTGTATACATTGCATTTGCACAGAGTAATATTAGCAATATTGACATTCTAATTCCCGACACCTCAAAATCATCCACGACTCCATTCAAACAAGAATTAACGAAGTAATTTAAATGATTAAAACTCGCCTCCTTGTTTCGATTCCATTTCCATCCGTTAAATCTTTGTCTAACTTGTACACGACTTCATAAACAAATACCTATGTTTATGTACACGTACATAGGTATGATTCTCGCCTACGCAGTGAGTACAACAGCATGATATGAATAATATGAATATTCAGGAGTATATACTGTGACGCGGCATAAATTTAGCTGAGTATAAAATCCGCGGACTAAGCGGGATATTGTTGTTCAGACATGTCACAACACGTCTGAAATTATAAAAATTATGCTCCTAAATTGTTTGAGCGTTACGTGTTTTTTCTCTTGTTACGACTTGTGTTCAAGTCCATGTAAACGAATCTATTTGGTGGTGAAATTAATTACTTTTATTATTTTACTTACTTATATATACCATGACCAAACTTACCGCCGTACTCAGAGTAATTTAAAGGCTACTTAAACTCAGTCCTCAGCAATTGTTTCGGAATAAAATCGTTACTAAAGAGTAGTTTAAGAAATCATTAAATGTCTTTGAGTAAGGTAGATAGTGTTTTATTACTAAACGAGTAAAATTTAACTGAGATGGCAAAATTTCTTATAACTTTTAATCTTACTCTAATATTGGCTGCTGATTTTTATTTGAAAGAAGAATTAGTAGAATAGGACTGAATTTTGAACTAATTCCATTGTAATCCTAGCAAACAAATACCATGTAGGGGTAGAAAAATTATCATGTTTTATTTCTAAGTATAGGTTAGCACACTACAAAACATCAGAAATAAATGTATTTTAATACCACAAATAAAGTGTAACTTAACCTCGACGTAAAATGGAAGTTTAATGAAGTTGATTAATTACTTGACGTTATCGGTACTGGGGGGTAAGTGGAGGGGAGTCTCTTGGGGTCTAATTCATCATAATTACGAGATGCGATCGTGTTTCACTGTTATTTTATGGCGAACTATTAAACAAATTATAAACACTCTTCTTAGAATGAAGTGGAGTTAATTGACGTCTATTTTCATTAGAATTTTGCATTATTTGTTGATTTTATGTTTATATCTATTGAGTTATTTAATTAGTCTTCTAATGTCTGTAGATTGCTTTTGATGAAAGGGTATTCATTACGACTTTGACTTAATTTTAATTTCTTATTGAAGTTCGTCTTTAGTGTGAAATTATTTAGTGCTACGTATTTATGTATGCTGAATAAATACAACATATTATCAGCACTACAACACTATGAGACTGAAATTGCCATGGAAAACAAAACCTAACATATCAATTCGATTCCGTATAAAAGGACCAATCGTACAAAAAGACCACGTCCACAGACGCAGTGGTAAACTATCAAGCACCATTCAACAAGGAATTATGAGGCTTATGCACATGTTCACAAGACACATAAATCATGTGGGCACATCCGTTTCGTATCAATCATCTCGCAGCCTTTACACTTAATACCGTTTGGGGAACGTACGAAAAACTCAACATTTATATAGAAAAAAAGCCGACTGGGCGTCCTATTATGTAAATCCGATCACGTCGAGACCTTTAAGATATGGTATCCGGGTAGAGATTTCAACTCCTTGATCCTAAGTTACGCTGTAAACACCGCTTATGGAAATCAACCGATACGGAATCCTTGCTTCTTGCGTATCATTCTATGCCATCTTTTAAGGCCAAATATGTTGAGGGCATGTAAATGCTTGTATTTAAATTCTGTTGTTGCCATTCGTATTTCCCTGAGGCGCAATATTTGGACGTCAGATCTTGAGATTGTTTTGAGTGGATGTTCGTGGTGTATCTTTGAGTGTAGTTTCTTTTATTGTGGATTACTGTAGTTTTAGTTTTGTCAGTTTTGTTAATATTAATGTTTGGTACTTTGAATTGGAGTGTTATTCTATTTTACTTTAACAAAATATTTACTGCTGAGAAAGAAATTATAGTAAAATAAATAAGATTAACTTATTTAATATTTTAGAATATCCATGTTTTTCACCTTTTCAACTACCCCTGCTCAAAACGCATAATTGCTCAAAACTAACACAAAAGCTACCTTTTTACTTTAACATAGAACAATCAAGCCACACTATTTATTCACCCAATAATATTAATTAAATAGATAGACTTTTCATTTTATCAATTAAAAAACTAAAAAACCCGACTGCCAAAATGAAAAATCCCTAAAACAAGAAAGTCATCGTAAAATTAAAGCAGTCGGGACCCATTCTAGAAAGCAAGCCGTATGTGCCCTCACTAAGTCTTCATATTTAGAATGGGTCCCGACTGCTTTAATTTTACGATGACTTTCTTGTTTTAGGGATTTTTCATTTTCATATTATGAAGAAACGCAGTCGGGTTTTTTAGTTTTTTAAATTACCTTATTTTATTTTATTTTCTTTTAGTTTTATTATTTTTATATTTTGATAATTATAGGTATCTAGTGTCACTCTCACAGTAAATACGAATCAAACAACCCCTATCAAGCTGAAATCCATCGAGTCGTTCAGACTAGAGAGTGAGCAATATTCGAATTTGGCGCCAAAAATTCGCCATTTTGTTTTTTATATTATTTTGATATATCCAGTGTCACTCTCACAGTAAATACGAATCTAACGACACCTCTCAAGCCAAAATCCATCAAGCCGTTTAGGCTGCAGAGCGTGCCAAACAATTATACATACATACATACATACATACATACATACATACATACTCTCGAAAAACATAACCCTCCTTCTGGCGCAGTCGGGTAAAAAGGTATCGCAATAGAATAATTTTAACCAGATAAATCACAAAGAGATTACAGTCCCACAAATCTTCATGCTGGAAAATTACAGGAAAAATGTTGTTTGGAAAAACATCATTATATTTAATAAGAAATACTTTATGAGATTCAACTTTTGTTAGTTAAGAAGTAAATCCAACTAATTTGTTGAAGAGACGAGATTTTGTTCGCGTTAAACACGGCTTTTAGATTAAACTCTGACTGTTTTAATTTCACGTCAATTAACTTTTCCCCATTTTATTTTTCATTAACAAACAGACCTTTCTTACCTTTATGAATTGGAATTTCGTTTTGAGCTTACTATTTATATTTTATGAGTAATCAAAGGATCACAAAGGTCTTATTTTCTCCTATAAGTCAATTTCGACTTAGACTAATCAAAGGTAATATGAATTTGTAGAAAAACAAAATGGATTATTAGTAAACTAAATAGGGATTAACGAACTTTTCCAATATACCTTTTATATCTGGAGATGTTTTCTTATATTATACACAACATTTACTTTTCGCTAATTTAAGAGTTACGATTATATACTACTAAAAATAGTCGAATGCTCAAAAATAAACAGAGAGTCGAACTCTATATACTACTTTCAATATTTGCATACAAGATTACACAAGTAACGAAACATTTAGCAGGTAAACGACACATAAGATAAAACCGTCCTCAAAGGACCAAATAAAAATCTTCGCGGCTCAAAAGACCAGAAAAAAACGAAGCAAAATGTCACGTCGCACGGCAATTAACGGGTCCCTGTGTGTTTTTCAATCCGATTCAATTTCCACTGACGACATAAAGTCCGTCTAAAACGTCATGTGTATAGCTAAGCGGGCTTTTAATCGTCGTTCGAGCGTTCCGCTCAAACGTCACATTCAGAGCTGTTCTGTAGCGAGCTGCATTCGAAAAGAGTTAGAAACGAGATGTGCGATGTAGCTGTATTACCTAGATGTGTAACTAATAGATGGGAAAAATACACGAATAGCGGAATAAATGAAAAGAATTTTGAATTGGTTTGTAGAAAGAATCAGGAGTTATTCAAGATTATTATCACGATCAGCTAAAAGACTGCTGCACAAAGGACTCCTTTAATTCCTTTATCTGCCCAATGACAACTCGCTACTGACTTGCGTACACTCTATAATTTTGGCATATTATAAGCAGACTAATGTTTTAAAACCATATAAAATAATATTTGCCCTACAAAACCCTACCTCCACAGACCATTGAACCAAAGAGACAGTTTATTTTCCATCTCCAAAAAAAATGCATCTCATAATCCTATCATTCTGCCACTCGAAAGGAAAGAAGGTAGTCTTTCCATTCCAATTTCGGCTCGTATATCTTGCAACCCTCACTTTCGACATTGTTTTGACAAATCGAACGAGTATAAGGTACGAACAAGGAAAATTCGAGAATCCGGTTTTCTTTCAATAAGAAGGATGGAGAATAACATTAGGGAAGTTTTTTTTCTTTATAGATATGTGGATATGATCGATTATATCGAGTTTGGTGTCAATATTATCGATCATGTGTAGTAATAGTTGATGCTGTGGGATTAATACTGTCTCTGTGTGTATTAAGTAGTATGAGACGTCTTTGGTATGTTGTATGCGGTGTATTAGTATGTTTGCAGCAGTATCGTAATACTGTTTATGCACTAGATGCAAAGAGATATGTATAAGATACATTAAGGATTCATCGGTCGGTTCACCAGTCCCAAATCAAATTTGAACAGATTCATTCAATGTCTCATTCAATCCGGTCGTTGAACCGGGCATCTTAGGCTTGTCATCCACATCTAAAACATTTCGATGAACGAAGCAATAAACTATAAAAAAAAAAAATGTTTGTAGTCAGAAACTAACACAATTACAAAATCACACAAACTCAAAACAATGCCACTTCTAGAACATTCTAAGCCATTGCTTCTGCATATTGCAACTGCGGCAGAGAAAATGCAAAATGAGTTGCAAGTGACATGCCCGTTAGTTACTCACTATGAACGCTACTGAAGAGCATTTTTAGAATCCCAACAGATGGAAAACTAAGTACATTAAAGTAGATCATAAGTATTATGACTAATGCTTGAAACATGAAGTTTTAATATCAGTAGTAAAAGGTTTTCTCGATGTAATGGCTAGAGCATATCAAAAACCACTATAATTTGATCTGTCGTAGCATAGAAAGGTAAGCGAAAGTGAGGTCAAGCTATGTTGGTATTTAAATCTAATGTGACGTGGTCTGTATATTAAAATACAACTTATGTCGTTTGACGTTGATGAATCATTAGATAAAATGCTTAACTTAGTCATAAATATGTCATAAAATTTATATGAAATATGCGCCGTGCTTATCTTTAGAAACTTTTGAAAAACTACAGTTCAACAATTTTTTTTTCGACCTTGAAATTTAACCCAATAGTCTTTATACAACAGTGATCATTCAACCACTGAAGCAAGACACAAAAATGTTTGACATAATATTAATAATGATTATGGTGTTTTAATAATTAATAATAAAAGGATCATTTTCTATGCCATCCGAATCCGATTAAAAACAGTCTCAATCACAATTTGACCAAATCCTATCAGAGACTTTAAAGAACATAATCACATTTCTCACCTCAGCGCAACAAACTTAAGTTTCCTTTTACATAACAAAGAAAAATACCTCTATTACGGTAACATTGTACAACAAAAATCCCTTTTGTTTCGTTCCAACGCTCGGATGTGGACAGAAAACAATTTAAAATTGTCTTATTTTAAAACTTTTACAAATGTTATCTATGGAATGAGGCGTGAATTTATTGTGAGGCTTTTATGAAGATTCAAGGCACCTGCAACGGGGTAAAACGTTTTCTTCGGGATTGTGTGGGTTATGTTTTAGTGAGATCATTTTTAAAATGAATGTTTGAATGAGAACGTAGGAGTAAGTAGAGGTTAGAATTGAGATATATTTTTGGTGGTCAAAATCTGTATGTAAAGCCTACTGAGCCCCAAAAGCATTAGTTTTATATGTAAAAATGACGTATTTGCTCCCACTCCATAAAATATCAATACTTTGAGATGACAAAATAAAAAAAAACGTGTTTATTATTGTTTCATTGCCTAACTGACGGACTAAATAGATTTTTCTTTTCTATACCCCTAATCATCCCTATTCTGAAAACAATTGTGCTATAGTAAAACAAAATTCTTAAATCTAATTTGAAGATTTTCAGAAATTTTAATATTGCTGTGATGTTCGAAATTTAATGACAATAATATCGAAACAATTTAATGCGCATGACGATTGCATTAAAAAAGATAAAGTACAATTTAAATAAAACTTTTTTATTAAAAAAAATAATACATAATAAAAAGAAATCAAAACATGGCCGACTTCTTCACTCTTTTCTCCAACAAACAAGACAATAATAATTTATAACAAGTACTTTTGTGTCTTTCATTTATTTTCAACTAGAGAGAACAGTGTGAAACAAATTGCACCAAAAGTATTTCTTTGTCGACGTTATTGTTGCATTCTAAATAAAGCTCGTCTTTGAACGAGAAATGACAAAGTAAAATAGAGTGGAACCAATCATAATACAATTCTGAATTGTTGCTTTTAGGTAGTATAGAGCTTATTTGCGAAAACTATGTATAAAGTTAATGTTAATTTATTTTCTGTGATTTTTTCTATATTAAAAAAAATGCTGTTTTTTTATTGAAAAAACAATAACACACTGTTTTAACTTGATCCTATACTAAAAAATGCAAGGCGCAACGTGTCAAAAATAATGCCTCTTTTATTTTATTTTTTATATCTTCGCGCTTTTTATCACCACAGGAGGTGCACATTATGGCACGTGATGTCACTGTACAATGTTTTCTTTTTCTTACAATTTACGTTGTAAGTTTCATGTAATACTGTGAGACTATTGCCATATACCAGGCAAATTTCTAGACTGCATGCTACTACTGAGAAATATTCAAAAAATGCCCAATTATACTATGCTCGACCCAGGAATCGACTAGGAGACTTGAGCCCGGCAGTCGCACATGTGGACACTTGGCCAACAAGGCAGTCTTTTTACTGTTTATAATTTAAATGCAATTTTCAAGTTCAATATGTACAACAAAAGATTCTCCGTATTATCACTAATTTCTAATTATGCAAATAAGTTTGCAATACAACGCCTCCTTAAAACTGAACATTTGATAATTAGGGTTGAAGATTTTCCCTTCAAAAAAATTAAAATATACAAAGTTGTATAAATATTTTAGCAAGAGGGCAGCGATTTTTTCAGTGTTGTTTCAGCAACAATCTTTGTTTACGAAATTAGTTAATGTACGAGAAGTTACCCTGATTATGATGCTATTTAGTCAGTTTTAATTATATTTACTGGCTGATAAGAAGGAAAGTAAGCGATAAAAAATTTCGCAAGAAAATTGTTAAATATTTCTATGAGATCTTTAAATATATATTAAGAGTGATAATGCTAGAATAATGGGCACGTAACGTTCATCTCATTACCAAGGAGCACCACCATATGCCAATATTAGTCAGACAATATGTGAAAATCCCGCATATTATATTGTACGGGATCCAATAACGGCCCACAGGAACATCTGCGAAAAAGAAATTTATTATATACAGCTTTCCGCCCGCGGCTGCGCCCACGTGTGGTTTAAACTGAGGGATAACTTTTTTTTTTTTTTTTTTTTTTTTATGGAATAGGAGGCAAACGAGCAAACGAGTCACCTGATGGTAAGCGATCAGCGCCGCCCATGGACACCCGCAACACCAGAGGAGTCACAGGTGCGTTGCCGGCCTTTTTTTTTAAAAAGGAGTATGCTCTTTTCTTGAAGGTTTGAAGGTCGTATCGGTTCGGAAATACCGCCGACGACAGCTCATTCCACAGTTTTGCTGTGCGAGGCAGAAAGTTGCGCGAGAAGCGCACAGTTGTGGCCTGCCAACCATCTATATGGTACTTTATTTATTTGTCCACTATAAATTATATTCGTTTTATTTATGGACAAAACGAATTGTTGAGCTATAAGTGCTTGCACGTGGATCATTAAAACATGGTCATTATTTTCATCCAGCCACATGTATATTTGGATTTTTATATACATATCATTTAAACTAACAACATATTGACTTCTGACATGTTGTAAGTGGAAAATTAAAAAGTAATATTGCGCCTACAATAATGCAAAAGATTTTGTATTTCTACGGCACAGAGCATTGACTTTTAAAATATACTTTTTGTAATATAACTTTTGGGAGTATCTTTTGGTACATAATTAATTAAAACTTTTAAGTTCAGCGATTTGACCCTTAGGGTTAATCAAAATAACTTGACTTCTTTGTTATTCTTGTAGCTATGAATATCTTTTAGATAATAGTTTAACAAAAATCATGATTTTTTTGTTTAGTCGTTGGTTCCTAGGCTCTCTTGATCGTCATTTTTTCCTTGTGACTTAGCTTTTTCAATAACTGCTAGCTAGCAGCCCTCAACGCAACGTTAGCCTGCATCTTGCTCGTAATTATGGGCTCTTGGCATGGCTTGAAACTAGTCGCGTTACCACGACGAAAAGTATTGAATGAGTAAAACCATACAATACAGGTAATTTGTTAAAAAAACATAAGATATCAACAGATTGAATTCGAACTGCTAATTTATTTTCAAGTCAAACTCAATGATATTGTGTGGCAAATAAAGTAAAACAAAGCAGACATACAACTTGTTTTGTTAGTAGATAGGTACTCGAGACATTGTTCCCTACAAGCTGGTAAGAGTGAATGTTACATAAAAAGACACTTACGGTAACTTTGACTTATAGTAGAACATTTGCGTGTTGGTATCAAATTGTGTTTGTTGTCTGTATTATAGTATATTGTGTTTATATTATATAATGGTATTGTCTCTAAAGGTTAAGCTACGGAGATGATGATATTGAACAAAAATGTGTTAGTATTTTTGAGTGCATAGTTGGTACGGTGGCTGAACAACCGGTATTCGATTCCCGCACAGAGAAACTCTTTGTGTGATCAACTAATTGTTGTTTCGGGTCTGGGTGTCATGTACATGTGAAGGTAGTATTACAAAACGGCGATTATAAACCTAGATTTCCTCACGATGTATTTCCTTTACTACACGTCAATGGTGTCTAAATAATCTTAAAAAGTACATGTAACACGGAAAAAGAACCCGTTAACAGTAAAAGATATATAGGGAGAGTATTCGGAAATAGGTACACATGTATATATATGTAACCTCACCTCACGAAATTCCATTTATTCTTACCAGCCAAATGTAATCAGTCTTAGTAATGTGTCCCTAGGGTTTATGTCTACTTTATGTTATGTCTCATTTTTGTCTCAACTTGACGGGAAAGCCTATGTATTGAGGGAAAGCTCATTTATTTCTTGAAACGCGTATCTATACTATATTAAATAGCATTTCTTAGAAGTTAGAGTTTTTGTATTAGCTGGGGAATAAGAATGATAAAGTTTAAAATAAAATCACCTTGAATTTTAAATAACTATTTCCAAAAAATTACGCGTTGGCCTGGAGGTTTATGGCAGGCTCGAAACCTACTAACGGTAAATACCAATGTGGTGATTAATGCTATAACCTTCTCTGTGTGAGAAGAGGCCTTTTGTCAGTAGTAGCTACTTATAGTGTGTTGTTGATGATGATTAATAATTAATTTCCAAAAAAAAGACAATTAAAATTAAATTCTATTTGATTTACTTTTACGGCGTAATATAGTATTTTTATAGTTTGATCTTTGTAGCTAAAGAAAAATAATAATAAAGAGGCAGAATGCTAGTTACCACAGAAAAAATCCTTCCATATTTCCTCCACGTGGTAATTTCAAATTATCCCCAAAAGGTACCGTCCGGTATTCAAATCCAAATTAAATAATTACACACCAGCTTTGCATAATGTTCTCGAAAATTCGGCCAGAACTGACGAAGACCGCGATACAGATAAGTATGTTAATTTCAACAAACAAAGCTCAAGTCTCATTAATACATTAAAGAGGCAATTTATTACCTTACTTTTTAATGTTCACAGTAATTTATGCTAAACAGAAAACGTTTTTTGTTTCAGCTCATTTTCTTGAATTAGCATACACTGAAAAATAGAAGTCTAAAAACTTGTTAAATGGCTGCCTATTTTAAATATCTAGCTTGATAATCTGTCTGGTGAAATCTTTTTAGCTGTCTTGTGAGTTGAGTGATTAAAAAAGGACAACATTTTTGACTTTCAAGGTCAAAGAGGTTAGCCAGAATAGTACCCACGGATCATAATAGGGATGATGACGGGGTATGCAAATTAAAAATCTATTTAGTCCGTCAGTTAGGTAAGGAAATATATTAGACACGTATTTTTTAACTTTGTCATATAAGATAAAATGAATCAAAGTTTAGGATTGGGAGCAAATTTGTCATTACTACGTATAAGATGTACCTAGTAGTGACGTCACGCGATATTTGAAATCAATATGTCTTCGAAAGTATTTGTGTTATTAAGAAAGTAAAAAAATCTTGTCTAATACAAGACGGACATTCAAATAAATTAAAATTAGTCATCTACCCTATTCTTCACAGTTAAGTTATCAATCGAATAGAATCATGGTCTCAGAACATTATATTACTATCGACTTATATCTGCCATTAAATCTACCATGACGTTATAGGTGGACATAAGACAGTTAACCCGAATTGTAGTTTCGCCAAAAATGGCCCGATTTTAATTAGCACCAACAAGAGCCACACATTCCCGACTCAATCTCTTAAAAGGCTGTTAAAAAGATTAATAGAAGGGTCGAAGAGGTCATTGGTTCGTATTTAGTGCCCTCGAGGGCTGCATATATCCCTTTTGTCTGCCCTTCTGAAGTTAACAGTTTCGCACGATTAGATATTGTGTGGCTAATGGGAATCTGTGATGAGGGCTAAGTCCTTTTAGGGTTCCAATAAACTACGGATGGTAATTTTAGACTTGACAACTTTTGTGACCAGTAACCTAGTTATTTTGTTTGTTTAGGCCGGCTGAATTTTAAATTTATTGGTAAGTATGTGCTTATTACGTCATTGGCACGACGTTATTGAGCGTGCTAAAGGTAGATTCTGAACCCAAAAAAGAAACATAGGATTTTCCAAGTTACGTTTTCCAAGTAAGCTATGAGCCAAATCATCACCAGTTTGTTTTCGTTCTCTATGAGGCCTCTTAAATCTTTTTCTTCGTATCCAACCATCTTTCAAACATCATTTACTCGTTTTATAAGTTGGTTTACACTAAGTTTCCTACCTGAAAGCCAAAATCCATTGTTTTTTCTCACTAAAAGTTATTACAGCTATAAAGCTCATACTCGCAATACACTCATATCTCTTAAATAATAATTCCTTACACAAAAATAATTTTTTCGTCATTAGATAAATATAATTATTTCAACCCTGACTCCATTAAAACGTTATTGTACCACTATTCTACATCTTTCTAGACGTTCAGTGGACAGTAAGTTAGTTTTACAAACACTTAAGAAGTTTACCCTACATTCTCTGCAAAGGTAATCACGGTAAAGTTGTTGTGATACAATCAGCAGTGTGATCACTTTTCTTGTGTTCCTCGGAATTAAATTTTAAACTGTTTTCTTTATATGTAATTAGTCTTTTCTCATTTACTTCTTAGATTATAATTTATTTAAGTAGACAAAAAAGCAGTAAGTTTTTTGGCTTATTCTATTTTCATGAGGCTCATAAGACTACCTACCTACCTATTTACCTACTAGTGGATTCTGGGAACTTTGTTTCGCTATGGGAATTTTCCGACACATTTTTGTAGGTAATTTGTTCTTACATAAGACCCTTGTCCTAACAATAAAATATATGAAACAAAAAATGATTCTCGAAGTCGTTCATAATTATCATAGTTCGTAATCTCGAAGCTGTTCTAGAGTGACTATTTTTTGGGGTTCCGTCATAAAGAAGGAATTCTTATAGTTTCGCAATGTCTGTCTGTCTGTCTATCCGCTGTGTTACATAGAGACTATAAGTAGTAGAAAGTTGTAATTTGGTATAAGTATGTAATTTAATAATTACAAAAAGTCGAGATATTTTTACTTCACTTGACCAGTTTTTATTACATTATAGAAGATATGCACTTGTTCACTTTTAATTTATTTGCCATCCAAATTTAGATCCAACTTTATACAATTTAAAACACATTTTTACTTAATCAAACCGAAATCCAAATAAATCATTTTAATTAGCGTTAAAAACATTACATCATTCAATAAAATAGATTCAAATAACTCACAGTTCTGGCCCCGCTGAATATCCTTTGACAACCAGTAATTTAACATCAATGATGACTCACAACATGTCACGACAAACCAAACTATCACCAATCACAACTGAATAAGACTTAAAATCACTCACTCACTTTAAATTGCATTGGCACGCACTCGTTAGTCACTGAATCAGAGGCACAACTTTAAAACTATTTTTTTACATAGAAATGTGGATTTTAATTTATATATTATTACACAGTATGGTATATACGTTTGTTTATATTTATTTTATTAAGTTTTTGATATAGAAAACGGTTGGTATAAGGTAGTAAACACAATACAGGGTGTCCGGTGGCAGAATTAGGATTTAAATTTCAAACTATTTTAGAACCGTTAGCGGAGGGGCGGACGGGGTGGTCTCTTTCGATTCGTCATTCGTGCGGATTCCTTAGCCACGATGTCGCAGTGGACGGGTGAAGAACGTGCGTTCACAATCGAAGCTTATTTTAAAGCAAACGATTTCTGTGCTATTGCTCGTCGAAGATTTTGTTCGCGGTACAATATCCGACGGTTACGTGATGCGTTAAGCGAAGATTTGATTCGATTGTGGGTGCGGAGGTTCAGAGCAACCAGTTCAGCAGCAAATAATCCGCGGCCGAGACCCAGTCGAAGGTCGAGGACTGATGACAACATCGAACTTGTCGCAAACAGTTTTCGTGATAACCCGCGACAGTCCGTGCGTAAGAGAGCGGCTGCTCTAGGGCTCCCAAAAACGATTGTGCACGAAATATTGAAAAAGGACCTTAAAACTTCACCCCTTTAAAATTCAAATTGTGCTAGCGCTTAAGCCTAATGATTACAATTTGCGCAAAAGTTTCTGCGAAACAATGTTGCAGCGATTTCGTACGGTGAACACAATCTTATGAAGTAATGAAGCCCATTTTCATTTAAATGGAAGTGTAAATAGACGGAACTGTCATTTTTGGTCACCTATAGGACAGAACCCACGATTGAAATATCAACAGCCACTTCACAGTCCCAAAGTGACGGTTTGGTGTGCATTGTCAAGCAGAGGAATAATCGGTCCCTATTTTTTTGAAAATCGTCAAGGACAAGTCATTACTGTGACCGCCGTTTCTTATCGGCGAATGCTTACCGATTTTTTTCTGCCAAAATTAAGAGAACATCCTGCCTACAGTTCACAGACATGGTTCCATCAAGATGGCGCCACGCCTCACACTGCTAGAGAGACCATAGCGCTTCTTCGTGATTTGTTCCCTAACAAATTAATAAGTCGTTTTGCTGACATCCCCTGGCCACCCAGGTCGCCGGATCTTACCCCCATGGACTTTTTTCTGTGGGGGTACCTCAAAAGTAAAGTTTATGAAACCGCCCCACCGACCATCTCAGCATTAAAAGAAAATATCGTTCGCGAGGTTAATGACATCCCGACGGCCCTTCTCCAGCGGGTGGCGCGGAATACTGAAGCCAGATTCCAAGAGTGTGTCCGACGTGATGGTCAACATTTAGACAAAAAAAAAATTAACAAATAAAATCCGCAATTCCCTTCTTTGTTATAGTCATTGAAATAAAAAAAAAATATTCTGCCGTTTTTTAATTATTTAATTTTAAAATCCTAATTCTGCCACCGGACACCCTGTATTTGTACGGAGCGTGTTCGTTACTTCAATTAATCGTCGGAATTGAACATCCAAAGATGAGACGCTGTGTAAATAGACTGAACCGATGTATGAAGTGTACAGAGTGTTTCAATTATGATGTGTGTGACAGGACGTCATTTAGGTAAATTTTTGGAAACATTGACAACTAATGACAACACTGCACAGTAGGAATACTCACTTTATTGATTCGTAATAAAGTTGAATATCTATCGAAGATATTTTACATCTCCTTGTCTACATTATTCTCGGTAGTAAAATATCTAGTATTTCTTGAAGAGCAAAACAATGTTATTATGTATTCTGATGTAATATTTAATAATACAGGGTAATGTTGCAAATTGATAAAATATGTGCTTTACCAGGAAATATGTAAGACTTTATCTCCATAATAGTGTTGCAGAAAGCACTGAACTATTTATTTGTTATTAATCGGGCAACCACGTAAGTAAGCCGCAAAAAGTGATCGTTTTAATGTATGTTATTGTCTGAAATATATTTAAAAGAAAACGTTGTAGGATTAGATTAGGATCCTAAACCTATGCTCCTGTGTCGTGGCTCACATATAGGTACATGACACCCAAACCCGAAACAATGTGCTCGTCCCAATTCTGTGAATAAGGTACATGTAAGAAATACTGGGACACTCAATAAAGTAATGAATTAGACTACGATTGTATTAATAACTAATTAGTACAAGCGTCCAATTAAAAGTAAATCTAACGTCAGTCACTCGCGACGACGATGTAATTTTTTTGTATGGCAAATTTTAGTTCCACAAGTGACCGGTAGAGGCGTTGTAAAATTTGACATACAAAAAATTTACGCTGTCGCTAGCGACTATCGACAAATACTATTGCTTCAAACTCATGGTAGAGGTACTGAAATACATTCCAAGGAGGAGAGATACGTTCGAAATGCCAGACAAAAGTGCCAGCTAAAAATGTGTACAACAAGAAATTCTCAAATTCTTAGCAACAAAATTGAGAGCAACTTCTAGTCGGCTAAAGTAATTTAATTAAGGAACGCAGTCTACTAATTTATTAAAAAAAAAAACAGATTTCAAGGTTCGATTCCTTGAAAAAATCCAATCAAAATATCCAACAAACTTGTGTTCCACATAAAATTAATTAGAATTTTGTTTCATAGAATGAATGAAAAAAAGAAACTCGATGAAAAATTTAACTTTAAAAACAGTTCGGCGCGATTTAATTTTGTATAAGAATCAGTACTAGTGTCTAAACTTGATTCGTTGAAATGAAATACTGCAAATACTTTGGCTGAAGTTTGCGACCTTGCCCCAAGTTGACTTGAACGCCCTCGTCAGCTCTTTACGCGAATAATTTGTTATCTCTAGACTACTCTGTTAAACTGTTACGATAAAATATTTTATATAAATGATCACAATACTAACATTCTCACTATTTTCTAGTTAAGGTGTAGAAAAATACAATACAATATATTTTTAGCTGAACGCCCATTTTTTCAACCAAATGACGGGACTATTGAACAACCAAGCTGTTTTTATACACAGGTTTATACATTTTCATTAATAAACTAATTTACGACAAATTTTAATGAACCGCTGAAAATATTCTTTACCAATCACACTAATAAATATTTAAAATGTGAAAGTTTGTATGTTTGGATGTTTGTCCGTTAATCACGCTGAAACTACTAAAATTGACATGAAATTTGGTATACAGACAGGGTATGAGCTGACTTGAGCGATACTTTATACTTATCTTTTGTTTTATCCCACGAAAACGCGGGCGAAGCCACTAGTAGTTAATGATAAAAATAAGTTTTATCATAATAAGAGACATTTTCTTGTGTGCCCAGATCATTACACGATGTGCGTGGGATTTTAAATTTAATTAACTAGGGAATTAAGTCTGAAATCCAGTTTTAATAATAATAATGTATTTATAGATCTTGTTAATTAGGGCAGGTCCTTCTTGTTTTAGAGTGCTTGTTTTGACGTAGTTTAATCTCGGATTATATTTTTATCGCATCAAATGAATGTTACAATAACTTTTAATTTTCTGTAGCATTTTAGAATAATATAGGCAATTACTTTGGCAATAACATTACTAGGATTTTTAAAATTGATTTTTTTGTAATAAATCTCGCATTTTCATTATATCATTTTGATTTTCATTACATCGAAAAATATAGCATTTCCATTTCGTTAAAATCGAAATCGAAATAATTGCAACAGGATTTAGGGGTAGATGAATTTCTAAAAATTAAATTTAAACTATAAATGTTGTATTTTTTCTAGTATTTTGATGTTTTTAACAAAGAAGTTTGTACAAAGTCGATACAATAATACCACTTACAATTAACACCCCTTTTTTAAACATTGGACACATTCCCGTACACGGTAAGCGATCCATACTGATTATAATGCTAATTTTAATAATATTTCAGTCAAATTAACATAATTACGAACATACGTTAATATATCGTATGTAATCTAAGCGCAATTTCATAATTACCTAATTTCATGGTCTGTGGTTCACTCTGCGAATTGGGTAAAGTATTATTGGATTATTTAATCATCATCATCGTTATCAATTGCCCGTGACAGTGATGTGTGTCCATCGCCAAAATCAAAGTCATTAAACCTTAAATTAACTTAAATAGTACCGTACTTTTGAAACATCAACAAAGAAATAAAATAATAGTCTGTCAATGAAGCTAGGTGCTCGTACCAAAGTGAGGCTCAATTGCTTCTCAAATTAAAAAAAACTCCATAAGTTACTCTTAAAAATATTTATGTTTATACAATTACTATAATCCAAGAGGTTTTCTCAAAATAGAAGGTTTGTCATAATCTTCATGATTAGTAGGTGGTTGAATATCGCAGTTAAAACTATTCATGTCTATCATAGAGCACTGCCTTCTGATCTTTATGACATATACCTATATGTAGTTCCTTAGTTGGATTTTACTACATGATGAAGTGCTCACAAAAATGTAATCTACTGTACGGTATTGTAACCTAATTACGCGTTTGCTTTACGTTTAAAGTCAGCGAAACGAGCATGCGTTTGTCGCTCTGATTGGCCGGCTCGAATAAACCAACCAATCAGAGCGCCGAACGCGCTCTTCTTATTGGTACTGTTACAGCACCGACCTCTTGATACAACGAAACTTTACATTAGGTATGCTTTAAATATTTGATAAAACTGTTGTGTACTTCCTCAGAAAATAAACCACGTGATGTTACGAAACTTTATCTACAATATGGAGGCCAAGTTCAGAAATTCTGGTATTAAAAGATTATCCTTTTACTTCATATACGAATTAATGGGACCAGCTCCGCTCAAAGTCGGCACAGATTATAACTTTATGTGAGCCAGATATAAAAGTTCTTTCGGATTTTATCTTTTTGTATATCGATGGGAATGAAAATGTAATTTGACTTTTCATATTTGTGATGTATTATGTCTGTTAATATTGTTTGAAAGGGTATTAAACGAAAAGTTTTAATATTGGTTTTCTACTTGGTTATTTTGTCTGATTTTACCTCAAATAAGTTCGTGTTAAATAATTTCTCGCTCTTCTCCATAAGAAAGAGCAAATAGCTTCACTAGAGGACTGACAAAAGTGCTTTCCGGTCTATTTGAGATAAATAATTTTGACTTTAACATTATTAGAACTTCTTCATCAATATTCATTCAAACAATATAAAGGTGGAGATTATGTTAAGTCCAGCAATGGAATTTCAAGGCAATTGATAAAGATCAGGCACGTTTTTTTATAGTTCTTAAGTATGCATAAATTTCTTCCATAGTAACAATTTCAAACATGTCCGTACAAACTAAAATACAAATTTCCACATGAATAAATTCCCAGAGTCACTATTCAATGCAAAAATAGTTAATGGACTGTCAGACGCATGTGAACAACACTGATTGGTTGATTGTATTATCAACAACAGCCAATCAAAATTGACATGAGCTTAGGTAACTCTGACACATTGTTGATTACTCGCTCAGAGACGCGTGTACCGTGTACTAGGGTTTACAAGTGGTTTTCCTTTTAGTTTGCGACCACAGTTTAATTATGTAAAGAAATGTAACTTATCAATGTAGGTAATTCCTTGGTAGTAATGGTGTAAATAAATTCTAACGGCGTTTTCCTTCTTCGTTTGTCAGTGGTGTCTTAATAATTTTAGGAAGTACATATAACTTGGAAAACGTCACGGTACATGGTACTAGCCGCTGGTAGATTTCGAACCCGTACCCATGAATAGGGAGCGTCTTTAACCTCTGGGCTACCACGTCACACCAACAAACAGTACTATGAAGTATTACGAAAAACTTGTCAATAACTATATCTATTTAGTTAACTCAGTGATATTTCACTGGTCCAATAATAAAACAAAATCAAGATTTTGTAACAAAATATTGCTTAATACCTAGTTACAAAATCTAGGAAACTATTTGACCTGGCTGCCTGACTGGTGGTAGTTTAAAGGTAGGTGACACCGGCTAAGAACGCAATGCCTGAAATACTACGGTGACGAAAAATACCTTCACCGTGCCAGAGGTCGTGACTACAATAATTCTGGTGATGTTATTTTAAGGTCATTTATTAATATCTAGACTAGACAAACCTTTGGTACTTGATTGTGTAAGCGGAATTTCTTTATTTATACATACATATATATCGTCACGCCTTTAATTCCCGAAGGGGTAGGCAGAGGTGCACATTATGGCACGTAATACCACTGTACAATGTACACCCACTTTTCACAATTTATGTTGTAAGTCCCATGTAATAGGTGGTGAGCCTATTGCCATATACCAGGCACATTTCCAGACTCCGTGCTACTACTGAGAAATTTTGAAAAAAAAACGAAAAATCCGGCACTTTTCCTGATCCGGAAATCAAACCCACCCCTTGACTAACTAACGTAGGCAGTCCTTTTAACAACCATTAAAAATAAGGAGTATACATGAACCAAAAAAATAATTGATTAAAGCACAAAAAGGTCATCAACCCGTACCCTATACAATATTATGTCCCAGCAACACAACACACGTATCTATTTATTAACTCCGAAACCTACATATTGCTGGCCATACGAGAGTTTCCACATACCTAAGTAAGTTATTACTCCAAGGAGCTTGTAACTAATAGATGGGAGAACGAGTAAAGTTCTATCTAGCAAGAGGTTTGACGCCAATAGAGGATAATAGCTTACTAGCTGCGCTCTAGTATCAAACTTTTGAGATTAACTAAGCTGTAAGGTTTCGAACCCGGCTCTAGAATTATAAACAATGAAATAGTTACAATACTTGTCTTTAAAGTTGGGTGTGTTAGTACATAGTGTGTCTTGTTGGTATATGAGTCGTAATTCTGACGTTTTGGGTTCAAAATTCATTGTCGTGTTTTGATTATGGAGTCTAGAATTTATATCTCACTATGAAATTAAACCTGGTTATACATATAATTGAAAGAATCGACTATAGAAATGAGCTGTTTTAATGTCTATCAAAGAAAGTAAATCATTTTATTATATGAATAACTAGTTTCTGCGAGCGGCTTCGTCCGCGTTTCCGTGAAATAAAAATCATTATATCACCTAAGTGAACTCATACCCTGTCTGTATACAAAATTTTATCAAAATCCGTTCAGTAGTTTCAGCATGATTGACGGATAAATATCCAAAGAAACAAACTTTCACGTTTATAATATTAGTGTGATAGTAACTCTCACTTCTACATGCCAATTTTCTACAAAAGTCTCAAAAATAGCAATGATAGCAGATGAAAACTGCTGCTCTTATAAATATCAAAAAGGTAAAACTATACCTTTGATACATTTCAGGAAATAGTACAACCAAAGTTAGTTCGTTCAATAATTCCAATAGATTTCAATCAAAAACCATTGACCCACCAAAAGTTTTGATTGTATGAATTCTCATTTTCGAACTGGCGAACAGTATTTTAGTTTACTCAGTTTCTGACCTCTACAAACATGTGAGTTTCTTTTTTTTTCTCAATGTGTATTGACGTGGAAATGGGACAAAAGACCTTCGGTTCAATTCAAAGGATAATCAAATAGTTTACGGTTGGAAAACATTTGCGTTTCGTACTTTTGTGGAGTCGGTTTATTTATGTTCACAATAGGTTTCGGCCGCCCCCTTCTTTGACAGATCATTTTGTGGTTAATGAAATGGACCGGTTACAAAGAGAGATAAGTATCGCGACGCAATTGACTCCTTCGGAAACTTTCTTAATGAAATTCGCTCTTTAGACCTATGTTTTATTTGTGTTACTTTCCCCAAGACTTTGTTGGTAGTTAATGATTCTCTAGTTGATATAACGTAATGATATTATCTTAGTTCGTAGAGACCCTAAAGTTTTTACCAGTTGACCGTGAGTTTCAGTTGAAATTAGTGTAGTTTTCCCTTGATTTTCGATCTTTCTTTATGATAAATACTGTTACCTACGACTTTGTATCGTATCCTTTAACTTCAACATGGGACTTCGATACAAGGTTTCCACCAACATTTTATTTAAGATTTTGGAACGGGTCAACGTCGAGAGAGCTTTATAAATTTATATAAATAGCTCGTAGTAAATTGTAGACTTTGTTGAAAAATAAAAATATATGAGTTTCGCCACTGCAGCTAGTTATTAATTCTCCAAGCAAACATCGAAAGGAACTCTGAGAGAATTTTCCAACACGATCATGATTCTATTACAACAAACGAGTACGTCGGAAACATCCAGCATCAATTCCCGCCACGAAACGAGAACAAATTCTTTAGATTTTAAACCAAAACATTCCTTTAGAGTCAGAATTTAATCTAAAACAGTAATTACAGTCCCATCTACCGTAGTATGTGCAATCCGGGATAGCATCTGTTCGAGCAATTATCTGTCTAATTACTAAGTCGCACGAAGTAATTGTACCGAGTCCCTGTGTCCGGATTTGTTCCTATGATCCTGTACTGTCCACGGGATGTGCTAATTGGAAAAAGAAAAATTGGATTTTAATTAATTAAGAATTAGATAGAGTATTCTTTCTTTAGAGTTGATCTATGTTTAGTTTAATGTGTGTTCACCAGTTCTTGAAATACTGTATTTTTACCCGTACCTATAATTGGCTTTCTGACGTTATTCTGACACTTATACTCGTATCTGCCATGTATAGCTGTTGGTTATCCATTAAATAAATAAATAACTGCAAATTTCGTAACACTTCCACTTCATATCACCTCCAGCACGGCCAGAGAGGCAATTTTATTTTTATTCAAGCTTGTTTATTTCTAGTTTTGTACCGCATACGTCTAGTGATGTCATGTGAAAAATTCTGCGGTGCATTGAAGAGCAAACTCAATCGGATTGCACAATTTCTATAGACTTGCTTCTATCTTTGTATTTTATTTTGTTCGAGGTTTCAAGTATTTTTTTTCTATATTACCAAGAAAAAACTAAGAATGATGAACAGGCGTATTCTTCTGTGTTAATGGTATTACAGAAACGTTCAAAAAAATCTATAGTAAACTTTTATTGTTTTTCCATTTATTTAGTTAGAAACGGACTAAGATTTCTGATTCGTTATCAAGAAACTATTATAAAAATTGACCCCAATGTATGTTTGGTTACATTTCATCACCTAATAAATATAGCCAAAGACATATTATCATAATTATACTTTTCTTTAAAAAAACCAATGCCTCTTCAAACTCATTTCACATCAGAAAACTCGATGAAAATTTTCGCATACGTTCGATTAAGTGAAACAGAAAAATTGCTCGTCTGCGATTATTTCCACCAGTGCACATCTGTGGCAGCCTTCATCCATCGGCGCCCACGATTATGTCATTCGAGTTGACTGACTGACCTTGTCTATTCAGACCTTTTTATAGAACAATGTTATGACCTAGTGCTGCTAGCTATCTCTATGCTATCTCTCATCTGATTAACGGCATCCGAGAGCCTACATTGTTTGTGTAAAATGGTTAATGCGACCTTTGGAATGAGGACCTAGTTTTAAGCCCAAAGCCGGATTAAAAGATTAAAATCAAGTATGAAGTCTTTAGAACTTGGAACTATTTATAGAATCATCGATGTGATGTTTTGAACTTTGCTTTAGTTCAATATGTGATAAATGTCTTAACATCGTAATTGCCTGGGCTCAACCGGAGTGATACCACGGTTGAAAACAGATGTGAAACAACGCTTGGTTTGTTTTTCGTTGTGTGAGTGAGGTTACTGGAGGTTTATTATCCCCTTTCCAATCCCCGATTCCCTAAACAAACCTTTAAATTCTTAACACCCAAAAGGTCGGTAACGAACTTGTACCTCTGATATTTCGGATGTCCATGTACGGTGGCGATTGCTTACCATCAGTTTACCGGCTTAAATCATAAGAAAAAGCTAAAATATTTAGCATATATTATAACGAGTCTTGTCTGTAATTACCTAAATGAACATTTAAAATAAAATATACTCAAAAACAACAATAACTTGTAATTACCACCATCTATTTACTAAGGAAGGACGAAACAGTTTACGCATCAAAACCTCTTCGAGTTTACTGGAACACGTAAAGTGGTCGTTCTGTACCGTTCATGCAAATACAGTTGTCACGAGCATACAGTAGCTTGTAAATTATGAAATAAACATGGACTTTACTCGGAGAACAGCATAATTACATGAATATTTATAATAATACGACATGTTGCTTGTGTGTTTGCTCGCTTGGAGTTCCGTTATCACGTGTTATCTACGATTCTCACGTTCTCTGTAATGTTAAAGTTTTGAGTTTTCTGTGTCGTGCTGTCTATTTCGATTTTGAGATTAATTGAATGACAATATCGGACTACCTTACATAAAAAAAAAATAACTAAACCAAACTCTGAACATTGTAACCTAGTTGTGTGTACACTTCACGTTTGTACAAAATACTACAGTGTGTTACGAAATTTTTGGTACAATATTGTGTACCAAAAAACGAAATGGACATCATAAACCAGATGTAGAACAACACAGAGTATACAGCACAGCAATTTAAAAACACAATACATTAAGTCTACGTCCCATTTGCTGTAAAAAACACATGTAATCCACTGTATACGAGTACTGATCTCACTACAAAATGCATACATTCCCCGCATATAGATGCAACGGTGCATACAATATCGCAAGAAAACTTTCAACGGCCACGAGGGACGCACCGGCTTCCCTACCGTGTAATGCTCTTCTGTGGAATAACTATGCATGAACGCACGACGCAACAACGGTCTGTAACTACAAATTGTTTGGCCCAACATTACCATCTTTATTAGTCGAGACTCTGTGTAATTTGTCCGGAAGCCAGCTCTCATATTTCCCGCACGGGTTTATTTAGGCAGACGCTATTAGCATAATACTGCATTACCGTACCCGCAGCGTCCCTCGCACGGACATTTCTCTACATTGTTCCGTGTGCAATTATCCAGATTTTATACGGTAAAAATATCGACGTTAATTTTCTGTAATTAACGTTCGCCAGTTGCATGTTGGTGCGATATTGAGTAACGAGAATTATTCAAAATGTTAATTTGCTAATGAACGTGGCAGTGGGCTTCGATATTGCTTTTTGTTGAATTATTTTGTCTGCTTGAGAGTAATGGTGATTTTAATGGTATTTTTTTTTGTCTTGTGGTTTCAAAAGTCACTTTTTAACACGTATATATCGGTTCTATTTTTATTGTAAAAATTTTATTGAAAAACATAATTTTACAGTTTTCAGCTTTTAAAAAATATTAAATATTCAACGAAACTAATAATTCAGAAAGAATCATATCTGAAATGCAAACAAAAACAATTTACAATAAAATAATCCTAATTACAAAAACTTAACACACAAATTCGCTTATTACTTTACCCAAACATTATTATACATTGAGCTTATAAACAGAACACTTCATGTTCTCACAGAATATAGAGAGCAATGAACATCGTCCTCACGGGTTTTCGCTGGAGTGTAGATCCGGAATTACAATCCTGGTCTGTGGGTGACCATTCTTAACATTCCAAGACTCCTTGGTTCCACGAAGAGCACGTAAAGCGCTGTTGTCATTCACACAGCTAAACAAACCAGTATAATCTGACCGGTGAACGTGCGGAAAGATCGTACAAAGCGAGACTATGGTAAACTGGTTTGAATAGCTCGGTGTGCTGCCGTGTGTACTAATATCTGCGACAGTCGAAACTCGTAGTACGAAATTGTGTCAACGGGTCCGACCAAGAATGTGGAAGCACCTTTAGTGAATTGTTAAAGACTTATGTGAAATAGTGATGTTTTAGTTGCATTTGGAGTTAGTATAAGACTCGTGTATGCTACGATTTTCTTCTGTGTCGTGGGTGCGTTTACAGCCATACAATTTCACATACACATCACAGCCAGACAAGAAACAAGAATTTGTAGATCACACAAAGAATTGCGCCTTGCAGAAATCGAACCCGCTACACGTTGCGCGGCAGCCGGTTGCCCAACAACTGCACCAACTATGCAGTCCGATTCAGTTTCAATATATATTTTTTTTTATTAGAAATCATGATTAATTGTTTTTTTATTAAATACATTGCCACCAAACATACAACAGCAATTTTTTTTCGAAAGATTGTTTCTTGTTTATTATCAATCACTGGGAATCAGTTTAATAGTCCCTACTAATAATACAGTGAGTTCCTAGTAACTGACTGATTTGGAAATCCAATTCTAGACATCGTGCTACCTAACTATACAAATAAACAACTAATGAAGTAGATTCAGCATTAATTCATAGTGGCTATAATAACATTAATGCTGACAATAATCTAATCATTGTGAAAATGACGATTTAGCTTCACATTTGAATGCAACTTGTTGAATTTGCGGTTAATCTCCCTACACTATGATTCCATGATCAATTCCCTCAACAAGTGAAGTTTAGATCATTTTAAAATCTCCAAACCGCATTTAACAAGACTGGTGATTTCTGCTCAAACCATAACAGTATGATAAGAATCCTTTAATCAGCAGTAGCCACTAATAGGTTGTCGATGTGATGATGATGTGTTTACCAAACAAGATCTATACGAATACAATAAAGCTGAAGAGTTTGTTTCAACTCTGGAACTTCTGGTCTAAATTGAATAATTATTTTTGTGTTGGATAGTGCATTTGTCAAGGAAGGTTATACGTAAAATATTACGCTATGACCAATAGGAGCCAAGTAGAACGAGTGAAACCGCGGGAAGTAGCTACTATGATATAAAACGAGCTAAATCTCACAAAAAATATTGAAAAAACAAACATCTTAACACCAGATACAACGAACTCATCATACGAGCGAAGCCATATGAAAAACCAATAGCAGGAGGGGGTAAATAATCCTCCTCCAACTTTCGCAATATCGGCTCTTACGGGATTAATTCATATCCTGATACCATAAGTTACATACTCGTATGAAAGTTTTATCCGTTCTGACGTTAACGAGTCTAGTTCAGCCTGATTTGACCTTCTGCAACACGTGTTTTCGATGTTAATTTCATGTGGATGATATACTGGTTTGATCTGGTTTTATCCAGCTGCTTCCCTTCGATTTTTGTCCTTGTGTTTTGTTGTGTAGATTGATTTAAAGTTTCTTCATTTCGGTTCTTCTTGATGGCGTCTTTGCTTTCTGTAAATAGTGTTAACTGTTTTTGCTTTGGCTTTGATTTTGGCTTTACTTTTAGCTTTAGCTGTAGTTTCTACAGCAATGAGCGAGAATATAATCTGTGAGCTCCATCTTCGGCCACATCTTCGCTTCGCCGTCCTGGCAGTGAGCAGGTTGGTGGCCAAACGCAGACTTATCAACGTTAACAAAATAACAAAAGCAATAATAGCATTTCTTATCACTTCGAGTTACATAATATGTGGTTTTGCAAATCTATAAAGAATATATTTAGCTTTCATGAGAACCAGACCGTCTTGATTCAAAAGCATTGATCTAGAAAAATATGGATGCTGTAAAAATAAACAAAACGCTTCGTCTCATCAAATAGCAATCATCGCTTTCATCTCTAATCGCATCTTCAAGAAATCAATGTATTGGTTTTCCATTGCAATTTCAAGACCCAGCAAACAGCTGTTCGCCAAAAATTCACCAAATTTCGAGCTCGAATGAGCACATCTAACGTTTCACATCTCTATTTAGCTGGCGGGCCTAATTACCATAATGCAACATTGCGACGCGCGACGATTTTGATTACATTGCCGCCTGACGCGGGGAATGCTAATAGACTGTGCATACAAGAGCGGTATGCTATTCGGAAACGTCTATGATTGTGGCGTAATGTAATATGCCATTTTCTTAAATGAGGTGAAGTAATTGTCAGTTTTCATTAGGGAATGGTGATGTGTTTCTTTGGGCTATGTTGATGTTGTGAGAGAGATACGAATTCTGAAGAAATACGTATATGGTGACAGCCACGTGGATGGATCACTTTGGATTAAGCTAAGCTTAGTGTGATTGCTGATCTTGGGGTAATCAGGTGCGCTGATTACGAATATGTACTTAGATTTTTCCTATCACCCTCAGTTTTTTTGAAAAATCCCTTTATGTGAATTCGCAAAAAAAAGACGACTTTACCAAGTATTTTTTTTTTATTACAATAAGGAAACACTTACATAACTTCAAAATATAAAAATACACTTAAGGGAGAGCAATAAATCAATAAATAATATTAAATATTGTTGTGGTATCTTGCTTTCTTTTCAGTGAAGCTCCTATTGTGAGATTTTCGTTTAAAATTGCGACTAGGATCATCTCGCTTTAATAGCCAACAATAGTCTGCCATCATTCTTTTATTCCACTTCCCTTGATAGCGACGTTCTATCTCCTTCAAATCCTGGTGAAATCTTTCGCCTTGCTCTTCACTTACAGCTCCCAAGTTATCAATGCGAATTAAGGAAGTGAAGTTTAATGCTCATCGAACATTCCACCAAAATTCTCAATCATTTTCTTCACAATTTGGTTCTGAGGTTCTCGCCAAAGCACAGGCGATAGGAGATCAAAGCTATTACTCTTCCCTTTTGACCACTTTCGAAGTTCACGAACACATGTCGTACAAACTTTATGCGGGACCCACTGTTTATCTTGATTGGCGATTGGTAGGCCGAAATACATATTATAAACGTTACTTATAAATTCGCTAATGTTATGCTGCTGTTTTTTCAGCATAAACTGCCCACAAATGTAGCAAAAGGTGTCCGGAGAGTTTAAACACTTTCGCGATGACATTTTTCAAGAGAGCGTTTCGAATTGCACGGAAGTACCTACTGATTTTATAAAAACAATGATGATACTATTTATACAAAAATATTAATGTAACGTCATTAACTCTCTTCTAACGATTTATGTTAATTTCAATTAAAACAAACGTTAATTGTACAAGAAATGAGGTCATTAGCAAATGAGTTAAAAATCGACCATTTTTTGATAATAAGGGCATGCCACTTAGTTAATTAAGTTATATTTAACTAATTTTATTTGTGAGAACATATTCATTATTGTCTACTGCAACCATTTAGTGTGTTTTTTGGTCAGTAAGAAACGATTGGAATAAAATATCAATTAATAACTGGGAAGGCCTATGCAATTTTTACAAAAAAAAACAATGTTAAATAACTAAAAATTCTGACGTGATGGAATTTTTTGAATATTTTTCCTGTAATCAGCGCCCTAAAATCTATCTAAATCAATCATCAAAATTAAAAGGGGAAAACCGGTGCAGACCTGTGTTATTATTATTAATCACCTAAATTGTTTATCATTAAAATTCAAAACTGTCTGCAGTAAATAGTAGAAATAAAAAAAATCTCAGCAAAAGCTTTTGTTTAGTGTAAATTTACGTCTAACTTTCGGGTTTAAATGAAATTGGGAAAGGTTTATTACATTCATTCCACCTGGTGCTACATTTTGCTATGAAAATGAGTGTGCAAATGAGGTTGAAAGTTGCCGGTGACACCGCGTCCACAATGAACAAAGACCCTTAACTGTTGCGCGAACAGAATTAGACGGGGACTGGAAGAGTTTGTTTAAACTAGTGAAAATGTGAGATGCAGTTTTTTATTTTATTTTACGTCTAATGAAAACTCATTTAATCTTTGAGGATTGTTGTTTAGTTCTGATATAGAAAAGGTTTTTAAAATATACAGCAAATACGATTAACAGACACCCGCAAAACCAGACGAGTAACAGTTGCGTTTTAAAAAGGAATACGTTCTTATCATGAAGGTTTGAAGATCTTATCAGTTCATTATCTTTTCTACATAGTAAACATAAAACAAAGTCGCTTTCTCTGTCCCTATGTCCTTTTGTATGCTTAAACCTTTAAAACTACGCAACGAGTTTTAATGCGGTTTTTTTATTTTTATAGACAGAGTGTTTCAAGAGGAAAGTTTACATGCATAATATTTCACCATTGCACCCATGCGAAGCTGGGGCGGGTCGCTAGTAAAATATATGTTTTTAAATTATTATAAAAGTGTAATACAATTAATCCTAAACTCATTCCGTACGCTTCCATTTCATTTAAATCTTCGACAATGTCGACTGTATGTCACAGAACGTAATTAAATGACTCGTGTGGACTCGCAGCGCAAGTTTCTACAATATGTACGCCGAGCTGTCGTCTAGTCGCAGAAGTACTAAGTAAGTGTGTGAGCTAACTATAAAAACTATGTTTTCTTGTTCACACGTTCAATTGTTTAGGTGTTGGCTTGGATTAATGTAGTTTGTAGTGGCAAAATGATGTTGATTGCTGCTTTCCTGTGAATTTCAATAACTGATCTTAATTTAAAATGTTTGGATTGATTACAGGTCTTAGTATGAGTTTGCTTTACGTTTAACGAGAACGAATTTAAATAGAAACGAGAACGCGTTCGGCGATCTGATTGGTTGGTTCATTCGCGCCGGACAATCACGGCGCCGAATGTGATCTCGTTTCGTTTTCGTTTGAGGTAAAGCAAACTCGGACAAAGGGTACTTTGGGCATTTAGGCATTTTTGACTGAAACTAAGTATATGAATAACTTCAAAAATCGATTTTAATTAAAAGGTTGAAATCGAATGTGAGCCTAGATTTTCAAAGTTTGCAGTAGCAAGCTATGATTGCTTGTGATTACAGCTATCATGATGCAGTTAAAGTAACAAAACTTTGCTTATATTATTTTCAAAATATTATTATAAAAATAGAACATTGATTTTTGTTTCATTTTTATCATACCAGTTTTCAATCTGTTTCTTTTTTGTGTATTGTATTGCGTTGAAATCTAGATTTTGATTTTGTGTATTCATGGAAAAATGTACATTCCAATTTAGTCGGTTGTAGGAATTATAAAATAGTGTGTATATTTCGTTGTTATAAAATCTTAAAAAAAAGGTTTTTCTTTCAACATATTACATTGCAAATTAACTAAAAATCACGGTTTACTCATGTATATTAATGGAGAAAAGCTCTACTAGTTTTGAGTCACAGAGGGACTCTCTCCTCTCTCATTAATTTTCTCATGTAAACCGAAATTTTTAGTTAATTTAGTACGTCTCACGATAGTTATTACATTGCATTCTAAGTCGAACTTACCAGACAAAATAAAGCAGCATTATTTGCATATAGCTGATTTACTAATGGATTTATATGAGTGTGGTTACTTAATGTATAAGCTTGCACGTGTCATGTCTCCGGGGAGTAAAATGAACGTGGCAATTTGTATAAAGTTTACCAGGAAGAAGTTATATGGCAAAACGTGATACGACTTATTTTATTTCTGAGTATAATTTAATGTCACGTGGTTTGGACTCGATTAGTAGAAATTATACTGTACAAACATTTTAGTCGTCGAAAAAAATAGGTATAGTTCTTAATAATATACTTTTGAAAAAAAAAAACATTTAATTTTGAACCAAATACATATTCAGTAAAAAGTAGAAAAAATAGATCAGTATATAACGCTTAATCCAACAGTCAATAGAGTAAAAAATCGCTTGTCACAATCATACAACATGCGCAACGCTTTACAAGAAAAATATCTTCTACAAATAATAATAATATTTCACAACTTATAAATTTTAGATACACAAACCATTTATTAACACACCAACGTGTTTCTCCGACGAAAATTTTCAACTTACCGTCGTCTTGGGAACGATTTATCGTTTAATATAGCTTCGTATAGCCTCGGTGAACCGCCCCGCGAGATACGATCCCACCTGACATTACTGTGAAAACTATAACAAACTTAATTTCGTTGATATGTGGGGGGCCTGATATAGTAAGTGATATTTCTTGGATTTTTTGTTAGATGTTCTCAAAGTTTGGAAGAGACTTTTCCTGTGTGGGAGAGCCATGCTTCGGCACGAATGGGCCGGCTCGACCGGAGTGATACCACGGCCTCACAGAAAACCGACGTGAAACAACGCTTGCGTTGTGTTTCGTTGTGTGAGTGAGGTTACCGGAGGCCCAATTCCCCCTTCCCAATCTTCCCCATCCCCGATTCCCGAACAACAACCCTTAAATTCCTAACTCCCAAAAAGCCGGCAACGCACTTGTAACGCCTCTGGTGTTTCAAGTGTCCATGGGCGGCGGCGATTGCTTACCATCAGGTAATACGTCTGCTCGATTGCCGGCTTGTTCCATAAAAAAAAAAAAGAGACACCAACCACCCTAAAATTCTTTACTCCCAGAAGACACTTTAACACCTTTAGTGTTTCGGGTGTCTATCGGCCGTGGCGACTGCTTACCATCAGGTGATCCGTCTGCTCGAGTCCCGACTTAAATACTTTAAAATATAACACTTCAGTATATGATAAATGGCATAAAGATCATAAGTTTACTTGGAATATAATCTATCGCTGTAAAAAAATAACTAGATCGCTCCAACTATTATTTTAACTCGAAAAATTACCTTATTCAATGATTTGACCTAATTACCACTAAATAACCAACATTTTACAACAACAAACAAAACGCCATACTTCACTTCAAACTCAACCGCCAATTCACAAAATGCAATGCAATTAAAAACCCTCGACCCTTTTAAAAATCGATCACAAAGATCAAAGTTGGCAATAACAATAAAGTACGTTCGATCAGCCATTACTTCCCGACCAGTATCAAAGAACTTCGGTATTCAAAACATAGGAACCTCTTTACGGCTCATTTACATTGAGTTTAAGCGGTCGTTATGTAGTACAAGTGCTTCCGAATGTGGGCGAACGATTAATGAAAACGCTCCAAACGTTTTACCAAACCTATATAGAACCATTTTGGTTTTACATGCGTTGTTGTTTAGTTAAAGTGAATGCATTCATTTTGCTATCTTGTGTGCAATGGTTTCATTATTTTGAGAATTGAATCCTAATTGTATGAATAAAGCATTTAAACTTAATTGTAATAAAATTATGTCAGATATTATAAATCTGCGTATGGCCTAGCGGGTTACTGTGGCTCCTATTATAAAACAGGAGTAGGAACGGAGTGGTAAATATCTGACTCTCTCTGTCTCGCCTCACTTAAGACGGGAGAAATCATTACATGATTTTCTCCCATTAATAATAAGGTTAAATCAACATCTAAATATGTTTATTATAAATAGACTTGGCAATTGAATCTTGCCACCGCTCGGTATTCAATTCACGACTTTCGAATGAATTGTTTATACACCTGTCTCAAATGTTCGACCAATCTTAATACATCGGTCTTCTGTTCTTGTATCTATAGGCATATTGAGAAAGCTATACCGAGGAAATTGGAGACCATAGATATGGAGTAAGCGACATGTATCAATTCAAGACACAAGGCATTCAATAGTGACTGTCATCAGAGTAACTCTAGATGCCAATTATGTATAGGATGGATCCTAGCAGAAACCGATAGAGTATTTGGTACTTTACATGGTGCAACTTCCAATTATCTTCGGAAACCCAATTATTGGAGAATACATGTCTCTGAACAATCGTGTTATAGCTATATATCTACTGTTCTGTCTTGTGGTGTGCTATCAATCGGAGCAATGGAAAATTATTATAGTATATTGGGTCTCTAACATGACGTGACTCCCTGTAGCTATATTTACTGCACGTTTTGCAGCTTTGGTGTGCGTTGAAGAAAATTCACCCTTGTCTTTATTTAGTTAGAGTATGTTTTTGGTAGCTATGTTATGGTTGGTGATTAACTTTGGTCTTAGGGATTTGTATTTTGAGAATATTAACCCTTTTTTAATGGGAGAAATTCAACCAATCACAAGGCAAGAGGGAGTGTCAGACTCTTAATGACTAAAAACCTCACTGTTCCTACTCCTGCTTTTCGAGTCGGAGCCCCAGTAAACGGCAGCTCCGGAGATAAAATAACTCTGAAAATCTAATGTTCAAATACTGACCTTTCGTTGATTCGACGACAACTTATTGAAGTGATTTAATCTATACTTATAATAAATCTGTAGAGAGGTCAATTCTGTACATGAAATATATTTCCAAAATAACTATCAGTGGGTGATTAGTAATCGATACTGACGCCAAAAATGCAATCAGAAAAATTTTTGTCTGTCTGTCTGTCTGTATGTTCTTTATAGAAACAAAAACTACTCGACAGATTTCAACGAAACTTGGTACAATTGTTCTTCATACTCCTGGGCAGGTTATAGTATACTTTTCATCACGCTACGATCAATAGGAGCAGAGCAGTGAAGGGAAATATTGGGAAAACCGGAGAACTTATTCCATTTTTGAAGCTTCCGTCGCGTGTGCAGCCTTAATGGTTAAAGCTACACAGAAATGATGTATGACCGAAATGTTCTCCTTAAAATTGCTTAAAAAATATTCCACGAGCAAATGTCTATCTTTTATGGTTGACTCACAATAACACGTATAACTCCCGATAGCTTAGCAGTTCGAAGCTTTCTGATTATATTTGTCTACCTATTCTTACGTTTATGACACTCATTCATCCCTAATTAAAAAATGTTAACATAATTACCCATAAAATAAAAAAAAATCATAGAAATCGGTACAGAAACACCAAATATATACATGAATTACGCTTAGTTTCTATTAAGTAGGTAAAGGCGTAGGTACCTAATGACTTTATTAATTATAGATCGATGCTAAACCAGAATATGTGATTAATTTTTTTGTCTTTCTGTCTATCTCTATGTTCAGGCATCACGTGAAATGGTTCGATTTCGATGAAACTTGGTATAATTATACCTTATTATCCTGGGCATAAAATAAGATACTTTTTATCCTGGAAAAATATGTAGAAAAAAAATCTTAATTTTTCACTTTTATACTACAGAACGCAAGCTTAACAGCAGTAGAGGGATATCCTTAATTATTATGGGCCTAGCCGTATTTGGCTCCAATAGATATTTATAAGATGTCATTGTTAGAGTTACTCAAAATGGAGAAATAAAACATCCACGCGAAGACCGACATCCACGCGGACGGAGTCGCGGGCGGAAGCTAGTTTTGAATATAATCGTTATTACTATTATAATGATATATTTAGCTACCCGTGCGTTCTTGTGACATGAAGGCATTTTAAAGTTCAATTTACAACTTAACGTACATACATAAAAGTTTCATAGATTTATATATTTATCCTTTAGCCAGCCTAGATATATTTCAAAACACAGGTTGTCTGTATTGTACGCACAGTAAACAATGCCCATCACGTACGTCGCTTGTCTCGTTACCCCTCGAAATGGATATTCTAGCTTTCAAAACTAGTTTGTAATTTTGACTTTGATTTACAATGTTTGTTTTGTCAAAAACATTGCACGAAGTATAATATTTCAACGCCTGGATACAATATAGAAATTCAAATACTAGATTTTGGTTTTTTTGGGCCTTGATAATGCTTTGACCAAGCGTGGTAATTAACGCTTATAATCTTTCTCCATGCGAAAATATTTTCAGGAATGCTGCAGTTGATGATGGTGATAATAAAATTAATATGTTTATAATCACTCACGGCCTCACAAAAAAATCGACGTGAAACAACGCTTGCGATTTCGTCGTGTGAGTAAGGAGGCTCAATTACCCCCTTCCCCAATATCCGCCACCCCCCAAATTCCTAGCAGTCATCAAACTCCTAACTCACCCATAGGGTCGGCAACGCACTTGTAACGGCTCTAGTGTTTCGAGTGTCTATGGGCGGTGCCGATCGCCTACCACCAGAGAGTTTAGTGCGAGTTTGTTTTACCTTTGACGTTTATGTTTAACGAGATCGAAATGTTACCATGTTTGGCGCACTGATTGGTTTGTTCATTGGACCCGGCCAATCAGAGCGCTGAACGCGGTAATGTTTCGATCTCATTAAACGTAAAACAAACTGCTACCGTACTAAGCTGCCAAGTGATCCGTCCGCAGGTTTACCGGCTTATCTCATAAAGTCAAAGTCAAAGCATTTATATCAATTAATACTTTATTAGGCACTTTTGAGACGTAAAACTAAATTGTCCGTCAGTCTCTGTCTGTCAGGGAAGTTAGGTGCTTGTTCTAAAGTGTAGCTCCGAATGAAGAAGAACGAGCAAGAAACTCCATATAAAAAAAATCATACTATTACCTACCACAGCAAAATATGCATTTGTTTTGTTTTCAATTTTATTTTTATGATATTACGTCTATTCGTGTGATTGTTCCTTTTTATGTAGTTACTTTAACAACCGATATAAAAACGAAGTTTCGTTAAATAAAAACATAAACTAGGTTGGTATTTGCGCATATTGCACATGCAGTTTAAAGACTTTAAAAAATAAACAATATCAATCAAAAGTGTAATTACTTTTATGACTCCGTAATAGAGTTGTGATTGGACCATTTTCATTATTGGCCCTGTTATAAAAGTGCAGCATAAAATATGTAGCAGTAACATTAATAAAATATTTATAACAGTTAAAATAACAACTATAGTTTATTGAAGTTTTATTACATTTGCCTCGTAACTGCAAACTGTATGTGGTTGTTGAACTTATCTGCTGGTTAACATTTTAAAAGAGAATTTGGCATTACATTCTTTTTGTTCGTTGATACCCAGATGTTTCTGTCTTTTTTATGATATTGTATGGCTAACTACTGCGTACACTAAGTGGGTTACCATTGGGGGTCTGTGGACAGCGAGCAAGGGTTGGTCGTCGCCCAATCAGAACCAAACCCGTACGGCAGGTCACATTCTGCGCATGCCTCAAAGAGCCATCAGACCACCACAGATGGGGCCCAGTAGGGCTAATGCTTGATCTGGAGCCTCGAACTACCTAGCAGGTTTACCGGGGCTCCAGCTCGAAAAACAGGAGTAGGGACGGAGTGGTTTTTAGTCAGTAAGAGTCTGACACTCCCTCTTGCCTCAACCAAGACGGGAGAAGCCGTCTAAGTGATGAAAAGTATTGTCACAGTTGAACGATATTTGTTCTGTTTTAAAAAGTTTTTGATTTTACATGTTAGACAAAAACCGAACAAAAATGAAAGTGAACTCGTTCAAAAGACTTAAAAATCACATTTGAATTCTTTATGCAAGCCGTTCCAACACAAGTTTAGTCAGACTAAATAAACCATTCCTGAATCACACGAGTCACTACACCGTTTCAATAGGCATGGAAAGTTCACAAAAAATATTGCCTACAACTTGCGATCCTGACCATTCAGTATCGTTTTTTGACACGGCACATGGCGGTTAAAATGTAAAAAGTCTAAAAAGACAATCCGAAATGGAATCTCGGAACTAGTGAAGCGGTAGTACAAACGATTGCACAACGAGCTCTACAAAACCAATTTGTCATGGTCTCGCTTTGTATCAACTTTTCGCACATCAGACGGTCAGTTTATACTGGTTATGCATAGCTTTGTGTGTCACTGTGTACATCTACCACCATTCGATATTTGTGCAGTTGAAAGTTAAAAAAAAACTAGAGATATTGAAAAAAATGGTACTGTATAACTTGGGATTCGAAGTCTGCTGAAGTGTAAAAATGTTATTTTAGGACTTAGAGCTTCGGTTCGAAGAAGCCATTATGTTGAGGGTTATAAGAATAGTCGGTTCTGTTTGCCAGGTAAGTCAATATTATCTATACCTAGTATACAACGTGTAACAAAAAGGGGGTATACATATCAAGTACACGTCTTCTAGGTAAGGGTTTTTTAAACTAATTTTTTCATGGTATCAAGTTATGAATTTTTCAAATCGCGCCGCCGCGTGGTTCAAAATTAGGTAGACAGGTACTAGGCGATCAGATTGACAGAATAAATGTTTCGTAATATTAGCGAGTGATCCCTGTAGTGTTGTGACACGTTTGTATGATTTAAAATCAAGAACCATGCGATACCAAGAATTTGGTACAATTTTTTTTTTAAACTTATTTTAAGCTGAAACTTCGTTTAGAGACTCTATTCAACCTGTATTCTTCAGGGCTTCTTGATGTATATGGGTATTTTGTTACACGTTGTATACATAGAACTATACTTAGATATACGTATACTGCCTTGTTGGTCGAGTGATCGCAAGTGCGACTGCCGAACAAGGGGTCTCGGCTTCGATTCCCGGGTCAGGCAAAGTATTACTGGATTTGTTTGTTTTTTGAAAAATTTCTCAATAGTAGCACGGAGTCTGGAATTCTACCATTCTACTTCTAACTTTTTCTATATGCTATACGTAAGTACTTTCTAAGATTATTTAGACACCACTGACAAACAGAAAAGGAATCATCGTGAGGAGGAGGGTCTCAAATCACCTACGCGGATTGAGCAAGAGTGATTACTCGGACATTCCCCGTGCACGGGGTAAGAGGTATTTGGTCAGCAGTAGCCACTTATAGGCTGTTGATTGACCACAACATCAACGTTTTCAAAATGCTTCTATATGAATATTGACATACATAGACTTAAAAATAAAGAGCCTTAGGATATAGCTTTGCAATCTAGCATGACCTAGTTTTGAGGACTAAGAAACGTAATCTAGTTCCGATTAACATATTCGGCATAGACCTGTTATTTGGAAGGCACGCACTGAATAGGTACGTCTGTCTGTCATCACCTTGTCTGTCGACACAAAATTGTTCAATTCAATTAAGTAAATTACAAATGTGGTGTTTAAGCCAGTTTGTCGTTACGGCCAATAGTTATTACCAGATCGATAGTATTAAGGTTCGTATACAGTAAATCAAAGAATCTTTTTATCCAAATCCTTCAAAAGAAGTGTAATGTTTTTTATAAATTTCTCTCAATACTAAACTCCTACATACTTTATTTAGGCTCAAGTGACAAAAAGTATGTAATATCGTTTTACTGTATTAACGACATTGTTTTTAGTAACAAGTGAAAAAAAACAATAGTATAGGCCCTCATAAACGTCATTCTAATTGCAGCATTAAAAAAATTACGTTATATAAAAGTGTGGGAAACCCATGGTTCAGCACGAATGGGTCGGCTCTACGGAGTAATACCACGGCACCACAGAAAACCGGCGTGAAACAATACTTGCGTTGTGTTTCTTTGTATGAGTAAGGTTGCCGGAGGCCCAATTACCCCCCTTCCCAATCCTCAATTCCCCAATAGAGAATAAAGTTGTAGTGGATACATAATACAATAACACGTAAATAATTTCCAAAAAAGAAACATGAAAAAAGCAACTTAAACAGTACAGACGATAAAACATAAAATAGATAATCAAGCTAGTGGGGTTCCCCGCCTTAACCATGATAGTACGAGCATTTGAGCAATCAATATACGAAATGGACTTCCTACACATTTTCTAATTACTATTTGGGGGACGACTAATGGTTCACGTCATAACGTTCTGAAGAATATTTTTCAAACTAATGTTTACATGTTCTTATAGTAATTGGTTTAAAATAGCATATTTTTTACCAGCTCAGTTTAGTTTTATTTTTAACTTTTATGAACTATGTATCTATATATATGAAAATGACTTTTGGTGTAAGTAAAAGTTATTAAGTGTAAGAGCGTACATTAAATCCATACTTCACAATTTCAATCTACACGCACAAAACGTTTCGGGAATACATTCATCATACGTACAGCTAAGGAATGGAATTCCCTGCCGGAGTCTGTGTTTCCTGAAGGCTACAACCCTGGAATCTTTAAGTCGAGAGTGAATAGGTTACTTCTAGGTAAGCGCGCTCCATCGTCGACCGCATCGTCGCTTCCCATCAGGTGAGATAGTGGTCAAGCGTGAACCGGTGTAGGCTCAGCTCGCCCCTTGGATCTCGCCCCTGATTGCCTAAGTGCATCAACTCGCCCCTTAAATTATTAGATACTCCAACTCGCCCCCGATTGTTGGTTAGTTAAAAGTACTGTCAGCACTCTAAGTTTATAAAATATTTAAATGAATATTTTTTCTTAAAACTTCTATAATGCCTTGGGATTTAATAGTGAAAATTGAAATAAAACTGCATGTGTAATAAAAACGGGGCGAGTGGAACATTTTAATCGGAAGGGGCAAGATCAAGGGGGCGAGCTGATACTACACCCGTGAACCTATAGTTAACATAAAAAAAAAATCAATCATATTTTTATGTTCCACAAATACAATCTTTCTATTATAGTTTTCAATGAAAATGTTAGGTAGAAGTACTTTTTTTTAATGGCGAAAAATATTCAATAAGTTTTTCCACCTTGCTGACTAAATAATTATCACTTCGTGCCTACTATTGCTTTTCAAGCCGCAGCCTCGGTAAATCCGCTAGGAAGCTCGCAGAATGAAAAACATGGCACTTTTTTGCCGAAAAATGCCCAAAATATGACAACAAGTTCAAGAGTCAATTGAACAATACTGCTGTCAAAAGGGCAGTTTAAAAACCCCTGTTAAAATTATTTGCAGTCATCCATCGATGATTGTCGGATGCACCCTCGAACCTTGTAACAATCGTCGGATTGATACTGATTGATCGATTCGGCGACCTTAATGGATCAGTGGTTCAGAATTTTTTACCGATTCGATTCTCATATAGAAATTTGTGGAGTTTTTATCCGTAGGTATCGATATTTTTCCGTTTTTAACGAGATACATTTTTTCTCTCTGACTAGATATGAATTTTTGTTTTTAGATTTGGTTTTGCTATTCGATGGTAAGGGTTTTTTGACTGATCTCTTTGAATGTAACCTCAAACTAGAGTTTGGAATTGAAAAGTAAAATTTTGAACAATTTTTCCTGCTTAAAAAAAGTTGCTAAAATTTTTGTGGTTCAACGTATCAGACTAAGGGAAATCTTTGTTTAACAGCAAATATCTTTATACCGTTTATTTATAGGATTTCAAATAAAAATAAATCATAAACGGTCTTTATAGAGAGTTTGTCTCTTATCTTCAAAAACCGAAAAAAGCGTCATCAATTCTTCCTTTTTTTTCTAAATATTCTGTCATATAAATGACATCCCTCATCTTTCCAAAAAAAAAACCTCCAAACCACAATGAAAAAGCTGTTTCCCCAAAAACTTGGTATCAAATTTTCCTTGTATAGGGGCAGTGGTACATCTTGTACTGGCTGATATATTTGATGAACCCGCCCCCTACCACAAGAGTATTAACTTTAATTGAAGGGACTCGGGTTCCGCGTAGTCCGTTTTTCATGTTGACTCACAGAACCCTGAACAAGTTGAAGCGTATTTTCGTGATCTTGTTATGACTCGAAAGATGTCCAAATGACTTATTTAGAGTAAATAAGATAAAAGCGTACGCCATTTGGCTTAGATGGGAACTTGGAGTGTTTCTTCGTTTGGGGAAGATGCAGAAACGTAGTGAGTAGAGATATTATCAAGATTTAAACAAATGTTTTTAGTAATGAGGTTAGCTAGAGTGTAGTATGATTTCCTTTAAATTATAGTTTTAAGGTCTTATAAAATAGCACCAGATTGTTTATTTTTTTCGCCACAAAAATATAACTTCTTATTATACAAGAGTGACCAATCTGATAATTATCAACAAAACTTAGGGCATTACCATTCGTATACACTTGGGAGCAAAGAAACGGATCCACTAACGTTTTTTCTTTTTCCTATCTTGACAAATATTTTTTCATATAAATATTTTATTAATTGGTAACGTATGTTGTATACAAGGCAATTCAATTACCTTTAAAATGAAAGTATTTTATTGAAAAACTAATATTTATTTTTTAAGTTATAGAGAGTTGTTAAAAATGAAAAAAAAAATAAACGTTAATAGCTCCGTTTCTTTGCTCCCAAGTATAGGATTAAAATATAACGATATCACTGTAAAAATCCTAATGAACACACATCGATGAACAAATCTTTCCTCAATCATTAACACTTCTTTGGCCCCTCTCTTTGAAGTACCTACCAAAGATTTCCAAGGTGACAGGCCGTGGACTTCCCTTACAAAATACAGTGAAGACAGGATAATAAATCAGAATTTAGACCTTGTTAATCATTTTAAGCCTCTGATTAAGCTTCTCAATTAAAACTGAGGGGTATCAAATGAGCTAAAGGACTTAATTAGTCGAGTGAGCACCGGCACACGTAAGAAGATAGAGTGGCTGGATATTTTTACGATTTTACCTAGGAGTTGCATGTGTGAGGTTTTATTTTAGTGAAGTTTTTCTGGGTAAAGAGTGTTTAAAAGAATAGCTGTCTTTCCGAGGCAGTCAATTATTACAAGTTATTTTGTGAAAAGTATCCTGTGAAAAGTAGATTTTAGGTACATTGAAAATACGGATGTCACATTCCTTTTCGAGAATTTGAATGTTATAAGTTCTGTGTAAACGTGATACTTTGTTAATGTTTTTATATGAACAATTGTATTTGAAGAACTCAATTACAGATTAAAGACGTACAATTACACACATACATAACCTTACGCCTGTCTCCCATGGTGGTAGGCAAAGACATTGGAAGTCCAATTGCTAGAAATTACATACCTCATTCGCTTCATCAACTGTCATCAGTCTTTTCTTGCACACACGTCGGTTAAGGGTACTTTTAATTTTGCCATTCTTTAATATATCAGCAACATCGTCGCGTAGTACTTTTACAATAAATTTGGTAGATTAAAACACTACATCGCTACGGTCTTTTGATTCCCATCGAAAAATTTGAACATTAAAATTAATTCCCAACTTCCCAAAACTTCAACATGAAAGAAAATAATCTCATCAGATCGACTCCATAATTCTACATCGGAATATTACGTCGTCATAACCGGAGTTGAGCTCCCAAAATAATTAATTAATAACCTCGACTCGCTACTCCGGATCGATTAGGCGAAAGTTTGCCTAATTGCCTCTTAACTTCCCGTAGATCCCGTTCAATTTGTTACTCGTTCCATTTGATTCTTAATTCCGTTCGATCAAGAAGGTCCTTATTAATTGTTTTTTAATCAACTTCATTATCCTCCGTGTTATTTAAGGAAGCATTCGTGTTATGTGGAATTGTTTCTCTAATTTCTCTTCCCTTATAGGAAATGTTTTCTTTTCCTCAAGTTGTTCGATGTTGGCATTCGTTTTTCTATTTCGATCTTCCCTAAGCGTCGTCAGATCATTCACTCCCCATTCGTTCCCATTATCGGTTCTTGTTTTAGCTTTTGTGTCTGCATTCAATTTCCTTGCATTTTCATCCTTTTTAACAATAATGAAGTGGATATGCTCTAATCTTATTATAATTTAAATATATTTAGCCAGATATTTTCGCTACTTAGTAACTCTATAGAGTGTTATATATTTTCCTTTTATTTTCTAGATTAGGAGTGCTTTTCCACCACATAGATGTGTATGCAGTTATGCGAAAAAGATGCGCAGTTTGAGTGAGCAATGTATCGATAATAGGGAAGTCATTTATAGCACGCATCTTTCCATATAAATACCGTTTCCACCAGTGCTACACTATGTGTATCAATGAATGATTGGTGAATGTCAAACGCATTCACAGCATCGCAGCATAGCACATGTCTGGTGGAAAAGCACCGTAAGTTTATTATAAGTATCATACAAGGCAAGAACGCATTTTTGATTACCTTTTTTTGCATTTTCATTCACTTTACCATGTACTGTTCTGATTTTAATCCTAAACGACTCACAATAGTCTAATAATCAAACAAAAATCGAATACCAAAAGGAACTATAAATTAAATAAACAATATTAATCACTCCCTTACAAATTCTTGACTCCAATACGATAATTTTAGTCGGTAACTGTAACATAAGTGCGTCGGTGTACCTAATAAATTACTAGTGCGTAGCTTAGGGTAATGTACGTACAGCAATTATGTTGTGGTGTACCGCAACGAGGACATAAATATTGATAAACTGCTTACATACCGAACTATTTTGGTTAATGTAAGGTACGTACTTGGATTATGTAATTATAGGGCTTTGCATATTCCTTGGGCTTTGAAGGAATATTTTGATTTATTTGAGAGTTTCAAGTTTCTCACTAGAAGCTCGAGATTCTGATAGTCAGGGGTTTTCGTTGTTCATCTTCGGTTTTGGAAAAATATTAAATTTTTGTGACTAGTATGAGAAGTGTCGTGATAAAATTTGAAAGGTTCTTGCTGAAAATATACTTTTACTAACCCGTTAGAAGAGATTATGCTATAGTGCTTAACTCGCTTTATTATTTTTGGGATGAAAGCGAAGTCATAAAATCGAGGCATTTCGGTTTTACATTCGTAAGGACGAATTTATATTAATACATTATTTATTAAACACGTAAAATATCGCACTTTATATAAAATCCGTTAAATTTAAAATACAAATGAAATATGGGATGTATAATAATCAATTCGGGAAACTCATTATCAATTTTCCACGTCACATTTATATAGTCCTGTTATCATTTGATTGAAGAACGTAAAAAAATCTTCAATATGAAGTTGACGAGCTACACTTAAAAAACGTTTCACGTTCTGTTGAGTTTTAACAAAACAAACGTTGGAACAATTCAATATAGGCTGCTTTCGGAAGGTTGATACCTTTGCATGTACGGACGGACCCATTCCATTCGGTGTATCTGTTTCCATGATTGTTATTGTATCAGTGTATCGTACAATCCACATTCTATTTTCCTTTACAACGGATCCGTTCCGAGGGTTTTTCGTGATCCAATAGTTGGATTTGGTGTTTTAAGTTTTTGTTTCGGGAAATCGAGAGGGATCTTGTTTTAATAGCTTGGGTAAAATCTCGAAGTATGTGTAAAACAAACAAATTGTTAGTAAAAAAACCTATATTATAACTTTCGTGAGACATACTAAATTAATTATTATTATGTTATCGGCTTACTCACGTAACTGTTTGACGTAGCAGCGCGACAATCGCCACGTCATGTGTCGCGGAATGCTGCTTATGAATATGAGCCTCTAGTGTGGCTTGAAACTACTCAAACAGTTACGTGAGTAAGCCGATAACATAATAATTAAAAAAATTCGTTGTTTAAAAATACTATTACTAGAAACTATGGAATACTACTCAGAGTTTAAATGAAAACACAGCCAAATTACGACATGTCCCCAAAAATGTAGCCATGAATAAAATTAAGCGAGTGAATGAAGGTGCGCCAGTCACAATTCGTCGGACATTTGGCATCAATAATTCAAACAGCCGGCCGCGATCTCGTCCGATCTCTGATTTATACGCGAACACATTCAATGTACGCATTCCTGATGGAATACTGAATTAGTCCTCGTAAATAAAGTTTTGGATTTTGGAACCTGATCGTATTTCAGATTGTGGGGATTAGAATTTATTTTGTTTCAGATAACATACCATGTTAAGGTGCGTCCAAATCTATCGAGCCTGACGTATTTACTAAATGTGGACGCACATTTAAACCATTATTCTCTTACATTTACTGGTTAGATGCGTCAGCATTATCATCTGAGGTCAGATCACTGTATCATTTTATTATTTTGTTTAAGGATAAGAAATTATAAACCCAGGTTTCCTCAAGATGTTATCCTTCTCTGTTAGTCATTGGTGTCTAAATAATCTTAGAAAGTACGTATAAACCGGAAAAAGTCACATTGGTACTTTGCCGTTGGTAGATTTCGAACCCGCACCCTCATACAAGATTGGGACTCATACAACCTTATGAGAAGCTTTAAACCTGCGGGCCACCAAATTATTTCAAATACGACATTTATTACTCTAGATCCACTTTAACATAAAATTAACACAAAATGCTTAACAAAATGATGTTATTAATATCAGAATAAAAATTACTTTATTCCAAGCCAGGAGTTATCTGATTATTAATAGAGTTAAAGAAACTGTCAGAGTTACAATTCAGATTTAATCAGATAAAGAAGTAATAGTAATAATACAAACCTTCTTTATAGTGTGGATCTTATTACCTTCTTTGCTTTGACGTTCAAAAATGCATTGCAAATGCTCGTCTAATTAAAATAAATGATTTTGGCTTTGACTTACGTTTTTCGTTATTTTTTTCTACCTAACCAAAGTTCTTAACCTCAAAAAGAAAGAAGTCTTACGCCTTTCAATTATATTTTTTTTATTCCAAGCTATAAACATATCGAGACACCTTTGACACACCCCCAAAAGAGATAAATGAAAACAGCTTAGATGAAAATGAAATAACCTGTGTAGGTGAACATAAAAATTCCAAAGTCATTACTATATCAGAGGTAGGGAGCGCAGTTGTCGATCATCAATAATTCAGTGGGTGCTCTCAATCCGTATCTCGTCGCGCCCGCTAACGAGATTACCCGGACATTGTACCTACACGCTTTACACGTCCGATACCGATTTGATATTTTACTCGACATTTTTTGGCAAGATTAGTGAATTATGAAATTGTTTATGTGTTTGATGGTACTTGGAAAAATGGATAGGCAAAAGGTTTGGTAAAAATGGATTTGTACTTATGCCTATGTTTTACTAAGAGATGTGACGAGTCGTAACTTTCACAGATTGATGAAGTTCGGTTCTTTCCTACTTCCTGGTCCTCCCTCCAGTTATTTGAAGTAGGGATAGTATGTATGTTGTCTTCTTCTTTCTACATTTTTACACTCTGACAATGACTGCAAAAATTCAACGAGTCCTTTGTTCTTATCTGTATATCAGCCTCTGCCAGCATCTTCGCTCGCGTTCCTGTGGGTTCTTATAACTCAAGTCAGCTCATACCCTGTCTGTATACGAAATTTCATTTAAATTCGTTCAGTAGATTTAATGTGATTGACGGACAAACATTCAAAACATACTATATGATTTATAAAAACCTTAAAGATCAAAAAACGAAACTGAAAAAGGCTTCAAAGTGTAAATTAAAACATAAACTACAAATTCTAATTGCAATTTTAACGTGGTTCCCAATATAATCAACGTGCCATATAATCTAATTGATAACTTCATCAGCTAGTAATGATATTGTTCCAAAACCAGTGTAATTTATACGGTTATTAAATTAAAACGACAATGCACTGAGTAATTCAAATAGCAAAGTTTATTTTATTTCAAAAACTCAATTGAATTTTACTGAAATGGTTTTGTACGACATAATCCATGTTTATTGATATTGAATCAACTTTTATTGATTTATTTTATTTTTATTAGCAGTGCAACTGTTTGGAAGAGTAAAACTGTTGTAAACTTTATTATTGGTTACATAAAGTACGTTTTACTGTGTAGATGTTGCAGTAAAATCTTGTTATACGAAGTTGACATGACATAAGTGGCGATAGTGGAATATAACAGTCACAGTTAATCTCATTAATTCTTTAAGCACCTAGCACAGGAGTGCTCAAAGTTCGCGTATTAAATAAGGAGGAGCAACCATGTGAATATATCGAAAAAATCTCGCATGTTCTCTGTCGCGCCAATACTTAAAAAACGACTTAAAAACATTAACTATTTAAAGACCCAAAACATTTTGGATCAACAAATCAAATTCAAAATATTCGCCATACTTGATAATCACACAGCAAATAAGACTGCACGGTTAGGGCAACTGGCTATCGTGCAACGTGTCACAGGTACCATTCCCTCACTCTACAACTCTTGAATCTTGATTTGTTGTTCTGGTCTGGTCTAGATGTCACTGTGAAAATAAAACGAAATGAGACAAACAAATGCAAAGAAATTCGTTTTCCATACTACAAAAATAATATAATAAAAGACGCTCCAATACTCGTGGATAAAAGCTATAGATTTGCATATTTAAGGCTAATCTTCTTTCCACCTTTTCTTCGAGTATTTTCTAGAATATTCCAAGATACTAATGTGGGAGCTCTAAACTCGAGTACCTAAGGAGTATTTGTTGTGACTGCTTCGTACACACGAGCACATCAAGCTATAATAACCAGTATAAGCTGACCGTCAATTGAGCGGAAAGTTTAAACAAAGCGAGACCAGGATAAACTGGTTTTGTATAGGTCGATGTGTACTCGATGTGTGTATACGGTGAGATATTTGAAGTCTTTTGGAAAATCTAGATTCATTCCGCATTCTAAGTGCTGACTTTACATACTAAATTATGTGTAGAATTCAAGATCTCATTAGAATTAGTGCGGCTTTGAATTGAAGTAAACTGTGAATCGTCATTAAGACTTATACAAATATACATACATGACAAAATACATTTAGGAGTAAATATTTTGATTTGAATCATTTTAATTTGGGTGATATTGTCTTCTAAAACTTTTCGTGTCGTTGTTTTATTAAGCTTCCTTGTTTGTGGTAGTTTTTTGATCCCCTTTTCACGACATTTCAGTCAATCTACAAATCGTGCACGCTGCTCATGACGATTTTGTCCATTAATATAATAAACCGTATTTTTTTTTTTTAAGGACACTGTTAATTTAGTATGTCTCACTAATTTGAAAAAAATATCTTCTACTGTCTTTTTTACATCTCAAAGTGTAAAAATAACAATAGTAAATAGAGATTAAATAAACACAAACTACTAACAATAGCTGTTAGTTGATTGTACAGCAATCTGGTAAAGTGCAAGACAATTGCTTACACGAGACTTTGAAGTTAACGCAATTTTATAATAATACTTTAGTAATACTCACATGCAACCTCTTACAATCACTGTAATGTAGAATAGGAAGTTTTATAGTGTTAAATTGAATTCCTTACCCCCAAAAGGTCGGCAACGCACTTGTAACGCCTCTGGTGTTTCGGGTGTCCTGATGGTAAGCGATCAGCGCCACCCATGGACATGGTATCTATCATAGATCAGGAGTAAGGACGGAATAGTTTTCAATCAGTAAGAATCTGGCACTCCATTTCTTAGTGGAAGGAGTCATTTGATGATTTACCAAAAAAAGCTTTTAAAAATCAAATAATCAGAAAAATGTTATTGCGTATTAAAATATATCAAATACATAACCTTACCAGATGACATACAAAAACTACCTAAATTAATACCCATTTGGCAGAGATCGAAAAGGAATCTTTTTTCCTAATACTCGATCCCTGGTGACTGCCCATAATCGGTATATAACTGGTCCTTTCGACTCAGTGGTCACGCTAATCTCTGTCTGTGAATATTGTAAGAAGAAAAATCAAAAGGTATTTAGGTCACTACCTCTTGGGTAGTTAAATAATTCAGGTCTGCTCAATGTCATCTGAAGATCACCTGATCTTAACTTTGAAACTAACTTAAGTTTCAAAGTGTTGTACTGGGCTATTTCAGTCGCTGTGCTATTTAAATAAATTAAAAAATCTTTGGAAGTATGGTTTGCTAGTTAATTAAAATGGGGTGTCATGGAGGTTTAAGACGCTCGCTTTAAATGCATGAGGTTCGAAACCTACCAACGGAATGCCCCTGTATGAGATTTTCCGGGTTATATCTACTTTCTAAGATTATTTAGACACAACTGACAAATGAACGTGAAGTAAAACATTGTGAGGAAACCTAGGCTTATAATTTTATATTAATTATAAGTTTGAAATCTTCAACCCCCATTGGGCAAACGTGTTGATTAATGCTCAAACCTTCTACATGTAAGAAGAGGCCTTTGGTCAGTAGTGGCCCTTTTATACGCTGTTCATGTGATGATATGATTATTAGTCAAATCACCTGAAGAAGGATCACTAAAAACAACAATGAGTTAGATAATTTTATGATTGGATGTATATTGAGCTCGAAGAAGTTTCGCGTGCATACTTAGATTGCACCTGTAACATAGTATTATTAAGGACACTGTCAAAAGTACCCAATGGTAGACGAGTTAAAGATTAATCGAAATAAATACTTTGACTTTAATTTTGGAACTTTGCTTTAAATTTTACCACGTAAAAACATGAAATCAAGAATAATATTCGAAGCTCATCAATAAATTCACTCCCAATTTAACAACTTTCATAGCATAATTTGTCGAAAACTGTATACTTATAATACATCTACGCTCTGTACATTACCATCTAGCGCTTCAGGCCAAAACAGGCTCAAAGTTGTTATGTTAATACTTTGTTATTACGTACTATGAAACATTACCTCTCCAACTAAGCTTATAAAAGATAGACTGGCTCCGTGAAGTTTGGCCACCGAATACCAAGCTCAACCAGAAATATGATACAAACTGTTAAAGTTTTAATTTAATTAGCTCTAACTATGTAGGTATAAAAGTTGATGTGTTTGAGGAATAGGTGTATGATACTGGAGTTTATTAATAACATAAACAAAGTGTGTGTAGTGTTTTTAGTAAATAATTATTAACAGTGCCTCGTTGGCCGAGTGGTTTATAATTGCAACTGCCGGACATGGGGTCTCGGGTTCGATTTCCGGGTCGGGCGAAGTATTACTGGGCTTTTTTCGTTTTTCGGTGGTATAACGGAGTCCGGAAATTGCCCCGTATGTGGCAATAGACTCACCACCTATTACATGGGACTTACAACATAAATTGTGAAAATGTGGGTGCATTATGTATCATAATGTGCAGCCTACCTTTTCGGGGATTTAAAAGACGTGACGTTGATAGCAAGGAAGTTTTGGTTTATATTGACTGGAATATTTTAAACTAGGGTAGTTAGTGCTAGTTTATGATTGATGTCCAAAACATAGAAGTCTCAACTAAAATCTAGAGGTTAAACGCTGAGTCACAACAAAACGCTGACTTTCATAAAAATCTGGTTAAAACTCAATATTAAGCCAAACGAAGTTGTGAAAAACTCAAAAGAAGAAAAGATTTCTTAACCGACATCAATTCATCATTAAAGAAATTTTATAGTTTTTCAACGAACGTAGTTTTACATTGACATGTTTTAGTACATAGGTTGATTTATCATAATAGCCCTAGACTTACTTCTTACCATCAAGATTTTATCAAATAGCTAACACGGTCAACGAAGCAAAACTGCAATTTCTAACAGTACCTCGAATAAAATAAAACGAAACTTCAGCAAACGGCCTGCAGACACAAAAAGTTCAGTCGGTTCGAAAATATATCGAATTTTATCGTTCCCACTAAAACCGTCACCAGAGGCTTTGCTTCCAAAATGTAGTGCGTTTGTTTAGAATAGATGCTCGGGTATGAGTCATGCCGTACGTGATATTGAACACAAACTCCACTACCATTTCAAGTTGTCCTGCCGTATTGAAATCTAACTACAGAGTTCGTAAACTACAGCTGAACAAGGCATTTCGGAAAATGTTTTAGAAAAGGGTACCAAATAGCATGTATTTTCAATCATAAATTTTCTAAGTACTCCAATTTGAAACATATAGTGATCTTGAATAGTCTCAAAGGCCGTAGGAGAATTACAAATAAAATTACGAATTTAAAAAAATCACGTGCTACATATAACTCAAGAATTGAACTTAAAATCTTGTTCGAAAGTAATACTTATAGCACATCTAGACATTAAAAACCAAAGCCATTAAAAGCCAAACTACGAAAACAAAAGAAGTAACAAGAGCTACACGTCCCAATCTTCAGAAAAAAATGTCATAAAAATGAAATATTCGAACATTATCGGCATAGTTTGTAAGTTCAATGATATTAGTGGAAAAATCTGGTAATTCTTCAAGCCCTGATCGAAACCACGTTTTAATTACTGATGGTAATCTGCTTTTAGTACGGGAGTTGGGGCCTTGGCGCTGTTTAGCTGAACGTCAAAGGGTTTCACGTCAAAGAGCTTTTTGAAGTTAAAGAGACGAACGTTTTTACGTTTTTCGTTCCTTGTCTAAAAGCAATTAATGTGTCCATCGGACTTGAAGGGGATTTCTCGCTATAGTTTTTAAGGAATTATTTGCTTTGTTTGTTTATGGACTGCTCTTTTCTTTAATGAAGTTAACAGTATGATGGTCCCGGTAAATTCTGTCGGTTTTTCTTGTGTATTTTTTTTTGTTTTTGATATTATTTTCAGTTTGGTTTCAAGTCTATTATAAGCAGGTCTGTTTACATGTAAGTAATGGATTTATAAAAAGCAAATTGTATGTGCTTTGACAGAATATTAATACCATTATTTTATACCATGTGGTTGACTACACACTAAATGAATATCATAAAATGATACACACTTTAAATAACAAACAAAATACACTTTAAACTATTTTACAAAAAAATAAAATATAATATACCTCTTTACAAAATGCAAACACAAGAATATACCTAGTAAATGAAAAAACTTTAAACTAAATAAAAATAATAAAGGCTTGTACGCTTGTAAGAAAACAAATTGCACCGTAAGTGAAATAAGCAGAAAAATAAAATCAACTCTTTTGTAGGCAAATTAAAATATTCAACATCATTCATTCATAAATAAAAAAGTTATGTCAAATTAAAGAATCACGGTCTTCCATTGAATTCATTCTTTAAATTCTAGATATATTTTTATTTCAAAAATTAAAAATAAGAAATAAATTATTTATAAATAATTCTATGTCGATCGTTACACGACTTCGGTTCATGTTATTGTTTTAATTCATCGAAAAAAGTAAATAAATAGTAAAAAGGTATGAAAAAAATAATATCAATATAATAAAACATTTAGTACAAAGAAAATGCTCTAACGGAGTATAGATAATTCTATGTCGATCGTTACACGACTTCGGTTCATGTTATTGTTTTAATTCATCGAAAAAAGTAAATAAATAGTAAAAAGGTATGAAAAAAATAATATCAATATAATAAAACATTTAATACAAAGAAGATGCCCGAACGGAGTATAAATAAATAATCCAAGTTGTCTTTATCCTCGATAGATGGCGTTGGGATCGAAATAGATCGCGCTATGGTTTCGTTACATTCATTTGGTTGGGTATCGGCCGAGCGCTTCGGTACTATCGTAGAAAAAGTGTATTATCAGTCGTATGATTATTTGTCTGTAGTGGTCCTGCTGTTTCGTATATTCTAAATTGGTTTCGTTGTATTTGTCAATAAATAAGTTTATTTGTTGGGTTTTCCTGGTTTTTTGGTTAAACTATTTAACGTAGGTTTAGTTTGATATCGATTATTAGTAGTTACTGTAGTTAGTTTGTTTAATAAAATTGTAAGTCTAATTTATAAATTAATTAGATTAGATTTAAGTCGTTTCTTTTAAATTATTTAGTTTAACCTTGGTTATTATAGCATAGAGGATAGGTTGTAATATAGTTTCTTTTTTAATTGTTATAAATTCGTAATTCGTAGCTTTCTTTAGTTTTAAGTTAGTTTAAGTCCGTTTTTAAACTATTTTTTCAATGCCCTAAGTGAGTATACATCTATTAAATTCAAACACAGAGCTCATTATGTTGATTTTTGAAGAGTTCCCTGGAATATCTTCCACATCTCATTTTTGAAGAGATCCCGCGAGATCGGGAACTATGTGGTTAAAACCAAAAATTTGCCGGAAGACACTATTCCACGCGAACGAAGTCGCGGGCAAAAGCTATAATTAATAAAATTCATATTGTTGGTTATGGAAATGCGTTAACGATGCATGGCATTAGAAGTATACAATACTCGTATTATTATTCCTTGAATACGCAAATTGATTACTATAGGTAGTATTACTATGATCATTTCAGTAATTGCATAGTTTGCCTGGAATCAGTAGCCTACTACGCTGCCAACATAGTAACAACGAAGATCTACATTGGTTACAAACTAGATGTGCCACTGCGAAGTGTTGACTGCAGGGCATCCTCTTGGGACGGAGCTGTCTATTCGTGTGGCCAATGTGCCCAATCGGAATAAATTGCTAGATGCGACATCGGGAGATTTGATGTTGTTCAAAATTAGACCGCACGAAATCCTTATGTTGTTTGGGTAAACAAAAATACAGGGTCATTTTAGGAGTTGAGCAAAACTATCTTAGTTATTTATAGTTTATCAAAATCACCTTTTGCAACAAAGAAAGTTCAATAAACAATTCTGCTTGACCCATTGGGAGAACACAACAAAATGTTATTTAAAACGGTTCATTATCGCCATCCAAATTGTATTGAAATATCACAAATATTAAAATACAATATTGAATTCTCTTTACTGTCGAATTCGACGCTCGAAATTGAGCCTTTAGCCCTCGAGATGAACCGCAATTCAAATAAAACGTCATTATAAAACATTCAGAATGACAGCGACACTTCGGACGTTACGTACTTTAAAAACAAATGAGGTTAATTAATCGAGGGATTATCCCGGGTTCCATTAAAATATATTTCACGAAATTTCTATAACACATCGCCATTACACAGGGCTGGGCAACGTGTGGTGATATAATGAAAATTGTTTAATTACTGAGGCCCCAAGCGGCCCGCGTTTCGTGTGTCGCGTTGAGTAGTTTCGGTACATTCAAGAGTTTTCGGGTCGAGTGCTTTTGCATGTTGCACGTGAGTAGGTTTTAACAAAATGGATGCCGCTGTGTCGGTCGTAAATCTTAAAATGGCGGTTCCCTGGACGCGGGCCCGTGATTTGGGCTTGGCAAAAAGATCGCATTGAAGCGGCTGAATGTTAACAAGTTGTCATTGATGGCGAACATTTTCGCAGTGATTGATTGGCCCGAGTTTACTAATGCCGTGTCTCATTGAAATATATGGGTTCGTATTTTCGTACAAAATAAACATTTTAAGAAGAAATCTTTTTTAGGAAATGTTCCTGTAAGCAATGACGCTAAGAACCCACCGTGTTAGCAGTACATTCGTTTCATAGAAATGCATGAAATTAATATACTTCTTTTACATTCAATGAAACATTTTCATTTCTAAAACCAACAATAATAAAACTTTACCTCAATAAACAAACTATCTCCCTCGAACACCAAATAAAAGTAACCATATCTGATATTGGCATAAAAATACCCGAAGCACCCAATCTAACACTAGGTACTCATAAGTCTATTGTACGATACGAGACTCAAACAAAATCGTTCACCGTAAAATTGTATTTTAAAATTCTACCAAACGAATACCACGCTTGAGTTTCTACGAATCTGTTGGTGCACTAACCGATATATCATATTGTTTTGACAAACTGCATTGTGTTTTTGTCCTATGGGTATGGTTCGTTAACCCCTGCAGGATTGTCCATGTGAAATTGGTAAACTTGGACCACATATTCTCTCTGTTTTGCTACATAAGCTCGCCTAACTTGTTTGCTGTGATGTTTTTGTATTCAATTCATCTGTTCCTAGCTTTTCGTGTTACATGCTAACAAAAACAGTTGAGTTATTCTATTCAGATGAATTTGATTTGTTCGATTTATGTAGTTACATTCGGATTTTTATGTGGATTGAATACATTTTTGGTTGCGTTTGGCAAGGGTTTGTTTGTACTTACAGTTTTTTTTAAACCGTCCATATAAGAATTATATTATGTAAATCTGTACTTTGTATTCTTATCTACTGGTTGTGCTTTCATACACTGTAAATAACATGTTTATAGACTGTTTACGAAAAACAATACAGCTATTCCATCGAGCTACATTAAAACTGTTATTATCCCAGCATAAATACACCATTTCAGACTTAAGCGACGATTTCAAACGTACAATCACAGCTTCGAGCGTAGTATTTTGCAACATAGTTTCTCGATACATCAGCAACAAAGATTTTTATTGCCATCATATCGGATCCGATAAAAACAAAAGCCAGTGAGGTTTTACAACTGGCTAGTTGCTTCGGGCGTAGGATTTCACTTTGGCTCACAATATAATTACGCCGTGTCTCCGGGCGAGCAAATAATTAATGGAGCGAATAAATCTTATAACTTTTGTCGAGTTTTGTTACTTGCCGTATTTATTATTTTAATACGGGCAGAAGTTTTTTTTTATCTCCGCCAAACGTCCGCATTTTCGGCTAAGTCGTTGCGACGCCGAAGTTTGTAAAAGTTTCCGTAATACTGGACTAAATATGTTTATAAATATGTATGGTGTTGCAATTCGGGGGTTCGGAATCAGGAGTTATGTTTGAAATGCGGTGGAAATTATTTTGATAGGATCCTCTTTTCATAATAATGGAGTTTGAGTTTTGAGTTACAAACAAATGAGTCTATGTAAATTTTGTTTTGTTTATCCCGTTATATGGCTGTGGTTTCCGTGTTTATTTATTTGTGAGTCGAAAAATTGAGGATTCCAAAACAATATGACACGCACGATAGCTGTGTTTTTTTATGGAATAGAGAGCAAACGAGCAGACGGGTCACCTGATGGTAAGTGATCAGCGCCGCCAATGGACACTAGAGGAGTCAGTTGATAATTCTATCTAAATTGGTGATTTTTTGCCTACATCCCATTGATCTGGCTTATCCTTAATTCACAAAAAATATCTTTAATAATACTAAAAAAATCTTCAAAATTATACACATCTCTAAATGTATGAAAGGTTAATAATAAAAGAGTAGTCGAAGACACGGGATGGTGAAACTTAAACGCGGGATCAAGTAGTAAAGTCTTTCGCAGAGGTACTTAAGTCGAGACCTCAACGGAATCAGTAATGGGTTCGTGACGAAACTAACGATAGATATTCTCAATAACATGCGGCCAAAAGCATCGGTTTTAGAAACCGCTTATTTTTTTCATATCGCTTGTATAAACGTTGTCAAGTAGGTATTTATTTGACGATTTCTCCTTCAAACGTCTTTGGTAATGATTGGTAATTGTGTACGTGTTCTGATTGTTTTGTGAGATTAGCTTGTTGTCTCGTTTCGCTGTTTTTTTTTTTTACTTTGAATTACATGGATTTTCTTTTTCTATAATAACTGTTGTGAGACATACTAAATTGACTAAAAACCACGGTTTACTTACGTATATTCATGGAGAAAAGTTCAGCCTACTTAGGCTGCGCGACATGATGAAGAGGTAGAGGAATCTTGACTCTGTTTCTGTTACAAAATTTAATTATCAAAATAGATAACAGATTAATTGTACAGTTACAGGTACAATAGCTTGGTTTCAAGTTCTTGCAGAATGTGACGCAGTTTGGTTCCGAAAAAAACAGCTTGTAAATACACTCACGACCAAAGGATAATCTTGGTACCGCGAAGTACCAAATACAACCTTATGCCACATTATCTCATGCTAGTTTGGCGTGAAACAGTAATACCAAGAAATAATTAAATACACATAAGTACCATAGAATTCTTTGATCACAAACCTTATCAGACTTTCACACGAACCAATTCATTTCCCACAAACGAATCCCAGTAACTGGTACAAAAGTCTTTCAGCTTCTATTAGCAAATATCCCGCGTAGTAGTTCAGAGTCGGATTAAGGCCCAGTGACCTTATTTAATAACCCAACGCAGTCAATAAGCCGACAAAATGAAATCGTAAATCCCGCCCGAAGGGCATGATATATTGGAGGGGTATTTAATTTGAATCCCAAAATATGACTATTGTCCAACTATCCTTCGTTATATGTGTTATTATTATTGTTAATGTCTTACATGTTATATGTAAAACATCCTATATATTTAGTGACTTACTTAAAATCCACCTTTTGCCGTGGATAAGTTAAATCAACTCTAAGAAGAATCTTATCTTCTTATATATCCGATTCCCCAACAACCCATAAATTCCTAACCCTCAAAAGGCCGGCAACGCACTTGTAACGCCTCTGGTGTTTCAAGTGTCCATGGGCGGCGGCGATTGCTTACCATTACGTGATTTGTCTGTCCGTCTACCGGCGTGTTCCATAAAAAAATTGATGGTATGCCCACTAAGTGGACTGAAGGCATCGTCAGAATCACGAGGAACTAGAGGATGTAGATGGCGGCTTGTCATTCTACGTAGAGGAATAAGGGTGAGGCCTTTGATCAACAGTGGACGTCTTCCTGCTGATAATGATGATAGTAATTATTGTTATCGTCATACAAGTAAACGAACGTCTGTCTTATTGCCACACTGCTATTTATTTCTTTTTTCTTCACTTTTACGTCAGACTAAGCGCAATGAAGTGTCCCAATTTCAACTTTCTCAATAGCAAACAAGTGAAGAAAAAACATACGCATTACAGCAAAGGATGCACAAAACACATTTGACGAAGAGATAGTACAGAACAATTTCCACTCACCCCTTTGGAAGATAACAGGCGTGTTGTCAACTTATTATATCATATCCTTTGACCAAAAGTAAAAGCCAGTAGATATTTTCCAACAATAACTCGTACACTTTGAACAAATTTCGGTATGATATGAGAAAAGATTACAATAGAGGCGATCAAAGGCGAATGTGGAGGAAATAGAACTTCCTTATAAGGATTGTAGGGAGTAGGAAGAATACTTGTTATTGGGTAAATCATGACTTATTATGGAATATAATATAGTATGGGGAACTGACAGTTGACTGGCTTCTGAGTTCTGTTGTAATAGAGGGAGAATTGTGTGTTTACGAGTGGCAGGTGTTTTAATGTCTTGTCAGAATTTTTGCTTGAGGTAGTTTTTTAAGTAGTTTTAACTAGGATATCGAAGATTTCGATTTGATTCCTTTAATTAAAAATTCCAATTTATTGACGTGTACTTGTAACTTAAAAATAAAAATAATTTATTATTTACCAAAATACTCATTAAAACTTCGCCTATCTAAACCTTCATAGTTGTACACTATCGAGCATGAGATTTCGAATCAATCGTTCGACCAATAACACGGTCGCCTAAATACTGTAGCACTTTACCCTTCCTCTACAAAAAATAGACAAAACATATGTAACAAGATTTTGATCTACGACAGAACATCGGTTGAAGGAGCATCACAAAATATAAAGCCAATCCGTCCGCACACGACGTAAGTCAATAAGGTTCCGTACTTACTTCCCCCCGTAAAATTGGCTTGAATATCCACGTAGAAATTCACATTCAAAATTATATATAGAAAGAGCCAGTCATTGGGAGGCAATATGAGTCCGCCAGAGCACTCAGTCAGATTGGAGGCATTCTCAGGGCTTTCGTGTAGCGATCGGAAGCTTTCAAGATTTCCGACATTTTTCGCTTGAATAATATCGTCTATAAGATCTAGGCTAGCGTCTACTTTTATTCTAATGCTGGTGTTTCGAGAAAACAATAAAATTTCGCGAATATTTTATCTGAGATTGCCGTTTTATGTCCGTAATTGCGCGCGGGTAATAGACTCGTTTCCCGTCGTATAAGGTACCTAGTCGTTACCGAATTTTAAATCTTCACATTTGTTTCTTGGATCCAGGAAATTGTGTGAAATATTATCGTGGCCATTGTAATATTTGCTACTTCATTTAAAATGATATACATTATAATTATTATTTATTACATTTTATTTCTTTTTTTTTCAAATGATTTACTGTTCTATTTTTAACAATAAAACCACGAAAGAGATCTTATATTATACATAATTACACCAGTAATAATAAATGATACAGAGAAATGGCTACAATTGAACAATTTTCCTTGTGGAAATCATTTAATTAATTCGCCTACGACACCCACGGGGATTCATTGCTACCAGCTTAATAATAATAATAACAGATACTCCAAGTACAAGTACAGATACAGCATAATATGGTAAGGTAATCGGATTCTATATTATGTTTTAACTTAATTACAGAGCATTAAGGTTGAAAATCTAAAAACAAGCCTGCTGTAATTACAGTGAGATATTTTTCGAGGAAGTTGAATTTTTTGACATACTCGTACATATAAGGAGTTTAAAAGTATCTGCCATGGCTATAATGAAAGGAGAAAAGACTCATTCGTAGATTTTTATATTTGAAAAAAAAACCCATCAATCAATAATATTTTTACTATTGTAATCTTCAAACATAACACTACCTCCCATTAAAGCCGTGGCAGATAATTTTAGAACACTCAATACTTTCATAGTGATTACAACTGAAATTTTCAATAGATTCTACAAATAACATACAACGCCATATCCTCTTTCAAACCCATTACGAGTAAATGCATCCTACATCCCCCCCACCCAAACACACAAAAACAACGGTGATAGCACAAAAATTAACGTGCATTATTCGCATCACGAACACAATAATCCTTTTTAGCCGACACAATAAACGGAGTTCCCAAAAAGTACGGCCATTACGCAAACTATGACAGCACACGATCCACGTAATCGGTCAAAGAACTCGGTGTCACGCGATTCCCCCTAAAACTTCCGGACGATGCAATACACCCTTTTAGGAAGAATCGGTGTTTTTTTTTCTTTTGATGATGGTGTATCTAATAGTTTTGTTTTAAGCAAGTAAAGAATATAATATTATGATATTTTTTGATTATAACCGTTTTTATTATAACTGTTATTGTTATTAATTTTTTACGTCATTATAATTATAACATATTGGATAGAAAATACAGTTTGTTTTTGTAATATATTGCAATGGTGTGGAAAATTTAATTAAAATGATGGAATTGTGAATTCTATTCTATGTTCATAATTTTGATACTCATATATTTTTCTTTTGTTAATATTTTCACAAAAATGAACGTAATGAGTAACGAATGTAGTTTCTCACTAGTTCCCCTAAATTCGAAGCTACACACTGGAACGAGCACTTAGCTTCACTGACGACAGACAGACTAATTTATTTATCTCTTTATTTGTTGACATTTTATAACTACTTATTTATGATCCAATTGGAATACATGCTTGGACTTTAATAGTGAACACTATTGCACGTAGAAATAACTTACATTAGTCACAAACTCATTTCGCTACGGCCTTCCATCCAGCCTTTCAAAGATGCTATAAGAACATAAAACCATTACAATTCCCACTCCATACCAGCCAGGATTTTCACAGAATTAAATAAACTCACTATTAGCACATATAAATTTACACTGGCTCTAATTAAAACTCGATAATTATGCAAATTGATTCCCACTGCGGAACGCCATCGGGACACAACGACCTAAAATAATTCAAATGGAAAAAAACTCGACTACTTCTCAGTCCTCAATCAAACGAAAATTTGACGCGTCACCAATAAAAAGGTCTATTTTATTATTCACTTAGGAACTTTTAACGAGAAAAGTTGATGTTTAAGTTTTCAACTTTTTAGTAGACTTTTGCTTTGTTGAATAAAAAATACATGAAGTTGTCAGGTTTTTGAAACTCATCACTGAACGCAACGTGTTTCAATGAAGTTGGGAAAATTATCATCATCTGTAGTCCTTTTGAATTTGGAAGAATATGCGAATTGAAAAGAGGCTTTGCATAATGGAAAATTTAAAATAATAATTGGGTCCAGATTATCTTGTGCTACTATGAAAATGTTATTGGGGGTATTTCAATTTTACTCAACATTAAATCTTCTTAAGGATCCTTCTTTAAGGATCTTGCGACTTCGATCTTCACATAGGTAAGAAGGTTGTAGTTTTTTTTAATTGATCTTTCAGACATAGAAAATATCAAATACTTATTACGGTGCTTTTCCACCGGAGATATATAGCTATGCTACGAAGATATAATAGCTAAGCTGTGACACTATGTGACAGTAGCTGTGCGAATAAGATCTGCTATAGAGACACACTGCCGCAAAGTAGCTGGGAGATGAAGATGCCAAGCTTGAGTATGCCATGTATCGACAGTAGGGAAGCCCGGACGCATCTATCTGTATAAAAAAAATAGCTAAGCTGAGTCCACCAGTACTAAGCTTCACCACTACTAAGCTATGTGTACCAATGAATATGATTGGTGGAAGCCAAACGCATCCACAGCGACGTAGCATAGCACATCTTTGGTGAAAAATCACCCTTATGTTTTCTGATAGAAACTATTTTTGTTGTGAAATAAAATATGATCAAGCGAAACAAAATTAAATCATTTTGAATTTATTTTAATTACAAAATGAAAACACAAACTTTGCAATTAATCCACAATTTGTAATTTAAAAGTAATGACATATTTTTATTAACCCATAAAATATTCAGTTTCAACATTTAAATCCTTCATTCATAATAAAGTACTTTACACATTCACAATAATAAAATTTGACGATTGAAATTGCATGGTGAGGTTTAACAAAATTTATGTCTTATGGGTTAGTGATAAAGTTTAAAATTGGTTATAGTTAGGATATCAATTTGTGTTGGTGGTTTTATTGGGTCACGTTAGGTTTGTGAGTCGTTACAGGTTCGCGGACACGGAATGGGCGTGCACTTCTGAAGTTATATTGCAAGTAATGTTACTGATATAAGTGGATTTAAATTACGTTAAGGAAGATTTATGGACTTACCTGCTAGATTAGTGGACTTTTGCGAAGTTTTTGTTGATAATGGACTTAATGTCTGGTCAAGGTAAGTGTGGGGTAAGTTTGGTAAAGTCACTGACTATCTACCTATCCTACCTGCTGAGGAGAATGAATTGAAACTAAGTATTATTGAAAATTTGTTTCTATTCAATATATAAAATATGCAACGTCACTCCTCTTTTCCCTTATGGGGTAGGCAAAGGTGCACATTACGGCACGTAATACCACTGTACAATGTACACCCACTTTTCATTATTTGTGTTATAAGTCCCATGTAATAGGGAGTGACCTTATTGCCATATAACGGGCACAATTCCAGACTCCGTGCTACTATTGAGAAATGTTCCAAAAGCCCAAATATAGATTTTGTAAAACATTTGTTACCATTACAAAACATTAAAATACTATTCAACTAAAATATTAAAAATAGTAAACTTCTTTCCAGTAAAAATAAAATACTCATTAAAAACAAATAAAAACAAAACCGTCCACTAAGGACTATTTACAAAAACAACAGAACTATGATTTATGAATGGAACACTTTGTAAATGTCTTTTAAATCGTTTCGAAATAATTGAAAGGTCGGCAAAGAAAAGAAAGGGGTTGTCCACGTTTGTTTTGTTTTTCCTTATCATTGTGCTCGTGATAAAATGGAGAGAAAATCCCATTTTTCAAGAATACGGTCCCTGATTCGCGATGGGGGAAACACAAAGCATTTTGGGTACCGTCGATGTGTTGTTTGGACACCTTGGGTAAGAGGAAATATTAACCATATTTTTATGTTGTTAGCTGTACGGCACCAGGGTAAGAGGTTATTTTTAATGTAATCGGTATTATTAGAAAGTTTGACTGAAAAATCTAATTGTATTGTCTACAGATGTGTCTATTTGTGTGATATGTATTTAAAGTACAGTACGTGTCATGTATGGGAATTATGTATGAAAAGAACGATTTGCAAAAGAGAGAGAGAGAGAGAGAGTAAAGCCTTTGAGATATACTTTTCTTTCTTTTTTTTTCTTTCTTCATATATGTTACAATTAATTAATAAAAAATCAAACTTAATTATTCTGTTTTTTCGACTTCAAACACGTAGTTATTTGACGAGGAAAGCGACTAATAGCAACGCGACTGTCGCTGCATAGTATGTTGCAGAATGCATTGCTATTCTAGCATGGCTTGAAACTAATTACTAACTAAACTAGTAGCTACTAAAACAAAAGTTAATTTAGTTTATCTCACGAAAGTTTTATTAAAAACATCAAAACATTAATCTGTGATCTAAAGACAGGTAATTAACTTAAAGATTAAAACAGCTCCTAATTCCGTTAAACCTTTTGATTAACAAAAGGTAAAAATTATAAAAAAGACGGCAATCGGTCATCCCAAGCTTTTAATCTTATTATGGACCAATCATCTTAATTTTACCCCTAACAAATGGGTTCCTTTTCCCTTTTCCCAATTCACCCCATAACACGATACCCCATGTAATTCCCGAAAGGCTCAACATTATGATAAAACCATTTTTAACAATTTGTATGAGGAGGCACGCCCATAAAACATGATTGATTACGGTACATTCAACAACAATAGTAGACGTAGGTAATTAAATGTAGATACTGATTAAAAATGTCACGCGAACCAAACATTTTTGTGTATTTATTTCATGCGTATTATGTTAAAATATTATGTAACTTATTGTACTTGCGGCTGGAGGTGAATGGATTAATTGGCGGCTAGTTACAAGATTAATGTGCTGTTTGTATTTGAAAATAAACAAATCTCACAAACTTTTATTTTTGTTAATAGGTACTGAGATTATAAATTAATTTTCTACTAGCTGTTTCTTTTCGCTGTTACTCTTAACCTTCCTATACTCGCGCATTGGTCTGTGAGACCGACGAAACATTTTTTCAATTTTTTTTTGTTTTTGGTAACCCCAGCGACTCCATTTTTTTAGTAGCTGCCGGATTCGTTGCCAACTTCATTTTAATGCACGCAGTGCGTTTGTGCGAAACGCACATGTTGGTGTGTTTGACGCCAATCGGTCCGTCAGACCGACGCGAGTATAGGCGTAACTTTTATCGTTAGTATAAAAGTAGTATAAGATTGTTACTGTGAAGCTGATAACCAAGTGAATCTGTGATTTACATATCTTATAGTTATTGTTTTTTAAAATAATAAAGTTTATTTGAGTTTTTTTTTTGAAGAAATATGTTTTAGTTCTGTTTACTTAGTACATAAGAAAAATATGTCAATTTTGAAGGCTGTTTTGTATGAGACTGATAGTCAAGTTAAATATATAATTAACAAGTTATAACATGATATGATTGTTTCATTATATCCTCTATTTTGAAAACAAAATATAATCTTTATAGGTTTTCATAGAAAAAAAATAAATGACAGCAGTTCAAACTATCGGTCTGTGAGACCGCGCGCGAGTATAGCTGTAACAAAAAATCACGCGAGTATAGGAAGGTTAAATAACTTCCATGATCTATCTGAGTACGTGTTATTATCTACCTTCCATATAATTACAATATTTTTACTTACCTAACAGAAAACTGCCCAATTACCCCCTTTCCAATCTTCACAATCACTGATCCCTCAACAACCGTGAAATTCCTAACGTTGGTCCTGTTACCTAGCTCTCTGGTGTTTCAGATGTCCATGGGTGACGGCAATTGCTTACCATCAGGTGATACGTCTGCTCATATACCGGCTTATACTATAAAAATATCATATACACATGATAGTTATCACCAATTTATAGAGAAAGTAACAAAGTATTAAAACAAAAAAAGAAATTGAAGATGGCTTGAATAAGAATACCCCTAGCATGTAAACAAGTTCCCTACATAACACGCTACTAAATAAGCCTCAAATTCTCTTGTCACAAACTAGACAAAGTTCACAAATCATGTTGAGGTACGCAGGTTACGCTAACTAGTGCCTAACTTTGTGCTGAAGTTGTATGAGAAAGATGAACAATGCTAATATTTAGGTGAGATAGTGTTAATTTGTTTTGAGGATAATAGTTATTAGATTATTCTTAGTTATATAATATTATAGAGTTTGGAAGTTTTGTTGAGATGTTTGTTTTGATGATGGCATTTATAAGTGTGACTTTTGTAATAGAATCTAAAAATAGACTTCGAGTCGTGTGTGTCACAGACTTATGCACGTTACATACTTTACGATTTAACTGTGCACTTTTAACTTTACAGTTTTATCTGTTCTTGATTGCATTCAGTTAAATCTGTACATTTGAACTGATAAGCGTACACTATTACCGAGAATTGCAGATTTTTTTCCAATTGTCAGTTGCTACTGAATTTTGCTTAGAATAACTCCATCAGGGAAAAGTTAGAGTTACATGTGTGTATGTGATCGCGCGCTATATATTAAAAAGAAAAACTTACAATTGAATGCGTATATATGTATACTAGTCATAAAACGACTACAATTATCTAGGTATGAGTATGATGTCATGTATGAAACACAAATAGGAGTCCAGAAATTCTTCGACAAAAAACAATATATATAATATACACTTATAATATACATCGTTCTCGGAAATTTCCAAAGCTACGGGAATTACTTCATTAGCAAGTTACTTTGTACGAGATAAGATCATGAAATTCATAATTTCATAAGTACCTATTAAGTAGATCGTAAAGATCTTGAGTTAATATTACTTTACTGAAATAGTGTCGGCGTATAAAATGAAACTTCGGCTGTTATTTATTGCCATTAAGATAGCTTTTGTTCGTAAAAAATAGTGTTTATGGCCAGGATTTTTTGGTTTTAGCTAAAAGAAAAGAACAAAGATTTAGTACCTACTTGGATTTTTCTTGAGTTTCAAATTATTTTACAAAGTAATGGTTCTATTGCCATATATCATATTATGACCTACTGACTCCATGTCTAATTATATTGTCGATAATTTGGGAAAGTATAAATCTTACTTTATTTTTTTTATGGAATAACCCGGTATACGAGCGTACGATTCACCTGATGGTAAGCAATTGCCTCCACAACAAAGACAATGCAGGCGTTGTTTCAAGTCGGTTTTCTGTATAGGGTATATTTATATGAGACAGGTGAGAATCGGCTGTTGGGAACGAACTGGCACATTGTATTTATTACGCATTCACAATCAACATTGCGTAGCGCATCTAACACCTTTATACATAGGTAGATATAGGTCCTACATACGCTTGCAACAGTGCCGAAATATCGAAAACTCATAGACATAAATAAACATGGTAAATATCCTGTCTTAAGTTCTAATAGTATTAGTGACCGTGCCAGTTTAAAAACTTATAATGCTTCCAAATTCCCGACTACTAACAACACCGCCATGGTAAAAACAACCTTATTATCATTACAGACGCAATAATTGTGTCCCACTTTTGCATCAAAATGCGAAAACCAACAATCGACTTTAGCTTATCGTACCTTTACACCCGAATTCTGAATGACGTTATAATACATTATTTGAATAAGATTAGACGGTTAGAAATTAAAGTAATGCTTCCTTCAAAGCCGTTCCCTTCGGCTTATCTCTGAGAAGTTTAATTATTGGATTTTAGTATCGCTGTTAATGACGTCACGGATTTGTATCAGTGTTTTTGTTTTTGGAATCGTAGATGGCTATGTTTTAGGTGCTGGACTGTGAAAGTAAATAAAGAAGTAAATGATTTTGACTTATTCAATTAATAAAGGTATTATAAGAACCCTTATTGGGCCCTTTTCAGGTCGTCTGTCTACCTTAAGAGTAGCTCTATAATAGACATCCTAAGCGGTGCTTGTCGGTATATGCCAACTAGTTTTAATAATTCTTATATTTATAATGTAACCTATAATCTTTTGCTTAGCTACAAAATTACATTAAAAAATCCGACCATTCAATACGCCAATGCACTATTCTGAGAATAACCGACTATTACCTTTATTAAGTCTAAAATACCAAACGAGCATTTCCCTGAAAAAAAAAACATTAACTTACCATCGCCAGTCAATAGCAAAAGCTAACAGCATCAAGGAAAAAATCTAGATAAAATAACATAAAATATATCAATTTACTAAGCGATATTCTATTACCAACTTTGCTGCAATTTTCATTAATAAAATCTAATAAAAAAGCAGCGCCTCTGATCGGTACTCCATTAATTAAACATGCTATGTAAAGAGGTGCTCTTTTATAAGACTACGTCAAGCCGTCTAAGTAATTAACTTGTATAAATAAATTGACTTCGGGAACATTATGAATGGATACCTACTTGGCTTTCAATGAGCTAAATCCTTATGGATACCTTTAGATTAGAGGATGATTACAGATTTATAAGGTGGAGTACTTGATTTTGTTATACTTTTGGCTTGTTTCTGAGAGTTTTGTCGTTTAGTTTTACATTTAATTACAGATACAGTTGCTACAGAAATGGAAATTCTTCGTAGAATTGTTGTTGGAAGTAGAAATATATAGACATTTTTAGTCATGCATACAAACCTAACCTCAAGCCTGTTTCAGACAGTAGGCAGACTATGAAACGCCATTTGCATTAATTTTGCCCTTATTTAATATATGGCCAATCTGGTCGATACAATTTGTCCATCTAGAACACTCTCTACCGACGGTCCCATTCATGTCCGCTCTGTAAATTTTTGATCATTTAATTGTATTGTAACACTTCATTCTTCAGTCTTCTGGTACTAGGTCATTATTTTTAATTCCTAGTTTACGTAAATTGGTGACATTGCTTTGCCAACTAAAACTGATCGCAACGAAAAGCACACAATGCTAATAACGTGATTTGTTTTATTATGTCACTCTCAGATAATTTGCATCAAATTGTTGACTAATTTTCTTCTAAAGAAGCAAAACATCAATAACATGTAAAAACAAAAGCCACATTCAGTAATAAAAACTGTAAAAAAATCCTTTCCTTTGATAACATCGAGAGGCAACTATCGAGACGAGATTTATCCATATTCCCGCAGGAAAATGTGAAATGGGTCACTGAAAATTTGATGCAAATAGAAGATGCTTAGCTTTTAGCAGCACGACGTTGTTTTATTTTGAGCGGAAGGTTTAGTTATTTTTTTCCGTAAGTTTCTAAAAATATTTAGCTCCCTGTATTTTTAAGGCTTACAGACAATTTTGGACTAAATGACTATGAATAACGGTTTACTCACGTAAATATATTGAGAAAACTCTACTAGTTTCGTATGCTGTTTATAATACTCACGAAGAGTCCCTCTGTGAATCGAAACTAGTAGAACTTTTCTCAATATATAGGGTGTCCCAAAATTAACGCAAGATTTGAATTAAATAGAAAACGCCGTTTTTAGTCTTTTGATAGTTATATTTTTATTGACTCGTAAAGTACATAGGATAGGGTTATATATGGAATTACACATCGGACAAATGGCCTTCACGGCTTTGTTGAAATTTGCCATGACCATTCTGCATAAATGTATTGTGTGAATGTGAATTTCGTTGATGCAGCGTTGAATCTCCTCCTTTAATGCACAGGTGGTTGTGGGCTTGTTGACATACTTGTGATTTCAAATAACCCCATAAAAAATGGTCTAATGGTGTTAAATCACACGATCTATGAGGCCAATTTTGATCACCGAAACGAGAGAGTACACGACCTGGAAATGTCTTTAAAATATTTTTTAATAATGAAGACACGTTGTTTTATTGTGTAACGCTCCATTTTTAATAACCCTATACTGTTAGCTGTCAAATTGAGGGTTGCCAACACTTCACTGCACAAATGGGGGCAAATTCAAATCTTGCGTTAATTTTGGGACACCCGTTATTTACGTGTGTAAACCGTTATTTTTAGCTAATTAAGTTTGTTTTACGATAGTCATTATAAATATACTAGCTATTTCCGCGCTTTTACCTGCTCTGCTCGGCTCCTTTCGATCGTAGCGTGTTATTTTATATTCCTATTCCTTCTTCCCCATATTAACTTCTTCGATAAATCGACTATACGATACAAAAAGATTTTTTCAAATCGGACCAGACGATTTTCCGGATCGCACTTTGCTCATAATGACGAGTCTCTCTGTATTTATAATAATTTTACGTGAGTTATTTATTTTTAGTGTATCATAATAATAATGTATTTTATTTGAACTAAAGAACTAACTAAAGCCCCTTCCAAAGTATAATAATATCCTCCAAAAACACTCGCTAACATTCGCTTTAATCTCCACATATGTATTTTGTAGGACGAAAAAGAAACACGTTTTTGTTGTTAACACACCATCGTGCCCCAATTTCAGTACCATTGTTAGTGACAAAGGCTCCATAATCTCTTAAGTGAAAGAAGGTTCCTTCTACGTCCATTAACAATATAATCATCTTTGTGAAACAGTTTTTTTTATAAAACATTCGTTTAATGGCGTGCTAAATTAATTGAGCCCTAAAATTGGGGTGGGGAAGGTCTATAATTGATTGACGGTTGCCATAACTTTATTAACGTTGTTTGTGGGCTTTTTGTAACCCCACATGGCATGTTTGTGGCTATATTTTTTTTTATTTATACATGGTGGTGTCCACTACTACTTTATTTAGAGTATAATTCAAGTCAAGATCATAACGAACGGTTTTAATAAATAATAATTAATCAATTTAATCAATGTTGAAATCGTATAGGTACTATAGCACTATTATGAAATTTTAAATTGAAAATTACATGACGCTTTCCCTAATTATCGATTACGTAGTAGGTATCGATTAAGTATTATCGATAATTACTCTAAACTTCCAAGAAGAACTAAGAAATCCTTATCCTTACGGAAAATTTTATAATATGAACAGTAATGATTATAGTTCATATTTTTCCAAACAAATATTGTCATGTCACTATATAATTAAATGAACAAATATTAAAAAAAAACATAAATAATGAAAATAGTGGTAATAGGCAAAAGAAAGAAAACTAAGGTATATAATTACAATTATTATGGAGCAAAACAAGCAAGGATATTACAGAGTATACAATTATTTGAAAATTCTATTATGGAGCAAAATAAAGAAGGATATTACAAAGTATTAATTATTTTAATTAACAATCTAATCCTAATAAAAAAGGTGCTTTTCCACCAATTATGTGCTATGTAGCTATACTACGAAGATGTTTCCATTAATACTAAGCTATGTAGCTGTGTGAGGAAGATGCGTAGCTTGAGAGTAGCGAGAGAGACTATCCTTAGCACACATCTTTATTAGCATATATCCATAGTACGCATCATATACAAAAAAAATGCTAAAAATAGCTTAGCTGAGTCCGTTTCCACCAGTGCTAGCTGAGCATATGTGTACAAAAGATTTTGATTCGTGGAAGCCAAACGCATCCACAGCAACGTAGCATAGCACATCCCAGGTGGAAAAGTACCCTAAAACTAAAATATTTAATTACTATCTGGTACTATTATCTTTAGATTACCAGCGTCGGCAGTTTTAAGTTATAACAATTTAAGGAGATAGAGAAATTTGATCCAGATTAATTTTTGTAACTAAAGTTAGCAGACGGTTAATTACTGGAACACGGAGCTGAAGTTTTGGCTAACTAACATTTCAATGTAATAATTACTAACCTTGAAATATTAGTTTAATATCTTAGAAGATATTAATAAACAAACCAGGCTATAGGCTCTCAACTATTGTATGGATTTGTATTGGAAAAAATCGGCACTATATGAAACAAATATGTGGTCCATAGAAACTGTATTTTCTTTTCGTAAATGTTACATATTCCAACATTCTGTAACAATTATATTTAATTAGTATACTTAGTGTTTGTGATAATGAAGCAGTTACAAAGAAGAGATTTCTTAACTAGATTTCCGTTTAACATAATGTGTGACAATTGACGGGGAACGCGAGACATCTAGCGGTCCCATACCACAAAAACATTGCCAATTATCCATATTTTAATGTCGCACTTCCTAAGCGCTTATAACCAATCTAAACCTTTTTACTTATAATATCATTGGGTAGGGCCGCTTTTTTGTGTCACAGTGCACAATCACAGTATGGCATCTTCTTTTTGTACTTGCTTCATGGTTGCAATTCATGTCAAACACAAAGTTTATCCCTAGGACAGGTGAAATAAGCGAAAAAATGATAAAGCTATTCATACAAAACCTGTATTGCCAAGTACTCGTATAGAATTCCATGATTTATTGCAAGAAGAATGCAAAGAAATAATCTGTCAGTGCTTCCATTTCTCTTTATACGGTATATTCTAGAAAATAATCAATCAGTTTTGTAGTGAGTGCATTTGACCGTTCCGATATCGGCGCAGTGATGGATGGTGGAATGCGCACTATATTTCGAATATTAAAACTTTTGAAACACCTGAGTTTGTTCCTGGCAACTAGGTTACAAGGGAATTTTATATTTTTTATATGAACACTCGTTATATTTTGTATTCGAAATATAGTTTACTATTGGAAATATGAATAAAACCTACAATACCAATCACACACTAGCAGCAATATATCACCCATAAGATGTAAACTGCTGGACGCAGACATAAACATAGTCATGCCCCATGACTTCCAGATTGGCCGGTTGTATTTGACGTTCATCCAGCGGCTCCCTGTGACATTAAATAAGACTTTTGATAAACGATAATAAAACCGAGGAATATAATCATCACATTTATCATATTCATCAACCATAAGGTAGCCACCAAGCAAATGACTACAATAAATATCAAATACTATCTATCACAATGACATTAAAAATAGACCAATACGCTAAAACTTTTTTTTTAAGGAGAATATCATCCAATAACTTCTTTTACCTTGGGCGAGGCGAGAGGAAGTGTCGGACTCTGACTGACTATACCTCGTTCCTAGGCCTGTTTTCCGGAGCTCCAGTAAACCCAGGTTTTCTGCTAAAACTTGAGGTATTAATCCATCATATTACAGGAACTAAAAGACTGACGTTGATAGACGAGGCTATCAATTTACAAGAATATTATTTACTATCTAATATCAGCTAGATTAGATCTATCATTTTTATGATTCACTTGTTGCTACGGACACTAAGTAGTATCTACTCAGTAACATCACTGTCTAAAGATAAAGATAACAATTCTGTTTGTAGGTGACCATATTCGACACTAGCGCCACTAACTGTGAACTAAGACTGGTAATGACAGATACTTAACATACTCGTTATTCTCTACCATGTGATAGAATTTGTTGTCAACACGTTAGGAAACAGAAAGTCAAGTTCTCAAAGATCAGAAAAGAAGGATCCTCCAACCAGGCGAGGTCGTCATGACAGGATGTCCCAAAACTCAACGATATAATTAACCCAGAGGCATCACACGAAGGCCTAGCACCGGGCATACATGCACAGTCTAACAGTTCTTTTAGACACACACATATAAATCCTACACGTATCCAATAATAAATCGCATTAAGTACTTACCTTTACAGTCTAGTAGACGCAATAACACAGTATTAAAGAGACAAGTGACTACTGTTATACATTCGCACAAATACTGCATCAGACTCATAAGCTCCATTCATTTCGCTCGAGTTGACAAGCTCCAGTTTCATTCAGTTCAATACCGAACTTAATTAAAACTCTAGCAAACTACTAAATGGAATAGTAAATGAAACGTTAGCAAATATTAATATCGCACGTCGAAATATTATGTTCTTTCATAATATTCAACATGTTTTACCGTGGTATGGTATTCATTGGTTCTGCTTTTAGTTGAAATGGGGTGTGTTTGGTTTGTGCATGTTTGAAATTGTTTTATTTGTAAAATTTTATTTTTATTTAATATATTATTTTCAAGTTGAAATAATACATATTCATTGCTTTTTATTTCCAAATGTCAATAACACGGATCTTGCTATTCTGTCTAGAGTTTGTCAATATATATTTTCCTGTTCTAATTCAAAGTCAAAAGCTAAGCATTTATTTCAATGAATCCTTAATTAGGTAATTTTGAACCGATGTTGTAATGGAATTACACTAATATTAAATGTGAAAGTTTATTTGTCGATGTTTGGCTACACCAATTTTTTGAACATACGTGTCAAACCATCATATTATTAATTTTAATCCTTCGTACCGAATCAAAGCTCTCAAAATAACTTATTGAGCGTTGCTAGCCCAAAAGTACTAGGACCCTTATAATTTTGTTAGACGGTACGACGCCAGCGTTCCCGAACGTGACATGCTAACAATGGCTGGCCGTACCTATTTGACAAATAAAACCCATTTATTTAAGGACGACAGTAAATCTCAGCCTGAATGTATGTTACAGGTAGTCATACAAATTATGATAGACATTTTTCCAAGGTCCCCCTTAATTAGATTAGGGTTGGTCCTAATTTTACACAAATTGGACTATGTAACAATAATACTCTTGTACCTTGATGATGAACCCTTTTTGTCCTGTCTGGCTTTTGAAATTGAAAAATGTACCAATTTTTAGGATCTTTTTAATATTGTATGATATGATAACGCTTTTGTTACTCTGTGATGACGCATATTGAGGTAGTTGGTGATATAGCTACGTTAAAAATATTAAAAATAATCTCAAATTAATACTAACCACGAATTATAATTTCAAATATGTACCAACATTTCAGCAACACACTTGTAATTAAAATACCTACTGCACATCTCCTTTACAGAGATATTGTAAAGAGGTTGACACTTCAGGTGACCAAAAAGCTGGCTTCTTGCTTGGTCAAAGGTCATTACCATTCAACGTGGCAATGCTGCATGTCTTTTGGGCACCTTACCTCACGACTTCAATGAAGACAATTTCTTCGACGCTGTAAGTTAGTTTTTATTAATTTTCCTATTTTTTTGCCTTAAATACCTCCTATAAGTAAGAAGTCAGGAATTTTACTCCAGGAAAAAGGTAAATATATGACACTATTCACAAAATGTTTCAATTTGTTATTCCGTAGCAGGAACTGCAGACAATTTACACTTAAAATTAAGCTAAAAATGCAAATGTACCCCAAAATACAAGCTTCTAAGAGAGGCCAAAGTATCTTGCACCCGACTTTAAGTAAGTTTATCTGTTACTTAAATAAGCGGCCAGTATTTGTGTTACTTAACCGTTTCAAGTTAAAGAAATAAACTGGTTCAACTTTTAAAGTTTTTTGTGGTTAAACTAATGAAAACTTCTTTATAGAATGCTGTCGTTAACCAAATACTGCAGGATTATTCTGCATTGACGTTTAAAATTAGAATGAATATTTTATTCTTTTGATAGCTACATGAGGATTTTTTTTTTTTTGTTTTGACTGAATTACTGGTGAATTTTCAGTCATGCCGCCCATGGACACCCGAATCACCAGAGGCGTTACAAGTGCGTTGCCTTTTAGGGGTTAGGAATTGATAGGTTGTATTGTATTGTATAAATTATATTGTACAAAATTACTCCATTTATAATTACAAAGAATTATGATACGTAAGTATTAGTTAAAACTCAAAAACCACGCAGTTGCCAATAAAACTTAACAGTACAGCACCAAATAACAACAATCACAACGACATAATAAAAAGCAACCTTATCACCACACAAATAAATTTCAAAACATCTTGAAACATTTTTACATAAATATACAAAGAAATTAAATAAAAACACAGAAATGCACGAAATATTGAAATCCAAAAATCTATTAATATCTGTGCGTAGTTACCTACCGTACACACGGCAAATTCCTGTCAGAAAAAGCAAATATTTAAGTAATTTTAGGAAAACTTGAGAGAACCTTAGGGACCTGTTACAATGATTGATTGAGTACTTTAGCTTTAGGGTGCTTTTCCACCAGACATGTGCTACGTAGCTTTGCTGCGAAGATGTAATAGCTAAGCTGTGACCGTTAATACTGATGCTACGAAGATGGGCCACCGCGAAGTAGCTGAACGAGGAAAATGCGCAGCTCAAGTATGCGGTGTATCGATAGTAGGGAAGCCATCCATAGCACGTATTCATAGCACGCATCTTTCCATATAAAAACATAGCTTAGATGAGTCCGTTTCCACCAGTGCTAAGCTATGTGTACCAATGAATGAGATTGATGGAAGTTAAACGCATCCCGACGTAGCATAGCATATCCTTGGTGGAAAAGCACCCTGAAACTTGTTACACAACATAAATAAATAAATACTCTACAACGTACGTACACCTGCTACCAAAATAATTTATTTTTATAGGAAATGCCTCTGTAATAATTTGTGTTTGATAGTTTGTTTATTTATTTATAGGCCCTTTGTATACAAGTTTCATATAGGCATCTACATTGTCCTATTCGTATTTGAATATTTCAAAGAGGCCTACTGAAAAAATTTTTTTATTTATTTAGTGAGTAGAAATATATGCATAATATTAGGACAAGGACAAAAACAGGTACGGTACAAAAAGAAATGGTAATTAAAATATCTATCACTTCTGCTAATGACTTCGGCAATGTTTCCGTCGGCAAAAAGTCATCACGCAAAGTAGCTCAAACCCAGTCTGTATACTAAATATCATCAAAATCCGTTTAGTAGTTTCGGATAAACAAACATTTACGTTTATAATATTAGTGTGATAGGCATATTTAAATGACCAATACATACTTTGATTCAATTGTTCTAGATTTTGCTAACAAGATGTGATTTTTTAAAACAAGGATCACAAGATTTTCACCATGTGTATAGTATATCATATTTAATTTTAAGCATGTAAGTATATCATTTGTTGGGACTGCAAATAAACAAAAAAATAAAATAAAATCCTAATCCAACACCACGTCACACGCCTTTTTGAGCAGAGCTCTTTATTAAAACGTAATAATGACACATTCACGTACAAACGGAGTCAGCAGATTGAGAATATCCGACTTTCTGTATGACAGAATGACGGATGCCGTACCCATTATGCGTAGCTTTAATATAACCTTATTGGTTCCCTTCTAACCAACACGGAGTAACTCTTGACGTAAAAATATTGTGTACAAAGTATTTCGACGCGAAAGTATTTCACCTGCGCGTTTTACAGTAAACATTTAATTTGATTGATGCGAGCCTCAAGCATGTTTTCGGGTTTAAAATTTTGCTGTTTTATTAATATTGTGGGGTTTTTGTGTTATTTGTTCTTTGAAGTTGGTGTACTTTTAAGTTTACTTTCTAAGAAGAGCTGTAGTTTTATTCTCGTGGGATATTATACCTCTAGCTATAATCCCGAATTCAAATCCAAAGTGTGGGATGAATGGACCGGCTCGATCGGAGTGGAGCCATGGCTTCCCAGAAAACCGTCTTGAAACAACGCTAGCGTTGTGTGAGTGATGATAACTGGAGGCCCAGAGGCCCAACAAATTCCTAACTCCCAACAGACTGGCAACGCACTTGTGACGCCTCTGGTGTTTCGGATATCCATTGGCAGCGGCAATTGCTTACCAGGTAGTCCGCAAAAAAAATCCAAGAGATAAATCAGTGTATACAAGAAAAACAAAACAAATAAAAATTTAATAAAATAACCACTATATTATTTCTAAGTGTCTTTGCAAAAGTAGCTACTATGGTCTCAATGTTGTCCAATCTTGACCAAAACCTCAAAGCAATGAAATTAAATGAAAAAATCTCCTAATTTAATTTCGTTTCTAATTTCAACCGTGGTGATGGATTTGCAAACGAAAAAAAGTAAGAGAAATCTTATATCTTTTTTTTCTGGAAAAGTCATTTACGTTGAGTTTTTGAGGCAATAAAATTAATTCACTAAGCACCCTCTTTGATTCTCAACTTTCCGACTGACAAAATTATTTTTCAAGTGCCGACCAAATCTGGGAAGTAAGTATTTGTATAAAGAAAGAATATTATTGTTGTCTAATTTAAGAAATATTAAGACAATTCTTTGATATATTAAATTTGCTACATTATTTGGCTGGGTTTTTAAGCACCTTCTATAGCAATATTAAGAAAATTTAATGATATTTTTACCAGTGAAACGTTATATTAAAAATAATGAAATTATTTGTAAACAACTTTGTATTATTTTTAAACGAAATTAAGGGTTTGGTGTCTAGACGGTGAAGGTCATTGTTAGGCTTCCACGCCACGATTTAAAAATAAAGGGAATCTAAGATAAAAAAGGAACTTGACATTATTTAAAAACCTTGGAAATATAGACGTAGGTGCCTACTACCTATGTATTATTTAGCTATTTTTACTCCTTCAGAGAATACCCTGCGTGACTTTATGTCTTGTATATTTTCATGAAAACCATTTCTAAACAATTCACACAGAATTACGTTTCCATGTTTTGTTGCTTAGCAAATGTAAATCAACAATCGTAGCAAAACACTAGCAAACATTTGAAAACATTTCCCATGTTCCTCGATCGTAACTTGTCGTATACTTCACAAATAAAAATGATCACAAACACGTACGACAAATATTCATAAATTCATACGTTCAACTCCGAGGGTACAAAGCAAAATAAAAAGTGGAACGATAAAAAAATAAAAACACAACAACAGAAGGACGATTTACTTTCATAAAAAAATCAGAAACAAAGTGCACCCTTTTCACGAGACAAACATGTTGAATGTCTTCATTATTCCAGGACCTAGCTATGGTCACTGGCACGCCAGTTTTAATATTTAAGGATTTATGGTCCCAAAGGCGACATTCATTTCACCATCTCTTTACACTTGAGGCCACATAAAATAATGTTATGGAAATTTTTCGCGGAGAACTGTTTTTAATGTGTTGAATATTTCTGTTCGCGAAATGAACTTAGCATTGTGTGTGGACGCTTTATGTGGTAAAATCTTGAATTGTTGATGAATAATTGATTACATTTTTGTGCATTCGTTTTTTACTATTAATGTAGATATAGTATCAATGGTATAATATAATCAACGGTTGTCGGTGCCCCACACCAGTATTTTCTAAGTTTTTTTTTATTTCTAGGACTAGAACTTTCAAGTTCGCATACACATGGCACCCAGACTCAAAACAACAATTTGTGGATCACACAAAGAGTTGCTTCGTTTGGAAATCGAACCCGCTACACGAAGCATCGCAGCTGGTTGCCCAGCGTGTCAACTGTCACCATCATATTTCATACCTGTAAATGTTTGGTTAACCTTACTCTTAACCTTCTCTACTTTCACACTTCATCAACGAAACAATTTTATAATCATTAGAAAAAAAAGTGACTACTTATAAAATTATACACAAACCTAATAAAACTTCAATTTAGTGCACGTGCACAGAATTGTCGAATGGACAATATTTTGCAGAATTTTGCACGTTGTAATTCAAACGCTTAGTATGGAAATTCGTATCGTGAGAACAGATTATTATGTATGCGCACATCGCTAATTAGAATTCCAAGCGGAAACCGACACAAGGATTTAATGCAATAACATAGCTTGGAACGCCATCACTATGACTACAATAATACTAACCTACCTACAAATCGTGGATAGTATTAATATACTATTCTTAAAATCCTATTCAATTTTAGTTATTACCATGACACATGTAGTGTATTATAAACCAGCTACAACTATAATAAGTATTTTTATGGTATAAGCCGGTAAACGAGCAGACGAATCACCTGATCGTAAGCTGCCCATGGACACCTGAAACACCAGAAGCGTTACAGGCTTAGGAATTTAAGGGTTGTTGGGAAATCAGGGAATGGAAAGATTGGGAAAGGTGGTAATTCCGCCTCCGGTAACTTCACTCACACAACGAAACACAACGCAAGCGTTGTTTCATGTCGGTTTTCTGTGAGGCCGTGGTATCACTTCGGTCGATCCAGGCCATTTATGCCGAAGCATGGCTCTGATGATAATTTTGTCGACTCGCACGAAGCCCACTACTGACTTTTTTATTCATTTGTTCGACGTCGACCAGCGTTTAACGATAGTCCATTTCCTTTTTAGTAGCAATATTTATAGCTTCAATTTATTTCAAGTCTTGGAACATAATTTTGTCCTCCACTACACAAAAGTATATAGTTTAGTTACCTGCGACGCTGCCCAAGTAGCATCCCTCTGAGGGTAATACAACATTTTGGGGAGTATATTAAATGTGACCCTAACTGACCTTCGGTATTGTACGCGAAGATTCATCCCCTTAGAGTCCACTTCTTATATACCATCTATTTACTTGTCGCCACTACAATATGCTATAAGGAAATCACTCTATAAAAAACCCTTTGATTTGTATTTTGCATTCGTAAATAATAAATCTTTTTTCGTTCGACATTCGTTTTATTGAAGTCCTTTTAGCTGTGTCAAATTGTCATTTGGTCGAGTGATCTACTGTTTTGTATGTGTGTATTTTCAGCTACTAAATCATGGTAAAATAAAATTAACCTTCGTAGAATTGGAACTGCTTACGTATTAATGAATTATGCTCGTCTTTGTTTTAAGATCTATTCAAATAAACTTGATATGATTAGTTTGAAAACTTTCAATGACTATCTGAATCATATCCAAACTAAATATAAACAAACATTCTCCTTGTGTAAATAAAACACACATTTCCTGGTAATGTTAACAAAACAAAATTACTTTAAGGTCCCAAACTGATTTGAGGACTCCGCAGGGAAGCTGTAAACGTTTAGAAAAGAATTATAGGAGGTAGGAACAAAGAAATAGATTCAAAATGGAATGTGAGGACGTAAATAGACGTTGATTGACAAGGGTAGCATAGTGTTGAGGGATGTTACATTAATTGAACACGTTCTGATGATGAATAAAGAATGAGAAACGGTCACCAGGGTAGATGTTTCTGGAGTACCAGGAGCGCGGTTTAAGACCATTGTAGTTGAAATATTAATTGCCTCTATGGCAAATTATGGGGATGGATCTTGGATACTTGTCTCGGATTTGGAGTTCCAGTTTAATGTTGTTTAGATTCGAGATCAGTCATACATACATATATAATCTAACGCTTTTCTCCCATAGGGGGTAGGCAGAGACAATGGAACACCAATTGTTAGTCACGAAATAGTCAGTTGCAATCTTATTTAAATTATGGTGGATTATAAATCACTTGGCTTCTTTGTATTCTTCTAAATAGCTATTTGGTTGCTTAGAACCAAAATTCAGAGAGTGCATAACAATAAATGCACTTCATATCACACCAACAGCCTGAGAAAATGCCTTTTCAGACACGGAGAATGTCTGAGCATTTATCACCACCCTTACTCAATGCACTTTGTCAATCTGGTATGGCAATTTTAAACTTATAATAAGAACTAATGAACCTAGGTTTCCCCACGATGTATGTTTGAGTGTAATTGTTATATCGACAACTCAGTGTTACTACAATGCTTGTTATTGAACACAATTAGCTACTACGTAGACAAACAGCACATACACCGAATTTAATAGGCGGTGTTGCCTGTTAGCTAGCAAACTGCTAAAGCAATTATATTGCGATGTATAGGCACGGTGGGGTGAGCAGCATTCCAGGCGAGTTTGAGGCTAATGCAGCTGCAACCGCATAGGTATAGCAATGATGGCGCTTGTAAATATTGAATTATGTTTTGTTATCTATGTATTTGTAATTACACCGTCTTAGAATTCGACTGTTTAGTGAATTCATTTATTTTTTCCATGTTCTCCTATACTGTTCTTCCATCCAAAGGTTGTCTATAAGAGGTCGGTCGCTTTTTAGTAATAAGATCGCCTATTGTAACATTTATTTCTAAATGTTTGTCCTTTGTGTTTTTGTGGTGTACAATAAAGAAATATTTTTTATCCGATTAATTTATTACAGGCACCATAGAAAAAACATCGACAACTAAGAAGCTGAGATGAAATTATGAAAGAGAAGAGAGAGGCAAGGAACAAACAAAAGGCAAGCATTGAGAACGAAAATAACCCTGAAGTACTTCAATTGGTTAATGTTAAAGATATAGAAAGAAATATTCAAAAATAATACTAATATTGGGAGCAGGTCCATTAGTTACACTTAAAACTCTTCGAACACCAAAACAATGACAGAAATGTCAGTATTGATTGCAATTTACAAACATTAAATAAATATTCAATAAAATAGACATATCTAACTAAACAATGAGGGATTGTCATTTTAAATAGCAATACCCGTCAGTTAACAACACAAAACTACAAAACAATAGACCGATAAAAATCAACTGTTCAACAGAAAATTCGAATCAAATCGTATTCCATTTGTCGTCAACCTGTAGTTTCACTAGCGACTGAGCACGTAAAAACAATAGGTGGTACATAGGTACAAAGACATCCCAAAAAAACAAACATTGACGGATTCCGACAAAATTTTGTACATTCCGCTAACCCTAAAATGGGGGCTAGAAAAACGTTGTTTTATTCAAATGCGCGATACACCTGTGCGGATTTAGATTACAAGCAAACAATTCGTTTGTTGCGTACAAACGTACACACTGAACATTTGGCACGTTTCACGTGATCTCCGTATGCGAATTTTACGATTACATTGTTTATTGTTTATTATTGTCGAAATCTGCGTTTTTGTATGAAAACGGTATGTTAATATTTTAGATATTGGGAAGTTTTGGAAAGGATTTATAAACTGTGATTATTTCCAGGCTATAGGAAAAATAACACTAGCTCTGGTCGGTTCTGCTCTTTAATTGGTTCAATAACTGCTACACTGACTGGATCTGGTCTTGATCTAGAGACTGTTGCTTTGATGCAACACCTTACAATCAGATCAGAACAGAGAGAGATCAATCAGATCAGACTTACAACAGATTACAATCTATTTCGCTACTTATGTTAGTCACATTAAAACCAACCAATACTTTGACAACCTCAAAGTATTAAAAGTTAGGCCGTCGGTTTAGATAGTCGACCAGTGTCAACTAAGGCTTATCATTGTCCTACCCACAAACGAACCAAGTAATCCATTTCCCCCTTATCCTTGCTATACGTAATAATAATAATAATAAGTCCGCAAGGCAGCTTGTGGCGAGCTGTTGGGCAGTGGCGACCCCACGGACCTGACTCCCGGGAGAGGCCCTACTTTTTAACTCCGGTTGGTACTCGTGACTATCCGGAGTGGCCTCTCCTACCTCACTCTTGCCTTAATCGGCTGGTTTGAGTGGAGATTCGCAAGAGTGGAGTTGCCTTCAGCTCCACTTGGGGGAAGGACGTATCCCAGTAAGATGCTGGTAGGGGTCTTGACCGTACTTCCGGGATTGCTCTGATAGCCGTGGGATGCCCCCCCTTCCTCAAGCAGCTCAACGGATGTTGCTTCCCTTGTCGCTACATGCTAGCGGCCGTTTCCGGGGCCCATTATTGAGTTTGCGAGTCACTCCCTGCCTGTTTATCCGTATTTTTCAATATTGGTCAGGGGCAGGGGCCATAGTCCCCATAGTTAACCGGTTAACTATTCCACAGCCACCCACACCCATATCCCTATCATTTCCTTTTACCATATCTCGCAATAGTCCTGCATCAACCGGGGATTGTCCTTTGGTGTACTTCCATAGTGCATACAGGGATAATCGCCGGCTGATGTCCCGATACATTTAGATTAAAATTGTTCAACGGGCCTCTGCGAGTTGGCTTCGGCCCCTCGTACGCCTTCCAAAGGTCCGGGACCCTGTGGTCCCGTGATTATGTAAGGAACATACATAATAATAATAATAAATATTAATAGACTGATAATTATCATCATGGTCGAAAACGTGCAGATATATTGATTAGCATCGTTGATTAGGGCCGGAGCAAATTGACTGGCTTGCAATTGCTTTAGAGATTAGAGCCTATTGTATCCCATAATATCCTGGCGACCATATCAACTAAAGTGAGGAGATGGTCATTAATACTGAGTGTCTATTAATAGTTCACTGAGTAATAACACGATTGAGTCCGTATTATCATAAAATAGATATAACTACACCCAGATTTCTTTTTTGTAGTGTAAGCCGGTAAACTAGCGTACGGATCACCTGATGGTAAGCAATTTCCACCGCCCGTGGACACCCGAAATACCAGAGGCGTTACAAGTACGTTGCCGGTTAGAAATTTAAAGGTTGTTGGGGAATCAGGGATTGGGAAAATTGGGAACGGTAATTAGGCCTCTGGTAACCTCACGCAAGCGTTGTTTCACGTCGGTTTTCTGTGAGGCCGTGGTATCACTCCGGTCGAACTAGCCCATTCGTGCCGAAGCATGGCTCTCCCACACTTGAATTATGATTTAGTACGCTAAAGTTCAGCTTTAATAAAAGTTCGATCTATATTTAAGCCCAGGCTAACATTTTGTCGGAACATTTTAGCCTTTATTTTGTTAGTTTATGGGTAATTGAATAATTAGGTTATTTTAGGTTGAAATTTCTGGTTGCATTTTACCAATACTGTGTGTATGGCATTATTTCTATGTCTATTTAACTTTACTATTTCACGTCCAAAATATTGCGATGGCGTAACAGCTTAGCTATGAAACTATATGACTGTTTCCACCGTTACTAAGCTATACAGCTGTGCGAGTAAGATGTTAAATGAAGATGTGCCGCCTCACGAGGAAGATGCGCAGCTCGAGTATGCGATGTATCGATAGTAGGGAAACCATTCATAGCACATATCCATAGCATACATCCATAGCACACATCTATAGCACGCATCCATAGAACGCATCTTTTCACATAAAATATATCTTAGCTGAGTCAGTTTCCACTAATGTTAGGTTTTGTGTACCAATGAATATGATTGGTGGAAGCCAAACGCATCCATAGCAAACGTAGTTTAGCACATCTCTGGTGAAAATATACCCTAATACTGTATAGTGCGCACTATTAAAAGCAACTAGCGTAGGCAGAAGGCATTTAATATTAGTAAATGAATATTGATAAACTGACAGCACCCACGCGATTAATTACCATTATCATATTTCATTAATCATATTAATTTCTGTACAGCTGAAGCGATATTATACTTTCTTGACCGAAGCGATTCATGAATTAGTAAAACGTTGTAGGAGGTTTAGTTTATAAGCTTGATAATTATAATATTGTGTTTTTTACAAATTACGACAGTATTAATGTATAATAAAAATTGTTCAACGGGCCTCTGCGAGTTTGCTTCGGCTCCTCATACGCCAAAGGTCCGGGACCATGTGGTCCCGAGATAGAAAAATAATGTACAATAATAGGAATTCAAAGTATTTTTTTTACAGTTTACACTCGACTAATAAACGAATATAGTTCTTTATCTGGAAGCATAGAATGAGTTTGCTTTACGTTTAAAATAATCGTAGCAAGAGTAACGTTCAGCCATCTGATTGGTTAGCTCGAAGAAACCAACCAATCAGAGCACCGAACGCGCTCTTTAAACGTAAACCAAACTCGTACTAAGTGTACTGTTTAGTTGTTATTCTTTATGGATATCTTACTGAATGTCAATTGATTGCTTTCTTTTAGTTCAAAAACTACTTTGAACACAGTACAATTAAATAAGATTAAAATTTTCCTATCATTGCAAGAAAAATCTATCCAACACTCGCTTGATAAATTGCAGCCACAGTGCCAGCATTAACTTCAGTATCTTTTAAGAAGCTAAGTCCATTACATGAAGCTTGAAATAAAACCAGTGTAACGTAGCCAAGGTAGTGTAGTGACACAGAAAAGCTAATTGAAGGCAGGGAGAGGGGTCATGTGTCACTCTTAAGCCAGATTACAAGCGGTAATCGGCTTATACGCCAAACACCGAGTTTTACGATCCCGGTCGGTTCTAATACCTAAAAATAGTAGCGTGTTACCAACTTTCGGATACAGCTATTGGAAAACTAGTGGTAATAATAAATTACTAAGTTGGATGTTCAATGTTCGATGTTGGATGTTTTGTGGCTTGTCGAGTGTCGGGCGGTTTTGTGGTTTTGTTTGTTGAAAAATTGGGTTTTGATGTTGTAAAATGGTTTTCATTAGTGGATTGAAGAAAATGGGCTCGTCTATTTATTTTATGGATTGACCGATAGAGCAATTTGCATACAAGCAGATGGATCACCTGATGGTAAGCGACCAGCGCCATCCATGGACACTCGGAACACTGGAGGAAGAACAGGTGCATTGCCGGCCTTGTTTATCTTTATAGAAAACTTGTTTCAATTCGTGATTTTAAAGCCAAGAAAACAAATTATAAGAAGTCTTCAAAATAGCATCGCTCAAAATAAAAAAGCAAAAGAGAAATTCAGAAAAAAAGCGCTTTTTAATTTAATTAGAACCGCAAACAGCTGTCTCATTCATATCCTTACTTAATAAAAACAGCGAAAAAAGCGCTTCAGCCCAGATTTTAGTACAAACGTTTTGCGGCTCAGTAGGAAATCTTATTCGGGGTACACGACCATGTTCTATCGCGATTAGTCCCTGATAAAAGGGTGGAGGGATCTCATTTCCGTCGGCGAGGACTCGTGTCCGACCCGGCGGAGGAAATGACGTTACGTTCCCACTTTATTCTCTTGAATTTATAAACGTTTTTTACCAGCTTGAATTATAAAAATAAAAAGTTTTCCGTTTTTTTTTTTCGTTCGCTAGATGGAATAATTTGAAAATGGTAAAGTTTTTTGAGTGGGTTCTTTTTGTGGTGTTAAGTGCTAGTTTTTGTATTAAAGAAGGCATATATGTTTCATAGTCTCACGCCTGTCTCCAATGGGAGTAGTCTCCGATGGATAGCTAATTGCTACGAATCTTACATCTGTTTCACTTCATCAACAGCCAGTATTAAAGACCTGATTAAAATAAAAAAAGTATAAAACATCTTGAACTAAGTATAACATGTTAAATAACATTTACAGGTAACAGATCGTCTAATTTAAAAAAATTACGAAAAAAAAAACTCCGTTTAAAATATAATATTCAAACAGCAAAATTTTATATTAATCTCATAAAACAAAAAAAGAGAAATAACAAATCTATTAACCTTGATAACAATAAAAGTCCAAACCTCTTTCAAACAATGAGATTTGGGGGCAAAAATCTGAAATAACGAAGCCTAAACTAACAAAGGGTCTTTACTCTTGGCTTACGATAACGATCAAAAGAATAATTGCTTTGGCTTCTGGAGCAAACTAGCGTGTCCCTTGGAACAGCTGACGTGGACTGAGGGTCACATCTATCATACCTTAGTGTCAAATTGACCAATTATCTGAAAACAGTGTGTCGGTATTGACATAATAATATACGAGTATTATGACTTAATTGTAATATCCACCTTTTGTGTTAATACTGAGTTTCAGAAATATGATATTCCGGATACATATCGACACTAAAAATTAAGAAAAAATAAATAAATTCAGATGTCACTGCCTCTTTTAAACTTCAGACTTCAGAAATTATAAAAATGTGATGTGTGAGACTCCACTAACTCATTAATGTGTAGGTACTATCCTGGAGACGCGTTTAAAGGTAATAAAACTTTTTGTGTAGGCTTAAAACGCGTTTAAAGGAACCGCATTCAATTTTCTTTTACCGCATCTATTTTTTTAAGTCATATGATATCTATCTAAAACACTACGAAGTCTGAAAAATACTATAGTGAAAACCGTATCAAAATCAGTTCAGCTACAAACTCATATTTTCACATGCACAACTGTACAATGTACATAACTCCTAGACACGAAACAACAATTTGTGTATCACACAAAAAAACTATGCGGGAATCGAAGCTATGACGAGGTACACACTAGCCAGTTACTACTCCATTATGTTGGTCTCGTTTTTCGAATCCAGTCTTGATGATCTTAAAATAAAATCCATACCGATACTTTCTTTTCTGTTTCTTTGTTCTGAATGTCAAAACAACAAGCAATGAATGACATAAATAAATATTCCTGCTCTTCCTGCTAACAACACAGCCTTCCGGATCTATACTCGTTCATAATTCCCTTCGTCCAATCGAAGATTTTAAAAATTCATCGAGCACTTAGTGAGTATTTTGAAAGTAAATTATTGAGGGCCAAAGTAATTACTTTGGGGAATTGGTGGATGAGAAAATTTGATTGATTCCTTACCATTTTACATACCTATTCAATGACGATCGCCACCCACGGAACCAATAAAAATATCCTCCAATCCAACCAGCTGATGCGCTTCAAAAGTTACAATTCAAAAATACTTTCTAATATAAAAATTGAAAAACCGAAGTCATTGTCAACTTTTTATTAAATTTAATAAACTCTCGCCAAGTTCGGTACAGCAATTGGGGAGATAAAATTAAAAAATATCGGACAAAAAAAAAATGGAAACGAAGAAAACGTCTCACAGGTGCGTTACCCATTTATATTCTTTCTGAAGCTGAAATTGGGTATTATAATGTCTCGTTTCACAGTATGACAGAGAATTTGCACTTCATAAGCGTTAAATTGGTCATTAGGCCTCCCTGTCGTCAAATAAGCGTAGCAATAAAGTATGAAATATTTATTATAACGTCTTCTCTCGAGTGTTGAGATGGGATGTGTTCAGTAAATTTTGTAATACCCCCCGTGATATAACGTGTGAATTGTTCGTTGTCAGCTGAATATCATTATGTGACGTCAGCGAGGCGAAATCTCAAGGAGTTATCAACGGAGATTCGCGCGGATTTATATGAGTAGGTTAAGTTAATAAAAGCAGCTTCACTGCTGTTGTGTTGTTATTAATTTTGTGGGGGTTGTCGTCTATTTTTAGATGATATTCATTTCATACGCCATTTTTATTTACATCTGTGACAGATATGATAAATGGATACAGATGGATTATAAGACCAAAAAAAAAAAACTGAAAGACAAAAATATCAAAGACATATTAAAATGATTATAATAGGCTGATGTTGAAATAGACATTGTTTTATGTTTCATTTAGCAAAATAGATATCGTATACCAAGAACAGCTTATCAGAATCCCAATCAATCTCATGTAAAGGTCTCGTGCATCAAGTAATTTACGCAGTAAGCTCCTAATTAGCGACTGGGATTTAGACAGTAATGAAACTCGTAAAGAGTTACATAAATTTAATCAGTGACGCCATTCATGTAACACATAATACATAATTCGGAGAAGTGCTATTAAAATAATGTTAGGCATGCGTTCGAACCAGAATCTTTACTTTTCCAAATTGGAAAATAATTAAAATAATGGTATTAATTAATTATATTATTTCTTTGTTAATTATATTATTTATTTATTTTCCTTTTTGCATCTTTAATATTCAGGTGTAGGCTAAAGACCATAGGTATTTTTACGAATCAACCTTTAAGTGGTGCAGTGAAAATGTGATCAGTGAAATAAAGTGTAATAAAAAAAAAACGTAAAAAATAATGCAATCGTAAAAAAAATAACAAAATGACAAATCCACATCTGGTTGACTTTTTATTAAAAAAATATCGTTAAATCTCATACTCATAGCAACTCTTAACCCTTAAAACTATAGAAAAAAACAATGGAAATAATTGTTCGGTTAACAGCTTAATCCATTATTCATTTAAGCCAGAATAAAATGTAGCACAGCTTAATACTTTTGACATGTCTATAATTTCATAAAACCGCAGCAGATATTCAATACTTCAATTAAGTTGAAAATTGGTGCCAATTAAGCATTGCCATGTTATTTTCACCGTGTTATCGTTGTCAGTGCAATAAATGGTGATTTTTTACTTGAAATCTTTTTGATGATATTTTTGAGGATAGGGGATGTCGTATGGGCCCAGAGATTTAAGATGCCCGCTTCTCATGCATGAGAGTGCGGGTTCGAAACCTACCCAACGTCAAGTAGAAATAATACACCAGGTAAAAAGCAGGCATATGAACTACACACTACTATGTAACTTTCAATAGAAAAACTGACACGATATTAACTACTAGTCTACTACACGTATTGGGCCTTTTGACTTATATAGCAATTTATTTTTGGAGCACAATATAGTGTATCGAACATATTTTCACACATGGACGGAGACTAAAGCTCAGTGCCCGGAGGGTAGATCCCAACGCGTCAGACTTCCAATGTCAACAATGTTTATTCGATCCACAAAGGGCCTAGTGCGTTTATTTTTGCGTTACAACGTTTCCGCGTTCAGCCCTTTGATTGGTTGGTTAATTGGAGCTGGCCAATCAGAGTGCGGAACGTCATAAACGGGTCGATCGCGTTAATGTAAAACAAACTCGCACTAGGCCACTTGGTGATGTAGAATGTGTACTTTACGGATATACGGTGTCGTGCCTCGTTAACAGATCCAATTGTATTTTATTATACTCACACGTTGTACGGATATCGGGAGCAGATTGAAAATGGGGTGGCTTGAAAATGGTCCGGATAAAAATAATGTTTGCGTTCATGTAACTGGTTTTTTGCGTCGGATTTGCAGATAATTATTGTTTTCTTTTTTTTTGTTATATTTGCTGTGTAGATATGGTGTTGGTAAAGAGATTGTTGTTGGTGAAAATAAAATTATAAAACTTGTATATGAATATAACTAATTTAACATATCTACAATTTACTAAGATCTTTCTTAATCTTTCGTTAACTATTTAGCATCTTGAATTAAATATTTCCAAGATACGTTATTTTCAATCTGCCCTTTTTTTTTTTTGATGGGGGAAAATCATCCAATGACTTCTCTCGCCTTGGGTGAGGCGGGAGGGAGTGTCAGACTCTTACTGACTAAAAACCACCCCTGTTCCTCTCCTGCTTTGAGCCGGAGCCCCGGTAACCTTTTACGTTGTCCGCAGGTCCGGATCAGGCATCAGCCCATACTAATGCCCCATCTGTGGTGGTCTGGCTACTTTGAGGCGCGCGCGGAATGCGACGCGCCGTACGCACGGGTCTGGTTCTGGTCGGGCGGCGAGCTACCCTTGCTCGCCGTCCGCAGACCCGCACTTACGGTGGCCGGAGATCGTCACGCGATCCCCGACGCCCGGAGAATTGTCAAATTACGCCCTTCCCAATCTCCGATTCTCCAAAACCCTAAATTCTTAACCCCCAAAACACCGACAACGCAGTATTAATGTCTCTGGTGTTTCGGGTGCCCATCGACGGCGGCAATTACTTACCATCAGGTGATCCGTCTGCTGATGTACCGGCTTATACCATAAAAAAATACGCAATATGCAGTCGTGACGTTAGTAAAAAGTCGGCAGTTTCAATATTTACACAAGTAATCAACCAATACGTGCAAATTACCTCACATTCTCAAACAGAATTCCCTTACTTTCAATACACAAACAAAAAAAAAACACACATTAAATAAGGTTTACCGATCGAACACAAAAAGGTTTATTTTTTATTTAATTACGTATTTACGCTAATCACGAGCCACTTCATATGGGACTCAATTCAAACGAACTCCGTATTTTTAATTCCAAGAACTGGCATCATTTACTTTGAATAAACATACGTTTCACGGAAAAAGTATAAACGGGCCTCTGGAAGGCCAATCAAAGGTACTTTTTGTTATTCAATCCCGTTGCTTTCAAGTAAAAAAGGAAGGCTTGGAGATCTCTCGAAAAGCGCTTTTCATGAGCTACGAACCGTTTTCATATCAAGTCGAAATAGAGTGTGCATACTGTGCCTAGTGCATTGCGTCGTTGTTCAAACATTCCAAGACGCACTCATTCAAATTGTACACTCCACTTAGACGTCGCCTTTCTTGCATCGTTCGCATAATCGTAGGCAATCTTGGAGTATGCAGCGCATGGAACGCACAACTCGACTGTACCGATTTTTGCAAACATTTAAAGGGAGTGAGACAATATTTGCGTTCATCTTTTTTATGTACATCCACTAAGAAGATGGAAATGATAGAAAACTGAATTGTAACGAATCAAATAAGTTTGTTTGGTTACGATGCTCAACGGCTCAAAAATATTTTACACAATTACTAGTAGATACACATTATTACACTGTGCAGGATTTCCTAAACAATACCTTGTAATATTTTAGTAACCTAATTGTAAGCTTTATATTTGCATGCCAACAAGGCCGAATGTATATGGATCTTTCATAATGTAATTTACCATCCTATTCCTATGTAATTACATTGTAAGTAAATAAAGATATTATTATAAAAAAACGGCAAAATTACTAAACCTCTGTTGATCAGTGACCACTGTTTGAAATTATTCGAATTTTGTAATAATGAAAATCAAACACTTTATAGAAAACAATGAGATTTTGGTTTAAGATCACCTATTAAAATCTTCTCTTGGTCGATCTAAATGAGTAAAAATTATTTTCTGTCAGCCACTGTTATGGTGGCCGTTTATTGTTATAAACGAACATTTTAAGTTGATAAACAAAGTGATTTTCTTGCACCATTTATGTTTCATGGAAGTCTTTTTGAAATCAGCAGCGAACGTGCAGTTGACATGACGCAAGGCGGGAACGACATTTGCAGTAAATGTTGCGGTTATGTAACCACAATGAACTTCCATCGAAAGGTTGCAAGCGCAAAATGTAAGTACTTTGTTGACAAGCCCGTGTTAATAAATAAAAAGGCAATTTTGTAATAATACTGTAATGGAATATTGTTTTTAAAAATACGGGAATAGATGAGTTAATTGTGGTTCTTGATTAATTGTGGTTCATGATTTATTTTATATTATGTAGTTAAAATGAAAAATAAATATTTTTATTTCATATACAAGAGGATTTTTAACAAAAATAGCACTAATGCCATTCTCGTGAATTTCACATTATTATATACCATCATTTTCCCATAGTTGCAGTGTAAACATCAATGTTTTTAAGCATAATACAAAGTCAAACAGAAAAAAGCATAGAAAACACAAAAAAAGACATTACAAAAATAACTTTAAAAAACAAGAACTAGATTTGAAATTGACATGTATGTACCTACATGTCAATTTCTGATAAAACAGATATACTAGTTTTAGTAATATAGTGCTATACCTGACAACATGATTCCACACCATCATATAGATGAAACATAAAATAAAATATTAATAAGAAACAATTAACACCATTCCCACAATAGCGTATAATTGGAATCAGAACAGTCCCAATAATTTAACAAGCATCACAAGTCAAACGGTATCAAAAGGCTCCTTCTACAGCACCCAGTCTACACAGGAGCAAGGCAACGAATGCTCTTTTCGAAATGAAAAGAAAACACTACGATGTTTCCCAGCATAAATTCTTGGCACTCGGCAAAATTGAAAAGTCCACTCAGTAGAAGCTTCCGTTTAGGTAGAAGGCACAATCTCAAATTGTTTACGCTCTCGTGCCCCTTAAGACAAGAATGGTGGCTGTTAGACGGGTAAGGAAATGAATATTAGAGTGTTTACAATTTACATGTTTGTGTTCAGTTCGTGTAATATGGAAGACGATAGGGAAAACTAAGCGGCGTGTAATAGCGTGTGGACTTGGGTAATGTAGATTGGGGAAATTTTTTTAGGCGTTTTAATTATATTCTACCAGTTTTGTACCTATAGGGCGTAAGTGCGCTCCTTAGGTGGCAAGGGTGATATTGGGTTTGCCTACTGCTTGCAACGCATATGAGATGTGACAATGATGATCCTCACAAAACGCTGGAGGAGTCATTGGATTATTTACCCTATTAAAAAGGTTTCATTATTGACTACAGTCTAGTACTGTTGTATTTCCATAATATTTTACTTTCCCTCTTGCAGTGCGAACAAATTATGTGTAACATAAAGATCTAGATTTACATTACGCAGCTAAATTACTGTTCTTGCTAACATTATTAACAACCCTATGAATTTTTTTCACGACTTCAACATTTTTTTCACTATTCCAACATTTCAAATTCACACGTAGGTATCCAAATTAACCTAAAGCAATAAAATACTAAAACCACTATCACTGAAACCACGGAGATTCCACAGTACACGCCACTGTGTCCAGAACGGTTAGATTTCGGAACCTTTTTTACACCGATAGATTTACTGCAGAACACTTTGGACAGAACCGAGCCGCGCGGTTGAAATACATGGCAGGAACGGGCGAATAGAAAAATCGGTGAAATATAGAGAATAGGGCTGCAAGTGCAACTCATGTTACGTTTTTGTACATTGTTCTATTGATACGAATGCATTATTATTAGGTAAAGTTTAAAAATGAAAGAGAAATTTATTAAATACAGTTGGGAGCAAAGAAAAAATAAGCTAGTGGCTACGTGACGCTACCGTTTTTTTTAGTCATTTTAAAACATCTTCTATAACCGTACAAAAAACAACGGTTTTACAACAAAATAATGTCAATTTAAAAATAATTAAATGGCCTTTAATATATAACATATGTAACCAATTCAGAAATGATTGATCAAAAGTTTTTATGTACGGTATTATAAACAGATTCTACCACTAAATACTGAGATAAATCTCTTTGGGACGCATTCTGCAGTTATCGTTTTTTGTTTTTTCGAAACAATAAATCGTAGTCTTCAACCCTACCCCAGCATAGACCGGGAGCCACGCACGGTGCACCTTCCGACGTTTTAAACCCCTGTCAGTCACAGCATGTTCTTTGAAGATGAATTGATTTTATTCTTTGGATTCTTTTTTAAAATATAAGTTGCATATATTTTTACTGTAACTTGTAACTGTCGTGACTGTTGTTACTTATTACAGTGGTTTTACGTGCCGTAATGGGCACCTCTGCCTCTGCCTACTCCTTCGGGGATAAAATGGTGTGACGATACAATACGATTATCCTAAGTGACCTAACTTTCGTGTTATAAAATTGTATTTGCACAAATTTTGATGGAAGACAAACCCAGCCATTTTGCCATTCTTGGAACTATCGGGTGCTTCAAACAGGAAGCCTTCCATAATAATTTGTCTTATACCCCACCGCTCTCCGTCCGGTCGCCACTGACTTGCTAAAGTCAGTCACCAAAATTGTAAACAAGCAACTATCACTTTTACCACATATTAAATTAAGTTCAAATTTAAATGCAACTACCATACAGATTCCAGCAACATAAGCTACTTTAATCTATAATTTGAATTTTTAACTTTAATATCTTTATCGTAAAATTGAAACTCTATTACAATTTCATAAAAGCATATCAGCGAATATTCCTTCCGTGTGACGTCAGTACACGTCAAATGCCAACCGAAGCGGTTCGAGACGGCGGATTCCAATCTTTTCCCTCACACTCAATAAAATCAAAGAGTCTTCTCATGTCGCGTTTCAACATATCCTAAAAGACTGTCTGACTTCCTTTGCATCCCTTACCACGAGTTTCTAATACAATATTGAGGAAAATTGTGTGGCAGTGATTTTATGGTAAAATTGTTCTTATAATAATATACTCGTGTGTTTACTTTATTTTTCGCAAATCGACTCGCTAATACTGAATGTGAAGCGTTTACGATTCCTGCTATCATAAACTATCAAATCCTTTCAATAGTTTGATGAAATGATCTTTCCACTCAGAAAAAAATCCTAACTCAATCCGCGGACTGCCTAACGGGTTACTGGGGCTCCGACTCGAAACGGGCCGGGTGTAGGAACGGGGTTGTTTTTAGTAAGAGTTTGACTCTCTTTTAGGCTTCGATGGTATACCCCCACAAAGACAGGAGAAGACATTGGATGGTATTTCCCCATCAAAAACTCAGTTTAAAAAGTTATAAATGAATACGTAATAAAAAATAAACAAATATGTATTTTCCTCATTGGAAAAAATCTGCTGAATAAGCTGCAGCTTATTACCATATCGTCTTCACTCGAGAACAAATGGTAGCAGTAATATTTTAATGCGATTGTGTTGTCTCGGATATTGCAAGGGATTTAACCATTCTTGGGCCTATTAGAAGCTCTTTGGGATCACATTTGAGGGCCAAACGTTTGATGTTATTACAGTATTAAGTGTGTTAGGGTACTTTGAATCATTATGATAAGAGTGAGTGTCAGTCGATCTGTAGGACTTAGATAATGTTTTATTTTGAAGTTAGTCCATTTGCAATTTTATAGGTTTCTAATATTGTATTCATACATATTAAAGTGGCGGCTTGGGGGTTTAAGATGTACGCTTCTCTCACTTGAGGATATGGGTTCGAAACGTACCAATGTACTTTTTAAGATTATTTAGACACAACTGACAAACGGTGAGGAAAATCATCGTGAGGAAATTTATAATTTCTAATTATAAGTTTGAAATTGCAAACCCGCATTGGGCTTGCGCGGTGATTAATGCTCAAACCTTCTCCGTGTGAGAAGTGGCCTTTGGTCAGCAGTGGCTACTTATAGGCTGTTAATGTGATGTGATAATGTGACTCATATATAGTTAATGTTATGAGCTAATTCAGTATCCATTATATTTGTGGTAATCACATTGTCGTGGCCAGTAAGCATGAAAAAGAAACTAAAATTATTACTTTATGTCTTACTAACATATGTGTTATGTCTACCCTTGTTCCGAAAGTCATCCCGATCGCTTCAGCTATTTTAACGTGATTGAGTAACATGTATTATATGTTACACACATACTCACAAAATTTACTCTCGCATTTATAATATTAGTAAGATTTAAATTGACTCAGAAAGATCTTCGCTTGTAGTCGTTTAGGTACATACATGTACCTATGTAGGTACATACATGTACCTATGTAGGTACCATGTATCCTTAACTTGTAGTAGTACATAAGTAATACATAATTTGAATAAAATGTTGCATGGTACCTAATTGATAATTATAAACGTAATCCGAAATATAAACATAGAAAGTAATAAACAAAACTATTCACATTACTAATTGATCAATTAATAATACGATTCACTATTAATGAGCGAGCTAAGTAAATAAATCTATCGATAAAATAATAATTATTTATCGAAAATATTCTCAATCAAACAGTTGATTTATGTTTCGTTTAGGTACTTCATTTATTATAATTGATCTAAATATTATAAATACGAAAGTTTGTATGTTTATTTTTTTTTCTTTTACATTTGATGGTTCGACGTTTGGCTGCTTTCTCGCCTGATGGTAAGTGATGATGCGGCCTACGATGGAGCACGTCTACCCATAAGCAACCTATTCACTAGGGATTTGAAGTACCCATCAGGAAACATAGATTATTATTTGTTTCTTTGTTACGTGAAATCTGCTAAAGGGATCTAGATGAAATTTATCTCACATGTGGATGCGAATGCGGGTGAAGCCGCTGACAGAAACTAGTGAAGAATAAGTAATTATTCGTATAAAACACATTAAATTCAATTGAAAAAGGATAAAAGAATATTATTTCTAATAAACTCAAATAAATACATTTTATAAATTGTGGTAGACACTTTATGAAATTACCATCATACAACGGTGAAAAGAAATAATATAATCGTAATAAAATATTAATAGCAAAGATTATAATAATTTATCGCTATGTATTAAACAAAAGCAATTAAATGTACTGTTCTGGTGGTTACTCTTTTTCAATCAGGTTCACAATACAATACTTAGTTACATTGTTTCGTTAGTTCAATTATGTGAGAACAATGTAACGCCAATATTCAGCCAAAGGGATCGAAAAAGACGAAGAGACATCATAATAATAGTACAATTTAACAAAATCCATATTCAAAAAAATGGTGCAAAATCGTGAACCAAAAAGTTGGGAAGTGAGATTCCATCGATCATTCCATAAGTTTTATAATACCAGTGATAAATTATAGGAAAGGCGTCGACTTTAACTTATTTCAGTTCTGTTAACTTTGTGAATAATCTTTTCTACGATTTTTTTCTCGAAACTTCGATATTATCACATTTTTATGAAGTGTTATGTCTGTTCTTTAATGGAACTGCTTCATGGTTAGGTTAGTTAAAATTGAGTATATGATTTACTAAACGATTCTTAGCATGAATATTGACATGAGTTGCGGCTTGCCTAGCGGGACTCCGGCTTGAAAAGCTGAAGTAGGAACTGGGTGGTTTTTAGTCAGTAAGAGTCTGACACTACCTCTCTCCTTGTTCAAGGCGGGAGAAGTCATTGACAACATTATTTTTAGTAACGCAAGTAGCGTCACGCCTTTTATCCTAGAAGAGGTAGGCAGAGGTGCACATTACGGCACGTTATGCTGCTATACAATGTAAATCTACGTTTTACCATTTGTGTTATAAATCCCATGTAGTAAGAGGTGAGCTTATTGTCTTATACTAAGCACAATTCCAGACTCCTTGCTACAACTGAGACAGAATCGAAAAGGGCTCAGTATTACTTTATCTGACCATAGGCCCCTTGTCGCAGTCGCTCTTACGACTACTCTACCAAAGAGGCAGTCAACATTATTATCAGCGCCTAGTAGTAATTCTGTAGTAATTCTAAGAAGTTAAATTCCTTAAATTAACTTACGACCTTATTACTGGTGTCTATTACACTATTGCTATTTAGGTTTCAAGTCAAACGACTCAATTTTCGAATACTAGGAAACTCTCTAGAACACGTGAAAGCTAATTTCTATTTTAGTTCATTTCATTATTTGCTCCAGTGAGTAAGTAAACAAAACATCATATACTTTTTTTTTTTTTTTAGGGTGGAAAATCATCCAATGACTTCTCCCGCCTTGGGCGAGGCGAGAGGGAGTGTCAGACTCTTACTGACTAAAAACCACCCCGTTCCTACTCTTGCCCTTCGAGCCGGAGCCCCGGTAAACCCGCTAGGTAGTCCGCAGCTCCGGAAACATCATGTACTGGAATTTTACTCCGCCCAGACATACTTTTATATACATTTTAGTATACATATGTGTTTGTTTTCAACTACATAATTATATTAATGTATAAGTTTTTGTTTGTTCTTAACTATGTAAAGTTTTGTTCTAAATATAAGACTGACTGGATGTTTGCGATTACTCATTACTAACTGTCATCATTCTAATCGTAAGTAAACAAGTATTGGTTTTTGGAGGATAAGTATTAAAGGGTTTTGGGGTAATCGGGGATTTTGAAGATTGGGAAGGAGGGTCATTGGGCCTCCAGTAACCTCACTCACACTACGTAAGCGTTGTTTCACGTCGGTTTTATGTGAGGTCGTGGTATGACTCCGGTCGAGCCGGCCCTCTTATGCCAAAGCATGGCTCTCCCACACTTAATAATAATAAAGAATATCCAATAACATAATGAGCAAAATCTTTGACTGCCTCGTTGGCCGAGTGGTTGCAAGTGCGACTGCCGGGCAAGGGGTCTCGGGTTCGATTCCCGGGTCGGGCGAAGTATTACTGGGCTTTTTTCGGTTTTTCCAAAATTTCTCAGTGGTAGCACGGAGTCTGGAAATGTGCCCGGTATATGGCAATAGGCTCACCACCTATTACATGGGACTTACAATATAAATTGTGAAAAGTGGGTGTACATTGTGCACCTCTGCCTACCCCTTCGGGGATTTAAAGGCGTGACGATATGTATGTATGTATGTATGTATAATGAGCAAAGCAAGGATTTGTAACATAGTTACGAACACCCACAAACTCATTGCGATGTCTGGTGGGAAATTCTCAGAACCTAACAATCAGTCTAGTCTACGTACCTATAGGTACTACTCTGGCGAACCAAAACTTTGTTTAATATTCTAACAAGACACGTATATTACAACTAAACATGAACATGATATTGTTTATTAAATACACATGTTCATGAATGGAATGAAAACAAATATTTATGAGAAAACATTGTTTTACCTACTCGTAGTCATAATGATGAGTAATGTATGAACCAGAATGTATAAGCATACATCTACATATTTACTCAAAGTAATTAGATTTATCGCGGTTGAAATACATAAAGCTGAAATATCAGCCCTTATTGCCTTCTCGTGAAACCTTGAAGGCGTATACATATACAGTGATATTTCATGTGGTTACTGATATTGTGAAAATGTTTTTTTATCGTAGACAGCTAGTATTGATCATACTACTTAATTTTGATGTCTGTGACGTCTGTTTTTTTAAGGAGCATCCAATGACTCCCGCCTTGGGCGAGGCGAAAGGGAGTGTCAGACTCTTACTGACTAAAAACCACCCCGTTCCTACTCTTGCCCTTCGAGCTGGATCCCGAAATCCGCTAGGTAGTCTGCAGCTCCGGAGTAAGTGACGTAGTGCTGTAGCATATCAATGTGACTGCACTCACTTTGGTAAATATCTACATCGCGTATCATATAGGCATTAGTGATATCGTGATGCCCTGGTGGCCCGGAGGTTAAGACGCCCGCTTCTCATGCATGAGGGTATCAGATCGAAATCTACCAACAGCAAGCACCACTAAGACTTTTTCTAAATTGTATGTACTTGCTAAGATTATTTAGACACCACTGACATGAGTGAAGGAATTCTTAAGGGATTTTTATAATCTCACAGCATGACTAGTCGATGCTGTTATCTAGAGTTAGTCGTTTAAGTAAATACCTAGGCTATAAAGTTGATGATTATCTATGAAAGGAATTCTATTGTCCTTATTGCACAGTAATTAGTGCTATGTAAATATAGACCTTATATCAATTACAATACGGAAGACGATCAAGAAGTAGTATAATCAGTAACTTACTACATCGCCGCCAGCGATGTTATAATTGCAATATCTTCGAGACAAATATTGCTTAACCAATTAGCTTTGGCAATTATACGGAATAACAATGATCGTAATATAAGCAGCATTTATCGGCAGCTGCCACACAAAACCGAGTATCACCAGACACAAGAACACACATTTACATAATGAATTCGTTAACGCAATACAATTGTACATTTTGGCTAACCATAGTATAATCAGCGATTTCAATGTTAAAGTCTGAGAGCAACTGATTACTCTGAATAAAGTGCGTCTAGAAATATGTATGATGATATTTTGTAAGACAATCATTCTCTCACTCATTCAACAGTTCGCTCAATTACTTCCCCCATTTACACCCTATCCTCAATTCTCCAATAACCCTTATATTCCTATCCCCCAAAAGGCCGGCAACGCGCTTATAACGCCATTGGCTTACCATCAGGTGATCCGTCTGCTCTGGCAAAGTATTCTACTCTTTAGCAGTTCGCACAAGGAAGTCTAGAGAGAAACGCTTCGTGCGGTGATAGAAAAGACTAGGAGGAATCAAGTTGTGCAATTCATCGTGACCATTGTCCTTAGCGTGATGCAAATCATCATCTTACACATTTGTGGTCTTACAGGGTAAACTTGATTTGGAGAGTTCAGAAGCTTTTAGACTATTAGGCTACATCTTCACTTCTCACAGTCATATTCAGCTTATTAGACCAAAAACTAGGTTCTAATTTAAATTGGGTTATACCAGTTTATTTACACGTTACGTATTATGCCGCTTGACCTACAGTTTAGACGGTTGAATCTAGGGTAAGAGCTAAAACTTTGTTAATTAAGCGACGGGTTAATTGCTCAACTGTACCTATTTATATGAAAATATAACCTCTAAATTATTTTGGGTTGTATTTTGTTGAATAACTCACATAAATGGTTGGTAATTGTTTTTATTTGTCGGTTGGGTCTATTGAATTCTGATGTTTTGGTATAGTAATGGCCTATATTTATAATGGCATAATGGCATACTTGTTTGTTCGATTACTCAAAGAACTAATTTGTACTGAAATAGAAGCTAAAGCACCTGGTACATTAGCCCGAAAGCCACTGCACCGAAAGTACTCATACAACGCGGTCAAACCTGTTTATCATCTTACTATCCTACTAATATTATAAAATCGAATATTTGTGTGTGTTTATGTGTTATTCAATAATGTCAAAACGGCTGAAGGGATCAAGATGAAATTTAGAAGAGGGAAAGATTGCGGTCAGAAATGGCTAGTAAGTAAATATATTAAACTAGTTTCTGCCAGCGGCTTTGTCCGCGTTCCCGTGGGATAAAATATCCTATCACCCAAGTCAGCTCATAACGTGTCTGTACTTTCAGCATGATTGACGGACAAACATCCAAACAATCATACTTTCAAATTTATAATACCTATTAGTGTGATGGTAAGTTTTACAACAAATAAATGATCCTTCACTACCTTATCTAGTAAAACAAGCTTATTCCTACTTAGCGTATCTCAAGTCATTAATATTTGATCTACATTTAGAACATTTGTCACGGAGACCAAAGATTTAGAGCTACTTAATCTCCACATTTAACTAATTAACTACCAATCGGCTTTTATTTCGTGCTTTGGATTTTAAAAAGAAATGTAAGAGAATCGTTCTTTTGTTAAGTGTATTTATATTTACTTAAACCAAAAAAAAAGTTGTTCAAAATCAATAAAATAGTACTTAAATTTATACAACGTTTTCTGCAGAAACTTACATGTTAATTATACGATTCAGTTCTTAAATGGGACAAGCTCGCCACAACCTCCCATACCGCTGCAAATCCTGTAAACCAGGATCTACAGTAGATACAACCATGAAAACACCGGAACATTGAAGTCCAGCGAATATGATTCAGTTATTCACTTGGACTATTGTCTAAAAATCTAATTGTTATACCTCAAAAATTTATTATGCTATATGACTTTTAATATCAAACACAAATACATCAAACTATTGTTTTGGCTTACGAAATAACTCTGCTTATTTGACCTTGAAATATGTTCTGTGGTTGCTGTACATATTCTTTGAATAACCAAACCAAGTAAGCTATGAATAAAAAGTAAGCTAATCCCATTAAAATATAAAAGTCTCCTGATATACATTCAGTAGGACGGACCTCTAAGTAAGCCAGAGCGATCAATGCGGACCCTATTCTCTCTTGTTTTAAATATTCATCACCTGCAACTCTCAGACTTAATTTAAAGGACATCGTAATCTGGCGTTCGTTTAGCTTTAAATACTTTTTAAACTTACCTTTGTTTTTTTACAATTTATTTTCTCTTAATGGATTGCTTTGAGATTGCTTGTAATATTTATTGTTAAGGTCGATCTAAGACGGAATTAAGCCAGTAATCGCGATGTGAATGAATAAATAAACGTTACGTTTTCTTGGATTCATTGTTTTGTAATTAAGATTTACTTAAAGCTCCTATATTCTCGGTACAAAATGGGCAATTTTACTTGTAGATTTAGATTAAAATTCGCCATCTTTTTAGGCATAAAACAAGCAAATAGAAACTATTACAACAGCAATGATTAAACGGACAGATATTTCCTCCAAGTAATTTCAATTTATTGTCTCTGTATTTACGTTGTTCGAGAATAAAATTGAAGTAATACTTTAAAACCTAATCCGAGCTATTTATTAAAAGCGTCTTTAGTACTCAAAATATTGCTGAAATTATTAAAACCTAATGCTGCCTAATCTAGTGCCCACTTAGCTGGAGAAAACGACAGAGTTTGATATTAAAGACAATGAATTTTTAATCTTAGTTGAAAAGCTCATAGAACAGAAATATCAACTAAATACGTTTTGTAAAAGGGAACGTTTTTGTATTTATATAAAACAACAGCTTTTCGCTTTCCTAAGAATTTTCACAGAGGAGAAAATATTTCAGAGGTACAATAATTTAGTTCAGTAAGCGACCCCAACTCGCTTCGTGCAATGGTCAAAAGATGCAATGGAACAGTGGAAACATTTACAGGCTGCAAAAGAATTTGGACTTTAGTTTGTTGGTGATGTAAGTGAGAATTCTGATGTAGGTATATAATACATTTTAGTGTATTTGAATATTATTTTTCTGTCCTTATGTAGACTACATCAGTAACCAACCTTAGTTTTCCTGTCCTGAATGTTACAGAAACCCACTAAGGAACTACATAATTATTTAAGATACCTTAACTTACTATTCAACTGCGATCTTCAACTCGCTTTCCAAGCATGGAGATTATAGCAAACCCTCTTATTTAGAGAATGCCAGCCCAGTTGTGGATTATCACTAGGCTGTTTATGAGGATTTATAATTTTTTTTTGTACTTAAATTCGAATTAATTTGGTTAAATTACAACTTGTTTTTCATGATAGTGTCTTGTCCTATCATTTATCTTTGTCTTTTTATTGCAATACGAAATGTATCGAGAATTACTAGAAAAATTGTATTATTATAATAAAAATGAAAGCATTGACCTACTGTATAATCCTGTTCTACAACATTACCTGCTGCCCTATTAAGACTCCTTCGTCTTTGTTAGTGGCTCTTACTTTATTACAAAAATGTTTTTTAGTTTTAAAACTGTTTTTTTTTTTAGGAAACATCAGTGTTAATACAATTCTGAGGTGTTGTTAAAGTACTAACGTAGATAGGAGTTTTTCTTGATGTTCTTTTGGTAAAAATAAAATGTTCCTACTTTATTTTCTTCTTACTGTTCCGCGAATTGAACCACTTTAAGAAAGGAGATCGGCAAATTCTGGCTTCGATGCACAAAAGTGAAATACTTTAAGTTTTCAAAGACTAATAATCATCATCAGCCTGTTCTCATCTACTGCTAGACATCTTCATCAGCCTGTTCTCATCCACTGTTTGACACAGGCTTCTTCAATGGCAGAGGAGAAATACGCTCGAAATTAAACGAGTGATTTCTTGAATATAGATATTAAGTGCTTAATGAATATAAGGTCGGTCACTTAATAGTTTCATTGAGCAGTACTAAATTTGTATAGACGTAACCGATCATATTTCATTTTAATTAATTAATACACAATATGATATTTTCTACATCTTCAACATCAGAGGAATCTCAAATGTGGAAGACTTATTCAAAATAAATTCAGGGCTCATGTACTACCGAAGGTGCTATTTTCTACATCTTCAACATGATCTCAAGTCTTTTACACATTTGGAAGCCACATCTTATACAAAGTAAATTCAGGGCTCATGTACTACCGATGGGTGCTTGCGTGCTTCATTGATAATTCGTGACGGTTGGAGCTTCATGTAATCCTGGAATTACGGAGTTCGGTTGTCAACAGTTGAATTTTCATTGTTTTTACTTCCCTTCATATTATTGGATTGATTTATTGAAGGAAATATGAGTTACAGTACAATATTTACGTGTTTAAAGGAATTGATTACTTAATTTTGATGTTGGTATCTATGTATTTTTTTATATATATATTTATTTGAAATTATCTAAAATTACATTATTGAATACTTATTATAAAATACATCTTTATCATCGGCCTTGATATATCCGCCCATCGCCAGCCTCCTAAGGTAGTTGTCGAGGCTGTTGAGTATTAACCTATCGGCCGACAGGACTATCGGCACAGTGATAGCCGATTCCATATTCCACATGTTGTCGACATGTGGAATAATACCTCGTGAGCCTAGTATTTTTTTTCTTCTCAGACTTATTATACTTGTTGAGATATTTCTTGTATTGCCTATTATATTCATACATGAATAAACATTGTAGCGTAATATAAGCAGATAATCTACTTTGATGATAGTAGTATATTTCTTTTTCTTTGAAAGCTACATAACGACAATATTAGTAGTAGCAAAAATTTTCATACTAATAACGTTCTTGGTAAAGCAAAATAATCTGTTTTTGATAAAATTGTATGACCAAATATTCTTTATGTCCGCAATTTCTTCATGAAAGGATAAAAGTAGCTTATATCTCTTTTTTTTTGATGGGTGACAATCATCCAATGACTTCTCCCACTTTAGGTGAGGCGAGAGGGAGTGTCAGACTCTTACTGACTAAAAACCACTCCGTTCCTACTCCTGCTTTGCCCTATATCTCTTTAGCTTTGTAACTAACTACAGTCACGAAATCGTGTCGAAAAATAGCCAACTTGCAATGCCACCATATGAAAATAGTGCAAATACACAAACAAATGTTCACCCCTAAGTAGATAAAACGCGTGACGATATAAAAAAAAAACAAACACATTTACACAATCATTAGTGAGTAAACAGTTCACAATACATATGACAAACAGAATGACTAAAGAAAAACGTAGCGATCTGTAAAAATATAGAAATATAAAAAGTTTTACTCAATAAATTACCAGCCAATTTCAACCAACCACAACGTATGATCGTGTCGCAAAACTGACGCAAAAATGTTGAACAGACAGACAGACAGTAAAGTTTTCAAATCCAGTTTTGCAAGTTTAAACCCACTTATGAATAGTGAATGTTCGTGTAAATTTTCGCAAATCCACTGCGTCGTTGGAAACTTAAAGCATGTTTGAACAGGTTTCAATTCAGCTATCGAGAAATGCAACTCGCTGAGTTTCCATCTCTATATAGGAATCAAGACTATGACAAGATTTTGTTAGAACAAAGAGAGCATTAGTGTGGGGTGTTTTAGGGGGAAGTATATTATGTAGATTTTGTTTGATAAATACTATGTGTTTTTAACTATTTTCAGATTTATTTTGTTTGTTCTTTATTGCAAAAGTTCTTAATCACTCATAGCGCTAAAAAAGCCACCAATTCATTACGGTACCTTTACTTACATTATAAAAGGAGTACGTTTTTTATATTAGGCTTATTACCCACGACGCGTCATTTCACGAATGCATGCAACCTACAAATGAATTAGTGACCTATAACGCTTGCATCTTGTTTAGAAACAATGAAAACTGTTCCCGAAATCTCAACGTTGCGATCCGACGATCTGCGTATCGTCACACGCATTTATATCGCACGGTTTGATGCATTGGTTAAATGAAGCTTCGTGGACAGTAAACCTTAGTGATAAAAAACTTACACTCAGTCAACAATCAGTGATACGGAGAAAACAACCATAGTTTATACCTCCACATCACAATAGAACTCTCTCAGGGCCACAAAATTTTCATCTCCGAAAACACATCAAACGCTTGGTATCGCTCACCCTCGCTCTTAAAACAAAGCCATCGGCTGGCAGCAATGGTTTATGATTAATTCAAGCCACGGTAAATACGTTTATTTCGTAACCGTGGCGTTGACAAAGCGTACAGGAGTGTACGTGATGAAATTGGCCGCACGCTCGATATCCGTTGGGGCTGCTAGGAAATAAATCGCTCGCGTGAGCATTTACCAGCTGAGCTGATAAAGTTTAAAGGGAAGCGAGAAATGAGCGAGGTTAAGCTTTGGAAGGGAGTGCTCGTGAATCGCTATGTGTTGGAGTGTCAATGAATTGATTCGGATTACGTGCTTATTATCGAGATTTGTTGCGATAGTTGGGTTACGATTTGTGTCAATTTAAATTGGATTCTGTTCCTTATGGCAAAATAAATTACAGACACGTACACAGAACGATTTTATTTCATCATCGTCATCATCATCTACTTATACTGAGACAAAATGATCATTAACCGCCCCGCTTGCTCAAGGTCAATAGGCAATTTGAATCTTATTATATTAAATTATAAGTTCAAGTTTGCCTTTTACCGTCACCATATAGGTATTAATAGCCTAAAGATATCTTTATTTCTTTGGCAGGTAACCTTTAAGAGTTAATCGCCTTCAGCCAACATAAATAAACAAACACAATTCTCTCAAAATCTATCATAACAATACAAAACCTAAACATAATACAATAGAGTAAACAACTTAAGTCTTATTTATCTTCAATACAGACATAATTTCTCTAACCAAACACCTAGAACGAAATAAGGAAAATCCTATAAGACCTTATTTTGTCAAAAATCCTAGTGTTAACGGAAAAAATACCGTGGCTATCCAGTGAGCTATATTAAATACGTAAGCTACGGTTGTCCACAAAAATCTCAGAGAAATGTGGCTGCAAATACTAGGAACAAATAGGTCAGACTAGAAGGTTTTTCTATTAGCCGGCTGTGATATTGTACTGGACTTAAGGTCCAATTTCGCGTGAAATTCTAGTTGGTGCTGAATTTGAGAGCTTGATTTTGTTTGTATTTTGATTCTTGATAGAAGTTTTAGTTTTGATTATATTTGGTTTTTATACTATTATGTAATTTATTTTAAAGTTTACTATGTAATAGGAGTTTAGTTAAAATTTTGATTGTACTTGATATTATGAGTTTTAAGGTACTTTTCCTCCAGAAAAGTGTTATGTGGCTATGCTACTAAGATGTAACGTGACCGTTTCCACTGATACTTAATTATATAGCTGTGCGAGTAAGATTTGCAGTTCGAGTATGTGCTATATCGATATGGAGGAAGCCATCAGGAGCACGCATCTTTCCATACAAAACATAATTTAGCTGACTCCATTTCCACCAGTGCCAAGCTATGTAAACCAATTAATATGATTGGTGGAGGCCAAACGCATCCACCGCAATGTAGCATAGCACATCTCTGGTGGAAAAGTACTCTTCTCCATTAATGGACAAAAACGCAAATTAGCGAAACAAATATGCATGATGAACAAACTTATCAATTGATTGATATTCCAAAACATTGGAACCTTAGCAGAATAGAATCTTATCTTAACATAACCACAAAATCATCAGCTGCTAACTCCCACGGTACTAAAAGTTGACTGAATATTGAATATTTTAACTTATTTACAATGTACTATCAATATTATGGATGTTGCTATAAAATGTTTACTGTTGCAGTCGGGATTTTGTTGCTACTACGTGACTAAATTGTTTCGAAAACGGTTCTATTTTTACGTTGTAACTGATTGGGTGTAAATACAGCTACATATGTTATTTGGGTTAAAATAACATGTATGTATGAAATAATTTTGGATGAAACATAAATATAGTGGTTGGGTTTAATATTGTGTTGTTCAAAGTCAAAGCATTTATTTAAATAAATCCTAAATTAGGCACTTTTGAAACGTCAAATTGAATTGTCCGTCAGTCTGTCCGTCAGTGAAGCTAGTTCGGTTTAAAGAGGCATAGCATTTACATTAAGGCTTTATTAACTAAAAAATCACGGTTTATTCACGTGCTATTAATGGAGAAAAGCTCTACTACCAGTAGGCTACCAGTAGACTGCGCGACGTCGCCGCGTCTATGCACGCTGCTCATGGTGAAGAGTCCCTCTGTGACTCGAAACTAGTAGAGCTTTTCTCCATTAATAATACGTGTGTAAACCGCGGTTTTTAGTTAAATTTGTATGTCTAACTAAATTCTAAGTTATCATAAAAATAAAGATTTTATAAAAAAAAAAATAGGTAGTTGGTATACTCGTATAGTTCACATCATTAAGTAAATACAAGTTAGTGCAACGTATATTGATTACTCAGAATCAACACAATAAGCGCTTGTAGTTTAGCCAGTTTACATTGCTCAGCGTTGCTCTGTTAATTTACTGTTTACAACCAATAGGTACTGTGAAATACGTGAACCTAAATTGGCTTTCATAGAAATGCCTGTATTTTAAAGGGTTAAGGCTGTCACATTATACTTGTGAGTATTATAGGAGTTATATTTAACTAGATATTAAAAAACAATCACTACTCTGAATCCTTTATATGATAGTGATCTAATTTCCTAATAAACCTCTCCAAGAAATAGCAATAATGAATTACGCCAATACAAAACACGGAATTCAGGCAAAGAACGCACACAATATTACTGTTTTTTAAAGAGGGAAACGACTTCAAAGCTTGATTTGCGAACCTCCTTTTTTACGTCGCGTAATATATCTTAAAACACCTCCTAAGTTTGAAAAATACTATGCCGATAACCGCATCAATATCGATTCAGCTAAACACGAAATAACCGCGCACAAACATACAGGTCAAACTAAAAACCCACCTTTTTATGAAATCGCTTAAAAATATCGTATAAACAAGGATGTTTACGAATCAACCATCAAACTGATCCGCTTTGCTTCATCAAAGATATTCAGGAGTTGTCAATTGAATATCCGTTGAGCCTTCGAAGGTTTCCAAATCGGGTCAAAGGGACAGGGACGGTCATCCGTAGTTACACCTTCATTATTAGGGACAAGATACGGATCGTTTGTTTATGTTTTTGGATTTTATATTTTGTTTCGTTCACCTTTTGTTGGGATCAGGGACGTGACGATTACCTGCATTGATACAAGTCGATGTTCAATGAAGTGGAAGAGTTTTTGGAACTGGTGTTTTGTTTGTCCCTATTGTTGTTGTTATTATTTCTTAGTTCTATACGTTTTGTTATAGTTATACATGATCCAATAATTACATTTAAGTTGTATTTGGTAGTATAATTAACGGTTAAGAGCGAGTCTTATTCCAATTTCTTATTTTTCTAGGTCAAAATCGATCCTGCGATATTACAGATTTAGTAAAAACAGACAGATTTAGTAAAAAAATAATAATTTGTCCATGTGTATCTTATGTATATTCATTATGTATGTACTTAAAAACGGTTATTTCGATATTACAAACAGACACTTCAGTTTTATTAATATATATTATAGTAGATTATCCCCTATCATAGGTTACATTATAAAACCAAAAGTTAAATCGAAAATTTACCAATGCACTCTCTTTAATCCTCATGCATAAAATTTTGAATGCAAAACTGCACTGGTAGCTTTAAATAAAACGGCGATTACCAAATTATTCAAATCACGTAACAGCCATACATTTTCTGAAACTTTGGGTAGCAAGTATCTGAAAATGTTCGGGAAATTTAAAAGAGTGTTACATTACGTTAAGTGCATTTAAAAAGGATTATCCCTGTCAAGTTTTTGAAAACAGGTATTGGGGGTTTTTAAAAGTTACGAGTTCATCTACCTAATCAGAACTTATGTTATAGATATTTGAGGAACAGGGGACGTTGTGCTCTAAAGTTAGTTTAGTATAACAACAGCGAATCAGGCTCTATTTTTCACCTGCATGCTAAATACCTTGCATGCATATTGCATAGGCCTCGAATCAAATCCTCGAATGATTTTCAGATCAACCAATTAAGCGGTTTGGCTGACTATATCATTCTATCTTACCATTTTGATGTGAAAGGTAAGCAGGAGGCGGACTACCTAACAGTTTTACCGGGGCTCCGGCTCGAAAAGCAGTAAGAACGGGGTGGTTTTTAGTCAGTAAGAGTCTGACACTCCCTCTCACCTCGCCCAAGAAGTCAACCCAGAAGTCATTGGATGATACTCTCCCCTTAAAAAACCAGGAGAAACTAAAACACTGAAACAAAATGGAAATAAAATCGTACTTTCTGCTATGAGAACTAAATGAAAATCATCCTCATTCAAAAATAAATGTGTCTAAAAGTCACACAAAAGCGAATTCAGAGGCGATTCACAACACACGGAAAGGGTATTAACTAAGTGTAGTTACTATGTCGTTCACTACGATTAAGGCTGGTTGCAGACGAAAGACTATAACCAGATTACTTTATTTTTAAACTAATAACCTATCATTGAATCTTTCCAGATTTGGACTAGACCAGAGGGCTTACTCTTGAATCTAATTCTTATCGATCGACATTGATATTTTGAAATTTCGTTACTCTTGAGTTGCAACCCTAGCGCCCATTGCATCTGTATTGTGTAGATATTGAATGGAGTAAATAGTAATGAGTTTGCCTGTATATTCTCGAACTGCTATTTTAACAGCTACGATTGTGGTTGTATATTTTGATATTGAATAATTATTGAGATCATTTTGCGTTGAAAATGCATTGGCATTGAGATTGGTTTAGAGTTTGTGTCCAGTTTCAGTTAATAAATTACATTGGAACAGATTTTTTGTAGCCTAAGTTTTAGACATTAAGAATTTGAAAAGAAACAATAAAATGCTACATAATTTGCATCACCTAAGAAAGAATATCTGTGGTATTAATTACGCTCATTGTATACTACTTACGATTATGAACCTCAGTTATGGCTTGAAACTAGTCAAAGTGCCTTGTCGAACAATTTATCAGTCAGTAAGCCATGCAATTAAATTCATTGAAATAAAAATATACAATTATTGCTGTTTAATAAACAAACGCTAAAATAAAGTCTTATTAAACTGCATCTATCCTACATCTGTTAGCATTGGTCGTTCGTCTGCGAACCACTTTAAAAAGGCGTACGCAAAACTTTTTTTCTCTCTCTTGCCTTATTTAAGTATCTTAGTTTTATTTTAGCTTCAACATAACGCTTATCTTCTGTTAGCAGTCTTTATGTTTTGAGTCCGGTATAGAATATATGAACACTTAATTCGTAGCATTTTATTTCGTAGAAATGTTGAATTATTTACTAGTGCCAAATTAAATACAGATGAATGAGGACTTGTGTATTTGTGTTTGAAACTGTTGGCTACGACCTACATTGTTAGACTAGTGGTTATGTACACAACTGCGGTAAAGAGTTCTCTGATTTAGTAATAAAGGATTTAGTAAATTATCTTCTGATGGTCCAAATGTTAAAAAGTCAACTCACATCTTTTTTTTTTCGAGGGGGGAAAATCATCCAATGGCTTCTCCCGCTTTGGGTGAAGCAAAAGGGAGTGTCAGACTCTTGCTGACTAAAAACCACCCCTTTTCATCACCTGCTTTGAGCTGGATCCCCGGTAATCCACCAAACTTAGAAAAAAAAACCTATTGCATTGTCCTCAGCTCCACTAGTTACATAACACAACAGGTGAAAAGTAAATGTTTCAAAACACGGTGTTATGTTAAAATGTAATGTCAATAAAGTTGTAAATCCAAGTTTACGTTTCTCGAAAAATAAGCCGACTTTCCAAGTAATTCAAACTTAATTGCGTTAATTAAATTTGAACTCTTTCGGCGTTTCTTTCACGCTGCTGGTCATGAGCTAACTAAACAGATTACACGGGCTAACAACATTAAATAGTTAGGATTTGAATTTACCAGACTTGAAGTAATATTCATCTTTTTAGTCTAAAATAATTTCGAGAGAATTCGTAAGATTCAGATTACGATTTTAACAAATGTAATTTAAAGGTGTGGTAGTGTAACCCTGAAGAACAATTACTTTTGTATAAGTAAACCGTAGCGCATACCTAATTTAGTCATAATGCAATTTGGCATGCAAGCATGCATGGCTAATAGTCAATTGAGTTAACAAAAATTAAGGATTTAGTTTTGAATACATTTCTTTCACATTAAGCACAACATTCAATAGTGACTGCCTCGTTGGCCAATAGCCGAACAAGGGGTATCAAGTTCGATTTTTTAGCGGTAGTACAGAGTCTGGAATTGTGCCTAGTATAATTTATTATGACAACAAGCTCACCCTCTATTAGATGAGATGTATACCACAAATGGTGAAAAGTGAGTGTGTATAGCGGCATTACGAGCTATAGTGTGCACCTTTGCCTACCCTTTCGGGGATAAAAGATAAAACAGCATTTTCAAATCAGCAAACTTCGGTTACAAGTTACCATTCACCGCCATCTTTATTTACCCACAGAATAGAGGAACTGGCATCACGTCAAACTCAAAATGATGTCCAACTAAAGTCTAAAGAAAGAAACTCAAAAACTAAAATTCTTAAAGCGTCGCTCGATCGAACGTTTCACGTAACTCAGCTGGGCGACATTTCCTCTCGTGTATAAACGCGCGACTTACTTTGGGCGTACATTCAATTACTCGTTCGTTGAGTGTCAAAGAGCTTTCAGTGTCGTGTGTCGTTTAATCCTCAGCCCTAAACGGTTCAGTCGAGCTAGCTTTTAAAATTTCTTATAATACACACTCTTTGCATATTTCTCTAATGTAAAATGTAAGGTGAGATTTTAAATTTCACGCCAACTAAATTTGTGTACTTCATGGTTGTAGTTTATTAACCTTATGCACGCGGACGTTGGACAAAAGTGCCGGGGCCGCTTAATTTGGGTAACACGACGTATTGTTATGTAAGGAGCAACGTATGCATTATTTGTGATATTTTCTATAGCGTTTAAAATGTTTTCATGTAATAATCACAATGTAGATAACTTATTTCTCTGCGTCAAAGCTTCACAAGTAAGAATAAGTAAGTTTTACCTAAGTAACATAGCTTAGGGATGATTTTAGTATGGTAAATGTGGCAATTTAGTTATAAAAATTAGGTTAAACTCGAGGAAAAGGAGAGAAATTACAAAAAAAAAAACTTGTTTAACTAAAACACATTTTATGACAAAAATTGCGTTAAAAATGTTCTTTCACGTTTAGCATTAAATTCTCTTTGGCACATAAAAGTTTAAAATATACATGATCCTATGCACATTAGGGCCTGGGACTCACATAGTTTAAGTAGACATGAATACTTACTATATTAATACCCTGCTAATATTATACGTGTTTGTTTGTTTGTCTGTTCTTTCTTTCTTGTCGGAATGAAATGATTATATGATATCTAATAATAAACATATCATACTAGTTTAATATTATGATCATACTAGGAAAGTTTAATAATATGATTAAAAATCTTTGGAAAGTTAATAAAAACCTAGTTCATCTGTAAATTTTTGCAGAAGGTTCATCTCTTGAAAAACCATGTAAGGCATTTTGTTTTTATTTATTTAGCTATCCAAACGAAGCCAGGGCTACCAGCTAGTATGGTTATAAAAATGTAGTATTTACAATCTGTGCAGTTTACGACGGTCTACAACAATATTATTCATAGAATTTTCATGTTTTGAACGAGATGCTGTTAAACGTATCAAAAGAGGTTTAACGGTTTAAAGCCTTTATGACAGCCGCGTGATGTGAGCCTTGAGAATTAAGTGCATTTACTGAGATTGAAGTATCATCCATCTATGTAGGTAGCTGTGCTAGTAGGTTCTAGTTTTAGTCATTAAACATTTTACTTGGAACCCAGTTTAGTTGTGGAACGTTTTACTTTTGAGTTTTAAAGTGATGTACTGAAATTGTTTTTTTTTAACTTCCTTGATCGAGTTGTTGATAAGGGGTTTGTAAAACATGCTTCTTTGTCATGTGATTGGTTTATAGTGGTAAGCTAGTAAACGAACAGATGAGGAATCACCTGATGGTAAGCATTCACCGGCGTTCCAAGCACACCCGAAACACTAGATGGCGTTACAAGGCCTTTTGGGGGTTCGGATTTTTTGAATTCGGACGGATAATATGATTAATGTAATAGTAGATAATCTCGTAAAGACTGTGTTCTATAATTTCACCTCTACTTACGCCTTATAATTATGTTAACTTTGAGTGTATCTTTGACCATTCAATCACATACTCTTTTCCCATCCATAATCTAAACTCCAAATCTTAAAATAAAACTTACAATCCACACAACCTAAGTACATAGAAGCATACAGTAATTTTTCAATGACGTAATGAGCTCGTACTCAATTCCACACTAACGCAAGGGGCGTGCTAAAAGCACATATAACACCTCCTAACATATTGGATTTAGAGCTTAGAATAGTTCGTAGTATAATACTACTCTTAGAAGATGTTCTAAGCAACATTTTAGCCGTGTAATCCGTGTGTTTTTGGGTATATTTTCATGTCTTATGTTCGTTGGGATATAAATAAAGTTCTGTTATGACGCCAGGTCATAATAATATCTACATGTATTATAATATATAACGTTTTCATCATTTTAAAACCTAGAATAGTACGCCAAGTTCTTAGTAAATCAGCTACTAATTAAAGTTCTGTCAATATTTTTATTTCAGAGACGTAAGACTGAACTCACAGAGATACAAAAATTAAATGATTTTTTGTATGTATGTATATTTATAATGTAGAAAAAAGCAGTTATTTCAATTTGCGAACAGACACTCCACTTTTATTTATTAGATAAATATAAGTATATGTAATTATTAAGAGAGTGCAAGGCATATAATTAGGCGAATTTCGTAGGAAACTACTATAACATTTTTCGCTCGTAGGTAGCCATATTATCAGTAGCATTCTCACATTGAAGGTTAGCTACAAACTGACAAATTCGAAAGATGACAAAACTTCGTAGAATTTATTGTTCAATTGTGCTGAACAATTAGGTTTCCAAATCATTGAAATCGATTAATTCCTTCATGTAATGATTAATGTTAGTTAATTAAAGGCTTTGACACTAAAGGCAAGAATCCTGCGGCTAGGAATCTGTAGTTGAAGCTAACAGTAACATCAAAGGGATGTAAATTAATCAATTGGAATCGGATTGAAATTAGGCAATTTTTTGGTTCAAGAAATACCCTTGGCATTAGCCCCAAAATCGGCTGTAGAACAATAGTTCAACAATTGGATTTCAATTCAAGACTTAATAGACTCCTTTATCACGTTGAGCAAAATGTTTCTTTAGATTTTTGTTTCTAAGTCAAAATTGTTAATAATATGAAAAGTTTTTTTTTATGGAACACCTGTAAACGAGCAGACGTATCACCTGATGGTAAGCAATCGCCGCCGCCCATGGACACTTGAAACACCAGAGGTGTTTTTAAGTGCGTTGCCGGCCTTTTGGGGGTTAGGAATCTAAGGGTTGTTTGGGAATAGGGATCGGGAAGATTAGGAAGGGGGAGTTGGGCCTTCGGTAAACTCACTCACATAACGAGACATAACGCCAGTTTCACGTCAGTTTTAGGTGAGATTTTTCATACAAAGCATATAGTTTTGGATTACTTGCTTAGAAATACCACTAGATTGAATCTGTATGTAATAAAACTAAATGAAATTAGCACTGTAACTGCACAATACAATATTATACCGAAACACACATACAATTCTTTAACCGCTGCTTTGTGCAAATTAGATTAAATTATACTTTCTAAAACACAACACGAAACGAAACAAATTAACTAACACTCTTGCATCTCACCGACCATTAGTTAAACTTGTTGATTCGGTTTTATTCAAGGCAACGCATGCCGTAACCTAACATGGGTCAGGGGACAGCTGACGCAACCACAAGGGTAATAACAGGTTCAACTCTTGAGTTGGGACTTTTAATATCGCACCAGTGTTGTCAACACCCTCTTTGGAAAACTGGCCGTAATTTGACAGGACGTGAACGTGGTCTGAATTCGCTTATAGGTGTTAGATTATTGACGTGTGACATCAATAGAATTCAATGGAGATAAAGATTAGAAAAAATCTTGCGTCCCTACCGTGGCTATGTGTTGGTCGACGCGGCTGACCATAAGGTCTATATTTCATTGGGACATGATAGCCACGCAACTAGTTGCGCGACTGTGGTATCTGGTATCTGTAAGCTACTAAACTAGACACTATACACATACACCATACCATACATGGGCCTCTAAGTAGCGTCCTAGCTGTCACGCCGCCAGATTGGTTGTTTAAACAAGCGGGCACCAGGTGAGCTCTATAGAGCTGTAAACATTTTGTTGGTAGCGGCGACCAGTCGCACTACCGTGGTGTCTCTGTAAAATATAGCCCGAAAATTCAACGAGGAGTACAATTAACGCCTTTAATATTCCGAAAGTTATTAATTATACGTGTACATCGATACAGATAACAAGGTATAATCAAGTACAAGTATTGGATTAAAATACATCCACTTGAGAGTCTCCAGAGTTCTGTACGTTCGGTGTATACCAATTTCTAAAACTATTTCAAAGTTAGAGCATTTATTTCAATTAATCCTCAATTAGGCACTTTAATATAGAACTGGTAATGACTAAATCAAAAAGGCGCCTTATATTATTTCCCGCCTCAACTTTACCTATTTTCAATCGCGACATATTCTACTTTGAAAAACCCATCCTAATTTAATACCGAGCTAGTACTTACTAATAATCTTGTCTCAAAGCTCATATAAAAAGGGGTCACAGAAACATCCCGTTGGGACGCAGGTTGAATATTCGTGTAGGTAATATCAGACGTTACCCCAAACCTAACATTGCCGCACCCAAAATTTCATTACGATCCATCGCTTCGCAAGGGATGTTTGAGTAACAAACAAATAAACAGACTTTCGGTTTTATATTAGTTAGGATTTGTTAGTCTAGAATTTCGTTTTGAGATCTAAGGCTTTTTTGGAGTGGGATTTTATTAATAGCTTCAATGTGGGTTAGTAGGTTTCTATTTGATCTGTCGGTTATTGGAGGAATATGTATTTTCTTTTTGATTTTTCTCAATACTTGTAGAATGTTAAAAAGTAATACGCCACTCAATTGTAACTTTTACACGGGAGAACAAATAGAACGATTTTTTTAATAGATTAAGTACACAATATATATAGCTTAAATTGAAAAAAAAATGAAGAAACTCTTTAAATCTTTTTTGTTACCGATTAATTATGCATTACTATGTGTACAGATTTCATTAAAGCCATACCTTTTGCTTAAAACATTTTAAATAAACTCATGGCCGTCCATTAAAATATTAAATAAATTTATAAAATTAAAATGCATCAGCAACAAAAACCACTTTTCAGTTTAACTGAACGTGGTACATCATCGTTATATCAGGAACGAGTAGGTGGGTATATAGGTAGGTTCGTATACACAGAGCTGAGTAGGGGACCATTAGCGCACGTTTTCAATGGAAAATAATGAACAAAATATCGAAATAATAACTTGGAAATATTGCTTGCAACCCTCCCACTTGTGATGCTCGATAAAATTATAGAAACAACTCTTTGTTATACGCATATTTGCGTGTGTAGATGTTTGAATTAGACTAAAGCATGAAAAAAATAAAGAAGCGTTGGAGACAAGATAGTGATATCATCATAAAAGTAATGTTGAAATTGATTGTTGACAGTGTAGTGGTTTTAAAATCTGTTGATGAACGTTAGATCTTTGTATAATTAAATAGCAATGTACGGGAAGTTATTATTTTCACAATTATGTTTTCTGAAGGAAAAGTAAAATGAAGAATATTGAACTTTGGTAGTACATATTTTATTTGTTTCAAATTATTTCTACTACGGACGTCCGCTGCGGACTACCTATCGGGTTACCGGTGTTCCGGCTCAAAAGCAGGAGTAGGAACGGGGTGGTTTTTAATCAGTAAGAGTCGGACTCTGCCTCTTGCCTCGCTCACGGCGAGAAAAGTCATTGGATGATTTTCACCCCTTAAAAAAACAATTTTACCAATGGTAAAATAACTACTTAATGCGGCAATAATAAAGTCATAGAACATGAAAATACTAAACATTATATCGAGCTATTCTATTTACATCTTAAGGTTCTCTTTCGGGTTAATGGACTGTTAAAAACTATTACATTCATTAAACGAACATGTTTTAAAGTTGGGAACGCCATCCTCTTTCCTAGTTTCATAGTTTTAGTTAGGTCATTAAAGTAAATTTAAAATACTGCATTGCGTATTTTTTATTATGAACATAACTACACTATTGAGAAAAATGTTCTTTGTTTAATTGAGATGTTCACTGTAACGTAATGCTACACGTGTATGTCGGGTGGCCCGGTACCTATGAGGGCGTGGGTTCGAAACCCTACTAATAAAATTTTTATACATTATACTTTCAGTTAGTAAGGTTTGATTAACATCGTTGATATCTAATGCTCAAGTATATGTATTAAGAAACAGAAAGGTACATGTTAAAAACACATTGTATGTTGTACTTCACAATTTCAAACTCTTTCGTGAATTACCAGCATAGAATGAATAGTTATGCCGTACCACTAAAACTTCAATACTAACAGACATTACACATTAATTTTCATATTTTTCAATCCTTTTTTTACTTCAAACGCCTCAAAAGGTTCCCGGAATATTCTGTACGGGGCTTTAGGTTCAACATTTTTTTTTTTTTTTTGTAAATAAACTAGTGAGTGTACGCAACCGTGTTTTCGCTTCGTTACCATCATTCCAGTCACGTTTGTCTCATACAAATGTTGCTCCCGTTCTTCTGAATATTTACTTTTTATTCACCATAAATGCTGTAATAAATCGTGTTTATATTTTTAGCTTCGAAAACTGTAATTCGGAACTTTATGAAAAAACTACGTTTATTTATGGCATGGATGTTATGTAAGTTTTGTTGGGAATAATGGTTTAACATATTGTTGAGCTAAATGGAAATATTTTCATCATTGTCAGTCCTTTTCTGGACTATGAACTCTGATTAAGGACCTGTACAAAAAGGTTCTCATAATCTCTAAATTTGGCAATTAAGTTGGAGATTGACCAAATTCTACAAATGGGTGCGCAACTTGACTCGCAGAATGCTGCTTATGAGTATAGCCTGAGCCTCTAGCATGCTTTGAAACTAGTCGAGTTCCTCGTTAAATAATTACGTGAGTAAACCGAAAAACACAATAATACAATTTGAATATTACACGTATAATAACATAGGACTATGTACGCTATTTTCTAAAGTAATAAACTGGATTGTGACACCAAAAACATTACTGAAACAAAGTAAATCCATAAAATTGGATTTTCTCTTACACATTCACAACAGCCAAGATTGTAATTATAAACGAAAAATATATTTATGTACGTCACGGATAAAACGCGCGAATAATAACATATCCAGAGGATTGTAAACATTCAAAGCTTTCCATCAAATGTAAGAAAAATATTATTTTCCCACGGAGCAATGAATTTCCGTATGTTAATATTGTATTTATTACAGAGGCTCAGCTTCCAGGGTCGTCAACATTTTGCATCCGTCCGTAGGTATATAATGCGATTATGTTGTCTTGGATATTACTTGTCAAAGGTTTACCCAAGCCGCTACTGTTTTAGGGCTGTGATTTCGGGTGGGGCTATAAGAACTGCGACATACATCCTAGCAAAATTTTGTAATGTTAAACATACCATGTAACATACCAAACTGTTCCCTTGCAGTTTTTTTTTAAGGAAAATTCTTCTATACGTTTGTGAATGGCACATATTCTAGAGAATTCTTACGAATGCATTATATTTTCTGATATTGAATTTTTAGAAACGTTTTTGTCATTAATACTTTCATATACCATAGAAAACCATAAACCACGTTCTTACTAAAAATATATTACTTATCAATATTTATTATTTTATCTAATTTAGATCCAAGTTTAATTCAATATTAATACTAGCTACCGCATGGTAGCTTATGGCAAGTTAAAAAAATATTATTTTACATGCGAAAATGACTAACCATCACACATTTCATGGCCTTACTGCAAGGACACCGCCATATTTCTTACGTTCCCAGCTAAAATATGAAGGCTGTCTCCACTAGTGTGCTCAAAGAATTTGTACAAGGGGTAAGCTGATGTTGTGGGTTAACGTCAACTTAAAAAGCTGGCGACTTCATTATAGTACGTCTTCTTTTGTTTATGTGAGAGATTTGTGAGGGATTTGCTTATGAAGGGAATGTTTTTTACTGGTACTTTATGGTGGTAGCTACCGGTTGCTAGCTTATGAGATATGCCTGGTTTATGTCCGACTAAGATGATGTTATGACTGCTCTTATACTGATGTGAGTTTTTCCTCAATTCGGTTTGCTTGATCGTAAGTTGTTGGGTGCAATGCAGTGTTTCCTAATTTATTATTTACCAGCTCATCTATTCTTAGCATTACGATATACATTTCGATCAAAAATCGAAGAAACTTTTTGAAACCGAAACATAACAAAAACCTTCAAAAAATTATTTGTCAAGCAAAAACTACGATCGACCAACAGTCCGACATGTCGCAACAAGCCGCAACGAACTGCAATAAACTTGCCGAACGTCAACCAATCTGAACGACTTTTAAATATATCGATGGCGATATATTTCGTTTTTCCATTCGTCTGATACATATTGTTGAGCAAAAATATCGCTTTGTATATTCAGAAAAATAGCCACCCCTATAACTTCGGTATGAATATTCGCATGACCAATAACTTGTTCGGACTTGCCGACGGAAATTTGATTTCGCTGGCCTTCGTATGAAATTTTTCTTTGAATATTTGATTGATTGAGCTGCAGTGTATGTTATCGTATGTAGTAAAAGGAAAGTTATGTCGATTTGATCTTTAGTAAAAAAACATGTATGATATTGCGTAGATGTATTTATGGAGGATATATATATTTTTTTATTTTGTCTAGCGTCTTGAGTACCTTATATCAATTATATCCTGAATAATTATGTGTAGATTATTTTTTTTTTTGAATAAAACCTTGCGTTGCTCCAGGATTTTCTCCTATATTCTGTTTCATCGCATCCACGTGACATGCGCAGACCCGGAACAACTTCACATATATGATCCTCAGACTCAAAACAACAATTTGTAGATCACACAAAGATTGGGAATCGAACCCGCGACACGTTGCACCGACAGTCAGCTACCTAACCAGTCTGTCAACCGTGCAGTCAACATGTGATAACCGATACATAGCAAAGTAGAACAGAATCTATTGCGCTATATAGTAGATCATCGTTTCAAAGTCCTATCTACTATTTACAACAAACTGTACCACAGAAACATCACCAAAAAATTTCAGTACAAGCAACTTAAAACTCAATGAAGGAAACTCCATAAAAATTGCGAGAGAGCCTCCTCAGGAACGGTAAGACTAAAACGTTAAGAAAAAAGATATCGCCTCATTCCTTTTTACGAACAAGAGATCGTTGCGCGTAATGTCTCGGATAATCGTGATAAACAGGCGTAGAATGTGAGAACGTCACGCTGTGACGTCACAGGAGTGGCGTTAGATTCACACGATACGATGCTCGAGCTAAATGCTTAGTGGAGTGTAAACAAAGAAATTGTAAGTAGTCCTTTAAGTGAGTCGTTTGTTTGTGAGTGTTCTGTGGTACGTTGTTGGTGTGTGTGGTTTCAAGGTCATTCGAGGTAATTATTGCTTTTGAATGGATTTTTTCATTATTATAGGGTGCAGGTGTCGTCGTGTTACCACGTTTCTAAAGTAATTTCAAGGGTCATCGATAAACAAATCTCTAGAATCTAGATGTGAGCGTATTGCCATTTACTGGGCACAATTCCAGACTCCATGCTAACACTGAAAAATGTTCAATAAACCGAACAAAGCTCAGTAATACTTTACCCCAACCCAAGACAGTCATCAATTAATACAATAGACATAGTATAGCAATAATTGCATCAATCCAGAAATCAATGCTAGAATACTTTATCCGTCAATAAAGCAAAAACACATTCCGTCTTAATATACAAACAATGAATTTAAATAAAAGATAAGAAGGCCGCAATAATTTTAACGCTCAGCAGAATTCCACGTGCAAGCTCTTACAGTAACAAGGCGAAAAAAAAAATATTCCGTGTAATATTTACTCGGAACATTTTCCGTGCCACTCTTGACCCTGGAGTGTACCGAAGATTCACACGATCCGGTTGAACCAAATGCTCAGTCAACCGAGCATAAAGTATTCCGACTACAGTATTTGCAAGTAAGTATATGGTTAAAATTTTTGGCGAATCTTCTTTTGGGTTAGGTGGATATTTGCTGTGAAATTGTTCTTTTTGTGACTTTAGCGTTTGGTTGGTTTAAAAGCACTGTCGACATTGTTGTTCTTTAGATGACAAATGAGATGATAAAGGAGCAAGCGGCTCACCTGATAGTAAAAGATCAGCGCCGTCCATGGACACTCGCAACACCAGAGGAGTCGTAAGTGCGTTTGGCAAGGTAAAAGGCAGTACGCTATTTTCTTAAATATCTAAAATTAAAACCGATATCATAGTTCGTTGGCTACCTCTTTAACCTTTCTCTTTTCACCCAATCTTCTTGAATTTTAGCATACATAGGCATTGGTACAGTTAGTGATATGAAGGATAAATTTATCACACATGAAACTCCACGGGTAAAAATTTGTGTCTTATAATCTTTGAACCTAATACACAGGGGCACAAGCAACTATATCATAGTAAGTAGGTATCACGTACGGTTGCCATGGCAACAGTTGACGCAGATTGTAAGTTGGAGTACTTTCTTCAGATGCAAGTCACGTACACACGAATACTGGCAGTTGTGTAATTATGTTTCGTTGCGTGTTTTGTCGGATCATCTGTAGGAAATAATTGTATGAAGTCATGACCTCCTAAACTATTATTGTTGTACTGATATTAATATGTTTGGGCTAACTTTTGTTCTTGTGTAATAACTAGACATAGAAAGTTAATTTTTTCTTAGAGTTTTCCTTAAGAAATACCGGCCCCATCAGTAGCTTGTACAGAACAGTGCAATATACAGAAATAATCAATAAGTTTCATATCGAACATTTTGTTTGTTTTACTGCTACCTATGTCAAATTGCCCACATGTGTATTCCTGTCATCAGAAGTGAGATTCTCCTTTCACCGACATCGAAAGTAAGATACCTCCTATCTCCAACATATTTATTTCTTTAATCTTTAATGCACACAATACTATAAAATGGTAGTCCATAAGACGAACTTAATGCCATATGGTATTCACTTCACTTTACCAGTCAACCTTAGGGTTTGAAGAGAAAGTCTGCGATAATAAGGTACATTATATAAATAAATACAGATCCATTGTTTTCATAACTACTCTGCTGTAGCGCTGAGTTCTTTCACAAATACATAATATACATTCTATAAAATAAGAACACTTAAACCTTCCCCTTACTACTTCAACATCGAGTCTTCTATGCAGATTCCACATAAACTATTCAACTCTCCTTAACGAAGTATAATACAGGTAGAAACTATCTTATCCCGTTTGCTGTTCCCTACAAAAGCAATGTACATAAAGAACTTATATAAATAATTGTTTACAATTCTTTGGATATAAACAGAATATGAATTATAGATTATTTTTATGGGACAAGTTAGTAAATAAGCAGATAAATGGTCTGATATTAAGCAATCGGCGTCGCCCATTGACACCCGAATCTAGTAAAGCCTCTGGTGTTTCGGGTGTCTACGGGCAACGGCGATTGCTCACCATCAGGTGATCCGTCTGCTCTTTCACGTTGTTAAAAATTGCCGCATCAAACTCGACTGTAAAAAAATACTAGGGTCGCATAAACAACCACCACAAAAATGTGACCACGTAAAAACTCAAAAGGTTAAGAGTGACTGTTAGAAAATGCACAAAAGCATAATAACATTCTTCCAATAAAAGCAGGTGCAAATAACTAGTTAGCTCCGCAAAAAGATACCAGTGTATTTCTGCCATAAGAACGCTAAAACACTGCGATGCTTTCAACTTATAGCGTTTCATGGTCTCTTTGGGACATCTCAAGAGTGCCCCGTACAGTTTTATTAAAACTTTTATACTCAGTTTTCCTTTGTTTTCTAGAAAGAATCGTGGATTTAGTCCTATTTATTACCATGTATGAAAAAGAAGCCATTTTTATCTGCTTTATTAAGTTTTCTGCTGCTTTAGTTGCGTGTTGGAGCTTGGAAAGTTAGGTGTGATATAACATGTATGATATTAATGCAATGCTCATATTCTAGTGTGATATTTTACATTTTGAGTTTCATAAATAACTACGTCTTTTAATTTTACTGTGACTTCTTTATGATGTAAGCCGGTAAACAAGCAAACGGTTGTGCCGCCCATGGACATGAGGCAACAAGGCATTACTATTTAGTATTAGCCAGACTATTTAGAGGGGAGGGAGATCGGGAGGGGTTTAGGAATTACAACGCGTTGTTTCACGTCGGTTTTCTGTACGGCTGTGGTATCACTTCTGTCGGGCCGGCAAATTCGTACCGAAGCATGTCGCTTCCACACTTACCTGCCTAACCCGCTTCAGGTTACTTATCAGCTAGTTGCCAAACCACCACGTCAACCGTGCAGTCATATTATTTACCCTAGAAATAATTCACTGACATTTTTTAAATGCAGTTTCCTAAAAACGTCCACAAAATAACATAAAGTTAATAAATAACAATAAATAAATTTAATAAGTCCGCAACCCATGTAATATACTGGTAAAATATATTTAGTGGAGCAGACGACCGCGCGTGGCGTAATGCGAAAACTTTCCTAAAGTACGACCATCATGAAGGGAAGCAATAGGTTATCAAGGAAGTTTACTAATTTAATGTTAAACAACTATGTACTGGTCATGGTTGGTATGTATCTAGTGTAATTATATTGATATGTGTCTCATATTATATAATTAAATTATGTAATAATATTGATAGGCCATTGCAGAGTAGTTCAGTAATTATTTGATTACAATTAGTTATATACCGGGGTTATTATTTATATACCTAAGTAAAAAAATGCTTTTCTAAATATAAAATCGTTAATAGTCTGGGATAAAGCATAACAGTACGTCTTTCATTCTATAAATATTTTCTAATTTATTTTGTTGCGGGATTCAATATAATTATTAATGTCTCTGAGACGTGCCGGACTTCAGTGTTCCGGTGTTTTCATGGTTGTATTTATAAGAGCTCCTGGCAGGAGTTGCAATGGTTATGCATTCTTTTTTTATTTTTTCATAAATAATACTTACAAATTTGATCAACCAGGCAGTCAAAAATGATGAATCAATTTCTTTATTATTTTTAACCACGCAATAACATCACACACCAAATATTTACCTTAATTAACCCGTTCATGTACGGTATATTATACCCCAACATACATAGTACATCTACACAATATTTTATTGTAACCCTCAACTGGCTGTGTTAAAAAGCTCGACGTTGGTAAATTTAACCAAAAAACGAAAATAGTTCGTACCCTGTTTCGTGGTAACTGTTTGTTAATTAAAAGTAAACAGCCAACGGTTTCGTTACCACATCAGTACTTTTTCGCTCTTATTTGTACGAAAAACGTGTTTTCTCTTTGTTAAAACTAGAATATGGTTTTTGTTGTTAATTGATGAAACATTCTTTATACGAGCACATCCAGTGCATCCCACGGACAGGTGACAGACGGTCACAATGAAGTTTTGTATACATAAATAAATTTTATGATATTAGTAATGAGCTCTGTTTTATATTTACGATCTGTCCTGTAACTACCTATTTTATGATATAGCGAGAATAATATGAAACATGCAGGTATTATTTTAGTGACGGAGACACTGGATGCAAGTCGCTTTCAACGGCCCGATCATTCTATGTGGTTTACATAGAACTTTGGACGTCTACTGGTTGATATGATGAAGATGAAATTGACTGCATGGTTGACGCGGTGGTAGGACAACTAGCTCCCGTGGAACGAGTAGTGGGTCCGATTCCCGTACGGTTCAAATCTTTGTGTGATACACACATTGTTGCTTCAGGTCTGGGTGTCATGTGTGTGAGAAGAGCATATGTTTATAAACGCACTCACGTTTAAAAACAATGAGTTTCGTAAAATATTACAATTAAACCGACCAATTTAATTAAATGTCTTTGCTTTTTCTTTTTTTACCACGCTACAATGTAACACCGATGCATGTTTAAATTTCGATTCAACCACGATGCACTATCAAAACTCTGTCACACATATAAAACTCGTACCATCTGTGAATTCGAGCATCCAATATACCCCTGAATGAAATACGATAAAGGGGGATTGGTAACCGACCTTACTATGTAGAGAGCAACCGCGTAGCGATCTATCATTTTTATGAGCTCTCTATAAAAGCCCTAAGCTCGAAAGCCGAGTGTATGTAACAGCCTATATAAAGCGGGATATTCACTAAACTTTACGTTGTAATATCCACTATACATGTGACGTATGGCTCGTGTACTATCAAATAGTCCTTTCATAACTTGTATTTTGGATGTTTTGATAATGTTTTTCTTTTGTTTTGGGTTTGTTTCGAGTCAGTTTGAATTGTTTTTTTTTTTATTATGTCTTGAATAGTTTGGAACTAATTCTTAAAGTAAAAATAGCACTTCCCAAAATTTTTTCTTACGAACAGAATTAACAGGCGAAAGGAATATTTTTTCATAAGAAGTCATTCTACATACATGTATAATATTGAAGTTTTTATAGCCTAATTCACAGGCCTAACCATATAAAGCATTTTAGTGTTAGAAAATTGACTTTTCAATAGCATAGAATTCCTAGCTTTCCAGCCTAGATTCCCATAGTGCTTGAGAAGTGGCAACTCAAGCGATTCAGCTCAGCCAACCACAGGTAGTCACGGTAAAGCTACCACAAGTCGAGGACAAAATTGTACCAACTCTAATTGAGCATTCGAGTGACCACTCCTGACCGTACAGCAACGTTTAGTGAGCCTTCTTCACGCATCCTTGACCACAGTTTTGTTGAACACTTTTGCAATGCTGTTGAAAATACAATAAGTTTAATAATGTGAGAATATCCGCTTAAGGTAACAAGTTTGTCAAGAGATATTGAGATGAGTTTTGGGGTTATTTTTTATTTAGGAAGGTAAATAGTGGCGTGAGAAAATTCATTATACCTATTAGTTTTTATTTTATAAAAACCTTATCACATAAATTCGAGAAAAAACGACCTAACATTTTAATAATAATTTTCATAAATTAAATAAAAATCAGTAGTCTGGGTAGTTTCGCCGCCTCCGCGCACGCTGCTCCTGATGAAGAGTGCCTTTGTGACTCGAAATTAGTAGAGCTTTTCTCCATTAGTTTACGTCAGTAAACTGTAATTTTTTGTTAATTTACTAATCCCCATGATAGTTATCATAAAAAAATATGTGGGGCACGTTGTTTTTTTTTTAACATGAAGAATTAAAGAAAAAATAACACAAATATATATTTTCTAACCTGACTATACCCAAAACTCAATCAACAATTCCATTCATAACCAATCAACTAACCACATAAAGCTAAAACGTTACACAAAATAACTATCATAATAAACATAATAACGTAAGCCAGACATCTCAGTTTTACGCGCCACATACAGCCCTCGCGTACAAAATCTATTCACTGAACACATTTGACGCACTTGACCGACTTTTTTCACATACCACTTTACTTCGTCCCTCAGATCTAACCCTACCCTTGAAAGGGGGAGCGAATACATCAGATTGTACGACATATACCTATATAAAATTTAGTTTTTTTTTTACGTATTATTGCATATTTGATTTTATTTGAAATTGTTTATTTAAATTGATTTTAATTGATCATGAGTTATTGGGTTTAGTCCTTAGAATTAGACAAAATATTAGCGATTATGTTTTATTATTTAAAATTTCGACTGCACGGTTGGCGCGGTGACTGGGCAAACGGCTGCTGCGTAACGTGTAGCGCGTTCGATTCCTACATGGCTCAACTCTTTACGTAATCCACAAATTGTTATTTCGGGTCTGAGTGTCCTGTGTATGTGAACTTGTATGTTTGTAAATGCACCCACAACACAGAAGCTAGTATGGTGCAACGTTCTCTAAACAAAAATAGGACCATAAATAATGTTAAAATTTTGCACTGACTTAGTAAAGCGGAGTTGCTACAAACTGCAGGATAATCCATTTTTCTCGTCTTACTAATTGGACGGCGCAGCAGCCGCAAACTTTACAGATAACGACATCTATCCTGTTCTTGCCATTGATCATTTTTATAACAGCTATAATCTCCTCAAACGTACTAAAATGTTGTTCATAAACTTGAGTCTCTATAGCTAACAGGATAATGGTGGCATAATATAATTAAGATACTTGGAAATAATTATTTTTGGAAACAGAGCTTTTACTAACACAGATTTGTTTTAAATAAAAAATCCACAATTGTATCGAAATAGATATTTAATTTTAATATAAATGCTGATGATCATGTTTCCTAAACGGTTCTTGGATGTCTTCAAATCTCGAGTGAATAGGTTACTTATAAGCAGACGTGCTCCATCTTAGGTCTCATCGTCGCTTACCATCAGGCGAGATAGCGGCCAAGCGCCTACCTATTACCAATAGAAATACCTAAGCCCTAAAGCATTGTATTCGAAGAAAGGAATTCATACAATACAAAACTTTAACTTAAATAAAACCGCGGCCTAACATTATACACTTCATAATCAAATTCTAAAGAACATTCCCAAGAATAAATAACTAGAAAATTTCTACTGTATTGAAGTTTCGTTGATTTATCGGTACTTGAAAGAAATATACGCTTAAACCGATTCGGACTTTACTGCTTAAGGAATAATGTAGATTTTGCATTACCACATTTATCCAGTGTTACAGTTGTAGACTAAGAAGGCGCCTGGAACCTCAAGAAAAAGGGTCGTGTTAGCATATTGAAGAAGTAATAAAATGCTTCAGCTGTTGACTCAATGTGAGGGGTAATTTCACATTAAGTATTCTGTATAAATCCTTCTGCAGATGTCTAATAGAAATATTTTTTATAGTATAAGCCGGTAATTGAGCAGACGGATCACCTGATGGTAGCAATCGCCGCCACCCATGGACACCCAAAACACTAGAGGTATTTATTTTCTGCGTTGCCAGCGTTTTGGGCGTTAGGAATTTAAGGGTTGGTGGGGTATCGGGAATCGGAAAGATTGGGAACAGGGGTAATTGGTCCTCCTAATATTTAGTTGAATTAAAAATTAAGATTAAAAACATTTTTTGTGCTGAGAAGTTGACCAATTATAAGACATTTTCTTAAAGGAAAACAAGCTAGCAGAAACATCGTATATTTTTACCAAAATCATTTACATTTAAAAATTAATCTGCACTAAAAATAGCTATAAGTAGAAATCAAAACCCAAAACAACATTTTAGTGACAAAAATTAAAGGAATTGTAATTTCACAAGTTTCAGGCGTAAAGATTCTAGAATAAAGTGATTCTTCCAAAAGTAATATTGGCCACATAATTGGATTATAGCTGTCTGAAACTTGTCCAAGTACATTTTGTTCAGAAAATTATTATACGATTTCAATAGTACGATGGGACGGCCAAGAAAAGTTTTTATATACTTACTTACAATATAAAAGTTCCTCAGGTGTTAAATAATTGATTCAACTTTTACATAGAACATACCTACATAATTTCTTTTCTTCTACTCTAATTATTTCTTCAGATTTTTTCGTTGTGGGATCCAAGACAGTCATTCATACCTATCTCTGGGACGCGCCGGACTTCAGTGTTCCGGTGTTTTCATGGTTGTATCTACTGTAGATCCCGGCTTACAGGAGTTGCAGCGGTTTGAGAGCTAGTAGCGAATTATTTGGCTATACAAAAACTGGTGATTCAAGTCACTTAAATCAAAACCACTAATATAATAGCTTCTTGCAATGATATATAAAGGATATATACCATCACGCTCTTTTCTTTATCAGATGGTTAGACAGTGAGAGTACAGGTTTCAGTAATTATTTAGTTTTCTACCTATGAAGAAGAAGAATACTTAATAACATAACATAGTATATGGCAAGAGAAGAGATTTGACGCCCAGATGTCCCTAAATTCCTAGTAATACTAAAAGTCACTGTATAACACAAACTTTTGAACCTAATTACAATAATAAATAGCCAACATAATAGATGTTTCTAGTACGAATTTGCTCTTTTACTACAGACTCTAGTATTACTATGGTAGTTCAATGAAGCTCCATTCAACTCGTTTTAAACTTTATAATATTTTCAAACGAAAAGTTTTATAAATAATATTCGTGCAGAATAGTTTTTTGTTGGCTATTGAAAGATATTATAAAAGTAGTAGTATAATGGCAATATATAGGTCTTTTGTTTTATTACATTCAGGCATTGTTTTATTAAGTAACTTTTTAGAGGGAAGAGAAAAAGATTATTGGGAATATCCTGAATATAGTTTAGGTGCAGTTTTTAAGACTACTTTGATAGATGTACGGTACGAACTTGACTATTGATCATGAAGTCTTAATTTCGCACTCAGAGTCATTTAATGGTTACTTAGACTTTATTTATTTATTTGAAAACGTCGGCCCACGACGCTTGGCCGCCATCTCGCCTGGTAGGAAATAATGATGCGGCTTCCGATGGAGCATGTCTTGCAAACCACCATGGGCAAACTATTCCTTAGTAACGATTTTGTTCAGAAAACAATTGCTAAGAACTGGGTTAAGTTACAATTAAAGGAATCTGAGTGTGGCGGTTATTTTTATATCGGAGTTAGTTAAAATAACCGTTATTATAATAAATAATTGCGTACCCAAATATAATACTCGCAATTCCATGTTCTGACTTCTCCTTCAATAAAGGAAACGACAAACACGATGTTATGTTTACAAACATTCACAGTACATGCTACATTTATTTCGCCACACATTTAATCCACGCGGAACAATCTGAAACAAGCAAAGACAACGTACTTAAAGATGAGATCCACAATAAAGATGCGCGAACAAAATTAACCAACGCTTATAAACGTTACTTCGGTCCCTTCATATCTGTTTTAAACGAAATTCCGTCGACCAACCAAACATAACCAAAGTACCGACTGTTTTATCTCTCTGTTTACGAGCTTTGAACGTTATATGTGGCAGTTTGGCAAAATTTAAGTCTCATTTATGCTTACTTTACATTTTGTCGGCAAAGTTGGCAAGAACATGGTAAGTCTTAAAACTTAGAATTACGCCGTAAATAATATTGTGTGTTGTTTTCTATCTGGTGTGTTTTGAGGTCAATTTATATTGAGATGCAACACCATGTGTAGGTAACGTATGTAAACATGAATGAATGAGTCCGGAGCTTTGGATATGAAAAGTGTGTCTATATACAATCATGAGACTCCTTTGGTATTGTAATAATTTGGCAGTACTCGCTTTTTTTTAAATTTCAAAAATACAGTACTTAAAAATGATAATGTTCCCAGTTTATAGCAGTAGGCTTATTCCCCTTGTTTGATAGTAAAAAACCATCCATAATCCTATAGACTATAGACCTATCCTATAGACTCGACGCCTATTAGATGACTCTCACCAAACAACTACTGAAAAGTTAGTAACAAATCATGATTTCATTCCATTAAACTTATTTCAAAATATGCAACAAATCGATACGCAACGCAACATCGCGCCTTTTATTCAAGGTAGGCAAAGGTGCTCCTTGCGACACGTCAAAAAGAAATCGATACATATATATTTTAAATCGAATGCGAAGTAATAAGTCCAGCAATGTTGCAATATCGTCGCTTATGTATTCAAGGCCTGTGTGGATTACGTATGAGTATATCGCCTTTAGCTGTTAACATTTTATCGTTGGGTGCAAAGCTTCCGCGGTTTACAACCGTATGGTTTCTGAACACGATGGGTCTTGTTGGCCCATTTCAAACTTCAATAGTAGGACGCCGTTTATATTTATTTGCCTTTTGTATAGTACAAACATGTGAGTGAATGTCCAACAGAGTGGACAGGTATGTAATATGTACTCGTAGTGCTTAGACGTTTCTGTATTTGATTATACTTATAGCTCTTATTATCATCGCTTCAATCAGAACCAATTATTTGGTGAACTATAAGTCCATGTCACCCTAATGGGAGATAGACGTGACGATATGCAAGTATAATCTTTATTGGTTTATGCTTCAAGTTTCAACTGTCGACAAAGTAAGAGCAAAATTCATTTGTAGTGTTTATATATTTTGTAGTAGTTATTTAGCGCTATTTGTTTTTGAAAATAAAAAGGTACAATTGTGATCACATTCGCCTGACCACCACTAATTAAATGCTTGTTTGCTTCTGACATCCGCTCTTTAACCTCGCCTATTGACCTTGAATTGATGAATAAAGCAGCGTTATCACTTGTCTATTACTTGAGACAGTTATGGGTATGGCTTAATGTTTTTGCTAAGTTCAAGCAATAAAATTTTAAAATGATCAGGCGGATCTGTCCTCCACTGTAGACCTTATTTTATACAGCTACAAGCGTTGTCAAGACAGGTACACATCTGCCTTCCCCTAACAAGATTATAACAAAAAAAAACATACAACGTGTACACTTCTCATGCCTCCTCATGAATGTATTACAGAATCATACCGTGACTTAAACTGCGATATTTTATTCATAGTTCTCAAATGACAGCACATATCGAAAAATTTGCAAGTATATTGTACTGGCGATGTTCGGAATAAATAAACTCTTGGTATGCTCGCAATATAAACTTGTAAGACTGGGATGCAGTTTCTATGGACGCTTCTTGTTTTGTACTTTTCATTTTCAGGGTTTTGACCTTGCAGCTGATCTTGGTTTGAACGGAGTAATTTTGAATGCTCTTATATAATGTAATATCAACTGTTTATTGTTCTATCAAGGTTCAAAATGTATAATTTTAGCTAATTGTGTGATAGGAATCATGATAAGTATGCTTGGCGACTATGGCCAAGCTTGGATATTATGGGCAAGCTTGGCGTCCACGGCCAAGCTTGGCGGCTATTGTCAAGTTTGGCGAACATGGCCAAACTTGGTGACCATGGCTAAGCTTGGCGGCTATTGCCAAGCTTGGCGGCTATTGCCAAGCTTGGCGAACATGGCCAAGCTTGGCGTCCACGGCCAATCTTGGGGATATTGTCAAGTTTGGCGAACATGGCCACACTTGGCGACCATGGCTAAACTTGGCGGCTATTGCCAAGCTTAGCGGCTATTGCCAAGCTTGGCGAACATGGCCAAGCTTGGCGACCATGGCCAAGCTTGGCGACCCTGGCCAAGCTTGGCGAACATGGCCAAGTTTGGCGACCTTTGCCAAGCTTTCCCAAGCTTGGCGACCCTGGCCAAGCTTGGCGACCATGGCCAAGCTTGGCGACCATGGCCAAGCTTGGCGGCTATGGCCAAGCTTGGCGGCTATTGCCAAGCTTGGCGACCATGGCCAAGCTTGGCGAACATGGCCAAGCTTGGCGACCATGGCCAAGCTTGGCGGCCATGGCCAAGTTTGGCGACTTGGCCAAGTTTGGCGACTTGGCCAAGCTTGGCGACCATGGCCAAGCTTGGCGAACATGGCCAAGCTTGGCGAACATGGCCACGGCCAAACTTGGCGACCATTGCCAGGCATGGAGCACACGGCTAAGCTTGGAGATTACAGTATGTTAGAAGGCGATAGGTCAATAATCATACAGTTTCGGAGATAATGTCATAAATTACTAAAAAGCAAAATGTCGCCTAGCACAGTAAAACGCTTTGTGCGGACGTTTCATCTATTCAAAAGGCCCATAGATGACGTTCTGCAAATACGTCATTTTTCTGATTCGCAGTGTTAAGATTTTTCAAGGGTTTATTACACGACCTAATTCGAACTATATGTCTTGTTCGTGCGGTGGCGGCTATCCAAGCTTGGCGAAACCATTCGACCAAGCTTGGTGACCATGGCCAAGCTTGACGACCATGGCCAATCTTGTGCGGCTGTTGTCAAGCGTGGCGAACATGGCCAAGCTTGGCGGCTCACCATCCATTACCTTTGCAGCTATTGCCAAGCATTGGTGAACTTGGTAAAGCTTACGCGACCATGGCCAAGCTTGGGGGTTAAATTATGGCCAAACTTGGGATTAATGGCCAAGCTTGGCAATTATGTAATTTAGCTTGGCGACCATGGCCAAGCTTGGCGACCATGTTTAGCCAAGCTTGGTGAGCATGGCCAAGCTTGGCGACCAAGGACAAGCTTGGCGAGCATGGCCAAGGCTGGCGAGCATAGCCAAGCTTGGCGAGAATGGCCATGCTTGATGAACATGGCCAAGCTTGGCGACCATGGCCAAGCTGGGCGACCATGGCCAAGCTTGGCGACCATGGCCAAGCTTGGCGACCATGGCCAAGCTTGGCGACCACGGCCAAGCTTGACGACCACGGCCAAGCTTGGCGGCTTTTGCCAAGCTTGGAGCCCATGGCTTAAACTTGGAGATTATAGCCATATTTGGTAGAGAAGGCCCGGAAGGAAGGGATAGCCCAATAATCATAGTCAGTTGAGTCTGACAACTCCCTCTACGCCTCGCCCAAGGCGGGTGAAGTTTTTGGATGATTTACCCGACGCTCACGAAAAAAAGCCCAATAATCATAATGACTTCGTAGGTAGGATTTAATGTCATAAATTTCCTAGAAATTACAAATTATACAATTGTTCCTTGTTCAATCTTTTCAGTTTTTTCGAAAAATTCTCAGTTGTAGCACGGAGTCTACGATTGTGATCAGTGTGTGGCAAAAGGCTCACCTCCTGTTACATGGGACGCTCGACACAAATGGTGAAAATAGGATATACGTCGTACACTGGCATAACGTGCCGTAAAGTGCACCTCCTTTTTTTTGAGTGGGGATAATTTATCCAATCACGTCTGTCTACCCTATCAGGAATAAAAGGCATGGCGATATGAGTATTTTGTCGTCAAGGTTAAGTATTTTTTTTTTTATATATTTTTTGTTTATTTAAAGAGGGTTTGAAATTTAATTATTTAGAATATTATTTTATTTATTTATTTAGTTTCAAAATATTCCGAGAAAAATCTTAGAGAGGCGTAAGGCAAAGATTATTATTCACTACCGTAGCTACGTCTCATAATAATAGAAAGGGCATAAAAAAGCGATAACCAACTTTTGTTCTATAGAAAGAAATCTTTACGGCAAAGAGTGTTTCATGTTTATTGTGAAAATTTTATTTTCTTCCTAAGTGTCCGTGGTCACGATTCAGCTACAATTTCCCAGAGAGCTCGGCTATAAAATTTATAATGCTGCATTTTTTGTTTTTATATAAATTCTATTTTTGTAATATTACATTCAATGTCCTTTATTTAACATACTAAAATAAACAATGCACAATTTAATGTTAGAAATAGCATTCAAATGCGTTTTTAGTTCTTTTACAAACAAAATAAAATTATGATTACATGTATTTTAATTTTACTAAGGCACTGTTTGTTTTAGGTTTCGTAATGAACAAAACATTAGATTGTCAATTTTATTTCTCGACAACGTACTATCGTGTGCCATAAATAATGATATTTTACAAGACAAAATTTTGCCTGAAATTATGACAAGCGACTGTGTCATATTCACCAATAGCATTTAACTTACTGACTTTAAGATGGGGAACATCTTTCTTCTTCTTAAAAAACCAATTTATTTAAATAAAAAAAATCTACACATGCACGAAAAGGAAAGTAATTTATGTTAAACATTCTTTGCCTCTAAACAGTAGCTGAAAGCAGTGGGAAGTTCCATATTTCAGCATTAATTCGTGGGGTACTCTTCGAAAATTAGATCTATTATAATCTCCGAAAAGACAGTGACTTGAGCCTTGAGGCTATCCGTGATATTAGCATACGATTATAATTCTTTGAAGTGATAGGCAAAAGGTTAAAAACATATATTTACATAAATAATAGTACATAGTCTTGCTCATGCTATCACATGACACAAAAAATTAAATGATACTTTTCTTTTTGAAGAGGTAGAAAAGGTTAAGATATCTGTTAGGTTTCCATTTGTTTAAATAAATAAATAAATGAATGAATAAATACTGTGTTAAAATTTAACTTTAAAAGGAAATGTGCCCGGTATATGGTAATAGGCTCACCAAATCCTGAAATGTTTGGCATTATATGCCATAATCTGCACCTCTGCCTACCCCTTCGAGGATAAAAGGCGTGATGTCATAAAAAATACATATGTATAAGTTGGTAGGCAATTAAAAGAACTATTAAGACATTTTTCTAAGCAATACCTACATGACATCATATCAAAAAGAAAAAGATTGAACCAGGAACAATTGTTTCATTTGTAATTCAAGGAAATTTATGTCATTAAATGCTACCTACAAAAACAATTAGTTCGTGTACTTTTCCTAGAATCAAAATTTAAGAAAAATAGGTTTAATTTGTATAACCGATTATCTATTTTATATACTTACTACTAAGTCCTTAGGGTCGAGATTCATTCTTATAGCAAAATTTCATAATGTTTAAGCTGTTTTTTGGTTTAAAATATTATATGTTTAAAATAAAGTAAAACTGTATCTTTTTTGTACTGTGCATTGTTCTGTATATTGGCATAGAAATAATAAATAGCTCTTTAAAAACCAATTCATAAACAACAGTTCTTTATTAAGTTGCTATGTTTGACAGAGTAATGCAAAGCATTCAACCTTTTCGATACGTAACCTTGAAGAAAAAAAATTCAAAAATAACAGAAAACGAAAGCAAACATAGCTCCCATTAAAACGCACAAAACGGCTCGACCATTTCATACAATATTTTACTATCATACCGTTACTTTTATTTTTTATGAAACCTTCAGTATTTTAGTACGTGGACAGAATTTAATAAAGGGAGGAAACGTCACAAAAGTCCCGCGAACTACGTGACGTCGTGTTGCCTTTATATTAGCACCATGAAATGTTCAGATTTATTTATATTATTAACGGTCTATTTATATTGACAATAAAATATTGGATTATGAGGATAAGTCAGTTTAATATTTGCAATTGCATTTTCTAGAAGTTAACTTTCTCTTTCCAGTGTGTGGGAGAGTCATGCTTCGGCACAAATGGGCTTTCCTAATCTTCCTAATTTCTAACCCAAAAAAGGCCGGCAACGCACTTGTAACGCCTCTGGTGATGCAGGTGATAGGCGGCGGGGATTGCTTGCCATCAAGTAATCCGTCTGCTCGTTTACCAGTTATCATATACCATAAAAAGTAACTTGGTTATAAAACCTACGTAGCTGATACTGCTCACTCTACAATAATGTGCATTCAGCTCTTTTCTCTCGCTATTTGTACTCATAATAATGTTCAGCGTGACATAATTGGCAGAAGCCAACCGACAACAAAGTCTATTAAGGCAAAAAAAAACTAATTCAAATCAAATTACTTGATCATTGATTTTTGAATTCATTATTATTATTATCCTCAATCTGAAGGGTACTTTCACAAAATCCTGTTTCAAAGTTACGAAGGAAATTATAATATCAATAGACTTAAACTTCAGCTAACTTTATCCTGAAATAGGTAAGATTTCTTGAAATTTCTATCAATTCATTCGTGAATCCTGACTACTGTATTAGAAACAATCCGTCATGCCTAAGAATATTATTATAGAAAATGAAAGTAAGAATTTTGGAAATTACTTTTTGTTCCTATTAAATGTATAATTCATAGTTATAGATCTAAAAGGATTTCTTAGAAAAAGGGTTATTTTGTTCATAGTAAGTCTTCTTTTTTTAAATAACTTAAGTCTTAATATCGTTATATAATAATAGTTAAGATAATTTCCATTAAAATAATCCATGCAGAAGTATTGCTACGCAATCGTAGCCTGTCGGCTACGAGTTCGTAGCTCTTGTACTACGCAGTTGTAGTAGGGTTGCTACGGTTTTGTTATTAATTTGCTAAGTAAAGACTAAGAAACTAAATATTATTTTATGTAGTCATAACATTGAAGCGATAAATAGACTGTGAGACTAAGTTATTTCTAAAAATATTTGTGTAGTATTTACTAAATAATACACAACTAAACAACAACAACATTAAAATTCTCTAAGTTTAATTAAAATTTGAAATAATGCTTGTATGAATTATATTATGTGAAAAGTGTAAACACTACAATTTAGTGGTTTACTTCATCACAAACACCGTTAGCACAAAATCACATAACTTGCAACAAGTATAAAATACAAAGTTGGTTCAATCGCAAAAGTTAGAAGGATATTTATGTTTGATCATAAAAATAGTGACGTCATAACTTCCATAATTGGTCATCCATTTTCTATTTTTATGACGTCATTCAGTTAGACTTCAGATCCTTATTCAGAATAATGAAGTGATCCTATTTCATGCAGAGTTTTTATGAATATATGCAAAAGAATATGTTTAGAGTTTAAACATGCAATTAAGCCAATTTTTACGTTTGTTTTATAATCAGCTGAAGTCTTCTACAACTAATTTTTTGTTTATTATTCTCTACCACATTGAACCAGCCTTTAATATTCGGAGTTGTTTGTTTACAAATTCTTTTGTCTATTATTATGTGCCACCTCTAATAAACTATAAAAATGTCGTATACATTATTTTAACTTGCAATCAAGAATATAAACATTAATTTAGGCAAGAGTATCGTTAGGTAAGAGGATTCAACAAAACTTAAAGTAATTATTTTTATTTCACATCTATTTCCAATTATTCTTCTTTTGTCTATCAATCAGATAAAGACATATCAGTAAAGGTCATCGCACTGTTAATACAACTGGATATCGAATATCAGGTATATCGATAAGTTGGCGAGCTTTGAGCAGACATTTTAATTTTATCTCGGCTTTACAAGCGAATCCATCAAATCCGCTTAAGCCGATAGGACCGACATTGCCTTAGGCCTCAGATAGCGTAAACCTATTCAGTCAAAAAAAGTCTTAAAAGAATATCAAAATACTGTTACATTTCTTCGTAAATGCTCGCTATGATTCAAACAAAGTGAAAAGTAAAATGGTTCAAGTAGGATGAATTTTATGACTTAAATGGTTTTTGTTTATTTCGTGTGTGATTTATGTATTTTATAAACAATGTTTGGACTAAATACTATTTTTGTTAACAAAATTAAAATGTTAATATGTTTATGATTATGTACTTGGCATAACGTAATGAATCTTTAAAAAAGATAACAGTGTTTTTTGTGAACTAATTTTAAAAATGAAACAACCTAAAATACACATTCGGGGTACAAAATTTAGAAATCTTAATTTTATTGAATATGCGTCATTTTAAGGTTTCGTGTAGATATTGGACAGGTGATGGATATTTACATATTAAGGTATACCTCTAGTTGTGGTACCAGTATTCATGTAAAGATTTTACCTATTTATGATACTGTAACGACACATGACACGTGACAGATGTCAGAAGTCGCACATAGATGATCGACATGAAAATCAATGGACGACGTCATAAATCAAACATCGCACATATGAAGTTTACATGCGAATAACCATGGATAGAAAATCCACACGAACAATAGTTGGGCAGAAAGCCCGCCAAGCACCATTACCTCGCCTGGTCGGAGGATCCTCCTTGGAACCTCCTAAGGGAACTTTACTCTCTGTTCCCTAAAATACTATTGTTGTTGCAAAGTTTACGTTATTACTGAATACACATGTAATAAAAGAAGATTTTGTCAAAAAAATTATACAAAAATGAAATCAGTCACAATTTCTGTAACCGGTTTTTTATGTATAATATAAACCGTAAACACAGTGTTATTCTCTACAACATATACAAAACAAATGTTAATATCTAAAAAAAGATGTAAAAGACTAGCATATAATCCAAACGGATTAAAGGACTGTACTAAAAAAAAGAAAAATAACCAAAGGCCACAAAAAATCCAACCGACTGAGAGCAGTCAACAGTATTTAGTTCATGTGAACATTTACTAGCTCAAATTCTCTTTGTGTGTCACTACATTGGCACAAAGGGAATTTTGCATAAACTCGAAACCTATCTAAAATTCTGTTTCCACGTAATTCTTAGAAAAAAGCAACTTTAGATTAAAACTCAGTCTATCCAAAGCAATAGTGGAAGTCTAAACCGATTTAAAAATTGGGTATTGCCGGCTTAAAGGTACGTATACTTTTTTATAGTTGTCATTAATTTAGTTCTCTCGTTTTGTTTTCAGTAAATTAATGTCCTTGCTTACTTACATACATAGATAACCACACCTGTCTCCATCGCTTCATCAAAAGTCATGAGTCTTTTCATGCATGCTCGTTGCAGACACAATGAAACGCCAATTGCTACGTCTTACATACCAATCTTTCGCTTCATCAATCTGGGGCATCAGCAACGGCTCGATTCATTCCTTGCTGATAGTTTAATTGTCAATTTTCAGAAAATTTTTTTTCTTCTTTAATATACGTTGCCCCACATTAGGTTTTCTCCTTCGTCTAGGGTGCGTATACAAACATCAAGTTCACATACACATGACACCCAGACCCCATTCATTATCCTTGTGATAGTTTAATCGTCAATTTTCAGAAAATCATTACAAACACAACAGCTATATTGAAATGCATCTCTTAGACTAACTGTATTAAATGAAACGTCAGAATCGTCGTCATCGAAGTATATACATATAGAAAAAAAAGACATATTTTGATGTATTTTATCTACCTAAAATAAACCAGGCAAGTGAACCTGTCGTCATAATGTCGTTCTCGACTCTCAAGAGTCTATTGTCCACGTATGTTTTGGTCTGCATAAAACTCAACTATCTTAGCAAGGAAAATATAAAAATAAGTTCTGTTCCTATTACCATGATACTAAAACTTCTTCCCATTCCTCGATTCCCCAACCCGATTAGGCCCTTATAACGCCTCTGGTGTTTTGGGTGTCCATGGCCAGCGGCGATTGCTTACCATCAGGTGATCCATCTGCTCGTTTACCGGCTTATACCATAAAAAAACAATTCAATAATAAAATAAAAGCGTTTTATTAATCAACGATTAACATTTTATATAATACGAAGTTGTATAATATAATCAAATGAATTCACAATGTAATCAGAGAATTGAACAGTTGTGTGCTAGCGTTCTATTATTTTAAATCCAATTATATTAAATGTAAATATTGAAGATGGAACGATTGGATGCTTTGATTACTTTTTTATATTTTGATTGCAAAACGTGTATTGTTGGTATTTTAGCTTTGTATTCGTGTGATAAGTTTTAATTAAATACAATAGGGTTGGTAGGTGGGTAGGTTACTTGGTTGCGCATTTTTTTACTGTATTTTGGTAAAACAAACTCAATTTATTGCAAAGTTCTAGAATAATTTAGTTCGGAAAATACTGTGTTGGGTAAAAGCCAACAGAAATAACACCAAGTCCTTCAAGACCAAAGCTAAACGTGGCTTTTTTGAAACAAATTTGCCTTTGTAAAGCTTAATGCAATATACTCATTGTGTACAGAACCTCTCGACAAGCTGAACATTTCGAAACTTTTGTACACCGTATCCAATTCCGTGCTACAAAATTAATTCAACCTTTTAACTAAAGCAAGGACCAAACTACAAAATGAATTAAAACAACTTCAATGTTGCGTCACCAACGAATTACAGTATCAATTTGAAACAATTCATGTGTGAACCGAGCTGTTTGGTGACAAAACCGCTTTAGATAAATTCACACGTGACCACTTGGCAATTAAAAGTTGTATGGTGTTCACGATTAGCAAAAACTAGTGAAGAGTACAATCAGCAAATTTATTTGGTGTGTAGGTAAGAAAATAAAGATTGAGTTAGTACAGAGCCACTAAGTGCCGCCCTCAGAAACATTGAATGATTACTTAAACTATTCCTTAGTAACGATTTTGTATATAATTGCTAAGGGCTGGGTTAAGTAACCATTAAATGACTCTGTGTACAGCGGTTAATTACAGCTACAAGAGTGAGACTTCTTTAAAAATCGTTTAATAATTTTGAGTAATAATTTTACAATTTTTTTCTCTAAAGAATCAATGTTTATTTTCTTAGCTGCCTACCAAATACCTTGGCCGACTGTACATCTACGCACGATGTCGACGTTAGATAAATGAGGGGAAGTTTTAATTGGTTTCCGACAGAAGTAGATGTGGTGGCAGTGCGTTGTGTAGTGGAAATGTACTCGTACAAGACTATAAGTTTTGATCGTAGGTTGAGAGGCACTTGAGGTGAGATGTCTATGAAGGATAGAAAATGCAGTTGCAATTTTATACATCTCACAGATGTATGACGTACGACTTGACATATAACGTATCAAGTAAATAATGAAATGCGTAACCCTGGGATTTAAAATTTGTTTCTTTGTTCTATATTGGATATTTGAAAATATTGTAACATGAAGCTTCAAACTAAACAAAATAAAATAATTTATTGACAAAAGAGTAGTTCCTAGAAAAAAAATATATTCATAATTTTATATCTTTTAGCCATTCAATTGTGCAACCTGACACTCATTACATTTTTATATTTCAAAACTTATTATTATCACAGAAATAAAAAAGTTTGATGCAGATATGAAATCATAAACCTTACAATTTTGAACAAAAATCCTGATTACCCATACTCCGCTCCACACACCTATAAAACTCCAATTGTGAACCAGAATTTACACTCGTTGTAGACAAAAGCGAATAAATCTTGGCCTTGTCAAACAGAACCATTCATTCAACCATTGGTCGCGCGGTAACGTTGGCAAATTGTGAATAATTTCTTCGGCATCCAGCTCCTCTGGGGACGTCTGCTCCAACTGCGACTGTGGCGTTCATTTGTACAGTTTTATATTTACAAAACATTATTTCATGGATATTCTTTTATCCCTTTTTGTATGAATACTTTGTTATGTTTGTGATGAAAATAATTTCCTTTCAGTAATGAAAAAAATTGCCTCCATCGTCGATGTTGTCATGTCAGACATAAAATGTTCATTGTTCAACGACTTCTAGAAGAACGCAGAACGTCACAAGATGAATAGAAGATCAGATGAAGGTCACGGGTCATTGGTAGATATATGTAGCTTCCATTCAACTAATATCTGACTGCACGGTTGGCGCGGTGGCTGGGCAACCGGCTGCCGCGAAACGTGTAGCGGGTTCGATTCGCGCACGGAGCAACTCTTTGTGTGATCCACAAATTGTTGTTTCGGGTCTGGGTGTATTGTGTATGTGAAATTGTATGTTTGTAAATGCACTCACGAGACATGAGAAAATCCTATGTGATATGTGAAGCAACGTTTAAAAAAAGAATAATATGAAAAAGAAAACCTCATATAACCTAAAAAAAATACTTACTCGTAGTCTTCAATCCCTTACTAATCCGAATAGAAACGCGTAAACTCAGATTAGAACTTAAATCAGATTTCGTTTACGTCACCAACTAACAATATAATAGACAGCAAACTAAATCGCTGAAGCTTTCTCGAAATCACTTTTGCTAACGACTGTACCATCATTCACCATTTGTGCTCGCAAGTACTTTGTCTTGCAACTGCAAGACTAAGAAACAAAGACAATTCCGATCTTTCACTGCTAATGGATAGTGTTAGTCGGTTTCGTTCATTCCTTTTTAGTTCAATTACTTGTTTCTGATTTTCTACTTAAGAGTTTGTTGTGTCATTTCCAGGTACATTTGTATGTAAGTGGTGGTTTCAATCTGTTGTAGATTTTTACTAGGACTTTCAATTTACATTATTTTATTTATGCTTTGTTTTCTTACAGGACATAAGGTTCAAAACGGTGTTTTTGGGAGATCATGATTTGAAAAAAAGACTTGTAAGAAAACTTGCAGATGCGGCGGAAGGATAATAATATTATGGTGAGACATCCACAAATTGAAAACTTCCTTTAATAAAGTTAGTAAATATTTAAGGATGTTTTATTAAATTGAGCCTGATAAAGCATAGTTTAAGAAACAAACCTATTCTTCACCTCATAGAAATATAAATTTTATAAAGAATAAACTTCTTAGCAAAAAACCACGAGAAGAAAACAATGAACACCCCTACCTTCTCAGTTATGACGTCATTATGAACACCGCACCCACAAACAGTATAATCATAACTTTACGAAGAAACACACCGTTACTTAGATACATAAAACATGCTTAAACAGTAAACATAAGTACGTCGTATACTTACAGATTGCTTATTTAAAATTCTCCCAAGTTTCTATGTTCTCGTACGTTGGATCGTGAAAGTTAAACAAGTACATTTAAGATTTTAAAGTACATTCCATACTACAAGTTATCTATCGGGCTTCAAAGCGAGAGTTAGGTAATTAACTCCACTGTTCGTGGCGGAAGCCAACAGGTCTAAGAGTGCGGCTTTGAAAACAGCTACAGATGTGCATATGTGGATTTTGCATGTATTTCTTAGTAGGGTAAATCTTAAAACTAATATCAGTTACTATAAGACTCGTAGGAGTATTTTTCCGAGTGAATTTCTATTTACCTTTGTGAACTGAATCGCTATACCAAAGACTTGTCTTAAAACTAGAATGTATCTGTTACTAAGAGACCTTAAGAGGTATTATTTTTCTAAGTGATTTTTCCAAAGACTTTGATTCAAATATCCAATAGTGGGTATATTCTCGCTGATCATGATGTAACTGAATTTTATACCATCTCTGTTTTTGACAAATCGAAGATTTCATTTCAGTTTTTTAATATTACCAGCTATTTCATTACAAAATCATGTTAAAAATATGTTTCTCGCTCTAATAAACTGTTAATGAACTACATCACACAGTAACAACAAGAATGGGAGCATCTTAGTATGGAATAAGAACAAAATAATGAAAGTCATATAACTGAGCGAGGGAGTAGCTAATGAATTTAAATGTTGATGAATAAAAGGAGAGGGGAAGATCAAAGTAAGGTTGGATGCATTGTGAAGATGTGATGCGAATTGAAAATTAATATAATAAAGTAATAATTTATGAACAGCCAGAACCAGAAACAGCCAAAACCAGGTATGGTTTTAGAGCACTATGGATTGAGAGAATTCTTTAGTATAATTTCTGAGTAATGATAAACGCTCTTCAGCCATACTGCAATTCTTATTAAGACTTCAAACATTATGAACTCTCTAAGAACAGTTAGTAAAACACAAATGAAACTTGGAAATAGAAAGCCAAAATTGACATACCCATTCATAAATATCCAACATTTAACTTCCATGCCACAATGTGACGTATTTCAATTTAAATAAAGTACAATATGTAACTACGTTCGCTTATTTCACAGCCCGACTCAACGAGTTGCTAGCAAAAGTTTAAAATTCAATCAATTTTGCGCTCCACAGCCTCTATTCACAGTTCGGATGTTTTGTTCCTGTAATTTTCCTTGTACAGTATTATGTTTTCGAGTTCTCCTATTCCTCTGCGGTCATCGTGAATGGGGTAAAGGACCAACACTTTTATATAATCAGCTGATTGGCTTTGTTTAAACGGATTAATGTTTTTTTTTGTTCTAGATTGTTCGCGTTCGCAGTTTCTGCTGTAATTGTTTTGAAAGGACGTTTTTTGTTGCAAGACGAGGTTGGTAAGGACCAGTTATTTTAGGCCGATTTAATTTTTAATTGTGATTTAAACTTTTATTTCTAAAGGTTTGTCACCCCCTATTACATGGTACCCCCATTACAAATTGTGAAAACAGAGTGTATATTATACAATAGCATTTCATGCCAAAATTACCACCTTTACTTACCTCTTTGGAGATAAAAAGGCATGGCATGGGTGTTTGGTTACTAACCCATTATTCACATTCAAGAGTAATACACATTCAAGAGTAGTACATTACAAAAGAAATATTTGTATGTTTACGTTTAAGAGATACCAATATATTCAATTTCAGTACAGCGTAACTGCATCACGTACTCAATAAAGTTGTTCAACCAGTTGAACACGTCTCGACATCGAACACTCATTTTTCCTCACGCATGAATCAATATTAAAATGCAACCAATTACACAATTTGTAAATACAACTTCAATTATCATGTATAAGGTTTTGAGATCATTCTATGGTATCTGGTTTATACGTCACGCCTTTTATCCTCGAAGTGGTAGGCAGAGATGCAGATTACGGTACGTAATGCCACTGTACAGTGTACACCCTTTTATACAATTTCTGTTTATAAATCCCATGTAATAGGTGAGCCTATTGCCATATACCGGGCAGGATTCTAGTATCTGTGCTACTACTGTGAAATTTTCGAAAAACTGAAAAAGGCACAGTAATAACTTTGCTCGAGGACTTTACGGAGGTCGATCCGAGAACCCTTGCCAGGCAGTTGCACTTGTGACCACTTGACCATCGAGGCAGTCTAGTTATATTGTGAGTTTTACTTTGTTATTTTTAATAGCATTCTATGGGGTTTGTGATAGCTCTGTGATACATAAATGGGTAAATACCCATGCATATTCCATACTGCAATGGCAACAATAATCTCTGTAACCTCTTTGGGGAACAATAACCACACCATGTTTATATTTAATACACAAAGTCCTAAATAAACAAAATACCAAACAGTACAAAAACAAAAAAATAATCGTCCTCTAAACGGCATTTAGGGGTGAATTGGAAACATCGCGTTACAGCGTGATAATCGAGTCAACGTGACGCTCTTTACAAGCACGTAGAATATGGACGGTGTACTCTGAATCCCGCTAATGGCCGCAACCCTTGATGTATAGTATCGTAAAGTTGCGTTTCTGCGTAAAGCTAAACGTTTTCACGGCGTTTTTTAAAAGGACCCAGTGTCACTCCGGTTTGGAGTACGATTGTGTGATAGCTGATGTTTAGTGCTTTTTTGATTGCTAGGGTTTTAGGGGTTGTGCTTTTTTATGATTGTATCTAGAATCAATTTACGCATGTCACATGATAAAGGAGGCTATTATTTCGATTGTGTAACGTCAGACTACTGCCTCGTTGGTTGCGTGGTCGCAAGCGCAATTGCTGGACAAGGCGTTTCGGGTTCGGTTTCCGGGTCGGTCAAACAATTACTGAGTTTTTTTTTGGGCGGCACAGCCCAGCACAGTTCACCCCATCTTACATGAGACTTTACCACAAATGGTGAAAAGTAGGTGTACATTGCATAGGCATTACGTGCCGTTATGTGTACCTCTGCCTTTTCCTTCGGGGATAAAATTAAGGCGTGTCATTGTTGTTGTAAATCCAAAAGTCAAGCATTTAACCAACCTGGTAATCAGAATGTCGGTATTGCTCACAATTAATTACACAACCCTAATACAAGTTTCACTGAACATATCAAACTATGAACATGATGAAAATATTTTCGCTTTTTACCTGATACCAAAGAGTTATGAACAATGCCAAGTTTGGAAACTTATAACATAATATCAGAACCGCAGATTGAAAGTTTTGAAGAACATTGCTTTCTCCCATGCCATGGATAAAGTTTATTGGCTTGAATTACCTAATTAACTTAATACTGGAACATGTATTCCTGTAAAATCATGAGTTTCAACGAACTGATGTGATAGTAAGAATTGATGTAACTAATTAGGTTTCCATTGTATTGTTGGATTTTGAACTAAAACACATTCATTATAAAGTAAAAAAGTACAGACCATGTCTACAAAACTTCATTTATAGCATGGTCTTACTAGAATTGCATCGTTCGTCAATGGCAAGGTTTCGTGTTCGATTCCCGGTCGGACAAAGCAATACTGAGCATTTCTCGTTTTTTTTTTTAATTTCAGGACCATGGATTCCGAAATTGTGCCCAGTATATCACAGTAAGCTCATCCTTTATCAAATGGGGCTTATAACACGAATGGTGACAAGTTGTGTACATTGTATAGTGGCATTGAGTGGCGCAATGAATACCTCTGCTTACCGCTTCAGGGATAAAAAGGCGTGACGATAAATATCTTACTGAAATTACGAAAAAGGTATGTTTACAAAACTATTCACTTTTTAACCATATATGTAAAAAAAAAATAACATTCATACAGCAACCACATGTAAAATACAAACATTTTTTGACTTTTACAAACAAAACACTACACGAAAGCGAGAATGTAATTCTATAAACTATGTACATAGATATAAAGCTTATTTTTGTTGTGGCAACTTTATTTTGGCGCGCCGTGATTCAGGACGTGGACGCTAACGAACCAAGAGTTGCGGAACGACAGTATTTGAACAACATTGTCTGTGGCAGCCACGGTTTAAAACTAAAGACCACTTCTCACTATTACTACAAAGGGATCTATGAAATTGGGAATTATGATACGGTATAAAAAAAATGTTATAAGTAGTTTGTGACTGATACCGATTTATAATGTAGCGGGTTTACCGGGGCTCCGGCTCTAAAAGCAGGAGTAGGAACGGGTTGGTTTTTAGTCAATAAGAGTCCTCTTGCTTCGCCCAGGGCGGGAGAAAACATAGGATGATTTTCCCCCGTTAAAAAGAAGACAATGAGTGGAAATGGATATTCGGTATGAATCATTGATGTATGCAGTAAGATATTTGAAATTGCAATGCATGGCGGCATTGTTTACATAAAATAAGTGTCAATGTGAAACTACATTTTATTATTATCACTACATAGTATAAAACAAAGTCGCTTTCTCTGTCCCTATGTCCCTTTGTATGCTTATAATCTTCTATCTTTAAAACTACGCAACGGATTTTGATGCAGTTTTTAATAGATAGAGTGATTCAAGAGAAAGTTTTATATGTATAATACATGCATAATATATCACCATTGCACCCACGCGAAGCTGGGGCGGGTCACTAGTACAATAATAAAGCTTTATTTCATTTCATGCAAAATATAGAATAACAATAATGAAAACAATTAGTAACTTGGTCTGAACAATGCTCAAATTACATTATCATTAATATAAACTTAATTTATTTAAGTTTCCATTATTTACATTTGTATTTGATTTAATTATTTTGAATTATTAACTTTCTACTTAATTTAATACATGCATAGACCCACCCATTCGGGTAAAAGCCTCCTCAATTTTGCCATAATTCACACAGCCATCATTATGTCATAATATATGCAACCACAACTAGTGACTTTCAAAGAAAAATATAAAAGTCATCTTGAAGTATCTTAGACATAGAAGAAACTAAACTTTTTTCAACAGTTACAACAGAAACAACCAACTACAAGCAATCCCATTTTGGTAAGCAATGAAGGTTACCCATTCCTGTGTATGCAACCTGCTCAGACCGGTTCGGTCTGAGAAACAGAAAAGTTCTTCGACACAAATGAAGTTTAGGAACTATCCTGTATAGTGAGAAGTCTCCAGATACTAAAAGTTTTTATTTAGAGTGAGCTGCCAAAAATGCTCATATAACTTGTAGCGGCTAAATCTGATTGTAGCTTGGTGGAATTTTTGGGAGAATAAAAATTTTAGAACGCTTGTAATTTGTTTTGTTTGGTTTCGTGGTAAAAATATGAAATGGTAGCAAAACACTTCGTTTGTGTTCCGTTGAAAAATTAGGTGGGCGGTGTTGTAGTGGTAATTTAATAAAGCTGAAGGGTTTATTTGTTTGGTTGAAGGTGCAAATTTAGGGAACTACTAGGAAAGTTTGTGGCCGGGAACTGGCTGCCGCGCCACGTGTAGCATGCTCCATTCTCGCACGGAGTAACGCAACGTCACGCCCATTATTTCCGAAGGGGTAAGCAGAGGTCAACATTACGGCACGTAATGCCGCTATACAATATACACCCATTTTTTACCATTATTTTGTGGGACTTGTAATAGGGGAGCCTATTGAGAAGCACGGAACAACCCTGTATAATCCACAAGTTGTTGTTCCAGATCTCAGTGTGATGTGTATATAAACTTGTATGTTTTTACAAACGCACCCACTCACCGCCCGAACAGAACCAGACCCGTGCGTGCGGCGCGTCGCGTTCCGCGCGCGCCTCAAAGAGCCATCAGACCACCACAGATGGGGTCCAGTAGGGCCGATGCCTGATCCGGAGCTGCGGACTACCTAGCGGGTTTAACGGGGCTCCGGCTCGAAAAGCAGGAGAAGGAACGTGGTGGTTTTTAGTCAGTAAGAGTCTGACACTCCCTCTCGCCTCGCCCAAGGCGGGAGAAGTCATTGGATGATATTCCCCCTTTAAAAAAAAACCCACGACACAAAAAAATCCTAGTGTATGGCAAGGTTTTAAAAATAATTCATTACTACAGTGAGACAAACGCTTAGTAACTACGATTATAATGAGGTTTTAAAGTTAACCTGGCAATCTTAATCAATTTATAATTGAATACTATTGTATTAAACTAGACAGTTAATACATTAGTTTTGTAATCAACTTAACTATAAATAAAGCAACTTTCCGTTGCCGATGGAGATAAGACAAAGCATTAATTAGAAAAACAGTAGGCTCAGATAAGTTCTTTTGTGTCGCAAACAAACAGGAAAAGATTAAGTTAAAGGTTAGTGTTTTATGTGGGATGACTTCTGACGTACCATTAGGTTAGACCAGAAGAGAAGAGAGAAAGAAGATTAGTATTTTTTGTTATAATTAAAATAAAATTTATTGCCAAATATTGCCTACAAGATATACCTACAATTTTTCAATTCAATTATATTGTATTATATTATATTATAGGTAGGTAATAAAATACATAATGATATATAATTATGTATATACATAGTGTAAGTGCTCCATGTTTGGCCTGTTGGCATGCAGTGTTACAAAATTAAATGTCTGTTACACAATTACGGTTGGCTCGATGACTGGCTGCCATGCGGCGTGCACCGGGTTCAATTCCCAAGCTTTTTTTATGATTAACAAATTGTAGTTGCAGGTTGGACGGTCATTGGGCTCGCTGTCATCGCAGCGGTAAGTCCCTTCTTTGAGGAGTGGCTAGAGAGGCGCCACGGCGTCCTCACCTACCGCCTAACGCAGGTGCTTACCGGACATGGGAGTTTCGGTAGGTTCCTGTTCCTTATTGGGCGGGAGGAAACGCCCGGGTGTCACCACTATAAGGACCGCCGGAGGACACGGTAGAACATAAGGTGGCGGTGTGCCCTGCGTGGGCTGAGCACCGCCAATTCCTCAGGGATGTGGTTCGACGGCGACCTCTCGCGCCCGGCACTGGTTAGCAGGCCGTGGTGCGGAGCGAGAGGGACTGGGATGCCGTCTCCTTCTTCTGCGAAGCAGTCATGCTAGCTAAGGAGGAGGCGGGGCACGTGAGAGAACAAACCTCCTCACGCCCCAGCCGTCGCGAAAGACACTCCGGGCGTTAATCCCGAGACGATCTCCGGCCACCGTATTTGTTGCGCGTGTTTGTGACGGCGAGCAAGGGTAGACTCACCGCCCGAACAGATACCAGACCCGTTATAATGATCCGGATGCGGACATACCTATATTACCGGGGCTTCGGTTCGGTTTATCAGAAGGAACGGGGTGGTCTTTAGTACTAGTAAGGAGTCTGACACTCCCTATCGCCTGCCCAAGACGGCAAAGTCACAGAATGCTTTTCCCCGTCATTACTTACAAAAAAAGAAATGGCGTACAAGTGTCGACGGTCATGTACATGTGAACTTATATGTACGTTTATCGCACCTCGACACAAAAGATAATCCTACTTCGGGGCAACTTTAAAAAAGAAAACATCTCAAAAAGCAATATAAAAATAAAACTATTAATAGAATCAATTTGTTCAAAGTAAACAACTGTAGCTAAGCCGACATGCGATATAACAGAAGCCAATTAAAAAGTTGCGACTGTCTCTCAAGAAATTCAAACTGAGTTGGTTAAGTTTCGTATGTTGCCCTGACATATTTGTTGCGCGTGTTTGTGACTTAGACACTTGAACGATAAGACGTTATAATATGTATGAACATATTATATTAGCTGTGCCAGGAAGATGCACATCTCGAGTATGCAATACATGGATAGTAGGGAAGCCAACCATAGCACGCAGCTTTCCATATAAAAAATAGCTTAGCTGAGTCAATTTCAACCAGTGCTATGCTATGTGTACCAATGAATAGATTTGTGGAAGCCAAAACACAATTACCGCAACGTAGAATAGCACATTTCTGGCCCCAAATGTATTAAATTATCAATCTTCTAAAAATTATATCCACGGGGTACTTTCTAGCTTTACAAAAGATACCAACAAGAAATATTGTGCACAAAAATAAACAAGTTTAAAACTTTGGGTAACATTTTAAAAGTTTCTACGTTTCCAGTGTCAGTAGCAATCAATATAGTTTCTAAGATAGGTTTTATTGCTAGCTCATGATTGAGTGTGTTTCTTTTTCAATTACTTAAATATAGCTAGTTGTTGCCTTTGATAAAGATGAGTATTGGCAGTTGGTGGGATGAAGTGAACCTACTTCTCTAACAATGCAGTTTTAAGAGCGATTTTGGGGTTGAGGAAGGTAAATTTTGAATTCCAGTGCTTGTGACTAATATACAAGAAATAAGCTGGGTTTTGTTTCCATTCTCAGTCTATATACTGTCTCAGTATATAAAAGTATCAAAGCATGATTGGTCATCTGATTGATTATTTCCACCCTATCTAAAGGCGACTCTCGCCTTTTATCCCCGAAGAGGCAGAGGTGCACATTATGGCACTTAATGCCATTGTACAATGGACACCAACTTTTCACCTTTTGGGTTAAGGTCCTATGTACATTATTCTTATATCTATTATAATACCTAGGTGGGTTACTGTCACCCATATAAACTAAAAATATAGGTCAGAAAAAGCAAAAACCTATAAACCTTTAACTAACTGGCAACATTGACTCATTTGTTCCAGTTTTAAAATAGAGTAATAACTGTCACTGAGACTAAAAAGCGGCATTGTTGCCAGTTGAAAATATTACTTTCATGATGCGTTTGGAAGGTTTCCAAGGCACTGTAGCGGCACCCGATCACGATATTGAGCTAAACATTGGCCGATGCCATTATTATTGACAGAGTTATGTAAGAAGATTGCTTAAAAATGAAATTAACTCTTTTGGATGGTGTAAAGGAAGAGGTATGTAAGATTCGAAGCAATTGGGACAAGCACGAGGTTATGTATGTGTGCATGGATGATGCAATAATCATTAGAAAATTACTAAGGATTCCTCAACTGCTTGATCTATCTATCCTGTCTTTGTTATATTAATAAGTGTGATTGTGGAGGAATAATTTTTTGTTTAAAAGTATTTTTTTATAATGATTTTCAGGATATCAAATTCAAAAGAAATGGTGAATAATGGGTTCTACGTTCTATATAATATGCAATTGTCAACCTGTCTATAAGGTGACGTAATGGTAATCAGATTTGTTACTGGGTTTCAAATCCCAAACTTGCTACGATTTCTCTGTGACAGTTTTGATAAAACCAATGAATAACTCAACACCCTTTCCCACATCACTATGGCCGTCCACTTACCGAACAACTCTAGGAAACACGACGCAAACTCCTCAATCAGAAAAAATAAAACTTTATTGAAATTTTCGGGTAGTACCTTCATTGAGACAGAAAATACCGTGATCCGAGTATCAACTCCCTAAAACATACATGATTCCCTGTTCGCACTGAAAAGATAAAATATTCTATGAATAATTCACACGTCATACATCGACAGGACTGAATAAGATCGTCTATCCGTCGCCTCAACAGAACGAAGGAACCTTGAGCGTACTCTTTTTTTGGCTCTTCAAATGCGTTTTCGCGATGTTTGCTTACATATATCGCTTGTGTATGTAAAATAATAAGAGATTTATTTACATAAACATTGAATGCCTAGTTGGTCTAGTAGTTGTCAGTGAGGCTTTGAAGCGTAGAGAAATCAATTCCTTCTTAAAATTTCGGTCCGAAACATGTATCATGGCAAGTTTAAGGCTATAAATTTGTTCTAACTAATTGACAATATACAAGAGTTTAATAGGAATTCTAATTAAAACTTGTCTTTAACTTCGGTAATAGTAATATATAAAAATAAATGTTTTTGTCTACAGGACAGTATTTAAATTGTGGCGATACATAACTTGTGACAGAAGACAAAAGTCGCACATAGATCGACATACAAATCAACGGATGACGTCATAAATCCTAAATGGCGCATATGAAGTTTACATGTGAATAAACGTGGATAGCAAATCTCAACGAATAACAGTTGGGCAGAAAGCCCACCAAGCATGATCATCTTGCCTAGTCGGAGGTTCCTAAAAATATTAAGTATCTTCTAATTACATTTGTAAATTAATTTCATATCTGTAAAACAAGAGTTATGAGTATTATCATTATCTATTTCAGGCCCCAGTAATGAAAACCACGCAGAATATAAACAGCTACCTCAGAGTTAATAAGGCATAAAAAATCCAAAACCCGCCCATTAACTGATGTACGTTTTAAAAATGACTTGAAATTTTATTTGATGATTACAATAAAAAAGCTGTAACGTTCCCCGATGCGGGGTGAACGTTTGATGAAAATACAACGTTCACCATTCGAGTCACGATTCTGTTAAATTTCCCTAAAGATAATAAACATTTCCAAGGTAAATTAAACAGTTGTTTCGAACCGACGTACAGTGTATTTTTTCGGCCTGCCTCTAAAGTTAACGTGTTATTTTAAATACACCCTTCGTTGCTCCATGGACCTCAATAAGGTATGGAAATTAATGTAATTATACTGTACTAACGTTAATTACGATGATAATTAAGTCTTTAGGTCAAAGGCCTATGAGTGATATGTATAGAAAATTGGGAGAAGGGGCGGGGAAAGTATAATGGAATGTATGTCTGAAGGACCAATTTGGTCTTTGAAGTCGGGTTGTGATGATAAAAGGGAATTAATACGGGAAATGGAAAGTTTCTACGTTTTGTTGTTACTGTAGTCATTTGGAATGAGCGTGCGTTTTTGACTAATCTGACTAAAGAAGTTGAGTTTGTGATTGAAGGCATTTTAATGTACTATATGTGACTAAAGACGAGAGAGAAAAGGTTTTTAGACTTTATTAGACTCTAAGCTATCTAGATTAGAAAAATTCTCGAGATTTTCGTTTGACTTAAATAGGCAAATTCCTTAATATTGTTACGCTTCTATAACCAGTATAAAACAAGACATAAGTCACGTTCCCTCTAGCGAGTATTTACTGAACTATTTACATATTTGGCCCGGTATGCCAAGTTGAGTATGTAGACTTAATTCTACTTTCCTAGATTCCGAATATGAAAAGGTTAAACAAACACGAGTGAGTGGGATTTAATGAGGTTCTTGATGTGTACTATCTCTAAAATTATTTGGAATAATCTCTCTCTCACTAATATTCATAAATGTAAAATTTTGTTTGTTTGGATGTTTGTCGGTCAATCACGCTGAAACTACTATGCGGATTTTGATAAAAATTGGTATACAGATTAGGTATGAGCTTAATTTGGGTGAAAGGATACTATTTATCCCACGGAAACGCAGGCGGCGAAGCTTTTTTTTGAGGTGGGAAAATCATCCAATGACTTTTCCCGGCTTAGGCGAGGCGAATAGAGAGTGTCAGAGTTAGTCAGTCTTACTGACTAAAAACCGCCGCGTTCCTACTCCTACTTTTTCAACTAGAAACCTAAACACTTCCTAAAATATAACCCTTAATCAACATTACTTGTAAAAAGTACTTGAATCAAATTCTCAACCTTTATTGTTTCCACACAAAATGTACACTTAAACTAAGAGATCTGTAAATAAAACTTGAATGTATTGTGACTTTATGTATCACCCAATACTTGAGTTGCAACGCCATAACCGAACTGAGTAAAATACGGCCTCCGCTACAAGTCTGCTTGCGGACACAGATATAAAGAAACTAGAATAAACTGGTATTTGTAATTAAATATTAATGACTTTTTCCTGTAGTTTAGATTAGAAAGTAGATATTTAATGTTGGTAGTGATTATTTTACTGAGGTACTACTACTTTGCTTAAATAATATTTAAACTAAAATTGTCAGATCTTTGATTTAATTTGATTGATTATGAAATAAAATTATACTAAAACATAAACAATTATATTGGTTGCCATTTTGTAAGTATAAAAGTAAATCGATATTATAATACCCCCATTTATAGTCGGTTTATACTTTTTATAAAACAGAAGTCTATTCTCATATTTCAGCAAATACTTGATTGCTATTTTCTACTATTAATAAGCTCTTCCAATCAGTTTTATTACAAAGGAATATAGTTTACCAGACAAAATGTACCTTTTTTATTGGTGTTCTCTAAATCCTGCCCTTACAAAATCTTACATAACAATTATTTTTTGGTGGACCGAACAACATATAGTATCTTAGTGTTGATAGATACACTCGTATAAGGCGTCAGGGATTTGTGACCAGCTACCTGAACACCAGTTTACTGTATTAATAGGGATCAGCTTTCTGCTTAATACATCTTTACCTCATCCAGTATCTCAACATCTTAGTCCCGATGCATTTTGTATACTACCCACGTAGATGCACTAGCAACGGTTGAAGGCAAATAAATTCCGCGATTTGTGGTTGGAAAGCTTCCAGGGCGCTGTTGTTGGTAGACTTGGGATGTTAGGTGCCCAAACACGGCTGGTAAGCTCTTGCACAGATAGTCCGTGATATATTTTGTTGCTAATTTATTTTGGCTATGTTGTTGCGGTTTGCGATGATTAAATGGGGGGAGATTTTGTTCATTTGGAATTAATTAGGGTTCTTCTTTAACGCTTAGAGGCTGTGTTTGTGTGTTTTGTGTGTGTGTTTCTTTTAATTGAGGATATTTTTTAAGTTATAAGAGATTGTAAGTTTGCAAACTAATACTTAAGTGAAATATTTAAAGCAGTCAGTGATACCTGTTAATGTAGGTAATGCCCTTTTTAGAGTGGAACTGAAAACTTGTTTTTAGCAAAACAATAATTTATTTATTTATATCTATATCTCTTAAATAATAACAAAGGTTACAGTTAATTTTAGTACAATTCCTCAATTATAGAGAATTGCAGTATGCTTACTTTACATTATTATTACGTCTAAATAAAACTTATTATGACTAACTATTAAAACTAATCATTAAAGTCCACCTAACTTTCTCCACTATTATACAAAACCAGAACTACTAATCGTAACGTAGAATTTACTAATCACATTACTTTACTAACAATAGTAAAAATTCACTACAACTTAAAATTTATTGTGAATAAAATTTATAGACGTTGTCTTACTCTTATTTGAATCAAGAAAATTAGAAAATAAAACTGGGAATACTAGATTAGGACTGAAATAATGCAAGGGTCGCTGTGTAGAGGTCGTTGAAACGTAAATCTAACTAATCTTAAAGTAAAACGTGTAATTAGTAGCAGATAGTATATTTTTTTTTTCTTTAAATACAACGTCTTGGATATCAAGATGAATTTTAAATGTTGCCGCACGTTGGTTCAACGGCTTCGGCCATTTTCATGAATTTTATAATTCTGTCTATAATGTTATTGCAACTGTTTTGTAAAAGAGTATATTGCAGTTTAGCAGCATTAACTTTTGTTTGTAATGCAGTAATTTTGACCCATCGCACTCAGAGTCACCCAGTCTTTGGCAATTGTTTTCAGAACAAAATCAATACTAAGGAATAGTTTAATTTATCATAAAAAGTTCCTGAATGCGGCTGTTAATTAAATAAAATTAGTCAGTAACATTATAAAAATAAGAGTACAACATGAAACAATTTCGTTGTTTTTCAGTAAATATGGTTTAGTTTTGAGAAGCATATTCAGATTTTTAAGTTTTGTTCTCAAATAATAAAAACAGGATCTTATTACATTAAAACTCCGCTGTCTAAATGGTTATCAGTCTGTCTAGTACCAAACTGTATACCAAGGGACGTAAGCTAGGTAGAGAGTTAGGTAATTGAAATTTTTATGTGGAATTTATTACTCAATTCACAGGCCTTAAGCAAGCGTGGTGATAATGCTCAAACCTTCTCCATGTGAGAAGAGGTCTTTGGTCAGCAGTGACCACTTATAGGCTGATGATGATAAATATAAATGTATATATACCTATGTTCTAAAACTATAATAACATTGCTAACACAATTATCCAAGAGGAAGATTATGAGCACCCACTTAATCCAGATACTACCTACTACATAGTATTCTTGTAGATAGTTCAATCCTCTTGATTGTGTGAACGTGACCGGACCTTAGTCTTTATCACTAAAAGCTATGCTTAATACCAATATTATTACGTGGTACGCTTGTAGCAGTATTGTTATTGTATCGTTATTTCTATAAGAGATAACTAACAAGATCGTTGTGTGATGTGTATGTGTAGTTTCTTTGTTATTTGTCTTGGTTTTCGTTAGAAGAAAAATGGCTTGAGAATTGCAATACACCAAACTAACGTTTTTTTACAATTTACGTCTGTCTGTCTGTTGTTCTGGTTAATCTCTGAAATACATAGACCGATTTTGATGCGACTTGACAGGTAGGTAGGTGATGTACCAAGAAGTAATCCACGCGAGCAAAGCTACTAGCTTCATCAAGTTATTTATTAAAAAAAAGTCATTTTATTACAAAGAGAAAAGAGGAAGAAAGAGTACCTCATCGTTTAGAATGTGGCCTGAATAGCGCTACAAAAAAAATAACTCTTAGAAAATCGACTTATACAGCCAACTACGAAATAAACCAACCTAAGAGAGGACAAACAGACATTTTTATTGAAATTTGAACAACAAAACACTATCATTTATTTATTCTGTATGAACTGTGGGACACGTGAAATTACGACTTCCCATACAAATGTTGAACTTCCGCGCAGTTAGCTTGCCACCATATATCATGTGGTGAATGCCATGTTGGGCGCTGGCGACCGAGCGATCTGTCCAATAAAGTTGGTTTCTTAAAAATATGCCGCCATTTTTTTATTTATTTTGTTTGTTTCGGTAATTTCGGTGGTTCTTATTTTCGACATGACTCTAATATAGGTACCTAATTTTTTTATCATCTTCCAAACGAATAGGCGTGGAGATATTTCGGATTTACTCAGGTATCATGGAAGCGTTTAAAAACATACAATTTCACATAGGTAAACATGACACCCAGACCCAAACAACAATTGGTGGATCACACAAAGAGTTGCTCTATACGGTAATCGAAACCGCTACACGTTGGGCAGCAGTCGGTCGGTGCGCCAACCGTGCAGTTAAATGTAGATAATACTGATACAATTTCTTCACTTAGTATCTCCATATTGAAAGCCAATACAACCTAGAACTTTCTTAAATGCAACAAGAAAAATAAACTTAATTAAATGTACTTTAAATCCAATAAAATGTTGTGTAATTAAAGCAATAAAACATCTAAGGCTACAACATAAAGTTCATTATTGCAAAACGCCCTTGAATCACCTTCACAACAAAAATAATGAAAAAGCGAGACAATGTAATAAAACACATGTAATACATTTTTCTCTCACCGAGAACATTCAATTGTCCAGGTAATAAAAACTTGTAAAATTACTCTAGCATTGAAATAAAACCGTTTTCATGAGCTTTTCAGTTGTAGCTGACTATTTTTCAGGCGTGTTAAGCTCTTTATTATATACAGGTAAATTCACAATTGATTCTCTTGCCTGAAAATCCTGTAAAATACTACGGAACATTTGTTTTAAATGTACAACAAAGGGATTTTCTTTAATTCTTTATATTCGATGTTGAGTCGGGTGACTTTATGGGTTGGTTCTACTGACTCATTGGTTTGTTAGTCACGACTGTGAGTCACTAAAATGTCCTGAGTTTGTCATCAAAAATAATCAAGTAAGTTCCTTAGCAATTGCTATTCCTTGGTCTCTACCGAGGGTCTTCGTATTTCTGTCTTATCCCCTATGGGAGACAGGCGTGAAGTTATGTATGTATGTAATAATTAAGTTCATAATTTAAGGTATTCTTAATTATATATTTGTTTTTATAGGAGACGCGTGTATATGCTTTCAACCGAAGCAATCGATCAATGGGGCTCTAATGTTTGTTGGGCGTTTTGTGACTGAAATGATAATGATGAGGATTTTACTTGCACATAAAAATATTTCATCACCTATATTTTGTTTAGTTTTTGTTGCTTCTATGCGATAGATTATGACAGTTATATTCCTAAAGGAGTTGACAGAAAATTAAATTTAAAATATGATAGTGTTTTTCATTCTTAATAATATTTTCAAAATGAAAATCAAATCTCATTATTATTTTAAGAACCCCGACCTAGGTTCCTCTGAAAATCAGTAAAAAATTAAATTCAACCATCAACCAAAGCCTTCAATTAAACCACTACGCTTATTACTTTCGTTCATCCCAAACACATATCAGTTTTAAATATCTCCCGAGTAGAAATTATTTAACAAAGTGTAATCCTAGCGTACTCTTAGTCTAGCGCTTCAGGCAATAAATTTTCAGCAGCGAGCAGTGTGAAGTGGTGACCTGGCACTTAAGTCCTCTACTTATGTACAGTTGTATCTTCACACCTCGCTTTTAGCTGCGAATGTACTCTTACATTAGGATATAAACATAATTATACTTGTGTAGCTAAGTAGGTGTGTATTGTAACTTAATAAAGTTGGCTGGAATGTTTTTTTTTTTAAATTATTTTAAATATATCTGAAAGATTAGGTATTCTATTCTTGTGTCACCGTTATTCTAATCTTGATTCATATAGACTCTAATTTCGTGTTTTGATGCTTATATCCATGGGACTGGATGGACTGGACCTTTTTTAAGGGGGAGAATAATCCTCTGGCTTTCCCGCCTTAGGCGAAGCGAAAGGAAGTGTCAAAGTCTTACTGACCACAAATTACCCGGTCCTACTTCTGCTTTTGTAGCAGGATCTCCGAATCCCCTCTATGCAGCTCCGGGTCATTATAGGCTACTCCAAATATAGACGAATCGTTCATTTTTATAAAAGACAATTATAATATCATATTATCCTACTTAGATTGGTCAGCATAGGCTACAGAGGTTTAATGTTTTATAGTACAAATAAATACCGGTGATGTAAGCATTTGTACACTTTTTAAACTTTCATTACACGCAAAAATGAATAAATATATCATATTATACTTTCAATATTAGTACACAAATTGAATACTCCAGCTTTTATAATCGTGATTTTGCATAGTCATTATTTCAATAAAATCCAACCAAATACATTTTATAACAACACCCGAACAATGTATCAATTATTCACTTCATCGCTCACATTTAAATAATTTCGTCACGTTCAACACTTTAACCCTTAAAAAGCAATTCAACAAAACTAAACCCTGGCATCATATGCCCGGGACATTAAATCCACATCACTATTGTGGTGTAAAGTGACCCACTTACATTGCTACGTGTAAAATGTAAAATATGAGTTACTGAATGCGTCATCAGCATCTATTCAGAGTAAGGGTGCTTGCATAAAGAAACAGGTTACTGGTACAGGCGGATTGGTTAAATTGTACAATTACATATAATATCTTCTATTTGCCGGTAGAGGGCGCGATGGGTATACAACGCAGGGACTAACCAGTAGGCTGCGGGACGTTGTCGCGTCTACGCATGTTGCTCAAGATGAATGCTCATGTCTATCTGTGACTCGAAACTAGTAGAGCGTTTCTAAATTTATTTACGTGAGTAAATCGTTATTTTTAAATAATAATTAAGCATGATTCACTATATAAAAATAATTTCAACAGCCCGTGTAGTCTTCATTGAACATCGAATCTTCTCTACATAATATATTTAAGACCGATTCTGTCAAATCTCTCGTTTGGCAGGTGTATTGGAGATAGACTGCACTTTAAAACGATTCAGTTCTGCAGGTTCTATCCAGCCTCTGTTAACGTGTAGTCCCTTATTCAGGACTGTGAACTGGAAAATAAAGGTTTGAACTTGTCTTTCTTAGTAATCAGTATCTCCCACAAACAAAAAGAAAGATATATTTACTAGAAAATTTATTTAGTAATGCAAGCACCTGAAGGTTAAAGTCACACCAGTATGAACCCGCCTTGGAATGAATCTTGAGGCTAACCGTTTAACTGACGTCGAAGTATGTACGAGTCGGATAGTAGCGGTCAGGTGCTTTACGTCAAGTGCTGTGGAAAACGGTTGGTGTAGTAAATGATACCTTAAACCGGTAATTGTTTTTATATTGATTAGACAATATTCTGAATAAACATTTAATTTTCACTAGTATTAGAACTTGAAACGGGATATTTACTGGTTCAACCATGATCTTGGCGCTTGCAACATGGCTTTCCGAAATATCGGAAACTCATAGACACAAATAAACATGGTAAATATCACGTTTTTAGTTTTAACACTAGAGTTAGTGACCTTGTAAGTTTAAAAAAAATATTTTCAGGATGCATACGTACGTACAATTGCATGCATACGTATAACGGTAAACAATTAAACATAATTTTAGTTTGTTTACGAAGAAGAAGAAAAAATACGAACAATAAGACAACAAACTGAATTAACCCATTAAAAATAAACGAAATCGACAATTAAGTATGCCGATTTATACATAAAACTACTTCTAAAAACAAAAACACAAACTTTAAAGTACTAATAAGCACTCAACTAAGACACTAAACGAACTTATACTAAACACGGCTTAAACCCAACCATATGCTAAAGAGCTTTGACCTTCCAGTAGGGCATTAATAGTCCGTACATAGTCCAGTACTGAACACACTTAGTAAGCTGATTGAACATCGATGTTTGATGTTATTACTCTGTATAATACCTGCATGAGTTATGCAGATGAAGCGTGTATGTAGCTACGTTTATAAGCAGCCTAATGGTATTATGGAATGAGTCGATGGCAAATTGGGCTTCACTCAATAGAGCTAAATTGTTCCGTTGATATGAATAGTGGACGTGGTATGGTCTTTGAATGTGTAAGTTATAATGTTGATAGGAACAAGATACTTTATTTATTTGTCATTTCGTATTATGGAAGTCAGTTTTGTGTGGGAAAGCGATGCTTCGGCATGAATGAGCCTGTTCGATCGGATTGATGGTCTCACAAAAACGGACGTGAAATAACGCTTGCGTTTCATTTCGTTTCGATGTGTGAGTGAGGTTACTGGAGACCCAATTTCGCCCCTTCCCAATCTTCCCAATCCCCGATTCTCCAACAACTCTTAAATTCCTAACCTTCAAAAGACTAGCAACGCATATGTAACGCCTCTGGTGTTTCGGGCGTCCATGGGAGGTGGGGATTGCTTACCATCAGGTAAAACTTTTGCTCGTTTACCGGCTTACACCATAACTAGAGAAGTCATAAAATATGTTCTCGTATGTCAGATATTTAAAAAATCCGTCGTTATGTTTCCAAACAAATGTCTGGGTTTTGCATCGTCCATAAATTGTTGTTATTGGGTCATTCTATATGAATACGATGCATCTAAGCGCAAGTAAGTGTGACATAGTAAAAACTTAGTAAATATCCGCAAAGTAATGAGAAATTTCATAAATATTGCGTTTAGAACTTATCCCTAAATAGACTTATTCGTAGACCACAAAATCACATTAACAACACAGACATATGAAACCACAAAAAAGAACATTCGTCCAAGATAACCTCGCTACCATTACTAGCTTTTTCGTCATACTAGAACTAAGAGCTACAATTTTATTTATACGTTGCAATTAAGCTTCCATTTCTCGTACATTACCGCGAAATCCAGGCGTTCTTTTGTCCACGCCGGAGGCTATAAATTCTCGGCTAGTGTAGTCAAGTGACCGGCTACTTAGCAAGCCACCTGCCCGTGTCACCGAGCTCCGGTGCCTAGTGTGAACAGCAGTGGCGCCATTTTGACAGTTCGAAAATTTAAATGGTATTCGTATGTAGTGAATTTCATTTTATAAGTTTTAATTGAAGTTGTGAATATGTTAGTTATAATTATTTTAATCGTAATTAAGTATTTTTCTTTGTTAGTAAGATAATTTATATTCATATTATTATATTTTAAATGTATTTTACGTACATATCTAATCTATTTTAAAAGTTATTAAGAGATTTGTTTGGTCTAAATGTGGTGGAAAAGTTTCCCGGAGCAAAAGTCATATGTAAGGATTTCGTAATTCTCAAACTATCGTTCTAAAATATTGTGTTATTCAATACTTTAATATGTTTATGGTGTTTCATCATGAGTTTAGTTACCAGAGGTCCAATAAGCCCCTTCCCCAATCTCCGCAATCGTCAAATTTCTAACCACGGTAAGGCCTTAAAAAAGCAATTCATAACGCCTCTGGTGTTTAAGATGTCCATTAGCGGCGCCAAATGCCAACCATCAGATAATCCGTCTGCTTGGTTACCGGCTTAAGACTTACAAAAATACCTATTATTTATTTTTCCTCCTAATGATATAATAATAACAACACAAACAACATTAAACAGTTTATGAGTCTATCTATAAATAGTTATAAACAGACTCATATTCCACTCAATCGATGTAGCTGAAACAGGGTTTCAATCAATTCCTGGAACGGGAGGTAGCTATAGCCAAGTATTTTCACAACAAAGGGTATTTTCGCAGAATCCCGTCTGTGCTTATTTCTTTTTTCTTTACGACAAGATCTAAAAGTACCTACCATTATCAATTTCTTACTATTAAAGAACATTTCCCAGCTTCTTATTACTTGGTGGAGTAAGCAGAAATGTGGTATTTTTTTTATTTCATCTCATACAATAACTTAATATTGTTGCCACTACAGTATGTGTTGTTATTGAAAACTATATCTAGTCTAGACTAATTTCAGACAAATAAATAAAATTGAAGTGTTTGTTTGTAGTTGTAATATTGAAATAATCGCTTTTTATTACATGCATATGAATATAGATACGATACATACACCAAAATAATATTTTTTTCAATTTTTGTCTGTATGTCTGTTTGTTTCGGCTAATCTCTGAAATGGCTGGATCGATTTTGACGAGACTTTTATTGGCAGGTAGCTGAAATACTATATATATCGAATATGAGTAACTTAGGCCTTGGGATTTTTAACAATCATGAAGTCCATAAGCGAGCTAGCGAGCGATCGTGAGCCAGTTACTTATAATAACATTGAAAGCATAAAACCCCACAACATAGTCTTCTGCTAAAAATACTCGTTATTAAAAAGCGTGCAAAACCTCGAAAATGTCACAACAAAACGTTCGAAAAAATGCGTTAAATGTTCACTTTTCATTCCCATCAGGGTACCAAATTACTTGTTAAGGAAAAAAACAGTGGAAAACAGAAGGCAGGACAGTTTCCTTGTTCCTCGAGTTGTATGCATTAGCGGTCCCTCTTCAAATGAAGAAGGAATGTTTAGCAACGCAATTAAAGTACAATTTATTTGGTTTGTCTCCGAAATGCTGCTTCTGGCGATACATTATTGCGTTTTGTTATAACGGAGTCACTAAATGTGTTTTAAACTAGCTGTTCCCCGCGACTTTGTGCGTGTAAAATAATTGTTTGAGACATAATTAAAGTTTTTGCTTTGAAAAAAATCTGAAATAAAGGTAGGTTAGTTACTCCTTAGTACATTCCCCTGAAGTGCTGATATTTTAAATGTTTATACAGTTGATACCAAATAAAAAAAAACTTACCTTGAAATTGTAATTAAAATAATTTCTAATTGAATTAAAATAAACAATTTATTATTATGTTATCGGCTTACTCACGAAATTGTTTGATGAGGAACTCGACCTTATTCAAGGAAAAATAAAAACGCTTTACACTTTAACATTTCAAACATTTCAAACAAACCAAAGCAATAATATCTCAAAGAGGAACAAAACAAAAAAAAAATCCGTATAATGCAATACAGAAGCGTCCTATTTTGCGGAATTGTAGTAACATTTCAGCTGCATGGCCACACCGCTTGGGTTAAACCACAACGCTACTTGGTATGAGCGCTAACTAATGCATGTAGTGGCAGCTCATTTATTGGAGCATTCAGTTAGTGCAGTCCCACCGAAACCTTGGGCAAAAATGGATTAATCTGGTTGAACAGGTTAATGGAACATGAACGAGTAGGAGAGATGTTAAGTTTTCAGACAGAGGTTTATTATTACTGTCCGAGTCTCAAGTAAATGGACTCTTATATCTATCTGAATTGAAAAACGCAGAATATAGATCATGAGTATTATTAATGAATAATTATTTATATTTATTATATATTTTCATCTGCTATGTAATGAGTTTGATATGATAGACCGACACACAGAATAGTTCAATGTTAAAAGTGCTGTTTATGGATTACTTGAAGCAAATGTTTTACGATAAATTTATAAAATAACTTATGTTTTATATCATACATTTACATGTTTTAATTCCTCTGTCACTGATAAAGTTTCCACGTACCAATAATTGTCGTTTCGAATCACATTACTGAGACACAGATCAAATACCGCAACCAAACCAAAAATACCACATGCATTGGCTTTATAATTATCCAATCGTAGGTTAGGATCCGAATACCGAACTATAATTGAAATAGTTGTCTGTTCAAAGTGGTTGTTCATGCAATACTCATAGCACCCGTCAGGAATATTAACTTTGTATCAAGCTCAATGACGGGCCGACAAAATTAATTTTAGTAAACTTAGTTTGTAACGAAAAGGCCCAATTTACCCGTAGGCCTAGTTGGTACCGCCTTCAAACGACTTGAAGAAGTTTTTCGTATAATTTAAAAGATCTTTGATGATTTACTGGTTTTAAAATGGCCGATGTCACTTCCCAGTGAAGCACTTACAAACTTTGAATATTTAAACCTCACTCCACGCAAATAGCTTTTGGGGTGAACAGCGCCATTCTTGGACTTTGTTTACTTAAACTGTGCCCTGCATTTAGTTGAGGAATTATGTTTATTATCTTTCTTATAGGATCATACTCATTATACTAAAGTAAATTGGTGGCATAAATTACTTAGAGGCAGGAAAGCAGCTGCCATTAAATGCTGCTTTGCTTTACTAATTTGGTAATCCTTTTTCGTAACCATTGGCGTGTTCATTTTTGTATATAGAGATAGGCATATTATGAAAGTATAGTAATAAATTTTATACGATAATTAATTTTATTTAAAATAAAATAAAGACTTTTTAGAAGCGATCCAAATAGCCGAAACTAAAATGACTTTATAACGGTACTTAAAGTTGTAAGACCATTAGGATTAGGACAAAATGACCAAATAATAGTGTGTACTATTATATACCCATCCCAGTTTATTGAAGAAGAAATATTACATTTTACAAAAACTTCTCTTATATCAAAATATCTCATAATATCTAATGTCTTGGGACACGATATTAACTTAAGTTCCATTATAATTTAACACCTTCCCAAAACACCGTCTTTTGGGCACACCTATCATGTAGCTGTTAATCACCGAATTGGGCCCAAGAGGTTCCAATTTCGTTATCAGAACCTTAGCTTGGACGTAATCTCTAGACCAAGAACCCATCTAATGAATATCAGCCAATATAAGATGACCTACCTCATATCCCCCCCTCGACTGCCAAACAACGTATACACAAATTCACATGTGTTCACAAAAGGGTAACGGTAGGGCTCTATTAAAATTGGGAGGTTCGTTAGCAAACTTAATAATTCAATTTAAATTAATGATACGATGGTTATTGCTAGAACTATCGGTATGACCTGTCGTAATGGAGGTATAAATAATATTGTACGACCGCGCATTATTCTCTGAAACAATAGAGCTTCGCTACATTTAGATCGTTTCTCTTTTTGTGGGAGATAATTCCGTGTGAACATGCTGCGACTTTTTATTTGTGATGTTCATTTTGTGAGCTCGCTGCAGTGAGCGAGAATATTTCACTTATCCGACTTTGCATTTAATTTTTTGTTAGTTGTACATAAATTTGTTTGAGTAAATAAAATGAGCGGATCTGTGATTTTATTTTTAGAGATTTTTCCTGCTGCGTAATTTTTCAACGGATACGAATGACAAAGTTTTTAACAGGTTTACTGGCAAGGAGTTTAAAAGAGAATGTATGATGTGATAGTGCACGTTGGAAATGGAAATATATTTTTCAACGTTTGTTGAGACATAAGTAAGATGAAAAAAATTAATGGAATATTAATATGTCTATTTAAACTTGAGTTCGGGTAGTTAATCGTATTTTTATATTTTAAAGGACATTATACTTACTTTGAATTTATTTTGAAAATGCGACTTGACTTACTTTTTTATTACCTTTTTTTTTAAATTTTAGCTTAATATTAGAAGAGAATAAGTAATGGCAGTCGATGGTACATTACTAAATTACCTCGACTGCGTTACAAGTGCATTGTCTAGCATTGGTTGAGCTATTATTGCTTTGCTATCTTGATTTCGACAATCTCCGCCTGCCGTAACCTCACTTACACAACGAAATACAACGCAAGCGTTATTTCACGTCGGTTTTCGGTGAGACCGTGGTATCACTCCGGTCGAGCTGGTCTTTGTTCGAAACATGACTCACCCTTACTTCAGACTTCAGAAAATTATTTCCTTTATTTTAATTTTAATCTGTTCCGTCTATATAAATCCAATTCAAAGAGCACACAACAACACCAGAAGGTCTGTATAATCAATTTCTACGAGAGCCAATACTCCACGATGATTGTTAATTCTAAACTACCATTCACTGGAATTTGCAACTCTATATAGATGTTTAGAGAATAACTGGAAGTTGGGGTAACATAAACAGAATGCCAATGTCAATACAAGGCCCACAATAGTTAGATTTGTTGTTAGATCATACTGTTAGTGGCTAGGGTTTGTATTTTGAATTTCATGTTGGTAAAATATTCTATACATTTGGCTTTCTTGTAGTAGAGAAATTGTAAGTGTAGATACGTAATGGCTTAAAAGGTAAGTAAGGTAGCTAGAGTCAGACTTAGCTAGAAGTTTAATTATGACTGATGAGTTCCTTTTATTATTCTTTAGACAAGAAAATATGAACTTTAATTTAATGTATATCTGGTTTTACTTTGGGTGAAACGAAACTGTACTCAAGGTCTTCGTGAAAAAAATAACAATTTGTTTTTTTTCAACAGTTCAATTCAAAACCTCAAACTAAGTAGCCACAACCTCAAGCCAAACACATGAAATTTAAGTACTCCATAATTGCAGAGCTGCAGCCTGCTCAACGGTAGTAGCCTTTTAAGCAATAAGCAGAGTAGAAAAAGGATGGTTTTAAGTCACTAAGAGTCTGAAACTACCTTTTACCTCACATAACCTACCTCACCAAGAAAAGTCATTGTATGATTTGCCCCAATTAATCCATAATTAACAGTAGGTACACCATAATAATATCAGGTTAATTAAATCAAAAAGCGTATATCAATTTGGTTCATATGCAAAATACGTCATTGATAACGTGAAAGGCGGCACGATTCACCCCTATCTATTAATTAAACTTATTAAAATGGACAAATTCAATTGAATTTTCATGAAAGCTTGAATTATGTTGATTCGGCACTGATACAGTAAGTTCAGTGTGTTTAAATCAGCGGCCATTGTTTAAGCATACACATTCTCTGTATGGTCACGTTGATAAAATTTGTTATTTATGCGTGATCACTGATCATGCAAGAAATTTATTGATCTTTGAGTAACATTTTATTTAGGTAATAACCCTATTACCTTTTCTTTGATGAGGTTATTGAGGAGGTCTAACAGATTTTGGTGGTTCATCAGTATCTTACATGAAGCTAAATAATGATGATTGTACGACTTAAATGAAATTGAACTCTAAATCAAAATACTTAGATGAAAATGTTGTATAAAGAAATAAAACAATAATAGTCATCTTTTATACTAAAACGTGTTTCAAATCTCAAACATAGTTTATGTAGCTACCTCAATAAATAGAATACAAATATTCCTACATTCAACATAAAGTTTGAATAAGAATCATTTGAACACAAAAACTTCTGGTTCAAAGGATATGCACTCGACAGTTCGACACACAAATAAAATTAAATTCAACAGCAGCGTGCAGAAAACACATTGTATTCTTTCAAATTCTCACTAACAATCGCATCGTCCATGCAAAATGAAAATGGAATATCCAAAATGAAATACAAAAAAAAATCGAACATAAATTTTCCAACAATGAGAATGGCTACGCTATCCAATGCTTGAATAGCTTCCCAGTGGATTATTAATATCTACCTCCAATCTCTGGAACGATTACCTGCCAATAGAATTATTCTTTCTCTTGGAAAATAAAAGTGACTCCCTTCATTTCCATGGAAAGCGATCTGAGTCGGTGCCGTTTATTGAATTCAAATCACATCGCCCGGGACAAAGACCTCACAACATTTGACGATTTTATTTTTTAAAATAGTTTCTTTTTTCTAAACTCTAGCGGTTGCTTTGTTTTCGATTGGTAGGATTTTTCTTTGTAAGTTGCCAGTTCTTGAAAATTTGCTGCATATACATGTTATATCAATTTAAGATTATTGGACCTGAAATTATATTAAATGTCACGAACGATTGTAACTAAAGGAACCGACAAATAGGTTGAATGATAACAGTCTGTACTTGAGATGGTCAACAAGTTCATAGCTCACTACGGAATATCTATTCAGTAATGTCACAGTCACTATGCCTGTACCTCATCTTCAAACACTTTGACCAAGTTCTCAGAACATCTTACCCGTAGATGAGTATGACAACGTGGCACCCCTACGTATTGTAAATACATAATACGAAATTCAACAGAAACTTGTCGTTGACTCTGAGATGTCTAAACAGAATTCAATCCACTTATGTTCTCCGAGGCACAAGACGACTCGAACGTTATTGAATAAAGTTGTTGACCCATCCAATTACTGTACGAACTATGTGTACCTTAACGTGGGTTGTAGAGCTGATACAAAATGGTAGTGTAACAAATCTTCCTTTAAGAAGGTTTTATTTTAAAGTGTTCCGTACCGGGAGTTACGTAAAGGCCTTTCCAGTAGCCAACGTATAAACAGCGGTGTGACAAAGATGAGATCGATTTCGTGTAACCGTGTCATTATCACGCACGTAAACGAAAGATTAATATTTGACAAGTTTATGATGTGATGTTAATATTGAATTTGTCTTTTTTGAAGTGGTCGTGATTGTAAATTACGATATTTTATTAGATTGTGTTCTGATTACTTCTTTGATAAATAAAAGTAATGTCGTTATTAAATACCTGGCTTACCTATCGGTGTTAACATTAAACAAACAACAGCAAATAGCTTCACTAGAGGACTGACCGACAGATAGACATTTTGTTTTCTTTATAATGTAATATTTTCTATGACGTTCAAAAATCTCTTTTTGACTTTTGACATTTTTGACTTTCGACATTTCTCTTCAAAATATTCCCACACAAACATGCTATCCAACGAAAACATAAAATTATCCGAGCAAGAACATAGCAAGGTCAAAATAACAAATCTCCAACTCTCAATTGACACAGAGGGGAGCTCAGTATTTGCATAGAACAACAAACAGGACTATCCAGTTGTAATTACATGTCAAACTGTGAACGGAGAGAACTAAAACAATTACTGTGCGCCTCTGTGTAAGTCATGAATTATGAGAATTTGGAGACGTTTACACTGTCGCTGTTGGACTGTGCTATGTTAGGTAATTGTAAGATTCTATATGATAAAACCGTAAATCCATATTGTTGCAATTACTGAGAGTCAATTGGACTGATTCTCATTGTCATACATGAAACATTCTAAATTAGGTTTTGGTTTGAAATATCTTTATTTCTCATGATTTCCATGAAGGATCACATACATAATAATCTCGCTAACTAAGAAACAATATTTAAACATAAAAACAATTTAGAGCGCACAGTAGTAGTATGAATGTAAACAAATAAAAACAATAACAAAAAACGTGTAAATATGAGGTAAATACGATTATACAAATATTATCACAAAGAACAAAATCGAGTAACAAAAATAGATAGACCAAATAAACCAAAAACTAAAACACAAATTAAATTATAATTAATTATCTGGGCAAAGTTGGCCGCACGGTTGGCTCGGTGGTTGGGCAACTGGCTGCCGTGCAACATGTAGCGGGTTCGATTCCCGCACGGGGCAACTCTTCGTGTGATCCAAAAAATATTGTTTCGAGTTTAGTTGTCATGTGAATGTGACCTTGTACGTAAGCTTGTAAGACAAAGAAAATTCTGGTATGGGGTAACGTTTAAAAAATAATTAGAATAAAAAAAACTTTTACAAGGTTAATCACCATCTGTGTATTAATTAGTCAGTCTCTTTCAATGAAATTCCCAAATTGCCTTTCAAACCAAACTTGTCATCCATTCAACAATTCTCAACTCAATTACGTAACGAACAAAATTGATATTCACATGTATTGTCACGAAAACATCTCATAACTTGGGCCAGACTTCTGTTACGAGCATTTGATTAACTTTGACACACAAACAAGAAGGAACATGTAATTTTAAAGAAACACATTGTATGTGACGTTATTACATACATAAAACACAATTTCTGTTATGGTTAATAAGCTGTTTATTGTCTTTGTGTTTACCGATCTTTTCGCAAACAAAGTAAAAAGTAGGAACGCTGTTTATTTTCGCCATTTCCCTATTTACTGTTACTTTCAGTCTTGACTGATTGTTGCTAAACTTAGCTTCACAATACGGTTGGTGTTCCAAGAAATGGTAAGGGAAGTACGTTGACCTTTTTGTAAGTAAGTTTCTAGAGTCGTTCTTTATAAACATCATCATCATTCTTTACTTTCCTTTTACTAGGTACATAGTAATTTCAAACTTTGTGCCGAAATTAAAATTCTAAGAAGATATTTTTTATTTTTACTAAACGGTTTTATTTAGCTTGACCTGTTTGTTTGTTTGGGTCAAATTTAGTAATTGGCATTTAACGTCTTCCTTACGTACGATCGATTTGTACCCTTAGTATGAATTTGGTTTACGTTCAACTAAAACAAAACGAGAGAGCGTTCGTTCGACGCTCTGATTGGCCGGCGCGAATGAACCAACCAATCAGAGCGCCGAACGTGCTCTCGTTTCAATGTAAAGCACACTCATACTAAGGCTACTGATATTTGGTACCCACTATTCGTATTGATGACCATACAATATAAGCCTATTGAAATCGCTTAACATTTTTTATGTCGAACTTAGAATATAAATTGGAATTCACTCCTGCTGCTGAACGTAGCCATAGTTGTTGCACATTTTTTTGAAAAGCTGTGTATAATACAAGTAACCTTTTTTTGATGATGAAGATAACTAAGAGAATCCATATTCCTTAATTATTATGACAAGACGACGAGCTTACGTAAAATAATTATAACTGTTGATGAAGCGAAAGAGGTACCTATGTAAGATTCGTAGCAATTGGCGTTCCATTGTCTCTGCCTACTGGCGTGAGGTTATGTATGTATGTATTCTGGCAAACTATCGGTGTTTGAACTAAAACCCACTTACAACGACTTCCGCTTTCTCAACACGAAAGGATCTTGGCTTGCTAAGGATGCTCACTCATCTACAGAGTATCTGTGGCAAACAGAGTTTTAAGAGCCGTCGGTCGATGCGGCTACAACTTAGCTACAAGTTTATTGCAATTAACTTTCTTAAAGCATCTTAATTGTTGAGAAGGAAGGGTTTTCGTGCACGTTTTCAACATCGTATTTTTATTTGTATCCTCTGGAAATTTCAGTTATTCAGTACAATAAACATAATATATGTTATGAATAAATATCATTTATAATTCACGTGATAAAATTATTTTTTTAGAAAACCCATATATATTTTTTACGAGCTGACGGACAATACCTAATGGTAAGCTATTGGCACCGGCCATATACATCTAAAACACAAGAGGCGTTACAAGTGCGTTGCCGGCCTTTTGGGCGGGTTGGAAACTTGAAGATTGTTTGTCATTTCAGGATTAGAGATATTGAGGAATGAGGTAATTGAGAATCCTCATTCACATGACGAAACAACGTCGTTTGACGTCGGTTTTCTGTAAGGCCTTGGTATTAAACTTAACACCTATATTCGCCAGTCCCTAAAATACAAGACTAACAAAACCACTACACCAATTTCAAAGTCACACCCTTCAACCAAAACAAGTAACGACACAAATCCTTTCATCATAATTGAAAACAGAGTACATTCACACACAACCCAATTCCCTCAACCGACATCTAGCAAAAGCGACTAAACCAAAAATTGACAAACGCAAAATTAAAACGTCTCTCTAATCCGTCAAGTCCTTAACAGCTAATTCTCTGGCGACTGTTAAAGCTAGTTTCGTTGAAACAATTACCCCGGGACGTTGTCAGAACAAGTTAGAGCTTTGATTAAACCGAGACCAAGGCTCGCACCTCGTGAGTACTTTGTAACTGACAGCCCGGAACATTGCTACTGGTTGTTATGAAAAATTGTTTATTATAAAATTGTTGAGTGGATTTTTTTTTTTTGGAATGGTCTGTTTTGGTGCAGGTGAGATGTATGGGTTGGGTTGATAATCATTACAGAATAACACAAAGCATAAACAACACGTAGAATTGGTTAGGTTAGGGTATAAATATATAATGTGTACAGTTTAATGTGATTAAATTCTGTATGGTACTTGTTTTGTGACTTGATCAAATGATCATTAGTGTTTAGATTTTTTTTTTCAATTAAGTAGACTTGGTATTATGTTAAGGAACGTTTTCTAGGTTGAGACACTAAAGCCAAACACTGAAGGCTGATAAGCATGTAAATAAAGTAAAATGTAAAATTAATTTTCCACCCAAAACACCAAAAGCAAATCAAACAAAATCCCCAAATTCAATTTTAGCAATACGAAAATTTGATACACAAAACCTCAACTCAAAATAAGCTGTGAATTTCCTCATCCACTACAAATCCGCACCAGGGTACAGCTTTCAGATTCAAGGCCCTTTAATTAAAGGTCTGACCCTCTCTCCGTTCAGCTTTAATCTTCATAATAGTGCTAATAAACGCGCATAGTTTCAGATGTTATAAGGAAATTTTGCGTCGGTAAAATTTTGGACTGACCCTTCCGTAATGGGAGATAAAAATTCTATTGCTTCGTTCCTAATGTTAATTGTTGGAGTTTCGCCGCTGTAGTATGAGGTATTGGGTAGATTAGGATGATTATTGAGGTTGTTACTATTCAATGACTTGTGAATTTTTGATCTTGAGACATGGTCGTAAGATGCAATTTTATTATTTCAAATTGTTAACTGAAAAACTGATCTGATCTTTAATTTAAAGTTATCGAAATAATCTGAATGTAAAATATGGAAAAAATCTTGTTAATATGATACTTCACGCCTTTTTATCCCCAAAGGGATAGGCAGAGATGCGGCACGTAATGGCGCTGTACAATGTACACCCACTTTTCACCATTTGCCTATTGCCATATACAGGACACAATTCCAGACCAGTACTCACAACCCGAGACAACAATAAAATCATTAATACCTTACACACTAGTAACTGCATGTAATACATAGAAACCAGATATTCATTCATGAACACAAAAAGCTTCACCATCAAACATTACGAAGGGAACCGCATTCCCATTCCGATGTTTAGTTTTCTTTAGCTGCCGATCTTAGCCAACTCGATTCAAAAGTTTCTCCTGAATCCCACTGTTCACAATTTTACACATTTCACAGAGGCTCAATACGGTCCAATAAAGGCGGAAAAGAGAACAGCCGCTAGATTCAGGTGAGGTTTTAGTGGCGTTCTATTTTTCAATCGTTGCGTTTTACTTTTTTTTTTTGGAGCGAAGTATTTGGCGCTCTATCTGTTACAGGTAACGAATTGAAATGATAAATTGATATAGATATAATAGTTAATTAGTTGTTATTTGATTTGTGTCATTAATGAGTTATTCTAACTATATTTTCTTTCGTTTACTGAATTGTGTTTTTTTTTCATTTTAATATTCTATCGTCGTTGTATCCTATCATAACTAGTTCGTGTTTATCCTACGCTTGATCATCATTTCCGATTGCAAATCAATAAGTTGAATCTCCAAATCTTTATATTATCATGTGATTGTTACAAATTGGACCTCATCATCATCATTAACAACTAAAAGACGTCTCGTGCTGGACAAAGGCGTCCCCCTAGTAGTCTTCCATGGCGAACGAACGACTCTTTTGAGTTGGATCTCAAAATGCTTTTATTACAATTTTTATGGAGTTAATTATAACACCAGTTAGTTGTGAATAATACACTACTGAGTATAATCCTAGAACATTTTATCGCTTCTTAGAAAGGTCGTTGTATATTAACATAAAATTATTATAATAGCAAGTCACAGTAATTGCATCTTCGTTTGTATGATTCTCAGGAGGAAGGAACTAAACAGCTTTAATATTCACAGTGCAAATTCATTCTTTTAAAGAAATGTATTCTATAATTTATTCCTCTTTTGTACTAACTATCTAGACTTAGATATATTTGATAGAATATGCAACGTTAACGTCACGCCTTTTGTGCCCGAAGGGGTAGACACATTCAACACGCAATGTCGCTATAATAATATAATGTACACCCACTTTTCACCATTTGTGTTATACGTCCCATGTAATAGGGGATGAGTCTATTACCATATACTGGACGCAATTCAAAACTCTATACTACTGAGAAATTTTCGAAATTCCGAAAAATGTCCAGGCATACTTTGCCTGACCCGGGAATCGAACCCGAATTTTTGTCTGGCAGTCGCACTTGCTACCACTCGACCAACGAAGCAGTTAAACAATAATACAATTATATTTGCTAAGAAGCACGCTTGCCACAAAGGTCATGTCTTGTTTATTTCGTTGTAACACTGTAGTATTTCTCGGAACCCTTTACACGCATCCCGAAGGTACATAACATAACGTACTAACTAGGTTTGTGGTTTACAATACTCCATACGGAACACCATTACCCATAGTTAAGCTTTATCATCCGATTTAGGAGGCAAAGGCTATGAATTATCAACACGTTGTACAAATCGCATTATCCTCTCAGGTTGGGATGTATAATGTGGCAGATAGCATCTGAATCCGACAGATCTTATAAGTAGAATAATCTTTTTAAAGAGTTAATATTATATTACTTCAACTGCTATGAAAACAGAACCACTTGAAATCTTTTTGTTTTGAGTGGGAAAAATCATCCTTGGGCGAGGCGAGCAGGGTGTCAGACTCTAAGTACATATTCCTATTGAAATTTCTTCCTATAGACCTGTAGCAGGAAATGTAATTAAGATACACGACATAGTTTGAAATGAAATACAGAAAATTAACATAGAAGAGAGACTTTAAAACATATCACTTACATAAATATGTGATGTATTTAAAAAAAAATACTACTACTAAACTAGTCGAGTTTCTCGTCAAACAATTACGAGAGTGAGCCGAAAAACATGATAATGAAAAATATGTATACTCTATATATCACAACACATTTCAATACCTAACCCACTGTAGACACGTAGGTACGAGAAGCAGAAAGCAGAACAGTTCATCCAATGAAACAACCCAACTTGGCGCTAAAGGTGACATGTGCACCTTAACAGTACTAGAATTCGCTGCGGTTTCCATTTACTGATTGGAAACGGTTGTACCTTCTGTTTCGTTATGAATACTCCATGTTTCATGTTTCATACAATAACTTTGACTTTGGTTGTGAACAATTTATTGTTCGTTGTTTTGTGTGATTTTGCCTTTTCTGGTGTAGTTATATTTTTATTTTTGTGTTTTTTTTTATTGTCATTGATTATTTCATCAGAAATAAATTTAGGAACAGTAATAAAAAAATCCTTGCAAGTAAGTACATAAAATTTAACAATGCTCTATTTACTGTAGACTTTAGTTACTGTTGTTAAACCTAAAATTTACTACATCTAATTGTTGCCATCACAATGATGAAATTCTAAACGTTTTAAAAACCCAACGTCATAGACACAAAGTAAAGTGCAAACCTTAATATTTTTTTATTTATTTATTTATTTATTTTACACTTTATGTACATTGTACAAAGGAGGACTTAATGCCAATTTGGCATTCTCTACCAGTCAACCTTGGGGTGATGCAGAGAGACAACAGCAGGTGTAACAGCAGGCATATATTGAAGTTCACATGCACAATTAAAATATTTAGAACTCTGTTGTATATACAATAAATATTACAACACATTTCAATACCAAACCCACTGTAGACGCTCCCTTACACGTACGAGAAGCAGAAAGCAGAACGATTCATCCAATGAAACAACCCAACATGGCGCTAAAGGTGACATGTGCACCTTAACAGTACTAGAATTCGCTGCGGTTTCCATTTACTGATTGGAAACGGTTGTACCTTCTGTTTCGTTATGAATACTCCATGTTTCATGTTTCATACAATAACTTTGACTTTGGTTGTGAACAATTTATTGTTCGTTGTTTTGTGTGATTTTGCCTTTTCTGGTGTAGTTATGTTATTTATCTTTGTATATCTATGAGAATTGTTCAGTTTTAAGCAGAAACATAAGCAACATAACATAAGTTTAATACTAAAACATAAAACTCAACAATACCCTAGTCATTATTTCAACTCCTTTACGTTGAACTTATAGTTATTATTGTTAGACTGTTAAGTCGGGTATTACACCTAAAGTCTTCTGCTGAAAACCGCATTAAAATCTGTTAAGCTAAACGCGAGATATAATTTTATTGTAACTTTCGTGAGACATACTAAATTAATTATTATGTTATCGGCTTACTCACGTAGTGTTTTGACGAGGAATTCGACTAGTTTCAAGCCATGCTAGAGGCTCATATTCATGAGCAGCATTACGCGACACACAGTAGCAGTGCGACAATCGCCGCGTCGTGTGTCGCGTAATGCTGCTCATGAATATGAGCCTCTAGCATGGCTTGAAACTAGTCGAGTTCCTCGTCAAAACACTACGTGAGTAAGCCAAAAACATAATAATTAAACGCGAGATAATTGCGCACAAACATACATACATGTCAAACTCAGAATCTCCTGTTTATTTTTTAAGCCGGTTAAAAAGACAGCCTAATAATAAACCAATAAAGCTATTTATCAAACAAAAAAAAATCAAGAATAAAACAAAAATTATATTCTCCAACTACATATTACACTACTACTGGCAAAATTCTTCAACTATTTTCATTTTCGTTGACAATCACCACAGCGCCTTGAACTTCTAACAATGTCCTCTGGTTATTTCCGCCTCTCTCTGTAGACTGTTCCGTTTGTTCTTTCCTGTGGACTTTTGTTTCAACCAGTTCTATAGTATTTGTTTTCCTGGTTTCCATTAGTATTGCGAACGATTTTGTTGATAAACTTCAATGGTTCTGAAGTGATTTTGAAAGATAATTGATTTTGTAGCGATATGTATCTTCAATGCTATTTACGTATTTTTTACTGAAATTAAATATGTTGATACTATAATTAACTCTTTAACATACGCAAATACTAACTCAGGGTCATTTAATTGTTACTTAATCTAGTCCTTAGCAATTGATTTACAGAAAGCCGGGTTGAAAGAACAACAAGGCTTGCGTTGTATGAGTAAAGTTACCAATAAAGGGGGTACTCCTTTCCCAACAACCCAATCCCTTATTCACAACAACCCTTAAATTCCTAACCCCAAAAGGTCTGCAATGCACTTTAACGCCTCTGCTGTTTCAGGTATCCATCGGCGGCGACGATTGCTTTTACCATAAAAAAACTCTATATAATACCTCGTGGGCCAACGACCTAAAACTGCAAGCAGAACTGCAAAAGGAAACGCACTCAACATAGTAACAATTATAACACAAAATACACGTCTGCAATTCATATTTAAGATGCTCATAACAATAAACATTAATACTGGCTTAAACTATGCATATCCGCACCTCCGTCTTACCTTGCAAATTACTAAAACAAAATCGGGAACAAAAGCCCTTAATTTATTAGCAGCATTAATTTCATCCTAGGAGTGCAGTCGGAAGGGAATTATTTTATAAATGCATTTCACAAGGTGTAATAGAATAATATCACCTGTTTCTTGAGAATGGAGACGCGAAGAGTGGTATAGATATTTTGTTCTTAAAACCTGTTCGTTGAATATGCAGAAAGAAATGCAGTTTTGATGGTTTAGCTGTTAAAGGTGAATTGGAACTCCGAACTTGTAAATAAATTCTTAAAATATTTTGTGACTGGATGTAAAAAAACTATGTCGTGGTGGCTTGGAAGTTTAAGACGCCCGCTTTCTCCGTGCGAGAAGAGGCCTTTGGTCAGCAGTAGTCTGGTAACCACTAATAGGCTATTTTTTATTTTTATAACAACACCACAACTGTTCTCTTCCACCATTTTTAAACCACTAAAATGTCAAAACTCACAACACTTAAGTTTTATTCTGTAATCTAAACATAATTCTTAGCAGTTGAAATGTTAAAATGTGCAATAACACACAAAGTCGACAAAGCCTTACTAAAGATAAAGCTAGACTCTTATTTCGTTGTGTGAAAGAAAGCAGAAACCGCGAAATGGAATTTTATGGAATACCAACTACAAAGTATGCGGCCGTTAGTACGAACTTAAACTTACTGAAATTGGTGTCACCTAAAAAACTTCTTTGGAAAACCAAATTGAAGCTTGGAGTTGGATAAAAAATGAGAATCTGAAATACTCTTTATAACTAAGATTTAGTTACTGATCATTATGTTATTTAGTGATGTATTAAAATGATTCTAAATATTATGAGGATTATCTAGAATTGTAGTCCTAAATGTCAGGCGAAAATCATTCAAGGTCAAGAAGATATATCAGCACTATCCCCCAAAAATCAACTGCCGTTCCCCAAACGTCCATTTGCGCAGAACCAATATATTTCTAGATCATTCTTCTAGTCTCAATAAGACGCCAGGCACACCTAAACAGACCACAAATTACCAGAAAAATACTACCAGACGTTATATATAGGAACCCAATCACCTCTTATAGCAATCAATCTTTGTGATAAGTGGTCGGCCAAAACGATCTCACGTCTGGCTCCCATTTGCGGGAAGCTTTTAAGGCCTTGATCACAACTAGTCACTTCCTATGTATTCATGAGAGCAGACTTAATTTATGAAGCTGGATTACGTGCGTCTGGAGTATTTTTGTAAGAATTAATGAAGCTTTGACGGCGATTTCAAGGTCATTTAGAACCTTTTGATCGGTCAAGAGTTAACAGATTTTTCTGTGTGTTCATATCGTTGATGAAGAACGATTGGAATAGTAAAATATCTCCTGAATTAACAGCTTCTATGGTTTTCGTTGTAAAAGATATTGATATGATGATAATTGAGATATGATAAACACAAAAAAATCTGATAAGGGCTTTTCTGCTGATAGAATATTACGAACCACCTGTTTTCCATCAACTCAGGTTATAACATTAGTTAAATAATGTAATCCACGGTTTCTATAACTTTATAATGAAACCAACTCTATCTTGAAACCAGATATCATTAATTTATTACCAAGTAGCTGAGCTAATCTAAAGCTAATATAATGATATTAACAAAACTAATTTAACATGATTGATCCTGATATACTATCTGATTAATTACCAGATAGATTAATCATTTTGTAATGATCGTGTGCTCTGTGGCAGATTCCGTATCACTTACACTATGTTTAATTATCCTTGAAAACATAAGTGTTGATAATAAATACTAAACATGTTGCTTTCATCATAATATTCTGACTTATAAAGTTTTACTTAGTACAGTGTACAAGTTTCTTTATTAAATAACATTATTTATTATTTTGATGTTATTTCGCGCGACAATGCTGCTGTTGTGGGTTGCATGGTGCTCATGAATATGATGCTCTAGCATGGTTTGAAACTAGTCGAGTTCCTCGTCCAACAGTTACATGAGTAAGCCGATAACATAATAATTAATTTAGTATGTCTCACGAAAGCTATAATAAAATTACTGAATATCATTTGTTAAAATAAACAAATAATAAAACAATCCAGTTAATCCACTGTAAGTAGGTTAATCAAATTCTTCTGCTGTAAAGTAAGAACTAACTTTGAAGGACATATTGATCAATCTTAGTTCCAAAGACTCGTCGACACGCTTGCGTTACAATGTGCAGATTCTCAAAAACTATCTCAGCGAACAAGTTTTCGAAAGTTCAGAACTCATCATCAGTGGTCCGAAGTTTTACAAGCTAAAGTAAACCAGAATAGAAGAGGATATTGAGATTACATTTTAAACTTCAATGTTTAAAAAGTATTGAAGCAAAAAATGTATTTTGAAAATTCGCATCAGCTGAAACTGTAATCAGATTTCACGCTTCCAACTCATCGCTGTTTAATCAACGTCAAATAATCTAATCTCCTACCTTTAATATAGGATGGATTTCCAAACACAAAACGACAAATATTTCTCGTTTAATCACCTCCGAGCGTTCATATCATCGAAGCTAAAGGCTTTGGGAGTTAACAAAAGCACGTTGAAGGCGTTTTGTAATGTCTGCCTCACGAAAATGTAGATACGCATCAGTCATTAACACTTGAGCCTGTCATTTCGCTTAGTCCTTTGAGACGCCGACAGATTCTTCAATGGGTGTAGCAATTTTGATGAAAGAACATGGTTATTTTGGTAATCACCCCCGGGAATTGAACTATTCAGAGGTTAGGCCCGATTTTGAGGCCTGTTTGGATGTGCCACTAATTTCGGCTGAGAGTTTCGCGTGTGACCTGGTTAAACTGAATTGCAGTGAGGCGTCCTTTCCCTCAGGTTTAAGACAAAGAAATTATGCTTTTTAGCTACAGTTGTGAAGAATTTAATAGTTGTATAGTGCACATTTTCATTTGAAGTTATAGTTTTATTTCTAGCTGATACGTAAATACAAAAAATAGTGTCTACCTACATAAATATCTACGAATTACCTAGTGGGTTTACCAGGCTCTGGCTCAAATACTAGGAACAGGGTGGTATTTAGTTAGTAAGAGTTTGACAATCCGTACATAAATGATAGTACTTTCCCTCTTTACTGAATTTTGAAATACGTTTCCATTCATAGCGAATAGCGAAGTAAAGATTATGCAGCGCGTTAGTACGGTGCCGGCGACGCGTTCCGTAATTACAGCCGGAATGTTATATGATAATTGCCGTACGTTTACCATTATTCATAGTGGAACATTAAACCTTCACAAAAACCATATTACTTTTGTGACATAAATTAGTAGAGTAAAATTTTATCCTGAGATCTGTGGAGTAATTTTTGAGTTAGTTATTAATAGTTCACTTACCTTTTTCATTGGTATGTTATTTTCATTAAGTAATTATTATGTTATCGTTTTACTCACGTAACTGTCTGTTCGACTAGGGACTCAACTTATTTGAAGGCATGCTAGAGGCTCATATTCATTAGTTGCATTCTGCGACACACGACGCCACGACTGTCGCTCTGCTACTGAAATGTCATCTATGTAATAATCAAATTTTATCAACGATTTTTATATTTTAAGACACAGAAATATGCAATGTCCGTAATAGTGGTGTCCATGAGTGGCGCTGATCGCTTATCAATAATCCGTGAGCTCATTTCCTTATTATTCCAAAAAAAAATTTATTCATACATTATAATACTTTTGCTGCATTCTACCGCAGCTCCATAACAAAAACTTCTAAGATCCCGCTCTTGTATCGTACAATGCAACTATCGATCAAAATGCCAAACATATAAAATTCAAATTCTATTGCATGACAATATGAAAAGATCCATCTGCTGGCTACTGTCCAAAAATTGCTTCATTCACCGTACTGTAAACCACGTTTCAGTTCCATTCATGTGTAAAGATACTATTTGAACTAGATCGAAGTAGCTTTATCTAGAAAATGTAGGTTTAGCACGTGAAAAGACCTATTGAACTGAACTAAGTTTAGTTACGTTCATATTTAGATCGATTTATTGTCATTGACATGACTTAGTTACCTGTCATTCGGATTTAGGCTTTATACTTAAAAGTGTTAGGTGTAAATTACCACTATATTTTTAAATTAATCTGGTATAAATGTACTATTAATTATGATCTGTCGGAACACAAATCTACGCGAGATACAGCGGTGTATTCTATTGTGTCTCCTATATTGACAGAAAAAAGGTTCCAAGTACGGTTATTTAAGATGTAGGTACCCGTGTAAATTGACTCTAGATGCTTTTTTCTAAAACTTGGAATTTCTAGAATAGTAAACAAGATTGTTTGAGTATATAAATAACAAATTCTTAAAATCGAAATTTATTTTTAGATTATGGATTATGTGATCCAAAAATATATTCTGAGATAAACAATAAATGTAGAAATAAAGTAATACACCACTATAAATAGTAAATGGAAAGCAGAAGGCCATTGAACAGAACAAGGAAAATAGTAAGAAAAAGAAAATAAATCCAATTGACTCGTTAAGATTTCCTCTTTACCCCAAAAATAAGCTTTATACAGAAACAATCCTTTTGAGGATTTGATCTTAATATCAAACGACATGCTAGTGAATCTTTGTACAAAAGGAATATATATGAAATACTATTATTTTTATATACAGTCATATTTCTTTTTATAAACCTTCGTCATATAATGGAAACCGCACTTGATGGAAGTCTTATTTAATGCTTTTGTGTTTTACCTTAGGTATAGTATACACAATAGAACGTGGTGCTATATCGTGGTGGACATTAAACGAATAACTAGGTGAAACTTGGCAGTAGGATATTTTTATGGGAAAGTACTTATTATCAGAATGGCAAGTCAATTAGTATTATGGCCTTAAATATTAGTTTCACACACAATGTGCGATTATTGGGAAAATCTTTGTGTGATCTAATTGTTTCGTGTCTGGGTGTCATGAGAACCAGTGTGATGAGTATGTTCGTTAATGCTCCCACAAAATAAAATTATAGTGTAGGACAACGATTAAAAAAGAACTGCGTTGCCAATCTTAAGATTGGGAATTTAGGGTTGTCCAATAGTTTCAAAATACGACACACATATTAGTAATTACCGTTAATGATTTTGATAATATTACCGATTAACAATCAATAATTTGCTAACAATTATATACAACGATGATAACAATTATCGTTGCTTGTTATTATAATAACAAAATAGTTTAAATATGCAGAATTCACTACAAAATTTAGATCCTACATGCTTATTTGAATAATGCTTTGAAACATTTCCACTTTCTTTATACAGAAAATTTTACTCAAATGAAATAAATGGGTAGTTATAAAAGAGCTGGAAAAGAATTTACTTGTTCTACAACTATGAGAAGAGAATAGACTTCAATTACACCGTCTTGTACTCAATGTTGATGAGGTTATGTTATTGCATATTATAAGATATGAATTAAAAGATCATAATTCGTTTCTTAGCTTAGTTACAGTATTGAAACGATGGTAATACTAATTAGTAATATACGACTTTAATTAGGTTGATTATTCTTAAAGAGGTTTGAGTATTTTTAATAGCTTGCACTTGGCACTCGTTACAAAATAAACTCACGATTCAACAGCTGCCGATACAGAAATGATAATAATTATGTGAAATTATCCATCAGTTCCCTAATCAGATGTCGTAAAAAATGTCCCACAGAAATTCAAATGAAATTAACCTTTACTCTCATCATACATCTCTTTAACCCACCACGTGAAAATTACACTTTGGTGTGACACAAAGCCAGACTAACACCGGCATAGCTTGTAGCCTGTCAGAACCATACTGTCGCTGACAAAATAGCTTGTGCTTGGCTTTAAACCCACAAATGGAGACTGAGCTTAACCCCTCCGACGTAGATTGAATAAAACACAGTTGATAATACGTTGGTACTAAGTTATTTTTTAAAAGGATTTTGGTAGTAGAATCTTTGAATTTTTCTGTTGTAATTTTGTAAAGTATGATTTCAGTTAGCTACTTGTGTAAGCTATTAATTTCACTTGCATTTTTTAATTGGTACTCAAAGCAACTGTCTTTTGGTACGAGGTTTTTTTTTAGGAGGAAATTCAACCAACTCTTTCTGCCGCCTTGGGCGAGGCGAGAGGGAGTGTCAGACTCTTACTGACTAAAAACCGCCCCATTCCTATTCCTGCTCTTCGAGCCGGAGTTCCAGTAACCTGCTTGCAGTAGCTCCGGATCAATACATACCAGGATATCAATAATATCTTTGAAAATGATTTTAGATTGGCGTGGCATTATAATCAAAAAAGTAAAGGCGAGTTCTAGCTGTTGAAGACGACCACATACAAATACAAATACATATACAAATCTGTGATATTTTAAATGCACTTCAAACAAAATTAAACATTAAAAGCACAATGCACGGTTCCACAAACTAACAAAACTACGTCAAATCTAATTATAGCTCATTCAAAATTCATATTTATGAACCTTATTAAAACAGATATGACTATTAAACTCGTCATTATAAAGCATACAACATAAACTACACACAGGTAATTCAAAGTTATATCATGCAAGGAAATTGCTCGCACATTTTTGCCCTTACTCCGTGGGCTTTGAGTTGATATTTTATTCAAAAGGCTACCATTATTTGCTGCCAAATATTATGCGAGTACTTGCAGTTGATATACACATTGAAATTATAATGTAAGTAATGAATTGTTGATTTAAATTTCTTAATTACTTATTTTGTAAACATGATAATTAAAAACTATACTAAAATTATGTGACTTAAATATATAGTTACATAAATTTAATAATAATAATAACTATTATTATTTTCTGGCGTCCGTATCTTGGCTACGATTCAGTAATCTCTTTGGAGAAACTGAAGGATTTGTCTGTGCAATTATGGACGAAGTTATCCTTACGAATAACTACCGGAAATATATTATTAAGGATGGGACCGTTGACATATGTCGGGCATGTCATAGTCCTGGTGAATCCATAAGACATATAATTTCTGGTTGTGGTCGTTTGGCTAATGGTGAATATTTGCATAGACATAATCAGGTGGCCAAGATTATCCACCAGCAACTTGCTTTGCACTACCAACTTGTTGAGTTTGAGGTTCCATACTACAAGTATGCGCCCGATCCAGTTCTCGAAAACGGCCATATCACGTTGTACTGGGATCGATCTATCATCACTGACAGGACTATTGTAGCCAACAAACCTGATATAGTGGTGTTAGACCGACAAGCGCGCCGCACGATGATAATCGATATCACCATCCCTCATGACGAGAACCTCGTGAAAGCTGAAAAAGATAAACAAATAAAATATCTTGACTTGGCTCACGAGGTTGTCGACATGTGGAGTGTGGATTCGGCTATCGTTGTGCCGATAGTCGTGTCGGCCAACGGTTTAATACCCAACAGCCTCGACAACCACCTTAGAAGGCTGGGGTTGGGCGGATGGATCAAGGGCCTGATGCAGAAGGCAGTACTCCTCGAAACGGCACGTATTGTGAGGAGGTTTCTGTCTTTGGAGCCCTAACCACCGGTAGCTTGGACCATGCTCCCGCTACTGGTTGGCTCCTATTTTTATATTTTTAAATGTTATTTTGTTTTTTATTTTTATAAGTAATGTTTAAAAATATAATTTTAGAGTGTTTTAAATAAATATATGATATTAACTATGACTAAAATATTTACAACTCAAAAATACCTAAACCGAAAATAAAATGAAATAAAAACTAACTTAAAACGTGGACTGGGAGCATTGCCACGTTTACTAAAGGTCTCAGCACACATATGGGATCGGAAAGGGATCGTCACCGTATCGCCTCGAGCCGTTCAGAATGGTTTGTATTAAACTCCCTACTGCAACGCACACTAATCAATAGCGTAATCGCCTCGCCTCGGAACAGGCTCCGTACTTGAATTCCCGCGCTTACGGCTCATCGTCCCCGCGCTTACGTTTCTCCGTCCCCGCGCTTACGTCTCTCCGTACCCGAGCTCACATCTCTTCGTCCACCCTTTCCCCTTTCCCCTCCCGCGACGGGACGGCGAGGCGTAAGCGCGGTGTCGCCTAGCCGTAGCCGAGTTGACGTACAGGCGCTGCTGATACGCTTTCGTTACGTGCATACGGTAGGTTGACGCCTGGTTGACAGCGAGGCAAAAGGCGTTACGGTTACGATCCCTTTCCGATCCCATATGTGTGCTGAGACCTTTAGGTAGAAGCTAAGCTTTCGGTCAATGCAACACAATATCTTTGTAAAGGAGATATGCACTTGGACCTCACGGCTCTTGTAAACGCCGGTACTTAGTTTCACGTGGAGTTTTGACGGGGTGGAAGAATAATACGCACTAGTTTTCAATAACTTTCAATAATAAAAATTTATTTCAATACAAATTACACGTCAACCGAGTCATCTTGTTTTTCATTTATTTTATTCTTTTATTTATTCTTTTATTTATTTATTTACTTTTTTTTGTCATAGACAACTGTCAGCTGCCGTTCGACCTGTTTGGTACATTTATTGCAGAATAAAATTAAATAATGAAATTAAATTAAATTAAATTAAAATTAAAATTACAAAATTCTAAATAAGATGCGTGCCGGTTCACAATCGTCGTCGTCGCTCGCGGCTGATGTAGTCCGTGTCGTAAGCGTGTGTGCGTGAGACATCGGTGAACGCACGCATGCTAGGCGTTAACATGTTGCGGCCCCAGGAACGCAGTTCTGGTCCTGGTCCATGACTGGCAGCGGGCACAGTCGGTTGAATGCTCGTCGAAGAGTGCCCGAACTGGTGAGCACGTCGGCCACGCGGGTCACGCCGTCGGAGCCGGGGTACAGGCGCACCACGCGCCCTAGCAGCCACCGGGTAGGAGGCAGCCGGTCATCTTTCACCAGCACCATCTCTCCGAGTTGAAGCCGTTGCTTTCCTTGCTGGTACCATTTCTGCCGTTTTTGGAGTTCTGTAATGTATTCTGTGTAATAACGTTTCCAGAAATGGGCCTTTAATTGCTGAATTCTCAAATATCGGGAGAGAGTAGGTATCGCCGAAGGTTCAGTGTCCTGAGGAGAAGGCAAAACTGTTAGCGTTCGTCCAATTATAAAATGTGATGGGGTGAGCGCTGTGAGATCAGAAGGATCTGATGATAACGGAGTGAGAGGCCTAGAATTCAAAATTCCCTCGATCTGTACAAGAACTGTATTCATTTCTTCATAGGTTAAGTTAGCTAAACCTAAAACCCTTTTTAAATGATATTTTACAGATTTTACGGAACCCTCAACTAATCCGTTAAAATGTGGGCTATATGCTGGTGAAAATTTGAAGTTTATATTTGAATTAGATGCTTGAGAGCCAATTTCGTCGGAATTTGATTTTAAAAATCTAGCCAACTCATTACATGCGCCGACGAAACAGGTACCATTGTCAGAGTAAATCGTTCGCGGTCGTCCTCTGCGGGCAACGAACCGGTCTAATGCAGCTAAAAATGTGGTGCTGCTTAAATCGGTGACAAGTTCTATATGAACTGCTTTAATGGCCAGACAAACGAATATACAGACATATGACTTTATGAGTCTGCTTCCTCTGCCCTTTCGGTTCAGTATCATGACGGGACCGGCATAGTCGACCGCCGTGTTGGCAAACACATAGTCAGTATGTAGGCGACTGGAAGGAAGGTTCCCCATGATGGGTTGGATGCTTTTTCCTGCAAAACGACAGCATTTAATGCATTTATGAACGGTCTGTCTGGCTAGGTTTCGACCATTAATAAACCAAAATTTGTGACGAATTGTAAAAAGTAATAATTGTGGTGGTGCATGTAACAAAATTTTGTGATAATGTCTAAATATTAAAGTGGCAAAATGATGCCGTGAATCAAGCAGAATAGGATGTTTCGTGTCAAAATCATAAAGTGAATTATTGAGTCGACCACCCACTCGTAATAATTCGTCATCATCGTTATAAAATGGGTTTAATTGAAGTAATTTATTTTTTGCTGGCAGTTGTTTTTTATGTTTTAATAAATTATATTCTAGGCTGAAAATTTCAAGTTGTACAAATCTGCATAATGAGTTTAATGATGAATTTAATTCCTGGATTTTTATAAAACCCTTGCGTTTATTTTGTGGGTGTAAACAATTGTGAATGAACCTATGCACGTAAACAATCACACGTTGTAATTTACTAAAACTGGAGAAACCTTTTATGACGTCAGAATAATGAGTAACATAATCGGTACAGTCAGTAGTCAGATGACATTTAACCTTGAACTCTGGTAATTCAGGCTCTTGCAGGTGTGACGGTTGTTGAGGCCATGATTGTTCTTCATGTAGAAGAAATGGTGGCCCTGACCACCATAAGCTACAATTTTGTAACTGTTTCGCATCTGTCCCACGCGACCCAATATCAGCTGGGTTACTTTTAGTGGGCACATACCGCCATCTGCATGATTCAGTGTTCTCACATATTTCACTAATTCTGTTAAACACAAACGGTTTAAGCAGATGTGCTTTAGGTGAATTTATCCAACCGAGCACAATTGTAGAATCACACCAATAGGTACATTTGTTTATATTTAATCTAAGGGATGATTTTACTTTATCTGCTAGGCGGACGGCGAGGAGAGCCCCACACAGCTCTAGCCGAGGCACGGTCATGGGCTTCAAGGGAGCCACTCTGCTTTTTGCTGTCATTAAATGAACAGACACATGATTATCATGACTGACACCTTTTATATATACACACGCGGCATATGCTTGTGTGCTTGCGTCACTAAATACATGAAGTTCGATTGATGAAGGACAATCGCATAAAATATATCTGGGAATTCGAATATTATTTATATGGTTTAGTGACGTTGTAAATTTATACCACATGGTTTCAATATCTGATGGCACAGATTCATCCCAAGTTATCTGTGAAGACCATAAACTTTGTAGAATAATTTTAGCTTGAAGTATACATGGGTTTATTAGACCTAACGGGTCAAATATTTGTGACATTAGCGATAATATTTTCCGTTTAGTAAGAAATTTATGTTCATCAATATTTACTGAAAATAATAAATTATCTTCTTTAGATGACCAGAGTAGTCCCAATGTTTTAGAGTATTCGTTATTACATAAATTAAGTAATTCGTCGCTACTATTTTCACCAACGATTTCAGTGACAATTTGAGCACTATTTGAATGAAATTTACGTAAATGAAATTTACCACTTTCCAATTGTACGATCACACCCTTACACGTTTCTATGAGTTCTGATTCAGTAGCGGCGCCTGTAACTAAATCGTCGACGTAGAAATCATGTAAAATGACTTCCGAGACTGATTTGTCAGAACATTCATTACCGAGATGCGTCAAACATCTTGTCGCGAGATAAGGGGCAGACGCGGTTCCGTACGTGACTGTGTGTAGTTTGTACTGCCTCAGCTGTTCATGGGGTTCGAATCGCCACAAAATTTGTTGAAGCATTTGCTGTTCTGGTCTGACATTCACCATTCTGTACATTTTTTCCACGTCTGCTGTTACGATGAACTTATGCTGGCGCATTCTCATTAGGATACTAATAAGGTCATCTTGGACAACAGCACCTACCATTTGAATTTGATTGAATGAGACACCAGAAGTCGTAACTGCAGACGCGTCGAAAACGACCCGTAATTTTGTTGTTAAGCTTGAGTCACGTAAGACACCGTGGTGTGGTAAAATGTAAGTGTGAGTATCATTTTCAGGATTTTCGTTTAATGACATGTGATTTAACAAAATATACTCTTTAATGAAGTTGCAATATTGCTCTTTAAAATGTGGTTCACGTTTGAATCTACGTTCTAAGGACAAGAATCTGGACAAAGCTTGTTCGTAAGAATCACCTAACCTATCAGGCGACTCCTTCAATGGAATCGTCACTTCAAATCGCCCATCAGGCAACCGGATAGTATTATTTATAAAGCTTTGTTCACATTCAAGCTCTTCCTTAGATATTTGTTTACGTGTAGCGACTGTTTCTAATTCAAAAAATTTAGATAATTTATTATGTAATTGATCGTCATTGTTTTGTAAAATAAGATGATTGCAATGGACTGTATTAGTGATTTTTGAACGTTGTGTTGATACTGGGCCTGCTATTAAGAAACCCAGTTTAGATTTATTTAATGTTGGTTTATTTTTACCCAACGATATATTTTGAGAACCGAGTATGGTCCAAAATATATCAGCTCCAAGAAGCATATCGACTGGAGCAGGTATGTGGAAGTTAGGGTCCGCCAACGTAATGTGCGGCGGTATATTTAATGTTGAAACATCAACTTTAGTAGTTGGTATTAACTGAGTAATGCGCGGAACGACATGACAGGAGACGCTCTCGCTATAATTATTAAATAATGACGATATGGGTACGTCACAGCACTTTGTTAGGCATGATATTTGGGAATTTAACCCTTCGACAACGGTTGAAGTAGAAGAAGTAGGTAAGTTAAGTTTAGCACATAGACTTTCAGTTATAAAACTTGAGGTACTACCACTGTCAAGTATAGCACGTACTTTGTGGTATTTACCATTGTTGTCTGTCACATGGATTAAGGCCGTGGACAGTAGAACACAATTGCTTTGAATTGCTGACAATGTTATGTCTTGAGTAGGACCAGGAGGCTGACCTTGAATATCAGGCTGTGGCAAAGCGTGTAATAAAACGTTACTTGTCGAAGGTACAGGCTGCGCAGACGGCGCAGTGGTTTCATGATCATGTAGCAAGCTGTTGCGCCGCACGCCGCACGAACGACATGGTCCTAACCTGCATACACTGTCAGTATGACCTTGACGTAAGCAATTCAAACACAATTTAAGTACCTTAACTTTGTCAAATCTGGTTTCTAAAGGTAATGACTTGAACTTCTGACAATGATAAAGTGCATGATTGCCTTTGCAATATAGACAAGCGAATTTACGAGCTGGAGGAGAATAAGTGTTTGCCACAAGTGTTTTGTGTCGAACATGTGTAGTGTCGCTCGACCGACGCTTTTTATGATTATTCTCCATTGTGTCCAAGAAATCAGCACGATCCTTTAGGAAATCATTAAACATTTTGAGAGTGGGCAAATCTTTCAACCTATTACGATAGGATTCCCACTTATGGCTCGTGACTGTGTCGAGCTTGTTTGAAATTATTTGAATTAACAATACATCCCAGTGCTCAGTAGGAAGGTTAAGTTTTTTGAGTGCTCTGAGGTTCCTATTGACTGTATCGATTAGGTTAAGTAATGATTTTGATGATTCCTTCGCTAATTGTTCCAAGTTAAAAATGGCTTGAATGTGATTGTTTACTAATGATCTTTTATTATTATAGCGATCGCAAAGAAGTTCCCAAGCTACTTCGTAATTATCACTTGAGAAGTCTAAAGACTGAATTACTATAGCGGCACTATCTTTCAATGCGGCACGTAAATAATGAAATTTGTTGATATTTGGTATCGATTTATTAAAGTGTATGAGAGTACTACATGTGTCACGGAATTCCAGCCAGTCATGACACTGACCCGAAAAACTAGGCAAATGGATAGTAGGAAGTTTAAGTTTTGGCCCACCTTCAAGCGCAGTACAACAAGAACCTGTCTGCGAGTGGTCGCTGCCCGCAGGCTCGGCTGCTGGAGCCAGCAGGTCTCGAGCGCGCGCGATCACCCTGAAGTACTTGGTCTCGAAGGCCTCGCGTTCTTTGTACTGCTCATCTGGAATTTCCGTGGAATTTTCTATATCGCACTGAATTGAATCGAAATCGGTATAGATTTCTTCAATTTTAGATAAACGGACATTCAATTCATTTATTTGTAATCTACTTAAGCTGTCACAACTCTCAACGGTTTGCAAATAACTTTCAAATAGCGTCAGCTTAGCTTTTAATGATGCACGCCTTTTAATTAAAGTTTTATCTTCCATGGTGAAGCAAGTGAAACTATATTTAAACGTAAGAATTGAAAGTAATGTTTAAAAGTGACTATTTATATTTTAAATGCAAGCTTAAGTCAATATAAGGATATACCTATTATGTTAATTGTACCAAACAAAGCGATGAAATGAGTTGCTAGAAAAGATCACAAGCAATTAGTATTAATGCAGATAATTTAAAAATAAGAAAAATGGAACGATTACTTAAATTAGCATGAATATGAAGCGAAGTGAGGGTGCGCGTAAAAAGTGCAATATGCAAGCAGCGGGTGACGCGCAAAAGCAGCGAGCGCAGCGCGCAGCTTGCCGGTCCGGTCACGCCCTGTCGGCAACGCGGGCGACGGACAGCGATCAATTGAATGCTAAAACACACGAAACAACAAATAATTAATACGCGATATGATACAGTTCCTATACAGACCAATGGAATCTGGCACAACTGGAACCTCTGAAATGATATTAATGTTAGATTATGAATAAACACTTAGTGGTTTGATTTGTTTAAAGTCTTAAACATGTATTTTAATTTGCAAGTATGAATTTACTGAGCGTTAATATGACTAATTAATGAATAGATAAGAAACCTGTTTTTATATAGGCTGGGATATTTGTTGCGTAATGCAATGAACATGTGGCTTGTTAAAGAATGAAGGATCTTTAACGTACCTATAGACTGGATCACAAAATGAAGGATTTGTGAATACTTGTTAATGTAACGGCACTAAATGAAGGATTAGTGACCGTTTTACGGAACTAAATGCAAGAATCATAAAATGAGGGATTTATGATTATGATTTAGGGCTCACAAAATGATGGATTTGTGGCGGATATATTGAAGATTTACGGGGCAATTGGACAAATTGGAACGAACTTACAGTAACGCTACCCTCAGGACTCACGCGTGACCCTCGATGTAGGTGTAGTTCTCTTTGTCTCCGGCTCCCACTTCCACGTAGCTTGATGATTGTTGACTCGTTGAATGTTGAACGCGTAGTTTGTATGAATCTTCCACGTAACGGCCGCCATCCATGTCAACGCAGTATTTCCTTTGTTCTTCTTGCTTGTCTAGGCGTGGCTCAATAGTCTGGGTTCAAAGTCCACTCCTGCTTGATGGATCAAGATCCGGCTCGAAGGACCAAAAATGTAAACGCCGGTACTTAGTTTCACGTGGAGTTTTGACGGGGTGGAAGAATAATACGCACTAGTTTTCAATAACTTTCAATAATAAAAATTTATTTCAATACAAATTACACGTCAACCGAGTCATCTTGTTTTTCATTTATTTTATTCTTTTATTTATTCTTTTATTTATTTATTTACTTTTTTTTGTCATAGACAACTGTCAGCTGCCGTTCGACCTGTTTGGTAACACAGGCATTTATTGCAGAATAAAATTAAATAATTAAATCAAATTAAATTAAATTAAAATTAAAATTAAAATTACAAAATTCAAAATAAGATGCGTGCCGGTTCACAATCGTCGTCGTCGCTCGCGGCTGATGTAGTCCGTGTCGTAAGCGTGTGTGCGTGAGACATCGGTGAACGCACGCATGCTAGGCGTTAACAGCTCTAAAGTTATTTTTATGCAAGGATGACGTCTGATAAAGGAAAATAGACTAAGAAATCATATTGTGATGAAATATTTTTTATCATTCAATGCCTTATTTACGTAAGTGAGTTATGAATGCATTAGCAATAGAATAGATTATGTAAGGTATATACAGGTAACCATTAAGTCACAAACGTATAAGACCTAATGTGTCAAGGGACCATGAGAAGTTATGCTTCTCAAAAACCCTTAATAATGTATTGTAAGAAATTTTCCTTATATGCCTAAAAAAGTTAAAAGGGTATTCCTATCGAAAATACCGATCTGAGGAACCTTTTGACTGCCTAAAATTTTCTATGAAAAATAAATGTATGCCCTCAATACCAGCACTAACTAAAGAAATTAAATATTTCCTAAACCATCACGCTGACTAGCCCAAATTAATTTTCAAGGCACCAGCTATTAATTAACTTAAGAAAAGAAACTAAATTTGGCTTCAAGTCCTACACATAATTTCTATACAAATTAAACACAGCACATCAATTAGGCTAGCGTAAGACTGTGTGTACACTAGCGTATACAACAATAAAGCCGGTACACACTGGCCGGAAGGTTGCGACAGTGTATACACTGCTCGTTGAGACCGCCCCTTTCGTGTTACAAGCTACGTTAACTACTGCTATAGTAAGTATGAACCCGCCTTAATATCAGGACTACTCAAGGAGGTTGTATGTAGCTAGAATTAATCTGCGACTTGGTAATGACAGTAACTTGGAACACCTTTATTATTACTATGCAATTTCTTCATGTTGTGTTTTATTTTAATAATTTTGTCGAATGATTATGGTGCCTATTTTTACACAATTAAGGCTCTTTATGGTATGACAAAAGACTTTCAAATAGTTACAAAATTGCTACTTTCATAAAGCAAAATAAAGGAGCGTAGTGTCAGTAAATATTTATATTGCAGTTTTCACTCAATCAATTTATTATTTGTGTTTGTGTTGAACGGATTGAACGCTGAATGTTGAAACATTAGGAATACCAATTTCTATTTCCTTTTTTTCTTTTCACAATAAAACTAATATCTTTCCTAACTAACATTATCAGAATCAAATAAAAATCTTTACAACATCAATTCCTAAGCCCACAAAAAAGTCTACTACACAAAAAACCCAATCCAATATTAACCTCGAAAAATATCCCGAAAGTAATACGTAATACACGAGCAATTCACTACATTTTCTTTATCCAAACTAAGCCTTATCAAGCGAGTTTAATTTAGCCGTATCACACAATCACAGGCGACCTCTCAATACGAAATCATCTGGTTTTCGACCCATTCCTTGATCTCAACAACTGATCTATTTCCTCCATCGAGATTAACATTACTTCTGTCCCTTCCTTATGAAATGATATCATTATGTTTGGTTCAATGTACTTTCTTATATTATAAGTATATTATTATATGTTCGTATTGCTATAGAAATATGAACGAAGATTTTTTTTCTACAATTTACTTCATTGAGAGTGTAAGATACATTTTATATCGACACCAGCAATTTATACTACGCTAACTCGAAATTCGGAAAAAACTTTTTTTATGCCAAGTTGCTTAAAATGTGTGTTTACATACGTCATAAAAAAATTGAGAAGAAATATGCAAAAATAAGAAAGTTACAAATCTTATAAAACGCTAAGTAAAGGTACTTTTTGAAATCACTCGATTTATATTACGCCAACTATAATTAGCGGAGTGTGCGCGAGGATCACTTTGGTCAAAGTCCGTGCAACACTGCACTAAGTCATAGTTAGCGTAGTTTAGTGCGTTCGTGTGTATACTTGTTCGTTTGTAAAATGAACGACTTACGGCGCGTTCCAATAAACTACCGATCGGTAAATTTGCTTACGAGCCGTAGAATTTTGACATAAGCTCCATACAAAATGTGTCAAAATTCTACGGCTCGTAAGCAAATTTACCGATCGGTAGTTTATTGGAACGCGCCGTTAGCGACTTTTACATAGTAAATACTTATGTGTTAACGTATTAATTAGTTTATTAATGGTACGTTGACTATTCTTTTTGTGAGTAAGTACATGTTCTTTATAAAATATTGAAATATGCATCAGATGATTGATCATGCACTACGACGTCCCGTACTACACTACGCTAACATAAGTTAGACGTGTATAAGATGTAATTTTTTTTGATGAATTACGCTTATATACGGCTAACTTACGCTAAATCAAAAAATAGAAATAATTAAGAAAATATAAATATGAGATATTACAATGAATAAATTAAATATTAAGCATACCAAATTTCAAAAAAGTATCTTAATTAATGTAAAAGTTATCACGTTTTTCCCTTTAAACGCCTCTACTGTAAAGTACGCTTTTTGAGTTAGCGCAGTATAAATTGCTGGTGTCGATATTGTTGTGTGACAAGAAAAAACTGTGTTTTAAAGTAAAAAGTTCACTTAAATGTTTTTGAGATGATTTTTTTTATGTTATAATAACAATTACGTATTAGCATTTCTATGAAAAGCTAGATACTTTATGAATGACAATTTTCAATTCAGATGAAAATCTTTATATATATAATTCTTCTGTAAGTGTGTATGTCACTGAACTTCTTTTAAACGACTGGACCGATTATGATGAAATTTTTTGTGTGTGTTCAAGGGGATCTGAGAATGGTTTAGATTCACAATTTTGTCCGCTGGAGAATGTTTTTTTAAATAATTTTTAATTTATTAGTAGTTGTTGATTTTGGAATGTTTTACATTGGATCGGACAGACGGCGCTACCATCGCAGTGTCAAATATTAATGACGTTAGATATTGTCATAACATTTGAATAATAATTTTCATCAAAATGGTCCAGAATGTTTTAGCTTACGACTATTAAAAAAAGTTTAAAATGTTCTAATTAAAGACGTGTAGACAGGACAACGTCTGTCGGGTCCGCTAGTAGTCTATATTAAACCACAGCGTAGGTTGTAAATTGCATGCACCCCAAATGTGAACATAACCTAACAATCACATTATTATAGCAGATTTTACTAACAATAACCCCATCGACATTCACCTCATAATCCTCCCGTAAGCTCCCACTAATCCCTTGTACAACACACCAAAATAATTGTCTTCGTTCATAAATCAACGGCATCATTAAAATAGGTTGACAATCAAAAACAGTTTACATTTGGCCCATGTTAACCGATATTGTCGTTTCAATTATGCGCGGATTGCGGATGAGAATTAATATGTATTTGTTACAATGCTGGTGTCGGTGTAGCACCCGCTTGGATCCGGTTAAAACTGGTATAATCCGCCCAGAAGCGGCCGAAAGCGGATTTGTCCGATCATGTTTGCACGAATTTTAGCATCGTGTCGTAAATTAAAGATGGATTCTATTGACGTAGTCGTTTTAGTCTTATGCTGTACGTGGTGTTGTTTTAGGTTTGATTCCCATTTGGATATTGTTTACACTATAAACAAGATAACTGTTTCATTTTAACCAAACGTCTATAACGGTGACTATCCTCCAACAACCCTCAATATTCACTCACAATATTTAAAATCCTCTATCTTTACTATCACTCCAATTTTATTAAAAAGAAAAGATATAATAGTAGAGCTCGTATCAAATTCCGTCCGATCCCCGCTGGAGATTGAGCAGTAAAACGACATTAACCGGCCCCAAAACATCACCGAATGAAAATTCACATCACGTGCGAATCAAGTCCCATAAGGAATGAGTTTGTGGGCCAAGTTTCAATGTCGACAACGTCTAAAGGTTTTTCACTGGATACTCAAACAGAACACAAAGCCACATCACGACCCCTTCAGCTATTTAATTTCAAACGTGGATCGCTTAAGGGGGTGCGTGACAGCAATATTTGAGCCTATTAATCTACAACAATGTTTATGTTAGCTTAATGATATCCGATTTACTTGAGTTTGTGAGATGCTAGGGGTAATGTGGAGGGAGAATGATGGTGGTGGAAATGAAGAAGTATGGTGACAAGGTGGTTGTCAAGGTAAACAAGGAAGTATAACATAATGCCTGTTAAGTCTCAAAGGGATAGGCAGACGTGCACACAATAATAAACAATACATATCACACTTTAACTGCACCGTTCCAAACCAACGATAAACTTGCCATTTAAATTTGAACATTAAATCTTATGACATATGATATATTTCATAATGACAATACTAAAAGGCTGTAAGTGCGCCGTCCACCCGCTGGCAGCGCGCCTACAGCCCTTTTGTATTGTTTTCAAAGTAAAACCCGAAACCGTGCCTTATCAGTACCGTTTATGTGTACGATGACATGTCTTCTTTAATAGAAGTGAGAGTATAGAGTGTTATATAATTGAAAGTGAGACTTTAATCTCATAGTACCTACAGGATGAACTCATAGTTATATTGTTAGATTGCCAATTTTCAATTTCTTTGAATACAAAAGTTCATTTACAAGAGTCTTGTTGAATCATTTACCTGTAGAAATGCTGGTAAATTCAGTCTAGCTTGATGAAGCACATTGTCTAGAAACTAATGTGTTCCCAGAATGGAGGTAGGTTCGTTGAAGTACAGCCAGTTTTGTCTGAAGTTTCATATAGTTAAGAACTCGTTCAAGATATACCTATATATCATGGTTGTTAATGCCTTGACTGAAGAAAAACGTAGTTTAAAGCGCGTTAGTTTTTTTTAATAGACTTCAAAAAAGGAGGTTCTCAGACTTTGACCTATATCTATGTAGGTATGTATGTTTGTGCGCAATTATCTCGCGTTTGTCAGAACTAATTTTTATGTGGTTTTCAACATAGTATTGTTCAGACCTAGGAAAAGGTTTTAGAGTATGACTTTAAAAAATGGAGGCGGTAAAAAAGCTTTTAACTTTCAATGTTGTATTGACAATCAATTACGAAGTAGCAGTTCAAACTCTAATAAGTGATGAATAAATTACACACACACACACACACACATTCCATATCCATATATCTTATATAGGCTAAATATAATATATAGAGCCTTGGTAACGAACGCGATATTTATAAAGATGATCAAGAGCTTGTGCTATTTACTTGGGATACAGAATAAACAGGCGAAGCTAACGTATTTCCAAAGTTATTGGCTTAGAACATTCTTTGATAAATATAGATTCAGGAATTATACTTCAAATAAATGTCTATTTCATGTTGTAGATTATTTTTTGCTATATTGCAATAGTCGAGATAAAAATATTGTGAGATTAAATAATATATATTTTTGTGGTGGTTACACAGAATATAAATGTTATTCGTATTATTATAACTGCCTTGATCTTGACTGTCTTGTTGGTCCAGTGGTCGCAAGTACGATTTCCTAGGTTGGGCAAATTATTACTGGGCTGCTATACACTATGCTGAAACCAGTATCAAAATCGGTTCTGACAAACGCCAGATAATTGCGCACAAACATTCAAACATACAGGTCAAACTGAGAACCGTTTTTTTTAAAGTCGGTCAAAAATAAAACTGATTCAAATCGTCCCTATCACTGCTTATCTTATCTAAAGTTCACTAACTGTTATTAACAGTACCATAAAACTTAAAAATACATATGTATTTCCAAAGCATTCCAACCAACTCGTCTACTTGACTAACCGATATAATATCAGCTTCAATATCGTGCACCTTTAGAACGTCTCTCGTTGATTAAGCAGTTTGGATGCCAACCTCGCATTCCCAACATCTTCAGTCCATACACCTTTGTATGAAGAGAACTTGTGGCCGAGCTGGTAAATGGCTCAATTCAACCACGTAACACACTAGACTTTTATTGAAATCTCTTATTCAACAACCTTATAGGAATGAAATTTTATGAGCTCCGAGTTTTTATGCTGCGTTTGTATTTAAGTGTAGTTTTTATTTCTTTTATTGATTCGTTTTATTGTTTTAAGTACACGTATAACCACTTTGAACAATATTGTTAAATTAAATGCACCTAGGTCTGCGTGCAACTGGTAACGATACATTTGTTTGACACAATAAACAAACACGGTGTTTGTGTTTTTTATTGTGTCAAAACGACGACGAAAGACGATGGGTTAACCACGATTTAGTTTTGAATCCCACTATAATATAAATGTGAAAGTTGTTTTAGTTTTTAGTTGGATGTTTCTACGTCAATCAACCTGAAACTACTGAACGGATACTGATGAAATGTTTGTTCGTTCGGATGTAGCAGGGTATGATCTGACTTGGGCAGGCGAAACCGCTAGCATAAACTAATAAAGTCATATTATTTACTATTTTGAAAGGTCTTACAAAATATATTCAAGTATAAATTCTAGGCATTCTTATAACATGTAAGTCTTCAATAATATGGTATCGTCTACAATTTAAATTCCAACAAAAAAAAAATACAAAATGAACTGTCAGAAACCAGACAAAAGCATTACCATAAATATTCACACACAATTTTATTCAGAAAACAACCGAAATATATACAGAGCTGTCACCTCACGAGAGAAAAACTTGAACGCAACAATCCATATAAACTTCAGCGGCATTTTTATGGTAATCTAACAGCGAAGAAGCAGCTATTATTTAACATATAAAATGCAGAAAAAATATCAACACAAATTATCTTCAGAATGATCTCGAAAGGGCCATAAAATGCAGCCTGCTTATCGACCGAGCCGACAGTAAAATAGCTCTCGTTCTTGCTGAGAGACACTGAAAAGGAGTGAAATATTTTTCAGGATAAACTTGTGACAGTAATTGATACTCGTTAGTATGATAATGACGGTTAAATACGATGTGTTTCTTCCTCATAAGTTTTGAAAACGAATGTGATTATAACCTGTTTTCCTTGAAGGTGGGTGAGGTGGATAATAATTTCGTTTTTGCGTTACAGTACAAAAATTTACACATGTCTCTTCTTAAGAAGGGAAAATGAAGCTACTGTTTTAAACCTCTTGATTGAAAAATCGGTTCATCCAAACGCGAGATAATCGCGCACGTACACACATACATTCAGGTCAAACTGAGAACCTCCTTGTTAGAAGTCGGTTAATAAATTAATAACGAATGTTTTACTTCTACATTCTCTTCTAGAGGCTCTTTATGTAAGTATCAACTCTTCTCTGCATACGTACTAATTACATAGGTTCTTATTTATATTAGTTTCTTATGACCGTTAACAGTTTATCGCCATTTAATTTTTACATGTTTTAAGCGTAATCTAAAGTCAGTTTTAGTGTAAATATTAATAAATGCAAACATTCATATTCATATTGAGACCACACGACTTATTTTTGTTCTTTAAGCAAACTGCGACGCGGCTTGCCATGCAAATAAGAGTGACAAGTTTTAGTATTTTGGTTGAAATATTAAAGGACATTTTAATTGCAGACTTTTGACTTCAATTTGTATGTTTACCATTACTGGGTAATGACCTAGTTTCATTATATATGTGTACGTATTTGAAAATTTCTTTGATTGCTTTTTAAAGAACTTCTTAATCACATATATGACGCGTGGGAGGACTCAGGGGACGCATTGGGTATATTTTGTGACTTATCCAAGGCGTTCGATTGTGTCCTTCATGAAACACTGATCAGGAAGCTATCCCATTATGGAATGCGGGGCAACTCTCTGGACCTACTTATCTCTTACTTGAGTAATAGAATTCAGAGAGTTGAGATTAACGGGAAAATTTCTGCCGGGTCTGTTGTTAGGATGGGTGTTCCGCAGGGGTCAATTCTCGGTCCGTTTTTATTTCTTATTTATATTAATGACTTACCTTACCTTGTAAAGGATAACCATGGGATAGTACTGTTTGCTGATGATACCTCTTTATTATTTAAACTCAAACGTGGACAATTAGTCAGTGATCATGTAAATAGTGCTCTCTCAAAAATAGTACGCTGGTTTAGTGCCAATAACTTGCTACTTAATGAATCAAAAACTAAATGCATTAAATTCACAACACCAAATGTTAGGCATGTCAAAACCAGCGTGCTAATCAAGGGCGGGGAGTTGGACCCTGTAGATTCAGCTATCTTTTTAGGTATAACCCTAGACGGTAAGCTACGGTGGGCCCCACATATAGATAAGTTGTCGAAAAGGCTCAGCTCAGCAGCATATGCCGTTAAAAAAATTAGAAATTTAACTGATGTAAATACAGCGCGTCTAGTATACTTTAGTTATTTCCATAGTATCATGTCATATGGTATTCTCCTGTGGGGGAATGCTGCTGACATTCAGTCTGTCTTTGTGCTGCAGAAGCGAGCCATTCGATCAATTTATAATCTTAGTCCGAGGCATTCTCTCAGGGAACTATTTAAAGAAATTAATATAATGACTGTTGCCTCTCAATATATCTATAAAAATATAGTGTATGCTCATAAAAACATAAAATTAGTTAAAAAGTACAGTGATATACACAATATCAACACTAGAAATAAAAATAAATATTTTGTTCCTACTACTAGACTTAAGAAAATAAGCGGTTCGTTTAGATGTCAATGTATACGCTTTTACAATAAAGTTCCCAGCCATATTCAAAGTTTAAACCTAAGTAAATTTAAAAATGTTATTAAAGAAAAACTATGTAGTAAAGCTTTTTATAAAATAAAAGACTACTTGGAGGATAGTCAGGCTTGGGAATGAACTGCTATAATGTCCACACAGGTCTTGCTGACATGTTTGTAACATATAGTTACATTTTTTATACAATTTGACATGAACATAATTTGACATTGTTTTAAATATATTTTTTTTTACCTTTTATATTTTTATAATTCCTTTTAAAATTGTTAGTTTGAGGACCGTGTGAGACTTTTGCTAGTCATTTTATTTTTAGTAAATTATATTCTGACAGTTTGAGCATTTGTGTGGCCTACCCAAATGTTCTTTTGGTTGGTGTTGTTCGTCGGATCATTCAGCAACAGCCGTCAGCTGAGCTGATTGTAAACTGACACATGCGTGCTGCCATTTGAACAGGTCCGCTCAAACTGCTGTGGTTCTTTCCTCAAAAGACCACTACAGAATCAACTTGCACGGTTCTCCGACATCTTTAATTGATTTTGTCTGGACTTTAAAAGAGACTATGACCTCTGAGTTTGTTTCGGCATTTCTTCTCAGAGTAGTCGGATAGGAAATGCCGGCCTCATCTAGTTATTTAAGAGATTGACGTGTAAAAGTGTTATTTTATAACCTATTTGCAAAATAAATATCATTTATCATTTATCATTTAAAGTGATTTACATCAACAGCCTATTAAGTTTAAGTGTGGGAGAGCCATACTTCGGCACGAATGGGCCGGCTCGACCGGAGTGATACCACGGCCTCACAGAAAACCGACGTGAAACAACGCTTGCGTTGTGTTTCGTTGTGTGAGTGAGGTTACCGGAGGCCCAATTCCCCCTTCCCAATCTTCCCCATCCCCATTCCCGAACAACAACCCTTAAATTCCTAACTCCCAAAAAGCCGGTAACGCACTTGTAAAGCCTCTGGTGTTTCAAGTGTCCATGGGCGGCGGCGATTGCTTACCATCAGGTAATACGTCTGTTGGATTACCGGCATGTCTCATAAATAAAAAAAGTGGTCACTGCTTACCAAAGGCCACTTTTTACACGGAGAAGGTTTGAGCATTAATCACCTCGCTTGCTCAATGCGGGTTGGCGATTATAGAAATTACAAGCCCAGGCTTCCTCACTATGTTTTCCGTCACTGTTTGTTAGTCGTGTCTAAATTATCTTAGAAAGTACATGTAGCTCAGAAAATTTCACATTGGTACTGGCCGTTGGTAGGTTTTGAACGCGCACTCTCATGTATGAATAGCGGGCGTCTTAAACCTCCGGGCCACCACGACTACTTTAAGGTGATTGAGTAATTTTAAACATAAGGAGTCCTTCCAACAACTAATGAACCTAACCTAAATTGAAGATAATGATAACGGTCAGAAAGTCCTCTAAAGGTGAATTTAATTCGAAAAATAAACTCAATTTGAACTCATTCGGCCCTAAACCCACATGGTCACATTTAGTCTAACGTTTTCGACGATTTTATAAATGGACACTGAAACCAATTTGTAGATTCCACCACGGCGTTAGTACCCACAGTATTTGAATGTGGTGTAAATTGAATGTTAGAAAAATGAGGGAGCAATGAACTATGTAACTTTTGCAGATATAATAAGGTAAGTTTGTATACAGTTTGTTACATGGTGTATTTTAGTACAAAAATCAACCTTAATATTATAATATGTATACATAATCTCACGTAATAGGAATGTAGGATTACGCAACGGAACGCAACGTCTCGCCTTTTATCCTCGAAGGGATAGGCAGAAGTGCACATAGCGGCACGTTATGCCGCTATGCAATGTACACCCATATTCCACCATTATTTTGTGTTGTAAGTCCCATGTAATAGGGGTGAGCCTATTGCCATATACTGGGCACAATTCTGAGAAATTTTCGAAAAACCGAAAAAAACCCAGTAATACTTTGCCCGACCCGGGAATCGAACCCAAGACCCCTTGTTCGGCAGTCGCACTTGCGACCACTCGACCAACGAGGCAGTCATTTATGAAAGAATGTAGAATTACTAGGAAAAAATTGTAGAGGTGTCGTGAATACTTCTCCTTTAAAAATGGGTCACTTTACTCTCATTTAGATCAAACAAAGAGTATTCCAATCTATCTAAAACCGGCGTTCCCGAACAAAAACATCGCCGAAAATAATCATCGATAAAGCAAAACATAATCGCAATCGCTTTCATAGTAACAACTGGGTGCAATACAATTAACGAGAACCAAATCAAGTCGGGAGACGCTGATTCACTACAGTTCAAGACAATGCAGTCTCCATTAGCAAGTACCGAACGCGACCAACAATAGAGCAGGGAACAATGAGACATTTTCATTCACAATAGCTTTTCCTGAATATTGTATTTGACTATACTATGTCACAGAATCTTAATAGCGAACGCTCTTAAACTCTTGCCATACTTAAGCCACAAACTTCCAAGTGATACTTTAAGTTTCCACTTCGTTTCTCATACAAAACTTTTGACGTACTCTCATACATATTTAAGAGCGGTGCAAAATGAATGGTGTAATCCGAAGGTGTACGAATATGAACATTGAGGGTGCTTTTCCACCAGTAATGTGCTATGTAGCTATGCTACAAAGATGTATTAGCTAAGCTGTGACAATTTGTGAATGTTTTCACTGATACTAAGTTATGTAGCTGTGCGAGTAAGATGTGCTATGAAGATGCGCCGCCGAAAAGTAGCTGTGCGAGGAAGATGCGCAGCTTGAGTATGCAATGTATCGATAGTAGGAAAGTCATCCATAGCACGTATCCATAGGGTGCTTTTCCACCAGAGATGTGCTATGTCGCTATATATGTGACTGTTTCCAATTATTCTAAGCTATGCTGTGTGAGGAAGATGCGCAGCTCGAGAATGCGATGTATCGATAGTAGGAAAGCCATACATAGCACGCATCGTTCCATATAAAAAAAAACATAGCTTAGCTGAGTCCGTTGCCACAAGTGTTAAGCTACGTGTACTAATGAATATGATTGGTGGAAGCCAAATGCATACACAGCAACGTAGCATAGCACATCTCTGGTGGAAAAGCACCCTGAACATGGTTGCCGTTATGGTGCGAACTTTTAATTAAATAGCCTTTTTTATTACGTTTCTTTTAACAGTTTCATATCGTGTTTGGTAATGTTATGTATTTGGGAAAGATTTTATGAGCATCATCTAATGTCTTTAGTATTTGTGTATTTAAGCATAGTATATGCAGAAACGATTGTACAGGGTTGACGTAGTGTCTGGGCAATTGGGTTACTACGTAACATGACAGGGGGTTTATGGAAAAATATAGCTGGTGTATATAAAAAAAATTGTTTACACACAATATTATGTTCACATCTCAATATTAGTGTGGAAAACATTAATGTTTTCCACACTAATATTTTATAATACATTCTTTTTTTAACGTTGCTCCATTGGGATAGGATAAGATTTTCTCTCAAGTCATGGGTGCGTTTAAAAACGTATAATTTCACATACGCATGACACCCAGACCCGAAATAACAATTTGTGGATCTCACTTTTACTCGAACTCGCTACACATTGCGTGGCAGCCGGTTGCCCAGCCACCGCGTCAATTGTACAGTCACAGACATTATTACTAATTGCAATTTACGACAGTTTCAAGAATAGTGCTGACTTAGAAACGTGCTCGATGAGAATATTTCCCTAAAATATCATCATAAATTCATTTCTCTCAAGGTACACCGAATAACAAGAGCATCGTTCTGAAAATAACTGGCGGCAGGGGCACTGAAATAGGAGCACTAAGTAACCACAGAAGGAGACAAGCAACATTTCGAAATAGAACGGCTACGGTCAGCAGAGACAATTTGTATGCTGTTGTTAAAATATTCAGGGCTGTCTACGTGTTGCATTACTGGAATAAGTTATTGTGTGTCTTGTGTAAATAAATTGTTTTCTTTTTATAAAAATAAAAGTGCTAACGGGTGGTTTTGTTAATTAAAAAGTTACGAAAATGTGTGAAATATGGTGTATGACCAAACCGAACCAATGGTGACTGCTTGACTGACTTGCAATGGTGAATTCTTAGTAATAACATGAAGTTTCGAATTATCCTTGATTCATAGTATTTGAAATACAGTAATAGTGATAAAAACAGTCGAAATCAATTTTTAGGTTTATGTATGTCAAACTATTAATAACTATTTAACAACAAAAATAAAAAAAAAATCAAAAAAATATAGCAATCTCAGTTCTAAGGCACGCAACGTCTTGATTACACTCAGAATTAATTGTTACGTAGCGGAAAACTTAAAGTCAATCTTCCAATCAAGATATTACGTCATATTCTCACCTTTCTACACATAAAACGATGTGACAAGAAATTAAATTTCACTCTACCTTATATATTGAGAATATTTCACATAATATCTTAAACAGATAATACCCAAGGAGTTTAGCACGTAGCCTTTGACACGTGACGATCGCTCCTGGGTGGTTGTATCGACATAGAGACTCAGCTCGTATCGGGTTATAGCGAATATAGCTCTTATCATCCAATAGCAATATGTTTAATGTCAATGAAATTGAATGTTTTTGTTAGGAGACTTCAATACAATTGATGGTAGTCGATTTAAAAGACTTGTAGATATTTTATGGTATTCATCTGTTTGTGAGGCAGTGGATAAATAGTAATTGACTTTGGTGAGCAAAGTATGTGTGAAATTCCTTCACTATATAAGAAAAGGTATTTTCTTAGCAGTGGTGAAGCTTTACACTGATGCTGATGATGTAACATACAAACGGTGATAAAATTTTACAGTTCAGCTATTACAACTTCGTAGCATAGCTACGTAGCACGTCTCTAGTGGAAAAGCGCCCTAAGAAGGATATTATTGAAACGAACAGTAAAGGTACAAGATCCATCTACATACACTATAACTGCTTAACTCTAAAATATCACTGTCCAGAGGGTGAATACACACGACACCGGCGACCGCAAACAGGCACCGCTGACCACGAACTATAGCGTTGACAACGTGCCAACCTGAGGATTACTGCCACCTGAGCTCTCAGGATAAATTGTACAGAAGTGTTTTAAATCGTCTCATTGAAAATTTTCGCTCAGAAAATGGGATTGAGAATCAGTTATATTTGTTGTAACCCTATACGACGAATAGAAGTCACGAAAAGATCTTTCTACTGGATCTGACTATATTGATTGGCTTAAGTCGCTTTACTATTACTCACATGATAGTAAAAATATAGCTAAAGACACTGGAAATGCTTAAAAACACAGTTATTATTAAAAATTAAGATGTAAGTGATCAAGCCTGATACACCAAAAAATATTCATAACAAAAAGTTTGATTTCCCATTTTTTCTTATAGTGTACATTAAAATCGGTATCAAGTGGCACACTATAATAATATCACCACACAACCGAAGTATAATGTTAATTATTCAGCACAATTGAAGTGTAATGACAGAACTATTCACTGACTTGTCATCAGCGTACGCAAGCCTGTACACGAATTGTTTTCGCTGACTCCACACTACCGAATGACGTCAGGTAACCGCAACCGGTATTGTGCTGCGCTCGCTCCAGCCTCTGATAACGTGCCAAGACTGTCAACTGAGGACTACCAGAGCTTTTCGTAATGAGAGGAATGCAGGCCAGCTGCGATAGCGAGTTTACCGGACTTGGGTTAAATCCTTTGAATTGTAATTTTATTTTTATTTGTCTTTAATTTTTATTATACTTTGCTGTTAAGTTTTGTTGCCACTTGTTATTTAACACATATTGTATATTGTTTATCTGTAAGGAATTAAGTGGTAACTTTTGATAATGAAGTCTTGTAATTGGCTCTGTCTTGTTGGATTAGTCCAACGAGTTTAAGTGTAGGAGGGTTATGCTTCGGCATTAATAGGCCGGCTCGACCGGAGTGATACCACGGTCCGAAAGAAAACCGACGTGAAACAACGCTTGCGTCGTGTTTCGTTGTCGTTGTGTGAGTGAGGTTACCGGAGGACTATTTACCCCGTTTCCAATCTTCCAAATCCAAGATTCCCCACCAACCCTTAAATCGATAACCCCCAACGGCCGACAACGCACTTGTAACACCGCTGGTGTTTCGGGTGTCCATGAACGGCGGCAATGTCCAGACCCAAGTAGCAAATGTCTAAATGCTTCTCAGAAAACAGAATTACCTCACAAAATTTGCCAAATCAATCACACACAACACCACATATCCTCGCATTACTTCTCTAGAAATATAAACAAAATCTATCAACAAGAAGATAAACTCTAGTCCCAGAAGAGAAGACGGAACGTATTAAACAAGAAGGGAAATCCTTAAGTAATTTGAGGCTCAACTTTAAGATGATGCATATAACATTACATTTAAACTTGGTACATCCTTAGGGATGAGAGTTGCGAGAATCACGTGAGAGAGTAATTCAGAACGTGCTCGAACAAAGTTATTTAGTTCTGATATAACAAAATCCTTGTCAGAAATCCGACTTGCAGTTTTACGTATGAAATGATATATCAAATCTCGTAATGCTTCTGGGAAATTATGTGGAGTTGGACGAGGTTTTAAATGTGTAATGGGATGGTTCATTAGTTTTGTTTTGCTTTGCATATTTATGTTTTTTTTTTCTAAAGAATCTTATTTCTTTAGTTGGATGTGATCGCAAAATGTGATGTTATTTTTTTTCTTATATACCTACTTTTTACTCGATATGACTTAGAAATCGGTTATAAACAGCAATCGATCTTATTTACCTCTCACTACATAGCAACAGTCAGAGTTAATTTCTTAGAACTATCAATTCTTGGCTGATTTAAATATTATGAGTCCCTACTATGAGTTTGAAACTAGTCCAGTGACCTCATTAAAGAGTTAATTTTAAATAAAGATAAAAATAGGTTAACGTTATTCAAGGTTTCATTTTTAACTGTAACTATTTCTCTCATTATTATAAAATCAATATTGGTAATAATACAAATATAAACTAGTCATACAATCAGTCTATCATATATCGTTGTTTTCAATTAATATTTTATTGACTGACCTTATAACAAAAATAGTTATTTTTCCATATTACGGTCACGAGTTTCCAATATTTGGCCTTTTATAGTAAAAAATAGCTCTTGTACATTTTATAATTAAAATGGATACTATCATAAATATATCAGATTGAATGAAATGTAGACAATGCCCACAGTCCAGGGTGTTGTGGACGCTTTTAAATATTATTGTGAACACATTTGTCATTTTAAATCCAACCAATTTTTTTACTTTAAGCTTTGGTGCCAGTTTAATTATATTTTTTTCAAAATGAAACTTAAAAATCTGTTGAAAACTAAAACAGTAATTGATCGTGCGTTTAGAACGAAATCAGCTTTGTCCATAAGACTCATTTTCGGGCTCTATTATAAATTGAGTACATCTCCAATTGTGTGCTATACGGCAAAGTTGTATTGTTTCCTAATATCTGGTTTTAGCGCATACATTTTTATATACTACGTCGATTCTATGTTCAAAAACTTTGCTATGGGCTGTTTTTTGCTTATTTTGTTTATTGAAACTACTTTGTCTCAATTCGTTGCTTTATGTTATGAAGGAGATCGATTAATGGAATTTTATCATAAGTTCAAATATTTTTCCCAAGATCATTTTCAATTTTCGCGAGCTACTTATATTCCTCATTTGGTTGTATTGTTAATGTTAATTCGGAATTTGTTTGAATATCTGAATATGAGTCATTTTCCTAGCACCAGAGTATTTTTTTTGCATACTTCACTTTACTTTATGTTAGCCACGATATCTTCTAGTTACTATACGATATTGTACATCACTAATACGTATCGACTTAGTATAAAACTTGTTAAATTGTCTCTTTGTAATAAATTACAAAATGGGAACTTGTCTGAGAGTGTCAAATTTTTGTGTATTCGTGGCAATATGAATACTTACAGGAGCTTGACAAAGATATTCATTTCTGTAAATAAATTATTAAGGGTTAAGGTAAGTAGAATGCGTTTAATTTTAATAACTCTAATTTATGCATGCATTATACATGTCTTAATTCTCACTTGTGTGCGTATGCGCACATACACATTAACCACACACTTCACATCATACACATGCACACAAACAACATACACTTTTATAATTACTATTCTATATAGAAGAAAACTTTTAAAATTAGATGTTTTTCTTTTGCCTTGTATTATTTCTCTGACTAAAAACTGGGTCTCACAACACAAGGAATGTGGAACGCATTACTGCGTATGGAACGCAGTAATGTGTATAATTAATCAGCTATAAAATTATGGTGTTCCATACTCGTATGACTTAATCTTCTACTTATGTTATTATCCTGCGTTCAATAATTTTTTACTTTTTAATAAATAAATAAGTTACTACCTATAAATTTTTCAGATGATAATAAGTTTAACGTGTCTCTTCTTAAGGTTCATTTTGATTGTTATCTTCTTCATAACTTCTTCAGTAAGTATACTAAGTATTCTATTTTTGACTGTTTGAAATGCAAGACTTTTAAAAAATAAATAAAAAGTAATTAAGTAATTATTTTAATAAATATTTGTCTCTCTTTTAGGAAATTATATTGACTTGGACAAATGAACTGTTTTTTCATACAGTGACGGTTTACTTGCCGAGTATATTCATGGAATGTGTTTCCAAAGATTTGGAAGTTATCAAAGGTATTTTGTCGAAACAATTGGTAGTTTGCAAAGGTGAGAAAAAAGTTTCGTATAAAAAGCAAAAATCTAAAATTAAGGAATTAATTAGAAGCAGAGAATGTTTTAAAATAATCTACAAGACAGACATAAAAAAATGGTCATGTACCCTAGTCCTATTAATATTTTATTTTTTTACATTTAATGGGTCGACGTTTGGCAGCTATCTCACCCGATGGTAAGTAACCTATTCACTCGGACTTTGAAGACACCCAGGTTATACCTATCAGGAAACACAGACTCCTATTCACAGTCACAGTCCTAGTAATAGCTTTATTTTTCAGACAAACGTATGATGAACTACATATGTGACGCCATTGATTACATCGAGGTTTGCTCATCAAGATACTACACAGCATGGAATGGACTACTCATAGATGTTAATTTAGCATTAAGTTTTACCAACCTATGTACTACTTACGCCATAGCTATATTGCAATTTACTTATTAGAATTATAATCTGCTTATTATAACTGCATAAAGATGTGGTTATATCTCAGAGCAATATATAGGGTAACTTGTACTAATTAGTGAACGATATTTAAACACGTGATTGTACTCATGATTAAAAACAACGTTCCCAAGGAAACATTTTTGTATACTCATTAGTTTTGTTTTTATTACAATAACAAAGTAAAGTAAAGTAAGTAGAGTTCCAAAATACCTACTTAGTTACCAGTCTTTCAATAACACAGAGCGGGTGCGCCTTGCTGCTAACAGCTGATTACGCGCAAGAAGATGCGCGCGCGATTGTTTGTTTTGTTGTTAGTAAAGTAGTTACCCATTATTGTAAAGACAGTTAAGCCTAAGGTAAAAGTAACTGTTATTTTCATTGTGTAATAATACTGTATTTTATGTTGATGACACTTAATAAATAAATAAATACTGAGTTTAAAGGCTTAACTAATAAGAGAGTAAAGATAAACATATGAGATAGGCTAATAGTAGTGAATACAGCTAAATTCTATACAGTGTCACTTTAACCCGTATTAATAATTAATCGTGTTTGGCAAATAAATACTGATTGAAGTTTGATTGCGTTTAATTGAATATTAATTCGCATGGATATGTCTGTTTGCATGTCATTTTAGGTATTTGGAAAATATGGATATAATTTTGTTATGTGTGTGTCGACGAATAAGTGCAGAAATTCAAACTATATTGTCTCGCATAATATTTTTAGAAATTATATTTTTACATGATTAATATATAAAATTCAAATGCTATTCGTTAGTCTCGCTAAAACTCGACACAATCTGGATTTTGCTAATTTTGATCATGAATTGTTTGTGGAAGTCCAGGGAAGGTTTAAAAGGTGAGAACAAAATGTTTGAGGTAGTCCGAAGATTGCCAGGTTGGCTAGAATTCTATTACAATTGAAGCTAACTTTACTAAGCTCCAAGCCAAGGTTTAGACTAATGAATGAATTTAAGATATTATTTTTTTATGGAACACCCCGGCAATTGTGCATGGACACTTGAAACACCAGATGGTTATAAATGCATTGCGGCCTAATTTAAGGGTTCTTGGGGAATCGGGGATTGGGAAGATTAGAAACGGAAGAATTGGACACCGGCTCTATATAAACTTTAGACCAATTAAGTCAAAGGTCAAATAATTTCAAAATTGGGATACCAAGTAACTTACTTTATCCCACAGCCCACGATTCGTGCTTGAAAAACCTCAAAATAATAGATTACAACCCAAACTTAAACTTCCCTTAGAATTTTCACAATGTTTTCCAAGCAAAACAAAATCTGTTCTAACCAGGAAACTGAGATAATAATCTTCTTTATATCAGTTGAAGAAATAAATATAAAAAGGCATTGACATAGACAATAAATTGTTTTGTCAAAATAATCTCCAACTCTCAGTCGGGGCTCATCACGTGCTCTTCAAATTACTATTGTTCTGAAAGCAAAGGGATATTTAAGTTTACTGTGACCATCTTTCTTGTTGAATATTGTTTTTATTTCAAGTTTTTTTTTTTTTTTGGTTTTTGTTTTGTTTGTCTTATAATGAAGCGTTTTTCGACAGTATCTATTGTTTTAAGGAAGAATAAATAATAAAAGTACTGTTTTTGCACTAAAATTATAAAATCGTCACTCGTATAAATGTGAAAGTTTGTTTGTTTGGAATCACGCGGAAACGGATAATGGATTTTGATAAATTTTAGTATACAGACAACCTTTTTGCAGACTTTTGTCATGGGACAATTTTTACCCCACAGGAACCCGGACGAATCCGATGGCAGAAGCTAGAATAGAAATAAAAATGTATTGTTGAAAAATGGTGTAATTATTGAATGTTATTATGTTATTATTTCTTCAAGATGTATCTTCGCAATTATGAAAGGAAATCATTGAAATTTCAACTTATTTCTCTTAAAATTCTATAAAAAACATAATTATATTCTAAAACAACAACAAAATAAAGTAAATTTTAATATAAACAATTTTATTTTGTCCCTCATTTGCGTAAATCATGGCGGCATACGTTATCCAGCAGGTATAGGTGGCAGTCTCTATTGTAGGCCAAAACCTTTTGTCTTAAAACAAAAGGTCAGCCGTTAAAATAAAGTCAAAAAATCAGTTCAGTTTAATTATTACAAACCTTTCTCTGAGCCTTTGTTTCATTTATTATCAAAAGAAAGTGAGTGAAAAACTCAACATACGTTTTTATGTTTATTTTTTATTGGCAAATCTGTTATTCTTAGCGACTTTTGTGGGTTTCCTTTGTTGTATTATATTGTGTATTTATTCTTTAGAACAATAATATAGATTTTGTCACATACAAATTGTAACTTCCAGGAATAAGATACGATCAATTCGTATATCTGTTATTCTAAGGAATACATTTTCTAGATCTGTCTCAAGAGAATACGTGACTGAATACAATATATACAGTACACTTACTTAATACAAGTGATGTAATATTAGTTTAAGTGTGAAAGAGTGTGTGTGTTTAGGTACAATGAGTTGGCTCGACCTCGACCGGAGTGATACCACGGCCTCACAAAAAACTAACGTGAAACAACGCTTACGTTGTATTTCGTTGTGTGAGTGAGGTTACGGGAGGCCCAATAAGCCTCTTCCTAATCCCCACTACCCCGATTCCCGAATCCCCAACAACCCTTAAATTTCTAACCCCAAAGGCCCACTTGTAACGCCTCTGGTATTTCAGGTTTCAGGTTCATGAGCAGCAACGATAGCATATCATCAGGTTATTCATATGCTTGTTCCCGACTAATACATTAAAATATACATTGCTATTTATTTTAATTTATTATAAGTTCAGGCACATAGAGATGGTACATACATAAGTGAGAAATCTTGGAGTTATACAGACTTAATGGTAAATAATTGTTGGGATTATTTGGTAAAAAAACCTCACTACTTTAAATAAAACCATAAATCTCACTATAAATCCCGAAAAGGACCCTAAATCAAAACACAAATTCCAAATAATTCTATTAGAAATTCGAAAACAAAGCCTTTCCATTTTGCGTCCATATTTTTTAACTATCGAATGGATCCACTCAAAGCAATTCCCGAATTAATTCCGAAACGCCAATGCCACTACAAACCGATCATAAGGAGCACTTCACACGAGAGCCGGCCACTTGATCCATCCGTACTCAAACCTGTTTTACGTCCCAATCGGACTTATTGTCAGAATTCTAACTTGTGACTTAGAAAATATTCGGTCTATTGTGAGTTATGGAAATTTGTTTGTTTAGATTCAGAATGTAAAAAAGGAAATATAGTAAGAATTAAGAACTTTGTAGATATTTTTATAATGAAAAGAATGTATTAAATTAACTAAAAAATCACGGTTTACTCACATTACATTAATGGGGCGCGACGTCGCGATCCCGCATCTGCACACGCTGCTCATGATGAATAGTACCTCTGTTACGCGAAACTAGTACAGTAAACGTGATCACAAGTGACATCAATTTTTTTTTAGTAATATTTGATAATGATTTAATTAATTATCCATTATTTAATTACTTTCTTTATTATGCAGGGTAAACGTGGAAGGTATTTTTGTTTAATTTGAGCTATTGGCGTCAGCCAGATTGCATCGATTGTTTAAAAGTGTTGAAACATATTTTTATTACTTTAATCCCAATTTACATCCCAAATACACAAATTAATATTGTCATTTGGAGTTAAAATACTGCGTAAATTTCTGCCTAGCCACCGATATCTAACATTATTCGCAGCACCCCAAAGCGAGTGGGTTTTACGGTATCGATAATTTAAATGACGCATAATTAACACGACTTCCAAAGCAGAACGATCAAAGAAAGTGAATTAAAATTGAGGTGAAATGTTTTTTTTTTATATAACTTCGATTTTTGTAAAGCTTCTGAATAAAAATTATTGAGTTTAATTATTATATTTTTTTCGGACTCACGTAACTATTTGACGAGGAACTTGACTAGTTTCAAACTATGCTAGAGGCTTATATTCATGAGCAGCATTTCGCGATACACGACGCGGCGACTGTCGCGCTGCTATTGTTGCACTGCAATGCTGTTCATGAATATGAGCCTCAAGTGAGTAAGAACGAAAAACATAATAAATAATTATTGAATGTAAAATGGAAAATAGAAGGTAGTAATAGATATTAAACTCTCTGCTCATAGATATAAGAAGGCACAAAAACACAAAAAGTATTTCTGATAAGAGTATACTGAATTACTTTGAGCCTCATTCAGTTGAAGGTATTGGGCTTTTACAGCTATTACGCGGAACTTTTCTTTATCATCGTCAAAAATCATCGTATCTATCTACATAATAGAATGCTACATTTACAAAACAAACCAAAACACTCACACAATAAAACCGAAATCAAAACAAACTAGCGAAGGCATGGAACTAGCTCTGACAAGTACTAACGTAGTTTTAACTCCAAATGTTTTCATTCAATTAGGATGTAGTAAGAACTTTTGAAACGTCAGAAGTTACTGTTCGTATGTTGATTCTACTGGAGTACAAAGTCATTGCCAAGTCTTTTGTGGTGTTTGATGTTACGGAAAATATGAGGAGGTTGCACCGCGGAAAGTTTTCAAAGATGTTACTCTCTTCGTTTTTCTGTTATAAGAGTATTCATTCATGGGAAGTTTGAAAGATGTCCAAGTTGGTTCTTCGGGAAATTAGGTTGGTATCTTTCTAAGATCTGGTTTGTCGTTAGCTGTTGTCCGAGTTTATAAATTTTAAGTATCGATTAAGTAAGTTAAAATGATTTTGTTACAGAATCCCGTCTTTCGACGTCTCTTGTTTTGTAAAATACAATTGAAATTTAAAAGAGTCATCAGACCACCACATATGGAGCCCAGTAGAGCTGATGCCGGATCCGGAGCTGCGGACTATCTAGCGGGTTTATCGGGGTTCAACTCGAAAAACAAGAGTAGGAACGGGGTGGTTTTTAGTCAGTAAGAGTCTGGCATTCCCTCTCGCCTCATATGGTGGGAGAAGCCATTGGATGGTAATCCCCTGACTTTTAATTACAAGCAAGTGGCTTTTTGTTTGAGAAGCCGTTGCACGAAAATGGAACATACAGGCTGATATGCCAACGATAGGTGTGGTCTAAAAACAATGAACCAATAAATTAAATATAACCAATATCACAAACGAAAATGACATTATCCCACATCCTAAAACAATGCAAACTAACATTGTACAAGTAATTACTCAATAAAACAAATCTATCGCAAACAAATAGGGTTCGCATTCGCATCAAAACAAACCGACTATATTGAAATAATGTACTACATTGCCGCAATAATAGTGCTATTAAGGTAACAATGTGATCATCAGGCATTCATTCAATCCCTACGTTAATTAGTTCTCGGTTAATAGATTATGAATGTTCATTCGATGTGTGATTAAATGATACTATTCATTCACATTGTGCCTTTGTTACTGGTAATGTAGATGGGTGATTAGGATTTTAAGACTTTAAATTAAATACTGAAGCAAAATTTTGGGACCTAAATCGTCACGTCTGATTTTCGGATAATATACGATTTTGTTCTTTTATTAGGTATTCAATTAACTTACTTCTTTGGATTTAATGACGAATCAAAACTACTTAAATTAAGAAAGCATGCAGGTGAGTAGAATATAAAAATCTTGTATTTTGAAGTTTATGTATTTTATTGGAATATTTCTGTGCTCCTATTGAGATTTTTAAATTAAACACGTAGTACTATTTTACCTTACCAAATATTCGAATCAAAGGACTTCTTCATTCGAAATGAAACTTATAGTTTATGAGTTTATGAGGCAAAAAGAACAAGAATTAGCTTAAGACAAGAACATTAAATAATCTTCAGTTTCCCACACTGCACTTATGGTGCAAGCAGATGCTATCAACACTTCTTTCAGCAATGTCATGAATTCACAAAACGGTACACAGTGATACCTCTATCTGTACACCAGTACAACTACTTGCGTATTGTATAGCCGTGCCCGAGTATTTACTCAGCCGGCTGACTTACTAGTTGAGTGATCTGAGGATAGATGGCGTTGTGCGCAATTTGTTAATGTTTGCGTTGTTTTCCGACAGTTGAACAGCGACATTGATGTTAAAATATATTTGATTTAATACAGAAATTGTTTGATTGAGGAATTATTCAAAGATTATTCTGATTTCGAATAAATTTGTACTTTTATGCATACAAATATTTTTTTATTAGATTCTTTATGTTTCGCTGTGGTAAAAACTAAAACATGACATTCAAGAACAATGTAGAACTAAACATGAGACACTTAATTCGATCCTTGCTTAATAAAAATATGAAGTAACTATATAGATAAGTAACAAACTGAAAGAATGCTGTGTTTGACATTTATTTCAAGGATATTACAGCATACTTTACAATAACTTGACAATTGAGCGACTTCCCTTAACAGTTTAAATTAAGTGAGTGGGACGAAGGAATAAATAATCAAGTAGATAGGTATTAGAATCATCCTACGCAAAATATCTAGTCGTACCAACAGAAACTTCGACTAATGAAATTAATCATTCACCCGTTAATAATAAAAGATACTTTGAACGAATCCTAAAATTAGAATTTAAAAATATTTATGTGAATAACGAGAATTATGTATTGGAAATATCAAGGGAATTAATAATTATTAGATAAATAATAAATTCAATGAGATTAAAACTGGGCTATATTTATGTATTATACTTTACACGAGTTTGTTTTACGTTGAACGAAAATAAAACAACATTTGGCGCTTTGATTGGCTGGTGCGAATGAAACGCTCTCGTTTCGATCTCGTTAAAAATAAAACAAACTCATACTAAGGATACAGACCACTAGATGGTGCGTGATCAGTGCAGCCCTTGGTAGCCAGTATGCCAGTGCGTTGCTGGTTATTTGCGGGATTTTCTTTTAACGTAAACACGTCAACTTTCAATTCGTATTGAAACGTATGTCCCTTCTCCACCATTGGAAAATCATGAAAATTTGATAGATATACTCGTCCCATAATAAAGATATTAATACCAATGGGTTGATCCCTAAAACCCTCGACATCCATCTTAGGAGGCTGGCGATAGGCAGTCGGATCAAGGGCCTGATGCAGAAGGCAGTTCTCCTGGAAACGGCACACAATTGTGTGTGTGGAGGTTTCTGTCTCTGGAGCCCTAAGTACCTAATATTTAAAAATGTTATCCTAGAGGATTTTAAATAAATATATGGAATATCATAATACAATAACCAACAAAATGCATGTTACATAAAACGACCATCAAAAAGCGATTTTAGTTATCCACTAAAACATTAAACCCATAAAGAATCAAGCATATAAAATTCAACCACTAATTGAAATGGCATTTTCATTTTACACTTTAATTAATAATCACATAATCAAAACAACGTGTTCATTGAAATTTATTTATTACGTTCATTTTCGATGTGTCCAGAACAAAAGCGGTGCTTTAAAATAGGAATGGCTAAAATTAATTCCCAATAGCTGGCTTTATTTCACTCCTGTTTAATAAATGCTAATTATGGAGAGATTAGTAATGTTTCCTATGTGAAGCTTAATGTACTTAACTCTGATTTATTCGTTAATTACCAATGAAAATGTTAATTTTGTTACATTTAGATACCTTTCGATGTAGTCTAAATTTGAATAGTGCTCTGTAGTGTACCAAACCGGGGTATTTAATTATTTCTCGTTCTGTTTTTTGAGTAATTAGTGCTTTATTTTAATGGAAGATAAATCAAGACTGCCTTTTCTTTTGTTGAGTACGAATACGTGTTTAAGTTTAATGTAGATTTTCACCGAATTGAGTATCAGATTTTTCTTGTAGCTACTTTATCGATACATCAATTTTGAGTATTATATCTTGAAATTTACCTTTAGATTTTAAAGTCAAAGTTAAAGTCAAATCATTTATTTTAATTAAATAAATATAGTCTGTCAGTCTATACGTCATGAAAGCAGCACACAATTTCATGATAAAATAATAATTACTTGTCCCAAACTGCCTAAATTAAACCTAAATTGATCTCGATTTAAGACAAACCCATACAAGTAATATCAGAAATTGATATCAATCCAAAGATTTTGAATTGATACTAATTATGGCTGTAAGTTATGATTCAAAAGTATGCAATCAAAAGATTGCTGCACATATCACTAAAATCATAGGAACTTGTCTTCAACTCAAAGAAGCATTTAATAATTATAATATTTAGTCTCATGTATTTATGATAGATGGCGTTATTTTAAAAATTATTATAATTGACAGAACATCGTTTTTTATCATGAGATTGTTGTGTGAAACCTTATGTTATGATGTACCTTACTATTTAATGCTGAACTATAAGACGGTTTAAGAGTATGACAAAAAACGAGATAAGTATTTCTCTTTACAGTTTATTTCCACACATTTCAAGCAAAAAACATCACAAATAAATTGAAAACCAAAACCAAATCTAAACACAGCAACTTGTTAACGTTAATAAACAGAAAGATAAACACTCTGGCATTCAAAATCTACTTTGATCAAAGCACTACTACAAGTCGAACTACAAAATAAATTATTCATACTAAACTAGGTACTCAATCTCAAAGAAACTTTCTAAACGTAGGAGGAAATATTCAAGGATCACCTAGATAGTAGTGGCGTCAGGCACTTGTTTGTGGTCGTATATCAATCACTAACTAAAGGCAGGTACTATAAATTTAAAGGTAAAGTACTCACTTTACTTAGCTCGTTTTCTTAGATAAATCTGGTTGTTTAAACGCTCGTTGGCTTTGGAGAAAAATTGTTGTTTTTGTTTTGGTGTGTTTAGTGAGTAGTGGTCGTTATTTGGTGATGTAATTAAGGTTTGATAAAATAATTAAAAGAATAATGTCGGCTCGTATCGTCTTTTATACCAGAAGGGGTAGGTAGAGGTGCACATTACAATACATAATGCTACTGTACAATGTACACAAAGTTTTCACCATTTATGTTAAACTCCTATGTTATAGAGAGTGAGTTTATTGCCGTGTACTCGGCTCAATTCTAGATTCTGTGAAGAGAAAGAACTTTAATTCAAATAACCGAAAAATTCCCAGTAACAATCTAAATAATACAAAACAAAAAAAGGATCTACTCTATACAGCAAAACTATAACAAAAATTAATTACATATTAGCAAATATAATTATTTTACTTCTACCTCGAAAATCGCCTAACGATCACCGAACTAACAAAACGGTCCCTCCAAATTCCCGAACACAAACTGACTCAATTGAAACCTGTATAGTAAACATCAAAGAATTAACACTAACAGGCGGATCGAACATTTCAATCAAAGTGGTTATGCATAATTCAGTGAGACGCCCCTAGGGACCGTAATTGAAATGCGCGAACCCTGACGCTAGCCACTTCGATGCTAATCGTTGACACCTAACGTAAATCACTATTCCTTTTAATAGTGTTATTGGGAGTGATGTTGGATTTATTTTCGTGTTTATTTATTTAGTTTTTAGTGATTTTTTGAGATTTTGTTCCTCTTATAATTTTATTTGTATTGATTTATTTTTTTGGGCGATCCAAGACAGTTACTCATGTCCCTGTGACGTGCCGGACGTAAATATTCCGATGTTTTCATAGATATATCTACTGTTTGTACTGTGTTAAAAAAATATCTTCATATTTATTTTACTGAAAAACTAACAGATTTACGTATCACACAGTACAGAAGTATTTCTCTCATTATATGGTGGTTCGTGTATGAAGGAAACCTAACGAAATCCTAATTAATTACGGCAATTAAAATGTTCCACTCGCAGAAGTTTGGCAAGACTGTACGAGTTCAAATCAAGTGGTTTATTTTCTACATCATGCTTCGTTACTCTGTTGTAGTTTATTTTGTTCATTATGTAGCTTGAAATGTACTCGTTATTATTTACTAGCTTTTACTCGTGCCTTTACATGCGTTTAATTTGAAGTTTTTATACATATAAACCTTTATCTTAAATCACTTTATCTGTAAAAAAAATCTAGAAATCTGCTGCGTAGTAGTAAAGATCACAGCGTAGATGTACGGACGATAGAAAGCGACTTTGTTTTATACCGTAGTAGCTACTTCCGCATGGTTTTGGCCCGATCTGCTCAGCTCCTATTGATAGTAGCATGATATTTTATATTTAAAGCCTAAAGCCTTCCTCGATAAATGCACTATCCAACATAAAAATAATTATCAAATCATACCAGTAAGATCCGGAGACTAACGTGTTCAAACAAACAAACTCTTCAATTGTATATAATGTAGTTATATAGATTCATTAAATATTTCTACGAAATAATTTAATATTATGTGTAAGTTTGTAATTTTCAGCATCAAAAGTATCATTTTATCTCCGCTATGATACAACCTATACATATTATATTTTTTATATAATTGCCTTCAAAACTTAACATGACATGTCTGATATCCACCAATTAGAAATTCATATATTTAGAAGCTTTGTCTATACATTCCAGGCACAAACAAAACAGCATTCCTTAGCTTTTTCTCTTTCTATCTTCCTCTATCTCTCACTGACTATTAAAAAGTCACGTTCCAGACCATTACACAGAACACAAGGACGATCTTAACGGACTACTCTCAAAATTGAATCACTTACAATAAAATAATGAGAGACCCGTAAATCTATATTATAGGGTGGATATTTGAATAACAAATGTTCGAACTAGGAAAGTTTTGCCACAGATAGTCCAATTTATGCGTAAGTCTCACAGATTAATGGTTAAAGGATTATTTTGGTGGCTTATTTACTGACGTATTTGACCGCAAGTTGTTTTATGAATGTTTCGATTAAGATTATTGTTTGTTGCTCAATAAATAATTTAATTGTGGGAGAGCTTTGATTTGGCACAAATGGGTCGGTTCGACCGAAGTGGTATCAAGGCCTCACAGAAAACCGACGTGAAACAACGCTCACGTTTTGTTTCGTTGTGTGTGAGTGATTTTACTAGAGGCCCAAATACGTCCATTCCCAATCCCACATTCCCCAACAACCCTTAAATATCTATTCCCCAAAAGGCAGGCAATTCACTTGTACCGCCTTTGGTGTTTCGGGTGTTCATGGGCGGCGTGATCCGTCTTCTAGTTTACCGAGTTATACAAAAAAAAAAAAAAAAAACACCTAGATAATAATATCTATTTGAGATATAAATCTCAAATATTATTCTTCTCATAAATCTTTGAAAGTTCCTTTATTTAACTTACACGTGGAACATGACTGGGCAATATAGTAGATCTTTCGATCTAGTTTCTTGTCTTTTATCATAATATCAACCGCAATAATACAATTAGTTGGACCTTTACGCCACAAAATAAAAAAAGTAATTTCCTTTTACAACTTTCACACAACTGCTATCACTTATAGAAATACACTTTCGTAACAAGCAAATAATTTTAATTATACTACCAACCAAATATTCAAACCACAATACAACGCCATCTAGCGAGCGCCCGCCGAACAATTTCTAATTAAAGGATTCCATGCTGTTTGATAGAACATAAAGCAACGTTCGAATATCCCAGATGGGCGTAAATTGTAAAACGTGGATCGCTCAAATATTTACCGTATCCTCGCCGGACGCCACCGTTTCGCGAAAATAGTTCGGTAAAAGGAATATACGGGCTCTGCTTTCGAATGGGCACGTGGGTAGGTTTTATTCCTTTTTGTAAAGAGAATATACTAGAAAATGTTTTTATTGTATTTTTGTTTTGTAACTGAAGAAATTTTAAAATGTTAGTATGCAATATGCATGCAGTGTACAAAAAATCTAATATTATACAAAAGAAAATCATTGCATACAAAATTAATCCACGACTCTTATCTACCTAAGAAAATGATAATTGTGTACTTACTGTTCCCCTTTTTAAAATATATACATACTTTTATTACACTAAGTTTCTATAAATTCCGTAACCCATCTGCTCGTTTGCCCCCGTTCCATAAAAAATGATTTATAATTAGATTGTCAGACTAGTGACAGATTATTTATTTCTTTATTTTTTATGGTTTAATTAAATCATAAATAGGTACTTTGATTTTGACTTTAGGTACTTTAATTTTAAAGTTTAAATTAAAATTCAACCTCGTATATTCCAACCGTTTAGTGTATGAACCGAATCCAAACTGTTGGAATTATTTACAACACTCGTTTACGAGACGGCGCTGTTTGCCTTTGGTGGAACGTTTTGTCAGTTCCCGTCGTTTGGCGAGACGTGTGAATATTTTTGCAGTTATACGTCAATCTGATGAGTGTTATTGATGATTGACTGGGTTTTATGGTATTGTGTGATTTTTATTTTAATGCTGACTAGTAGTTTCGTTAAAATTTTTAATTTCGGAATTATTTGCACCTATCGTATTGTCTCCGCAACACCTAAAGGTTGACAAGAAAGAATGCCTGTGGCATTATGTCCGCCTTTGTACTAAAATTGTAGTAGGAATAGTTACAAATAAATACCGTGATGCCTAAATAGTTTTTCTGTCTATTACGTGTCATTCAAGTGATCCGTTTGCTCGTTTCTATTTCATAAAAAAATCTAGTTAGTAATAAGCTACCGTACTGAACTTTTTTAACTTCATTGAAAAATGTAAACTGACAATTTATTATTGTTCATAAAAAAATATGAACATTAAAAAACGTAAGTAATCGTCACATTTTCAAAGGTCAACTACCCCAATAAATATCGCTGAGATGATTTGAATTACAAGCCTCTGAATGCTCAAGCAGTCCCTTAGACTTCCTGACACAAAACCGACCGGCAAACAAAATTATGATGCTCTCCAGCACACCTGTACTTTACACGACGTCCTGTATCTCAATATCCCAAAGTCAGCACGCCACGCGATATTGCCACTATCGCACCCATAAAACGTGCGAATTGAATGTTCATTTTCCCGTGAACCCCCGCCAAAGGTCGTGAACATAAGTTTCAAGTAATATTTTTCTTACAATACCGATACATATTTTTATGAAGGATCAGCTATGTCATGATAAAGCCAATAAACTTGCTTCCCCAAATAAGTTTTCACCATTTTATTTTACGATGTTTGTCCAGTCGCGCGTGTATGTTGAAAGTTGTATATTTTTTATACATTTCTAGAGAATTCAATCTCTGCCCTAATTTATCGTCTTGATTTATTTTGTACGAACTATGTAAGAATTCTGGGTAAAGAAAAAAGTTTTTTCTTAAAACTAATAATGAATTGTAAATTAAGTCTACTAATGAAAAAATATAAGCAACATTTCTCAATTCTATCTTTTTTTTTTGGCGTTTTTTTTTTCAAATTGTACATTTATATAATTTCTGTCCAGAAATAAAAGATGGGACAGTATGATGACAGTATTAATGTTCACAAAGTCTGTAATAATGACAGTTTAAGGAAAATGTTTAAAGATTCTTATTTCAAGGTTCCCGAAATTATATCATATTCTATGTTCCTACTTTTTGCTAATATTAATTACGTCTTGTATACTATACTAATTAGACGGGAAGGTCTCAGTTTTAATATTAAGTTGAGGATCCCAGAAAACAGTATTTGTTTCATTATTATGTTACAAGGTTTATCATTTTAATTTAGTTTCGCTGTTTCTATAAGAAGTTCCTATTTCTTGTACTATCATCTAAAATTTACGTATTATTTTGAGTTACGTATTGTTATATTTAGATACGTGATTAATTTTGAGCCATGTGATTTGCTATTTATTTTTTGCTAACTTTAAGAATCAAGATATTTAAATAACGGTTTTATTATTTTTGCTGTCCGAAATATTATAAAATATTGATTTTAAAACATGAAAATATAATCTATAAATACAAAACGATTCCATTTTTCTCCGTTGGAGCCCTTGACTGGAGTGTCATTGTGTGTGGGCGTAAGAGCCTCTCCTGATCTCAATGGCTAGAGCCTACCTATAATAATATCGTCTCTTAAGATTTCTCTCGAGTAAAAATTATTAAATTGTTTCTTGGAGACATCGATAGTTCTATAGAACTTGTTGTTAGAGGTTTCGTGTTGAAGGCTTGTTATATTTTGTGATGTCTCAAAGAATTTTTTTGACATGATAGAAACTAAAGCTTTAATGTTTTACATTGACGTCTCTCGGCTGATCTTGTAGTATCTAAATATTTATTCTAAGATGGAGACAGGTAGATCGAATCGTATCGAATAAATAGTAAAGTTCACGTTTTCTTACTAGTTTTATTAGTTGGACAAACATCCAAATATCCAAACAAACAAACTATCACATTTATAATATTAGTGTGATTGTCAAAGACCTATGCAAGACACTAACATAAATTCCAAGGACCGAACAAAAAATACCTTCATAACTTTAAGTACACTTACAATTTTCCGACTATTGAGAAAATCTACAGTACTGAAAAGATTTGAACAATATCATACAAAATGTATGCATACGAGTACTAGCTAGTAGGTTTGCGAATCTTCTTAAATGCTACAAAGGAGCTGAGGCGGTGTTTACTCAACGACCGAGCGTCTTACTCGTGTAACGTTTAGTCTATCGACAATATGAGTATTATATGAAGCAAAAAAGAGAAAATAACATTATAGATAAGAATAGAAGATTTCTTACGGAACTTATTGGTTTATAATGTAGTTAAATCTTAACTCTACTTATTTATAATCTAGTTAAATCATAGGTATATCTATAAAATGGTGTTATAACGCAGCAAACAGCAAAGTTTTAATTTTGACGCGGTAAATTTATAAACACGTGTAACTTTGAAATCAATTAATCTTTTAGCCAAGGAATTTACAGTTACACCCATTCGCGTGATCAGGAAGAGATAATTGTATCTTTTTAAATGATGACATATTGCACTTACAAAGTTTTATTTTTGCAGTAATAAAAAATAAAGGTAATATACTTTTACTAAGAAATATGAAACCTTTTCTATAGCAGATCTGTGCACAAAGCAGTCTCATAGTTAATGAAAGACTTGAGACTTAATTTAATTAAGGTTGACTTGTATACTTATCTAAATGAAGGAACTTTATTAATGCAGTTTTTGTAGCGCTTTAAAAATAAAACTATGACTATGACTCTCTGACTGTGTTTGTGAAATAAACTTGGCACAGTTTATTATTTGTTTAATTAGTGACATATTAACACAGAAAGAATTTAATTTTAAAATACGTATGAAATAGCAAAGTCATATAACAAAGTCAAAACATTTATTTCAATTAATCCATAATAAGGCGTATTAATAAAATTCAAATGTTAGTTTGTCTGTCAGCGAAACTAGGTTCAAACATTCGTCATAGGCTACCTGTAACTATTAAAAGTCTCTACATGAATTACTTTTTTTTCTGGAGAGGGGGAAAGTTATCCAATGATAGGGTGTGTCAAGACTCTTATTGACTAAAAACCACCCTGTTTCTACTCCTGCTTTTCGAGCCGGAACGCTGATAACCTTCAGCTCCTGGTCTACATAAAAGACTTGGTATTTTAACAGGTTCACCCAGTTTAGGTTTATCAAAAAGCTTATGCAGTGATAGACGCTGTCAAATCTCTGTCAAATGTCCAGGATTAAAGTAAAGTAAAGTATTAGTTAACTTCTTCGAAAACCAGAAGAAGAGCTATATCACTTCGCAGAATATTTCTCAAAAAAGTAAATAATAAGTAGAGGTACAACATTCGATGTGAGTTATTTCATTATTGTTACCACAAAGATTACAGAAAAACATAAAAACAAGCTTATATTCGTTATTTCGGTCTCACATATTTTATACCTGTTCTAGATCGGATTGTTAGCTGACAGGATAACAAATCCTGTCGCTGGGTACAGATTATAAAAATACAGGGCGGAAAAAATATTACAAAATATACACTCTATAACGTGGGAGAGGGTTTACCCGGCGGACAGTGCTTTGTATAGGAAACCTTTGTACCCTTTGTACCTCAAATATAAATAAAAATAATAACACATGTTTGATTACATTTTTTTATTTGTAGACCAAAAATACTGTAGCTAAACTGACCACTGTTTAATCATTCTTTTGATTCTATTCTTTAATTATTGTTTGATTAGTATCCATTCTGGACTTTCGTCCAAAATTATTCAATACACAAATCTTTATAACTATTTCAAATCAAAGTTACAACTATCCTAATGAAAATAGTTCAAATATTCATCCTAACACGCAGAAATACATACACATACATGGAAAGTACTACGGCGTAGCACGTAGACTACGGCGTAGCAGATCGTAGCAAAATAACAAAGTTAGGTTCACCCACACGAGTCTAGCGAGTTAACTTCATTGATCTAGCAGTTTTGGCATCAATATTCAGAAATGTACGTAAACTTTGGACCTTTGGATTTATGTGTACATGTGGTAGGTGTTTCCTGCGGGATTACCTTTTAACTGGATCGTTGGTTTAGAGTTTATACATGATATTGGATGAGAGATTTCGTTTATGACTCCCAAGTTGAAGTTTTAGATTCGTTTTGTAACATATAAATGGTGGATAGGGATTTAAGTTGTATATCAGTTTTTATTTGACCTTAATACACTGAGGTAAATAAAACACTCTCTATATTACTCAAAATCATAATTTAATTAGGAAATAAAATATATTACTTACTTTAATCTCCAAGTAATTCTTAGATATTAATAGCTATATTGGCAAATTGTAATAAACGGTTTTGGTGTTCCATAACGAAGTTCATGAAGCCAGTTGGCTGCCCTGCATTTTGTAGATAAACAACAAGTTTTCAGAAAGAAGACCAATTAAAAGTTTCAATACTTCCAACTAAAATGAATCGATTTTGTAAAGTGCAGGTTAAGCCACACGCGCTCGGAACTACGGAATCGTTTTCCGAAATTAAAACCTTCAGCTTTTGTAAGGGTGAATGCACAATTTGCACAAATCGATACATTTGACTAGGGTTTTCAAGATTAGAATGAACATGAGCTTGTTACAAAATTATATTGTATAGTTTACAAAATTACTACGACTGCTTCGTTGGTCGCAAGTGAGATAGCCAAGGTAAGGGGCCTGGGGTTTGATCGCACTAATTACTATATTATTGTCCTTAGATTTAGTATACGATAGTTAGTTATATGACATAGCTTTAAAGTCTTTAATTTTCTATTTAGTTAATATTTGACATTTGATAGGTAAATATAGCCCATATTTTACAAAATATTTTCTTTATGATATACATATTTTATCATGATTCATAATATTAAAAAAGTTATAATGTACAGACTTTTCATGTAAGAAATCTTACTGTACCACGAAGTGGCGATATTACATTTCATAGCGAGAACTAATATAAAATATGTACTTTGTACTGTAATATTTTCAAGTGTATATGTAGAAAAGCCCAAATATCCCCCTTCCCAATCCCAAATTCTCCAACGACCCTTTAATTCTTAATTACTAAAAGATCGGCAAATCACTAGTAACGATTCAGGTGTTTTGGGTGTATCATAGGCAGTGGCGATTGCTTACCATTAGGTGATCCTTCTGCTCGTTTACCGGATTATACCATAAAAAATACTGAGGTTTAGTTTGTATGACCTGGTACTGGATTTTCTTTAATATTTTTAATGCTCAATTTTAAAACTATCAGTATGAACTCCGACTAAACGGTAGTTGCACGAACAGAATCAAACCCAATAACTATTCAATATAACGAGATAGCAAGTTATTTTTTTTTAGAATAAATTAATATAGTCTTTCCAGTTTTCGGATTGAATAGTCAAAATTGAATATTAAAAACTGAATTAACAATTCCAAACAAAAATGTTACTAGAAAATCAACAAGTCAGACAGCAATCATTTACTCATATAACTAGAAACTTTACAGCCATATCTTTAAAAACGGCTCACTGAAACCTAAAAAACAATATCTACATCCAACAAAAAAATATTTGACAACAAAAAACTTAGCAGCCGTTCGAAGCACCCTTTAAAACAGTACACTCAAATCATATTTCAGCTTCGTTAATAAAAATATTTTACAAAAGAATGGTCTTGATATTGAAGACGGGAAATGAAAGAGTCCCTAGTCGCTACGGTGACCGTCAAGTAGCCACTAAAACGGGCCAAGTAATTTCCTTTCAGATTCGAGAAAAAAAAAATGTTTAAATGCCCCAAGATCCCTACTACGAGGATATCATGGCGGAATAAATTGTCTTGTAAATAATCCTAGTGAAATGTTTTGTTTTTTTGTTTTGTATACAATTTATATTTTTTTAAAGGAGAATTTGGCAATGTTTTTGTATAGGGTTCATTATTCGACTGTTTACTTGTAACTTGATATCGCAGTTGTTAATTTTAATTAGGTCAGTCGATTAGGGTATTTTAATCGATTTGTGATCAGTATCATGTTTTCTTTATCTTATTTATTTAACGTAGCCCTATATCAGCTGGCACGGATCTGAGGACTGCCTAGTGGGTTACCGGTGCTCCGGCTTGAAAAGCAGGAGTTGGTTGGTTTTTAGTCAGTAAGAGTCTTTCAGTCTGTCTTCTTTCAGTCAGTCATTACATAACTACTTACCATCAGGTGGGATTGTAATCAAGCATTAGTTTTTATCGAATAAAAAAAATGGTCTGTCACTCTCTCTCACTTCGCCAAAGGCAAATCATCCTATTAAGAAAAGTAATCAGATGATTTCCCCCCTCAAAAAAAGGCCTAAACCAAGCTTTTCTCATTTATATCGTGATTAACAAAAATACAATTTCATATACGCGTCACATTTAGTCACGGAAGAGCAATTTGTAAATCACGTCCATCGAAGACACAAAATGCAAACAGTAGACAATCATCAGGACAGTATAACAACTGTCTAGTCCATTTTTTTTCAATTGATCCGTATGTTTATGTATATGCATACACACATAACCTCACGCTTGTCTCCCATGGAGGTAGGCAGAGTAATGTAACACCAATTGCTACGAATTTTACATACCTTATTCGCTTTCAACAGTCATCAGTCTTTTCATGCAAGCTCGTCGGTTAAGCGTACTTTTATATTGGTTCTCCTTTAAATAGCCAATGTGTTAAAATCTTTTATTCCAATGGAATGCCCTGAATGTTCAATAATACAAGCACTATAATAGTAAACCTTAACATTTTATACAAACCGGTACAATTCAATAAGGTTGCAAGTCAAAAGGTAGAAAATACTCGGATGGTTGAAACCGTACAATGTTCTGCAGCACCCAATAGAGATTTTTGCCGCTACTACGAAAATATGTTAGTGAAACACATTTCTGTACGATTCCTATGGTAAAATAATGTAGCGCTTTTAAACGCAGTTGTATGTATTTAAATACAACATAGCAACATTTTTATTATTAAGGTTTTTAAATCCTTGGAAATATTAGAAATCTAGAATTAGATTCAATGTCAAAATCAAAATTCAACTTTCTGAAAAAAAAAAAACATTCGTACGCTCATAAGATTTTGGTAATTTTGCCCAGAAGAGATGATGAATTCTTGAAAAATATGATTTTGGAAATTCAAATACATTGTTAATAACATAGAATTGAATTATTTACAAGACCAATACACACACCCATTCATAGATAATGTATAATTCCCTAGATTATATTATGTATAATTTGTAACAAACCAGCCACACATATCTACTTACTACTTACACCTCAAAGCAAATACAAACATCATGCTGCTCCAACTAACTTTAACATAGCTGTCAAAACTTACCACCAGCACAAAGGCACATAATCACACATTTACTTACACGAGAAGTTTTCTAACAACTCCATGACTCAAACGGTTCATTTGCGAAGCTCTTCGAAAACTAATGGTAGTAGTGCAGTTCACACATGATTCTCATGTTCGTTTCTCAACAGATCCGTTGAAATTAAGCGCTCAGTATTTGCAGCGCGACTACGCTTTACCGTTGCCGTTGCTATACGATTTAATAAACCTTGATGGCGTCGTGTGTTCTATGTGTGTGTGGCCTTGCATTTTACTGCAAGCGTGCTATTGTTTAACGAAACGTTAATGTATGGCTAGACTGTGTGATGGTTCTTTTTGTTGTAAGACAGAGGGAAAATGGTGACTGAGTGCGTTATTTTATAATAATTATTACGCACATATATGCATGAGTAAAACAGAATTGTACTTGTATTACATCTGTCATTATCTGTATGTAGAAACATAGAGCCAAACATTGAATATTATTCTAGTATATGGGTACTATTCTATTACCAAGGATTTTGAAATCGCAACACCTATCTAGTACATTTATTTAAATAAAACATACATATTTAAATGTGTATGTATGTATGTATGTTTTCTACTGTGGTCGCTTCGTTTCATTACTGCAGTTAGGAACAATTCTACATTCTCACTCTAGCAGACTGTTGTGTACTGGATGTAAGGTATGCAAGAATAAGAGAATATATTTGTATATTAAACAAGCAAGGTAACTTGAATATTACGTAGTTACAAACTGCCGTACACAAAGACATTTAATGATTGCTTAAACTATTGGTTAGCAACGATTTTGTTACGAAAACAATTGCTAAAAATGACTCTGGTGGTGGTAAGCAAGGAGCAACTTGATGCAGGTAGGTTTTTACCAGCTAATCGTTGCCATTTGGCGTAACGTATGTACACCAGCGGATGCGGTGTCGCTCCCTTAGTGATAATAATGATTCTACGTTAAAAAAAGTTTGATTAAGTCATATGCTTCTTTAAAATTATTTTTTAATAATGTAATAACTGCACTGCAAGGTTGGTGTGGTGGCTGGGCAACTGGTTGCTGCGCAATGTGTCGCGGTTTCGATTCCCGCACGAAGCGACTGTTTGTGTGATCCACAATTATTGTTGTTTTGAGTATGAGTGTGATGTGTATGTGAACGTATGTTGGTAGACGCACCCAGAACATTGGAGGAAATTCTAGTGGGGACAACGTCAAACGAAATATAAGCTCCGTAATAAATAGTTCCGCGAATTTAAAACAAAAATGTTTCACAAACAAACATCAATTTATTTCGGTCAATTATTTTAACTCGAACGGTTCTAAATTCATTTGTTACTGTTGCTGTTTAATTTATTGTTTGGAAGCCATCTTGTTTGAAAGTTTACTATCTTAACAAGTTGTTACGAGCCTGTAGGTGTTCTGAGTTGGACCAAAACTTTTGTTATCTCAACCTTTCATTGAGAATGTGGGATACCCGGGTCCTTCCTCAAACTCTTTGAATTATAATACAGTGACCAGCAAGAGTATTTTGTTTGGAACATAAACATGGAAGTGCCAAGAATGTACGAGGCACCTAATTTGACAGTCAGCCAGTAGTTTTAGACTCAGCCCAAAGGACCTGCGGACTGCCTAGCAGGAGTAGGAACAGGGCGGTGTTTAGTCAGTAAGAGTTTGATACTCCCTCTCACCTCGCCCAAGATGGGAGAGAGTCATTGGATGATTTTCCTCACTCAAAAGCATACCCACCTAATTTATTTATAGAAAATGTGATTTCCCCTAACATTAAGATTAATTTGTGTTGTGCTAAATGCTTCTCTATTTGAAATTCTTAATACAGTAATTTAATTAATTTGTAATTGTGTAACATACATTTGAAGTAGGCAATATTGCACGCCAACAGGCGAAACATGTATGTCTGTCAGGTGATTAGTTGGTTGATATCAATAAATTAATTGAAAAAAATGGTTATCTACTTCCTAGAATCTTGGAAAATACATCATGAAAAGGCTATATATATATTATATGTTACAGATACCTATTGATCAAAACTTTCCTTAGCAATAAGCAAACATAATATAACAATCGTAGAATTAACACGAATCCATTTGAACGTCACGGTTTCCAGTATCTTCAGTATAATTCCGAATTCTTGCTTCAATAATTTTTACTATCTTCAAAGGAACTCCCAACTTCTTCAATGAATATCTCAAAACGAAGTTGTATTTTAAGTGTAATTAGAAATGTAGTAAATTATTTCACTTAAAATCTTCTGAATTACTGTTTAATCCCTGAACGCCTACAGGAAAATGTTTCTGACGATTTAATTGAACTGCTTAGTGGAAATCAAAGGGTTGGCAGCCATTTTTGTTAATTAATTTAAACTCTTTAAGCGGAGACACTATTGTTAGTCAATCACGCGAATAGTTTTACGTTAGACGGACTTTATTTGGAAATTTCTTTCTCCTTTATTGTTGTGTTCACTGAATTTTAAAATCGTAATACATTCTTCTTTTAAATTATTTTCGGAGACGCGTAGGTTGACTGTGTTAAAGGATTTGGGCATTTAAAGGAAATAACGTTTAATTAATAAGATTAATTTTGTATTATTTCGGATCGAATGTTTTGTAATGTTAATCTTTGATCATTGAACCGTAATAATTTCTTGATTAAAAAGGCAACGGAAATAATTTCGCTAAATGTCAGTGTTTCATTTAAAAGTTTATACAACCCATTACTACCCACTCGCACTCCTGAGATATCTTTACCACCAGGCTCAAATTATAATTGTCAAAAGAAAAGAACATTAATCTAAAATCTATCTGCAGAAATACAAAGATCAACGAGTCTGTCATTTGTCATGAAAAAAAAACTTAGACCATAAAAAACACTTCGCCTAATCAATACAAAAATAAAACACCAAAATTACCTACAAAGTCATGTAACAGGCTTTAGATTCAGATTATGAAATTACGAACAAAGCAATTAGAACACGTTGATTAATATTCCCCTTCTAATTAGGTTATAATTCCATAATTACAGTCTCTGGGTACTGTATTGTTGTACGAAATTAATTACTGCAAACGCATTCTACTACATTGTTCCCACCAAGAATTTCACTGACGTAGGAGGTATAATATTGAATCTGCTGTTTAGTATGTTAGGAAACATAGTTCAAATAATATTGCCTTATAATGTATAATCTGAGTTGATAATGGTAAAGTTAGCGAGTTTGACTGTCTGTTAAAACGTTACACCTAAACTGCTGAACCGCTTTTAATACATTTAAGCACAGAGATGGTATAACTTAATATGCATGCGATAATAAGGAAAATATAAAATAAGTGTTGCTGGAATTAGGACAATTTTAGGATAGTGAACATTTAAGTTTCAAAATAAATTTAAATTAGCGTGTCATTTTACACAATTATAATTTCATTAATACTAAGATAGATTAATCCTTATTATACTAAAACTAAAATTCATTTCAGCAAAAGTCCAATCAAAAAACGACCTTTAAGAAAATAAATTAACTCATAGTATCCACTAAGTATTACTAAGGCGAATAGAAAATGTATAAAGAAAAATTAATGTGTAAGTTATTATTTCATTTTTCATAATAAAAGGAAGCGCCGTGAAAGGAAAGTAAAGATAATAGATTTGAATTTTAAATTATGCGTTGGCAGGTGGAGCTTTGTGCACTTCTTTTTGTAATTGTATTCACTTAGGTATATGAAGGTTGTGACCACCGTCTGTATCTTGCTTTACTTCTTTTTAGTATTTTGCTATCATGGATATAGGAATAGGAATACTTATTACTTTAAAATTGATGGGGAGAATTAAAGAAAGCATATCTTTTTTTCACCAAAACTAGAATAATTAAATTATTGTACAATAATATGCGAAGATTATTATGGTGAGATTGCGTAATATACGCTAAGAAAAAACATTTTACTAAAGTTACAATTTTTTATTAGACAAGCATGAATATTCCCGTTTAAACATAAAAAAATGTTCATGTCAATGTGCAAAACAATGTCATATCTATCCTTAAAGGTTACAGAAAAACGTGATACTATACAAACAAAAGAAACTCAGTTACAAACTAGATTTCAATGTATATCTCAGTCAATTATAAAGTAAAAATTAATAAATCAACTATTAATGGTCCTCTATCCTTTATCTTCAGCACGTGTAAGCAAGTGGGTCGGGAACTTGAGACTGAACGATTACAAGCACGTGGCTCTTGAAGCAAATTCAAAGAAACAATACCTATATTAATTATTTGATCCGGAGCTGCGGACTGCCTAGCGGGTTATCGGGGCTCCGGATCGAAAAGCAGGAGAAGGAACGGGTGGTTTTTAGTCAGTAAGAGCCTGACACTAGACGGGAGAAGCCACTGAATGATTTCCCCCCTCACAAAAAAACCCTATTAATTTATCTTAAAGAAAATATTTTAAGGCATCTTCTAGTGTATTTTGATATTAATTTTTATATAGGTACCTACGTTTACCGGTAATAAGTTGACAATCGCTGTATTTCATGCTGATATTTTTATTTTTGTAATTGGAAATTTTATATTTATGGACTTTAGATATAATATATTTATTCTATTGTGTTTAATTTATACCTACCTCTTTACGTAATTTCATCGGGTAGTATAGTCATAAGCAATACTTTTGGTAGGAAAACAGAACTGCTGTTTGTTGTATCCGTGCATGCTTGTGACAATTTAATCGTGCGTGCAGTACACAACTTTACATTGAGCCATACACAACCAGTATTAGCTGACCGATGAATAGACGTAAAGATAATACAAAGCGAGTTCATGATAAACTGGTTATGTACGGCTTGATGTGCTCCGTGTGTACAAATAAATGCGATGCAGTGTCCGTATCGTGTTTTTATTTAATACATTCATTAAACGTGGCCTACATTGCGTGAGCAGATCATTTGCATACACTTACTCAGGGATAAGTTAAATGTTTAAAGCTGGGCGGTTTTTATGGAAAGTGTTTGTTTAATGTTTAAATACTTTTTTTGTATTGAAATAAATGTGTTGTGAATTTTAGTTAGAGGACTGGCTGCTGTGCATCTTGTTGCAGGTTCGATTCCCGCGTCGGGCAAAAAAGGTGATAATGACATTTTCTAAATAAAATTAGGTACTATTATTATCCCGAAGTTAGAAAGTTCGGCGGTGTCTTACTTCTGTGCCTTCTTAAGCACGTACGGTCTGCCATCCTATAGGGTTTTGAGAGTGAGTAAACAGAGAGTGCACCCGGTTTGCGCATACACTTGTGCACTATAACATCTCCTGCGTAGTGAGTTAGTCTAGTTCGACAGACTGGCCAACGTGATCAAAATCGATCAGGGATACTTTATTTTTATTTTCTATAATTTATAAATCAATTAAAATCTTTACTCAAACATCAAGATTGGACGCCCACGTATCTACAACAAGCTTTATACTCTTATACCTTAAAAATAGAAGTTAACACGGTATGAAAAACAAAGAAATCCCTGTCATCGCACCTCGCCTTATGTTGAGCTCCTTAGAAATAAGTAAACGTGATGACGGCTTATGGAGATGGATGAAAGAGGGCGTATGCGTCGACCCCAAATAAATTGGGATAACAATACGAGGATAAGTAAGATGGTTTTCAATAACAGCCGAACAGTTTTCCGGTATAAAAATTATACCCTTACAAATCTTGATGAATTTTTTTCCTTATGAAATTCATGGAATATCAGAATCAATAGTTGTTATTTATTTTGTTAAGCTCCAGGATGTATGTATAACGATTGTTTGCTGTTTCTAAGAATATAGACGTGTGTACAAAAACATGTGTGTGTACAAACATGTATTGTATTTAAGGGTTTTTTGCTTAGTAATTTTGCTGTACCACACAATATGAACAGTTGGGTAAACAATGTACAAATAAATTTGCACATGTGTAGTGCTGGTATCATTGTGCTTTTCTACGAAAGATGTGCTATGTAGCTGTGCGACGAACGCGAAGGACACTCCGGGCGTCGGGGATCGTGTGACGATTTCCGGCCATCGTAAGTGCGGGTCTGCGAACGACGAGCAAGGGTAGCTCGCTGCCTGACCAGAACCAGACCCATGCTTGCGGCGTCTCGCGTTCCGCGCGCGCCTTAAAGAGCCATCAGACCACCACAGATGGGGCCCAGTAGGGCTGATGCCTGATCCGGAGCTGCGACTACCTATCGCGTTTACCGGGGCTCCGGCTCGACAAGCAGGAGTAGGAACAGGTTTTTAGTCAGTAAGAGTCTGACACTCCCTCTCGCCTTGCCTTGCGAGAGAAGTCATTGGATGCTTTTCCACCCTAAAAAAGCTGTGCGAGGAAGATATACAGCTCGAGTATGCGATGTGCCGATAGTAGGGAAGCTATCAATAACACGCATCTTTCCTTACAAAAAACATAGCTTAGCTGAGTTTTCCTCTTGCTAACATTAAACTATCAAATAAAAGACTGCACACTTGGTGCGGTGGCTTGGTACCATGCAACGTGTGGAGGGTTCTCACACGTAGCAACTCTTTGTGTGATCCACATCTGGTTGTGATGTATATTATGTGCACTTGTGAGTTTATAAACGCACCTACGTCACAGGAGAAAATTCTAGTAGTGGAGCAACCCTAAAAAAATTAAAAAGTAGCACCTTAATCTTCTTAACGTCACACCTTTAATCTTCAAAGGGGTAGGCAGAGGTGCACATTGTGGCATAATTATAATGCCAATGTGCACCCATTTCACAATGTATGTTGTAAGTCCCATGTAATAGGTGGTGAACGTATTGTCGTATACCAGGCACAATTGCAGACTCCGTGCTACCACTGAGAAATTTTCGAAAAACCGAAAAAAGCCCAGTAATACTTCGCCCGACCCGGGAATCGAACCCGAAACCCCTTGCCCGGCAGTCGCACTTGCAACCCCTCAGCCAATGATAGTAACACCTAATAATCGAAATGCAAGTACGATTTATAATCAAACAACAGCTTAATTCATGCAATAACAGAGCCACACAGTGAGTATCCAGTTACTAATTCGCATCAACGTCCGTGATAATCAGAGCAATGGGATTACAATGTCACTGTCCACTCACGCCGTCCAATTTAGGTTAACAGACAGACCGACAGTAACATATAATTAACAGGCGTTTGATGTTAGGAGAAAATGACATTGGTATTGATGAAATATTCTTGAGATGGTTTGGGGAAGTGCTAAAATAACTAAAAGTCATAACATTACAAATTCTTCGAAAGATAGGGTAAAAAAAATCATAAGGCCCCAGGCATAACTCTAGCTTAAGTTAAAAAAGAAAATCAATATATTTTTACAAAAACTCTCGGTAAGTATATGAATTCTTACTATTTCACATTTGTATTTCAATCCAATTTTATTCATTTTACGCGTGTGTGACAGATTTTCCACGAAACTTTATCTGCAAAAAACATTCATTCTTTTTCTAAACAAGTTTTGACATAACCCCGCAACAACATGCATCCTACATTTTAGAAGGAAAACATTGTAAACTTATTTGACAAGTCTATTCCAACCGTTAGCTCTCTGACCAACTCCGTTCCCAATCACAATAGCAAACTGCTTTGTTCTAAAAAAAGCAATTTAATTGAACTAAGTCTTAATAAAAGCATTGGAACAAACAAAATAATCGCGCAATCTCATCCAACTTCCTTGTACCAATTAAAAACTTCATCAGGCTTAAACTGTGAACGGAATTTTCCATTAGAAATTGTACACAGTTAATGTTGCTTCAATTGAAATCCTATCATGAGTGTGTTTATTTAAGCCTTGGAGCCTTTAATCCACAATGCTGTGTTTGCGCCGTACGGAGCAACGGGAGGGCTTATGCAAAACAGATTAAGATTACATTGGTCCTTTAAGCAATATAAGTTGCAACGTTATGCTCGGTTTACGTGCAATTGTGGCCCAGAAGTAAAACCGACTTTAAAGTCGTATGTTGGGATGCTTATGTGCTATTAAGGAAGTTGCTGAAGGAAAATCGTTTTCCGATTGGTAAATGTTATTTTCTTGTTAGTAAATGTTGAAAAATATTTAAAAACAAAGTTTGATAGTTTATAGGTCAAGGAGGTAAAGATTGGTTGACACAAAATATTATAAACGACTTTCCGCCCGCGGCTTCGCACGCGATTTTTCCTGGGGTTGGCAGTTGTTGGCAGATTTGCAGGAATAAAATGATTGATGCATGAGTTTTTTTTATTAGTCACAAATAGCCCAATTTTTAGCTTTCTTTTTTAAGGAATGTTCAATACAAATTTCTATCCCACATTTTATAAAAGTGACGGTTAGAAAGAGACAAAAGGTAGCCTTTTACTCTTCATCCCCCAACTAACTTCAACAAAAAATCATGTCATAAACTCGCTCCGTCACAATGTGAAGAAAGGACAAACAGACACATTTGACCATTTTAAAGTATAAAATATTTATATTTAATTTAAAAAACTTCAACAGAATACACTTCGTAACAAGAATTCTAACAATCATGTTACGTAAAACGTCTTAATAGCAGAAATGCAATTAAAAATATACACCTACCAAAAATAAAAAATAAGAGTTTTTGATTAAAAATCCCGGAGCGTTGAATAAAAGGTGTTGAAGGAACAAAGGGTGAATGCCACCGTTTTGCTGTGGTTTCATAATTTCCTTATTTGCAGATGTCGACTGATTTCTTTTCTATTATTTTTAATGCCACCACAAAGCGTGGGCCGCAGCTATAGTCCACGATATTTACATTAAAATTGAAGATTTACTTTTGTGTTGATGTTTGAATATTCATTTTTGTTTTCTAGAATGAAGTGTTAAATTATTTTGGCAGGTCCTAACAATAGACCTTGATGTCTTGTTTTAAGGTAAAAATGTCAACCACCTTGCCTTTGTGAGATGCTTTTGATACCCAATACCCTGAGGTAGCGTTTAGTTTTCCACTTTCAGCTTTAAACATACGTTTCACATTTGATTCTTGCTTTAAACACACTATGTAATCCCCCGTAGAGTTCTTACTTACTAGGCAAAGTGCTCATTCATGTAAAGAAAAAGAATTTATACGAAAAAACGCAGCCTACAACACACATAGATTACCTAGAGTGGTCCCTAAGCTACATCTTTTGAAATAAAATGTGTTACTTAAAAACCATTGCGAGAAATCTCTTTGTGTCGTAGAATAAATCTACTGCGCTCCTATCAGTCTTGACTATCTGGCAATACCAAAATGGACTGGGCAAATACGACAACGAACAAAATTGAATTTGTTCTGTGGCGGTTGCAGTTGCGATGACGCCCGAACTCCCTCGGGTTACTTCGGGCGTTCCCGTCGAGAATCCGATTCGTGAATCGGTGACCGAATAACGTCTTTTTCTGTTAATTCAAATATTTGAATGTATTTTTAGTTGCATTGAGAAAAAATGTCGTTTCTGTAAAATAGTTACTACTTTTTCTTACTACTACTATTACTACTTTACTAACTGAGCATTTAGGGGAATTCTATTTTTTGTGGAAACTTATTAAATGGGAATCTTGGTAATATAACACAAACTTCTAATTTTGTTAATATAACACCAGCAATTTATTCTTAAAACTAAATAATTTTAACTAAACAAATACGTTAAAAACTCCAACCACACGATTCTAAACACGAAATAAACAGGAGCAGTGGCAACAATTTATAATATTTACTTCGGTGCTGGAAGGAAAACAGTTCACCGCATTGCTCGTAAGTGGACTAGGAAGCCATTTCTTCTTAATGTAAGTACTATTGCTGCTACACGACTACTTATTCAGCTACACAAAACCAGTTTATCTTGGCCTCGCTTCGTATGATCTTTTCGCACATTTAGCGGTCAGCTTACACTGGAATTGAATAGCTTGATTTGTATACGTACATAGCTTTCGCCTACAATGGGACTAAAGGTATATTAAGCTTGACGTTCAATGTTCCGGGTTTTGGAGTCTATTTGAATTATTTTATCAAATTCTGTTTAGGAAGATGTTATTTAATTATTTTTGCTTGTTTAAAGAAACTGTTTGTAGCAAAAATGGCAACAAAATATATGGTATTAATTCCAATGAGTTTATTATTAGGATAAACTTAATTACCAATGTTTTTATTGACAACTAGTTTCTGCCAGCGATCGTTCACGTTCCCGTGTGATAAAAAGCCAGCCTATGTACCTATTATTTCAGACCACAATCTATGTCTATTTAAATTTCATCCTGATTTCTTCAGCCGTTTTGACGTGAGTAACAAAGCACACACATAAACTGACTCGCATTAATGCATGCTACTTTTGCATTAATAATATAACTTCCACTGTTACGACGTCGAATAAATTCAAATATGTTAGTTGGGGTCAATTTGAGATGTGCAGCCATATTGCAGCTTTGTTGTCCAATACAAAACGATGTTTCATATTCGAAATCACGTCGAACTGCCAAACATACAAGTTTTCGGCAAACAACTCGTCACTCCAAATCCGATTGGTTTTATTGCTCAAATATCTGTCTAGTTAGTGTTCTGTTATTTTAACTAAAACTAAGCCTAGACTAACTAGATTATATTGATACAGACCTATGTTTGTTTTCTTGTGTAGAATTAATTAAATTAGGTTTGTTCTTACTCTTAAATAGGTATTTATACGCACCAATCTGTCAAATCTAGCTTAAAAAAATACCGTAACAATTACCCCCCTTCCCAATCTTCCCAACCCCTGATTCCCCAACAACTCTTAAATTCTTAAATTCCAAGAGGCTGGCAATGCATTTATAACGTTTCTGGTGTTTCGGGTGTCCATGGGTGGCGGCGATTGCTTATCATCAGGTGATACTACTGCTCGTTAAAAAAATCATTTACCCTTTTGAACGCTGAATTCGACTATTGACTATAAAAAAAGTGTAAAGTAACATTGTTTTGTCAGCCATGTCCAACAGTGGCGCTCAGACATCTCATGCACCTTAAGGCAAAAAAATGAATCATCTAGAAATAACAACATTAAAAAAAGAAATAACTTAATCTCATTAACCTTTTAATACGTTGAGAACAATTGTAACAGTTCATTTCTCAGAAAATATTACCCTTTCAAAATGTCCTAAAAATATTCTCGAGTGCGCAAATCGGAGAGATTTCTGTAAATAAAATGGAATTATGATTTTCTTTATATTAAAATACAGATACTCAGAATCGTTCTAAAAATAAGTAAATCTTATAATGTCATTCATTTTACTTCTTGACAGTTATTTTAATACCATCAGCAGACCCGCACTTACAGTGGCCTGACTGGCCCTGATTCCATGAAAAAGACCTAACACCTTTTAAGTGACAGTGGCGCCACCAAATGCAGAACAATATTAAACAAACCGCCATAATATGTGTAATAAAAACAGCAAGAAAATTAACGCTAGTGACGTTCCCAAGTCCTTTGTCAAAGTAATCGGAATTCCCCACACACTCGAACAATGCTGTACATTGTATCATTACATAGAAGTCGAACCAAGTTCCTGCCGAGACATATTGGGCATTACAGGAGACATATAGGCCCGTGATACAAAGATTGGAGGTGAACAATCTTATTGCTTCCATTTATTTGAGTCGTGCGTTCTATTCCCCGTGACTTTTGAGTCAAATAAACGTAATGTGTTTAACGTTAGGTGGAAAGGTAGAAATATTTGTTTTCTGATTTTAGAACATTTGTTTTGATGGTGTTTGTTTTGTTTACCCAGCTGTTGTAGGGGAAGATGTTACGGTCTTTTCTTATAAACAAGTTATAATAATTTATAGATCAACAGATCAATAAACCACTAACGGCATGACAACAAAACCACAGCATGAATTTAGGATCTTGCACTACGCACTAAAAATGCAAATTCCTCTGCACGGTTGGCTCGGAGGCCGGGCAACCAGCTACCACACGTCGTGAAGCAGGTTCGATTCACGCATGGACCACCTCTTTGTGTGTTCCACAAATCGTTGTTTTGGGTCTGGGGTCGTGTGTCATGTAAAATTGTATGGCTGTAAACATACCCACGACACAGAAGAAAATCTTAGTATTAGTATGGCAACAATATTGAGCATAATACTGACACCATGATTAAACATTACAAATATTATAATAAAGTGAAGCCGTAAACGAAAATTCACATTTCAAAATCTTTGCCGGGGCGTCGTCACAACCATTTCAAGACAGCATATTTCGAAATGGACATTTCGGCGTCGTAAAAATATTTGAGATTTCGAACAAATAAAAGCAACGTAGCCAATATAATACTTGAAATACTGCAGCTGCCCTCTACAGTTTACAGTAAAGTCAACATCGCCAGAATTGCGTGCAAACAAATGTTAAGGTGCTTCCATACTTAACTGGAACGGTTAATGTGCATCGCGTATCTTTTTCATAATTTATGACGTAATTGGCAGTTAATATAGAATTTTTAGTATTGAGCTTTTGTATTACTTGATTTCAAAAATTAAAAACCTATTTTTATAGAATAGCTTATGTAGTTTATAAACTGACAGAGATCGAACTTGGAATACATACATACATACGTTATGTATGTCTCACGTTTGTTCCCATGGGCGTGGATAGGGACAATGGAACGCCAATTGCTACGAATCTTACATACCTCTTTCGATTAATCAACTGTCATCAATCTTTTTATACATGTTCGTCTGTTAAGGTTTCTTTTAATTTTGCCTTTCTTTAATATATCGCCAATCTGGTAGACGGACATATAGAGATGTGTCCGTCTAGAGCATAAAGCTGGAATCAATGGATGAAATCGTGCATTTAAGTGCATTTATAGTACTAGTCTAACTTTAGGTGATCCATACACATGGTATGGTAGGTTTAATCGCACAAACACAAACTTTAATTCAATGTTGTCATCAAAGCACTTGCGAAAATTAAACATTTCAAATGTCGTGATAGTTACAAACACACATACAAAGTCACCTTTACATTTTGGCTTGCACATGAAACAAAAAGTTTAATACTAAACTCTGTGGACGTTGCAGTGTGAAAATCATTTGGCGTCGCAACTGTTGGTTCTATATTTAAAACAACGAGTAAAAACTTTTGATTATACGGCTGCGGTTAAAAATCGGTGGCCAGTATTTCATAGGAGAGCAACTATGCGCAATATTGCACCCTGACGTTTGAATACAACATTTCGTATAAACTTTTTTTGTTTTTTTTTTACATCATTCGGGAAGCAAAATATTGATTAGAATTGCCGACAGCAATTTTAAATATTGAACTTTTATTTATAGTACAGTTATTGCTCTATCGTTCTACTTTTCGATGTTTTATAATTTATTGTATGGAATACCTTATACTAAAAAATATTGGCAATACTTTTACACAACAAATGAATAAAAAATATTGTTGTAAGTTCTGATGAAAAATTTAACTAGCATGAATAGTTTGGCATTTATAAAATATTGTTACTTACTATCTTTTTTATCTAATTAAGAGGTTAATACCAATTTAATAACGTTGAATTTCAATTTAATATCAACGAAAAATCAACAGGGCATGAAAACAAAATTTTAAATAGCACTTCCATCGTCCATATTCTGGCTTTTAAAGCCGGCAACTTTTGTTGAAAATGCATGGAAAATCCCGATTTATTTTGCGAAACTTTTATCCTCAACATCCGACTATATTTTGTAATTTTGAACTAACTTTTTTGTGTGTTTTGTAGTTTTGTTTGGATTCGAATTGCGGTATGGAAATAAAGTAAAAGGGAGTCGGTCAATCAATCAACGCGTTACCAACGAATTGCATGGCTATGTTTTTGTTCAGAATACGACCGATCTGCTCGTTCTGACAGACTCTGACGCGACGCTAGTAGTGTTGTTTTTTTGGTTTGACTTCGACTTTTATTGCCTGGCTTTTTAAATTTGACTGTGAAAATCTGGATATAGGAATATTTTTAAAAGTAATGTAGAAGATATAGTTTGTAATCATAGCTGACTGTATGTATCATTTGAATTTGAAACGGGATATTTACCATGTTTATTAATTTCTGCGTTTCAATTTCTTTGTTAGTGATCATGTCCGTTTAAAAATTTATATAGTTGACTGAGCAGTGTTTCCTTTAATTTTTATTTAGTATGACAAAATAAAAAAAAAACGCATCTAGTGTTTTTATTACCTAACTGACACACTAGATAGATTTTTAATTTTCATTACCTAACATCATCCCTATTTAGGTATTGAACAAAATTTCTAAATCGTAAACATTTTTTGCCGTATCCCTGAATGACTGAGACTTGTTAGTACCTGATCGAAATGTCCCATAATATATTTCACCATACAATTAGTACAAATGGTCTACAAAAACCCAATCTATTCCTATTTTGGGGCTAGTTAAATAGCCTTTAGTTGTGAACTGTGGCACATTGACCATTCTTTTCAATATCGTTGGACGAGCTTTGGGCTATTCAGATTTACGGCACCCTATTGCCACTCTTTTAGCCAGTGACATATGTTTTGTGACATCAGAGCTGATGTGGGGCTTAGGCATTGATGTTCTGGCTTAGTTATAGGACAGATGGCCTTAGATATGTTCTAACACAAATTTATTTATGCCAGACTGTTTCGTTGGTCGAGTGGTCGCAATTGCGATTGTCGGGAAAGGGGGCTCGGGTTCGATTCCCGAGTCGGTCAAAGTATTACTGGGCATTTTTCGGGTTTTCAAAATTTTCTCAGTAGTAACATGGAGTCTGGAGTTGTGTCCGGTATATGGCAATAGGATCACCCCTATTTACATGGGACTTGTAAAACAATTTGTGAAAAGTGGGTATACATTGTACAGTAGCAATAGTATTGTGCACCTCTGCCTACCCCGTTCAGGTATAATCGATAAAGCCCAGTACTTTGCTCGACCTAGGAGTCGAACTCGAGACCCCTTGTCCGCTTGCGACCACTCGACCAACGAGAGCATTTTATTCTACCCAATCTAAAAAAAAAACTCCCAACAATTTTAGACAATCACCATTATACACCGTATTAAAAAAAATCAGAACCATTCACCCACATAACAATTGTAAAATGATACAGGATGTATACAGGGCGAAGTCTTACAATCCCACATCTGACCGGCTTAACGGCTCGAAACAGATTTACTGAGATTATCCAGGAGACTCCATTGGTAACTAAACATCAACTCTATATTGGATTTAAACAAATATTCTACATTTGATAGTGGAAATAGAATATTATTGTGTAACGTTCACTTTTTGGGAAATAATAGTACTCGTGATTAGAATGATTTCGTTCTATGGTGTTTTAAATAGTAAGTATTGAACATAAATGTTGATTGCCTAATTAGTCTTAGTTTTAGCTAGTTTGGTTATTACTTTATATCATAACTAGCTTAGGAACTAGAATATAAAGTATCCTATCACCGAAAAAAAATCAGCTATCAGTCTGTATACAAAATTTCATCAAAATCCGTTCAGTAGTGTCAGCGAGATTGACGGACAAATATCCAAACCAATAAACTTTGACATGCGTAATATTAGTATGATTTCATAATTATACTTCCCAGTTTAAAATGGTGCTTTGTAACAAAATTACCATTGAAATCCCATTTTGCTTATGCCTAAACTTAAATAATCTAAACCTAAACCGAAAGTAATTTTGGCTAAACAGTATGAAAGTCTATTATTAAAATATTTAAAGTTTCACTTCAAAGAAAAGGACCGCTGATCACGGCCTTTGCCACATTGATATTGTAATTTGACATCTATTTTTATACTACTCAGACAGTATATAACAATTTCAAGTACTTAGTACTCAAAAAATTCTGTCTGGAACAGTTTGAGAAGATTTACATATAAGACCAAGGTCACTCTCCAAGTTATGAAAGCCAGGCCGTGGGCGATCTCGTTATGGTATCCAAACACTAGGTACCTTTTCCATCTCATAGAATAATAATAGTATAGAAATATCCACGTTGGGCCGCTTCTCACTGTTTTCTTAGGATAGCTGCACAAATTACTAAAGGCATTGTACCTACTGAGATAGCAATAACATTTTCTTTATTGTATCTTACTTTATTATGTTCTTTGTTATAAAGAGTAGAATGGTCTTTGTCTAGTCTGATAGTTTTACCGTCTTTTTTTTCTAATTATTTGGTGTTTACTGCCCAGGGGTTGTGTTTGTGTAAACAAACGTTTATGATGATTTGTCTTCTATATTTTAGGCAAAAGTCGTTAATATTAATACCTTCAACGACCATTTATGATACAACACATAACTGTAATATCAAGATAATTATTACTGATTGAAAATATTATCTAAAATTAACTAATCCAAAATTCAACAAAATCACAAAACATATCATTTTCACGATAATTTTGCATAGTAAACAATTCTCAGAATCAAAAGGTACATTAAAATAACCATTTCCTTGCTCTAGACTTCAACAAAACTCAATAAAAGTGATACGTACACCGTTTCATTTAAACTCATTTCATCTAAATGAGAAAATCGAAGTGAAGTCCAAACATTCGTCGAAGTTTGATTCTCAGAACCTTTTCAATGTGCAACGCTAAGTTCTACAGGCGAAGCTCATTAAATGAACTTTCAGAAGAAAATTAATCATAGTTTCGAAAGAATTTCTTAAAAGATGTAAGTAGTTTACCACCAGTACAGATATTGGCTGTTATAGATACTTCTAGATACCGCTGGTAAGATTATTTTGTTTTAAGTTATTATGCATATTTAAAAGAAAACCCTATCTGATATACCTACAATATGTGGGCGACCCGTGTTTCGGCACGTATGAGCCGGCAACCGAAGTGATGCCACGGCCTCACAGAAAACCGACGAGACACAACTGATGCTTTTAAAGCTCTTTATATATTTTAAAGATATCTTTAAAAAGTAAATCCCCAGCAAAATAAAGCCCTGATTTTAAACATAAATTCATAGAAAAATGACACACATTTTTCTCCGAAATCCAAAATATTTGCGTAAGCGATATAGCGAATGATAACCAAAATTCGCTAGTGCATCTATAAACCAATTTCATTTTTCATTTCTAAAACTAGAAAATATTTGGTCGCAAACGAACGATAAGTGTTATTTAGTTTAAACCACAGTATAGTTTCAATTTAGCTATGTCTTTCCTTCCTTCTTTCTACCCGTGAAAAATATGATTTATCTCTCTATTTCATTTAAAAGAATGCCTGAATATGCTATCAATTTTAAGACGCTCTCAAATATAGTTCTGTCACCATCAGTTCTTTATAAAATGACAGAAATGGCACAATATTTAAGTACAACTTAAAATTAAGTAGCGTTTGAGTATTCGGGCGTTAATCATCTAATTTAAGATTAAAAATCATATAAAATATAGACCAACCCTGAAACCTAACTTGAGAACTCCTTGCTCACACTTCGACCTATCAAATACGAGACATTGAAGTAAAGAAATTAATGTTCATCTATTGTGCAGAGCGCAGATACGGCCCTTGTCTTTTCTCCCAAAGCGGCCACATAAAAAATGGTGAAGATCCTCTAATTAATAGGCAATTAGCACGTGAGAGTGATTCGGCTAAGGGCTAACGCGAAACGGCCGATTAACGGGGTCAATGGCCGCTATTATCGTTGAAGAATTAACTTGAAGACAGAGTGAGAAAGTTCTCTTGGCACTTTCATAATACAATTAGACTGTCTTTCAGTTGAATGTTTGCAACTCCTATGTTGGACAAAGTATTATTTAAGTTTTTTCAATCTATCCAAATATCTCACGTCTCAGTACTAACTGGGAGTCTAAATATGTGCCCGGTGTATATTAGTCGTATGTAACTCATAATATAACTTTTGACAATACAGTGGGTGTTTCATTGTACAATGTCCACCTCTTCAATTTGAGATGAAAGGCTAAAAGCCGTGGCATTATATGACTTTGTTACACAGCACTAGATTAAAATTAGATATTAAACTAGAACACGCCCACATTAGGTTCCATTCCAGAAAACTTATCAGTAACGAGATGAGATAATTAAATATGTTTGCCAAAGTGGAAACTGGTCCTATGTTCAGCTGCTCTGCTGATTCGGTGCCCGATACGTCGTTATTCGGGTAATTTGCGGACGCATGAATCATTGGCGATAGCCGTACGTAGCTAATTAGCAACCGGCGCAGCGGCGCGACGTATTATATAGTTGGCAGTATGATATATTAACTATTTAGACTTTGTTTACCACGGTTCAATTATAATTTTAATGTTCATTGCTATGCGTGGGGCCATTGTTTTGTCGTAATAATGGGTTTCAATTATTAATATTGTCTTTTTTTATCGAATAAATCGGTAAATAAGCAGACGCGGCAACACCGAGGGATTTATATGTGCGTTTCCTATACTTTAGGGGTTAAGTTAAAAGATTTCGAGCCGCGGAAGGCATGACGGGTTGCCGGGGTTGCTGCTAGAAGAGCAGACGTAGGATAGGGGCGGTATTTAGTCGATAAGGGACTGACTCTCTCTTGTCTTACCTAAGGTGGGAAAAATCATAGGTTGATAAAACATCAGATACCTTCTTTAATTTAAAGTTTCAATAGCAAACAATTACATCTTTGCTCTTATTCCTGCATCAAAAGTAATACAAAAGAATTTAACTTCATAATACGACAAAATATCGTTCTCCATTACTGCAAACGCGTCTTCAAATTCTAAGAAGAAATGTATGAACTAAAGTGCAATAAGAGCCTAATCTAGTTACGAAGTCAGCTCACAGGAACTGGTAAACATTTAAAAACGTCGAAATAGTTTGCAACAGTTACTCCAATTTCTAAAGTTAACAAGACTTGGATAGTATCTTGAGCCTGACCCATTTATTTCACCTGACTACAACTGGGACATCTGATACTTTAGACTTGTGTTGTCTTCCTGGAGCAAGCTATTTTGTATAAAACTTGACTGGAAATGTTTTGGGTTGGTAATTAAATTGGGATGAATGAGTACATATTATATTGACCAGATTGGCAATATATTAAAGAAGGGCCAATTTAAATTCACACTTAACCGACGAGCATTCATGAAATGACTGATAACTGTAGATGAACCGAAAGAGGTATGTATGAATCGTGGCAATTGGCGCTTCATTGTCTCTGCTTACGCCATGGGAGACTACGGTAAGGTAATGTATTATACGTATATATGTATGTATGAATAAGTACATGTTGATCCTATTAGTTGACTGGTGATCACTTGAAGATAAAATCACAAACATATCAAACTCAAACTACACTTGACCAAGAAGATAGTATTAACAGTTTAAAATGTGACCAATGATAAATAACACACGAACAGTGGACGGAATCTAAGTAAGTACTTTTCTGTTTGTCCTTTATAGTATAACAACCGTGATGTTATGTTGATAGATACGAAACTGTCGACAAGAAAGAAAAGTTTTATTCCTTTTCTCACTCGGATTACGAAAACAAAACACAGACACAAAGAACTTTCGTTTTTTTTTTCGAAACCAAAAATGCACCGTAAATACGTTCCCTCAAATCGTAATCTTCATAATCACAGACGAAGAACAGAAAAATAAAGGGAAAAAAGAAACGAACGAACATTTGATGTGGAAACTTTAACTTAATACTGAAATTGTTTCGTTGTGTTTGTCCTGCTACGAACTGAGTTGGTTGTAATTAAATTTTTAAAAACACCCTTGCGTGTCTAACTGGTCTAACGAAATGAATTATTTTAATGAAGGGTCTCTAAGTCGCCTTTATTTTTGAACAAAAAATATTCAAGGTTTTCCGGAGTGTGTAGATGTGTGCGGTAAGGTCGAGGTGCTCGTAATTTTTTATTAATTACTATCGCCAGTTCATTTGAAATCTGAGTCGAAATTATAATTCGTATTATTAAATTTAAATGAAGCAATGCTCATTATGCTTTGGACTAATGGACGGAATGCCATATTATTTTTTGTTAAACTTTTCACAAATTTTTGTTTTGTTTTTATAATAATGGTTATCAAAATATTTTTACTTGCTATCTACCTAGTCTAGCTAAAGATGCAGATTACCTAGCGGGATTATTGGGGCTCCGGCTCGAAAAGCAGGAGTAGGAACAGGGTAGTTTTAGTCAGTAAGAGTCTTACTCTCTTTCTCGCCTCGACCAAGGCAGGAGAAGGAATACGATAATTTTCTCCCCTTAAAAAAAGGTAACCAGTCTACTAGTATTAGTTACTTCAGGGTTGATAGATGACAATTGCAACATGTTAGTAGTTTGCATATAACGCATAGAATAAGTTATCGCGATCCACAAATTGTACCTACACATAGAATATAGAGTGAAGCAATAATTTATTATCTTTGATCCAAACGAACCCAGTTATAATGCAAAGAAACTTAAAGTAAACAAAAACATAAGTACTTGAACATTCAATCATTCCATACAATATCTTCAGGTCTGAAGTAAATTGAGAAACACAAATACAAAGCCTAGCTTCACTGAAAAAGCTTTTAAAACATTTCGATGGAATATATTTGTTAGGATTGATGTATATACATATATTATATGAATGTATGGACATTATACGACTGGACATAAGACATAGTTTTGCGTGGACACCTGGATAGCTTTTTAGCAAAATATATACTTGATATAGTACTTAGTCAATTATTAATGTTTTATTTATGCCTTTTAAGCAAATTTCAGTAGTAAGTATTTAGGTATTAATGTAACAGTTAGTTTTGGGTGTTTCATTGTAATTTTTTTTTATTCAACCATTTGGCAAATCGGAATCTTGCAGTTCTTCAGCTTAATTGCTACGCTTAAAAGTGTATACTATTCAAATTAAAAAATCGAAATCTTGCTACTAAAAATACACCAGCCGACCTGGCAATAAATTACAGTCACGTTAAATTTTAATCAAACAATATCCGCACCAGAAAACAAATTGAATTCTATTAATAAAACAATTCCTTGACTTGAATTCATACACAACTTCCATCATATCAACTCGTTATCAGGAACTAGTAAAAGTTTTCTAGTATTTGGGACGATAAAAACCCAGTTTATTAGGACGTTTCAAGGCCAAGGAGAGATTGCGATCGGCCCAGTACTAGTGAACACGCACCCTGTATATCGAACATTTACAAACATTCTGTAGCTATGGGAAATGTAGTACATAGCCTTCTTAGGTGCTTTTCCATGAAAGATGTGCTATGCTACGTGGCTATGGATGTGTTTGACTTTCACTAATCATATTCATTGGCACACAGCAAAACACCGTCGGATACGGACTCCGCCAATCTATGTTTTTATAACATGCAACGATGCGCGCTATGGATGTGTGCCTTCCCTACTATCAATACATCGTATATTCAATCTGCACATATCTTCGCACAGCTACATAGCTTAGTATCAATGGAAACGATCACATAGTTTCACAGCTTAGCTATTACATCTTCGTAGAATAGCTACGTGGCACATCTGTGGTGGAAAAACACCCTTATGTTCAGGCAATAGACAGATGAAATTTTGAACCGAGTATGAAGTTTGTTGTTTAATATTAATTCTTTGGTCAGCAGTAGTCTCTGTACCGACTGGGTACTGGGTACCCTGCTGAAATCTTTTACTTAAGATTTCCTAACATAGATTGATATAACAGTTTTTAGAATTAGAAGTGCATATTACTGCTAGTGGCATTTTTGATGGTCCAAGATGGCCGCGGACTGCGTAGCGGGCTACCGGGACTTCGGATCGAAAGGACCTGCTTTCCTACTCCTATAGGATCGGGGTGGTTTTTAGTCAGTTACTCTAACACTCCCTCTCGCCTCGCCCAAGCCGGGAGATCTCAAAAAAGGTGTCTATATGTTATTGTATCAGCTTAGGACTCGGCAGGACATAAGTAGCTTTTAACGATGGGTTTGATTTTATCGTTGTTCTTACTTAAATAAAAGTTACGTTTGAAGTAAACAAATAAAATTTTATTTCATTACAATAAGTGGTAACAAAACACAAAACAATTCCAAGAAAATAATTTTCCTTTTGTTTCGTAGAAACTAGGTACTCTAATTTGACTTATAGAATAAAGAAATCTATAAGAAGGATCTTCCTAATTATTTTGTACAAAATTGCTAGTAAAACCTTAGTATTTCTTTGCAGAAGAAAAAAGGTATGCATAACCGTTAGTAGAACTGTACTTTTAACACAGTCAATAAAAAATAATGTGAGTAGACGATTATCTCGTCCAATCGTAGGACGGGGTGCTCGTTTAAAAAAAATTAAGGGTAACAATATTGGAAAAGGGTGGATTCACGGTTCGTGGAGGGTCGGTTCACTCGACAGAAAATGTTAATGGGGACTCGACCATTGCGCCGGTGTAAAAACAACGGGATATCGTTTTTGCCCTCCTAATCTGCTCCCAGTTAATAAAAAGAGAAAACAAAGTACTAATCCATTATCATTATTTACAGTTGCTTTAGGTGGGGATAAACCGTGACAGATCGATCGTTCTGTCTTCCTTGCAGTCCATAATGTGGGTGATTTAGGATTAATGTACGCTCTTACACTTGGGTAAACACTGAGCGATGACTGAACAGCAGTATTTCTCTGTCAGTATTAAAGAAAATACAGATGTAGCGTCAGTAATGAAGAAAATTGTCCGTTATGGATGTTTTTATGACTCAATAATATTGAGTTTTCGTAAGTGAATTGAAATGTAAGTAATGGAAAATGCCGTAAGCATTTGTACTAGGTTTTATTATTGCCTATGTTATATTTGTGGAGTGTTGAAATAATCTGTGAGACACGATGTTCTTGTGAAATTATGTTCTATAGTTTTTTTTTGTTTGTTTCCCATAGGTACCTATATATAAGTAATTTGACTGTCTCATTGTTGTTTTTGTTAATTTACTGAACAAAAGTTCTTAACTTCATGGTTAGCAACGGTTTACAATATCAAAATTACCAATACACATTATTTAAATAGACTCATTTTCAACTAGTACCTAATACAGTAAACTATTTATGTACCTTTAAAATAAGCAAATTATTTTAAGACTATAAGGACTTGGATACAAGGACCTTCGTACTTTACTTTTCATTGAATTTAAAACTTCTTATACGGGTAGACTTATACAACTCTTAATAGTCTGAATTGTCAGCTCGCATGTTCTATTTCAGTTAAATGACTTTGAAACTACGTGATAGGTTTTGAATAGATGGTTATGTTAATCATGAAACAAGAATACATACTATGATTTAAATTTTTAAATACTCTTTACTCCTATTGTCGTAATGACTTGCTACATGCACGCGATAGTACTTAAAGAAATACTTTTGTTGCAAAAATTTAATAAAATAATCAAACAAGTAATCTCTCCATTCCCAACCAGACGATCTACCAGTTCAAGGACAACCTAGCATCGAGGTTCTACACCACAATATAAATGGCCGCAGCAGAAGCCGATGGAGACAATTCGTTTAATCCAGAGTGATGCCAGGATGATCACGATCATCAGTCATGAGGGAACTAAACTCTATTTACCAGTGCTGTATTCTCTCTAGCGCTGATTGTAAATTTTTAAAGATTGTACACCCCATTTTCAAAGATTGTTACAGTGATACTTTATATATGATTACAATTTTAAATAAATTCCACCTGTGACATACAATAAATACATTAGAATTTAGTTTTTTTTTCATTTCTACCTAATTACGCTCTACATTTACTAACAATCTGACTTAAATATCCAGTCTCATTTTACAGCCTATTTATTGAGTAAAACATAGCGTATCACTTCACGATACGACACTTAAGAGTGAAGATATTTACATACAAAATGTTTGTCAATGCAAAATTTTATTCCCTTGAGCATGAAGAGAAAAAATCGAACGAAATCGTGCCTAAGGCGATGGGATTATTGTCTTTAGGACCATCAATGGGATGGACAAGGATTCTCATTAAATTGCACCTACTTGGCGTCTGGTATGTAACAAGTCATCGAGAAGTCTATGTCTACAATCATCTATTAATTTATATATTTTTGTTTATTTCTTTCTTTCTTATATTAAGACAATGGAAACACAAACATTGAAACTAGTAAATTGTAAAACATGTAAAACTAGGTTTAAAAATAGTAGCCACAAAGGCCGGCATCGCACTAAACTTGTAGCGCCTCTGGAGTTTCGTGTGTCTATGGTCCGTCTGCACGTTTGCTAGCTTATCATATACAAAAAAAAGTATTCGTTTTTTTTAAAGAAATAAAAAATGCACTCGCTATTTAGTCAAATTTGAACTACTAGACCAAAGAGGCACGGCTTTGTAATACCTGATACTATCAAATAGATTTAGGCAGCAAAAACTTACAAGTTCACAGTCAAGACTTTAATGTAGTTATAGAAAATTCACCTAACTTAATATTTAATCATTTTGAAGTAAGTTTATTGTTAGGAAATTCAAGTCTTAAGAGGAAAGTTCCAAGTATTAAGTTATAACAATGGGGGCCAACTTTGCGTAGGTACTTTTATATGAATTTTAATAATGTTGTAAGGAAATTTTGTATCGGAAAATGTTTTGCCATACCATGTTTTTGGTGAAAAGAGCATTTTAATCTGATTAGATTTGGAGCAGGAAAAATGTTGTATGAGTCGTTTTGTGGATTAGTTTAGTATTTAATATATATTTGTAATAATCATATACCACCATATACACGTTACGTTACTTTTTTATGTATAATACTTTGATGTCGTTTTTACCATGGAAACTTTTTAATAGAATGTTCCCTCATTTGTATGAAAGTTAAGTATTTTTTCATACTTCAACAAAACTAAAAATATTGTCTTTTATTTACCGTACTCAGTTTTTTTGTAAACGTAACTAAAAACACAGAAAAAAATAGTACAGGGGCATCTATACTACTTTTTTCTGTGTCGTTTACAAACATACAAGTTCACATATATGTATATATTACGCCCAGCCTCGCAACAACAATTTGTGGATGGCACAAAGACTTTCTTAGAACGGGAATCGCTACACGTAGTGCTGCAGCCAGTTACCCAACAAGAATTACTGTCACATAGTTCATAAACAAAGTCAAGCTAGAAAATAGTCCACATAACTAATCTTCACTACATATTATTATAAGACAAATACAAATGTTCTTATTCTTAAAAAACCACATACATAGTTACACAATTTGCATAATCGAGTGTTTATCCTCGACGCAGGAAACTGTGACGTTCTCGTTTCAGAATAAGGTCTCTATTATCATCTTTTCACCTAGTTTATACAGTACGAGCCTTCTAGACATGCGCTACTATTGAAGTGCTCGTTACTAGAAGATGTCGAGTAGATACATTATGTTGTATTTGTCGTGTTGGTTGAAGAGGAAGATGAAATTGTTACACAATGTTTTGCTATTGTTTGCAGAATTAAAATGCTGGATCTGCAGTTTGGAGAAATAAAATACTTAAAAAGATATAAGTTTGTCGGCCTATCTCATCAAAAATTATCAGCAGATAATCTATGTTAAAAAGATTAGAATAATATTATGTAATTTGGTGCTAAAATTGAAATCGTAGTAAAAATACTAAAAATGAAGTAAATGGTTATAAGTACCAACTACTCTTTAACTTTAAATTGTACGCTACTCAAATAGTATAGCAACAAAAAAAATCGTTTCAATTTATATCTGTATCAGATGGAACACAACGATATACGCTACTTTAACATAGCAACAACAACAAATACATCACACGCACACACACAAAACAACCACAACACCGAAGCCTCCTCCACAAAAATATTCCCAAAAGACCAACTGAACTAGTAAGGAGTATTACACAGGCGATAGTGGCAAACAGTCATTAATTAGCAGCTGTTCCAGAAGACGTACCTGAGGGGTGTGTCAGGCATTAATCACCCGAGCCCCGATAGCCCGATGGCCGATAGGACCAACTCTTTGCGATCACTGTGTTCCGCTTGATTGATTGATCTTAGGACTGTTTATTCAACTATTATGGTGATAATATTGAAAGTGGTGCTGTGTGATGTGTGTAGAACTTTATTTGTAGGTTTTTTGTTTTGTCGTGTCTTTTAAAGATCACTGCTACGAGATTATTATGTTTGAATAGAAAAAGGCTTGGCTTGTCTCTGAATCGAACAAAGTATGACTTTATTATTTGAAAATGGTCTCATTTCTGAAAGTATTATTATGAATAATTAATATATAACTTTTTTTGTTTAAGCACGGTCTCATGTTGGACTGACTATAAGAAATTAGGTTCACATAGGGCTAAAGTACCTATCACTTATTATATCACACAGTCAAGGATCAAGTACCTAACTATACTTACTTTGTTCTATAGCTGACTCCTAAAATACTTGAAGTCGGTACGTGTATTACTAAGTCCGTAGTATATGTACGGTACATATACACAAAGATCCAAAGAATATCGTCGACTTACTCGATTAATTTTACACACTCGAATGCGTGTTTAGGGAATTGATAAGGTTTTCAAACCTTTTGCTCTTTCCTAAGTTTGTTCTCAATGTTATTGAATTTGAAACTCGTGTATGTACGGTACTGTGAACAGAAAAGATAAAACGTTAAGCAAAAAAAGTATATGTGGTGTCTTGTTTTTAAAAAATATGAAATGCCTTTAAAACAAATTAATCAATTACCTACCTTAGTAGGATGAAATAAAGGTGTTGTTCGAATTTTTTAATATGTTTTCACAACAATGTAAACATGTTAATATCAATTAAATTTAAAACGAAAAAGATAACTAACATTATTGCACTTATTTAACACCAAAAAAAGGCACAGACGAAGCAAATTCCCGAGAAAAAAAATCACAGCAAGCACAAACCTATATGAACCTCAATAAATCTTTTCTTGTGAAAAAAATACACGACACTAAAGCTGGGTGTCTTACAAGACAGTACTTGTAAACATCTGGCACGTCTGCACTGTGGACAGGAACACTGGCAATTACAGAGCGAAGAGACATCTGCGTCGGTTGCCTTATATGCAATAAAGTAGTAAGTGTACACGAGCCACGAACTACGCGACGCGCGCTACACGAACGCGGTACTTTGATATTTTGTTTAAACTACATTTGTGTGGGTCGGCCTGTTTTGGGAGTTTACTGATAATGTTAAGTCGAAGTGTGATCTATTAGTTTTGTTCTTTGATACTAGTATATAAGTAATCACTTTCTTGTTATCAGTGTCGTGTTAACATCAATTAATGTTGTAATCTAATTCTTATTATCAATTTCAACCCCAAATAATTTTGTTAACCTTGTTTATGTTTGACAGTTACTGTAACAAAATAGCGTAAAATAAATAAAATGAGGTATTTAGCTGGTAAACGAGCGGACAGATCACCTGATGGTTAGCTATCGCCCCCATCCATGGACACCTGAAAGATCAGAGGCGTTACAAGTGCATTGCCGGCCTTTTGAGGGTTAGGAATGTAGTTGGTTTTAGTAGGCCTTAGAGCGTTTTATAGTTATACTCAGAAACAAGTCTGTATCGATAACTTGGCATAAATTGAATAAACATGGCGGACTTTTCAAGCAACGGCAAACATAACTCTACAGACGATTACTATAAAGACTGTCCTGAGAATAAACATAAAAGAGTTAGATTTCGTCTAAAGAACTTGTTATCTTTTTCATGTAATCTTCAAAAGGAATAACTTCAGTCCAATCTGATCGCTTTTAATGATTTGTACAAAACATAAAAACAGTACGGATTCAAAGCTTTGTAGTTAGATATTTTTGTAAACCACCCAGGACACAAAATCATCATTAAAGAGTACTTTATTTCTTTCAAAGGAATAACAAAACAAAAAATTATTCATATTTAACCCATATAATAATAATCACAACGTTACATCACTTTTCAGAAATCATGTCAAGAGTTCCATCGTAAATCAATTTAACATTCGATATGTTTCTTTATGACGTAAGTCGGTAAACGAGCAACGGACTGTATGCAATTGTGGCTGCACAACGAAACACAACGCAAATGTTGTTTCACGTCGGTTTTCTGTGAGCCCGTGGTATTACTCCGGTCGAGCCGGCCCATTCGTGCCAAAGCATGGCTCTCCCACCGTCGGGGATCGCGAGACGATCTCCGGCCACCGTAAGTGCGGGTCTGCGGACGGCGAGCAAGGGTAGCTCACCGCCCGAACAGAACCAGACCCGTGCTCAAAGAGCCATCAGACCACCACAGATGGGGCCCAGTAGGGCTGATGCCTGATCCGGAGCTGCGGACTACCTAGCGGGTTTACCGGGGCTCCGGTTCGAAAAACAGGAGTAGGAACGGGGTGGTTTTAGTCAGTAAGAGTCTGACACTCCCTCTCGCCTCGCCCAAGGCGAGAAAAGTCAAAGGATGATTTTTCCCCCTCAAAAAAAAATGGCTCTTCCACACTTAGTATTAAAATGGAATCGAATACACCAATAATAATTAATTAATAATTTACCGATTCTTAATCCGATTCGAGATTTTAGTCACCTTAATAGTCTTACTTGTGGCTACGCAAACAGTGAAAGCGTCAATTTACCGTTAATCCAATACATATTATATTCAAACAAAGGATATTTATAAAGATACAAGTATCAATCAATATTCAAATGACCAAACCAAATTCAAAAACACATCACTTGGCTTAGAAAATGGACTTCATGCGTAAGGCGGAGAAAAAATCATCAGGGAGTTCATAGATACCTACAATGAACTTCAATATTTGTATTTGTAAGTAAAAGTTTCTATTTTGATACTTCCACCCACGCTCTATTTCGTAATAGGATTAAAAGCGTGAAATAATCCTTTGTTGTTTCAAAAAATTTTGTTAATGGATTTTGTTCAATATGTGAAAGGCGGAAAGACGAATATAGAATACAAAAAACAATTTAAATATGTTCTGTTGCTTCATGAAGATTTTGTAATTATAAAATCTACGTACATAATATCAGAGATCTTTTTAGATTATATTAAAGATACGGAAAAAAAATTAGAAAAAGGTTTAAATTAAACTGTTCCATAATTTGAAAAAGATATAATTATGAAGCGCCCTTAACAATAATGAACAATAATGAATGTGTTGATGGCTGTTAATGAAGCGAAAGAGACATGTAAGATTCGTAGCAATTGACGTTCAGTCATCTTTGCATAGTCCTATAACAGGCCGGCGTATTTTAAAACTAATTTGATATTTGTTACAAGAACTCAACAGTTTGATATCAACAGTGATATATCCAAGTCGAGACTAAAAAGTAGCGAAAGCGACAGAAATTTACACAAATACTAAGAAACAGTGACTGACACAGCTCCGAATCTCCTCCTGCACTCAACAAAAAAAGACATTAGAATTCCCTCGCGAAGCTCTGTCGTATATTAGAACAAATTTCAATGACGATTTCATTTGTCTAGAACGTAACCTGATTTATTATTGTGTCTTTTTTTCTTTATTTTTTGGTAAAGTTGATTGTTTTGTAAAGGAAATTATTTTGTTAAGCTCTAGCAACTTGCTTATCCTAAGCAAGTAATACTTTTTATTTGAATTGTTAGTGAATTTTGTGAGAAATTGCCTCAATGAGCATTTTAATAATGACCAAAACTATTTTTGCATTGCATATTATTTTTCAATTAAGATATTACTTTTTCAGTTACAGTTGCTATTTTCTTTCAGATCCTGTTTCAAGATGAAGGCATCATCCTCAAGCCTGGCATCCAGTTTATTCCCAAAGGAATATGAAGTTCGTTTCAGTTAAAAAAAATGTTTCCAATAATAATTAAGTATACACGACATGATTGCTAATAAAAATGATTACTCATAACTTCTACAAACCAAAACAATACAACCAACATGAATAATAAGATAGTACCCTCCATGATTGCACTATAGCAATAAAGATCAAATCTAATATTAGTTTGAAATGTAACATTATTAAACCGTCAACAAAATTGTGAAACTGACCATTCATTGGAAATTCTGACCGCAACCAGCATCGCTGATCCAATTATCTTTGCAAACACAAATAACACCTCAAATTCTATCTAAATCGGTATTCGATATTGCATTAATACTAATTTTGGATGCTAAACAAATGTCACAGAAAATAATCACGTTAAACGCATTGTGTGAAACTGTTCTGTCTCATTTTGCGATGAATTTCATTATTTTTGTCAATTGATTGACACAACTGTGCAATTTACACATTATGACAAGTTTTGGTGGAAATGTTAATCACAATTGACATTTTTATAATAACTATCGTGAGACATATTAAATTAATTAAAAATCACGGCGCAACATCGCCGCGTCTGCGAACGCTGCTCATGAAGAAGAGTATCTCTGTGACTCGAAACTAGTAGAACTTTTCTCCACATCTGACATACTCACAGATATTGGGTTTTGTCACTTCATACATGGATCCTCTTGATTAAATATTTATTTCTTTCAGTTTTCACTTTTACGTCATGTCCTGGAGGAAATCCATCCATATTTTGTTCTGTTTGTCATACTCTATGTTTCTCATGTTATCCTTCACTTACCACGATGACAATCTTTTTCTTTAACAACATTTAAAATCATACAGAGGCAAAATGTAGCAGATTCACAGTTACATATTAAAATAATGACATTCAAAATGATTTTATTTTAATATCGTATCCATTTCATCCTTGTTCCACTACGGTCTTAATTAATAATTAAAGGAGCGATGAAAAAAAATATTAAGCCGACGGATCGCAGTTTCTTTATTAAAGTGAAACTATTAAAATTTCCCTTTTTGTTGCTTTATTAAAAAGTTTAAAACATGTTGGCGAGCGTTTACGACGCTCGCTTGAGGTTACTGAGTTAAAAGTTTGTAAGGATGGCTCACGGATAAAAGGTGTAGATGCTGAGTTGTAGCTTGCTTCGTGAATTTCGTTACAAGTTATAAAAAGATACACAGAACGTTGGTTAGTCTTTATTGCAGGATGGTTTAATAAAGATCGTCTAGCAAAATATTGTCTGAATCTTCGCAGTACTTTTATATTTACGAAGTGCTAAACTCATTTGTATACTAAGCTGTGTATAAAAAAGCAAGTTGTATGTTACATAATAAATTCTTTTAAAACATATTAGTCATATCTTACGAAATCAATTACTTATGATATCTAGTAATACTTCCATGCTCCCTAAGTAAATTATAATAGAAAGCTAAAAATATTAAAAGTAACTTTTGAAAGTTGAAAATTCATACGTAATTAACACCTACACATTACCTCGCAAGTCACAACCGATAACAAATACGTTTAAGTTAGCTCCTACGTAACATAATACGAAGATAATTTTCTAAGTCGAATAAACTTTGTAACTTTTAACTTTTCACCAAGTCGCTGTTCTCGAATTCACAAAGGTACTCTGTGTATCAAAGACTGTTTTCACAACGATCGATTATGGACTTATTTTTCAATGAGCTAAGGATGGTTTTTGCTCGCTGTAATTTTCCAGTCTTACTGAGTGTACGTAAGTTTTGGAACAGAAGTGTAACTAAAGAAAACGCTGAAAGTTTAAAAAAAGAACACCCGTTCTCGTATGTTCCCTGGAACTATTAAATTTCACATTGAAACTGCTTACGAAAAGAAAATGCTTCTTTTACTGTATTCCTAGTATTTAGATTTCAGTCAGTTTCAATTATGTCTGTATATTTTTTAATATCCATTCCCAGAAAGATATTTCAGTCTATCCTAAGAAATGATTTTAAAGTCAGGATTAATAATTATTGAATAGTCTTGTAAATACATAGTAATCATGGCAGGCATATGTGGGATTAAGCAAAGCTCAATTAAAATTTTCTTTTCCATTCGATAAGTTCAACTTATAGAATGTTTAAAGATTGTATTAATGAAACCTTAAAATATCGTTTTAATTAAAGAAACTGAGTATTTGACTTTACAGTTATATTTTGTGTACACTCATATAAGTTATTTACTTGATGGAAAATATTAGAAGAATCCATTAGACAAATTAATTACTATTAGTGGCATTCAATGTTAGGGAAGTGCGGAAGAAAATATCTTCTATTGATGTTAAGATAAATGCGATATTTCTTAATATATTTTATTCATAATGTACCTTCAAGCTACGACGTAGCAACGGCGTAGTTAATGCTACGCCGCGTAGCAACCAGATGGAAATGTTCTATACGGAGAATTTCTTTATATAAGTAAATTGTTTATTTTTCATTAAGATTTTGATTGAAACGGTTAGTCGAATTGTTAAATTTTGGTATTTTTGGCAAGCTTGCATAAGAGGAAAAATATTTCTTTCATTTACTAATTCTTAGTGATTACATAATCAAAGGATGTATTGATATATTATATAATTTCTTTTGTCTTAAGAAAATACATTAAGTATTTAATTCTTCCACCAACATTTGTTTATCTAAGCTCTTATTTAAAAGAAAGATATAAAAAAAACAACTATTTAAATAACAAAAAGCCAAAAAGTCATTACAAAGATACAATGTTTATAATTAGATTTTTTTTATAATTTGAAGGTGTAAGTTCTTTTCGGTGAACAAACTTAACTTTTAATTATAACTTATTTTCAAAGTAATCCAACTTTTTTATTTTTTTATATTAAAAGTTTTACGAGACACTTTTGGAAAGCATTTGCATATTCAAATTAGGATGAGGCCAGCCACATTTCAAGGTCAAATGTAACCAAAGCTAGCGCGTGAAATAGCCAGCCTTTGTACATCATTACCTAAAGTTGGAGTTTCCTCTTTGTCATGTCTTTGTCATTTTTCATAAACGAAATATCAAAAATGGAACATAACAAATATTATCAAAGTGCCTCGTCGACTTTAATTTAATTTTTGAAGTGTCCTTTTATTTTATTAATTCAATTATAATAGAAGATTCTTTATTATACAGTGTTTCACAGAACGATCATATAAATCATCATTAAGGAACAAAATAGTTTACTCAATCACACATTTAATATTTTGATGTTGCTTGTAATTATATATACTGTTAATCAATTCATAACTTTATTAGAAAAAGCTATGAAGCAAATACACAGGAGATGTTATAATTTCCTTTTAACATGATGCGTAACAGTTCACAGGAAGCGCGGGACATTACAAACCACAACCCTCTCTATTTTCCTACATATACAAACCATACTACAAACACGTTGCAATCGTCCACATTTTAAAATACCACTTTCTGAGCTCTTATGATCTACCTTTTTACTTATATCACAATGCACAATCACATTATGGCATCTTATCTTTATACTTACTTCCTAACTTCCGGGCTTCCACGACATCATCTGACAAAACCTACACTTGTTTAAACTAAACGGTAATTCGCCTGTTTCAAAGGCTTGAATATTGTATAGTTTTATTTTAAGAAAACTAGGGTAGCCCCAGTTTAGAGCTGTCGATTCTCAGTGTTCAGGATTGCTATTTCCATTAGTGCTGTGTAGTTTTGTACATACCTCTCTTGTTAAAGTAGGCTATTTTAACAAGCACGGGTTTAAAAAGTGCAACAGTAATGTTTATATAAATAATACTACTTTTAATTAGATAATTAACAGAACTAATTTAGTTCGAATTGAGCCGACTAGATTTTTTAAGGGGAAAAATCATACAATGACTTCTCCCGCCTTGGACGAGGCGAGAGGGAGTGTCAGACTCTTACTGACTAAAAATTACCCCACTCCCACTCCCACTCCTGCTTATCAAGCCAGAGCCCCGGTAAACTCGCTAGGCAGTCCATAGCTCCGTATTTTATCCTAGATAGACTAAAAATCTTTTCTGGAAAAGAAACTTGCGAATTTCATCGAATCGCTACAGAATCTAATTGGAGTAAAAAGTACTTTTTTCCTCAATTAGCTATCATATCCAAGACAATAAAGTGCCTAAGAACAAGATACGCTGTCATCGTTAAAAGTTCAAATTACAACGAATGTCGACCTTCCTAAAACAGATATAATTCATAGAGTCGACGCATAAGTACCTTCTTCAATAAAATCAACGTGAGATGTTTTCAAAACGAAATTGAGTTCAAAGAATGTTATGAAAATCTACTTGAGTATTATTCCAGGCTAATGTAGGCAAGATATAAACGTGGGAAGGTATTCCGTAAATTACATTATCAATGACAAAAAAACGTATCATTAAATTCATACGCCTACGAAAATCGTAGTCGTACTACGCGGCTACGAGTTTCGTAGCCAACGCTACGGGGGTAAGAAAGCACACTGCTAGTAAACAACGTATCGTATATTATTGCAGATAAGGCCTATAATAGTCCAGTAGCTTCAACTAAAAATTAAGAGGCCAGAAGACGGTAATGTAGTGTAGCGGAGTAAGCAGGAAATAAGATAAGGAAGGAATTAACTTCAGGTATAATACGGGCGCGCGGGGTGAAAGAAAATAAAACATAAAAATTTTGACATGGAACAAAATTAAGACTACGAGAATAATTTTACATAAAAATTAGCATAATGTAACATCACGTTTATTTTCGCAGTAGAGTTTGCATAGGTGTATATTTGTATAATTAAAATGAAAAGTGACTTTAATATGAGAGAAAATAATTAAGATTTTTGGTGATATACTTATATCTTTGTTTTTGTTTCATTGATAAACTTAATTTTCTGTGTAGCTTCATAGTACTAATTCTATTTATCAGTTCCATATGTATATTACAAGATGAGCGGCACATTTCGTTGTTCAGATAGAGAAGAAGAGATAGAAATAGTATACCGCTTGTAGTATCAGAACCAGCGTGGCAATTTTTCTGAAGCCACGCCCAAATTAGCACATCTTTAGGATAATTATAATATGTCACACTAGCAAAATCTATCTGTGACTGGTCCGTGGTAAATAGCCTTTAAATCAGCCGTCACCACTTTGAAAAAAACACATTAATTACATATAGAGTTGACTCTTGTCTACTAATTTTAAAATTAAGAATCTTATTTTCAATGCAACATAATTTCAAGTTCTGCTACTCGACGCTAGATGTCACTATCATAAATGCGTTCAATTACGCTGTATTGATCATGTTAAGGTTGACATTTGTCTAACGAGCTACTTTATCGCTTGTATTTTCTCTAGTGTTGTTTCGATATCGAAAGCTTACTTATCGATATAATTGAAATGTTCAACACATTTTAATACTCGTATACATTATAATATTTTATCAGATTTCTGTAGGAATAAACATCTTTCCTTGTAAAACTGTAAATATATATTTTTTTCTTTTCTAAACTATAATTTTAAAGAGATAATAATTGAAGGATTTAGATTTGTTAGTACACAGAATAATAAAGTAAGTATACATGTATTTGAAGTAAGCAGCGTCCTCTGATGAACTAATGTAGAAAAGGTGTACTAGTTTCAAGTCACATCGAAACTGAACTGAAAAAGAGGAACTGAAATCTATCTATCATCATCATCATCAATAGTCTATAAGTGGCCACTACTGACTTTTTGACTAGGAAAACATAGTAAAGTTTTACAGAACTCTAAAAGGATAGGCTAGTAGTAAATTTGTAAATACTTATGTATAAAACACATTTTTCCCCTTCAGTTGGTGGCCAATATTACATAACGTGATTAGGTATTTCTGCCTGCATAATCTGGAAATTTAACTGATTATTTATAGTAAAATTTGCGCATTTTTTTTTTTATACTCATAATATAATATCTTGTTGTACAACATGGTCCAAACAATTGCTTTACTCACATTCTTGTGGGATAAAAAGTATTTTACGTATTATTCCAAACCATAATCTACCCCTGTTCCAAATTCCATCTTGCAATCAAACATACTCTCAAACACATAAACCTACAATCTTTGGTATTTATTATAGTCCACTGGCCCACCGCTGCCACCAGCTCCGGGGTTATCACCTGGTTGCAATCTTGAAACACATGAGTACTAGAAACAACTTCATAGTACCACTTAACTAAGCTTTTTGTAAGTTGATTTAGCCACCGGCTTTGTGACTATGAAAACATAGTAAAGTTTTATCTAAAGGAATAGGCTAAGTATAACCTTTTTTTTTATTAGTATTCTAGGGTGTGGAAAAAAAGTATTTTACAATTCCAAACCATAATCTACCCCTGTTCCAAATTTCATCTTTCGATCAAACATACTCTCAAACACATAAACCTACAATTTTTGGTATTGATTATAGTTTATCACCTGGGGGGAGGAAACAACTTCATATATACTTAACTAGCTTCTTCCACCGGCTTTGTATAGAAAAATAGTAAGATGTTGATAACCTTATTTGGGTGTGGAAATAACAAATTCACTTTATGTATAGATTATTTTGGAATTTGTATGTGTCGTCTTCAATTGCCGCCTGATAACTATACTGCAAAACGTGTTTACATGTGACATAAAATAAGGTGAACAAAAAATAATTTATTATTACGTAAGAAGTTATAAAAATGAAGACTTCTATAGTTTTCATACCTACCAAATACAATATTCTCGACTTAGATACTATTCTCCGGTGCACCTCTAGAGCGCATTCAAAATTGATATTTTCCACACACACTGTAGCTTCAACTTGCAAAGCTTCCACATGCAACAAATTTCGATTTCGTGTGAGAATATAATCTGACAGTGTAGAAATTCAAAATGTTTTATGTATTTTTACTGTATTAATGTACAGGGAGCCGCTGGATGCAGGTCGCTTCCAACCAGCCTATCTGGAAGTTATTGGGGGAGGCCTATGTTCAGCAGTGGACGTCTTATGGCTGATATTATAATGATAATGATGATGAACTGTGTACCTTAGGTACACTCATATTCCAGCGTTTTTTTTTTATGAATTTAATAAGTAGTTACATAGTTAATATACACTTAAAAAGTAAAGAGTTCTCTTGTATAATTAAATTGCTAAAATAAAATAACATTATAAAAATTTACTGAAAAGTAAAATTCTTAATTTCAATAAAAACAAACCTTAAGCTATGTTAATTACCACCCATTTTCAATGTTCCACTTTAATAAAATTATCCAAATTCAGAACGAAATATTTAAAATTTATTTCGTTTTTTCCTTTCTCAAACCTTTTGGTAATGTATGTATACCTTTTATCGAATTAAATATGTATTATGTAAATGGAAACGACACAGGGAAAAACCCTTGGAATATATAATCAATCAATCAAGCCATTGTTGTATGAGCATATTTTATGTAAATTTATGCTTTTTGAAGAAAACAGCTGTCTCTGTTTGTTAAGTAATCAATTAGGGGCTCAGTAAGACGTCGTCGATTATTATGCTGTCAAACTATTTACTGTAATTATGATTTCGCAAAAAAGAATGGAGGGGTCATTGACTCGAAATTGGTTATTTAATCTTCAGGATTATTTTGGTTCAAGTTATTTTAAAAGTTTTTGGCATGTAATAGGGTAGATGATTAATATATTTTTTTTTATATTGTCCGTCTTATAGATTATTTTAAAATATTAGAAACATGTTTTTTATTTTTTTACGGAAATAAATACTTTCACAGATATATCGATGTGAAATTTCGCGTGACATCACTTTTAGATGCATTTTATACGTAGAAATGACGTATATGCTTCCACTCCTAAACTTTGATTCGTTTTATCTTAGGATAGTTATATTATAATATGACAAAATAAAACAAAAGTGTCTAATATTTTTCATTACCTAACTGACAGAGTAAATAGATCATTACATTACCAATCGATTTTTTTATTTTAGATAACGGATACCATTTTACCAGACCCATGACGTATACCAAAGACTTCATCTTGGCACTAAACCAACGAGCCAGCCTAAACTCTATGCTATTATGTTATGCTAAAATACCATAAAACAATCTTTATAGGTACATAAAAGTTGTAAGAATGAAGAAAGTAAAATAGATGGCTATCATATGGTGTTTGTAAGCGTTGCGGCGGTCTGCAATATTTCACGTTTAGACTTGGTGCTTAGATTTTGGTGAGAAACCCGCGGTTTACTTAACCGTTTGTGGGTAACACCATGTTTGGATATTTGTGTTAGGTGTGTACTTATGGATTTTTATGTATTTTGATGTGTTAGTTAAGTGATTAGCTTAATGATAGATAGAGTTTTATTATGAGGCTTTCATTTTTGTAGAATTAAAGATTTATTTATTTATTAAAGCGTTACGCACAATTCTACATTAGGCAAACTTAATGCTATTGGCGTTAAGTCCTCCAAGTATCTTCCAGTCTAACCTTTAGGTGATGCAGAAAGGAGTATACGATGGGTGCAAGGAGCGAACAATTAATTTCAGTGTTTATAAAAAAGAAATTCCAACACATATATATTACAGGATGTTTAATTTTTTACAAGTTGAAAGCAATTTTAAATCCTCTTTATTAATCATAAGGTATGTAAGAGTCGTAGCAATTGGCGGTCCATTGTCTTTGCCTACTCCCAAGGAGACAGGCGTGAAGTTGTGTATGTATATTTTAATCAATCAATAACAAAATTACTTGACGAAAAAACCCATTTCGATTTAATAATAAATTAATATAATTTTACTAATAGTGTTAATTGAATTCCACTCAATAACGACTGACAAATTAAGCATGTTAATAAATTAACGAAGATCTGCGCTGTCCCAAACCGGGTCCCATCTGTACCCAGTTGTTGGATGGTTAAACGAAAGTTTAGTAGAATTTGCATGTTGTCGCCTAACATTGTTATCGTTGTGAGAACAACAGATTGGGCTTATAAAATCCTGGCTCCTTGTTATTTTCACGGCAGGCTAACTGGTTGAATTCCATTAATGTCTGCTAACGACCGGACGCACTTTGGATTGGGGTTTAAAAGGGTTGAGTGGTTTTCTACAATCGTTCTGATAAAAGGGGATGGATGTTAAGCTTTTAGCGATTTTAAGATGTCCCATCGAGTATATTAATACCGATTTGCCGATTTACAATTTGTCAATGAACTAATCGGTGGATTAATAGTGTTGTTTGTAAATTTTGATTTGTGAGATGGGAATCTTAAGTTTTACGTAAAGATGTACATAATATTTTAAATTTTATTGCCAAGGATTTAGAGGCACTTTTTTATTTACTTATTTTTATAAAAATAGTCTCAAATAATTTCAAATATACTCTTCAGTCATATTCAACAAAAACAAATCTGAATTTAAACCCATAAGCATCATTATTTAGCATTAGAATACGAATTCTTTGAACGTAAACAAAATTTAGTTAAATTTATACGAAGGCATAAATACAAATAGGCCCCAATCGAGTTTATTCCCTTTCAGTTTACCGTTTGTTTTGATTTCACAAACTCGACGGCCCATTCGGATCCCGCGAGGAACATTCTAAACAAAACTAAAAACTAACTTATGAATATTCTCTCCTGTAGTATTAGTGTATAAGCTTAGCGGGTGTCAATCGTAGTGGAGCATGCGCAGTGGCGCGTTTAGCGCGGGCTTGCGTGCGGTCCTCAGTAATTGGCCGCACGCCGTCCAGTTTAAACCGGTACCAACTGGTTTTTGCTCCCTATTTTGGCATTTCGCGCGCGCGTGACGAACTGTCAACGATACGTTAAAAAGTGTAATACACCCTGTATATAAATTATGACTAAGTACGGAATAAATTATTTAATTTTAGTGAGTGTTTCATGAACTTTGAAGTTTGTTTCTTAATAGTTGTAACTTAATAATGTTGTATGTAAGAGTTTCTTTAAAAACTTTGTAAATATATAAGTGTGTAATGTAAGTGATTTATTTCTATATGGATTTAAAAACTGGAGGTGAGTCGATATAATTTTTAATTTAATTAAGAAAAATTTTATGACGACAATTAATTTTATGTCTACGATTTTGTTTCGAATTACAAATTACCGTCAATTATGTCATTAATTTCTACAACAACAATTTTTGAAAACCAAATTACTCTTGCACAATATTTTATTAAATTGAAAATGGAATTCCTTTAAGCTACACATGAAAAAAATCAAGAAATACATTTAAAAAAAACACAAATACAAAAACCTGAAATTACTAAAAATAACTATATCTACAACCATTTACAACCAACCACAATATAAAAAAACACTTTTTTAATGAATACAGTACAATACCGAATACAAAAAGCTCCTTACTGTATTTAATACCTGTGTATTTGCTGTAACGAAACACACAGACAGAGTATTCCCAACTTTAATTCTCCTGACCAATATTTGACATCCGTAGTGAAGGGTTCTCATATTTGAAAAGGATCTCGCTGACGTTTGAAGAATTATATTATTTGCATGATGTAATATGTGGGATGAAACCTTCAATGTAAATAAAAATAATTTACGGCTGCTGTCTGGTGTGTCAGAATATTTCGGCCCATTATTTTTTCAGCTTAGGTAACAGATAGGAGTAATTTGTGGTGTGTGATATAAAGTATTAGTCTAGTTCCTTTCATTTTATTTTTGTTGGAAAATACTTATAAAGAGATAAAAGTTTTTACAACACGTTTACTTATTAACCGCTAAAAATTAAAGAGAACAGGCTATAGATAAAAGAGCATAATTATACTAGACGAAATGTGGCAATAGACAAAAATTTAGTTTCATTCTGACTCTACAGTATTGATTTTATGTTTAATATTTCAACAAATTTTAATATTTATTTAAATGTTTCATGTTATAGTATGTTAGAAAAGCAACACGTTCCATGTCATGCTATTAAGTAAATTTTCGCGATGAAAATGTTCAAATACCTTAAAGCTCCATAATCATTAAAATGCCCAAAGTACTCTAATATACTATATTATCTACTCTAAGTACTCTTCCACATTAGTAAAGTATACACACCTGACAATATTATACAGTGAAACTTGGTGAAGTGGGGCCTGGATAAGTGAGAAAGCTCCACAACTAGAACTTATACTGAGGTCCCAACACATTAGCACTGTATTACCTCTTTGGTGCTGGACAAATCTATTGCAATAAGGAAAAAATAAATGCCATAGAACGTAACGCTTGTGATTAAAGATGGTTGTTGAATTAAACATAATATAGTTACTATTCATAAACACAATTTCTTAACAAGGCAAGGTAAGCAAATGACGTAATTTTCTTTCGTTCCGTATCAGTAGTTTTCACGATAAATAAAATAATTTTCTATAAGCCGTTATGCCAACATAAATAAAAATTCTATTATGTAACTATGAAAAGTTACTCAGAAAATCTAATAAGAATAAATAATTAAAAAATTAAACAATTGAGATAACATCGTTTCATCCTATAGTAGATTTCTGTAATATATGATTACTATAGAAATTCCAGATCCAAATAAGCAAAATGGTTAGTCGAAAAACTTTTAATCACGTAATACACATTCATGCTCGCGCCTCGTCAACTTACTAATTTACAAATGTGTAAACATTAAGATTGTATGCGAGTGCGAGCACGAGGCAAGGCGAGGCGAACGTGTGGCAAACGCTAGGCGTACCTATCACATATTTGCCTCGCTCCTTGCCTCACTATTACCACAACTTTGTATTTACGCAACACAATGTAGAATTTACGTTTGTTTTCTATGAATCTGTTTATAGAATTGCACTACATTTAATTAGTGAATAACATTTATTTCAAAACATAGCTTATTTTAACATTCAGAATAAAATATTGTCACCCGTCCTCTGTACATAGGTGTCGTAAAGCCCGAATGACAGTAGTTGTACTGTCTACTAGCGATCTCTGATAAATATATCTTTTTTAAATGCAATTCCTTTTTTTGAGGGGGAAATCATACAATAACTTCTCCCGCCTTGGGTGAGACAACACGAAATGTCCGACTCTTACTGATTAAAAACTACCCCAGTTCCTACTCCTACCTTCGAGTCGGAGCCCCGGTAACCCGCTAGACAGTTCAAGTTGTCTAACTCACCTAAACGAGTTTTTTTTTAAACCATGCTTCTCTCTCATGTAGAGGTTTACTTCAGCAATCAATTGTCAGTAGGTATCCATTACGATGACATTCACGGAATCACAGCTGAACGTGACCTCAAAAAAGATCTCTTGCGATAGACTCCTATAATTTTCAAAAACAAGCTACTTTGTAAACCAAGTCGTTAGTTAAAAAGCAAAGATCTGATTCAAAAGTAACTCCAAATAATAATGAGCTTTTCTCTTCTAGGAATTCTTTGGTTTCGCATGTTAGCTGAAATTTCGCCTGGAGTATTACCATGAAACATTAACTAGGTCTATAATTATGATAAGTGGAAGGCTTTTTAAGCGATGTTATCTCATGCCGTACAAAGCAAATAAAGTTGAACAAATGTACAACTTGCGAGAAGTTGTTGAATCAGCATTGAACCTCTTTGGAACTGAAAGCTTGAATCTGACAGAGAACAGCAGACAACGGTGCCATTTAAATTGAAGATCAAAATGAAATTCTCTGAATACAAGGAGAATTCCTTTTCATTTCAACCATTAAGTCCGGCTTAGTGCAACCTCGAGGTAATGCAGGCATTTTTGAAATAATAAAAATGCCAAGCGAAGTATACTAGCAACCGTAGGTAACACAATTTATGCAATCCTTTCCTAAGTAGTTGGTAAGTTAAATTTAGAACATCGATCGCCACCGTTCTAAGCGTATGCACATTATTTACCCAGTGCATTGTTAACTGGGTCATAATGTTATAGCCAACCTGTACTTTTTCTACCACATGGCCAAGGTTTCTTGTGTTGAAATCACAATTACACTGATATAAGCATTTATGATCATTTTATGACTAGTACTAATGAGTTTAGAAGGTGCCTAATGAAGGGAAAGAATTTCAAGGAATGAGGTTTTCTTACTTGGCTACCATTTCTTACACACAAGGTAAGGGTGCCTACAACTATTTATTTGACACTAGCTGGGCCAGTAAACTTGGTACTGTTTCAAACATTATTTTCTCACCTTTAAACCTTCCAAAAATAATTGAAATCCATCCAGTCATTATCGAATTTTAGCGATACTAACAAACAGCATATGATTTTATATATAGAGAAGATAACATCATATTTTAATATTCCCACTTCATTATTAATAACAGAAAAAAGGAAATTATGCTTCCATGCTGAAAAGTTATTCATACTATTGTTTAATGTACACAAGTCATAAGTTCCTTCTGTTATATTCCATTCAAACGCTTCATAGAACATTCAGTTCGTCGTTTCACAATTTCAACTAAGAAATATAAGACCCGTAACATCGTATTTGCGAATTTATTTCTCCCGTTCTTTGAAATACCGGTAGAGAAGGTACTAGGCCAATATTATTCCAGATATGATATTTTACGTTCCCCAAATAGCGTGTTTGAGGAAGAGGATTGTTAAACATTTTATTATTATTTTAATATTTCCATTACATTCGTCAAAATATAGGATGATTGTTTTAAATATATTTTTTTTAAAGAGAATGTGTTTTTAATCAGTCTTTTTTTAACCATAAATAAAACTGAATGAGATGCCGTAAAACATTGCTGTACGTTATTATTATTTTACAAAATGCGCATTTTTTGTTAAATATAAAGAAGAATGAATACGCATTATTTAAAATATGTTTTATTTTTACATTGATATATTGATTTTATTCTGAATTTGAATTCAGTTGAATTCAACCTTGACATTACTTTTTAACCGGACTGTATTTTTTTGTTCGGCATTTATTTTTCTCCTAATTTGATTTATTTATTCACTACCGGGATATTTAGTACGCGTAACTGCGACCCGTCCGGTATTCTACAACGTATGGTTGAAATCTCATAGCTTTCGTAACAATCGCTACATACTTAGTCGGACTATATTAAAAATATTTGCTGCGATTCCTTGTAATTGAAGAAGTACAAGCCTACTTGACTGTGTTTATGATTGGATGTAATATGTGTATTCTCTGTAAGGATTATTTATAATAAATAAATAAACAACCAATCATCTCTGGAAATGAAATAGCTTTACATAAAGTTACATACAGTTAATAATGTAGATAATTTTGGAAATCAAACAGTATTGAAATGGGCTTAAGCCTAGCCTACTTAAAATAACCGACGAATAACGAGTTCACCACAAAATTGCATTCAATTAACATTGTTCTGTCCTCTTAATAAATTTCATTTGCACGTTGATTGGAAAAGGTATAAAAGAGAAATCTTATTTTCTTTGGCCAGCGTCCTATTGGAAACTGGAGCTCATATTACTTGAGGATCATCTAACCTATCTTTTCTATCTATCTTTTTACTTTCTTGAACGCCATTATTTTAAGCCGGAGTTATAGTTTTAGAGCAAACTAATAGGGATGATGATAGGGTATGAAAATTAAATATCTTTTTAGTTAAGTAATGAAAATATATTAAAGATGTATTTTTTTATGTTGACGTATAAGAAAAAATACTTGAAAATACAATAATTCTAAATCAACTAGACGGACATTAAAATTAAAAAATAGTCATCAGGTTGATGATTTTGATATACCTATGGAAAGATGATGTTGATTATAGGCTTATACAATAATTATCTTTTGGCCTATAACCAAAGAAGCTAGAAGACTTATTTTAACGTTGTAAAATTGGTTAGTTAGGTTACACTCTATACCATATTATATAAAGTATTTAAAGATTTTTAGACCTCCAAATAACAATGGGTAAACGTTTCATTATACGCATTTACGTAAATCAATACAGAAAACTAATAGTTGTCTTAGTAATGACATGTATTATTGGTCATTTGTTTCTAAGTAGGTACTTGTAAGTGGTCCAATTAACATAAATGCTTTAACTTTGACTTTGACATTGACCGTGTTATTTTATATGGTTTTACAAATATATAAGAATTAAGAATAGGAGAAAGGAAATAGGTATATAACGTTAAATTGTTGATAGACTACTACAAAATAAGATTAGTCGCTAAACTGTAGTTGGTAGAGCATCTATTACCATTAACATCTTTGATACTCATAAGATTGATGATGGAGTTTCTCTATTTGAAGTTACACTTTGGAATGAGCACCTAGCTTCATTGATAGACAGACTGACAGACCATTCAATTAAACATTTAAAAAGTGCCTAATTAAGGATAAATTGAAATAAATGGTTTGACATTGACATTGAATTGTTTTCATCGATTAAATTTTATAAACATCTTGAATCAAAGAAACATACGTACATAATATACCACCACGCTTCTCTCACATAAGGGTAAATGACACGATTCTGACCCATTTCTTTCGTTTTTATGACCCATCTAAAATAAAACAACCCTTGTATAATAAGATATTCAAAGTTTCATAACAAAAATAAATATTTAACTAAAATAGAGAACACTAATAAACTAGTCTTCAAGCTAGCGTGAAAATATGTCCTAACACTATTTTCTAGACAAGGCAAATAGTCTAGATTAAAAGACAGAGACAAATACATTTTAGGACGCGGAAAATGCGGCTGTCTCGCTCTTAATGTCTTCTTTCTTCCTAAACACACGAAATGTAGGAACCTGGCTTTAATTAAACTTGTCGCCTGATTTGTTACTTTTGTGGTAAGGTTAAGCTACGCTTGTTAAGGTCTATTTTTGGATGGGTCGAACTTATCAATAGTATTTGGAGCTGTAGGCGGTATTTAGTAATACATTTAGCTATTGACTAACGCGAATAGTTGTCCTAGTAATAAAGCGTTTAGCAATCTTGACTGCGCCGTTGGAGTGGTGGCTGGGCAACTGACTGCCGTGCTACGTGTCGCGGTTTTGATCGGGGTCTAAGTGTCATGTGTATGTGAAATTGTATGTTTGTAAACGCACCCACGATACAGGAGAAAATCCCAATGTTTTGACGTTTAATATATAAAAAAAAATGAAATTGAATTGAATGCCGTGGGTGTGTTTTTGTGTAATAATAACATTATTTAAATAAGGATAAAATATATAACTTATACAAACATATATGTTGTTGTGTTCTGAAGCCATATATAAGGACTTCTTTATAATAATTCTTGGAAATTAAGTACTTGTAGGTAGATCCTCCGAATTTGTAACATTTTGATATAAATTATTGCAAAAAATTGGAACATTACGATAGCAAAAAATAAACATTTTCAACAAGTCTAGACAATAGCTGACGTAATTAGAACTTTATTGTGGTTTAAGTAAGTTTATTTTGGCTCGTAACTATCTTTTATCGTGTTAAGCCTGAATAAAAACTATGCTTACTAAAGACATTTATATGTTTTGTTTCATATAGATACATAGGTAACTTGTATTGTAAAGTTTAATATTATTACCTATATTTTGTTAAACTGTATGCAGTCGTGGTGCCCGCTTCTCATGGATGAGAATTAAATACTTTTCAGAAGATAAGGAAGTACATATATTACTTTTTAAAATATTTAGACATCACCGACAAACAGTGAAGGACAACATCGTGAAGAAACTTGGACTTAAAATTTCTAATTACAAGTTTGAAATCGCTAACCCTCATGGAGCAAACGTGGTGATAAATGCTCAAACCTTCTCCTTAAGGTCTTTGGTCAAGTGGCCACTTACAGACTGTTGATGTGTGTGTGAGGTTAGCACATTGAAAAGGGAGACCTCATGATCAGATATTACAACCACTCAACCGAATCGCCAGACAACGTATATAAAGCCAGACTACCGATAAAACATCAAAGGCAAAATCCCCCAGTATAATAACACAATTCACGTACAAAGTGAAACAGGGACTTCCTTTTAATATCAAACTAATTTAAGCTTCATTAATAAGGCATAGCGTTCATGAAATTTATTGGAATTCAATTTTGATCGAGGACTGAGCCCGACTTGGAACTAATAAAGCAGTATAAATGTTAGCAGATTGGTAGCAACTTAATTCGATTAATGGTCTACCATTGGAACTGCTAAGCTATCGGATAATTAGTTTTATTATTTACTAATGTACGGATGTTAATCATCATTTCGTATTTTGTAAAATCGTTTTTAATAAGCTAATCTGAAATGTTGGTTTTGGAACATCATGTAGATAGACACACGTTATTACTTTTTTATGAAACACAGTAATGACATTACTTTTCGCTAGTTACACATGAATAATTTCCAAATAGGTTACATGAACTCACTTTTATACTCAAAAATATTAGATACTTATTTTTTATTTTGTTATAAAATAACAATATCAGATAAAACGAATCAAAGTTTAGGAGACATTTAATAAAATGTACCTAGAAGTGATGTCATTCAATATTTCAAATCGATGAAATATATCGATTTGAAATTAAGTTCGAAAGTATTTGTTTCCGGCCGAAAGTAAATAAAAAATACGTGCCTTTTCATTGCCTTACTGACAGACTAAATAGATTTTTATGTTTCAAACCCTATTATTTTTGCCTATTGCAACTTTTTGACCAACAAAGCACTCTGTATAACTAAACTTTGAAAAACAGTATCACACTATTATTACAGCATGTCAATACAGTATCTAGGTGAAACAAAATAAATATATCAAACGATATTACGTTTCAATATACACTTACATTACGGTAGAAAACGTCGAAATGATTAGTGGTAGGAATAGAAATTATTGTGTATGTCTAATAATAGTGTAGACATGTAGTTACTATAGTGGATAGTGGAGGCGGTATAAAAATGTATGGGGATGGACACGTTTCTAACTATGACGCTGAAATGAATAGGTCGCTTTGAAATTGTTATTTAAAAAAGTAATTGTTACATACCTATATGTTATGATTATTCTTCTAGTTTGATTTTTTTAATCGATTTGTAAAATGGAGGTTCTCAGTTTGATCTGTATGTATGTTTGTGCGCGTTTAGCTCGCGTTAGTCTGAACTGATTTGATGCAATTTTCAGTATAATATTTTTCAGGCTTAGGAGAAGGTACAGATTTATCAGACTTGAAAAAATGGGGGATCACACTTTAACACGTGATTTAAGTATTGTCCCCAATTAGTTCACAGTTGACGTCGAATTTTTTAATGTAATTTTTTATTATAAGAAGTACTAAATATAATAACCATTTTACCTTATCAAATCATTCACAGTTCTTGTTAATATTAATGCTAACCAAATTTGTGCATGCTTAGTGTAAATTATTAATCAGATGTTACTGGATACAATAACCTCAACATTAATGAGGTTTGAAGTGAAATCGATCAATCACCATTCAGAGACTTGTTTCGCAAATTGAGTAACACTTTAGGATTTTTATTATATTGCGTATGGTAGAATAAAATATATTTGGTATATTTTTTACTTTCTTTCAAATTTTGACAAACTTTCTTTTGTAGAGGTATAGGTCAGTTCTGGAACTCTCAAGAATTAACTAAAAAAAATCGGTTTACTAACGTAAATATATGGAGAAAAGCTCTACCAGTTTCAAGCCACAAAAGGACTCTTCATGAGCTGCGAGGGCAAACGCCGCGTCGTCACATAGCCTAGCCTAGTAGAGTAGGCTGCTCGTGCTCGAGACCCTCTATGACTCGAAACTAGTAGAGCTTTTCTCTATATATTTTCGTGAGTACACCGTATTTTATTAGGTAATTTTGTCTGTCAAGAATTGTTGATGTATATTCAGACTAAAATATTGCCAAACTCTTATCTTGATCTGATCTAATCTTCACGGCTACATATACAATATTCAGAAGCATTTTGATGTAATTGGTTCTCAATTATTTTGTGTTACTACTCCTTTCGAGAACACCTGTGACAGGTATCGATTGTTCTTAAATCGAATTATCTTATCGTTATTTTATTGGTTTTTGCGCGCGCCTTTTTTATGAGAATTCCGTAGAAATACATTTTTAGATATTCTGTTTTTAAGGCTATACATTTTTTGCCTCTATCAAATAAGTACTTACCTTAGTCGAGTCTTACAACACTTAACGCAATAAAAGGATACCTACTCTACTGTCACCATACGGTATTTATCTTAGAACATTAGAAAATTCGTTTTTAGTTTTAACTAAAATAAATTTGTATAAGTTTTTGCTTTGAATATGATTTGAAACGGTACAAATTGACGCTTCGTAATGGCCTGAATGTTTAAGACGCCCGAATCTCATGCATCAGGGTGCGGGATTGTTACCAACGGCCAGTACTAATGTGACTTTTTCCAAATGGTGCATGAACACATCGTGAGTAAACCTAGGTGTATAATATCTAATTATAAGCTTGAAATAACCAACCCGTATTGAGCAAGAGTGGCGATTAATGTTCAAACCTTCTCTGTTTGAGAAGAGGTTTTCGTTCAACAGTGGCCACTTACAGTCTGTTGATATTATGTATGTATGTATAATGTTAGCTTTGAAACAAAATCTGTTTTCAAGTCTGTCTGACGTAATAGTGTTCTTCGAAACTAGTTGGTGAACGATCAAAACAGCACTGTTTATCTATAAAGTGCTTACATATCGCGTGATGGTACACACGCGAGGGGCATCACTTTACATAGTCAAACACTTGCAATTTCATACCATCATGCAACAATTTTGATGACATTATCGTACTGCTGTTTTATGGTTTAGGTTAGTTATATCAGGTCTATTTAATCACATTAATCACACTATATCTATACATATAATAAAATCGTAGAAAAGTGCTGTCTGTACATTGAAAATAAAAATAAAAAAAATAGCAGGGGTTATTGTTATGTCGATGTCGAACCCAAAAATGTAATTAACTTTTTTTTTGTCTGTTTGTCTGTTTGTATGTTTGTCTGTTTGTCTGTTCGTCTGTGCGCGCTAATCTCAGAAACGGCTGATCCGAGTTGGATGCGGTTTTCACTATATTGTGGGATGACATTTAGTGTTTGTTTCATGTCAATTTTCATAAATAAAAAAGTTATGTCAAATTAAAGAATCACGTCGAACATTCTATGCTTATACCATTAATCTCCGCAACTATTTGACGTATTTGGTTGAAATTTGGTACAGATATAGTTTAGAACCTTAGAAAGGACATAGATACATTTTTATTTCAAAAATCAAAAAATAAAAATAAGAAATAAATTATTTATAAATAATTCTATGTCGATCGTTACACGACTTCGGTTCATGTTATTGTTTTAATTTTTCGAAAAAAAGTAAATAAATAGTAAAAAGGTATGAAAAAAATAATATCAATATAATAAAACATTTAGTACAAAGAAAATGCTCTAACGGAGTATAGATAATTCTATGTCGATCGTTACACGACTTCGGTTCATGTTATTTTTCGAAAAAAAGTAAATAAATAGGTAGTAAAAAGGTATGAAAAAAATAATATCAATATAATTAAACTTTTAGTACAAAGAAAATGCCCGAACGGAGTATAAATAAATAATCCAAGTTGTCTTTATCCTCGATAGATGGCGTTGGGATCGAAATAGATCGCGCTATGGTTTCGTTACATTCATTTGGTTGGGTATCGGCCGAGCGCTTCGGTACTATCGTAGAAAAAGTGTATTATCAGTCGTATGATTATTTGTCTATAGTGGTCCTATTCTAAATTGGTTTCGTTGTATTTGTCAATTAATAAGTTTATTTGTTGGGTTTTCCTGGTTTTTTGGTTAAACTATTTAACGTAGGTTTAGTTTGATATCGATTATTAGTAGTTACTGTAGTTAGTTTTTTTAATAAAATTGTAAGTCTAATTTATAAATTAATTAGATTAAATTTAAGTCGTTTCTTTTAAATTATTTAGTTTAAGCTTGGTTATTATAGCATAGAGGATAGGTTGTAATATAGTTTCTTTTTTAATTGTTATAAATTCGTAATTCGTTAGTTTAAGTCCGTTTTTAAACTATTTTTTCAATGCCCTAAGTGAGTATACATCTATTAAATTCAAACACAGAGCTCATTATGTTGATTTTTGAAGAGTTCCCTGGAATATCTTCCACATCTCACTTTTGAAGAGATCTCGCGAGATCGGGAACTATGTGGTTAAAACCAAAAATTTGCCGGAAGTCACTATTCCACGCGAACGAAGTCGCGGGCAAAAGCTATAATATTATAAATGTGTAAGTTTGTTTGTTTGGATGTTTATCCATCGATTACGCTGAAACTACTAATCGGATTTTGATGAAATTCTGAAAATGTATGAACTGACTTAGGCGATACAATACTTTTTGTACTACGGGAACGCGGGCAAACCCACTGGCACACGCTGTGAAACAAAACAGAACGCCTTTTAATCTCTGAATGGGTAACCAGAGTTCACACAGATATTGTATCAACTACCGTTTACAAAGAACGTTAGGTCTTGCATAAAGGGCGGTGAACTTATGCCAGTATGTAACCGAACTTAGTCCAGAAAATGAAAGATGTAAATTTTATCTTGTCATGTCCTTTGAATGTGCCTCAGTCAAGTCTATAGTTACTAAGTAAAAACGTTATTTTATAATATATCAACTGTTACTGCTTTTGGCAACAATTTCACTCTAAAATAATTCCTTCCCACGTTACTCAACTAAAACTAATTGCTATAATCCTAAATAGCACAAAATTCGGGCAATACCGTGAATATCCCATAAGCATGTTTTCGTATCTATGAATATTCAATGTGAAACGTTATACACATACATATAACAACGGTTAGAGGTAAAAACCGTTAAACTATGTATATATAGGTATATAGCGGTATTTAGTTATTTTGAACACGTGCACCGCATAGAAGCGTTGTTGTGTTATTCAAAACGCATATCTTTACAATATGTTGCACTGAGTTTTAATATTCACCATTTATAAGTGTTTTCTGAATTGCAGTAACTGTATTAGATCTAGAACGAACATTTTGAAAGGATGGATCAAAGCAGATTTACGAAAGAAGTATACTGAGCGGATATGAATGGGACCGTCGGTAGAAGATGCCACTAGATTTACATATATCAACCCGATTGGAGATATATTAAAGAGGGGTCAAATTAAAAAAAAACATTTTGTAATGAGCATGCATGAAAACTGTTGACTAACTAATGACTGTTGAAAAAGCAAAAGAGTTATATAAGAATCGTAGCAATTGGCATCCTATGGCAGACAGGCGTGAGGTTATGTATGTATCATCTTTATACATGTTTTGACTTAAACTTTTGCATTAACATTACACTTATTATCACGTTGGTTAGGTTTTGAGTTTGATTCCCAAAATATTATAGGGGTTATGAACCCGTGACGTCTTGTTTGGTAATCACACTTGTAACTACTGGATCAACAAGGCAATCCATTTACAAAAGTATCTATAACACAAATCCCAGTAAACCAATAAAATAAAAATACTTACCTTCTTACTTTACCTCATAAGCAACCCATTTTAGAATCTATTCACCATATAACAGCGTCGTATATCGCTTGATGCTTATTGGAGCGGTAACCCATCAGAAGTGGCAGTCACCAAGTTTAAATCCCCTACATTATGCAACAAGTTACCTCCAGGCGACGCAACTCCATCCATAATTATAACTGCACGTACTTACTTATAAATCTGCATAACTATCATTATTATTCATTAAATAAATTGATTCTTATGGCACTATCATTAAGGTACTTAGATTGTGTTACTCATTTATACCTCTAATAAAATCGTAGGAAAGTTTAAACTGTAAGTTCACATTAAATATTTTTTTCTTAATACTTGGGACGTGATCTACTGACGATATCGAAGCCAAAAATATAGTTTATAGAATTTTTATGTTTGTTTGTATTCCGTCCGTACTAAAGGGAAAAAGTAATTTATGAATTTATTACAACATATAGGTATGTCCAGAAAGGCGAAAAGTACTGCATGGATTTATTTGCACCAATTTTGCAAAAATAATAAACATAAACAAAAATATTGTCAAGTCGAAATATAGGTTACACATTATCACGCTTTCACTTATTGGGAAAATAGTTACCAAGGAACAATATTTATATTTGTTCCTCATTATCCTCATATCATTAAATTTCTCTAAGTGCGGCAGTTAGACATCAAAGTATATCATATCTACAACAAAGAACAAAGGCATCTCAGTAGAGGGCAACATTACAATAAAACATCGACTTAGCTCTTGAAAGAAATTTACATACAATTTCTATAATATCAGCGAATTCTCACAATCTGTTGTAGGTCGTTGATCCAGGTTATAAGTGGGCTACCCACGCTAGTCGTACGGTATGTTAGCCTCTTCTAAAACTTAACATCGTCGCCCACGTGCACTCGAATATAATATTTTATTTGATATTTGAAAAAGAAATATTCTGTAGACTGTCTCGTGGGTCGAGTTACAAATGCGACCGCCGGGCAAGAGGTCTGGGGTTCGACTCCCGGTCGGGCGAAGTGTTGCTGAGTTCTTTTTGGTTTTTCGAAAATTTCTCAGTAGTAGTACGGAGTCTGGAAATGTGTCCGGTATATGGAACCTACGATATAAATTGTGAAAAGTGAGTGTACATTGAACAGTTGGGATTACGTACCATAATATGCACCTCTGCCCACCCATTAGGGAATAAAGTGCATAACGATGTCATAGTATAGTAAATATTCTATTCCATACAAATTGAAAAAACCGATTTTCTGTGTAATATATACTCCACGCTCATCAATTAATTTATCAGCAAAACACTATTTCATAATAATGCCTAATTAGCCCTTAATTACGGATGTAACATTTTATTATTCAAATACGTTTAACAAAATGCATGTGCCAACAAAATCGAATTGGCATTAAGCCTAATTAATTACTATTCAATCCCAAAATTAGTTTTTAAGCCTTTGAATTGCATGATTAAATATTTACTAACAAATTGTTTTACTGTTATAATCCTTTTTACACGCTATGTGCCTTTTAAACAATTATTTTAATTCTGATTAAGCCTTGTTGAAACGGCAACGCCGCGTGGCTTTAGTGATGCGCGTATAATTACGTACATTAACATTTTTTCAATAACCTAATGCAGTACGGTTGCGACGTTGCCATCCCTCTTTTTCTCATTAGTCGGTGTGCTATCGGGGACTTGTTTGAGTTTTTTTATTCACTTAGTTACAATTGGAAGTTCATAAAGTGGTGAGCAGCGGAGCCAAGCCCTCGACGCGGCGCCACGTGGATGTAATGTCATTCTAAAACCAAACAAAGAAGTTAATTCACGAGATTTCCTCCTTTGTATCCCGGTTGTCTATTCTATTGTTAGTTAAAACAATGTGAATAAAGTCAAGTTTTTGTGATGTAAAAATGTGCCGCTTGCTTTATATCATAGGTTTACTCGTATAAAGCATCGTATTCATTTGTGAAACTTTTAGAAAATATACGAGTTAAGGATCCTCGATCCCTTTTTAGAGGAACTGAGGATATTTGTACATATTTTTGAAACCGAAACAGTGTCCTATAATAGGAATGATGACTGGGAATGAAATTTAAAATCTATTTAATCCGTCAGTTAGGTCGACAGACGAATCAAAGTTTAGGAGAAGGAGCAAATAAATCATTCCTACTTCTAAAACGTACCTAGAAATAACGTCACGCGATATTCCAAATATATATATCGTTGAAAGTATTTGTTTCCGTTAGAAAATACAAAATACGTGTGTAATGTTTTAAGATTATTTAATCTACAAGACGGATATTAAAGTAAAAATAGTCATCTACCCTATTAGACCTCTATATGGCTTTACCAAAAATAAGTAGAACATACATATTTTATGATAAAACAGTAAGAACATAATACAGAACTAATATAGCACGTAAAGCATAATTACAACATGTAGCACAAACAAGTAATACAAGCTCGCTTCACGGAGTTTGAGTACATAAATTGTATTAGTAATCAGCGCCCGTTAATACACGTCAGTAATTGACGCTTCAAGGCTCCAGAATCAACTGACAGACAGAGCAATATTACAGGTTTAGGGTGGTCTTATACCAGATATGCTATGTAGCTGTGCTACGAAGATGTAGTAACTAAGCTGTAAAACTGTGTGACCGTTTCCAGTGATACTAAACTATGTAGCTGTGCTACGAAGATGCACCGTCGCATACTACCTGTACAAGGAAGATGTGCAGCTCAAGACAAAGCACAATTCCAGATACCATGTTATTACTGAAAAAAATTTGAAAAATCGAAATAAGCTCAACAATATTTTGCCCAACCCGGAAATCGAAGCCGAGAGCCCTTTACTCGGCAGTCGCTATTGCGACCACACACGATACAATGATGCATTCATAGGTTAATAAATGTACACTGTGAGTTCCTATTCAAGTATGCAAACGTATACACTATACGTTATAATAAAAATTATCTTTATATAGTTAACAATATTCAGATATATTAGACCCCTCGCACAATATGGAAGTTTACTAAGTACATGCTCGTACTAAATCTTTCAAGCAAACTGAATTCCCAATATTGACTGACCATATTGATAGAAATTTCTCTCAAACGGAATTATTAATTTAATATCTAGAATCTGAAATACGTTAGCCCTAGATAAGTAATTACATTGTTATTTACCAACACAGATAACATATGAAATAAGTACCTCCGCCAAACCAATTCAATTTATTCATTTTACTTGATTATTATATGTTGTTTTTATCAAAAATATCGGAATTCAACAATATTTATACAATTGAGTTGAGCACACATAATTAGTAAAACCCACTTTTTTCCTTAATTATGATAAACAGAGAAAGGAATCCACGTGCCCGATCATACACGAGTGCCCTTACCAAGTACTGGCATGCATCTAACCTTTTTGAATAATTCATTAATAAATGCTACCACATGCTCTCTTTGTAAACCAAATAAAAAGCTTGTTACACATTCACCGCAAAATGTACTATGTAGGTATGTGTGTGCAAGCCTTTCTTTTGTGAAATTAATTCAGGACACATTATCACATGAATAAACTACTGATTTGCCAGTTTCCGGTCCTTTTAGACACGATAATATATAACTATTCCCCCATGCCCTTGAAAGCGTCTGGTGGCCGACCCCGCCCTGTATTTTGTGGGCAACGTGCGTGTTCATACAAAATATTAGCTGGTAAACTTGCAACACGCGAACTGACCGACTAGCAGGCTATTGTTGAAGATTAAGTAGGTGACACTTGGCCACGACAACAGCGGTTCTCACGACACCTGCTATAAGTTAGGTCACTCTTTTATGGTCATTTAGAATTGATTTTTATTCTGTTTATAACTATGTATTGTACATAAATATACATATACATATGTACCCATGTGAAAGGTTGTGATGTGTTTAGTCTGTATAGTGTGTAGCTATCTATGCTCTTAGCAACTACTAAATGAGTTGGTATGTAGGAAAGAATCCTTAAATTTACATTTCAGTTAATCTACCTATTGATTGAGAAATTGAGCTATTAAGACTTAAATGTGTTTCGAGGCAGGCCACGTGACACCGAGCCGCGAAATACAATGCTACGCATTGTCACATCGTGTGACCTAAATCATTAAATGCATAATTTATTATGTATTTATAGTATTTTTTACGTTTTAGTATAGTATTATTGTATTAATATGGGTTTTCGTTGCCTGATATAAATTAATAAATGAAAAAAAAATGGAGAATCGTTTGTTCAGGAGGAACATAGTTTCTTAAATACCTATGACACGTCTTAATAAAATGCTATATAATGAAAAAGAATATGAAATTACATGAACTTACGTACATTTCAAGGGAGGAATATTCTATTGAATAATAACACAAAAACACACCAAAACCTGACAATAATATTGTCAATCATTTCTCTTTTTCCAAAAGAATGATAATAATTTATTCTGATGAAGGTTTGACAACTCGTTTCAGTTTTATTCGGACGCGAAATCGAAAAGGATTGTGATATATGTATAATGTGTACTTATGTATATAATTTCCTATCTTATATGGGAAATGATGAGTGATGTTTTATACTTTATTATTACACTATTAGGTACGTAATCTTCTAAATCGTCAATTTGGATATATAGAAAGTAATCAATAAGTCTAAGATCTATCTTGGTATTATTAATTACTATTACATAAAAAACAAGTGTACACAAGTTTTTTTTTTTGATGATTCCCAATTTTGTTAGACTTAGGACAAGATCTCAGAGATATACCCTGACTTAAATAAATAGAGGCGGAAAAAAGAAAGCGATTCTCTTTAAAAAAATCAATTACCGGTAATAAGAATAGAATCATTGACTCCCAGAAAACCTTTAAAATACCAAGTCTGTTTTGTTAACAATCAAGAGGAACTTTTGCTAAGTGTAACAAAATTAATACTTGACTTCCTCCAATTATTTACTGGCTGGCTATGTTTTAAGATCAAAACTTGTCTAAAACAGGCAAAGAGAAAATAAGTATGAAAGCGACAGTGGAAGAAACCAACAAGTTAACTGTTAACGGTTTAACAGACCTACTTCCGTACTTAATTACTAACTTCATAACTGTTTTTAGACGTTTTTGCTTTCTGTTGCCAACTTCAGTGGGGTTGACCTAAATTTTGTAATTATAATTTTATTTAAAATTTCATTAAGTTTGTTCATTACTGGCTGCCATTCCACATTCAAGTTGTTTACTTGAAGTGAGATGGTTCGAGTTTTAAGGCCCGTTTTGAACTGAGAGTGATTAACTGTTTTTGTATAGGATAGCTTGAAGAATTTTAATTTTTATTATTTTGTTAGTTTGATACAGTTTTTAACCGATTTAAAACAAGGTTCTCATTTTAACCTATCTGTAAGTATTAATATGTTTGTGGCCGATTATCTTGCATTTGGCTGAAGCGATTTTGATGCGGTTTTCAAAATAGTATTTTTCAGACTCAGAAAAGGTTATGGAGATTTTAAGGCCTAACTTAAATAGAGGTGAAATAGAAAACTTAAATTTTCTTTTCTTGGTTCAATGTTTTTTTCTCTTATGTATTTTCAATTGGTGATAACGAAGTATTCGTAAAGAAATAAGTAATAATAAATTGACGTCTGGAAATTGGCTTTACATCATTCTCATCCCTTGGGAAACACCAGACGTGGCCGCGCTACGCAGCATTATCAAGATCTAGGACACTTCTTACTAGATGTCAGAAGAAAGCCTGACGACTATCGATGAATTTTTAGACTTGTAGCCAACTGATCTGATAGCCATTATATTATGTATCATATCACATGATATATTAGATCATTAGTAAACAGCGGCTGGTCCTTATATACGTTTATACCTTACGAGTTAACCGCACAGTTAAATCGATATGAATCGAAAGGTCTTTAGGCTGTATCACGATTTAATTTTTCAGTTAAGCCGTAAGACTTTATAGACCAGTTGTAGCTGAATCAAATTTAGATAAAACTGTACAATTAAAACTGCACGGTTAAAACGTAAGGTGTGTAGCGTGCATTAGAGTGGACGACTAAAAAGGAACAAGTCGAGTTACCTCGTCCAACAGTCACGTAAGTAGTTGCATAATTATAAATTAATTAAAAGGGAAAATTGTAACTCATTAAATGTCGTGAGAAAAGGGGAAATCATTTTACTTTCCAACTTATTATAAAAGTACAATTAATTTGAGGTTTAGTAGTAATTAATGCTAAAATGAACACACTGATTTAAGAATTACTTCCTTCCAATTTAACGCGTGTTTTTTATTTCTTTTTCATATAAGATCCAATTACTAAGTCAAAGTCGTTTGATAAAGTCACAGATAAAAACAAAGCAACTAAATAGGATATCATCAAACATGTGACTTCCAAAAGAGATCTCGTCTTTGACTTTTTTATTTGTATACTAACAATAATGAAACGTCGCGTCTTTTAAAGGTAACGGGGTAGACAGAGAGGTATACGGCATACAACGTAACACCCACATTCAACCAATTATGTGATGAATGGGTGTGAATCATACACATATGTGTTATGACTCATAAAGTATGATGAAAAAGTCACCTTTTTTGAATTAGTGTATTGATGTCCGCACAAATTCAAAATTAATGATAGAATAAAGGATATTTTCGAAGAACTGGTAATGACCAATTCGCAATTTGAGCCCGAGACCCCTTGCTTAGCAGTAGAACATACAATCACTCGACCAACAAGGCAAATTTTATGAGTGAGTCCGCAAACGGGTGACGCAAATTCGCACTTCGCCAGTTGTTTTAAGTAGGAGAAGAGAAAATGCTGGTAGCGTGAAAAGAAGATTAATAGCGAAGTCATTTTACCCTGTTCGCGCCCGTGATTCACGCGGCGTGAATATAAATAAACCTCATTTTTATTTTTACTACATTTTCTTACTGACTTGTACTAAAATGTTTATTATTTATGTTTTCGGCTTTATGGCGCATATCTACCGGCTTATGAAGTAAAACCTATTTTTACTGACTTATGTACTTTTGTTTAATAATAAGAAGTTTTGGCCTTTCACAGTTTAAGAATTAAGTTAAGCTGATTAGGCAGCGTAGGTTTGGCCAACATACATAGTATGTTGCGTGGGGATGTGATTACTCAAACTTTGTTAAAGCCTAGTCAATTGCTTTTGTTTACTATAATAAGAGAGTCCATGATAATAATTATACAGTCCCTGGCCATATTATTAGACGCACTCTTGATATTCGTTAATACATTTATGTAAGTTTATTGTATTTATTTTTAAAATATACCAATCATCGGTTCATCGGTTTTGATACATATAAAAGCACGAAGCAATCCATTTGTGTGATCCACATAATATTGCTGTTTCGTATCTAGGTTCATGTGCATGTAAAATGGAAGTTGTAAACGCACCCACGATGCACGAGAAATCCTAGTTCATTAGTTAGCAAGTGTTTCTTTAAAAAAACTGAGCAGCTTTTTTATAGCTCTCTGATAAACCAAAATGAATAATTATGAACCTTTTAAACTACGATCTACCAAGTCTGGAGTTTATAGTAAACCCCTTTTTGTTAGAGCAGGCTAGGCCAGCAATGGACTGCCACGAACTGTTGATGGAAACGGTCATAATACATTGTATGAAAATCCGTTTTAATACATATAAAAGTGCTCGTTAACAGAATAACTTTTCATGATCCACTTAAAAAATTAAAGTCTACGTCCGAAATAATAATTACTTCCCAGAAAGCCCTGCATCAATGATTGAAAGTAAACTCTTTAACAATTTATGCTCTTTTGGATTGCGTAAAATTTTACGAAAATAATTGAGGTGATTAACTGTACAATGCATTCATATTTAGTTATTTATTTTCATATCAATACAGTTTCGAGTTATATTATTGTACTGTATTATTATTGCACTGTAATCTGTAATGGAAGTTAAAGCTTCCTTTACATTCAAGTATCTGAAATCGACAAAAGTATTTATTTTAATGTATGCCCTACATGTTTTAATATATGTATAAAGGCTCATAAAGCGTCAAAATAAGTTTGTCCTTCCAGCGGTTCATTAGTTAGTGTAAGTGTTAGTTCTATAATGAATGTAATTAATTGTACTAGGTCGTGCTTTTATAGTTGATATCGTAGTAGCCTACTAGACGGCATATACTACAATGTGGACTTTTTCCTAGTTATAATATGGACTTTCATAAGATTATTTGACGCCAGAAAACAAACGGTGAAGAATAACTGTAAAGGCTTAATCACTCGATTTATATTAATTTATTAGCGGAATCACCAAAATCCACATTGAGCAAGCGTGATGCGTTAATACTTATCCATGTGAGAAGAAGTTTTGGTCTATGGCAATTATGTGTTACAATTAAACCTTCAACAGTGACTATGTTTGTAAGTACATGTTCTGAAATTTATTGAATTGCATTGATTGATATGACTACATATTTCTAACAACATATGTATACCAACATATAGATTTTAGTACTAGTTTTATACGAATACATTCTAATAACTATAACCGCAACGGTATTCAACATTCCATGTGGTATTTGTTATGACACAACGCGTGACTGTGAAACTATTACAACTCTACGGCTTTGAATAACCGATATTTTATGTTTTAACCGTAGCATTGAATGGTATTTGTATTCTATTGTATTTTTACGTTCTTGTTTAGAAATCGGTTTCGTATTTAATATTTGGGTTTTTGTATGGTACTAGGAATTGTTCTATATGTTATTTTACAAATATGCAATGCATTCAAGGTGTCGCACTGTGAGCCCATTTATAACTATTCCACAAGAACTCCTTTTTAAAAGGTCAGAAACGCAATTTAGGGAATGCTAAAGGAAAGCATGATTAAATATTATGTCTAGTGTTGCCCACAACACTAGACATAATATTTAACCATCGATCGATCGATCTTGCTTGCCACCTAATCGTATAAAATACTAATCTAAATCTATTCTAACAATAAACATCCCTACTTACCCCTCAAAAGAATAAAAAGCATGATACAATATGTATTTACTCATAATAAATTTTACTTAAAACATTACTATTACCAAGATCAAAGGTGCGTATACAGCTAAATAACTTAACCAGAATCCAGCCATACATCATAGGAACGTTGCCGAAACATATTTTTCATTCCTAAATTACATTCATATACAGCCTCCTTATCCGAATTACATGATATTTATGTAGCAAGGCAGAGTCAACAATATTTTGTTCTAATAAGGTTGTGAAAAAGGATGTTTTTCTTACGCTTTTTTAAGAAGAATGATTTTGTAATGTGTTGTGTGAGTTTTCTTCTTTATATTGCCGACTAGCTTTTGCCGCGGCTTCTGTGGGTTACCTGACTATAATCTACTCCTGTTCTAAATTTCAACCCGATCCCTTTAGCCGTTTTGACGTGATTGAACCGAGCACAGCGTGGAAGTAGTTAGTATTGTAATGTAATGTGATAGTAGGAATTAAGTCCTAATGTGTGACGCTTGACTTTGGCTAGTGCAAATGACGTCGTAACCGTCGTAGCGTGTGTAGCGGTTACTGTTGCTACGCCGTAGCCGCGTAGTACGTATGACCGCAAAATGTTTGCAATAAACGTCACCATGCAACTCATAATTGGAAAATTAGTGAACAAAATTGTATTTCTTTATTTATTTGGTTAGCAACAAAATAAGCAGTATATTTCTGTAATTCCCACAAGATTGTAACAATCAGTCAACGTTTACGGCAAGTTTTAACGTAAAAAAGTAAAACAAATTGCACTATTTTCCTTAGTAGGCTATTGAGAGCCGAGCCCCGGTGCTTCCGGCTCATATTAAAACAGTTATCGTACAATCTTAACTGCCCTATACTCGAAACTATAGCGTCCGCTGAAAATGATATACTTACATCAAACCATCAAACAAAAGTACACCACACGCGATAAAAAATAAGGTCGAATTTTCAACGCACACACTTTTAACACAGAAAGACCCTATTATTTCTCATTATTAATTTGATAAGAAAAATTTTCAGTATGCGAATGGAATTTTCAACTTTATTCTTTAGTGAGTTAAGAGGGAATTTGTTTGACGATTTAAAGCGAAATGTTTCGTAATCGTCCGATACAGTACTGTATTTAAACAGTCGCTGTAAATACAGATAGGGTTTTCATAGGCATCCCTTTGTCGTTTGGAACAATGAAAAACAGTGGCCTCTTTTGGGTACGCCAGCTGGTAAAAACGAGGCCTAATGACAGTCCCAATATGGGGACACTTCATTATCCCATGTTTTTTTCTGTTTGGGTACAAAAAGATACAAAATAAACGCATAATTTTACAGGAACAAAACACACGTTTTTGAAATCGAATTTGATGCGGTTACGATAACCACTTACATAGTTATACAGGGTATAAACGGAACCCCCGAAACGCTGCAAACAGGTGACGGTAAGAAACAAGTCTTAAGGAATTTAAAATTCAAAAAATTAAGGAATTAATTGTTTATTTTGTGTAATAATAGTTGTAAGCAAAGCTGCTTACAGTAGACGTTGTATGAATAATACGAAAACAAAAACAATTAAAATTATAAATCACAAAATTGTAGTGTTTTTCGGGAGCATTCCGATTACACCCTGATAAAGACTAAGCATTATCGTTCTGTATCTTTTCCAGAAGAATTTGCTAGACATACATATTTATGATTCACAGAAGCTATCAAAGTGTAGTTATATTTAAGTCGCTTCTGAGCGATTTTAATTTATTTACGGAATATTCAATAACTGATACGAATTTCTTTACAAGTTTATATTTTAAGTCTATATAGATTATTTTTACCCAATTTAAAAAAATAGGTTCTTAGTTTGACCTTTGTGTATGTATTGTATTAAACGATTGTCTCGCTTTTGGTTGAACCGATTTTTATGCGTTTTGCAGTATATCATTTTTCAGACTTAGGACAAGGTTTTAGGTATATTACCCAACTTGAAAAAGTTTGCACTTTAACATGTATTGTGTTAAAACACCTGTGTTAAAGTCGTTTTTTTTTAAACGCAATTTTATCTAAAATTGTTCTTTACGATACATTTTTTTTTTCTCTACAGCGTGGTTAGACAAATATTTATTACATAAAATATTTTTTCATGATAACGATGTATCGTTTTTCAAATTACTTATGTATTATGTGCTACATAAAATGATTGATGTGTAAATAATGACTTTAAGTTAGGTTTCCAATAATCTAGCCATAGTTTTATCGATAACTAGTTGATGCCCGCGGCTTTATTACGGATTACGGAATTTGTGACTGATAAAAGTAAGCTACTTGTTAATATCGTCCATTTCTGGCCAGAGGAAAGTCAGAACAGTTTAGCTATTTTAGAGATTAGTCAGACAAATGACCGACGGACAGACAAAATTTGTAATAATAATAATTGGTGTACGTTCATATAAAAAGTAGTTCTATTTTAATATTACAAACAGACACTCCAATTTTGTTTATGTGTACCGATATAGTTTATCTGGGTATTCTAGATGTATATTAGTAGATACTACTATTGACAATATAATTAAACTAGTTTCGAAAACTAATATCATAACTAGTCACCCTAATATACTTTACCATAGAGACCACAGAGACCACAGATCAGTAGCATGCGCGATGTCGCCGCGTCTGCGCACGCTGCTCATGATGAAGAGTCCCTCTGTGATTCGAAACTAGTAGATCTTTTCTCCATTTCTTTACGTGTAACTTACGTACATGAATTTATACAGAATTTTAAGTTAATTTAGTATGTCTCACGATATACTATTATACATAGAATTATGTTCTACATAACCAAGAGCAGTCAACTGATACATTGCCTCACAAGTAGGAGGTAATCTCAATATCTTTCAGATGTATGGATTTCCGAGAATATATTAATTTAAGATTCTAATAATTTAATCTGATACCGTCTGTTAAGCTAAGGACCGATTTTCGTCTTACATAAATTATGGTTTTTGATATTATTTCTGAAAAACGAAATGGAACAGAATAATTTAGTATTACGCAAAGATTAGGTGCTATACTTTACTGCATGGCTGATGGGGTGGCTGGGCAATTGGCTGCCGTGCAACGGGTAACGGGTTCGATATTCGCACGAAACAACTCTTTGTGATCCACAAATTGTTGTTTCGGATCTAAGTGTCCTATGTTTGTAAACGCACCTACGGCACAGGAGAAAATCCTAGTATAGGGACAACGTTTCATTAAAAAAAAACAAACTTACTTGTATTTTATGTTGAACCCTAAACCTTTTTGACCAATATTTTAACATTAAATTCAGTGCAATTTCAATTCCCTTTCATTTTGTTTTTCAAAGAACATTCAACATAATAACCGCAGCAGTATATTATAAACATCAAAATACATAACGCTATTCATACCATATTTCACACAACAACAACACAGATTATCTTTTCAACTTCCCACTTTTATTCAAACCCTTTTACTTTTACAGCGTGATAAGCCTGTATTTGTATTCACTCCAAAATCTTGCAAACGAAAATAAAACATTAATGGGTCACCGTAAAAAAAGACCTCGCTAATTCTCTGGCTACATTAGGACCAACAAAACGTTCATGCGTACATCACAGAGTACGTACCATCACGTACGAAAAAGGTATTTCAGTCCGAAAAAGGCAAACATTAAAGTTTTGGTTGACTGCCGTCTCTGTCATTTTAACTGCTCTGTGGTTTTGTACAATGTCACCGTACCTTTGTGGAGGACAGTTCGTAATTTGAAATTTGCGTGTGGACTCGTAAAGGGAATGTTTTTTTTTTAGTTTTATGATGCCAGCACTTAGAACTCTTTGTTTTAAAACACGAGTGGGCTTTTTGTATCTAAGTACTCGGTGTAAAAAGAATTATTTTAAATGAAATAACGCGAACGTGTTGATTTTGTTTTTTTATTTTATATTGTTGGTGTTTTGTTCGTTGTTATAAAGCCTTTGTATTTCTTGTGCTGAAAGTTTATAACATTTTATAATTGCTTTTAGTTATAAATTCTTTCCCCTTGTATTTGTCAGATCGTTTCTGCTTTGTACTTGTTCACACTTTAGCAATACATTGTCGGTAATTGCTTAAATGAGTCGTAATTTTTGAGCATAAATATTTAATAGAGATACAGTTAGGATACTGACCTTTAAAAGTATTGTATTAAGGACGAGGTGTTTTTATGTGATATTTTATGGATCTTAAGATTAAACCTATAATAAAAAATCGTCTAAAAATTTCACAAACACCCATGTTTTCATCAACAAAACTTACCTGTTATATCATTGACGTTTACAAACCAGAATTTTAGTGAAACAGCTACCGATGTATCTCCCATGCGACCATTAAAATTCAGTTAGTGCCTCTGTGTATTGTGCAGGATATTGTAACGAACCTAGTTTGTCACAGACACGGACACTTGAGTTCGTCACGTCAACATGTTGCGTGTCTCGAAAACGATTCTAATAGCTCCCTACATCATCTTCAGGGTGTCAATTGGTGTTTGAAATGAATTAATGTTTACAATTTGAATATCTGAAAAAAAAACGAAATTAAAAACAATAAATAAACAATTGTTTCTTTGTCTTTTTGCAACAGCCGACTTCCTAAAAAATAAACATGGAAGAGGTTGTCAATTGGACTGGTATGTTTTTTTGTTTTGTGCTATTAAACCTTGGAACTGCTTAATTTATAGTTTATGGCGCTTGAGCAAATAGTTTGGAAAAGTATTTCATTTTAGTTCGATAAATTGGTAACATGCAAAGACAGATCGAAAATGGAAAATCTTTAAGCACTACGCTTATGTAAATTAAATTTATTTGAACATTCTTACGACTTATACAACTTTCAGACAAAGGTAAAGGAATTATTTAAAAATAATAATCAACATTTTACTGCCGGACAACCGTACAATTACGGGAATAAAACTGTTCGTAATAAAATTTATACGAAAAATTATATTTCCTTCATTTCCTTGGTCGGTATGGTATGGTAGTTTTATTACCGGTTCGTTTAAGGTTCGTTATTATTGAATGTAGGTTTCAAGTTTATATGAAAAAGTTTATGTGGCATTATAATATGGCTGGATGATTAGAGCAGCTTGCATAAAAATAATAAGTAAAATGCATTGAAATCGTATATGAGAATATACAAATGTACATTGTGAGTTTAGTAACAAATTACAATCTTTCCAAACTTATCACATCCAGATTCGGAATAACAAAATGAGGATCATAAAGAATTCATCCCCACAAGAACCAAACTCGTACAGTAAGCCGGTCACCAAGCTATTTTTAGTGATATGCTGTTCATCCGCAACACTAAAACTGTAACACTGGAAGTTACAAGTGCGATATCGACTTTGCAAACCGTGCAGTTCTAAACACCAACTGAGGCCTTAGTACGAGTTTGTTTTACGTTGAACGAGGTCAAAACCAACTGACGCCTTAGTGGTTTGTTTTACGATGAACGGATCGAAGCGGGCTGGCCAATCTGATTGGCCAGTCCGAATGAACAAACCAATCAGAGTAAACCAAACTCGTACTAAGCCATCTGTACTTTTAAATAAAGCCAGTCTTCAATGTACCAAAGTATACATCTTCTAAAAGGATACTAGCAATAAAAGCAACCGCCTCTCGATGCCAGGTCGAGCCAAACCGCCAATGCACTTAATTGGATTTTTCTTTTACAAAACAAAACGAGATTGCAATTCTTCCTGCACGTACAAGACGAGGCATATTGTTTTCTCATTTATAAGAAAAGAAGATACCTCAGGTGAGATAGGTACTGGGAGAAACACAATGTAATCTCGGGAACTAAGAGCTTTAACAATTATTTTTTTCATGTTCTGTTAAAACGTTTCTACGGCGCTTATGTACTTATGTATTTTTTTCTTTGTATACACAGGAAACTAGTAATTGTTGATCGCATATAAATATTAGATTCTTGTGGGTATCATTTCGTTTCACGTTGCCTGACCGCGATGCAGAACTTGCAAATATTGACTGCCGTGTAGCGGGTCTGATTTCCACACGAAGCAACTCTTTGTGTGATCCAGAAATCGTTGTTTTGGGTCCAGAACTAGTTCACACACACGTAACACCTGGGTGTTAAGTTGTAACACCCAGATGTAAGAGAAAATCCTAGCGTGGGGTAATGTTCAAAAAATCATATTTTTTAAATAACTCATTGACCAAAACCTGAGCGAGCTGTGTCACACCTCAAAACAAACAGTCGCCATCCAAATTATACACCTAAAAAATATTCACACCTAAAGCCCTTAAAAAACTAACCCTTTAAACAGCAAATATTAATCTCAGGGATTAAAACACAGAACGCACATACAAAAGCGAGATCACCGGCACTTGGGCAAACATACAAACTGGATTATGGAAGGGTTAGTTCCACCCAAGTAAGTACATAGCTACATACGTAGCTATATAAACCAGTTTATCACGGTCGCTTTGTATGACCTTTCCGTACAATCGAGGGTCAAGTTATACTGGTTTTGGGTAGCTTGATGTGTGAGTTGTTCGGACAGGCCGTATCAAATACGGTGATATCAAAGGGCGTTGATCGCGGTCTTTGTGAATTGTTTCTAACGTCTTAACTTGTTCCTGTTCATGTTCATGTCAGGTACAGTTTGTTTCTGATGAAATGTGCTTGGTTGAGCTAGCAATTGGTATCAAATAATTAGTGTTTGGCTGTGTCTTTGAGTGAAGTTTTTGGTCTAGAAGTTTTGGCTCTTGGACTAGGAGAAATGATACTTGTGTTATTTTAGTCGTGGTTCCTAGTATAGATAACAATGATTACTTTTTCAGAAGCAAGTGGTCTATCAACATCATATGTTTTTCACTTGATAACAAATCAATGTAAAAAAATCTGCAACCAGTTCTAAAGTATTAGGTTATCATACAAAATTTCATCTAGAGCTACAGCGGGTTTACCGCAACTCCGGGTCGAAAAGCAAAAGTAGGAACGGGGTGATTTTTAGTCAGTAAGAGTCTGACATTCCGTTTCTCCTCGCCTAAGACGGGAGAAGTAATTGGATGATTTCCCTTAAAAAATAAATAATATATAATTTTGACCCCTTCAAAAACATAACACGACATTTTAACAAATTTTAATTACCAAAACAACAACAAAACACAAATACCAATACTGGAACTAATATAATAACAACGTTGACAGTCATTAACATTTCTATTGCAAATATTATATAATAATTATTAGTAAATATTTTGTCGTTCGTAAAACACTCTCTGCAGATAAACCACAATAATACAACCGCAATAGTTCGAAATGACAATGGCAATATTCACGTTGCGGTCATATTACTTATTGACAGGCTGATTCGAAAACTGTTATGATTTTCTAACATTTCACTATAAATTAGATACGATATTGTTTGTCATTAATATTGTTTGGTTGACATTGGTGTTCCTATTTATTTGTTTTGATTAAGTTGGATTGTTGATGACATTAGAATGGAATATTTTAATGTGAAATTTGTGATTAGTGTTTAATTTGTTGTTGTTAACTACGATACAATGTTGTTATTGAAACTGTGTTCGACATTTCGCAAAAATACTGGACTAAAGTTTTTAGAAAAGAACGATATTGATTTTTGTGTGGACAGAATTCGAGGAAACATGTGGTTATTCGTTATCCTCACCATACTACATGTGACACACGTCGCTTCAAACCACACCATGTTTAATTAAAACATAAAAGATTGCACGTGAACTGCACAACGCATTCGCGGAACCGTCCACAAAAATAAACCTCAATATAATCCACGATTAAATATTTACACACAAACCTCTTAAAACATTCCACGGCTTGAGGAAAAACAAACTCCAGCGTCCCAACACCACGTGTTGTTGGCAACTTGACTAAAACGTTGGCAAAATACGAGATTGTTGAATAAGAAAAAGCGTCAAGTACTGCCCATTACGCCTAAAGGTCACGCACTGGGGTGAGCTCCCACAAAATTGGGCCACAGGTCGGTAGCCCGCAAATTCTATAACTAACCATAAGGAAATGGTCGGAGGGGAACGAATTACTGACTTGCGACTCTTGGACAAGTTTATCAAGAAAGTTAGGGATCGTAAAATAAAAGGACTTTCGATGGAAGCTCCAGTAAGACCTGAAGTGTAAGTGCAGGTCAGGGAATCTGTGACTGATGATGGTACGTGGGGTCGTGCCGTGCAATTAACGTAGAGTGCTTCTTGTAATGTTATGTCATCATTTCACGATGATTTCCTCGGTCGTATTAATGTTTTCTCTTATTGATAGTGGTATTTTGATAGGTGAATAGGGGCTTATAAAAACAATATTCAATTCATGTTTGGTTCATAAAAATTATCATATTCTGGCGAGATCGCATTCATTAGCACAGTCGCTACTGAGTCGGAACGGCTGGCATATGCGTCTAGAACGGTGCCCGTAATGACATCCACCCGCCTGACGATTACAAAAAAAAAAAAACAAAAATATTTCAATACGAAAGCTACCAGAATTAACTACATAGTGATTACGTTCAACCCTACTATTTTAAAGCGACCAAGACCAATATTTATAAGTAAACCAATTTCAATGTTTTCTACTCTATTTCCGAAGCAACAACCAATTATATCGACGACAAGCGTCAAAATTACCGTGTTACGGTGCAATAATTTAGTAACATTTTAATGGGTGGTTAGAGTCAATTTAATTGGACAACCGTAGCCATCAATGTGGATAAATTAATCAATACAATAATAATTAGCAAGGCCACTGATACCGCATTGTGCGCGTTGAACAATGTACAAACTTTAAGAGCTAGGTTAAATATGTATGGATGTGAAATACCTGTAAAATATTAATTAAATAATATTCAACCTATGTAAGTGCAGTCAGGGTACATTTATACAGTACAGTCTAAGCCTTGGACTATCGTGCGCTTTTAAGGGCCATCAGACCACCACAGATGGGGCCCAGTAGGGCTAATGCTTGATCCGGAGCTGTGGACTACCTAGTGCGTTTACTGTGGCTCCGGCTCCGAAAGCAGGAGTGTGAACGGCATGGTTCATAGTAAGTAAGAGTCTGACACTCCCTCTCGCCCAAGGCGGGAGAAAACACTGGATGATTTTCCCCTTACAAAAGCCTCAATACTTACATAAACGATAGTGTATAATTGTATATGTCCAACAAAAAGTCACAGACTAAAAGTATGATTCAAATCCGTAACTTCATCCTTCAGAACTAAATCTCTTCCCGCTTGGACCATAATGGCAAGTGCATTAAACCCAAACAGTGTCAAAATAAATAATATCATACGGATTAATCTGCCTACAGTCGCTAGCTTACCCTGTCAATTGGAGCCAGCTCACAGTTTCAATTTAACGTTATAAATCTTTTTCGGGGTAATTTGGAGCGCGAATATTTAAATATAAGTACATTTTTAAGGCAAGGTCGTCGACCTCTTGATAGACGGTGGGCTAGCAATAATCATTTCTTTTTCCAGACATTTGCTTTAAAGAATTGAGGAAGTATTCTTAATTTAGATGAGGAAAATGAATAGATTTTTTATCAATGTACAAAAATAGAACGGATGTTAAAACAGGTACCATAATCTTCAACTCCAAGATTGTATACAACATTGTAGAAACATCTGCTAATAGTTATCGAAGTGGTTATTTGTATTATCCATTTATCCTATAAATCTAACTACTGGGATATAAGATATCCAAAATTCTAATAAACAAAAGGTATTAGCGATACTTCCAAGAAGTAACTCAACAACGTATTCAGTCATCAAGAAACCATTACAATAATTTGAATAATAACATTTAACTCCAACTGACGTAACGTCTAATCAAATTCATATTCTGATGACACTAACACGCTCGAGCGAAAATTTAATTTTAAACAAGCAGACACTGATACACTTATGTTAATAAAGTGGATGTCGCTCCATCGAGAATCCGGTCGAATGTCGTGTGAGTGACATATAGTAATGACATCTCGCGTCAAGATCTCACTTAAAGCGAAGCCCGGGTTCGAGTACCCTCCAGTTTACACGTCGCCTCGCTCCTCGACTCGAAGAAATTTAATCTGAGTAGGGACAAGGGGAAAGTAATCGCATTATATCGTATTTTTGTGACTTACAAGGTTCTCGACAAGTTTTTGCGAAATCCACCTTTAGTTAAGATGTCGCGATGAAAATGGAAGAGATAAGAAAAAAAAAAATCGTTCGTTCAAATATTTTTAGAAATGACTTCTTCCATTATTCTCCGTTTAATTTTTTGTCATCTTTCGGGTCGTGATAGATACGGTGTTAGTTGAGGACGGTCAAATAAAATATGGATGAATTCCGTTCTATCTAATAACTGGTACTTTAAGAAACGATTTACACTGATTTCGTTACACTATGTTTTTTTGTAGCAAACCTTTTATTATTGAAAGATAAGAACGTTACTAAATAAGTTTCTTTCAGACTTAGTTACATAGTCAAACAATCCGTTTGTTTTCACACCCGTTGTAGTTATAATAGTGCCAAGATTTATTGTAACCTGTAAGTGTTAAAAAATACTTTTATCCTGTGTCGGAGTACATTTAATATAATGAAAATAAAAACATACAATTTCACATAGTCATGAAACCTAGACCAGAAGCAACAATTTGTAGATCACACAAAGAGTTAATCCGTACGGGAAACGAATCAGCTACCCGTTGCCCAACTATCACATCAATTGTGCTTGTTCTAATAAACACAATCTATATTTAATAACAATAAACTCATCGGTGCAACGAGGGTTAGTCTAAAAATATTACCAAGTTCCCCGTCCAGGTGGCTGACCAAAGAAGTTAAAGAATTCCAACGGAATAAATGCGGTTGACTGGCAACCAGATACTGCGGTAAAACTTCGGGCCGGCTTGTAAGATAACTTTCCCAGGAGATATATACTTCCAGATTTTTTATTATGATAGAGTTTTGTGAAAGTTCGGCAATCACCGAAGATGGTCAGTGTAGCAACCTTGGGATATTACGTACGCAAGTTGGTAAGGAGTGCTAAGAGCATGAATGCTTGGAGTACGTTATTGATGGCCTAAGGAAGTTTCTTCACAACAAGAAGTGCCTAATAATTCTTGTGGCTATTTTTAATATTGACAAAACAATTGAGCTGCTGGATGCAGGTCGCTTCCAACCGGCGTGGCTGATATGATGATGAATTAAAACGTACAAAAAACATGCCTAACGAATATATGCTCAATAGATTAATGAAACTATTATTCAACTTCAAGGTTTTGAATGAGGTTTTATGACGAAATAATACTTATTTTTTGTATTTATTACTCTACTATTAAATATTAAAAGTATTTTCCCTTAGGGAAAATGTGATGTTTGCAGGTACACATTTCCAATTCTATACTTTTAGTAGGTTTTACCGTTCTATAGAAGTTTTTTTCTATAGGCACATAAACGCCTGATAAACATCACACCTTAACTAGGATAAAAAATTAGAAGCCTTACCTAAGAAACAAACTATGTCTGTATCGGTATCGGATAAAAATATCTTATCAAATTTCGTAATCGAATCCATTAAATAGTAACACCTGTTTCGTAATAATATTATGTCACGCATATACACTCAGAGGCGTGTCACTAACAAAATTGTTTGTGAAAAATATTCAAAGCTTCACCTCGCTCCTGGCTCGACACGGCGGTCTAGAAAACTGAGACTTATTATGTCGACACTAAAATTATTTATTCCTTAAAGAAGTTTCCACGAAAATTCCCTTCTAACTTATGAAAAACGGAACATTAATCTGAAGGATTTCCTTAGGTATAATATTTTCGTTGAAGCGGTGTCAGACTCGGTGATTAGACTGTACCTTCAAAATTCCCAAGACCGTTTGTACGTCTTAATATTATCATAAAATATGCTAAATCCATTTAAGCGCAGTTTTTCTTTCCAGCTTACTTGCCTAAAATATTGTTATGGCGGTTGCCGGCTATGGGAATTTTAATAATAGTCGCTCCTTTAACCTTCCACTGCTACGTGCTACCTAATAAAGTCTGACGTTGGCGTTTTAGCGATGTGCGAAGGTTTTAAAAAATCTTTTGCGGGTTTACAAGTTGTTTTGTAAATATGTGGCGGGTGTTTATTAAGTATTTCGGTTTTTTTGGAATGAATTGTTATTTATTTTCTTAATAAGAGATACTTTAATACTTACTTAATATTATATATAATAATAAATCTACGGCGAGCTGGCTTAACATGTAGGTACTGGCTTAACATGTACTTATCATGTTTTCTGATCCGGAGCTTCGGACTACCTAGCGGGTTTACCGGGACTCCGGCTCGAAAAGCAGGAGAAGGAACGGGGTGGTTTTTAGTCAGTAAGAGTCTGACACTCCCTCTCGCCCAAGACGGGAAAAATCATAGGATGATTTTTCCCCCTCAAAAAAAAGGTATCATGTTTTTTAAAGTTACCTAAACTTAAAAATGTATTTAGACACAATTATTATTTTTAAACTTGATATTGTGTACTTAAACCGACAAGTCTAAAACTAGCAAAATATCTTAATTGTAAATATGTATGTTTATCAGATCATTTCTGAACATACAATTTTAAACACAAATACGAAGCAAACAATCCAACGAAGAACAAAACATAACTTCCATCTTACTGTCTCCTTCTCTAACTTTCAATATGATTCTAACTCGCAAAGCCCATGCTCGCCAAGAGGAGTCAAAACTCAACCTGGCTTTGAGCGAACTAAAGGCTTCAAAGGAGTTGTGTGATCAACTGTTGAAGGAAAGAGATGACAATGAGAAGGAATTCTTAGACGTTTTAAATTGTAATAAGAAACTGAAATGTGAAATGGCTCAGTTACATACTCAACACACTGAAGCCATTGAGGCTCGGGATAGGCTCCAATTTGTTGTGGACGGATTCAGTCAGTGTAGCATTGAGTACGAACAAACTTTAAATGACAAAGCTCTTCTAGAACATCAGCTACATGAGGCCAATAATCAAATTAGCCACCTTGAAATGATTAACCACAACATCACGGCCAGTCTGAATAACAGTCTATTCAGCGAATTGGTGTCAGCCCGTGCTTCTCAATCACAACATATAGACATGAATCCATTGACTATAGACTTAACTTGTGAAAGTGATTCATGTCATTCCTCAAGAACTCTTTGTTACAGTAACAAAAAACTAAAGAAGTATATTAAAATAAATAAATTCATAACAAAGACTAACAGATTGGTGAAAAGACAAAAGTTTTTCATAAAAAATGTAAAATTAAACAAGGAACGGTTCCGGCTTTTAAATCAACTAAATATTTATTCTAACAAATTAAATCAAAGGAATAGGAAATATGAAACTGACACACAGAACTTACAACTAGAAATAGACCACTTAACAGCCAAGTTGCACACAATGACCAACAAATACAGTGCATCAGAAAAACAAATGAGGGAATACATGTTGGCTATGGATGAGTTAGTGCGGTCACAGTCACAGGAAAACCCATGTGAAAAATGTGATTCTAGTAATGTGCTGCCTGCTTGTACTGTGCCAACGTGTGATACCACCTTGCCTCATGGTGCCAGTTTAGTGTTTCCTACCCAATGTAACAGTAATAATAGTTGTAATAACAGTGTTGTAATCTTCAGTGATGAGATTGGAAAGAACTTAGGTTCTTTATTGACAAATAGTTACCCAGGACAAACAATAATAAATCACTGTATGCCCGGCTGTACTTTTACTAAAATTTCTGAGAAAATTATTAATTACAATTTTGACAAAGATTCTACCCTCATTATTATTTGTGGTAATAGAGGTAGTTTAAATAAAAATAGTTTATCCAAATTTCATAGTTCAATTACAGAACTTAAATTAAAGCAGATCATTTTGTTTACATTGCCTTACAGTAATAGCTTGCCACAGGAAGAAAACAACCTTAGATATAAACTTAATATTGCAATGTATCAGTTATGCAATAATTCAAATATTAATATTAATATTATTGATACCAACAATTACGTTGGTAAAAATGTATATATGACGAAAGATAGGTACTATCTTTCTCGTTATTATTTAAGACGAATAGCAGTGTCGCTATCATATTTTATTAAAATAACAGCCAAGAACTTGGCTAAACAGGTTGCTCCTATTGAGCAACCTTCTAGTATTGACTTTAATAATGTAACATTAAATGTTGATATCTGTAATAATTTAAATTAAAACGCAAGACAATGGAGACATCCTCTTGCATATTTAACAGTAATATCAATCTGGTACACCAAAATATTCAAGGATTTATGAGTAAAGAATTAGAAATAGAATTATTTTTAAACTGTAATAATGTTGACATTTTGTGTATTACTGAGCATTGGCTGAAATCACATCAGCTAATGTTCAATTTTGGTAATCATCGGATTGGTAGCTCGTTCAGCAGGGAGAACGCTATACATGGTGGTTCACTAATTTTACTAAATAACAAACTTAAATTTAAAGAACGCAAGGATATAGTTAGTTACTCTGTTGAACGTACTGTTGAAATAGCCTGTGTGGAATTAGAGCGGTTTATTGTTTTAAGTGTGTATAGACCACCTACTGGTTTGTATGACTGTTTTGAAACAGTATTAGATGAAGTGTTAAATAAACTCAGTAGTTCAAATAAATTCATTATTACTTGTGGCGATTTTAATGTAAATTTGTTAGAAAATTCTAGTTTAAGTACAAAAATTGTAAGTTTATTTGCCTCATTTAACCTCACGAACCTGTTTCTGGAGCCCACTAGGATAACTCCTACTAGTGCCACTTGCCTAGATAATATTTATACTGATATTGTACCAACTAATAAACAAATTATATCATTGCTTGATTCAGATCATTGTGGACAATTAATTTCAATAACAAATAAAGTAAATAAAGTGTCGAAACCACATATTATTGTTAACCCAAAGACTGAAAGACGCATTGAAACTTTCAAATCTAAACTCACTGACAAAATACCTTTATTATTAAGGAATAAAAATTCTAATAACTTGTGTGATGAATTTTTTAACATTTACCATACCGAGTTTAAGTCCACCTTCACACCTAAAACCATACCAGCTCATGGCAATGCGTCTTTCAATCAATGGGCAACTACTGGTATCTATAAGAGTAGGAAACGCCTATATGAGCTTTATAACGAGAGGACATATATTAATACAACTGAATTTAGTGAATATGTAAAGAAATATTCTAAATTATTTAAAAAAGTTTGCTCAATTGCAAAATCGTTATACTTGAGCTCTAAAATAAAAAACAGTGACAATGTAATTAAAGCGACCTGGAGTATTATTAACAGTGAAACAGGGAGGTCTAAAGAGAAGAGTAGTGAATTTAGTCTTATAATTGATAATAATGTAATTAAATCGGATGCAGAAGTTGCAGCTGCATTTGAAAACTTCTTTTCGGACGTTCCTGTGTCCACTACTAAGTCTTTGAATTCATCTCCCACAGTTGCAGAATCTTTACTAAAAGAAAATGTTGCAGCTTGCAATTTAGGCTTCTCTTTCGAACACATAGATTATACAGATATAGTCAAAACGTTCCATACCTTGAACAAGAAAAAGACTGCAGATCTGTGGGGTAATTCTGTGTACATTACCGGCTCTGTAATAGATATTGTAGCACCCGTATTAACTCTAATCTTTAATAACTGTGTCGATCGTGGTGTGTTTCCTGATCTCATGAAGAATAGTAAAATAACTCCGTTATTTAAATCGGGTAGTACTTCTGACCCCACTAACTTTAGACCTATTTCAGTACTACCTACATTCAGTAAAATTTTTGAAAAAATTATTCTACATCAGTTGCAAAGATTCTTTAATAGAAATAAATTATTACATGGAAATCAGTTTGGTTTTACAAGGGGTCGTTCAACAACTGATGCCGGTGTTGAACTTCTTAATCACATTTATGATGCATGGGAGGTCTCGGCCGACGCATTGGGTATTTTTGTGACTTATCCAAGGCGTTCGATTGTGTCCCTCATGAAACACTGATCAGGAAGCTATCCCATTATGGAATACGGGGCAGCTCTCTGGATCTTCTTAACTCATACTTGAGTAATAGGATTCAGAGAGTCGACATTAACGGAAAAGTTTCCTCCGGGTCTATTGTTAGGATGGGTGTTCCGCAGGGGTCAATTCTCGGCCCGTTTCTCTTTCTTATTTATATTAATGATTTACCTTATCTTGTGAAGGATAACCATGGGATAGTACTGTTTGCTGATGATACATCTTTATTGTTTAAACTCAAACGTGGACAATTAGTCAGTGATCATGTAAATAGTGCTCTCTCAAAAATAGTTCGCTGGTTTGGTGCCAATAATTTGTTACTTAATGAATCAAAAACTAAATGCATTAGATTCACAACACCAAATGTTAGACATGTGAAAACCAGCGTGCTAATCAAGGGCGAGGAGTTGGACCCTGTAGATTCAACTGTCTTTTTAGGTATAACCCTGGACGCTAAGCTACAGTGGGCTCCACACGTAGATAAGTTATCGAAAAGGCTCAGCTCTGCAGCATATGCCGTTAAAAAAATTAGAAATTTGACCGATGTAAATACAGCGCGATTAGTATACTTTAGTTATTTTCATAGTATCATGTCATATGGTATTCTCCTGTGGGGAAATGCTGCTGACATTCAGTCTGTCTTTGTGCTGCAGAAAAGAGCCATTCGATCAATTTATAATCTTAGTCCGAGGCACTCTCTTAGGGAACTATTTAAAGAAATTAATATATTGACTGTTCCCTCTCAATACATTTATGAAAATGTAGTGTATGCTCACAAAAACATTAATTTATTCAAAAAGTATTGTGATATACATAATATAAACACTAGAAGTAAAAACAAATATATAGTTCCCACTACTAGACTTAAGAAAATAAGTGGTTCGTTCAGATGTCAATGTATACGCTTTTACAATAAAATTCCCAGCGATATTCAAAGTTTGAGCCTGAATAAATTTAAAAATGTTATTAAAGAAAAACTGTATAGTAAAGCTTTTTATAAAATTAAAGACTACTTAGATGATAGTCAGGCTTGGGAGTGAGCCGTTATAATGTCCACACAGGTCATGTTGACATGTTTGTAACACAAGTTACATTTTTATACAATTTGACATGATATACATTAATATCATTCGATATTTTTTATTTTTATTTTTATCATATTATTTTTAAAATTGTTAGTCTGAGGACCGTGTGAGAGTTTGCTTAGTTATTTCACTTTTAGTTAATTATATTCTGACAGTGTGAGCATTTACGAGACCTACCCAAATGTTCTTTTGGTTGGTATTGTTCGTCGGATCATTCAGCAACAGCCGTTAGCTGAGCTGATTGTAAACTGACACATGCGTACGGCCATCTGAACAGGTCCGCTCATACTGTTGTGGTTCTTTCCTCTAAAGACCACTACAGAACCAACTTGCACGGTTCTCTCACATTATCCTCTATTTCATTGTCTGGACTTTAAAAGAGACTGTGACCTCTGAGTTTGTTTCGGCATTTCTTCTCAGAGTAGTCAGATAGGAAATGCCGGCCTCATCTAGCTATTTGAAATATTGACGTGTAAAAGTGTTATTTTATGACCTATTTACAGAAATAAATATCATTTATCATTTATATCATTTATCATTTATCATTTAGAACATAATTGAAAAAAAGAGAATTACAAACGTAAATTAATGAAGTAAAATATTAAAATACTCGTACAATATTTGCGAAGTATGAAATCCGAAGTATCGACACGGTCGAGACGGATGAAAAATAAAATAAAAATAGGCACAATTCGCTATAATACCAAGCCGTAGGAAAATGCATCGAGTATTTTCCGCAGCGTCAAAAATCAAGGATTTATATTCAACGTAGTGATTGTTTTGAAACTCGCCAGTGAGCTAAAAGAAAAAGTTACGTGGAAGGAGTGCACTTTGAATCTCAAAAACGGCTTCAGACGAAAGCAGCGCTTTTTGAGAGGACTTCCAGTGTCTACTGTCTAGTCTAGTGTAACTTATAGCTATCTTTAGATCTTATATTTACATTCTTGTTCAAGATCTGTTTCTTTACAAGTATTAATCTAAACTTATTATAGCCTTTTGTTATTACTTCCATATTTCATTAACTGTAACAAATGTAGTACTATATGTTTTCTTCCTAAGTAATAACAGTGGAATACTTGGAGGGTTTTTATGACTATTTGGTGGCGTATTCGGCGCCCATAGACACCCGAAACACCAGAGGCGTTACAAGTGCATAGAATTTGAGGATCGTTGGAGATTAGGGAAATGGGGTAGGGGGTACTTGGGCCCCCGGTAACTTCAATCACACGGCGAAAACGCAAGCATTGTTTCACGTTAGTTTTCTGTGAGGCCGTGGTATCACTTCAGTCAAGCCGGCCCATTTGTGCCGAAGTATGGCTCTTTCACACTTTCGACTAACTCATTGCTACTATCAAATATTCCAAGTCAAATATGCTAATCTTTAGTAGAGATAACCCAAAATCTTTTCTAAGCTACACATCCAAACCACCACCGAGGCACTTTCACATACAAAACTAAACTAACTATACAACTACGAATAATAAAACCGCACAGTATAATGGTAATCTCCGTTTACTTGCAATATTTCCCACAGATATTGGGCACAAAGTTCAACCAGCCCGCCACGCTTGGATCATCAATTTCTCTTACTTTTTTATTATAGCCACGGCAAGGTGCGGATGTTTTAGGCATTTCTCCGCTTACAGTTACTTATTCTTTTATTAATAAAAGTTTATGCGCCCCTTGTTCGCCCCTCTGCGTCGTGTGATCTTTTATTTGTTGGAATATAAATATTATAGGTACTGATAACACTCAAAGGTGGGATGGGGTTAGATAATTTTATGTTGAGTCGTTTTTTTTTTGTTGTTTTGTGGGTTTTTCTTATTTTATTTTGTATAAACTGACTGCTTTTTAATTTTTATGTTTTTCGGCTTAATTACGCAACAATTTGATGAGGAACTCGATTAGTTTCAAGCGATACTAGAGGCTCATATTAATATTCATGAGCAGCATTCTGCGACATACGCGCTGCTACTGGTTACACAAGTTGCGCGCCTATCGCGCCTTGGAATAACTTTGGTTCTTTTCCGATTCTCCAACAACTTTTAAATTCCTAACCCCTATAAGGCCGGCAACGCACTTGTAACGCCACTGGTGTTTCCGTCGTACATGGACGGCAGCGATTACTTACCATCAGGTGATCCGTCAGCCCATTTACCGGCTTATACCATAAAAAAACATAACAGACTAGAAGAATAACACCGAACAAAGCACAACAAAGCACCGCTTGTTCTAACACGTCCGTACTACATTTCCAATGACCCCATAAACCACGTTCCGAATTTCCCTTTATTAACTACATCATGACATCGACAGAATTTTACAATGACGTGGTAACAAAGGGTTAATTAATTCTTAGTAGGTATATCTGCTAGTCATAGCGTGATTGCCAAGCCAGGTCAAGGTCTTTAAGACCCATTTAAGTAAGAAAGTATAGCGTACCTATTATTAAAAAGATTGATAAAGCAATTTATTTGAATTTAGTCCTGACTGATACTACGTTTGATGAATGAAGACATAATTCTGGGGTTCATCTACTCGTAGCTTTATTAATAGAGTAATGGTTTAAAATTGGTTTCATTATTAGACGGCAGGTCATAAAAAAACCTGGTAACTGACTGATATACATAGAAATATATAGTATAAATTGAGAGCTCGTCATTTAACATTTGTAGCGGTCTGTGGCTTCCTTCCCAGGTCAAATATCAAAGGTAACATTCGATGATGAGAAGCCACCTATCTTCTCAATTACACGGCAACAGGAAACAGTATAAAGTTAACAGTTTGTATCAAATCATTGTATCATAATCAGAAGTCCGTGACAAAAAAACGGATAATAAAGATAAAAGACTTTCAACCTTGGCCAACGCTAATAGAATAGCTTTTCATCTGGACCGTAGTATCAGAGATTGCATATCATAATACCAATATTTTCTCGATACCTTTAAGAACCTGTCGAAATATAAACGATATAATAAAGATGGTAGTCCCTGATATAGTTTCCATACAGCGGAATTTTGTAAGCAATACATACATGTATACCGTAAAGCATATCCATGCCGATTTGGGTAGGAAGCCAAATTCTTTGATGTTTATCTACCCGCATAAGTTATGAAGGGAAAGGGTTACTATGTTCATAGGAGATAGGCATTCCGATATCGCGAAGACATGCTTGGAACCCCTCAGTACAATCTTTACGGACACATTTTCAAGGTTTCAAAAGGTTTCGCTTATCTATAGTTTTGACCGCGTCTTTGCCTTTGATTTTTGCATTTTATTCTCCATAGGGATTTCTGAAAGTATCTGGATCAGGAGTTTTGCGTCACGGATATCTCCTTTTTGGAATATATTGCGGATTTTTGATGTGAATAACAATGGAGCGACAAATGTGAATGAGACAAGCCTAAACCTAAAATACTCTTGAACTAAATTTCTTTAGGAACTGGAAAGTGGTTCAAAGCCTCACTTAGAACTTAAGTATCATTTAAAAAGAGTTTAAAGTCGTCTGAGTCTGCCTTAAAATATATTTGAGCGAGGTTTTTGTCTTAAAAATCTTTTTACTTTAACCATTTTGTTACAGAGGACAATAAATAAATGGTTACCGACACTAACAACTTGGTATCGTGTTTCCACTGACATTTAAGCACATCTTATCGTAGTTAATTTGACATGCTAATTTACTGGAGTCATCGTTTCTAGTTAAGTCTAAAGTTTAAATTTAACTAAATCTAGTTCGTTTTGGATTCTATACGCTTACAGTTGGTCATTGGTACGCAGTGTGATGCCAATCGCTACTAATTACTTGATCGTGTTTGTCATTTTGATACCGAGCATCGATTGGGTTTCGATTTCTGGTTAATCCTATTTATGTTGAGATGAATGTTGATGATACTTGTATTATCACAAATATTCTGAATCACAAATCAAAGTGTTTGATTTGTGATACATTACTGAGAGCTCTTTTCATAGATTAAAATAAAGTAAACTGAATTTGAGTGACTTAATAATCAGATGCCGTGTAATAGCAAAAAAGTTATGTTAAGAGCTAAATTAAGAACAAATATGTAGCTGAGCTCAGTACAGCTGATAAAGTAAATACAAAAGCAAGCCAGGGTTCTATAAAAAGTAAACACCACAAGCCATAAGTACACATTAGCAGCCCAACCCAGCGGGCTAATATAAATAAATAAAAATATAACCTGCATGCTTATTTATAAAAAGATTCAACGCGCGCCAGACAATTTTTCTCACAATTCTCCGTAAACGTTATTGAGTAAACCAAATTATTTAGCACATTTTTTTTCTCTGCTAACTGTTGTATTTACGTTATCACGAAATAAGGGCCAAAGAACACGGCAGGGGAACTCGGGACGTCATTCCTGACTTTATATTTATTATATTCGCTCCCCTGTACGTTAATAAACCACTTTTTCAACGACCGACGCCAGGAGTTTTTATAGAGCCGTCTTTCTTTGTAAAAATATAATTTTATTTATTTCGTTTTAGTGTTGCGGTAAATTTTTGTGGTTCCTATTTTAGGATTATTGGGGCTTTGCAAGATTAGTTGGATTTGGATTCGGTTTGATGTCAGCGAGTAAAATTGGGCTGGAAGTTTGTTTGACGGTCTCGCAGGTCGAGTGGTTGTGAATGTTACTGCCAAACGTGTATGAATAATATGTTTTTATTTTTGTATGAAAATAAATAATTTTTGAACCATTTAATTACATTAATAACTGAATACCTACTTTTATTATTTTCATTTTCCTAAATAAAATAACGGTTTTAATATTTATAATACCCATAGTATCAAATCTATATACTTTAATTTCGTATAATATGTAAATTTTCAAACGGACATTTTAATTAGCAATCGTGTATTCAATTTCATTTTCCGTTCCGTTAAAGTATCGTTAATTTTAACGATAACGATGTGCTGAACATTGATGCTGTAGAGATAAAATTTCAAAATTATTTCTTGGTAACTGTCATAGATTATGTATATGTGTTTGTGTACATTTGAATAGTATAATATTCGTCCGTATTATATAAAAAAGCTGAAGAGATAAAAAAGCTTAAGAGATACTAATATTATGTGCCATGCTTCGGCACGAATGGGCCGGTTCGACCGGAGTGATATCACGGCCTCACAGAAAACCGACGTATAACAACGCTTGCGTTGTTTCATTGTGTGAGTGAGGTCACCGAAGGCTCAATTACCATTAATTATATACTTAAAAAATTATATTGTGATAAAAAAAAACTCTATAAAGATCAATTAATTTACATGGTGTTGGTCTTTACCTCCCATTTGGGAGGTAACGAAAACCGCATAAATGATGGATGGTTTTAGGTAAGAGGAACATAGAGGGGAGGCGTACATTAAGTTATAACCAAAGAAAAATAACCAAATTAGAAGTAATTTAGGTTAAAAGTCAGGATTGGAATCCAATTCAGTGTTGAATAATATAGTGATATTAGTGCTAATAAAAATCGGTTAGTTTTTAAGTGATTCTGCCATCCTAGAAGGATTAATATAATAATGAAATGAAAGAAGATAAATAAAATATAACCTTGCCATATCTATTATTACACAAGTATCACACATAGGACCCACTTAGTTTTAAGTAAAAAATCCGTGGTGCTGGCGTGGTGCAACTGGACTTCTCCCAGTTATGCAGTCTCTTTTATGCCTTTAGGCTTGCTTCATTCAATTCACCGATTTCTTTTTCATCTCCCCTAATAATATCTTCTGATTTATTTATTTGTGGGATCATAGGCAGTCATTCATGTCTCTGGGACGCTTCGGACTTTAGAGTTCTGGTATTTTCATAGTTTTATCTACAGTAAATCCTGGCTTACAGGAGCTGCAACGGTTTGGGAAGTTGTGAAGGGCTTGTTCCATATATAAAAATATATAAAATGCTACAGTACATAGAACGCTACACTCCTACACGTGCTTACATACATATATGTACAACTGTATGGCTGATTAGCTTTTTGCGTTTCTGTACATACTATATAATATTCACGAGTTTTCCTTATGAAGCTTTTTATCGTCATATATAATGTTGCTTTTGAGAGTTAATATACAAGTTTACTCGTTATTGAATCTTTTAGGAGTCATATACTTATATCATTCATGTTTCTTGTATCATTCATATCTGTCGTTGATGTTGCTAAGTCCCTAACAAGAATTGCTTAAAATAAAATATAAAAAAGTTAAAGCAGTGGAATTGAACCCATACAGGACCAAAAATAAAAATGAAAATATGGTGTTTGAAAGAATGAATGAAAACAAAATCGTGATAATAAAAGAGAGAAACTTGTCAACACGTTTCAGATAACAAGAAAACAATATCATAAACCAAGAAACGGCCACTCACAAACTTGTTCGGAACAGTGGAACCAATAAAAAATCTCACAACAATTCTCGGCGAATTGTTGGAGCCAATAACTTCCAACTATTGTGGCCCCACTAGATGACAAACACCACAACTTTGCCACCTGTAATACTAAATTTCTAAATTCTAACCACTAACTGCAATTTCGTCGTGCCGATCCCGCAATCACAAAAGCTCGATCCAATCTAAGTAAAGTACTATCGCGCACACTGCTCCGTGCTCCGGTACAATCGCGCACACTCGCCATTCTACATGAGGTTTAATTTCGACCGCAGGTTGAAATCTGTAGTGCCGTTAAGAAAATAACCCCGTTGAATATTCAGAAGCTAAACAACGTTCTATCGCATGGCTTGTTTTCATTAGCATGATTGGAGTGACCCCATTAAATATCCACCATAACCTCATGTACTGCGTTGCGTTATTACAATTTTATAAATGGATAAAAGTATTTTAAATGATCTTTCGCTTGTTGGGTGTAGATAAGTGATTTTTAGGTCGTTAAAGTTTAGGTACCTATTGATTTTTTTGTGTGTAAAACACGAGATATATACCAGCCTGATTGTTCTACAAAAATCGATGTGAATATTTTATTTGTAGTCTCGGTGAGTACCTAGCTTCACTGAGAGACAGACTGACGGACAATTAAATTTAGCGTTTCAAAAGTGCCATTGACTTTGATAATAAAATAAATAAGCAAATACTTTCAATAATTAAGGGCGAAATTCAATGACTTGAGACAATGACAAAAGGGAGTGTCAGACTCTTACTGACTAAAAACCACCCCGTTCCTACTCCTGCTTGTCGAGCCGCAGCCCCGGTAAACCCGCTAGGTAGTAATTTACGAAACTTGGCACACACTCCTTTCTGAGCCAATAATATTATAGTCACTATAGGTACTCCAATAAAGTGCAAATTACCATAAGGGTCCATTAACATGACCTTGAAAACACCCTGAACTTTATAATTGACACCCAAACCCTAGATAACACTTAGGTAATTATGTAGATTAATTTAGATAGCGTTTAGTACATGTCAATTAGATATAGAGTACTACCTAACTTGAAACCAATTTAGCTTTTGCTCTGTTAATTGACAAAACCGCAGCTTTTAATGTCACTCGACACATCGTACACGTTTACATTTGCTCTACAACTGAGTTTAATATCTATTGTTCTCTCTTAAAGGCGAGTGTTCTATGATGAAAGGTAGTAAAGAACGTTGGATAGTAACTTTATAAAAGCAATACATAAAATATAGCAAAAATATTACCGGGTTTTTTCCGAAAAATTTTCAGTAGTATCACGGAGTCTGGAATTGTGCCCGGCATATGGTATTTCAATAGTCTCGCCACCTACATGGGACTTATAACACAAATTATGAAAATTGTGTGTATATTGTACGTGCCATAAAATGCACCCCTGCCTACCCCTTTGAGGATAAAAGGCGTGACGATACAACAACTAACTTTATAAAAACTACCACAATGATCATCATCAGAAACAATGAAAGGACATCCGGATGCTCTTAAAGACCCTTCTTTCATATTGTCTTTATAAAAGGGGTGTGTGAAGCGGTCTGCCCTTCTTAGTTTATGAAGAAGTCTTAAGTTGATTGATCAAACACACTACAAGCTTTAGTCATGTTTTTTTTTACGAAATAAAGGCATCGTTATACATAAATAAATATAAAATGAATGATCACCATCGAAATTCTGCACCCCGTCGATTCCCATGCATGACATAATACAACATCACAAATTGACTGTCATCACAATTTGCCTAATGTTCGTCAAAATTTCCATTTTCCATAAAATTATGTTCACGCCAAGTCGGGTCCTGACAAGAGTCGCTGCGAACGTTTGACTCGTGTTTAACAGATTCACAAATTACGTTGAAACTAATTTCTAATAAATCAAACGGTTTTCCTTGCGTATGGATTTTCGCGTTGCTCGACGTGATTTAGTGGGGACCTAAAGCGCCATCTATCGTGTACCAATAAAGGCAGTAGTAGACTTTTTAATTTATTCTCTTTCGGCTCGCACGGAATATCGAACTGAATTATTTCAGAGTTAGTTTTGAAATACGACTTTATGAAATACGAATGATAGTTTTGTATCGTATTTTTATGATGTACAGTATTGTTTTTGTAATCAATCAGTGGGATTGTAGTCAAAAGTTATTGAACGTTTTTCATACAAACATTTAAAGCCCATTAAAAATTGTGTTTGGTTTGTAACAATGTGATACGTCCAACACTGACTACCACTACAGTTGAGGAAAACAGTCTAATATCAATATAAAATACGACTAAAGTTTGTAGCAATCCTATATACATACATAATCTTACGCCTGTCTCCCATGGGGTTAGACAGAGACAATGGACCGCCAAGTGCTACAAAACCTACATACGTCTTGTGCATCATCAAAAGTTTGCAGCAACAAACAAAAAAATAACCAAATACTTTCAAAAAATAAATAATAATGATATCAAATAGCTACAAGCTACACCGTTTCCTTACCGCTCCCCTCAACATAGACGCTGTCCATCAACTATTATAGTATAAAAACATAAATAGTACACACCATCATTATTATGTCAACATTAAATTGTGACTGGCAGTAGCAATCGACATGAAATATAGATTTTTCCTACTCTAATGTTATAACGGTAATAACTAGTGACTAGTGGTCGCCTAGTGGTCGAAATTCAACCATATACCTACGATTTAATTTACAATACCACTTAACATACGTTCAAGGATAATTTTTATTTAACTCAAACTCAAACAAAACTCTTTTATAAAACTCTTTTCATATAAGACGTGAGAATATCATCGCAATGTCTATAGATTTTGACGTTTTGTCAAATACGATCAGATACTATGCATGTGTGTGTAATGTTTTATTTATTGATTTAATGTACTTTATAAGCATTATTTTTTAAAAATATTAGCATTTTTCACTTCTCCTACACATAAACTATAAGTGTACCAAATTTTATGCTCCTACGTCCGCGCAATTTTCGTAAAAAGGTTCCGAAAGTTTTTGCATCACGTATTAATATATAGATTATAATGTCTGAGGGAGATAGCATCAATATGTTGGGAACGAAATGTAAAGACTTGGTAGAGAAGACATGACAAGACGTTCGTTTTGGTTGCTTTTTGCTCGAAAGTGCAGATGAATGTGTAAAGGAAATGCTGGAGAACAGGAGATTTAATTTTATTGGAAACTGTGCTTTGTTGATTGGAATAATTCTCAGTTTAGGTCTTAATAAATGCATAGAATCAATCTAAATCAGTTATTATAGCATTAGAATAAACTGTGTAATGAGATGTCGTCGGTGATATTTCCGAACCGATATAACGATACTTCAAATCATCAAGAAAATAATGTATTCCTTTTAAAATGCCGTCTATGCACCTGTGGTAATGGACGTCGTTGATTGCTTACCATCAGGTGATCAGTCTGCTCGTCTAAAAAAAAACGTCAAAAAAATTTTTGAGGAATTTCGCAGCCTGCTTTACCTTTACATTTTTAGCAGTTAATAACCCCAATACATATGAAAATTCAAAATACACCATAAAGAAGAACATTTTAGTACTTAAAACCAAAATAATAGTTATGAATCAGTTCGTAAATCTAGATACTAATACCAAAACCCATTCAGAGAAGAACAAGCATACTATTAGCGTAACTAGCGCCGCGTGGCCGAACACTGGAACCTTTGATCCCGCAGTGTCATCAAATTGATAGTTGAGGTCTCGATTTAATACTCTTTAGAAACAGAATGGTTTATCTGAGTAACAAGGGTCAACATTGAGTGATTATGTTGTGAACTGGATTGGCGCTGTGGTCAAGCAATCTGCCTAACAAATATTGGCTCAATCCCAATAATTGGTAGTATTTACAACTGTTTTATTCGGGATTAGACTGCTACTGCTTTGCGTGGGGATTTTAGTTTATTTTGAAGATTTTACCTCAGTATTTTTTCAGAAAAAAATTGAATTTTAGCGTATGTACCTCTCAATGTTAAAGTCGACATATTTATTTCAACTAATGCATAAACGGATACTTTTGAAACGTTAACAAATCCTAAAGAATAGGCTGTCAGTCTGTCCGTCAGAGAAGCTAGGCGCAAGAAATTCTATCGCTACTCTTTTAAAAAAAAAGTGTTATCTGTACTATCAGTAAAATTGCATTCAAGAGCGTGTAGCACAGGACTTGCCTATTGCCATTCTATCGGGCAATGACATTTTTCACCTAAGATCTCGTATTAAATAATTTCACTAGTAACTCAATGACGCACCAAAAGGACACGAAAAGCAAAAGAATTAATAATATTAATATAAACACGAAAACAAAAAAGAAACATAAACAATTACAGCCGTTAAAATAATTGCCTTTACCTTAATAAATATGAAAGGGACAAATGAAAGTGCGTTTCTAATTTCTCCCTTATTATCCGGCCATACACACCATAGTCCCTTGGGGAAAACCGTATAAATATATGGTGAATACCACTACGACAGCATGTCAGGTTAACCGTCCAGTGTATCTTGATCTCTCATCAGAACACACTCGTCAATACACTAAGGTCAAGTTGTGTTGGAAAAGTATACTTTCATATGCCAGCCTCTTGTTTTTGGTTCCACAGCTAACAAAACAAAAGCCACATTCTATATTCCTTTAATTAACGAAAGCGTTTCGGATTAAACGACTTTGTCGCTTGTAAATACATTATTTTGTCTTTTAATTAAAAACTAAAAAGCGTCTGTTTTAGACTTCTTTGGATAATAGTAATGTTATCAGATTTTTGCATTTAGACTGAGGTCATTATCTTACATACTTAGTACTTAGTTGCCTCCGCTCTGTTACTAACAAATTAGAAATTAAAAACAAACTATTACTTTATTTTATCTTTTAGGAAACCTTATAAGGAATTGTCTGTTATGCCGTAGGTGCCTTTAAAAGCAATTAGGGTACTACATAGCAGGCTGCTACACAGCGGGAAACAAACTCAGCTAAGCTATGTTTTTATATGGAAACATTTCCTCACACAGCTTAGTTTAGTAGCTTAGTATCAGTAGAAATGGTCACATAGTTTTATAACTTAGCTATAACATCTTCGTAGCATAGTTACTTAGCACACCGTTGGTGAAAAAGTACCCATAATTTCACATACACAACACATCCAAACTTGGAACAGCTATTTTTGGATCACACAAATAAAAATAAATTCCGTGTGGGAATCGATCGTGCGACAAAATACGTAGTACTTTAAATTGCTATCTCCAATATTGCCAGGCGTGGAGATTGTGGCAAACTGTTTTATGTTCAAAATGCTCATGGAGTACCAAATATCACAGGCTACTGATGATAATCATGATCACCAATGAGCCAACTAGCTTCGCCACAAAACCTCACGGAAAGTGCAACGAGTCAGTTTAAAAAGCCGTATTGCAAATATTACATTTCCTAGACTAGCTTTACTCCAAGAGCTATTCTTATAGCCCCGTCGACACGCAAGAACTTAACCCCTATTATTATTATTAATTCAGTACCTAATAAGTACTCAACAACTGTGTGAAAGTGCCAACCCTAGTCTTTACGTGCTGAGTATCATTTAGCATTGCACGCACCGTAATTGGCCCCATTTTTAAACTATTATGCATCGTAACCCCAGGGATTAAAGCCCATTTTAACTTAATACAAAGTTGTGGAGTTTAGTAGCATTGCATTATTTATAAGGTGTATCAGCCATATTTTTATATTAAGAGAAAAAGTTAGTAATTATTTGTTTACGAGTTAATTGCAAATGTATTGTGTTTGTTTTAGCTTAGGTTTTATCTTGCCAGAATATAAAAACAATATCAAAAATATTGAACCACCCTTTAAGATTTTGAGGCAAGCTATGGACACATCATTCTTATAAAATTATAATAGGTTTAAAAAACACGATTATTCTAAGCTAAAACATGCAGACGTTAACATTAATTTTATAAAGTACATTAACCCGTTACTTAAAACAGATAATAGAAAATAGCAATAAAAGGCTGAGAGAAAAAAGATCAGGAATCTATTATAAACCTCCCACGTCTGCTAACCAGAACTTTTTACACGAAGACAGCTAATTAGGGGCAGCGACCATTGTTCAGGCTCGGTATTAAAACATTAAAGTGTATCGATTCGTCTTGACCCGACTACAGCCAGCGCTTGAGTTCACTTCGAAAAGTCGAAACATTATTTTCGCAACACTAACAAACGTAAATAAATTCCTACATTGCAATCCTGTTGCAATCGAATTCACGAAAATCGCTCGCTCTATTTTAAGCGTGGCAGAGCGATTGGTAAATCGGATCGTCTGAATATTATTAGAGCATCTCGACAAATTCCCGTTCGAATGGAACTAAACACGCTTAATCTCACCAATCTAAATATAAAAGCGGCAACAGTTTCTCAGGAGGATTTGTTAGAAAATCAAAGCAATTTTCGCTCGTCAAGAGGAGACGCTGCGGCTGACACGCCCATTTGTCTCGAGAAGTCGGGACTGCCAACCGAACGTTCGACGGTATTTTGCGAAATGAGAAAGCTTTGAGACAGGATAACACCGGTTTAAGTGGAGGTTACCTAATGGCTGCGAAATATGTCGCAGCTTTTAGAATAAATCGATAAATCGCTCGAGTGGAACAACTTTTTGAGAATGCGTGAGATTGAGTGGATTAAGATATCGGCTTATTACGTGAATGGATTGAGAACGTAAACACAAATAGGTTAAGGTTTTCTTTTGTTTGAAGAAAAAACAAATAATCTGTCTAAGATGAGTCTAAAAGAAATTCTATCAACTTTACAGACTTGCCCACACCTCGGTATGTAGGTACGTTATATTGAGACAATTTCACTAAGCCGATCTAATCAATTTGGAGCGAAGCCAAAATATTCAGGGATAAGTATCCATTAGCCTGCATACTGCATAAATTAATTGAAATTTTATATAGTTTTTGTTCATCGGCTACTTAATTATAAAATATCATGTTGAGTTGAAACCTGGCGTAATTATTTTATCATCAACTATGGCTACTTTTACATAAAAATAGCAGTACTTTGTTTTGGGGTATATTAGTATTATTACAGGTATACGTAGACCTAAATTGAAAAAATAATAGTTGTGTAATCAATCATTGTGTTCTATACACTAAAAAAATTCTTACGTTGGGTTATAATTCTAAAAGCAAGGCTATACATCTGTATAGGCAAGTACTCCAACGCGAAAATATTTGCATGTAAGGATACGACACTTAAAATGTAGAACCGTTCATTCTAAATAAGTTCATCAAATTAAATTCTCCTCAGTTCGCACTACTCTTGAGAATTTTTCGTTCAAGGTATCTTATTTCGTTCTATGAATATGATGACTATATAGTAAACGAAAACTTACAGTAAAAGTAAGAATGGCTACATTATGTAATTTTTAGTTGGAAATGTGTAATACTATATTAGGTATGGATGATATTTACATTAATATTTAACAACAATAATTACCTAAATATAAAAATGTCTGAGTTAAACACCAAGGTAAAACGCATGGACCAGAAATATCCTGAGGGTTTAGTTAATTATGAGTTTAGAACGAGATCGAAACGAGCGCTAGTTTGGTACGCTGATTGGTTGGTTGATTCGCACCGGCCAATCAGAGTGCCGAACCAGCTCTCGTTTCGATCTCGTCTAACGTAAAGCAAACTCATACTAAAGATACTGTAGTTGGCTTAAAGTATATGTATTCATAGTTATTCTCGTTAAAACACTAAAGAAATATTTTTGTTAGCAAACATTACTTATTACTTATATCAAAATCGATACCAAGAGTGCTTTGTTCCGATCGTATCAAGCTCCATACAAGTTGAACGTCGATATGTATCATACTCGTATATGATTATTCACTACCCATCGTACCACTTAGACTTCATTATTTGAATTACTAACCTTATGGAGAAACATTACAAATTCATTTCTATGTATCGTAGTGAAATAAATGTGTTTCTTGAACTCGTTTTATAAGAAGTTGTATTTTATTTTATTTTGTTGTACTTATGTTCGTGAGAGTGGCTATCGAGTGCGACGCAATTAGTAGCTAAAGCATTTTTTATTATTAGTCTAACCGTAATACATTTAATATGTAACTGAGATTTAGAGAAAATATAGTTCTAATTTTCGTCAATAGATGGCGCTTTTTATTTGAGACCGTTTTCTGAATCGCGGTGTCAAGATTCTCCGACAATACTATAGGTATCCTAAAAAAATATTTTTAGGTTGATATCAGGTATCAGATTCAAGTATTGTATTTTTTATTTAAAGGTGGTACAGTCATTCGGAATGAAAGAGTTCGGTAACCACTACCTACTTTTATTTAAATCAATCCCCAGCTTAACTCTCACGATACTTAGGTTATTTATAGGATCTTAATATCCTGAAGTGGATGATGGGCATATAATAATTAAACACTATATAAAACATGCCTGTACATACATAATTATGTTTTTCTTGTTCACCGACTTATAGGGTTTAATATAAAACTAAATATAAAACTGAATTCAATTACTATATTAGGATATGAGGCATCTGTTTAACATACAACTTTATGCACCCACTACGACAAAAACCTTATATACGTGTACAAATTTTTCCTCCAATCCAAAATTGCTATCAATCCCGCTTGATTCGACAAGGGTGTAACCGGCTATTTATTGGGCTCAATCCCGAGCTGCAATTGTCCTAATTTGTTGCATTATCCACCGTATCATATAACACATAGAGTGGAGAGTAAATCCACGGTGAACCAATGTGCGGGTACCGTCACGGGTCTCTGACTTTCCGAATGAGGCGACACGGTCAGTGTAACGATGATAATTATTGTGTAGGAAATGTTTCTGCCTGTTCATTCGGCATTAGCTTAATTGCTTTTATGTTTAAAGTTTGATGGGATAGGTATTATTAATTATAATAGTTCTAAATGTCCGAGTTGTTGTTTGGATTCGGGGTTTTTGTTTTGTGGTGGAAAATATTGCTATTTTTTGTATGGACACACAATAATAATGACTGAAATAAAGTATGAAATGTAGTTACTATCATATCACACACAAGGATTTTCTCCTATGTCGTGGATGCGTTTACAAACATACCCGAAACAACAATTTGTGGATCACACAAAAAATTGCTTCCTGCGGGAATCGAAGCCGCTACGTTGCGCGGCAGCCGGTTGCTCAGTCAACTCTGTCAATTGATTGTTATTGGGTTTTGAAACTTATACTCATTGATTAGTAATAGTAGGTCTTGAACTTCAAAATAGTAGTAGGTACGAAACAAAATGCATTTCAACTAACTCACATACTCGATTGTAAGAAAGATCAACAAGCCTTTTCACAACGCGACAGATCTACACCGACACCTTTAGCTCGATAGCCTCGACCTCTCAGCAGTCTACAAGTACAAAAACTCCCCAATACTTTATATCGACACCTCATCAATAACCCATGGCCAAGAAACCACGAGAAACCGTAAGGGTAACCTAACCCATTACCCCAATTTCTGTAACAAATGTACTTGTAGTGCGTAAACTCTGACACGCGGAACCAATTTACGCGAACTTGCGTTGTATCGTTTGATATCTGTGTATACAAACTGGCTGAAGCTTTCAACGCCGGCAAACAAATGAGGTTGTCAACCGCAGGTGCGTCTTTGCCATGACGCGTTCGTATAACGAATTTTCGCGTAATGCCTTAGGATTGTGACACACTGGTAGGCTCGGAGGTTGCAAGACAAGTGGTGTACATACTTCATGTCTTATTAACGCGCGGTAATTTTGTGTGGTGTGAAGCTTGTTGTTGCTTGAAATTAAATCGTAATTCTTGGGTTGAGTTACGTGTGAGTTTACTGAAATTATTTTGTATAATCTTTTTCTTTTTTGTTAGTTTTGCTATAGGAAACCTTCTGAAATTAATATTATTATGTACTCTTATTTAATTTCAAAAGCTTACGCTAAAAACCTCCTGTAATTTTTATTTTATTTGATACATGTGAAGACTTATTTTATTAATTCACATTTCAATTAAAAAGAAACTGAGCCACATATTTTTCATATTTTTAGATGTAACATTCAATATAGATTTTTCTGAGTACATTCGTATTCAATCATTACGTTATTACGAATATTAAATGTTATCAAAGGGTAAAATTTCGACGTTTTCCTCATTCCTGTGTAATTTTCCACCCACAATAAAATCGTTGATTAAAAACAAAATGATGACTTTTCAATGTAAACTGTCCAAAACAAAAACAGAATTATTTGTATAACTGTTACATAATAATAAAAAATATTTACTATTAATTCTTAGACTTAGGCCATAACCACACTATCGGACTATAAGAACTAAATTACTTTCCTTTCAACTTGAACCGGCAGTGTGTCCGCACCCTGTCGTAACTAAATTGACACTGTCTCGGTTCCGTCATATTTGTACATCAGTAATTAATCGCTTCAATAGTAATTTGTTCTGCTATAGAAACTGTGAACCATGGAATATGTTTGTCTATTGTATATAGTTGTACTTAAATGCTTGATCAATTTTCGAAACTATTTGTACCATGACGTGCAAAATATTCGTGCATTGAGTGTGTATAAGTGTGTAACCTAATATTATTTAGCACAAATTTTGGTGTTGCACAGTTTATCGATTGCTTGAACTAGAAATATTTACGGTTACGAAAAAGTTTACGGTTTGCGTAAACTTATTATGAAAAAGCTAGTTATTGGAACTTTCAATATACATAACCTCGTCTACCATAGGCGTAGGCAAAGTCTGTGGAACGCCAATTGCTTATCCAACGAATCTTACATAGATCATTGGCTAGAACTTAGATTTTTTAAATTATACGTTAATCGATTTTAAATGAAAAATACACAATTTATTAAAAATATCAAACACAAAACACAGATTCTCAGAATTGTAACCCTAAAACAGTGAACCCAAAAATCGTATCTCAAATCTCACTTAGATAGCAATAGCAACATTAACAAAAAAACTTTCAAATGGACCAACACAATAAAGGAATTGTTTCTAGAAACACTCAAATAATGGCGGCGACCATCTTTAAAAAGATAACATAAAAGTTAAGTACAAAAGTAACAACTAACAACGTTGCCATGGCAACTGGCTCTGCTTACAACTCTATGGGGAAAACTAATTTCCAACAAAATAATAAAAAGCCGACGTTTACGAGGTGAACTTGTATCGAAAGGTTCCGTATTAAAATGTTAACAAAATATTGTGTATGAGGAAGTAATAGTTCAGTGATTTCTTAATAGTATTGTGAATACCTATAATTATATAAAAGGAAAATTAAGTTTGATACAGTTTGGTTTTCCTTTAAGTTTATGATTCTATGTAATTATTTGATCAGCAAGGTTTCTGGAGATAACATAGAAATGACTTGATTACCTGTCATTTTTTACCATTATCTTAATTATTAATAATTAATTGACCAGAAAACATCTTGATGTCCAAACTGACAGATAAATAAGGAAGCAACACAACAAGGGCTCCAACCTGTCCGCAGAAACAAAAACAGAACCCCAAGAAACACGGCACAAAAAAAAACTTGACAAAAATTCCAATTACGCCACCCTCCATTGAATTTAATGAAATCTCCACAATTGTCTCAATACTGCACAGGTGTATTTTTGTTTAATAAACCTTAGACGAAAAAGGTCGCCCTGTTATCAGGGGTCTTGGACAAAGGACGGCTACCCATTCCACTTGTCTTAAGATAAAAAGAGAAAGTGGATTAAACGCATAGATAGCCGCCACCCATAAAGAGATTCTACTCTGTGATAACACTGAGAAGAAGCGGGTGAGTACTGTGTTTGCTATCTAAAAAAGGTTTCAGTCCAATGTATTTTTATGCAGGTACCTATTAAGATAAATTTTACGGTAGCCCATCTTATTTTTGAGCTTCTTAAGTGTACACTTCTTTGATAATATTACGTTGGGAAAAGTTTTTAAATAAAATAGCATTTACAATTCTACATAGCTTGAGGTTGTAGGTTGTAGTACAAAGGACTCGTTCGCGATCAAAAGGTATCTGATTGTGACTTTCCTGAAAGAGAAGTAACATTTTTCTGCTTTAAGTTTATAAGAATTAAGATCATAGTTAACACAATACGCGGACGATTGGCTGTTTTGGAACGTATCAGGATCGGTTTGAAGTCGGTGCTCAAGTCACATACTAGTGTGTATAATCAGTTGTTTTAAGTCAGTGTGTGATTGTGTATTTGTTTTATTTCTTGGAAAAGACTGTTGCATTATTGAAGCATATTTTTTAAGGGGGAAAAATCATCCAATATCTTCTCCCGCCTTGGGCTAGGTGAGAGGGAGTGTCAGACTCTTACTGATTAAAAACCACCCCGTTCCTACTCCTGCTTTTCTAGCTGGAGTCAATACCATGGATAGCGATGAATAAAGTTTTTATTTTTATATTATGAAAAGTCTTAAAAACATTCAATTAAAGTCATACATTTCTGTATGTCATTGATTTACAATGTCAAAATTTCTTTAAAAAATTTCCGGTATCCGTTGGTTTCGCTTAATTATTGTTTACTTTATTTATTTGAATGCATTTCATTTCAGGAAAATACTTGAATAAAACAAACAAATGTATTTTTGGTGCATCGCGCCCGGTGCCGTATAAATTATTTTTCTTTCTTTCAAATGAACGAAAATCACTGTGTACGTACAATACAAACAAAAAAATAATATTCACCATTTATAATATTATCCAATCAACATCAAACATCAATGTCATTAATATATAATATAGGATAGCCAGTAATAAAATTTGGAACAGATGTCTTATACGTGACATGTATAAAGAAATATTAAGCCTAATAATTTATAAGAAGACGAACCAATCATATAAGCGTCTGTTTATAAACGCTACTTTATAATTCACACCAATATCTACACATAATATTACACACCACCGACCTCCATTCTTAATTTCCAGGTATCAGTTACAAGTGACTGCACGTTTAGCGCAGTAATTTGGTACAACGTGTCGCGGGTTCATTTTCCGGGCCGGCCAACAAGTGATAATGTCATTTTCTAAGTAAAATAATTAGCTCGGAGTCAAGAAGTGCGGTGGTGTTTCACCCACATGCCTCGGAAAGCGGGTAAAGCCGTTGGTCCTGCGTCTGACCTCTGTCCGGTTGTATTAGTCTGCCTTCCTATTGGGTTAAGAGTGAATAGAGAGTATAACTTTACTGTGTTTGTGCTTACACTTGCACTATAATATCTCCTACGTAGTAGGCTAGTCTAGTTAGATAGACTGGTCACCATGATCAAAATCGATCGGGAGATAACTATTATCAAGTACAAATAATCAACTATGTAGCTATACACTATCCTAAATGAAAATCTAAAAGTTAAAGTTTAATTTGAAAAACTCAGCCTTTCTTTCAGTCAATCTCATTACAATAACTCTCAATTTTAAACAGAAAGGCCATCGGAATGATCATTAAGATTCAATAAATTCACATCGATATTAAATCTTTATTCCATTGTTAGTAAATTTCAGGCTCCAATATTTTTGCTGAGTGCGCATTAAATTTCGTATTCTCTCTTGAGGCCCTGGCGCAATTATTCGCCTTCAAAATGCAGTTCCCTGCATAGAACTTGCAATGCATTTCAGCATTTCCACGATTCAATAATGCAGACAAAAGATATCTCTGCTAGCATTAATTGAATTTTTTAGTCTCGTTTTAATTTTTTGTTTGTTCCGTGTTTTTGCGGGAATATATCGCTCGTACCCTTTTGTTTGCTCATGCAGTTATACGATTTTGAGCATTAATAAATATCGGTTTGAGTTACGGCGGATTTCGGCAACTAATTGACGTTCCTCGATTCTCGTTACTTGTTAATGATTTATTAAGCTTGTATAGTTTGTTTTTCATTCGTCGTTTGAGTTTTATTTTCGGAGTTACTGAGTGGACATGTGAAATCTCTCTAATTATATGGATCTACAAAAGTAGTAGGTAGTAAAGGGAGTTTATTTATTTATTTAAACTTTAATGTACACAATACAATGAACTAATGGTACATAAGGCAAACTTAATGCCGTATGACTATTCTTTCCCAATCAGGGTAGGGTACAAAGAGAAAGTCTGCAAAAATAAGGTGTAAAAAACATTTTTTAAATATAAAAAGATAAATAAAATATTTTACGCATTGCAAAACATGAAGTATTGTTGGCTTGTAAACACTGTGGTTATGTACTAGGCTACACGAAAAGTAAACTCTTACAATAAACAGGTCGTAAAAACAAAAAACTCATTCACTTTGACCTACAAATCATAATTAAAGCATTCATAAATAAAAGTACTAAACAATGTTTTGTTAAACAACATTATGTTTGTTTAAAAGCTCTAAAAAGGTTATATAAGCGTTCCACAAGAGTATCTGTCATAATATATTTCCCTGGTCCATTCTCACGTAAGAAATCATTACAAGTAACAACGAGCCATTATCTTACTTACAAAGTACATTATGTATGTATCTATAGCAACGTAGTCGCGCGACTCATGTGCCATAAGCTTATAGCGGTAGTAAAAATATGGCTACTCTAAAAAATATGGCTATTGACTAATTTTTTTTTAATGAAGTGTTTTGTATCGCATCAAAAGTGTTCATACTGTGAATGGTATTAGAATATATTTTATAATGCACTGAATAATATTTCTATCATAAAATATTTTATCGAAATAATTTTCCATTAAAGTAACGTCCACAACTTATCGCATTACGCCGCGGACAGCGCAAACTCGCGACAAGTATGCTTAAAGCAACGCAGACACTGCAATTTGCACTTAAGACACGAGTAAATATAGTGCATTATTAAATGGCACGGTCGCTTATGAATAGTACCAAGGCACTAAAGTGATGTTAAAAATTCAAGAAAAAGCGGTGTTCCCAACTGTGCCCGAGGGTACTCTTAACGCGACGCCACTGAAGGCTGCGATGAAAATACTTAATGAACTAAAGGAAACAACAGCCAATGACGTCTGAGAAATTGGCTGGCTTTACGTGCATTTGTAAATCTTTACCTAAAATGTTGCTTGGAAAAACGTAGACAGAGTTAGCGACAAAAAACTAAAATGAGTTTCACACCAACAAGGCTTTAAAGTAGGTAGTGAACATATTTAATACTAAATTATTATTTAGTAAATCTTTGTTTTGTTTTGTAATATACACGCCAAGTTGGATTTGATTTGCAGAAGACCAGATGGGTTGCCGGGGCTGTGGCTCGAAAAGCAGGAGTAGTAACGGGGTGATTTTTAGTCAGTAAGATCTGACACTTCCCTCTCACCTCACCACGAGAGAAGTCAGTGAGGTTACCAGAAGCCCAATTATCTCTCTTCTCAATTTTCCTAATCTCCGATTCTCCAATAACCTTTAAAAATTTCTAACCCCCAAAAAGCCAGCTATGTACTCATAATGCCTCTGGTGTTTCGGGTGTCCATGGGCAGTAGCAATTATAACTCGCTTACCAGCTTATATACGTTAAAAATGTATTTAGTGATAAACTTTGTTACTTTAAATCGAAAATTTGTGACTCTTTAATAAATCTATACATATAATAAAATCGTAGAAAAGTGCTGTCTGTACATTGAAAATAAAAATAAAAAAAATAGCAGGGGTTATTGTTATGTCGATGTCGAACCCAAAAATGTAATTAACTTTTTTTTTGTCTGTTTGTCTGTTTGTCTGTTTGTCTGTTTGTCTGTTCGTCTGTGCGCGCTAATCTCAGAAACGGCTGATCCGAGTTGGATGCGGTTTTCACGAATATATTGTGGGATGCTTAAATTTACATTTAGTGTTTGTTTCATGTCAATCGGTTCATAAATAAAAAAGTTATGTCAAATTAAAGAATCACGTCGAACATTCTATGCTTATACCATTAATCTCCGCAACTATTTGACGGATTTGGTTGAAATTTGGTACATATATAGTTTAGAACCTTAAATTAAATAAAAATATATCTATGTCCTTTCACATAGATATATTTTTATTTCAAAAATCAAAAAATAAAAATAAGAAATAAATTATTTATAAATAATTCTATGTCGATCGTTACACGACTTCGGTTCATGTTATTGTTTTAATTCATCGAAAAAAAGTAAATAAATAGTAAAAAGGTATGAAAAAAATAATATCAATATAATAAAACATTTAGTACAAAGAAAATGCTCTAACGGAGTATAGATAATTCTATGTCGATCGTTACACGACTTCGGTTCATGTTATTGTTTTAATTCATCGAAAAAAGTAAATAAATAGTAAAAAGGTATGAAAAAAATAATATCAATATAATTAAACTTTTAGTACAAAGAAAATGCCCGAACGGAGTATAAATAAATAATCCAAGTTGTCTTTATCCTCGATAGATGGCGTTGGGATCGAAATAGATCGCGCTATGGTTTCGTTACATTCATTTGGTTGGGTATCGGCCGAGCGCTTCGGTACTATCGTAGAAAAAGTGTATTATCAGTCGTATGATTATTTGTCTGTAGTGGTCCGTTTTCCTGGTTTTTTGGTTAAACTATTTAACGTAGGTTTAGTTTGATATCGATTATTAGTAGTTACTGTAGTTAGTTTTTTTAATAAAATTGTAAGTCTAATTTATAAATTAATTAGATTAGATTTAAGTCGTTTCTTTTAAATTATTTAGTTTAAGCTTGGTTATTATAGCATAGAGGATAGGTTGTAATATAGTTTCTTTTTTAATTGTTATAAATTCGTAATTCGTAGCTTTCTTTAGTTTTAATAACATAATAAAATTCAACAACGCTACTACAAACCTAATTGCGAAAAACAAGTTTACAAAATAGATACTTCCTAACACGAACTCATAATTTAAAACAAAACATTTTCTAAGTTCAAAAGCAATGTAGTTTCATTGTATTAAAGAACAAAAAAAAACATTAATTTATTCAATTAAAAACTGTGGCGTGCCTCTGCATATTTTTACGACTTAAAAGATATTTTTTTCTAACTTTTCGTTCGTTACACCACTTTGTATTTAGATACAGAATTTTCCGTTTATGGGCCTTCGTGTACCTATTAAATATTGTTAATTTATTTTTAACACACTGTAGATTGAATGGTCAAAGTTTTTGGGAACAAAAAAAGATCTTAGAAATGCATACATAGTGTGTAATTTTTCTTGCAGTGTAGGCTTCATTATTTTGCAAGTGATACGATCCAAGCATGTATCATAATTTATAACATGGAATAAATTGTTATAGATTTCACAGTAAGTAGTTGATGTACCTAATGACGTTATTGAATGATAATGTTGACAATATGGGTGCAGTATACGAAAGAACATGATTTTATTTATTTTTGTTGTAGTCGTGGCCATTTTTTTCAATAAAAAATATAGTTTGTTATAAAAAATCGAACAGCAAAACCCAAATATTTACTCCGTAAAACAATATTGATTTTGGCTTACACTAAAAGACCAGTACGTACAAAAAAAGTTGTACAAATAAATACATATTATTTATTTATCATCCAACCGTCATTTTAGTCGGCCAGAATACATAATTACATCATTAATAATTAAACTATACCATAAGAACTTACAAAGTTATTTCAGTTCATAACTGAAGCGGTCACTGAAAGCCAGCTGAAACTTTGTGGTTTCTGTCAACCTCCCTGAAACTTAGCGAGCGTGTTTATTCACTACACATTATGTTCCTTTCATTGTTTACTTTCAGGATTACTGTAGGAAATCTTGTTTGTGTTATATTATACACTTACTGTTATAGTTAAATAACAGTATGTTCAAAGATTCAATTGTGACTAGTTCCGCCATTGGTACGCTATAGAAATTTATTGTACTCATGTTACTACGAGGAAATAATAATTATTTCATTAACCATATATATCCCTTTTCCAGTTCAAAACTATCAAGCAACTTCTAATTTTGTTTACTTTATAACTGCCGAGTCATTTAAGGGTTACTTAACCCAGTCCTTAGCAATTGTTTTCGGAACAAAATCGTTACTAAGAAATAGTTTAAGTAATCATTAAATGACTCTGAGTATGTATATCATCATTATTAACTGTTACTCTGTATTCCTCCACGACTGGACATAGACTTTTCCAATTACACACAATGCACGCTCGACAACTGCCAATCGCGCTTACAGACACAAAATTTTCCTTTACTGCACACGCAGAACTGTAGAGTATACAAATATCTCTATTATTATTACAATTTCAACTAACGAAGTTCAGTAGCAGCGACTTGACTAGTCAAGTTCAACCCATGCTAGAGGTTCATATTGTAGCAGTGCGGCAATCGCCACGTCGTGTGTCGCGGAATGGAATTCATGAATGTTCATATTCTATTCTCTAGCAAATTCTCTAGAATGGCTTGAAACTAGTCGAATAGTCAAATAGTTACGTGAGTAAGCCGAAAAACATAATACTTAATTTAGTATTATTCACGAAAGTTATAATACAAACAAATTCAAGTGATTACAGTACTTCAAAATACCAAGGTCACAAGCTACATAACTCCACCAAAAACCTCAACAACACATGTTCAACACTTATTTTTACCAATATTTTATTGTCAGCCAAATTACCTTTTCTATTGAAACCGAAAGTTCTTTAGAAATCGCTACATGGCCGGCAATTTAGTAAGACGAATGGTTATTGTCAGACGGTCTTCAGGAAATATGAAGATAGATGGTTGGTAGCATGCCCTATCTATTGATTCTGCGAGCAACCAGGGTGCTGTTTAAACTTGGATAATGAACAATTTATGCATACGGTTCTCTTCGTCAGCAAAACTGCTCTGAGTTTGTACAAAAATTTAGTTCTATTTAATCAGCTGTTTTTAAATCTGGAAGGCAAAATTAAAAGTACCTTTAACCGACAAGCATGCATGAAAAGACTGATGACTGTTGATGAACCGAAAGAGGTTTATAAGAGCCATCCATTGCCTCTGCCTACCTCTATGGGAGACAAGCGCAAAGTTATGTATGTATGTATTTAACATTGCATACAGCGCGATAGATTAAATTGTTTGTGTATGATAATAAAACTCAATACTTTATTATAAGTCCTTTAAATAGACTGGCGTGCCATTTTTAAACCATCATTAAATCTAGAACAACTGTCTTAAATCTTACAGAAAAATAAAATGGCCAAACTAAAAAAAAAAACATCGATTATTCAAACAATCGAACTATCTTTTATTCTCAGTTCGTAATCAATTATGTCTCTGTCTGTTATTAATCGAGCCTTTTAATTCACGAAAATGACTGTCAAGGATCTTTGAGTCATTAATGAAAATAGGATTATAACAGGAATAATGAATTTTGGGGCCAAGAAACCAAAAACTTGGCATTGTTCATTTATTTCAATTGCTGTTACGTGTGTCTTTGTAGATTTCAAGACGAATGTCATGAACGTATTTTTGTTAAGGGGGTAAAATCATCGAATGCATTCTCCCGCCGCGCTGTGGTTGAGGCGAGAGGGAGTGTCAGACTCTTACTGACTAAAAACTACCACGTTCCTACTCCTGCTTTTTGAGCCGGAGTCCCCGTAAACTCGCTAGGTAGTCTGCAGCTTTGGATCAGACATCAGCCCTACTGGGCCCTATCTGTGGTGGTCTGATGGCTCTTTGAGGTGCACGTGGTACGCGAAGCGCCGTACGCTCGGATATAATACTTTCATATTCGAGCGTACCCAAGTACTTTGACCACGTAGTATAATTACTGTCCTAAAGAAATTTCTAAGGCTCTTTATAAAAGTATCTAGCTATTTATTATTATAATAGTTAAGTATAGATAATGTTCTAAAATATCATACGTATTAAACTATCAATAACTTAAAGTAGACTTAGTTTTGATTCTGTATAAGTGTCGTACTTTGTGTTATTTATAGATTTGACGTAATAGGTATTACTCGTGACTTGGAACTTAGTCTATATTACTAACTATGTCAATAGTTACATTGGCTGTGAGCTTTATTTAAATAGTGTTATTGCTACATTAAAATCTACTAAGTCTGGTTTGATATGAAAACGTAACACCCAACTAAACTCATTTATGACAATTCGCCATACAAATTAATTATCATTGAAACATTTAATGACATATGGTTTTGTCATATTCAAGATGACCACTTACCCATCATTATACAAGTACCCATTTATATACCTATACCTATATAAAACTAAAGCAACTACATAACTTTTACTCAACCACTCGCCACGCCCCAACCACTTCGCCACGACACTCATCCGACATACGACATAGATGCAAGATTTTCTAACATTGAATTTTATTTTGTTACAGAACACATAAACGTGGTGGTATAAACGAAAATTTCATTCTAAATGTAACTGAAGATTTTGTGAGGTGTTGGAATATTCGTGCAGTGTAGAAAATGTAAAATGGAGTGTATTCCTCGAGCGAGCCCTGCTCGCCTGCTGTCCCTGTGGACTCTGCTGCTCGGATGCTGTAATATTGCAGGTTAGTATTATAGAAGATAGCAGACGGCATTAATGCAGCTTTACTATGACATTTTAATGTGATATTCCGTGAATAGTTACATAACAATTCAAGAGTATTAACTGAGCTCTTTGTCAGATCTATTCGAATGTATACTTTGACTATACTCATGTGATAACTAATTAGATAATACGGGTCTTATACTCGTAGTACTAAAATAATTCATATTAGTTTTATAAATATCATAAAGCGAAAATATCTTTTGTTAAGCATGGACTAGAAAGACGAAGTCTGTAATTTATATGATTTCACTTTTTTATCATTGCCTTACTCTTAGTGTATACTTCTATCTATCTTAATGTATAAACAATATTTATTAAAATGTATGTTATTTAAATTTATATTAGATCTTTTAACTATACAACAAGTTTTTGTATACAATACACCAGGTTTTTGCCCAAAACTCCTTCTTGGCTACAAGCTACCTAGCTTGTTGTATAATTACGCTTTATTTGACTGTAATTTCGCACCAACACCGGCGTAGAATCTGGATTTTATCACAAACACATGTGGGTGTATGGCCTAAAGCATAACAAAGAGGATTTAAAAAATTACTTTTCAAAAATAATTCCGTTACCCACATGATTTTGAAGACTCAATTACTTTCAAGCCACACCAGGGACTAATAATCAGCTACAGCTTCTGAGATAAACGTCACAACGAATTTCGCATTTCCAAATAAGCTCTTGATAAAATTATTCTATATTATTTAAGTACTTGCTAACGATCTAGATAGGTATCTATATCTTCATGATAATAATTAATAATTATTAGTTGAACAAACCCAATATTTAGTAAATCAATACTAATCTATCGGTAACAGATGTTAGCCGACACCGATAGTCGGTGAATCAATGTGGTTTGAACTTAATGATTTTAGTATTAATTACATTTTGGTTTATTAAATTATGAGTAAACTTGATATTGTGGGATATAAGTTTTAGACAAAGAAAATCATAGATAAATAGTTGACAACTGTTTCTTTCTGTAGTAAGTTTTATTTTATTAATTATTGGTAGTAACAATGGTCAATACGCGTCTTATTGTAAGATTACCGTAGCTTAAGTATACCAGAAGTATCACAATTACCAAATTAATTATTATATTTTTCGTCTTACTCACGTAACTATTTGACGATGAACGCATAGTTTCAAGCCATCCTTGAGGCTCGATATAGAAACAAATGCTCTATCACTATTTACAGTGACTTGAAATAGAATTTTCTATGAAAAGAAATAATATTTTCATATTTCCGATATATCCTTGTTTCAATATTCAAATCTAAATAAATCCTCTACTACTCCCACTACTTCTAAATACGAGTAGCTTCCTACACCTACTCAACGGAAAAACATATCTACATAATGTTTTCCTTACAACTCGCTTCATGCTCATAACTTAAGCCAAACTTCAAAGGACATTATGGAATGAGGAAATCTCTTTACACAATATACTCCATGCACGTTATTCGATGCGTACTAACACTTATTATGACAAATTATATCACGTTTTCAGTATCGAAATAGAATTATTATGTATGAGTAATGTAGTTATGTGTGTGTGAGATTTATTCAATTAAATACCGTGTTTATTCAATTAAGTAGGAGTAAGAGGTCTTCGATTCCCGGATAGAGGTAAATTAACTTAGGTTGAGTTGTGACTACCGATCGAGAATTATCGGTTTCGACTCCCAAATCGGTTAAAATAATTAAGTTTTTTCGATTTTCCGAATATTCTCAAACCTGGTACGGTCTTTTTTGAGGGGGGACAATCATCTTATGACTTTTCCTGCCTTGGGTGAGGTGAGAGGGATTCTCAGACTCTTACTGACTAAAACCACCCCGTTCCTCTTCTGTTCTTCGTCCTGACCGTCGGTAACATGGGTTTCGTTACTGGGAAAATGTGAACAATAACATTTTTAATATCAGCACCTTCACCCACACTTTCGGGGAAAAAGTTATATTATGTTGTTTTATTAAATTACTTCATAATCTGACGGACATAAAGTACATTTTGCGTGTGTCAGCCACTTTGTGATGGATAAACGGATTATCTTTACCAATTTCTGCTTTATACCCGGTAAAAATTAAGAGGTAAAGGTTGATTTTAAAATGTTCAGCGATACGTGTACGTTATATTCGGGTGGGTCATTCAATTTTTGTGCGTAGTATGGAGGCCATATTTCGTCTTTGAGAGAGAGACTTAATTATCTTTTTGTTCTGTATTTTAATGACTACGAAAATTTAGTAAATTTCAACAGTTCGCTTTTTTGATATCTTATTTGTCTGTTGGCATTTTCACTGTGTGTAGGTATTTAAAATAGATAATACATTATTTCTCATCATCGCTATTATAATTAATTTTTATGTTGATACCTTAAACCAACGTATAGTAAAGGAGCTTCTGTCAGCAACGTCGTCTGCAATCCCGTGTGAAAAAAGGCCTATGTGTTAGTCCAGATCATAATTTACCCCTGTTCCAAATTTCATCTCAACCCCTTCAGCCGGTTTCACGTAAAGGAGTAACAAACAAACAAACTTACAAACTCTCGCATTTATAATCTTAAACGGATTACCAAATTAGAAAGAAGTACAAAATATTTCATATTGAAAACATTTCGCAACCACATGTAAGATTAATACTCATACATAGCAGCATAAGGAATCAAAATATCAAGGACAGGAATCAAAGAGTTAAGAGCGAAGTGATCACTCCTACACACCCAGGATTACTCATGACGGGAACTACCTGTTACGTCTTTGGTTTTACGGTTCCATGCCCAAAGGGTCCGGATTACTGTTGTGGCACAAATCCATCTGTTACACGAATATAGCTCTTAAAAGCAGCTTAGACAAGACTGTAATTCCGTGAAATGTTTGATTACAAACTTTGGTTTGTTACAATATAGGTATTTATTTAATGAGCTGTGACTTTTCTTTGTACAAATAATAATTATACAGATGTTTGATATTTCATCTTTATATCATGATATGATTGTGTAAAAATAGAGAAATTGATACATTTTATTTAATTCATGCCATGATCGAAATCTTTTTAAGAAACTGTATTAATTTCCAAAATGCAATGTTATTCAAATTAGAATCAAAATACAATAATGCATACAAAAAGTTTACCTAAGCAAATTTTGATCATTCAATATTATTGTAACACACTGTTATAAATTATTCATCATCCATTCAAATCATTTTTAGCTTCCACTACAAAAACACCGTAAAACAATAACCATTTTCAAGATCGATAATGCGATTCCGCTTGCCTTCCATATTTTATCAATACGAAATTAGGTCTACCACAGACTACAGCAGTGGAGGTCACAGTAATTCCACAAAGATTTATAGCATCTATTATTCCATTATAATATCTCAGTGTCGATGTTATTAGCACTGCCCTCAGCCACTGTGACCGGCAAATGTTTGGTAATGTGAAAGGTCACACGTGGTGAGGTCAAGCTACAATTACTAATATTAATTATTCAACAGAATGCGATGTTAAGAGACGTATTATTAATTAAATATTATTCCCTTTGTTCTTATGTGTTTTCTGTTTAACTTATGCTTTGAGGGGGTGGAGTGTGCGTAGGAAATATTAATGGTACGCTTGTTTGTATAGTAAATTGTATTTATGAATGTAGAAAAATGTATCGTACGTTATTTTCTAAGTACTGGAATGAACAACAACGTAATAGTGAAGCCAAAATTTTAGATACAATTATTCTTTAGTCAATCAGCAATTTGGACTTTAAGGCCTTGTATTACGAGTAACTGATCATAATCAATCAGTAACTTAATTATACTACAATTCACTTACCGACTGGTGCAAAAAACAAGACATCTTGTTGTTTTATCTCAGTTTATTTCTTATTTTTTCTTCTTCTTCTTCTAATGCAAGTTTTAAACTCAAAGCATATAAACTAAGTAGAAATAAAGTTTTCAAGTCACTTAAACCATCTTAAAATGGGCAGAGTAACTCAGTTTGAAGTGAATTCCCAAAATGGCAAGTGTACTAATAAAAGGCCTGAAGACAGCCGAGATAATAAAAATCAAGTACTTAAGGCTTCATTTAGGACAAAACTTTTCGTGGAGTTTCAAGTTCGTGGAGTTTGTTGGGTCTCTTGACACCTGTGGCAATCATTTGTGCCCCGCGAACATTAAAGAACTTTCATTCAAGTTATTAGTGTAATGGAAATGTTAATTTGATTGTTGCGTCCATCTTTAATTTCGGGCATCGTTTTAATTATATAGTTGCCGCCATTTATGTAGTTACGTCCATTTATTCCGTGAGCTTATACGACGGCTGTCATAATATGAATGTGAATTTATGTGCACAATAAATTGAATTATGTTTTTGTACCGAACTTGCACTTACGCGTGTTTTTCGTTGTACGTTTTGTATTTATAGTGTTGTGTTGTTGTGTTTATAGTAGAAAAACATTGTAGTGATGAATGGTATGAATAATACAATGGATACTTTTTATTTTACTTTTGTAATAAATATTTGATTCATTGTAGTACAACATATAGAGATCTTTTTATAGCTCTGGTTCTGTATAGATAAATATGTTTATTTAAAAATTGAATTTTTACGCACAAATATTGTAAACCTATGGCAATCAACACTGTCTACGCTACTACGCCGTAGCATGCTACGTCGTAGCACGCTACGAGATTTCTCTACAGAATTTAACAGATAGTTAATTTTGAATTTCAGACGCAACATAAAGCGTTCAAAATATAGTATATAAATACACAACACAACAATATTACGTTACCAGTAGATTGACAACGTTATTGGATTAATATTACAACCATATTAATACATGGCGATATAATATTAAGGCTTTGTACGATCCTTGTAATCTTGGGTCGCTATTCGACGACCACTATTCGGGTTCGACTATTATTATGCAAGGTTATTCGTATTCATTCGCGGCCAACAAATGGATTCGGGGTTCAACCTGTCATTGTTAAATTTATTAGAATGTGAGGAACAATATCGAGAAACTAAGCTCTTTAAGGCCGTGTTTGACTGCGACTAAGTCTATTTGATGATACACAAAGAGAATATAATTAATTTTTAATTAGCAAAAATCTATTCTACATCTTCTATTAAAATTATTGTCTGTTGTTCGTAGTCATTACAATGGTAAATTATTGAAATGTAAATTCGTTAATGAGCGAGTAAACTGAACGTAATGATTCTACAAAATGTTAGCAATGCAGCATAATATAATGTTGAATTTAAATCAATGCGTACCGTTTATTGTCCAATACAAAGATAAATAATAAAGGAAATATTGAAAACAAGGTTCACAAACTAACAACTGAACAATAATATACAATATTATTTTCTCTTCAAAGAAGGAAATACCAAGAACTTATCAAAGAAACGGTATAATGCACTAAGGTTGTAGGGAGCCGCTGGTTGCAGGTCAATTCCAAGCGGCCTATCTGGAAGTTATTGTGGAATATGATGATGATGATGATGATAAAACACTTCTTCATTGTATTCAAAACTACACCTGGAAGCAAAAAAACGGAGGCACGAGCATTTTTTATTTTTCATTTCTTGATAAATATTTTCTGATAGTAAGTACTTTACTAATTGGTAACGTATGTCCTACCTTTAAAATGAGAGTATTTTGTTGTAAAAGGAATATATCTTTTAAAGTTACACAGAGTCTTTAAACCCGTTAACCGGCACGTCGGACACTGATAACCGACGCTTAGCGGAGGATTTGCCTTCAACAGTTTTCTTCGGCAGTTAATGCTTTAACATATAAAAAATGTGTTAGTAGCTTCGTTTCTTTACTCCCAAGTGTATATTATCTTCAGTAAATACAGACAGACATAATAATCCTCTATTGTAAATAACTAGAATTATCACCAACCTAAGTGTAGGTTATACATTATAGTCAGTCTTGACCTTTTGAACTAACACTAAAAAGAAAATATTCTATAAAAACTAACTTTCAGTTAATAAAATATTAACTTCTGAACGGTATAACCTATATTTCAAGCTAATTCTAATAACTCCTCAATTTAAGACTGAAAGGTCAACGTTTTAGTCACTGTTAAGAACCATATAAATACTTTATTAAGTTACTAAAAATAACCCAGAAAAAACCTTCGCTTAAAATTATTATGACTGAAAGTTTTTAGGACAAAAAGTATGAAATTAAATATATCAATATTTTTCTCACATAAACAGCTTACAAATAAGTGGCCACTGCTGACCAAAGGCCTCTTCTCACATAGAGAACGTTTGAGTATTAATCACCACGCATGCTCTTTGCGAGTCGGCGATTTCTAACTCATAATCATAAATTATAAGCCAGATTTTCTCACGATTTTTCCTTCACCGTTTGTCGGTGGTATCTAAAATAATCATAGAAAGTATATATAACTCGAAAAAAGTCACATTAATACTTGTCGTTGATAGGTTTCGAACCTGTACGGTAAAACATAACCCTTCCTTGGCAGTCGGGTAAAAAAAAAATGTGTAAGGCCAAAAAAAAACGTTTATAATGAATAGCATTGCATTTAACAATAGTATAAACGTTAGTATAATATAATAAACGTAGAAAAATTAAAATTTATTCAGATTTCCCTTTTATATTACCACATTTGATATGTTCCCAAAGTAACAAAATAAAAACATAACGTTGTATTTTATTAATTTACATTCACTTATACAAAATGTACATGGAATTTGTTCTAAGAAAGGGGTTGAAGGACCTTTCCTTAAAACACCAAGAAAACTTGCAAAGCAGCCACGCTTTGAACTAATAAATCACACCACAAAAATGTATATCAAGTAATTATGGAACGAAAACTCCATAGGTACTTAATTAATAGGTGGAAAATGGTCGCTCACTGATTTTACCAGGGTTGTACTTTATTAAATTTAACGTGGCTCTATGAAAAATATTTCGTAACAAAGTCGGGAGGCATTCTCGCCATTATTCTATAATTAAGTTAAAATGATGTAGGTGACATCAATATTAGGTGGGTAAACTTCATTTTAATTTAATATCCTGTGTATATTAGGTGAATATTATGTAGTTATGTTTAGGAAAATTATTATTTAGTTTGTATTCAATATCGCAGTGGTGTACAGAGTCCATTTACAGAACTAAATAAATACGACCAGTTCTTAGTACTCGCTTGCAATGTTCTATTGCAATTTCTAAAGCGGTAGTCCGTATAATATAATGTAATGTTAACTTAAATACGATTCAATTGCAGTTCTCATAACGAGTGCTTACAAAATACGACTTAAAATTTTATTACGGAAATTTCAACATAATATTTATTTTATATGATACGATAAAGCAGGGTGTAACTGGCCATTTTACCCATAATTATGGTAATAAGCTTCCTTTACAAGGTCTTAATAACAAAACTGTTGGGAAACGAGTAAAACACCTCTGCCTACCCCTTTGGTAAGCCCCAGACGAAATGTTATGTTACACTGTTTTTGAACCCCAAAAAGGGAACGCTTACCCTCCGGCCATCACGATATTTCAATTCCACGCGCTCCGTTTACGACTATAAAAACATAATTTTAATCTTAAAACATAAAACACAATTCTCGATTGAGAGATCAGTCGTATAAAATTACTCGAGCCTGCTTTAAATTTAAGACGACCTACGTCTCACATTTAATATAATAAATCAGTTTTTGCTTAACTAAAACATATGTTCAAAAGAAGATAGAAGTTATTCAAAGCCCATTAATTCGAAGACTGAGTTCAAACAAGATGAGAACGATGTAAAGTCGAGTAACTTTCCAAACACACTCGTGTCTTTAGCCAAATGAAGGGCTTCTTGCCTTGAATATGATAAAAGTTCACAAATTATTATTATAAGCGACGAATGCTCGTATAATTTTGCTTTCGACCTGTTCTAACTTTTTAGGAGCACGTTTTTTATTATGTTAAGGTTATAAATACCTAGCTTCTGCCAGCGGTTTGGCCTGCATTCCTGTCGGATAAAAATCTTAAATCGTTCCATCACCCAAGTCAGCTCATACTCTGTCTGTATACCAAGTCACCAAGTCAGGAACTGATGATGAATTCCAAGGCAAACGGAGGGGAACTTTCGAAAATTGTAGGAGCGAGTAATGCGTATATTAAGGTTTCTAGCCTACCACTGGGTCAATAACCTATCAGCACTTGTAATAGTCATTTTTTGGTTTTTAGTTTTTACCTTTGTTTGTTTATTGTTTTTTTTTTAAACGGATTTCCAGCACATTGTATTTGGATAGAATAATAATAAAAGATATAACCCAACAGCCTCGACAACCACCTTAGGAGGCTGGGGTTGGGCGGATGGATCAAGGGCCTGATGCAGAAGACAGTACTCCTCGAAACGGCACGTATTGTGAGGAGGTTTCTGTCTTGGAGCCCTAACTACCGGTAGCTTGCACCATGCTCCCGCTACTGGTCTACTATTTTTATATTTTTAAATATTATTTTATTTTGTATGTATACGTATTTAAAAATGTAAATTTAGAGAATTTTAAATAAATATAAAAAAATATATAATACACTTCACCCTCTTATCTCTTCATTAAACCCACCGATAGTTCGTAATTATTATTACCACAGCCATAATGATAAGATAATCATCCTCAAAGACAATAATTGTTGTGTTACATTATTAATTAATAAAACCACGATAAGGTCTGATTCGTATTTAATTGGAGACGATAGTTTTCATATTGTGTCGTTAAAATCAATACGCTTGGCTCTCGGTACTATTATAATCGCATTATCTATTGTTATGTAATTTTCCCAGACTGTATACTCCCATGGCAGGGAAAGTGTCTAGTATTTTAAACGAAAAGTTTACGTAATGTTACCTATGTTATGGTTGGTTTTACCTTGAACTATATATAGGTAGTTAGACCTGACTGTGCTCTGATTTTAGTCTGGTAGGCTATTTATAACTGTATCGTATTTTCAATCGTAATTGTTAGGCATGAAGTAACAATATTGTACCACACTATCCCTGTTTTTTTGAAATGCTCTGTTAATTTAAATCGTGCTCCACCGTGGGCCGCATCATCACTTACCATCAGGTGAGATAGCGGCCAAACGTCGACCCATTAAATGTAAAAAAAAAAAAACAAAAAAGATTTTTTTACGATAGATGTAGCCATTATCATAAAGACATCAATAGTTCACAAATAGTATTCATGGCGTAAAGACTAGAAGCAAATTAAATTTAATAAATCGACACCAGCAATTTATACTACGCTAACTCGAAATTTGGAAAAAACTTTTTTATGCCAAGTTGCTTAAAATGTGTGTTTACACACGTCATAAAAAAATTGAGAAGAAATATGCAAAAATAAGAAAGTTACAAATCTTATAAAACGCTAAGTAAAGGTACTTTTTGAAATCACTCGATTTATATTACGCCAACTATTATTAGCGGAGTGTGCGCGGGGATCACTTTGGTCAAAATCCGTGCAACACTGCACTAACTCATAGTTAGCGTATTTTAGTGCGTTCGTGTGTATACTTGTTCGTTTGTAAAATGAACGACTTAGCGACTTTTACATAGTAAATACTTATGTGTTAACGTATTAATTAGTTTATTAATGGTACGTTGACTATTCTTTTTGTGAGTAAGTACATGTTCTTTATAAAATATTGAAATATGCATCAGATGATTGATCATGCACTACGACGTCCCGTACTACACTACGCTAACATAAGTTAGACGTGTATAAGATGTAATTTTTTTTGATGAATTACGTTTATATACGGCTAACTTGTGCTAAATCAAAAAATAGAAATAATTAAGAAAATATAAATATGAGATATTACAATGAATAAATTAAATATTAAGCATACCAAATTTCATAAAAGTATCTTAATTAATGTAAAAGTTATCACGTTTTTCCCTTTAAACGCCTCTACTGTAAAGTACGCTTTTTGAGTTAGCGCAGTATAAATTGCTGGTGTCGAAATATCTAAATTAAAATCTGCACCCACTTAAAAATAATTTTGAATGCAGGATCAGATATCTCATAGTCTCAAAATATGATAGCTTCAAGCCCATCATCGAGTAGGTCAGAACATTGCCTTCCTCATTTTGTCAATTTGGTATACAATCATATTTAAAGAAAGATCCAAAAAAGCAGAATTAAATTACCAACATCACGGAGTCGAGATCAAAAAGAAAAAGTTAAATAAAAAAGCAATTGGACATTTTGAATCCAAAACAATGGAAATAAGTCATCAACTCACTTGAGAGTATTTGAAAAATTACCATATCGGTACACTTATGCGTGAGAATTAATTTATTACAACTATTATGGGTATTTGTAGAGCTGAAGATCGAGATCGAGCCATTGGAGAGGCCTATATCCAGTAGTGGACGAGAACAGGCTAATGATGATGATGAACATATTTGTCTGCCAACTCTGTGTCGGTAAACATATTGACACAAAAATGGTAAAACATTCATTTTAAATCAAGGTCAAACTCTAAAGAACATAATATTATGTTCACAAGCCACTAGACCAAACTTACAGCATAAGTTGAACTTGTTAAAAATTGCAACAAAAACCGTATGAACACCGTATTCACTGTTCAAAGCAAAAAATGCAACCGAACATCCATGCAACCTCGCAATATGCAAGGAACTATTAACTTTTCCCCACTTCTCTCTAACTTTAGTCAGAAGAAAAGTTGTAACAAGAAGTTATCTGTAACATTTACTTTGTGGTTGCAACTATGAATTTATACAAATGTAACACTTCGTCTCTGGGGTGTCGTGAAGTGCAACTGAGGAATAATTTATTATTCAGAACGAAGGAAGCACTATCTACCTGTTTTAATTACATTATATTTCCACCCAACTCCTGATTTAATTTTAGGTTTAAGTTGTTGTGAGTTCTGCCGTTGGATATCACTTGCATTTTGATTTGTAAGTTAGCGAAGCATAGCTTATGTAGCTATGCTTCGAAGATGTAAAAGTTAAGCTGTGAAACTATGTGACCGTTTCCACTGATACTTAGCTGTGCAGCTATTTAACAACTAGTATTGTTATTGGAGGCAGTGATGGATGGGTTATTTAATACAAATTCTTGTAAAAAATCTTAATAATATTCTATCTTAGGTATATCTCTAATATTCTATCTGTTCAAATAAAATAGAAAGAAATAAATGAGAAAACATTTATTTGGTAAAACCCCACGCATAAACAGTACACACGAAATAAAATAAGACAAAAAAGAACAACAAAAATAAACAAATTTATTTTAAACACCAAAAAGTATTGTTTTGAGCCGGTAAAACGTTTAACTTTTCCTAAATTTACTTAAAACATAAGAAAACAGTACTATAGAAAGCCGTCAAAGCCAACATTACATTCTTTTACCAAAACAAAATTTAATAACAGCAATTTTTCCCCTTAGTTAACAAAGCTACGACAGCTTGTTACACGTTGAAGCCGTATGCATCCAGTTTTACAATTCTCTGTGAATATTTACTGTAAAACAGTAAGTACGGTACGGTATACGACTGCACATCGACCTACACAGAACCAGTGTATCATGGTCTCGCTTTATACGATATTTCCGCATGTTCAAAGGTCAGTTTATACTGGTTGTGTTTAGCTTGATGTAGAACAGTACGTGGTTTATTTTCATTATCCTGATTGCATCAGACCTGTTTTGTTATAAGTGTTGAATGTAAGTAGGTGCTTATTTTAGTAGTTACTTTAATGAATACTTATTATTGCGGATGTAAAGTCTTAGTTTAAGTAAATTTTGAATTTTTGGATAGAGTTAGTGTTGAATGCTTGTATTTTATTTTGGTTAAATTGTTTTTAAGTGACTTTATTTGCTTAAGTAACATTTTCGTGCTTAATGCAACCACAATGAAAAAGTACTTCTTTGATTTAATTTTTATAATGACATACTAAAATAACTAAAAATAACAGTTTACTCTATAGTTGGGCTGCGCGACGTCACCGTGTATATTTTTCCAAGTAATGTATATTTTTAAGATCATTTAGACACCACTGACAAACGGTTAAGAAAAACATCGTGATCAAACCTGGGCAAGCGTGGTGATTAATGCTCAAAATTCTCATTGTAAGAAGAGGCCTATAGTTAGGTGTGGACAATTACAGGCTATTGATGTGATGTGATGTGTATCTTTATTTGTCTTACGTACCTGGTTGGTTTTAGAATGTAAAGTGTGTTAACACTCATACTTTAACAAATTAAACACGTAAATTCACAGAAAGACATAATCGTCTATTGTTACCCTATAACATTTTATATGAAATACTAAAATAAAAGGCTATTAACAAAAGGTTTCGATAATAATACCCATTAACGATATAAAGTCTAGACATTTAAATATTTCATTGGCTTTATCAAACACTACATTAGGTACAAGGCTATGCTGAATAAATTAAGCTGAAACAACTAGTTAGTAAAGAGCTTTACAATTATCATTTTAAAGTATCTTTTTGCTTGAACTAATAATCTGTTAAGCATAACATTATGAGTTATCAAAGGTTACTTTTGAGACAAAATGGTTATATTTCTTAGAAATTATTAGCACTTTTTGTAAAATTTTCGTATGCATTTTATAGTATGATTTTTATTTTTAGCATAAATAGTAGTTTATATAAATCTGATTAAAGTTAAAGACATTAGAAATCTTTATTTATACATTATTATAATTATGCTAGTGATGAGTTTTCTATCGACATATAACACTGAAAAGAAGCTTCCATTTGGCACTGGATGCCTGGATTTTGTCAGATATCATCACCTCATCCATTCCATTTGAGGACACTCTGTCCTCAAATGGAAGTTACCGGGACTCTGATTCGAAGCAGAAGTGATTTTTAGTCAGCAAGAGTCTAACTCTCGCCCCACCTACTTAAGGCGGGAGAAGACGACAGTTGATTTGCCCTCCTTAAAAAGAAAGGGTGTTATAAACAACGTTTGTCCCGATATTCACTCCACGTTTGCCAACAAAAGTCAAAATAATTATAAATCATATTTCTTTATAGTAGATGAAATCGTCTATTTCAGTTTTTACTTCATTATTTTATACATCATTATGGCTGCCTATTATACCCAGCTTAGTATTTACAAATTCTGGGCAAATATAATGATCTGATACAGTCTGCTCGCTTAATCTGCTTTTGATTTAAAGATGGACTACATAAAGTATAAGATCAAACGCATATTTAGGATTTTTTTCGGTAGCTATCTTAATTTAAATGAAAATGTTTTCTTGTAAGTACAGATCTCTGTACAAGACCATCTGGTCTTGTTCCAATCTATGCCTGCTGCATGAAAATGAATATATATTTAAAGGAAAATAGCGATCGATTTCCATTCGTTTTGTTTTTAACTTTATTGCATGTGAAGGTATGTGTTTGTGTTATCTCAGATATAACTCAAAATTTTAAAATCACTTATAATTGTAGACTCACTTGCCCAAATATAGGGAGTAAACTTCAAGCATTGTAACAAATTATCGGTCACATGATATTTTTTAAGCGTTCGGTGGCGGCCCAGATGGTAAAGACACCTTCTTCTCAAGTATGAGGGTTCGAAACCTGCAAAGGGCTACTACCAATGGTGAGCAGTGGCCACTTAATGTATTTTCTAAGATTATATGTTATGCACCACTGACAAACGGTGTAGCCTATACTCAAACCTCCAACAACTTTAAGCGTGAGAAACTCCTCTATTGCGTGTGTATGGATGTCTCTATACACGAGTATACAAGAGTTAAGAAGTATGATCATATCTCCATTGAATTTTGCAGGAACAAAGTTTATAATCATAAGAGAGCATGAACTGGTGGAATATATTCCTTGAATTTTGATTAGGCAACGTGCCAAGAGCATGCTTGTAAATGTTTTTAGCTTAGAATATACTTTCTCAGTGTTTCAGTTCTGTGAAGTACTCATCTTTCATTAGTTTAATATTTAAACTGAAATGTTTCATGTTTTCTTGTATTTTGTTTGTTTTGTGTATCTGTATTTATCATTATCTGGTTAATGAAAATCTTGCTTTAGTATTGAAATTCCATGTGCAGTTTTTTCTTACACTTGGTTAGACAAGGAGTCTTAGATTCAATTCCCGAGTTGGACAAAGTACTACTAAGTTTTTTCGTAAATCTCGCAGTAGTAGGACGGAATCTGAAATTGTGCCCAGTACGGTATATAATCATTGTATGATTGATAGGGGCCTATTGGTTAAAGGTACATTGTACCTATTGGTGAAAGGTACATTGTACAGAGGCATAACGTGCCATAATGTACAGATGCACCTTCCCCTTCGGGGATAAAATGCATGACTTTGCTTATAATATACTTGGTTAAGTTTGATGATGACTGAAGACAATATAATAATTCAATACCTATCTTTTCTAAAAATTGTAATACTTAGGAATCACATTTAGGAATTGTAAATATAAGTACCGTTCGATTTTGAAACTGAAATTGATTAAAAAAATCCCCACTACAAAAAATATAATAAAAACTAAGCATAATAAACATTCATTACAATGCTTTGATATACAAACAAAAAAACTTCGAACACGAATATGCAAACTAGGATTGGGAGCAGAAAATCACAATTTAAACGACTCAATAATACAACCTCGGTGCTTGGAACTTTTCTAAAATTTCTAAACTTTATATTTTTCCACGGTTCGACGAAGTAAATACAGTATGCATATTTTTCCCCTATCCCGTGAGAAAACGTAAAATTTTCGAAACTTTTCAACCGATAACCGACCGAGTTGTACGTAGTTAAGTTTCGTATTAAGTTAATAAAAGTACTGAGATAGCTTCTAGTTTGTTCCGTGTGAAATTTAATGAAATCTCTGAGCCTCTGATAAAGCCGGCTTTCGTATATAAAATCCGATATTGTCTGCTTGACTTTAAAGATAATTCGGGGATTATTGAAAGAAGTATTTGATTTTCAAGTGAGGTGGGTGTCCCATTCTTTCGATATTGCGTTTCGTATTGGGTTTTATAAATAAAATGTATGGAGCGCAAAAACATTGACTAGTTACATGAGTGATTGATGTTTTAAATCTAAATAAATTTGGTTTTGGGTAATCGTATCACTGTGATAAAAATATAATATTGATTTATTCTATTGTTGTCACTCAACAGAATAATCATTGTTCACATATTTTGATAAAATGTATTACATACATAACCTATCGCCTGTCTCCCTTGAGGGTAGGCAGGGACAATGGAACGCTAATTGCTACAGTTCTTACAGAGTTACATACCTCTTTCACTCCTTCGACAGACATTAGTCAGACGAGTATGAATGACAAGGCGGATAAAATGTATTATTTCATCGATAATATAATCGAACTTTTTAATTGCAAAAACTAACCACGAGGTTTCAATTTTAATCAAAGAAACACACCACATGTAAACTAATATTTGGAAACAAACTTTGTTCTATTATAACATGATGGAATAAATTGATAAAAATAAAAATAAACTCCTCAATAGTACTCCTGTATTTTCAAACCATCCTGTACATTTCATACTAATGAACTTCTTCGACATAAACGCTATAATGAAGCTTAGTTACGACTGTACGTCGGCTCGTTCAGAAAAAATGTGACATACAAACACATTAGCTACTAGGCCTTTGGATCCGCAATGCAGTAAATACAATATTGTGGTATGGTCGCCAATTACCTGTTTTCTACTGATATACATTATTTCTGTCCGTGAAGTTTATTTGGGATTAGGAAACGGTTACATGTTGGGTATCTTGTATGTAGTTATACGAAATGGATAATGGTGATACTATCATTGGTTTTGTGCTCGTATTGGTTGTGTATATGACTAGAATTTGTAATTTACATCTGGATGGGGCAATCATATTATACATTCATTTTTAATTAAAAAGTTACTGAAACAGCACACAGGCATGTGATTATAAGCTATTGTGTAAAACAGAAATAAATAGAAAATATTATTAGTCGAAGTGGCGTAAGTTAAATATTTTATTTTTGCAATTTACTACTACATGTACAATGGTGGTCACATGCGCCTGACCACCACTAAATTAATGTTTGCTTGCACCTGATTCGATCCGCTTTCTAGCCCCACCCCATAACCTTGAATTAACGAATGAAGCGGGCTGATGAACATTAAATTCACCACTGTCTAAAAGATTACAGAAGTTGCGTCTCTAAGGTACGATGTTTATCGGTGTTTTTGCCGGGTTCAAGCAATAAAATTTTAAATGAACAGGTGGATCTGTCCTCCACTGTACCATCTTTTTTTAGACATAAAATTCATTCTAACGTCTATTTTTCCCAACACCCACTCTACCTGATACTCTCAATAATCACACCAAAGTAACCCCAAACGAAAACACACACACACCTTGAATCAAACACACAAACTTCCTAATCCAACTTGGATAGAACGGTAACTGAATTAATCTCCCGTATCGATTAACAAGTGCGTTAGCCTCCTTCAAGTGATGGACAGTCGACAGTAATTAATTAAGAGCCTCCGAGATACTGCGGTGAATGCTGACGTTCAGCGCCGATCTCAATAGTCCTGCTATGTGAACCTTAATGATTTCAATAAAGGAACCCTGATAGCAGTGTATTGGTAGTAATACACCGGACTTTGTGTGTTGGTTGATTTCAATTTGAAATTGTGTTTACAAATGAAGTTCTTTTCTAGTATTTTGGTATAAAAGAAAGAGAAGACCTTTTCTTTTTATGAAACCTTTTCCAAAGTAGAAAAAAAAGATGGTAAATGAAAGTTTTGAAGAAATATATGAAAGTTGGTTGCATTTTCCTATGAAATTCACGTTGGCTAGCCCGCACGTTAGTAATTCGCAACACAGGGGATGTTTTAAGTTTGTATGAGTGGGTAATAAAGATAAATCACAGGATCCAAATAGATTAATTCTTGCTCAAAATCTCCCCTCCGTCATACACAAACACTCGCGCTTATACGTCACTGGAATCACACAAAACAATTTGTTCGCACCCAATACAAGTACGTATATAACATGTATAATCCTCAGAAATAGCATCAGTTAGAAACAGACACGACACGTCCCTATAACTTAAGTTTCACGAATTAATTCTACATACGTTTAATATATTCGAAATTACATGTGGGGTTTCGCAACTTGGCCTTATCGGGTTACCAAAATTCTGATCATTTTCGACAGGGAGACTGCTCTCTCTTTTACTTTATATGAAATGGAAAGGGATAGATATATTCAATTTGCAACATACACAGTGAGCATCACGTTTGCTTTACGAATGTTCTTGAGTTAGAATGTTTTCTCTCTCTTTTACTCCGTGTGAGATGAAGTGTGAAAGATATAGTTTGAATTGAAAATATTTTGTAATGCTGGAGCCAGACAAGTGCGCACTTGTTTATTCACATAAGTGATTTACAAGCATTTGATGCTATTTCGTCCATGACACACGTTGTGAACACTTATGTGGACAAATAAGTGCGCACATGTGTGGCGCCAGCCTTATACTATGTCATATTGGTTCCAGTTTTCATTAGTTGTTTGTTTGGCAAACTATATCGATATGTTTAATATTGAATAATGTTTTACTGCTGCACCTGAATGTAAATGGAATTTTCGATGTTCTGAATGTGATATAGCAAAATTAATATGCGATAGTAATTTGTTTCGAATGATTTGATTTGAATGTTGTGTTATCACGTGTTTGAATTGTTTAGATTATTTGAATTCTGTGAATACGCTACCGAATAGTAACAAAACAAACTTGGATATCGAAATCTGTTATTAGTTTTGTATAATACATAATTATGTCCGTCCAAACAAACACATATAGGTACTTATTTATATTATTAGAAGTAAGAATAGAGAGAGGCTTTACTTTAAATCCATATTACTTAGAGACCTATATACACGGAAATACATGCATGTAGTTTACAAGCGGAATTAAAACTAAAAATTTATTGTATTTTAAGTGCTTATGAGAATTATTCATGAATAATTATATCATTAAGTTTGATTCTTGAATGAACAATATTGTGGTTTGGCCCCCTACTCAATGCCCGATTCCCCAACAACCTTTTAATTCTTAACCCCCAAATGGCGGACAATGAACTTCATGTTTCAAGTGGCCATGGGCAGCGGTGATTGCTTACCATCAGGTGATCCGTAAGCTAGTTTACGTGTTCTATAAAAAAAAAACATCAGTAAATTCTACATGCCAAACCCATTATCAAAAATAATTTAAAAATCTGTAAAAGTTTACTGTTTTACAGGTCTTTGATGACGTCTTAATTTATAATAGGTCAAACTAAATAACACCTACATATCTATATGTTATTACGATTTTAATGAAGATCGTAAGTACCTATTCGGGAATATTCGGGCAAACTCGGCTACAGTCGGCATTAGACCCTGTTGTAAAATGAACTGTTTATACAGTGTGTGTAAATACACTGTGATTTTGAACGTTTGACCTTTAGATACGTATTATATTTTGTTGGGCGATAATAATTTATATACTGTCAGCTTTCTGATTATGAAAGATTTTTTTTTTTTTTTATGGAACAAGCCGGCAATCGAGCAGACGTATTACCTGATGGTAAGCAATCGCCGCCGCCCATGGACACTTGAAACACCAGAGGCGTTACAAGTGCGTTGCCGGCTTTTTGGGAGTTAGGAATTTAAGGGTTGTTGTTCGGGAATCGGGGATGGGGATTGGGAAGGGGTGAATTGGGCCTCCGGTAACCTCACTCACACAACGAAACACAACGCAAGCGTTGTTTCACGTCGGTTTTCTATGAGGCCGTGGTATCACTCCGGTCGAGCCGGCCCATTCGTGCCGAAGCATGGCTCTCCCACACTTGAAATATATTAGGAGTATATAGCTACGGTTTTTTTTATCAATTATTATTATTATATCAATCACATGCCTAGCCTAAGTGTTATTCATTTTGCTCTAAGAAGTAGACATAATGTACACAATAGGTATACTTACATATTATTTCATAATCTTGTACTACTTATACCTACTTCTTATTTTTTTTCATATAAAGTTGATGAGCTTGTTAGATTTTTTTAATGACCTAATCTCTAGAACTCCTGGTTCGATAAGAAAAAATATTGTTGTGTTGGATAATACATTTATTGAGCCAGGCTATAGCATAGCAATAGGAGTCAAGCAACGCTCTAGTAGCTAGTAAGTTAACCTATATTTAAAAATCAAATTTTAAACAATCGCACTTGTATATTTAATTCGGAGCTGCTACTATTCGGGTATAGGTACTAGGGCTCCGGCTCAAAAAGCAGAAGTAGCAGGGTGGTTTTTAGTCAGTAAAAGTCTAATACTCCGTCTCGCCTCACCCTGGGCACAAAGTCATTGGATGATTTTCCCCCTTCCAAAAAAAGCCATCCCCTATAGAGCTGCAATTTAAAACATTGTAATTCAAAAGTTTCTCCCAATTAAATAGTTATCCCCATTATGGTTATATTTTTGTGTAATTATGGAATATAATTACTCGCTCCGTGCATCGACATAGGCTTTAATTAAACAAGTATCGTGTGACACTTTAGTTTGTCGCTTCGTTAGTATGCTAGTGAGTCGGTGTTTACAGATATAATCTATTTATTTATTTATACTTCATCACAAAAAAACAGTGAATGGCGGACTTAATGCCTTAAGGCATTCTCTAACAGTCAACCATAGGGTAGTGCAGAGAAATGAAGCGGATTGATGCGAAGCCAAAACATGGTACAAAAGAATAAATATAAGAATACAATATACAATATATACAATACATATACATATATAATACATATTATATACATATACATACACATAATACAATATATATCTAATGCTAAACGACTACATATACTGCATATAAAAATACACATAATGAAGAAATAAGTTTCCTCAATTGTTTTGCGACTGCCAATCCTTAAATATATGCTCGCGGATTTTAAATTTAAAGGAACTGCGATATAATCTGTTGGTTGATATTGTAAAGCTGTGTTGTTCGACTGTCTGTGTATTTGTTTGGTTGGTGAAGTTTTATTATGAGCAGTATTAATTTGTTATAACTTTAGTGAGACGTACGGAATGGTGCTCATGAATTTAAGGCTCTGGCATAGCTTGAAACTAGTCGAGTTCTTCATCGAACAATTACGTGAGTAATTTGATAATATAGTCATTAATTTTGATAATTTATTAAATAACTAAATTTTAAGAATCTCTGTGTGTTTTCAATTTTTTTTTTCTTATTACGTTTTTCATTACTTAAAATTGATACAACATCTTTTTTTCCAACAATCAATATTATCCTCATCATTAATTCCCTTTTCTTTTGTTATATTACGTTACAATATATAGTACGCACGAGAATGAAATCATTGAAAAAAAGTTAGTTCATTGAAGATATTTTTTTTCTATTTATAAAATAGAAATTTTCTTCTTTTTTTCAACAATAACGAAATTTCTAAAGATAGTCTCAAGTTGATTATTTCAAAAGCCAGATGCTATTGACAAATAACTACAAAAAATCAATACACTCAACACAATACTAAATTATTTTCTCAAAAGAAAAATATTTTAAGACTTATTTATAGCAGTTACTATCTTTGAAAGATACTAACATAATTTTCTTTACATTTTTTTTAAGAATGTCTAGAATTCTAATAGATTCGAAAGTTTTAATGTACTTTGTACAATAATTATTTCTAAATTTGACGCAATCGATATTCGGCTTTATTACAAGAATATAAAATTGGAAATTGATTGCAGACTTCGTTTTCGAAACAAAGAATATTATTAGAGATCTAGGCGTAATAATACTAGCGTTGTATAAAACCTAACAAGCTAGACCTAGCTCAGGTTTTTTAGACCACAAATAGAAACGACTATTTATTATCTAACTGTCACCTATACCAAGAGCTAAAGATTAACAAGGTGAAAATAAAAAAGACGTCCATATTACATCTATAGTTTTTGCTAAGTAATTGGTAAATAGATTTATGAATAAACAGTACCTCTACCATGCAGATTTTGAAGCGTTAGTATTTGTCGATAGTTGCTATCTATGACGTAAATGTTTTGTATATCAAATTTTACAACGCTTCCAACGGTCACTTGTGGAACTAAAATTTGCCATACAACAAATAAAATTGAGGTCGTCGCTAGCGACTATCGACAAATACTATTGCCTCAAACTCATGGTAGAGGTATTGCCTGTCACCTATATCAAGAACTAAAGGTAAAAATAAAAAAGGCGTACTTCTTAGTATATTACATCTACAGTATTTACTAAGTGGTAGGTAAACAGATTTATGAATAAACATTAGTTAAAGATTAACAAGGTGAAAATAAAAAAGGCGTACTTCTTAATACATTACATCTATATGTTTTTCTAAGTAGTTGGAAAATAGAAAGCAACGTCACGCCTTTTATCCCCGAAGGGGTAGGCAGAGGTGCTCATTACGACACGTAATGCCGCTATACAATATACACCCACTTTTCACCATTTTTGTTATAAGTCCCATGTAATAGGGGGTGAGCCTATTGCCATATACTGGACACAAAAATAGATTTATGAATAAACATTAGTCTCATTTTTCTTCACGTGGACTAAAGAACTAAATTCACTAAAAGTAGATAGATAGATAATCTTTATTGTACGCCTAATATAATAAAATGGACTAAAAATAGGGTACTAAGTGATATTGATCGATATCTACCAGACAACCTTTGAGTAGACAGTAACACTATTGTAAATGATAATAATCAGGTAGTTAGAGCTTATTGTACTGAGGTACTTATTTATATAATTATGTAAAAGTAAAATCTCTATAGGCTAAGAATAGTGTAAATTCTTTTTTTTTTTTATATACGATACTTATTAGGATGGCGTTTGGCCACCACCTCGCCTGGTAATACGCGATGATGTGGCCGAATGATGGAGCACTCCTACTTTTGAGCAACTTATTTATTCGGGGCTTGAAGACAAGTTGTATTTTGTAGGAAACACAGAAATTTTAAAAATGTCATAAACTTTACTTAACTCTTTTCTGGCCAGTATTCCGACGTATTTTTTTCAACCAGACTGTTTTTAATATACCATGTCTTATAAGTTCCACAATACTTCTTAATATTATACGAAAGTACTTCTGTCTGTAAATAGATATCTGCTCCTTATCAAAATCGATTTAGTGGCTTAAACAGAAATAGAAATATCATTGAGACACAGACATTCTGTTCAGCATCTGACAAACAAAACAGTCCATATATACCATACACAACATCGAAATATTCACATTGCTCACATTTAATCTACATAACATAATTCCTTTATCCGTTATGAAACCACTTGTAAAAGCGAGTGCGATCAAACAGGAGCGTCGCAGAACAAAGCTCCTATAGTTTAAGAGACGAGCTCAACTTGCGAACATATTATCGCAACATTTTGTCTATATGTTACCGGTAAACTATGGCAACTTTACCGGACCCTTGGCAACTTTACCATACTATAGGTATTCAGTATAAACTCATTTATCTAAAAATCTACCCACTAGAATTCTGTTTTGTAAAAGTAGTATTTTTTAGACATTAAAAGGAAATATTTACTATATTTTGCGTAGACGCAAGACTGCTATTATGCCAGTAATGGCCGTCACAGTGTAGTGCGTGAAAATGTGCTAAAAGTTAGTAGTTCCTAAATTGTGCTCACAGAGCCTTAATTATATGTCACAGGTGAGTGAAATTTTGATCTTGAATGTATAATATAGTTGGGATTACTGTTGTAATGTCAGCAATTGCTTTTTCTTTAATTTATTGATAAATAATCGCTTCGGTAATGTTGACACAGGTTAGGTAAAGTTGCCACGGCCTGCTTTGTGGCAACTTTACCTACAGTTAGGGTTGGCAATAAATGTTTTTTTCTTGTTTGTGTATATGTAACCATTTTCGAATACCTAAATTTCCCAGCATAATAGTGAATATCCTGGATGATAAGTTATAATGTATTTAATAATACCTTTTGTTTTAGAGCCAAAATGGCTCACATGAAACAAAACCGCAGATAACTCGGAGTTAGACAATATAAAAAGTATACGAAAGTAATGTTAAAATTAGCTATGGAGATAGTGAAGTCAAAAAATTAAAAAGTCAAAAGATTAAACATTATTTTGTAGCCTTTTTTTACAGTTTTAAACATAAATACTTAAAATTTTAGAACTTAATTTAGTTTAAAAGGGAACAATATTTATGTCAGATATTTATGCTTTTTTTTACTTTAGGTTTAAGGTTTATATATTTTTTTAAATATACATGTCATAAAAATATTTCTCATTTTTTGACAACCCCGAGCGTAACAAATTATTTGTATGTAAATTACGATGAAACCCGTGGCAACTTTCCCGACTGTCTGTGTAGCCGTTATCTTTATAGATTTCCTCATATTGTTTGCATTATAATACGAAGAGGTCCTAGATGAAGCCCTCTGTACCTCAACAACTCTTTAATATGCAATACACGATGAATACGGCGCGTAGGTAAAGTTGCCAAAAATTTGGTATCTTTACCCATGTTGTTTTTTCTTTACTACGGCTAAAGTAAGCGTTTGTATATAATGACGATTACGGTAAAGTGAGCCAGATAGACTACAATTCTAAATATGTAGTTTTGGTTTCTATGCGTCTTATGGTTAAAAATATATTTCGATTTTTGTTCCAAAATATGGTAAAGTTGCCATGTTTTACGGTACTGTAAAAGCTCGAACTATGATTTGTTAGCAGTAACTCCTCAGATTTACCAATGTGAGTTGGTAAATATTGAATAAATCAGGTTACTGACGTTTTGGCTTTAGGTTTTTTTTCGGAATGTTTTAGAAGGAAACTGCGAAGAGAGATAGAGATAGGAGGAAGTCGGAGACCAGGGTGCCGTTGTAAAATTACCTTAGAATTTTAACACCGATAGGTGGAAACGGTCACATAGTTTCACAGCTTAACTATTACATCTTCGTAGCATAGCTACATAGCATAGCTCCCTCTCGCCTCACCCAAGGCGAGAGAAGTCATTGGATGATATTACCCCCTCAAAAAAAAAAAGGCATAGCTACATAACACATTTCTGGTGGAAAAGCTTCTCATGTTGTTGTTTTATGTCTCCACTCTACCAGCCCATGTTGGTAAGTCTTAACATTTACCGATTGTAATTCCTAAGATAATTCTTACTTTTACAGTAACATAGACACAGTACACATGTGTATGTTTGTGTATCAGATATTTGGCCGTATTAAGTTTTGTCCTACATAAACTAAAACTATAACTAGATGCGTGAAATAGTACGGAATAATTAAAGTTGGAATATTGTTACTTTAACCCTGTTGTTTGTGTAATTATAATTGTTGTACATTCGCGGTTTTAGGTGATGTTATTATCATTATTGTAGTAAGCTGCGTCTGCACACGCTGCTCGTGATGAAGAGTCCCTCTGTGACTCGAAACGAGTATAGAGCTTTTGTCCATTAATTAACGTGTTTATCACGCTGAAACTACTGAACGGATTTTGATGAAACTTATTATACAGACAAGGTAGGAGATGACTTGGGTTATACGATACTTTCTATCTAATGGAATCGCGAAGGAAGGCGCTGGCTGAAGCTAGCAGTTATTTTAATTTTTTGTTTGTAAATGAATTCACGGCCTGTGAGAAAATTCTTTTGAGAGGTTATGTTTAAGAAATAAAATAGAAAATTCCAGGATAAGCTTGTTTCCGTACTACTATTGATCGAATTACTTTCCATAACTAATTATTTTAAACAATTCATTATTCAAAACAATCCCATTCTTACTAAATACCCCAAAAATTATAATAACAAAATAAAAAATCCATCATTTCCACTGTCACTGTCTCTAAGCCTACAAGATTAAATTAATGGATTTTATCATTCTCGTGTTTAAAGTGTACACGCGATGTCATGTAGAACGTATACCGTATAAACTTGGAAATATAATTACAAAATATATTATTGTGTTATGCAAATTATTCATACCTTTTGAGTGTTATTATAATAATGTTTTAATGTTTCTTGATTCCATGCTAGACATGTTATAATCTGCGGACTACTTAGCGGGTTACCGGGGCTCTGGCTCGAAAAGCAGGAGTAGGAACGGGGTGGTTTTTAGTCGGCAAATGTCTGACATTCCCTTTCGCCTCGCCCGAGGCGGGTCATGTCATTGGATGATTTTCTCCGCTCAAAAAAATTGTTATAATGAAAATTAAACACGAATGACAATCAAATCGAAAAGTTTACTAAGCTCGACTAGAATTGGTCACCTGAGAATGATCTAAAAATAACTTGTAGGTATCCAAATACTTTCAAAACTACAAATAATAAACTAAGTAATAATGTCTGAAACATCAAGAATTCCATCCATAAAACCAGTAAGAGGCTGTGAATATTAAACGATACTCTTAAAATAAAACTATTAAGGCAATTACCTAGTACTCGAAGCCGTCAGTCCACATTACGTCAGTCCAAATTACGTCAGTCCACGCTACGTTGGGCCATAAACCGTCAGCTTCTAAACAAGAGTATACAAATGTCTTATTCATTGCTCCCTTATACAGCGGCAGTATGTTTCACGAAACTCATCCCTTGGGGTAAGCTTATTTATGTTAATTTAGTGTCTGCCAACCGCCTTATACGATATTGTACTTCCTGCATTATATACGTATATAGAGTAATTGAGTTTATAAGTGTATTACTGACTTGGTTCCTCTTGTGGTTTTAAGGGATACTGCGGAACAGGAGTCCTTGTCGGAAGAGAATTATTTCGGTGTTATTTTTGCTTTTTGATTTATTTATATTTATTCTTTAAATAACATACTTACCTGTTGGAGTTTTGAAATCGTTAATTGAATTAAATATGAATTGAATTATGTCCGATTACATGTGACTTATAAGCCACAGTACTTATATGCTATGCTGTGGACTTATATGCCACATAACGTGTAACGTTGTAGTGTATAACATGCCATAATGTGCACCTCTGCCTACCCTTTCGGGTATAAACGGATTGACGCTACTTACACACACATACATACTTCCCTAAACCCGGAATCAATTTGTTTCATTTGTGAAGCGAAATTAAAAAAATATATGATCATCAAATTTTAAAGCTCGAAATCACCAAAATATAGGCATATTAATTTCCCAATTATACCTATCAACCAAAAACAAACCACTAAATCACATAAGAAAAATCAGTTTATTCACAAACGATACCCCAATACCTACATAAATACAAGTAGTACATTACTAGTTCCTATTTACTAGGCCGTTACCTAAGCCTACCATAAAAATACAACAGTTAAACAGCCAACGCTTGCGGTTTCCTTGAGTTAACGATGTTACCCGCTCAGTTAAGTATCAACCTAACCCAGGTGGAAATTATTTCACAAGTTACAATTGGAATTTTGTTCTAACGTTTATATGTAGGTATTGTGTAGTTAATGGTCTTTTCTGTTCAGTAATTAGTTAGGTTACATGGAGTTTTGGTTGTTTTTTCTGAAATTATTGGTCTTGGGTGGATGATAAATGATATTTATATCTGCAAGTAGGTTACAAAATAACACTTTTACACGTCAATCTTTGAAATTACTAGACGAGGTCGGCATTTCTTATCCGACTACTCTGAGAAGAAATGCCGCAACAAACTCAGAGGTCTCTTTTAAAGTCCAGACAATGAAATAAAGGATAATGTGTGAGATGGGATAAAGAAATGTTTTTTTTAAATATGTATCAATTGTTTCTGTGTGAAACTATCACTACTAGACATGCACGATACTAATATTGGATGGGATGATTAGATGATTGTGTTATTGTAAAACATTGCTATCTTTGGACTTTTGTAATGGTGGAAAAGAAGTAATATGTTAGAAATATCTGTGTAGTTCTGTTCCATAGTCTCTGCCTACCCCAATGGGAGAAAGACGTGAGGTTATGAGTATAAGACTCTTGAATTTAAACACAATGTTCTTAATGAATATCTTTTTCAATTTCAAAATAAAGTTCAATGATGATTACAAATCACTATAAAAACAATTCAAAGAAAACAAAACGAATCCAAATAGAAAAACCCTTCTAAACAAATTAACATAAATCAAATCAACGGAACACGTTTGCAGAATTGCATTTACCATGTACTAGAAGGTTTCCATATTAATTTTCAGATAAGCTTTCCACGGCATTTGGACTCATTAGCCGCGAAAGCCCTTAGAAATGAAGGCTGTTCCGATTAACAACATTATTACGAGCACGCGATACGTTGAACCGAAGTAGTTGTGAGTTTGTTGAGGTGAACCCACAAGTTTGTAGTAGTGAGTGTTGTACTTATGTTTCAATTTTCATTTTACTTGTATCTACGTCTACGGAACGTCACGCCTTTTATCCCCAAAAGGGAAGGCAGAGATGCACATTATGGCATGTAATGCCGCTGTGCAATGTACACCCACTATTCACGATTTGTGTTATAAGTCCCTTATAATAGGAGGTGTTATTATTACATACTTTGTGCTATTACTGAAAAATATTCGCAAAACCGAAAAATGACCAGTAATACTTTGTCCGACCCGGAAGACCAACCTAAGTCCCCTTCTCTGGCAGTATGATCAGCCTGCTTGTATACTCTGGATTCTATAAAAAAACTGAAATAATCGAAAAATCTCAATAGTGAAATGACATTTTAAATTGTGTACGGTATTCAAAAGTAGAATAACCCCTATAACATAGACCTTTGGTTTAAGAAAATTGTGTACAACAATTTTACAGGTGAGAAACTTGCATAAACAAAACATTAAGGAGATAAATACAATCCACCTATTTCTATTTTTGTTTACCCGTGTTTTCATTTTGAAGTAGTTTTTAAACAAACCATTTGCGGAGAAAGCAAAGACCTCTCCAACTACGAATGTCGACTTGTCAAAACTTTTTTGTGACAACTTCACGTTCTTTGTACTCGTATTCTTTGCGCGAAACATCTCGGAAACATTGCTAAGAAGTGGAATTCCTTTATAGTCTGTTTCACTATATCTAGTTACACTCAGACTCCTTTGTTTCAATGAAAAACGAAAATAAATAATATTGGTCCTGGGTACACCGTATAACTGCAACCAGTCATCAAGGAACAGACAGCAATATCTTGTATACTTTTAGTGACACAAATTGTTTGTTAAGCATGAGAGTTATGGCAAACCTATGATGAAATCTCTCATTTTAGTTCATCAGTTGAAGATTGTAGTTAGGGCAAAACCATTTTAGAAGATGTTGCATATTTATTAGTAGCTAGATGACAGTTTCTTAGGTCCATTTACGACTAGATTAAGATTGCTTTTCCACCAGAGATGTGTTATGTAGCTTTGCTACAAAGATGTAATAGCTAAGCTGTGAAACTATATGACCGATTCCACTGATACTAAGCTATGTAGCTGTACGAGGAAGATGCGCAGCTCGAGTATGCGATGTATCGATAGCAGGGAAGCCATCCATAGAATGCATCTTTCCATATAAAAACATAGCTTAGCTGAGTCCGTTCTACCAGTGCTATGAATATGATTGGTGGAAGCCAAACGCATCCACAGCAACATAGCGCCCTAATAATATTATTATGTAAACGAATCCAGTTGAAGTTGAAATAAGAATAAGTAACCAAATAAGGTTCAGGATAACAGGAAGCTCTGACAGGCATATATTTTGCTGACAATATAATTATAAATAAGGTAGACAGACCCAGTAGGATTTTTTTTAATAGTTGAGAGGGTAAAGAGGATCACAAAAAGTCACGTTTAGCGAAGGACCTTGTTTTTATACAGATAAACGTGTATCCGTCCATATGCCTACGTCAGCGTTAGAAGAGCAAACACGAAAAAAGGTTTTTAGCATTATTATAGTATAGGTTTTTGAATATATTTTCCAAGATTCCCTTTTTTTCGGTTCAATGACTTAAAAACTGGATAACGTTCGTTGATGAGTTTGTTGTTCAGAAATATGTCTGTGTTTACATTTAAGTTTGTTTAATAAAGTACAATGCTGACGTTTCAGAAACAGAAAACATGTTGATAATTAAGTGTGAAAGCGTTCTTTTACCAGATATGGTAATCAAACTGTTTTTTTATATACGTTGTCCCACACTATCATTTTCTCCTGTGTCGTGGGTAAGTTTACAAACATACAATTTCACATACATATCACACTCAGACCCGAAACAACAATTTGTGAACCAAACAAAGAGAAGCTACGTACGGGAATCCAACCCGCTACACGCTGCGCGGCAGCCGATCGCTCAGCCACAGCATCATTACACATACACATGACACCCAGTTCCGAAACAACAATTTGTAGATCATTACTCAATACACAGTCATGCAATCAGTTCTAAATTTTATTTAAATTGCACAAGATCTAGTTTCCAAACACAATCTTAATACAACAACACAAGTACACCATCACACAAGAATTCCTTTGAAATTTCATACCAAAACAATATAAACTAATAAGCATAAAAGTCTAATTGTTTGTTTGTTATTCAGAGGCATAACTACGGAACTTGCAAGTCAAAGTTTGCGACGCAAGAGGCATAAACTATTTTCCTCTGCTCATATTAGGTTAGAACATTTTGACATACAAAATATTCTTGCCTGCATTTTACTTCGGAGATTTATTCGACAAAATTTAACTGTGCTGTCAGGATTCTGTAGACGTTGATAGATAAAATATACAAAACGATGAATTTTATATTTAAAATTTTGTTGTCTTTAGGAAAAATGTCTTTTGAATTTTGTCCAGTTGGGTAACAATTCAAAATCGATCAGTTTTGCTGAATTAACTAAGTTACATTTTGATCCTAAAGTAAGTGGAAGCGTGACGATATGTGTTACATTTTCGTGGAAATCAAAGTAAGGAGAATCGATTTTGTATTCATTGACATTGGCACTCAAAAGAAGCAACTCGCAAAAGCTATTAGAAGCATTCTGTACTTCAAAGGTTCTAGGTTAATAATACTTTCCAAATTCCATAGTATTGTACGCATTCAGGGCAAATAAGGTAACTCAAGCCCGGTATTGTAAACCTACACACAATCAAAATAACGTTCACTACTACCATTACTGGCAAATACTGAAATTTCACGATACTCAACCACGCCAAGCAATTTTTTGTCTAACCGCCTGATTAAATAGGTACATACAGTCGTTGATAAATAAATTAGCCACGACAGAGGCGTGTGTTACCTACTTCACGGTCGTGGCTTATATAACGCGTGAATTGCACGCAATCAACATTTAGAACCTGGTTCCCGCTTAATTGGCACTTACGCCACGAAAGCTTATGATATTTTATTATTAAGCTTGCTTTTCTAGAGGTTATACGAATCGGATTTCATATTTTCATATAAAAGTTTGTACACAATGTTGTTACATGTAGTGTTCTGTAAAAATAAAGTGAGCAGGTTATTTACCTACAATTGTACGTATATGTAGTCAATGAAAATGATTATTTATTTCAGTGTATGTTTTCGTGTTTTCTCACTTGATATTTGTGTTGTGATATGTTGTACTATGTGGTTATTTTTGAAGTGTTTTATGATATATTAAGACTAGTAGAACAACTGAAGGCAAGTAAGCGACGTGGAGTCGGAAATGCCCAGTATATGGCATCTATCCCCTATTACATGGGGCTTATAACACAAATGGTTAAAAATGGGGGTACTTTGTACAGTGGCATAACGTGCCGTAATGTGCACCTCTGCCTACCCCTTCTGGGATAAAAGGCGTTACAACGATACGATGGTATTAAAAAATGGATGTTAAAGATCTTTTGTAATAAAGTAGATATGTACTTTTTTGCATGCTTTAATGTACAACATTGTTGGTATAATATGATAAATACATTTTCCTAAAACATTTCTAAAGATTTTCAGATTTCGATTATGTATTACGTTTTTTCCCCATTCTCTTGTATAACGGGAAATAAGGAAAACAATATATCACCGCTTATCTGAACGAGGGTGAGATTACAGGGACGCGTGTAGTATTGTCTTTTTTAATGGTTTTACAAAAGATTACATAATGTGCTAAATTTTTCTTCATACGTATACTAATCTGCTGTTTAAGTACGGTAGTTGTACACAGAACATTAGAGTAATTAAATTCGAGAAGAATTTAAAGAGTTATTCTTAAAAGTTATTTTCATGTAAGAGATAGTCTCTTTATCCAGTAATGGGACAGCTATAGGCTAATGATGGTGATTGGGTCTTCCCAATCCCCAATTCCCCAACAACCCTTAAATTCCTAACTCCAAAAGGCTGGCAACGCACTTGTAATGCCTCTGGTGTTTCGGGTGTCCATGACCTGCGGCGACTGCTTACCATCAGGTGATCCGTCTGATCGTTTACCGGCTTATACTATAAAAAATATACGTTTTTGTCTGATCTCAGACTTAGCCGTTTTCAACATAAAATAAAAGTTTCTTCATTTCTCTCAACAAATAATGATGTGTACGCTCGATCTCATTAGATTTACATTTTTTTTTCTTTGATTCCTTTGACTTTCATTTTGATGTTTGACTTACAAGTAATTGACCTTCATTACGGGATTTCTTTTTAGTTCATGTATTTTCTTTAACATTTTTTTAAATAAAATATAGTAATATTTGTTGTGAGATGTTCCTATACCGATCGATTTATTTATGTACTCGTATTCTGTGAAATGAAACTTAACTAAAGAATATTAAGAATAGTTTACTCATCAATTCATTTTGACAAACGATTATTACAAAAATTGATCAAGTCCATATTGTAACTCTATTAATCACACTAATATTAAAATTGTGAAAGTATGTTTGTTTGGATGTTTGGCCGTCAATGACGCTGATTCGATTTGATGAAATTTGGTATGCAGGCCAGTTATGAGAACTGCCTTGGGTGATAGGATACTTTTTATCTAACGGGAACGCAGGCGAAGTCACCGGTAGAAGCGAGTCATAAATATCATTTAATGAACCACACATCATCGCAATCACAATTAAAGCCCTTTTAGGAAGAAATAAACAGCAGACATTTTTCTAAGCATGTTTCTAGCCATATTCAATCCACAAGCCAGAGTCAAAGCCAGTAAACACCTACACGCACGCTTGTTATTCTAAAAACACCTTTATTACAATTTAAGCATTGAACCAGTTTGAAAAGGTGGCCGTACGTTTTAATATTTGATGGCGTGAAGCGTACAAAGCTCATTTTGCTATAAAAATGTAAACAGCCTTTTATGGTTACTGTACTTTTTATGTTTTATGATTTTACTCATGTTTGTAAGGTATTATGATGCTTGATTTCAGATTGCTTTTTATACATGTAGGTCTAGAATATTATAAGAATAGGACGTTGGCCAGTTCTTTCGTGAGACATACAAAATTATTTATTCTGTGATATTATATTATATTATTTATCGACTTACTCACGTAACTGTTTGACGAGGAGCTCGACTAGTTTCAAGCCATACTAGAGGCTCATATTCATCAGTAGCATTTCGCGATACACGACGCGGCAATTGTTGTATTGCTACTCTTATTTATATATACTTTGTTTAAAAAAAAACAGAGAGAAGAATAGAAGTTGTGACAAAGATAAAGAGAAATTAATCTTCTATTAAAAACGAATCCCAGATCTTACAAACACTTTCAGATCAAAAATAGAACAATGAAGACTTCAAATATTTAAAATTGGAATTCCACCCTAAATAACAGTTAGAGAGCTACTAAATAAAAAAAAAACAATGAATTTTGGCGGCAATTGCCCAGTAACATCTGTGTTGAGCACTGACCAGTGAATCAGTCCAACCGTATATGACTGCCTCACAGGCTTGCCAAAATATTCATATTTGCAAATTCAAATTGTTTTGTCATATTTTTGTATTGTTTGAGTATTTATTTATTCCTTTGGTTAACCAAATGTATAAATAAATCTGTAAATCTTAATTAAAATAACAGTAAACTATGGATTAAAAAAAAATACTGGATGAATGGTATGTTTTTCGGCAGAATATTTTACTTTATGTATTAAAGAAAAGCAGCTTGTATTTTATATTTTATTTATATATTATCACTGTGAAATTATTTGTGTAATTATTTCCTGGAATCGTTAAAAAGGATTTACAGGGCTTTTTGTATTTTTAAAATAAATATTCGGTAAAATTCGGAGTCTTTATTAATAACACCAGTCGAATATATTGGCTGATAATATACAAAAAAATGTGAAATGGTAATAAGTAGACACATTCCTAGACATTCTACAATATTCCAACTCTTTTGTGCTCAAGGTACATAGAGCTTTGCACACAAAATGTAATATTCGATTTATTTAATGATTTATTATGTTTGATTTTTTTTTGTTTACATCGAAATATTTAATTGTATTATTACTTCTAGTTTTGTTTAAGTCATATGAGTGATCACCATACTGTATTACTACTGTACGTTATTATTCACAAACCAGTGAAAAAATCTTGAAAACTATTTTACGCATACTTTTGCTCCCGCTACTTTTATCAAAGTTTTACCTCTGTGAAGTACTTACCTAATAAAATACTCGTAGTTGAGTAAAAGTAATAAATTTTAAAATACTTCCCATTCATCACTTCCTAGAAACATTTTAATTCGTTTAAAGCGTTTCTCTAGAATTTACGACCTTAAAACATCTGGATTAATGTTTCTTTTTCATTTTAAATATTATTTATGAATATAATTATGTATTTTCAATGATAATATAATAATATTTGCTTACACGTTCAAAAGTGCCTTCCCAGTCTATTTGAATAGAATAGATAAATGAATGAATAGATAAATAAGGACTTTGACTTTGACATATTTAGAAAGAAGAACGAAAAATAGTTTATTTGCACCATTACAAAAATAATAAGCATAAATAGTTGATAAAAAAAGCGTACACGGCGCAAAAAGGCCAGTACTCAGCTAAAACGCCGTAAACCGAACGCGATAGCTCGAGTCGCGACACTGATTTTCAGCATTGGCCCGACGTTCTAGATACGACGATCTACATAGTAGCAACAATATAAGAGTATATAATACATGGTTACAGTAACTAATTAGTTTGTTTCAGATAATGATAGTAATTAAGTATCCTTGTTACTAGTAAAGCTGAGATTTTGTTAGGCTAAACAGAAGCCTTGTTGCTAATTAAGTATATAGGACTACGTTTCTCAGAAATGTTTTAGCGCTTAACAGTACAAATATCAGGACTCTGTATGTTTATATATCGTAAGCACAACTGCCAAACAAAGAGGCATTAGTATTAGATATAATGGGTTCACTTTATTTCTGTAATTATTAAATTTTAACTGAAATTGTATCCAGTTTGCTGCAGGTTTGTAATATTAATTGGTACTTATAATTATAATCTTTATATTACAAATTATGTTTATGATAAACTAGCTTCTGCCTTCGGCAACCTGTGTGTTCCTGTGATTAAAAATCTATTTCTTATTCTAGACCATAATCTAGCCTTGATCAAAATTTAATCCTGATCCCATCAGTTGTTTAAAAAGAATACGTATGTAATATTTCTTCATTATCTAATTGACGGACTAAATAGATTTTTAATTTTTAAACCCCGTCATCATCCCTATTATAAAGAAAGTAACATATAGGTAATAATTATAGTAGACAATCGATATTTCAACTAGATAAAGGATAGAATCAGGTAGCAATAATAATGTCTGCCAAATGCAAGCAGTCACTCAGGTGGATGAAGTCCATCTAACATGAATTACAGTTTCGTGGAACCTGATTCAATTTACGGTATATTTATTCAATCTAAGTTGCATTTAATATATCAAGGTAAAATATTCTTATTGGACAGAGCAAGATGAATAGGCTTCATATAATCTCAGACTTAACAATAGTGAATTTCGGCAACAAATTGATGTTATTATAAAAGTGTTAAGACTTCTATTAAAATATGTGCGAGTCCGGGTGTGGTGTGTGGGTACCTACCAAAAAATCGTAGTGTGGAAGAAAGTTATTCAAAAAACTGGCACAATAATCAAACAAATTTTTTTTTTTAAGGGAACACCATCATAAGTTGAAGATTGAACCTTCAATGTTTTTAGTCTGCTAATGTATCTCAAACCTTCTACTATGCTGAAAACCACATAAAATTGGTTCAGCTAAACGCGATATAATCACACACAAAGATACATAGATATATACTGTCCAAGACAAACTGAAAACCTGCTTTTTTGAATTCTGGACTTCTGCCGACGAATCTGGATTTCTGAATCAGTTATCCTTTTCTGAATTACTTTACATAAGTATTAATTATTACCTTACCTATTAAACGTAATATTTGTATAGCCAAACTATTAATACTAGAGTACACTACTAGAATAATTATAATTTACTATTCGAGTATTTAATTAGTCTGATATTATATTGATTTAATACGTATCGCCTCTGGTACGGTAACTGTCAGTAACGTGTGTAATAATAATTAATGACCTGTTTATTTGTAAGTGTATAATAGATGTTTGAATGAAAATTATATAATGTAATGTTATATTGTTATATATTATGTAATACTAGTGTCAAATTCAGTATTTTGCGTAAATCCGTAAATCTATTTCATGTGTGAAAAATTTGAAACCAAAAAATAAATATGAAATTCTTAGCTTCTGCTAACGGCTTCGCCCGCGTTCCCAAGGAATAGAAACGGTTTTATGTGTTATACCAGACAATAACCTACCCTTGTTTAAAATTTTATCCCAATCCCTATTAACGTGATTGAGTAACAAACATACAAATAAACTCACATGTATAACATCATCATTAAGTATCAACATCAGCCTTTTTCCGACCACTGCAGGACGTAACAATGCCAGCCACCTTGCTTACATGGTTGGATGGCTTACACTAAGTTTACCTACACGCGGTCTTCACTCAAAATCCGTTGTGGTTAATAACCCGACCCACACAATTTAGCTTATTTATTCTTATCACTTACAAAGTTTGACTACTAGACTAATCACATAATAAAAGACTAACAGGCGTTGCATCGTGGGGTCTCCGGAGCAGGTCTATTGGGTGCCCCTTAGAGATGTAGAGGGTGGCCACCGGGGTGGTTTTAGTGAAGTTAAAATCCCACACTCCCTAATCTTTTATCCTCAGATAGCTAGGCGCCTTTTGAAGGATTACCCGTTATAAAAAAAAGGCTAATTCGATAACCACTCTCCTATCTCCTAGCTCATATATACATGAAAATGAAAATCCAAGCTAATCTATCTATCTCAAAAAATGCACTATCCACAACAACAAAAAATACAGAACAAAAATGACATAGAACGATAAATATCAGAATGGTGCTAGGGTGCTCTTATTACACAAAGGTCACGCGATAGGCGCTTACTGGTGTTCGCACGTTCCACACTTTTTATTGTTTCGCATTGTTCGTTTTGAAAGTAAATCGACAACAAAGAATTAAAAGAACAGAAGGTACACAGCTACACACAAAGCGAAGGTGCGCTTTGCATTTATTTTATAGAAGAAAATGAGCACGGATTAAATATGTGCCATCTTTTGTGCGCTCAGTTTTATTTCTGTGACTAGAAAATGCGATATTGTTTAGTGAGCTGCAATTTTATTTATGTGTTACGTTGGAGAATTTATATCGTAGGGATTTGGAAAAGGTTTAGATACAATTTTTTTTGTAACTATTGTGAAACATACTAAAAAAAACCTACAGCTTACTCAGTAGGTTGCGCGACGAAGAGACCTTCTGTGGCTCGAAATTATTAGAGCTTTTCTCAGTATATTTACTTGTACAAACCGTTATTTTTAGTTAATTTGTTTAGATACTTTTACTTAGGTATTATGATACAATTGTTCCCAGCGAGTCCGCCCACGTCCCTAGGATAATTGGTGTTATTATGTGAGTGTTATTTGTCTTATTTTAGACTAGTCTACCGCTGCTGTGCCAAATTTTATTGCGATCCGTTCAATACTTCTTATGTGTAAAAAATTTAGTAACACACACCTTACCAGATAATTTTACAGTTACAGTATTACTATGTATATATGTCTGTGTGTCATGATTGCATCAAGAAACGGGCAACTAAAATTCAAACAATTTTGTTGAACTCCAGATCCTAAATGTATAACAGGTATTATTTTACATTACAACACAAAATAAATAAAATACTTTAGGACGTAGTCTATGCAAACGACATATACTGTATTTGTTGCTAAATTCGTATTACTTATATTAAATTATACATTTTATAATTGTCACAACCACAACAAAATATGCAAGAATATAATAGCATTGTCATACACAATACATTTACACCAACAATAAAACTAATAACTAAACTACAACTAAAAGAATACAAAGCACACCCACATAATTACGTCTAATACGGTACTAAGTTACTAAAGACAATAGTTAGTAAACCTTCTGTACTCTCATAAACAGTGACATCGCTTCGGGCCATTGCGTGCCTTCCATATGTATTTTGCATGAGAAAGAGCTACTTCGGATGGCGAAAAGGTGCGTGATCTTTCTAAGATTCGCGACCAAATTTATAGCCAGTGTACACTGAGTTTTATTCGATAAGCCTTGTTAGATTGAGAGGTTTTGATAGGACCAACTTTCGTAGAGTTGTGTGATTTATTTAAAGCTAGCTGTATTTCCTTCTATTTCGTTTCGGTTCACTCGGTTTGTGAGGATAGAAGGTTTGTACTCGTATGCGTTGTTTACCAAATGTTAGAGAAGTTGCAGTTTTCAGGCAGTGGAAAATGTTTACACTGTAACATTTTTACATATAAATCAAGCGAGTAAGAATAACATCATACCATATGTGTAAAATATACACATGTATAACCATGCATTAGATAATCCAAACACTGGAATATTAAATTATCAGTTCGAGATAATATTGCTGTTCATTGATCACTGACCAGGAGATGCGATGGCTGGAACTCAGTATTGTATAATAATGTATAACTCTGCAGATGATATGTATTCTGATATTATATTAAATCAACCCTTTACAGCAATGGTTTCCAACCGGTGCACGGTGGTCCGTGAACAGTTCGGAGAAAATTCGCGAAATGAACAAAAAAATACATCAGTGTACACCTCTTTCCAAGAAATGCCACGGTTAAAGCTCGAATCAAACTTATATTAAAGGAGAAAACTGAGAGAAGCAACTGATTTCAGTAGTCCAAAACTGACTATTTTTATGAGTAAATAAGAAAATCAGAGTGTTTTTTTTTTTGAGGTGGAAAATCATCCTATGTTTTCTCTCACCGCGAGAAAAGTGTGGGACTACATTAAAAAGTAATAGTAATAGTGGTCCTTACATTACCAGGATTATAAAAGAGGTCCTTAATCAGAAAAAGGTTGAGAACCCTTGCTTTACAGCGATGTTAAGTAGCTTGTATAGCATCAAAAGTATAATATAATGAGGAAACTATCATCATACTATTTATAAAGTCACCCAGATTCAGAAAAGCAATATATAACACAAAGAAAGAAATGGTTCTATGTGCGCGACACGTTGCGTATGCGTAGCAGCCGACAGCCAAGCCACTGCGACAACTACATACAAGAACTAATAGTCATACCTATGTACAATTCAAACGTAAGTTGATTTGAGAGAACAATTATCTTGCATAACCTTTTGCACAATAGAATGAAACATACAAACTAACATCAATACCAAATAATAGAATCTATTTCTATATCCTAGAGCAATATAACATATAGGCATAGTCCAAAATTAATTGTACTGTTAAATTACTAGCACATAGCGACCGCATTCCAGGGTACGCATCGCAGAATAATGCGGTATTCACACAGAAGATCATTTGAACAACCTGCATGGAATAAACGCGTGTGTGTCGATGCCCTAATGACGCCGTAGTTAATTGGAACTGCGAGCTACGGTATGTTCATATCAAAGGCAAATTGACTGGAAATGTTATGTTGAATATGTTTAATGTTATAATATGGAATGATTTTGTAGAGGGAGTCTGGGAGTCTATGTGGTAGTAAATAGTAAATGAACAGTTCAGTTACGATTTCCATTTTATATCAATCGTCAAGATTATTATATTTTTATGACTGAAAAGATTCATTTTTTAGTTTTATACAACGTGTCGGTTTGATAAAAATACCACTATATACAAGGCTGTGTTATCTTGTTACATTATACCGAGAAACTTGTTCCTATAATTTATTCAAATATTTCAAGCCCATGTTTGACCTTGAAAGGCTGGCTGAAGGAATATTTTCTCGACTTCATGCCAAATATATCTTTGTTAGCTACATAGTAACGGAAAATAAAATTGTAAAATTATTCATCCTTACATTATAATTTGCCTAGACGTGTATTCAAGGCACCCTCGCCTTGAGTAACAGTCGAGGATAAAGAGAAAAGGCCACGTAAACCTAATTCCTGTTTAACATTTCTTTAATTTAAAATGAAGATCCAGCTAAATCCTCCAAGGAGAAGAAATAACAATTGTTGAATAAGCAATTTTATACACTCGACGAAACATTGTACTCAATGTAAAGACTTACTAATTAACATTCCCGTTATATACGATTAATATGTAACAATATTATTATCCGCACATTTTCCTTTTAGGAAACAACGGGCACGGCAAAGTTCATCGCAAAGTATTTGCGACTTTATCGTCTAGAAAATAGAGGAAAAACTCCGTCGCCGAGTTATCCCGAGCTCTGAAAGCTGCTTCTGCTGATAGCACAACGTCACTAATCCCAATATATCTAAGGAAGCTACGACTTAAATTTATAGTCGTGTGAGACCGCAGCTTAAGCGCGGTGACAATTTGTTAGCAACATAATATAAATTTTAAAGTGAATGGATTTTGTACAGAAGCTGTATTCTCCGAGATATTCCTTACAATACCGTCCTTATCTCCGTTAAAAAGTGTAAAGTAAAAGACTTTCCTTGTCGGAGCTTGAGTAAATAAATTGATTGATGACTTGAGAGAAGGCTCATCAGTTTTTAGGAGTCGGAAAACACGTTTGTTGTCTCAAAACTCCAATCAATTTTACAATCTCAGTTGTCAATCATGAAGCCAAGCTTCGTTGTGTCAACCGTCAAATCCATTATTCAAAAGCAACATCGACAAACGTTAAGGTTGTGGCTCCGGTGAAAGAGAGAGCGGTCGCGATCGGGAACCAATTGTTAATCAGACTTGTTATTGCGTTAACTGACTTTCTATTCACTCAATTAGGCGTCTTTATTAAAGCCTTTAAGTGAGTTTGGGAGGATCAAAATGTTTTGTAGGACTGAGTAATTTTATACGCCTTCCTTTAGCTGCTGACAGATGAGTTATTTTGATTGCAGAATCATGTACTTCTTATTCTAAACGAAACATATAAATGTGGAATATTAGAAAATTTCAAACACACACCGAATACTGAAAATCAATAACAATTCATCCGTACACAATTAATATAAACATCACGCACAGAATCAATCACATAAAGTCGTGCGGGTTGGCCGAGTACATCATCGCTGGAACCGAGGCTGCTCCTAACGAAATAAACAAAAGGCCCCAATTATAACGTTGGGTGGCATCGGTATTGATGCTAATTTCTTGGTCCCGAATAAATTAAACGATACTCGTAGGGTACGAGTACCTGTTATCCTGTAACAGGTACGGAATGGGTATCGATCTTCATTAGTCGAGTATAAGACGTCTTTCCTGTGTACAAGAGCAAACACTAGAGCCTTGACACCATTAGCCTATGATTTAAATTTAATTGAAATTAGAACGGCGTGGTTTTAAGTTGATGTTGCGCTAGTGGCTCTTTTGTGTGTTTTGAAGTACGGTAGTATAGGGATAGCAAATTGTTTTCAGAAAAGATTCCTAACCTATGTTTGTTTTCGTAATGTGTTTTCATGTAAGGCTCTTTGGTCTAGTAGTTTTGTAAGGGCATCCGTAGGACACAAGGTCGTTGCCAAGTGTTTTTTATGTTCCCAGTAGTAATAGCAACTCTATTTTACATTATAATATTTTACTTCCAAAATTTTGTTATAATTTAGCTTATAAAGTCAGTTTCTTGTTCCAAAACCTAGATTTCTGCGAAGAACAAGAAAGCAACTCCATAAATAAACAAAACACTGCCGCTAATTTTTACAACAGAATTATGAATGTAAAACCTCGTGACCCATCTTGTTATGAAACGTTCCACAGAAATTACTCGGTGGAACATTTTGGTTTACTTTTAATTAGTCCTAAGAAAGCATCTTGAAAAAGTTTATTAGGTAAAGTACTTACATAGGTAGAGGTAATATATATTATTTCTCTCACTTAGTAATGGAGCTAAGTTTTGGTTTGGCATATGTGGGTGTAGGAAAATTACAGGCGAATAAGACATTAGAAGTTCGCAAGGCTTGTAAGGTTTCGTGAGATGTTTACAAGGATCTGGGGTTAAACCCACGAACGTCGACCTTTAAAAACTAAAACAATGTTCCGTGGGAAATAGTTGAACAAGATGTTTATGTTTTTTATTTATTTTCGGTAAAAAGTTTCCGTTTCAACACATCTGGCGTGGTCATTGTTTTGGAAAGTTATTATTTGTTTTTTAAATGTAAGAAAACAGGACTTTTTCGTGGTATTACTGTATTTTTCGAAGACGTAAAATATGGATTTTAATAAAAACTTCAACGAAGATAGATGTTGATCGGTTTTGACTTCACGATTGGCACGACAAAGGAGATAAACCAAAAGCTTTTATTTTTTAAATTTAATAAATTTCTGTGGACATGAAATGGAACAAGGGATAACATAACTTGGGAACAGGAACTTTAACTAGCAGGCAACAATATTATGTTAGGTTTCCTTCATCTAACCCGAGAGTCGAACCCAAACCCTACCATTATCACTAAACCAACAAGAAAAGGGAAAGGTAAAGTAGGATGTAAACTTGTAAAATACTTGAACTCCTCAGAACAGCTAACTGGTAAAGTTAGATATAACTAGAAAAATAATGAAGGTTTGGGTCAAGAACCCACTTGAGTCAGAAGGGATAACGATTTCGGTATAAATTGGAATTTTATTATTATGGAACTGGTGTTTGTAATTGTTGGTGAGGCAATGAAAATCAAAATGTCGCACTTGGATTGTAACAAGATGGCGGTTATTCGAGTGGTTATAAGTGTGATTGTAGAACTTGCGGTCGCAGGTACTTATAAAAAAAAAAACAAAGTATTCAAGTCCGCAATCATTAACCGACTTCAAAAAAAAGGGAGGTTCTCAGTTTGATCTTTATGTACGGTATGTATATTTACGCGTGATTATCTCGCGTTTGGCTGAATCCATTTTGGTCAGCAGAGGCCACTTATACGAGTATATAGGCTGTTGTGATCAATGCAACCCACTAAAATACACACAAATAGCTACATTTAATAAACAAAATATATAATTTCCACCATCACTTTATACGAGACTTCGTTCCTATTTATTTTGTACCAACACACGACACACGCGTTTGGTGTTTATCAAGAAATACCGTTCCTTAGGGCGAAGACACATTTTGCGAGGTGCGGCGTCGCAACATTAAAAACTTTGAAATGACGCCCGCCGCAACGAAAATAAGTAATTTGTACTAGTGGGGTGGCTTATATGACGTTATATCACGCTTTTTAGTCCCCAAAGTATAAACAGAGATGTAGTTCATTACTGTGGTAAATGTGGTTACATCACACTAATATTATAAATGTGGAACTTTGTTTGTTTGGGTGTTTGTACCTCAATCACGCTGAAACTACTGAACGGATTTCGATGAAATTTGGTATACAGAGTATGAACTGAATTAGGTGATTAGTTTCTTATAAATGCATGTAATAAATCGTCGGGTTCAATTACAACCGGTCTTCTGAAAATTCTCTTATTGATTTTATTTTTACACTTTTTAACTGACTTTCCAAAAAGTAGAAAATTCTCGATTCCATCGGTACGTCTCTTTTTAAAACTAACACATCAAACAGCTTACTTATCAGCCATTTTTGTTATTGACATAGTTACCGCACGTATTCGTTAATCGTGATTGTAGTCCTTTACTTTTAAACAACTAATCTAATAAATACTCGTATAAATGTAACTTAAAATTAGTACCATTAGTTAAACAATAATTAGTTTCAAAATACCTATACGAACATTGTACGGCTAAACATCGAACTTGTAAATTAGCCCTAAGTAATAATGTATGAATGCAATTTTCACAGGAAACCGATTACTGATTTGTGTTAAGTGGAAATGGATACATTGTGCACTATTTCATGGCAATTAAATAAACTAATATTAACGTTGGACTATAATTGTAGTGCAAATAATAACATTTAGATCCTATATACCATTTTTTTTAAGGGGAAAATATACAATGGCTTCTCCTGCTTTGGACTAGGCCAGAGGGAGAGTCCGATGCTTACTGACTAAAAACCACTTCGTTCCTACTCCTTCCTGCTTTTCGAGCCGGATCCCCGGTAAACTCTCTAGGTAGCCCGCAGCTCCGGATGAAATCCGATATACATAGTAGATCATGATCTGGAATAACATATATCTATGTTACTTTTTATCCCACGCGATCGCGGGCAAAACCTTTGGCAAAAACTAGTTGCTACATAAAATAAACTCTTTATTGCTTACAACGATACGCTTGTAAACATTACCGCAGTACGAGTAGTCTAAATTAAATATCAACAATTCAAAGCAAAAAGTTGCAGCCCCCATCATAGAAATCTTCTCACGTAAATTGGCCCCAGTTTATACGATACGTGTGCAATGTTCTCTTGTGTAGACGACAACAAATAGCCGGTGAAATGAGCGAATCATTGCGTTTATCCGTCAGTACGTGAGACACGATATGACATGTTTCTGCACATAGACTGCAACTAAAGTGGCTGCCCAAGCTTGCGCAGGCAGCAGAGGGCATTGACCAGTTTGTTCTCTTACCTTGACTCTCCTTCTTCGCCTAATTACCTTGCTTCTTACTTCCAATATTCTTGCGTGGCAGGTTTTAATTACACTGCGGTCTGAGAATTTAAAAAATGTGGCCGAGTCATTATTTATTTTGTTCTTTATGTGTGCCGGTGTTTTGATGTTGTGTTTTTATGGTGTGTTGAGATTGTGGTGGGTAAATTGTTATAATTTAGTTGTTAAAATATAGTGGAAGGGAGTTATTTTCAGAAACTGATAAGTTTGGATTTTCAGGAAATTGCTGTTGTTACCATTGTAGGAAACTTTCTATGGGTTCTTTTATGTCACTAAATTAAAATTTTAGATCAGTTTTGAAGTCACATAAGCGGATACCGGATTAGATTTTAGAAAATCAGGTCTAGAAAAATATTTCATAGAAAGTCAAAATGAATGTACTTTAGAATTATACTTATCTACTCACTCGTTCGCTATTAGTAACCTTTACACTTACACTTAATTATTATATACATATGTATTGCTATATAAACCAGTACATACCGACCGTTTAATCTGTGAAAAGATCATACAAAGTAAGACTATGATAAACTTGTATTACATAGCTCAATGAGTAATCGTACTTAGCCCATATTTATGGCCGCAACTTTTTAGATCACTAATTTTTATTATTTTTTTATATTGTGGAGCAAATTATACTAGTTATTGACGTAGTAGAATAGGTCGGTAACAGCCCGCTGGGTATATATGGGTTAGAGTGTACTGATGGGAACCAGTACTTTACAAAATGATATCTCTATATTGATGTCCCCTAAGCTTCGAACGGTGACATAATGACATCACACGGGTGTACCTAATTAATTAATCGGATTGCTACTGTCTCTCATGGTGTACCGCGGTGTTTTACCATGGAGTGACGTTTCGACGTTTCTGGGTTGGCAGGTACGTAGAAAAGATATACATATGTACATACATGTATAAGTAATGTGTATAATGCTAGACTTACATTTAACGAGTAACTTGATTATTTTTGTAATATTTTAGTCCTTATTGAACTGCTTTCAGCTCACGTAAAAGAAAGTTAAGGCTTATTTATTAGTCTATAGACGTATTATATCTGATATAACAGGTGTATCATTTATACATTGCCAATTCTATAGAAATAGAATGATCATCCGAAAATATACGTATTATTTATATATGCACTATTTATTTTGTATGAATAAACATAAATATATAGTAACATAAACATACTTACAACTTAACATAATATATGGCACTTTCATCTACATAAACTTACACCGCGATACGCTTAAACCCGTGTAACGCGGCAACGCGGATACGCGCGACATTCCCATGAATATTTATATCAGTGTCCCATCAATGTACTGCTGTTACATTAAACGACGCCACCTTTATTTTTAATTGCATTCCTTATCTTATTTACATTAGACTTTTGTACGCTTTTTAAGCACCTACATGTTATCTTGGAACGGAGCCTGAATATATAATGCGCACATTGTAGACACGTGCGAGTAGGCTCCAAAGTGGATTATTTTAAGACTCCCCAAGATGAAAATGTTCAACATTTTGTTTGTTTTCTTTTTATGATCGAATTAGAATGTATATTAGAAGAAAATATCTTAAAAGTACTTATAACAAGAACGGTTGATAGCAATTCCAGGAAAACGTGTATTCGGATCTCCGGAGAGAGTCTCTCCATAATCCCCTCTAAAAAAACTGATGATTTTTATACAGAAAAATAAGGAACAACAAGACGATTAACTGAATTACGACTTGGAAAAAAACCTTATACGATCGAATAAATATCCACTGGAGTGTACAAAAGTAGAACCGGTACCATCCCGTTTAGTACCCTTCTAAAAATACCGCATCAAATAAATCCGCAATCAATTCCGGACCGATCCAAACTAAACCTCAGTTACTGAAATCGCAACAGAATAAAATCTGCGCCTTCCCATTGGGCGACGCGGCCGCTACGGTGTTGCACTGTGTCACTACGTACGCCACTTTTAAAATGAAAACCGACACAGCTGCGAACTGTTGGAAATTGGCTAGATAGGATGACCGGGCAAAAAATCCGCAAGCAATTCCCATCCCTAAGGAGTAGAGAGAAGTTAATAGATTTCATTAATTAACCCGTTCAGTGGACCGAGTGATTGCAGTATACCTACCCAAGATAAAAAGTGTCAATTCGTGCCCGCACGGATTTTGGGGTGCCTTTTTACGTATGTGGATCAGCTATATCTTTTGATTAAAAAAATCTTTAAAAAACATTCAATTTAGATGTGACTGCTTCGAATGTCTGCCAGCGTGATTGTTTCATTTCGTTGTCTAATTAAAAACGAAGTCAAACCTAAGTAATGGATTAAGCATTGGCTCCTTAATACCCAAATGCATTGAACACCTCCAACTTTACCAATTGTCTTTCGATTCCGATTTTGCATTCCGCTAAAATAATCCAAAGTCTGTGGGTCATTTCAGTTAATTGGATCTTTTTCAGAAATTTAAATAAACACAACCTAATGTTAGCAGTAACGACTAAAATCATATTTTTCCCAATAACTCAAAAGTAAGCTGGTGTATGTTACTGAAAATTGAAACTCATAATATTTTTGTAAATATCATAAATCAAAGTCACATCATTTATTCCGATTAAACACATTTTTTTGATATTTCGAAATTACCTAATTTTTTTTTGTCCGTTAATGTCAACAAATAAATAAATAAATAATAGTCTTTCAGTCTGTCAGTCAGTGAAGCTAGCTCCGAATACAACATCATTACAGCAATAAACGCCTAAACTTAAAAAGTAAATATTGTGGGTTGAGTCCTTAATGTTAGACGACGTCCAATTTATTATATTAAAAAATTTAAAAAGATTAACAATAAAGGCCTCTACTTTAAATCTCAAAAAAGAGACACCACAACACAAACTTCACCAGTGCACACAATTTCGTATACCAACTACACGTATCATCATAGTTGGACCTTCCTGTATGTTGAACCACGAATTTTTATCCACTACTAACCATGTCACCGTTCTATTGAACGGCTTAAAATATACGCGGCTACTATACAAGGGGAGTAAAATGTTCTACTGGATTTTTCCCTTTTGCACACCGGCTTAGCTCGAACGCTGAATGGTTTACGTTAAATATTGCTTTTTACCTCTCCCAAAGAGGAAATTCACTTCACTTTGAAATGTAATTGAACGGGCAACTTGGTGTATTGAGATGTCCACTAGTAAAGTAGGTTTGTTATGTTCGTATGGGTTCGTTAATGTTGGTATGGCTTTTGTATTGAATCATTTGTTTATGTAATGAGTATACTGTTCAATAATTCTCTTACATTATTTTTTATTTGATTTGTCTGGACTTTAAAAGGGGGTATGGCCTCTAAGGTTTTTTTCGGTATTTCTTCTCAGAATAGTCAGATACGATATGGCGCCTCATCTTGTTATTTTAGAGGTGACGTGTAAAAGTGTTATTTTGTAACCGATTTGCAAAGATAAATATCATTTATCGTAAGGTTGTTGTATTTCCAAAAGGCATTGTAGTGTTTTTTTTTTAATACTTATATTCATATGATGCCCAAACCTGAAACAATAAACAACAGGAATGAAACCCGCTACACTTTGCTCAGCAGCCGGTTGCCCAATCACCGCATCAACCGTACATTCAGTTAAACCGGAGCTATCAATATATTCAGTGCAAAAAAGCCTTCCTTCGTTTTCACTTTTCACAAGTCAAGTAACATTTCTTCCAAGCCCACCCTCATCACTAATTACCATCAAATCCTTAGCTAATTACGTAACGACTTGAAAATAATGAAGAAAGAACTGTTGTTTAACTTCAAATTGCACCACGTTTCTAAGATTCATTGCCTAATAAAAAATGTAGGGAATCCACTCTTCGCTTGCAGTCTCCGTTCTTGCGTTTTACGTGCCCCTCGCGTCCGATTTCTCCCCGTTTCAATGACTTAGTCTGGTCCTGCGCCGTCATTTTTAATGAGAACTTCTTATACTTTCCTTTATAAGTATCAGGACATGGTTTTATGGAATAATAAATGTATCCCAATGGGTTTTCTGCTTTTCTTCCTCTGTTATTTCAACAAGGCTTCGCTTGATGGTTGTTTTTCTTGACTGATTGTCTTGTCTCTTAGTTGCAAGTATAAATGCTTTGCATGGTCTTTTTTTTGTAATGAGACCAAGTATGATTGAGTTTTTTAAAGTCTGGCATTGTGCCGAGTGCATAAATTGTTCGCGCTCCTATTACATAGCTGGAAATAACTGGAATAAGCGGTTAAACCTTAACCTGTTTCTGTCCTCCTTTACATTTATTTGGTGTTAATCCAATTCAGTACTGGATCCCTTGTATGCATCATATCGTCATGCCTTTTATCCCCGAAGGGGTAGGCAGAGGTGCACATTACGGCACGTAATATCACTGTACAATGTACACCCTTTTTTCACCATGTATGTTAGAAGTCTCATGTAATAGAGGTTGAGCCTATTGCCATAAACTGGGCACAATTCCAGACTCCGTTCTACTACTGAGAAATTTTCGCAAAACGGTAAAAAGTAATACTTATTCCGACCCGGGAATCGAATCCAAGACACCTTACCCGGCTGTCGTATTTGCAATCACTCTTCCAACGAGCTGTGAATTCCTTGTAATGTGTTAGTATTCTGATTGCACCCTATAGTTGAGTCTGAGAGTCCTGCCAGGCGGTATTGTTTCCGCACGTCAAAGCATTTCACATCAAAGATTGGCAGCTCAATGGACTGACAGACATCACACAACATTAGCTATACACATGCATATAATAAATACAACATCATATTCCTGTAATGTTATTAGTTCCTATAAATAAGGGAAGGGGTTGATATACGTTGTATTGAAATTCAATTATAAAATACAAATTATAAAAAAAAATGAATTCCACATATCAATAATATCAGTTTTGTGTATAATTACTTTTGTTACTCAAACACGTCCAAACAGCTCAAAGGATCAGGATTAAATTTGGAACTGGATTAGATTATGGTCTGAATTAACACATAGGACACTTTTTATTCCACGGAAATGCGGCCGAAGCCCCTGACAGAAATTAGTTTAATATAAGTTTTATATAATGTAAATACAATTTCAAACTGTTAAACAAGTAACCTATGAAGATCGAAAAATACAAAACAGATATAATTTACTTTCAAAGAAAAAATATAAATTCAACATTCCTTGATAAAGGTAAAAGGGTATAAGTAGTAATTAGGGCTTATAAAATAATCCTAACCCTAAAACTCCACAAGGGCAAGGCAGGCTACTAAACATCGTACACGGAATTCAAGCATCCTTCTAATCGTGGAGAGCAATCGATTTCTACCAGAAAACCAATACTTGAAACTTCACTCCACATTACGAACGTCAAAGCCACATTCAGACATTACGTGTTCTTGGCAAATTTTCCCCTCCAATTTAGCTTCGTCACGTATCACGATACAGAGGTACTCGAGAGAAAAAGGCAGGCAAATTCCACACGCGAACTTGTAAAGACTTTACATTGGTAAAATGGAATTTTTACGTTAAATAAAACTTGTTATGCTGTAGGCCCTTTTGTTGTTCAGTTATTTCAAGGATAGTATTGTTAAAAAATTTAAAAATATCTTTAGATATTGTTGCTGTTTAACCGATTTAAAAAAGTTTGACTTGTATGTTTATACGCGATTATATCTAGTTTGGCTGAACCGATTTTGATGCGGCTTTCAGCATAGTATTTTTCAAACTTAGGAGAAGGTTTAAAGATATTACCTGACTTAAAAAAATGGAGAAGTTAAAGAAAAATGAAAGTGGTTTAATAAAAGTTTTAGTTTATTAGGTGTACAGACACATAAATATATTTCCTTGCATACAGAAACGGACCCGGGTACGTCCTAAAACTGCGACCAGCCACCGAGGAATGGGCAGCAGCATTCTCAAAATTTATCGGTGACCTAACTGCGATCCCCAAGCCGCCTGCCAAGCGTGGGGATTATGGCAACCCCCCTTTCACTATGAGCGACAACAAAATTACACGGCCCCCAGTCCCCGGCAGCTCCGCTATTCCTGATCTAGGTAGCGGATCAGGTAACGGCGGAGCAGGGGGTGCTAAGAATCCCCGGCAGAGAAAGCGCTACCACCCCCGACGAACTTTGGCCCTGGCAACGCACAACATCCGCACACTGCGGACTGATGAGAAGATTGTCGAGCTGGAGGAAGAATTGAGCAAAATGCGGTGGGACATCTTGGGACTATCTGAAATCCGAAGAGAGGGTCAGGATACGATAATCCTAGATTCCGGCAACTTGCTCTTCTTCCGGGAAGGAGACCGTAAATCCCAGGGTGGTGTCGGATTTCTCGTCCGCAAGTCTCTCGTCAACAACGTGTGTGAGGTCGACAGTGTGTCGAACAGGGTAGCGTACCTTATACTCAGAATATCTAACCGGTATTCGCTGAAGGTCATACAGGTATATGCGCCGACCTCGACACATTGTGACGACGAAGTAGAGGCTCTGTATGAGGAAATTTCAAAAGCCATACACTCCTCCGAAACACACTTCACCGTTGTGATGGGGGATTTCAATGCAAAGGTGGGCACACGGAATAGCGATGAGTTGAGAATAGGGCCATTTGGATATGGGCAGCGAAACCATCGGGGCCAGCGGCTGGTCGACTTTATGGAGAGGAGAGACTCTATTTGATGAACTCCTTCTTCCAGAAGCGACCGGCCAAGAAGTGGACATGGATAAGCCCTGATGGTTCTACCAAAAATGAGATCGACTTCATCATGGCGACCGAAAGACGTATATTCAGTGATGTCTCTGTGATAGCGAAGGTGAAAACCGGTAGCGATCACCGTATTGTCAGGGGCACACTGAACATCAATATAAAACTAGAGCGGTCACGCCTGGTGAAGTCCACGCTCCGCCCTGGACGTGCCCAGATCCAAAACCCCGAGCAGTTCCAACTCCAACTGCAAAATCGCTTCCAGTGTCTAGCTGATTGTGGAAACGTGGACGAGATAAATAATGGGTTGGTGGAAACTGTCCGAGCAGTGGGGTCAGACTTCTTCAAGGCCCCAAAAGCTCTCCGACGGAACCTTAAAACTTCTTAAGGATCGTAGCGAGATGAGGCTGCAGTCTTCAGACGATATGTCTGAATACGGCAAGCTCAATAGACGAATCTCGAAATACATGCGACGTGACCTGCGGGCCTATAACGCCGCAAGAGTCAGAGACTTAATTGAGCGAAACAAGGGCTCAAAAGTCTTCGCAAAGAATTCGTCTGTTGGGCAAAGCCAAATGACGAGGCTGAAGACCGAGGATGGCAGCGTCATCTCGTCGAAGTCCGAGATCCTCGGAGAGCTCGAGAGGTTTTACGGACAGTTATACACCTCAACACGGCAACCCATCGTCGGTACAGCTCGGGACCCAAGAGCTAAACTGACGCGGCACTACACTGAGGATATCCCAGACATCAGCCTGTACGAGATTAGGATGGCTCTCAAACAGCTTAAAAACAACAAGGCGCCGGGCGATGACGGAATCACGTCGGAACTTCTGCGAGCGGGTGGAAAACCGATACTTTTAGTCCTCCAGAAGCTATTCAATTCCGTCATACTCGAGGGAACCACGCCGGCAGCATGGCAACGGAGTGTGGTGGTTCTGTTCTTTAAAAAAGGCGACAACTGTCTGCTAAAGAACTACAGACCTATCTCACTTCTGAGCCATGTGTATAAGCTGTTTTCGAGGGTCATCACGAACCGTCTCGAACGCAGGCTTGATGACTTCCAGCCTCCCGAATAAGCCGGATTCCGAAAAGGTTTCAGTACCATAGACCACATTCATACGCTGCGGCAGGTTATACAGAAGACCGAGGAGTATAACTTGCCACTATGCTTGGCGTTTGTGGACTATGAGAAAGCCTTCGATTCAATCGAAACCTGGGCGGTGCTGCAGTCTCTCCAGCGGTGCCACATCGACTATAGATACATCGAGGTTTTGAAGTGTTTGTATAACAACGCCACCATGCGCATCCGACTCCAGGAAGAGACTACGAGGCCAATCCAGTTGCGGAAGGGCGTGAGACAGGGAGACGTTATATCTCCGAAACTGTTCACGAACGCACTGGAGGACGTTTTTAAGCTCTTGGACTGGAGCGGACGCGGCATCAACATTAATGGCGAATACATCACTCATCTCCGTTTCGCCGATGACATAGTCGTAATGGCAGAGTCGCTGGAAGAGCTGAACACCATGCTCAGCGACCTCAATACCGTTTCCCAACAGGTGGGCCTTAAAATGAACATGGACAAGACGAAAATCATGTCAAATGTCCATGTTGCACCTATACCGGTTGTCGTTGGGAGCGATATACTCGAAGTTGTAGACCACTACACATACCTGGGTCAGATCATCCAGCTAGGTAGGTCCAACTTCGAGAAAGAGGTCGCTCGAAGAATCCAACTCGGATGGGCAGCATTTGGGAAGTTGCATGAAGTCTTCTCGTCAAAAATCCCGCAGTGTCTGAAGACCAGGATGTACAACCAGTGTGTGTTGCCAGTGATGACGTACGGTACCGAGACATGGTCCTTAACTGCTGGCCTTTTAGAAAGGCTCAGAGTCGCCCAGCGCGCGATGGAGAGAGCTATGCTCGGAGTATCTTTGCGCGACAAAATCCGAAATATGGAAATTCGCCAAAGAACAGGAGTTACAGACATAGCTCTCAAAATATGCAGGCTGAAGTGGCAATGGGCAGGCCACGTCGCTCGGAGGACTGATGGCCGCTGGGCCAGGAAGGTGACTGAGTGGCGACCGCGGACCGGAAGACGCAGCGTGGGCAGACCTCCCACTAGGTGGACCGACGACATCGTCAGAGTGGCGGGGAGCCAGTGGATGCAGGTGGCGGCTTGTCGTTCTACGTGGAGGACCAAGGGGGAGGCCTTTGTTCAGCAGTGGACGTCTCTCGGCTGATGATGATGATGATGATGATGATGATGCATACAGAAACATAAAGATGTTACCGTACAAAACAGTCACAAGAAAATCCAAAGCCAATATGAGTTCTGTAACTTTGAACATCTCTTAGGTTGAGTGGTCACTAGTACTATAGCTGAAATAGTTCCGTTTCCTGGAAAAAGGTTATTAGACCCATTGATTTTGAAAGTTTCTGCTGAATGAGTGTAAGACTTGAAGCCAATGGCTGATAACAAACTTAGCCGTATTGCCATGCAACTATGGACACACTGTACTTGACACAAAGATAGTTCTTACTTACTCATTCACTTTGATAGATTGATCCAAAATGAGTATTAACTATCAAAATCTCCTGCCTGCTTGCTTTTTTTTATGGAATAAGCCGGTAAACAAGCAGATGGATCACCAGATGGAGCATACCATCGCCACTGCCATAGACACCTGAAACACCAGAAGCTTTATAAGTGCGTTGCCTTTTGGAAAGATTGGGAAGAGGGGAATTGGACCTCCAGTATCCTCACTCACAAAAAGTAACATAACGCAAGCGTTGTTTCACGTCGGTTTTGTGAAGCCGTGGTATTACTCTAATTGAACTGGCCAATTCGTGACTCTCCCACACATAGAATGCTTATCTACCATTACTAGAGACCGGATAATATGCATTTGCATATTTGCATATGCATTTGCATATTTAAGCGATTTTCAAGGCTAATAGCATATTTTTACTAATATCTAGTGATGATGCATATTATTGCTATAATTTACAGTAGGTATTAATGGTCCGACAGAAGTTTTGCCAGAAAATATAAGTGCTAACATAGCACAAAAGTTCAAATTCTGCCCAGTTACCTCAGTAGATGTGGAGCGATCATTTTCGACCTATAAAAATATTTTGAATGATCGAAGACATAATCTTACCACTGAACATTTGGAACAATACTTGATTGTTAATGTTTACAAAAATATTAAATAATGTTACATGTTACTGTATCGATTAACATCTATTAATGGATAGTTTTCTATAAATGCATGCTGATTTTTTAATAAAAAATATAAAACTATAGTTTTTTTTTATTTTATCAAATAACAATAAATTAAAAAGATATACATAAAAATAGACATACATAATAAAGTAAAACATAAGACAAGTATTTACTAACAAAATACTTAAATCTAAAGGAATAATATTTACAAAACAAAAAAAAACTCATTTAATGTTGCATATTCTGTCAGTTTTCGTGCATATTTTAGGCATTTTTCATGCATATTTGCATGCATATTTCAAGCTTTTTATGTTGCATATTATCCGGTCTCTAACCATTACTTATCCTCATTTTTAGATTTATACTTACAACAAATAAATTTAAACGAAATATGCTGCAATAGCTCACTAAAGCAAAAACGTGCATAGTAAATTTAATGCACTTTTTATTATTAAATTTGTCATCGTCAAAGGAATTTAGTTGCAGAAAATGTAAAGACATAACTGAATAATTTTAGACGAAGTTCTCTTTCGTGAAAGTATTTTTTCCTTCTTCGAATAAAATGGAAAAACTGTTTCATGTTAGGTACTATCGTGACGTAGCTACATAGATATTCTTCGGTATTAGGATGGAGTAGCACTAGTGTTGTTTCTCTATTCTAAGTCTAAGTATTAAAAGATGTATTTAAAATATTTGGCAATCTACTGGTGGACTACAAGCCTCCTTTACATGAGTCAGATTTTCCTTAATATTTACGCTTATTAGGCGTCCTGAAGATCGCACCTCAAAAGTTTTAGGTAGATCAGAGCCAACTGCTGCCTAATTTCTATCAAATTCTTTACTATACTTAACATTTTCCTTTTCCTTGTATTTACATATTAGAACTTTCTATTTTTGTCAAAAGTAACATCAAATTATACCCTACTTTAAAGGACACCACTAACCGAATTACAACTATCAGATCTCAATACAAAGATAAGCTATGTACCGGTGCTTACAAAACAGCCTTATTAAAAAAAAGTGTCTTCGGTATGGCACCTGTTATTTATAATAAGATTCCAAGTAGTATTAAGGAGCAACCTTTAAGAATTTTTAAAAAACAACTTGCATCTTTGTTAATACAAAAATGTTATTATTCTGTGTCTGATTTTTTATTAGATGATTTGTAGACTGATTTCTGCAAGTTTATTGTTATTTTTAATTTTTACTTTTGTGATCTCAATTTTTAAATTTTATTAGATTTATATTATCCTTTAATGTTATAGTAGATTTGTTTTCTTTATTTTAATAAGTTGTTATTATAGTACCTAAATAATGTTTTTAGCTTTAAGATTTTTCTAAATGTTTGCATGCCAGATGGTAGAATGTACCAGGAACGATTTATCTTTGTAAGACCTTATATTTGTACCTACATTCAATGCAAATAAATGATATTCTATTCTATTCTATTCTATTCTATTCATTTAAACATCAAAATGTATCTACCACTATATACAATTAGGTACATTTTCCTTTAAATATTTGTTCATTCTTCACAACACTGCAGAAAGCAACCAATAATACAATATTCTTGGTTCACCCTCTATTGATACATTTCGGTCGTACCTTTAACGACGGGTATATGTTTTACGACAACCGGGACTCTGTGGGCACGTGGGGTACCGACATGTTGCCCACGAATCTATTGATCCATGTTGCTGATATAAGTTGAATCGAATTTGACAATTATTATAATACTATGTTCTTTTTGTATGTTATTTTATACGAAGTTGATGCCTGAAAAAATTGTGCATCAAATTAAATGTAATTTGTATCTTTTGAAAATGTTTCGTGCCAAACCAAAGATAATCTAAAGCAGAAGGAATAAAATACAATTTTCTTTACTCTGTATATCCACATTTATGAAAATTTTTACTTCATTCCTCGAATGGATTTCAAAGTAAAAGAAATTAATATTCAACGTCAATTTAGTAGCTAATACGGCACCGTTTTATGTTGACTCATAAATGGCTTGTATACGTCTATTTATAATCGTTTTAAACTGATATAAAACGTTATGAACCCACTCCCAATATTAACTCTCTAAGTTGAAATACATTACTACTTTATGAATAAATATGGCCGCTAGCTTTTAACGGTCATAAAATTCAAATTTCGAAGTTCATTCACTATATCGTCCATTTTGTAGACCAGCTGTAGAATCTGCGTTAATGGAAAAACTAATATTTTTAAAAGCCTTTTGATATTATCTGTATATAAGTAATTCCGGTTCTATCAAGTTTTAGTTAGTATTTTTCGATTTAAATGGTAGTCAATTAGTTATGACAAGGATATTAGGGTAAATACTTAGTCATACATACTACTTTTGTACGTAATATTAATGCATGTAAACAGACCACATCTTAACAATCTCCCAAAAGTCAACACAGCATCTCAATTCAATTAAAAAAGCACAGTTTTACAGCAATATTTTTAAAACAAAATAAACTTGAAAACACGACTCCATATTTCTGTAACCCTCGGTAATATCACACAATCACTGCTCGACAATCTGTCAATAACATCGCCGAAAAACGTCAAAAGAATACCGAAATAAAAATTTGTACGTCTAAAAATGAATACTGACGTAAATAAAATATGGGAACGGACAAAATATTTCGTCTAAAGATAGACTCAGTATTGCACAAAAGTAGTTCATGACAATTCAACACTAGACTATGCCTCTTCTAAATAAATAATGGAAAGTTTACTTACTTAATTAAAGCATTGATTATTGAAAGAAAACTGGTGAAGGCAATTTCTCCACTAAGCATTGCTTACCAGTAATCGACGTGTCGGTTAACGTGTTAACTATTAATCCTCACGCTTGGAAAGCCGATTGGATATTGAAAAACATATTATTTTCATTGTCACTGTGCCCCATGGTTTTGATCTCCCATCTATATACGCTTGCCAGCTGCCAACTGCTTGTCGGGTTACCAGGGTTCCGACGCGAAAAGCAAGAGTAGGAACAGGGTGGTTTTAGTCAGTAAGAGTCTGACACTCCTTCTCGCCTCACCCAAGGCGGGAGAAGTCATTGGATGATTTTCCCCCACAAAAAAAAAGAGTCTGACACTCCTTCTCACCTCATCCAACGCGGGAGAAGGCATTTCAAGATTTCCCCCCCACCCCTCAAAATGCATGAAGGTTATAGTTCAGTATATAAGTACATAATAATATAGTCGCATAAAAGACTCTTATAATATTCGTACTCGCAGGAAAAGTAGCAGTTGTGACTAATGTATTGTATTCTGCCAAACGGCAGAATCCATGCTGATTCGGGGTATTATTTAACAGGAGATAATCCGTGTGGCGTTGTGACTAACGAGGCGATTAGCTCAATTCGGTACGCACCAAATATCCGATCCGAATTCCACTTTGTGCTTACGTAAGTTCATAACTTCAACACGTTTTTCCAATAACGTTTTTATGTTCGAAATAAATGTGACAGAATAAATTTTGTGACATACCTTCGAAGGTGCTTCGAGTTTTTTAGATGGCATGGCTCGGACAGTGCCAGCACATCTTAGTAGGCAGTTTAGTTTTAAGACTTCAAAAATGTTACTTTATTAAAAATCCTTATTGAATTCTTTTCATATTTATCACTGATTGTTCTGTGTTTAACTGTGAGCAATTTTTTAAATACATTTTTAATGAACGATGATTTTTTTATTAATGAAACTGTTACTAAATTCGCCTCTTTATTGTCATTAACAAATACCTCTTTTACCTATTCTGTGACAAATACAGACCACCGCTTAGCCGGTGACGCCGGCGGTGGTCTATGCCACTTGCATTTAATGGCTACCTGAGACTGACAATATTGTCTTTGAAATAAATAGACATACACTATAAAGAACACTCAACATCTTGTTCAAAAAGGAGGCTTCCAAACAGTTCTATATAAAACATGTCAATACTCTAAAACAGTCACACAATAATCCAGACAAATATTAAATTCACGAGACGCAAATACACTCAGAGTCCATTTTATACAATTTATACAGGTACAGTTGTCAGTGTTAATGTCAGTGGGCGACGTATGATTCCCGGCGTGACACGTTAGTAGAAATAAGGCCGGGTCTCAGGAGACCGGCTGTACTCAATGAATTCGTTCGGTTTAAATGGAACATGCTATACGGCTTAACTGATGAGTTGTGCATATATTTGGTTACAGTTCCACGAATTTTGGAGGGGGTTTTTGAATAGTTTATTTGGGTGTTTGTAGTTAGAATTAATGTTGTTTTTTTTTGTTATGTGAAAGTAATAGGTATTTAGTCGTAGACTTAATGCCATAGGACATTTGTAGCTGTCAAGATATAGCTTAATGGGTAGTGGGAACATTGATAACGAATATTCATCTACGACCAATTTTTGTATGTTGTTTTTTCTTCAACATACAGTCTTCACCGAACTAGGACGATGTCGATCTTAGTAATATTATAAATGCAAAAGATTTTCAGTTTGTATGTTTGTTACTCAATCAGGTCTAAACAGCTGAAGGGATCGGGATGAAATTTAGAACACAATTTGGATTAATAGATAAGTTACTTTTTACTACATTTTACGACAAGGTAACGCGGACAGAAGCCAGGAAAAAATACATTAGACAAATCAACAAAATGTCCTTGAAACCTTGAAGATAACATAATTTCTAATGCAATCTAAAACGACAACACAAAATAGGTACATGAAACTTGCAGTCAAACTTACTTAGGCAAAATGATAAATTGTTTCGGAGAACATTCATCAAAATCCACTTAGTCTAAGTATAGATGTAGGCCGGCACAATCTGGGTTGCGTCGAGATAAATTTACGGAACACAATCATCTAGTTCTCCAAGTGTATTGGAAGGTTAAGGATTCAATTTGATGTATTGGTAGGTTTATAGATAGTAAACAGAAATATTATAATTTATTATAGTGGCGGTGGCCTTTGTATAAATCTTGTAGCTACCAACGTAACTGCTGAGCACGTGATATTGGTTTTTTGTCTTTAAATCAGCTCTTGTATTTTTGGTTGGTGTTGTAAAATTTTTAATAGCGAGACTGTCTAAAATGCTGTGTAGATTGTGATAATAGACGTGTAACCGAGCGCCTAACTTCACTGACAGACAGACTGACATACAATTCAATTTGACGTTTCAAAAGTGCCTAATTTAGGATTAATTGAAATAAATGCTTTCACTTTAAAAACCATTTTATGAAAGTGACCACATTATAAGCAATTGCTTGTCTAATATATATTTTTTTAAATTGGCACATTTGTCATGTTATGGACAAGATTTAGTCCTCGTTAGTCAGACACATACCGTATAATTTTTCATAGGTTTATTGCCATATAACACGTATCTATTGATAGAGGACACAGCTTTGAGAACCTTTACATTCAAAAATCGCTTTTCTAGACAACAATATAAGGTTTAGTGTGCAAAACTACTTTAGAAATAAACGTAAAAGTAGGAATCTAAGTTCATGTATCCAATTGGTCTATAAAAGTATATTGATACACTATATTTTGGGTCCAAAGCGGCTAATGTAACACGGGAACAACACGCGACGTACATTTGATAGCGAGACGTGGTTCTGCTGGTAATCTACGAAATTCCCACACTAAATTGAGATAGCTACTTATTTAATAGTACGTACCAACCTCTGTTTTACAAGGCAGATATATATCACCAGTTTATCGAGGAGAACAGACATTTATAGACAGAAACTCCATTAAGACTATTAATAGGTTGTCGGCTTTTATGTATGTACGTATGGTTCCCGTATTTCCCTTTAGAGGTGGCGTTTCGGTTTCCAACTACAGCGTTTTGACGGTAGCGCAGCCGCTAATGTAATTGGAGTTATTTATTATCACGTTCCGCTTATCAAATCGGAGCTGTTCAGTGTAATGGAATGTTTTGTAGGAGATGGAGCGAAAAATCTGATTCAGTTTTATTCAAATGTAATAGATTTCTTTGCTAGATTAGTGCCGAGGGAAGGGTTTTCATTTGTATTATTATTGTGATACCTAAATGTCCTCGCACCTCACGAAGTAATTTAGAATGTCAAAAGCCTAATGCGTAGGCGGAAAGTTTATTCGAACAATAGTTACTATTGTTTCATTACATTGCTACATACTCTATCAAAAGAGCTATATTTGGAAATATACTAGAAGATTATTGTAGTAATAATATTACTATGCCAATACATTGCCATCTTGCTAGCTCACCAACTTACCATTCCTAGTTTCTGTCATTTTATCAACCCATTCAAGTATTCTCAGAAATGATACTGTGACAAAATAATGTAAATCATTTCCAAATTAAACTGTAAAAGTCAGATCACACGTCGTCGGCGAAATTTCCCAGACATTTTGGTTATGATCCCACATTAATATTAAACAAGCAAATAACTTGAGAGACTCGTCAGCGTTAAGAAAAATCCTTTGATATATTGCATCGTTAGTCGCCCCATCTCTTTCTTGGGACGAGGATTGTTAATCGGGCCATTTGTCACGATCGCGCTTGGTATTCACTGAGAACGAACAATTCGAATTTCGAACGATTTCTAAGGGAAATCGAGTCGCGAAATTCTTACTGGCTGATCATGATACCCGTTTGTTAAGTCAGGATGCCATATTTCCATATTTTTTCTTGGTAATCCTTCTTGGCGATAAGGCAAATGATTTTGGTATCAACTTTTTTACTTTAATACTTTAATCTGGCTGTGACAGACATGTACCTATGTCTGGATGTGATAGTGAACACGAAACAGTGTCAACTCTATACTAATAGGTAGTTTTAAAGTAAATAATAGTGTGTAAGATTGTGTAAAGTAGTCAGTTTTATCATCATAAACGAATAAATAAAACAGTATCTGATACATACGGTATCCGTAAAGCACATATTTATTAACAAAAACCACAAAAATATCTTAAAAATAGAAACACAAAATTTCTATTACATAACAGAACTTTATCGTAGTTCCACATCGGTTTTGGTTCATTTCTTTTTCGACAGAAAAATAATAGAGTTATTAAGTAGGGCGACGCGACGCGACGCAAACCTGTGGTGTTTTGTGCCAAGTTTCGATCGGCAAAGCATGAAGGTTTTACTATTCGTTCAACGTTCCTTGCCTGTGCTGGTTATAATATCTTAATACTGCATTGTCTCGGTAACGTTCCATTTTTGTGTCATAACCTAGTTCTTGGTGTATTTTATTTTTCTGTCTTTTCTATACTTCAATATGTTGCGCTCACTAGAGCCAAAAAGATTTTATTCGATTATATCTCACGACTCATAATGATTATTACTTTCATTGTATTTCTAGGAGGAATTATACAGGCAACTAAACTTGATTAAGCGTAAATAAGATTGTAATGTTTCAATGTATATAATACCTATGATAGTTTTCAATGTCTTAATTGCCTGAATTTGACAATAAATTGTCCGTTACCAAGATTATTATAATTTATCTTTCTTGGCATTACCTACAATAATGGACATAATCATAACCTATTTTCTAGAATAGAATAACACACATACACCATCCAAACCTCCCTTCATCAAATTTCCCAACAATCGTGCCACAAATCCATATTAATGGCTGCCTAATCCCTATGCACATGTACAGTTTGGTAGACATGATAAGTTCACAACTGTAATTGTCAACAGGTCTCCGGCCGACGCCGAGTGTGATGGCGGAGTCTCTAGACATAGTGAAAGTGTCAGCGGTGGCGGGCGGCGACGCGACACTGCCGTGTGACACTCGCTCGACACAGGCCTCAGATGTGTTGTTGCTTGTCGTCTGGTATAAGAACGATGTGCCGTTGTATAGGTAAGTTGGGTTTTTGGTACCTACTTTTTGTAAATGTAGAAACTTTACGGGTTTTTTGTAATGATATTGTTATGAATCGTTGGCTGAATAATGAATTTACCTTATGCGTGTATGTTAGTTCATTACTATAAAGTAGTAAGCGATAATGACAAAATTATTCAAAAAGTTCACTCACCCCCTATAACATGGGACTTAAGTTAATTGCTACGTGCCGTAATGTGCACGACTGCCTACCCCTTTGGGGATAAAAAGGAGTGAGGCTACGTTACGTATTCAAAAAGTCTATAGCAATACTCGGTACACGACAAAAGACAGTTATAATTATAATCACGGACTAATAATTATAATCCTGTACCAGCAACATAGCATTACAAATACAATCAAAAGCAAAAAACAGTACCATGAAAAGAAAAACGCAATAAACCTCGTTGTTCAGACCACTGCACTAGTCTAGCAAAGTATAAAAGAAATAAATAACTTCGAAATTGGATCGGGAATTATTCGAAGAATATCGACAAAATGAATACATGTGATTTAGTGGGATAAGAGTTGAGATAACTTATACGGCGAGATTACAGAAAAATCGTTCGAGTTTATCATTGGATATTCTCCTGAGTTCTCGAGTTTTTGGATCTTTATATATTGGATTTTTTTGTTTTGTATATCGCTTACATAACATATATAAGAACAAGAGTATTAGTGTCATGATTCTGTGTTGTATTTTAGCTTTGATTACAAGGTTAATTGTGTTTCAAAAACCAAAACAGACTGGTTATATTATAATCAGTTTATTTTCCTGTTAAACGGATTTTACTCGCTTGGTTTCTTAGAAATTCTCCTTTCCCAATCTTCACAATCCCTGATTTTCCAACAACCCTTAATTTCCTAACCCGGCCAGCCCTTGTAACGCCTGATTCGGGTGGTGGCGGCAATTGCTTACCATCAGGAGATCCATCAGTTCGTTTTCGAGCTTATACCATAAAAAAAACTTATCAAAATGCAAATTCAATAACACTCGAAGTAGAAGAAAATTAACGTACAAAGCTAAAATCAAATATGTTGTACTTTTAATTAAAAACGATATCATTTACAAAGCGCATAGCAAAAACAACAAAATATAATCAAAGTATTATTACAATAACAACAGAAACATCGAAACAACAGAGCGAGAGAGAATTTTTGCAAAAACTCAAATTTAATTATGCCAAGAGAAACAGTATAATTAAAACGTTCCTTTCATTTAGCGATTCAACAATCATAATGATATTTGGAGCAACTACGTCGTAATTAATTACTGGGACGACTTACTATAATTAATTTATATAAAGAAATGAAAATTACACCCCACTTCAGTCGAATAGCGAAACGTTATATTCAGAGAAAACTATTTGTATTATTATTTTAATTCAAACCTTGTAATACTTAACAGAATTGAGAATAGAAATTATTCCACCTGCTACAATAATTCCACTTTATAAGGGCGTAACTCGTTTGTTAAACATAAAACAATAGACTTTAAGTAGCAAGTAATAGAGTTGGTATTGCGAAAAGGATTAACGTATTTTGGTATTATTCAGTTAAGTAGAACAATCGTATTTGAAACGATCTTGAAGTTTTCAGTCGGTTCTTATTAAAACCTCAGTGGTGGGTTCGTTTTGTTGGAAAAATGTAAATTGCTGTACTGTTTTGTATTGGGGCATGTCGTTTGTTTTTTTTTTCTGTAATAAGGCAGGGGTAGCGTGTGGCGCCAGAACAACGACCCGGCTCGCTTCTATTATGTGTTCATTATCTTTGAGTGACAGTACTAAAGTGAGCTTGTCACGTGACATCTCAAGGGAAAGATTTTTTCACAAGTCCCCGTGACGCGGCGACGGCTCACGTCACAGACTGAGAAATGCGTGAATTACTTCCACTAAGGCGTTGTTAAATAAATCTGTCCTTTTTCTGCTGTTTGAGTTATTATCTTGTTGAGAGGTGTGATGACAGTTTTATTTTTGCGCTGATGAGAGCGATGTGCCTAAGTTAGTTAGTCAGTTAGTTATAATATCAATCTCCCGATCGATTTTGGTTATGGTGGCCAGTCTGTTTAACTAGAATAGCCCACTGCGCATGAAAGTATTATAGTGCAAAAGTGCACAGATGCACTCTCTGTTTCTTCACTCTCAAAACCTGATAGGATGACAGGCCCGGAAAGATGTCAGGCGCAAGACCGCTTTACGTGCTTAACGAGGCACGGGGGTGAAACACCGCCATACTTCCTGATACTAATAATGGTCATCTACTCAGAAAATTCCATTATCACTTTTTGGGAATCGAACCCGTGACACATTGTACTGCAGCTTGTCACCCAACCACTACATCAAGCGTACAGATATTCAACGTAATACCTAAATACACGCACAGTCTAGGTATAAACATTATTTAAATATTGAAAAATTTTATTTCAATAAAATTTCAGCTATTTTATTAAGTTCTGTTTTCAGCTTTACGTTGTTGAATTTTTAAACGTTTCTAATTGAAACTAACAGTTTTATTTCAATTTTATAAAATGATAACCATTCTCTTTTTTTCCCTTAAAATTAAAACGTTAGAAAGATAATTAAAAGTAATAAGTTCTAAGTGTATTTACCTTCGCCATTTACTTACTAAATTTTAATTAGCATAGTTTAATTTTGTAATAAAAATTGTATTAAATAGATACGTAAAAGTAAATGGATGTAATCTAAAAAATACTGAATTTATGATAATTTAAAAACGTGTACGTATTTTTATCGTAATTTTATTATTAATTTCGTGAGACATACTAAATTAATTGTTATGTTATCGGCTTACTCACGAAACTGTTTGACGAGGAACTCGACTAGTTTCAAGCCATGCTAGAGACTCATATTCATGAGCAGCATTCCATGATACACGACGCGGCGATTCTCACACTGCTACTGAGCTAGAAATTAGTCAAGTTCCTGGTCAAACAGCTACGTAAGTAAGCCGATAACATAATATTTATATATCAGTTTACTTTTAACCTTCTACCCAACAATATAGATATGTCCCTAAATACATTTTTTCTTTGAAAATTATTTACAATGCCTTTATCCCATCGCATCTGTTTCATTAATACATTCACTCTCACTCACTCTCCACTCACAGCGAGAATAGAGTGAGTCAGCAAATGAGAAATGAAATCTCAGAGTACTATCATCTGTCACTGTAACACCTAAGATTCATGACTAAATCGCAATCTGACGTTCCGTACATATTTTATAAATCGCTCAACAACGTATTTGTTATGCATGGGTGCGCTGGTGTGAATGCGGCGCGCAAATTAGTTTCCACCTAAACTAGGTACGAAATATGATCAGATTAAACGGAATCAGTAGTGTTCTGATAAATTGTTGACCTTGTTATTATTTGGGAAGTGTTGTGTAAGTTATTTGTTGGTTAGGCCTTTTAGTTATTTCAAAATCTAATAATATTGGTATCGTTTTGCTAATCAGACAATAGATTGACCGTAAAGTGCAGACTCTAGTGCCGTAGATTTACTTTTCTCCAATCTGTTGATCGAAATTGCTTTACGTATCTAATAATAATAATTTGAAGATTGATTCTAGAACTTTATTGTCACTTATCCTAATAGATGGCTTGTAGCGTAATGTAGTACCAGTATCTTTACGACAATTAATGATCAATTATATGCCCGTTAAAATTATGAGGCAGATTAATATAAATTAAGAAAATTTTTTTTAATCAATACAGAAACACTTTGATATCACCACTTCTGTATCTTGTAACAGCTTTCTGGAGCCCAAAGCAAGGCTCACGGTCACACCAAGCTCCTTTTAACGTCACAAACGTATAGAAGATAGAACAGAGTCGTTTAATTCCAAATACCGTGTATAGAGCAGACAAGCGATGGTATCGATATAAATTCTAGCCTTTACACTATCAATCATGCATGCACAGCAAATAGAAAACTACTGGTGTATGGATGAAGCCGAAACAAAGTGCTCCTGTGTGTTTTAGGTATGGAAAATGATTTGTAACGGAGTTATCGCTCACTTTTTATGGCTATGCAGGTATGGAACTAAGTATGATATGGTGCAGTACACGATGCGTTTGATTTGATGAAGTTTTAAATGGAAATTGACTGTGTTTTATGACTGTCAGTAGTCAGAACGTTCACTCACAAAGTGAACAGGCAATCTACAAAACTAAGATAGCAGGAATCTACTCAAAATAAATCATCTCTGCTGGTCATTTTATTATAAGTCATTAAAGTTGGCCTCTGTTCAACATGTTGTGGCTTATATTTATAATTACATGACTATCTTGTGTATCGAGTCACAATCAGAATAGCCATCCCACTCGAAAAATATCTACATTGGTATATAGGGTTTAAATAATTAAAACTGTCACACTTACTGTCGTACTCAGAGTCATTAAATGATTACTTAAACTATTCCTTAGTTACGATTTTTTATGGAAAACAATTCCTAAGGACTGGGTTAAGTAACCATTAAATGACTCTGAGTACGGCGGTAAATAATCATATTTGCGACTATCAAGCATTCATACAAGTCAATTTGATTACTAAAACAAAGGAGTGAAAACAAAATAAAACGTTACTTCGCAATATTCTATCTTTGATAAAACAAAAAGTAAGTAATTTAACACTAGCACAGTCAATACAATTTGTGTAATAGACGCTCGTGTATGTTTATAAACGAAGTACTAAGCTATTCACGACACGTGTAAAGAAACAGTTATGTTGAACTACACATCAATATGTACATAACCAATATAAATTGATCCCTGAATGTTCGGAAAGTTCATGCAAAACGAGACCATGATAAAGTGGTTCTGTATAGCTTGAACTGTAGCGGTGCAAACATAATAATATATATCTACGTGTAATCGACAATGCGGTACAAATAACTACTATTTGAAGATTGATCTGCTCCGCCAACTATCCTTGAGAAAATTCCTTTTTGGTAACATATCTCACGTCTTTCTGACGGATTATGATGTATTTTTATGTTGTTTTTTGTATACTAAAGTAGATTTCATTTATAGTATTTTAAAAGTACATTTTTGTAGGATTAAGGTAGTTTTTCCACCAGAGATGAGTTATGCTACGTTGCTGTGGATGCGTTTGACTTCCACCAACACTATTAATTGATACACATAGTTTAGGACTGGTGGAAACGGACTTAGCTGAGCCACGTTAATTATATGGAAACATGCGTGCTATGGATGGCTTTCCTACTATAGATACATTGCATAATCGAGTACTTATCAGTGGAAACGGTCACAAAGTTTCACAGCTTAGCTATAACATCTTCATAGCATAGCTACATAGCACACCTCTAGTGGAAAATCACTTTAAAACAATCATTAATAATATTTAGAATCCATTCTTTAATTACTATTACACCTAGAACTTTTAATCTTCAAATTAATCAACAGTAAGCCGTCTCGTTACTAACAAAATTATTTGAATACCACTTAATTCCAATAGTAGACCCAAGTCCGATCCATTATAGCAACTTCATTAAATCGATTACAGTTTTACAATTAAAATACAATTGTATTCATATGACCAATGTAATCGGTTTGTCAGTTTTAAATGACAAATTAATCCGATTAATTTATTTAACAGATAGAGTGGAGATTTGATTGTTTTCGTAATTTATTGCGTATTGGTTACAATTACTGTTGTGCAACGAAATGTGATTATCTAGATCAACATGATAATAGGTTAGTAAAATAGAGGTGAATATTGATTGTTTTACGCTCCAATACATATAGCATAAGCCTGGTAATAAATAATATAGAAAACAATTCAAAATTTTATGCTGTATCTGACGTTTTACAAATTGGAAAATCTTTCGTAGTAATTTCGTCTACACAGAAAGTTTTAGAACTTAGAACTCTTTACAAAGATAAAACTACAGCCAACGGCCACCTTATTTTGGTAGATTATTATTTAGATGTTTAGAGATTCATATTGGGCGTAATGTGATGTTTTATATCTCATAACCTTTGTTTGACAAATGGATCCTCGACAAAATGTTTTTTAATTGAAACCAGTACTCCCGCAGAAAAGCGCTTTGAAACAAACAAAGTTTTCAATTGTTGTAATACCACGTAGTCAAGATATAGGACTTAAGCAACACTCTGTTTCTATATTTATAAAATTGAAAATAAAACATACCGGCAGTCAAACTGCATATTTTAATGATAGTCTTCTAAACGTCCTCTATAAACTAAGGAGTCTTTAGTTTCTCTTCGCGTTAACACACTATCTTTAAAATTCCTTTCAATTTTATTCCAACCTCTTCTTACTAACACACTTCGCTAAAAACGTAAGGTATAAAAATTTGTTCTGAAACTTCCCCACGAAGTAAACTGCATAATTATGCAATTTATAAAAATGGTCCTTCTTAGAATTTGATTCTCCATTTTGATTTATGTTGGCGACTGTATAAAGAATAGGGCAGGGCTGAACTGGCCTTAAGCTGCTCGTGGTTATGAAATATTAATGAGTAAAAACGTTTTCATTTCGAAGCACGTTAGCAAAGCATTGAATTTTTGAGAGTTCAAAGTTTGAGGTTAGGATTAGAAGATTTTACAGGATTATTATTCTCATTCATTTTAGTACTTAATCATTTATTAAATGAGTGCATCGATCGTGTTCACGCTAAGGTCGAACTAGTTTTAACATGAAACTTGAGCGATTAGTTAGGGTAATCTCGATGCATAATTTATTTCATAGAATAAATTTTGTCAACCTAATCATTACAAGCTTTTAATTTTTAATGTGGCAGATTAAAATGACTACGAACTTGAACGATGAACTTTAAACCTTGCATGACACACCTTTTCAAAACATATCGGTTAGCCATAAAACGTTATTCATTATTCAACAATATTCTAATCTACAGTACACTTATCATACACGTTGTGGACGTGGAAATCACCCTCGAGGGAAGTTTATATTGGACTCATAACATATTTGAGTAGGCTGACTCATTTTTACGTTTGTCCTCAGTTACGATGGCCGTATAAAGGGGCCGACGGCTCACTGGGCGGACGATGTGTTGGGTGGTCGGGCGCGGTGGCACGCCGCCACGCCGTCATCGCTGAGGATACGTGACGTCATACCCACTGACCGCGCCATGTACCGCTGCAGGGTCGACTTCAAAATATCGCCGACAAGAAACCATAAGATCCTTTTGGATGTTATCGGTAAGTTTGTACATAAGTAATGTATTTATTTCTTTGTATAGTCGTGTTTGTATTTCCTGGATGATATTTTTATGGAAAGGGGTTGCAATTATAAAGAAGACTCTTCTTTCCTTGTCCTGTATTATTATATTGTAAGCTGATGTCTTCAATAGTAGAAAAATACAATATTGGCAGCATTTATTTCGTGTAACGGGAACAGGATCAGAACTACACTGAACCAATAGAATTCAGGAACGAAACGGTACCAGTATTGTAAAAACCAACAAAACGCCAATAAAACGAGATGGCGACTGTGCCAAGCTTCGGCTTATGCAGGTGAACAATCGGCTATCACGGCTCAATTTTCCATAGGAATTTGCCTGTTTCAGACGTGTGTATCTACTACTCGTAGTTTGCTATCTACTACAATTACATGATAAAAGAAAATTAAATGATAAAAGAAAATAGTTTCCACACTATTCTACGTTTAAATATGTGTATGAGACACTGACAAAAAATTAATAAATGGGTCATTCTCCAAAACGAGCGTTTTTGTGTCATCCCTCTGGCGCTTTTCAGATATTGATATTTAGTGGTGGTTATGTATCTCATTGAAAGTGATGATATTCAAATAGTATATTTTTGTTGTTTTCTAAGGGATGAGAGACATAATTGCCATTAAATGTCTATGTTTGGCGCCAGAGCGATCACACGAGTGCGCTTGTTTTAGTGACTGACCCAAATAAACTTTATATTTTAGTTCATACAACTGAGTGACAACGTTCAATTTTGTTCAAAATATTTAAATAGACATTCCTCTAGTGTTCACATAAACATTCCACTATCGATGATCGTAATCCTGTTTATTAGGACAACCTGTTTATGTGTCAAAATGTATCTATTTGCATACAACATTCTACACTGAAACTCATTTGGACATTATAATCAAAATTACTTCGCTGTTTAATATTATTTCTTCTGTCAATCTGATACAAAAAGTACCTGTTTAATTTTGATTCGGGCGAATTGATAATTGTATACCCCCTTTTTGTTACACGTTGTATACAGCGTCGGTTGAACAAGTTCAGACCTGTATGGCAATCAGCCGCCGCCTATGGCTACATCTGAAACCGTGTTCAATTAATCGACTCTGATTTTTATCCCATTCGAAAATTGTAATGATACTAACAACCATAGTCTATTCCTCCGACATCATACCACTTAAGTACAGCAATCAAAGATTAAAACACAAATGGTTATGTACCAAAATATACACTTAGTACTTTAGCCGGGAGCTAGTTCTCACAAATATTTAATAATGCCGTTTTATACGCCTGCGTTACTAAGTGCAGGATACACGGCGTGACACTTTTAGGTAGACAGTTATTGTACAATATTCATAGCTTGACTAGCTATCACGGTGCTCCGGCTGTCTAGGATCGTTCATTTAACATTTATAGCGACTATTTCAAATTCGCATTCGAATGCAAACTTCCAGTGCGCTTGTGTGAACGCGCCTTTAATATTCTCCGCTCAATTTGTGGTTATTGGAGTTGTTGCTTTCATGTGTTTATGTTATTACTGATCAGTCAATGACGCGGTTCTCTATATGTTTATAGATAGTCATATTGGATATGACTTATTTGCTGAAACTAGTTTATAATTAAGTATTTGAATATTTTTGTGTCACACTTAGTATCAAATACAATAATAATATGATGGAGCGTAAAGTCATTTTGGAGAGTCAGTACCATTATATAAAAAGATGCCAACTCCTTTCAATCCAACCTCCTGTTTCGGTTGTTGTCACATAGTCTACAATGTAAAATTTTGTAAGTTCTGGTCAAATCTGCGATATTTCTGTGTATTACAGTTTTTGTAACAAAATTGGCAAATTATGTATCAACTCAGAGAAATAAAAAGCTTAAAGTTATTCTTCTTGTGTTACCTAAATTCCTTTCTAAATAATATTAATCTCAACTTTGAACACAAACAAGGAAATGCTCAGTATTTTAACTTAAAAACAATACAGTTACCACATGGTTACGAAGGCCAAATGAAGTCAAGAGAAACTCGTTACGTTTCTTTTTCAATCCACGAGGAGTGCAAATGCGGAGCCATTTTGCGCAACAACTCTGTGAGTTTGAGAACTTTTCATTTTTCCAACTCTTTGATGAAACAAAAAAGAAAATGTTTGGCAACAAAACATATTTAACTTGTTTACTTCCTTAATGTTACTAATCCTTTGATAGTATTAGGAAAGTATATTTTTAATAATCGTTGTTTTTATTTTAAATTGATAATTATTTTTAGTATTCATCACAGCAACAGCCTATAAGTGGCCACTGCTGACCAAAGACCTCTTCTCGCAGAGATAAGGTTTGAGCATTAATCACCACGCTTGGTCAATGTAGGTAATCTTAGAAAGTAAAGGGACTGCACGGTTGGTGCGGTGGCTGGGCAACTGGCTGCCGCGCAACGGTTAGTTGATTCGATTCCCGCACGGAGCAACTCTTTGTGTGATCCATAAATTATTGTTTCGGGTCTGGGTGTCATGTGCATGTGAACTTTGTATATTTGTAAACGCACCCACGACACAGGAGAAAATCCTAATGTGGGGCAACGTTTAAAAAATCTATATATATATATATAACTCAGAAAAAGGTCACATTTCTAATTTTGCTGTTGGTAGGTTTCAAACCCGTACCATCATGCATGAGAAGCGAACGTGTTAAGCCTCCGAGCCACCACGTTATTAAGTACTCATAAACTGTTTGAAAAGTGTTTTAAATAAGGTTATTTATACAATTATACATATGTTCAGATTGTGACTAAAAATAGTCTTACTAAGCCCTACACAATGATCAAATCAGACAACCTCTTGCTAGGCAGCTATTAGTACACATTCAAAAATGCAGAAACAGACCAATGTACCACATCATCAAAGTCACTCAAAACTAAATTTTCTATCACCGAAATGAGCAAAGAAATTTAAGTACAGACGTTTGAAAGGCTCCATTATAATGGATATTGAATTCTATATAACATTAAATTGGGTTCTCAGATACGGGACGTATATCCGGTCAAATAATATGGTCGACTTGAAGCTTAAACGTATTGGGCCAGTTGTACTCACATTCAGTCAAATAATCTTTTATCAAATCGATTGTAAAGCTTCTTGAAATGGTTTTATTTTGGCCATTTATTTATGAGGCATTTTAAGGTTAGCTATAATATGTATTTGTCGTGGGAATTTTCTATTGTTTCATAAAGTTTGTAATTATAACTTAACCAATGAAAAGATGGGAGTGTGAAAGAGCTATGCTTTGGCACGAATGGGCCGGTTCGACCGCAGTAATACCACGTCCTCACAGAAAACAGACGTGAATCTACGCTTCCGTTGTGTGAGTGAGGTTACTGGAGGCCCAATTACCCCCTTCTAAGGTTCCGAATCCCCGATTCTCCAAAAATCCTTAAATTCAAAACCCTTAAAAGGCCGGCAACGCACTTTTAACGCCTCGGGTGTTTCGCGTGACCATAGGAGGCACCATCAGGTGCCCGTCTGCTCGTTTACTAGCTTATACAATAAAAAAGAAGGTGTTACATTGTACGTTTATAAAAAAATATTATGCCATTATATTATAATATAAAAATATTATAATTAAAAAATATTTATATAAAACTCATCAATGCAACCACACTACATAATAAAATAGAACAATAAACACAATTTATATTAACAAATAAACATTTCAAACTCATCACAATTTAATTCAAAACATGAAACAATACAATATCAACATCCAAAACCAATAAATAAATATGACCAATAAGTAGCCAACTCGAATTGACGATACAAATCGATAAATTCATTATTTATACAAATCAAAACCATGTAAAACCAAACTATGGAAATAATTCATCGTCCACTTTCTATAATATTGACCGTGTATGGCCTTCCACCTATCAATAAGGCTTTGTATACCACAAAATGTTGGTGTATCAATATTTTATGACTGTTCAAGTCACCTGGTTCCCATGTACGTCATAAATTTATGTGTGGTATCGGAACGCAGCCAAATCGTACTCGGTTATTGGCAGACATCTTGCTTCCGATGATGAAGTTGTGTTTTAGGATTTATGAAATACAACAAAGTTAACAAACATGAAATGTTTAGGAATAATACCTTCCACTGGAATTGAGCTTCTTCGAATAATTTGGTATTAGTGCAACGTGTCTTCGAAATCTACTTAATAATACTACTTACTTGTGATTAAAGAAACATATAAAGAGACTGTTATACAAATTAAAAAAGCATTTAATTTTGTGGTTGTCTTACATACAATGTTTTTCTTAATACTCATGAAAGAATATTTTCTTCATTAACTAGTATAATTATACTATATTTCTTCGGAACTATATATATACATACATTCATTCAAACAATTCACAATAAGCTACTTTTTCTCAAGGAATTTCTAAGAAACTACTTTAAATATCCTTTCAATATAAATGGTGTTGCAAAGATATTGAGATGCAACAAAAAGTGTAACCCAATAAAGTAACCATTTTACTCTGCCGTCTGTGGCTGCATATTGCATACTGGCATTGTGCCAATCTCAGTTTTATTGGCTAATAATTCTTTTAGTTTTATCACTGTGTCGAATTATGGAATCGGCGTGAACGTCTCAGTTAATGTGCTGTTTATAAGAATATTGAATAAAGTGGAACAAAAATATAAATACTGTAGTAACTAATAAAAGATCCAATTAAAGCTAAAAAAGAGAAATCAAGTAGATATCTTCATGATGTGAGATGTTTTAAGTATGAAAAAGGCGGTTTGACTGGAGTAATACCACGGCCGCATCGACAACCGACGTGAAACATCGCTTGCGTTGGGTTTCGTCGTATGAGTGAGGTTAATCACATATTACATAAACACTGACCTCCGAGTATCTAGGAATAGAAATAAAATTCGGTCTACCATTTTTATATAACAGGCAATTTAATTCCTCTACCATCTAAACAGTTATCAAATATATCTTGATATAGAAACCGCTGAACAAATTAAAGTATTACTCAACAGTCTCAATACCGACCACAAGATCAAAACCTTTTAATATAACCTATCTCAATATCGGTTGTATGGCAATACCTGATGTGAGGTTTATAGTTATTTTGTTTACCAATCAAATCACCAATATTGACTGCTCAACATAGTCTCCTAAAAAAGTTTAATGACAGTCTAGTTGGCAAACTGATATCGGTTTGGAACTAAAGATGATGTGGTTTGTAGTGTATAGGTATTTTAAAATATTTTGATTTTTTCCTAAGCATGTATTTTACTACGACGCAGCTATCTTTCATCGTAACTGTCAATTATTCACGACTTAAATTTGAATATTACTAATTCATGAAAATATTCTAGACTGAAATAATCTCTTAATAGATTCAACATTATTATCATACTTGATTCATTGCCGAAGCGCGCAATAATTTTAATTTACTCGATCTGCTACGATCGCGTAGCTGTCGTAGCCTACGGCTACGCCGTAACCGCGACTACGACGTAGCCATTAGTTAGATTTTTCATATTTTTAAATTAAATATTCTGACAACTTCTTTGTTAATATTGAAACATGTTTTGGTATTTTAAATTATTTACTGACTGTGCATTGTATAGATGAAACTTTTGGATGTTTTAATTTTAAATTGAGGTAAGTATGAAAATTCACTCACGTAACTGTTTGACGAGAAACTTGACGAGTTCCTACATGAATAAGCCGATAACATAACAATTATAAAATAAAATAAAATAAAAATACTTGAAAATTAACATTTCTCTATAATTAAAGCATAAAGCTAAGAAAATGTTGCAATCCTATTTCAAATTAGTGTAAAAATAGACAATGTGGAAAACCAAAGGGCATGATTCTGGCATACGTCTTTTGCTTCATTCATCAATCTCTTCATGCGTCAGCATCCTTTTAATTAAACCCTGTTTTAATTAGTCGTTACCGTATTTGGTCAACGTATATCAATATAAGGCCTTCTTTATCGACTTCCTGATACAATCTCGCTCAATTGCTCGCTCGACATCCCTTCCTTCAGTACAATCAAACCTTTCCATTCTTTGACAGTATTCAAAGACCCTAATAAACAAAGAAACAAAAAAAAATCCATAATTTCATCTCAAAATTTCACATTGCCATTTGATTTGATTCCTTACATTATAACAATGGAAACTCGCAAACGACGAAGATTGCTTGGCCAAAGTAATTTGCATCAACGATGTCTTTCGAGACTTTTATTTTAGCAATATAGGGTCCGAGGGTAAGTTTAATGTAGGGTAACTCAATTACGTGAGGTACTTTGAGTGCGTGTCTTTTTTCGTCACACGGCCCATCTGTTCCTCCAATATAACATTTTCAATCTGTAGAAGTAAATGGAACAAGGTCAGCTGCTGGTTTTCTCACGCGACCAGTTAAAATGAGGGTCGACGGTTATTATGGTTTGAACCTACCTACTGTTTATTAACACGTTATTTCTCTTTTGGGGTCTTGCAGCCATTGGATCGGTTTGTAGGGTTGATAGTTCTTTTTTATTTTTATTGTCATTTGAATTATATAGTAATATATATATATATATATATATATATATATATATTGTTTCTTTGAGCCAACCCGCATTAAGCGAGCGTGGTGATTAATGCTGAAATCTTCTCCGTGCGAGACGAGGCTTTTGCTCAGCAGTGGCCACTTCTAGGCAAGGCTCGGATACCGGTTAAATTTTCAAACCGTTATTATGTACTTGTACGCAAAACCTTTACATTGGGTTTCGTTCGCGAAACCGGTTTTTTTAAACCGGTATTTGGAACAGTATTTTCATAAAGGTTTTTTCGGATTAACCGGTTTAGAGCAATAAAAACCGGTTAATACGACGCACATCAAAGAAACGCCGCGCGCTGTTCAGCTTATTTCAATAATAATATTTCAACGCGTGTACCGACATGCCCCTCGTCGAATAAACCGGTTAATTTAGGTTAAAATAAAGTTCTTTAATGTTCACGTTCTTAAGAAAAGTTCGGAGGAAAACCGATATAAACCGGTATTAACCGGTATTTTTTAAACTGGTTCCGAGCCTTGCTTCTAGGCTGTTGATATGATTGTGTTTCTTTAGAGGATACAGAAAAACTATGTCTCCATAGAATTCATTTGACGTGTCATGTTAAATTATAGTTCACGACTACTCGTGGTAATAACGAAAATGTAATTTAAAACTTGAACCATTATTTTGATTCATGACACGCTAAAAATATTTTAGTAGTATCCAGGTAAATTGGAAACAGTTGTTGAACTGATTCCAATTTTACCTTAAGGAACATTTTTATATCTTATTCAATGATGATACTATTTCGTTCCTGTATATTATATTCACCACGCTCATTTTGTAAGAACATTATTATATCTCTTCTAAAAAAGGTATAAAGAAGAGATAAGAGAAATTACAAAAAGAGAGACTGATGACAGTCACACCTTTTATCCCCGAAAGGGTAAACAGAGGTGCACATTACGGCACGTAACGCCACTGTACAATATACACCCATTTTTCACCATTTGTGTTGTAATGCGAGCTATAGCCATATACCGGACACAATTCCAACCTCCGTGTCAATACTGAGAAATTTTCGAGAAGCCGAAATAAGCCTAACAATACTTTGCCCGAACCAGGAATCAATCCTGAGACCCCTTTCTCGACAGTCACACTTGCAACTACTGAACCAACAACGTAGTAACTTTCAAAAACTTTTGAACTATAATAAATGAAATATGAAAAGCCATTGCAGAAACTGCGACTACATAATCGCGTAACAACATAAATAAATTAATTGGACGTTATGAGATACAAATATTCATAGAGCGGAGGATGCAAATTTAATATTTAATGCTCTAGTCTCAGTTCAGTATTCTAAGCTTAAACATTTTTAATATTATACCAGCTTTAGCGCGTGTTGCTTTTATGTAAGCCAATATCCGTTTAAGGCCTATGTTTGTGTGAGAGGAGACAGCGGAAGCTAAATAGATGAGCGTTTTTTAACTATTCATAACGAAATTGTGATAATTTACGCTAAAAAACGAAGATTTAATTGTTTCACTACTACTTTTCTTCCGTTAGCTCAGGTAGGATAAAAAAATAGAGAGTATAAAGGCTTTCTGTTTCAGATGCTAAACCAAAAATGGCAGATTTCTGTTTTATTGCTCGAAGACGTAATATTTGTTTGTATACATAAAAGATATTATTTTTTCATGATTTCCAGAAAAAATAGTATAGAGGTTATAAAGTCAGTGTACATTTATATCCTTGTAATATGTACAAATATTTTATGTATGGCACTATCACTCATAATGTTAGTTCTAGGAAAGTGAACTGAAAAAATATTCAAAAATGTAGAAAATTTTTCATCCAACATTTTAAGCATATTCAGTTAGTTAAAAATGTATCGCGCGGCTATTTTATTTAAATAACTGCTAGAATTTTGTGCTGAAAAATTATAAATTTGAATTTATTTTTAGCTTATTTTTCTATTGTTACAGAACTACCAGAGAAGCCGAAGATTTTTGATGAATTCGATAAAGAAGTGGTCGGTGTGGCCGGCCCTTACATAGAAGACACTAGTTTGAAGCTCACCTGCGTTGTAAGTGGAGGTAAGCAGGCAACCTTATACCCGTAGTTTATTAGCATTTGTTTGAGAAAACTAAAAACTCCTTTTCTGGCGAAACTAAATGACTAATTCTAAATCAGTTTAACATTGTCGTAAGTCTATAATATAAAAAAGTCGGGTTTTCCGTCCTGACGCTATAACTCCAGAACGCACGAACTGAGTTCCATGGTTTTGCATTAGTTGGAAAGGTCTCGGGCTCCGTGAGGTTTATAGCAAAGAAAATTTAGGAAATTACAAGAACAAGAAGGAAAACAAGGAAAGTCACTGCTGGCGAAACAGAGTTCGCTGGGTTTGCTAGTTTTCTAAATGTATAAAAACTCCTGTGACTCCTCTGGTGTTGCGGGTGTCCATGGGCGGCGCTTATCGCTTACCATCAGGTGACTCGCTTGCTCGTTTGCCTCCTATTCCATAAAAAAAACGTACCTTGTATATTAGATCAGTAAGACCATTTTCAGACATCGTTTTGTACATAAATCCTGTAAACATTTCAACTATCCTTAATTTAGACCATTTCGTTAATCGCTACGCCACTACTACCCACTGCACCATATCACAAGATCGGGTGTCAAAAACGGTTAACTTTCCGCAAACACGATAAAGCAAAAAGTTAAACATTGACGTCTGAAGGGAAAAGTGTCGGTGCCTAGTCGAAGTTCGAATTAAAGTAGTTACCTTTGTGACGTCACAACTAAAGTTTACAGTTGACCGGCGACTAACTCGATGAAATAGGGTACGTTGGACGAGAGGAATAAAATATTCTTTTGACCTGCTCAATATATGTATGCCTTGTACATTATGTACAAAGAATGTGAAGCATTGTCTGATGTTATAATGTTTAACTTTGACTACCTTTTTGGAAACGAAAGGTTTGTAATAAAATTTTATATATGACGAAGGAGAAATCTACGTGGTGTTTTGAAAAAGTGTGACGTCATCATTGCTGACGTCACAGTTGTTGTTCTCACGATGGTCACCCATTTTGGGGCTTGGAAAAACTTCACGAGTACTGTAAACTTAGTTTATTCAACTCCCAGAGAGGTCCGTACTGTACGGCGATCGGAGTGCAACTGCCTCGATTGCCTACAGTGCGGGCGTATTTATAGGACTCGGCGCACGAGCACGTGCTTACAAGTTTTAGGTTAAGTATTGAAATTACAATGATAACGTTAATTTTACATCGTGTTAAACTTAAAATAATCAACTGATGATTAATAAACTGATTTTTAGGACAATCAAGTGAATTAACCAAACTTATTCTACTTTCTCTGATTAGTTGATGTGGTTGCGCCGACACGGCCATACTGACAGGCGGTGCGCGCTCTGCACCAGCCTCGTTGATTTTTTTGTTGATCCTCGTAGGTTCTCGGTGATTCTCGTAGGTTCTCGGTGATTCTTGTAGGTTCTCGGTGATTCTCGTAGGTTCTCGGTGATTCTCGTTGGTTTTGTTATGTTGTGATGTGATTACCTGTAGGCAAAGAAAGTATTTTCTCTGAGAAGGATTTCTGTTCATTATAAATTAGTTGTTAGTCTCGTAGAGTTCTCGGAGGGTCTCGTAGATTTCTCGGAGGGTCTCGTAGATTTCTCGGAGGGTCTCGTAGATTTCTCGGAGGGTCTCGTAGATTTCTCGGAGGGTCTCGTAGATTTCTCGGAGGGTCTCGTAGATATCTCGGAGGGTCTCGTAGAGTTCTCGGAGTTTAATTTAGAATTTTTGAAATTTGAAAAGAGTAATTAACCATGCAATACTTATCTGTTTATTCTGGTGGGTTGTTTTCACTCTCCAGGTCGTGGTTTTGATGTACTTGCGGCTGTTGATTCGTTCCAGTTGATCAGGTTGAAGAGCTGATGATGAAGCGGCTGGGGTAAGGGCTTCTTGCTATCCCACTTCTGATGACGAAGGAGAAATCTACGTGGTGTTTTGAAAAAGTGTGACGTCATCATTGCTGACGTCACAGTTGTTGTTCTCACGATGGTCACCCATTTTGGGGCTTGGAAAAACTTCACGAGTACTGTAAACTTAGTTTATTCAACTCCCAGAGAGGTCCGTACTGTACGGCGATCGGAGTGCAACTGCCTCGATTGCCTACAGTGCGGGCGTATTTATAGGACTCGGCGCACGAGCACGTGCTTACAAGTTTTAGGTTAAGTATTGAAATTACAATGATAACGTTAATTTTACATCGTGTTAAACTTAAAATAATCAACTGATGATTAATAAACTGATTTTTAGGACAATCAAGTGAATTAACCAAACTTATTCTACTTTCTCTGATTAGTTGATGTGGTTGCGCCGACATATATTATATTGATAGCTAAAATCTTAGATTTTCCCATTGTCCAGTCTTTACATCTTCTTTCTGTGGCATAACGATAGTGTTTCTTTTATATAGATAACAATATTTTTATATCGTTTACAAAATTACGCTACTGTATATTTTTTGTTATTTTCGCACTATGAATGGTTAGACGCATAAAAAAACCCAGATATAAAATAACCAAGCTTGTATAACTGCTGATCGCTGATGCTGCTGATTAAGATTAAATATTACGCTATCGGTTAACTCACGTAACTGTTCGACGAGGAACTCGTGTGTCGCAGGATGCTGCTCATGGATAAGAGCCTCTACCATGGCTTGAAATTAGTCGAGTTCCTCGTCGAACTGTTACGTGAGTAACCGAAAGTTATAATAAAATTAAAGTATTAAGATTTAAAATAAAACATAATTATTAACACTCGTAGGTATTAATATTCGCAACTCAAATTCTAAAGTAGTCTAATAAATTATTTAACTGGAGGATCTGCCTCATTTTATAATTGAAACAAATTCGATTATAAATTACGGGAGGGAGTTCAAACAACCTTAAGATTTGTTAATCAGCAGTTTCACAAATTTGCCTTTATTAATATTTGATTCGTAAATAGTTGCTTATATTTTATTTTTGGATGGACTTGGAACGAGAAATGAACACCGAGAATTTCGTCATTCATGTTTTTTCGTGTGAAAACTTGCTTCGCCGTATTTACGGTACTGAAATGTGGAAATATTTAATATATTAACACTATATTTAGCTTCAGCACGAATGGGTCGGCTCGACCTGAGTAATACCACGGCCTCATAGAAAACCGATGTGAAACAACGCTTGCGTTGTGTCCCTGATTCCCCAATAGTGTCCATGGGTGGCGGCGATTGCTTACTATATCATATGGTTCTTTACTGGCTTACATCAAAAAAATTAAATTAAAAATTTAAAAAACCCCGACACTTAATTTCCCTTTAAAAAGTAAAAAATAATAAAAGAAACCTAATCTTAAAGTACCTAAGAATGTACTAATAATTCTAAAAAAAAAATACGTCGCGTTGGGGGGACCGCTTCTAATTATTTCTTACTTCTCTACGATTGTTTCATAAGTATCACATGCTTGGTGTTTGATGTTTAAGTACTTAACTATAACGCAGAAAATAGATACAAAGAGGCGCGGGCGGCGGTATGCAGTCCGTATTCATGCGGTCCCCCAACGCGACGTATTTTTTTTTAATTATTAGTACATTCTTAGGTACTTTAAGATTAAGTTTCTTTTATTATTTTTTACTTTTTAAAGGGAAATAAGGTTTTTGTGTCAACCTTTTTTAAATTTTTAATTTAATTTTTTATTTCATACTTTTTATAGGTAGGTTAGGTAAAGTTAGGCTTACATATACTTACTATAATTTCAATTCTTGTTAAGGTAAAGATTACCTACATTCAAGATCAAGCTCGTTCGTTATGTTTTTTTTTTAAATTAATTACTAGTTTTTGTTTCTATAAGTAGGCTAAAGATTACATTGGTGCAGGTTTTATATTTTTGTATTTTATAAAATTTTAAATTTTATTTAAAATTTTTTAATTTTTTTTTACAATTTTTTTTATTTAATTTTTTATTTTTGTTAATACGAAAAAATGATATCTTTCAGTGCGGTTTCATTTGAGACCGCATCCCAGTATATTTGCAGACCTTCGGTTAATCTCCCGCTTACGTTACTTTCACCGCCCATAACTTTAAAACGGCTCAACCGATTTTCATCATTCATATCTAAGAACACTCGCACATAAGTCCCCTTTAATACGAAAAAAACTAAATTAAATCACTGCATCCGTTCGGGAGTTACGATGCCACAGACAGACAGACAGACAGACAGACAGACAGACAGACAGACAGACAGACAGACAGACAGACAGACACGTCAAACTTATAACACCCCTCTTTTTGCGTCGGGGGTTAATAAAAAAATATACCTTGTCGTCGTGGTGGCCCAGAGGTCGGACGCTTGCTTCTCATGCATGATGGCGCGGGGTCGAAACCTACCAATGGCAACCGCCAATGTGACTATTTTCGAGTTATATGTACTTTCTAAGATTATTTAAACACAAACAATCAATAAAAACATCATGAGGAAGCTTGGGCTTATAATTTCTAATTAAAAGTTTGAAATCTCCAATCCGCATTGAGCAAGCGTGGTAATTAATGCTCAAACCCTCTCCGTGCGAGAAGAGGCCTTAGGTCAACAGTGGCCACTCATAGGTTGTTGATGTGATATGTATGATATTTATGCCTCTCTTATATGTTATATACTATGTTTTGTACTTAACTAACATTCAAATGTGTTATAGTGAAACTTTAGTAGGTGTTAATTTTATATTTATTTTTTGAAGTGATCGTATTTCGTTTACATCTCTTGACGCCCACGGAATTTTGTGTGGGCTCGTAACATATTAATTACTTAAAAATCTATTTATAACTCGAAAAGGGCACTTGAGTTTAAAAATGTAATTAAAAAATAACGAAATTGTGTCTCGAAATAAAACCTCTTTAATATCAATGAGTAACTGTATACTTTTGTAACTCGACTACGTGTTTAGTATTTAATATCATTATTATTCTCTCCCTATAATAAATTTTAGATCAAAATAATTATGTTGGGTATCTGCTCACTAATCCTTTGAATAGTAGATATAAAATACTTCATAGCTAGACTCTGTGCTTCTACTGAGAAATTTTCTAAAAACCGAAAATAGCCCAGCAATACTTCGCTCGACCCGGGAATCAAACTCGAGACCCCCGGCAGTCATACTTGCAAACACTTGGCCACCGTGGCAGTCTGGAAATGTGCCTGGTATATGGCAATAGGCTCACCACCTATTACTTGGGGCTTACAACATAAATTATGAAAAGTGGGTGTACGTTGTACAGTGCCATAATGTGCACCTCTGCCTTCCCCTTCGGGAATAAAAGGCGTGACGAATTAAAAAAAAATACTTAATAGCTTCAATCTAGCATACATCTTTTGTTTAATCCATCTTGAAGTCATTAAGGAACCTTTCTTTGACCCTGAATCCTTGTTCCAGGTAAACCAATGCCTCGTATTCGTTGGTGGCGTGATGACAAGGTGATAGCCACCCTGGCTCCTGTAGATGACGAGTCCCGGCTCAGTCTGCTAGAGCTGAGGATACCGAAGCTGTCGAGGGACTACTTCGAGGCTGTATACACTTGTACTGCTGACAATACAGTGCTGGTGCCTCCTCTAAGGGTCAATGTGCAGATTCAGCTTTATCGTGAGTATTTTATATTCATTTTGTTTTTTATTCAGAAAGGCTTGACTAAGCGTATTTCCTTCTATTTTCAATTAGGTTTAAGAAATTAAAGTTTCATACTTTTGAGTTTTTATTTTTTTCTGTTTAGTAGCGGCTTATGAGTTAATACAATAATTCAATAATAGAGGTACATGTCCAAACTGGTTCTATGCCACTACATACCTATTCATGAAAAATTTACCACGACCACTTGTGTTTTGAGAAATATACTTAGTATACAGGTTGAGACTTTGCTTTGACGGTGACTGCATAGTAGGCGCGGTGACTGAACAACTAACTGTCGTGCAACGTGTCGCGGGTTCGATTCCCGCACGGAACAACTCTTTATGTAATCCACAGATCGTTGTTACGGTATGTTTGTAAACGCACTCACGATACAGGAGAAAATCCTAAAGCGGGGCAACGTTTGAAAAAACGGTATATAGGTACATAAAAATCATAAATAACCAAAACAAAGTAAATGAAAATACCGTAGTATTTTACTAAAAACAAAACACTACCCAAAAAACAAAACTACTCAGTCAAAATGATACTCAACCTAAGTCATAAGTTGAAAGTACATAATAAGTTAGAAACGCAGGTCTCCAATTTATAGAGGCGGCGGTGCGGGAACGGGCCTAATATTCCGTCATTTGTCTGACTAAACGCGTTCGGACATTATGAGCGCTGACAGCACACTACGTCATCTCACATATGATAGTAATATATGAGGATAAACATCGTAGATTTACACGAAAAAGTAAGATATACGTGACTTAAGATTTGCGGAAGCAGTAAGTTATTTTGCCTTTTGGCTGGGGGAGAAAATAGAGCGTTCCTTTATGAGAAAACGTTACTTTACCTTGCTTTATTTGGGTGGGGATTTATCTCCTACTTATGGTGGGCACTTAGTTATTAATCTTACTTAAATGATAAACAAGTAACGTGTTTGACTGTATATAAAAGTGCATTCTAATCAGTTCGCACTAAAGACTTATCGTACACAGTTTTAATTTAATCTTTAACTAACTCGGACGGTTAAACTCTATAACTGACTCTATTGTCATTCAGTCAGGGTATATTGTATAGTAACGCAACACACGTTTAAGGAAAAATAAAATAACGTTTACATTACGTTTTATTGTCCATTTTACATGAAAATAGTGGCGAGTTTCCTCCAACGCAGCAACATTTACCGTGTAAATATTTTTATATTTCTCAAAGAAAATAAACGCCGCTATAAAAAGATATAAGGACAGTTTATTTAATCAAATCTAGTGCCACCCTTTCTCAGTTGTTACCCAATCTGCCTCGAGCAAGGAAAAATAACATTGGATGCCGCAAAATAGTTGGAAACTTTCATAACATCCGCATTACACGGGGACAAACGTTCATTTTCTGTTATTGCAAGACTGAATCCACGTAAATCCGTGCGATTAACCTATATCAACCGCGCTAGTCTCCTGGATTATCTCGGAATATGACGGTTCGTCGGTAGACAGGATTCTTTTGTCACCGCTCACCCCTAAGGGCCATTAGTTTTTATTTGTGTAGCATTGTCCTGTCGTGACGGCATCGCCACGTCGCCGCACAGGAAATTATTCTCCATTATAATAACCCATGATGTCATTCGTTCAGTAATGCACGTTTAGTTCACCTTTTTCCAACAAAGCTTTTAGTGAACGATCTTATTTTTGTTTTTAACACTTTTTCAACTACCCCTGCCGTTAATGGACGCCATTAGCGTTTTAGTTCCCATTGTTCGGATTGCTTCAGTTTAATTCGTGCGATGGATTTATGGATCTAATTTTGTCGCGAGTTCAATTTTATAATTTGACGTTTATAATGAAGTAAGCTTATTTTTACTTTGAGAGGCAAATGGTCGGGGTTTAAGTAAGTATTTTTCGGGGTACGCTCTCATCCGCATTGATGGATTACCGTTGTTTTTAACGGTTCGTACAATTTCTCATACTGTGTCGGGTAGGCGCTCGAAGCAACAAATTTCCAATAAAAATAAGCTCAGCTTAAAACGTTGCAAACATTGAATTACAGATCAACTTTAATGGATAGTCCATTATCGTACGTATGCGTATTTTTTTTGTAAAAAAAAATCGAAAAACATTTTACGTGAGTATAACCTGTGGCACGTGTCGGTTTTTTTATTCGAAACATTAGTTACCTATTCCATTTTGAATATTTTCGGATTTTGTATTTATTTTGTGACAGCCTGTTCAATCGGATGATCGTAAACGTGATTGCCTAACATGTAGCATTGCATATGAACTGTTTTACAAATTATCCTTCGGCTAAACAACGAAATGTTCAACACACAATAGTCTAATAACTGACTGTAGTACAAAAGACCTACAATTGATATCCGTCTATAACTTTAGCTACCTCTTTTAAAGTTATTATAATAATATCGGTAATAAAATAGGCATTCTATTCAAAACCTTAAATTGTGTGCGTGGGAGCTTTATAATAGTCATATTTAGTAACTGGGTAGTCTGGCTGTCATACAACAAAAGTCCGTACAAACGCTGCCCTAATGATGATAAGGGTCCGCGTTTGTCACTTCACTGTCATTTTTTTCGTGAATAAAATATTTTTAACGGTACTTTGATTTTTTTTCGAAAATCATTCCGAAATGCGCAGTGGTGATATTTTTGTGGAGAATGTTTCCGTGAAAATAAATGAAAATGGAAATAATATCGACCTTGATATATACAGAGTGACGTGTAATTTGACGCATTCCTCTTGGGAGGTGATAATACGACTAATTTCCTACAAATTAACTCTGAGGTAACTAGTCCGAAAGTAGCTAGTTTCGGATAAAACGTTAACAATAAAAATTTACTTGCTTTTTTAAAAATAATGATATTTCTACTATATTTTTATTTATTAATTGTTTTGTAGTCAGTTCGGATTTTTTTGTCCATAACCAAAAATTTTGAATATCTCAATCAATGCCTCAGAGTTAATTTTGTAGGAAATTAGTGGGATCATCACCTCCCGAGATGAATACGTCAAATTACAAGACACCTTTTATACATTATAAAAACTAGTAAATATGTAGTCACTTTTACTAATTCTGTTTTTTTCTAAGTCCTCATTCAATATCGCAGACTACCTAAAATATTATGACCTAGTCTCGATAATTAAAATCGAAAGCTTCATAGTACAATATTAATTTTTAAACTATTTAGTACAGGGTCGGTACTAGTCTTCTTTAAATAGACGACTAACTAATTAAAAACCTAATAGGATCGGAATGAGGTCAATGGTAACTTTAATTTTCTTTTTTTCATCGTCTCACTTTCGATAGCTCAATGTTCTCTGCTTACTGCAATTAAATATAAGTTAAATATTTAATGGTGTAGTAGTCATAATAAATAATAATGATGATTATTATTTACTAGCATCAGCCCCGGCTTTAGCCGCGTTCCTGTGGGATAAAAAGTATCCTATCACTCGCAAGTCAGCTCATACCCTATCTGTATACCAAATTTCATTAAAATCCGTTCAGTAGTTTCACAAATAAACATCCAAACAAGCAAACTTTCATATTTATAATATTATAGTGTGATTAGATTATTTAATGAGTGTATCATAAGACATTAAGCCTAGGTTTCATGTTTAGTAATTACTTAAGGTAATTAAGCTAAAGTCAACACGATAGAAATGAGACACTTACTCATTTTAACGTGTTCTCACTAACTAATTGACTAAAATACTTTGACCAACTCGAAATTTGAACTCGAGATCCTATTACTCACCACCCATATCGATTAAATAGTTGGTTGTTATTATTATATGAGAGCATATAGTCCACTGTAAGATGGTAAAGAGCCAAATTAGTACAAATTAGAAATTCAAAGCAAAAGCACGTCTATTTATTTAAAGAAACCGCGACATACAAAAAGCAACCTTATTGCCTTAAACATAGTATCATTCAATGTACAAAGTAGTCTATCTATCTGACATTTTAATTTTGTATACAGTGCGGCCTCTGTTTGTGGAGATCCTGGCGCGGGAGCAGCCGCTCTCCGTGGGCCAGGCAGCTGAGCTGGCCTGCAAGGCCGTTGGAGCTCGACCGCCTGCCATCATCACCTGGTGGATGGATGATAGGCAGATGTCTGTAGCGGCGATACAGAAGGTAAGCAGATAAGGCATAACTAATATACAAGTACATAATATTATATCAAAATTGAATCGTACCGTAATGCAACACTACCTACCCTTCGACGATAAAGGGCGTCACGTTACATATATATTCTATTCAATTAATTGAGTTTTACAGTTTATTCACGTAACTGTTCAACGAGGTCTCTCGACTACTTTCAAGCCACATCTGGGGCCGATGTGGTTATAGCAGCAAGCTCATGATTATGGGTTCCTAGTACAGCTTGAAACTAGTTGAATGTTCAGTAGCTTCGTTGAACATGAAACAAGTTGAATGTTGAGTAACCCCGTGACTTGACTAAACCTCTAACATACCTTAACTAAACATTTTCTTATGTGTTACTATGTAACACATTTACAAAAATAAATAACATTCAATTTCATTATTCATCTTTTACACGTCTATCAAATCTAGTCTATCTAGTCTAACTGTCACGATACATCAATGAATGTCGTACACAGAACTCTGACGACAAGAACGAGACGATATCGTTCCTCCGGTGGACTCCTCGCATGGATCAAGATGGCCGCACACTGACGTGCCGGGCGGCCCACGTCAAACTGGAGCACACCACTATAGAAACCAGCATCACACTCAATTTACATTGTAAGTATTTCTCCTTGAATAAAAAAATGTGTGATAATTTTATTCAGAGTGTGTAAAAATTGTGATAGTGTGTGGAAGTTCTTTTGTGAATATTTTTGTAATAAGTATTCTGTTGATAATTGAAATGTATTTGTATTTTAGACATAAAACTATTTTTTTTAAGGTATACTAACATTTTCTGTGTAAGGGGTGTTAAATACAGTAAATACATTATTGTAAATCAGTTTTGGGCTTATACAGTCGCCAATTATAGGTTAACCAACAATTTTGATAATATGCGATGACTTAAAACTAAAAGACTACCGTACCATGACAATCTTGAAGGTATACATTACATTACATATTATATATACATTACATATTACAACAAAATAAAAATAAAACAATAATTCGAAGAACAAAAAAGCAAAATTAACTATTTATTCTGTATAACATAACAATATTTTTAATTCATTATACAAAAGTATAGATAGCTAAACTATTCAAACATTCGACAGCTGTACATACTCAATTTTCTAACAAAACAAAACATAAAACAATTTTTCCACTTCAAAGCTAACTGACACACGTCTATGTTTTAATAAAACTAATTATTTTGTATACAGAGGAAACTATTATTTATTCTATTTGGAATTGGTTTATCGTTACCTATTTTCACTATCCAAAACACTAGAAACAGGTAGTCCTGTCAAAAACTAATGAAACCTGCGGCTGACATTTTTATTTTTAGTCTGTATTCAACGCTAGCTTGAAATTGAGAGAATGAAATAATTACTGAACAGTCAATTTGAAAAAGGAATGACACGTGCTAATATTAAATTTATAAATATGGCGATATTGAGTTTTTGTGTTGCCAGCATTTTTTATTTGAAACTGTGCACTAAATATGGGGATATTGAGTTTTTGTGTTGCCAGTATTATTATTTTTTTTAGTTTGATACTGTTGTTTAAGCCTATCAAAATGTATAAACGGTATTTTTTTTTTTATTTGCTCTTAAAACAAAAGAAGATCTGCGACCGAGATACTACTATTTAAGATATTGCCGTAGTAATAATGTTTAACCAAAGAATAAAAAAAAACTGGATTAAACCAGAAAGTCTTCAAACCATTTTATCTTAGTCAGGCCAAATCCATTTAATTAGAATTTTTAAACCTTAATTGCTATAATCACATAGTTACTAATAGTACTTATTTACCTACAGATGTCCCCATAGTGACATTGGAACTCGGTTCGAAAATGAACCCTAACGACATTGAGGAAGGCGATGACGTGTACTTCGAGTGCATGGTGCGGTCCAACCCACCGGCTTATAAAGTGGTGTGGGAACATAATGTAAGTACATACCTTATATTATATTTTTATTTACGTCTGCCTTTTTGGTCGAGTAGTTGCTAGTGCGACTGCGGAACAAGGGGTCTCGGTTTCAATTCCTTTCGTTTCGACTTTTTTCGGTTTTTCCAAAATTTCTCAGTTATAAGTCCCGTGTAATAAGGGGTGAGCCTATTGCCATATACTGGGCACAATTTCAGACTCCGTGCTACTACTGAGAAATTTTCGAAAAACCGAAATAAGCCCAGTAATACTTTTCCCAACCCGACACCCCTCGTCCTGCAGTCTTACTAGCGACCACTCGACCAACGAGGCAGTCAATTCGTTTTCATTTAATATTAATAAAAAATAATAACACACTTGCGCCACAACCGGCAATCCGTCAATAAAACAACAATGTGTTTAATCGCAGAGGTTGATTGGATCAATCACATTGTGTCACCTGTTCACCTGTGACGTGCCGGAATGTGTGGTTACACGCACTATGTACCGCTATATTGAATTCCGATCTTTGTCTTTGTTTTATATATTGGTGAACCCTATTACGGAATGATTCGATAGTTCAGTATATATTTTACTCGTTGTGACGATGTTTTTGGCTAAAGTATTAATAGCAAACGTGTATAGGTTAAAGTAATTAGTTACAACCCAATAACAACATTATTAGCATTGTTTCATAAAAAAAACTCTCTATTATAAATAAAAGTTTCGCCAAAGACTGCCTCATTGCCCGAGTGCAATTATCGAGCAAGTCGTCTCGGGTTCGATTCCTGCATCAGGCACAGTAATGCCAGCATTACTGTGAAAAAACTATAATCCCAGGATTATATATATTCGTAAAACAGTATTTATTATATATTTGTAAAACAGTAGCAGCACGGCATGTTGATATGTCACACATTACATAGAACTTATTACATAAATTGCGAAAAATGGCATTACATGCCACAATACCTCTGATACCTCTTAGGGGATAAAAGGCGTGACGATATTTATTTATTATTATTTTTTTATAAAAAGCAAACTGAAACTGATACACGTTGAAATTTATTATCATAGAAAATATCTATTGCGAGATTACACGATAATTAATATGTTGTGGAGTTTGTTAGTCACAAACTTCCGATTCCCTCTTCGTGTTCCCAAGACGAACTTCACATCGTATCGGAAAGTTTCAGTACACACGCGTCGACGTAACAATTTTGATTTTCTTCCATACTTTAATGATACTGGCTTTTAAAAGTTCCTAAAACTTTCGCACTCTCGTATAATGTGTTGTGAATTAACATATCAGTGGCAATTCAGTTTCGGGATTTAATTTATTTACATATTTACACGAATACTTAAAGACATTTTTGGGATGATTAACTTTAGTTGTTAAATTGGCGATGAATATGTAGACATTAAAAGTTTTACAAAACTGTTTTGTGAATTAAAATTGTTGTTTTACATATTTTTAGTCATTATGTTATAAAGTCGCGAGTACTATAAGCTGAGTCTATTACGAATATTCACCGGTCCCTTTTCCAAACTCTGTTATTAAGAACTTTTGGAAAATATTTCGCACGTCTTTGCCGGCCTCGTTGGTCGACTGCGACTGCTAAGCAAAGGATTCGATTCCTGGGTCGTGCCTAGAATTGCTGGACAGCAGTTACAGGTTTTTTGAAAATTTCTCATTGCAATAGCATCAAAAGTCATAATGTGCACCTACATCTTAGGAAATAAAAGGCGCGACGTTAATTTTTTTAACCCAAAATGTCATCATTTTTGTCCCGCTCCGAAGTTGAACTTGAAACCTTCGCTCCAGCTAGGTTGATAAACACATTATTACACTCTAAACAACATAATCAAAATCAAAAAAAACAACATTGTACTAACCAACTTCATATTTCCAGGGTCAGATAATGACACACAACCAACGAGCTGGAGTGATCGCCGGCTCAGCAAACTTAGCTCTACAAGGAGTAAATAGAAGTCAAGCAGGAAACTACGCCTGCACAGCATCCAATGTAGAAGGAGATGGAAAGTCTCAGCCTGTCAAACTACAAGTTATTTGTAAGTATTTTTATCATATATTTCAAACTAGCCATGGTTTTAAGTAAATATACTAAGAAAAGCTCTACTAGTTTCTAGTCGTAGAGGGACTCTTCCTCTTGAGCAACATGTGTTGACGTAGCGACGTTGCACAGCCTCCTGACCGCTAATTGAAAAATAAACTTGTATGTTTGTAAACGTACCCACGACACAAGAGAAAAAAAGAATTGTAGAAAATATACCATCGACAATTCAGTATCATTACTTAATATCGACGCTTTAACGGCACTTAAAACAAAATTGTTCCATTCAAAATCTAACTACAACAAAATACTGGAATTAAATCGAATTCAAATATCAGCCACAGACATACATCACCGCCCAATTCACTTTGTTAATAAATAGTTTGGACCACGTACGTACGGGTGTAACCGCAAACCTCAATGACATGGTCCAGTCACACCCATTGATTAAATTTTTAACATTCATAACATAGTTACACACACCACTAGCGGTGAAACGGTTAAATATTTGACAATAACCGTTTTGATTAATTTTCAATCTTATTTCTGTTGAGTAAGGTTGTTTGTGGTGTGGAGATTGATTTTGATGAAGTGATTGGGTAAATTAGTGCGATTAATTAATTTATAATGTTGAAAATAGAGGGTGATATTTTTTAGGACTGGAAATAATACTAGTGTTGAGTAACTTTTAAAAACATTTTATATGTCTTGTATCTGAATATATATCTAACTCAAAGGTGACTGACTGACTGACAGACTGACATAGTGATCTATCAACGCACAGCCCAAACCACTGGACGGATCGGGCTGAAATTTGACATGCAGGTAGATGTTATGATGTAGGCATTCGTTAAGAAAGGGTTTTGATCAATACTATCCCCAAGGGGATAAAATAGGGGATGAAAGTTTGTATAAAACTTTGTCAATTTTTAACCGATCGGTCTGAGAGTTTGCATGCATAAAGCTACTATGACTTAGGCTTCTCCTAGTAAAGGATTTTGATAAATTCCATTTATCATCATCATCAATATCATCAGCTGAGAGACGTCCACTGTTGAACAAAGGCCTTCCCCTTAGTCCTCCACGTAGGACGACAAGCCGCCACCTGCATCCACTGACTCCCCACGACTCTGACAATGTCGTCAGTCCACTTAGTGGGAGGTCTGCCCACGTTACGTCTTCCATCTTCTTCTTAAATTAAAATACTTATTACGCAAACGAAGCCGCGGGCAAAAGCAAGTTGATTTTTATTGGAACAGACTTTATTTTTAGACACTCTCTCTCTCTCTCTCTCTAAGTACCAATAATAGGAAAATTGATACATTCGTGTCTTACTTAGGTAGGTACTTGGAACGTACATTATTTCTTTACAATGAATGATTGGCCTGACCTTTCCACGAAGATATTTTCACACCTTTTTGTAGCTCATAAATTACATTTCTTCGCTATATTTACGTTTTTATTTTAAGTTACAAGTCAGAAGTTGACTGCGCAAGCTATTTTAGGGCTATGAATATTTAATTATTCGTACTTAGAACGTTTTTGGAGGAATAATAATTAATGTGTGATAAGTTCAACTAAGCTTAAATCTTTAAAGTACGGTATGATATTCAAATACATATACAAAATTCAAATTACATTCAACATCTAACTATAACATATTCCCTTAAACGAAAAATTATTTCTACATACTTTTATTTAGGCGGTAACGGTATCCTAAATCGCCCTTTGTTGCGTCAAATTTCGCGAATCATTGCCCTCAAATGCTCACTAAAAAGGGGCGAGAAGCAAAAATGGTTTGTCATTATTGTAAACCACCTGTAGAGCCGTTCAGCCGTCATCATTGCCTCGAGTGTCAATAGGATGACCCCTTTGCTCGCCTAAAGAACGACGTACCTGAGGACATGACAGCGAAGCGACAGCCTATGAAAAATATGACCCTCTTCAAACTAGATTGAGCGTAAATATTGAAATATTGAAATACAATAACATGCTGTAGTATTTATAAGAGGTTTTTGGGGAATGGAATAGTGGTAGGTTTTTCTAAACTAGTTTTAAACTATGTACGTAATTATTAAAATCTATATATTTTCTTCTCCCTAGAATCTACACTTTGGATTGAGCAAATGGCTTCAATAGAGGACTGACCGACGGACAGACATTTTGTTTTCTTTATATTGTTATATCTGAATGAAGATGTCCACTGTTGTCAATCTTGTTCTCACTTTACTAAATTAATTATTATGTAATCGACTTCTTCTTGTAACTGTTCGACGAGGAGCTCAACAGTCGCCACGTCATGGGTCGCGGAATGTTGCTCATAAATATGAGCCTCTAGCATGACTTGAAACTAGTCGAGTTCTTCGACAGACAGTTACGTGTAATAATTAACTGGTTTTGACTCTTGCCAATCAACAAATAAAGAATTTTAACACCCTTTACTGATAAAAATATGAACAAATTCAGCACTCACACATTATCACCACAACAACAGTATCTTTGTTCCCTGAAAAACAATTGCAATAAAAACCAAATAAATTCTTGCACCAAAAAAAATATACATCTATAACTTTTTAAATCGCAATGAATACAGCTCTCAAAAATAAATCCCGTGGGCTTGAACACGAGTTATTGATCATATATTGTGTGTTATTCTTAATGCATAACAATAAATACGTGTATATTACATTTGGCAATCAATGATACGCAGTTTATTGGCAACAGTCAGCAATATATCACGGAAGACCCATTCCATTTATGTTTCAGATATTGACAGTCATGAATTAAGCGTTGATTTTTATTTGCATGTTTAAAAAGCAATTTTTGTGATTTTTTTACAATACCTTGTGTTTACTGGTAAATTTTTTGAGTGGTTACTTTGATTTGATGAAGCCACAACGCTAGACTTGATGATTGGTGTTTTCATAATTGTAATAGGTAAATTTTTTTCTATAAATCATTATTGCATATGTCAGTATTGAATGAGCTTCGATATAAGGAACTAAATCAACAACACATTGAATACAAACCAGTCCGGCCCAGTCATTCGTCTAAAAATTATAACGTTTGAAAGATGTTCTAATAGTAAATCAATTTTTGTTTGTTTATCTATTTGATCGGTCAACGTTAAGCCACTATCTTGCCTGGTGGTAAGCGATAATGTGGCCTACGATGGAGCACGTCTGCCCGTAAACAATCTATTCACTCGAGGCTTGAAGACACCCAGGTTATATCCTTCAGGAAACACAATCTTAGTTTATCAACACCGAACATTTGCATTGTAACATGTACCTAATATATCAATCCGCCTTGTAACTTCACACACCATCGGCAAAGCCAATTCAATTTGCACCTAAAGTGTAAAGCATAACTTGCAAATTCATTGAATAACGTCGGATTGATTTGATTTTATATGCAAAGCTTTGTAGGCCCCTGTTTATGATTCAAACCGATTTTGAACTCTATAGAACACTACAAATGTTCCATTGGGCAAATTGAAGCTGTTATTGTATTTTCCTTTCCATTAAACTTGGTAAAGTGTAGTTTACAGTGGCAGGTATTGTAAAATCTTTATAAGTAGGTACAGATTTTTTTTTGAAGAGGGAAAAATCACCCAATGACTTCTCCCACCTTGGGTGAGACGAGAGGGAGTGTCAAAATATTTCTGACTAAAAACCACCCCATTTCTACTCCTCCTCTTTAAGCTGGAGCCATTGAAACCCGCTAGGTAGTTCGCAGCTCCGGGATAAATACAGGACTAACGTCAATATTTTCCTAATACAATCGGTTTGTCATTATCACCACCTTCGCCAATGCCTCCTTAATCACCTGATTAGTTCATATAATATTTTGAAGAAGAACCAATTGAGATAAAAAAAACATTAAAAAACAACGGCCTTTCCCAACTTCTTGACAATACCTTCTTTTATGCGTATAATTATGGAAATTGGTATTCCAAATTGCATCTGAATGAATCCATCAATTTTGGTTAAATTGAATACCAAACATACTAACACATAGTGTGACGTATACAATTACCTACCTACGTATTAAATACGATCACCCGAAGTAAAACATGTCCATTAAAGAGTTTAAATGGTAATTTAACCTTCAAACTAGTTATTTAGTGTCATTATTGACAAAATAGACCATTTCAAGTTGTAAAACTTATATTATTGAATTTACAAGGTGGAGGTCACGAACTAAGACATTTTTGGACTTTAAATAATTAAATAGCGAAGTAAATTATTTATCTATACTTATAAGGGACTCATTAATGGACAATGAACTTTATAAGTGGGAAGTAACATTGAACTTTATAAGTAACGTTTCTGTTTATTTGTGAAGATATAGCTACTCATACTTCCTATTATAGTGTTTTTATTTTTCACTGGATATTAATAAAATTATAATACAACTAAATCGACACCAGCAATTTATACTACGCTAACTCAAAAAAGCGTACTTTACAGTAGAGGCGTTTAAAGGGAAAAACGTGATAACTTTTACATTAATTAAGATATTTTTTTGAAATTTGGTATGCTTAATATTTAATTTATTCATTGTAATATCTCATATTTATATTTCCTTAATTATTTCTATTTTTTGATTTAGCGCAAGTTAGCCGTATATAAACGTAATTCATCAAAAAAATGTAACATCTTATACACGTCTAACTAATAGCGTAGTGTAGTACGGGAGGTCGTAGTGCATGATCAACCATCTGATGCATATTTCAATATTTTTATAAAGAACATGTACTTACTTACAAAAAGAATAGTCAATGTACCATTAATAAACTAATTAATACGTTAATACATAAGTATTTACTATGTAAAAGTCGCTAAGTAGTTCATTTTACAAACGAACAAGTATACACACGAACGCAACTACGCTAACTATGAGTTAGCGCAGTGTTGCATGGATTTTGACCAAAGTGATCCCCGCGCACACTCCGCTAATAATAGTTGGCGTAATATAAATCGAGTGATTTCAAAAAGTACCTTTACTTAGCGTTTTATAAGATTTGTAACTTTCTTATTTTTGCATATTTCTTCTCAATTTTTTTATGACGTATGTAAAAACACATTTTAAGCAACTTGGCATAAAAAAACGTTTTTACCAAATTTCGAGTTAGCGTAGTATAAATTGCTGGTGTCGAAATAAAGTCAACATTATTTATTTTAAATAGACCGGGAAGGCATTTTTGAACGTGAAAATATAATAATGTCGCAAGCAGTCTATAACTGCACAATCAAACCATATTTAGGCACCAGGTCCATTTGCTTTACACTATGTAAACGGACAAATGAGGCTTGCCATAAAAAATATATGAAAAACGACGCAACACAGCGCAACAGACCAGTAAGGCTGGGACTTTAGTTAGACAACGTGAAATAAAAAAATAGACAACTGAGGATCAATTTCAAAACAAAACAATAAAAAATAACAACAACTTTACTGCACGGTTGACGCGGAGACTAGGTAACTGGCTGCTGTGCAACGTGTATCGAGTTCAATTCCCGCACGGAAAAACTTTGTATGATCAATAAACTATTGTTTCGGGTTTGGGTGTCATGTGTATGTGAACGTGTATGTTTGTAAACGTTCCCACTATATAGAAGTAAATCCTAGTGTGGAAAGTTTAAAAAAAAATATCGAATCAAAACAATAGAAAAAATAATACCTACAAACTAGTCGTACAGTGAAAAACAGATTGAAAACTCTGTACCGAAAATAGAAAAACGTTGATCCCATAACGAGTACATTTAAAACAAAAATAAAAACGTTGTTGGCTTTTGGTATTTAGTTTGGAACTCAAACTCTGACTGGCCCGTCTCTGCTACAAAACAAATTCCAAGTATCTTTTTTACTTTGTTTGTTTGTCTGCTTGCTTTCGAAGTAATAGGGTGAACCTGGGCTAGTCTGGCTTATTTAGATAATCATGAAGTTTTTATTTAATCAATGGTGAAGTGATACTTTTAATTTAAAGTAATTATTTTTCAGTCGCTTGTATTCTATTTTAAAGGATTATTACTCTGCTAATATATTATTTTACACTGTCTATACGAGTCCAAATTATTAATTTTCACATGGCAAAATATTTGGACCAGGCACTGTTTTTAATAAATATAAATATTTTAATACTTCTCCAACGTATTGCCCGTTGACTGTGGATTATTCACCAAATACAAATATAACAAAATAAACAAAACAAATGTACACATCCACCTAATCCATCCATACAAAAACATAAACAAAACAATATTTTGTCAAAAACCGATCCATCGACAAAAAAATTACAATTTACGCCAAATCCAATTAAACTTTTCACATTTTAGACCATCAATCAAAATGGCTACCCGTGGTTAGTTGACCAAAAATCAACCGTCACAGCTAACTGTGAGTAATGACTTAGAATGACTGATAGGCTGATGATAGGCTCTGATCGCTAGATACTAGATTACTAGAACCTAAATGTGATCGAGTGCATATATTAGTCACCTGCAACTAGTGGCCAAATTGAATGATTGAGTGGCCACGTACGAGTATAGCTATTATTGGGTGTGATTGATTGTGAGTTCGTTTGTATTGAATTTAATTATTGAGTTTAACAAATATGATTGTTGATGAAATAAAATGGAAAATATTTTGGGTGTAACATTATGTTTTAAAGAGTTTCTATTCAATTATTTCACGCGGAATTTCATTTGACCACACTGACTTGAATTTAAATGCCGACAAAGCACCTGTGACTCTATTAGTGTTACGGGTATCCATGGGTGGCGCTGATTGCTTACCATCAGGTTGCCTCCTATTTCATAGAAAAATCAGCTACGCAGTCATTATTTTAAACGATAGATAAGAAATATTTTGTCTAGTTACGTCCTAATATCTCTAAAAGAACATTCTAAACGACAAACTCCAAGCCACAAAAAGACATCTCAAACTCACTTCCAATGTAATCAAATCTAAGTCTTACCAAGACAATAATAAAGTCCATTATTTGCAGATAAGCCGGTGTGTGTAGCAACATCAATAGCCATAGTTGGTGCCGCGATCAATGAACCGACCAAAGTAACGTGCGAAGTGGACGCCTTCCCTCCTCCCAAGAACTTCCAGTGGACCCTCAATAATTCCATGGGAACTTCGGAAATTGAACCTGTGAGTACAAAACTTTACGAACATAAATGCATTGTACGACTAAAACGGAATAATTCATGTTTCGTTGCTGAAAATTATGTAAACGTTTTATAGTTGGAGTTTTGACTCTGAAACGGAATTGTAATGTGAGAACTTGGTCCGTTTGTAATAATAGTGGGGTTAGTTCTGTGTTGACTTAGTCCCGGAGTGTTCCTTAATGAAGTGCATGTATTCAATGAGCTTGATCTTGATTTATTTTCAAGACAAATTCAAAACTGACTGCTTTATATATCCAGCCAGTCGAGTAAGACATTTTTTTATTCTAGTCCAGTATGAAAATAGGATGCGATTTCAAAACTGTCTTTTTAAATACATATTGTTGTATATAGTTGTTATTCATAACAAAAAAGTACGCTAAAGGTTAAACCAAATCTTGCAAAAACCTATCAATATAGCTAAACTACATCGCGTCGGTTGTTTCAAAACAATATTTATTCCCCGCTGTTATGTCGTTACAAGTATCCCTTTTATAAACACATACATACATACAAGGGGCTTGTCATTCTCTTTTATGGACATGCGAACAGCGCTCGTCATGAATAATCCTTTGTTTTATGAAAATATTTTTTTCCCAACAATTCCCGGCGACTCTCGCCTTTTTTGCTGGATTACAGAACGGGCCATAAGTGACCCCATGGGAGTTAAACAAATTCATGTGCTAGCAACTTATAATTTCGATTTGGACGCCATTTTTATTACATTTAATTTAACATTTTTATAAATAACTGTATTGCTTTTTGAATGTATGGTATGGTTAGACGCTGTCGTCATTGCCATGAACAAACATGAATTACATAACGTGCTTAATTAGATTTTGGGCACAATAAAATACGAGTTTATTATAGCATCAAAGTTCCAAAATCCATACTAAATAAAGAATAATTTACCCAAATATAAAACTCAAATTACTAATATTCAATTTATTTCTATCACACAGGAAAAATATATCCTAAATGGAGTCGGAAAATCAGTCCTCTTCTACACTCCATCATCAGAGAAAGACTATGGGTCCTTGGCCTGCAGGGCTACCAACTTGGCAGGTCAGCAGGTGGAACCATGTCGATACTCCTTGCTGCCAGCAGTCAGACCAGACCCATTAGCCAACTGCTCTGCTGTGAACCTCACTGACGATTCAGCTGAAATTAGATGTGTCGCTGGTAAGTTTATTTTTTAAAGGAATTGAGTAGTTTTGATAATTGTAGTGTTTATAATAGTTGGATATTCATTCATATAATTTCAATCACATCACATTTAAATCTCTGATATGTAACAATATGTACATTTTACCAGGTCATTCATGCAACTAAAGGTTATAAACATTATTTGGAAAATTTTACAGAAGGATTACAGTAAAATCTAACTATGTTTATTACAAAATAATTTCATACGAATAGAATCAAACTTAAGGATTTAAACATAACACAAAAAAATATACACAGATATTTTATGTACTAGCTTCTGCCAGCAGCCTCATCCGCGTTCCCCTGGGATAGAAAGTATTCTATCACTCAAGTCAGCTCATACCTTATCTGTATACGAAATTTCATCAAAATCCGTTCAAACAAACAAACTTTCACATTTATAATATTACTGTGATTTATCCTCCCTTCATGCAAGTCACACACAAATTAATACAAAAATCAATTAACAGATAAAAACCCAATAACTTTTATTTTAAATCTTTTTAGTTTTCTTTCCCTGAAAGATTTAATGGACGAGGAAATCAAGTTATTCCAATCACCTGAGCCAAAAAATACGGTTAAGTTATTTTCTTTTCATTCCCAACCGCGTTGTGACTTCGTTACGATTTTCTTTACAAACGTAATAATGAAATAACGACCCCATTGTTTTTGTTTTCTGGATTTTGTTGGACACAAAAAACAACAAAAAGATTGATGATAAAGAATAGAGGAAAACATTTTGAAATTCGACTTTAAAGTAACATTGCTCTGGAGTGGTATAATTTATATAGTAGGAAAAGGTTTTATAGTATGTGTGATGACACATTACATTTGATGAAATGTCAGTCACATATAGGCGATCGACGCAATCAACAATAAAATTCCGATTTTCAAAGCGGATTATACTTTTCGGATAAAATAATATTAACTAACCAATATCACACGAACTGCATTTCAAACAATACTAAATCATTGATTCCATTCCTAGTGAGAATCTTTAACTGATAAAACTATGAAAAAGTAATTGTATCATTTAATTTGAAATATAGCTCATAGCCGGCCTTATCTAGCTATTTGAAATATTGACGGGTAAAAGTGTTATTTTATAACATACTTACAGAAATAAATATCATTTCATAGAACAACACAATATTCCAACATTGAAATTAACGATCCACTGATAACTACCAGCCATACATCAAACACAAAAGCACCATTTACATAAGAAAATCTTTCCAGGTTACGATGGAGGTCTTCTAACCTCATATTACGTGGAAGTATGGGAATCTAAGAATTTAGTAGCAAATGTGTCGACCGCACAACCAGCGTGGATACTGCGAGGTCTCGGGTCAGGGAAGAGCTTGAGGCTCGTGTTCTTCGCTGCCAACGCCCGAGGAAGGTCAGAGACTGTCATGATGAGGATCAGCACCCTGGCGAGACTTGCTTTACATACAGGCAAGTATACAGATTGTGGTATAATAGTTTACGAGTATTTAATTCTAGGCCTGAATGTGTTCCCAAGCTCAATACTACTACAAGATGTTTTTTAGGAAAATTTGAGATTATTTTACGATTTAACACACAGAGAGAGTAGGTGTCCTGCTCAAAGCAGAAGAAGGAACGGGGTGGTTTTAAGTCAGTAAGAATGTGACACTCCCTCCCGCCTCATCCAAGGCGGGAGAAGTCATTGAATAATTTTCCCCCGTCAAAAAAACGTTAGAGTAGGTAAAAACAAAGCCATGGTGGCATTGTAGAAATAACAAAAAAGAAAATTAAGTAAAAACTACTTTTAGGTAAATTAAAATTATAAGATTTAAAACAATTATCCGTGGCAAGAATATTTTAACAATTTATGTTATTAGAATGTCAGTAGTAGTATCGTTAGCTAATTAAATAATCAGAATCATGAAATCTTGCTTTGTGTTCGCGTTGAATACTAATTAGTTTAGTTCTAGCTTTTTGTTATATTCTAACTACCGTCAAATTGGATTGACGACCAGGCTAATTGGTAGACGTAATTTTAAACTTTGATATTTTAAAACTTTAACTGACTTGTAAAGTTAATTGAATAAGTCAATTCAGTAATTCTACCTTACAATTTTGTAATTTTAATTTAATTGTACCTAGACGCGGTCTGTTTCTAAGATAAAAAATTAAGTTAATCAGTTATTGACGTGTAAAATTGAAAAATGAAAACAAAATGGAGGACTTATATCATTTATCATCAGTAAAAAAATAAAAATAAATTATTGTAAAAAAATATTGTAGCGAATAAATCATTCTTCATTTGTACGTCCATTCATTATTTTAGCTGTCAAACGATGCTAAACTTTGATCTACACACAAAATTAAAAAATATTATATTTTTGTTTTGCTGTGTTTTCGTAGCCAATGATAATTATTAACAATTTATTTTATTAATTTTACTTTATTATTTGTAAACAAACTTTAATAAATATTTTGTATTATATTTGTGAAAATAATTTGTATTTTAAATAAATTAGCTCAAGTCAAAAAAACGTTATAAACTATTGGCTTATATGGTTAAGTTAGGTTAGGTTTTAAGTGCAAAATAATATTTTTTTTTTCTTTACCTAACAGAAGCAAAATCTGGCAAAGCAGTTGGTGTTGACGCTAGTTGGGCATTGGGAGTAATCGCCGGTATTGCTGGGACACTTGTGGTGATTGTGGTGATTGCTCTTCTGGCTAGGAGAAGACAGCATCAACCAATGCAGTATGAAGGTAAGAGTACTATATATTTTTTTATAAATATTTCATTTATTTATACAGTGTGCAAAACAAGAACTAATAATAGACAGTATATTAAAGATAGAATACAAATAGCCATAAAATCAACATAATTAAAAATGGAATTACTAATTTAAAAAAAAATACATAGTACTTCAGACCCAGACCAAATTCTCTAGGTACAAATCCAGGATCTTAAAATGGTACCTAGGGTTGAACAAACTTCAATCTATAAATTCGACAACATGGTATGCAGGTAATGAAAAAGCAATACACACACATATTGAGAGAATATAACAAGAAAATAAATATGTAGGCTCCCCTGGAACCCATACTGAAAATTGGAATGCAACGAAGCATAAAAAATATTTCGTATAAAGTATGATTGCTCAAATTGACAGAGGTCGATGAATCGTTTATGTGTACATGATTGTAGCGTGTCCAATTTTGATAGATGCTATGGATCCGACAAATAATAGTATTTAACAGACCGGTAGCGTGTGCAATGCCTATAACTTAGAGTATAAACGACACAACTTTGAATTTTACGGCAAAATTGTCGCCAGATAGTGGCAAAGTAATTTTCCTCCGCCATTCTCACGTAATGTAACAATAACTTAATACATAACACCTTAAAATAAAACATTTTCAAACTTGAACATTTTGTAATTTGAAAGTGAAATCATTAATTTTGTTTAGCGGTACCGGTTTATGTTTTAGTGACGTGCCTAATGCCTTTTTATTATCGATGTCTCGGATAGGTAATTATTTTCAGGGTAATATAAAAGCAATATAGAGGTTCGTACCTTCGACCACAAATAAATCGAAATTGCTTCGCTGGGCAGGTTTACTGGCGAATAGCGGTGGATTCTGTCGCGTGACTGGAATTTTTGAACGCCTCGGACGGCGCGGCTGTGGGCTTCACTGCATTTGAAATGTGATTTATGTCCTTTTGCATTTGGAATGAAATTGCAGATGTTCCGTCTGCCGATGGACGGCGACGACATCTTTATTAACTTTCTATATTATTAAATAAATTGTCTGTCAGACGTTTCACTGCTTGTTCCTCGTAATGATACTTTTACGTGATATTTGCGAAATGAATGTTTTACGAGTAATGTTTACGGTTCCCCAGTAATGAGATTGGTTGGTTTATTAACTTGTGGAATATTTTATTTCTTGCTGTCGATTTTTTATTGAGCTCTTGCTTTTCTTTCGTTTACAACAGTACTACATACAGACCACAATATAAGGTCGAGCCTAGCGACCCTAAAACCTATAATCAGTTTATAACCTTAACTTTATAACACAACATGGGGCTCAAATTTTCCTAGAATATCCTATCATCCGAAAATTGAAACGCCGACAGCTACTTCAGAGCATAAACTCAGCATATTCCCTATACAAACACGCGTAGAATGGCAACCTTGACTATGCCAACAGTGGAGCGGGAGCCACGTGTTATGTGAACAAATATTCTAACCGCTCCGTCAACACAGGAACAGTGACGAACAGACATAGCTCGTTCTAAGATGGTTAGAATGTCATGCAACCACTTCATTCGTCCCGCAGTAATAATATTAATGGCGACAAACACGAGACAAGCCTGTGACGGTAAATAAGAGACTTGACATGACGTCTCATATAATTTTCATAATGTTTATCCCGGTTATATTTGACATTTTCGATGTATTTGATATTATGAACATAATTATGCTCAGATTTGCCGAAATCGCTACATCACAACACTTACGTGGTTAAAGTCATTGTACCACTATTTACTACTATAGTTAGTAGGGCATCCTCTCAGAAAACTGTTCCACTTTCATAAATAGCGTTCTCATAAATCGATACGCATTGAAAAGGCACTTATTAGCATTCGATTTCCACAACCTACTTTTGTAATAATCAGAATGATTTATTCTTTTCCTTGCCTTTAGCTATTAAGATTTAGTATAAAAAGCTTCTATTGTTAGAATTCGCGAGCATGAAAAGTTATGTTCGAAAACTTTGTAAGCAACAAACGTTTTCACAGAAATAATAGCCTTTTAGAAATATGGTGCAATAAAAACATTTACCTATATCGAGAAAAACATTCGTTGTGCCAGCCTAGTGCCAGGTGAATTTAGGACCTGAGTTCTAAATGTCGTGTCAGACAATCATATCGTTACATCGACACTGAAATCATCGATATCGATTAAACTTCTGTTCTATTCACTTCACTAAAAGTACATGGAGATAAGTAGGTACTTATTGGATGGGTAGTGGATGGGCATTCGCGGATTAATTATGTTGATGCACGATAGACATCAGTGGACTTACAGATACATCTGTACGGATAGACAGTCGATGCATCCAATCTGAGCGCGTCAAAAGATTCATAGCTTCGTTGATGGAGTTGTAATCTATCCGATGCACTCGGAGTCCAACTACCTTCTCACTCTACGCCCTCTGGCCGACCTCGCCGTCAACAAAGACGGTGCAAACTAAACCCCTCACAAAGCAGTCTTCATGCCATTATAGAATGATTGATGTGCACGTCGATTTCAATATTTTTAAACCAATTTTACCTTCACAGTTCACCTTTGCACGTGCGATGTATACACTATAATTTATTTTACTTTATTTTAGCTCCTATGCAGACGGTGAAGGCGTACAAAGGCGCGATACAAAGCACCAACCATTCTCCGGTTCAGCCTGACGATAAAAATCCTGATGTGGTGCCGCTGGGTAAAGGTAATATAGGTAGATCGATTTTATTCATCACAAAATGTTTTGTTCACTTTTGTTTGTCGTTTTATTTTTTAGATTTGATTTAAGATTAATATTTACCGCATGGTCTATCAATAAGGTTTAGTTTTCTTTCAATTTACTAAATTGAGTTTGAGCAAAGAACATTTGTAGTCGGTTTAAATTATTTTTCAAAGTAAAAATTACAGTCTTTGTTTTTGATTTATTTGTTACTTAAGCACAATGCATAGCCACATAAAGTCCGCGTCAAAAAGAAAAGTTTTAATGTAATTCTTAAGTTTAGATTGATCACTGACCACTTTATCAAGATATTTTTTTTATTACTCTTGTGAAGTCTTGTGATATAACTTACATTTTAAAAGTTTTATAACTTTGATTGATCAATCATTTGTTAAACAGATTTCAACAGTGCGCGGGACTTAGAGCGGCCCCCTGAGCCCCCACCTTATGGGACAGTGATGTCTCCTCCCGTGGGGTCTTCACGTAGTTCGAACAGTTTACACCATCACGACATGCGGCCTGTCACACCGCACACACCGATCACACCTGCGTCTGATGCCCATGTGAGTACTTATAACAACGATTGACAGATTTAATTTAAATAAAACTGATTGACAAATTGAAATATCTTTAAACGAGTTTACGAATGTTTGAAAAGATATTTCTGCGCTGCTCATTTTTAAACAACCTTTCTGTTGAGAATAGGTCAGTAAATTAACGGTTTGTTTTTTAACCTTTACCAGAAAGATCGTATTTAATTTTAAATTAAGCGCGATAAGCAATTTTAGATCGCGAGTAATTATTAATTAGAGGTTGAAACCCTAATTAGCGTTGAGAGTTATTTTTAACACGAATTTGCTCAAGAGTTATACTTTACTTTGCAAATTTTTGCTAAGTTGGTGAAATGCAAAGATTTATCTCTTTAATTTTGCTCTTATTGACAGCTTGTCTGACGAATTTACCTGACCAGTTTGTGGAATTGATTTGACTATGTTTGTTATTTTGCTTATATGACAGTGGCGTTATGCTTTTATTAATTGAGTAGTACGGGTTATTATCATGACGTTGCAGGACTTATTTAAACACAGGCACACAAAGTAATGTGCACTGACCACTATAGAATATCTCAAACACTGTATAAAGAGTCCCACAGTTTCTTTTTATGGTACAAGCCGGTAAACGATCAGTCGGATCACCTGATGGTATGCAATCACCGGTGTGCTTTGCCGGCCTTTTGGGGGGTAGGAATTTAAGGGTTTTTGGGGAATCAGGGAAAGGGAAGATTGAGAAGAGAGTAATTGAGCCTCCGGTTCACTCACACAACGAAACACAACGCAAGCGTTGTTTCACGTCGGTTTTCTGTGAGGCCGTGGTAACACTCCGGTCGAGCCGACCCATTCGTGCCGAAGCATGGCTCTCTCACAGTTATCACACAACGTATCTTTTAACTTAACAAATAAATTTAATATAACCCTTTCAACTCAGAGCATCGGGACACTGGCAGAGGATCGTCGTAGTGTGACGAGCGGGACATTCTCCAGACGGAGAGAAGTTGTTACAACCAGAACTCCTTTGCTAGCAAACGCGAGGGAAAGTTGTGTCTAGGCTGAATCATAGGAAATAAATACTTTGAGTCAAAGGGATCATGTTGCGCATTTATTTTCTAGAATATTTTTTACTATCTAGAGATGGGTCTGTGATACGTCTTAATGTTGTTTTAGAATATTATTTGAGTTTAATTTCTTACCTGGTTTCATTATTGGTGTATTTTTTGTAGATACTGAATCGTTTCCAGTTTTTCTTACGCAAGATATTGAAAAAATATTCGGAATTAAGTTTCGGTATTCAATTTTGTTATTTTAATACGTAACGGTTATGTTTTAGTACTGTTCTAGAATAATAGACGATTTTATCGTTTCGATATATTTCTCGAATATATGCGATTGATATTTTTGTACATACATCGAAGTAAATTATGAAAGACTGTTTCAACACGCTCCCTTTGACACAAAAACATGTAAATTAAACAAAATGTTCGTTTTATAGTCAATATTCACTTTGAAAAAGAGATATATCTATCTAAAAGTACATATATGTAAGTGTAATTAAATGTTCTGAAAACTGCAATTATTCTGTAATAGGTTATGTATATTACTACTGATGGTATACAAATAATGTATATAACATATCACGATATGTTTTATTCTTTTTTAAGGCTGTGTAAATAAGGTTCAATTTGGCTTGAACAAAGTAAATAATTAGGATTGTGTTTAAATATTCAGGCGTAGAAGAACATTTACATTTCTCGTAATAAATCATCAGTTTTCAATTATAATTCGTACCTAAGTATTTATATACAAAAAGGCCAAATCTAAATTTAAACTGTATAATAACATTTTTCCAAGAATCAATTTAATAATGAGATAAAAATAATAAGTAGAAGTTGCTTTTAGATATTTTTATTCCATTTTAAATATTTACTTTGTTATAATTAAGTACTACCCACGGCAAAGAAAAAAAATACTCTCAGCTACAATTTCGGAAATATATATAACCTCCCACGATATATATTGTGGAGGTTACGTGCTTAAACTAATTAAAATTTATATCGAAATGAAAGTTTACTTCAATTTCAAATTTGTTAACATAGAAATGTTAACTAATAGATTTTAGTCACGGTAGGCTGAAGGTTTAAGATACCATTTTTCATGCATGAGGGTGCCGGTTCGAAATCTACCAACGGCATGTACCAATGTGACTTTTTCCGAGTTATATGTACTTTCTAAGATTATTTAGACACTGAAAAACGGTAAAGGAAAACATCTTGAGGAAACCTGGGCTTATAATTTCTGATTAAAAGTTAAAAATTGCCCGCATGGAGAAAGCTTGGTGAATAATGGTCAAACCTTCTCCGTGTGAGAAGAGGCTTTGGTCAGCAGTGGTCATTAATAGGCTGTTTCCATTAATGGTGATACTTTTTATTAGCAATTATAAAATAAAATTATAAAATACGATAAAACTATCTGGAATTTGATATTAGAAATGGGCGTGAAAAGTAAGTACATAAAAACTTATTTACTTTTAGTTTTATTTTTAGAATTGTGTCCCTTTCGCCTTACCATTTATAGTAAGATTGTCTTGTCAAAAGCAGAGGTACTCGTACATGGTACTTAAAAGGAATAAAACATTTCGTCGAAGATTAGTAAATTTAAAAAGAAATCTGTTTACACCCCACATTGTGCATGTGTTCATTATATTGTTTCTGTTTCCCCTAAAACTAAGTGTCCTTCTTAAAGTATATGTAGTTTCAATTTCATTTGACGAACATTCACACAAGTAAATGTTCCTTGTCGTAATTTAGTATCGATTTTGTTAAACAGAAATTATATTAGAATATTTATATTTCTTAAATAATTATTATAATAATGTTATTTTAATATAGACAAAATACCACATTCCTTTCTGTATATTATTACATTTTTGTAGCAAATTTTATAAATGAAATATTTTTGTCCATAAAGTTTCAAATTGTAAATATATTTTATACTTTCTGAAACTGGCTCAATAATGTTATAATTATATTAAAATATCATAAATTATAAAATGTTGGTAAAGTTACAATTGTTTACGAATATGAGGTTTGTATTAATTTTGTATTAAATCACCGTGTTAAAGGAATTTATATAGTTTTGAATGGAATGTAGACAATAAAACATGTTATTAAAATAGTTTTATTATTTTAAATGTTTATTCAAATATAACGGAGGAAATAATAGCTACAGGTAATATTAAAAATAAATATACTTTTGTTAGAGAGAATAAAATACATTATATATTATAATTTATATATATATATATATATAAATACAAATAAATATTCTAAACTTATAAATACGTTCCGTATATTAAACTGGATGATCATATAAGTACATTCGGTTCGGGTACGTGGAATCTGAGTAAATGTACACAAGTTATGGCCTATCCGACCCTCTTAAGGATTCTTAATCATATTTCCTTGAGGAAGTTTTTCCGTGTCGTCGACACTCGGAATATGGAATGTAAATACCTCTAAGGATACAACATATAGAGAAGTATTTCCTCCCAACTACGTGACTATTCTGTTTACTCACGCGTTATTCTGTATTAAAGATCTTTTTTTTTTTTAAGTAAATGAAATGTATTTTTTTTTATTTGACCGTTAATGTTATGTATAATTTACCTTTTTAATTATGTACAGTATGTTATTTTTGTTGGTTTATAGTAACTTATTTAAAAATTGATATCAGTATATTTTCGGAATATATTGTCACCTCGTTTCGTTATATAAAACAAACAATCATTTCTCCTCAATATATATTTACATTGTACGTCACAATTTGAATGTAATTAGATTATAAGTAAATTATTATAATTGAACTTTGAATTTCTATAAATAAAATTAATTAAATGAATACACTGTGATGCTATAAAATTTATAACTCTCTAAATTATGAATTACATTCATAATTTTTGTATAAGTGTAAATAATTAAAATAATAATTACGAAGGTGTTTTCGGTTTTAGGGTAAAATTAAAAAACCCTGATGAAATACTATAGAAAAATTTGTGTATTGTAAATAGTACTAACTTATATGTGAAGGAATATTATAAATATAAAAAATGAATGTTAATCGATTCCGCTAATTTATTTGCATTATTATTTTAATTTGTTAATCATTTCTACTTTCTTCTTATTATTCTTATTTATAAAAGAAAATGTGAAAAATCTTTACAATCGGAAACAATTACTATACATTTCATAATACGCATTATACGTTTTGTATACTACCAAACATGATGTATAAATTAAATTATACTTCATTTAATGGGTATAGTAAAATGTTTCTGGTTGTATCAATGTTATATAATTTAAGGAAACGTTTTAATAGACTGCAATAGTAAAAAACGCATCCAAATTATGATAAAATTAAAACTATATTGTTATTGTAATTAAAATATTTATTTAATAACTTTAAGCTATTTAGTTAATAGCTCTCATCTTGAAATAATATAAAAAAGAAAATTCAATTCAAAATGAAAGTTGTATAAAATATAAATGTTAATAGCTTTTTCGTTTCCTGACAGTATAATGTAGTTACGAAGTACATCACTTACAGGCTGACGACATAAAGTGCATTCCTATTCATATATATACATATATAGGGAGGTGGAAACTTCACGTGAATTCTTCTCTCGAAATTTTATTCGAGTAATAAAATTCAGTCAGAACGCCATTTATAAAATGTATTGCAGACTATTAAAACTGTTTCCAATGTATGTTACTTTATGTATTTTGGTATAAATTATATTTATACTTTATAAGTTACTCAAAATGTCTATTTAAGTTTGATATAAATTGTATAATTTCGGTAATTTTTCAAAGACTTCTTGACATATCGTAATTATTAAGATATGTGTAATACTTCTTGGAATAAATTTGCTTATCGGCAAATCTATTTGTTGTTTCTCTTTATTACACTATCCTATGCCTCAGAAGATACAAAGGTAAGTTAATAAGAACACCTATTAACGTGCAAAGAAGTGCTCAGCTCAGTTACGCGGCGTACTGGAAGCGGTGCGGTGACACGCGAATTCAACGCGATGCGGTGTGACGCGACCGCCCAGCCTTCGTGAATGTGAATCTTTTCATTTTGTTTCTGTTTATGACATTATGAACAAAAACGTGACGGCACCGCGTCCAGTTCGCGCAAAATATCAAGCCCATTGATCCGCGCCACACAGCGCCTCACCGCCCTCCACGTACAGATGGTCACTTAGGCCACTTCGATAGATTTTGACAGTTTCTTGTTTTCGCACCGCATTGCATTCGCGTCTAGACTGCTCACGCAGGACGTAGTGTTACCATTTTTATACCCAAAAATCGAGTAAAAATTAAAAAAACAAAAACACCCTATTTTTATAGATCACAGCACCTACATTTTTTTTACATTTGATGAGTCGACGTTTGGCCACCATCTCACTGATGGTAAGTGATGATGCGGCCTACGATGGAGCACGTCTGCCCATAAATTACCTATTCACTCAGGTTTTGAAGACACCTAGGTTATACCCATCAAGAAACACAGACTCCAGCATGGAGTTCCACTCCCTAGCAGTTCACACAAGGAAGCTTGAAGCGAAGCGCTTCGTGCGAGTGGGTGGGATATCTACCATGAAAATAAATAAAAAAATAGCGCAAACATTCTGATTTCCTATTTTCGTTTTGTAGCATTTCATTTCTGTTTTCAAGTATATGAGTGCCTCCGAGGTGTGACGTCACTCTCTGCTTTCATCTGAGCCCTTTGAGCTTCACGTTGCACACACTAGTACGACATGCATAAACCAATGTTGCAGGTGTAAACAAAATGCAATGGCAATAAGCTTACCCCCTATTACATGGGACTTATAACACAAATGGTGAAAAGAGGGTGTATATTGCATAGCAGCATTAGGTGCCCCCTAATGTGCACCTCTGCCTACCCCTTGCGGTGGCGTGACGTTGCGACGTTGACGTTGCTATATCAAATTAAGTAAAGCAATACAAAATTTGAATTAGTCATATTCAGTCCGATGTAATGTAGAAGACAAGAATATTTAGATGCTCACAGCATTATAAAGGAGTACCTCCGTAATGTCACTTTCGTGGTCTAATGTGAAAAGTTCGACTCTCGACAGCAGCATTTCCATAAGCGTTCTGTGAACATCTTAAGACTTTAAAGCATTTTAAGTACAGGAGACATCAGTTAATGTAATTGTACTTGTCGTCGTGTTATTTATACGAGTACTCTTTGGGAGTTTTATAATGATAATATATGTAGCTTATCGTATAGGTGTATACAAAAATACAGATTTTTCTCTAGGTGCCTACTTGTTATAATTTTGGAAAATAAATAGATAGATAGATTATCGTTATTGTACACCATTGTTAAAAAGAAACATTAATAAAGATATGGGCACAAAGGCGCTCTTATCACTGACAGCAATTTCTTTCAGACAACCTTTCAGTTTTTTAGTTTCATGTTGTTTGAGGTTTATGGCTAGAAACATGACATTATTGCTTAACTTTTCTTTATTTTTTATTCGTTTTGTTATATAATTAGGTGAAAAATCTAACAGCTTCCAAATTTTCCCTTACGAGATAGCAAAATTATAGTAAATAAAAATACAGACTTTCTCCACTGGACTACAGCGCAGCCGCCCTGTAATCTTTAGGTACTAGGTCCACCCTTTTTTCGATAGTAAATCTGTGTTCGAACAAAAAAACGTCACTCGCTCGTTAGTATTTAAACCCCTTTCCAATAATAAAGAATTAAAGTCCATTTTCCTTAAAATAATCCTTTTAAAAGGTATCGTTTTTTGTTTAAATTCATAAACCGTAATTTGCGTAAGTGCGATTCGCAATTTCCAAATTAAGTTCCATTTTCGAGTGAAAAAAATAAAATAGTGTTATTGTCTGCGAAGAAATCACGATTTGTTTTTCGGTTTTTTTTTCTTTACGCCGTTTTAATTTTCGTGAGTGTTTTCTCTTCTTTTTTATCATTTTAAACCTTAAAATCTTGAATCTGTGCGTAGAAAAGTCTTTACGCTTCGTTTGATTTTTTCACAGTCACTTAAGTATCATTTTTGGTCAATTACTTCAATAAAAAAGAGGCGTCATGCATTAAAGCTACTGGTTGTTCCGTATAATAGCAGTACATGACCCTGTCTGGTATGTGGTGAACAGAAACCCTGAGGATACAACATCACATACATACAAACTTCATACTTGTTTTCTACTGGAATAGGCAAAAAATAAATCACACTATATAATATTATGTGAAAGCATTTTTGTTTGCATGTTTGGATGTTTGTACGTCAATCACGCTGAAACCACAGAACGGATTTAGATGAAACTTGCTAAACAGACATAATATGAGCTAACTTGTGTGATAGTATACTTTTAATCTCACGGGAACACGGACCAAGCCGCTGGCAGAAGCTAGTATTTTTTAAGTATGCGATTCGCGAAAACCTATAATTGGCTTTTTGACACATTATACCACATTATTTATTTAAACTGTACAGCTGTTGTTTTTCCATGTGTTTAAACAAAAAAAAAAAAGTTAGGACTATATGAGCAATATTTGACGCATATAAATAGTTCAGTTGCTCAGTTCAAGCCAGTCAACTGAGGTCGTTTAGTGGAACATTTGATTTGTTCGAAGCTGTCAAGTGCGGTTAGGAGGGATGCAAGCCGGCACTCTGGCCGACCGGCACTCGGTACTCCCGGCTGTTATGCACTCGACGACAACGATTCAAGCTGTCCAATTAATCTAGCTTTAAATGAGTCATTGCATGCTGCTGGTATTGCTGTTCCTAGTCGATTATTTTGTTCATTAAGGACGGAAAGGAAAGGAAAATATAAAAAGTAGAATACTTGTCTTTTAATTTCACGCTCTCTATACTGCAAAATGAAATAGATTTGGGGAACCGTAACGTAAGTATACTTATATTGTGTATTAAATATATGTATGTGCACATCACATCACATCAGCAGTCAATATGTAAGTGCCCTATGAGTGAATAAATATTACATGTTCAAACATAATTTAAAATGACAATTAAAAAATATACCGGCTGAATTGATCCACCACCTTTTTTCAAAGGCGGCTAAAAATGTACTAACTATTCATACACACTCAAAAAAATTTTCTACAAAACATTCATTCGAAACCGCAAACGTTCCGCGTTCAAAGAAAATGTCAAAAATTAAACTCCCGACTTTGCAGTGCAGCGGCCAATGTTTCAGCATTATTCTGCCAAGCGACTACATAGACCATAGAACATGTAGGAATTGTCTTTGTCGGAAGTAATTCCTATTGTTTGAATGCATGTTTGGTTCTAAACACGTTCGTAATGCACTCCAACAATGCGTAGCATGCAACTGTGATACGGTATCATGGACGCTCTATGTATATTGGTTCTATACACCTATGTATATGAAACATGGTTGAAGTAAATGGGTAACAGATTGAAAGTATTTATTGGTACTTATATATTATTGATCTCGTCTCGGCCAACTCGTGGTGGCCCGTTTAAGGCTTCAGATGCATGAGGGTGCGGTTGCGATACCTATCAACGGCAAGTACCAATGTGACTTTCTAAGATTATTTAGACACTACTGAGAAACAGTGATAATTTTTGTAGACGAATTTTTTGAACAAATCCGTATGGCTTTGTTCAAAAAATATCGTATGATGATAAGAATCTTAGTTGAGCTATCACTAAGTAGCTTTAATTAAATGGTACTACAACTCCAAAAAAAGTTTACTAAAGAAAACGCAAACACAAAGCAAGGCAACTAACCTAACCCATTAAAAACCTTATAAATAAGCAGAAACTCACACAAAAACTTCGTTTAAGTATCATTTCGAGATTAAAAGACGAAAATAAAAACATAAAAGAGACTATAACTCAAGCAAATGTCTAAATACCACACTTGTATTCGTACATGTATGCTTGTATGTATGTATGGGTGTATAGAAGACGCGCCCCGACGCTCATAAACACGCAACTCACTAGAAGTTCTTTGAGTGGCAATAAAATAAATTCTAGTAGACAAGGTCATCGCTGAATGGTGGAAATCAGACTTATGACGTATTTATATATCAGTATAGTTACTGAGAGAAATGTATTTTTAGTTTCATTTATGTACCTAGACTACTCCGGCGTCCAGTATTCCTTAAAAATAGATCAAAACTGTAGTACTTAACATTGCCACAGACAAAACGATAAACATCACGAAGTCTGTTTTTAAACGGACATGGTCTCCAACAATATTATTAGATCTTAAGACGGGACATTTACCATGTTTAATAATGTCTATGAGTTTCCGATATTTCGGCGCTGTTGCAAGCGCCATGATCACGGATGAACTGAGTTCGTGGTGCGATAATCCGTGATCATCATCGCTTACAACAGTGGATTTTTTTTTATATTCTCATATTTGACATAACTGTTGATACATTCAAAATTCTTCGAAAACGCTCACCTGACGACTATATTCAAAACCCAACTATAGTTACATAGCACGCGACTAACAACAACGCACTGAAACCAAAAACTAATTTAAACTTAAAAACTACTAGCCGTACAGGCGATTTTCGTAAAACTTTGCTACCAGCGAAGCAGACAAAAACACCAATAAGAGGACTCAATTACACCACCACACAATTTTCAAACATTCGAATACCAAAAATCCTTGCTCATTTAGGTGGTTCAATTTAAAATTTTTGATCACTATGGAACTTCTTGCAGTCGACGGCCATTCAAAGAGATTGCCTACTCAATGTGATTGTCGAACTGATAATGTTTATACCAAGTCTGTTTTGGTTTGAGGTAAGGATAGCGTGTTTGATACAGCATTGATGTTATAAAGCTCTGTTACCATTACCGCATAGTTTTTATCCAAATAAAAACTGAGTTTTTTTTACGTTTTATTAATGTTTTACGCAAGTTAAGTGTGACGACAGATGACAGAAGTTGCCCGGATTGACGATTGACGAAGAAATCAACGGATGACATAATAAATTCTACATCGCACATCTAAAGTTTACATGCGAATAGATATGGATAGAAAATGTCAACGAAAATCTCTTGGGCAGTAAGCACACCAGGCATAATCACCTCACCTGGTCGGAGGATCCTTCTTTTCCCATCTTAGGATCTTAAGGAACTGACTGACTGAAGATAATATGCAATTTTTTTATTAAAAGGGTCCGGTTATGGTTCAGTGGTGAGCTACCCATACTCACCATCCGCAGACCCGCACTTACGATGGCCGGAGATCGTCACGCTATCCCTGACGCTCGGAGTGATCTGTAAAAGTCTTCATTACATCACGACTTTGTTTAAGACCATTGGTAGAAACAATGGCGTGTGGATTTTTACAACTCTACTTTTATGGTGAGGTGAAAAATGAAATAGTCTGTTTATCTATTGTGAAGTTCAAAAGTGCAATAAAAAGTTATACCGCCTTGAACTGTCATAGTTCATAGCGCTGTAGTGTTAATGTCTAGAAAAATGTGGTTATAGTACCATTTGTGGCCATGCAAATAAAAGCTAGCTGGAATGAAACAATATTAAACTTTTATAGCCTGTGATAAAACCGCGAGGTTATACAGTATACACATGACATTATGCGTGGTTTTTTTTATAAAAATACGCTTTATTTTTGCTACGTATATTACCAAATGCATTACATAGGTAAAATTAATAGGTCAACTTATTACTAAACACCGAACATTGGAAGTAATTCCTAAAATCCTTGCTATCACTGAGAGTCGTGGAGGATTATATGGCGGCATAACTTAACGTGAGCTATTTCAGCACGAATGGGTCGACTCGACCGGAGTGATACCACGACCTCAGAGAAAACAGATATGAAACAACGCTTGCGCTGTATTCGGTCTGGTGTGTAAAGTTACCAGAGGCCCAATTACCTTCCTCCCCAATTTCCCCAATCGCCAATTTCCCAATAATCCTCTAATTCCTAATCCCCAAAAGGCCGCAACGCACTTGTAACGCCTCTGGTGTTTTGAACGATTCTGGCGATTGCTTACTATCAGGTGATCTGTCTGCTTTTACAGGCTTACTCTAAAAGAAAGGAATGAATAAACCAGTGAGATTGCACCAAAAAATAATCATTTGCAATAACATTTTTCACAGACCTTAGCAGTAACGGAGGTGAGTGAGATGCGTAATCTTTGCAACAATGAGCATAGCTTTAGCCACAAAATCTTTTTGTTTTTATTTGTTTGTGGCGAAACAATGGCTGCCCGTTAATTACCGTGTTTAGATTATGATTACCGCCTGCTTTGTTTTTACGAGAGTTTTAATTTCAGTAGTCTTCGTTATCGTGTCAAGGGGTTTTTTGGTGATTCATTAGGTTTTATGGTGTTTGTAGAGTTCAAAATTAGATTTCTAAACATAGTTTTAATTTATTGTACTATAGTATCTTTAGTACTATTAACAGTTATGATTTTTATACGATTCGTAAAGGGCCATACGAGAAATTTTACATTCTCTGCTAGTCTTCAAAATATATGTTGTTCTTGAAGTTTAACCTCGTTTAATTAGAATATCTAAAAACTACGCAGTAGTTTCATCTCTAAATCTATATTTACTTAGTTACGAATAGTATCAGTAAATTATTCACAACAAAAAGAAAAGTAGCTTTTACCTCAACTAGCCAATAAAAACTCTTCCCAATCAATCGTAAGGCGAAAACTATACGCAATTAGTTGTTCGATCGTTCACAGGGTAAATGCTCCCGTAACAGTCCATCGTTAAATTGACGGGGCGTATGTATCAATTACCTAAATGGATCTCACGGGTCCGCGGCACGGGATCGGCAAATCGAAATCGAGATCGGTATACAGATGCGGCCAATTATATTTCTGGATTGTCGTTTGAATTTTAACTTTATTTTTAATTCTTTATACAAACATGGGGGTTATGATTGGAAGACTGAATTTGAGTGTGTTTCTTTGAAAAATAGGTTATTTTTTGACATTTCTCGGTTTCAATGTTTCTTTATAAAGTGCATCTTTACTTTTATTTGAACATCATAAAACATATACTATACATATATGCCTTTTTTGAGGGAGGAAATCATCCAATGACTTCGCTCGCGAGGTGAGGCGAGAGAGAGTGTCGAACTCTTACTGACTAAAAACCACCAGTTCCTACTCCTGCTTTTCGATCCGGAGCCTTGGTAACCCGCTAGGCAGTCTATTTGGTATGCCTAGTATGCCTAGTAATCAAATTAAGAAAAAAATCCCTGGCTAAGAGAGAAAAGGGGTGTTTTTCTGTCACAACAAATAACAGTCAGATACTCACAATGAACAACAAAGGTTTACCCACCTCACATTCATATGTAGGAACCTATTTTTAATTTACATTTTTTCCAAATTTCTGAAGCTCACTGGACTCTTTGAAATATTTTCTGGTTAACATATTTGAAAGCTTCTCGCTTTGTGTAAAGATATGTACAAAAAGAGTATGTTTTTGTAAAACATCATTTTAAATTATTATGAATCCGAGTTGGTCTTGGCACTGACCACAAAGGGGTTGAGAAAAACTCAGTAAACGAATGTTAAAATCCTGCTTAAAATCCACAAATATTTTTATCTGGTTAAGATTACCATAAGTTATAATTACGCAATTGTTTTTAAAAAGTTTGCATAATTGACTGTTGCAGATTAACCAATGTGAATAAAATGTACGTAGGTATATTTGTAAAACAGTTGGGTAAAAAAACGATGTAACTAAAAATTTATTGCATAACTATTTGATCAGGTATTCAGTAAAACCATAGAAAACATTTAGAAATTCGCAGAAATATCAAATAACCTATCAATAATCTTTTTACCTACATTTTTCGCACGAGCAATTAAAAATGCGCGCCAAAGCGATGGTAAAATACGTTTAGTGCTTCGCTTACGTGCGGCGTTAAATTGAAGGGAAAAGCACATCAATTACATATGCACACAGGCCCAGAGGTCGGGGCACGCAACGCTGCCACCCGGACCGTTGGCTAATTCGAGCAAAACTGGTTGAAGCGAGATATTACCGGTCGGAACCGGTTTGCGTCGGTTATTACAAGATCGCGCCGGACGAGAGCGGAGACCCGGGGCGTTTTTGCGCTTGAACGACTACCGTTTGAGGAACGCGGCTGATTGCTTTCGAATTTTGAATTGGATCGTTTCAATCGCTTAGGTAAAGAGGGATTACTCGTTTTCGTCTGTTTTATTATTTTCATCAATCGTGTAGTTTCATGCTCACTTAGTAGCGTAGGTACCCTAAATACCATTCCTAATTGTGACTAAAACGTAAGAAAATATTACATAAAAATATTTTATTCCCTGTAACAACCGCGCAAACGATGAAAATTACCACAATAAGAACATTTCACCCTCTTTGTCAAACCACCAAATGGCTCCATTATTCATAGGTGTGCACAAAATCCAGGATTTACTGAGGTAAAGCTCACCTGTAAGTGGAGCACCCTGTTACTGAACAATATGGCGACCATCCAACAAGTCTGTCTTAATCCTTTGACCGGACACACACAAGTGAGAATTTCAATTTCGTCGTGAGAATTCCTTCCAATATTCAAATAATATTGTTCAACATAGGAACGTTAACAGCTTTGCTTCACACTGGTTGACTCGGCTAGATTCATGCACAGTGCACATACTTGGTCAAGGTGACAGAAGCCTTCCAATTTTAAACTCAAAGAGCCATAATGTGCCTAGCGAGTTACCGTGGCTCCGGCTCGAAAAGCAGGAGTAGGAACGGGGTGGTTTTTAGTCAGTAAGGGTCTGATCGAATGATTTCATAATTCTGGTATAGCTTAATGATAGCATTCCATAATTTTTATACTGCTGCTATCGTTACATCCCCAAAAACATCTATTACTTTACTGACGTAATTTCTTTGTAACGTCTATCAACTCTTGTTACAACAACAAGAAAAACATCTTCAAACACATTCTTAAAATATTACAGTAAAAATAAGTACCATTCCTAATTGTAGTAGAGTCTAGTCTATTTCGATGTCCACCCACACAAACATTATTGACACAGCCCAATCATCCACAAAAATAGCAATACAAACTATTGAAAAATTGAAAAGTTTCGACATTAAAATGAAGTCGAGTGAATAATTCCATTGATCGCTTTGTATGACGGCGAGTCGACCATGTTGTCTCATATAGATCCAGTGAATTCTTCCTCTTTGCTGTCAATTCAGGCTTTTTCACTTACCTTATTGTTGGCTGGGAACAAAGGCTTTGCTTCCCTTGTTTTGTCTATACAGTCCATTGTGACAGAACCTTATCGAAGAGCCGTGTGAAAGACTTATTGTGGACCTTTTAATTATTATTTCGTAGGTAAACGATTGTGTTTGCTTATTCTGGCTGTGACGTCACAGTACGTAATTACCGGTGATGAGGTGTAATTATGTTCTAAAATCGAAGGAGAAGGTATGTTGGAAAATTGGTTCTTAATGTTATGTTTTGTTTTGTTTGTTGCCTAAAGATTCTTAATTCAGTAGGCTATATCATTTCTCAAATATGGATAGGATTTAGGTATCTAGTTGAAATTCTGATTTCAAATCCAAAATTAGAAAATTTGTTTCAACTAGCCGATCCCTACAAAAAATTGAGAATTTGTAGGATTGAAACTACACCTTATTTCGCTAGTTTGGCTTGGATAATGAGTTGCGCAAGATTTTGGTCAAGATGGCACACACTTTTTTTTTGAGGGGGGAAATCATCCAATGACATGACTTACCTTAAGGTGAGGCGAGAGGGAGTGTCAGACTCTTACTGACTAAAAACCACCCTTTTTCTGTTCGGGGCTCCTGCTTTTCGAGCCGGACCCCTATTTAAACCCGTAAAATAATCTGCAGTTCTAGAACTAAGTCACATACTGCACTCTTAATTGGTACACCAATGCATCCTGAACTTAAATCACCTACCAATAACAAATCCCATTACATATTAATTACAACGTTACACAACTCATTACTCAGGTATTCGATTTCGATCAAAGCACTCACTAAGCTGTAGGCAGTCGTTCAAAAAGGCTGTTTGTACAGGGTGCCGTGTAAACCGTGCGATTGCGTCCAATCACTGATGGTCACCCTGATTGAAGCGTACGCTGCTGTGTTTACCCTGTTTTGTTTTGAAGTGTATTCCTGCTATTTTGTTTTTGTAAATAAATGTATCTGTTCTTGTATTTACTGTGCATTGCAAACTATTGGATAGTGATTCAGGTGAGTACTTATTATACAACGTGCAGCCACTGAGAAACGGACAGCATTGTAGCAGTGTGCTCAAGACTTTCAGTGACCTAACTGCGATTTGCCAAACCACCTACCTAACGTCATTTATGATAACCCTTTCCCATACATAGGGTCTTCAGTTTAGCAGTTATAATGAATGTAACGTTGGATCCTAATTTAGACTAAGAACATAAAATGTATGACCTACATAGATACCTACTCGATTATAAACCCGATACAAACAAACGACTTAGAAAAGTTATCATAACACCGTCTACGAACAAACCTCAACCAGCACAGTGTAACCTAGACACCGATTACTAAGCGAACGAGCCACAAACTCCTCCTTTCCGCTGTCGCTCCCCTTCCAATATTTACCACAGTTACCGACTAATCGATTTGCTTGTACACCACACCCCTAAAACTCAATTAAAGATTTATCGATTAGAAAGTCTGATCAAATAACATTGAGCAATTATCGAGAATCGGTTCGCAATCGGCAAATATTTGCCATTGTCGTTTTAAACTCACACAAATGCAGAGTGCAGATGGTCAACATTCATTTAACGGGAGGTTTCTACGGGAGTTGGACCAGTGTAATGGTCGGTGGCAATAATCTGATTTGTTTGCGAAATCGTTCTTATTAAACGACCGATTATTGGTTTTACCACCGAATTTGTACAGTACTTAATGGAATTTTGGAGTTGTTTTCGAATTTGTCTATATAAAGATAATGCTTTTAGATGAAATTGAAGTCAAATTCTAGATACAATTACGAATAGACTAGTTATTTAGTTGTAGATTCAAATATAACCATGATTGATAGACCAAGAAAATTTCGTAGCTTAGAGCTTCTACAAAGCCACAAGTGTCCGTCCATCTTACGATCAAAGATCTTTGGCATGGAAACCGTTTGTACCGTGGAAACCGACACACCTACAGCTTGACGGCAGACAGTTTAAATCTGTGACAACCTTGACATTAGGTACAACCGCCCACCAACAATACATTTTCTAAGTAAGAACATGAGCACCTAAATCTCATACACCCACTTTATAACTCACACAGGGAACTGGGAACATAATTGGCTAAAAATAAGTAACACCACCTCTGATGTTGTCCTCATACAAAATTTCCGAACAGCATACAAATGAGGCGTTCAGACGATCGCAGTATCCCGTCTAATCCAGCATCTTGAATATTCAAGTGGCAATTACGTTAATGGCAGATACCCCTAAGGAAGGCTACAGTCAAACGACTGCCGTGTGCCGAATAAAAATCGCCAGATTTAGTGAAGTATTATACTAAAGACTAATCTTTGCAAATAATTCTAAATATAAATTTTATCGGTCGTATTAGGCGATATAAATCTGTCTATAATACAGGGATCTGTCTATTTTAAATTGGTCGTACATTCTACTAACCTAGAACAGAGACTTTTTCTAGTCAAAAAGTAAATCAGATTTCTAGAAATTCGTTTGGAATTGGATTGTAATGGTTAAATAAAACAACACAATTTCTAATAATCATTAGTTGTTATTTAGTTTTATAGTTTTAGATGGAAATATTAATCATTAGTAACAACAAGCAATAATTTGTAAAACACTTAAACCATTTCCACATACCTACGATTTTTGCGACTTTCTATCCCGACAAAAATGTCGGCTACTGAAAATATCGCAGATGTACAAGCAGCCTAAAGCAGCAGTGCATGTTATTTCATAGGAAACACCTTCGGATCAGGATTAGATGGCGAAACAACGGTTTGTGTTGAAACGAGAGCTTATTGTAATGTGTTTTGCTTTTAATATTCAGAGGCATGGCGGTGGAATGTTTGTGATATGGTAAAATTTTGAAATAAGGTCTGTGTGTTTGGTACTGCTAAAAGTTTGAAATCATATATTTTCTATGAAATGAATACAGTTGTCGTATTGATTTCAGCAGATAATAAGAAGAGAGGGAATGTTTTTATTCTAGGTTTTGGTTAAAACCTAACCTAACTTGGTTAAGTTGTATTGATTTTGGTGCAAAGCAATGTAAATATTGAGAACGAAACGCAATGTAATATTTTTGAATAAATATAATATTTATTCCAAATAAAGATTCAAGTAAATTATTATTCAAATAGGAAATTCGAACTAAAAACAATGTCCCAAATACTAAAGAATAACTAAGTAGTCGAAAAAATGGCTTTAAGTTTCAAACTAAAAGTATTAAAGAAACAAAATTAAATTCTTAGAAAATCTTACTAAGATCCTTGTGATTTGTGATTTAAACCCAGTTTTATAATGTTTATAATAAATATCTCGAAAGAACAGACAAGTACTTATAAGAACAATGATACTTAGAACTAAATATTCACGCGTCAAAAGTTTTAGAAGAAAATTTCGAATCCTGAAACAAAATGTAAAGTCAAGTAATACTATTTTGCTTAGAAGAAGAATTAGTGAAACAAAACATAGAAATTCGACTGTAAAATAAATAGAGAAACGTCTGAAGAACTAAGATAACAAGTCTAAACGGCGAACTAAGTTAGGGGCTTAATTGTAGTGACGCCCTTAACTTGGCAATATTAATATTTGTCAAGGATGAACGAAGAACAAATACATTTTGGCGTAATATCGTTCATTTTCACAGCTCAAGTCCAAGTAGGAAACTTAGTAAGTTCGTTACGACTTCATTAGAACTCTATCAAAATTTAAATTAAAGAAACACTCGACGTTTCCCCGCCAGCGAAAGTAACCCAAATTGTTATTACCTATTCTGTTTACTGCTTAGTTTGGGAAGTCGGATTACAAATGTCGTTGACCTTTGTAGAAGATTAAGAATTTCATGATTTACGATGTTTATCGTTTTATGTAGCGTTGCTGCTGTTTAGGTTATGTGAATTGAAATTTTACTGAAATCTTAGGTAAGACTAGAAGAAAGAGCTAATTTCAAGAAAATTGCGTATTGTTTTTTAAAAAGCCATCAACACACCTATAACTCCTCTGATGTGGCGGGTGTCCATAGTAGAATGATACAGTCCATAGTGATGAGTTGGGTGATAGGATACTTTTTATCCCACAGGAACAGGGGCAAAGCCACTGGCATTAGGTAGTTAGTCATAAATGCTTATCTATCACCAAATAACTACATAGTTACTAATTTAAATAATGCCTTTTGCAGCACTTGCAAAATTAGTTAATTCTCCGTAAATGTCTAGAACGTAATTATCCTCTTTTCTAAACAGTTTCGCTTTACGAAGTAAGCAAAATAAACAGCTAATGTAATCAGTCAATGTTAATTAACTTAAATGATTTGACACTTGTGTAGGTAGCTAAAAACTTTGAACTTTAAGTGTAATCGTATTGTGTTTAAGTATTTAGTAATATAGTATTTTAATGATAACGTAGTAGATAATTAGGCATAATAAAATGAGATAGCATAACGTTTCAGCTTTTTATACCTAAAAAGTAGGCAGAGGTCCACATAATACACATAATACTACAGAGATGTGTTATTTAGGTATGCTACGAGGATGTAATACCTTAGCTGTGAAACTATGTGACGGTTTCTACCAATACTAAGGTGTGCGAGGAAGATGCGCAGCTCGAGTATGCGATGTATCGATAGTAGGAAAGCCATCTATAGCACATATCCATAGCACGCATCTTTCCATATAAAAATCATAGCTTAGCTGAGTCCATTTCCACCAGTGCTAAGCTACATGTACCAATGAATATGATTGGTGAAAGCCAAACGCATCCACAGTAACGTAGCATAGCACATCTCTGGTGGAAAAGCTCTCTAATACCCAATTTCCATTAGTAATAATTTATCAAGTACGTTGCTTATCTCATTTTTTTTATTTTCTCAGTACTTACCTAAGTGAGTAAAAATTTAGAAAAACCGAAAATGAACCAATAACTCTTGCTCGACTTGGGAATTAAAAGACACTTACAACCACTTGACTAACGAGTTCAAACTAAAATTAGACTTCAGAAAACACAACATCTGCACCTGTGTTACTTGTACATATATTCGCCGGCACGTATTTAAGCACCCACCCACCACAAACATACCTACTATTTACTTAACCCATAATGCAATTGCGAAAGAAAATCCCACAAAGCATTCTAAAAGTATTGTTTATCTTAATACCATTAACGCTTTTCCTCTTTTTTCCTTTTTCCACCCTGTATACAGTTAGTGCAAGAAAAATAAACAGCATCCTACTAGCCTCAGAGGAATAAAAGTTAGATTAGTCTATTTAATGAGTTCGGTTTCAAAAAGTATTTGAGTAAAAACCTTTTGCGTGATAACTCTAATTTTAGAACGTGTATTTGGATACGTTTGTAGGTACTCTGTAGCTCTAAATAGCTGAATGTTTTTGTACTTTAAAGTATGTTTTTCAATATGTTACTTGTAGATTATTTTTGGATTTGAATTAGCTTCTCCGAATTTCCCTGTAAATTTCTTGTTTCATGATTGCATACAAGCCAAATCAATGCTTTTGACTTTAGTAATGGATAACACGTTAAGTTATTCAAATATCCAGTAGAACTTACGTCCAATAGAATACAAATATGTACTGAAAAGTACATTTAAATAAAATAACCCCCATTTCAAAACTCCCTTCGAAATAAAACAGCCAATCTGTAACAGTATGTGTAACTACTGGTCATAAAGGCCCCATTATGTCTGCACCCGACCAACCCTCCACCGGCGCTATCTCTCATCCCTCTAAACACGCACATAATAAACTACTTCATTCAAAAAGTATAAAACTGAGTAACGATAGCATGTAAGAGAACATTTCACAATCGTGGTGGTTCTACGCTAAATAACGTAGAAGATATCATGAATTTCTTCTCTGAAGCATCGATCAGAGGTGTATCCTATCATTCTGAGGATGATGTAGCTTTGAATGCTGCATCATGATCAACCGGAAGGCGTCGTCTTACTTTCCTTTTTGTTTTTAGCAGTTTACCGCTAAGCGAGCAGAGGGATCACTTGATGGTAAGCAATCGCCGCCGCCCATGGACACGCAAACCACCAGAGGTGTTACAAATGCGTTGCAGACCTTTTCGCTTTAGGAATTTAAGGGTTGTTGGGGAAGGGGTCTCCAGTAACCTCACTTACACAACGAATCACAACGCAAGCGTTGTTTCACGTCAGTTTTCTGTGAGGCCGTGATATCACTCCGGTCGAGCCGGCTCATTCGTGCCAAAGCATGGCTCTCCTACACTTACTATTTGCTTAACATGAGGTAAACACGGGAAACCATTTCAAATTATTAAGCAAAAAAAAATATTAGTACGATTGAGAATTTCGGAAAACCAAAGACTTATAATTTTTCACCCGACCCGGTAAGATGAATTCAATTCCTAAAACTTCTTCAAAAGAATAAAAACCCAAGTAACGATATCAAGCTAATGCTTCACAGTCGTAACATAGCAATATGAATTTCTTTATATTCGTACGTAATACTTTGTATGATCTGTCACCATCAGGGGAAATCCAGGCAAGTTTACAAGAGAACACCCACCTTGTTGGTAACAAGGAAAAATGATGATATTCAACGGAGCCGTACCGTAACACAAGCTCCTTTGAACCGCGCGAGTGAGCGGCGGGCCTTTTTATACGACACGGGATTTATTAAGACGTGGGGTTGTTAATCTTGCTGTTTTAAAGTAAAAATTACGTTCTATTCTACATTTGAACAAAAAGTGTAGTGTGGGTGAATGGATTAATATTTTATGAATTATCAATTCGAAAAAAAAAACATGAAACATTATGGGTAAATGTTTTTTTTTATCTCAATCAATGACAATTCTTTGATATGAGGTCAGTAGTGACGTCGTTTGGCAAATCAATATTTAATGTTTATATATACAGTCACATTAACATAAGATATAAATATAAACATACCCAGATACTTACATAAAGTCATCTCTCAAAATTATTTTCGTTGACTTCTTAACCAATCACAAGCAAGACTACAAAACCCGCATCGCAATCGTGTCGTACGACGTAAACATCTCACATAGTGGGAACAAATGGCCATGTCAACCGCAATGCGTGCCGCGTCACGGTCTTCAGTCCATCATGTTCACTACAGGTTTTGATTTTCCACGCGAATTGCCCCATAATCGATTACCTTTGGAAAATCGTATCGATGTTGCAAGCACAGAGATGTGACTTGTCGATCAGCTGATTGCTTTATTATTGCATTATAATGGTAAGGGTACTGAACGTTTTTGTGGATTTTGTTATTTGTGGGATTCTATGTGTGGTGAGATTTTTGGTGAACTAATTTTGATGGTTTCAATACTAATAAATATTCAGGAATTCCTTTTTTTATGGAACACGATAAACGAGCAGGCGTATCACCTGATAGTAAGCAATCGCCCATGGACACTTAAAACAACAGAGGCGTTACAAGTGCGTTGCCGGCCTTTTGGGGGTTAGGAACTTAAGGGTTGTTGGGAAATCGGGGATTGGGAAGGGGGAAATTGGGCCTCCGGTAACCTCACTCACACAACGAAACACAACACAAGCGTTGTTTCACGTCGGTTTTCGGTGAGGCCGTGGTACTTATTACTCCGGTCGAGTCGGCCCATTCGTGCCGAAGCATGGCTCTCCCACACTTACATAAATAGAAGAAAATGAAAGTATGTAAACCGTTTAAAGGTAGAACCCACTTTTTACATGTTATGTGTGTCAGAAGTCAAGGCTTAAGTCTTTGACTGCCGACAGAAAACTGTTTAAGATAAATCCTCTGCTAACGTAGGCCACCGGTGACTGCCACGGCGTTCAATGTGTTGATAATCGTGTTTGTGACCACTGGCCTAAAAAAGTAGTAAACCATTACTTTTTTAGGATTCTATTTTTAAACGACTTAAAAAAAAGAGATTCTCCGTTTGACCTGTGTGTATGTATGTATGTTTGTGCGTTATTATCTCGCGTTTAGCGAAACCGATTTTGATGCGGTTTTCAGACAAGATAAGCTGAAAACCGCAGGAATATCTAACTTAAAATATGGAGGCGGTAAAGAAAATTGAAATCAGTATTATTTTAAAAAATATGGTTATATGTTATTAATTTGACTAAATATATTTTTTGTAATAATTTTCAAATCATGACAGAACGATTTAATGGAATGGTTTTAGTTTCTGGAAATTCAGATAAAAGGCTGGAAATTGAGACAGACTAATTTTTCCTTTGACCAAAATGATGCTGTGGGCGGAAAGCTAGTAATTGAATAAAAGTCTAATCAAATTCAAACAATTTCTGGGAAACCTAACTAAACGCGATACATATTAAACATTATTTGAAAAGAAAATTTTATTACAACTTCGCGGAAAACAGTGACTTCTTGAAATGCCGGACATTCCTGTTTTAGGTATTACGCGAACACTTTGCGTGTGAACCTATGTTAGGTAAGTAGGTCGCAAAACGTGTTTACTAAGAATTTCAATTTGGACATTCTCAGAAAGCTAAGAGGATGTTTGGTAAAGTGCTTAGTGCTTATAATTGTACTTTACTGTTTAGACTTTTTTGTAGTGCAAATGCTATTCGTAACTATAGATATAAAACTACTAACTGTAGTAAATTTAGCTATGACTTATATTTACTGTGTATTTAATCAATAATTTATCAAGTTTCATACAAATTACTGTCTCCTTAATCGAGTATCGCAAGTGTGATTTCGAGCAATAGGTCTCAATCGAGTTCGTTTCCAAAGAAGTAATTTCAAATGTTGTAATTCAGATTTTGAAAAAAACATAACAATACCTACGCACGTAATTTGTAATTGTATCTCTAACAATACAATAAGATTTTTAGTTTTAATTCCGCTTGTACTTGTTTTTTTTAAGACGTGATGTGCAGCAGCACCCTTCCGCCCGCAATGAAATGCTCATGCAGCAGAGGTGCAACATAAAAACACACACATAACATGCAATATACCACTCGACATATGTTTCGCTCCTCCACGGTATCTCTTATATTAGACATCATATTAGAAACATAACAAGTGAAAAATGGGTGCTACAGGATAATGTACAGCTGTACTTAACCCTTTAGGGTTTAAAAGGCGTAAAGTTAGCATAAAGATGTAACATATAGCAAAAAAAATCTCCAAAATTCAACCCAAACAATGATTTTAATTATTATTTCACAAGTTTCCGTTGTACTAACAACGAGCGAAAAAAGGCGGTAGGATCCACGAAGATAATTGGCCTGATATTTCAGCTTGATTAATTGCATTTATAAATCAGTGAGGGAATCGGGGAGTTTAAAATAAAAAGGTGAAACAAAAGACTCGCTGTTTGTGCCTTTGTGATGTGTTTAAATTGTAGTTTGTTTGTTTTTAAATTTCTAAATGAAGTAATTAAGTAAAGGGTTGCTTTTTGGTTTAGTTTTAAAGAGTACTGATGTTTCTTTTTAGGTAGGAGACGGGTCCGAGGGCTTAGTATGAGTTTGTTTTATGTTTAACGAGATCGAAAGGAAAGCATGTTGTGTACTCTAATTGGTTGGTTCTTTCGAGCCGTCCAATCAAAGCACCGAACGCGCTCTTGATTCGATTTCGTTAGACTTAAAACAAACTCGTACTAGGGGTACAGAACTAAGAGTATATCCATTGGATATCCTGGTATTGGTTGAAACAAATGTTTAAGTTATATCTGATAACACTATAATGATAATAAAAGGTTTGATAAGAAGGCATTTTGAAAATCTTAAAATAATATCATAGCAGAAAAAAAGAATAAAAACAACAGTACGTGCAGCAGAAAGTAAGCTTAACAACGAAAAAAGTCTACCAATTAGCTGACTCCACACACTGCCAAACATTAATGTAATTCGTAAATTAAATTTGGATACCGCGATATTCAAGCGTTAGCGCAAATGTAAGCGAAACAATCCCAATTTGTCACAGTTTGATAGCGAATCAGCGGACCGGGACCAATACGATATCGGAATTAATTTCACATTTTACTTTAGTTCGTAGGGCTGCATATAAGGGTTTTATAAGCTGGTAACGTTGTTGGTACGTATTGAAATTTGGTAGTAGGTAAATATGGAAGTCTTGGGCTCGATTATCAGGTCGTGCAAAACAATCTACTAATGGTTAATTCACCAACTAATTGTGACTACTGATACAACTAAATAAAACTAATTACTTTAAAGAAGTATTCACGGGCATGTATAATTTTATATGTATAATCTGGATTAATTACCCATGCAAGGTAACAGGCTCAAATATTTCCATAGTAATGGTTCCTAAAATAATATCTAACACTTTCAAAAACCATGTGATATTTAAGCCGTACCCTCTGAAATAGTACCAACTATAGCACTACACAAGGTATCCTACTCTCAAGAAATCCGAGAACTCTTTTAGAAAAATGCACGAAAAACGTTAGACACAACACAAAACGCGTATAAAAGCGAACACACACAAACGGCGACCAACTCGTGCACAAAATCATCAAAAACAAACTAAACAATGGTCTGTTACTCGCAAAATTTTCGATTAAGCCCGCTTTTGAACTATCCACTAGTTTTTCCGACCAACTTTTTTCTAGGCTTTTCTCAAAAACTTTTGGTTTTTGGCATTGACTCTAACTGGTACGGGTAAACTGTGGTTTGACTAGTTTTTTTATGTCTATGGATTGTACAACTTAAGCCTATGCTCATTTTAGAAAAGGCAATTTATTTAATTTACGTCCAGACATAATTAATGATGATGTGACCCTGTTATTTTCAATGGTGACCCACTACACTTCAATGGGACCAAACGAATAGATAAATCGCCAGATAGATTGGCCATATTATAATAATCTCATAAAATTATAATTATAATTTATATGATATTATCTTATTGGTCATCTGTCACGTAATATTACTGTTCATTTGCTCTCGTCCCAAAAAAAATAACAGGGTCACTACATAATTAATTGCCTGAACGTGTCTCAACTAAAAATACATTATTGTTATAGAAATACATACACTAAATAAAGTTGATGAACTTCAAATATAAAATCAAGAGTTCAAACCCTTTTTAACACCCTTTCATTAAACACATAAGTAAAATAAACAACAGTTTTTGAAGTATTCAAATAAGAAGCTTCTGTACTGACAAATGAGTCAGTACCCTTAGTATGAGTTTGCTTTATGTCGAACGAAAACGAAACGAGATCACCTTCGCCGCTTTGATTGGCCAGCGCGAATGAACCAACCAATCATAGCGCCGAATCGATTTCGATCACGCTAAACGTAAAACAAACTGGTACTAAGCCCTCAGTACAAGTCTGCGGTACTACGGTACTACAGTACCACAGACGTGTATTAAAACCACATAAACATTTCGCCACTAATTGAGTTGTTTTAACGAGGTGTCTCAGAATATGAATGGAATGTTAATACCTGTCTTTATTACTTCTATGTCTATTTCAACTTATGTATATTATTATCTTAGTGTTAACTTTAGTATATTTTATGACTCCTTCTATTTCGAGAACCTTAATTTACACACTTATACAAACAAACATCTTTAATGTTGACGTGCAATGTAATAATAAATAAATAAATAAATGCCCTCGTCAATATCAACCGGTGATCACCCTCGCCAAAGGTTTTGATTGTTGCTTCTCTCTGTGTTTAATGGTGCTTTTCCACAAAAGATGTACAATGTGGCTAGGCTCCGAAGATATAATAGCTAAGCTGTGAAAGTATGTGACCGTTTCCACCGATACTAAGTTATGTAACTGTTATCGTAGGGAAGCCCAAAGCACACATCCTTTTTACCATTAAAAATCTTAAAGACAATTATCGCCTACTAACAATAAAATGTGGCTACTACACCAAAAATCTTAAAAAGCTTCAAATAAAAACTACAACACCAAAAGATAAACCTTCTTCTAAAAAAAAGTAAACCACACCACAGCGCACCAGTATCGGGATAATATCCGCAGCGTCAGGTATCCGGTGTAAGTCTACCCCTCTAAGTTTGGCAATTAAAATTAATCACCAAACTGGTTGTATGTTTTTGCCTTTACTCTGCAGTTTCGGGGTTCGAAACTTGCAGCGTTGATTGCTATCTGGCTGCAGAGCTTGGTGATTTAGGTACAGAATAGTCTGCCATTATTTGTTTAGAAACTCGTTGGAAATCTGTTGTATAAAAAGTAATATGTAACTATTTGAACATGCTCGAATGGTTGGTTCCGTTCGTTCTGGCTAGTATGAGTGGTAATTTTGATTTGTTTGTTTGTGAAATTGTTCCGGCATATAAATGAGAATGTTAAATTCGTAAGTCTTAGTTTAAAATTTTTATAATAGCTATCGTGAGACATATTAGATTAACTAAAAATTACGGTTACTCACAATCATTTATGGAGAAAAGCTCTATTAGTTTCGGGTCACAGAGAGACTCTTCATTATGAGTAGCATATACAAACGAAGGCGTCTGGCAGCCTATCTTTTTTATTCGATTTAAACTAATGCTTGACTACAATCCCACCTGATGGTAAGTAGTGATGTAATCGTTGATGGTGAGGCGCACTAGTTTCTTAAGAACCTATTCACTCTAGACTATCTCCATAAAATGTACGTGCGTAAACCGCGATTTTTAATAAATTTAGTCTAAGTTTTAAAATTGGTATCCAAGATCTTTTAAGTTAAAAAAAAATCAAATAATCTCAGAAAGTAAAAGATGCAGTTGTTTTAAGTTGCACAAGTTAGAAATATATTCCAACAAAAAATCTATAAAACAACCGAAAACCTCACTGGCACAAACCCACAACACCATTCGATTCCCCGCAAAATTCCCAATAGTATAAAACAAAATTTTATAAAAATGGCGGCGCATTATCGAAAGACCTAGCCTATTAGGCATCAGTAAGTTATGTCCGTGTCCTTATCCCGGGTCTCCTGCGTGTCTTGTAACCCTTACATTAGAGCCAAAACTTATCTTTTTGCTGTGAGGCCGTGACGTCACTGTAATCGAAACGGGTACCGTGAGCAGCGAATAGCCGTCAGGGGAACATGGCCGCTGAGTTAGAGATACTGGATGTGGCTTGGGAGATTAGGCGGTTGTATTGGGATTTATTATGTTTTTGTTAATAGAGAATCGTGTTAGACAACAAACTTATTTTTCTTCAAATATCATTTTATTTAACGGGCAGTGAAAGATATTACACAAAAATCAATTGAGTAGTTTTTAAATTTATTGCAAACAAATAAATAGACGCGACTTTGTTCGTCGTATGATATAGTAAATAATTAGTAATTTGTCTTGTTTAGCCACATGACCACAACTATTAAATAAATCATATTTTCTTGTAAATAAACATACATCTTATTAGTCCTATCTTTAACTTCACCATTTGTCATTACTGTAGATGGACTACAAAACTACAATTTTTGTCCCCTCACTAGACAATTCCAGCTATTCTAAATCTCTGACTTCGCAAGGGTACACACAGCAGCATCGGGCTCGGACAAATAAATTCAACAAATCCCGAGCAGGACCACCGTTGATCTACACCGGCCTAACTGCACCAATACGTCGTTGAGGCTTACTTGTCACTGTTATAGGCTCTGCGGCGATTAACGCTTTGTACGTAGCGTTAAGTCGAGTTATTTAGAGCCAGTAATTTTGCCGGTTAGTGCGATTAGTGATGTAGCTATTTTATGGATTAAATGTTGTTGGATTTCTGGTTAGTCTGGAGCTAAAGAGAATATTTGTGTTCAGCAGATGGTAATGAATTTGCTGCTGAAATTGTTGCTGTTTCTTGTCTAATTATAAAATAGTGATTCAATAACAAGGTCTGTTCGGTTTTTTTTTGAGGAGGGAAAATCATCCAGTGCCTTGGGCGAGGCGAGAAAGAGTGTCAGACTTTTACTGACTAAAAACCACTCTACTCCCGCTTTTCGATCCAGAACCCGGTAACCCGCTAGGCAGTTCGCAGTTCTGGGTCGGCATCAGCAGTACTGGGCCACATCTGTGATGAGCTGATAGCTCTTTAAGGCGTGCGTTTTCGGCTAAGATGTATTATAGAAATCAAAAGGCATAAAGTATTTACCATCGTCGTCCTTGACACATAAAACAATAATTAATTACAATACCAACATAATATTTTACAATGACAAGAAAGTTGAATAATACACAAATCACAAAAACTTATTAAAATAACAAAATGAAAATATCCTAAGGTCACAAAACTAAAATAAAAAAATAGCAACAACTAAATATAGAAACAGAGAGACACAAATTAAAAAACGACGATTGTAGAAAACACCAATTATTGTTTTTTTTTTTTCAATTCACAGTGGGTATGACAATTTGCTGTAATAATAAAAAAACGTATCTTTTGAATCAACTCCGTATCATTTCTAAGGCTTTTTGATCTCGCCAAGTTGAATTTTAATGAGGGCGAACAATTCTAATTATTTTTTTTATAATGATAAACGAGAAATATGACTAAGTTTTTTTTTCTTTTGTTTTTTTTTTACTTTACGAACATAAGACGTTAATGTTTTGTTTACATTATATACTTTACTAAATTGCTTTTTTTAATGTACGTGTATAAGTTATGCGATCAAAGACTTTTAGGTCGAAAGTTTTCAGCATAATAGCTCTAAGTAAAATTTTATCTAAAATTTTTAGTGCTATGTCTAAATTATATTGATGTTATCTTGTTTTCAAGATGAGAATACATTAAAGGCTTCAACGTAAATGAGTTTAAGAGGAATTCGTACTATCTTGTGGAATTATCTAGATTTTCAGAATTTGGTCTAATACCCTTCAAGGCTGTTTAGGAATCAAGTTCTATCAAGGTCGAGGTTTTGATGTCTTTTAGAATGGAATAGGTTGGATGGCCCGGAGGTTTAAAAAGCCTGCTTCTCATGTATGAGGGCACGGGTTTGTAATCTACCAACTGCAATGCACCAATGTGATATTAAGGATAAATGATATTTATTTTTGCAAAAAGGTTACAATGTAGTTCTTTTACACGTCAAATCTCTTAAATAACTAGATGAGGTCGGCATTTCCAATATCGGACTACTCTGAGAAGAAATGCCCAAACAAACTCAGAGGTCTCTTTTAAAGTTCACAAATCAAATAAATTTATTTGATGTACTTTCTAAGATTATTTTTGACACTACTGGCAAACTGGTGAAGAATAAATTATTTTGACTTCGACTTTGACTGTGACGTAACTTATAAAAAGTAAAGTTAATAGATGTTTACTTTGAACAAGAAAATAAAATTGGCATTATTCATGTACCTACACAAAATATTTTTCTCACAGATAAAGCCACAATGGCTTCGGTAACAGTGAAGGCTTCCATAGTTAGATGGCTAATTAAAACACTGCGGGGCTCGTGTGATGAGAATTACGAGGCTTGAAATGCTATTCCTGTGTTACATTTAAACAAAGTTTGAAGCAGCCATAAAGCATGAACTAATTTGTCAAAGTTCTCAGTGCCGGTGCCGAGAGCAGATGTGGCAGTCCTATTGAGGTGAGTGGATTTGATGCTATTTGTTGTTGTAACTGTAGTGGAAAAAAATAAAAAAATATTCAACTGTATTGCGTTGATATTTGACAGAGATTCTGACTGTTATTTAAGTATAATGACGGCACGGTTGGTGCGGTGGCTGGGAAACCGGCTGCAGCGAGACGTGTAACGGGTTCGATTCCCGCACGGAGATTCCTCCTGACAAATTCTTGTATCGGGTCTGGGTGTCATGTGTATGTGAACTTGTATGTTTTTAAACGCACCTAGAATGTCAAGCAACGCTTAAAAAAGTAGATTTATTAACTGCGGCGATTGCTTACCATCAGGTGATCCGTCTGCTCGTTAATCGTTAAAACGAAAAAATCGAAAATTCAACATATTGCACAAAAGTCGGTAACCCATCCATTTCTCTAACCTTGCAGTCAATGTATGCACGACATGTCTCTACTTACCCCAAGCAAGAGTAATGAATCTTGCATACTAATAATGAATCATGCAAAATGTTAAAATTAATGAAAATGAAGAGATTCTTCAAAGTTTTAATTAGTTTTGGATTAGGGCTACGCTCGTAAGGTTTTACCTTTCGGGTAGTCGGTTATTAAAAATCCATTTTAGAGTAAGGTATAGGTGAGTATAAGGGATAATATTTTGACAGTGAACCTAAACTGTAACAAATAACTTACGTTTCAGTACCAATGTTATTATGTGATAAGATATAGTTATTTTTGTTTGATACTTTTGTCAATTATGTACGATTAACCAGGTTTTATTTCTCATATAAAATTTTACAGACGGATCACCTGATGGTAAGCAATCGCCGCCGCCTATGGACACCCGAAACACCAAAGGCGTTACAAGTGCGTTGCTGGTCTTTTGGGGCTTAGGAATTTAAGGATTGTTGGGGAATCGGAGATTTGGAATTTGGGCCTACGGTAACCTCACCCAAACATTGGTTCACGTTGGTATTTTGTGAGGTCGTGGTATCACTCCGGTCGAGCCGGCCCATTCATGCCGAAGCATGGCTCTCCCACACTTATATGAGTATAATTATTTATGTAGATTAATATCACAAGAAAATATTATCTGTGTTTGTGGTTTTATAAATAGAAATCCCAGGATCCCAGAATTATTTTTAAACAAGGAAAACAAACAATTCATAATATTTGATACTCACTGGTTTAGGATGAAAATAAATCAAATTATAATAATACTGTTCATTCGTTACATGATAGGTTTTTTGATAACGAGAAAAATACGATAGAAAACCTCAAAAATTTTTTTTTTTATGTTATATTAATCACATTGTTACTCATATTTCTCATTACAAAGATCAAATCGACACCAGCAATTTATACTACGCTAACTCGAAATTTGGAAAAAACTTTTTTTATGCCAAGTTGCTTAAAATGTGGGTTTACATACGTCATAAAAAAATTGAGAAGAAATATGCAAAAATAAGAAAGTTACAAATCTTATAAAACGCTAAGTAAAGGTACTTTTTGAAATCACTCGATTTATATTACGCCAACTATTATTAGCGGAGTGTGCGCGGGGATCACTTTGGTCAAAATCTGTGCAACACTGCGCTAACTCATAGTTAGCGTAGTTTAGTGCGTTCGTGTGTATACTTGTTCGTTTGTACAATGAACGACTTAGCGACTTTTACATAGTAAATACTTATGTGTTAACGTATTAATTAGTTTATTAATGGTACGTTGACTATTCTTTTTGTAAGTAAGTACATGTTCTTTATAAAAATATTGAAATATGCATCAGATGATTGATCATGCACTACGACCTCCCGTACTACACTACGCTAACATAAGATAGACGTGTATAAGATGTAACATTTTTTTGATGAATTACGTTTATATACGGCTAACTTGCGCTAAATCAAAAAATAGAAATAAGTAAGGAAATATAAATATGAGATATTACAATGAATAAATTAAATATTAAGCATACCAAATTTCAAAAAAGTATCTTAATTAATGTAAAAGTTATCACGTTTTTCCCTTTAAACGCCTCTACTGTAAAGTACGCTTTTTGAGTTAGCGTAGTATAAATTGCTGGTGTCGAAATATTTTGGTGTTGGAATTAAGACCAAACTAATGACATCTTTTAGAAATAAGCCCGTCATTTTAAAATACTTATTTCATTATTCAAACATCCCCAAGGTATATTACCTACGAGTGCTAACCTTTCAGTATTATTTTTAACTTTTTTTATTACAGTACATTTTAAAATTGTTCTTTCACTCCCACAAGCGTTCACATTAAGGTCAGAAATTAATTATTATGTTTTTGACTTACATAATTATTTGACTAGGAACTCGACTAGTTTCAGGCCATGTTAAAGGCTTATATTCATGAGCAGCATTCTACGACACACGATGTGGCGTATATAGTCCCTGCGGACTGCCTAGCGGGTTGGTTACCGGGGCTCCGGCTCGAAAAGCAAGAGTAAGAACAGGGTGATTTTTAGTCAGTCAGTCTGACACTCCTTCTCGCCGCGCCCGAGGCGGGAGAAGTCATCGAACTTCCCCCAAAAAATCCTTTACTAGGATCTTACGACAGCAAGATTATACAGCATGTGGTAGCAAATGTATTCTACCTACTCGAGTGTCACCATACCACATGGCAATTATAACGGACGTTTTGATAAGAGATTATTAATTCGGGGATTATAAACAATAACATAATAATTAAACATACATACCTTTTAATTTCCACACAATAATCATATTAAAACAGTAACCCGTCGAGTATTAAACCTGCCACCATTACAGAGAGTTCGAACCGCGCGTCCACGATAGTGCGAAGTAGCAAATTGTACAAACTTGTGCAATTGGAACTCCAATATTATAATTTGGGTTGCAACAGCGTTGTTTTTGCCATAGCCGGCCCATTAAACGGCTGTATCTCGACCGAACACTCACCGGACTAGACGTTTAATGGTGTTAGGTCTATTTTGCTTCGCCATTGATTAAGACGGCTTTATGGGACTTTGACCCTTATTGTTTGTAAAGATAAGGGGGTTTGTAAACAAATTAAAGTAAATAAGGTATTTTTTTTTTATTAAACTTCAATTAGACGTTATTGCCTAGTAGACAATTCGAGTAGCTTGTGAGGTGTAGAAAAAATACAAATAGTTATATTTATGTTTTATTTAATAAAAACATCATGTAGGTTTTTAATTATTGATACAATGATCCTATAATCCTATCCTATTGTTCTATTTACACAATAGGTTTTTATTATGTTTTGAATAACTAAAAATATTTACTTAAATATAGCTCAGGTTTAGTGTACCAGCTTGACAAATAAACTAGTAGGTATGTCTAACAAAATAACTAGTATCTATAAGACTGTCTCTCAATCTGTACTTCAATAGTAAAACAAATCTTATTCATAAAGTACAAGTCTTCGGTAAAATTGCAATTGCATAAAATGCAAAATTTTCTCATATACCGACGTGGTGGAGTTTCAGGTCGATCACAGCTGAAATAAAGCTTTGCTCAATGTATTGAAGAGGATTACCATTTAAAAACTACGAGTAGTAGCGCAGCAGTTGTAAATGTTATTTGGACTATATGCAGATATTTTGAAAAAAAAAACTGTCACTTTCGTCTCAAGATGACTCATGAATCTCACTTTAAAATTTTGTCAGTTGCTCTAAAATATTATGTGTAGGGACAAGGCAGATTTGCAAGCTAACAAGTACTACACTGGTTCAAAGAACATCGGGCATTTTTGTATGGGACACTTACCTACGGCGAACAAAAATAAAATTAGGTACGGTGGATAGGCAATTAAATCTAGTTCACAATGGTATAGTTCCCATATCTGTGGGTCGTGGCAATAAGGAGAAATTGGACATTTAAAAAATATTTATAAATGTTTTTGGGCAATAATTGAAGAGGAAAAAGGGAATCAAAAATAATAAAAACAACATATTTTTCTCTTAACTTTTGGCGAAGGACTGCGATGATGATGACGAAGGACTGCGATGTAGTAAGATAAGCTAGCTACCTGCGCGAGCGCAACATAATACCAGTTTTAAGACTATGGGCGAGAGTGAGAACGAAACATGCACATCAACTTGACGGATTTAGTCTGATTGGGTTTACAAAAATACCACGGAGTGATATTTTAACTTACTGAGCGGTCGTTTAGTAATTAGGAAAAATAGTCAACTTAAAATATCATTTTTATTTTACTAATTATTTCCATTTTCCCATTTTTGTGAATCAAAATAACTACACAATATTAAATATGATTGCAAACACTATCATTTAAAAATATTTTGGTTTATGTTCGCGACTTTTAAAAAATCGGGTAAAAAACGCCCGATGTCCTTTTCAAATATTCTTAAACATTTCGCTCAGCCTCAACTCAAGGATGAAATACAAGTCCCCTTTTAGCATGTTAGCTAATAACCGACCATCACTGCTGTCGCTCTAAAGTCTCATCTCCGCTGACATTGTACCAATAACATCACCTACCTTACCACGATCCGATCTTCAAATATTACCAAAAAACGGCTCGATCTTACCATAAACACACAAATAGAAGCCGTAACGGGCTGCGAGTCAGATTTATATCGCTGTTACATAGAGCTTCGAGGAAAATTGGCCAGAAAAAGGGTCGCGAGAAATATTTCAATATGCCATTCACATTTTTTACGATCGTCATGTGTGCCTCCTTACGATTGTGCAGAACCGCAATATCGGTCCATACTTTCGTTTCTATTCGTTTTTTGTTAGTTTATGGAGCGTTTCAACTGTTAAACAAATTATTAGGGGTTTAGAGTTTGGGTTTGGTTTGTGGTGTGTTTCGTTGTTTCATCATGTTGTGATTACGTACAAAAATTTAATCGTCGAAGACATTTTAGCCTCCATTTCGTCGATGTCGTATACATATTTCGACTCTAAAAAATATGACATTATAAATAACTAAAACGGAGAACTTGATAAATAAATTCAAACAAAGAACTTCAAGAAATAAGTCATACATTACTAAAAATATTTTAAGATTCTTCGAAGTTCAAAAGTCTAAAATAACATACGACCTAAGCTTTACGCCCTTTATTTATACAGAAAAAGGTTCAATCCAATCAAAACCCACTTAGTCAGATAAAATAAAATCACAGAAGAACCTGTCATTAATAAATGTTTCGATTCATAAGAGATGCGTTAACGAACCCTCCTCATTAATTTCAACAAGTTCATTTTCTCTTTGTGCTATTAAAATGGAAAAAGTAATAAGAAATATTAATCGCTGCTCTATAGCTTCGAAATTGAAAAAGATTCCATTTTTAGTTCTCTCTTTAGATATCATATAATAATTTGTAAGTTGCCCGTGACATTTTCAATTGTTGATTTTAATAATATTTTTTTAAGTATTTTTTTTATAATCAACTTGAACTTATGACTTTTTGATCGATAGCGACAGTTTTACTTCATTCGATACTAATTTAAGTGAGCGATATTTTTTAAGTGTAGGCGAGCCATGATTCGGCACGAGTGATACCACGGCCTCACAGATAACCGACTCGAAATAACGCTTGCGTTGTGTTTCGTAGTGTGAGTGATAAAAATATGGTTTAATAAAATTCATGCTGAGATTATATCTTGTTTATTTTAAGTTTAACCTGAATTTATGTTAATATAGAACTATCAAAATTTCAGTATTGTGTGAGTACAGTCCCGAGAAAAGCGAAATCCGATAAAACAAAACCTTAATTGAAAGACGCAATCACAACATTTATTTAGAGGCAATCTAGAAGCACTTTTAGGACAAATTTTATAACGAAAATGTCGACCACTACAGAAATTGTCCTGGTAAATAATCCTACTAGAAACACACTTAGCATTTAAAACAAAATCTCGTGCGAAAGTAAAATTTCAAAATGAGATTGTTTAAAAAGTTAATGGGGTAATTTCGGCAACGCGATCTCATAAAATTATTTAAACGTTCCGTAATAAAAAACGGCCATACGGCTGACTATAAAAGGCTCTTAATTGTGTATAGAAGTGCTGCGGGCCCAGATTTCTTTAAGCGCGATACTGTTTTACTGGAACACAATATTGGATTCTGTGGCTACACTTTGTTTGTCTGGTTTATCTTTAAAATGGCAATCGATAGTTAAATTTTCATTAATTCTGTTTTTGGGATTTCACGTCACGCCTTTTATCCCCGAAGAGGTAGGCAGAGATGCACATTACGGTACGAAATGCCGCTTTACAATGTACACCCACTTTTCATCACTTGTGTTATAAGTCCAATGTAATAGGGGGTGAGCCTATTGCCATACACTGGGCACATCTCCTCATGACCTCATTAGGGACCTCATTACAAGTTACTTAAGGAGATACGTTATTTGAAAACGTTATTTCATCCTATTAATAATTATTTTTTATCCACAGAGTAAAAGCGCACCTCCAATAATTATTATTATGGACCAACGTATCAACGAATCCTTACATAGCTTTTATCTCAAAATTAAGCACTTACATGCACAAAATACATCAATTTCCCAACAACATTATTAGTGTCATGCAATAGGACACAATTCCAAACTCCATCCTCTAAGCTTGCGACTGAGAAACCCAATAATACTCACAACTGTGCAACTTGAAACTCGACATTCCCAGATATCGAAACTATCCCTAATAATACTTCCAATCAATTGCATGAAATAAGTTTTCTTTGAACAGTATCGACTTGTAACTGGATTATGTACAAACTAAAAAAATATTCTTCTTTTAACAATGGAATAGTTAATACTTGGAAATACTCTTATACTATACACATGTACCCATTTTTCAGAAGTTATGATTTAGGTCTCCTGATGGTTACTCTCGAATAAAATAAATAATTCATTAATTAGTACTTTTCAACTAATTGAAGAAAAACACACTAGGATTTTCTCCTGTATCGTAGATGCGTGTAGGCCGAAACCGCTTGTCGTTGCGCGACAGTCGGTTGCCGCGCCAACCATGCAGTCGCAGCAATTGCAGTTGCAGCAGATTCATGTGTGCTTAACATTAAAAGTTGAACTTGATATCTGACTGTGGTGAATTTGGGATTTTTTATATAGATTAAGCTGTGCAACTTCATATTTTTGTACCAGAAAATCTTAACCATTAACCCATGGCCCTCGAAATCCTAGTTCCAACATAACAATAGTTGGTCATCGACCTCTTCAGAACAACAAGTCCATTTATCAAAGTAGCTCCACCAGTATAATACCATAACTTTACAGTATTTCGGTGTGTTATTTCCCTCTGCGGGCTCTTTTAATTACTCTTGGCCCCTACATGTATCATAAATTCTAATGGAGTTCAGACCTCACCCACTCTGCCCTCTGCCGACACAAATTGCATTTTAGAATTTAAACGTACGACCTACATTATACTCGTGATCGAAAATTTAAATTTTGATAAACGTAGGCTTCAATATTTTCATTTTGGGAATGATAAAGTATCGTGGGTCAGCGTTTGAACGCGACTGAATATTCCGAATGTTATTTGAAACATTGTTAGCCATGTTATATTTTCTGCCCTTTTGTTTGTCAGGCCACTCTATTATGTAGCAACAGTTCCGTCCGTCGAGGTTATAAATACACGAAGTTGATCGTTCGACGCAAACTATTGACTAAAATAATAACTATCCAGTTGGAACAATAAATAGTTGGAGCTCAACCCCTGATGCATATTCAATGTTCTCACTCAATGTTTGTTACGTTCTAGGAAATACCTGTAGCTCTGGGGTAACGACGTTGTACTATGATTTCACAGAATAATGGCGCAACCAACTTTATATATATGGACAATAATGTCCTTTTTATTAATGGCATTTTCATGCAATCGAATATTTTGAAAGAGTATTTTTAGTTTCCGAGTTTTCTCTTTAGCTTACTTGAAAAGTTTAGCTTTTCACGCCAAATTTAAATAAAAGTTTGATAAAAAAACTATGGACCTAGTTTTTCAGTAAACCTAAATGAGCCATATTTTCGTTTCTGAAGTCTCTTTCATGCATATCATTCACATTGTTACTTTCTACTACATTCTTTAGATTCCCAATCAAGATTAATCCAAGTTCGAGATCCAGGAACTTCATAACAATACGTATTGCAACTTTGGACACCAGTCCATTATAGTTCAAACCTTTGATCGCTCTCGTAACGAGAGCCACCTAAGGTATAGACGAGAGTCTTGGCTTTCTAATTGGCTATCAAGTCACTGAATATTGTGATGGACACACAAAAGTTTGGAATATTTTAACAATTCTGAAATATTTCAATGAAAGAATATTTGGCATAATTTTTTTTTATGGTATAAACCGGTAAACGATCAGACGGATCACCTAATGGTAAGCAATTGTCGCCGCCCATGGACACCCGAAACACCTGAGCGTTGCCCGTCTTTTGGGGGTTAGGAATTTAAGGTTTGTTGAGGAATCGGGGATTATGAAAATTGGGAAGATAATTGAAAGAAAGAAAGAAAAAATATTTATTTTGCACCGGGCACGATTCACCAAAAACAAATCAAAAATTAAAACAAATATAAAGTAATACAAACATTTATTAATTAATATTTTAAAAAAAAAACAGAAAAAAAAAAAATTGGATCTCCGGTAACCTCACTCGCACAAAGAAACACAACGTAAGTGTTATTTGTGAAGTCTGTTTTCTGTGAAGATGTGGTATCACTCCGGGCAGCTCTCCCACACTTAAATTTACCTCGTGTTTAACTATCTTATAAATTCTATAGTCTAATAATATGAAAATAAATAGTAATAAAATTACATAATATCTTTATAAGCGTTGATAATCCAATAATAGCATACTAAACTAATGGATTACGAGAACGCATGGCATGCATTAGTAGCACGAAATTACCATGGGATTGATAAGATTAAAATAATAAACAAGGGGTTTTAATACATCCCTATAGTACACGAATGGTAGGTACAGAATGTAATCACAAAAATTATTCCTTTATTAATAGAATCATTATTTCTTAATTTCTTTATCAATAGAATCATTAGCATAGCGTATATTCCTCTTTAAGTATAGAAAATATTGTTGCAAGTGCGACTACCGGGCTCGAGCAAAGAATTATTGGCGAAACAACAATTTGTGGATCACACAAAGACTTGCACTGTGCGGGATTCAAACCCGGCAGCCAGTTGCCCAACGACGGCGCTAACCGTGCAGTCGGTATATTTTCTGACTAAAATTTTAATTTCAAATTTCGTACATTTCCTTGAGAATCGTTAGAAGTGGGGGTTCATGTACAATGCAATATGTTACAGACTCTAAACTTAAACGAATAAAATAATTATATGACGTTCTTAACATAATAATACATAAACACGTGGGTCGTTTCGACACAGAGTGTATAAGTTCACAGCGATTGTCAAACTTTTGTGAAAAAAGCGAGATTTTGAGTAAGTTGTATTGTTGCTTTTAACTGATAAAATAAATATATCAGTCATGCAGCGGTATTTAAACCACTGACCACGGTATCTTTTTTCAATATCAAAATTCTGCATTTTCTTTGATTAGGACAATAGTAACCAGGCTTACAAAATAATACATTAGTAAATATTAAAGTAATATCACATTTAAACGGCACCGTTCCAACCCAGCAATTAACTTATCATTTAAATTTAAACATTAAATCTTATGTTGTATGACATATTTCATAACATCATTACAAAAGAGCTGTAAGCACGCGGTGCGCACGCTGGCAGCGCACTTACAGCCTTTTTATATTGTTTCCAAAGCAAAAATACGCCGAGCCAGAGCCGTATCGTGTCCTGGCCGTTTATGTATGCGATGACATTTAATCCTACTCTAAACAGCTAAGAAAACTCTTTAGTGAACAGTCAACTGAAGTACCCATACAATGTTCTGATAAATAGTGTCTACATATTTTGAGCATCACTGACCTAGTGTGGGTCGTTGCAATTAACGATGCAACTGAGACTGAGTGCCACTAACTTGCTAGGTAACTATGGCCACTAGGTCCTTGAAAATTTATGGACATCTGGGCAGTATTACAATACTTTGTTACATAAAATAATTACCAAGATTTTCAAGAAAACCTTGTTGAGTAAACTTGCATTCTAAATGTTTAGTACAATATCCATTGAAATATGACAAGTTAAAGCAGTTGCATTGCAGCCGATACAATGTCTATGTGCTTCTAAGGAGTGGGATGAAGAAGATCTTTTAAACTTAAAATATTATGTGACGCTTATACTACTTTCGCGCGGTTTCACTCGCTCTGCTCAGCCCAGATTAACTGTAGCGTGATGTTTTCACCACTTGTGTCAACACAACAATATTTTTACTTCGAACCGGTACGATAGTTCCGGACATTAGCGCGTTCAAACAAAAAAAATCTTTAGCTTTTTATATTTGAGTGTAGATTCACATTCAAGTCTCTTGTATGAGAACTTAGATAGAGTCGCGGACGTCTTTCTAATATTTATAAGTGATGGTTATGGTCAATGCATCATTCAATCAGTATCGAGTTATCTTCTATCATAAAATAAAAATGCATGATTATTAATTTTGTAAATGTATATTAAATTTTCAATCAAAAACAACAAATCTAATAATACAACTTCATACGATATACATGTGAAGATTGCAGATTGCTAGTTGGATCCAGTCGTTCTCAAGTCCGTGGTCCGGTAAAATCCGGTGGTGTCCGGTTATGTCCGGTGGCCACAAGCCGAACTAATTCAACTTGGACGGTATTATGCGTCGGTTTGAGAACTCCGTTGATCAAGTTTAACGTTGTTCACGATTTTAAGTCAATAACGAACGCTGGGGATATTTTGATATACTTCGATGGACCAATGTTCATGAAGTAGAGTTGCACTGTGGGTTTAATAAAAATAAGTAAATATTTACGGGATAGAATCAGGCGTTACATAGCGGAAATCTATGCTACACTAACAATTCAGTAAGATTTTTAGTTTTAATTCCACTTATACCTACACGTATTTTTTTGACATGCGGTGTGTTAATGTAATATTAACAATACTGGTTAATATTTACGCGTTTAAAATATTTCGTTATAATTCAAAACCTAAATCTTTAAGTCTATTTTTTTATTTGAGTACTCCTGACGTTCAAACTCCCCTAAGTGTCGCAAAAGACTTAGGGGTTGTATATATTGGAAAACATGACAAGAAGTTAGACAGAGAGGGTGCTTCTGCCCAGCATGTGGTCTATCAAACTGGTACGAAGAGGGTGTAGGTACTGTAGGTGTATTTTAATAACATCCCGAGCCTCTTCCGACAACAGGAGTGCCAAGTGTAATTAAGTTTTATTTTTTACTTTAAGGTGCTCCCACACAGCAGTTATATAACGTTATACAACATTGTGTAACATTTATAACAGCATGTAACATACTCTACAACCACTGTTATAATTTGTTTAAACACAAATGTTATTGTTACACATTGTTGTATAACGTTATATAACCGCTGTGTGGGAGCACCATTATGTTAACATATTTTGGAATAAAACATTAGTAGAAGTTTTGCGTTCTTGTCTCCAAATTAATTTTTGCCTGTTATATTTTGACCAATAAATTACACTACAAGCATGCCTAACTAACTCAAGACGATAGATACCCGAAACCAATGAAACAGTTTGACATCAAATCGATAATCAAATAACAATTTCTAGAATTAAAACAAAAACAAACGAAATGTCTCGTTTTCTTAAAAAAAAAAAGAAAAGTGAGACTGCGCCAAAGGTGACCTAGTAAGTAAAATTAGACGCAGGTGAGTCGGGATCAAAGGCAGCCGGCCGGAGGCGGCGCCGTGCCCGCATCTCAACAGTCGCCCATAATCAAAGAATAACAGGTCAAAACCACTGCAAGTCCACAACCTCGAAAATAAACAAGGTTTTGTTGATATACTCAATTAGCTGGGATTCGAAATAGACTGGCTAACCTAGACAAATGGCATTTACATGTTAGTCCGACGAGTGAATATGAAATTCTATAGATTTGATAGTGACACTGTACTATTGTGGCACCATGTATTAAGTTTTGTTTAAGGAAATTATCATTAACAGGTCACGAATATCAGCTACTGGACTATGAGCCTCGTCTACATAAGAAGATTGCAATAATCACCTCACTTGGCATATATTAACAATAATTACATGAAAAATAAACATCATTGAAACTGCATCATTGACTTGGCCATTAGCATAACTTAAGTACATAAGTAGCATTCAGGTTTAAACTTCGAATAGGTAACTAGGTAAGGCCATTTATCAACAACAGCTCGAAATTCTAAATCGTGCTTACCGTACAAAATTTACTCTCTCTGATACCGTATTGTTTGCCATTACATTCAATACATAAATGATTAAATTCAGGATTAAGCAACATGATAATACATCATCATCTGATCGTTGTAGATAGTATCAGCCACTAAATATCTATTGCTGAACATATGCTTCTAATGAGTTACAAATCAAGTGAATTGATCGCCTGATTTAATCCACTGTGGTCAAAGATTTGAAAGGAGACCTTTACCTAGCAGTGGACTATGAAAAGAAGCTCACAATGCTCAATCTAAGATATTAACATTGTGTTAAATACTTGTCAAATGTGTTCAGTTTATTCTGTAATTGTATCTAAACATTGTAAGTAAAATATGTTGTTAGAATAATCTTGACCAATGACGGACAAGAATGCGTTGGAACTCACTTCGAATGTTTCGGATTGGCAGTTATAGAACAGCCTCGCTGATTAGAATAACTGCTCGAATGTATTTATCAACCTTACTTCCCCCATCCCTTAGAGATAATCACTTAGGAAGGATAAAGAGAATTTAATCACTTAGTGGGGATGTTTAAATTCAATATTCCCTGGGTACTGAAGATCAATATATCACTTACTATATTGCAGCTTGTATCATACATTACATTAATTAGCACAGACAGCGTTCAGACTTGGTCGCACTTATTTAAACGTTTGGTCTATCTAAAGGGTAAACGAAGACCAAAAAGTGTAATTACTTTCTCAAATCAGATGAAAGTAAAAGTTCCTTGCAATTTTATTTTTTACACTTTCTTATAAGACATGCTTCGACACGAATGGTCCGATTCGACCGGATCCCACGGCTTCACAGAAAACCGACGTGAAACAACGCTTGCATTGTTTTCCGTTGTGTGAGGAATAAGGTTACCGATCCCCGATTCCCCAAAAACCCTTAAATTCTTAACCCCAACGGCCGACAACGCATTTGTAACGCCTCTGTTTCGTGTGTCCATGGACGGCAGCGATTGCTTACCATCAGGCAATCTATCTGCTCGTTTACCGGCTTATAACATAAAAATTTGCTAAAACCTACACCGTTTCTTTTCCGCACACTATCAGCACTAGTTCAGAACCATTCTTTTATTAAAATTTATCGGATGCATTTTCCGAAAATGGTACTGAACTTTTACTCTTCCCACAAACATCGTAAATCACACGAGCAAAACCGCAGGAAGAGCCAGTTATATCCATAACGAAAAACACAATACTGGAGCGTTTCACGGGTTTGTAGTAGAGATTTTTATTTCATTAGCGAATGCTGCTCAAGTGGTTTTTTGTAGTAAAGTGGGCGCTAACAATGAATCTACCTCGGCGTTCAACTGAGTGGAACAGTGAGTGGGCTAAAATCGAAAATAAAAGCTTCGCGAACGTGTTTTCTAATGACTTTTCTTGAGATCTTGTTAGGGATTTGAAATGTACAAAGGCCAGGGGCCAGACAATTATTGTTAAGAGGACAGTTTCATCTGATTTTCTGCAGCTTAAAATGATCTTTGTTTTGCCTTGATAAATATTGAAATATTCATTTACATGAAGATTTTAACAGCTACTTAATTAATATCAAAAGATACGCAGGGTATATTTAGAGCTATAAATAATTCGTCGATTTTATTCTCAGTAAACTTGTTGTGCGTTATTCTTGTAAATATGAACCCAAAGAAGGTTGCAGTACTTCAAAACTCGCCCTTTACATTGACAAGAAAATATTTACGTAAGAGTTAAAAATTTCAGCGTCCACTGACTTCGAACGGGGAAACTTGTAGGCACATTTACATACTTAATCAAGTTCCTAATGAAACTCTCAACTTTTTGCTTCTAAAGTCCCGACCCTTCGTTACCAACAGTTCCCGATGACTTCGTGTTTGTAAACAACTCATTCTCGAATCAAAGATCTTTATGTGAAACAATTGTAACAAAATTTCGCAAGAACTCGGCAGCTTTGGGAATATTGGAATCTGAAGTAAAAAGTTTCGAGTATGTTTCTTTTAAATTGCCAGTTTTGAAATCTTAATTGAACGATTTGACCTTGAGAACTCAAATCGACACCAGCAATTTATACTACGCTAACTCGAAATTTGGAAAAAACTTTTTTTATTCCAAGTTGCTTAAAATGTGTGTTTACATACGTCATAAAAAAATTGAGAAGAAATATACAAAAATAAGAAAGTTACAAATCTTATAAAACGCTAAGTAAAGGTACTTTTTGAAATCACTCGATTTATATTACGCCAACTATTATTAGCGGAGTGTGCGCGGAGATCACTTTGGTCAAAATCCGTGCAACACTGCACTAACTCATAGTTAGCGTAGTTTAGTGCGTTCGTGTGTATACTTGTTCGTTTGTAAAATGACCTACTTAGCGACTTTTACATAGTAAATACTTATGTGTTAACGTATTAATTAGTTTATTAATGGTACGTTGACTATTCTTTTTGTAAGTAAGTACATGTTCTTTATAAAATATTGAAATATGCATCAGATGATTGATTATGCACTACGACCTCCCGTACTACACTACGCTAACATTAGTTAGACGTGTATAAGATGTAACATTTTTTTGATGAATTACGTTTATATACGGCTAACTTGCGCTAAATCAAAAAATAGAAATAATTAAGGAAATATAAATATGAGATATTACAATGAATAAATTAAATATTAAGCATACCAAATTTCAAAAAAGTATCTTAATTAATGTAAAAGTTATCACGTTTTTACCTTTAAACGCCTCTACTGTAAAGTACGCTTTTTGAGTTAGCGTAGTATAAATTGCTGGTGTCGAAATGGCCAACGTGATGTTGGATAGAAGCAGTTTTTGAGATTTTGATGCTTATCGCGATGAACACAGAGTTGCTATCAAATAAAATCTTTTTAATTATATAAACTTTTTATAAAAAAGGGAACCGCTTTCAAAAGTTAAAGTAAATCGGTTAATATACCGAAATTATATTTTATTAAGTCGGTTAAAAATAGCTTCATTTCTATTTTGACTGAGCCTTTGAAACTGCAATGTCCAACATACTAAGTGTGGTGATTACAAACCCCCTTAGGTAGAGGAAGCCCATTATCCATGTGCCAAATGTGAATTTATTGAAAAAAAAACACGTAAATCCACTGTAGTAATTTTAACACAAATTAATTCAATTTTTATTTATTTTAATCAGCAACAAGGTCCGTAAAAGCACAAAGATAATGATATTAAAATTATACGAGTATCTATTGAAACGGCTACCCAAAGCAACGTTATCACTTTCCTCGGGCTGGAGTATCGTGTTCCAACAAAACTTTCTTCTTTGTGTCATTAATATAATTATTCTGATCTTTAAACTCGGAAGGGTATGACTTCAAGTGGTTAAAGATCCCCTTTTGCTCCTTTGACTTGACTTTGTTGAAGGAAACTCTGCTGATAATTCTAAAGTGTGAAATAATTTTCTTTGGATTTAACCGGTATTTCTGTATCAACATTCTTGGTTGATAGGATAATGTTTTATTTGTTAAATATTTGTATGTAGGTACCTGCTTTATATCATGAGGGCGCTCTTCCACCAGAGATGTGCTATGTAGCAATCCTACGTAATAGCTAAGTTGTGAAACTATGTGACCGTTTCCGCTAATGTAAACCTATGTAGCTGTGTGAGTAAGATGCGCTATGAAGTTGCGCCACCGCAAAATAGCTGTATGATGAAGATGCGCAGCTCGAATATACGATGTATCAATAGTATGGAAGCCATCCATAGCACACATCCATAGCACGCATCTTTCCATATAAAAAACATAGCTGAGTCCGTTTCCACCATGAATTTGATTGGTGAAAGCCAAACGCATCCACAGCAACGTAGCATAGCATATCTCTAGTGGAAAAGCACCCTAACATATCGAATGTTTAGTTGTGGCACTTTGTAACAGTCTAGGTAAGATGAAAAAGAGTTACTTATTGAATAATGTTCCTTAATAAATCGTTTACCTAGAACATATCACAATTTCCTACATCAATACGATTTAGACTAGCTGCACCTGCGGTTGCATACAACATTTATCACTTACATCGCGATCGCTTGCCAATTTTAACACCAAACGGCCCCATCCGAGAAACTAACACGAACATCATTTTTGAATAAACGTTATTCATAAAAGAATTGAGAATCTAGGAGTAACGTGGCGCGGGTGTGAGATATACAGAGTGATATCAAAATGTCTGACACCGATCTCGCTACACGCAGTCCGATTTCGCTTTCGAACAAATGTATTTCCAATTTTTTCTACGAGATGTAATAGTGAGTATTTTGCGGGTTCCTCTTCTTATTTTTTACGAGATGCCGCGCGGTATTAGGCCGACATGTGGCTCGGGTTCGGTTATTATTTCAAGGCCTGGTTTACCAGCGTCTTGCTTTATTTGTCTCGTCCTCGGCGAGAACGTGAGCGACTTGCCCGCTAGTTATAAGAATTAGTATTTTCTGCCGTCGCAACAGAATATTACGAGGGCCAAGTTTTTCATAACGATATTGTGTTGGGATACAATTAAGTAGCGGCTTATGTGGCTTACGGAAACTTTACGTGAGAAAACTTACTGGTATAAAAAGGTTATTTATTCGATAAGAGATCGGTACAATATGTCAGATTACAGTCTCATTATAATTCAATAGTACATGACTTCCGTGAGTTTTCAATATAAAATCAGCATGCTATCCGAGCCACGGAGATGGATATACGGTTAACTGATAAATAACCCGCGTTTGGTCCCTTTCATTGGTAATTCAAACACGGCCGGTACCACGATTTATGTACAAATGCGTTCAGTCAAGTCCGCCATATTTATTTTCCCATGTCCTAATGCCACTCTTGAAATATTCATGCGTTGACCGCACCATCTGTCTTGCTGATGTCTCTAACAATAATATCATTGTGATGTTACTTATTTCTGTTATGAGATAATTCGGTTGGATGTTTCTCCTGTGTGTAATTGTTGATGTGTACAAAGATTGATTCAGGCTCTTCGTGGAATTGTTATTTGGCGCTCAGGTAAGTTACGAGTACTTGTTGGAATGTAATTATTGTTGTAACTTCTTTGTCATTAGCTTATCAATTATTATTTTCTTTTGATCATCGAAACCCAATTAAATACTGACTCTATTCTCAAAAATCACTAGTTTATCTTATATATTTATCCAGTACTTCATCCGTAAGAAATGGCATGACTAATCACATTCGCGCATAACACACATTATAAAGACGTCAGCGCTGAGCCAAAACATAATAAAGTCTAACGTATAAATACAGAATCCGATGAAAAGATTTCCACAGTACTAAAAGCATTTGAAGAATCGTATTCAGCGTGAGAGCGCTGGCTTAATTAGTTAGCCGCAATGATGACTTGCATATTGGCTGGAATTAGTTCACTGTTGTTTAGTGCTAATTAGATAATGTTGCTGAAGTAGATCAGGCTTGTTAACTATTATTCTGGAACAGTATAATACAGAGTATGGACAAATTGTGATTTTCCTTGTAATTATGCTGATGACATGAATTCGCTTGCAACAACTGCAATTTAGAATTAGAAATCACATTGTTTTGAAAGGCAAGAGAATAATTAGGGTACTTCTGGTACCGAAAGAATGAAGGGACCTAAATAAAACTTTGTTCTTTTTCCCCAAAATTATGAGTTCTCGGCATATACTTAGGCATTGTTTTGGTGTTGTATTGTAAAGTGGGTTAATATTCAGCATCCGTGCGAAGCACAAATCGAATTAAAAATCAAGGGTCCGCAAAACTTACGGAGGAGCCCAATTCATTCCGAATACCAATTTCATTTCAACCACGGACCTCATTCCGCGAAATTTGGTTGCGAAACGACTGAGACAACAAAGAGAATTAGACCGCGAAGAAAAATAAATGCGGTGAAACAACAGAGCATACAAAATTAGAGAGCGGCGGAGGGAACGCGACGTGCCATGGTGCGGGTGAAGTCACAGAAATATCGCGGATGTCAAACAACATTATTTTTTGGAAGAACATAAAGTTGTAAAATTAATATATTCAAACTTACAAACAGTGGACATTTAAGGAATATCGAAATTAATTTGAGGAAACTTGGGCATAGGACGATCCCTAAGGAACGCCAAACAGAATAATATAACAAAATCTTCCTACCCTAAAAAAATATGGTCTTAATTATTGTGTTTTGGCTTACTCGTGTAACTGTTTGAAGAGGAACTCGACTAGTTTCAACCAATATTAAAGGCTCATGTGTGAATAAATCGAAAAAAACATAAATAATAATTAACGTGTTACTTTTAATGCGATCAAAAGCTTGAAAGAAGTTATGCAGCATTGTTGAAATAAAATGTGTATTATAGTTTAATATGTAAAGATAAATTAATAACAGAAGATATGAAAATATCTCTGCTTTTTATCTGATACATTTGTTTAAGATTCTCTTACTGCAATCGCTTTACGTTTTCAACTTACGTTCTTGAAGATTTGCTGTGTTGATGGAGCGATGTTTAGGTTATAGTAGTTATACCATTTATAACGCAGATTACCAGAATACGGAGGCAACTGAACTCCGAGAAATGTTCCTGAATTTTAATGTATTCAAATAAAATTTATATTCCTCTGTTTTACAATATGGTTAGTACGAAAACATGGATGTGTTAATGTATACAAAAGAAAAAACTTCGCTTTGTCTTTGTTGAGGAGGGTTAAATGTAAAATGAGTTGTTGAAAATGAATTTACGTTTACTACCAGTGATTTTTACTTTTTAGGTGAATAATAACTAATATTATCGTGGTAGTCTGCTTTGGTCAGCAGTAGCCACTCATAGACTGTTGGTGGAGATTTCGAGCATAGTGATTGGTCAATTCGTGTACCGCTAAGCTCCTCTCCGCACCGCTCCGCGTCAGTTGAAACCTTAGGCAGATGTGCACATTATGAAAGCCCTAGTTTACCGGTGCTTTTTCACCAAAGATGTGCTATGTAGCTATGATATGAAGATGTAATAGCTAAGCTGTAAAACTATGTGATGAAGTTATGTAGCTGTGCAAGTAAGATATGCTACGAAGATGCTCCGTCGCAAAGTAGTAATATAATGTATCGATAGTAGGGAAGCCATCCATAGCACATATCCATAGCACGCATCTTTCCATATAAAAACATAGCTTAGCTGAGTCCGTTTCCACCAGAGCTAAGCTATGTGTAATATTGAATATGAGTGGTGGAAGTTGCTGGCGGAAAAGCACGCTTATCCTTTTACAAGACAGTTCAAGGTAAAAAAACACACATAGATTACGTCAAACAATATCCACGTGTAAAAAAAATCAATATCCGTAACAAGTCCGATTTATCTGATTCCGTTTATAGATAACATAAAAACGACATACAATATACATACCTACTAGCTATACGTTTCAACATACAATAAAAATACTTTTCCTTAATCGCATTATATAAGTATATATTATAAGAGAAATATTTATTTCAAAATTATTTTTAGGAAGATACCTACCTACGTAGATAATGGGCAACGCTGAGAGCAACATAAGCGATATATAATTACGTGTACATATCTTTTCCTTGTTTTTCTTAACGCGTTTTTTATGGAGGCCTAATGAAAAGGTCTAGTCGGTAATTCGATTCTGGAGTCCGCGGATGTTTTATGCAGATTCATTTATTACTATGTTTTTTTCGTTTTCTTTTTAAAAAACGTTGCCCCATATTAGGGTGAGTTTACAAATATACAATTTCACATGCATGACACCCAGACAAGAAACAACAATTTGTGGAACACGCTAAGAGTTGTTCCGTGCCGGAATCGAACGCGCTACACATCTCACCAGTCTTTTCATGCTTGTTCGTCGGTTATGGGTACTTTTAATTTGTGTTATAAGTGCAGCAAAAATAATTTAATTCCTACCTCTGTGCCAAAAATTTCAAAACAAGATATCGAAATAGTCGTTACAAACCATAACTCACCACATCTGGTCATAAAGCACATTTCAAAAATTGCACCACGCGATCTTAAATATTCAGAAACTATTCCGAGGACGTTCCTTAGTTCGTAATGTACGGTAAACAAAACAAGTTGGTCCACTGCGCGGGGTATTCTCAAAGAATGTTTATAGCAAAACAATCTAGACATTGTTGATTCCTGGAACGGAAATATTATGAGGCGAATATTCGAGAGTAGCAAAATAAATCTCGATTTAAAACAAAATGCTTTTGGCTGCAAAATTATTACGGACTAAGAATTTTGCATTCCGGAGGATTCAATTGTTTTTTAAATGGTTTCGTCGAACGTTGCCGTCTCTCTGAATTCCAACGTGGAATGTAGTTTTAAAAACCTTAAGGTGATTTTATTAAACTTAAGATAGAGTAGAGAATCTGTTACTTGGTATTTCCTCAATAAAATATAAGAATGTACGATCGTTTCAACAGCATTATGTGCTACGAAATTGTCAGTAAAAAGCAAAGTCATTGAACACATCATACATGCAAAACACACCCTTAAAACGACAATATAACCATTGTATTCCCATAACATCGTAAAGCAATAACAAAGTTCAATTCACTTCATAAACATCGGTATCATTCAAAAAGCCATTACGAAAACCAATACACGATACGTCTCCAACAAAAAGAAAACGTTGAAGGGGCCAACTTTTTCCACTCGAAGCAAATTGATACGAATAACTCGTGAAATATTCCCGGCTGACAAAACGCTTGGACGTAAAAGAATACGGTTGGTAGTCCCCAATGATAGACGACAATAATACCCCGGAAACCTGGTCCCCTCATTATTTATGTTCGCACTTCAACACTCTGAACAATGAGTATTTTTCATGCAAATATTAGAACGGGACCTACAGCAGGCGATTGGCGAGCGATTGAGCGGGAACAACTCGATTACTTAAGTCATTTGCTTTCTATTTTGAACGACGGAGAGATTCGCTCAATTGAGCTAATTGGTGTTGTCGATAAAAGGACGAGGAATCTGTAATATGGTGGGATTTATAGGAAATTACAAGCAACATCGGCATTCTTGATTGTATGAACGAAATGCGAATACAATTCAAAACGTACCATGTCAATTTAAACAATATTTTTTTAAAGTCCGTAAAAATATTTAAATCATTTATCACACTAATAATACAAATGTGAAAATATTTTTTGTTCGTCAACCACGCTTAAACTACCGAACGGATTTTTTAATAAATTTGGTATACAGACAGGATATGAACTATCTTGGGTGATAGGATACTTTTTATCCCACGGGAATGCGGGCATAGCCGCTGGCAGAAGTTAAAAAATCTCACCCTCTTTTCCATGAGACGTAATAATACAAATTGGCAAAAAGAATTCAGAACTACAAACATAATTAATGTGATAGATAATTCATCAATAGAGTTTACTCTTCCTTCCGTATCAGTAGCTATACGATGTTTTAACCACAAAGTTAACTTGTGAAATATTAACAACGCGCTCGGAGTTAAGTTAACAACGAACAACTTTGCTCTATACAGGTTCTTATCGATACACGGAATCAAAGTTGATAGGATACGCGTGTATCGATTAATACACTTGCGAGACTCTCTAGTCACTAAGAGAGGTGGTGGTTCTATGAAAATATTGGGTTCATTACAGTCTTTGGTCTACAACTTATGGTTATAAACCGATTTGACTGTGAATGTTAATGTTTACTTTTAAAAAAATATATTGCTTTTCCGATCTGTAATAAAATATTCTTTACGATCTACGAACTATGATTTCTACCATTTTAGATAATATAGTTTGTCTGTTTGGATCTAAAACATTTGTAATATGGATAAAATACAGTAAATATTGACCTAGTAAATTGACATAAACAGCATTTTTTAACTCAAAATTATACATAAGACGCATAAAATATTGTTTGCCTCACCTCCATGGACCCTACCTTCTCAATCTATTCAAAGTCCAGCAGTACTCACAACTTAAACAAAGTAATTGTAAGGACATTACACTACACAATAAATTACTGTACACAAAACAAACAATACACTTCTAGGAACAATTTTAAAAACAGAACTAAATTCAAAATGATTAATTGAGTGCAGAGCTAAAGGAATAGCTTGTAACTAAAATATTAAAGTCCCGGCTCGAATAAAAGGAGGCTGCCTCAACTGGGTCAGAGAAACTTAATAACATGTAATATGCTGCTAAGCAGCTTTTAATAAATACTGTTTAACTGAAAATTTGCACTCCCTGGGGCACTCGTTAAGGGCATTACTGGATGAGGGAGCGACCTCATACTCGGTTCGTTTAATGATAATTGCTATGACATAATATGGAGGTATCTTGTCCATTGTTTCTTATTTTTAAGTAGTTTCTATTGGGTTTTGATTGGTTTAAGATGGTCTTATAACAGTGGATTTATAAACGTTAGAAGGAAACTCTTTCGATTACACATCGTGTGTCGTCTGAGTACAAACTTAATCACTTATCGACCTGTATATTGTCTCTATTTCTAAGAGGATACGTGGTTATTATACTAGAGAGTGAGAAGGAGCAATAAAGATAACTAACTTAAACGTACCTAAAATAACTAAAGTCAGGACTCAATGTGGACTTCATTCATTGCAGCAGTAGCAATAAAAAGAGAAATAACCTACAAAGCTAAAACGTCCACAGAGACATTCTAAACTTAAAACCTCTAAACATCTTGATCGTTATCCAATAGCATTTCAGTAGCATACAATAAAACGAGAGTGCAAAACAAAACAATATTACGAGGACCATCTCTTCGTCGTCATAAAGAGCTTATCTAAACGACCCTATCACTGGCGAGCGTTACATCTCCATTAAATACACTTACCGAACTCAATAAGGTACGTAACCAATCGCAGGCCATTTCTTTGCAAGTCGCGTATCCACTTAAGGTAAGCGGGCCAATAGTCAGCCATTTCCATTATATCCATTAGGGCCGGCCGCGCGGCCACGATTTGTTTCAGCTGTTGCACACTCTTAGAAACGTTTTAAAGTACATTTCACTTTATTTCATAATTTTGAGTTATATCCGAGCTGAGTGCAATACGAGGTGCAGAAATGTAACGTAAAAATGTTAAATGTAATTTTCTACCGGCTACAAAACTTTCAGACGCTTGTTCGAGCTGAATGCTATTTTTCTATTCTACATTATTTTTTATTATGAACTGTAATTTATTTTAAGTTCAGCGTTTTTTGTGTTCAACGTGTTTCAATTATTCATGGTAATCTCGGGGAGGAGAAAGGCGTACTTATTCGTACTGCATGGGATTATGGTGTCAATCACGATCTTTTTCTTACCTTTTATAATAAGTCAGTAAGATTTTTTTTTTTATGAGACATGTCGGTAATCGAGCAGACGTATTACCTGATGGTAAGCAATCGCCACCACCCATGGACACTTGAAACACCAGAGGCTTTACAAGTGCGTTACCGGCTTTTTGGGAGTTAGGAATTTAAGGGTTGTTGTTCGGGAATGGGGATGGGGAAGATTGGGAAGGGGGAATTGGGCCTCCGGTAACCTCACTCACACAACGAAACACAACGCAAGCGTTGTTTCACGTCGGTTTTCTGTGAGGCCGTGGTATCACTCCGGTCGAGCCGGCCCATTCGTGCCGAAGCATGGCTCTCCCACACTTAAATTTCATAAAGCTCTACTACTTAATAAGCAAGGACCCTCCAGTCTCCATACCTTCATTTCCCCTGAATCTTTCATCTTCTCATGAAGCTATTCTGCAGTACAACGGCGGATGTTGGTCGACATGCAGACTGATTTAAATTTAAACGTGTTTATTGTCATAACTGCTATTATATAGGGGTTGTCACCTGCACAAACGCAAACTGTATTTAGCAGCAGCAATTATGCTAGTTTTTCAGTCTAAAAGGATAATTGTTTTTGACGCTTTTTCAAACAATTACTAGTACGTGAATGGGGAGAGTGTTTTATAGATGTTGTATATAATTTGTATGTCTTTTTTTATTTTTTTAGTATGTACACGACGTCCTTCATGTATTGAAATTATTGGATGTAGAGCTAAACGCTATTAAAGTCCCATACACTGACATTAACTCTTCAATTCGAAGAATTTCATAGCTCAGCAAAAACAACTATAAGTTGTTTTTGAGGACAATAAGTAATCTACTAACACACATCAATACTTTTAGAGTGCTTTTCTACCAGAGATGTGCTATTTAGGTATGGTACGATGATGTAATAGCTAAGCTGTGAAATTGTGTGACTATTTCCACCAATACTAAGCTGTGCACGTAAGATGTGTTATGAAGATGCGCCGCTGCAGCACGTCTCTGGTGAAAAGTATCCTCAGGCCTGCACTAATCGCCAACGCTTATTTTATATCTCAGCAAGAAATTAAATCCCTGACTACTGACTATACCACAACAAAACACCCCAAGAACAATCATCAATACATCAAAATTACTAAAGCGTTAAAATCTATAACCTTCCTAACAGTATCGAAATTGTCTTAAGTGTTCCGATTCTCCGATAGCAGTGATCGTTAACACCACAGGAAACAAGTGACGACCCTTACTACCAACTGAATTATCAATGCTGTGGTGTTTTGCAATCTATTCCATTATGGAGGCCTAAAGCTACCCCGGGGCCCAATTTGCATTATAAATTATTCGCACTGGGATAATGTAATCTACTCCTGTGCGTTTTGATTAAAAAAATAATAATACTCGTATCGATTTCTGTATTGGGATTTCGATTAGTATTTTGATTAATGGTGATGTGGTATTATATCCCTAGAGGGGGTGAGAAGCTGCGGACTATCTAGCGGGTTTACCGGGGCTCCGGCTCGAAAAGCAGGAGAAGGAACGGGGTGGTTTTTAGTCAGTAAGAGTCTGAAACTCCCTCTTGCCTTGCCCAAGGCGGGAGAAGTCATTGGATGATGTTCCCCCCTCAAAAAAAAAGAGGGGGTGAGAACCGAGAACCTACCTGATCGTGGTTGGGTACTCTGAAAGCAAGAGATCGTGCAGTAGTTCTCCGACGAGATCGACTGGCCCTTAAAATTTTACCCTATTGTAAGATACTGGACAGAAACCGCTTGAAGCAGATCATGCACTCCAGATGCAACCCTGATGCTGACCACGACCCTCAGACATGAAGGAACGACGATGGAGATGTGATATTATAATTTTTTTTTATTTGATATTTGCGAATGATAAACAACAAGCTTTGGATACAAGCACGTACGTAATAACAAGCTCTGTAAAGCACAAAATGAAAAGGGTAACAAAGGGTCTGGAACTGGGTTTTACTGTTTGGGTTTTTAAAAACCTTTTCCACGAACTCGTTTTCCATTGTAAGTAGTGTATGGTAGAGCAACGAGCCATCAAAGTGACCAAGTGTGTCAGGATTACCTTTGTCTGGTAAATTTTTAGTATCATTATAACGTCACGCCTTTTATTCCCGAAGGGGTAGGCAGAGGTGCGCATTACCGCACGTAATGCCATTGTACAATGGACACCCACTTTTCACCATTGTACCATGCCATAGGGGCTGAGCCTATTGCCATAAACTAGGTACAATTCCAGGTTGCGTGCTACTATTTAGAAATTTAAAAAAAACCGAAAAAAGCCCAGTAATACCTACTTTGCCCGACCCGGCAATCGAATCTGACACTCCTTGCCGGAAGTCGCACTTGCGACCACTCGACCAATGAGCAGTCTTTTTTACTAATACTAGTCTACTAATGTTAATATCAAATCAGCAATAGAAAAATCATAGAGACAGGGTGTGGGCTGTCTTGGGTGATAGGATACTTTTTATACCACGGGAACGCGGATAAAGCCGTTGGCAGATGCTAGTATAACATAAAATATGAACATAACAAAAACAAACCTGATTGAAGCCCGGCTTACATTATGGTTTAAAACATTTTTTTAATAAAATAAGAATAAGCTGGAGCAGGCAGGTCTATAATGGTCTCATTTCACAAAACATAAAAGTGCACTCTATTGTGCGAGGTAAGCAAATAAGATGGACGCCGGGAGCTATGATCGCCTTATTTTTTCTCTTCGATTTGCTCGTGCATTTAGAAAGAAATAAGATAGTTTTATAAATTTTAAATTTCCGTTAATTTCAGTTAAATAGATCGTTGGAACGGTTCCTAGTTCTAAATCAGAGATTTTCGTTTTTATCGCAGGTTTTAAATGTATTTAAAACTGTTTCCCTTTTTTGTCGTCGAATGGATGCTCCATATTGATTTTGCTCCAAGGTAAGTAGGTATCCGGAGCTGCGGACTACTTAGCGTGTTCCGATCGAGGTGGTTTTTAGTCATTAAGTGTACTATATACTATACTCCTCGCCTCGCCCAAGGTGGTAGAAGTCATTGGCTGATTTTCCCCGTTCAATAAAAAAAGGTAAGTAGGTACCTTTATCAGAATTGAGATGATTTTTAAGCAACATAAAGCTAAATTCCAACAAAACAGTTCCACTTTAATGTCCAAATAATTAAGTAAAATCTGCATAAAATTGAACATTAAAATTGAGAACAATCATCCATTCATACCTATACACGTTTAATTGTAAACAGCTGTAAAGAGATTTATTACAAACGGTTTCAGCGATAAGACACAAACAAAGCTCACGAAAATCGTTCAACGTCTTAAATAGCAGTACAAGGGGCTCTTTCAAATGGTAATTTGATTGTACCCAGTTTGCAGCTTCAAAAGAGTGAAATATTCTTTTCAGGGTCCCGGATGCCGCGAGAGAATTATTAATGGCCAAAGAAACTTTCTCAAAGTTTACATCAGTGCGCAAGTCAGGGAAGATGGCGGTGAACTGGCAATAAAATTTTAATTTTGCATCACACTATAGGGAAATGCATCGCGCTCAGATATGAATCCTAGCTCATAACGTCAGAATATACAGCTAGATTTTTGTCTAGAGCGCCCAGGTAATTCGTGCTTGGAAATTGCTATTGTAAAGGGATTGACTTTTTTCAGATATTTTCTTTCTATTGGATTTTCTTTGTCTTTTTTGCAGTAACGTCCATTTTGAATATCGAATTGAGTTAGATAGATAATGTTTGAATTAATGTTACAAAAATATCACCGGTACCTTTTCCACGTGAGCTATAAAAACATCATACACAATTAAATATGTTATACGAAGCTTTCAATGAAATATTGGTTTTGTAGCATTCATTCGTAGAAAAAGTAATTATTTATTTCAAAACATTTTCCAGGATCTTATACACATCAAAATTACTGAGAAACGTTTTAGATACAATATTGGTTACTGATGCTTTACAAAACATTGGTACCACTGAGAGCAAAGGAAAAAGATCTTCGTAGAAGTAACACATAAACTCTTCATGACAACATAAAGACATGTACATTTAGTACATTTACGATCAAACAGTCTCGTAGCTTCCTAGAATCAGGCTCTTCGGGGAACGTGACGAGACTGGTGAAATTGCATCTCTATTCTCACACATTCCTGTGACATGACGAAGTTGAAGATGATCTCCAGTTATTTACACCATCCACGGTGAATGTATAAAGTTCTGGAGACGGTGACGACGTGAGAACGGTTCCACTGAGTTTCCAAAATTCCCGCGGTTTACTCGCGCAATGTACTTTTTACGACCAACAATAAATTTCTTCTCATCGACTAAAGGAAGGTATTACGCAGAACATTTTTATGAGAAAAATTTGCTGAACGACACCTCGGCGGCTGCCATAGCTGTTATGTTAGGGTGATGCTGTATCTCTTATGTTTTCATTTGGTTTGACGCAGCGCTCTGATACGTACTCGTGTCGTGTATGAGTTTTTGTAGGAACCTTTTGACTGAATTATTTATTTAAAATCGACGAGCGTGAATTTTATTTGAGTTTTTTGTTTTTATGATGAGGTTTGCGGAGGGTTGCGTACTGTGTCTGTCCACCGGAGAGGAGCGAGTTGCGGAGCAGAGCGAGAAAGTAATGCGGAGCGGAGTTGTCTGTGTTTTTCAATATGACTAGGCCGCGAGTACGCGACGAGTATTTCGAGCTCCCGGCGGCGGACGATGTTTAGTTCTACGCGAAATGTCAGTGACAGCAGACATGTTATCGAAAAAGTTAATACGTTATTACCTTACATTGCTTGAGGAAGAAGAGTTGGAGTCAGAAGAAACCGAATTACTTACCGTATACTATTTGAACAATTCTATAAGGAAACATAGATTTTGGTTAAGAAATCATATCATCATTCCCCGCTCCGCTTCCCCGCTCCGTTTCTCCGCTCCGCTGCCTTGCATCCCCGCTCCGCTTACCGGTTTTATATGAATTTTTAAACTAGTTCGCAACTCCCTGTCCACTAAAGAAATGGAGATTTTGTGCAGTCCTATTGGTTAGTTTCTCCGCTCCGCTGCCTCGCTCCGCTCCGGTGGACAGGCAGCCTTAATGAGGTTTGCCGAGGGTTTATTATTTTATTATCCTGGTGACTAAAACATCGTGTTTACTCTATCCATATAACCCCTAGATTACCGGGGTTCCAGCTCGAAGAGCAGGAGTAGGAACGGTGTATTTAGTCAGTAAAAGTCTAACGCTCCTTTTCGCCTCACCCTAGGCGGTAAAAGTCTTTGGAAGATTATAGCCTCTCAAAAATCCATATTGTTCAGTGACTTCACATAAGTATTTTAGTTCGACGAAATAAATCTTCACCTCACTTTAAAATACCTACACTAGATATTGTTCAAATATTCCCACAAAGAAACGAAAAACTTTGATGGAAATTGGAAAAAAATGGGAAAATGTATTTTTTTCTTTTTAACCGGAAAAAACTAGTAGATAGGTTGTAGCAATCGAGTTTCCGTATGTATACATTTCTATAGCTGAACTCCATTCCGATGCAGCCTGCAGCAAGCCTACTTCCGGCTTCAACGCAAAATAAAGCACGAATTTATAAAAAGAAAAATATTCAACTAGTTTTTGAAAAATGTTTTAATGAAATGTAAATTTTTAGAACTAAGTAGTCACTCTTTGTGAATGTCGAATAATACAGTTTATTACAGTTACTTATTCAAACAATCTTTTTGGAAAAATAATTTCACATTTTTTCAAGAAGTTTTATTACCTGTTAAAACCTTCTTAGCAAAAACAATTCAACTTAAACTGTTTTATCATCAAAAAGTTTTTATATATAGACAATATCATTTTTTAATCGTTCACTCACTCACAACCATAACACACAAATGAAACCACCTCTCCTCCCCCAACCAAAATCTAACTCCCATGGAAATACTAAGCACTAAAACTACATTCCCTCCACACTATAGGTTAGTATTTTAGTATCTCAATCTAAACTACAGCCTCAAGTTAGTGTTCTTAATTAAATATTTAACTCTGTTCTAAAATTAAGGCAAAGCAGTCGTATTCTGGAAGTCGATTCGCATCGTTCGCCATACGTTTTCTGACTAACAATAGTTGAGGAGTCGACTCGTCGGTTACAAGTCGAAGAGACATTGGTAGTCAGTAGGTGATCGTCGTATTGCAAAGATGAAGATATGAATTCAGATGCACGTACTGCAAACGAGTTTTGACAGCATTGAAACTCTTAGGTGAATGGCATATAATGTTGTTTATTGTTTCTCTTTGTTGTTGTGAGAGGATAGGGTTGGTGAGAAGTATCTTTGGTGTAAGTAGCAGTGGTAAGAATAAGGTTTTATTTTGAAAAACTGGTAGGTTTCCGTGCAGGAACTCAAATATGGCGTCCATTATCTCTGACCTTCCCAACTCATCAAGTCAAGTAGTAATAAAATTTAACACCTATATTGAAAAATTGAAATAATCCGGAAAAGTGTTTAAGAGCTACACATAAACAAATAGGCCACGTTTGCTCTTTTGATCAAACAGACAAAGTCACGGGTAATAGTTTAGTATTATCATAAACTAACGACTGTCTTCTTCAAAACTAGTAGTCTACGTATCTTCGATAGATAATTATGTATTTGATATTTTTAAATTAAAAGTCAAAACCTACCAGTTAATAGATGTTTCGGTTGCCTTATCGCTCAACAATTTTAATTGAGTCAGTAAAGAATCTTCCGTAAAAAACCTTCGGAACAACTTGTCAAGGACAGACTAAGTTTGTTAATTTTCGTTAAAGCTATCAAATTCGAAAGAGTTGCGATGAGCAACTTCAATCTTTTATTTCGATTTTGAAGGCAAAATGATTTTTTTTTTACCTTTTTAGTTTTAGTGTCGTAATTTTATCTAACGTCCAAAGGCTTTTTGGAATAAGCTGGTATACATTTATACTTTGATTACCTTGTTGGTCAAGTTGTCACAATTGAGATTGCCGAGCAAATGATCCCAGATTAAAATCTCTGGTTTGACAGAATGCGGAATGTTATTTTTACTAGAAAAAATATATTTTAATTATGCCTCAATAAACAAAGAGTAACACGGATGAAATAACCACAAAGATCTTTAGCTATAAAACTAGCGGAAACAACAGACGTTGTCTGTCTACACGTCTTTAATTAGAAAATTTGTCGGATCCAATGAAAAACATTCCAAAATTCAACAACTACTAATAAATTTAAAATTTATTAAAAAAAACATTGTCCAACGGACAAAATTGTTGAATCTAAACCATTCTCAGATCCCCTTAAACACACACAAAAAATTTCATCGAAATCGGTCCAGTCGTTTAAGAGAAGTTCTGTGACATACACACTTAAGAAGAATTATATATATAAAGATAAACAAATACCATTTGTGTCAAAAATCACACATTTACAAGTACGAGTAGGTAGATACATGATCATTAGTGACGCCATATTTATACGAGTATTACATCTCCATTTTCAAAATACGTTTCACGCTTCAAAAGACGGTAACCCCAGCCACAACATTTGTCAGTAAAATAAATACAAAATCTCAATTCCCGTTGGAAATAAATCTGTTTCGGTATTGCCACGTAAAAATTCGTTAAAGATTAAAGGGCAGAAAAATAAACAAGGAGCATTCGAAATTTGAAATGATTTGTTCGTTAAAATTCGTCGATGGTGAGGCGGGAGATAGCGGTGTTATTTCATTCTGTATTTTGAAAATAGAATATAATGTCAGCATTATAGAGAGCGATAAGACACATATTATAATAAAAAAAAACTTCTTTTTAAAAAACAAAATATATTTATCTTTACTATTTTTTCCTATTTAAGTCAATGAAAGCCTTAAAAAAGTTTGCCTGCGTTCATTTGTTAAGTTGAAAAATTAATTGTCATGATTAATTAGGATTGAAAATGAACGCCACTTAAGAATGTAGCCACTTAAAATCTTTAAAAGTTCTTCAATTAATATTATTATCAAATACTTCGAAACATCCCACTCCTAACTATCTACAAAACAACTGATCGATCACACGACTGCATAGTTGACGCGATGATTGGGCAACTGGCTGCTGTGTAACAAGTAGCAAGTTCGATTCCCGCACGGAGTAACTCTTTGTGTGAACCACAAAGTGTTACTCGGGTCTGGATGTCATGTGTATGTGAAATTGTATGTATGTCTGTAAACGCACCCACGATACAGGAGAAGAGAAAATTCAATAATTATGAAAACCTCATCAATTCGTATTGGAGACAAAAAAAAAAACATCAACAACAAACAAAAAAAACACACAACCTGTTAATAATTAATCTGTAGGCACAACGAACGAACATAAAAACGGAATTATCTCGGTCGATTAGTCGGTGATCCCCAGAATAGGTCTCCCAGACCGGCCGGTCGAATGTTTGCCAACTACGGAACTCGGCACTAATTTGTCAACCCTCATTACGCTATCTTACTCGCGTTCCGTGAGATTTTAGTTCCGTTGTTCCGTCCCAACTGTTCCGTTACATTTCAGACCGAGAAAGGTTTTTCGTGTTCGTTCGTTATGATCTAGTTTAGTTTATTTGCGTGACTGTAATGTAGCGTGTATAAAGTGATAATTTATGGCGTATAATATAATGCTACATTGTACATTGTTCTGTTTGTGTACTTGGTACTCGTATTTGGTGCAGTGATTTTGTGATTCTAGTTTGTTATTGTTGGTTTTGGGTTAGGATTTTACGTTTGCGTTTTGGTTGCGTTTTAGAATCGTGCAGTTGGTTATTTAATCAGTTTTAACCGTTGCAAAATTTAAAATATGAGAAAAAAATAAGTAAAATATACATAGGTACATAAATAATCTCACGCCTGTCTCCCTTGAGGGTAGACAGACACAATGGAAACCAAATTACTAATAAGTAGGTAAGTACGCCTTTCATAATATCAGTCAAAACTAATGAAGGACAATCAAATCGATAATATTCAAAGTAACAGATCAGAATTAACACATTAAACGCCATGGAGAGGCAAAAGTGACCGGCACTAGCGGAGGATTTACTTTCAACAGATTTTTATTGGCAGCCAGTCTTAAAGTTAAAGTATTTCGGAAAAATGTCACTACACGTCTTTATACTTACAAAGCTTCACGATATAATATAATATTAATCTAATATTCAAAACATACCAAAAATATATTATGATTATAATCACAGCATTGAACAGGTGAGGTTTAAAACACAGTACTTACAATGTTTGCATGACTTGAACAAAGCCAATGATTGGGTTTCCATTTATTTTTGTTCCGTGCTAGTGCACCATAATTGTTTATCCACCGTTTTGTTATCGCATATAATATAATTGTTAGTATAAACACAATTACAACCGCAGTGTGTTATTCAATCATAAAAACTGGGATTGTTTGTCAAATTTATAACGGTATTATTTAAATACAACAGTATTGTTATATTATACCTGTTATTCGGAGAAAAACGGAATTATTTAATAACAACAGTATAGCAATATTGTACCTGTTATTCGGAGAAACCGTGAGTATTATTTTGAAGTAGTGGATCATACAAAAGAGGATAGCAGTCTAAGAGTACTAGAAAATTCCTAAGATCAAAAAATCCTACGAACTTGAGCGCTTACGAGAAATTGAAGATCACGAGCATTAACGTGTTCTAGAATGGAAACCGCGTCTAAGCAAACGTAGTGTAGGACGCCCTCCAGTTAAGTGGAGTGACGATATTCGGAAGGTGGCTGGGAGTGGTTGGATGCAGTGGCGTGCCATTGTAGAGGCCTATGTCCAGCAGTGGACGAGAACAGGTTGATGATTGAGCATTATGCACTCGACCAACAGTTTAATACAATCTATATAGGTATATTTATACAAGACATGAAACAATATGGCATACATTGGCATCTTTATAAAACTCAGTTCCACATAGCTCTTAAAAAAGTAAAGAAAAAGCCTCTTAACGAAATAAAAGCAAGTATACTCAAAAATGCTCTTAAAATATGAATATAGAAGCCGCATATAAAACTACTGGTTTTAATGTTTGTGCATACTGCTTGCATCTCTGCACTATCAAAATAAGGTTTTGGGTCAATACGTAGGATTGTTTCATCCATTAAAAGATTACGAGGAGGTTATTTTTTAACTGTTATTTCAGTTTGTTATTTTAATCTAGTTTTTGTTCATCTACGTACCAACGTATTGTTCGATCGAGTTACTCGCAAAAAGATCTCGAATTCGTTTCTTGATACAATTGCAAAATTTGCTTTCACCTTTCAGCCCAATAGCAACTTTGGAAATAAATTCAAAGTTGTTCCTGTGTGGTATGTCTTTATTGGTATAAGCCGTAAATGAGCAGGCGGATCACCTGATGGTAAGCAATCGCCGCCGTACTAGGACACCAGAAACACCAGAAGTGGCACAAGTGCGTTGCCGGCCTTTTGGAGGTTAGGAATTTAAGATTTGTTTGGGGATCGGGGATTGGGACAATTGGGAAGGGGGTAATTTGTTCTCCAGTAACCTCACTCCCACGATGGAACACAACACAACGTTGTTTCACGTCGGTTTTCTATGAGGCCATTGTATCACTCCGTCGAACCGGCCGATTCGTGCCGAAGTATGACTCTACACAGGTGTTAATGTCTTGTGAAGATTTGAGACAACTGTTACATCTAGTCAGAAGCTGAAAAAATCCAGGTTCATTAGGTGTGTGTGTTCATGATAAGAGGATGTGCTATCATTTTAACGCGTCAAATAATTCTATTTAAGCACTTTGACACTTTCATCTAGTTAAGAAAAGCCAAAATAAAGAAGTTTAAGCATTATTTATTAAAACAAACTCCGTAGTAGGATTGCTAAGCTCTTATTTCAGGTATTTTTTTATTCAAACACTGGCCATATGCTAGACTTACTGGGTATTTGTTCTCGGAATTCAGTAAAGAGGTTATGTTACCGCTTGCCATATGATGGCGCTAAGTGCTACTGTATTTTAGGTTATATTTTTTGCTTTTCTCAGAATTTAGCTTTATACAGGTACTGACCTAGTTTTGACCTGTGTATGTATATGTTTGTGTGCGATTATCTCGCGTTTGGTTGAACCCATTTTGATGCGGTTTTAGCATAGACTTAAGATAAACTTTTCAGACTTAGGGATATTATCTGATTTTTTTTTTAAATGAATGATATTTTTTTGAGAAATAGGAACCCTGTAGGTACTTTTTAATCCTCAACACATTGTATATGTATGTGCACCACTTCCAAAATACACCTTTATGTTATGTTATTTAGTATCTAGATATACTTAGTAGATACAACCAAACTTTTAATACGGCACATAATTATATTCAATAACCTACATGAATAAAACATTACCTACACGCTGTAGATAGATTAATAATACATAGTTTCACTACAAAATATACATAATATTCCTTTTTATTACGCTTAGAATAATATTCTCAATAAAGGTCGAATTTTCGATTAAAAACCTGCTTACATAAAGTTAGTACAAATGTTTGCCCCAACTTCTGGTATAGGCACGCTTGTATCGACATTAATTAGTTGGCATTTCATATTTTATGTATATTGCTAGAAAAGATCGAGAATGAGAATTTTGAGCTAGTCTGTAACAAAAATATTTTGAATTATATTTTGATTTTTTTAAACATTGCCTCACACTAGGATTTGCTCCTGTGTCGTGAGTGCGTTTTTAAATACACAATATCACATACACATGACACCCAGGCCCGAAAAAACAATTTGCTGATCTCACGAAGAAAGATTCACCGTGTGGGAATCGAACCCGCTACGGCACGGCAGCCACTGCGGCAACCGTCCAGGATATGTAGATGGTAGGGTGTAAATCTTTTATTAATAATTAAATAACATGTATATGTAAACTTGTATGTTTTTAAACGCACCCACGACACAGGCGACAATCCTAGTGTGGGGCAACGTTCATTTACTCACTTACTTACTTAAACAATTCCTTTAGTAACGATTTTGTTCTGAAAACAATTACTAAGGACTGGGTTAAGTAATTATTAAACGACTCTAAGTAAAGCGGTACCTATCTACATCTACATAATTTGAAATAACCCAATAGAATTGCAAGAATCATGTTTTCGTCCAGTGACGTCTCTAAATGTCAAAAGCCAACTGACATAAGGAGAAGCCAAAAGGCTTACCGTGCTCTCAGGGCGGAGTTGGGGATTGGGCTTAAGCCAGCCACCTATCTCAGAAGCCGGACTCTAGACCTTTGCTTCGTTGATTGAACGACTGACTATCTGCAGATAGATGCTAATGGAATGTGTTATTTGAATTTGTAAACAAGTATTACATAACATTAATAATAGGTTAAATGGCTTTCATTTGCTTATTGTATGCATTTTTCTTCTGGTTTTTGTTGCCCCACACTATGATTTCCTCCTGTGTCGTAGATTCCAGACCCGAAACAATAATTTGCGGATCATACAAAGAGTTGTATCATGCAGGAGTTAAGCCCGTTACACGTTGCACGTCAGCCAGTTACCCATTTACTGTATTTTCATCAAGATTAACGGTGAGTATAAAATATCAAAACGAGCTATCACTGAGAATTTTCGAAAAATCCGCCATAACCATATTAACACGTTGTCGGAACAACTGTAGTCGTTGAATACCAGTCTCTTAGTAAAACAACAGCGGCATCCCGTCTGAAACCCTCTTAACCTCTTTTACATTATAGTTTGGTACTAAATATAGGTCAGTAGAAACTAAAGCACGAGTAATACCTAATACATGTTTATTTTCTCAGTACAACGACCCCACCCCATACAAAATATCGTTGAACGTCATAAGTGTCAAAATGAGTAACTGTCACTCAAAGTAATTCCCGTTTGATATTCATGAGAATATTAATTAATGAGACTCGAGTGAGAAATTAAATTAATTAATTTCCTTTGATCTTTTTGTCATTGGATTAAATTTAAAACAAAAGAGCTGCTTTCTGGTAGGCTCACATTAAGATGTAAATTCTAATTCTTTTCGGTTTTAATTTATAAATTTATCGTTTGAATTTATATTTATTTTTTTTGGGAAATTCTCAGTAATTGTACCCGACGTTTGGCAGTGGGTTAACGGACGGACCTATTACACGGACACATAATGTAGTGAAAAGTGGGGTTGTCATTGATTTGAAGGGATTTAAAAACGTAAATTTATATTGCCATACCTTCTGCCAGCGGCTTTGTCATTACACAAAATAAAAAGTCACCTATAACACATTCCAAACTATAATCCACTCCCGTTTCAAATTTCATCGAGATCCTTTCAGCAAACGTTGAGTAACTAACATACACACAAACCTACAAACTCGCAGTAAGTAAGTTTAACATATGTATTAGTGTGCAAGAATTTGAAAACTAAAATAACTAAATGTTGCAACTCATACGTTAAAATATTATAACACAAATATAAAACTTTAAGAAACCAACATTATAACGGAGGTCATTCACATGCATCGTGTTATAACACAATAATTAATAGCACGCGAATGTTTTAAATAATTAATTAAAACGATCACTAATAGGGTCGAGAAGTCTCATGTTATTGTACTATTTATTTATTTAGCTCTTCATGAACATAAAGTTTACACAAGGTGGGCTTAATCCCGTAGGTATTTTCTACCAGCCAAACCTTTGGGCGGAGGCAACCAGACCTAGGCTACCAACGTCACAAGACTGTGTTACCACCACTATAAGTAAGAACTTTTGTTATAAATACTTTAACATCCAATCAAAGTATGACATTTAGATTAAAAAAGGGAACCGTCTTTAATAGTTGAAGTGCGAACCTCCATTATTTAAATCGGTTAGTAGACCTAAAACCTTCTCTTAAGTCTGAAAAATACTATACTGAAAACCGTACCAAATCAGGTTAACTTTGGCTAAGAAATAATCGCGCATAAACATACATACATAACATACAGGTCAAATTGAGAACCTCTTCTTTTGAAGTCGTTTAAAATCTATGTCAATTAAAATAGATATTATTCCTCTAATTATATTACAAACTGTCTAAACTGTTTCAAAGACATACCAATACGAAACAACCCTCTAATTACATTCATACATCATAAACCACATGAACATTCATGTGGTTCAACACGTTATATTTGAATAACGTCCTAACTACTTATGGACCGACGCATCTCTAGTTAGAAAATATCTTAATGAGAGCCGACAAAGTACAGTCAGCACACCTAGTTAGTACGCAGATTAGACAGGTAATACATTAAAGGATGTTTTTAATAATAATTTAATATTGTATGGTCATCAAGATTAAGATTGTGTACCAAAAATCAGATTGATCTCTCGTCATAATGGGCGTGATATTCCAATCACTTTTGGCCCTTACAAACAAACAGATCAAACTAAATTAAACTACCTACTACCGAAGGTGGAAGAAGTATTTGGATGATTTTCCCCCCTTAAAAAAAGCTAAATAAAATCGTTAAATAACAAAGATTCATTTAGTACAGAAACAGTAGCTATTATTATACTTACTTATATAGTTTGTTTACAAAGCCACATACATCTTCTGTAACTATTTGTCGATTCAGTAGTCAACCAATAAATTACTGTCTCAGTACCGAGTCAATAAATATTTTCTAACCTGCATAGTAAATAACCATGCTGACTGTACTAAGGTCTTGGCAAACAACACCTTTTTGCCTTAATCTCTCATTTAATGCACTACACTTTGTAAAAACTTGCCAAGTCTCTCTAATTACGTCCTCATTTAATAATTATGACTTAATTCGTCGGCAAAACGTTTTGACGGAACGTCAAGAGTTATGAAAGGTAAACAAGACTAAATACTTTAAAGTGGGTGAAATGTTGAGCACGTCTGCAAGTTTTACGGCTTCAGTATATTTATACGATTGTTTTAATTTCTCTCCTGGTTTAACAGAGTTTTCGGAGTTATTGTTTATTATTAGAGAAAGTGTTTCTTTTCAGATATTATTCGAATGAATGCCGTAATGATTCATTCACATAATGATATTACGTCTTTTGTATTATTTATTCTTAACAAAAATATTCTAATAGCGAACGTATAGCGACCAGATTGACAATATATAAAGAAGGGCCAAATTTAAAGTGTCCTTAACCGACGAGTATGCATGAAAAGACTGATCACTGTTGATGAAGCGAAAGAGGTATGTAAGATTTGTAGCAATTGGCGTTCAATTGCCTGTGCCTATCCCCATAGGAGGCTATGTAAGTATGTATGTATGAAAAAATATACTAAAAATTTGAAGTAAACTTCACTACTATTTGAACAAATTCAAAACCTAACTCAATTCATAATCAAGAGAGCACATAAAGTGTAGAGGACGCAGATAGTTGTACCTAATAATATAGTAGTGACTTGGTGGGTCTTATCGACCCCGTCCGATGTCGGTCGTGTTTATGATAATTCCCCGCGAACAGTGCGAACTGTCGGTCGGAATTACCGCGGAGGCGTTTACGGGTTTATCCCGGTTCTGGCGCTACATTACGCGAAGTTGTCGGTTGTGTTGCTATAGAGATTATTTTAGAAGTTCTACGATTTTTTTGGGAATAAAAATTTTGTGAATATTATTAGGACATTTAACTGTTGCTCTCGTATTTGGCATTAGAAAAAGGTTTAAAAAAACGTAACAAATGAAGGGCCGAGTACCACTGCATGTTAAAGCGTGTCTTTAAAATATGTTGTCCATGTCCATGGATTTTTAGTTATGTCGTGGGCACAGACATACACATCACACCCAGACCCAGAATAACAATTTGTTTACCTGCATCTAGTCTTTACCCCATAGATATCATTATCGCTTAACAAATTTACGGGTTTTTCCTTTTCACCATATAAAAGTGAAATCGTTACACACAACCGATTTTAGCCTTAATTTACTGAACGTAACTGTGTAATGGCAGACGCAGTATACGTAGCAATACGTATACTCGTGTAATTAATAGGTGGAGTTTGCCTGTGGTGAATGCTCGTTATTAATTTTGTGTTAGTTTTCAGTCACCGACGTTGGTGATTGATGTCATATTGCTTTCCACTTTGAGAATGTGTGACTTTCATAGATATTTGCGACCCCTCTAGAAGGTTGAAGCGAATTTATGATGTAATTGCAGATGGCATTAAATTCCAAATCGTTTGGCAATATTTTGAAATGTGAGAGCGAAACAAAAATAAAGTTTTTAAACTGATATGGTCACTAATAATATCATTAGAACTTAAAACGGGATATTTATAATAAACGTGGTAAATCTACTGTTTTAAGCACTAATAATAAAAAATATAGTTATCATTCTCAAATGTTGTTAACATTATGGAATGCAAATAAATACATGAATATGAATATGAAGTAAAATTAAGAATATCAAGAATCATAAACCATGCTACTTATTTCCATTCCATTAACAAACTATTAACGTAAAATAAACAGTTAAACTTTTTTGCAAATAGATTTTGATGCCAGAAGCAAGGAGCATTTACACGACGACTAGAATTATGGGCAATGCGGCAGTTAGGACACTGGAAGTACCAGGATCCTAGGAATGCCAGGATATCTACTTAATTCGGGCAGCCAAGCGCCGCTCGTCCCATACAATTTATAGACGCGAGGAAACCCCGACGAGAAACGACCTCTTACGTGAGATTCTTGTATTAGATATATTATGTAGTCTAAATATTCTATGTTTAACACATATATTAGCTCACTGAAAGAATATTATATTTTTATATTATATTTAATTATCCCTGTCTAGGTTTCTTGTGTTCGCAATGTTATATAGCTAGCTAGTTTAGAAACATTTTAAACCGACATTTTTTTCTATACGATGTTGCTCATCGTTACACAGCTATAAACGGAATCCCAAAGCCTTTGTTAAAAATACGTTAATTCTAATATTACTTGCAACGAGTATTTAATACCATACGATGTTCTATTAATAAAATACGTATTCCGGATCTACATTTGATTCACAATATTTTGCTTGATAATAAACCTCTTAGTACCAAAACTCTGCGACAGCTACACTTTCCTTGGCAACTCCCTTCATAACACCGTTTTTAGGTACGATTATATCAAAATAATCAGATTTGAATTCTATTTCCAACCCCATAAGATTTACTTTGAGATTAAAGATCTGAACACAATGGCATTGTGTCCAAACTCTCACACCCAGATACGAGGTATATGGCTATATGGCGTATTGGCAAACGCGTAAACTCCGGGTCGTGCCGCACAACCCAATCCTTTTTACGTTTTTAGATAATGTGATTAAAGTAAATCAACCAATTCCAATAAGTGGCTGAATGTAGTCGGTACTAAATCTACATATTTTATTTCTCTCCTCTTGGACAATAAATTCGCAAGAACGAGCGAAGAAAGGCATAATATTGATGTAAATAACTTTATTGGAGTCTTGTTCATGTTTCGGCATTTTATTGCGAATAAATTTCTATCACTTAGACACTGCAGCTGGTTTTCGCAACGTAATAGTTTCTATTGCAATGCAGGGGAAATAAACATTAGTAGGTTGTAGAGTATAGCTTTTTAGTCGATTTTGTCGAATTGTGACATCGTTAAATTGAAATAATACAAATGAATTTAGTGATGACTTACCGTACGTGTTATAAAATGTAACTCTTCATCGCTTTTGTACAAAAAAAAATACAAAACACTCTCTGAAATATAGGTATTCTATTACATTTATTTTTTATTTAAGGAAATGTTGCCTCACACTAGGGTTTCTCCTGTGTCGTGTGTGAGTTTACAAACATACAAGTTCACACAAAGTGTTTCTCCGTGCGTGAATCCGCTACACGTTGCACAGCAGCCAGTTGCCTAGCCACCGCGCCAACCGTGCAGTCATATTTCTTAACATGGTAAATATCCCGTCTCAAGTTCTAATGATAGAGTCATATTTCTAGAAAATATTTCAAAAGTACCTATTATATTCATATGGTGCAATCCAATAACAGATTAAAATATGTCAGGACTCCTTACAGACAACAAGCCAACAAACGGCGCACAATAAATAACCTGACAACAAATACACTAGCTTCCAAATAAGGTGCTTACTAAGAATTCTTTGGAAATATCCTAGACTTTCCGAATTTGTTGTTTTAGAAGAATTTTCTTGGCAATGTATCAGAAATTGGTGTTACTGTAGCTCCTATGTTTGAAAACGGAGAAGCTAGCATTTTAACTTTGATGTCGTTTAGAGCACGTTCAGGAGAATCGAACTGCACAAACAGGGAAAATGTGTGAGCCTTAGTAGTTGGTAGTTGGTAGTAGCCGGTCCACAGTTTTTTGGGAAAATGTACCGGAATTTTTCTTTGTAGAGAATTTTTGTTCATTTAGCTGCAATGTTAGTTGGGGCTTTTAGTTGATTTCTTTACAACAGACATGTTCAAAACAAAGATGCTTTTTTGGTTTCGCTTCGTGTGGCATCGAAAAAGTAGGAACAGGATATCCGTAGTTCTTATTGGTGAATGTCAAACGAAACAATTTTAGAACAGCGAAGTAATTACCAGCAGTACTATTGAATAGACTGCCTTGTTGGTCGAGAGTGCAATTGCCGAACAAGGGGTCTCCGGTTCGATTCCCGGGTCGGGCTAAGTATTACTGGTTTTGAGATAATTTCTCAGAAGTAGCACGGAGTCTAGAATTGTGCCCAGTATATGACAATAGTAGTCTCGTCCCTTACTTCACCATTTGTGTTATAAATCCCAACTTACCTGGTGTACATTGTATAGCGGCTTTACGTGCCGTAAAGTGCATGCTTTCGGGGATAAAAGGCGTGACGTTGCATTGCATATATTACTATTTAATAGAAGACTAACTGTCTATAATTTTGTCGTAGTACATATGTATAAACATACTAAGACAAAACTTAAAAGTATGTATGATCTTTAACAACAAACCCATCTCCTTTAATGACCTAACAATACTTACCCTCAACACAGTTCATAACAACTCTAAAAGCAAAACATATCGTTATAAAAACATAGTTTTATTTGCTGTAGCGCCAGTAATTAGTGATGTGGTAACTGTTGCAGCAAACCCACACTGTTGAATACTATGCAGTAAAAGTATTACAATGATTAATTAGCTCACACGGGATTAAACATGACTGATTACCATGTACTCTAGCGGTTTTTAATTTATTTTTAAATTTGAAATTCATTATGCTTTAGTGTGTCGCTTTTGTTTGCTTTTTAGATTTTTTTATTTGATTTAGGACTTGTTTCACAATGTCTGGATAGCCGCTATGTATTAGAAAACTTTGAATTAAGAACGTTATTTGTATGCACTATCTGTCACATAAGTTTACGCACATTTATATGTGACGAAACAGGCGTTCGATCTATCTGATACACAGTTTTGTCACTTAGATATTTCTTTCCTGACTAGCTTCTGCCAGCGGCTTCACTGTTCTCGTAGGATAAAAAGTGTCATATGTGCTATTACTATTTTTGTTTTCAAAAAGCAGGAGTAGTAACGAGGTGATAGTCAGTAAGAGTCTAATAGTCCTTCTCGTCTCACCCAAGGCGGGAGAAATCATTGGTTGATTTACACGCTCAAAAGAAAACAAAGAATAAATAGCTCTATGTTATATCCCGACAATTCAGGCTGAATACAGGAAGCGACTTCAAATGTCTTTTCTCGAAATGGCAACAAACATAACTAACTGAAAAACTGTTTCGCTGAAAATCTTTTAAACGTTTGCATTTTATTTTCAATAAAAACAACGGTTTATTCACGTAAATATTCTGAGCAAAGCTCAACTAGCTTCGAGTCACTGCAGCAACTAGCTTCTAGTCTCACTACTGCAGTAGGCTGCGTGACGTCTGTCGCCGCGTCCGCACACGCTGCTCATGAAGAAGCTCTAACAATGTCAAATCAAAAACCCCAAACACATACCTTACCCAATTATTAAACACGTTACTCGTTTACGTCAAAGTTAAATTCAATATTATTATTTATGATTTTTCTTATAATATTGAAAAAAGAGATACAAAAAACATAAAATGTACTTTACCATAAATAGAATAAGGTGCAAATATCCCCGTGACCACCGCTTGATGGTGGGTCACGTATGTATTTCAGTAATTGAAACTTTTAATGAATCCTCGAACGTAGGGAGCCCTTTTCCCGTAATTTGATATTTGTTTTGGCTCCACTCCGAACTTAAAGTGGATATATATGTTAACAGACATCAAATGTTGATGAATATACTTTATTTTATATATGCTCTGACCTAAATATTGCTAATGGAAATAAACACTTGAATATAAATATTTAAAGATTGTTTTTCTATAGCACTTAACTACCAGGTACCCATATCTCTAAGCCATTTTATATTTTACTTACAAATATTTCACAAAATGTTACAAGTTTAATTAATTAGTGTGACGTGCCAGATAAAGACATGTGCCTCATTATACCACCATGAAGGATCTGTATTCATCGCCTCCCCGCCACTTAACGAGCTTGCCTTCCATAAATTCAGCAAATCCCGCTGAATCCCACAAAGCGCCGCGGGAAAGCTTCAGACAACGTTTCGTCACTCGACCGTGATTGTGACTACAATTTGATGAATTGCTTCACTTTTCACTCCTTTTCTTCATACAAATAAGTGCAAAGGAAAATCAACCTAAAAACTGTATGCTAAAGTTCAAAATTGACAAGCTTTTTTTGCTATTTAAGTTCGTCTGTGACGGTGTCTCGAGACATTCCTATAACCCGGTGGTTTTGAAGACGTCGCGTTGGCTGCAGTGTCTAAACTAATTAAATGTCGGTCCGACCTTTACAAGATCATACGCTGGATTTCTTGGCCTCTCACTGAGGAGCTGAGGTCGGAAACTTTTCAGATTTAACATGGCTCTTACTTAGTGAGGTCAGTTAGCCAGTAATGCGGGGTTTATTAGTGTTAATTGTTCATAACTATTAGACTTGGCACAGCTTTGTAGAAAACTGTTGTTAGCAACTTTTTTATTACATAGAGCTGAAGTGTGGAGAGCTAACGTGGCCTTGTGAGGCTCTGAAGTTGATTAGTAATTAGTTTTGTGCTACGTGCTGTATATTTTATGTCAATAACGTTTTTGCTTTTTTATATGCTACTATATTGGTAACAAAGTCCATGTTTGGTATAATGATAAGTATTCTGGAACATGTACATTGTACAATTTATGGATGGATAGATATGGACCACAGTTTTTTGTTGAAATTGTGGCCGACAGATGAATGCTTAAAATGTCGTAGAAGTTCCATTAAAAACGTTATTATCGTGTTAATAAATCGTTAATTGATAATTTCGACTTGAGGTTATTCAAAATCTGCAATGTTTTTTTTTAATGTTAGTGCAATGTTTTGTGTTTAATGTATTTCCTCATTTTAGAGTATCACTAAAGAGTAACTACATTAAGACCATATTAAAAATTAAGCAATTAGGAATATTAAAGTGCACACTTTTCTTCTACTATTCACTATCTTTTCTAGACCTGACACAAAACTCCACGACCCACAATTACGAACCATTTATCAAAATCTTCCCCTTGTTCAAGACCCAAAAAAGTACCCAAGAGCATATTAACGCTGCCCTAACTAACTTTGAACTTTACCACGTGGGAATTAAGACTACAGTTGTTTAATTAGAACCTAGTTTCGACCCCACGTCTACCGTGGCTAAGTTTTGAAGCCCTATACTTAGGTAAACATATGAAACTAAGATGAACCACTTTTAGTTTAGTCTAAGTTGAGGCTATCATAATTAATATACGAGTAGTTTTAATCTAAAATTAGTGTTCATGTTTATAAGGTCTTAATTACTTCATCGTGGTATAAGTTCTCTAGAAGTGCTTAACTATATTCAACCGATATATGCCACCTCATTATCAAATTTATGCCTCCATACTAAGAGGGAATTTAACATCATCCCCAAGTTTGGCGAAAGAGTTGTAGATCACAGTTGAACTTCTAAAAATTTTAAAGATACTGCTTCTGTCCTTTGTCGTAATGTATGAGATAAACATGGCCCATATCTTACTTAATCACTTAAAAAATATTGTAAAAATAAACATTAAAATAAAGTGTAAAGCTTGCTCTGCAAACACGCCTTTAATTAAAGGAAAACGGACTAAAAACTACAAACCAATTCACAATATCATCAACTAAAAAAAACTGTAACGTAGAAACTAAACTAATAAAATACAGACACTAATTCATTCAAATTTGAATCATTTAAAACATTTAGCAACACTTGAGAGTTTAATTATAACATTCTATAAAAAAATATATTCATTTAAAACACACCTAAAATGTAATAAAACACTCTAACTCGTAGTTTTCAACAGCCGTAGGTACTAGGTACCTCTGGAAATCGTAATTCAACATCGTCGCCATCGTAACTCGAAATCCGAGAATGTTACGGACATCCGCATTCATAGTCACGACCACGACCGTTTGAGATCTGTATTTGCATCCGCATTGAAGTTTGCGGATCTGTGCCGCTGGCGGATGTTTTAAGTTGCAATTTGAATTAATATATTTCTGTTAGATTCTGTGCTACATATGTTTGTTTCTAGTGGTAGTGCTAGAGTGTGTCTCTCGGAGGAAAGGTGGAGTCGCTTAGAATTATTTTGTGGGAGACATATTTGATTATTCATTACCATAGTGGTCACCATAAGTTTAAAAGCTAACCTATAGTTGGACTTTTTATGGTAAATGAGCAGATGGATGACCTGATAGTACGCGATTGCCGCCGCCCATGGATACTCAAAACACCAGACCACACCAGAGGCGTTACAAGTGCGTTGCCATTGTTTTGGGGTTAGGAATTTTAGGGTTGTTGAAAAATCTGGGATAGGGAAAATTGGGAAGAGGGTAGTTGGGCCTCCAGTATGAGTAAATACAACGAAACACAAGCGAGCGTTGTTTCACGCTAGTTTTCTGTGAATCCGTGGTATCACTCCGGTTTAGCCGACCTATTCGTGTCGAAGCATGACTCCCCGCACTTTGCTCTTTATTATACTACTACTGTTCATATTATGAAGATAATATTGACAATAGTTGATTAATTTACTGAAATTAATCTTTTCCAAAGCATAAATAGCAAAAGAAACTCTACCAGAACACTTCTGCTCATAACATCCAAGGATAGAAAACATATCATGTCTGCTACACATTCACAACTGACCACATTTACATAAATTACCTAAATGACCTAGACTAGTAACTCTAAACAGTAGTTAACAAACAGTATATTTGTGTAACCTTGTGAAACATATAAAAATCTTCAGGCATCGTCCGTTAAATGTCTACACGGCCGTATTATCCTACCTAAGCGAAGTTTTTAATGACCTCCCCTGGGCGGCATAGGGTTACCGCACGGCGTGGTTATGAGACAAAACTCATTAATGTTCAACCCTTTTTTATGGACACAAAGGATATTAATACATATTTGAGAACAACTAGCTATTTTGTACGAAAGATTTTAACGGCAGTTCTCTAGTCGCTAGGGACTCACTCTATATCTTTAGTTTTTGAGGTCGGGATAGTTTGTGAAATGTATTGAATTATGATCATGGCGTTTTGTACTCGTTTGGTTACTTTCCTTGGGAATCTATACTCTGTGCTTAGTATTATACCTTGAATTATGTACGTTATAAAATATTCTGCTTTGTACTATAAGCACTAACATAATAGTGACTAATGAGAATTTGCTTTTGTTATAGTTTTTATTTAAAACGAAAATATAACTAAATGGGATCAAACTAATATTTCCGTATCGAAATAATATACGATCAAATATCACCAACCCGTACTATGTAGCAGTATATGGGAGCCTGGATATCCTGAAGTAGCCTCACGTTGAAATCATCGATAAGTCTCACGGCGCTTCTTTCACTTTGAGATGTATTACAGTGATAAAAGGCTCTTAAGAGATTATAAGTGGAATTTGAGTACTCGAGGATAATCTGCCCGCAGCCTTCCTTCACCAAAGTGTGATGTAAGACGTTCACAATCCACAAAAATGACGTCATAATCTAGACACAGACGAATAACTCACTCGTAAAACCCTCAACACAAACACAAGACAACGAATTCAATTAAAACAAAGCTTTATAGCCTCTGTATAGAACTTGAATTTATTTACAAGCACAAACAATAAACAAAGATATTAAATTAAGTACCAACACAGCTGCAAGTACTACGTAACGTTGTATAAATGTAGGAATAACATAGTAACAAAAGCCCAGTGAAATAATAAAGAAAGTTGCCAAGAAATGCCTTCGAACGGTGAAATTCAAACCCAGAAAATGGAATGCAAATATTGAAATCGGTAACAGTGGTGCAGAAGCTTTTTATGCGGCATCACGCTCAAACTAAAATAGCTGCTTGTTTTACTGAAAGTATAGCCTACTAAGCTCATTATTGCAAAGTAGGGGGCTTGAGACCCCATTTGAAAAGGAGTTTCCAGCTTTTATTTAGGCGCTCTTTGCTCAAGTAGGTCTTAATGTGAGGATCTCGTGGTTAAGTAACGCGCGGATTGCTTTATATTTTGCGCTTGTCACTGGAACTATGAATGGTTCATCATTCATGTTGGAATTTGAATATAGAATGTCAACCCATTTAACAAGAAGATTTTTTATGGAACTACTGTACTGTACTCTGGTAACCGAGCAGACGTATCACCTGATGGTAAGCAAACACCAGAGGTGTTACAAGTGCGTTGCCGGCCTTTAGGGGGTACGGAATTTAAGGATTTTTGGGGAATCGGGGAATGAAAAGATTGCGTCATTAGAATGCACGTTTGCTATATTATCTAAAATCACTAACTACTTGTATCAGGCTGAAAAAGACAGATATTCATGGCACAAAATTAATACTACCACTAATCACATTTACAACCAGGCTTCAAGTATAAAATCAATGAGTTAGCTCTTTACTCGTATACTTAGATATCCTGACTACACACAGGTCTCATATAATGGGTTCATTACCGATAGACGCATGAAAGCATTCGAGGGGAAACCAATACACGGCATTAATCTATTAACTGCTCTATTGCTGATTTATAGATATCGAGAACTTTAGCATTTTTTTTATGAAAAGGGTATTTATTATAAGTATATAAGGAGCCTTAAAGTATCTGCAATGGCTTTCATGGGAGATAGTGTTGTGTTTGAAGATTACAATAGTAAATATCAATTTTTCATTTGAGACTTTTTTTTGCATATTCAAAGTACGTATAAGTTTGTTATGAAAGAGCTTTCTCTTTCCCTGTCTCTGTCGCTTTAACAGAATACAATTGCTATCAATTGTTTTCATTGACGAAATATCGCATCGTGCGTATTTGTGAACCTTGCTACGTTGTTTTTTTATGTTGTTATTTGTGTACGATTGCTACGAGACTGTCCATGCTACGAAGTTCGTAGTGCTACGCCGTAGCGCGCTCAATCTGGCAATAGAAATATTCCCTAGTTTTAAATAGAATATGACTGTGATTTTGCAAATAGATCGAACAATTTTTAATTTTATTCATATAAACTTAAGTATAATAATGGTGTATGTTAGATAGTTGACGTGTTATGGTTGATATGATGATCAGATCAGATGATGATGTACATATAAATATCATGGTGGTTCGGCGGTTTACCTCCGCCACTTTCCATACACAAGAGTGCGGTTTCAAACCTGCCAACTGCCAGTACCAATGTGACTCGTTCCGAATTATATTATTATGTACTTTCTAAGATTATTTAGACACCACTGCCAAACGGCGAAGGAAAACATCGTGCCAACCCCCATTAAGTAAGCGTGGTGATTAATGCTCTTCTGCATGCGAGGCGAGGCCTTTGGTCAGCAGTGGCCACTGATATGTGTGATACGAAAGAAAAATAAATGCACAAATAATTATATTTTATGTCATTGAGTAAACAAGACGTAGTCGTTGAGACAACATAAAGAGGGCTAGTTACTGTTAATAAAGTGTTTATAGCCGGGTTCGTATCGCGTGTCGTGTGCTATGATGCCTCCCTAGAGGTCCGTGACACACTGCGCACTGGTGTCTTGTAGTGCTAATTTTTATTACGTTTTGATATGAGATTTTGTGAAGGATTAGCTTGAGAGTGAGTTGTATTGTGATTGAATTTTTTTTAGTGGTGTTCACTTAAAATTACGACATGTTATTTTTTTAATTTATTAATTGATAGATATTATTTTTTTGTACTATTCCATTAATTATCACTGCCTCGTTGACCGAGTGGTCGAAAGTACAAATGCCGGACAAGGATTCGATTCCCAGTTTGGGTAAAGAATTACTGGGCTTTTTTTCAGTTTTTCGAAAAAAATCACGGTACGTGCCGTAATGTGCACCTCTGCCTACCCCTATGGGTATAAAAGGCGTGACGTTGTTGTCCGTTAATTATTTAATTTTAGTTAAATACTCAGACACTTAAACACTATGGTTTATACTTTATTCACTGTCGTTTAGTAAATATACTATAATAAACAATTTACTATTTCGAACACAGAAATCGAACAAAGTTTCAGAAGTCATCATCCCAACCACTAATCCAAACAAAACAATAAATAATAATCTGCAAGCACCCTTTATGTATAACTAACTAGTTAAAATACACAAATTCAATATCGGCCGGTCCTCATACGTCTCATCTATTCATGTATTCAGCAAAATATTTGAAATGGGTCATATTCGATTCGGCATGAATGAACTCTCGAATAATCGAATATGAAGGCTGTATTAACAAACTCCATGCGAATACTCGTATATAATCGAAATAGTTGTACATGTTATTGACTTAGCTATTTCCAAATTAGCTAAGTACTTTTGGAATGAAATTTCGTGTTTGGGTTATGTAATAGATAATATTAATATTGGTTGTAAATAAATGCCTCGTTGGTCGAGTGGTCGCAAGTGCGACTGCCGGACAAGGGATCTCGGGTTCGATTTCCGGGTCGGGCGAAGTATTGCTGGGCATTTTTCGGGTTTTCGAAAATTTCTCAGTAGTAGTACGGAGTCTGGAAACGTGCCCAGTATATGGCAATAGGGTCACCCCTGGGACTGGACACCACCTGGGACTTATAAATTACGAAATTGGGTTACATTTTGAGCACTATTCCTAAATGCAACATCTTTAATTTACTAAATGCAAGTTGACGTTGTCATATGGTTGCAATAAATTCCTCGAAATGTGAAGCACTTACCTAGCGCCACGGAGTATTGAATGTCAGGGAGCGAGTTCAATTTATTTAATAAACGTAAATGTAGTTAAAATCTATTGACTGTTTTAGATTTTTCACAAACTTTCCCCATTATAAAAGTAGGTACACGATTTGTTCAAATTGAAATTCGTGATTTGCTTTCCCTTATCTAGTATAAATTGTAAAATAATATATCGACACCAGCAATTTATACTGCGCTAACTCAAAAAGCGTACTTTACAGTAGAGGCGTTTAAAGGGAAAAACGTGATAACTTTTACATTAATTAAGATACTTTTTTGAAATTTGGTATGCTTAATATTTAATTTATTCAGTGTAATATCTCATATTTATATTTTCTTAATTATTTCTATTTTTTGATTTTGCGCAAGTTAGCCGTATATAAACGTAATTCATCAAAAAAAAATTACATCTTATATACGTCTAACTTATGTTAGCGTAGTGTAGTACGGGACGTCGTAGTGCATGATCAATCATCTGATGCATATTTCAATATTTTATAAAGAACATGTACTTACTCACAAAAAGAATAGTCAACGTACCATTAATAAACTAATTAATACATTAACACATAAGTATTTACTATGTAAAAGTCGCTAAGTCGTTCATTTTACAAACGAACAAGTATACACACGAACGCACTAAACTACGCTAACTATGAGTTAGTGCAGTGTTGCACGGACTTTGACCAAAGTGATCCTCGCGCACACTCCGCTAATAATAGTTGGCGTAATATAAATCGAGTGATTTCAAAAAGTACCTTTACTTAGCGTTTTATAAGATTTGTAACTTTCTTATTTTTGCATATTTCTTCTCAATTTTTTTATGACGTATGTAAACACACATTTTAAGCAACTTGGCATAAAAAAGTTTTTTCCAAATTTCGAGTTAGCGTAGTATAAATTGCTGGTGTCGATATGGGTAACAATTAATTAATTACGCAATTATACTTTTTTTAGTCAAAAAAATTAATAAATAACGTAAATGTTTGTTATGTAAAACTCATCACCCTCAACACTTATTTAAAAGAAAATCTACGTGAAAATCGAACTCAAACTACACATCGCAATTGCTCAACATACAGTAAATGCACTAACTAAAGATATTGAACCTACACAGTAATATTTTAGAAGCAGTCACACATTCCGATTCCGTTTTCATACGTTCAATGGCGTGTGGCGACATCTATCAGAAACTCGAACGATTTAACTGACAACACGTAATTTCTTAACTGTAAGAAATGCGAAGTCAGTTACTTTCGTTTAACTAGTACCTATATTAGTTTTTAAACTGACATGTTCATTAGTGTTAATGTGCGAGAGATCGTTCGGCGCTCTGATTGGCCGGTGCGAATAAACCAACCAATCAGAGCGCCGAACGCAGTCTCGTTTCGATTACTTTAAACGTAAACCAAACTTATACTAAGCCTACAGAATCGCATAACTCTTCCAAAACAAAATCATTCCCAATCTTTATGTCCCATTGAATCATGTTTATTTGGAGAAGCGAAATAAATGCGAACAAAAGGAAATAAATAGCCAACACCAACATCAGCGAGAACATATTCCACCAATTAATTTCTCGGTCCATTTAAAATACGGTAGCCGAAACCGTGAAACGATATGAGCTACAAATTCGGTCCCGTGTCTGAAAAACCAGCACATGTCTACCAGATTTATACATAGCGTCTAAAAGAAAATGTCTTTTGCGACGAACGCTTTTATTGAAATTGGCCGTATTACCATAATAATATTAGAGGGATTGGCAGCTATCGGCGAAGTGTAAAATCTCAGTATACCGCCCAATGTTCTCGCATCCGAATATCGTAATCTACATATATTTCTCTACCCATGCCATTATGGGGATTCAATTACCCAGTCTTTTATTTTTCAAGCTTCTTTATTCTTATTGGGGTTACTACTGAATGGTAATGGATATCGTCAGCGTCTTCAGGGTTAAACCCCTCTCCCGGAATAGCATTAGGTCCATACTAAGATAAACTTTTTATTACACGTTTTTATTTAATTCGCTCTGTGTTTGTATTCGGGCCGGGTCCTAATCAATGTAGTGCGCATTATTGGAACAAGCTGGCCGGATTCCGTGCAATGTGTTCGCAGTTCCATTTGTATTGCTTGAAACTATTACGAAATATTTTTCGGCCTTATTTAGAAGCCGTGTTTGGCAACAACTTCGAAGCGTTTCGACAACTGTTCGATTTTGTAGTATTGCCAATTTTTAATCAAAGTCTAAAAACAAATCCAATTTTGAAATTGTGTTAGTGTCGATGGAAAATAAACAAGCAATATGAACTGGTACGTATGAATAGAAATCCATCTAACAAATTAATCGGAATCGCAATTGCAAAGCACCAAGGATCTAGTTTTGATTCCCGGTTAGAGTTAAGCAATTGTTAATAACACTACGATCACATTTTGTACTTGTATTACTCGTAAACACATATTAAGTCGAATTATGTACACAGGCACATATATTTGTTATAAACATCAAGTCACCGCGTCAAATTAAACATATGCGTATACATTTCTACACATCTGCGCCTTTAGGGAAAATAAGCTTAATTTTATGTAAGGATAACTATGTTATGACACCCTACCGCCAACCATAGTAATGTATTATATCAACACATATTTCGTGGAAACAAGATATAGTATATTTAACAGCCTATACAATACATGTATGTAAGGTATATCATTGTAAATGAAAACATATGCATTTTAATCTAATAGATAAAATAATGTTAAACGAGGATTATTTTGTAGTAATTATTATTAATAATATGTACATGATCTAAAACACAACATATTGTAATGATATTTTATAAAAAGAGTTTATTTCCTTCTACATACTAGAACTGTTACAATTGCCATATACACGACTCTCTAAGTTATCGTGACTTTTAACAACGGATTAGGTAAGAAAAGGGGCAATCTTTCAGCCACAACACAACGGCGGCCATTTTGTATGTTTCAAACCAAAACTACAAAGGGTCGCGAGAAATCGCTGTTCATTTATAAAACGCTCCAACAATGCGCGTACAGTGATACACACTCAATTTCTTTCAACACACAAAAAGAAATAATACAATTAAGACATCACATCACATAACGTCTAATGGAACGCGTTACGTTTCCAAAGAGAAATCTTACAATGCTGTGCAACAATCCCTGTCGCATTGTGAGCGTATTTCACGTCAAGGGCCGAGCGTACACGTCACTCGCCCTACAACCCTCCATTACTCATAACCAACCGAAAAGGATCCCGGAAGAGAAAAAGAATAAACACAAGTTACAAGTGAACAAATGGCAACACTTTACGTGTCTCACAACTTAAACGTCCTCCGAGAAATGGTATACTATGTAATGCTGCCATCTGTCTCTTGTTAATGCGATATTATATCTTCCCTTTCGGAAAAACTGAGACGACTCGTACGTTACTTAGCAAACGGGGACGTGTGCGGAACGGTAAGATTAATGTCCGCGCCACGGACTGGCCCCTGTCTAGGATTTTCTAGTTCTCCGAGCCGCTTTTATTTTAGGAATTTTTCAATTTGCCCCTTGAGAGAATACGAGTTACGAATGGGTTATTCGTTGTTGCTATATCAAAGTTTTATTTTTAAACAGTGGCTGCACGCATCAGGAATAGAACGGTCTGATTTCGTTTAGCTGAGATTTAGCTAAAGTCGGATTGTCAAAGCCAGAGGCAGCTTTGATAAATTATTTTATTCGGTCAAAAGTCCGGAGCTAGGGATTCGGATTGGAAACCCGTGTTTCACTTTACTTGGATTTATCTTTCAAGTATTTTGGGCAAACCTTAATAAAGTTGAATCAGCGTCGAGCGTAGTGACATACGATGCATTTGTAATAGAATTTAAAGTTTTAGTTGCGTGTGAATAGAGTTTGTATTCGCAAATACTAATTTTGCAACAACCTTATAACAAAGACTGCAATGACCTGTATGACCATTTGAAGTTATTGATAGTAATAATATTCCAATATACAACAATAGCTGTCGATTGAAATGGTAATACTGCCATTGTATTTGGTATATTCTGAATCATTATCTTGTCTGTTTGAGTCACAACCACCGTCTTTACTTAGAAACTGAATAAAATAGTACCTATTTAGCAATAAGTCGTAAGATAATACTATATTGGGATTGGCAATTGGCAGCAGTCTTTAGTAATTGGCTCAAACTCATTATATACCTAATATATGTCTAAAAACACCAATGTAATGGAAACTGCAAACATGGTATAGGAAATATTTTATAGATTTTCTATAAATAAAGGCATTTCTATACAATTTGTGTAATGTACACCCACTTCAAAATGTAAAACTAACTCCGAAACAACGTCCATAAATAATAAAATTTCACATTTTTACTTGGACAATTCATCCAATCCAGTCTCGAAACTATTAATCAACGTAAGAACCCTTGTACTCGTACAGGCTACAGCGGGCTATTATTTAAAGCCACAAACTGCAACTTTTAATAAAGACTAAGGCGCGAATCCATCAAAAAGATTACTCATTCCTAGTCAATACCTCACCAGGTCCAAGAGAGCAACAAACGAAAAACAGTAGAGAATTCCACCGTAGCGAACGTCAGATATCTTTTGTGTTTCTTTACAATTAAGTGGTGCAGCTGGAATAGTGGAGTTTGCTCGTTACGTCGCTGCAGGACGGCGTGCACAGAATGCAAACATAACTTTGTCTGAAGACTGTCCGGCACCGTGACAAAGGAACAATGGCTGACCCGGATATTTGAAGGAAAGGAGGGAAAGTCGAATTTTTTGGGAAGCTCACTTGTTTCGGTTCTGGGTCTTGCGTTTAGTAGGTTTTTTGTGATATATTTTTAAGAGGTTTTCATTCTAATGTTAATGTAAACTGCTCGTTATACTTGTAAGTATAATGGCATTAAATCTTCCGCGGTTTGCTTTTGCAAAGCGCAATAAAAATGTTTCTGTTTTAATTAATTGCCAACCAAAATTAACACACATATTTCAAGTTTATCAAGACATAGTTTTAATAAAAAAAATAACCAAAGCTAATTAACAAAGACTTACTATACTAGGAAAAATACTATGAAACAATTCAGGCAAAAAATCAGGGCGAAAAGGAAAAATTATCCAAGTTCCTTAAGACACGTATAAATAGTAAACACTAATAATGCTTACAGCACTAAAGTAAGATGTAACAATTTGCAGTAACGAGCTTGTCCCTAAAGAGCGTGACGTAATCGCCACACAATGTACTATCGCGTCCCACCGTCCCGACACTATATTAGATGATTCTTTGGAAGGACCGACGCAAGTTAGGGATGGCAGCGAGCGCCATATTAAATGGTAATTAATATACCTATTCAAAAAGTGAAGGAAGTTCAAGAAACTTTCCTTTTTATGAAACCCCTGAAATTTGGTACACCCAAGTAAGTGACACTTAGCGACATTGGTTCTCACCAACAGTACAAGTAAGGGGTTAGTTTAGATGCTACGTGACGCTGAGTAACTTTTAGTTAAGATATGATTTAGGGGTGAAAATAGTCACTAATGTTTCAATAGCCTTAGACAAATGGCATTTAAAAGCTAATCAAATGATTTTACGCTTTAAATGCTATTTGTCTGAAAGGTAAGGTTCAAGTTGGAAATAAAAATCTTAAATCGATTTGCAAAGCAAATGGATACACTGCAGTTACACCTCAGACTTATCCTTACTTATATTAACGGTAAAATTCCTTCATTCATTCATCACAGTAATGTCAATTATCAGACGATTAAAATATTGTAGATATTAATTTAAAATCAGCTAACATTTTATTTTAAATAAAAAATTGTATACATACGTAAGTATGTAAGTATTTTTTCTCATTTAATTTGTGAGGAGTATTTTTTCTCATTTAATTTGTGAGGAGTATTTTTTCTCATTTAATTTGTGAGGAGACTGGTAGGCAGAGATAATGGGACGCTAATTGCTTCATCAACAGTCATCAGTCTGTTTATGCATGCTCATCGGTTGAGGGCACTTTTAATTTGGCCCTTCTTTAATATATCGGCAATTCGCTCAGTACGCAATCTGACATTGCTCCAATTTGGAATAATAAATACTTGCCCAGGCAACTCAACAAGTGAAACTTACCATGGACTAAGTAAGTTACGTAAACATAACATAAAATCTGTGGTATGACGACGCCCTGCTCAGAAAACTTCTTGATTGGGGACTCACAACTCTTGAATCTTTTAGCTTCAGCGGAACAAAACCTCGGGAGACCGGAACCCTTTCGTGGGGAAAATAGCAAAGTTTTAAGACTTAAGAGCCGTTCCTGTCATCATTTCGGATTTTCGGATAGTTGACAAAACTATACGAAGGTGCTCGTGTGCTTACAAGGGACAACAATCTTTTGGCTCGACGCGTTTATAAAGAAAGTGGTGCTAAGTGAAGTTTAAGGAAGCGACAATTTGTGGCCACTAGACTCCGAGCACATCCCATTAACGAAGACACGTAATTACGTTATAAACGCTACGTTCGGTAACTTTACGAGACTTTTAATTAGATGAATAATTTCGTCGGAGTTACGACTGAGACTTACGAATTGCGAGCACACTAGAGCTTAGCACTTCGCTAGATAAATACCGATAAACAATTCTTCAAAGATAAGTAGAAATGCAAACTTTTCCGTATTAATTCCCTGACGCCGTTTAGTACTCAAGAATCTCCAAGGAAATTAACGATCAACGCTAAACTCGGCATATTTAAGGAGCCATCAGTGTTTCATTTACTTTCATATCCCTTGGGGGAGGCAGTTTATTTTACAGACATTCAGAAAATTAAAAGCTGGGCAGATGCTTGGGATCCGGCTCTCGAATGACGGCCGAAGTGGAATGGAACTACAAAGGACATTCTGCTAACAAGTGAAATGTCAGAATTCCTTGTTATCTCGTCGGATGGTGTCGGGAATGTTTTAAACTGTTAGGTCACGTGTTTGATGATCTGTTAGAATGTTCTCGAATACTTTACGCGTTTGTGTTTGTTGTTAATAATGGATGGATAGTGTTTTTGTCACATATTTTTGATGTATTTCACATCATTCTGAACTTCCTAGAAAATCTACTTCGTAATACCTGCTACATATAACATAATATAATATGTACTAATCCAGTAAGACCAATGTAATGTATGTAACGTAATAAGATTATATATTGTATATAGGTTTTATCATTAAGTACTTTATACGTATAATAAAATTAGTGGTTAGTATAGCATAAAACAGCTTTAGGTACCGGTAAACTATGGCAACTTTACCAGACCCTTGGCAACTTTACCATATTATAGGTATTCGGTATAAACTCATTTATCTAAAAATCTACCCACTAGAATTCTGTTTTGTAATGGTAGTATTTTTTAGACTTTAAAAGGAAATATTTACTATATTTTGCGTAGACGTAAGACTGCTATTATGCCAGTAATGGCCGTTACAGTGTAGTGCATGAAAATGTGCTAAAAGTTAGTAGTTCCTAAATTGTGCTCACAGAGCCTAAATTATTTGTCACAGGTGAGTGAAATTTTGATCTTGTATGTATAATATAGTTGGGATTACTGTTGTAATGTCAGCAATTGCTTTTTCTTTAATTTATTGATAAATAATCGCTTCGGTAATGTTGACACAGGTTAGGTAAAGTTGCCACGGCCTGCTTTGTGGCAACTTTACCTACAGTTAGGGTTGGCAATAAATGTTTTTTTCCTTGTTTGTGTGTATGTAACCATTTTCGAATACCTAAATTTCCCAGCATAATAGTGAATATCCTGGATGATAAGTTATAATGTATTTAATAATACCTTTTGTTTTAGAGCCAAAATGGCTCACATGAAACAAAACCGCAGAAAACTAGGAGCTAGACAATATAAAAAGTATACGAAAGTAATGTTAAAATTAGCTATGGAGATAGTGAAGTCAAAAAATTAAAAAGTCAAAAGATTAAACATTATTTTGTAGCCTTTTTTTACAATTTTGAACATAAATACTTAAAATTTTAGAACTTAATTTAGTTTAAAAGGGAACAATATTTTTGTCAGATATTTATGCTTTTTTTACTTTAGGTTTAAGGTTTATAATTTTTTTTTAAATATACATGTCATAAAAAAAAATCTCATTTTTTGACAACCCCGAGCGTAACAAATTATTTGTATGTAAATTACGATGAAACCCGTGGCAACTATACCTACTGTCTGTGTAGCCGTTATCTTTATAGATTTCCTCATATTGTTTGCATTATAATACGAAGAGATCCTAGATGAAGCCCTCTGTACCTCAACAACTCTTTAATATGCAATACACGATGAATACGGCGCGTAGGTAAAGTTGCCAAAAATTTGGTATCTTTACCCATGTTGTTTTTTCTTTACTACGGCTAAAGTAAGCGTTTGTATATAATGACGATTACAGTAAAGTGATCCAGATAGACTACAATTCTAAATATATAGTTTTGGTTTCTATGCGTCTTATGGTTAAAAATATATTTCGATTTTTGTTCCAAAATATGGTAAAGTTGCCATGTTTTACGGTATAATAAGTATTATTAACTACAAAACTGTAACTAATTGATTAAGTTGACTATAAAGTCGTCTATAGATCTTATATTTGATACAATTAATGTCTGCTAGACTAGCTGACGAACGAATATATATTTTCCATAGGTACAAAGAAGTAAAGAAGTATTTATCAGTTAAGCTAAAAACAACTTAAGCATCCTTTAACGTTTGACTGCAATACATTAACTATTCACTCACAATACCAATTTATTTGGTCTGGTAAACGAGCTGCGACCTTCTTAGAACTGAAGGGTAGGCAGAACAAATACGTAACTCCAACAAAAGGTCTAAATAATTGGATTATGTCTGGATTAAGAAACGTTTTGTTTGTACCAGTGTGTTTTTAAATTAATGCTCTAAACGTAGTTTAAATCTGTTAATCTTCTTAATGCTTTTATCTTGAGAAAATAGAAAAATAACGCTTTGATTTTTGAATGTGGTTTTGCATATTTTATGTAATCTGAATTTGTTAAAACAAAGGCCTTTGTTTAATAAAGCTACTGTAAAAATATTAATTTATTATAGTTTTACTACGTAAACTGTGCTTAATGTTCGGTTCGGTGAAAAGCTACTTAATAGTATTGTGTTGTAGCTGACGGTGTGCGATGAAAATGAAGTTCGGTAAATAGTGACCCATTAATTTACATACATCCTACCTACATTGGCGTAAAAAAGCGTGACGATACGATACGACAATTTGTGTCTAATTAATTTGTATCACAAAAGCAAGCAAAGTCCATCACCGTACGCACAGTAATGCACATGTACTTAAAAGTTTAATTATTCAGAAACCATTTAGGTATGTTTGACCCTTAAAACCTCTCATGCTCTTCACTTTTCCCACCTCACGACCACCAAATCAGTCTAGAACTAATTCAGTACGTTTAAAATGTTACTCCACTTAAGTATAAACGCGAATTACCATACAGTTTACCCAGCACCTTCCTATAAACATGTCGATCCGAGTCGAACTGACAGAAAAATACTAGGGCCCTTACACCAACTCTTTCGACGTAAAATAATTTTGAAGCTCACTACGTACTCGTACGTTGTGTAACTTAAGTCAGTCGTTTAAGTTGAGTCAAATACTCGTCGTTAGTACGGTATAGAACTAAAATGTCACGTCCCAAACATTTTAAGCTCTCGCCTTTCCCAAGTGTGCGCTATAATTTTGTCATAATGTTTTAATACAAAATCCCTCTACGAGTAGCGAGTGTGCGAACGTCTTTATAGGCATGTACGCAGATTGTTCGGGCAATAACAGACTTTATGTCTATGTACATAGATTTGAATTAAATGAGTTGGGTTGTGTGTTGATGTGTGCTGTGGGTAGTTAATTGACAGTGTCGCAGTGTCGTTCGTCTTTTTGTTTTGGTTGTATTGTTGTGTGTATATATTTATGTATAATTATGTAGTGTTTGCATGTATTGTGCCGTTTCATTTGATTTAGGTTCTTGAACGAGGGTTGAGGGAAAGTTGTGTGGGTTGATTTCTACTAAAACTGACTATGTAACTAGTGCAAACTGTGTTTACCTTTATCTACTACTTCATGGAATAATAGGCGTAATTTCACTAGGATTACACCTGTTTATTCCTATATAATTGATTGTAGGACCACAGTACAACTACCGAGCAAAAGGTCTCATGCGGTGTGCTTCGAACGATTCTCAGAACACACCTACTTAATGCTTTTAATTTGAAAATTCTAGGTAATATTACGAATTCTGTAATGAAGCCTTATCTCACAATTAGCCTTATTAAAATTAGCAAGAAATTGATGTACATGAGGTATGTAATGTTACCATTAACTTATCTTAAAAGAAAAAAGAACCATAAAACGTAACTTCTATGCCTGATAACTCTACAGAAACTAGAAAAGCCGTTATATACAGCATGTTCTTACAAGCCTCACGGCACAAAGTTACAATATTTCAGGAAGTATACAGTCTACAAGCTGGAAATTCAGGCGAGTTCCTTACAGGGTGTAGGCACGGCTCTAAGAAAGGATTTTACGAAAATCTACTAGGTTACGATGTGGTTACGAGGTCCACGTAAAGCTAGGAGCTATTTTGTGAATATGTTCAGCGAATTGTTGTTATGTACGTGTTAGGTCGGTTAGTGGGTTGGTTTTTTTTTGTTTTAGGATCACAATTTCATTTTATAATAAAATGTGGGACGTTTTTTGACAAAAATATTCGAACAATGTCAATAAAAGTAAGTTTACTGTACACGATGGCTTTAGGTTTAGTTCAATGACCGTGGAGACTACGATATATGAAAGGTGTAGATCATCTGTATATGCTTGTATATTTGCACCCTAGTTACATGCAGTTTTTTATGGTATAAGCCGGTAAACGAGCATACGGATCACCTGATGATAAGCAATTGCCGCTGCCCATGGACACCCGAAATACTAGAGTTGAAATACTTCTGGGGGTTGGGTATTTGGGGGATTTGGAAGATGGGGAAGGTATGTAATGGGTTCTCCGGTAGCCTCTGAAACACAACGCAAGCGATTTTTCACGTCGGTATTCTGTGAGGCCGTGGTATCACTCCGATCGAGCCGGACCATTCGTGCCGAAGTATGGCTGGCATAATAAAGCAACAATAGTTCACCTACAAAACTAAACTAATCGTAATGTTACATAACCTAAGATGGCCGCCAATATAACAAAGCAGACGGCCATAATTTAACAAACGTAAGTATTCTTTTTAAACAAAAGATCTAAATTAACCTTCTAGGATGGAATAACTGGGTCGAAAGTAGCAATAGGATAACAGGGATTTGAACGAAGGAACTGGATTAGCAACAAAGCCTTCTTAATCCAATATTATTCACGACGATTACAAAGAGATACCTTACTTTGATAGCGAAAAACATTTTCGAGATGGATCTTTGTTTTTTTTTAATATAAATAAATTTAATTCTTTAGGCACCGTTGTTTCTTTTTGTGGTAGGATTGGGTTAGAGCTTTTTTGTGTAGTATTTTCTTGTATTAAAATGTTTCATAGTGAATTGTAAACACGCTTTTTGAACAAGCTATACCGAAAAGCAGGAGTAGGAACGAAGTGGTTTTTAGTCAGTAAGAATCTGACACTTCCTCTCACCTCGCCCAAGGTGGGAGAAGGCATTGGATGACTATCGCCCCTTAAAAAAAATATTGAATCAAAACCTCCGCATTCACTTTTGAATAATTTTTTTTTCCTTTATAGTCTTCATAAAAAATATTTACAATTTGTTACCACGCGTATGCGGTAAACTATCTCAGCGCCATCTATGTTAAGAAAATGCAATAAGATCACTTATAAAACTTCTGTTTTTTATTTTGAAAGATCTCTTGAGCTGTTTGTATCGTCGAAGTTAAAGAGATCTCGAACCACAAGCCAGATACTTAACCGCGGGCTCTTCAGAAAAAAATTTATTAAAAAAAAGTGTTCAATAAAATATTTTAATTGCTATTTGGATTACATTACTCTCTTCAATGAACCAAGTAGATTGATATTTTATGTAAAACGGGGAATAAGAGATGAAGAAACGTAAAAAATGTAGGTATTTTTATAAAATTTTAATTTTAAACTTTTGACAAATAGTAATAACATTTTGAAATTGTGATATTATTTAAATAAGAGGTTATTATTGAATGCTAACTTGAACATTAAAAGTAAAAGTCAAAGTCTAAAATACTTATTTCAAATAGACCGGGAAGGCACTTAACACACAATTGTCAAGAGCCTGATGCAGAAGGCAGTACTTCTGGACACGGCGCGTATTGTCCGGAAATTCCTCTCTCTTGAGCCCTGACCACCGGTAGCTTGGATTTATCCCGTTACTGGTGGGCTACTGCTTTTTATATTTTTAAATGTTTTTTTTTTTTTTTTTCTTTTAATAACGTCTGTCTATCGGTCAATCTTCTAGTGAAACTATTTTCTCGTTCCAATGTGTAGATTCCTATGGAGATGAACGAGCAAGAAACGGTTACTCTTTTTCGATCAGATTCACTATACAATTGTTGGTTACATCATTTTTATTGGACTTGGCGGTTATAATAATAGCTTATATGTACAAGTATGTTTGGTTCACGGATTTAGAGCCAGAGGTCGCCACTCCCCTTGTAATTCACTTCACACCCTCCAACAAACAAATACCATAACGACCACATTTACAGAAAAAATGTGAGGACTTTTGTTTATGGTACACAATTAAAATAAAAAATAGCGATGACAGCGCGCCGTCGTCATTTTGGAAGTAGATGACAGTTCTTAATTTTAAAGAGTGGTATGGTATGCAGCAGTTTTTTTTTTGTAATATTTAGACCTATCTGATTTTCTGACGAAATCCTCTCTCTCAAGACAGGAATCTTTTCTTAACATATTAATTATATGGTTTCAAAGATTAATTCAAAAAATCATGTTTAGCTGATCCATTGCTGATGTTCTTATCTCAAATAGTCATAGGGTCACCCTTAATTATATGGGACATAATACTAACTACATATATAAAATACTTGCACTGCATTATTAAATGCATCTATGCTTACCTCTTCGGCAGAAAGAACGGGAGATGATAATTATGTGACACGATTTTCATAATTTTAATAAATAACATGAAGTTTTTTTTTATTAATCGGATTTTAGTAACAAACTTTAACACAGTGAAAAATATCAAGATTTCCTAACTATAAACATAAATATATAAAAGAATTACAGCTCTATTTCTATTTACCATAAGGTTTTATTCTTCAAAAGATAAATCCACCCCGTTGATTCTTATTTTTATTCTTATCTGCTGAGGTCTGGCGGCCAATCTCTTAGAGGAGCGTCGACTGAATACAAAATTGCAAGACCTGTGACTTTTCAAGCCACACATCTTTTAATTAAATTAGCACTGAGCACTGGATTTCATTTGAAAACTTATTATGAGTGCTTCTTTCGTAATTACGAGTTATTGGCCTTTTATTAGTAGCACGTAGTTTAGAAGTGAGCTTGATGATTGGCAATAAAATTAGTGATTGAATGAAATGTTTTAATAATTTTCAATTGTAAGTATATTTATTTTACTAAATCTTTTAAGATTATTCTGGATGGATCGTTATGTATCAGATAACTTTGAATTAAAAACGTAATTTGTATACAATCTGTCACATAAGTTTATTGGGCACTTATATGGAGATGGTAAAACAGGCGCTGCTTGTGTTAAAAATCTGTTTTTCTTGGTGTTTCTGTATAAGTATTGTTTACACATTTCAAACACTCAAACAGAACCAGTTTGGGTTGTGTTGTAATCTCTTTAATTTATACTTTCAACAACTCGATCTATTCCTCAGTAACTACGATCTTAGAACAATAAAACATATTTTAATTCCTTTATAACTACACTTTAACCCAAGACATAAACCTGAAGGCCAACGAGGTAGTCAAATCTATATTAAAGAGCCATTCACATTAAACCACTTAAATATCTTCCTGGGTACCTGGGACAGCTCTGGGAATGTCGGTCGGCATCACAATTCGGCTCGCAGTTTAAGCACCGTTGTATGGCCACACATTAACTCTAGTGGGTATCTTTTTGTCCGGGACCCACATTGTTTCCAGTATAATGCAACATTTTGTGCTAAAGTTTCGCTCACACTGCCACACTTGAAACTGTTTATGCTTAACGTTATGTTAGAAAAATTAACGTTTATTCTTATATTAAATTATCACACTACCACATGACTGTTGAATTGATAACCCTCTTGATCTTGAGTGGTAAAGAAATAGTTTTAAGGTCATTTATCATTTGGTCTCGGTCTACAAAAGGGTGACCAATTTTTCTTAGACGACCCAAATGCTCGTTTGAACTCAATCCCAAAAATAGGTAACTTGAAAAACGGATAGCGAATAAGCAGCGAATCTTTATCTTGCATCTAATAAGAAGACCCAGTAGGTGTAAACCTCGAAATTTACAAAAAAAGAGCAAGAGAAAGAAGCTCTTACTTTACTTTGCAATTCAAAGTGCCAACAGCTTAAGATGCATAGCAATAACATCGACATAAGACACTAAACGTGCTATAGGATTTGACACCTAGTGTGAACTAAGTTTAAGGTTTAAATTGCATAGTCCATTTAAGTTGAGTTAGGTCGTTTGTTTTCTACGTGATATGATATAATTGCTTCATATTATTCATGCTGTAAGAGATCACTACTGTGATTACTGTGCGGCTTATTGTCCCACTAACTGTTTCTATTATTTAGGTTTAGCTACATTCGTGTTGTATAGTTATTTCTCATCGTTGTGGACGTAAATGTCCTAAATGAGGCCATTCTTCAGCGGTACAGCGTAAATTTCTGTTTACATTCAAACATAAGTTAGTTTACACCGTCACCCAATAGGGGTGTAGTCGAAGCTGCATAGTACTTGCTTCGCCTAGTATTATGTGTATCTTGTTGGGAATGTAAAGTTAATTGGTATAGGAGCATCTCTCTCCTTGATATTTTTAAGTTAATTTTTGTATTCGTTGATTTTCAGGAATTCTTTAATCTAGATTGTGTGAATAACGACTTTAGAGTCATATTAGTAAACTCTAGATAAACTTCTACGTGGTTTTCTGTTAATTTCATTCTGTTCTTTGAGAATAATGAATCTACATAAAACATTACTGAGACCAAGTTCAATATCTCAAGCACGACTTTCTGCATATTTAATTTAGTCTAGTTCAGTCACCTTAAACCTGAAGCAGTTATACCAATAGATAAAACAAGTCCATCCAGAGCTTTCCCAAACAAACGAACGAAATAAAATTAATGATCGCACTCGCGAACTTCCACCAACCTACATTTAAACACATTTACTGCAAACACACCTTAATTTATTTGTATTTACTCGAAAGTATTTCGGTACGAAATAATGCAAAAGTTTAAAAAGAGGACAAATTTAATTGGGCGAGTTACAAATGAGTCGGTCCGTAGGTGGAATCCGCGCTGCTCGGCGCTCGGCCATGCGGGCAGCTAGACCTTGCCGTTAATTACCACCGCGATCTAACAAAGGGAGCACTGTGAGCAACCCAGCGGCTTTTGTCGTCAGTTTTATCTTAATTGCTTCAAGAAACTCGATATCGTTTGGCGACAAGATGCTTTTTATTCCTTCACTCGGCTCCCGACGGCAAACAATGACAGAACTTTGAATTAGTTTTCGGTTTGATAACGCCGCCAATGGCTTTTTTCTTTCTCTGTTTTAACGACAGTACTGTTATTACGGCCGATATTTCGGGCCGATCGTTGTGGTTTTATAGCTCTTTCGATTTATTTTCCGCTGTCCGTTTATGTTCACGGGATGAGCCAAACTTTATGATATCACTATTGTGTAACTCTTTTTATCTAAGATTGTAAGCCATCACTCAACCTCGTAAAACTATGTGCTCACTTTCGGATTTTGCTCTGAATAAAATATACGACAAGTGAAGTATTCTGAATTATGATTGGCTGTATTTTATGAAGATGGTTCGACCAAAAGTATTTGTTGATACTCGCTCAATGACTGACCAAAACTTCAGTAAATACTAAGACGTTCTGTTATGCCCAGGTTATCTCATTTTTGTTTCAATTTTCTATGATTTTACTTCATTTTCACGCCCCATAATACTGTACATCGGGTCGCCCAGTCCGTGGCTCTAAGCCGTGTCTGTCACAAGCTTTCAGTAGACAGTCGGGTCGCAATCCCTGACATCCATCCTCCGGCTTATCCACGTGTTAAGATACAAATTTTTGGATTAACCTTCGGTTCCCGTGTAAATTAATAAGTTGCCTCCATCAGGACGGTGTTACCAGGTACGTATTTAACTTTTTAACCCTCACCCCTAATGTTCAACTCTGGAAACAAAATTTACGTGGACTGCCCTGGCCCGCTTCCAAATCGCTAACGGAGGTCGTAGGTCACCTTACTTAATGTGCGGACATACTTTTGGCACGATCCTAACACGGAGTCACATGCAAATTTTATTCAATATGAAACACTTCGCATACTGGATGAGTTTGTCTTGTCGACTATGCAAAAAATTCCGCGTATGGTACAGGGTTGTCGAATTATGCGCATATAGTTATTAAGTTGGTTTCTGTCGTGGCGCGTCTTTAACCTTTCTGGGGGGATAGCGTTAAGGAAGCACGTTATTACCATGTTACTTAGATTTTAGAACATTGTAAGTGCTGCAGTAATTTATGTCCGGCGCGGCGGGAGAAAATACGGAAACCAATTTTAAGATAAGTAAAAGTGTTTTTGCATTTCATTGTACATTCTTGAGAATTATACAGTGTGATATTTTTATCATCTACTTCTATTTAAGTTAACATTTAAGTTTGCTACACTAGCATGCAGTATCTCATCATGGAGTTCGAATTGTACGATCAGATGCATTGCAAATAAGGTAGCCTTTGAAGAGTCGAGTTATTGTCAGATGCCTTTCATATCTGGCTAGTGTAATCAAGGGCCTACCAACCGGCTCGCGGAGTATGTGGGAGTATGTGCATTTTCAAGTACCGATTATGCTTTGTGGAAATGGCTTTAGTATGCGAACGATTCGTACCGATCATAGTTTGTGAGTACGGCTGTTATTGCATTTTAAAGTGATTTGTTTTGATTGGATTGAGGTGTTTAATGATGGTTGTACAATGTACCGCGTTGGTAATATTCCGTTTTTTATGGTTTATGTCAATTGCCTTGTGTGTAATTTGATTTTATTTTGAGAGAAATCTCATCAACAAATGAAGCATTTTATTTCGTATAATTTTTATATTTTAATCATTTAGCGAACACTCCTAAAACTTAAAAACCTCCACAAAACAAAAACGAATGATATGGAATATAATACATATCTGAATTATAGAGGTAACTATGTAACGAACTAATCCTAGATAAAGAGGTTTGTTTTTCCCACTAATAGAGGTAATATAGTGCCAATGTATTGAGACCTCAGTATGAGTTCCAGTTGTGGAGGTTTCTCAAGTTTCACTGTAATTCAAACATACAATACCAGTATTTCTTGGAAACTACTCACACTTACATCACCGCCACACAACTCATTCACAGTTAGCAGATACGACGAAAAACGAATTAAACCTTAACGACAACTATAAATACGGTTGATTTTACACCAGCAATAAAATGTGATATCAAATAAAATAAAAATATAATTGTCACAATACTCGTTCGCAGCTGTTAAGTGTAATAGCCATGAAAATAAAGATATTGAGTCGAAATCTTTCGACTGGTTTGAGTTTCTTTGTGTACTTTTTATCTATACTTACTAATATATAAAGCTGAAGAGTTTGTTTGTTTTGTTTGAACGCGCTAATCTCCAGAACTACTGGTCGGATTGGAATAATTCTTTTTGTATAGCGCATTTATTGAGGAAGGTTATAAAACATCACGCTATGATTAGTATAAACCGAGCAGAGCGGGTGAAACCGTGCGGAAACAGCTAGTGTTATGATATGGATGTAACCTACGCTTATTTATTTTAACGGGTCTAAGTTAGGCTTTGAACTTCTGTACTAAAGACAGTTATCGTCATTACGGTCAAAATGAGTAACCTATGGAGTTTCTTGCTCGTCCTTCTCCATAGGAATCTCCACTTTGGAACGAGCAAATAGCTTCACTGGAGGACTGACCGACAGTTATTTGCTTTGACGTTCAAAAGTACCTTCCTGGTCTATTTGAAATAAATAATTTTGACTTTAATTTTCATTTCTTCAGCTAGAAAAAGTTTACTGCTAGTACCTTTCCTTTGGTCTGGCACGCCAATTTGACAATCAATTTTGACTTACAACAGAACTAGTCAGTGATGTATAACTAGTATTTCACGCAGTTTTTCAATCTAAGTATACTGAACAGGCTCTAGATTAAAAATACTTACACGAAATAACTATCACACAAAAAACGACAAGTCCAAAACTCGATGTAAAATAACTCACACTATTATTTTGAACAAACAAACTTAGCTGTTTGCAGCAATAGAGTGTTACGGGCGAGCAAAAACCGAACCCGCTCCCAAATTGCGGTACATAATACTTCATCAAAATTAAAGTTCATTCTCTCATTCAATAGAGTTTGTGAAATGTTTTAAGGGTGTATATTCATTACAACAGGGGGACCGCTGGGAAGAAAAGTTTCACGCCAGTTCACTTGTTCCACGAATTATTCATGATCCATCCAGAAATTTCGATTGATAACACTGTTTAGAGCAAAATTAACTTTACAATGCGATCGTGGAATTAACTCGGGACGCAATTATCTAAGTGGATTTGTGTAGACAATGTTGTTACAAATTTTACATCGATTTAAATGCTGATTGCATTCGAGTTTGAGAGTGTCTGGAAATGGCAGACGACCTGAAGCTATTGTGGCTTCCTTATTTAATTTGTCCGCGTAAAATGTGTCGTTTTTCCTCACTATTCACAGTCTCACCAATTAAGGGATTTCCATCAGAGATGTGTTATACTACGTTGTTGTGGGTGCGTTTGGCTTCCACATAACATATTCATTGGTACACATAGCTTACCTCTGGTGGAAACGGACTTAGCTAAGCTATGTTTTTTTATAAGGCGAGACCCTACTATTAATACATCGCATACTCGAGCTGTACATCTTCCTCGCACAGCTACTTTGCGATATATATCTGATAAACGATGCATCAACTTGTACAGAAGACTTATAACATAACTGATGAAAATCCAATACTTATAACATTTCTACAAATCTAATTCTCTATTCTAGTTCAGTATTAAAGACGTAATTTGATCTTAAGTAGAGTATTCAAACGAAAACACACAATTTTCTCAGTAAAACCATAGTCAGAGTTTCAAACATCTGGCTTAACAAAACGAAGTTAGGAATCGAGATAAAAATCAACTTACTTTACCAACTGTGGTAAGAGCAGCTTAACTTCAAGAGTAGTCGATCGACGCGGCCGTAATTAAGCCACGACCTCTTCGCATACTTCGTCGTGAATTGATAAAGATGGATAGTAAAAATATGTAGTTCGATATTTAGAAAGATTCACAATAATTACTCAAGATAATATTTTCTTAAAGAAATTCGTGTATCTTCGTTTAGTTTTTAATCCTCAAATTTTCAGCACGTAATTGAGCCAGCTTGAAATTTAGAGGCACATTAAAGGGAAAAGTTTGTGTGTTATTACTTATGTTTCTTTCATGTCGTGACGGATCATCGTTTACATTTTTGTTTATGAACATTGTCCATGATGTGAAGAGAGGCTATTCGTAACTTTTTCTCTTAACGAATGCGGTCAAATTAATTATTGTGTTTTCGGCTGTCTGACATACATGTCTAGTAGCAGCATGATAATCCCCAGGTCGTGAGCAGTGCTGCACGTGTGGAGTGTTGCTTATGAACCTTTACCATGGCTTGAAACTAGTCAAGTTCTCGTCAAATACTTATGTGAGTAAGCCGATAAGCATAATAATTGATTTAGTATGTCACACGAAAGTTATAAACAACACGGTCAAAGCTGCGATTTAAAGAGCACTTTAAAATAATGTGCCTTTTTTTTTTTTCAGGGGGAAAATCATCCAATGACTTCTCTCGCCAGGGCAAAGCGAGAGGGAGTGTCAGACTCTTACTGACTAAAAACCACCCCGTTCCTACTCCTGCTTGTCGAGCCGGAGCCCCGGTAAACCCGCTAGGTTGTCCGCAGCTCCGGATTAAGCATCAGCCCTACTGGGCCCCATCTGTGGTGGTCTGATGGCTCTTTGAGGCGCGCGCGGAACGCAACGCGCCGCACGCACGGGTCTGGTTCTGGTCGGGCGGCGAGCTACCCTTGCTCGCCGTCCGCAGACCCGCACTTACGGTGGCCGGAGATCGTCACGCGATCCCCGACGCCCGGAGTGTCTTTCGCGTCGGCTGGGGCGTGAGGAAGTTCGTTCCCTCACGCGTCCCGCCTCCTCCTTAACTAGCATGACTGCTTCGCAGAAGGAGGAGACGGCATCCCAGTCCCCCTCGCTCCGCACCATGGCCTGAACCAAAGCCGGACGCGAGAGGTCGCCGTCGCCGATCACTTCCCTGAGGGCACGGCGGTGTGCAGCCCACGCAGGAAAATAATGTGCCTACTGATATTGTCGTTAAAGGTGAGTGTATTAAAATAATAATCTGTGCTTGTAATTTCGAGGGGAACGTAATGATGTTTTGTTAAATAAAAAGAGTTCTTAATTAATCCTATACCGAAAATACAAGCCAACAAAATATGAACGCAAATCATTAACAAATCGAATGTATATTTGGTGATTGATTTTGTTCCGAATGTTAATACAAATATTGCTTATATGATATTTACTTTGGACATATTTACGCGTGGGTTCAATGTAAAATTAATCATTTATGTTTAACTTTTGGATTTTGTTTTGATCGAACCCGAGCCGGCAGACGTAATACCCAATTTCAACTTAGTATAAACGGTCAATAATAATTAGACGAGTGGGTTATTTGTAATTTATTTTATTGTGCCAAATTCTGTGTTTATTATGAATTTTAAATAACACATAACAGCACATCTCTTAAGCTCTGAAAAGGTAGGCATAGTATATGCGCGTCTTGTTATGAGTTTCGTCTAGGTAATAGGTTGGTTTCCACCGAGACTAAGCTATGTAGCTGTGCGATTAAGATGTGCCATGAAGATGCGCCGCTGCAAAGTAGCTATATGAAGATGCACAGCTCGAGCCAGGAGCGGAAAGGAAGCCATCTACCAGTACACATCCATAGCCCGCATCTTTCCATATCAAAAACAGCTTAGCTGAGTCCCTTTCCACCAGTGTTAAGCTATGTGCACCAATGAATATGGTGAAAGCAAAACGCATCCACAGCAATGTAACATAGCACATCTCTGGAGGAAATCACCCTTATAGAAGGCTCATTGTCCCTTATAGAAGGTTGATAGTCCAGCAGTGGACTGTCACAAATTGTTGATGATGATGATGATATTGTATCTGTGCTCTTCTGCCAACCTGTTCAGAGAAAAACAGGTGTTATTAATAAGTATTTTATGCCATCAGCGGCTCAATAATTGAGTACTTCTTAGTACTTATTTAGTTGTAAAAACAAGTTAGGAATTTAAGGCGTTTGTTGGGAAATTGTTACATCGGAAGAGCGCGATTAAAGTAGGGTTGTCGCTCCAAAGTAAATAGTAAATAAATAATAAAGATGTTTGTTGCCCATGTTAAGTGTTAGGGCTTGTACGAGGACTTAGATGAAAATTATTTGTCGCGTTTGATCGTGCAGCTATTACGATGAAAAATAGTAAGATTTTTTTCGTACCTATTCTGTTGTTCTGGAATGTTAGGTACTTCTTAATTAATCAATTATACAAAGTTTCAAGATTTTAAAATTAGTTTCTTCATTGCCGTTACGGAGATCAATATGTACTAAAACTAGCCCACTAGCCTTTTATTATTCAAAGAGTTAAGTAAAGATCGACATATATAAACTTAGGCCTCTATCCCACGGGTATAAACAACAGAGCGCTACCTATTAAGTGTGAGAAAGCCATGCTTCGGCATGATTGGGCTGGCTCAACCGAACACCACGGCCTTACAGAAAAGCGACGTGAAACAACGCTTTCGTTGTCAGGATGATGATGATGATTCCCCTACAACCCTTAAATTCCTAACCCTCAAAAGGGCGGCAACGCACTTATGACGCATCTTGTGTCCATAGGCGGCGGCGATTGCTTACCATAAGGTGATCTGTCTGCTCGTTTACCGGTTTATATCATTAACAAAACTATCTTTGCACATATCCGTCACATCTATGCTCCTGGTCACACAAGTAGACTAGTTAAGAGTGCTCTGCAAATAAGATGTAGTACATCACACTATACTCATTTTCTACCAATAATTAGAATACTGCATACAATACTACAATTTACATTAGAATCGTCAAAAGCCAACAGCCCTATACAAGAGGCAGTTAATTTAAACATTGGCTGTAGGAACCAGCTGTTCGCCAATTAACGGGTCAACTCATTAAATTACTCCGCACTGCCTCTGTTCGCCTGGTACTTGAGTCGTAATGTTGCTATGTTGATTTTAAGTATTATATTATTAACTGTGCATACATAGGATCAACTTATATAATTGTTTAAATTGTTATTATTATTTGTGAATGTAACTAGTTGATCGTTTCGCAGTCTTCTAGATCAGATAATACCTATATTTATGTCTCGGTAGCTAAAGTAACTTATACTGATAGTGCACGCGCTGGGCAATCTGGGATCTAGAAATCTAGTGATGAATTCCGTATTCGAGAGAGTACATTGACCTAATAATATGTATGTAACGTGCCATCGTTCTTAGCAAGTTACTGAATTGTGGCAGAAATCGCTTCAAGTGAAGCTGTTGTTCACCTAATCTCTCATAACTTGTTTGAATGCCTCCTCATATTTGTGAGAGCTAGCAATATGTATTGGTATTTTATATGTACTAGTGGTCGCCTAGTGGCCGAAATTCGACCATATTCGATTTAATTTACAATACCACTTAACATACGTTCAAGGATAATTTTTATTTAACTCAAACTCAAACAAACTCTTTTATAAAACTCTATTCATAATTATAAGACGTGAGAATATCATCGCAATGTCTGTCAATTTTGACGTTTTGTCAAATACGATCAGATACTATGCATGTGTGTGTAATGTTTTATTTATTGATTTAATGTACTTTATAAGCATTATTATTGAAAAATATTAGCGTTCTGCACTTCTCCTACACATAAACTATAAGTGTACCAAATTTTATGCTCCTACGTCCGCGCAATTTTCGTAAAAAGTGATATAAAGTTTTTGCATCACGTATTAATATATAGATAAAGTTCTTTAAGATTTTGATTGCAAACAAAAATCTGTTGAAGGCAAATCCTCCGCTAGCGCCGGTCACTTTTACTCCTCATGGCGTTTAATGTGTTAAAAATTGGCTCTTATGGCAGATAACTGACACTCCAATCGAATCAACAAGTGGCCAACTATATAACTCAGGATAACAAAACCAAAAATTCCGAAGTATTCCCATTCTGTAACTCAGACAAACTATGTAGCTTTCAAAAAATGTCAGACAAATCGGAATTTTTCAAACTCGCGAAGCGTGAGTTCATTAAACTTTTTTCCTCGAGTCCCCAATTTACTTTCTATCGAATCCAATCTAAATTCGTTCAATTTTTTAACATAATCACCGATCGGATAACGCTGATATTCGCGAGACAAGAACGGTAGGGAGGGGAAAAAACGGGAATTGTAATAAACGATTTATCGAAGAAATCAGAGGCAGTCCCGGGAGACACGGGAATTAAGAACTCCGCTAATGAGATGTTGATTGCATCCAGTGCCGTTTGTCGCCTGCCTGTTTTGCATTAAATCTCCTTTTTAATATTTTCTCTTCGTCCGTTAAAATGCGGAATGCATCTTGTGATGTTTTGTTGCTTCGCTTTAGCGTTTCTTATTCATTTTTTGTGTTCTTTGATGGAAAAATTAAACAGAAATAAGCCCGTGCTTTGAATTCCCGGGATGTTTGTGCTGGTATGCACTCTCGAGAAATGTCAAGAATATTATAGTTCTCGTAGCTAAAGTGCTCGTTTACTCAATTATTCATGTTTTATGTTTAATCACTGGGAAGTTTAAGGAATTTCTCCTCACTAGTAGACCCCACAAAACGTACGAAGGACAAATAAACATTTGCATGAGTTTCACCAGTTTAAAATAATAAATACAATTGAAAGCCTACTGAAACAATAACTTAACAATAATGGGGCTTCAACACTTTCCGTCAACAAATTCCGCGCTAGCATTCGTAAGAACAATTTTCCTTTCACACTACCAATCGGGCAGCACTATCAAGATCGGTTTTAAACACGAGGACGTTACCTGTTCCCCCTCCAGTTCCGTGTTTTGCATGACGAGGCGCGATAAAACCAGCAATGTACGCGAAAATGTTTCGATAATATGAAAATTTGCATGTGACATTATTACCATAACGCTGTGAGGCAAATTAATCGTTCGCTGTAGCTTTTCACGCCAATGGCGGGCCATTATTTGTGCAGAAATGTTTCTACGTAAATATTGTGCTTGAATTGTTAAGTTCGTACCAAATTTTCAACGTGATTGTGATATGTATATATGTACTTATGTATTTATTTCAATGTTGTATGTTACATTTAAAGGTGAATATGCCCAAAAGAAACATCACGTAAAACATATATAATAAAAAAACCGTTCAAACATCCAAAAAATAATTTAGAACCGTCTCGTAAAACAAAAAACGGAACGCAACCGGCCGTTAAATTGAATGAAAGAAAAATCGCTTACTGCGAACCGCGCTTCGGTCGAAATTCATAACGGCACACGATACACAGTTATGTTTCTCGTCACACTCGAAGAATACGGGCTAATCTAAAACCGTTAAGGGTTAAACCGGACAGCCGGACAGTCGGACAAGATGCCGGACACGTACGCCAACGTCTTCCTTGCGAAAACACGCTCGCCGGACGTACGGAACGACCCTTTTGAGCGAAGCAAACTGATGTTGTGTCCGTACGTGTGCTTTATGTTGGTTTTTATGAGCGACTCCGTATTAGGAACGGCAATTGGATAGAGGACTTATTGATTTGAATTTAAAGTCCTTTTTCAATCACGAATTAATTTAATCAGTGTAATAGGTCTCTTGTCTTCTTGATTTTGTAATTTGAACTTTGCTGTTTTTTGGACTGGTTCGCTTTGCTTTTACTTAGCTCTTGAGTCGATTTAATTTTTATTAATCCTACTAATATTATAAATTTGAAAGTTTTCATGTTTGTTACTTCTTCCCACAAAAACGGCTGAAGTGTTTGGAAGGCAAATTGGAACAGGGGTAGATTATGGTCTACAATAACACATCTTGGCTACTTTTATGCCACAGGAACCCAGGCGAAGCCCCTGGCAAAAGCTGGTAGATTATAATTTATTATGGACAAGAGCTTGACTATCCAACAAAAACAGAAGACTACTATAATAGAAAACAATTTTTTCTACACATTTTATAAAATACAGCAACAATATTGCAATTTGAACACGAAACCTACGATAGAAAATATGTAAAGATCGCAGCACTTACCGTGCATTTGTCTGCCTATCCCCATGGGAGGACGGCGTGAGTTTATGTCACCATCACTGTTCACTTGTCAATCCTTTCGTGTCGGTTTTTACGACATGAAACATTAAGTGACAGTACTTGAAGTACAGCTGGTTGAAAAGAGTTCGTTTAGAGTGTGGTACTTAAATTCCTTTATAGAGTTGAGTTCCTATTTATTTCAATTTAAGTAAGTTTCTTTAATCTCGTTACTTTGTAGTTAATAAATAAACATTTTTATTTTATTTTTAATCAAATATGGCGACGTGTTTTGACGTTGAGTGGGCTCCACTCAGTAGTGAGTTTTGCCCACCGCTCGTCGGACATGTTGCGACAGTCCCAGAAGGAGATGGCGGGATGACCTTGACGCCTATGAAAAGGATTAACCTCGGAAACCTCTACAAAGAGACGAGTGGAAGGAGGGTAGGGAGGCCTTTGTCCTGCAGTGAGACGGCCATGGCTAATAATTAAATATGAAGTTTTTCACTACTGTTGCAGTTGTACATTTTTAATTCGGTAACAATTTTGGTAAGTTATAATATAAACGATGCTAAAATACCTATTAACACAACGAACAAGCAAAAAAAAATCTCAAAAAAGTAAAACTTCTCAAGAAGAAAAAAGAAAGTATTCAACAAAATAGTAAAAGTCTTAACTTTCACCATCCCATGATATCGCATTTCGTGAGTTTAATATTCAATAACCACGTTTATACACAACTATTGGGGGGACGGCGGCGGGCAAACGGGATGCGGGATTCCGATCACGTACCGCGCTGTCTTAGGTCCTGGATTGTCTCGTAACATGTTGTACTCCTGAACTTTGTTTTTAAACTGACATCTGTCTTGTGGCAGTTTTTGAAAGTTATTCTGTGTATTTACGAGACTGGGCGGACTTTAAAGTATGGTGCTTTAAACGGCTGCGGCTGATGTCAGTGCATTTCATGCTACATTTGCTGTGTGTGTGCGGTTAGCGGCTGTGCTGGTGGTTTCTTAAAATATGTTGCTTGTATTGTTGTACAAATTGCAACGATAACTAGTATACACCAACACATCGACACAACTATCGCTACACAATATCCCTGTGTGGGTATTCCGTAGTAATGTGCATAAAAACGTTTGTTCATTACGCACACATTGGTATATACTATAAATTATTGTGTCGGTATATGTAAGAATTTCGTAAAAGATTTTATTAATAAAAACAAGGGTAGAGATAAAAATAATACTTAACAAACATTTAATAAATCGAACAACGAAAGATCGAGCTACACAAATTATACCCATACAAATATATCTAAAGGAATCTTCTCGTCGTATATTTATGTTATTGAATCCATTACAATATTTCGTAACATTTATTAATTGCACGTTTGGCGTAATGGTTAACGCTTTGAGTCATCAGGCAAAGTGTCGCAGGATCGAACCCAGCAACAACTAGTTCTTTTTGTAGTGTTTACCAAATATTTTTAAACAACATCTAATTCTAAATTTCTAATGATTCGATACTTGAGTATTAAATTTGTAATGTTTGTGGCGACCACGGAACTCTCGGGTCATTTTATTTAGCCCGTTTATAAAGTAACTACCGTCAATTCTTTAAATGTTTTCCAAATCACCCAACTTACAAAATAAAATTATATTCTTAGTTGTCAATTTATGAGCATTTCATTTTCATAGTTTATTGCTACATAATTCGTGTGTAAAGCTCAACATGTCTCAACACTTCACAAATTTGAAAAAGGCAGAAGTAATTATTTGGCACGAACAAAAGATAGATCTTTTGTTTTAGATAGATCTTTTCTGTAGTGAAATAGAAAGGCGCTTAACGATATCGGTGAGTAAATAAGATAATTATTATGTTGATATTCTGGGTAATTGATTGAATTCATTATTTTCACTTATTTATTTAAAGTTCTCTAAAATTATATTTTTAAATATAATAAAATAATGTTATTATTTCATGTTTTATAAAATACAAAAAATAATAACATAAAAAAATTATGAATATTAATATGTATTTGAATAATGAATACTTTTTTATTATTATTAAGAATAAATAATTATTGTTTAATAAATTTTAAACTTAATCTATTTTAATTTATATTAATAGGATACTAATAATAATATTTTCTTAAATATCCTTATAAATAATTTATTATTAATCCTGTTGTAGCTTAAAGGATTTTAGTAGCATTTTATTACTGTGTATACCTATATATATGTTGATTATAAAATATTGTATAATTATTGTGTTTACAACTAAAGCTACTTGTAGTTATATTTTATTCCTATTGATAAATAACTTTATAGAGTTTCGTGGTATTTTAAATTATATATTTTTGTTTAATAGTGTAAGTCCGTGCAGTTATGGGTGCGCAGATATGCGGAGACTGGTGATATAAAAAATTGCCAAGCTGGGCCGAAGCCGAAGGCAAATTCGTCAACCCGGCACTACGACATCATAGCCAGGCATAAGGTTGATCCCTTTTTCAACGCGCACTACAGCAACGGCACTCGATGTCTTCACGCAAACAATAAGGAGGCACCTGCATTCTGGTTTAAGGTGCAGGAAGTCAGCCAAAAAGATATTACTGTCCACAATGCACCAGGAACAGCGATAAAATTTTGCCAGAAATTTTATAAATTTTGATTGGGCTAATAATGTGGTTATATTTACCGATGTAAAAATTTCATTTCATGCTAGCAGCATAAACTTCAAATTTATTTGTATTGAATTTTTTTGAATTATATATAGTCCAAATTAACTACAATGTTTATATTTTTAAAATAATATTAAAATGCAGTCTAGAAAATACGGTGAAGTGATGTTATTGTTAAGCGGTTAGAAATTGTTATAATTTCTTTCTATTCAACATGTTGATTCACTTCACTTCTCATTTTTTAATAACTTTTGTAACTGCTGTTCAATTAATTTGAAACATTATATTTACGCTCATCCTTAACCAACTTAGAGTATGATTCGAAATGTTATAATGTTAAAAACTTATTTGTATTAATCGTCACATTTTTGCTAACATTGCCCACTCAATATTGAATCTTATAGCAACCGCATTAAAACACAAAATGGAGAATTCTAATAACAAAAATTTGCTAATTTCAAGAAATAACAATATTTACTGTGAAGCGGAAATTTGGAAAAAAATGTTTCAATAAAATTTTTGTAATAATTTTATTTTTCAATACTTTTTTAAATTTTAAATTTTAATATTAAAAAAAACATATTATTAAACAATAAGAAACATTATATATGTAACGTATTATTATACGTAATAAACAATATTAAAATTTAATTTATTATTATTTAATTAATAATAAAAATTATTATTTAATAATATTTTTTGTAATAATCATTAATTAATAAAAAATTGTTTATGAAAACAATTAATAACATTTTTTATTTGATTTTTATCCAATATTTATACTTTATTTCTATAAAAATAAATTATATGTAATAAAATAGATATCGTTTTGTTTACCGACTTAAATGCTTCTTTTATAGTTTGATTTTATTATACAGAAAACAAAAATAAACTTAACAAAGACAAACAACGAAATAAAATACATCTAAAAAATATGTTTTGCTGGTTTTGAACCCACATCGGCGTAGACGGAGACGATTAGATCAAGCTCGTTAAACCACTCGTCTACGAGCACTACGTCTAGTTCAGTGAAAATGTTGAACCATATCATCAATTGTAAATATTTTTAACCTTACCCATCTATTAAATTATAAAAATACATATACCGACACAAAATTTATAATATATACCAATGTGTGCGTAATGGTCAAACGTTTTTATGCACATTACTACGGAATACCCACACAGGGATATTGTGTAGCGATAGTTGTGCCGATGTGTTGGTGTATACTAGTTACAGTTGCTGCGTGTACATTTGGGTTGTCTTTTGATTGTTTTAAAGTTGGATACGAAAATTTTAAAAGGAGTTAAATTGAAAATGAAGATGATACTTTTATTTTAGTTGTTACACACTGTTTCATATTAGGTAGTGTTTATTTATCTTGTCGCAGGGCTGCGGGAAGAAATCCCAAAAGAGATAGGCAATATCTATATACGAGTACCTTCGTTTTGTTATAATTCAAAATCTGCTAAGCACTAAAAATTATTGTAATTATAGCTTATATTCTATGTAGGTACATATTTTACATTGCATCATACAATGTAAATGTGTGCCATGTAAAAAACAACTAAAATTCGCCTCGTAATTTCCAGTGCACGTAACTATAATTACGCTTTATGCATGTCACCGTGATTCCATGGTTTATGTACGTCATTACATCTGCTGATACCATCGCCGCGGCATCACTAAACATGACTTACACGAATTACATTTTACGAACAAATTGTAATACCTGATATCTACCACAAAGAGAGATGTCCCTTGCACTTTACGAGCCACACACAAAGCTCCATAACCCAGATATTAGCCAACCAGAAAGACGTCTATAAAATTTTAATATCGGCTTGCATTTAATCCATAGAAAGTTTTAGCAAACCAGGCATTACATACGCCCGCAAACGGGGCAAAAACTAGTTGGCACAGTTTTTGCGTCGTGATCTCCGTTGAAAAGGCTGAAAATTGCCGTGAGGGAAGTACGTAACAAAGTGAGGATGAAAGTTAGGCCGGTTACAGGCGCCCATCCAGTCACCGAAGCTATTCGAGCGTTGGCTCAGTAGAGTTTTTAATTTCGTTCCGCAGCCACTCGCGGGAAACCTCGTTACAAGTTTAAATTGGCATTTCTCGGAGTAATGGTTAGACGCCAGTGGGCAAGTTCCCGGCGGTGTCTCCTTCACTTGGCCGGGTAATTCTTATTTAAAATGTATGAAAGGCTCCTTACAAGGTATTTGTGGAGTCAAGTGTTTAGTGCTTCGTGATATCGTGCCGCTTGCCAGTGCGCAACTACACGTGAACACTGACGTAATTGAGTTTGTGCTCAGCTCAAAGAGACGCTCACTGATATAATGTGATTTACTTCATTTTTGTCAGATATTGTGCACGGGATTTATGGTGACTTGGTTGAAATAAAACTTCCTCTTGTTTTAAACATTTTAAACTGTCCTTTTAATAATCGATACTTTCTTTCTCTACGCTTAAAATGTATACTATAGTATAGAACGTAACTATGAATTAAGCGTAACAAACAAACCCTTTGACACGGCCAACATTAGTTACAATTAGAACATAATTCACAAATAGTGTTAGCTATAATCTCCTCAGATAGCCGTACATATCTGCCACCGCCCACATCCTTCAGCCTACTGCCTTAATTTAGTTGTCAGTGAAAATAGGTGCCCTTCTACCTGATTAAATCCCTTTACTTGTCTCCTTGCCACAAGCGGTAATCGAATTGATGGTGTAATTTTGTCCACGAGACCACACGTTCTCGTAACCATTTGTCGACCTTTGTAGATGTCTAAGATATAAGTTTCCTAGAATAGGGATGATGGCGGGGTAAGAAAATTAATAAAAAAATATTAGACGCGTTTTTTTTATTATTTTGTCATAATAATATATGATAACACTTTAGGAAGCCTTTGCCTGCAGTGGCCTTTGCAGCGGGATGATCACGACTAAAAATAAAATATTTTTTCAGGATGTTTCATACTTTATAATTAAAAAATAATACTTTATTTTATTTAAAACAATTAGTTGATCGACAATTCGCGTGACTACACCTCTTAAGGTAGCCTTATTACCATAGTACATAAATCACTAAAAGCATTATTTCAACAGTACTAGAGATTTTTTATATACAATGTACACCCACTTTTCAATATTCATGTTATAAGTCCCATGAAATAGGGGGTGAGCCTTTTGCCATATACTGGGCACAACTCCAGACTCCGTGCTACTCCTGAGAAATTTTTCCAAAAACCGAAATTCGCCCAGTAATATTTTGCTCGACCCAGGAATCGAACTCGAAACTCCATGCCCGGCAGTTGCACTGTCGACTACTCGAACAACAACGCAGTCGAACAAGCTAGATCCCTACCTTTTTATTTACATAAGTATTACTATGCTACCCAAACCTAAAGACATAGTAACCTACACACCAGTACAAACAAACATACAAACATAACATAACATTAATACCAAAAAAAACACATAGATATCATCGCCGTAATAATTCAATACTCCTAAGACGTTGAACACGAGCAGTTTATGACGAAAAATAACTTTTACGAAGCAAATGTATTCAGTAAACGTTCCTATGTTCGGCACTCGGTATTAACGTTCGCGAAGAGCTCTAAGAACCACATCGCGTCGATATTGCCTTCACATTGGCAATAAAACATATTCGAATTGAATTCAGGTCTGCTACTCCATAATGTGGGATCGATCGGAAACTTTTGTTAGGTCATAGCTAATAGGTTTTAAAAGGTAATGGTTTTGGGAATTTCTTTTTAATTGGGAAATGTGCTATAGCTTGATTGATGAGCGTATGTATGATTGTATGTGATTAATTATTTGATCAACGATAGCCTGATTGAGTGCAGAAAGAGTGGTTGTCCATGGAATTAAATTGAGTGTCTCTTATAATATTTATATTTATTTTTTGTCATTGGCGAGTGGTCATGCAAGTGTGACTGCCGGGCAAGGGGTCTCGGGTTCGATTCCCGGGTTGGTCATAATATTTCTGGACCATTATCAGTGTTTCGATTTTTTTTCAGTCGTAAATCTAGAATTGTGCCCGATATATGGCAATAGGCTCACCTCCATGGACATGGGACTAAAAACACAAATGATAAAAGGTGGGTTTACATTGTACTGTAGCATTAGGTGCCACATTTTTTTCAGAATTATATCCTATACTGTCTCCTCCAGTGAATTAGATGCGTTTACAATCACGTATCCCTTACACACACACATATACAGACGCAAAGCAACAACATTAGAATCTCAACACACAATTATTCACTACGGGAATTATACCCAGCCAACTACACTGTACTAGCAGAGCAAAGAATATTCAACACCTTGTTCATTCACTACCACACCAACACCAGCTCATTATACTCATAAATACTTAAAGACGTTCTTTACACCCGAGTATTGTTGGTAGTAGCTACGCAGTGCCTGGTACACACGACCGCACATCGACCTACACACAACCAGTTTATCATGAACTCGTTTTGTATGAGCTTGAGACACATGAGAGGTCAGCTTATACTGGTGTAGTATAGCTTCATGTGTAACTGGGTACATTTTTATAAAATGGGTCGCACTGTGGTAGCAACGTGTGGCCCTAATGTAGCTCGTTTATTCTTATGACGCACCCCACTTACCCTCTTTATAAATAGTTACCCACATTATATTTATAGGACGAGCATGTGATAGTGGTTTGAGGGCACTTCGTATATTTTAGAGGATTCCGCTTCATTTTCTATTACTTTACTTACCCTTCTTAGTTAGTGCATGATGTGAATATGATAAAATAAACTGCATTTTTTATAAAAACATAGCCATAACAACTATCGTGTACCATGTAAATCATTAAATCATGAAATTACAACGTTACATTAAAAAAAAAATTTGCCCCACTCTAGGATTTTCTCCTGTGTCGTGGGTTCGTTTACAAACATATAAGTTCAAATGTATATGACACCCAACCCGAAACAACAATTTGTGGATCACGCAAAGAGTTGCTTCGTGCGGGAATCAAATTCGCTACAGATTGCACAGCAGCCTGTTGCCTAGCCAACCGCACCAACAGTCAAACTGATCTACTTAATATATATGACACTCTACCTATCAACTCAGCGAACGATTAGTGTTACGACAACATTATCATATCCTATTCCAAACCAAAAACATCCTCTGTATTTAAAATCGCTTAATAACCACACCGCGTAGCTCAAAATAATGAACAATACTTTGAAACTAATCACTCAATCATATCCTTATCAAACAAGACCCTTCACACCGAAACTCCTTCAACTCTTTAGGTGTTTTTCCATCAGAGAAGTGCTATGTAGCTATACCACAAAGGTGTAATAGCTAAGCTGTGAAACTATGTGACCGTTTCCACTGATACAAAGCTATGTAGCTGTGCGAGTACGACGTGCTATAAAGATGCGTTGCCACAAAGTAAATGTGCTAGGAAGATGCGCCACTCTAGTATGCGATGTATGGATAATAGGAAAGTCATCCATACACACATGTATAACACGCATTCATAGCACGAATCCATACCACGCATCTTTCCATATAAAAAAAAACATAGCTTAGTTGAGTCCATCTCTCATTAATATGATTAGCGGAAGCCAAACGCATCCACAGCAACGTAGCATAGCACAATTCTGGTGGAAAAGCACCCCTACACTTACAAATTCCATTTTAATTTAAAATTAAACCGGCATCATTAAGTTCATAATTTCAAAGTCCACAAGTAACTTGATCGTAAAACAAATTAATGCATTGACAAATTTGTACTAAACTTTTCAAAGTTACGGCTCTAGGGAGCTACAAATTGTTAGTAATTTCTTTAAGTGCAAACTCGAAATCAACCGGCCGATTTAACAAGACTGATTCTGTTACTAAAATGGAAATACCAATTTATTTTCTGGTACTTCAGTAGTATGGCTCAAGGGTGCTTTGCTCGGTGACTGGCGAGTCGATCGGTCTACGTTCGACCACTGCTTGGGAGGTTGGATGGTGGACGTTCTTGTATTGTATTTTTTTGTTATTTCTACTTAAAGAATTACATAGCTACTGAATAAATATACCCAAAATTCTGATTGGTTGTCCTTAATAAAAAAAAGATGTCACAGGATATCCAAGCTAGGCAAGAGGCATCAGTAAAAAAATTATTTGTATCATTGATTAGTTAATTAATCAGTTTTAAATATTTATAAAATTTTAAATATTAAACACTAGCTTCTGCCAGCGATTTCGCTCGCGTTCCCGTGTGACAAAAAGTATCCTGTCTCCCAAGCCAGGTCATACCCTATCTGTATAGAAAATTTCATCAAAATCCGTTCAGCGTGACAGGGACAAACATCTAAACAAACCAACAAACACATTTACAAAATTAGTGTGATTCAATCACAATCCTAGGTACCATTCCAAACAACTAAACTATAAACACCACAAAAATAGACACATGACGACACAATACAAAAACCCCACACCAATACAATTCCAAGACACTCACACACCCACACCTAGTACCCAAAACCTTTAACCTGGCCACTAGCATGACTTATCAAGTTATCAACTACTAAACAGAACGGACGGTAGCGTAGACACAAAATTGGTTCAGGTGGTAGCAACTCCCAAAACGTTACCGCTTAAGCCGCGAGAATTTAATACCCTATTATTTATGGTCGCCAACGCATTATGTTTACAATCGGCCGGTTTACGCCTATAAAATAAAAGTGGACAAGCGCGAGCTGGGTCGCGATTTATGTCCGGTACAAACAGAAAAGTACTCTAGATTTTTCTGTGAACATTTTAGGTTTAATGTGGTGTTTTGGGGTTATTTTTTTTAATATCGCTCGTGATTCTAGAGAACTGTTTTTACAGATGTAATTGTGTCTGTAGTACTGTTTTAATTTTTAACTGGATTTATTGCGCTACAATTAACCAAATCTCCGACCTGTTATATTCCGAAAGGTTAGATTGTTATGCATTTACAGAGAAACCCATTTTTATTAAGTTACGTCTTACTCACGTAATTGTTTGACGAAAAACTCAACTAGTTTCAATCTAGAGGCTCATTTTCATGAGCAGCATTCCGCAACACACATCGCGGCGATTAATTTTAACTTTAAAACCCTTCTTACAAAATTTCTTGATCAATCAAAATCGTCATCATCATCAACAGCCAGAAGACGTCCACTACTGAACAAAGCCCCCCCTAAGTCCTCCACCCAAATCATTACGCGAAACTATTGAATTATTACTAAAGTTTCACAAACAAAATTAAGTGCATCCAAGAATAGGTACACCAACATAGTACAGAGATCAAAAACAGTTCTGCATTATTCGTAATCTACTAAGGATCTCCTTTCATTCTCATTTCAATGGCCCGGAGATTATTAGAATTCTTGATCACTAGTCTAGGTTTCAATCTAGATAAGATTGCAGGTTATAATAACTAGAAAATAACCTAGAATATTAAGACGACGAAGTGGTAATCCTAAGTAATCCAGGATTGAATCCATTGCCAGGGAAATGAGATGACTGCACCGTGTTTAATAATTTTGAGATGAAATCTTTTGAAAAAATGAAGAAGGAGCCAAAGGCTTTGGATAGTTTAGTATTAAAAATGTTGGGAATCTTTTAATAATAAACGGAATTTAAATAAATTATGTTATATTATGCAACGCCACACCTTCTATCCCCGCAAGGGTAGGCAGGAGTGCACCTACACATTAATGCCACTGTACAATGTACACCCACTTTTCACCATTTGTGTTATAAGTGCAATAGAGAGTGAACCTATTGTCATATGCCGGGCACATTTTCAGAATCCGTGCTACTACTGAAAAATTATCGAAAAGCCGAAAAAAGCCCACTAATACATTGCTTGACCCGGGAATCAAACCCGAGACCCATTGCCCTGCAGTTGCGACCCATAGACTTACAATGCAGTCAGTAAATAAGTTACTGTTTATACATATATCTACATCATATCACATAATTTCACTTGTATAGGTATTTAATTTGGATATCATGTAAACATGCTTGGGCGACGCGACGCGGCAAAATTTTATGTGCTGCATATTTCAACTACGAGTGTAGTCAAATAAAATAAATATAAAATCATGACACATGTTTATTTACCCCCAGTTCGCTTCGTTGATAAATTCTGATGCAGCACTTTTATTGATGGCAAGAGTTAAATTTTATTTTTGTCTAATATTCAAAAACATAGCATGATCATTTACATTCTCCGAAGGGGTGAAAATAGTATTTTAAAATGTTACACTAATTTTTCAACAATTAACTTAATCATCCTTAGTAATCGGTAAAAGTTTATTATAGCTTTTTAGACTCTATTAGTAGTTACTATTAACACATTTAACGCCGTGGTGGTCACCGGTGACCGAGGTTAGCGGAAGATTTGCCTTCAACAGTTTTCTATTAGCATTCAAAGACTTAAGAATCTTAGACATTCAAAACCCGTCCGTTAAACATAAGAATTTCTCCAGCTATCACGCTAGTCACTCGGCTAATAATACAATCTAATATTAAAAACTATTTAATGGACATTGAAACAAAGAAAAATCCAAACCATCACCATATAAGAACACTTAAACTTAGTCATAACTTAGTAAGTTAACGCTACACTATCACACGTTTATTAGACACAAACTAAGAATCGACTTTATGGGTAAGCAATAAAGATAGCAAGTAATAGTTCCCATTCACGTTACGACCGTCGCACGTCGTAAGATCTGTTGACGATTGCAGCGCACCTGCGATACGTCTGCGGGTGTATGGGCCGCCTCGGCAGTGCATTCACCGCATAATACCTTCCCCTTAATAGATCGTTTCGGACTAATACTTGCACATAAATATAAATAGAAATGCCAACAAAGGACGCCATTTTGAGTTGAGCTAGTTTGATTTCTTTCATTTCTTGGTTTATTTTAATATAAATGGGCCATAAAGCTATTCATAAGAGATTTGTAGAAAACTATGTATGACGTGTATGAGATTTTCCCTAATATTTTAAATCACCTTTTTCCCTACGTACAACGTACAACTTAATTTATTTTCTGATTTTGTTGTTATTGAGAAGTAATTATTTAACTTTGTTTAATTTTGTAGTTCGTAGCATATAGTTAAGTGCTACGCTAACGCTACGAGCTACGACGTAGCAAAATTTGAAGCCGTAGCGTAGCAAAACAAAAAACTTCACCAATTAATTTAATTGAAATTTTCAGATTTTGTAAATCATTTGATAATTTACTTATGTGTAAACAAAAACAATAAATGAATCTAGAAAAAGAAAAGTATAAACATTGCTTTTTAACATACATTTCTCATTTATTCAATGAAACTGTAGGAAGTTTCGCCCATGCTTCCTTCATGTCAATTCGCACCTGCTGATAATATAAAAATATAAATACAAAATATATGCAACTTCTGAACAAACACTAAATATGTAAATATTTTTCAATCATACAGTACGATCCAAATCAACGAAGAATTAAAATTTGAAAACAGATGAAAAAAAACAATAGTACACCTCTTTAAAACGGCCACGCCACAAGTAACGAAATTACGCTCCCCTTCAAAATAGCCAGAGAGGAAAAAAATAAGAACATTATTGTACATTTGGTTGGTGTTTCGCGAAAAATATTACATTATGTAGATGAGGAATGTATTAAGCATACGCCGCTTACACGTGAATATTTAAAACGCTTACAAATTGTGGCGTCGCGCCGCGTCGCGTCCGACGAAGCACGCGCGAATGTCGAAATAAATTTTCCCAACACGCTGTATATGCGATAAAGAAAAGATCATAATTCTGTAAAGGTCCGTTAAGTCGCTGTCTCTGTTATAAATACTGGCGCTGTCATTACGAGAAGAAAGAATAATAATTTTATTTCACGCCTGAGTCACTTTTGATGTCTTTTTTTATTTTGTGTTAAAAATGCAATCAGTTTGGAAAGTTCACAAATAATATTTTATGGTCATAAAAATCAGAAAACAAAACAACACAAAATCTATAACTTTGAAATGGCGTATTTAGAAATATAAAATATATTACGTACTCAGGTACGGCTAGGTAACATAACAAACATAGTTTATTTTTCATGTATCTGAAACTCAAGACAGCACTAGTCCTGAAACTGAAACACACTTTGTATCCAGGTACTTGATCCGATATCACTATGTTTGGTCCAAGTCAGGAGAAACATTTCTTTATGAATTTTATTATATGATCCAATAAATTAGTGCTATAGTAGGGGCTTATTAATTGACTGACTACTGATGTTAAAATATGTTGTTTGTTTTGTGGATATTTTCAGACAAAATATGGAATAGATATTCAAAAAATTTCTATAAATAAATCAAATTAAATTACATTGCTATATACTGGACACAATTCTTTGGAATTGTGCCCAGTATACGGCACAATTCCAGAGAATTGTTAATTAAATTTAACCCTAACCCTAGGTGAAAAGTGGGTATACAAATTCGATCTAATCCAATGACCATACCATAATCTAGTGTTTTTTTACTGGTATATTAAAAAAGGAAAATGAATAAAATTATGTGTGAGCAATATACATACGAGACAAATTAAATGTGTATCTTTAATAAATCACTGAGTAGCCACAAATAACTTGGGATGAGGATAAGAGGATAAGTTGAATCATGCTACACATTATCAAGTCATTTGTCCCTATCTTTATACCTTACCTTACCTTACACTTGAATACTAACAAAGTAGACTCTTTACAGACACAATAATCCAGACAATGGAATTGTTCTTAAAATCGCTTCAGTGTACAATACAAGGGGCGATCACAAACAAGGCTATCAATCAACACTTTGGCACCCTCATGAATAACACCTATCCAGCGGAGGAAAGTTTTACAAAAGATTTATTTTCTTCCGTCAAGCCGGCCCATCGAGTATCAAGCAAAGATTGATTGATCTCAAATAAATATGAATAAACAAAATATAATGGAGTAGCCGACCGCCACCGTCCTATTTAAATTCGGTTATAATCTTTTTCTTTTTATCTTTTATCCGTTGACGTAGGTGAAAAGAATACTGTTCGTGGAATACCGAGGTTATGTTTTGGTTAACAATACTTATTGTACCTGGCAACATCAAATATATAATACAGATTCATTGAATGTTTAAAACATTACTTTTTATATCCAAAAATATATACATACAAATACAATTACCATAACACCTATGTCACCTCTTCCATAACTTTAGCTACAGACACATAAAAATAATAAATTATTAAAACCCTTCACCGCTGCGCGTCAAGTTGACGCAGGCTCCGCAATCTGCATCCTAAGTGCAAGGAGCAGCGTTAGACACAACATCCATAGAATAAACCCGACGTCACTTCGTCAAAGCGCAGGAAAACCAATTTAAAGTTGTTGCTGTGTTTATACAAACTTTTTTTTTAGAGTTCCCTACTGCAGTAGGTGAATTACTGGCCAACATGAGTTCCATTTATAAGGCTTATCACGTAAACAATGAGCACCTATAAAATAAAATATGAAAATAAAAATATGTTTCAGTGAACTAACATAGTTTTTTAACCAATTAGGTAGAAAATCATGCGTACTAAAAACATAAAGCGAATCACTGTCAAATTTAACAAAAAAAAAAAATCAACATTCTATGCCATCTTTAAAAACACGCCAATAAAAAAAAATAGACACCGACACCGCCACCAATTATTCACAACGATAATTAACTCCCATCTAAACTCGATTAAACGTAACACGTCTACATAAACCGAAGTTTAAGTAGACACCTAATTACCAAAGTTCCGAGCTAAACCATTATAAAGTATTGAAAAATGAGCGCTGATATTCGATCTTTGCTTAAGAACAAAGTAATTTTAACTCGGATAGCGTTTGCCCGGGGATTAAAAATAAAAGATGCGAGACCAGTTTTAAACTATAGTTAAGATAAGCCAAGTTTCTGTGGCGGCCACTAAGGCCAGTTTATGGAAACTTCTATCAAGGTTTTTTCCTTTGAAAATAAGTTTATGTACGAGCTATGAATGTGAAATAAGTAATAGTTCAACTTGAAAGTAGAGTAGCTGCTTTGTATTTTATTATTTTATAAGTTGATGCTGTTTTTTGTGCAACCGAGTGTAAGTGTGCGCGGTCATGTGGAAGTTATGCACTATCTGTGGATTTCTGCAGAGATTCCGTACCAAGCTGGTGTAGCCATCTGGATTTAAGGTTCTATTCCCAGCACACGAAATTATTCTGAATAGTAACTGCAGTTGTATTCACTAAGGACCCTTAAACAAATAGATTTAAGAAAACAAATCAATCACCATAAACGCAAAAGAGTCATAAAAACGATTCAAACCGTACGTGACCGAAACGTGTACCATTACTTTCCAAATACCTACGTTACGTGTTCTTTCAATAACAAAACAGGCGTTGTAACACGTGATAAAGTCGTTTTCACGAAAACAGACAAAGGTGGGACGGTAGAAAAGAATCAAGTCACGAGACACGAATCGCAATCCGTGTTAAGTCTCCCTTTTGCGATTCGGGGTTGTTAGCGCGTAACTACAAGGGAGGGGGCACAAAGACTGACATACACACACGCTCAAAGACATCGCGAGCTACAGACGCGCCGCCTTACTCACTAGTTTTAGAGCTCGCGCTTAATTAAGACCTCTATTATTGACTCATTAACGAAATGAAAGTTACACAACAAAGGTGACTTTTAGAAACAGAATTCCATTTATTATTTTAGATCGTACGCCAGACTGTGGGTAAACAATCAAATATGTATGATAACAAATTGAACCTTTTATTAATTCATTTTACTCGATTTGCTATTCTTGCTGGATTTTCGGTAATTAATCACTAGAAATTGCGTTCAATATCTCTACATCTATATGCGGATTATATTTCTAATTTTATTGTATACAGATCTACATAAGTACATAACTATTCACGAAAAAATGGATTGTTTAGCATATCGTAATGTGCACTTCGCAACTCTATTGACTAATTGCTTTCTTCAACTAAAATCAAACAACACCTAAAGCTCAGTAACGGGTACCTAAAGGTCACACGACCAATATAAGTGCTTAATTTGCCATAATTGCCTAAACAGTACATAGATTCTACACAAACTACCACAGAGATTGTGTCAACGCTTAACTATTAAGTCAGACAATATTTCAATGTGTGTCGGCCGCATTCTCAGACGGAACTAAATTCAGGTGGCAGCACAGTCGGCGCGGCTTAGCGATTGATTGTTGCATTAACTGCCGTAAGTGGGATTCCCCTACGGAATAACATTTTGCATGAGACAGATAGTTTCTGAGTCCCAATTTATTGTGCTTCTCTCATATTTATGGTTGCAAGAGTCACCGAATTTAATTTATTTCTTAATGTTGCATATTATTATGTAAAGGTAGTGTGAAACAGTTTTGTGTAAGTTTATCTTTTGTCTGTTCATTAATAGAATCAACTATTTATTTCGATTATACTAACTAAACAACATTAGATAGCACTATAGCATACAGGCCAGTGTGTCGCAATAGGCACTAGCCTATACTAACTAGGAGACTACTCCTATTTAATAAGAATTGAACTAGGTGTTACATTTTACCCGAAGCTGCGAACTGTCTAGAAGTTACGGGGGTACCGGCTCAAAATGCAAGAATAGGAACGGGGTGGTTTTTTAGTCAGTAAGAGTCTGATACTCCTTCTCGCCTCGCCCAAGGCGTGAAAAGTCATTGGATGATTTTCCCCCCTCAAAAACGTAGACAGGTCAGTATGTGGGAATAGGCTAGTCCCATATTTAAAGCGAATTGGTAACTAATTATTACATTTATTATCTACACTTCTAAATACAAGATATTATGTTTTATGTACAAACTCCTTATTTTACCATTCTAGCAGAGTATTGTGACTCCGGCCGTCGCAGCGGTGGTACATCCAAATGAGTGCGCCGCCGCCGCGCCGCTCGGCGTGAGCTAACAAGGCCCGGCAGGACGATTGCGCTTCAAGTAACCACTTGATTTCCTCGTCTTCCACGCTCCGCACTCCACAATTGCATACTGTTATTCTTTGTTCCTCAAAATTTGGCTCCCCTTTATTCTGTTCTGAAAGACAATGTTTTTGTTTTGTTTAAGTACCAAAATTTTACAAAACAAGGTTTTGGTTGTGTTTCTGTAGGTGTCGCGTCGGTTGATTTGTATTGTGTAATATCGAGCAAAAGATATCGCATTTTATTAGTTAACTATTAAAACATTTGCAACTTCATTTTACTATGTTGATAAGTCTGCGTTTATCCACCGCTTTCTGAACGGCGAAGCGAAGATGTGACCGAAGACGGAGCATACAGACTTAGAAAGTACCTATTCACTGTGACCTTGAAAAGACTCGGGTTGTATTTCTCAGGAAAAATAGAAGTTGGCAGATTGTTCCATTCTCTGGCTGCATGGATTAGGAACGTGGATTTGAACCATTAACCGGTTAAAAAAGCAATTTGTCGAATAGTTCAGAATAGATTAAAGTAGCACAACGTATAATATGTATCAGTGTTAAACTATTAAATAAAAGCATTTAGTGGAAAATTATTTAAAGCCCTACCACAAAGTTTTACAGTGCTATCATAATTGCAGTTTGAAGTTACTCCGCCAGGTTTTCAGAAACGCTGAAATAGGCAATTAGTGACCGCCGGTATTTTTACGTTTACACTCAAGTGCCCGCTACGCAGGGAACGAACTGAGTTATTATAAAATATTCCCGAAAATATTTTGACTAGGTGTCTATGCAAATTAGCTATAACCACCACGTAAGCTCAGTTTGAGTTTAGACAGTGTATTTTTTACAATTTTTCATTTTCTTTATGAAGGTTTTTTTTTTAAATAGAATACTTATTTTGAAAAAATAATGAGAGCAACGTTTTCATCTCATCAGATTGCGCTAATGTACGTATGTATGTACATGATGACGTAGGTATCTACGTCAAGTCCTATTGTTCCAATAAAAAAAAATCCTAATGTCAAATGACAGACTACACTAGTTGAATAAACAACTTACACATCATTAACGCAATCTAGTGAACATAAATCGTCAGTTTCTCTAATGCTGCTTGTCCATAGATTAAGTAGGTCCATACTTCTTGGAAAACTGATATTTCTTTTACGAAATAACCTAACTACTCATACCATAATCCTTACCTTCCCCAAACCGCGCAAATCCGCATCGCAGTATATGTTAAGCATTCGTATACATTTCCCATTCAATGACAAGTTTGACGGAGCCCGGTATACGGAGCTCATATTTCTGCATGAATGGTCAAAATAAAGGCAACGCGATCGTAGTGACGGCTTTGTTTGTTTTGTTCATTATTTCCATAACATCACATGGTGTCTTATTTCTTGTATCGGTTAAAGAGTATACGTAGGTTTCGTCAGATACGTTACAAGTCTTGTATTATAAGTATGAGGCTACTATCACCATATAGGGCGCAACTACACAGATTACATTATCATATCAACAGCCTGTAAGTGATCACTGCTGACCAAAGGCCTCTTCACATATGGAGAACGTTTGAGCATTAATCACCACACTTGCTGAATGCGGGTTGGCCATTAGAAACTAATAATTAGAAATTATAAGCTCATGTTTTCCCCACGCTGTTTTCCTTCACCATTTGATACCATTTTAAAAGTACATACATATTTTAACTCGGAAAAAAAACACACTAGTACTCGCCGTTGGTAGGTTTCGAAACCCTAACCCTCATGCATGAGAAGCCAGGCGCAACTACAGAATATTAAATATTAAAATGGACTTTCTTCTGACGGCTGTAGCATACTCTTATACACATACTGAGTCAGTTTCCTCATGTTGAGAGCACAATTATTTAATCTACTCAAAGTAACCCAACAACACTCAGTACGAACCAACCAAATAACACGAAACCGATGCACACTTCCACAGGCAGATCGATGGCAATCTCTATATTAATATAGGTGGTCCTATCAGGATTTAATCCGCCCACACGCGTCTGACGACTTAACCGATTCAACAGACGCCCAAGTGTCGCTCGATAGACCGCTATGCAATTTCACACACCGATACTCCCTGATATTGCTAACACTACTCTTAGTATCACGTATGACAAAAATTCCTGTGCGAGACAGACATTTTCACCATGATTCCGATTCCGGAGCGTTATTACAAGTTTGCTTTACTCGAATCGAGGACGCGTTTGTCGCTGTGATTGGTTTATTTATTAGAGTCGGCCAATCACAGCGCCAAATGCGGTCTCGTTTCGATCTCGTTAAACGAAAAACAAACTCGTACTAAGCCCTCCGACGCTGGCAAATGTACCGCTTCGATGAGCATGACAGCTACGCTTTTGTTTGTTTTTGTTACAGTCTTGGTTAACGTCAATCGGGTTTGATGTGAATTATCTTTGAAATCCGTATTGATATTGTGTTTGTTTTTTCTTTTTTGTTGTTGCAGAAACATAATCTCGTATGACACAAAATAGTCTGGTAACTCGCTAAACTATCATTATTGTATTACCAAAATCTTACACTTATTGTAATAGGAATGAAAATTAAAACGTTAAAAACACCCGAAACGCTTACAGAGCAGTTCCTAGCACATAATCCCAGCTTCCAGCCAGTAATCACTTTAACAAACTGACACAGACTAATCTGCTACTACTTCAAAAAGCACTAATCGAATTACTCGACAGAACTAAATCAAAATACAGTCGACGTCAGAATAATTCAGTGCTTGGCTCCAAATCCTGTGTTACAGCGGAGCCGTGAAAATACGGGCAGGTGCATCCACCAAATTACGTGGCTTTAAACTTAATAGCTGTACGTACATACATACGTACGTTCGTACGTACATACATATGTCACTTGACGTAAGACCCGCTAGTGTCGACGTTCGCACCAAGCGGAATTTCGAATTACACCGCAATGGGTTCGCCTTCGTTTTAATCTGCCTGTACCTTACTGTTTACCGACGTACAATGGAACATATTAAACCTAGTAATTAATCAACTATGTGAGCCGTCTCGAAACTTTCAGACATGTTTTGATATTATCAATTACGCGAATTATAACCGCTATTTGTAATGGATCTAGGACTTAGCCGACGTTTTAGTGCACAGCCAGAAAATTATTTGATCTATCTATCTAGATAAATAGTTTTGTGTTGATCTAAGTAGTTTCAATTTTAAGTTCTGCGAAGTTATTTTATAATCAATCGGAATAGTTAACCACATTGTAAATAATGTTTTATAATACCTATTCAATGTAGATTAAAGTTACTTAATCTACAAGCAGTGGCCGTTTTCTACAAGTTTCCAGTAGTAGTACAGAACTACCGGAATGTTACTGTCGAATGAAGTTTAAGAGACAAAATGGGATCGAATACCTAGACAGACTTCGTAGTATCCATTTATTTGAAAAAAAAACAACAAATGGAAAAGCTACAGTACATTTAGCGTCGCGTTTAAATATAAGTGATACATTGTAGTGGAGGGTAGTCGCTCGTGTGTCGGGATAGTGAATATTTTGCCGGCAAGTCGTGTAGGCGACCCTCCCGACGTATTGATATTACCTCACCGCCGTCGGAATTCGCAATTGCACAAACGTGTAGCGGGGACGAACGCCAGAATGACAATTGTTCAAGACCGTCCGACGCGACAGTTCAAACACAATAAACTACATGAAATTTACCTATTTGAGAAACTATTCAAATGTTTCTGCTCGGGACAAAACGCTGGGAATGTCGTGCTACGAATATCTCGACTAATTGTTGGTAGCTCTCTAGTCTTGTAGTGTTCAGAGCTACCTGTGTTCAGTGCTCCGCTCCGCTGTTCCGAGTCAACTATTCCATTTTGTGTTTATATTTTTTGTGTTAATTTCGTTTTGCGTTTTCAACTTAAATTGTTTTGTTGGTGAATTATTTAACTCTACGGGAGGTACTGGATTTGTAGACTTATACGTACTTACTATGACATACTATCTTGGATTCTTCAGAAGAAAATGTTTGCATTGACAGCGATTCTTAAATTCCTTTATACACCACTGTAAACAACATACAACAAAATAAACAAAACAAAAATACACCTTTAAAATACGTACAGGTGAGCAGTATAATGACAGTCATATTACGTTATAAAGACCTTTATTACTGTGCCCCGAAGAATGGGCTCAAGAAATCACAGATCAACGCAGTAGGTCGCCGGAGTTACTTTGTAAAGGACAAAATGAGTTCTTTGTGTACACAAAATAGCATGATTGCTATCAAACAACATCCTTGGTTCGTTTTTTCAGATCTCACCAAGTGAAAAATAAACAGTAAATCAACGGCATTACGTCAGCCGCGGCGGACTTTACTAAGTATACCTTTAAAAAGGACGTTAAAATAAATTAAATGTGTCATTTTCGTTTCTTTGACGGTACAACCGTTTACCGGGAACAATTCAGACCACAATAACGAGGACAAAAATGTACGGACCTGGGAACTTTATACAAATTGTTTCTCTTTTTTATCTGACGTTTATTTGTGTAATGCGGACTCAAATTGCTTAATCCAAAATACTATTAATAACATCGAAGGCACAAAGTTTACTAGAAATTAATACAATACACATTCACGAACAGTGACAGGTTACACCTTCAATTAACAACCTGGGAGACTTCAACAATTTCCCGCACGTTTATGATAACAAGCAAACACTCGGATACATTGTCGCTACATACAATGCCGCCAAGACGAATTCAAGTTGATTTTCTGTTGTGCTATGATATCTGCATCCGATCCGTATTGGGGAGTTGAACAATACTGCGACTTTTCGCGTAAATTTTACGAATATTGTTTGTTTCCTTTGTACATTGACAGAGTGCTACAGACAAAAGGCAAATGATCCCGCCCGTCCTCACATTTTTTCGGTTTTGTAAACTTTTATATCTCATTCCGTTCACATTGGCAAATAATTGTAATATTCACGGAAATCGCGTTCGCACAAAGAGAACGCGTTATTGTGACAACGATATTTATTTAACCTTTACATAGGCGAAGAGATTCTAACAAACGATATTCAAACACGCGAAACACAGGTATGAATAATTCCGAGTGTGTACCAGGGACACATAAATCTTTACAGATAGTAGGAGCACAGCCAATCTGATGAGTCGCACGCCGCACCCCTGTCGGTCGACCGCACGGGTAATGAGCTTGTTTGTCTCAGTTAACGTTTCCTAGCACGTTCTGCGCTCCTGGTACAACGCTCTTTGTGTCACTAGCTTCCTGTCTCTTGTCTCCCTGTTCAGAATAAAGATAATATTGTTTTAGAATAATAAGAAGTTGTTCTTAGCCTGACAGCTGCAGTGCTAAATTTAATTTAATTTGCTAACATTTTTATTTACTCGTTGGGCCTGAACTTGGTAGAAAAGAATCGCAGTAAATAGATATAAATAAGCTTGGTCCATTCGTTCATTACGGAGAATGGAATAAAGAAAGTTCCTTTAGTGCACTAATAATTAAGATTGGTCACTACGGATTCAATGCAGTAAAAACAGCACAGTGTACCCAGTACAACTAACTTTAACGAAGCTCAATATCACTACTGAATCAAAGTACCCAGTGTTTTAATGTCAGTCTTGAACTAATATAATAACTAATAACAATTGTTGCGTAGCTGTACAAAATCATTACCTATATCTACTAAAAATTACAAGTTGTAAAAGCCTAAACATGTTTCATTGTTGTTCTACTGCATAAAACAGGCCTGTGTCATATGTTTTGTGACTGATGAGTGTAAAAACACGTGAAGCCGACTTTATTACACTACTTTTGTTAAGTGCCACTAAATATAAACATCCTGAGTGCGCTATAAAACCACACTCAAAGAAGATAGGTGTTTAAAGATCACTTTGGCTACCAAAAATGTTATGTTCCTTATCCTTATGTGAAGGAAAAGTTTTGTGTATAAAATATATGTAGGTATAAGTAAACACCATTTAGCTGTTCTTGATAAAAAGAGCACCAAATTGATGGGGTAGAGAGTATTATATTATATCTCAAAACTGTGGATATTGATTTTTCGAAAATGTTGTAAATTCTTATATTTTATTCAGATTTCTTTCTTTCTTTTTAAATAAAACGTTGCCCCACGCTTTGATTTTCTTCTGTGTCGTAGGTGCGTTTACAAACATACAAGTTCACATGCACAACATTTTGTGAATCACTCAAAGAGCTGATCCGTGTGGAAATGGAATCCGCTACACGATTCGCGGCAGCCGGTTACCCAGCCACCGCGCCAACCATGCATTTTTTAGATAAAAAAAGTACGTAAATACCTAATCTCTAATCCTTACCAGGGCTCTATTGATACCCTAGTGATCCGTTTAGCAACTTTTGTATAAGTACAGATCATTAAATCAGAAAAATAGTACCTTACATGATAATCCAGGAAATCTTTGATAAATTAACTTTCCGGGGAAATACAATCACCATTTACTATATCTGATCTGATGATATACATAATAGAGGAAAAATATTATTTGAATTTAACATAATATTTCCTCTAATCACACTAAAAGATTTTTATTAGATACTGCAATAGGAAGGTTGTAAAACAGCCCACATGTAGTTAGATCTCTTTGGTTCTATATAAAACTAGCTGCCCGCCCTTTGCACGCGTTTTTAAAAGCCTTTTAACCGAGTTCAAAAACAAAAAGAAGGTTCTCATGGCACAAACATACATCTCAATTTAATGTGTATGTATGTTTATGCGCGATTATCTCGTTTCTGGCTGAAGCGACTTTGATGCGTTTTTCAGGATAATATATTTCAGACTTAGCGAGTTTAGGGATGTTAGCTGGCTTAAAAAATGGACGAAGCGTCAAAGGAAATTGAAAGCGTTTCGTTTTTTTTAAATAAAATTTGATTTTTAACTGTTTTGTTACTCGCAAATAATTCGCATACCGTACCAATTCTTAGCGGAATGCTCAATACAAACTTCCACCATCCATTTTAGAGAAGTACTGGGTAAGAATGAGACAAAAAGTATATGTTACATACCATCTTTTCAACTATCTTCACTTAAAAAATCACATCAATCCGTTCTGCCATGAAAGTTGGACAAATAAACAGACACACACACTTCCACATTTATAATGTTAGTATGGATAACATCCTTATTAATCCCCCTTTGAAAATGTGAAACGGATTACAGATTTCTGTGGCACACCATTAAATTTTCCTCTTTCGCTTAGCTCTTATCCTCATATGTACGGCTACACGTTCAGCTATATAAACCAGTTTAAACTGACCGTCAAATATATGGAAACGTCATAGAAAGCAAGACCATGATAAACTGGTTGTGCATAGCTTGATGTGACACGTAGCGATGTGTACGAGTGCTAATGTAGTATTTTCATTTTGACGTTCGTAATCTGTCGGGATCCTTCGGGATCTTTCGGTGACCGGGGATTGGGAGTAAACGTAAAAATCGGTTCGAAATAGCTCAGTTTATTGTAGTGAAGCCCTGCATTCGTTAGTTGGGATTAAAAACGATGTTTGCTAAAATTCTCCTTGCAGAATCCGATCAGTTGAACAGATGACGCGACTGATGTTACGTGTTGAAGTTTCTTTTTTTTTTGTTGTTCACTTTTTTAAGAAGTCCCATTAGTTTTGACGATGTATTGTCGTTACATAGTTCTCACATATACTTAGGTATATAGCGTAAATGACCAAATAATATATCAGAGAGATTGTAGAAAAAAATAAAGCCGTAACGATGGACATTCGTGTAATGTAATCCACCGTGTAATGTAACACGAATTCTTCAGCGCGAGTGTTACATGTAATTCTCGTACTGCCGTCCACACGTAGAATTCGTGTTACATTACACGGTGGATTACATTACACGTTACACTCGTCTGGACCCGGCTTAATACGTCTGTTTTGCACTGAATATGATTACAGCAAGCAAGGGGTTTTCGGTTCGATTGTATAATATTCAGAAGAATTCAAGTGTGGGAAAGCCATGCTTCGGCACGAATGGGCCGGCTCGACCGGAGTGATACCATGGCCTCACCGAAAACTAACGTGAAACAACGCTTGCGTCGTTTTTCGTTGTGTGATTGAGGTTACCGGAGGCCCAATCCCCGATTCCCCAACAACCCTTAAATTCCTAACCCCCAAAAGGCTAACAACGCACTTGTAACGCCTCTGGTGTTCCAAGTGTCCATGGGCGGCGGCCATGGCTTACCTTCAGGTGATAAATCCGCTCGATTACCGGCGTGTTCCATAAAAAAATTGGCATATTTATATGGTACCAATATAATTTCGTATTTAATTCTAATCCTATTATAACACTACTTACTGAAGTGTCTTCAAATCACTGTTAACACGAGATCTGAGTAGTTGCCGCCTCCATTGATAGCAATCATTATATTGCTATGCTAATGCAATCGAATTAGTGCACTGTTGCCGTCTGTGGATTAATCACGACTCAATAGATAAACCTGCCTTGTTGGTCAAGTAGTAGTGCGACTACTGAGCTGGGGGTATTTGGAATCAAGTCTTAAGTCAGGTCGAATATTGTTTCTATATTGAATGTTGAATTCGTCTGTTTACTTGCGAGGTGCAATCGGATCGTCTGATAGTAAGTAATCGACGCAACCAATCAGAGGTTTAAGAGTTACAAGAGCCTTTTGAAGGGGTGGGGATCGGACTTCTGGTTAAATCTCACGGAAAACCATTGCTCAAACATTTCATGTCGGTGCTCTGTGATGACCACCGGTCCATTCACGTTAAAAGTTGGCTCTCTCATGTGAGATATGGTTGCAGAAGTCTAAGCGATAGTGTTGACACCAGTATTGGTGCCAGTATATGGTAGACTCACATCTGATTTCCTGGAACATAAAATAACTAGGAACAAAACAAAATAACTGAAAAGTTGGTATATAGAATATGCACCTCTGTCTACCCTTGTGGAGAATAAAAGGCTCGATGTTATGGTATGTAACGTAATGTTATGTTATGCTAATGCAATAGAATTAATGCATTGTTACCTTTGGATTAATCACGAGTCAGTAGACAAGGCTTGAATCAAATTAATTATTGCTATGTGTTAGACATTGTGGGTTTTCCAAGTAAATCGTACAACTGAATCAGGTAATAGCAATGTGATTGGATGTACCCTAATACCAGCTCTGTAATTGAGGACGACTGTATAATCTGATATGGATTAAAGACGGTATCCGAGTTGCTACTGAGAACGAGAAATTATTGCTTGAAATGCGCAATAATAGGTAAATAGGTAGTTTAAAATTAAAATAATAATAAAAATATGTGCGTGAATTGTCAAAATATTACTATGGAAAAATATAAATAAGTACGGACTAAAAATAATTCAATCAACTGGGTTTGTCTCATGGCTGATAGCTGATGACGTAAAATTACTAAACATGAAATAACGCATAGTTCTTTATACCCTGATAAAGTGGACGAAGCCTCTTAAGAAGAAGAAGTTTTTACAAGATAACATTTTTACACGTCAATCTCTAAAAAAGCTAGATGAGGCCGACATTTCCTATTGGTCTCTTTTAAAATTCAGTTGTTACCCAAAATATGAACACTGACATACAACATCTAATGATTACCACAAAACACGTTTTAAGATGATCTTAACTGCAGCAACAAGCAAAAACATTTAACCGAAAATTTTATGGTAATTTTTTAAATTACAATATCCTGTACCTACCAAAAAAACTTATTACATAAAGAATGGAAATTGTCTCTCTCGGAGTCACCCAAAGTTCTTTGTACGGCATGACTCCAGTAATATTTTATACGTTTCCAATTTTGGGAGGCTCCCACCATATTGATTGTGAAGACTTTGTAACTCGACAGGGAATTTCCTACGTATATATTAAGTTGCCAAAGATTCTCACATACTCGTTATAAATTAAAATATATTATAAGTTAGCTGTTAACATTTTTGTGAGAGGAATATGTGATGTTTCTTATTTAAGTTGGTATTTACGAAAATATGTTGATTGAGGATAAAGTAATACAACGCGGTGCTGTAGTAAAACTGCAAAGTATTAAGTATAGTGTCATAATGTATTGTTGTTATATTTTCCCATTTTCTTTTTTACTTTTTCTGTCTCGTTTAAGTTCGAAACTGAGTCTTAACAAAGTCAAATTAACGTTAAAATCTAAGTCAAAAGTATTTATTTGTGAAATATAGAGTACATTAGAGGCTGTAGGGTATGCTGCCATACATAAGGAGATTCTGCTGTTTTACTTTGAAAAGTATACAAAATTTTGCTATATGATAAAAAATATATGAAAAAATATTAAATAAATGTCAATAGCGTATAATAACAGTCAAATACTACTATAGTAACAAAGTATGTAAAAAAACAGTTTTTTATTATCACCCATCTCTTTTCAGATTACATAAGTAGTTATCAGTACAATTAATTAATTACTACCAACAACCCTACAACGGTAACTACACGGACACTAAACTGGCGATCCAACAAAAATCGACAGCTACAGCTCGAGGGTACGGAAGCCGATAAAAAAGGCAACTCACTTTAATTAGAAACCAAGGAAGTTCACTTCAATACGTTGAAGAACAACTACGGGAGGCAAAGGTTCCTTACGAAGTTCCACCGTAGAATACGTACAGAAGTTAATCGGTGGAACTTTGATGTGAAAACTATGCTAATCAGCCAACCAAGTTTGATTACTGACAGGACTGACAACTTCAGTCGACGATACTCCGGTTGAATTGTTCATTTTCATAACCCTAAAGCATTTGATTAAAGCCCGCGGATGCCGTATCGGCCGTTTGGTTATTGAATGTGTGATGGTGTGCGTGTTGTCACATATCTAGGGTTGTCTCAAGGATTGATTCGAGTTATGTTGATTAAGAATTTAATCTCGCCTTGACTTGTAAATGAGTACATTGAGGTGTTCAGGAAACGTGTCATTTGTAACCGTGAGTCAATTTTGTTCATTTATAAATCGTTTGTTGTAACTACTGTTCGTAATTAAAATTAATAAAAAATGATAACACAGCACAAGTTGGGTAAGTGTGGGAAAGTCATGCTTTGGCATGAATGGGTCGACTCGACCGGAGTGATACCACGGCCTCACAGAAAACCAACGTGAAACAACGCTTGCGTTGTGTACCGGCTTATAACATAAAAAAAATTAAGTACAGACCACATCAAACCGTTTCTACCGGTTTTATTAAAAACAAACACCTGCCTTAAGCTCCCATTATCGTCATGCATATTTTACCCATACTCAAACAAAACAGTTAAATTATAATCTCCCTTCTCTTTTCAGTCTGAACATAAAAAAAAAACATAGAAATATCAAGGTTCTAATAAAGATGCTACAATCCAATCTTAGCCCATTACAGCACAAAGTTTATTATTATAGCACTTATTATGAATTTAATTGAATTCATTATTATTTAATTAATTATTCACAATATATAGAATTTTCTAGCGTCCGATTTATCGAACGTAATGCTGGAATGAGCGACTGCACGGTGGCTGGGTGACCGGCTGCCGTGCAACATGTAGCGAGTTCGATTCCCGCACGTAGCAACTCTTTATGTGATCCACAGGGTTTGGCTATCATATGTATGTGAACTTGTATGTAAACGTACCCACGACACAGGAGAAAATCTTAAAGTGGGACAACGTTTTCTTTTTATAAAAAAATGGGTTAACAAATGTAGAAAGTATCAAGACGACCAGTTTATTTATACGTCGATGGGCGAGCCGTGTATCGCCCGCCAGACAGATGGACGGAGGTTGTCACTCAGCTACCCTCGAGGGCAGACAACCACTTCGAGGTCGTAACGAGCTCAATCTGTTTAGCGAACACTGATATAGAAGGAATCTGATATATTTGGATGAAAAATATTTTTTCATGGTCCATTGAAATACGGAAAATATGGTACAAAGTTGTGTAGTTGATTTCTTCCCACTGATCGTTACTTGTGTTGTTATTGTACCTTAAAATAACTTAGGGCAATAGACTCAACACCTACTACAAAGAATTTATACCATAAATTGTGAAAAGTAGGTGTACATTTAACAGTGGTATTACGTGCTATAATGCACCTGCACCTCTGCTTACCGAACCTGAAAAAATCGAACCTGCTACACGTTGCACAGCAGCCAGTTGCCTAACCCCCGCGCCAACCGTGCAGTCAAACCATCTATTACGTAACGTAACGTACTTTATTATCAAGACAATATTTCAAACATGATTACGTAGACTAAATATTTAGTTACATTAAGTGAAAATATTCAATTACACAATATAGAGACGGCGGAGCAAATTAAAATGGCGGCTAAGTTAAATATAAGGATTAAGTTAGACGGAAAAGCTTAGGTAAGATTAAGTATAATCATCTGGTTCGGATTAAGAGATATTCTTCTAACGGAATATTAGATGTTTTGTCTAGCACTACTGCTGTTACAATATGTACGTAGGTGAGTATGTGGGTATATTCCTGTAACCAGATAAAAAGGATCTACATTTTAATTGGCTAAGCTTTATTCCACAGAAAATTTTATTACATAGCGTAATATGACGATTTAATTATGTTGAAGTTGGGTTATTGTTTTAGGTACATTCTATTTTGAAATATTACTTATTAAAATTAACTAAAAATAACGGCTTACTCACGTAGACATATTGAGGAATGCTCTACTAGTTTCGTGTCACAGAGGAGCTCATCATCTTGAGCAGCGTGCGCAGTAGAGATTTCTCAATGTATTTACGCGAGTACACCTTTATTTTTAAGAAATTTAGTACATCATACAATAGTTATTATAAAACTATTAAAATTCTTGTTATATAGATATAAAAGTCCTGTTATAAAGATCAGAGCAAATGGACAAAGACACTACTTATCCTGTTCGTAGAAATGAAATAAAACGAAATACAGGTATTCAAGTGTTTTCTTCTACTATAAACCTTCTAGTGTGTACACAATAACTCTCTACCATAAAAATACAGTACATGATATACCTATAACATAAAAAGCTGTACTGTAATATCTTCATGGAAATATAATTACCAAGAATCTCCTCCTTTTCTTGAAATTCGTTAAAACCATACAAAGTACGATTTCTTGGTCGTGTTTCCAATTCACAAGTTACTATTACATGGGACTTACAACATAAATTGTGTAATATAGGTGTACATTGTACAGTGGCATTACGTGGCATAATGTACACCTCTGCCTACCCCTTCGAGGATTAAAGGCGTAACGTTATAAAAAAAACTACCAAGATTCTCCTCTTTCTCTTGAAGTTCGTTTAAACCATACTTACTATTACTTACGTATACGTTTTTCTAATCTACCATTAACTTACAATTATAAAGCCAGCCAGGGCACACATCCGGAGCTGCGGACAACGTAAAAGGTTACCCGGGCTCCGGCTCAAAGCAGGAGTAGGAACAGGGTGATTTTTTAGTCAGTGGGAGTCTGACACTCTCTCCCTTCTCACTTAAGGCGGGAGAAGTCACTAGATGATTATTCCCCCCTCAAAAAAAAAAGCCACGGCACACAGCGACACCCAAAAATATGTGTCAAAGTCTCTAAAATACAAAGTAAATGTACCATGTCCTAGATATTGGTATCAACTTAATAATACCATCTCGCTATCCCATATACTGGGTGCGGGCACGTGTTATTATGACCTAAAATTGAATTTTCACCTGCAGCTCGTTTTCACAGCACCCCTGTGTAAACGGGTCCCGGCTGTGTTGAAATAACTCCAGACCCTCAAAGCGTCGTGTTCCAAAACCATTGTTAGATGTTATCGCCTTCAATTAACTAAGTTTCATTAGTTAAAAGTTTATGCTTGGCTAAACATTTATTTTCGTTAAAAAGTACGTATTTGTATCGCTAGGGATTTGTTTTTGTTTACCTTAACTGGCATTCGTTTGTGTACATACTGACTGCACGGTTGACGCGGTGGCTGGGCAACCGACTGCCGTGCAGGTAACAGGTAACGGGTTGATTCCCGCACAGAGTGTGATCCACAAATTGTTGCTCCCTGTCTGTGTATTTTAAATTGTATATTTTTAAACGCATCCACGATACACGAGAAAACCTCGTATGGGGCAACCTTAAACAACGAAGAAAATGCATAATCAACTTATTCAAAACAGTCACTAACTCCATGTAGCCATCATGATATGCCTCTAAAAACAAAATAAATCTAAAGTTAAATAAACACACAATAATAAAAAAACAAACAAAAGAATAAATGTATGTTTGTATAAAGCAATAATAATATCACCATCGATGAGACACATCCAATTAAAATTTCAAGAACTCAGTGGTAGGAACCCGAAGAATTGAAGTACCAACCTACGCCGCATTCTGTTCACTCATTAGTTGCAATCACGAATGAGAATACAACAAGAAATATGTATGAATGGGAATGCAAGGGAACAGTAAGAAAACTTAGTAAACTTCTTAGAATAGAGATGATGACGGGGTATGAAACTTATAAATCTATTTAGTCTGTCTGTTAGATAATGAAAAAATATGAAACACGTATTTTTTTATTATGTCATATAAAATAACAATACTTAGAAACAACGAGTCAAAGTTGAAATAGGGAAAAAATTGAAATAAAAATACTGTCAAATATTTTAAAATAATCTACATAACGGACATTGAAATAAAATTAGTCATCTAACCTATTATTACAATTATAAAGACACACCATAAAATGCCTAAAAGGGTAAGCAACTGTATGCAACCACTTTTCACCATTTATATTTTCAATCCCATGTAATCATTAGTATTATCAATCAATCATTAGTATTAATTAATTATTAATATTAGTATTAACTAACTGTTACCTGCGGCTTCGCTCGCGTGGATTACAGACTTTGTGACAAATAAAAGTAGCCTAAGTTACTCCTTACTACATCAGCTACCTGCCAATGAAAGCACCTTCAAAAATAGTCCAGCCATTTCAGAGATTAATGAAAACAGACAAACACACCAACAGATAGAAAGACTGACTGACTGACAAGTTCCGATTCTCTTACGGAGCAACTCTTTATGTGATCCACAAATTGTTGTTCCGGGTTGTGATATGTATGTCAACTTGCTTGTTTGTAAACGCACCTTTAATATAATCTATCTATTATATAAAAATAAGTCGGGTTTTCCTTCCTGACGCTATAACTCCAAAACGCACGAACCGATTTCCACGGTTTTGCATTCGTTGGAGAGGTCTCGGGCTCCGTGAGGTTTATAGCAAAGAAAATTCAGAAAAAAAATGTCATGGTGGCGAAACGGAGTTCGCCGGGTTTGCTAGTATACATATTATATTAAAGGTATATAATTTTATATCATTAAGAGGTGAGAGCTCACGGGGCGCATGCCACAGATATTAGCTACGTCACCTCCCCTCCACACAGCGCCTTTGTATTCCTTTGATTAAAAGACACCTCCACCGTCTAAGTCACTGGAGCTCTATATACCTACCTCTATAAGCTAAGACGAAAACTGAATATATTAAAAAGAAACAATGTTGCTTTATTTTCGCCACTATTTACATAAATTATAAAGGTGTTTTTACTTTGACGTAATCGTAACATATTCTGACATTGTCTATTTTATAAAATGGGTAATATAATGGTACTACTAACGTGACAGCATCAAACGAAATGAATAGTTCTATTAACTCGTTTTCCAGGCTGCGCCGACGCGAGTTTTCTTACTATTCAAAGCACTATACTAATAAAATACTATTTAAACGTCAAATTGAATTGTCCGTCAGTTTGTCTGTCAGTGAAACTAGGTACTCGTTCCAAAGTGTAGCTTGACTATGAGAAGCAATTTATACAAACAAAATGAAGCCATAGAATCCACTCTCCTATTTTCCTAAAACCAAGAAACCTTTTAAAAAATAAAATAAACAAACAAACAAAACAAAAAAAAAACAGAAGAGGGACACTTAAATAATGCATAGTCGAACACAAAAAAGTAATTAAATTTCCATTTGTAAAATTCCTACGATGTGCGAGTAATTATGTAGATGAGTTTACTGAACTCAACCTTTCACGAATGTACCTGGCGGGCTCGCGAAACGTTTCATTAATCCATTTAATTGATTCCTTCGTACAAAAGGTCTTTGCGAAAAAAACTTCATTTTACCAGTAAATGTGTATATGGAAAATTGGATTACATTGTCAGTACCATTTGGTTTTATTTCGGTTGCAGACTGCAGTTTAATATAAAAACTTGTATGTGGTATACAAGTTTTAAATTGAAATCGAAAAATCAGTTTGTAAATTAATACAGACGTTTTAAACTATCTTCAGTAAACTTATATTCAAACTGAATGTTCTGTTGTCGTGTGCATAAAACAGACGATTTTTGTTATCATACTGGCGAAAATTTAATATTCCACCATAGAATAGTCATCGCTGATATTTAATGTTATGTGACACATCCAATCAAAACATGTGCACATACACATTTACAACTCACACACACACACATCTACACACATACGAACACTTTCGTAATTAGTATTATGTAAAGAGGGAAACTTTTTTTAATTCATTACATTTTTACTTCTTATTTTTCTTTTACTAACTGAAAAAGACTAGACCTCAAGACACAGAAAATCCTAGGGTGAAGTCCAGAGCCATATAAAAAGGTAATGTGAAGATTTTGTCAATAAACCTACTTTTTTATACACAAATAACTGTAGCTGATTTCATATTTAGCCGACTGAGAAACAGTTCTAAGAACCTCCAAAACCCGAACTGTAACTGTGTTGTATAGATCTAACAGAAATGACAGCTTCCTCATATAAATTACGCATTGACATTTAGTCGATAAGGACTCAATAACGACCCACAGGACATAATTTACCTACTAAGGGAAAGGTCAAACCGAAACTGTCACTAAACTAGGTCCCTACAACTTGAATTATATTAAATACTGCCTCATTGATCGAGTGGTTGCAAGTGCGACTGCCGGACAAGGGGTCTCGGGTCCAATTCCTGGGTCGGGTAAAGCATTATTAGATTTAGATTTCAGCCATGATCGTCCCACTGCAGGGCAAAGCTTTTTTCGGTTTTTGGAAAAAATCTCAGTAGTAGCACGGAGTCTGGAATTGTGCCCAGTATATGGTAAAAGGCTCATCCCCTATTACATGAGACTTATAATACAAATGGTAAAAATTGGATGTACATTTTATAGCGGCATAGTGTGCACGTCTGCCTACCCCTTCGAGGATAAAAGGCGTGACGTTGTTTTTTTTAAGGCCTAAAATTAAACAAAGTCGTTTCGTTACACCACAGCATAGAATTTACAAATTTTCAATTTAAATTACTCCTCCGTTCAATTAATAATAGTAGAAGAAAAATCCAATCATCTTTGGCTTCGGCCGACAAAGAAGCTCGTGAATGGTAATTCTGATGAATATTAATGATGTAAGGTTATTAGCGAGCTTGTTAAGAGTTTAATACATTTTTGGTGTTTATTCCTGAACACCGTAATGAATAGACCTCAGTCATTTTTCTTGTTTATAAGATATTCCTCTATTTTGCCCGAGGCTTGTATCCTTATTTTTCTCAGGTTATGCTGCGGTGTTTTTAATAAATCTTTACTGCGTTCAAAAGGATAATCTAAGCTAGGGAAGATAGCCAAAATGGAAGCTTGTTGTTCAAACGTTGATCGAGGCGTCGATGGATGTTTCTAGAAACAAAAGATTAGAATTAATTGAAAAATGATTTAATTGACGGCCGCTACAACTAATTTCTACTAGTTATACAATTAGCAAATGTGATTAAGAAATATTACAACGTGTCGTTAGCGTTTGAATCAACAGCTTGAATAACAGTACCCTTAGTACGAGTTTACCTTACGTTGAACGAAAACGAAACGAGAGCGCGTTTTCCGCCCTGAATGGTCGGCTCAAATGAACCAACCAATCAGAGCGCAGATCGCGATCTCTTCATTCAACGTAGTTAACGTAAAGCAAATTTGTACTATGACAACAGCCCTGATGCCTAAGACTAACCCCAAATTATTAAACAAGGTAATGAGGTAACCGTGTCAGTATCCTATGCTAACTATATTAGGGCTAAAGCAACACTTATTTCATAGAATTTATAACAAAAAATAAAAGTAGAACTAGCTAGGAACCTATATAAAAGTTGTAATTTCTTAACATAAAATACTGCTACAGCATTGTACCTATAAAAGGAGGCTAATGGATCCCTAACCGTTCAAGGATGCTTAAATTTTATCTGATAATATAAATGATCAGTTTTCTAAGAAATTCTATAATAAAGTTTCTTTAGATGACAGGGTGAAAAACTTTATGAAATATTACTTACTTTTTACTTAATTTTAACTCTTTTTAAAAACTCTTTTGAGATAAAAATTCCGATGACATTATTAAATACTCAACCATTAAGTACAAAAAATATCAGCATTGATTAAATAGCGATATGCATGTTATGTAAATGATTTGATCGCTAAAATCAACTTTATTGTCATGTTACTATAAATTCCTTTACCATCAATACTAAAGAATCTGGGATTAAATTATCATCTAGTCAATAATAGAATAGCAAGTAGACAATTCAAAGGAGTTTAAAACAACTGGGATACCTAAACGACAACGTCCACTTCACCGCATGTCAAGCAATACTGCTCATGGATATAAGCCCCTAACATGGTTTGAAACTAGTCTAGTCAAACAGTTACATAAGCAAACCAGTAAACAAAAAAGTTAATTTAGTATGTCTCACGAAAGTTAAAATGCAAAGATCGTATTTAAGACAGACGACGCCACGTGTCATACAGCTAGTTTAATTTTATCATATTTATAAGTAATTATTTCCCAATATACACGTGTAATGATTGCCTAATTACTGCGCGACAGGCCAACACATGACTACACTTGATTGGCTCGCTTCCTAACGTTGTCTTTACGTGTCAACGCGTCGATTAGATCAACCGAACTTCTGCTCAGCTAAACAATTCTCCATAATTGAATAATTAGGATAAACTTGCGTTCGTCCGTATGCAAGGATTTGTGTGTAGTATCTGATATAGTATCTAAGACTTGGTTGAGATGTTTTAAGTAGGACTGTCCAGCATAAATTTTTTGTCTATGAGATTCACAGAAATGTAAATAAAGTGTGGAAGAGCCATGCTTCGGAATGAGTGGGCCGGCTCGACTAGAGTGATACCACGGCCTCACAGAAAACCGACATGAAACAAAGCTTTCGTTATGTGAGTGAGGTTGTAACGCCTCTGATGTGTCGGTGTCCAAGGGCGGCGGCGATTGCTTACCATCAGATGATCCGTCTGCTCTTAAATCTTAATACTTACTTTTCTGTTAGACCATCTGTCCTGTGTTTCCTCTATATGACTATGGTGTTCTATCGTGGTGATGACATTCAAACACCGAAATACGAAGATCGAAGTGGGTTACATACCTTCAGGCATGCAGGAAACTCGTGTTGAGCCTCCGGCGGTAATAACACGGCCGATGAGCCCGTAGGCAATGAACAGTGACCGATCTATTACCAAGTGATGACCTCATTAACATTAGCTTTTTTATATTAAACCTAACGCTGGTATAAACACATTTCAATTTTACTTGCAATTCTTAACTCCTTAAAAAATAATTATCCATCATCAGGGTGCTTTTCTTCCAGAGATGTGCTATGATACGTTGCTGTACATACATTTGGCTTCAACAAATTATATTCATTGGTACACATAGCACAGCAATAGTGGAAACGGACCTAACTAAGCTATGTTTTTTAAGTATATGGAAAGATCCGTGCTATGGATGGCTTCCCTACTGTCGATACATCGCATACTCGAGTTGCGCATCTTCTTTGCACAGCTACATAGCTTAGTATCAGTGGAAACGGTCACATAGTTTCGCAGCTTACTAACTAACTACATAGCATATCTCTGTTGAAAATGCATTCGTAGGTGAACACACTTTCTTGATAGATGTAAAACGTTTGTTTTTCTTGAAACGGACACACTTATCACCGAAGGTTTTATTGGCTAGATTTCACACTTCATGTAGTAACCTTACTAAGCCATCAGAAAAGCATTAACAAAATTACTCTCTCACAACACGCTCAGACAACAACGAAACATGTTGTAACAGACGACCTAAAACTGGTATCGCTCCACAAATGCACTGAAAATCTCCTCCCAACCCGTCTAGATGCGCAATATCAAAATTAATACGACAATGAAGGAAGAGCCTGCGCCCAACCAGAGCATTATGACCACAAAACTAATCAAGCCACGTAAATTGAATTTAATATTGCAAGCGTCCGCGCGCCGCCGTCGTGTCGCCGTCGTCCCGTCGCCGGCCCGCAGCCGCCCCGCAGCCGCAGGGCCGCAGTACGACATGCCATGTAGATTATGATTTATAGCACCGCTGAAATAATGATCCTGTTTCTAATTTGCTCTGTATTTGACTATACCTGCGGCTTTTTCCATTAAATTGTCTGGGGTGACGTGATTGAATTTTCTATTTAATTTACAAAGGGCAGCGGTGATCGCGCTTTTGTTGTTGCTTTATTTATATTGTTGGTGAACTTCCGATTTTATTATTACTTGACTACTTTTTTAATGTTGTTCTTTTTCAGTGTAAATAAGAAAGTATTATGTTATCTCACATTTCATTGTATGACTATTAGTTCTACATAGGCAGCGATTCTTGTATGAGTTGTATTAATATGGTATCATGTATCATCCCACAGCTCTAGCGTTAAATAATTAACTAGCTTACTTATATTGCCTAATACTACTTTACAGTGACATATTAGTGTTTATTAAGAACCTACATTACATTATAAAAAAAAATCACTGTTACTCCGGATTTTCTGAGCAAAAAACCCAAACTTTAAAAATCCGTTTCATCTACCACGTAAAGAATCTTTATCACGCCCGTCACTTACTATTCACGTCACGTCAAAGCTGTAAAGTAAGAATTTACCATGTGACGTGCAACACATCCTTTCTTAAAATAAAAGACGAAACCACATCAAAGTGCCAATTTATCCAATTTCTGAATAACCCTACTGCCGTCGCCTCGTTTTTGTGTGAAACCGAACCAGCCAATGTTGCTTCACACGCGTCGCTCGAACACTATCGGTTCACCTCAACGCTATTATGACATCGTTTGACATTTGACTGACAGACGAAGTCTCGCTACCGCATTCATCAAGTGAAATTAATTTTTATTCCCCAATAAAGGTATGTAGCGTTTTGTGTCTCGTTTGGCCTGAAAAATCATGTTGGTGGATAGGTTTCTGTATCAGTTAACAACCTGTTATTTATAAAGAGGTGTAGTAAAATATGATAGTTTTGTGTCTCGTTTGGCCTGAAAAATCATGTTGGTGGATAGGTTTCGATATCAGTTAGCAAGCTCTGTTATTTATAAAGAGGTCTGCGTTTGAATGATGTATATTAGCTTATCTTTCTGAGTAACCATAAAATTCAGGACAGATAGTAGCATATCTGGTATAGAATGATGGGTAGCTTGATGTGCTGTCTGATTTACATGTGTATGTAGGTACCTAATCTGTTTGTGTTTGACAAATGCATATCTCTGGCAGTTATAGTCCGATTTGAGAAATTCTTTTTGTGTTTAAAAGAGTACGATGGCAGTGTGGTTCCATATAATTGTTTTTAAAGTCTGACCATAAATGTGGAAGATAATCCAGGGAACTCCTTAAAAATGAGCAGAATGAGCTCTGCGTTTACGTTGAAGTGATGCATACTAGCTTATCTTTCTCAGTAGCCATAAAATTTAGGACAGATAGTAGCATATCTGGTATAGAATGATGGGTAGCTTGATGTGCTGTGTGAGTTACATGACTGTATACCTATGTGGGTATTTAATCTGTTTGTGTGTTTGACAACTGACTATGTATGTAGCTTATGAACAGGTTACTGTTAGCTGTCGGCTCAGCAGATCATAAGTAAGGGTATCAGGTTAATATACATTTGAAAATAATGTAGGTAATTATGCGTCAATATGGATAGATATTAATATTATTCATTTAAACGGCGCTGTCTCATATGAGCAGCGCGTTTAATAGGTCGACCCATACTCAAATAAGTTATTCACTAAAAATCAAGAAATAAAAAACAATTTTAACAAAAAAAAAACCGACTTCAAAAAATAAATATATTCCAAATCAAATTAATATGCACTAAAAAGTAAAAGATAACAAAAACATCGGTGTCAGCCTAGGAAACGCCAACAACTAGCACGGCACGGGCACGGCACGGGCGGAGTGGTGGTTAAGTACCTACTTACAACTGGTGTAAAACTGTAATGTTTTGTTGTGATAATAGGTAAATAACAAACCTATCTTAGTTGGCTGACACCGACTCCAGAAATAACAATAATTGTCCCTACTTACATTATAATGTGTGTGATGAGTTAGTAAAGTTAGTTGATCTATTAAGTTGTTGAAAAATACGCAATTATTTTTTTACTTTTTAGTGCATATTAATTTGTTTTGGAATATTAATTTATTTTTTGAAGTCGGTAAAATTGTTTTCAACTGTACTGATCATACCAAAGTATATTAGTTTAAATATCTTTTAAACACCACGAAACTTACCATCAGGGGAGAAATGCATCTAGAGATAAAACAAAACCCTGATACCCCCAAACTTACATCAATACAATTTTCATAACACAGACGAAAATCGAGGCTTACTCGACGAAAAAATAGCAGTAAATAAAGATATATCCTTAGGAAGGTGAGCTGTATATCCGCGAGGCTGTCTGCAGATGAGCCTCATAAGTAAATAATACTCATAATAAATCATGGGACCCCATAAATGTCCATTAGGGAACATGGTGCGGGCCGCAGGTCGATTACGATCCACGTATCCTACGGGTATATCGCCGTGACGTCACGGATACAATATCCTTCTCGATTTTCATATACTTAGGTTAAATACTTGCGTTTAATGTAATATTTTATTGTAAGTTTAATCTTGTAGTTTGTTCAGTTTTGCATTGTATTAGCTCAAGAGGACAAAACACCGAACTAAAAAGCAATTAATTTAATATGTCCCATTTACTTTGGATAATGATACATTAAGGCTAACAAATACGTATATATAAGATAGCGTATACCAAAACTGCCTCGTTGGTCGAGTGGTCGCAATTGCGACTGGGTCTCGGGTTCGATTCCCGTGTTGAGCAAAGTATTACTGGGCTTTTTTCGAATTCGATTTTTGGCAATAGACGCACCCCCTATTACATGGGACTTATAACACAAGTGGTGAAAAGTGGGTATGGGTATGCATTGTATAGCGGCATTACGTGCCGCAATGTGCACCTCTACCTATCCTTCGAGCATAAAAGGCGTGACGTTGACGTACATCAAATTTAAAAATCACAGTCTTTTGGGGAACCAAACTCGACGCCCTATGTTCGAAAGTCGTGCTTGCATGTATAAGGCATAAAGCAGTTAGTTACGAGTAACCCGCATTATTATTATAGTTATGTGAAGTAATAAACGCAAGCGTAGAACGGCTGCAATTTTCTACAACGACCAACGTACGTAAATACGGCTAATTAATTTACATTTGTGTGCCAACTAATTTTAAATTTCGTCGACATACACACACTTACCATTTTTCTGGTTACATTCGCAAAGAATTTTGTATAACATTTATTTAAAGAACATTTTTTGTGGCGACATTTTCAGTAAGTATACCTAGCTACGTTTAGTCGTGGATAAAAAATCCCGAAAACTTACTTCACGAGGCTTTACGCAAAGCCTTTTGAGAACCTGCTTTAAAATATTTTCTCTACACACAAATTCTAAGCGTGACTGTAACCTGTGACCCTACTTCCCATTACGATCGGGAAAAGAGTTATTCGGATTTTCTAAAAAGAAATTCTCTAGAACTTGTAGGTTAAACAACTTAGGTCGCTATAAAATCTTTATACCTTTTCAAAGACTCAAATCAGTCTGTTTGACATTTATAGACCAAGTAAATAATAGCAACTATGCAACGTCACGCCTTTAATCCCCGAAGGGGTAGGCAGAGGTGCACATTGAGGCACGTAATGCCACTATACAATGTAAACTCTCATTTCACCATTTGAGTTATAAGTCCCTTGTAATAGGAGGTGAGTCTATTGCCATATACTGGGCACTATTCCAGGCTCCGTGCTACTACTGAAAAATTTTCGAATAACCGAAAAAAGTCCAGCAGTACTTTACCCGACCCGGGAATCGAACCCAAGACCCCTTGTCCGGCAGTCGCACTTGCGACCGCTCGATCAACGAGCCAGCCAAAGTAAATAATAGCATCAATAAAAAAAACATAAAAGAATAAACACTTAACAGAAGAAACACCGAACAATACAATTATTCATCAGAATAACACACAAACTCATAATTAAATTTCAAAAATTATAAACAAAAGTTGTAAAGACTTGATTAAGTCTTCTCCGTTCCGCCAATCGAGAGTCCGCATTTTACCGAAGTGAGACGCTGCTTGCATTCTAAATGCAAGACAGGATCGCAATTAAACTATCTGAATACGGAATGAATGAACTGGCGAGAGGGACCGAGTACTCAGTAGCGTATTGTTTTCTCTACACCAGAGGTTCTTTGGACATTCTCCAGAGATATTATTGACTTCTTTTGCGAACATAGTAGGACAATGTGACCTGGTTTTTGGAGTCGGGAGTTATCATCACTACATAGTATAAAACAAAGTCGCTTTTTCTGTCCCTGTTTCCCTGTGTGTGCCTAAATGTTTAAAACTACGCAACGGATTTTGATGCGGTTTTTTTTTAATAGATAGTGATTCAAGAGGAAGTTTTATATGTATAAGTAGAATACATGCATAATATATCTGGAGCGGGTCGCTGAATATAATGTATTTTCTGTGACACTATTTATAAACTAAAAGTTTCAACTTGTGTGGAATTTTAACGACGGAAAATTCGGTTGTTACTTTTGATCCAACCTAATTGATTCGCTATTTGCGTGTTCATGTAAACGTAGATGTCATTACCCAATTTGAGCCTATAGTTTGACTGGAAGTTATATTACTGAAATAATTTTCAACGCCTCTGACCGAAGTCAAATTTTTCGTAATATTTTTTAACTCACTCGCACTACACTATAGACGTAACAAAATTTTCATACTTACATAATTTTTATGACTTCTCCCGCCTTGGGCGAGGCGAGAGGGAGTATCAGACTCTTACTGACTAAAAACCACCCTGTTCCTACTCTTGCTTTTCGAGCCAGAGCCCCGGTAAACCCGCTAAGTAGTCCGCAGCTCCGGATCAGAATTTTAGTCAGTCTAATTCTTAGAATTACTTCCAGATATAGTTATATTATAAAATTAAGTACGAATTTCATCTAAATATAAGTCTAAATATAGTTAAATTGGGTCTAGATACTTACAAAGAACAGTTCAGGTTTCTAAGAATAGTCCATTAATGATAGTACTACACCCACTAGTTATAATGCAGTGGGAGTAATATACAAAGAACACAAGTCAACCCTTACAAAAAAGTACGTCATACTCGTTATAGGTATTTATTCAAGATACAAATAGATAGATAGAAGAAATTCAGGATACAAAAATAGATACTTAAGTAATACAACATCATTATAAATCAACAACTTATAAGCGGCCACAGCTGACCCAAGACCCGTTCTCATATAGAAAGGTTTGATCATTAATCACCATGCTTGTTCAATGTGGGTTCGCGATTTAAAACTTAGAATTAGAAATTATAAACCTACGTTTCCTCTTGATGTTTTCCTTTACCGTTTGTCAGTGGTGTCTAAATAAAGTACATAGGTTAGAAAAAGTAAACTTAGAAAAAGTCACATTGGTACTTGCCGTTGGTAGGTTTTGAACCGGCACCCTTACACACGGGAAGCGGGCATCTTACACTTAAGTAATAAACGACTCCAATATTTATACAATTGTTCAATAAAATCAAATAATGCAATCCACGATCGGGTACCATCAGCCAATAAAGATACCTCGTATCACAATGTAAAACATGCATTCAATTAAAGAACGAAGCGACACTGTCCCAGCGATTTTTGAAGACCGTACTTTTATTTTTTAATAAACATTTCGTCGGATGAACATTTTAAACGGCGAGTAAATTCAATTTGTTATTACATTGGCTTATTTCGCAATTCCACGTCATGTCATATGGCGATTTATTAATCCTCTTACGGCTCGGTGTATAATGCGAGTCGTCACGAATGAATTTTATCAACCAATGTAATTTCGGAGTGAACTTTATGCTCATTTAATTATAATAAAAATGTGTGCGACATTTATATGTATATTATACTGTTAATAAAATTAAAAACAATAGAGTAGATGACTTTTTTTATTTCAATAGATTCGTATAGTAGATTAACCTAAAACATTAGACAAGTATTTTTTATACATAATATTTTTTTTTCTTTTTACGCAATCAAATACTTTCAAATTTCGTTAACTTAATTCACTTCTATGTACCTTTTATACTTAGAAATGACGTAGCTAAATCCTAAACTTTGAGTCGGTTTATCTAGGAATTGTTATCTTATTTGATAATAATAAAAAATACGTGTCTAATGATTTTTCAAGTACTAAGTGACGGACTGAATAAATTTTTAATTTTCATACCCATTGTGTGATGGTCACAGCGGTGGCTATTGTAAATAAATATGTGTATTTAAAAAAAGTAAACTACATTTTTTTCTGCAACGTTAATTGAGAAACGTTACCCAAAGGTTTTCTGTACTCTATATTTTGTCGTTTTGATAACGATTTAAACGTAAACTCATAATTTTAAGGTACTGGTATCCACATAAAAAGTATTTAATTATCAGCACACGATTATTGCAAAGATTTATTTCATAGACGAATATAACTTTGTATTAAAAATCGCCCCGTGCCCAACAGACAAAAGACATCGCTTCATAATAATATACCCACTAAGAACAGCAACGTAATTTAAACTCCCCTAAAAAACCTACCATACAAAATATCCGGTATTTAAAATATTCTATAGAACGTATATTCACTGCAGTATCTTATATCAGAACATCACGGTGTTTACTTTTAGGATGTAGGAAACTTGCCGAGAAAGTTACCCTACCGGGGAACGGTGCAATATCTCTGTTAATATTAACTTATAGGTTTAGTGAGGTGACATGGACTGTCAGCCGGTATTAGGGATCGCCGTTAATATCGATGATTAGATGGTAAGCTAACGTTTATTAACTTTCCTGTTCCGGTATGTTTAGTATATGTTGCTTTTGTTTTTGTATAGAGAAACTGGCTTTTTGTGGTATAAGCCAGTAAACTAGCAAATGGATCACCTACTGGTAAACAATCGCCGCCGCTCATGGATAGATTGTAGTGTCGAAATAATCTTAGAAAGTCGAACATATAACTTGGAAAAAGACACATTGGTACTTTGACGTTGGTAGGTTTCGAACCCACGCCCTCATGCATGAGAGGCGGTCTTAAAACTCTGGGCCACCAGGACGCGACGTATAGATTACTAAAGGACGACGCGACGTATTGATTATGAAATAATAAAGGTATTCAATAAATACATAATGAAATTGACAAGATTCAAGAATGACGACAGTACAAAGCATTACACTATTACGAGAAACGCAACGAAATCTAAACCATTACCAAACTGTTTTTAAAGAACAAAATGAAGTCATTTTTCATTCCCATTCCCAAATATAGAACAGTGTAAAAAGCAAAGCTTGGATAAACAGAAAATAATGCTTTTAATTATCGAAGTCTCCCGTCAACAACACGTTCCTCGCTTCGTTTCTCTCAAAGTCATTTATAAAAGACCAACACACAAGCGCTCCGATTACTCAGACAACAAAGTCGAACTTCCTTAATTTGTACTCAAGTGTACTTATAATAAAGTCAAGTGTGAAAGTCGGAAAGAAATTTGATTCATGACAAGCCATTATAAATCTTATTCACCCGACAATTTGGTTCGAGTTTGAATTTTAAATGGTGTAGGCTCGTGAGGTGCGCCCATATTATTATGGATATATTTACAATGGAGGCTCTGATGCCAGTTAATTAGTTCAACAGCGGCCCAAATATTTGGTTGGAAACGTTTCATATATTTTAAGAATGAGATTTTATTTGCATTATATGCGTAGGTGGGTAATTTTGAAATGGTTTGAACAATGTGTTAAGATGGGACACTTGGTTGGGTAGCTTTGTGTACTCTATCATCTCATAAATCTTCATATGACACCAAGTACTGGCAATAAGTAAGAGATTCAGAGGATGACACCTGGCTTCTAAACTCGAGCCTCTACTGGGAACTGGTTGATACAATAATCAAGTCGCCCCTTTGGGTCGCCTTTATAAAGTGAACCTGGGATATTCAGTGCCACATACACAAATGATCGCATGTTCTCAAATGCTAAGCTCAAGGTCTCAGGTACGTAATTAAATACACAACGTCTCACCTTTTAAGCTCCGAAGGTTTAGGTACCAGTGTACCTACATACACATATAAGGAAGAACCTCTTTTCACCAATTATAATTATTATAACTCTCATGCCGAAAATAATTCCAGAGCTGCGGGGCTGCAGCTCGAAAAGTAGGAGTAGAAATGTGATTTTTAGTCAAGAAGAGTCTGACACACTCGACCTCTCGACTCGGACACCACATTCGATGATTTTCCCCCTTTAAAAATTCCTGACCCCGATTTTTTTTTTCATTGTCATTCCTAGAATCGACTTAAGTACGGTACAAGGTAGATACCTGCTTTAGTGTTAGACTCCTTTCTCAGTAGTCCCATTTCAACCGCTCAATCATCGACTCAGTCATATTTTAAGCTGGAAGGTACTTGTACGTTTTTAAACAAACAAAAGGAAAAAATATTTTCCACGGAATTGCTACTCCGTGGCAGATCCTCGTTCCGCGGGCTGACGTTATCAATATACGGGTGACTACTCGCGTCAATTTTAATAATGTTATATCATAACTTCAACAATATTCTTTCCAAAATTCTCTTTTGTTCATAAGTTTTTTACACATTCGCGTCGGTGAGAGAAATTGGCGTTCAACTTTTGCTTTCGTTTCTTCACTGTCTTAGCTTATTTATTGGTGTGCTATATTAACCTAGACACTATGTTTTTATATGCGGGCTAACATGACAGTTGCTCTAATATAATGAGCCACGTATAAATATATTTTATTGGGAAACTTCATTTATAGTCAGTGACAGGTGGTCATATGATCGGGATGAATGATTCTCCTGCATGAGGAGACAAAATTGTGGCAGACGCAACATATCTGTAGGAGAGCAAGGCTTTCGGGGAGTCTCTGCAGCTGATGAAGAAGCGACGTGAAAACCCATCAGTTTCTTCGTCCGATCTAAATAAAAAGATCTTATTAAGCTGAAGTGGCAGAGGGCTGGTTACGTTTTGTCGAAGAACTGATACCCGTTGGGGTAGTCGTGTTCTAGAATGATGTAAAAGAAAGAAAGAAAAAAGAAAGAGAAAAGAAAGAAAGAAAGACCGCATCCAGGTAAATGTAATGTTAAGCGCCCGCAAGCTAGGGGGAATGACGATATCCGCAGACGGTGGCTGGCAGTGGTTGGATAAGAAGAGCTGAAGATTGAACTCAGTGGCGTTCTATTGAAGATACCTATGTCCGGCAGTGGACAAACAAGGGCTGATGATAATAACCGACTACTGCGAGGATATAGGCTCACTGTACATAAGAGACCAAGGTTGCAATAATCTTCGCTTCGCAGGTAATTTGTAGATAGCATAGTGAGCTCCTACGACACCCACGAGATGAGCAAGCGACGTCACAAATACACCCCAGACGTCTATGACGTCACCAGACGGATTCGTGTAACTTATACAAATTAAACATCTACAAGATAGTTATCCATACTCCCATATCGATATCTATTCGGCATTCGTAGCAATGTCTCGGCAAACAGCTTGACGTCCCACTTCGAAGGGTGTCGGGAAATTACAGGCACGTGACTTGTAAACTTTCAGCTTCAGGCTGGCAATACATCGGGAAAGTCCGCCGTATCACAGGTGTCAATAAGCGATGAGAAACTTCTTATACTTACGACGATATGTCTGGTCTGGCTTATCAATAAAGTCGTAGTTAAAGATTTATTTGTGATTTTTGTTACTGGGTGGATACGGTGGTCGGTGAGTTCGTCTAGTGTAGATAATAAAACAAATTGGAGTGTCTGTTTGTAATATTGAAATAACCTTTTTACTAGATGAACTAGATCGTGAGACATGTTCATTTTCATCAGCCCGTCACCTAGCTTTTGAGTAGACAGACTAAGGATTCCTACCTCGCTACACCCACCTTGATTCAGGTCATCATCAACCTAAAAAGATCATCTAAATATCAAAACAACCAGCAAAAAATTCAGAACAGCCAAACTTATCACTAGACAACGAATAACAAAATACGTAGTAAACATGAAACAGTGGCCCAGTCGGCTTGGGCCAATCATTAGAATTCCGCAGTAGAAACGATAGCAGCGTCCGATATTAGCACCTACGTATAATACGTTTAACCCTTCCACGGGCGACGGGGGTCGGGCGAGCCAAATTAGATTCGCTGAGTTATATACAACCTTATTGGCTCCGACTACCTTGGACCGGGTTGATTAATGCTTCCATAGTTCCGTTAGAGCGTTATCTCTTATAGATATGCGCACTATGATTATTTCAGCCCTAGCCTTAGGTACGTTGGATGTTTTACAATCTATGTTTTGGGTCAGACTACATAATGTATTTAGCACTTCTGGAATAAATTAGTTAGGTTCCATTCATGTACGGTATTAGAAAACGTTGTAAGGAAATCTGAATCTTCAGTTGCACTTGATACCACCGACCAACGAAACTCTAATTGATTAACCCATCGTGTGCTGGAGGCTGGAACACAGATCCACGCGAGACACAATGTATTTTCTATTGTTATCTTATATACAGGAGGTTAGTAGTTCAAATTCCTTTCTACGGCAACGCACCTGTGACTCCTTTGGTGTTGCGGGTGTCCATGGGCAGCGCTGATCGCTTACCATCAGGTGATCCGTAAGCTTGTTTACCGGCCTATGCCATAAAAAATAATGAACATAAATTATTATGTCAACACCTACTTAAACAAAACAATAAAAGTTTCTCAAACAAAAATCTGTGAAAAAGAATACGAAATCTGGTATTAAAATAGTCTAGTCGAGTTGTAAATGGGTAGTAAAGTGCGGTTAACATGCAATTTCGGGGTAGTTAGCATGAGTGCATCCAGCCGGCTGCTTGCTTGGCGCCGGTCGTCGAAAGTAATGCTCTGTTTAATTCTGTTCCTTCCGAGGTGTCTTCGGGAACGACGAGCAAATAGAGTCGTTTGCTAAACGAGGCATTGTTTTTTTAATTGTTCAGTATGGTTCAGTTAAAACTCCGTAAGTGGAACTTACTGGTTTAATTGTATTGATACAGGTTCAAATATATTGTAAAATTTATGTTGTTAAACCGTACATACATGTTTCTGATTTCACAAGCATTTGTTGAACTTAAACTATTAGAGACCAATTTATATATTACTAGCTTCTGCCAGCGGTTTCGCCCGCATTTTCGTGGGATAAAAAGTATCGCCCAAGTCAGCTCATACCCTGTCTGTTAACCAAATTTCATCTAAATCTGTTCAGTAGTTTCAGCGCGATGGATAGACAAAAACATCCAAACAAACAAACTTTCATAATTATAATATAAGTGTGATAAGCACAAATAATATCCTACATTCGCTAGATTAAATGAACAACACCTTCAGAAACAACGGCCCAACGGTAAAAAGAACATTGTAATGTTATAATAAATAGGTTTAAAAATGCTTAAAACAAAAGCCTATCAATAAGGAAAACCAATTTACAAACGAAGCCTAAAAAACGATGCTCCTATACTTAACACTTTCCTAACAGCCCCACTTTTAAATTCCCCCCATTTCTGCGTTTTAAACGTACTTTCGAACCGTCAATTTATAACCCTCTCGATAAAGGGGGTATGCATTGTGCACGCGATAGCGGGAGCGGGAAATGGTTATTCTATTTTTCTTTAATAAAATAGTACTGATACTTGAGTATACAGTCCTATATTACCTTATTTACTGTAACGTTTTGGGAATTAAATATTAAATGATTGAAAAATAAATTCACTTCATTTTACAAATCTGTTATTACGATTATTTTATATCATGCCCTTCGTTTGCTGGTTCACCCTTATCCCAAATGAAAGAAAAAGGTTAATAAAAATTGTTAATTATTTGGTATCCAAATCAAACAGCATGTATTAGAAACAAAAAAAAATAAACAAATGTATTAAAAAACCGACTAAACACGTAACGAGTTCGACCATCCCTCGGGTTTAAATCAACAAAAACAAATAGTATTTATTTAATTCTTCCGTATAAACACATTGCTTAAATCAAATGTTTAATTAAACTCAATAATTACTTTGGAAACGACTGAAGTATTTCAACATAGATATCGTCTTCCACAAACAAAGTCTTTGGTGTAATCCGACGATGATTAATTTAATTATTTATTACACAAAATGGTGTGTTTACAAAAACGGCTACGGCTTTTCGTTTTACTAATTCCGAGAATAAGTTCCTTTGAGAAAAGTATGCTAAATGCTTCTGAGAATTGCTTTCTTAATTTTTTCAATCGCTTATATTATCAATGGTTAAATACCAAGAAAAACCTTTAAACGCCCAAAATTGTAGTCTCATATTATACGTTAAAGTATTATGAATCGATGTTCAATTCATTCAATAAAATGAATGCTACTTAAACAAATAAACATACTGCTAACCACCCTCAATAGATGAGAGGTTGTTAATATTAACGAGCGAACAATAAATTGTTTATAGCCAATGATAAAGAAAACGTCTATGAAAACATAATAGACAAACTGTCAATTGACATAAAGTATCGAATAAGCTTCGTAGTATTGTTGCAAAGTCGCAAATTCAAAATTAAGACCCGAAAATCACGAACAGCAATAAATTGCGTACAAAGTACACATGAATGACCGTGACCCCCAAAGAAGGCGATCTGCGTCGTAAACAAAAACTGTTAAATTAATGAAACTGATAAATAAATGTGCCTCACATAGAGACCCTCTTAAACTTTTGTTTTTCGTACATAAATACATCAGAGAGGTCGTAACTCACTGTGTCCACACCCTAAAGGATTCTATCGTCGTTATTAAATGTAACAAATCGAGGGAACACTTCGGTATTTTTATATAGTTTCTATAATAAATTTCACCTTTTAACGTGAAATTTATTTGTTTCGGTGTCACTATATTTGTTTACGTACGTATTGTAGTGTGCGTCTGTGTGTGTACGTGCTTCGGTTGCGTTATGTGTAAACGTGTGGCGTTCGCCGTATTTCTTCATTCATGTTTTACTTAAAGGGTTGTTAATAGATTTGTTTTTGGATTTGCTTTGTTTTATTTTTAGAGTTTGCCGCGTTGGTCAAGTGGTCGCAAGTGCGACTGCCGGACAAGAGGTCTCGGTTTCAATTCCCGGGTTGGGCAAAGTATTACTGGGCATTTTTCGGTTTTTCGAAAATCTTGTAGTAGCACGGAGTCTACAATTGTGCCCAATATAATAATATGGCAATAGGTTCAACCCCTATTACATGGAACTTTTAACACAAATGATGAAAAGTGGGTGTACATTGTATAGCAGCATTGTGCTCCTCTGCCTACCTCTTGGGGGATAAGAGGCGTGACGGTGCATAATTATTTTTAGAAATATCACTTGTAGTTATTGTTTTCTTTCATTTATGTCAATAACGATATTACTGACCATGGACGGCGCTAATCACTTATCATCGAGATAATAGTCTGCTTGACTCCTACACTGTAAAAAATACGTCTCAAATAAATATTCAGTCTATTTTTAGCTCAGCAAGCTAAATGTTTATCGACCTTATTTCCGTTGTCGAAATCCCGAATTGGCAAACACAGTCATTAATCCTATTTATAGTGTCCCTTTTTCTGGCAAGGAAATGGACTCCAGATAACCTAAGTCAGTAGATAGACTACAAAGTAGCCTACAAAGTCCGAATGCTGAGACTAAAGAGTGATAATTAGAAATTATTAGTTTGGGAGAGCCATGCTTCGGTACGAATGGGCCGGCGCGACCGGAGAGATACCACGACCACACAGAAAACCGTCATGAAACAACTTGCGTTGTGTGAGTTTAGGTTACCGGAGGCCCAATTACCCTCCTTTCTCAATCTTCCCAATCCCCAAGTCCCCAATAATCTTAAATTCCTAACCCCCAAAAGGCCGGCAATACACTTGTAACGCCTCTGACGTTTCGGGTGTCCATGGGCGGCGGCTTTTTCTTACCATCAGGTGATCCGTCTGCTCTTTTACCGGCTTACTGCATAAAAAAATATGTAGGTATATCTATACCTACATATTTTTTGCGAAAAAGTTAAAAAAAGATTTCTCTTTAACCTTTACCGCAGATCAGTAGCGTCTAAATAATCTTACATAGGTATTATTTGGAAAAAGTCACATTAATCAACCAAGTAGGTTTTGAAGCCGCACCCTCATGCTTAAGAAACAGTCATCTAAAGGACAATGAAACTACAAAGTTTCTTCATACTTCACAGTAATATTTATATGTAGTTGTTGTTAATTATGATATTTACATTGTTGATACAGAAGCAAGCGTGTCAACATAGTCGGCTGTGGCGCGAGCGCGGCGACTCCTTGTCAAACACCGTCGCCACGTGAGATTTAATTAAAACCATACCTAATGCAACTCTATCTTGTTAATAACTTCACTAATTACGTTGAGTACATTGTGGTAATGTCGTATAAAGAATATAATATAACAAGTAACGTCACGCCTTTTATCCCAGAAGGGATAGGCAGAGATGCACACTTTTCACCATTTGTGTTATAAGTCCCATGTAATAGAAGGTGAGCCTATTGCCATATACTGGGCACAATTCCAGACTCCGTGCTACTAGTTACTGAGAAATTTTAGAATGCGACCACTCAATCAACGAGGCATTCTAGCTGAGACTACCTAGCGGGTTTACTGGAGCTCCGGCTCGAAAAGCAGGAGAAGGAACGGGGTGTTTTTAGTCAGTAAGAGTCTGACTCTCCCTATCGCCTCGCCCAAGGCGAGAGAACAAAAAAGGCATGCTATTTACCTAAAAGGGTAAACAAGCAATGCATACATTAAACAAAATCTACCATTTTAATTATGACTCTTATGAAACAAAATGGCGATACACAAGGTATTTCGAGAACATTATGTACTGGCCATCTGCTCACAACCAGCTTAAGGTGATAGACTCCATAGTCTGACTAGTAGTAACCATATACATAAGTAATATGCCAGGCAGATTTAGATCCTAGAAATGCATTACATACTAGCATATTCACACTGACAGACTAGGCCACGATTATGCCCTACTCTAGGGATTCCAGTGCCTACTGCTGTACCTATAGTACTAGGTACAGGCATGCTGCATTTTAGGCCATTTAACTGGCATGTCTACCACGCCCTTGTATGTAGTGAAATAATTCAGATCATTATCTACTGTTTGTTGTTGATTATGTGCTCAAGTGTTGCAACGTCTATTAAACTAATTGAGAGTCTCGAGATTGAGAATGAATAGCTTGCTTCTGATATAAACAATTTACAACTAGCTTCAGGCAGCGGTTTCGTCCGCGTTCCCGTGGCATAAAATCCTATCACCCAAGTCAGCTCATATCCTGTCTATATACTAAATTTCATCAAAATCCGTTCAGTAGTTTTAGCGTGATTGATGGACAAACATCCAAACATCTGTAATATTAGTGTAATTCCAAATAATAAGAAAGACTTTACAATGGACATGGCATTATACTCGTATTATTGTATATTCAAATTAGAGCTAAATCTACAGCGTTTTTGTTATTTACAGCCTATACCGCCTTGGATGAACCGAAAGAGAGACTCTCATTGACTAAAACCCCCACTTTCCTACTTCTGTTTCGAGTCAAAGCCCCGGTAATCAGTTAGGCAGTCCGCAGTTTAATCTGGTTATTTGATTATAAGAATACGGTAAATAGAAACTGAAAAACAATCAACCATCCTTTCATAAAAGTCGTTATAATAATAAAACCTGTCTATTTTAATCAAAGAACGCTTCATTTTATTTTGAAAGTAAAATAAACTGCATTTTATAACATATTTTCCGACACCCACTGACCTGAATCAGTAATCGGACGAACCGAAATGTTAAAAAAAAATATTAAACTTGCATTTTTATGCTACGAAGTACCGACCAATCAGGACATTCGATATTATGTAGTTTAAGTGATAAAACATCGTGTTTTATATTGATAGTATGCAATTAGATATAAAAGTTTATAAAAAATACATAATAATATATACTCGTAGTTAGGACACTTACTTATTGTCCAAGTATTTAATAATTATTGTCAAGTCCACTAGATAATGAAATGAAAACCTTCCTCTTATGAAAAGGCTTGCTATAATGCCCATGCTTATTTTGAGGGGGAAAACCATCTTTCCTTCTTACCATCCATCTTATCACTTCTCCCGTTTTCTTACTGACTCAAAACCAGCCTGTCCCTCCTCCTTTTCTTCTAGCTGGAGCCCTGACAATAATCCCCATGCTTGGCAGACGGCTATCGCACGGACGGTCACTGAAATTTTAGAAAATGTCGCTAATCGTGGCTGATTGGCGCTGTATGTGTTCTTTATTTGCAAATAATAAGTAATACAAACAAATAAAATCCAATAGTTTCGCACAAAGAGTGCATTGTCTCATAATTTGAGTCTTGCGATACATTATTTTCACAGACAATGCGCAGTCATTGTTCTTTTACATTTATTTTCAAAATGGGACATAAAATCAAGCACTCTGTCGAAAAATGTCGGCGAATACAGCGTGCAAGGAGAATGTTACTGAAAAATGCATTTTTCTCACTTTGTATAAAGTTAATTGTACTGAAGTATTGTATGTAGTTGAGTTTCATCGTTTACCATCTTTATTGTCTTTGCATTTCCAACTATTTTGTTGTACAACATCGAAACAGTGTTTAATTGAAAATTCTTAACAATAAAATTTTGCTCAACCCGTAGACCAGATAGCTTCGTTGAATCGCAAAAAAAAAAGTTTTTACGTAATGATTCGGAAATTCTATTTTAAACATACTTTACTACTAAAACATAATACAATCAAGTATTAACTGTTATTACGATTAACGTCTTTAAGAGACAAAGTATGTTCAAAAACTGTTATTTTAAACTGTTTTTAATAACAGCTTTTTTTTATCTTAAAATAGAAAATAGATAAGACAACATACAATCTCATGTTTAAAAGTGACTCTATTCACCATCTATGGAACAAAACAGGTAGTGTCTATCTATATTTAGAACAACAAACTCGAAAGTTTTCTCCGTTTATTTTGCACTTGACTATAGTTAATAACTAAAATATTTGAACTAACTTAACAATGCACAAACTTGCTTATTATGAAACAATTTATATTAAATCCAGCAGGAATTCAAGATATTACCCGCCTCGTTAGTTTAGTTTACAGCTTATCCCTCAAAATTATTAACTTTGCTTGTATCAAGTATCGACTTTTTGACTTTCCTATTTCAATAAGTTTAAAGTCAATTTTGTAGTGGCACCACGTATTGTTGATATTTAGAACGTTGGGAAAACAATGTGGGTTTGAGTTAGATAGTAAACAAATTATACAAATGTTTACAATATTGAGTATTGGACCTTTATAATTCTGTTTAATCAGAGCGATACGACAAATTTCCTTTAACCCGTCGTGTGCCAGAACGCAGATCTACACGAGACACAATATATTTTCTATTGTTGTCTTATATACGAGAGGTTAAGCTATCGACTGGTTATCACATAAACAGAAAAACCCCAATTGTCCAATGTGATAAAACGTTACAGTTGCCAATCAGAACAAATCAGGCGCAGTAACACGAAACTTTACCTCGTACCTCTGCGTTTTAATACCAAGAACGGCAGATAATAGCAGTATGCAAACAAAACGCCACGCCACGCCGCGCCGCGCCGCGCCCCGTCCCGCCGCGCCGCCTGTAGCGGCAAAGTGGCGCGTTTTCCATTCCGCACAAAGTTCTTCTTTGCAACAGTTTCGCGGACACGTCTGAGCGGGTGTTTTGCAACGTTGCGTCATTTCAATGGTCTTTTTTCGGTCGTTTGTCTTCCCGTTAAGCTCGCTCGCTCGTCCCCTTCTAAGCTCACACAGCTCAATTTAAAACCGTTCGTTGTAAAGCAATATTTAAAGTTGCTCTCATTTGTGTAACGCAAGTTTAAATTGTTGTACGAGAATTTTGTTGCGTGTTCTTTTCTCTTGCCGCCTATTAAATGTTTATTTTTACAAGTTATTTTGTGAAGATAAATACTGTAGTTAGTTGTCTTTATTTGCTTACGATTTTGATTAAATTTTGAATTGAAAACCAATAATGTTTGGTGTTTGAGTTACCCAATATTGACTGAAAGATTTGCGCATTCAGTGAAATCTCAGCAAAATCTATTTATGTGTATCAATCGGTTGTTAGTACGACGACTCTTACTGCATAGGTATCCAGAATTAAATAATATTTTGCAGAATATTGCTATCCCTGACTGCTTCTAAACAGAGTATATGGAGCCTATAAATTTAATGTACTACAGTATATTTTTATCCATATAAAATTCATACAAGAACAAATTCTACAACTCGTAGCTTGCACGCACGTTTTACGCACAGCACTATTTTATAGTAGTCACCAACTGAATCAGGGTTGCCATAAACCGGTTGATGTCGGTCATTGCCACCCCTTACAATAACTGTAACAGAGGATAAAACATCCAATCTTTGAAGGAACACTCGTTGACACCCTGTCTCTCTTCTGCATATTATTTATAGAAAACTGTGTTTTTAGGGTTAAACACACATATTTGAATGCTGTTGTTGACCTAAAAACTTTAAAATTATTGTTTTTTCTTGATTTTACTTCAACATCAATACTTCAATTGACTGCACGTTTGGCGTGGTGGCTGAGCAACTGGCTGCCGTGCAACGTATAACGGGTTCGATATCTACACGGAGCAACTCTTTGCGAAAGGTTCAAACTCATTAAAAAGCATTAAGGGGGAGTTTCTGCTAGATATGTGCAGTCAAAGTCAACATTATTTATTTGAAATAAATCGGCAAGACACTTTTAAACGTCAAAGCAAATATTATGATGTTAAAAAATGTCTGTCTGTCGATCAGTCCTCTAGTGAAGCTATTTGCTCGTTCCAAAGTGTCCTCCATAGGTTACTCTTTTTAGGTTCACAATCCGATACAACTCAGTTAATCAGCTCTTACGTGACTCGCAACTACACTAACTGGTAATTCAATAAAACGTGCCAAACAAATAAAACCATCCATTACATTTAATAGCCATACTATTTTCATTACAATCAATTAATTGATTACCAGTCCATCAAACAGCCTCCATAACCGATTGGTTACACATAGTAACAATAGTAAAAAAAAGAGATGAGAGAAACAAAAATAGTGGACTATTATAATAACATTCACCGCGGTTAATCAAAAACGTGTGACCGGTAATTGAGCTATCAAATACTTGGTATGGCAGATAGAACAGAAGAATCGACAGGTAACAGTGTACCTTACGTTTAAACAATAGATTATCAAGGTTATTGCATTGAATTAAGGACGAAAATCAATTAAATCAACAACAAGAAGATCCTAATTAGCACTAAGTTGCTGAACTATGAACCATATCAATAATCCTCTCCAGAATAAATTGACCGACAGGTTGGAGATTACAGTTCCAAAGGATTTTGGTTTATCAGAAATTGAAAGATCGTTTTTATGGTATAAGCCGGTAAACGAATACACGTATCACCTGATGGTAAGCAATCGGCGTCGCCCATTGACACCCGAAACACCAGAGGTGTTGTTACGAGGCGTTGCCGGCCTTTTGGGGATCAGGAATTCAAGAGTTGTTGAGGAATGGGGTAATTGAGCTTTCGGTAACCTTATTAACATAACGAAATACAACGCAAGCGTTATTTCACGTCGGCTTTCTGTGAGGCCCTGTTATCACTCTGGTTGAACCAGCCCATTCGTTCCGAAGCATGGCTCTCCCACACTTAAGTTAGTTTTCTTAGTTGCCATTTCCAATTTGACTTTCTGTAAATCCTGCCCAACAACACGGGTGTTGCAATTGGAATATTCCCACAATCTTTTCAAACACACAGCACACAAAGAGTATATTGCTATGCGGTTCTATGTTTGATCCGTTCACTGTGCAAAGACAAATGGGAGTTATTGCAGTTATATTGCTGGTATTGCAACATCTGCTAGTACCTGTGCACTTGTGCAATGTATGGGGACCACGTTTGATATGGTAGCTCTTCACTTACTTTGTACTGAGGATATTAGAATGGGCGATTGAATCTGGGATCTTTCAAGGTCATGTATATATTGTCTCTTTTCTTTGGTTGTATAGTCTACATATTTGAGCTAAGAGACTGGATTCCTGTATATGAGAATTACTTATTGTAATGGCTTCATAATAATGATGCATCTGAAACAATTTGATCTGTGGAGTATGGTGTTAGTAAATTGTTCCATGGCTAGCTTTTTGACTCCACGGTTGACGCGGTGGCTGGGCAATCAGCTGCCACGCCACGTGGAACTGGTTCGATTCCCGCACGGAGCAACTTTTTATGTGATCCACAAATTGTTGTTTTGAACCTGGGTGTTATGTGTATGTAAACTTAAATGTTTGTATCCACGAAACATGAGAAAATCCTAGATCCGTTTTTGCGTCGACCCGAGAATCGAACCCAACACCTGCGCAGCCGCCGGCGAACGAGTCTAACGAGCCAACATCGTCGCGCGCGCCGGATAGTACGCGCGATTCCAGGCAGAGGGCGCGATGGGCGCGTAGCTCGAATCGCCAGTAGCAGTGCGACAATCGCCGCGTCGTGTGTCGCGTAATGCTGCTCATGAATATGAGCCTCTAGCATGGCTTGAAACTAGTCGAGTTCCTCGTCAAAACATTATGTGAGTAAGCCGATAACATAATAATTAATTTAGTATGTCTCACGAAAGTTACAATAAAATAACAAAATTTTACTTCACGCTTATAACAAAACGATCACAGACAGCATCAATCAAGAATGAACTCATCTTGAAACGTCTCAAATCACTGACCATCCACAAAATATAAACAATACTGTACCACAAACGAAACCCTTAGACATATTCAAACAAATACTCCGTTCATTACAGTAGACTAATCTCAGAAACCACTGAACTGATTATAATGAGTAGAATGTGCAAAATTGCAGAGATACGCCGTATTCATAGTAACGAAGTCTTGTGCAAACACTCGGCTCCAAGTTACGTAGTTTGAAACTACCTTCGCAAGTTCATATTCATAGTCTTGTTTGATAATACTAATTTATTTTGCTCTACAATATTGTATGTGTTGGAGTAATGGAATTATTTGTTTATTGTTTTAGCTCTGTTTGTGTGTGTGTGTGAGATATGGTTAAGTTGGAAAGTGTATTTACATAAGTGTTTAATTAATTATAGAAAGTTACTTTAATTTTTTTCTTCGGGTTGGTTTAACTTTTCTATTTGTTATCTTCTAAAACCGTTAAATAGTTTAGGTGCATGAAATGATTAAATCATGTTTCCTGTATCAAAAGCATAATTCTAGATGCATTTAGATGGTCAAAATTAACGTTACCTTTAGGTATTTACTGTTTCTGGAGCTGCGGGTTACCTCGGCTCAAAAAGCAGCAGTAGGAACGTGTGGTTGTTAATCAGTAAGAGTCTGACACTCCGTCTCGCCTTTCCCAAGGCCGGAGAAGTCATTGGATTATTCCCCCTCCCCTTTAAAAATGGTATTTACTGTTGAATTGTAATCCTAACTCAAAAACGTTATCACTACCAAACCCAGAACCAACCACTAAACACCAAACCCACTATAACACAACACCACATCTAAAATTACCTTTTAAAAACAAATTAATAATCGTTTCAACGTCACACTGACCTGCTAAAGTCACGTGTGACAGGCGAACACGCTCCAGAATAGCATAGGCAATAAATATACCAATATTCTCGCTACGAGCAACAATAGCAACAATCAATGCAGGTACTAAAAATACAAACACCGAACTTGTATGAAAATTCTATATAGGTAAATATACAAACGGGATCTTTTTTCGAACACACTGTATGTTGTATTGAATGATTTTTGTTGGTGTTGTATGAATGTATGGGGTGTTGTTATTTTGAGGGATTTTATTATTTTGGTATTGGGATTTACGTATTTCGGGTTTTACCCGTGGTGTACCGGAACGCAGATTTACACGAGACACAATGTGTTTTCTATTGTGTCCCATATACCGACAAACAAGAGGTTTTTTTTTTTTTTTTTTTTGAGGGGGAAAATCATCCAATGACTTTTCTCGCCTTGGGTGAGGCGAGAGGGAGTGTCAGACTCTTACTGACTAAAAACCACCCCGTTCCTTCTCCTGCTTTTCGAGCCGGAGCCCCGGTAAACCCGCTAGGTAGTCCGCAGCTCCGGGTCAGGCATCAGCCCTGCTGGGCCCCATCTGTGGTGGTCTGATGGCTCTTTGAGGCGCGCGCGGAACGCGACGCGCCGCACGCACGGGTCTGGTTCTGTTCGGGCGGTGAGCTACCCTTGCTCGCCGTCCGCAGGCCCGCACTTACGGTGGCCGGAGATCGTCTCGCGATCCCCGACGCCCGGACTGTCTCTCGCGACGGCTGGGGCGTGAGGAGGTTTGTTCTCTCACGCGCCCCGCCTCCTCCTTAGCTAGCATGACTGCTTCGCAGAAGGAGGAGACGGCATCCCAGTCCCTCTCGCTCCGCACCATGGCCTGAACCAGTGCCGGGCGCGAGAGGTCGCCGTCGCCGACCACATCCCTGAGGACTTGGCGGTGCTCAGCCCACGCAGGGCACACCGCCACCGTATGTTCTACCGTGTCCTCCGGGCGGTCCTCACAGTGATGACACCCGGGCGTTTCCTCCCGCCCAATAAGGAACAGGAACCTACCGAAACTCCCATGTCCGGTAAGCACCTGCGTCAGGCGGTAGGTGAGGACGCCGTGGCGCCTCTCTAGCCACTCCTCAAAGAGGGGACTTACCGCTGCGATGACAGCGAGCCCAGCCCTCGGTTGCGACAGTCGTTGCTGCCATTCCGCCATGAGATCGCGCCGGAGCTCGTCCCGCCACGCACTGATCTGGCGCGGCAGTGGAGTTTCGCCCCGGCGACACGCGTCGGCGCGCAAACTGAACACGCGCGCGAGAACCTTCGCCTCCAAATCCCACGGCGGTAATCCGGCAAGGAGGTTCGCCGCCTCCCCGGAGATCGTGCGATATCCACGGATCACTCGGATGGCCATGACCCTCTGAGACGTGAGCAGCGTCCGAGCTGGCCGCCGCATCAGATTCGGCGCCCACACAGGGGCGCCATAGAGGGCCATGGACCGCACGATCCCCGCGTACAACCTCCGGCAGGAGGCATTTGGCCCCCCGAGGTTTGGCAGGAGCCGCTTAAGCGCAGCCCCCGTCCGTTCCAACTTAGGAGCCAAACGTCGGAAGTGCTCCACGAAGTTCCATCGACTGTCGAGGACGAGTCCTAGATACTTCATCGTCGTCTCGACGCCGATGGTAACCCCTCCTGCCGTGACAAACAAGAGGTTAAGGTTTGTTAACAGTAGAATGTGAGATTATGGTTGAGTTTAGAATAAATAGATAATCTGTTTGATTGTTGGTGTTAAGGGGTCAACAAATGACAGCTGAACATTAAAGCAGGAGTTCAAGTTTTTAACTTCTTAACTCTCAGTTACAGCGGAATCATTATTTAAACTGTCATGTTTACTACAAGGATTCATTCTGGGGAAAAAATCATTGTACACTTTACGTGTACTCAGCCTAACCTATCATCACGCTTGGACTGCACTATTGGCGCGGTGGCTGAGCAACCGGCTGCCGCGCAGTGTGTAGCGGGTTCGATTCCCGCACGGAGCAACTCTTTGTGTGATCCACAAATGTTTGTTTCGGGTCTGGGTGTCATGTGTATGTGTGAATTTGTTTGTAAATGTACCCAAGACACAGGATAAAATCCTAATGTCCCATTTTGAAAAAAAAAACAAACGCTATAGAACTTAGGAATAGAGCACATAGTTAGAAAATACAACTAGAAATATTTATTTCATTAAAACAAAACCATCTACAACTACCCATCCACTGCAATTCCTGCAATCCATAGACTTTAAAAGCACTAAACTGTAAACTTTAAATAATCAAATATATAGAGCGTGCGATAAACGTGACATAAAGATAGTAGTCCCCCATAAACGACGTGTTACATAGCACATAGTACAATGGGTATTCTTTAAATGTAAAACGGTGGCACTCCGAGACTCGTTGAAACCCCTATAAAAATGTTAGTTCGCCTTTCATTATATTCCCTTGCACGATTTTTTACCACACACAAGCAAATTTCTACCATATACTAAGTTTAGTAAGGTGTATTTTTGTTTGTGTTACGTGGAATTTATTTTGCCAAAATGGCCGATCTATTCGTTGTAGATTACCCAGTCTTGGTATTTACTTTGTTTCTGTTACGGCTGTGTTGCGATTCCAATGGTTATAAGTCTTACATGATGGGTTTAAGGTATCTTATCGTAGTGTCAACGTATGAGACTAATTACCTCAACCTATAATATAAATATATGAAGCTGCAATTCAGGAAACTGAGTTTGTTCCTCGTGTATTTTTAACCGACTTCCCAAAAAGGAGGAGGTTCTCAATTCGGCTGGTATGTTTTTTTTTCTATTCCGCAATGTTCATAAATTTTTCACTCGTGGCACCGAATTCTAAGCTGAGTAGACACAGGTAGTACAATGTATAATAGTTATTTTATGGTTTTTAATTTACGAAATTTCGGTTTTTCTTAAACGTAGGTTTTATTCTAAACATTTTATGTAAGACTGCCTAGTTGGTCGAGTAGCCCAAAGGACCAAGGAGTCACAGTCTTCTATTCCCAAACCAAATCGAATATTCAGTTTTTCCTCTTAACCTCTTCAAGGATTAAATAAGCGTGCTGAAATTACCATCTAACGTCTTCAGGAAAAAGAACTAATTTCAGTTCAAGTCCGATCTCATTAGATTCCTCTATCCAATTTTTCTTTATAACTTATTCTTGGAACAAAATAGATGGAGTAGTATTACGTTGCATATAGTTTTTATATAAAGAGAGGGGAAGCAAGTCTACTGGGAGCTTTATGCAGGCGGAGCAGCGAGTAATTACTCGTGCTGATGTAGTTAATAATGCACTATTGAAGTCAGTGTATACACTTACATGTAAGAATATTGTGAACCTTATTGCTGACGTGGTATAAGTCAAATTTCAATGGTAAGAATTGTGTTCGTTAGATTTTGATTGTACTGTAACTTATATTTTGGGCTAAGTTTGTAGCAACAAAACTGGTAAGGAAAGTGTATACTCTGCTAGGAAAATAATAGGGATGATGACGGGGTATAGAAATTAAAAGACACGTTTTTTTTTTCATTTTGTCATATAACATAACAATTCTTAGACAAACGAATCAAAGTTTAGGAGTGGGAAATACGTCATTTCTACGTATAAAATGTACCTAGAAATGACGTTACGCGATATTTTGAATTGATATTATTTTCGAAAGTATTTGTTTCCGTAAAAAAATAAAAAATACGTGTCTAATGTTTTAAAATAATCTACAAAACGGACATTAAAATAAAAAGTAGTCATCTACCCCATTCATTACATTACAAACTCACACACATTATTTACATGTAAGTACTTTTTCACATAAAACCATTTAGACCTTTATAAATTAAACCAAAAATGTGTAACGTGTAGCAACAAAATCAAAATTAATGTCAAAAGTAACAGTTTGTTGTTCGTGAACTATCTTACGTGGCAATATACCTCCCGCCCTTCCTACCAGGCCCCTGTTATTTCCCTTGACACTCATATTACTGCAACTTGCTACCAATCTAAAATGGCCTTCACAACCTTCCAGAAACTTCGAAAAATACCTTTATTTTCTACTATAGGTAAATTTGGAGAGCTCATCTGTAATTGGTTATGTGATATGAGGGTCCTGCTACCCCCACAAGGATATAGTTTGCACCTGTAGCCACTGATATTATGTGAGAAAATTTGTGTTACTTTATACTGGTCGTGATGTGGAAGTCAAATTGTTTTGGTGGCTCTTCACTGTTTTTACTCGATGTTTTCTGGTATGAAGTGTCGTTAAAATAAATAACGTTTGAAGGATAGAAAATCTTTGTCAACTTGTAATAAATCTAGATATTAATATAACGCTGAAGAGTGTGTTTTGTTTGAACTCGCTAATCTCTGGAACTACTGGTCCGATTTGAATAATTATTTTTGTGTTAGATAGAGCATTTACCTCGGTAAATGCTCTTCTTATATCCTATAGCTTTCCTCGGAAAGCTATAGGATATAAGAATACGCTATGATCAAAAGGAGCCGAGCAGTAAGTGATAAATTATATGTATAAATACGAAAGTACCTCACGTCTCTGTCTGTTCTTTACACCTAAACCACTGTATCAATTTAAATAATTATTATTTTTGTAATAGATAATCAATGTATCGAGGAAGGTTATATATAGGGTATGTAACATCACGCTACGATGAATAGGAGCCGAGCAGAGCAGGTGAAACCGCTCGCTAGTTATGTAGCTAGTTTATGTACAAATAAAAATTCTAATATTATTGCATGTATAAACATAATTAAAACACAGACTAAAACATACTCAATTTCAAGGTTATTTATTTAAATTAGAGACTAAATAGGTAATCCTGATTTAAATAATTACTTAATTTATAGTTTTATGTGATGACATGTCTGCCTTGCGGAAATTTGCATAGGTAATTTATTTCCTATTTTGCTTAACCTAAAGATTTTACGCTAGTTGTGTGTGAATCCCATCCCATGTGACTGTAATCACAATTCTAAACTCCGTGATAATATACCCACTGTTCACTACATATGTAATGAGTCCCATGTAAGGGTATTTCACAGGCGATAAGACCATGGAAGACGTGTTTTCCCGTGGCAATGTACAGGCTCAGAATAAGCAGTTATTGAAACCACTACACCAAACAAGTCCGTTATAAAATTACATCAAAATTAATTCCAGTACCTCTCAACCTAATTTAGATTAGCTATTAAAAGCTCTTGGCATAAGTCAAGCATCTTGTGGACGAGACGAAGTCAAACAGGGTGCTCTTAAAACTATTCAGATATTAAGTGGCCACCCATCCCTACCACTCTTAGGCTGGATAATTCGATATTGAGCTACACAAACTTCATAGACTAAATTAAACGATTAGACAGGGCACTTGAATTCTAAACGCACGACTTAATTATACAATGCTAATTATACGTAATACTTATCTGTGATACAGTCCCAAATTAGAATTCGTCTAGAGATGCTACAATGGAATTTCGACCGTGTCTCCTAACACTAAGGTTGGTTGTGATTGTAACAGGTGTTTAAGTCCACTCTTATTACCTGAAATCCTTGTAGAACGATGCGAATTATGATAATTGGTAGATTTGTAAATTGGAACTCTTGTAGGTTTCTGTGTCATCTGGGGACGTTGGCTTTTGTCTTTACTTAAACATTGTTTTTATTTTAAGCACAAAAAATATACTTAACTAACTTTAGGTAAGTCATTGTGCTGGCAAATTGTTCATATTTTCGGAATCGTATGTTTATTACAATGGACAACTTTTAAACACACAGTTACTTATTATTAAACACAGGAATCTACCGAAGCTCTCATGACCAGTAAGCACCTGCGTCAGGCGGTAGGTGAGGACGCCATACCGTCTTTCAAGCCACTCCTCAAAGAAGGGGTTTTACCGCTGCAATGATAGCGAGCCCAGCCCTCGGTTGCGTCACACCAGAGTTCCAAATCCCACGACGATAAACCGGTGAGGAGGTTTGCCGCCTCCCCGGAGATCGTACGGTATCCACGGATCACCTGGATAGCCATGTCCCTCTGGAACGTGAGCAGCGTCCGAGCTGGCAACCGGATCAGGTTTGGAACAGGGGTAGATTAGGGTCTGGAATAACACATAGGCTACCTATTACCCGGCGAAGTAGCTGGCAAAAGATAGTTAATACTAAACTTTTAAAATCCTCCCAAATAAATACATTATTCTTATTAAGTAAATACTTAAGTATGGCCATGACGTGATGTCCTCTGTATATGGAAGTACGTCTGCGACAAGTTTACAAAAGCGGCTCGCTGTACCGTTTTAAGAAACTATTGTAAAAAATCAACAGTTATATTTAGTACTCAAAACACCTAAATCAGATGTGTGGATGTTTCTAGAAAATGCATGATAGTATTATTATTATAGATATATACTTATATATATGGATGAACTAGTAACTGAGTACTAGCTTTCGTGACGAGGACCTGTTGATGTTAATAAATCTCCCGATCAATTTTGATCATGATGGCCAGTGTATCTAACTACTAGCGCACTACGCAGGTGATATTATAGTGTACAAGTGTGACCGCAAATATAGATGCATTCTCTGTTAACTCACTCTCTGAACCCGAAAATCTTTTTAGTCCGTCAGTTAGGTCATGAAAAAATATTAGACACGTATTTTTACACATACACGTCATTTCTACTTAAAAATGTACCTATAAGTGTCGTCACGCGATAGTTTAAATCAATATATCCTACAAAGTATATGCTTTCGTGAGAAAATAAAAAATACGTGTCGAATATTTTAAAATAATCTACAAGACGGACATTTAAACAAAAAATAGTCACTTAACCTATTATATTTATATTGTTAAGATAAATAATTAATTCAGGTAATTATTTATATTTGAATAATGTATTATTACATAAGTATATGTATGCTAAGCTTTTAAAACCAAACCTAGCTTTAACTACCATCCCACGTGAGTGTAATAACACATCTAAATATCACTAGCAAAGGTTAATTTAATGCAAAATAAACACATACTAATAGGAAGGTAAGGATTCGTATCCGAGGTGATTCAAAGCAACGACATATAGGAAGAATTTCATCATACGACACTGCACGACACAGTGACTTAAAGGTAGACACAAAACACTCACTGGTTATAATGGTATAAAATCTGTCAGTAACATTTTATATTATAGACATGACTAAAATATACTTATCATATTGACACCTAAACCACTGCTCCTGAAGGTCTCACTCTCTCCCATCTAAACGACTATACCCTTAAAAAAAATTGCCCCAAACTAGATTTTTTTTCTGTGTCATGAGTGCGTTTACAAACAACAATTTGACATAGACAAGACAGTATTAGCCGCTGCGGACTACCTAGTGAACTTACCGGGTCTCCGGCTCAAAAAGCAGGAGTAGGAACGGGTTTATTTTTAGTCAGAAAGAGTCTGACATTCCCTGTCGCCTCAACCAAGAGATAAGTAATTAGATGATTTACCCTCCTTAAAAAAGAGACTGCGTGCCCAGTGTGAAGCCTAAGTATATCTAATTTTAAACCCATCTTATGTAGAGGGCCATAGTCCTGCAATGTGTATGTGATGTACAAAAGTAACACAGTGTTCGTATTTGGAACACAGTCGTTGTCCGTCTCATCGCCGCCGCCCCCGCCTTGACTCATCTTACACTCAACAAGAAGGTACAAACAATGATCTCACCGGCCCTTTTATGGAAACTTGTCGCTTAATGTTTTTGTATTAAAAACTGAACAAAAAATTAGTAATTAATGGTGATATAGTGGATTTGGATTATGGTGTGAACTAATATGGGAATGAATCATAGGAGATTGATAGTTGGCTTTAATGATCGAATAATTCAAGCTTTGACAGCATTTTATTCGGTTCCCTAACAAAAAGAGCAACGAACTCAATTAATCAACTATAGTAGGTGCATTAACTAAAAAATCACGTTTTACTCACATACATTAATGGAGAAAAGCTCTACTAGTTTCGAGTCACAGAGACTCTTTATCAAGAGACGCGGCGACGTCACTCATCCTACTGGGTAGTAGTAGGTACATTTTTATAGGATACAGACAAACTAGCAGACGGAACATCTAATGTTAAGTGAACAGCACTATTCATAAGTAAGTGTAACACCAGAGAAATTACAAGTACATTACAGACCTTAAAAAAACTAGTACTCTCTTGAAGGACTGACCTTCATGAAACTTAGTGCCCGTCCAAGACTATACTTGTCATACTTAGTGCACATTTTCTTGTAATAAAACTATTACAAAGACAAAGGGGTTAATAAAAGACGCCACTTACAAGTAAAACGAGCTTCCTTATACCTTGTCTTTAGTTAACTTTTATAATTGTGTACAAAGCCATTTTGTTACAAGCTTGCTCTTCTACGGTATTTAGTTGTCATAAGTTTTATCCTAGCGTCGTGATCTTAAAAGATTTTGTAACTAAGATAAGTTGTGTAGTGAGTATGTACATTGTAGCTATATATACATAGTTACCTACTATATTCAACCTACGTCTCCAGCCGTGTTGATTTTCCTTGAAAAGTGGCCTATGTCGTTTTCCGTGCTCGTCTATGCAGAAATTTACTAGGTAATCTAAAAATATCTTACCATTAATTTTCGAGCCATACTCACTTGTCAAAGGCTTTGAATTGACTGCACTGCACGGTTGGTGCACTGGGCAACTGGCTGCCGCGCAACGGGTAGCGGGTTCGATTCCCGTACAGAGCAACCATTTGTGTGATGCACAAATTGTTGTTTCGGGTCTGGGTGTCATGTTTATGTGAACTTGTATGTTTGTAAACGCACCCACGACACAGGTGAAAATCCTAGTGTGGGGCAACGTTTTAAAAAAATATTTATAAAAACCAGTACCTACGTAACAGATAAATAAAGGGTAACTCCTGGACACAGGCCTCTAAGGAACACCACCGATCCAATTCTTCAGATCCAAAAACAATATTACCTAGAAAGCGCCGAAGTCTAGCATCTAGGATAGTACCTAAGGCTTTCAAGTATTCCCAGAAGATAAGAAAAGCTAGGTATTGATATTGCGACGCAGACATTCCATGTGTTACACTGATGCAGCATCCCAGATGAGATAGATAACAGGTTTTATTGAACACGCTCTATTTACAAGGACAAATAAGGCGAGAATGTAATTACTTAAGTATCCATAAGTATCCACTCACTAAAATACCAGTCATTTAGTTGGTAAGTGTATTTAATAAATTAGGTCTTTCAATTTCAAAATTATTAGTTTCAAAGTCTGGGAATGATGTCGTGGTAGCCCGGAGGTTAAGGACGACATCTTCTCATGGATCAGAGTGTGTGAGTTCGAACTACCTATGTGGCTTTTTCCGAGTTATATGTACTTTCTAAGATTATTTATACACAACTGACAAACGGTAAAGGAAAACATCGTGAGGAATCCTGGGCTTATAATTTCTAATTATAAGTTTGAAATCGCCAACCCGCATTGAGCAAGCGTGATGATTGATACGCAAACCTTGTCTATGTGAGAAGAGGTATTTGGTCAGCAGTGGCCACATATAAGCTGATGATGATGATAATCTTGACCCAATCTATAATACTATAGGAAAGATAGTGGCAGCATTCATAAATGTACGAAGTTGGAAGGCAAAGTTAGCGTCAATGTAATTTTAACTACCTCAAATTTAAAAGCTTGTATAAATAGGTCTAATACATAGTACCGTAAAACATGGCAACTTTACCATATTTTGGAACAAAAATCGAAATATATTTTTAACCATAAGACGCATAGAAACCAAAACTATATATTTAGAATTGTAGTCTATCTGGCTCACTTTACTGTAACCGTCATTATATACAAACGCTTACTTTAGCCGTAGTAAAGAAAAAACAACATGGGTAAAGATACCAAATTTTTGGCAACTTTACCTACGCGCCGTATTCATCGTGTATTGCATATTAAAGAGTTGTTGAGGTACAGAGGGCTTCATCTAGGACCTCTTCGTATTATAATGCAAAAAATATGAGGAAATCTATAAAGATAACGGCTACACAGACAGTAGGTATAGTTGCCACGGGTTTCATCGTAATTTACATACAAATAATTTGTTACGCTTGGGGTTGTCAAAAAAAGAGAAATTTTTTTTTGACATGTATTATTTATTTATTTATTATTAGCCATGGTCGTCCCACTGCAGGGCAAAGGCCTCCCTACCCTCCTTCCACTCGTCTCTGTGCAGAGCTTTCTGTGGCCAATCCTTTTCATAGGCGTCGAGTTCGTCCCGCCATCTCCTTTGGGCCTGCCGCGACGTCTATGACGTTGAGTGGGCTCCACTCAGTAGTGAGTTTTGCCCACCGCTCGTCCGACATGCGGCAGACGTGTCCAGCCCAGTTCCACTTCAAGCTTGCGGCTTTCTGACCAACGTCAGCGATTTGAGTTTTGGAGCGCAGCGTAGAGTTCCTTATTCTATCCGATAGTCGGACTCCTAAGATACTGCGCTCCATGGCTCGCTGGCAAACCTTGAGTTTGGACTTCTGATGTTTTGTCAAAGACCAGGTTGAGCGCCATAGGTTAGGATGGGCAGAATACACACGTCCATGAGCTTCCTTTTTAATGCCAATGGGAGGTTTCCTTTCATTAGGTCCCTCATGGACCAATAGCTTTTCCAGGCGTTTTCGGTGCGTCTAGCAACTTCTCTTTCTTGTCTCGCCTGGAAAGAGACTAGTTGGCCCAGATAGATGTATTCATGGACGTATTCCATTTCTGCGCCATCTACTTCTAACCTATATTTGATACTGTTGGTCATTAGTTTGGTCTTCGACATGTTCATCTTCAGTCCAACCTCAAGGCTCGCCCTGCTGAGTTCGTTGATCATGCCGCCTAGCTCAGACGCTGAAGAAGAGAAGAGTACTATGTCGTCTGCGAAACGGAGGTTTGTTAGCCTCTTCTCCCCGACGACCACGCCCCTCGTACTCCAGCACGCTGCAAGTTTTTTGAATACCTCTTCAAGAGTTGCGGTGAAGAGTTTCGGAGATAGCGGGTCACCTTGTTTGACTCCCTTAGAAATAGGGAAGGATTGGCCTAACCTGTGTAGCTTAATGGCTGCGGTGCTTTTGATATATATGTTTAAGCAGGTTAATGTATGTGAGGTCAATGTCTTGGTTCTGTAGGGCTGTGAATATGGAGGAATGGGTGAGACTGTCGAAAGCTTTGGAGTAATCAATGAACGCAATGTATAGTGGAAGCTTAAATTCGGAATATTTTTCTATAATTTGGTTGAGGGTGTGTAAATGGTCTGTGGTAGAGAGGCCGCGTCGGAAACCTGCTTGCTCGGCTGGCTGGTTGTTGGTCCAGTTTGTCAGATATTCTGTTTTCTATTACTTTAAAATGTTTTGTACAAATGAGATACCAGACTAATTGGGCGATAATTTAGGTTTGATTTGTCCCCTTTCTTATGTAATATTATAATATTGGAGTGACAGAACTTTTCGGGTAGTGTACCAGTTTTTAATATGCAGTTGAACAGATTGGTGATGTGGGGCAACAGAACTTTTTCTCCTATCTTTAAAGCTTCGGTGGTAATGCCATCCTCACCAGGTGTTTTACTATACTTCATGTTGGTTAGCGCTCGATGAACCTCATAGCCACTTATTGGTGGGATATTTTCTGAACATGTATATGTATTTAAATGTGCGTTTGGGTGATGTTATCGGCAGCATAAAGACATGTATAATATTCTGTGCAGATATTTAAAATTTTTTCTTTATCCGTCTGTTTTATTCCAAATTTATCTTTGAGGTTACTTATTGCTACTTTTCCCTTTTCTGTGCCTCTGATTGCGATTCTAAGCGACTGATTTTTCTCAAGAGTGGTTTTTATTACCTGAGTATTATAATTTCGGATATCTGTACGTATTTTTCGTTTAACTTCTTTATCTTTAGACTTGTATTCTGGTGTGTGAATGTTAAGTTTCTGTCGTTCTTCTATTAGTTTTATGGTAGATGGACTTAATTTCTTCGTTTTAGTTCTTGCTGTTTTAATGTTTCGACTCGCTGCTTGTATACATTTTGATATATTTCTGTATTGTGTTTCTACATCTTCTGTGTCTAAATGAAGTGTTTGAAAACTGTTTTTCAGCTCCAATAGGAAGTATTCTTTATTAGCTATCAATGTCGATTTATCTATTCTTTTTATAGAATTTTGTATCATGCGTATCCTTCGTATTTTCGCGTTAAATGAGAGTGTAATCCTGAGAGGGCGATGATCAGAGCTGAATTTAAAATTGTTTAGTACTTCGATATTGGTGACTATTTGTTTTGTGGAGGAGAGGCTAAAGTCTATTTCATTTTTGGTGTGGCCATCAGGGGAGAACCACGTCCAGCGACGGTGTGGTTTTTTGTAGAAAAATGTGTTGTTTATGTTTAAGTTTTGACTTGATGCAAACTGAATTAGACGCGTGCCGCGATCGTTTCTATGGCCTATGCCATGTGGTCCTAAAATGTTGTAGTTATCCGATGGTAGTGCTGAGCCGATTTTTGCATTAAAATCCCCTATAACCATCATCCAAGTTCCCCTATGTTCGTCGCATGCTCGGTTGAGGAGGTCATAGAACTCCTCAATTTCATCGTCAGTGTGGGTTGATGTTGGTGCGTATACTTGAATGATGGTGAGGGTCTTCGTGTGATCTATCTTAAATTTAAGTAAGGCTATGCGATCTGAATATGATATAAACTCTATGATGTTGTTTTTCCATTTTTTGTGTATTAAGAATCCTACTCCATATTGACTGCTGCTTTCACCCATGTGATAAAATATGCTGTCTTCCCTCTCTAAGATCTTTTCTCCTTCTCTTCTTACCTCTGCAAGACCTATGATATCCCATTTTATATGTGACAGTGCATGTTCCAATTCGATAAGCCTTTCTTCGGTGCCAAGAGTTCTAACATTAAATGTTAAAATTTTTAGTTTATCAGAGTCCATTTGATTTGCCAAAGTCGTTCGACAGTTAGGAGTCCTCACCCGGGGATTGTATGCGCCCCTTGCTCCAGAGTGATTCAGCCTACTGTCATCGGCGTCGTCACTACTGGAGACGCCGGGGACTTGGGGCCAATTGTTTGTTGTGAGAGTCATGGTGCTTGGGTAGGGGTTTAGACAGTTAACCTACCACGCTTGTCTAATGCGGGTTGGTAGGTATGCAGTAAGCCATCTGACTAGGCCTGTGGACGCCGCCGTTGGTACACTAGGTACTCCTCCGCCGCCGTCCTAAATTGACATCCTGCATTGATGCCAATTGTTCTACTTTAGCCTCGTTCAAACGCTTTTTGTTTTTGAGCCCAAAAGTAGCTTATTGCTGTATGGTCGGGGACTGCTTATGCAGCTAACGATGATATCTCATCGTCGTTCCATTATCCGCCACCTATGGACCCCGGTAGTAGTCTACAGCACAACCCTACCAACCTTTTGACATGTATATTTAAAAAAAAAATTATAAACCTTAAACCTAAAGTAAAAAAAAGCATAAATATCTGACAAAAATATTGTTCCCTTTTAAACTAAATTAAGTTCTAAAATTTTAAGTATTTATGTTTAAAATTGTAAAAAAAGGCTACAAAATAATGTTTAATCTTTTGACTTTTTAATTTTTTGACTTCACTATCTCCATAGCTAATTTTAACATTACTTTCGTATACTTTTTATATTGTCTAGCTCCGAGTTTTCTGCGGTTTTGTTTCATGTGAGCCATTTTGGCTCCAAAACAAAAGGTATTATTAAATACATTATAACTTATCATCCAGGATATTCACTATTATGCTGGGAAATTTAGGTATTCGAAAATGGTTACATACACACAAACAAGGAAAAAAACATTTATTGCCAACCCTAACTGTAGGTAAAGTTGCCACAAAGCAGGCCGTGGCAACTTTACCTAACCTGTGTCAACATTACCGAAGCGATTATTTATCAATAAATTAAAGAAAAAGCAATTGCTGACATTACAACAGTAATCCCAACTATATTATACATACAAGATCAAAATTTCAATCACCTGTGACAAATAATTTAGGCTCTGTGAGCACAATTTAGGAACTACTAACTTTTAGCACATTTTCACGCACTACACTGTAACGGCCATTAGTGGCATAATAGCAGTCTTACGTCTACGCAAAATATAGTAAATATTTCCTTTTAAAGTCTAAAAAATACTACTATTACATAAAAAACATTTTTAACAAAAAAAAACCGACTTCAAAAAATAAATATTCCAAAATAAATTAATATGCACTAAAAAGTAAAAGAAATAATTGCGTATTTTTCAACAACTTAATAAATCAACTAACTTTACTAACTCATCACACACATTATAATGTAAGTAGGTACAATTATTGTTATTTCTGGAGTCGGTGTCAGCCAACTAAGATAGGTTTGTTATTTACCTATTATCACAACAAAACATTACAGTTTTACACCAGTTGTAAGTAGGTACTTAACCACCACTCCGCCCGTACCGTGCTAGTTGTTGGCGTTTCCTAGGCTGACACCGACTCCAAAAATAACAATAATTGTACCTACTTACATTATAATGTGTGTGATGAGTTAGTAAAGTTAGTTGATTTATTAAGTTGTTGAAAAATACGCAATTATTTCTTTTACTTTTTAGTGCATATTAATTTATTTTGGAATATTTATTTTTTGAAGTCGGTTTTTTTTTGTTAAAAATGTTTTTTATTTCTTGATTTTTAGTGAATAACTTATTTGAGTATGGGTCGACCTATTAAACGCGCTGCTCATATGAGACTGCGCCGTTTAAATGAATAATATTAATATCTATCCATATTGACGCATAATTACATTATTTTCAAATGTATATTAACCTGATACCCTTACTTATGATCTGCTGAGCCGACAGCTGACAGTAACCTGTTCATAAGCTACATACATAGTCAGTTGTCAAACACACAAACAGATTAGATACCCACATAGGTATACAGTCATGTAACTCAGACAGCACATCAAGCTACCCATCATTCTATACCAGATATGCTACTATACTGTCAGATATGCTACCATCTGTCCTGAATTTTATGGTTACTCAGAAAGATAAGCTAATATACATCACTTAAACTCAAACGCAGAGCACATTCCGTTCATTTTTGAGGAGTTCCCTGGATTATCTTCTACATTTATGGTCAGACTTTAAAAAAATTATATGGGACCACACTGACATCGTACTCTTTCAAACACAAAAAGAATTTCTCAAATCGGTCTATAACTGCCGGAGATATCGATTAACATACATAAAAATAAAAGTTTTTGTTAATTATCTCAAAAAGTGCTAAACCAATTTCGATAAAATTTTAATGGAACAACGTCTGATGTAAGACCTACGAAATACAACAATTATCATCCAAATCAGTTCATAAACGACACAGTTATTCGCGAACAGAAATAGTAAATGTTTGTATTGATATTTGTTTTTGTTAATTATCTCAAAAAGTGCTAAACCAATTTTGATAAAATTTTAATGGGACCACCTCTGGTATAAGACCTACCAAATACAAAAAGAATCATCAAAATCGGTTCATAAACGACAAAGTTATCCGCGAACAAACATAAAAAAAAGCATATATACGGTCGAATTGAGAACCTCCTCCTTTTTTTGAAGTCGGTTAAAAACAGAATTCTAGTGGGTAGATTTTTAGATAAATGAGTTTATACCGAATACCTATAGTATGGTAAAGTTGCCAAGGGTCTGGTAAAGTTGCCATAGTTTACCGTACTTTATTATTACTATATGTACGTTTTAGGATAAGTAATTAGAAAACTTAGTAACCACCATTTTGAAGGACACCTGAACCTAAAACAACAGTGTACAATTTCGTTTCAGCTTTAATGTTACTGACACCCGTTGGAGGCGTAAAAAGGGTTTATTCTCATTTTCTCTTCTATTTTTTCAATTACGTCTAGCCATTTAAAAAATCCCTTTTTTATCTAAGCCTAGATTTATTTGTCTAGCCGGCTTAGAAACCTAGAACCCTAGATTTAGTTATTTGCGCGAATCGATATTCTATTTAGACGAAATTAAGGTTTAGTGATTTTCTCTCACTTGCAGAATACTAGTGTTTTCTTTATCAGGTCAGCTCCATTTTGCAATGGATTTTATGGAGAGATTTTTGATCAAACCAGTGACTAGAGAGTCATTGATTATTTGCTGATAGTTTATATTGCATAGGTAAGTTGTTAATTACGGATTTGACAAATAATATAAATGAAACTAAATATTTACAGTTAAATACATTGTTAGATATTGAAGGGAAGCAATTCACTGTGTGTTAAACCTTAAATTTTTTATGTTAATGTATAGACATTACAGTAAAATAAATAAGGAGAGATGTGTGAAGTTATTACTCCAATCCGCACGTAAAACATTTTAAAGACAGCCATACAATACAAAATGCACCTCCGCCTGCCTTCGAGAACATCCCGATTTTATTAAGCACATGTCTGACATTATTTACAGTGGAGTCGGTGATCCCGGGCAACGGTATACGCCTTCGACTCTAGAACGTATTTACCAAAAGCGTATTCATATTAGATTTCCGAGCTCCCAATGCCAGCCGGCCGTATCGAGAATGTCACCGATACATTCGATACTTTATTCGAGTGAGCTCGAGAACGCCCGCCGCGACACGGAAGAGTGTCAAATAAATACAGGTTGAAATATATCTCCTGTCGCGCTCTGTGATCCTGGTACATACGTGCCATTTAAACGATGAATTTTTGTTTGGTTTTCGTGTTGTTCGGCTATTTTTTTACGTGGAGTGCCGGTATGCTGTACCGACGGGACTCTGACAATGTTTTGAAACCCGGTGGGTACATTTATTTGTTTTTTTTTTCATGTGTAACCCGCTTTTGAATTATTGTTTTTTTAACAACGATTTTTTATTGAACAGTTTTATTTTGTTAGCTATCATTTAACGTATATTTTATAGTCACTAATAATAAAAATTACACATATTAATATTTTGTTTGTGGTTTTAAAATATTTTGCAGTTCATCAATAAATTATTTGCGCTGTACATCACGTCCCTTGAAGCGGTAACATCATTTTGTTGACACGCTGTACTTGCACTATTTTATATTTTAAATTTAAAAGCTTTAATTGAACATCAAACGAGTTTATTTATGAATTTAATTATTTATTTTTGACTGCCACTGGAATTTATTTTATCCTGCCAAAAATTATGCCAAATGACATAAATATGCCAGTTTTAATAAAAACACAGTATATTATGTTTATGGTGAAATTGAATAAATATTGCACGATTAAATAAATGGACTTATAAAGTGGGTTAACTGCACACAGCTAAAAAAATATTTAAAACATACCGTATTTATTTTTGCAAAATAAAATAAACTCAACACATAGTTAACTACTTACAATTCATTCAGGTGTATTTTATTTACAAATAATATGTCCATGGCACCATTTTTGTTTAAATAGCCATCACGCAATGTAATTGCTTCGTGGCAATTAAAAAAATAATCCACCTAAAGATTTAATTTGTCCCTATATCACAAACTAATGCAAAAAGTAACACACACATTGAAACAAATTACGTCATTGCGGCCAATACTCATCACTATACAAATACATATGCACTTTCGATTACACACACTAGTCCATTTCAGTAGCGCGCTCACTACTCATACTTACACAATCTTAATACAATCAGAAGCGGTATCCAGTTGGTCACGATGTATTAAAGTGGATCTTCGACACATTATTTCGTCATATTGCACCTGTTATTCTGAGAAACGATAAACAGAGCTACGTTCAAGGAAAACCTTTCCCTTAAACTTTTCCTGGTTATTTTTAAACCTTACTCATGATTCAAATGGAACAGATAATAATCATACAATAATGTGTCTTTACATATTATGACATCATCCACATCCCTTACACTATCTTACTAGTAGTCTTATAGATGCGAAAGTTTGTGAGTTTGTGTGCTTGTAAATTTTTGTTACTCAATTACGTCAAAACGGCTGAAGAGATCGGGATGAAATTTGGAACATTATGATCTGGAATAACACATAGGATACTTTTTATTCCATGGGAACGCGAGCGAAGCCGCTGGCAGAAGCTAGTAATCGGATAAAAATAAAAAAAAAAACCTACTGGTTAAAATTATAATGGCTCACTAGGGTATCTTTACCCTGCTGTCTTACGGAAGCAGAAGACCTGTCGGGATACCGAGATTCCGGCTCAAAGAACAGGACTAGCAACAGTGTGGTTTTAGTAAGAATCAGACTTACTAAAAACCACCCTATCTCCTCACCCAAAGCGGGATAAGTGATTGGCTGATTGTCACCCCTCCATGAAAAACCATGCCGTCTAAACCTCACTTACGATACGACACTATGGCAAAATAATACAGAAAACGATTTAATAAGCAAATCTGACATCATCCTGACGGTAATCTGATAAATTTTTCCTTGTTTCCTAAATTTAGACCAGCCAACGAACGAAATAATTTAAAGATAAGATAAAGATATTTTTATTTGCATAAAACACGGTATACAGACAAACATTAATAACACAAAATAAATTAATGATGTAATCTAATCAACGACTAATTCAATTCTTTCCTCAAATTAGCACGTGCAAGAAAGAGATAAGAATACAACAGGTGAGACAGAACAAAGGTCACAACAAAAATATTTAAATGTAGACTAAATAGCGCGCCGGCGCAGGTTGCACTCCTTTACCTTGATAACTAACTGCGCATGAGACTGGTGCACTTTCGAATGGTAGTGAGTGCCGTCCCAGTTTGCACATTGCCTATTTGGTACTAGATGCTATAAAATTATTATATTAAAGGTTTTTAGTTTCTCATAATAAGTTTAACTGGTAGCTATTTCATACAAATCTCTTTCTGTATTTAAGTTTATTTGAATAGTTTTTATCCAAAGCCTGATAAAAATGACCAATACGGTCTTTTGTTATTAATAAACTTGTTAAAACACTGATTTTAGTAGACTCCTATCCATTTTTTTTTATAGTTCCTTCTAGTATTAGCTTACTCTTACAGATGTATCGAATTAAGAATGCTTATTTAAATTAATAATATTTTATTTGTATACTTTTAGTTTATTATGTTTCTCTCATTAATATTATTAATATACCCCAGATATAACTTCTAGAAATCGCTTCTTTAAATATAAATATTAATGCAAGCTTATATAATATAATAGAATAGACCACAGCGTTGAGATATCTATGTACAATATTGCATATTTAAACAAATATCAAGAGTCAATGCGGTTTACCCGATTTGGTAACAAGCCGTGCTAAAAAAAACAATGTTTGCTAAGCACACTGATTGTTTAATTAAACTACGCAATATGGTTTTATCTTGGAATGTTGCCCAATTAATTTGGTGTTTATGGTGCAATCATTACAGTAGTAGCATTCTGGAGCTGAAAGTAATAAAAACTTCATGGAAGACCGAGCTAAGAAACAATAATCCCCTTATAAAAAATCTTCTTTTCTTCACCAAGGTAATATGATATCCTATGCTGAAAACCGCATCAAAATCGGTTTAGCCAAACCCGAGATAATGGCAGACGAGCATACATACATACAGATTAAATTGTGAAACTTCTCTTTTTTTTAACCTAATTAAAAACGTTTCCCATCTCAATGCAAATAAGAGCATTCTCTTAAAATTACATCTATATTTCTGATTTCTCCTATTTTAGCGTGAAAGTGCAACAAAAAGCATATTTGTATAGATTATGTCATATCCGCGTGCATCTCTATAACATCACTAAAAATAGAAACATGACTGCCTCGTTGGTCGAGTGGTGACAAGTGCGACTGCCAGGCAAGAGGTCGTGCGTTTACAAATATACAAGTTCACATACACATGACACCCAGACCAGAACAATTTGTGGATCGGGTGGAATCGAAGTTCGAACCCGCTACATGTTACGTGGCAGCTCATCACCCAGCCACCGTGACAACCGTACAATCAAATGCAAATACAGTATAAAACTAAGTCAATCACCATTTAGCTAATACTTTACAAATCTCATCATTGCATGTATAGATCAATATTAGCAACTAATGTTATATAATCCCAGTGTATAATAAAAGTAAGTTTAAATGCGTATAACGGAGTAAGCGGTAGCAAAGTGAACGGCCTTGCGCACGCGCGGGCCACGGTCAAGATATAAACCTGTGAGATAACGCAGTTAACCTGCGGATACTTTAAGATAAAATAACTGACATAGTTTGGGTTTTTTTTGTATTCGTTTTAAAGTTTTGTAGTTCCGTGCACAAGTTCATAATTGTCATTAAATAGTCAAATTACTATCATTGTATGCCTTGTAGCAAGCATGTAAAGATGACTCACTACAATAATAGATGGTCAAAATAGATGTAAAATTCGCAGAAATTGGCGTTCCATAGTCTCTGCCTACGTAAAATAACATGATACATCGTTAGTCATAGTATTTTTTTTATTTTACACACCATTTACACATTTTTTTATGGAATAGTTGGTAAACGAGCACTCAGTTACACACCCTAGTCGATTCGAGTAAATAAGCCATGAAGTCATTATAGACCTTTCATAATCTTAAACTTAATTTGTTTCCTGTGGCAAGTCCATATTATATCGATCATTCTTCTACTTACTCATATCGATTAGATACCCGGATTAATTTGACCCATAGCACTGTTATACCATATCACATTGTTCTTTAACCAAAGAGTATTTACCACAAAATAAATATAGTCCAGTCAAATAAGGCAAAATTAGGTAAGAATCTCGGAATGCGAGATACCCAGCTGTAATTTTGTATATACTTGTATATTGACCCCTAAAACTTGTCTCAAAACCTACATATGGTAGGGTGTAAGCAACCCTTAAAATTCAGGGTCAAAGGGCCCAAAAATCGTTTTTTTGCGGTTTTTTCGAAATATCTCATTTCCTATGGGTTTTTGGTAGTTGTATTCAACAGCAATATTGTGAAATACAAAATTCTCTACAACTTTTGTCTAAACTTTTTTTTTTATACGGTGAACCGTTTTCGAGATAGAGGGCGGAGAGCGCGCGGTCACTGCATCTCTTCAAAAAATTTTTTTTTCGTCTAACCTATCCGTGATGGTTGTCTACGGATAGGGCATTAAAAAATACGTCATGGTTCCTAAAACCATTTTTCGTCAAAATCAATCGTTTGAAAGATAGACGCTTCCAAAGTGGAAAAATGAGGTCTATAGAATGTGTCCTGCCCTCTAACTTTTAAAATAAGTGAGTAAGAAAACTAAAAAAATATATGCTGTAGATTTTAATGGAAACTTTCAACGAAAATTGGTTTGAATGAGATATCATAATTAGTTTTTAAGAATTGATTAAAAGAATTGAGAAAGTGGAAAATTAAGTGTGTTTTTTTTAAAATGTATCAATTCTTAAAAACTAATTATGATATCTCGTTCAAACCAATTTTCGTTGAAATTTTCCATTAAAATCTACAGCATATATTTTTTTTAGTTTTCTTACTCACTTATTTTAAAAGTTAGAGGGCAGGACACATTCTATAGACCTCATTTTTCCACTTTGGAAGCGTCTATCTTTCAAACGATTGATTTTGACGAAAAATGGTTTTAGGAACCATGACGTATTTTTTAATATCCTATCCATAGACAACCATCACGGATAGGTTAGAGGAAAAAAATTTTTTTTGAAGAGATGCAGTGACCGCGCGCTCTCCGCCCTCTATCTTGAAAACGGTTCACCGTATAAAAAAAAAGTTTATACAAAAGTTGTAGAGAATTTCGTATTTCACAATATTGCTATTGAATACAACTACCAAAAACCCACATAAAACGAGATATTTCGAAAAAACCGCAAAAAAACGATTTTTGGGCCCTTTGACCCTGAATTTTAAGGGTTGCTTACACCCTACCATATGTAGGTTTTGAGACAAGTTTTAGGGGGTCAATATACAAGTATATACAAAATTACAGCTGGGTATCTCGAATTCCGAGGTGAATTCCTAAATTGACTGGACTAATAGGCACGTTAGGTAATGTTTATTGCAATTCGGACCCTCTTTGTGCCTAAAATGTGAGTGCGTCAGTGAGTACTTAAAGCCTGTTATTTCTATGCAGAGATAACGAACATCCTTCCCGATTGGATAAAGGTGATAAGACTTGGGTTATTTTACTGGGTAAAATTATTACGTGAATGTGTTTTTGTTACTAAAAGGATGGGAAAAGAAAATAGATGCCGCGGTACGGCGGTACAGATGATAAGTTGTTTTGAATATTTTGTATTAATAATTCTACTCAATCAGCTTGTTTGTCTGACTAAGTTTTATAACTTTTTTTTATAATAACTACTATCGTGAGACATACTAAATTAACTAAATATAACGGTTTACTTAAGTTAATATATGGAGAAAAGCTCTACTACAGAGGGACTCTTCATCATGCGTCGTCTACTGAGTCATAGAGAGAGTAGGCTGCGCAACGTCGCTGCGTCTGGGCACCCTGCTCAGGATGAAGACTTCCTCTGTGACTTGAAACTAGTGGAACTTTTCTCCATATATTGAGTAAACCGTTGTATCTAGTTAAGATTTATAACGAAAATTTATTTAATACCCATCTAGTGAAAGTGACATAAATATGGAAGCAAATCTTTTATTTTAATCTATGATTAGTCCTTAACATTCTTATCTAAGGGAATGCGTAAAACAGAGCTAAGAAATATACAACACCAATAGTTCGTGCAACCTCTAAGATTTGTAGTAAAACGAGTTAGTAATGGCCACCTCTCACTACTTTATACCGTAGAACTTTATCTAATACTTATGTACTATAGCCCGTTCTAAAACGGTAACTACCGACTACTGCGGTTTAAAACCTAGAATACATGGTTGTACACCAGCAAATCAAAGTACCCTAATCTGTCAGATTTCGTTTAAACATTTTCAACTTTACACTCTGGTGATAAGACTGAAAATATTTGGCAGTTTGGGACTTGATGTGCTGGTCTGCACTCTGTCCGACTTTTATGACTGATGACGTGAGGAAGGATTTCTGTACGAATCCTGATAGTTGAGGTGAACTAAGATAATTTTAAAAGGGAATTTTTGTATGGTAAAAAGATTTTAAGGTAATACTATACAGGCTGCATACGCTTTTTAAAGAATAGGGGTGGATTTCCAAATCTTCCACCTCACATTTTAGGAAAGTGGAGGTTAGAAAGAGCCTATTAAGTAGCTTATGGCACTCTCCAGCACCCCTAATAACTGCACAGAAAAAAACATGTAACCTCGCTCTGTTGCGATGTGAAGAAATGACAAACAAATAAACACTTTCCCATTTACAATATGTATTATTTAGTATGGTAAACTAACGAACCGAAAGAAGCATATGTATGTAAGATTCGTAGCAATTAGCGTTCCATTTGTCTCTGCCTACCGCCTATGGGAGACAGGCGTGACGTTATGTATATCTCCCTCTTACCATTTCGGGCAATATAAGACGCAATGTTATATTATAAAAAATCACAGAGCACTATTTATCTCCATAACGACTTGTTAGTCATCACAAATCATTAGTCATTGTTATTCGTCATCAGATTGTGTTATTGTCCGCTACTATTACTAGTTCATGACTGTTACACTATCGTCACTGGGGACGGTCACGGCCACTTATATTGATAAATCATCAATGAATAATAGATTGGGTTTGATGAAACAATGTGCTTTTATTGTATGATGTATATTTTTATTTGCGTGCTTGTAGGAAGTTTCGAAATCAAATTCAAAATCTTTATTTGTTTTCCTTAATAAAGTCTTAAATAAGATATGGGTTACAATCAAGGATCCTGAATTAAGTTGGACATAACATATTATCATCATGCGAACATTACTTATTTAATACTAAGTAACGAGCTAGAAGTATACATACCTATATAATACACAAACATTTAACCTATGGAGTTTCTTGCTCGTTCTTCTCCATAGGAATCTACACTTTGGAACGAGCAAATGGCTTCACTAGAGGACTGGCCGACAGACAGACGTTATTAATATTATTATATTTGCTTTGACTTTCAAAAGTGCCTTCCTGGTCTATTTGAAATAAATAATTTTGACTTTGACTTTTCTCTAGTCATTAGATATTGCCATTGTTGAACCTTCGACCTGAACTTCAATAATGAGTGTTTTACACTGTAATAGATTATTCAACAAAGATATTACATAGATCCATATAATTATTGCGATAATGATGAAATTATCATGATATCAACCACAAGACATGGGCTTCCCCCAATTTCCCCAATACCATCAGGTCTAAAGCTCATTACTGTACCCTAAATATGACCTATTCCATCAACTAGGTCCCGGCTAACCCCGCAACCTACTCCACATAACCTAGCATTCAGCATTTCCGCGAATGCCGCACATTCACGCAACGATTGCAAACCGCACGTTAGAAATCTATTTCGCTTATTTGGATTTTGGCGGTACCACGGCACAATGTACTGAACTATTTGTGGGCAAATTGCGTCAGTTTCAAATGATAACTGTTACGCTTACCTACCATTAGGCAAGTGCCTAGCTATCATTCTAAACGTACGTTTTGACAAGTCATTTCGTTTTAGTGCTCTATCTGTCGATATGTCGATGATATTCAATATTAATCGGTTTGCAATTGAAAATGTCAAGGTAATTTATTGTTTTTGTTTAAAAATTGTTTTGTTTCGTATTGCATTTTTGGTCTTGACTACTTGTTTTTTTAGTGGCATGTTGTTTGACGTGAGATATAATCGATATCTGTGAAAATAGAAAAAATAATTTATAAATAAAGCGAGTGGCCCGAAGGTTTATGACGCCTTCTTCCGCTTCTCATGCATGAGGATGTGGTTTCGAAACCTACCAAAGGCAAGTACCAATGTGACTTTTTCCGAGTTATACGTACTTTCTAAGATTATTTAGATACCACTGACAAACCGTACAACAAAACATCGTGAGGAAAACTGGGCTTATAATTTCTAGTTTGGGGTTCGAAATCCGCCGCCACATTAGCAAGCGTGGTGATTAATGCTCAAACCTTCTCGGTGCGAGAAGAGGCCTTTGGTCAGCAATGGCCACTTAATAGGCTGTTGATGTGTGATGATATGGAATAAAGCGAATGAAAGTTCAGTTACGAAGGCTGATTAGTCATTAATTCTTTACTTGCACATACAAATTGCTGTTGTAAAATATTTTAATCAATGTGAAAAACCACATCATGCATGCACGGAGCAGAAACGACATTGACAAGCAGAAACAAGGTGGACACGTTTACCGCACAGTGACGTGACCCCATAACCCCATGTCAATACTTTGCCCATGCACAAAGTGTAACTTTCTGTATATCAATCAATCTTTTAACCTTTTTTGGTATGGGCCGCCATACGCGAGCTGCTTAAAGCAGTCCATCGACTGCATCAAGCTGCGACTGCATAGTTATGATAAAACAAAGTATAAAATAATCATCACATCATCACAACGTCACGCCTTTTATCCCCGAAGAGGTAGGCAGAGGTGCTCATTACGACACGTAATGTCGCTATACAATGTACACCCACTATTCACCATTTGTATTATAAGTCCCATGTAATAGGGGGTGAGCCTATTGCCATATACTGGACACAATTCCAGACTCCGTGCTACCACTGAGAAATTTTCGAAAAACCGAAAAAAGCCCAGTAGTACTTTGCCCGACCGGGAATCGAACCCGAGACCCCTTGTCCGGCAGGTGCACTTGCGACCACTCGACCAACGAGGCAGTCTAAAATAAAATAAAGTATAAAATAATATAGTCATAATTTCTTACACAGTGCGTAACCAAATATAATGTAGACACATCCTTATGTGTGCATGTATGTATATAGAACACCCACATTTTGCCAGATTTGCTATGTTTTGTCTCACATAATAAGTAGGAGTGAAACTCACTTAGGTACTTGTTTTAGGTATTTAATTATTTATATACTTACGAGAAAGTTTCTTGTGTTGTTTGTGTGTTGCGTACTGTTTCACTTAAAACTTCACTCAGACATCAGACAAAATCTAGAAATTAATTTACATTATTATACGCTGGATTAATAAAGTTCAATGGAAATCGAGAACAAATCCTCTTCTGATAAATCATTTGGAAATTTTATCAAACATTATAAAGAATTAGATTCCAGATAGTACCGATTTTCATAGAACACATTTCACGCATTGAACATCACAACTCATAAAACCCACGCGAATCTTCTAAAAATATCTCCAAGAAAATAACTCAATAGTCACAATCATGACTGGATCAACGAGCCAGTAAATGCTTATAACAATGTCCCAAATAAATAAGAGGAAAAACCGTTTAATGTTTCAGATCTGTTGCCAGTATCGTCGACCGTGATGCCGCTGCCATACTACTCCGTGTACGGATATGAAAAGAAATTACTCCGCAACAAAGACAAGACAAGACCCTCTGGAAAAATATCCTTAGTTACAAAACAGCCTAAATAAATACACAACAACCAACTGGTAGTACTTTTTCCTTATCCCTCATTGAGACTACATTTCGTTGTTCTCTGATTATCAGCTAATTGGGGCACGAAAAGAACAAGCAAATGTACTAGACAGATCAACGTTCTAACTCGAAAAGGACGAGCAAATGTAAATAAATGTTTTAACTAACTCGATTTTAGATTGTCTATACTTGATTTTGATTGGCGTTTTATTCATGTATTTGTAATAGCTGAGCAATCAAATGATCTCAGAGTATGATATGTTATTTGTAACCATTAAAAATTCATAAATAAGTACACAGTATGATAATCACATTTTAGTTCACTAACGGTCAAAACTAAATAATGATCTCTAGGATAATTCTAGGTTTTAGACATAAATTGAATACAATTTATGTCAAAATAATCCAAAAAGTTTGAATTCAGATCGTTTATTAACTTTGTCTGATATTAAATGATGCACTTAATGCCGTACTCAGAACTTGGCAATTGTTTTTGGAACAAAATCGTTACTAAGGAATAGTTTAACTAATCATTATCATTATGTCTCTGAGTGCGACAGTTAATAGTAAATACGTAATATTAATTGAATTTTACTAATAACAATTTAGGCAACAATAGTAAATGTATTTATTACTTAACATATGTATGTTACCCGCTTTATTATGGAATGGAAAACGAAATAAAAACGAAAACTGTTGACGATTAAATAAAAATGTAATTTGAATTTTGTGTTAAAACATTTTAGTGAATAAAGTTTAAAAGGATAAAATGTAATTGCGCATTTTTTTAAAGTTTAAAATGTAGTTTTAAGTGATTTAAAAACACACCTTTTTTAAAATGTTTAATCCTTGTATAGACAGACAGACACTTGTGTACATGTATACTTTATTTTATTAGAAAAAAATATTTCGTTTACAAACAATGTTAATAAAATGCATATTCACCTATCGACCTATACCTAAGTTACTTAACAAATTAGGTTAGTTATACTAGTGGCGAATGCAGACACGATTATAGATTCCTGACGTAGCTCGAAATGAGTCGAGTGAGTGAACCGTATCACCTGTTCAATTTAAGATGGCATACAATATTTTATTATTAGGCCAATGCATCTTATTACAGAAAAAGCAGTTTTCTATACTTTAGAATTTTTGCTGACGGCGATACTAGCTCGCCGTTTGCATCGCAGTCCGCGCAGACCACCGCCGTTGCCGATGCCGAAGCCCAGTAGGGCTGTTGCCTGATCCGGACCTGCGGACTACCTAGCGGGTTTACCGGGGTCCGACTCGAAAAGCAGGAGTAGGAACGGAGTGATTTTTAATCAGTAAGAGTCTGACACTCCCTCACTTGGGTGAGCCCAAGGTGAGAGAAGTTATTAAATGATTTAAACCCATCCAATCGTAATTATAATGATTTATTCGACCTGTCAGGTATATTAATGTACAATTCATTGTCAATAATAACTTCTGGTATTAATAATTATGCTGTATAATGTACAATAATAATATATCTGTATTTATGTACAAACATACACATAAATAAATACATTTAGTTCTAGCCTTAGGTAACTTGCATATGTTTGATAAATTTCCATTTATTTAATAGAGCTCAAGAATATTAAAGATACAGGATATACTCTCATTATTAGAAAATGGTATTTACACCACACTAAGTAGTATAAAGATTGTCAATAACATTCAAATGATCTACCATAATAAATGAAATGGTTTATGGACTCACTGGTTCCTGCCATAAAATGCCATATTCCCGTGGGATAAAAATCCGTTAAAGTATCATATCACCTAAGTCAGTCAACATTTGATCATAATTTGTTCAGTAGTTTCAGCGTAATTGACGGACACACATCCAAAACAAAACAAACTTTCACATTTATAATATTGTAGTGTGATGATACCTACTTAGGTATAGATACATATACCTATATATGTACATACATAGGTACGTACAAAACCTCTTCATAAAAAAATACCTTCAAAGCAACCCAAGTTTTAAGTAAAGTTTAACATTGTGTGTGGGATGAAAGGCTGGTGGTAAATTACCGCCATCCATCGTGCAGGAGCTACCGTATCTTATTACACCCGGAGAAGCAGTGGCCGCCTTAGCTGCACGTGTATCAAAACTCAAGCCGAGGTATTAAGTCAGCATTGTAAAATAGTACCTGGTGAGTTTTTTTGTGGTATAAGCCGGTAAATGAGCTGATGGATCACCTGATAGTAGGCAATCGCCGTCACCCATGGACATCAAAGGCGTTACAAGTGCGTTACCGGCCTTTCGGGGTTTAGGAATTTAGGGGTTGTTGGGGATTCGGGGATTGGAATGATTAGGAAGGGGAGTAATTTAGGGTCAAAATTAAAACTACTATCACACCAATAATTATCATAAAGGTGAAAGTTTGTTTATTTGGATGTTAGTCCGTCAATCATATTAAAACTACTAAACGGATTTTGATGAAATGTAGTGTTATGAGCTGAATTAGGTGATAGATAGATAGAGCAAATCCGCTGGCAGAAGCTAGGACGGTATGTATATAACAGGGAATTTCGAATTTGAAACCCCAACAATACATTGTCAGTCCTGAGAATTGAGACGGAGTGTACACAACGCCATCACTCCTATTATTTCCCGAAGGACTCTACTCATTCAAAGAGACTCTAACAGAGATGCACAATTGCATGTGTTAAATGTAGTATCCACTTTTTGTAAGTTGTAATTCCTATGTAATAAGAATGTACATATAAGTATATTATCTTCGTCAACATGCGCCGCCCATGGACCCCCGAATCGACCTTTTAGGGGTTAGGAATTTAAGAGTTATTGGGGAATCGGGGATTGGAGAGGGCGGTAATTGGACTTCCGCTAACCTCACTTAAGTACACAACGCAAGCGTCGAGCCGGCCTATTCGTGCGAAGCATAGCTTTCCCATACTTACAACACTCGCGAGAAGTGGGTATAGTGATAATGCTCGACCGATCTTTTTATTCATAATCAAAAACCTAAATTCCGCAAGCAAAACCACATACAGAAATCAGTATGTGGTAATCCGACTAGCTAACGTTATAATCGGCTTGTTCGCTAATACGATCAACGAATACCTACTTGCCAACGGCTAAGTTAGTGCTGTCGATCAAACTCGAACTATTGCTACCATCATTATGGACTATAGACTACTATATAGATAGGTACAGATGTACCGTTAGACAATTTCGTCAATCAAATTTTAACTTTGTTACAACCCCGTAAAGTTGAATATCTTTATAAATACATACTGTATATAATGTTAGAACAGATTCCAGCACATCACACTACCTCTACAATTATATTACCACATTTCTTTAATTAATTTACAGCTCTATTATTTTGCAGTAAAGTCGAGAATCCATTAAATTAATTCAGGATACTTTGTTGTGGTGTTGTATGTGTGTAGGTGCGTATTATGTATGTTGATTGGTGGACAATGGATCAAATCAGTCCGTACTAGTATTGTGCTGGTCGCTACTAATTAGTACTAAGCTAAGATAACATAATTTGTGATTGTGTCATCGTTTTACTAGTGGTTGCTCAGTTGTAAGTCTATTGTAAATAGATTTAGTACTTTTTTTTATCACTTCAAAGTTTCAGAGCGTCTAAAACACATTGGACCTCATCACTTTTTTCAGGGGGAAAATCATGCAATGACTTTTCTCTGGGTAACTGGCTGTCGCACAATGTGTAGCGGGTTCGATTCCCGCACAGAGCAACTCTTTGAGTGGTCCCCAAATTGTTGCTTCGGGTATGTAAAATTGTATGTTTGTAAACGTACCCACAATACAGGAGAAAATCCTAGCGTTCGACAACATTATTAAAAAGTGAAGAAAATAGTACGGTACCATAGTAATAGTACTTAAGAAAAAGATTCTCAACTTACAGTTACCTAAGAATCTAATAGCCAGTACCTAACTCAAATTACAAGCACTTTTAAACTCTTTATACCTAAGATCTAGATCTTTCTATCCTATAAGTTAGTCTCAGTCTACTTGAGATGTTTTCACAGTTGAATGTTAGTGCAATTTTTCAGAAAGCCAACTTGGAATGTAGAAAATAAAACATTGGAGGTACCTAGTTTAAAGCAACGTGGAATTAAAAAGAAACTAACTTGTATTATGTCTTTTTAAGTAGGTATGTACTTGTAGTTGAAGTTAGATGTTTTTAATTTACTACTAATACATTAATTTGAGTAAAGTTTGTTACCTCGTGACGCCTTTTTATCCCCGATAGTAGGCAGATGTGCACATAACGACACATAAATGCCAATGTACCATGTACAGCTTTGCCCGAATCGAACAAGAGACTCCTTGCCCGGCAGTCGCACTTGCGACTACTCGACCAACGACACAATCAAAATCGGCTTGAAATTTTACATTGTCGGAAGGAAAGAAAAAAAACATAAGTTCATCACGAAAAGCTCATAGTAAATAAGGAATAACTATGACTATTTACTACAATTATGTAATTACATTAGCTGTGTAATCGCCAATGTCGATATGGTCGATGTTTGGTAATAGGTTTAGTCCTTATTACATGTGTTTGAGTTGTTGGTTTAGCTCTCAGCATTTCTTATAACATCATGTTTCTTCCAATTTTCTATGTCGTGAGGGTCCTAACTCTAAGGGTGATAATAAGCCGTGAACTGAACCAAGAGCCTCATAGTAAACATGTAAAAACAAAGTTCATTGAATTTAAATAGACATAAGTTTTCATTTTCATTAAACTTATTTTAGCTATTATGAGGTTTCAAAAAATAAATCCAAAACTTTATTGAAATTCAGTGCAGCATCAAAAAATGTTAGATAAATAAGTATTTATTAGACATGTTATCTTAAGAAAAATGCAATAAAACATATGAAAAATAACACTATTTTATCGTTAGCGTAAACATTGGCTAATAGCCGTCTTGGGATAAGGTGGGAAATTAATGTATCAGTGGGATTTTGTTAAGCCGGGTATCGGCGAGACGTGTCGACGAGACGTGTGGTCGCCACAGTACCCTTAGTACAAGTTTGCTTTAAGTTGTATGAAGACAAAACGAGAGCGCGTTCGGCGCTCTGATTGGTGGGCTCGAAAGAACCAACCAATCAGAACGCCGAACGTGTTCTCGTTAAACGTAAAATAAACTCGTACTAAGCCCTCTGATGTATAGTATACAAGTACCTATACATGTAACATCGTATAAAGGAGACCCTTCTTTAGTGGGGATAACATATTTACTTGTATTTCTTTACTAACAAATAAGCCAGTGATAACTTCTGTGCATGTACCGTATGTGGATGTTGGATTATTTGAAATAAATGCTTTGACTTTGACTTTGTAGTTATGTAAGATTCGATCGTCGAAATTGTAACGAATATTTATTTTTCAAATATCTATTAACTAACTAGCCTATATCACGCTACTTGGTCAGTCTCTTACCTATTTCTTCTGACATGAAAAAGAAAGGAGTGGGATAAAGAGGTCACGTAGGAAATTTTATTTTGTGACCATATCTCGTGATTACTAAATAAATAAGTGTGGAAGAACAATACTTCGGCACGGATGAGTGATAGCACGGCCTCACAAAAAATCGACGTAAAACAATTCTTGCGTTGTGTGAGTGAGGTTACTAGACGCCCAATTATCCCCTACCCAATCTTCCCAACCCCTGATTGCCCAACAACCCGTAAATTCCTAACCCCCAAAAGACCGGCAACGCACTTGTAACGCCTCTGGTGTTTCGGGTGTCCATGGGCGGCGGCGACTACCGAACACAATTGCTAAGGACTGGGTTAAGTAACCATTAAATGACTCTGAATACAGTGGTAAGCAGTTTCCTTTAGATTATAGTAATTATCACAGAGTCTGAAATTGTGATACACGTGTATTACACGAGTATAACGAAAAATAATCTAGGTTTAGATAAAAAGTATCAACTCACATAATTCTTCATACAATTTAGTAATTACAGGCTCGCTGTTGGCGTTAAATAATATTTTTAGAATAAAATTAAAGCTGTGCGGTATATTTTAATAATGAATTTTGCCAGCCAGCGTACTATAAGGTTTCAAGATGAGTTACGTGCGATACTTGATATTTTCTATCAACATTTTGTGTTTATTTACTGTTTCATGTTATATACTCCGGTTTACTTGCTTTATTTGAGGAAAATATAATATATACACTATATTATAACATTAGAGAAACTACGTTTCAAAAAACTGACTTCACCACACTTTTGTTGAACTTCATTTTTTAACTCGGTTAATGTGCTTAGAAAAATCTCCTAAGTCTGAAAAATACTATGCTCAAAATAGGCTCAGCCAAACGCGAGACAATGGCAACAAACAGGTCTAACTAAGAACCTCCTTTTTTGAAGTTAGTTAAAAGTACGACGTATATTTTTTACAATATCTGTAGTATAAGTTGAGAAAAAAAGTAGCCTGTATAACTCTCCAACCGCCTGACTATCAAATATCACTCTTTAGTTTCTTATTTCTAGACACACAAATCATGCCATCTAAACGTTCTATTGCGACACGGCAAAAAGATAAACAAACACATTTTCGCCTTGAAAATATGACTTAGGATCTATACGAGTTAATGACGTCACAGAACTTTTCAAATAAATAGAATAGAAGTTGAAAAAGAATACTTTCCAGTTGCATCGAACGAGAACGTATTTGAAAATGTTAGGAAGAAGAATATTGAACACAAACAAGTGCAATACGTCTTCAGATTGTTTCCCTTGGAGAGTGGAACTTGCTCGGGCTAATGTTGTATCGGTGGATTTATTGTGGGCTGCATTAAAATACTTTTACGGGTGGTGAAGACTTCAATACCTTTTAGATAGTACTATATGTATAGACTACACTCTTTCTACTAACCGTGGTAGCCCGGAGGTCTAAAGCGCCCGTTTCTCATGCTTAGTGTGCGGGTTCAAAACCTACAACGGCAAAGTGACATTTTCCAAGTTATTGTGCTTTCCATTTCACTTTCCTTTTGATCTTAATATCTTTAGATTACTCTTGCACACTTTTCCTTCTGTTAACAAGTTACTACTCACGCTTTCCTTAAAGACAATTAACGAAAAGTGTCATCTACCATGGTCGCGATGTCTACGTTTATTTGTGCACCTAGTTATAGGCATGCGATTGATATTAAGTCGGTACATCGCATGTTTATTGTGTTAATGACATTATATTTAACAAGAAACTCCAAGTACACATGTACTAAAGATATAACAAAGGTTTTTGCAGATCCTAATTTATAGGTTCCGAGGAAAACGCTTAAAGCTCACGGCAGCAGTAACGCAACATCAGTCTTATCAACAAATACATTAAGCCGTTATTGTATTACTTATATATCAGCCGTAATGGAATCCCGCCAAGGGATTTTATGTACGATGCAATAATTCTCCTCCATCCCGGGCGTTATTTTAACGAAATTGAATGGAGTTTATGTATTTTTTTGCGTCTATAAAAAAGAGCAGCATCACTTTCCGCCTTGAGAAGTTTAAACAAGAGCCTTTTTCGGCAAATGAAGTGGTCGGTAAGTTTATCGAAGGCCCCGAGACTGGCTCAGACACGTTAATCAATCAAATATTTGGCCAAGTCATGAATAAATCTGCTGGGAACTTCCGTAGTGATTTCGCTGACACATACCGGGATCTTGATAGCTCGCCGCTTGTTGGTGACTTGATGGATCTATGTTTTAATACAGCCATTGTTCTTGTTTACCATTATTTTATCATATTTAGTTCAACTTTCAGTTCGGTGTGACGTGACATGTTTTCAAACTTAGGCTAATCTAACTTTCAGAACTTCAAGAAGTTTTTTTTCCTAAACGTAGAACTATAGGTAATGAAAGCATATTCGTATATATTACTTTATCGTCATATTTTTTTGCTGTCTTGACAGCAAAATATATTTTTTTTTTTATGGAATAAGCTGGTAAACTCGAAGACGGATCACTGATGGTAAGCAATCGCCGCCGCCCTTGGACATCCGAAATACCAGAGACATTACAAGTGCGTTGTTGGCGTTTTGGGGGTTAAGAATTTAAGGGTTGTTGGGGGAATCGGGGACTGGGGAGATTGGGAAGGGGGGTAATTGGGCCTCTGGTAACCTAACTCACACTACGAAACACAACACAAGCTGTGTTTCACGTCGGTTTTCTGTGAAGCTGTGGTATTACTCCGGTTGAGCCGACCCATATAATATCCAAACTTATTACAATTGAAACCACCCACACTAAGAACTAGTTATCAAAACATATAAATACAACAATAATCTCAGTTTTACAGTTCCTGAAAACCTGAAAACTGGGCACGGAGAGCGCTTTCCACATCAACGGATTGAGGTCACTTCCGTCAATACTATTAACCTCTGAAGCTGAAAATAAAACAACGCACACGATACATTATTGGATAAAATTTACTATCCTCCCCGTTTTTATACGAGAAAATATATTTTTGACCACAGGTGACATAGTATACGAGTACCGGACACTTTTCCGCTTCTTTTTTAAAGATATTTTTTATGTGTCGTCATAAATTGAGATTTTTTTATATAAATAAGTTATAATGGAAATCAATTTGTTTTATATTAAAATTAAAAAGACTGGTACGATTTTTTTAAAATGTATGACTATTTATTTTATCGAAAGCATTTTAATGACAAACGCTTTCTTGAATGAAGTTATTAGAGCCTTTTTATAATCATTTAATAGAACACATTACTTCTATAAGATTCTACAACATAAAAATATATGGTAGGTATTTTAGAACTTTACTAACTTTACTTTGTTATTGTGATAAAAATAAAACTAATGAGTATACAAAAAAAAGCATAATTGGGAAAGTTGTTTGTAATCATGAGTACAGTCACGTGTTTAAATTTCCTTCACTAATTACCAGTCACCCTATATAACCTAAGAGATTCATTGATTGCCTAGCAATCACAATACAACCACTATTCAACTCTATAGAAAAAACCTTTTACAAGTATCTCCCTACTTAACAGAATAGTAGTATTGTGTAGTTTAAATATCACGTGTGGTTTGTAGTGTAGGTAGTACGGGCGCGGAACAACGTGGCTTTGTTGACACGGCTTCAAACCCCTGATTAGCTCCGTTGGGGGCGAACACTAACTAAGCCTGCTAATATACAGCTCTTGTAACTAACTGAGATGCATTTTATTGATACAGGGCTGTTTAATTCCTCTTATTTATGTGAACAAAACAAGTACAAACCAGATGACTCTTATACAATTTTATGTATATTATTCTCAGCAGTTTTCATTATTTCTCTTCAGACAAACTTTTGCTATTAAACAAATTACTTTTTTATGGAAAAGGGGGCAAACGAGCAGACGCGTCACCTGATGGTAAGCGATCAGCGCCGCCCATGGAAACCCGCAACACCACAGGTGTCACAGGTGCGTAACCGTTTTAAAGAGGAGTATGTATTACACCCACTTTTCACCAGCAAAATTTTATTATGAGTGTATAGTTATAAGGGGTCGGATGTGCCTATAACTGTTAGTACATGAATGACATTTAAATACCTAAGGGAATGTAAAACTAAAACCAATTCTCGACAGTTTCACTTGCAACCCTTTTGCAAATAAGACGTGATATATATTAAACAAAAAGAATACTATGTATATTAATCTGTAAAGGTACAACGAGGCGACGCGAAAGCAAACATGCGAACATGTAGAAAGAAGATCACACACCCTCGATATTGTTTACTCTGCTCCTGACTGAGCGCCCAAACCAGCCTACACCTAATGTTTATTTTTGCGAATAGTTTTTAAATTCTCTCCTCTGTATTTTCTCTTAAGAAACATTTTATTCGTGCACCTCTCATGTGTCGCTTCCAATTTGTTTGCTTGGCTTTTGCTTAGCATATCACGGAACAGCCGCATTCCAACTGCGCGAATAAATGTGAGCATCCGACCTTCTTAGTGATTCTCTTGAAAGTGGACTGTAACGTGTGATCTTAAGGTAGTGTTTTCTTAAGCATTTTGCTTGTTGTTAAGACGTTTCGTTGTGAAGAAGGCGTCTCTTGCTCGCTTTACCTCTAGCTCATGTTTGCATTCCTGGTACTTGGCAAGCAAACGCTCTTACTTTGCGTTCCTCTACTTTGTGATACGTATTGTCTTTCACGCCTTTGAGAGAATTGTATGCATTTCCCAACTTTTTGTTAGAATAATGATGAAGTTCCTCCGCGGACGGGGAATGTGTTGTGTTGTAACACTTGTATTGAGACTGATAATTATAGCTGAAGGAACGGAGTGCAGGGTTTTAAGTGATCAGCGTATTGTGTTGGTACTTTTCTTCTTGACCTACTTGTAAACTCATAGTACTTTTGGATTTGAAATATAGTTCATATTAGGTTAGAGTTGCTTAAATTGAAATTCTTAAACATAGTAAGTTACGGATAATAATGCAATGTTCCGAAGTGCACTCTGCATAAGTGAGTGTGTGCGATTATAAGACCTATGTGTATTATAAGAATAACATTAAATTCTCGTGACATAGAATTTGTTAGATTGTATTTTAGAATTTGTAGATTTAGATCTACATTTTAAATATTGGCTCAGCGGTCTGCTACTTCTGGCCCCGATAAAATTTCTTCCATGGCAAAAGACTATGATCTCTGAGCCCTGATACAGTAAATGATTACTATATTGACTGATCAACGTCACTTATAGCTACGAAAACGCCTATTTCACACCCATTAAAATCTAAATTTACACAAACCATTAACCAAACGCTTTCGTCAACAAAAAAACATCTTAACAACTTTAAACTTCTAAAATGATAATTATTATTTAACCGATCGTCGGCACTTATTGACAAAGTATCGATATCGATGAGTCTATGAAATTAAGTTTGGTAAATAAAGGCTTGAAAGCGCTCAGCGAATCAGATCAAACTTCAGCGTCTTCAAGCAAGATCATCGAAAAATCCTTTATATTCAGTAGATAGAGAAATGATTAATTAATTAAGTTTTTACATTCAATACGTAGAAGGTACTTTTGTTTGAGCTCTAAAATACTGTTTGCAGATTATGAATAAAAACTAAGTTTGACTTTGATGGAAGACGAACGGTTTTAGGAGATTATCTTTGGTTTGTTTGCATACAAAGAGAAAAAAATGAAATTTAAAACTTTAATCTTTAAGGTAATTTTTGCAATATGTGCAATAGCAACAACATAAGTATTTTTGGTATGGGAATAAATAGCCAACAAACACCTTCAAAACTTCTTTACGCTATACATCTGAACCTCGTTAGTCAAGTGGTCGCAAATGCGACTGCCGGGTAAGAGGTCTCAGGTTCGATTCCCAGATCGGGCAAAATATTACTGGATTTTCTGAGTAATAGTACGGAATCTGAAATTTTGCCCAGTATATGGCAAATGGCCCACCCCTTATTACATGGGACTTATTGCACAAATGGTGAAAAGTGGGTGTACATTGTATAGCGGCATTAAGAGCCGTAATGTGCTAAGATGCACCTCTGAATAAAAGGCGTGACGTTGCGTTTTCAATACCAATTTCCTAGATACTTATGTACTTGCTTTTAACATAAGCTTATTTTAAACTCCAAAATAACTTCAAAGAATGTGACGACACGGGAAACAAACCAACACGTAAGTACTAGGTTCACACCGTCCACACTCCCGCTGACACTAATGTGCTAGTGTAAAGACGGACCTCTTCGTTTTCTTATATCCAATAAAGGGGCACCAAAATTTTTATGAACCATTCGGAGGGTCGGGACCTTTTCTAAATTCCTCGAGAGTTCCGCTTTAATCTTTCACCAAATATTTTAGCCGCGGCTAAGTTTTCCGATCTTTTATGTTTTTGCCCAAAGATATTTATGGTGGGTTCTTGAATCAGTTGCTTTCTGTCTCGGTTTTATATTGTGTATGCGGTGAAATAACTTCGTATACTTTATTCTAGGAAGGATAGGCAGATTTTGTTGTTAGTTTAGTGGTTTTAATAGACTTTTTTAAATATTGGCCTGGTGGTACCTAAGTGATGATGCAGCCTACGATAAGGCATGTCTGCCCATAAGCAACCTATTCACTCGGGCCTTGAAAACACCCAAGTTATACTCATCAGAAAACAAAAACTCCGGCAAAGAATTCCACTCCTTAACAGTTCGCACAAGAAAGCTTCATGAGATCAGATTTGATTTAGTATTAAGAGCATGGCAAAAATTGCATCTCCTATGACATGAGGCTAAAACAATCACTACATTGGTTAAAATATTTTAAATGTATCCGCACTGTAAACAATGCCTGTGTACACTGCACTTGGTAATAGTATCTTGATACTCAATACTGCTTTTATCAAAGTAAACATAATGGTTAACTGTCACCCTGTGTGAATAATGTTGAAGTTCAAAACTAATATACAAACCCAAAAATAGATATTACAAGCATTTATATCAATATACAACTGTTACGGAAGTTTCCCACATTCCTGTTATACAAGCATTAGTTTATGTAACATATTGTCATACATATTATATTGATACACCCACGTTATGAGGCACGTGTAATAGGGAATGACCAACATATAGTATGGAGATCATTCATATGATTTAAATGAAAATACAAGTAGTACTCGTCCACATAAGCATAATACAACTAAATATTTCAACGATAACAGAAAAAAACTTGATAAATAATTAAATATCATTTTCATTATCATTTATCATGCGGCGCTGCTGTTAATGATAATACTGTATTTGTAAAGAGTTCAAATTAATGCACTTTTTGGCTTAAGATGATATCAAATATTATGTGGTTTAAATTAAGTCATAAGAGTTCTCCCCATACGGTATATATGGAACACAACTCCTGATTCAATGTTATTGCCGAGCAAGTTTTGAATAAATCGTAAAGATCCCAGCAACAGTTGCCGGACCCGAGACGCCTCTCTCAACAGTCACACTGACGACCACTCCATCAACGAGTCAGTACACAGTTTCATGAATAAAATTCCAATTTTTTATATGAAAATTAATTAGATGAAAAAATCTCGTCACATACCAAATGCGCAGTTTTAAGAAAATGTCGGATCTCCGGGATTATTACAGCTCCGAGGTATTTTTCTTTATGAGCTACGAGCTATCGTATTAATGAAATTAGAGAGATATTTCTACTAACAAAAAATATTGGATATTCAATTTGGCTTACATAAGTAGGTACTGCCATGAAAGAGGTTTGACATCCAGGTTTAGTCAAGGTATGATTTGATTTTACTTAGTAATTTTTAATGAGGCAAAAATTTATCATGATTTACTACAATAAACTCGCCCATTGACTGCACGGTTAGCGCGGCGGCTGGGCAACTGGCTGCCGTGGAACGTGTCGCGGGTTCGATTCCCGCACGGAACAACTCTTTGTGTGATCCACAGATTGTTGTTCCGGGTCTGGGCGTGATGTGTATGTGAACTTGTATGTTTGTAAACGCACCCACGACACAGGAGAAAATCCTAAAGCGGGGCCACGTTTTAAAAAAAAAAAAAATTAAACACGAAACTAATGACTGCTGAAAAGTAGCATATTTCATGAGATAGGGAGGCAAGTTAACATAGGTCATCCGACAGAAAGCGATCAACGCCGTGTATGTAAACCCGCAACACCAGAGCCGCTAAGAGTGCGTTGGGCCTCGTATATCTTAAGTTCTTCACGCAAGCGTTGTTGCATGCTTGATTGCGGTCAGGCCGTGGAATCACTATAGTGAAACCGACTCATACAAGCCAAAGCAGGGCCGTCAACGTGAGAAAAAAAAATCTCAAAAACTACAACAACAGTTTAACATTGAAGCAGCCCCAGTAAGTTACTATACAATACTTGTGTTGGGCCTGACTCTCTCCTTCCTTAATTTATCTTACATTTTTTAAAATAATAACTATGTGATTATTAAACAGACGTAACTACTGACAGAAAAGGGTTTTGTTTTAATTTTATTGATGTTGTTTTCTCCACATTCACACTAACATAATATATTATTTATTAAACACATAGATGCCTTCCCACATATGTCACGAACGCATTTACTTAAAACTAACAGAGGTTGGAACTAAAAACGCTTCACCACAAAACCAAGCGCTATTGTGGTTACTGTTCTCTCCAGTGTGTTACTTCACTGTGTTGCAAATATGTGAATGGTAGTTGGTAGTAATAATATGTATGTGAAATTATTTTATTGATAAAGTGATTGTAAGTAGTTATTTTTGAATATTTTCCTTTTGTTATTTTGAAAAGAGGGTCTAATTAGCATACTTTTTCAAAATCAAAGTCAAAGCATTTATTCCAATTAAACCATAAATAGGTAATTTTGAGATGTCAACAAATAAAGAAGTAAATAATAGACCGTCCGTGAAGTTAAGGGTTTATTTTAAAGCGTGGTCTCTATCAGTAATTATGAATGAGATCTAAGTTGTATTTTGAAATAAACTAGATATTATTATAATCCTAACAAAAGCAGGGGCGTATAATAACTGACCTATATAACAAGTTAATCGTACAGTGCTCTTTTTAACATCAAAATAAATAATATCTCAACATTTTTCCCCAAAAAAACTTAAACCGATAAAGCAAAAAAAACATGTCTCCTCCGTAATAATATCATAATCCACGGACTTCCAATATCCTGTAATCCAATACAGTTATTATATTGAGTTAGTGTTGTCCATTAATAATGAAGCGAGGGGGCGCCAGTGTCGCCATCTACGCGTAACTATGGGGGCTTTATCTTAATTGCCTTCCGAAATACCTATATCTTTGCGGGATACAAGGATGTTAGTGGTGAAAAAGGGCACTTTATTAAACTTTGTATAATAATATTTAGCCAAGACTATAAGTAACGATATGTATAATGTATGTCGTTGATTGAAATCATGTGTCGTCAATACTACTGATAGTGCTTGCACTATAAGTAATTAGTTTCAATGAAACAATGAATGAACAGTAGCAGCGCGACAGTCGCCGAATCGTGTGTCGCGGAATGCTGCTCATGGATCACAAGCCTCTAGCACGGCTTGTAACCCGAAACACTAGGCCTTTGCCAGACATGGCCGGCCTTTTGGGGTTTAAGAATTTAAGGGTTGTTGAGGAATCATTATTGGAAAGATTGGAAAGGGGAGTAATTGGGCCTCCAATAACCACACACACACAAGTTGTTTCACGACGGTTTTCTGTGAGGCCGACTCAACCGGAGTGATACCACATCACTCCGGTTGAGTCGGCCCATTCGTGCCCAAGCATGGTTATCCCACACTTAAGGAGAAATAGCACACAGTTGAAAGTAGGTGTCTCACGAAAAACCCACACTCTCACATACCACGAGTAAAATATTATATAAAACAAAATACGTAAGCAGCATCTGCATCGCGTCCATAACGTTTGTATTAAACTTACTAACTAATACAAATGTGTTTCGCTCAAATATCTGGAGCGGTGTTCGTAGGCGCGACTTCGATACGGGAAAACAATGAAATATGACTACCATTATTGTTTCGCTAAGTTTCTCCACAGCTCTCTGATATTGGGTTCGTGCAATTGTTTCGCAAAGGAATTACAAACTTAAGTTTCGTATTTAGAATTGCAGTTTGTGTAAATCAATTTCGTTGATTGTTTTGTGTTGATTTTGGGAATTATACAAGATGTAGATTGTAGAGGGTTTTATTTTAATTTTAATATAACTTTTGTTTTGAGGCATTGGCTATTTAGGTATATATAAGGAATTTATATCTCGGTATTACCTATCAGATTAAAATATTGACAAAAATAAACCATGCATAATTGCATATAACCGACATCGCCCCAAAGAAGTACTTAGTTCCATAATAACATAATTCTTTTACTTTGTCTTAAAAGTGATGTTTCGATTCTCTGCATATTGCTACATAGCCCTTATGTAAGAAAATATAATCATAATAAGCTCGGAGCGCAGAAATTTAAGTTATCTGTAATTATAACTTTGGTGCCCCCGGGTGACATTCATGTACAAAAATGTTCTAATAACATTACACTTTACGGCCAAAGTATGTAGAAATATTGACTTATAAAAAAAGGAATAAATGAGCTTCAAAATGTTTATGTAATATGTGTTAAACTGAAACGGCGACATTTTATTTGTAGGTATATACTTGAATCTCTGCCGTGCTCTCACAAAAAGAAAAGGCTTGATATTCTGTCTTTTCTAGCAAACAAAATTATAGGAAAACCTTGGAACCAGAACCAGGAAAACTTTAAGAAAACCTTGACCTTACTCTCAAAAACTAAATGGAATATTAACAAAATTATATTTCAAATAAAAGTAAAAAACAATTTATAAGTGAAGTCATACGACAGTGAAACGCTCATTTTTGTATTTTTTATTTGTTGTATATTTTAAGGGTCCTATTTTACCCAACTACACAAGAACATTTCAGCACTTCACCAATATTTTGCCTAAAAGACGACATTAGAGTGTGCGGGGGAATTGCACAACTTGATTCCCCCTAGTCCTTTTCATCATCGAACCACAAGACAATCGGCGAGGCGTCACCGCTTCATGGTAGATATCCCACCCACTCGCACGAAGCGCTTCGCTTCAAGCTTCCTTGTGCGAACTGCTGGGGAGTGGAACTCCTTGCCGGAGTCTGTGTTTCCTGATGGGTATAACTTGGGTGTCTTCAAGGCCCGAGTGAATGGGTTGCTTATGGGCAGACGTGCTCCACCGTAGGCCGTATTATTACTTACCATCAGGTGAGATAGCGGCCAAACGTCGACCCATTAAATGTAAAAAAAAAAAAAAAAAAATGTAGTTTCTATACAACGCACTTTAATTTTATTTACGCAGCAGCAATAACCATCCGAAATCCATTACCTGGACGTGTAAAAGTCATCTGGAAACCCGCTGAGAATGCAACGTATGCCAAACTCAGCCGACCTCTGATATTTCGGTCCTGCGGGACCCCGTCATATTCCCGATATTCAATAAGGCGAACTAACACGTTTTGCTGTCGGTCCGGACCTTTCAGAAATCCCTGGCGCGTTACTATATAGCATCAATACCTTCGGCCATCGTGTCTCCAATATTACAAACTCCTCCAAAGGTCGTCTGCGATATTTAAATCTGAATACGTTTGCCAGTTCACCACGTACTTTCGGGTAGCGGTTTACCTAATTTAGTTTCTTTTTTATTCGTTCGCTGGAAGGACGCAGCCATTTGAATTGTTGGAGGTGTTATCGGGAATTCAATATATTTGGTAAAGGTGCTTCGATATTGGTTTCTAGTACATTCACATATCTGGGAGGCACTTGTGGGTGGATAGTAGTCATGTAGTCGTGTCGCCATGTGGATCTATTGTCGCTTGCGGTGAAGCTATGCTAGTTTCTGCCTGAATAGAGTCGTATTTCCTTAGTTTACAATTTCCTTAATTTACCTATGATAAAGTTAAAATGTTTAGAATAAAACTATTGTTTAGGTGTCACTGATTAAGATAAAAAAATAGGACATTCAAAGCAATTTAATTTCCGATATCAATCTCAAGACATACATTTGACCACTGCACTAGCCAGACTGTAAACACAAAGAAAAACAAATATGTAAATGAGCATAAACCTAAATATTTAAAATTAACTTTCCTCACATTCCGTGACCGTTGGCATTTTAATAACTTGGTGTCTTCATTATAATACGAAGCAATGTTATTAAATTGTATCACATTTTGCTACACAGAGTACATAGAAAAATATTACAGTAATGTACTAAAAAATACAGAATTATAATTCTTTACACATTTTCTACTTAAATGAGTTTCCAAAAGGAAACCGTATGAGGATTATGTGAAGTTGATCAATGGGATTATGTAAAAATATATCTAATAAGTTTCACTTCTTTGTGCTTGTGGTAATGACAATTTGTAAAAAGTCGGGTAAGTCGGTACCTATATGTATACCATGTGAATTAGAAAAGCTACAATTAGTCCCAATTGGGTGGCAATATGATAACAATTCACGAAAACACAGGCGTGTTCCAACCTTGATCGCATCATTATTTACCTACAGGTGAGACCGCGGTCAAATGCTTGTCTAGTTTCAGATAAAAAGAAACACATCAAAATGTTTTAACACAACTTTAAAATAAAGAAACAAAAGTATATCATAAAAATATACTTCTGCCAATTCCTTAGAGTCTGAATCTGGCGTCATGTTATATACCAATTATTCTCAAGAAAAATATGACTTTTATAAACCGTTTCAGCTCACGATAACTTCACCGCAAGTTATTTTCCGAGCCACTGGCCTTATTTATTTGATGTACGCAACTAAAAAACATAATGACATATTTTTTTATGATATAACTTTGGTTTTTATAGTAAGTATTATTATAATATCAGATGGCAGTATTGATAAGATGTGACTTTCATACTTTATAATTAAAACTGTCTTGAAATAGGAGAAATATGGTTAAATTTTTCGTAAAAAGTTTGTAATGTCGCCCGATTTGTAAAATGAAACATTACTATAGTAGCAGGTTATCACTATAGGTTATTTAAAACAATATTTTAATTTGGACTGTCTCGTTGGTCGAGTGGTCTCAAGTGCGACTGCCGGACAAGGGGTCTCGGGTTCGATTCCCGGGTCGAGCAAAAGATTACTGGGCTTTTTTCGGTTTTTCGAAAAAAATCTCAGTAGTAGCACGGAGTCTGAAATTATGCCCAGTATATGGCAATAGGCTCACCCCCTATTACATGGGACGTATAACACAAATTGTGAAAAGTGGTTGTACATTGTTTAGCGGCATTACGTGTAATAATAATAAAAGTATACGTATGTAATAATAAAAGTCATGACGTTGCATTATTTTAAAAATATATGTATAACATTTTATTTAAGCAAGCAAGTAAACGTTCAAGTGTGTGTATGAAAACAGCTCGCCATTTAAGAATATCCGTACGTATTATTATAATATGCATACGTAGTACAGTTTAAGAGGCTCTTTATTTAAATGATACCATAAAGAACCACCCCCTAATATCGAAACATCTGTCGCCAAAAAGAAAAGAAGTTGGAATGTGAGTTTTTATGGCAACACCGCACTTTCCAATGTTTAGTACTAAAATGTTTTTGATTGTTTACTTTGGCCGCTCATTTTTATTATTATTGTGAAGTATTATGGTCCTCCTGTTCATAATAATAGCGTTTATGTGTTATACTGTTGTTTTTACGACGGAATGCCATAACATCCCGACGTTCCCATCCCTGTAATCTCGTGTTTGGAAACTGTTGTGAATTCTATACTCAAATGAAGTTGGAACGTTTTGTTTATCGCGTCATAAGCATAAGTGATGCATGTCACTGGAGTAGAGAGTTAGCGTGCTTTTCCACAAGAGATTTAGCGTGCTTTTCCACACGCACGAAGCGCTTCGCTTCAAGCTTCCTTATGCGAACTGCTAGGGAGTGGAACTCCTTGCCGGAGTCTGTGTTTCCTGATGGGTAAACCTGGGTGTCTTCAAAGCCCGAGTGAATAGGTTGCTTATGGGCAGACGCGCTCCACCGTAGGCCGCATCATCACTTACCATCAGGCGAGATAGCGGCCAAACGTCGGCCCATTTAACAATAAAAAACATGTGCTATGCAGCTATGGTACGAAGATGTAATAAAGCTGATCGTTTCCATTGACACCAAGTTATGTAGCTGTGTGAGGAAGATGCGCAGCTCGAGTATGCGATCTTTTAATACATAGTAGGAAAGCCATTCCTAGCACATATCCATTGCACGTATCCATAGCACGCATCTTTCCATATAAAAAAAATAGCTTAACTGAGCACTTTGCTATGTGTACCAATGAGTATGATAGGTGAAAGCCTGACGCATCCACAGCAACGTAACATAGCACATCTCTGGTGAAAAAGCACCCTTAGGAACTTTTAGATTTTTAGATGTAGGATACATACATACTTCTATACTTATACAGATGATTATTTTACAAGGATTCAGTTTCCGTAGTCAGTAACATTCTCACTAAAAAGTTCCCAATAACAATGACGATCTTACCTGTTGTTTTTGTTTCTTGCGTGATCTGCAACTCTGTCTTGCGTGATTTACAACCAAAATCACTTTTATTAATGAGAAAGCAAACAAAGTTCCCAATAAGATTACATCGGCAGTATACACAACAAACCGTTTAACACAAGGTGTTGCCGTAACTAAAAAACAATGACGCGGCAAATTTTGCGCGGGAATTAATAATTTATGGCGGCCATATTGATCATACTCTTACACGCAGAAAGTAAAGGCTTAAGCAATGCTTTATTCAATAAGATGGTGGTAATAATAATGTACCTAAAATACAGTATTCGTTTTGTGTTCATCGTTAGTCGTTTAAGATTGCTTTAGGATTAATAATGGACATACAATGAGTATTTTTTTATCGCGATAGATATCCTCATTGCCTGTCCACGTCGTGAGAACAACGGGTTACCCTTGCTGAATCGCCATACCCGGCAGGCCGATCTACCGCTATATTTGCGGCAGGTCTCGCTACGATAGTGACCTACGCTAACGCCTACTTTCGCCTATACAACGGACGTCTGACTCCGGCGTAGACAATGAACCACACGAATACTCATTTTATAATGAGTATTCGTGGAGTCAACTATACATATAGTAAGCAATACAAACATCTTAAAAAAGGTAGAAAAATCACAATCAATGTAAACTTTGTTTTCCCAATGAGTAACTAAGGTATTGTCTGAAAAATTAATAAACCGAACTTCAGTAAGATCTAAAACCTGAACTCGAAAACAGTTACAAAGTAATAATATTCAACTAATACAAAATTCACTTTGATGTACTGCCTAAAATACCAGCACCGATCATTATTTTGACACGCCATTCAAGCAGAAACAATGCAAATTACTAGTGGAACTTCAATTCAATCCTTTGTTAGATCTGTTCGGAAATCCGTTACAAGACTTCCTATTCCATTGACATAGAGAACACTATACCAATTAACGCTAGTACAATGCAATTAATTGTAAACTTCGGCTAATTTGGGAACACGGCAATATGGCATGGTCTAATTCGGCCGTCTTGTTACATTTGCCGCCATGTTAAATATAGAGGACGGAAATCATGTTCGTAATGACAATGGAGTGTATTTGGTATTATAAATAGAGTGGTAATTAATTAATGTGATGTGTGAATATTTTTAGCTTTTACTGAGGAAGTAGGGATAAGTACTTTCGTGAGACATAATAACTATCAGGACAACTGAATAGCTTTCAATTATATGCTGAAGAAGCTAATACATCTTCGTAGCATAGGTAAATTGCATATCTCCGGTGAAAAAGCATCCTCGAGTTCTGTTAAAAACTGTTTGAATACTTAGTGATTTAATCGAAAACCACACATGAATTCCTTCATAAAATTCCTTTTAACCGCAGCAACATTAGAAAAGAAATGGGTATTTTTCAACTGTAAGAAATAAATAAAAGACGTGCCCCCAATTTATTAATTCTCCGCCAATGGAGATCGTAAATGTACCGTGGCATGCCCGCTAGCTAGACGGACTGACGACCTTAACCCTTTCTCAGCCCAATGAACCACATATGGTCCACAGCGATCATTTAACCATTGTGTGCGTCTCGGACAATAAAAGTGTCAGAAAATGGCTGTTGGGACCCCTATTCTTTAATTTTCATAAAATATCAATTTGGTGTGGTGGTTACTCTTTGTATGGATATGTCCGTAACTTATTTGTAGGTAATTTGGCTACTAGAATTATATATCAAATATAATCAATCACCTAGGATATAGTGTCATAAATCTATTTATACTAGCCAAGCATTGTAACAGGAAGCTTATATGCAACTACTGAAGATGAAAGAGTAAGTAAAAAAATCCCAATTGAAATCAACAAAACATCTGCCTAAACTACGCCCAAAACAAAAATATAACACTAACCTAAACAAACAACACAATTAACAAAGAAACCATCCACGAAAGTAGCAAGCTAACACAATGTCCCCCAAAACCCATCGGAAACAAAAGATAAAAGATTAAATACGTAATATCCGCAATACATTTATGGATGTTTCGTACACCACAATAGAAAACATGATTGAACGACCAGAATCTCTAGTTTGTGTGGCATTAATATCGAAACTTCGTTGCCAATATGGCAGTGTGCGATGCGGGGCTAATAAAAGATAAAAGTTCGACCCAACTCGACTCGTATTAGTTGCAACGTTATTAATTTTATTAACAATATTTTGGTAGGCGCGCCCCTAACGATGCGTGATAGCTTATTCAATATTGACTAACACAATAATCTTGTTATCTGATGCTGTTATCTTAACTTTATAATTGTCTAACTGATACAAGTTGTACAAAGTTTGTTGAGATGCTTGAGAAACACTTTTTTAGAGGTGAGATATTTGTCTTTGATATCATTTATTTATTTTGAGAAGGTTATTTTAATTATTATGAGCACCCAAACATATTTATGTATGAGTTTTGAAACTGACGTGATCACTAACAATATAACACCGTGCCGAAATATAGGAAACTCAAAGACATAAATAAACATGGTGAACATTTCAAGTCCTAATGAGACATTTATGTATTCTTTGTAGAATATATATACCTATAAATTATTTTTATATACAACAATTTCAATAAGTTTAGGCCCACATATGTGAAAGTCCCTAGTGAAGGAATTGTAGAAATATTTTATATCCAGAAATGTAACAAACAAGCCAGACCAAGTAAAATTACGTGGGAAGCTACATGCGTAAGTGCAAATTTCAAGAAAAACTTTTATAATTTTATTATAATATTTGTGAGACTACTAAATTGATTATAATGTTATCGTCGTGTGTCGTGGAATTCTGCTTATGAAAATGAGCCTCTAGCTAGTTCCTCGTCAAACAGTTACGTGAGTAAGCCGATAACATAATAATTAAAGACTTTTATCTCAAATCCAGATTTAAATTCAAATCAATCTGAGCAGCTAAATATAAAGGGTGGCCATAAAAAGCTTGTCGATTAATACAAACAGATCTATAAAGTGGAAACTCGAGGTCTGGAAAGGTCCTCATTATCAGTCCAATGGTTCGAATAAATTCTGCAAAATAGACCGAAGCTATTGCATAAAGGGAAACGTTTATGAAGGAAACTTTGTTCGAGGCTTACCGTCGTGTTAGACAACGTATTACGAGTAAACAGACGTTGTGAAGTTCTTCTGTTTGCAGATTAAGCAGACTTCATTCCAATCCTAGCGTTTGTTTTAGGTTTCTTCGCTTCTTTTATTGTGAGTCGTGCATGTGAGATTTGCATTTACTTGCTTGCTCATAATCTTATTACTCGTACGTTGTATTTTTTGTTAGTTAGCAAAATAAGCTTGTTTGTAAAGGATTTAGGTGCTAAAAAGTACTCAGAATTAGTATGACGTTTCATAAAACGATGTTTTTTTTTGCATGTTCATTCTAATTAATTATCTTCATTAGGCAATCTGAATTAGGTCGAATGACGTAAAATGACATAACATAGGCCTGTGTTTGTACTTTGTGTTGCCACTTTTCGCCAGTTATTAGTCCCGTGTAATCCCATCAGCTAATCTCACCCGACAAGAGGATCAAACTCAATGTAGTGTTCGGCAGTCGCTGTTGATTGTAACCACTAGGTACATCAATGTGACAGTCGACGAGTGGGACTTGTACCAAAGTACCAATTGCAGCAATTCTGATACATGAAAATACGGAATAATCTCACCATGACAAAAAAAAACAACGTAAACAAGAATTGTATTGTGAACCTGATTGAAAAAGAGTAACCTATGGAATTTCCTTGCTTGTTCTTTTCCATAATAATCTACACGTTGGAACGAGCAAATGGCTTCACTAGAGGACAGACTGATAGATACACATTTTTGATATTATTATATTTGTTTTGACTTTTAAAAGTGTCTTCCTGGTCTATTTAAACTAAATAATTCTGTGATCTGCAACCTACCTCTTCAGTGAGAACGTGCCTAATATTATAAAACTTAAAAAACACCCTGTCACGAACCACAAATTAAGAACGTTGTCCCAACAACGTTTGCAGTAATAAAATCTGCGGCAACGTGTACTTCTTCATATTGTAATCACAATAAAGCGTACGGCGGCGCGGACACCGCCCGTTATCAGCGCCGTACAATCGTGCCCACTCTAAGTGGTTATCGAATAGCTCCCAGCGACCTTTCTGGATTAGGGGGCGGAATAGATTCCCCGGAACAGAGGCCATTGTGTTTCGTTACCGATCTGTGTTATTTCGGGCCGTATACGGACGACCGAAACGGGAATTCGGCCGTAATGCGTAGTGGCGGTCATAACGGTACGCCACGGCCCCGGGCCGGCGCGGTTTTTCAATTTGTCCACTTGGATTTGTTCTTTGCTGCCTCGGCTTAAGAATCTTTTGTCCTGTAGTGTGTAGTGCCTTCCAGTGGAGATTAAAGTGTGAGATAGAATGAGTGTGACACGAAACCTCAAAGAAAGTGTAATGGAACAAACGTTCCTCCCTTTAGTTTAATCGCTACTCAAATTGATTAGTTTGTTTTCCTGTTTTAATGGAAACACGGATACTATAGATAGGTATGAGTGTAAGAAATACTGACAGTACAATTATTAGCAATTATAACAACATACAAATTTTGCGTCTAAATAAGTTTTAGCGAGCACGGTACTGCCTTAATTTCGAATAATTTGTGAGGCCGAAATTGTCTCAACAACAACCCAAGCCTGGAGGCTCCATTACATAAAGTTATTTCGGTAATGCTACAGCGCACATCTCTTGGGCAGTCCTGCCCACATTCTATTTAGGTTGAACACAAACTGAGTGAAACGGTTTCTTAGGTATTATTTGATCTCCGCGTACATTGAGCCCAGTTAATAACTTAGCAAATTGCATTAGTACATCTTCTATTTATATTTTCCCTTTGTTCGTTACGTCGCTACTCACAGATATAGATTATTAAACGAAGCTAATTTTACAATTAACTTTATAATTTTCTTTGCTGTAGATTGCAGTAGCTCAGTACTGCAATGAATGTTTTGCTTCAATAAAATGTCTAGTAAGTTAGTCAATTATTATGATAATAGAATATTATAATATTTATAGTTTAAATTCAATTCCTCTATGGGAATAATTGCCCCGTATGGGGACACCCGCCTCTAGCTGTGTCTGTTGTTTTTCGATTCAATTTCGATTTCGTTGTTTTTCACAGCACTATAACTAAAAAAGAGATGATGAGATTTAACTTAACAAAATATTAACTACATACATAACTTCACGCCTGTCTCCCATGGGTGTAAGCAGAGACAATTTTAATTTGGCCCTTCTTTAATGTATCGCCAATCTAGTCTCTCTATGTGAGACCTAAAGCGCGCCTTCTACCGCCCCATTCATATTCACCCTGTAAACTTTCCTAAATCTGCTATTATCCATCCTTTCTAAATTCTATATTCAAAATATTTACTAAAAAAAATATAAACAAGCCAAACCGAAAATAATCCCCTGGCCAGACTGGTGATTAATGCACCATTATGGACGAAGGTGCCATAAATATGGCGGCACTAGCATCCTGCGGCACTTTTTGCTTTTCCATATTAAACACGTTTTAAAATACTCCACACATGAATTATGAGCTGCAGATTAGCTTTTAAATTATTGTTTACTACCACACCCATTCGTACCTATTTACCTATAAGGTTGTTTTCTTTCTTTCAACAGTTAAACGCTTGTTTAAACGATGGTTGAGTATAATAAGTATTTTCTAATGATTGATTTATCGTTCTACGTGGAGGACTAAGGGGAGGTTTCTTTGTTCAGTAGTGGACGACTCTCGACTGATGACGATGACGTATAAACAAAAGCCTTACACATGTTATTCTCTAAAGAGTTAGCAAGAGTTATGATGACATTCCGATCGTTAAAAATATCTTTTTTTTAATGTCCCACACTAGGATCTTCTCCTGTGTCGTAGGTGCGTTTACAAACATACTAGTTCACATATACATGACACCCAAATCCGAAACAAGAATTTGTTGACCAGACAAAGAGTTGCTCCGGGAATCGAACCCGCTATACGTTGCGCACATAACTTGTGTTTACAAAATCTGTCGTCCCCTGGTCGATAGACTATTAGTACAATTTCGGCATGTTCAATACAATTACAACTAAAATCACACTTAAAAAATCGATAAAAAAGTAGTGTAAGTTTTGTAAATCTTCCGTAACCTTTAGTTTACCTTCACGCGAGCGAATAAAACCCCAAACACCCCGCTAGCTTAAAAACCTCCGGATCCAAAGCCACCCCTTAAAACCCGGCCACTTCGAAACTGATCTTATTACCAAGAAACAACATTTCCGAAAAAATCACCGCACAAATAATAATAAACATCCGTTGTCCAGCAAACGGACACAATTCGCCCCTGGGGATGAATAAAAATAATATACGGGGGGATCGGCTTAATCCTATATGATAAATGGGGGTTAGTAGCACGCGTGGACACAGCAACACTATCGATGTTGCGTTAATTAAAATGTTCTAGTTTCGGCTCTGTAATGTGCTCGTGTGTCCCACGTGTCTATTAACTGAAGTGGACTAATATGATGGAGTAGGCTTTTGTTAGGCTCTTGTATTGGGCTGTGTTTGTGTCTATCTAATTAGTTTCCGTACTTGAAACACTAAGAACTTAGACCTGGATATGATCTTCTTCTGGATATGATCTCTATGTCTTATTGACTAAAAACCACTCCGTTCCTACTCCTGCTTTTCGAGCCAGAGCCCCGGTAACCCGCTAGGCAGTCCGAATGACTTTGAATAAAATTGTCAATGGCTTAATGCGCAAGAATGTAATCTAAAAATAAATTCTTTAAGAAAATTGCTAAATAATTATTTATAACTGACTATACCCACAATACTCTCTCGTAATGTTGTAAGTACCATATCAAGTAGTGACCGTTAACCATTAACTCGTTACCTAGTTGCTAATTATCCCCATAAAACAATATTTCAACAAAGCAAGGTCGCCACCACGAACATTAGACTGAACTTATTTACGGCCCGGTCATAAACTCATAATACACATTAAATTATTTAACACAGCTGTAAAATTAAGCAAAACTTAGACGCGAACCATTCCCACTATCTCCGCTAACAGTTCGTAATTCAGCCTTCACATCCCCAGACTGTCATAAAACAAAATTTCCCCTTAATTACAGCAGCTCATGAAACTATTTGTGTACAGGACTTATCTTAAGTTATGTAACAACGCAGTTCCAAAACAATCCAGTTTGAACAATGACTTAGGACATCTATTCACTGTAAAATGGCACACACGCTAATCTTTATCCCATTGTGTTAGAGGCGAATTTAGTTTGTAATGTGTGTCAAGTAATAATGTATCGGTAATAGTGCAGCGGCGCGCGGCGCGGTATTTGTTAGAGTGGGCAACAGTTGGAATGTTCCGTACACCGCTGGTCACAAGCAATAATAGGGAATGCGATAGTAACATTTGTACTTAACTGCGGGACTCCTGGCCGTATTTGCTATATCAAGTTTTAATTTGGAACAAATAATGTTTGGTAATTTCAATCTCGCGTAGGCAGAGAGTGCGGTGCCGACATTTATGTGTACGTATCCCGCACAAATTGGTATCAGAACGAAATTTGGTCGTTTCAAAGTAGTAAATTGAGCGGCGCGCAACGTTTTAAACATTTTAAAGTAAATATTGGCCGGATTGGTATTTTCTCGTTTTTACGCGGAACAGCAACACTTGGCCGGCCATGTTCCGCGCAGTTGATCGCTAATGGCGCACTAAATTTAAACGATTGTTAAATGAAGTCTCTAATTTCGGTTAGAATTGTTTAACTCCTATTGTTCCGTAATATATTGCATTTAGTTAGTTTTGTTATTTTGCCAGCTATTTAGCCGTGATTTAGGCGCGATAATGGTCGCTCGTTAGCACTAATATATTGACTTCGGTGTTGTAATTAATGATATTACGTGATTTTAATGCGTACATAAGATAATAATCCGTGGTGTACACTATGTACCTACATTTCTCAAGCTGACAAATGACTGGACTGAAATAAGTAATTGTTTTGTGTGGCTACAGAATTCCGTCAGATTTATGCGTTTTATTTCTCAGTGAATGCGAGTGCAGTGTGCAGTGTGCACACAGGTTTTGGGGCCGGACTTATGTCACTACGGATTTCCCTCATACAGCAGTAAGCCAAGCGGGACCAGTGCGGTGTATTTCAATGGGATTACTTCAGTCCTGAGACCATGAGTCGACAATAAAATAAATATAGACACCATCTTTAGTTCTTGTGCTTTGATCTGGACTATCTCGACGGATTTATAAGCATTATTTTTATTCTGGAAGAAAGATATTTTTATTTAGTGATGCTACTTTTGTATGAAACGAATAAGTTTTCAGACAAGGTAATAAAATTGCGTTAAGAAAGTATACGACCTTATTTTATAAGCTGTGCTTCATCCATGTAACAAAACCAAAACTAATTAGTAAATAAAAATAATGTTTTTCCAATACATACACATAGTTAAAAGCAAGAAGCACAAAACAACAAAAACAGGAATTCTAACCACTCCATATTACAAACTAACAACAATGACAGACATTAAATACTAGATAGAGTTCCTAACAGGGGGCGCCACTAGAATGGAGCTGCGAGCCTGCTGCCACGCCGACACTATTCCTCGCCACGTTGGGCTGCATTGTGTTTGCTCATCCACAGATGTGAGGGCCCCCTTGTCAGGACGGGGGGCCCCGGAACTCGTGTGATCCGGATTTAAGACAATATGGCACACCACTTCGCTTCAAGTGACAACGCTCTTGGGTCAACATCAAAATAACTGTGGATATGGCGCTGATTGTGAGAGCGTTGTTGAATCGAATTCGAGAGGGATCCTGACTATTTAATGTTTAGAATTTGGTTTAATACTTGAATTTGTATGGTTTAGTGTAGTGATTGTATGTGTGGTGTTTTGATTTTGATCCGTGAGTCAGAGATATGGCTTTTGGATTTTGTTTTAATATCCTCAAGAAAGTATAACATAAGCAATAGCTTAGAAAGTAAACGTTGATGATCTGAGGCAAAAAGGCAATGGTGGTTTAACGAGCCGATTAGTTAACATAATACCATTACGACTATGGGGCCCCCAAATATGTGCGTGTACCTATGCATACAGTTGCGCAATAACAGAGAATATTATAGAATATAATGGTAATACTCGTACTAATAAAGGTAAACGACCGGTTAGTAAATAATTCACAGGTGGACTCTGCCCATGCCCCCGCCATAATCCGCCGTAACTACCCCCATGGGACGCTATGGAACCGCCAAAACAATTACAGCATGTCATGGTGGAACACCATAGTACTCGTATATCATATTTCAATAATCTCCCCTGTGGAGGAGTCATCTATAGATTTATTACAATTGCCGGCTTTTGTCAGCGTTGGATTGGTTACGAAATCCTGTTTTTTTTTTGTAGAAAATAAATAAACTAGGACTGGTAATTAATGGTCGTTACCTGTTGTTAAAATATTTTTAATATAAAGAGTAGGCACACATTTCGATCTCCGTGTAGTAGAGGATTATTACCATTGGGGAGTATATAGTAATGGAGAAGTCATTGAATGATTTCCCCCATCAAAAACCCTATCAGATGATGATGATGATTATGATGTAGTGTAATTATGATTCACTATTCACAAAAAATATATTCCATTTCTCAATACATGCAAGTAACAGTACAATGTTCCAACATAAACTATCAACTCAAACCTTTAACCAAGAATTCGTCAACCCTTCACTTAACACTCAGAAAAATAAAGAAAATCCTCGCCGAACACTTGGGCATATTAATAGCGGGAATAGTGGTGGCATAAACTTTTAAATCACTTGACACTGGTGGACATAAATAGTGCGGGTAAATTGACAGGGGCCTGAGTTGTGACCACCGTCTTATGGAACTGAACCGCAATAACTCTTCACACAGATTCGGGGGCCCCTCAAACAAGGCGTTTTAAGTTATTGTTGTAGAATGTAGTTTTGAAGACTGTGATAAAAGTATGTAGTATTAGTTGTAAACTTATTTTATTTCACGTAGTTTTAGGCTATAATGATGACCAATAATAAATACTTTGACGACCCGCGAATGAAACTGTCTCTTGTTCTAAAGTTGCCTTTTTGGTCACTCGACCATCACGTTTGGGTATTCCAATTTTTAATGATCTGTGTTTAAATTTTGGAGACTATTACATAAGACTGTTGATGATGATGTACCCATAGGCGGCGCTAATCGCTTACCATCAGGTGATCCGTCTGCTCATTTGCCTCCTATTCCATATAAAAAATTAACATCACAATTTACAAACTAGTACGGTATACAAGTAATACGAAATTAATTTTCCCTACATAATAACTGAATTTCATAACATATTTTACGAGGATGAAAGTTCCGATCGCCATAGTTCCGCGCTAGGGAAAGAACACAACATTTCAATTAAAATAAAGACAACAACAACCAACTCACAAGTACACTAAGTGGGTAGTACTAGGATCATGGAAATATGGTAGATACGGTATTATAATCATTTAATTTTCTATGTATACGCTTTGTTTTACACCATAACAGAAAGAAAAGATATGAAAAGCAAAATGTGTGCAATAGGCGGATTTAAGGAAGTCATCAGACATCAAATTCATAATTATATTAATCACACACACACATAACGTCACGCCTTTTATCTCCTAAGGGGTAGGCAGAGGTGCACATTACAGCACGTAATGCTGCTAAACAATTATGTTAATATATTCATAAATATTAATAGGTTTATAATTACTTATATATAGTCCTAATATTAAGTACCAATATCATCGCCAACCCGCATTGAGCAAGCGTGGTGATTAATGCTCAAACCTTCTCCGTGTGAGTAGAGGCTTTGGTCAGCAGTGGCCACTTAAAGGCTAATGAAGTAATATTTAGTACCAGTACTTATTATATCAATTTATAACTGAGCCACAAATACCTATCTATATTTGAACTATTTTAATTTACATAATTTCCGCATATTTTCCAAATACCAACTTCAAAACAATTAACTTGGGAACTAAGTGAAAAGATTCAAGAATCTTTTATGAAAGCCTATGTATTAGCTACATATCAAGATAACAAGTTATAAAGAGTGGGTCCCTTTGTTCCTCGACGGTGGGAGTTCCAGTGTGTAACTCAAACAGAACTCGCGGTTCAACTTGTTTACAGTACCCCGCATACCGGCGACATGATCAAACATGCAGAGACCACATACAAAACTTATTCCACGAAAAAACATTGAAATTGAACGTGAAACATGGATCGGGTCGAATTGATTTTTATATACTCGTACGTGGTATATGAATTGAGTGTTTCAGTACTGTAGTTTTGAATGCTTTATATGAATGGAATATTCGGAAAATGCTACAAATAAGCCTTTTATTTTTAACCGACTTCCCATAAAGGAGGAGGTTCTCAATTCGGCCGGAATGTTTTTAAGCTACATTAAGGTGCTTTCAATCGCTATAGAGATTATATTATTATATATTTCGAAAATATCTGTCTCATTGGTCGAGTGGTCGCAAGTGCGACTGCCGGACAAGGGGACTCGGGTTCGATTCCCGGGTTGGGCAAAGTATTACTGGACCTTTTTCGTAAATTTTTCAGTAGTAGCATGGAGTCTGGAATTGTGCACAGAATATGGGAATAGGTTCACCACATGGGACTTATAAAACAAATTGTGAAAAGTGGATGTATATTGTACAGTGGTATTACGTACCGTAATGTGTGTAAAGGTGTGAACGTTTTATGTGTTCGAAAATATCTGTTTCGTAAAAAAGCCAGTGTTCAGTTGTATAATTTTGTTGTAGCAGTAGTACGACTTCAATAACGAGGAATCTTCAATGACATTCAGCCGCTACAAGATATTACTTGACCTCCAATGAGAGTACTACACGAAGAGGTCGTACGAAAATAACCATCAGACGGTCAGATATCATTCGAAAACACTAATCAATTCCATAATTATGATACTCTTAGCTAGGTCCCAAGAAAAAGTCCGTCTTTAGAGTCGCTTTTTGCTTATCGAGATCAATTTCAGTAGTATGTTGTGTGATTACTTAATTCCACGGCTAGTGGGCAGGGACCCTCATAAAGATAAGACGGGAATGAGTGGGGCTCTTCTTAATTTATGAACAAGTGTCGTCTAGGGAGCCCCTTCATGTAGCCACGCTCTTACACGGATATCGCGACGTAATAAAAGCCAAAAAGCCTCGCTGATGTTTATCTATGTTTTTTATCTTAATGCCTTACATCGGACCCTTAAAATAGATTTTGTTTTAAATGATGACGGCACTTGTGTGTGATGCTGATAGGAGATCTCCTTGATCTTGTCTTCAAAGACCAATGAAGCTGAAGCTAATTGAAAGCAATCGATTGTGACGAGTTGGCCGAGAAATAAGGGTAAGTATTTACTCGGACTCCTAGGAAGAAAGATAATGAAAACACAATGTACATTGAGAACAAATTAAGCATGTAAAAGTGATATGTTAAGGTGTAATATTTACAACTTAAAAATTAAAATGAAAAATAGGAAAAAGAAAACTAACTTAAAGTGTCGAAGAAAATGTTCTCATCGGAGTCGTGAGGTATGGTTTCCAAAAGACTTGCAGCATAGCCACGTTGAATAGCAATACTTAACCTCTGACCAAGGTAGAAGCCAGCCTTGCCGATCATCTGAATTATCAAAGTTAATCATTAATTAATAAGTTTAATGCTAAAATATTTTGCATACAGAAAACAAGCAATTTACTCACAATGTTTGTTCTACTATAGGTAAAATAATATACACCTCTGTGCATTGAAGCATTAAAATATTTTAAAGCAAAAAGCTTTAAAGGTGGAAAAACTTGGAAGTGTTGAATGGAAACACGATGTTTAGGAGTAATGAGCCGTGAGACGCCGGTGCGCGTGTGAGAACAAACTTCTAAGGCTTTACCACGCAGTTTAGTTTCAAAGTTAAAACGATTGAATGTTCACGTAAAATTATATTAAAAGTTTAACTTATCATTGTTGCTGTTATTTTTCTAAAGAATCGATAAAATACTTTGTTTGTAATTGACTGCACAATTGATGCGGTGGCTGGGCATCCGGCTGCCTTGCAACGTGTAGCGGGTTCGATTTCCGCACGGAGCAACTCTTTGTGTCAGTAGTATAAGTAAATAGTTTGTGTGCTCTTACATACACAAGCGGGAAGAGTATCTTATAAAACATTTTTTTGAAAGGGAACCTTAATGTACGAGGCTCAATTTTTATAAGTCCTAAAACTTTCTCCTAAGTCTGAAAAAGCAAAATACTTTGCTTTACTTACTTACATATAAGTCAAACTGAGAACCTCCTTCGGTCGAAAGTCGGTTAAAAAGACAACGTATAAAGAAAAAATAAACCATTCACTTGTACTAGTCCGTCAATCACATACATACTTAAAACACATGCCATACTTTACGAACTTAAATACAAGATTGAAATTGTGTACCTTCCGTACACAGTTTACTTGAAAACTACGTTTAGCTAGAATAATTCATGCGAACGCTGCAAGGATTGCGTTTGTCTTCATACGTGGAAGTTTCTGGAATTGATTCCTTTGTGCTCACTTAGAGGAACTCAAGTAGCTGACTAGGTAATTGTTGTTTAATTTACCTTACGTTTGTGTGTACTTGTGTATCTATAACCCTACGTAGGTAAAACTGTGCAGGTAAGTACTTATAATTTCCGGAACTGCGGATTGCCAAGCGGGTTACCGGGGCTCCGGCTTGACAAGCAAGCCTAGGAAGGGGGTGGTTTTTAGTCAGTAAGAGTCTGACACTTTCTTTTGCCTTGCCCAAGGTTGGAGAAGTCAATTGATGATTTTCACCACGCAAAAAAGAGTTATAATTTCAATTTCAAATTGTTGAAGGATTTTTCTCCTATCAACGAACAACAATTTTAAATGTTTTATGTACCTAATATCACATTTTTTTGTAAAACTTAACTGTCATAATCTATTAACAAATCTGACATATAAACTTGTAAACCCACTGTAAACCGCCCCAATGTAGTACACTGCCGCCAAAATACAAATTAATAACAATTTCTCAAGGTGCACACTTAATTCCGTTCTCCAATTAGCGAGTGGATGACATCTTTCGCGTCTCATTTATCCGGATTAGCCTTGTCGACGGTCGGCCCGGTTACTGCCGGTTACAGCCGGTTATTGCTAGTAAAGCGCGTCTTGCCGGCTAATAGAGGTAGTGCTCTTAATTGAAGCCCTTCGCTTCTATGTATGCTATCATTGCGCCCAATATTCTTAGATCCCGCCATGTTTTCTTCGTAAGTGTCGCGAAATTATGTGATTTTCGTTAAGAGGGTGGATAATTGAATATATATTTCAATGTAAGGAACAAACCCGCCGTGAAAGGTAACAGTTTGGCGAGTCATTATGTCATTAAGTACTTAATTAAATAAAAAAAATAGCACATGATTACCACATTTCGCAGCAAAATAACCAGCTGTGAACGTGTGAAAAATATTAATGAAAAACGAAAGTAATCGCGAACAATACAATAAACCGACTGAAAGACTGGTACCGTAATTAAATAATGAGTTCAATTCACATTAAACTGTAGAGCTGTAACCGTGATCAAATTAATCCACCTATCGGTTAACAAGTTCCGGCGCGGCGCGACCACTCGCCGTGCGCACTTTCAAATAATTCCACTCACACGCTTAATATTAAATTAAAATGACAACAATTTCGGATACCGAGCGTCGTTTAATGCAAATGTTGCTAGTATTGTGCCCGTGATTTATACCTGCACCACTAGACATAATTTAAAATGCTCGTAAAAACTGCCCCAGATTACCACGACTAGCATTTCTGTCACATAAAAGGCTAGTAATAGCCGCTCTAAATATTGTTACAATTCGGACGCGATCTCTGGCTCATTTCTACTGAATTGTGACCGCACATATGCCACGTATCTCGCGAACTATCATTTTTTTTGCGAGCATTACGGGCTTTTTGTTGTAATAAAAGTCGGCTTACATTATTTTGATGGAAGACCGTGGACGAGATTGAACTTTTTGGACTGGACCTTTTTTATGAGCATGGCGGCGACTTCGGTACTAAATATATGTAAAACACACCGTGTGTATTAAGAGTCCAAACGTAGACAATCAGTCACTTAAAAGCCGCAGTTATTAAGTTAGTGAAGTAAATGGACTTCACGCCAAATTAGTTAAAGTTGTCTTTAGTGAACATTGTAACAGTTACTAATAGTTACATTTGAAAACTTCTGACTTGTGTAGTTAAGTACTATTCCTGAAGAAGATAACCAATTCTCTATCACCTTATAACGGTAACTCAGAGCAGAATCATAAAGACCTACCTATGTACATAATTACCTAAAATCTCACGGTTTACTCACGTATATTAATGGAGAAAAGCTCTACTAGTTTCGAGTCACAGAGGTACTCTTCATCATGAGCAGCGTGCACAGACGGGGTGACGTAGCGCAGCCGTACTAGTACAGCTATTCTTCATTAATAAACGTGAGTACACCGTGAGTTTTTGATTTGCCATGTTTATTTATGTCTATGAGTTTCCGATATTTAGGCACTGTTGCAAGCGCCATGATCACGGATGAAATCATTAATTTAGTATATCTCACGATAGTAATTATAAAAAGACAACAATTACAATACAATTCTCACATTTTCCTATTAAAATCAAGTGACAATCACGACAATCTCTCCACTTTTAAATACACGAACGAGAGACTCGTCTTAAATGTTTGTAAGACCGTAATCTGAAGCTCACGCCGCGATTGATACTAAAACTGACGATAATATCTTCTATGACAGTTTGCGTGGACGTAAACGGGACGATAACCACACCACAAATACCATTCAGAAAGGGATCATCATCAAAATGGAAACGAACCAACGGACGGACGGTACTGCTGTACTCTTCAGGCTACACTTATATGTATGTAGTATTGTCTAGTTATCTCGTAAATTAATTGGAATCAACAACTTATTGTTAACAATAAACCGATATTAATAACATTGTTAGCTAACATCTCATAAAAAAAGAATATTTTAAGTTACCTATTATGTCTTTATCCGTCTAGAAAAGCCAACTAGTCACTAGTTATGAAGTACGATTACATTGTATAACTAAAACTTTAAAAAAGATTTTATACAAAACCACTGAAAAGACACAAAAATCGTTTTTAAATAAATGAGCAGCTTACAATAGCAAAGAAAAGTAAATACAAAGAAATCTTTTCCCAATTAACCGTATTATTTTTCCACAACCAAATAGTAAGTGTTTCGTTAAAACATTTAAAACTCAAGAAACGAAGCAAAAACGTTCAACCCTTGCGTTGTTGTTCCGGCTCCAACCGTCTGCAACATTGTTCCACATTCAAACATCGTGAAATTTAATTTATATTAACCGGGTAATAAGATTAACTCTAATTTAACCGTCCTGTGTAAATACTTTGATCTCGTTAGCATTGTCGCCGGTTTACTTGTACTGTTTATTAAACCAGTTATTATAATGGAAGACGAAAATCTCCAACTAACTCATAGTTGGCAACAAAAGGCAATATTGTTATACAATTTTCTAATTCCATATTCCGTGGTTCGTGGCTCGTGGCTAAGCCAATTAATTTTACCTGTCAACCCAATTTGAATTTTATTTCAAAACAAACACGGAATACTGTATGAAAGTTTATTAATTATTACTAGTTCTCTGGTTCATTGTTCCCAGTATTGAACCCGGTCCCTTGGCTAGTTACCTATAATTTGGTTTTCTGTAGAAATCTGTAATATAGATTTGTACAGTTTCTAAAATTTAACTAATTTCACTGTGGAAATATTGAGTTTCCATGTGTTTTAATTAGCGTACATTAAACACGGTCAGTGCCTCATAGGACATCAACTTCACGCCTTTTATCCCCGAAGGGTAGGCAGAGGTGCACATTACGGCACATAATGCCGCTATACAATGTACACCCTCTTTTCACCATTTGTGTTTTAAGTCCCATGTAATAGGGGGTGAGCCCATTGCCATATACTGGGCACAATTCCAGACTCCGTGCTACTACTGAGAAATTTTTAGAAAAACCGAAAAAAGCTCAGTAATACTTTGCCCGACCCGGTATCGAACACGAGACCCCTTGTTCGACAGTCGCACTTACAACCACTCGATCAACGAAGCAGTCGTTGCCTCATAGGACCTACATTAAAAAAGGAATCAAATTTTATAAAGACACTTTGATAATAAAATACATGATCACAAAGAGGCTATTTTAAAAAGGCGACTATTTCAGTACTAGCCGGGACTCAGTTTAAATTCTCAGTAGGGCCATATGTCGCTGGCAACTGGGCGTAAAATTGTAGCCAGTGTGTAGCTCGGCTACCTGTCTGGCCCACTTAGAGTATATCAACCGTGAAGCGCTGTATCGCTGTATCGTTGTAAAGCGCTCATTAATTGTCTATTAAAACAGTAGCTTTTACAGCTATGAAATATTGCTTTACGACGGTAATTTCTGTGTGGAAAACTAGCTAGTACTTGAAGAGTATATTTCTCTTTGATCTTTGAGAAATCTTTTTGTGATCGACGTGTGTTGTTATATATTTTTTCTTTATTTTCAATTCAGTTTTAATTTAAATTATAAGTAGAACGTAGAAGAACTACGTTATTGATTAACACAAATATTAATTCTTTTTAATCATTCCTTACAGTTTAAGTTAGTATCATTTATTTCGTTACTTTTTATTCAATGTGCATTTAGTTCATTAGTAGTTGCCGATATATGAAAGAAGGGCCAAATTAAAAGTACCCTTAACCGACGAGCATGCATTAAAAGACTGATGAATGTTGATGAAGCGGAAAAGGTAAGTAAGATTCGTAGCAATTGGGGGTCCACTGTCTCTGCTTGCCCCAATGGGAAACAGGCGTGAAGTTATTTTATGTTTTTTTTATTTGTTTAACATTTCTAGATTTACATTTTTAAATACTACACATATAAAATAAAATAATATTTAAAAATATAAAAATAGGAGCCGACCAGTAGCGGGAGCATGGTCCAAGCCACCGGTGGTTAGGGCTCCAGAGAGAGAAACCTCCTCACAATACGTGCCGTTTCGAGGAGTACTGCCTTCTGCATCAGGCCCTTGATCCATCCGCCCAACCCCAGCCTCCTAAGGTGGTTGTCGAGGCTGTTGGGAATTAATCCATTGGCCGACACGACTATCGGCACAATGATAGCCGAATCCACATTCCACATGTCGACAACCTCGTGAGCCAAGTCAAGATATTTTATTTGTTTATCTTTTTCAGCTTTCACGAGGTTCTCGTCATGAGGGATGGTGATATCGATTATCATCGTGCGGCGCGCTTGTCGGTCTATCACCACTATATCAGGTTTATTGGCTACAATAGTCCTGTCAGTGATGATAGATCGATCCCAGTACAATGTGATATGGCCGTTTTCGAGAACTGGATCGGGCACATACTTGTAGTATGGAACCTCAAACTCAACAAGTTGGTACTGCAAAGCAAGTTGCTGGTGAATAATCTTGGCCACCTGATTATGTCTATGCAAATATTCACCATTAGCCAAACGACCACAACCAGAAATTATATGTCTTATGGATTCACCAGGACTATGACATGCCCGACATATGTCAACGGTCCCATCCTTAATAATATATTTCCGGTAGTTATTCGTAAGGATAACTTCGTCCATAATTGCGCAGACAAATCCTTCAGTTTCTCCAAAGAGATTACTGAATCGTAGCCAAGATACGGACGCTAGAAAATCTACACTGGGTCCATGAAGGGCCCGGAAGAAGCGTCCGTGGAGCTCCTTGCTATGCCATACCTCCTTGCGGTCATTGACGCTTAGTACCACAGGTTTGCGCCAGTTCTCTTTTGCTAAAGATAGTGGAGTGAATCCATTGTCCACTGCTGCTACATCTCGATGCATACCCTCGTTTACTTTCAGGAAATATTCGAGATTGCACACCTCACGGTTATGAAGGGTCTTAGCATTTAATAAGCCTCGGCCCCCACACTTCCGCGGGATGTACAACCTCATGATCGATGAACGAGGGTGATGCATACGATTTGCAGTCAGCAGTGTTCGGACTCGCCTATCCAGGGTGTCAAGTTCAGTCTGAGTCCACTTGAGTATACCAAAAAATACATCAGAACCGGCATGACCCAACCGTTATAGGCTCGCACCTTGTTTCCGCCTGATAATGAACTTTTCAGCACTTTATTCAGGCGGCCAAAGAAGCGTTCAATAATAAGTAACGATTGTTTCATGTCCGGTCCATTAATGCCTAATCCCTCTGACATACCTGGTACTTGTAAGTATCATTTGCGGAGAGCGCTCTTAGTTTTGTGAAATCTGAGAGTTCTAGACCCTCAGATTCCACAATCATCCTCGCTTCACATGCATGACAGCACATTTATCTACTCCAAATTCCATTCTGATGGAACTACTAAATTTTTCAGTTATTTTCAATAGTTCCATCAGTTGTTTGTTATTTGGAGCAAACAACTTGAGGTCATCCATGTAAAGCAAGTGGGATATGACTAGACCCCTTCTCCGCAAAGGATAGCCTAGCCCTGAAGCCTCCAATAAAGTACTGAGAGGATTCAAGGCCAAGCAGAACCATAGTGGGCTCAAACTGTCACCCTGGAATATTCCTCGCACTATCCTTACAGGTTCTTCACTCCCTTGGTTTGTCTACATCCCGGATAGCAAAGCACAGTACTCCATTGCCTCATACATGACTGCAAGAAGGCGCGTAGAGTTGCATCTATTTTATACAACTCCAGCACCCTCATGAGCCATGTATGTGGCACAGAGTCATATGCCTTTTTATAATCTATCCAGCATGTAGACAAATTCTTTCGGGACCGACGAACCTGTTGGCTTACAACCATATCAATGAGGAGTAGCTCCTTAGTTCCACGAGACCCCCTCCTACATCCATTTTGAGATACAGACATAATGGAATATTTTTCAATATGTTTTGTTATTTTTGTTCTCAAAATAGATGTAAGAAGTTTATAGACCGTTGGTAAACATGTAATTGGTCTATAATTTTTGGGTTCAGTGGAACTACCTGATTTATGGAGCAGATGGGTAACGCCTGTTGTTAGAAATTGGGGCAACGATCCAGCTTCTAAAGCTGCCTGGAACTGCGATGCTAAGCGAGCGTGTGAACTGGTGAACCATTTGAGCCAGAAGTTGTGCAGCCCGTCTGGCCCCGGTGATTTCCAATTTGGGACCGAACAAACTACCAATATACATATGCTGCACTGCTCACATCAGAGGAGGTGATTATCACCTCCTCCATCTCTGGCACAGTTTCACACCTCCGCTCAACATCACAGATCCAGTCATCCTCTGTGTGGCTAACAGGCACCGACCAGATGTTGCGCCAAAATGTGTTAGTGGCTTCATCATCCGGTCGCCGCCCATCAGTCACATCTTGGTTGGATCGTTCCCAATTTCTATATACCCACCTCTGATCTCTTTGGAACATGCGATTCTGAGTATATCGCTCAACTCGTTTTTTGTACCGTCTGATACGATTTGCCCATGCGTAGATTTTCTGCTTCAGGAAGTCGATGCGCTCTGTAACACGCGACATGTATTCATGAGGACTGGTTTCAGTCCCCACAAATGCACGTCTTACAAAGCGCATCACTCTAGGACGAGTATTGCCCTCCCTGAAGCAGGATAGTTTGCCGATAAGCACCCTGGCCTCACTGATACGACGCTCAATCCTGCACTGCCAGGCTGGTACTGCTGGTTTTGGTCGGACTGCTGCGTCAAGATTCGAGAATCTGACGTTAGCCACTCGACAAGCTGCTACCGCCCCACAGTACAGAATCGAGTGTGTATCATAGAGGTTTTCGCTACTTTCAAAATATGTTTTTAGTAGCGAATTTAGAGCGCTTACCAGCGCCCTATTTTTTACACACATGGGCAAACGTGGCAGTTTTGGTTTTAAAGGAGCAAATCTATACTCACGAATCGCATCCTCCAAAGCACTCCTCAGTCGTTCATTGCACTGAGTACTTACTTGTTCAACCCTGTCGTCCTCCACTCCAGCGGCAGGAGTGGTCGGTGTCACATTTTGTGACACTGTAGGTATTTGTGCCACCTCTTGTGGTGGGGCGGGGACGACACGGTTGCGCAGTGCTTCTGAGCGTAGCCGATCAAGTGCAGCCTCGTCCAATCTACGATTGCGTTGGATGACCCGCACCTGATCCGAGAGTCGTTGAGCCGAGACGTTGACGGATGGTTCGAGTACCTGAAACATCGACAGCATCCTTTCACGGTACGCAGTGAGGTTGGTTCCTCCCTCCGTAGCACCGTAGTACGCGCGCATGACGTTCTCATTTATTGTTTGAGTCCATTTCATGCGCCGCGCACAACCACCGGCAGCGGGGACCCGTCCCGGGGTCTGTTGACCCCTGGCTCCCAAGTATTAAAGGTTTAGTAGTTAGTAGTTAGTAGTCACTAGTTTATCATTTAGTTTCAATTTGCGTGGTATAATAGTTATTAAATGCTGACAACATATCCAAGTATTTAAAGGTAAACTAGTGTTGTTTTTGTTTAACTACACTTATTTGCAGAAATTAACAAAGTTGTATATTGTACGAACACTAATATTCTAGCTTTTACGTTCGTTGTAGACGTAAACGTATAATGACGTGCGTGGGCGGTGCGGAGGCGAGTGACACAGGTCAAGTTGAAGTCACCACGCCGACTGACCACCCGCCGGCATCATTAACGAGGTGACTTAATCAACAATATTCTAGAAACTATGTTTATAAAGCTGTCAGGTAAATATGACTAGACTAGACTATTTGATCATCTTTAAAAAAGATATATTTTACATTGAATTTTATTTTTTATTCAGGATTTCTAATCTAAGGGTTTTCTCTAAGATGAAATTCATTGGTCGGCCACAATGTCGCCACAAAAGATATGACCTTGTTAAAAATTTTAGCTCATGACACAATTTCTACCTTTTTATGGTATAAGCCGGTAAACGAGCATACGGATCACCTGATGGTAAGCAATCGCCGCCGCCTATTGACACCCAAAAAAGCACAGGCGTTACAAGTGCGTTGTTGGAATTTTTGGGTTTAGGAATTCAAGAGTTGTTGGGGAACTCGGGGATTAAAAAGATTAGGAAGGGGGTAATTACCTCACTAAAATATACTGTTAAGATACATAACATATCCAAACATAAACTATGACAAGCCGCCTGAAGGAAAATGTTACTATAAAAACAATATAATAGCAATTCTAATAAGTAATACATACGGATTTAATTACCACTATCTGCTCAGTAAATTCAAGTTTCGTGTCGATTCGAAGCTCACGGTAAGTGTTTTAACGTATCTAATGTAAACACATCTATCATCCTCACTTAAGTTCTTAAGCTTAATGTTATTAAGTTTTCACATGATGTAACACCAGTTTTCAGTGTGAATGCTGTAAAATTCATTATACTTAGTGATTCTCCAAGGTACGAAGGTGCGGTATTTAGTCGTTTGTGAACCGCAGTGTTATTTTGGAAGGGTTTGTCTAATGTCAGCTGGTGGTAGGTTTAAATGAAGTATTATTAGAAATACATAAAGAAACTAGACTGGATAGTGACGCAATAATAAATTAAGTATAACAATAGGGATGATGACGGGGTATGAAAATTAACGTCTACTTAGTCCATCAGTTATGAAATGAAAAAATATTAGACACATATTTTTTTATTTTATCATATAAGATAACAACACTAAGATAAAACGAATGAAAGTTTAGGAGTGGTAGCTAATACCTTTTCTACGTATAAAATGTACCAGAAGTTATATCACGCGATATTGCAAATCAATATAATATCTTCGAAAGTATTTGTTTCCGTAAAAAAAAATAGGTTTCCAATATTATAATAAAAATTAGTCATTTACCCTATTCTCTAAATTTAGACAGTAATCATGTGTTTTAATCAAAAGTCTTTTTAAAACCTAAACTACCAATATACTTACTATTCAAAATTAAACACATCTATAGTTTTATCTACAGCACCATTCCACAGATACGCAAGCAGCACAGACGCGTTTAAAAGTCCGTATCAGTATATAAAATGCATTTACGTTCATTACGTATACAAAATAAGTGTTGAGCTCATTCAATGGCCACATCGTTTACGCTCTTCCATTGCTCCATTTCGCTGAAATCATTTCACAGTTCGAAATTTCGGATACACGCACTAATAACCGTAGATATTTTAATTAACCATTTGGTGTAATGTGACCCCGTATCCAGTCGCCAAATAGCGGAGCCCGCCATTATTTTGACAATGGTAGCGCAAACGAGCGCCAACTATTACTTACCCTGTACACATTATAACGTATCTACGATGTACCTAACATGTTTATAACTTTGTTTGTTATTTCGTACCAGCTTTAGTAGTTTACAAATGAAATACCTAACTCACGTCAAAGGTAAATTCGACTGTGTAGTTTTTATTAAGAGTTTCGTAGCGAGTTCGTAGCGGGTTTGTAGCGCGATCGTAGACGTTTCGTAGCGCTACGTAGTCCTCTGAATTTACTCGATCAAAATCTTAGAGGTATTTATTATTATTATTGTCCAAATAAATGTAATGAATATTATAATGAAACTTAGTTATGTTCTAATGCGCGGTGTTCATTCGTCAAGAGGGCTCAATTACCAAGTCACTTCAATCGCTTCACAACAGCTCAATTTCCATTAAGTCTAGCAAGATTAAACCATAAGCCACAAATAGCAATGCCGTGATTTCACACATTTACATAGATATCTAATTATAATTAACAGATTCAACAGCGTTTATGAACAAACACTTAGTAGACGAACGTGGGATGAATCTCTATTACAGTGCTTGTGTGAACTAAACAAGACATTAGGTTTCAGAGAGTAGGTACTTAGGTATCCTATAATATATTATGTTTGACGTAGGGTTAGAATTTCACTTATTAATTCTATAGACACTTAAGGATTGAAATATTATTTCTATGATAATTGATCAGTGATCAAAGAATCTTTTGTATTTAAGTAGTTTTCTAGGCGGTCTAGATTTTCAATTGCTATCGATAGATGGCGCTGTTATTAAACTCGACCAATAGACACATGCAGACATGGTGCCTACATTCATCTGTTTAGATTCGTACTTTAAATATATAATTATGAATATATACCTTGCGGAATTTAGGTTCAAAGCAAATTAATCACACAAATTATTTGTTACCGTTGCAATATTTGATACCGGCAACATTATAGGCTTGACAAAGCACCTTTATAACGATTACTTTCACCTCACCCAATGCGATAGAACAGCTTACCCCGGTGCGGGAGAAAATATGTAAATTTTATGTAGGTACGCAATTAATTTCGTCATCCGAATAATAGCGTATAATGATATCATTCGAAACGCTCACACCCTCTTCGAGATTATTAATTTTGTCAATGGCCATTACACACTTCATGAACCTTTCGATGTACAGGCTGGTTTGCTTTCTGATATTTGAGGCGATTGAAGCTGAGATCGTCTTCATGGATTGACGGTTTCGATTGATGTTGTTTAGTGACTTGGAGGTATTCGATACTGATACGTATTTTTTTTTCCGAAAAAAGCATCTTATTATTGTTACGCAGGACGATGACTGCTTAAGGTCGAATGTATATTAACTAAAGTCTAAACTAACATTTACTATTTTCGTTACTGTCTTCAAGAATTTAAAAATCCTTAAGCTATGTAGAAACTAGGTAGTAGCGTAACCGGTATAACCCTTACTAAAAAAAATCCTCCTGTATGTCACAGCTTAATTAATTAATTCGGTAAAGCACTCTCATATAAGTTTAATGTCTTTTAATATAAAGATAGAGGAGGGTTTGCATTCTTCATTAATTTATTTATTTTTATCTCTTGACTTTTGGACTAGACTCGTAGACATCGTTGACGTCATGGTTGAATGATCTGAGTTCCTGAATAACATTTTCAAAGTATTTAGTTTATTGGTACACTTGTTTCGTACTTTTGTGTTATCTTATATATTACTTGAGACTCTTACGTATCATAGAAAGAAAAATGAACCTGCCATATTCTTATACAATTACATACTCGTTTAAATTAAAAAAAAAACAAAGCGTAAAACTCTTGTAAACATTCAAACCTCCTTCAGTACCGCACTGAATCTAATAAAACACAAAGCCAAAACGCACGATGCTCTCCCCTAATTTCTTCAGAAAACTAATTATATTTATTTCCGCATATAAAAATAAAAATGTCACAAACCTAACGAATCTGTGGCAGCCAACAGTAAAATTCGTGTTTAACAAACGTTGTCGGCGAACTCCACACAATTAGATTTAATAACAACACAAGTTGGAAGTACGTTAAATAAAAATGGCGGTCACGGACGCGTACGCCATTACATTGAGTTAAAGTTGAAAAATATTTATTTATATACAATCTTACTTCGTAATATTGGTATGGTGTTTTTGAAGGCTTTGAAGGGAAAACGAAATCATTTAAAACCCGATCAGATTATCCTGTCACTACTTGTGCATGTTTGCAATTACATGAGGCCTTAGGTATGTGCAGTTCCTAGGTTTCTCATTTCTATGGCAACAGACCCACTTTCGAAACCTAAGAAAAGTAAGGTAGATAGAGATTTTTTCTGTTACATTGAATGCACATAAAATTATATGCAACACTAAACGCAAACTGCACATAAATCGCGTTGTTTGCAGGTCCTTTGACATTGAAATCACATTCGGTTCACAGTAACTCAGCCTGTTTGCCTGTGGTGGCGTCACTCCGACACCCCGACACTAATTTGCACGGAGTGTGACGCACCTCCTGCCGGCTGCTGACGGCCGCTTTGCCCCCGACAAACTTTACATCCTACGTGTTTGGCAGTCAACCATTGTTTCGGGACTTACTTTAAAAGGGACTTTATAAAATTGTAAATTTTCTGAAATAAGATGATGTTCGCTTTTATTAATGGACTACTAATTTGTATTTTTCAGTTCCTCTCCCTAAACATGATGCCGCTTTGTTTTGCTCGACTTGGCGGGGGCGCTACCGTGCCCCCAGATTATGACAATTTTCATACAATGCAATGTTTGGAAAAATCCACACTTTCCTACCAACCAGTAACGTTTGTGTATCTAAACATCCTACATAAGCAAATAACATACAAACTGTGGGGTTAATTTGCGCAAGTATAATTCAAATCAGAAGCTGAGCTATTCATTGGCAGTGTTGCAACCAGTTTAACATTTACAGCAGCCAATCGGGCTGCGGCTGCATTGAATAGCGGGGTGCTTAGTTGTTATTGTTGGCGATCGAGTCAATTTTGCAGCGAGCCAAATCGAAACAACCGCTATTTAGTACTGTTCTATGCGCGCATCGCGTGTTGTTGAGATAATTGAGCGCTTAGTAGGTTTGCTTCCGTTAACGTTATTGTTTTGGTTAGGTATTTCGGAGATTTGTTTGGTTATTAAACTAACTAACATGTCTAATTAAAACTCTATTTACACAGCGATTCTAACTCGCAGATTCAAATGTTTACAAAGTAATCGAATTTTGTACTTTTATATGAGTACAAACCAATTATGGGAATAGATATAGTGAAAAAATTATGATTATCGGAATTCAAACAATATGACGAATGGGAAACGAAACGAATTTCCTTTTTTTACATTGATGTGAGAAACTAAGTGAAAATAACAAAGATACATAGTAGATACCCACTTGACCTTATCTCAATGAAACTTCGGTAATGATGTGACGATAACTATTCCACTCCGAAAATCTCGAAGCTGTTTTTGTACCTTTTATTTAGTAAGTAGGTAGTAGCATAAGCAATAAACGAAAATTTTGTATAACTATTCGTTACTCAACTAACACAAACTCCTCAAGTTTATTAAAAAAAAACAGGCATTATTAAAATCAAAAAAATATGGTTCCGTACGTAAACCGTTATTTTCATAGATACATTTTTGATGCCGCTCAGCAAATACTGAAAACATCTAAAAGGGATTCATTTATAAAATTATAATTGGATTTTTTTTAATTTTTATAACGTCTACGGAGGCTTTAAATATCTACTATCTTCTAATTTACTACCTAGATACTTGAGTATTTTTGACGCTAAATGACTTGAAGTAAAATTAATTTTATTTATTTATACTGCTTACGCCAAGCCTATCTAAATGGCTTGCGCCATCTATCGCCCTAATCGATCTAATGTCAATTAAACCCAATAGTCTAGTAGCGCCATCTCGTTCGTGCAACTAATAACGCTTAAGCATGTAATTTTCTCCTGAAATCAATTATTAGAATAAAATACATTAAATATACCACAATCACCAAATTTTTATAATTTCCTATTGTATTTAAACTAAACGATAATATGTATAGTCAAATAGTTAATACGAATTTTGTTTTTGTAACTTTATTAAGTAAAAATAAACTAAAACTACGCTGGCAACACTGTGCTGTGCGTTTGTTGATCTCTCGAACTCATTGTCTGAGAAATTGTTATCCATAACCAAAATTCTTAAAAAAAGTCTCTTACTTTTGGAATAAACAAAGAAAATGCAGTCAAATGAGTGTTAAATGTGCCTTATTATGTTTCTCGCTTACCAAAATAGTGTTAAGTGAAATTAGCATGTGAAGTATTGGGACAATTGCTATGCATTTGTTTTCATTATGACAAAACGCCGAAGAATTCTTCATGCGGACAAAATAATTCAAAATATTATGAATGTGTTTTGTTTGTTAATGTTCCTGCAGCTAAAAGGTTAGTTGTGTTTCGTTATTATCCCTGGCTAGGCGTAATAAGCTGCACATAGCACTTATCTCTGCAGATGTGAACTTTTTGACATTGTTTATGTAAATTATTTCGCTTTTATCGAAAAATTTTCCGTGTTCGCAAGATATGTTTATATCAATTTATCATTATAATGCATTAATAAACATCGTTATTTATTGATTGATAGCATGTTCAGTGCAATTCATAACAATTTTAAGAGATAATAAACAAAGTGTACTTAGGAATCTACTGTTACGTTATTTAAAGCTGCAAAAGCGATTTTCAATACTTAACTGCCGAATATCACATATTATAATTACAAACTACACTAGACATAGTTATTTATATAAATAATGCACCCAATTCTTGTTTGTTATTTCCCTTATAAAGAAGCAGGGTTATTATTTACTTACAAATTACTATTTTCAATATGAAATACATGTTATAAAATGGTTTGAGTACAAAATGTAACTGAATTGTGTAGTTCATACCAATGTAAACAATTCTGTACTTCTGTAAGTTACACAATTCCTACATAGACATACCTATTAACATATTTGTTTCAATTCCCCTACCAATGTAACCCTCCTTTGGAAGCAATCCTTAACAATGTGTAATTTTAAAACAAAAGTTGTAATTGATGTTTGTAAGGCTAATTGATTTAAACTATTGTTTTGTGGTACTGAGTTACATGCATATACGGAATCAATGGAGTCTTCATATAACTTAAAATCACAAAAAAACTATTGCTTAGAACTTAGATCAATAAAATTAGCCTTCCAATCATCGCAATGTTATGGCAATTCTAGAGAAATTTTTGATACATTTTATATAGAGCTTATATCAAAAGCCATTAGTTGATTATTTATTTATTTGTTTCAGGTTTCTATGCAGTAGTTAGTAATCCAATATTGTTATACTCCACGGCATCAGATATAAGAGTGGTGAACACTTCAAAGTTGAGTAAAGTGAACACCATCGTAAAGGACCTGGAGCAAGGGTCAGCTGTGGACTTCCTTCACAGAAAGGATCTAATATGCTGGTCTGATCAGACCGCTGAGCTGATACAGTGTATGAGTTATAATGAAACTCATGTAGGAGATAAGGTGAGTGGAATATTGATTCCTACGTAATTTACTTTACCAGAAGTTGTTATTATAAAGTTCTGGTTTGTAAATGCACAGAAATAAGCAACAGTAACTATGTTTGAAGGTGCTATATCATTATCAGAAGTCTTAGTTTAAATAAAATTGTGTAGAAATAACGATTGTAATGTTTATAGCAATTTTTGATGCTTTTATTGGCACTTTTACTACTTTAACATTGTATTGTGACTTTCTATGATTAGTATTAAGTTAATAAACCTCTTAAGATACTGCTATGTTATGATATTCATAGTTTTTCATATTAAATGCAATCTAAACAAGATAAACTATACTTTGTACAGTCATCCATTTCCAATAATGTGAACTAACACCATTATTAAATGTTTCCAGGTTAGAATAGTTTCAGATGGGTTAATAACACCTACTGGTTTAGCCATAGACTGGTATACAGACAAGTTGTACTGGACAGATGGGGAGACCAATAGAATTGAAGTCATTAGCATAGAGCAGAGACATAGAAAAGTATTGTTCTGGTCCGAGGTTGACCTCGCCAGAGCTATTGCTGTTGTTCCTAAAGAAGGGTAAGATATTATGACATTAAGTTGACTTACATACTAATTTTTATGTGTATGAAGCTTTTATAAATATTAAACAGATTTATACCAACCTGCGGCAGCTGGTTAACAGACCAATTAAAGTGCATGGTAAACTACCCAGACACACCATTGTGCGGTCTTACAATGGGGTCTTTAATATTCTTAAATGCAGCTGCTGAGCTTATCATTCATTGCACATTAATTATTGTTCTTTTTTACTTAATAATAGTAACTCTTCTAATATCTACTTGATATTTGTCATTATATATAAAAATCTTGTCCTTTTCAGTCTCATGTTCTGGACGGACTGGGGTGAAGTGCCTAAAATAGAGAGAGCCGGCATGAACGGCGACCCAGCTACTCGCAAAGTATTAGTGAAGGACAATATATGCTGGCCCAACGGCATCACAGTGGATTATGACAACAACCTCATATACTGGGTCGATGCAAGACTACATTTTGTTGATGTTATTGATTTTAATGGGAAAAATAGAAGAAATGTTGTCAAAGAAGAACTTGTGTATCCTTATGCACTCGCGTTTTTTAATTATAAATTGTATTGGACTGATTGGAAGACATGGTAAGTTTTATTTTACGCAGACATTGAAATTTGATCTTAATTTACACTTATAGATAAGGTATACTTTCAAAATAACATAATAATAAAAGGTGAAAAAATGTAATAATCCATAATTTAGAATTTTAAGTCTCTAGAAGCTTTGACCCCTAGTTTATAACAAAAACAAGTTTCTGGCTGTAACAAATTTCAGTATACTAATTTACGTGATTTCAAAGTGTTCAATATCAGCTCTGAACTTGTAATTTCAGGTCAATACACACATGGGACATGTCCACCTCAGGACCAATGAAAGAATTGATAAAGTCAGACCCAGTGCCTGTAGATTTGAAGGTGTATGATGGAAGCAAGCAAGTAATGCCCACTGGAGACTATCCCTGCAAGGAGAACAATGGAGGATGCTCACATTTGTGCCTTTTAGCACCTAAGCCAGCAGGTACAGTTCTTTACTTATATGATTTTTTATTTTAACTACATACTAGCTTCTGTCAGCGGCTTCACTCGCGTCCTCGTGTGATAAAAAGTTATATCCTATGTAATTGTATCCCGATCCCTTCAGCCGAGTTGACATGATTAACAAACATAAACACAAACACATAAGCTCACAAAGTTTTGCGTTTATAATAATATTAGTAAGGTTTAAGAAAAACAATATTTCATATCACATCCAATTCTATCCCCAGGCTATCAATGTGCATGTCCGACGGGCTGCAAGTTGAAGGAAGGCAGCAACACAACTTGCTACAACACTCCTCAGTCCCTGCTCATCGTGGCGCAGCGCTCCGCCATCTCCAAGATATCCCTGGACTCGCCAGACTTCACACCCTACACGCTACATCTCAAGGACTTGAAGAGAGCACTCACTGTAGACTTCGATCCAAAATCTGAATACATCTATTGGGCTGATAATTTGGTGAGTTCTGCGCTTTACGATTGTAGACCTTATGCTGTTAACATTATGGTGTAAACAAAGCTAATTCATGGTGTAGTAATCTTAGCAATGCAAATGATTCACAATTCATTTAAGTTTAATTTTCAGAATAGTTCTTATTGCATTTTAATTGTGATTGGTTAATCACATTGACGAGAAAAACAAAACTAAAGATCTTGGTGACAGACAAAATCGTAAAAGTTTATAATATGTGTGTAAGTTCGTCCGCGATTATCTCGCGATTGGCAAAACCAAGTTTGATATGGATTTCAGGAAAGCATTATCTTACTAATCCTTTACTCGAATTCTCTACAGGCAAAGACAATATCCAGAGCTCGCCTGGATGGCAGTGAGCAGTCAGTGGTGATCCACAGCAGTGGAGTACCAGACAGTATTGCTATCGACCCGCTCGCTAGGAACATCTACTGGACCGACCCTGTCACTGACACCATCAATGTTGCGAGGCTTGATGGGAGCTCCAAAAAGGTATGTTAACATTTGAAATATATTTTTTTCTGACACTACTCTACTACAGAAAATGTACTTAAAGTTACTGGCTTTAAACTGACACAGTTACGTTGGATAACTGGCTGTCAGATATAGTTTCGCAAGTTTAATTCCCACACGGGAAAAATATTTGTGTGGTTTACAAATAGGTCTACAATTTCTTGTCAGTGTGTGTGTGTAATTAAATTGATAAACGCATTTTTACTGCTATGAACTTTATTTCTCTAAATCAACGGCTGATTTTTAAGCCGGCTCATGCAAAACCTCATCACACAATTCCAGGTACTAATCCACAACGACCTATACGACCCGCGTGCCATAGCACTCCACCCAGTAGCCGGGTGGATGTTCTGGTCGGACTGGAACGAGAAGAAGCCGAAGATAGAGCGCGCCAACCTGGACGGCAGCGCGCGCGTACTACTCGTGGCGGAGCGACTCGCGTGGCCCAATGGCATCGCGCTAGATACTGTGAAAAATAAACTCTATTGGGGTGATGCTAAGACGCATAAAATTGAGGTGTGTTTTGGTATAATACTTATTCTTTTTCACTACTTGGAAAGACTTGCTGTGTAATTAGTTTGTTATTTCCCTTATTAATTTATTTATTTAAAGTAAAATAAAATTAAAGTATAACATTACAGTTGTTAAACTAAAGTGTTATACATTTCATATATATTAAAAGAAAATAGAAAAAAAAATACTTAACATTTTTACGTAATATCAAAAAGAGTTATTTAACTTTGATACAAGTACTTATAATGGCTATATTAGCCATTATAAGCCTGTATATCTAGTGATTTAATTTATGTCATTAAATTAAATCTTACACTAAATGTTTTTGCACACTTTTGTGCAGGTAATCAACATGGACGGCACGGAGCGTAAGGAACTTCACAACAGCGAGATACTGCACATCTTCGGCCTCACCTTACTTGGAGAACATCTCTACTGGACTGACATGCAGAAACGGACCTTAGACAGAATTAACAAAAATACAGGTAACCACCAAACCCAGGAACCACTAAATTGAAAACCCTCAAGTATATTTCTATCAGTTTTGCTACTTTCTACTATGTTGACTAGTCGACACCCAGCCCCGAGTATTCGTATTCATTCAAACCTATCCTTGCAAAAAAAAATGCTAACTGCACGGTTGGCGCTGTGTCTGGGCAACTGGCTGCCGTGCAATGTGTAACGGGTTCGATTCCCGCACGGAGCAACTCTTTGTGTGATCCACAAATTGTTGTTTCGGGTCTGGGTGTAATGTGCATGTGAAATTGTATGTTTGTAAACGCACCCACGACACAGGAGAAAATCCTAATATGGGGCAACGTTTTTTTTTCTTACAAATCCTTACAGCTTGCTATTTTTACATAACTATATCTAACAATTTTTCTTCGTTGCCAGGTCTCGAACGTCAGGCAGTAGTGGAACAGATGGCGAACATGATGGGGGTGAAGGCGTTCCGTCTGGGAGAGCCCCTGCCGTGGAACCCGTGCGCAGACAACAACGGGGGCTGCTCGCATCTCTGCTTCAATACGCCGGAGAAATATGTCTGCAGCTGTCCTATTGGTGAGTACCTATTCTTTAAATAAATAAATCTTTATTTAAAAGTACCAAGACTCAATGTGTAAGTAACAATGTTTACTTAAATCCATGTTAGTAAAGCACAGTTTATAGCTACATAGTAACAATTTTTATAACGGAATCATTACTTCATAATTCCCGATGAAATTCTAGAACAATGACTCAATACATGGCTATCCTTACTTTGACTGCCAACAAAAATCTATTGAAGACAAATCCTCTGCTAGCGCCGGTCACTTTTGTCCCCCATGGCGTTTAGTATGTTAACATAGAACATCTTGATATTCTTCCACATCTTTCTCCCATGTATTAGTTTTATACATGGCAATACTAAAGTCCTCGTGTCCATTCCACTCCAGGTCTAGAACTAAGCAAAGACAAGAAGACCTGCGTGGAACCTGCAGCGTTCCTAGTGTACAGTCGCAAGAATGTCATCGGTCACATCAGCATTGAGAACGAGCAGAGTGACGTCGTACTGCCACTTAAAGACTTGAAGGAAGTCAGGTGAGTTACCTATGACCCCCTTCCTCCTATCCCCAACCCCCAATCCCCAATCCCCAATCCCAATCCCCAACCCCCAACCCCCAACCCCCAATCCTCAAATCTCCAAAAGGCGGGCAACGAACTTTTTCTTCTGGTGTTGCGGGTGTCCATGGTAGGCACCGATTGCTTACCATCAGGTGATCTATCTGCTAATTTCTCAAACTATCCCATAAAAAATATTGGCCTAAAGATAGTTGTTCCTCATATTTAACTTCCTCTTGCAGTGCATTAGCCGTCCACGTGGCAGGCAACAAGCTGTACTGGTCGGACGCTAAAACTAAGACCATCAACCGATGCTCTGTCAATGGTTCCAACATGGAGAAAGTCTTGGAGTGGATGGGTTTAGTTGAAGGTAAGGTTAAAATAACTAAGTCAAACTCTGTTCAGTAACGAGATAAACTAAGAATATGTTAAACGTTAGTCAGTCTATAGCTAGCAGTTTTAAGTTTTTTATTACTTTCGTGAGACATACTAAATAAAGTAATTACTGGCTTACTCACGTAATTATTTGACGAGGAACTCGACTGGTTTCAAGCCATGCTAGAGACTCATATTCATGCAGCATTCTGCGACATACAAGGCGCTGATTACTGAATAGCAGCGCGACAATTCCTAGTCAAACAATTACGTGAGCAAATCGATAACATAATAACTAAGCTAGTAGCTTGTTGCAAAGCGGAAATCCCGATTATTATTTTAAGAAACCATGTTTATATGACTTATTTGTCTACTAGGTATAGCAATAGACTGGTCAGGCCACAACATATACTGGACGGACACTGCGACGCAGCGCATAGAGGTCGCTCGACTCGACGGCTCTAGCAGACGGACCCTCGTCTGGCAAGGCCTGAAGAAACCTAAGAGCATTGCACTGGATCCTAAGAAGGGGTGAGTTTAAAGCATGAAAAAGGAGTAACTACCGCACTCAGAGACAATTAATGAACACTTAAACTATCCTTAGTAAAGATTTTTTATCGAAATATTTTTTTAAGAACTGGATTAGGTAACCATTAAATGTTTCTGAGTACGGCGGTAAGAAAAACGTTGCCCCACACTATTACTCTCTCCTGTGTCTTAGATTTAGTTAATGATTAGAATGCTGTAACTTTACTCATGTTCTTGAAGAGTATGAACAGAATATTACTATTAACCTTTTTGTTTTCATAAATCGTAAAGGCTATACTTTTGTTAAAAGTACTGGTAACTAATAGAGTAGGTGACTAATTTTTATTTGATTGTACATCTTGTAGATTATTTTAAAATATTAGACACGTATTTATTAATGATTTGAAATGTCGCGTGACGTCACTTCTAGGTACATTTTATACGTAGAAATGACGTATTTGCTTCCACTCCTAAACATTGATTAGTTTTATCTAAGTATTGTTATCTTATATGTCAAATAAAAAAAATACGTGTCTAATATTTTTTCATTTTCTAACAAACGGACTAAATAGATTTTTAATTTTCATACCCCGGCATCATCGCTATTATACAACTATAATAATATAATATTTACTCTACTAACTTCCACATATTTCTTCCAGCTACATGTATTGGTCAGAACTCGGTTCCAAGAGTATAAAGCGGGCTGGCATGGACGGTTCGTCTCCGACCATCCTCTTTGAACAAGTTGGTAAAGTCCACTCCATTGCCATAGACTATGAGAGACGTGGTCTCTACTGGGCCGCGCTAGACCCTCCGGCCATAGAGTTCGCGTACCTCAATGGGACTGGACGGAAGACCTTGATAAATAATGTGTCCATGCCTTACACTCTGACGCTGTATAATGATAAGATATATTGGGGTGATTGGAATACTGGTAAGTGCATTTTTGTAATGATTATTTAGTGTTACATTCAATTAATTTTGTGGACTTGGCAGAGGGTTAATTCTTAATGTTTTGTTATACGAGTAACAATGTTTGACAAAGTTTTACACACATTTCTTATTAAAGTAAACTTTGCCATGAAGTAGGATATTTTCCAGTGTTGTGGCCACATCACACCTAAACTCCGATCTACTAGCTGTAACAAAGTTGTTCTAGCAAAAAATCGTACTATGACAGCTGTGACAAATTATAGTGCAGTCAGACTGAAGTGTTGCTGTACCATTGCGTTAACCTTGCATGTAAAACAATTTGTCTTTAACTCATATCCTTCTATTATTAGCGCTGACGTAAACCAGAAAGTTAGTTGTCCCGAGCCAAAAAGTATACTATGATGACAGCAATGACATATTGTAGTGCAGTTAGATTGTAGGTTGTTATGCCAATGCGTTAACCATGCATCTAACACACCTTGTCCTTAGCTCCTTATGAGATCCTTAGTAAATAATGTATTTACTTACAGGTATAGTAGAATCAGCAGACAAGTTATCTGGTTCAAACCGTGTAACAGTGGGGTCGGGTCTGGAGTACATCTCGGAGCTGAAGGCGTGGGGCGGGGCGCGCGGCGCGGGCTCGCAGTGCGGCGCCGACAACGGGGGCTGCGCCCACCTGTGCCTGGCCGCGCCACAGGACTACCGCTGTGCCTGCCCCGCGCACTACAGACTTAATACCGACAACCTCACCTGTGATGGTAACTTGTTTTAATCTGTTTATCTGTTTGCTTCTAGTGTTACATATAGTACTTTTGGACTGCACGGTTGATGCGGTGGCTGGGCAACTGGCTGCTGCGCAACATGTAGCGGGTTCGATTCCCGCACGGAGCAACTCTTTGAGTGATCTACAAATTGTTGTTTCGAGTCTGGGTGTCATGTGTATGTGAACTTGTATGTTTGTAAACGCACCCACGACGCAGGAGAAAATCCTAATGTGGGGCAACGTTTAAAAAAAAGTACTTAATTTTACACTAAAATACATGGTATTATCATAAATCCATTTCCATTCATTGTTGAATATAAAACTCCAACTGTAGAACTACTAAACTGGACAAACCTAATAAGCAGTTCAATTCTACACTTGTTGAAGCCTTCTCCTAATAATAAGTTACCACTTGGAGCGCTAGTGTCGTTTTAAGTCTACGTAACCTACTATATACAATTAGGCATGACAAAAAAATAAGTCTAGTTTACTTTCTTAATCAGTAACATATCTATGTCTTCGTTAATTTGGTTTAAAAAACTCAAAATTTTCGTATGCAATTAATCTCTAAACTCAACATTTATCATAAAATACCATACCTTATTCACAGAACCGGAAGAATTCGTGCTATTTGCTCTAAAGAATGCGATAGGACGAATAGTGAACACCAATGGCGAATGCAGCGACGCTTACATACCGCTCACTGGACTGAAGAACGTTAAAGCAATCGAGTATGATCCTGTTAACAAGTGAGTATATTTTAAACCATTCTCTTGTTATTTTTACTACACAATGGCAACTCACTTGTGACTCACTGGTATCATGGGTGTAAATGGGCGGCAATGATAACAGACCATTAGGTAATCAGTATGCTCGTTTGCCTCTCTATTCCTCCATAAAAATAAAATGTTAGCATTTTTTTATTATTTATATTTCTTTCAAAAATGAATTTGTAATTAACGACGTGATTATAGACTGCACGGTTGGCGTAGTGGCTGGGCAACTATCTGCCCGTGTAGCGATAGATTCCCGCACGGAGCAACTCTTTGTGTGATCCACAAATTGTACTTTTGGGTCTGGGAGTAATGTTTATGTTGAACTGGTATGTTTGTAAACGCACCCACGATACAGGACAGAATCCCAGTGTGGAGCAACATATAAAAAAGTTTATAGGTACAAAACAACACTGTGGGTGTATATTGTACAGTGTCATTACGTGTCATAATATACCTCAACCACCCCTTTAGGGATTAAAGGCATATAAAAAATACTTTACCTTACACTCCATTGTACCTTTTCCAGACACTTCTACTGGATGGACGAGGACTCCCACGCGATCCGCCGCGTCCCCATCTCATACTCCTCGATGTCAGCCATTTCCAACTCAACCGTGGTAGTGTCGGGCCTCAGCCGGCCCTTCCACATGGTGCTGGACATCCTCGGCCGCGCCCTCTACTGGACGTGTTCCGACACTGACTCCATAAACGCCACCTCCATTGACAATAACTCCTCGTCCGGTGTCATACTTCGAGGGGAGAATATGATGCCCAGGTTCCTAGCGTTCCATCAGACTAAAAGGTTAGTATGGGTTTTTTTTCTGTGGTTTTATGAGATTTTGCTTGTGTTTTATTTTTTACGTTAAAACGAGACGTATAACTGACTGTTTTGCGTTACTCACATAATTTTGTACTGAAATTATTATAAAACTTTGAACGAAGTAGAAAATGGAAAATCGGGCTCTTTTTTCTACTTTGTGAGATTAGCACTAACTCAACCAGCTTTGGCTGAATATTTTTCATGAACCGGCAACCATTTACTCTTTACAACTCACTATAGATGATCCTGGTCCAAATAGCTCCAGATAGTGGATTAAACGCTTTATTTTCCGTTTTTGCCTATACGACTAGCATTGATATTTATACGAAAACCGATCCTTCCGATTATACATTTCTATGCACCTATATGTTATGTAATTTCGTCTAAAAGTGATGTAAATGTGGTAGGTTCCTGATCTGGAACGACGCGGGGCTGGGCGTGATAATGCGGTCGAACGTGGACGGGCGCGGGCGCGTGGAGCTGGCGCGCGCCGCCAACGTCACGGCCATCGCGCTCGACGCCGCGGGGCACACGCTCTACTGGGCCGCCGCCAGGCAGATACTCGCTGTCGACCTCGACGGCTCCAACAAGTCAGTACACGCACGCATAAAACTTAATTCTTCCACTAATTAGAATCGTGTCCTTAAAGCCACTACTGCTCTAAAGATTAAATGCCAATTAGGTAAATTAGAACAGAAATCTTAATTTACAAAAAGTATGTTAAAAATTATGCAGGTATAGGGAGAAAAGGATTTATTCCATTCTAATACCAAAAACTAATACCACTGGTATTTGTTTTAACTCATAGGTATTTTTTTCTATTCCGAACCGATACCATTGTTTAAACTAATACCAAAACAAGTTCAAAGATATGAGGTACAGTCAGTAAAAATGCTTTGTATGTAAATATAAGACCTTTAATTGAAAAAAAAACAGATAACTCCAAAAAAAATAAATTTCGTTAACAAGACGTTTGTCTTGTTCAATGATAAAATATCACTTAAATAATCAACTTTAATATAATTTTAGTTCCTCTCTATACCTGTATAATATTTTTTTTTGCAAAAACATCAAACAGGAAGAATTTACTTACAATCTAAAAATTACAAGATATCTCAAAAAATTAACTTAATTTATATTGAAATTTATCTGACATACTTATTATTAGATAGCTACAAAAAAAATTAAATAAATAAAAAAAAATGAAATAAAAATAAAAAAATAAATTAAATAAAAAAATTTAATAAAATAAATTTGTAAATTAAATTAAAAAAAAATATAAATTATAAAATATAAATTTGTTTTTAAATATTTCATAAAAATTTGAAAATTCAAATTTACTTTGATTAGGTTTGACTGCGCTGACTGTACCAAATTCAAGTTGTTGGTATTCGTTCGTACATTAAATTAAATTATTTAAAAAGTGGTATCCGTTCGGAACAGAAAAAAAAAATTGTTGAAATAAAATACCAGTGGTATTAGTTTTTGGTATTAGAATGGAATAAATCGAGAAAAGCTATCCTGAGCTGACATACTGATTGACATGCTGATGGCTATCGCAGCGTAAGCGTCTATCAATTAAATTGATAAGATGTGCTTCACTAGTGGTATTTGACGGGCGTAAAAATAGAAACCCATTATGCCTTGTTTTTATGAAAATAACCTAGTGGTCAATCAACCGTATGACCGTGGTTTCACCTGAGATTTTAATAGATTATTATGTTCCCCCCAGACGCGTGGTGTGGCAGGGCGGGTGGGCGGGGTCGCTGGTGGTGTGGGGCGGGTGGGCGTACTTCAGCGGCTCGGGGCCCGCCATGCGCCTGGCGCTGGGCCGCCGGGAGGCGCCCGCGCAGCCGCTGCCGCATGTACCGCGCCTCGTCGCCGCACGCGCCGTCGGGAAGGTATATTATAATCTTTTAATCTTAAAATCATAACGTATGTATAAAACACGTACACACCTACAATACAATTCAACAGTATTGGAAATCCCGATATCCAATACCTGTAAACAAACATGAATCACCTAAATATGTGTACTCACTTAAATCTCGGTGATATATGTTTATATTTGTTATTTATATATTGTCTTTACAATTACAAACTATAGATATTTCGAGATTTTTTATTAGTATATAACTACGCGGTTCACCCGCTCTGCTTGGCTCCTACTGGTCATAGCGTGATGTATTATAGCCTTCCTTGATAAATGCACTATACAAAACAGAAAGAATTATTCAAATCGAACCAATAGTTTCAGAGATTAGCGCATTCAAACAAACAAACTCTTCAGTTTAATATTGTTGAATTTGTCGCAATTTGGTCCCCCGCACGCACCCGTGTTGGCGCGGCGGATCGTGCGGCGACGCCCCCGGGTCGTGCGGCGCGGGCGGCAACTGCGGCTGCGCGCTGCGCTGCGGGGCCCCGGCGCCCTGCCAGCCGCAGCGCTTCCTCTGCGACCCCGCCGCGCCCGAGCCGCGCTGCATCCCGCATCACTGGAAGTACGTATGGATTGGTAACAAAGATAAAGTACAATTCATCGATACACAATGTTTAACGTAATTATGTATGTTTTGTGTATTTAACACAGATGATCGTATGGTATAAATAAAACATTCTTTTTAATTTGAAAATCTAATCTCGACTTCATATATGTACAGATGTGACGGACAAAAGGACTGTGACAACGGCGAGGACGAGGCGGAGTGCGGCGCGTGCGCGGGCGGGCTGCGCTGCGCCGACGGGTCCTGCGCCGCCGCGCTCGGCGCATGCGACACCGGCGCCTACTGCGCACGCGCACCGCTGCCTGACGCCTTCCGGTATGGAACCATGTTGCTTTGTTACATAAATCATACTCCTTAAGTCTAGAGTAGCAAGGAATACTTTTAAAAATTGTCAGTCAGTAATAATCTTGTCTTAAAACAAACCTTTAAGAAACTTAGATCGACTTAACCTATTAAATTGTAAACAGAGACTTAAAATTGTTATTAACTTCCAGATGTGACGAACGTCTGTGCTTGGCGCCCCGGTTATTGTGCGACGGGCAGCAACACTGCGAGGACGGGTCGGACGAGGCGGCCGCCAACTGCGCCTTCGCGGGCGCCAAGGAGCACACGGCGGGCGGCGCGCGCCGCTCCAGCGCCTTCGTGGTCTGCGGCTGTATAGCCGGCGCCGCCGCCGCGCTGGCCGCCGCCGCCGCCGCCCTGCGCCGCGTCCGCCGCGCCGCGCGGGCCCCGCTGCCACACAGGGGCCGCGCCGTGGGACTGGGCCCCTCGCTCCCCCCTATAACGCCCGCCGCCCGAGCGCTCGTACCCCTCAAACGTGATATCCCAATGATCCCGGCTCTTACTGCTAGCTATACTGAGTAAGTATATTTTATCATAAAAAATTATTCCATCAAGCTGATATACATTACCCATATACCTTTTCAAGGAAGCGTGATTCTCCCGTTTTGTTGCTCTTTAAAACTAGTCTCCATATTTACGTAACTAATTTGTGTATTATCCTTGTACAGTAGCGTGGAGAGCGGTTGCGGGCGGTACCCGCGGCCGACGGCGAACCCGCCGCCGAGCCCGGCGACGGGCAGCGACGGCGGGTCGCTGGGCGCGCGGCGGCGGCCCTACCGCCACTACCGCGCCTGCAACCGCCCGCCGCCGCCCACGCCCGCCTCCACCGACGCCTGCGAGTCCGAGCCCGAGCCCGCCGCGCGCGCCCCGCCGCCCTCGCCCGCGCCCCGCATCCACTGACACCACTGCTACTGGTACATCTTTACCTTACCGTAAGCACTCCTTTACTTCACTATTCGACCAGGGGCCTTAGTCTGCTATTACAATTGGGTACTATCCTCGGTCAAAAATAAATTATTACAACTTTTCAATACAATAAAATATTAAAAAATAATCACACTCTCATTCATAAATTTGATGAACTATTTAATTTTCGATTTTTTCTATTCTAGCTAAATTTCTAGAAATAAGTCTGCTATTTGACGTAAAAATCTGATGACGTCATAACGCATTATTTCATACAAAATTCCTAGAAAATATCGTACTTGACGTTTCGAAAAAACTATTGAATTGACTCGTTATAGGAAACTAGCCTATTGTGTCACAATAGTCGATCATTGAGCAGTGCGAGAGGGATGGAGCTATACAACCTACATAGCTCTGTCCCTCTTGCATTGCTCAGTGAACGACCATTCTGACACAATTGCTATAGCAGACTAAGGCCCCTGTACTCGACTTACAAACTAAACCGAACCTGACGACCTATAAATTAACCCGTGGTATACAGATCCACGTGACACAATATATTTTCTATTGTGTTTTGTAATTATACCGGCAATCAAAGCCTAATCCTAGTGCATCATCACTGTCTGACACGGCGTCCAATGTGTTTATGTACATTATTAAATGTAAGCAAAACAAAATTATATTCTGTCTTCAACTATTGTTTATGCATTTACACAAAAATACTTTAATTTTCATGTGCTATAAAAATGCTAATTTTGATTTATACCAGTGTCCAAGATTCCTTCATTTTCTTTAGTCCAGTTTTGTTCGAACAAACGCATAGTGCACAAATCAAAGCACACAGTCATCTAGTCTCAATAACCTAAATGAAATTATTTAGTAATAATACAGATTAAAATAAACCCTAAAACAAAATAAATAGAGCACATAATTATTTGACGTTATTCAGATTTTGACATCACACACATTTCACATCACACCACAGATGTTATGTTTTAAGTGTGAAATAAGTAATTGGTGCTATTTCACTGTTCGTGCCTCAATAATTGTTATAAGTATAAAATCTCTATTATTTGTATTATATAGTATATAGTAGTGTTAAATTAAAAATTAAGGGGAAACACATACTAAACCAAAACAAACGTTTCGCGACAAATAGTTACGGGAATAAGTCGGAAAACATTAATAAATTTATAAGATATTACACTATAAGTAAATCGTTATTCGTTTAAAGATCATATTTTAATGTTTAATATCAAAAGGAATTGTTTAAGCATATTAAAAGTACTAAACTATCCAGCCTCAGAGGCAAACTACTGCCGAAGGTTGTACGGCACCCACATTATATTCAAACCGGTCTATTAGTGTTTCAGAGCTGCAATGGAAAATAAACAAACTTTCCATTCTTTCCTATTTACATTACTTGTATAGATTTTTATAAATCCCTCCATACTATTGATTTACTGGTTTTATCTTGGGTTAAAAACTGTATGTGACTTTTCTAACTATGCTAAATATTTACCTAAGATGGGACCAGTAAATGAACTAGATCTTTATAGTAAAGGCAAAAGTAGCTTTTTAAGAATACTGATTCAGTAAAATACGCTTTATTTTACTTAATCAATATTTTGATGAAATATAGATGGATTAATCAATATAGATAAAAAAAACTTCACGTACGCATGTATATTATTAAATGGGATTTTATTATATAAACCAGTGTAGTTACCTATGTGAATCATAGTTTAATCTTCGTTATATCAGTAGAGTACGAGTTTGCTACGTTTAAAGAAATTGAAACGAATACGCGTTGGGCGCTCTGATTGGTTGACCAATTAGGCCAGTGCCGTTCGATCTCGCTAAACGTAAAACATGTGTAATACGGACACACAAAAATTAAAAATAAATGTTTAGTACAACTTTATATGTAAAATACTTGTTTTAAAATCCTTTATTCAAGTTTACTTACTACTAATAACTAATCCCAAAGTATGTATTTCCCCTTACAATGTAAATAAAATATTGTAAACAAGTTTTATTAATTATATAATAGAAAAATTAACTATATGTTGCAATTAGTGGGTTGTATACCTAAGTATATATTACGTATGTTCTTTGTTAACGTACTTAGTAAAATAATGTTGTCGTTGTCAAAGTATTCGGTTGTATTTTTATCGACAAATTAACTTTAATTGATATCGACCTCTTAAATATTGATTTATTACAATTCTTTAATGCGACTTTAAATTTTACACATCTTGTATTTGGAATTACGTCAGAATATCTGATAACAGTTATGTCAACCAATTTTGAGTTCTGTTGCGTAGTGATAAAGCTTATGGCAGCTGCAAGGAATAAATGTGATAAAAAAATACCGTCAGATATCACCCATCACAAAAATCATAGAAATATGCGCTACTTTCCACCATGAATGAAAGATAAACATACTGTCGTATTTATATATAGTAGTAAGGTTTTTAATCAAAAAGCCTTATCCAGTACGACTAAAATATAGATAAATAATACTTACTAAAACTAAGAAAGAAATAATACATATATACATTCATATCGATCCTGGGTCTCAGACAACACTTTTTAAAATGGTTCATTACGAATAAGTACTCACAATTGGTTGACCAATCTACATATTTTGCATGAATAAAATACCAAATAGGAGTTGTAAAAAATATCTTAAAGTTATTTTAATAAGATTGTAGAGCAGCTAGCTATCATTTCGATGTTTTTTCTTCTAAAATAAATCATTTTTTTACAATTAATTGTAATAAAATTGTTACTTTGTGTGCATAACTGTACAAATATGAATGTCGCGAGCGTTTAGAATATTTTAACGCATAGTACAATTATTGGGAAGTTATCCCATTTGACTAATTAATGCATATTTTTGTATGAGTCGCCTATCTTCCATCAAATGTTTAGTGATACACATGCACATACCCAACGAAAAGACCATTCTTTTAAGGCTTCAAGTCGCGTGTGATTTCATACAAGGGCTCCTGGGTTGACTAAAGTGGTATTGGGATAATTGGGATAAGTTGATGGCCCTCTCTAGTACCTGTTTCCCATAATATTCATAACATTTCATCAGATATAATCTATTGTGATATCCAATAATCATAGAAAAACTCTCGATTCGCTTCAACAAACTGCACAATTATGTTTTGTTGTTTTTATTGTTATCGAGATATACAAGATTTGTTTGAATTAAAAATAATTAGGTAATACAATTTCATCGGGAAACTGCGAGTACAAACAAGACAAACGGCCTTACAAATATTGTGTAGCTACTCTAAATGCCAGCGACATTCAACAATATGTAAAATAATTTATAAATAAAATTAGTTGTGATTATTTGCAGTTGCCATTTATATTTGCATTTATTACTATTTTATGTGAAAAGCTTGATTAGTTAATTATTTCGATTCGTATTAAATCTAAAACCGACTGATTGTGAGATTTTTGTAATAAACTTTTGTACCTGTTACTTCTTTTTATTTTTCTTTTAATCATAGCTATAACCTATAGCTATGACCTACCACCTACCTTTTTGCTAAAAAAATATTGAACTAAAATTATTGCCAATTCGAGTTTTATGAGTCTAATTTAGAGTAAAATTTTATGGTGTCTGCAAAACCAGAATGCAGCCACGATAGCGTTGAACGTAGTACCCGCTCAACTACAAAGTAAGGTGTAGAATGTTTTGTATAGTACGGACTGATATGTAATTATCTGAAAGCGTTATTGATTAACTCATTAATGAACTCCTAATTTTCAATGTCAATGTCCTAACATTACCAAAAAAAATGTAAGTCTAAATTTTCGAAAGTAAAAAATACGTTAACTCGTTAGCTAATTTTTTTATCGATAAATTGACGATATCTATGATTTCTGGAAAATACATCATATGGTGTATCATAGAGTTGAGCAGATGGCCCCCGCGCGTGCTAATCATCTCAAATGTAACAACACTGGGGGCGTACACCAATACGCCCCCAGCGATGATAAATATTGTAGTGGCGGTCGCAAGCCAGAGCCCGCGCACTCTGGCAGCAGTCGTCCACTCGATCACATGGATCATGACGAGCACACTCGGCAAATGGCTCTTGTTAGCTGTGCTTTGTTTCGTACCTCTCGACGGTGAAATCTACCAAGACAGACCTAAAATCAAGACTTCGGGAGGAGACCTCATTTTGGAACCAGCTTTAGACAAAAATATATATCTACGACCAAATGGACTGAAATCAAACATCTTCATCGGCGACATAAATATACTTAAAGCGAAGTTCTCAGACGATGGAACGCAGTACCAGCCAACCACCAACGACATCCCCTTCAATAGTCTAAACAGTATCCTGCAAAGACTAGACAAGTTGGAAAACAAGGACACTGCGCTACCAAGCGACCTGCTCTTCAACATTACCTTAATTTGGAGAAGAGTTAACAATATTCACAGGAAAGTGCTCAGTCTACAATCACAATTGGAAAGTCGGAACAGAGACGAATGTGAATCTCACCCGTGCGAGCACGGCGGAACTTGTCTCAACTTAGCGAATGGCTACCATTGCCTGTGCCCACCCAACTGGGAAGGCAGGGACTGTGATGTTGACGTAAACGAATGCAGGAACTTCGCAGGAACAGATCTGGGATGTCAAAATGGAGCTACTTGCTACAACACGCCAGGGTCTTATCAGTGTTTCTGCAAATCTGGCTGGTTTGGTTTACATTGTACCAGGAAGGCAAAAGACTGTTCCGGCGGTGATTTTGAAATGTGCGGCCATGGAACCTGCATTCCAGTAACTACAGGAGAGGGCGTTCAATGTATTTGCCACCAAGGATGGACAACGAACAGCACCGGTATTGCTTGCTTAACCGATGTTAATGAATGTGAGTCTTATCAAGGCCCCAGGTGTTCCGTGAACCCTAAAGTTGACTGTATTAATCTACCCGGCTCATTCCGATGTGGACAATGTCCTGCCGGCTACGAAGGCGACGGCTATAGTTGCTACGATATCGACGAATGTACAACAATACCGAATGGAGGCTGCAGTCCTTTGGTAACATGCCACAACACCATTGGTTCTCGGATATGCAGCCCATGTCCACCTGGCTATCAAGGAGACGGAGTTACGTGTTCTTGGAGAGGTACGTGCAATGTCAACCATGGAGGGTGTCACCCGTCCGCGCAGTGTGTGGAAGGCGCTTCACCGACTGGTCAGTCGGCACAGTGTATATGCCCGGACGGCATGGAAGGCGACGGTGTTGGGATCAGCGGCTGCTACGTTGTTGCCGGTAGTAACTACACGGATGGGTGTGCGCTCAATCCTTGCGGCGTCCACGGTACGTGCCATTCTGTTCGCACCGGCTACACTTGTATCTGTTACAAGGGCTACGGTGGCGCACATTGCGAGCTAGCTACTGACGCTTGTAGTGTCAACCCTTGTCAAAACGGAGGCATCTGCAGATCGGATGATAGTGCCATTGGCGGCTTCCGATGTGAGTGTGCAGCGCAATTCTCTGGAACCTTGTGTCAGGTAAGAGCGAAGTCCTGCGGCGGAGTGCTAGATAACGAAGAAGGCAGCATTGTTTATCCTTTGACTAACACTACGTATAATCATAACTCTCAATGTGCCTGGGTCATACACACGGCGCCTGACAAAGTTATCAATGTAACGTTCAGTAAATTTAATTTAGAAGCAAGTCCCGAATGTGTATACGATTTTCTTCAAATTCATGATGGGCGTAAATCTGCTAGTCAACTTATCGGAAGATTTTGCGGAAATAATTACCCTAATGGTGGAAATATTGTTTCAAGTCATAACAATTTATATTTCTGGTTCCACTCAGACAAAACAGTTGCTAAAGACGGCTTTGCATTACACTGGACTAGCATAAAGCCCGTGTGTGGAGGGGAGGTGGATGCCACAACACATGGGCACATCAGCTCGCCGGGCTCGCCCGGGCCTTACCCTCCCGATCGTGATTGTTATTGGCATTTAACAACCACTCTCGGTAAAAGAATTAGCTTACATTTCTTTGCCTTAGATATTGAATCTCATTCAAACTGCAGTTTTGACTACTTAGCATTATACGATGGCGAACATACGAGCGACCCGCTTATTAATAAATACTGTAATAGCACCCAGCCAGCACCCGTGCAATCTGCAGGTTCCGAAATGCTGATACATTTCCACTCGGACGCATACGGAGCGGGACGTGGGTTCCAAATAGTTTATGCACCAGTAGAAGGCATCCCTGGCTGTGGAGGCTACTACACAGCACCCAGGGGGGAACTTGTTTCGCCTTCTTACGACGGCCGCTATTTGAGTAATCTTCTGTGTGAGTTCAAAATTAAGACTAGTGAAGACACAAAGATCAAAATAGAATTCAAATCTTTCAAACTGGAACGATCTTTTAGATGTAGTTACGATTATTTAAAAATATATGACGGTCCTTCTGCTGATTCTCGGCTTGTCGGAAAGTTTTGCGGAACAACGTATCCGAAGTCGTACGTATCATCATCCAATACGCTTTATTTTATATTTAAGACCGATAGGAGTTTGCCGTCAGACGGTTTTCGAATTACATATGAGGCCATTTGCGAGAAAACTATCGAAGGCGACAGTGGCGTTATAAAATCTCCCGGTTATCCATTTAGCTACCCAAATAACAAAGTATGTGTTTATATTATCAGAACAGTTCCAGGCAAAGCAATTCAATTGACATTCCAAGATTTTGACATTGAAGATAATAGGTATAACGGTTGCCGATACGATAACGTTGAGGTGCGAGACGGTCTCGATCAGAATGCTACGCTACTGGGCAGGTACTGCGGCGGCGCCGCACACACGCCGCCTACACAAACGTCAACTTTAAATTACATGTACATCAGATTCACATCAGATTTAAGCCTTTCTGGCACAGGGTTTTATGCTAATTACACTACCATAGATACAGAATGCGGAGGTGTACATCGAGAGACAACAGGATTAATAAATCATCCCTCCGCGGATAGTTCCGACACAGCTTACAAAAATTACCAAACCTGTCGGTGGTTACTGTTGGCTCCAGAAGGGATGCACATAAAGCTATCGTGGAACAGATTTGATTTGGAAGATATGCCGAGCTGCGCCAGCGACTACCTGGAGCTGTTGGAGATAGACGATAATAATGAGAGAGATGTATTGGGCAAATTCTGTGGCTCCAAGTCGCCACCCGCTTTGACAACATCAACTAATCGATTGGAGTTAAAGTTCGTATCTGATGGTAGTATCCGTTATGCTGGATTTTCAGTATCTTACACATTTTTAGATGAAAAGTCACACTGTGGCGGAGCTTATATTAAATCTCACGGCTTCATCTACTCTCCAGGTTGGCCCAAACAGTATGAACCCAATCGCGATTGCACATGGACTATCACTGTGCCGGCTGGCCAACAAATCGTGCTCAATATTTCTCAATTCAACCTAGAACGTCCTATAAGAGACAGGTGTAACCTTGGGGATTACTTAGAAATAAGAAATGGAGCTAACGAAAATTCACCATTAATTGGACAATATTGTGGAGTATTCCAATCAAGACGAATCGTCTCATTATCTAACGCTCTACATTTGCATTTTCATTCTGACTATTATTTAACCGGTAGTGGGTTTAAAATCGAGTGGGACGGTACGGTAACAGGATGCGGAGGAACCTTAACTAGTCCTTCGGGCACCGTGACGTCACCGAATTATCCAAACGAATACACCGAAAACGCTGAATGTTTTTACAGGATAGTTACAAGCGAAGGATCAAGGGTCCATATTGCATTCAGTGAACTCGATCTAGAAAGAACTCCTGGTTGTAGAGACGACTACATCGAAATATTCGACGGCCGTGATACGAGTGCCAACGTCTTGGGAAAATATTGCTACATGACCCCGGAGCTGAGTAATATCCAAACATCTTCGAACTATGCATACATAAAGTTCAGATCTGATGTATTCCAAGGCGGTAAAGGTTTTCTGTTTAATTACAATACTGTTTGTAACAATAACGTTACCGGTAGATACGGGGTTATTGAAAGTCCAGGCTACCCCGGTAATTGTCCGCTAAATACGAATTGCTTATGGACAATCAACGTTCCAAAGGGCAACACTATTAACGTTACATTTACATTTTTCGATATCCCAAGGTCTTATAGATTTTATCGTCCTTGGATGAGAGTTCGTAATCAAGAAGAATGTCATATGGACTATTTGCAAATAAAAGATATTGCTGATCCAAATTATTCAAGTAAATACTGTGGCAGGACATCTCCTCCTGCCATAAGTACAAAGGGTAACTCTTTGCAAATAAAATTTGTGACAGGCATTAATACGATTCACACTGGGTTCCGCTTGGAATGGATCAGTTCAGGATGTGGAGGGCACATTAAAAAGGACTTTGGCATTATAGAACTTGATAAAAGCGTAACTAACGACAAGGAACTTGAGTGCGAGTGGCTTATAGAAGGTCAAATGGGTAAGAGTATCACAATCACATTTTCTGAGATTTATATGAGTGATACTGCTAACTGCACCGTGGATTCTATTGAAGTATATAATGGACAAAATACAAATACTCCAGTTCTCACAAAAATCTGCCACCGCGACATGGTCTCAGTAACTTCCGATAGTAATTTCATGTTGGTTCGTCTCTCGAAACGGTCTACACTCAGAGATGTGCATTTCACTTCACAATTTAGATCTGTGAATTCAAAATGTGGAGGTATTATAAATGCTAAATCCGGAAACATAGTCTCTAAAAACTATCCAAAGAATTACGATAACAATTTGGATTGCTTGTGGTATATCACTGTTCCGAATGGTCATAGAATTGAATTTAACATTGTAGACCTCGATCTTTATTCATTAAGGGAATTCGGTAATAACCAAGTGCTATGTGGAGACTCGATTCTTATATATGATTATGATAATTATTTACCTTCTCTAAATTATACATACCAAATATGTCCAAAATCAAATCAAACATTAACAAATTATTAGTACATACAGTAATCTTTTTGTTCAATTTAAAACCAATGGATACGGAACGGCTAAAGGATTTAAAGCTAATTTTACTATGACTTGCGGTGCGTTAATTAAAACTAAACGTGATGGAATTATACAAAGCGATAACTTCATTCGTCACGCAAATAAAAGTTGTATTTGGACTATTATGGCTGATTCACCGGACCAAAAAATATCGTTGACAATAACACTACTGTCAATACCAAAAGACAATAATGTGATAACAAATAGAACATGCCCTTCCACCTACCTCCGTGTTCTTGATGGTGATGACAAATATGCTCCGCTTATCGGTGAATATTGTGGCCGCAAAGTACCACCTATGATTGTCAGTCACGGTAGTGCCGTCACAGTGGAATTTGGAAGCCATACTGGAGCCATTACTGGCATGTTTTCAGCCCACTATTCAGCTCTTAGTAACGCATGTGGCGGTACATTAACATCGGAAGAAGGTACCATTGCATCTCCTAACTATCCCGGACCATATCCTATAAACTCCGATTGTGAATGGATACTAAAAGCGTCTCCAGGCAACACTGCCTATGTCCAGTTTGAGCAATTCGATTTAGAATATTCGGAGGGTTGCAATGACGATTACGTTGAACTTCGTGAAAGCAATGGAGCAGGTCGTCTCCTGGGTGTATACTGTAGCAGTGAGACACCTACGAATCATAGTACGGCTTCACAAATATACATTAAATTCCACAGTAACTCAAAAACGAGTGGTAGAGGCTTTGTTTTGCATTATGGTTTTCAACGTGAAAATGATATTACAGGACATCACGGTGAAATAGCTTCTCCGTTATATCCCACTTCATACTTAGGTACAGGCGAATATACCTGGCGCATTCTTACTACAGATTCAGATACAATATCGATAACCATTGACGATTTGGAAATTTATACACATACCCAAGTAAACTACAACAAATTAACAATTTATGATGGATACGATTCAACTGCGCCAATATTGCAAGAACTGAATGGGGTCCTTGCTGAACGAAAAGTTATTCAAAGTTCCTCCAGTGTAGTGTTGATTACACTGACCACAGATGAATCAAATGCGGGTTCCAAATTTCATTTAAGCTGGACTAAGACTGTCGAAAACTACGATGTGGAAACAGGAAATTCAGTAAACTGCGGTTCCAATACTACTGAACTAGTTGTACCTGGGCACACTGCGAGTTTATCATCACCAAATTATCCATCTGACTATTCAGACAATCTAAACTGTGAGTGGGTTTTCAAATCAGAAATGGGAAGACATTTGGCTATTAAGTTTGTCGATTTTGATATCGAAGATACCCACGCTTGTTTTGCAGATTCAGTTTCTGTTTATTCATCTGATACTCCTGGTAATTGGCAGGTTGTCAATGATAATATATGTAACTCAGAAATAGCACGTTCTGGATTTAATACAAGCATCTACATGAAAATTAAATTTAAAACTGACTCGTCTATCACTAGAAAAGGATTCCTAGCTCGAGTCAACTCTAAATGTGGTGGACTCATGACTGCTTTGTCTGGACACATCAAACCGACCTGGCTGGATGTACAACCTCAATATCGGTACATGATTCCAACACAGTGTATTTGGAGGGTTAAAGTGCGACCTGGCAGAACTATTAAATTACTGTTCACTCAATTTAATATTACAAATAAAAATGACGATTGTGATACTTATGTCATTTTACGCAATGGTGATTCTGCAGAAGCACCCTTTTTGGCCAGTGGCAAATATTGTGGTTATGAACACGAAAATCGAGCGGACATAGTTACTTCTAGTAATTCTTTATATATTAGTTACACGAAGGGATCGTTCACATTTCAAAGTTTCACAATTTATTATGAAGAGCAAAACTTTGAATGTGGCTCAACAACAACATTAACTTCTGATCACAGATGGGAAGTAATAAGTTCACCAAACTATCCAGACGTGCCAATTCCCTATTCGGAATGTGAGTGGGTGTTTACCGCGCCACCAGGAGAAATTCTTAGAATAGATTTTATTAACCGGTTTGACTTAGCCGAAGACGAAGATTGTGAAAAAGAATCTGTGGAAATACGACTGGGATCTTCGAAATATTCACCACTAAATGGTAAATATTGCAGTGATAAACCAGGTACAATTAAAAGTACTGGTCACACAATATACGTAAAATACACCACCTCACTGGCTGAACCTCGGAATGGGTTTAAAGCTAATGTGTCTATCGATATATGTGGTGGAACTATAGTTAGTGATGCTGGAGAGATAAAATCTCCAGGATATCCACACTTGCAGATGTTCCCTTATGGAACTGTCTGCGAGTGGCGAGTTATAGGACGTCCAAGGCATGTGTTCCAAATTAAACCAGAAGATGTGCAGCTACCTGATACGGAATTAAACTGTGGTACCAAAATTACAATTGAAGAATCTGTGCCGGCCAACAATACTATTACTGTTATAAAAACAATATGCAACGACGACATTACGTCTTATGATGAATCGGTACAAACTTCAAGAAATGAATTCACGATTAAACTTCATATAGGCAAACCAGACACATGGGAACAAACTTCAAACAACAGAGGTTTTCGTATTAGTTTTAACTCTTCCGTGCCAATGTGTGGTGGTTCGATTACGGCTTCCGAAGGTTACCTGACATCACCTAGTTATCCACAAGAAACCACAATACGATACTGTCAATGGTTAATAAATGTTCCCGACAAATCTAGGAAAATTCGTTTGGAGTTACTAGATATGGACATGGAGAAACACAGAATAGGCATTTTCAATGACATTGCCTTCCATACTGTTATCCAAACTATCCCTAGTGACGATTATGTTCCTGGAACAACTGTTTTTGAGTCATCTGGAAATAAATTGGCTCTATATGTATGGCTTAATCGAACTGCTGTAACACACCGATTTAAAGCCAGGTTTAGTTCTGATGAAAAAGCATTATGTGGTGGAGATCTTTCTGGAATGAACCAAATTCTTGACTCACCAGATCTAAATCAATCTTATTCGTGTGAGTGGCATTATAATGGTCAGGTAAATACAAACGATTTAACTACAACAAATACTTCTTATAACTCAATATTTTTGACTGCCAATCTCAGCTCATCGGTAACCAGAACAGGGGCTCGTTGTCGATTCTTTGATCCTCAAATCATAATCAAAACAGGGAATAGAAATAGATTTACACGATATATATGTGGCAACTCGCAAACCTCATTCATTATACCCTCACCTGTCATGGATGTCACTGCAATCAAAAGTAAATCGAGTTCTTTTAGCTTCCATATGGAATGGAAACCTCAACCATGTGGCGGTACTATTACAGTGGGAGAGGACCCTGTTAACATTTTACAAATACCTGCTTCTTATAATAATAGCATTAATTGCGCTTGGATCATTGAGGGGTCTACGAATAGAGTGGAAATTAAAACGGAAGGGTCTTTTAAATTGGATTGCGATGATGAATCTGTTAAAATAAGACCAAGCTTAATTCAAAACGCACCTACAATTGGAGATTATTGTAAATCAAGACCTTTAGATACTCCACTAATCACTCATTTTAGTAACGTATACATACAATATCACTCGAAAGCAAAAGACAGCACAAGTTTGAGGCTCGTGGTTAGGTCTGTGACCAAACCTAACCTAACCTCCTAACCTAACCTAACCTAACCTAACCTAACCTAACCTAACCTAACCTAACCTAACCTAACCTAACCTAACCTAACCTAACCTAACCTAACCTAACCTAACCTAACCTAACCTAACCTAACCTAACCTAACCTAACCTAACCTAACCTAACCTAACCTAACCTAACCTAACCTAACCTAACCTAACCTAACCTAACCTAACCTAACCTAACCTAACCTAACCTAACCTAACCTAACCTAACCTAACCTAACCTAACCTAACCTAACCTAACCTAACCTAACCTAACCTAACCTAACCTAACCTAACCTAACCTAACCTAACCTAACCTAACCTAACCTAACCTAACCTAACCTAACCTAACCTAACCTAACCTAACCTAACCTAACCTAACCTAACCTAACCTAACCTAACCTAACCTAACCTAACCTAACCTAACCTAACCTAACCTAACCTAACCTAACCTAACCTAACCTAACCTAACCTAACCTAACCTAACCTAACCTAACCTAACCTAACCTAACCTAACCTAACCTAACCTAACCTAACCTAACCTAACCTAACCTAACCTAACCTAACCTAACCTAACCTAACCTAACCTAACCTAACCTAACCTAACCTAACCTAACCTAACCTAACCTAACCTAACCTAACCTAACCTAACCTAACCTAACCTAACCTAACCTAACCTAACCTAACCTAACCTAACCTAACCTAACCTAACCTAACCTAACCTAACCTAACCTAACCTAACCTAACCTAACCTAACCTAACCTAACCTAACCTAACCTAACCTAACCTAACCTAACCTAACCTAACCTAACCTAACCTAACCTAACCTAACCTAACCTAACCTAACCTAACCTAACCTAACCTAACCTAACCTAACCTAACCTAACCTAACCTAACCTAACCTAACCTAACCTAACCTAACCTAACCTAACCTAACCTAACCTAACCTAACCTAACCTAACCTAACCTAACCTAACCTAACCTAACCTAACCTAACCTAACCTAACCTAACCTAACCTAACCTAACCTAACCTAACCTAACCTAACCTAACCTAACCTAACCTAACCTAACCTAACCTAACCTAACCTAACCTAACCTAACCTAACCTAACCTAACCTAACCTAACCTAACCTAACCTAACCTAACCTAACCTAACCTAACCTAACCTAACCTAACCTAACCTAACCTAACCTAACCTAACCTAACCTAACCTAACCTAACCTAACCTAACCTAACCTAACCTAACCTAACCTAACCTAACCTAACCTAACCTAACCTAACCTAACCTAACCTAACCTAACCTAACCTAACCTAACCTAACCTAACCTAACCTAACCTAACCTAACCTAACCTAACCTAACCTAACCTAACCTAACCTAACCTAACCTAACCTAACCTAACCTAACCTAACCTAACCTAACCTAACCTAACCTAACCTAACCTAACCTAACCTAACCTAACCTAACCTAACCTAACCTAACCTAACCTAACCTAACCTAACCTAACCTAACCTAACCTAACCTAACCTAACCTAACCTAACCTAACCTAACCTAACCTAACCTAACCTAACCTAACCTAACCTAACCTAACCTAACCTAACCTAACCTAACCTAACCTAACCTAACCTAACCTAACCTAACCTAACCTAACCTAACCTAACCTAACCTAACCTAACCTAACCTAACCTAACCTAACCTAACCTAACCTAACCTAACCTAACCTAACCTAACCTAACCTAACCTAACCTAACCTAACCTAACCTAACCTAACCTAACCTAACCTAACCTAACCTAACCTAACCTAACCTAACCTAACCTAACCTAACCTAACCTAACCTAACCTAACCTAACCTAACCTAACCTAACCTAACCTAACCTAACCTAACCTAACCTAACCTAACCTAACCTAACCTAACCTAACCTAACCTAACCTAACCTAACCTAACCTAACCTAACCTAACCTAACCTAACCTAACCTAACCTAACCTAACCTAACCTAACCTAACCTAACCTAACCTAACCTAACCTAACCTAACCTAACCTAACCTAACCTAACCTAACCTAACCTAACCTAACCTAACCTAACCTAACCTAACCTAACCTAACCTAACCTAACCTAACCTAACCTAACCTAACCTAACCTAACCTAACCTAACCTAACCTAACCTAACCTAACCTAACCTAACCTAACCTAACCTAACCTAACCTAACCTAACCTAACCTAACCTAACCTAACCTAACCTAACCTAACCTAACCTAACCTAACCTAACCTAACCTAACCTAACCTAACCTAACCTAACCTAACCTAACCTAACCTAACCTAACCTAACCTAACCTAACCTAACCTAACCTAACCTAACCTAACCTAACCTAACCTAACCTAACCTAACCTAACCTAACCTAACCTAACCTAACCTAACCTAACCTAACCTAACCTAACCTAACCTAACCTAACCTAACCTAACCTAACCTAACCTAACCTAACCTAACCTAACCTAACCTAACCTAACCTAACCTAACCTAACCTAACCTAACCTAACCTAACCTAACCTAACCTAACCTAACCTAACCTAACCTAACCTAACCTAACCTAACCTAACCTAACCTAACCTAACCTAACCTAACCTAACCTAACCTAACCTAACCTAACCTAACCTAACCTAACCTAACCTAACCTAACCTAACCTAACCTAACCTAACCTAACCTAACCTAACCTAACCTAACCTAACCTAACCTAACCTAACCTAACCTAACCTAACCTAACCTAACCTAACCTAACCTAACCTAACCTAACCTAACCTAACCTAACCTAACCTAACCTAACCTAACCTAACCTAACCTAACCTAACCTAACCTAACCTAACCTAACCTAACCTAACCTAACCTAACCTAACCTAACCTAACCTAACCTAACCTAACCTAACCTAACCTAACCTAACCTAACCTAACCTAACCTAACCTAACCTAACCTAACCTAACCTAACCTAACCTAACCTAACCTAACCTAACCTAACCTAACCTAACCTAACCTAACCTAACCTAACCTAACCTAACCTAACCTAACCTAACCTAACCTAACCTAACCTAACCTAACCTAACCTAACCTAACCTAACCTAACCTAACCTAACCTAACCTAACCTAACCTAACCTAACCTAACCTAACCTAACCTAACCTAACCTAACCTAACCTAACCTAACCTAACCTAACCTAACCTAACCTAACCTAACCTAACCTAACCTAACCTAACCTAACCTAACCTAACCTAACCTAACCTAACCTAACCTAACCTAACCTAACCTAACCTAACCTAACCTAACCTAACCTAACCTAACCTAACCTAACCTAACCTAACCTAACCTAACCTAACCTAACCTAACCTAACCTAACCTAACCTAACCTAACCTAACCTAACCTAACCTAACCTAACCTAACCTAACCTAACCTAACCTAACCTAACCTAACCTAACCTAACCTAACCTAACCTAACCTAACCTAACCTAACCTAACCTAACCTAACCTAACCTAACCTAACCTAACCTAACCTAACCTAACCTAACCTAACCTAACCTAACCTAACCTAACCTAACCTAACCTAACCTAACCTAACCTAACCTAACCTAACCTAACCTAACCTAACCTAACCTAACCTAACCTAACCTAACCTAACCTAACCTAACCTAACCTAACCTAACCTAACCTAACCTAACCTAACCTAACCTAACCTAACCTAACCTAACCTAACCTAACCTAACCTAACCTAACCTAACCTAACCTAACCTAACCTAACCTAACCTAACCTAACCTAACCTAACCTAACCTAACCTAACCTAACCTAACCTAACCTAACCTAACCTAACCTAACCTAACCTAACCTAACCTAACCTAACCTAACCTAACCTAACCTAACCTAACCTAACCTAACCTAACCTAACCTAACCTAACCTAACCTAACCTAACCTAACCTAACCTAACCTAACCTAACCTAACCTAACCTAACCTAACCTAACCTAACCTAACCTAACCTAACCTAACCTAACCTAACCTAACCTAACCTAACCTAACCTAACCTAACCTAACCTAACCTAACCTAACCTAACCTAACCTAACCTAACCTAACCTAACCTAACCTAACCTAACCTAACCTAACCTAACCTAACCTAACCTAACCTAACCTAACCTAACCTAACCTAACCTAACCTAACCTAACCTAACCTAACCTAACCTAACCTAACCTAACCTAACCTAACCTAACCTAACCTAACCTAACCTAACCTAACCTAACCTAACCTAACCTAACCTAACCTAACCTAACCTAACCTAACCTAACCTAACCTAACCTAACCTAACCTAACCTAACCTAACCTAACCTAACCTAACCTAACCTAACCTAACCTAACCTAACCTAACCTAACCTAACCTAACCTAACCTAACCTAACCTAACCTAACCTAACCTAACCTAACCTAACCTAACCTAACCTAACCTAACCTAACCTAACCTAACCTAACCTAACCTAACCTAACCTAACCTAACCTAACCTAACCTAACCTAACCTAACCTAACCTAACCTAACCTAACCTAACCTAACCTAACCTAACCTAACCTAACCTAACCTAACCTAACCTAACCTAACCTAACCTAACCTAACCTAACCTAACCTAACCTAACCTAACCTAACCTAACCTAACCTAACCTAACCTAACCTAACCTAACCTAACCTAACCTAACCTAACCTAACCTAACAACCTAACCTAACCTAACCTAACCTAACCTAACCTAACCTAACCTAACCTAACCTAACCTAACCTAACCTAACCTAACCTAACCTAACCTAACCTAACCTAACCTAACCTAACCTAACCTAACCTAACCTAACCTAACCTAACCTAACCTAACCTAACCTAACCTAACCTAACCTAACCTAACCTAACCTAACCTAACCTAACCTAACCTAACCTAACCTAACCTAACCTAACCTAACCTAACCTAACCTAACCTAACCTAACCTAACCTAACCTAACCTAACCTAACCTAACCTAACCTAACCTAACCTAACCTAACCTAACCTAACCTAACCTAACCTAACCTAACCTAACCTAACCTAACCTAACCTAACCTAACCTAACCTAACCTAACCTAACCTAACCTAACCTAACCTAACCTAACCTAACCTAACCTAACCTAACCTAACCTAACCTAACCTAACCTAACCTAACCTAACCTAACCTAACCTAACCTAACCTAACCTAACCTAACCTAACCTAACCTAACCTAACCTAACCTAACCTAACCTAACCTAACCTAACCTAACCTAACCTAACCTAACCTAACCTAACCTAACCTAACCTAACCTAACCTAACCTAACCTAACCTAACCTAACCTAACCTAACCTAACCTAACCTAACCTAACCTAACCTAACCTAACCTAACCTAACCTAACCTAACCTAACCTAACCTAACCTAACCTAACCTAACCTAACCTAACCTAACCTAACCTAACCTAACCTAACCTAACCTAACCTAACCTAACCTAACCTAACCTAACCTAACCTAACCTAACCTAACCTAACCTAACCTAACCTAACCTAACCTAACCTAACCTAACCTAACCTAACCTAACCTAACCTAACCTAACCTAACCTAACCTAACCTAACCTAACCTAACCTAACCTAACCTAACCTAACCTAACCTAACCTAACCTAACCTAACCTAACCTAACCTAACCTAACCTAACCTAACCTAACCTAACCTAACCTAACCTAACCAACCTAACCTTTTTTTTTTTTTTTTTTTTTTTTTGACCCTGGGAAAAATACTTTATGTATCGTCCTCCCGTCGGGGGACGGGAGGGATATGTGGGACTCTCCGGTCGAAGCCGGCATACCCACTAAAAAACCCAGGAGCACACCCGCATCGCCAGTTAGGGGGTCTGGGAGACCGGCTGAACCTTTACTACCAGAACCCCCTCGGCGGAGCCCACCTGTGGTGGCAGGCCATTACAAGCCCCTCCCTAGCATGGGAAAGGGGCATCGGGAACGGTCGTGTGCCAACCGCTCCCGTCCCGCGAGAGGTGAGTAGTGCAATGCAGGTGTAGGCGCCCCCGCGCCTAGCACCCGCTACTCACCCCCGGGAGGGAGAAGACGGTTGTATTATCGTCTTCTCCTGCCGACTCTTCTTCGTCGGAGCGCTGGAGCGAGAGCGTCTTCCTCTCGCTCACGCTCCGCCACCTCCTTCTGCGATATTACGCACTCGCAGAAAGAGGCGACCGCCGCCCATGCCTCCTCACTCCCCAGCATAGCGCGAACAATGGAAGGGAGCGAGAGGTCTGCTCCGACCGCCGCAACCAAATTCTGCCGCGGCTCGGACCACGATGGGCACTCCTCCAGAGTATGCCGCACCGTGTCCGCTGTTGCGCCACAGTGGTGGCACGACGGGCTCTCCTCCCGCCCGATGCGGTGCAGGTATGAGCCAAAGCAGCCATGGCCTGTCATCACCTGCACCAGGCGGAAGGAGAGGAAACCAAACGGCCGCTCGAGCCAAGCCTGGAGGACTGGCCCGATGGCGTCCAGCGTTCGTCTGCCAAAGGCAGCAGCGGCAAGGTCGTCCGCCCAATGGACGACGATGGCCTCCTTGGCCTCCTGCCGCACGGCCTCCCTCACCTCATGAGCCGGGTGCTCTCCGCGCGCCCTCCGCTCTGCCGTCCAATCATAGACTCTGGCGAGCACCCACGCCTCCAGCTCCCACGGAGGTGTGCCCGCCAGTGCGCATGCCGCCGCGAAGCCCACTGTGCGGTAGGCCCGCGCCACCCGCTGAGCGATAGCCCTTTGGGGCACACGAAGGGCGGTGGCATTCTCCCTTCTGTGTAGGGAGTCCGCCCAAATCGGAGCCCCATAAAGGGCCATGCTCCTGAGAATGCCGGCGTACAAACGCCGGCATCGCGCGCTGGGCCCCCCAGATTTGGCATAAGCCACGAGAGGGCATTCGCTGTTCTTAGAAGGCGCTTGGACAGCTCGGCAAAGTGCGGGCCGAAACGCCACCTGCTATCTAGAATGAGGCCCAGATATTTTATCTGGCCCTCTACGGCGACCCTGGTGCCGTCCACATAGATGTGGGCGTCGGGAGGGGGGCGCTGCCTCGGGCCGTGGAAGAACACGGCCTCGGTTTTGTGCAGCGCCACCGTCAGCCCCAGGCGGTGGATCCTGTTGGCAACCAGGGAGCCGCCCGCTGATGCCAGGTTGGCCGCCGTCGTGAAGCCCCCGCGGGCAGTGAGGAGAGTGTCATCCGCGTAACATATGACACTCGTCCCGCGGAGGAGCGTTCCCCGCAGGAGCCAGTCGAAACCAACGTTCCATAGGAGGGGTCCTAACACTGACCCCTGCGGAACGCCGGACTCCACGACGTAGCGCCGAACCTCTCCGTCTCTGTCGACAAGGACGACAGCCCTGTCTGCCAAGTAATCGGCCAGTAGGCTCCGAAGGTATTGAGGCACCCCGTGGAATCGGAGCGCCTCAATGATGGTTGAATGGGGGATGGAGTTGAACGCGTTGGCTATATCAAACGACACAGCCAACAGTCCATCCCCTTCTTCCACGGCCTCCTTGACCTGGCCCTTGAGACGGGTCAGGGCATCTATTGTCGACCGCTGGGCTCGAAAACCGAACTGAGCGTCGGAGAGATCCGGTCCAACGTTGGCAAGATGGCGGTTGAGGCGGGCAGCGATGATCCCCTCGAACATTTTTCCGACCTCATCGAGCAGAACGATGGGCCGGTATGCCGAGGGGAGTCCGCCGGGCGTCCGTCTTTGCGCAGCAGGCACAGTTGCCCTTCCTTCCAGGGTTTCGGGAACCTCCCCGTTGCGAGACACGCGCTGAAGAGGTCCCGAAACCGCTCCTCCATTTGGGAGGCGGCAATGGCCACTACCCTAGCGGGGATACCGTCTGGGCCGGGGGCAGTTTTCTTTCCCCGGAGGCGGACTAACGCCGTGTGAAACTCGCCTTCCGCGACAGGAGGGACCTGTACCTCCGCCTCCATATCCCGAGGGGGATTCATTGCTGGAGGGGTGAAATCGGCGTTCCGGCGCGGGAACAGGGACAGCACCACCTCATCCAGCAATGAAGGCTCAAGGGTCTCGGTCACCGGGGGACCTGAGGGGCGCAGTTTGTTACGCGCCGCCCTGTATGGTCTCCCGAATGGATCGCCGTCTAGTGTCTCCAGCAGCTCGGCTCTCGCTGCGTCTTTGGCGGCGCCGATAGCTGACTTGAGGGCCGCCTTTGCCGCCTTGTACGCTTCGTACAGACGGTCCTCGTTTGCTTCGTCTCGGTGCCGCCGGCGACGACTCCGCGTGAACTGGCGCTTTGCGGCCATGCACGCTGCCCGCAGCTGCGCCAGCTCCTCCGACCACCAATACACGGCACGGTTTGGAGGCGGACGACGAGTCCGAGGCATGCTGGAGTTACACACTTCGGTCAGAGACCCTCTGAGTTGTGACGCCGCGGCGTCAACGTCCAGGTCAAGGACGGCAGGGGGCGAAAGCCAGTCCTGCAGGAACGCGGCCTCCTTTGCAGCCTCCCGGTCCAAGCGAGTGAGAGCCCAACGCGGAAACGGGGATCGGCCCGACGATGTGGAGTTCCCCCGTCGGCTCTGGGTGGAGATTTCGAACCGAATATATCTGTGGTCCGACAGAGTCTCCACCATGTCCACCCGCCAGTTCTCCACACGTGCGGCCAGCACTGGGGAGGCAAAGGTAACGTCCACTATGGACCCACCCTGCCGCCGCACGCATGTTTGAACACTCCCCCTGTTCAAGAGGGAGAGACCAGAGGAGGCTGCCCACGCCTCAAGCGCCCGCCCACGAGCGTCGGTGGCAGAGTTGCCCCACGTCTCTGACTTGGCGTTCAAGTCCCCCAGAACGGAAACCTGTCGAGGCGCCATCCTGCCGACTACGGCCGCAAGTCCCTCGAGGAAATCCTCGAAGGCCTGGAGAGGGCGATTTGGGGAGAAGTAGACCCCCACAAGGGCCAGGTCCCCCCACACGGCGGCCACGTATCCCGATCCTCTCTCTAGAAGCGAGAGGGGAGGGGAGTCTGTGGAAGACCGTGCCGCAATCGCGACTAGGCCATCCCTGTCGCCCAGCCAACGGTCGGGAATCCGGTAGGGCTCGGCAACTACCGCTACGTCCACCAACCAATCTGCCATGGTCTGCACCAGCAGGTCCTGGGCCGCTCTGCAGTGGTTGGTGTTGGCCTGTAGGATGAGATGATTGCGCCCCATTATTCAATCATCTCATCTCCCGCGTCAGCGACCGTGACCGGGGTAGCGGTGGCGGTAGCATTGGCAGCGGCAGGACGCTTTGGCGCCTGCATTTTGCCCTTCTTGGTGGGAGGAGTACACTTCCTCCCAGCCATGAAATGGTTCGCTGGGCGACCACTGGCCGCGCACACAGCACAGTGCGGCGTGGTGGCGTCACAGGACGCCGCCAAGTGCCCCGACTTGCCGCAACGGTAGCAGGTGTCTGCCCTCTCCGCGCTGGACGGACACATGTATCGGGTGTGGCCAGTGCCGAAGCACTTGAAGCAGCGCAGAGGTTGCTCCTCAAGTGCTCGGACCACAGCTGAGCTGAACCCGATCAGCAGCCGTCCTTTGGTTCTGTTCAGGACGGCCTTGGCTGCGGTGACTGGGCAGTCCACACGGGTCATGCCCAGGCCGCGGCGGCCAGTCCAGATGGTCCGACCATGCACCGCCTCGACGGAGCAGCCTCCTGCTGCTGCAATGGCCGCAACCACTTCGTTCACGGAAACTGAATCATCGAGATCCACAACCTCCAGTGTCGCGGACTTGACTGGTCTGGCGACCTTTGCCACGTCCGCGATGCCCTCTCGCAGCTTAGCCGCGAAGAGATCCGCGTTTTGCGAACCCGCGGCCCCGGGGAACTCGAATAATCGAGCGCCGGTTTGGGTACGGCGACACTTGATGGGGCCGATGCCCAATTGGATGGGGTCAGCGAACCCACGAGCCCGCGTCAGCACCGACTCGTATGTTTCACCCCTTTCGGCGGCCTCTGGAGTGATGGTCACCGTCACCGCCGCCGACCTGGGAGCCGCTAGTTTCACACCCTTGTTTAAGGGAGCGGCAGGAGCCCTATTGGCTGCAGGAGCAGCCGGGGTGATTTTCGGGACCGTCTTCTTCTTTTTCCCTCTTTTCACTACCTCCGTCCACGTCTCGGTGGGAGGGGTGGCGGAAGGTTCCCCCGCGTCGTCCGGCTGGCTCAGAGGAGCTGCTTGGACGGTTCCAAGCTCGACTTGTGCATCTGCACATGTGCTGGGCGCAAGTGGAGCTGCCGCCTGGGACTTTTTCCCTTCCCTTTGCCCTTAGAGGGCTTTGGGGCCTGGGGTTGCCCGCTGGTGGATGGGACCGTTGCCGGTGCCGGCATCGCGACTGGCGCTCTGTCCGCCGCGAGTGGAGGACGGATGCGCTTTTCCGGCAACAGCCGATCCTCTATACCTGCAAAGCAGGCTCTGGTGAAGGCTCTCTCCTCCTGAGTGACCTTGCGGATGATGTCCTCAAGGTCGGAGGAGGAGCCTGTTGCTGCTGAGGTTTTGGGGGCAGGAGCCGTGGCTTCAGCCAGCTTTTTATGCAGCTGGCTTACCTCAGCCTGCAGGCGATCCACCCGCGCCTGCAGCTGCCGCGACTCGTCCGTGGCCGTGCGCTGCACCAGTTCCGCAATAATGCCGTGCAAGCTGGCTGCACGGCATTTAAGGGCCTTTTGAAAGGTTCCCTTGAGGTTGGAGGACTTGGAGGCCACCTCCAAAATCTCCTCCTTGTCCTCCAGCGCCATTTGCGCTAGCTCGGCCACTGAGTGGTCTGCGTACAGGACGTTGGAGGCCCCGTAGCCGGCCCTGGACCGTGCAGCACCGGTTGCGCGCTCCTTGGCGGCGACCTTTTCTTCTAGGTCCTTTTGAACCTCCACCCGCTTTGCTTGCGCCAGAGACGCCCTCAGTTGGCGTTGAGCCTCATCAAGTCCCACGTCGTGGGAACTTGATTTCGCCTTCACTTTTTTAGTCCTACCAAGTACTGATTCCGAAGAATCGTCGGATTCTTGCCTTAGGTAGGCCCGCTTTAGGTGCCGACTGGTACTGGCGCCCGCCTCGGTCACGGACTCGCAGTCCGAAGAGTCGTCCGCCCGACAAGACAAACTAGCCGCAGATGGTGCGCGGCTAGTTTCCGACACAGAAATGTCGTCAGGTTGGCCCTGAAAAGGGCCGTTGGGTTGGCCCTGAGAAGGGCCGTTGGGTTCGCCCTGAGAAGGGCGTTTTGATAGGAAGCGCCCGGAGGCGTCCCGCAAGGCTTCGATGGCATCGAAGAAAAGTCTTGTTCGTACTCAACCGCAATGAAGGAAAGTGTACGAAAGCACAGCGCTCGTTAGCCGCCGGTCTGCCACTCCGTTACGGTGGTCAGACACGGCGTTGCCCGGGGATCACTACGTGGAAGTCAGCACTGTGGGGGGATCCCCAACCTAACCTAACCTAACCTAACCTAACCTAACCTTTTTTTTTTTTTTTTTTTTTTTTTTTTTTTTTTTTTTTTTTTTTTTTGACCCTGGGAAAAATACTTTATGTATCGTCCTCCCGTCGGGGGACGGGAGGGATATGTGGGACTCTCCGGTCGAAGCCGGCATACCCACTAAAAAACCCAGGAGCACACCCGCATCGCCAGTTAGGGGGTCTGGGAGACCGGCTGAACCTTTACTACCAGAACCCCCTCGGCGGAGCCCACCTGTGGTGGCAGGCCATTACAAGCCCCTCCCCAGCATGGGAAAGGGGCATCGGGAACGGTCGTGTGCCAACCGCTCCCGTCCCGCGAGAGGTGAGTAGTGCAATGCAGGTGTAGGCGCCCCCGCGCCTAGCACCCGCTACTCACCCCCGGGAGGGAGAAGACGGTTGTATTATCGTCTTCTCCTGCCGACTCTTCTTCGTCGGAGCGCTGGAGCGAGAGCGTCTTCCTCTCGCTCACGCTCCGCCACCTCCTTCTGCGATATTACGCACTCGCAGAAAGAGGCGACCGCCGCCCATGCCTCCTCACTCCCCAGCATAGCGCGAACAATGGAAGGGAGCGAGAGGTCTGCTCCGACCGCCGCAACCAAATTCTGCCGCGGCTCGGACCACGATGGGCACTCCTCCAGAGTATGCCGCACCGTGTCCGCTGTTGCGCCACAGTGGTGGCACGACGGGCTCTCCTCCCGCCCGATGCGGTGCAGGTATGAGCCAAAGCAGCCATGGCCTGTCATCACCTGCACCAGGCGGAAGGAGAGGAAACCAAACGGCCGCTCGAGCCAAGCCTGGAGGACTGGCCCGATGGCGTCCAGCGTTCGTCTGCCAAAGGCAGCAGCGGCAAGGTCGTCCGCCCAATGGACGACTATGGCCTCCTTGGCCTCCTGCCGCACGGCCTCCCTCACCTCATGAGCCGGGTGCTCTCCGCGCGCCCTCCGCTCTGCCGTCCAATCATAGACTCTGGCGAGCACCCACGCCTCCAGCTCCCACGGAGGTGTGCCCGCCAGTGCGCATGCCGCCGCGAAGCCCACTGTGCGGTAGGCCCGCGCCACCCGCTGAGCGATAGCCCTTTGGGGCACACGAAGGGCGGTGGCATTCTCCCTTCTGTGTAGGGAGTCCGCCCAAATCGGAGCCCCATAAAGGGCCATGCTCCTGAGAATGCCGGCGTACAAACGCCGGCATCGCGCGCTGGGCCCCCCAGATTTGGCATAAGCCACGAGAGGGCATTCGCTGTTCTTAGAAGGCGCTTGGACAGCTCGGCGAAGTGCGGGCCGAAACGCCACCTGCTATCTAGAATGAGGCCCAGATATTTTATCTGGCCCTCTACGGCGACCCTGGTGCCGTCCACATAGATGTGGGCGTCGGGAGGGGGGCGCTGCCTCGGGCCGTGGAAGAACACGGCCTCGGTTTTGTGCAGCGCCACCGTCAGCCCCAGGCGGTGGATCCTGTTGGCAACCAGGGAGCCGCCCGCTGATGCCAGGTTGGCCGCCGTCGTGAAGCCCCCGCGGGCAGTGAGGAGAGTGTCATCCGCGTAACATATGACACTCGTCCCGCGGAGGAGCGTTCCCCGCAGGAGCCAGTCGAAACCAACGTTCCATAGGAGGGGTCCTAACACTGACCCCTGCGGAACGCCGGACTCCACGACGTAGCGCCGAACCTCTCCGTCTCTGTCGACAAGGACGACAGCCCTGTCTGCCAAGTAATCGGCCAGTAGGCTCCGAAGGTATTGAGGCACCCCGTGGAATCGGAGCGCCTCAATGATGGTTGAATGGGGGATGGAGTTGAACGCGTTGGCTATATCAAACGACACAGCCAACAGTCCATCCCCTTCTTCCACGGCCTCCTTGACCTGGCCCTTGAGACGGGTCAGGGCATCTATTGTCGACCGCTGGGCTCGAAAACCGAACTGAGCGTCGGAGAGATCCGGTCCAACGTTGGCAAGATGGCGGTTGAGGCGGGCAGCGATGATCCCCTCGAACATTTTTCCGACCTCATCGAGCAGAACGATGGGCCGGTATGCCGAGGGGAGTCCGCCGGGCGTCCGTCTTTGCGCAGCAGGCACAAGTTGCCCTTCCTTCCAGGGTTTCGGGAACCTCCCCGTTGCGAGACACGCGCTGAAGAGGTCCCGAAACCGCTCCTCCATTTGGGAGGCGGCAATGGCCACTACCCTAGCGGGGATACCGTCTGGGCCGGGGGCAGTTTTCTTTCCCCGGAGGCGGACTAACGCCGTGTGAAACTCGCCTTCCGCGACAGGAGGGACCTGTACCTCCGCCTCCATATCCCGAGGGGGTCTCATTGCTGGAGGGGTGAAATCGGCGTTCCGGCGCGGGAACAGGGACAGCACCACCTCATCCAGCAATGAAGGCTCAAGGGTCTCGGTCACCGGGGGACCTGAGGGGCGCAGTTTGTTACGCGCCGCCCTGTATGGTCTCCCGAATGGATCGCCGTCTAGTGTCTCCAGCAGCTCGGCTCTCGCTGCGTCTTTGGCGGCGCCGATAGCTGACTTGAGGGCCGCCTTTGCCGCCTTGTACGCTTCGTACAGACGGTCCTCGTTTGCTTCGTCTCGGTGCCGCCGGCGACGACTCCGCGTGAACTGGCGCTTTGCGGCCATGCACGCTGCCCGCAGCTGCGCCAGCTCCTCCGACCACCAATACACGGCACGGTTTGGAGGCGGACGACGAGTCCGAGGCATGCTGGAGTTACACACTTCGGTCAGAGACCCTCTGAGTTGTGACGCCGCGGCGTCAACGTCCAGGTCAAGGACGGCAGGGGGCGAAAGCCAGTCCTGCAGGAACGCGGCCTCCTTTGCAGCCTCCCGGTCCAAGCGAGTGAGAGCCCAACGCGGAAACGGGGATCGGCCCGACGATGTGGAGTTCCCCCGTCGGCTCTGGGTGGAGATTTCGAATCGAATATATCTGTGGTCCGACAGAGTCTCCACCATGTCCACCCGCCAGTTCTCCACACGTGCGGCCAGCACTGGGGAGGCAAAGGTAACGTCCACTATGGACCCACCCTGCCGCCGCACGCATGTTTGAACACTCCCCCTGTTCAAGAGGGAGAGACCAGAGGAGGCTGCCCACGCCTCAAGCGCCCGCCCACGAGCGTCGGTGGCAGAGTTGCCCCACGTCTCTGACTTGGCGTTCAAGTCCCCCAGAACGGAAACCTGTCGAGGCGCCATCCTGCCGACTACGGCCGCAAGTCCCTCGAGGAAATCCTCGAAGGCCTGGAGAGGGCGATTTGGGGAGAAGTAGACCCCCACAAGGGCCAGGTCCCCCCACACGGCGGCCACGTATCCCGATCCTCTCTCTAGAAGCGAGAGGGGAGGGGAGTCTGTGGAAGACCGTGCCGCAATCGCGACTAGGCCATCCCTGTCGCCCAGCCAACGGTCGGGAATCCGGTAGGGCTCGGCAACTACCGCTACGTCCACCAACCAATCTGCCATGGTCTGCACCAGCAGGTCCTGGGCCGCTCTGCAGTGGTTGGTGTTGGCCTGTAGGATGAGATGATTGCGCCCCATTATTCAATCATCTCATCTCCCGCGTCAGCGACCGTGACCGGGGTAGCGGTGGCGGTAGCATTGGCAGCGGCAGGACGCTTTGGCGCCTGCATTTTGCCCTTCTTGGTGGGAGGAGTACACTTCCTCCCAGCCATGAAATGGTTCGCTGGGCGACCACTGGCCGCGCACACAGCACAGTGCGGCGTGGTGGCGTCACAGGACGCCGCCAAGTGCCCCGACTTGCCGCAACGGTAGCAGGTATCTGCCCTCTCCGCGCTGGACGGACACATGTATCGGGTGTGGCCAGTGCCGAAGCACTTGAAGCAGCGCAGAGGTTGCTCCTCGAGTGCTCGGACCACAGCTGAGCTGAACCCGATCAGCAGCCGTCCTTTGGTTCTGTTCAGGACGGCCTTGGCTGCGGTGACTGGGCAGTCCACACGGGTCATGCCCAGGCCGCGGCGGCCAGTCCAGATGGGCCGACCATGCACCGCCTCGACGGAGCAGCCTCCTGCTGCTGCAATGGCCGCAACCACTTCGTTCATGGAAACTGAATCATCGAGATCCACAACCTCCAGTGTCGCGGACTTGACTGGTCTGGCGACCTTTGCCACGTCCGCGATGCCCTCTCGCAGCTTAGCCGCGAAGAGATCCGCGTTTTGCGA